>NC_136130.1:9538008-12135508 GCF_965212315.1 Lampetra planeri | reverse complement strand
TGTGTGTGGGTGTGTGTGTGTGGGTGTGTGTGTGTGGGTGTGTGTGTGTGGGTGTGTGTGTGTGGGTGTGTGTGTGTGGGTGTGGGGGGTGAACAGCTGTTCTCGTTGGCGAAGGAGACCACTGCCACGATCCCCCCAAGTCGGCTGTCCCTGCAGCGGTCATTTAAATCATTCTACACAAAGTGAATTTCCTCTTAAAAACCTGGGTGTCTGAAGGTAACATTTCAGCTTGAAGGATCACTTACCGTGTTAGTATGGTCAAAAATATTCACAATTTACACCAACTCGCGAGCAGAATGGTTTACTTTGATAACTGATGTGATGCACACGACGAGCAATTCTGCCAAAGCTGACGAAGCTTGTATTTCTACCCGACAAGGTAATCGCCGTTTAAACAACCCGCGTCGTTCACTTTCCTCTGTCGTTGACCCGTGGCTCGAGCGGCTTGCTGCAGTGTTGCTGGAATTGTTGCTCGTGAACTGCGTGTACGCTTTGCAGGCGAGGACGTTTACAGCATCGAGTTGTAAACATCGTTGTGGATTAACTGCCATGCTAAGCCGTGACATACCACAGCTGATGCTACGACCGTGTTCTCCAGATTGAGTGCTGCGGACAGTAACACGGCACGCCCAAAGTTGTGCCCCGTGTCAGAAGCACAAATCTGGTCAAAGATCCTCCGTGCAGCCTGAACAGACTTGGCCCACACGGGGGTGTCGGTGGCTAGCACCACGCCCGGCCGCCTTTGTCTCTCCAGCGCTGATATTAAAACACCGCACCGGGCATATATTTGAGGCCGAGTCCAGTTCTATTATCGCTTGATGTCAGCCGTGAGCGGGAATCGGCCGCGTGTTGCGTGTTTGAAGCGCAGCGTGCGGAGCGCTCCGCACCAGGAGCAACGGGGCTGCTTAGACCCCAGGGGGAGGCAGCCAAAATAACGAGTGGAGACATTGTTTTCGAATTCGGTGAATTAAAAAAACCATTCAAGAGCCGCACTGCACTGTGGTGAATACGAAACGGTCCTTGGTAAATGACGTCACGAAGCAGCCCTTCCAGAGGCGCCGGTTCCTGCCCCGTGGCGTCGTGTGGAGAATTCGGTCGTGGCCCAGCAAAGTCCACGATGTCATGGACGCAGCCCACCCCATCCTGTGGCACGACGCTCTTGCCTGCTTGTTCATTGAACATCGTAAGTTGTTTAGATTTCTGTGCTTTTAAATTCCCAGGACAAACTCTTAATTTGAACTTATTTTCGAAGTAATTGAAAGTCTGTGACAACAACCGGTTATGGTGCACTTATTTCGCAGATGTCCCGTACCTGCATGCGCAGTGGCTAGCACCTGCAGCAACGATCAATCCCACAGCCCAAGAACAGCGTTGCTGGAAGAGTTCACGGCATCGTCGCATCCCACATTGGAGCGTTTGGTGGTTTCGCGCTTTGATTGCCGCTTCTCGTTATTTGCCTCACGAACTGCTTTGGCGATGAAACTTTGTGATGATGGTTTAAGCCTTCGTGTAGTTTGTGATAAGCCCGTTTGGGGGTTCGTGTAATGTCAGATTTTAAAATGTCCTTGTAAACCATCGCAAACTTTGAAATCTCTGCTTTGTAGAATTAGAGGTGTGTGATGTTTATTAACCCCCGTGGTGTTAGCCAAGGCTGCGGTATTGACTGTTTTTTCCGTTTCTAAATAAACATTCTGAAAATTTCATTTTTACTTAATTTCATTTTAAAATGTCGAATGGTTTTAGAAACTAAACACTGCTTTGTCACAATAATGATGCTGTGAATTCACTTTCTACCATGCTGTGTAGATGTATTTTGATGAGTTATTCTGAGTCGTCCTTAGTGAACAATCGACACATTCCACCACTGCTGCAACAACTTAATTGTTGGGTCCGCTTCAGATAAAACCTCAAGGTAATAACTCCGTGGAGGTCATTCATGTCAGGCTGAACGGGGATTTAAGATTCCTTGTTTAACCTGCAAGGGCACGTGAAAGTGCACAAAGATCACCAATTCGGTGCAGGTGCCGCGTGGCCTTCACGCGCGCACAAGAAACTGACGCACACGGCAGCAACGGGATGAGAGAGAGAGCACCGTGTCACAGCAGCGGGCAGGTTTATTTATAAACGAAGCCAGAGAGCACTTAGCAAATATAAGCAACAACGATGAACGCGCTCGCCAACAGCTCCGCAGAGTCCTTCACGAGGCCTGCATTCTTAGTGGCCTCAACTTCGCGTGCGCCTTTTATCAAACTTCTACAAAGTGTAACGATGCCACCGGCTCTCAGAGCCCAGTCCCCGTGTCCACGTGCAGTGGCGGCAGAAGGCGGCAATGTGGTGGAGTGTAACTTTGTCTGAGGACACGGAGGAGATTGGACGGAGTGAGACGGAGGCGTGGGTAGGGAGGAGAAGGCTGCAGATCCGCGAGCTGCATCCAGACGGCCAATGGGGACATCTCGACCGGTATCGACGATAGAAGGAGGAGCGTGGAGGCGGCTGTCATCCGACGGAGACGAACTTGAGGGGACTGGCTGATGACAAAGGCCGTTACCGGAGAGGGGACGGGGCGAGAAAGGCCAAGAATTGGGAATGAAGAGGTGGCAGAGACAGGAGAGGATGGAGGCCCCCGCCGTGGGGGAGGTGAACCGGGAACGCGGCGAGCGCCACACCGCGTGAGACGCGAGTCCTGGGCAGAGGGCCTCGATGGTGGGCAGCGTTCAGTTTGAGGTATTCTTTCACTGCCGATGCGTGACACGCAATGTAACATTGGTCTCGCTGGTTTACAGCAGCACCCGTGGGTTATGGTTGCACAACAAATCTCACACACGCTGCGATGAACTCCATGTCTAATGTAGCGAGAAGCGGTGTTAAAATGCCATCTCTTGAACAACATCGCCACTTAATTCGGTTACATCCTTTAAATAAGCAGGTCCTATGGTTCAACGTTTTTACATCGGTTGCATATTTTTCGTGAAATTATCATTTGACAATTATGTAAAGTGTCAATTCAATAGGAAATACATAGAAAAGTGGACTTTGGGAAATTGATGAAATGTAAAAGACCAAAAGTATATACATGCATGCTACATTTCTTGGTTAAATGCATCCGAGGCGTATGCAGAACGGCGCAACTTTTATCTTAAACACAGCACAAAGAACGGCCCACAAGCAGTTTAACGATATGGAACATGCATATGTAAGTGCGTATAGGTCTCATATAGGTCTCAATGCAAACGCGTGATGAATGCGAATATCGACGGCCGCATCATTCCACCAGGGGTGGCTAAACGCGCTGACCCCCCCCCCCCCCCCCCGGTGAGCCACCCAGCAGCAGAGTCGTGTGGCTGGGGGCCGCACGACACGCGGCGGGGGCTGCTTGGCTGCGGAGTTTTGAATTTGGAAATCTACGGGAGCGCCCGGGGAGCACTCGTGTCTGGCTACACCACCAGGGGAGGAGTGACCCGCACAACTGCGGCTTCCGCACATGTTTTCCCCCTCTTTCGCGTGGAGTGTTGTTGGAAGGTCACGAGTTGAGCAATCCCCTCTCGAACCGCGCGCGCGAAACTGCCCAGGGGCCGCACGCGGCTCGCGAGCCGAGGTTTTGCCACTCCTGGACCGCACGGCTACCAGGTGCACACGCATGCCACACGCATGCCACACGCATGCCACACGCATGCCACACACATGCCACACGCATGTGGAATGTCCTCCATGTGTAAGCACAGCTCGCACGCGCGCGCCGGGGCTGCGCAGATTGCTGGCGTGTGCACACATTCTCTTCATCGTCAAATACCGACATTCACAAAACGATGAAATGGTAAACTAAGCGCGATGATGAATTTAACTTAAGGTCCAGGGCTATTCTTCACGAGGCGTGCACACTGCTGGACACGGGGCGACACCGGCGAAGATCGCAAGCGTGGTACTGACACACGCAGCAGCAGCAATGCTCCGACACGCGATCCCGATTAGCACGACTGGCGACGTGCGGTGCGAAAGAAGTTCAACATACAGACGAAACAATGCTAACTTGGGCTGATGCGAGAATACAAATGAAAGCAAAATAATTGTTTACACTTTTTTTCAAACATCCTCCATCAGAGATTTGATGTCCTATGCCGCGTAGTACTTTGCGTGTTTATGGTCGAAGCACATCCACGTGTCTGGACTGTGCCGGTAATGAGGAGTCGGCGCCACTCCTTGTGCCGTCATCAGCCCAACTACAACCACACGAGCTCAAAGCAATGCCACGGCTTCTGCTCATGAAGTAACATTAAGAACTTTCTCGTGACCTACATCTGCATGCACACGGTTACCAACATCCACCATGACCTATCCAGCAAACAAGGAACTTCTTTTTTACTACTTGGGGGGGGGGAGGTTTTCACAGTTGCGCGGTACAGCTGTCCGGGTGCCTTCAGTTTGCACCCCATGTGTTGTTCGGCAGTATGTCCGACGTTTCGCTACGTGCGCTTCTTCGGCAACAGAATCTGAAGAAGCTCCCAGCACGTGGAGAGAATGGAATTGCCGCAGCGAAACGTCGGACATAGTGCCGAACATCACGCGGTACGCGCCAAAGCGCATCGGAGAGCGAGCGTGCGCTTTGATTGAGATGTCAATGAAGACGAGAGGTCAAGTTGGTCTGGACCAACTTGACCTCTTCCAGGGCGGGACGGCAATGGTGCACGCGAAGGCTCTGGCCACCGAGCGGGCGGGGGGGACCCCGGGACGGCGGGTGGATCGTACCGCGTGGGGTCTGCACGCCTCAAGCACACCAAGGCGCACGCTACGCGGGCCACGATTTGTTTGTAGCTGCATTAGCGTCCAGTGCCTTCTTCCTAACCAGCAGAAACCCCATTAGAACCAAACACCTCTTGTCCACTGAATATATTAGTAACTAGGTTAATAGTTGTATTTACGACTTAAGTTGCACATTTATTTATTTACAAACTAGCATTGTGATGACATTGTTTGTTAAAGGTCGATAGCCATCCGCAGTGGTGCACGCACTGGCGGCCTCAGCTCAAAGCAGTGAAGCTCCGTTTGGAAATCTCAGCACGGATCGCCCGAGGGCAGTGCCGAGTGCCGCCTGCCCACGGCCTCTGCGGAGTCGAGGTGACAGGATCGGGGGTCGCGCGTTGTAAACAAATACATTGCATACCCATCTGCACAGACGAATGGACACCACTGAATTTGAGAGGCCAATATATACACTGTTGCTGTACAGAGAAGGCAATCGGAATGTTAAGATTTGATCCCGGTCTCTGGATTTACGGTTAATGCCACCTCCCTCCCTCTCTCTCTCGCCAGGTGGCGCTGCAGAGCCCTCCCGAGTGCCGAACGCGCGCGGGAGAGCCATAACACAGCACAACAGCAAAACCTCCTCCGCCGTGTGGTGCCGCAGTGCCAGTGGGTGGGGCTCGTATCGAGATCAATCCTGTCGCTGAAATCCTCCAGGGAGGATAACATGATTACCACATTTTGTGGAAGTCAACAGTGGCTGGTTGTGCTACGGACATTCTCCACCCCACCATAGGAATGTGGAATTTCCAGCACTGACTTCGGGCTGTGAGCACGACTGCTGGGAGGCGGCGCTAGCCCCCCGCGATCGGGCAGAGACCCGAAACGTCACCACGGTGCTCACGGCGCAAACACGCGACGCAGTCACCACGAGACTGAGCGAGCATTGCCATCTCGGGTTTGTTTGCGAAGTCTACGCAACTCAAACTGAAGAGACCACCGCAACCTCACGGTTACGTTCAAGCCATGTTACGTGAATAACAATTGTATACTTCACTTGAGATTTAAAAACTAAAAAAAACTTTCTATCGCTTCGATTTTAATTTCTATTCGTTAAAATTGTTTAAAAGGGTTAAACAGCAATCGTACTCGGTCGTCAGAGACTGGTCGTTCTGAAAATCAAACCCTTGCAACGTTCCCAGCCACATTCCCAAACTCCCAAAAGTTTGAGAAAACTCCGTGAAGATGCTCCAGACACTTTGCTTTTAAGTATTTGGAAACCACGAGCCTGTTTTTAGGCAATTACTGTGTGTGCATTGCGAGTTACTTGTCTGTCTGTGTACATTCTGATCTGGTTCACCAGGGAATTACACTTTTTTAAAGTATTTAGTTTGTTTACTATTAGTGTTTCAATGTTGCGGGTTGTAACTTGTGATCTTTAAGCATTATGGATGTTTTATTTAATGTTATTTTTGTCCCTGCGCCAATTTGCCCGCTCTCAATGTCCGCATGGAATTTGCCCAAAGTCCTCGCTGCTGCTGCTGCTGCTGCCGCTGCACGAGCCTCGCTCCACTGGGACCTCGCCTGGTGCCCCACGTGAGGCAAGGTCTCAGCATGTCCGATGGCATTTAGCGTCTTATAAACCGACAGCAAATATTCTACTAATTCATCTGCCTATCCCAGATGTATCGGTCTCATACTGAAGTCTCTATTCACAATTATGATTCAGTTAAGAGATAAACATGAGTCTCCATTAAACTTCGTAGCCGTCATTATAGCACCTACTGGAGATGCCCGTACACGACGGTGTTACTCGTCTAGCTGTCGGGCGGTGGAGGGCCTTGTGACAGATGTGGCCGAATCGTTACCGTGGCGACCGAAACCCAGCATCCACAGTGCATCGCAGCACTTACTGCGGGGTCGAGCGACGACATTCACCTCCACGACACGAGTCCGGCCGACAGCGACACAAACCGTGGCCTCCGCGAGAGGCCTTCTCAAACCGCAGCCATCCTCACCGGCCCTCCGCACGCTTCGCTTTCCAAAAAGCGGCCCTCCTCAGGGGCAGAGACGGCGGCCGCCCCCGTCCGGGCCGGGGGCGCACGGCAGGGCGTCGTCTCACCCCGAGGGGAGCGGCGAGGCGTCGCAAGCCGGGATAACCGAGCCCGAGGCCAGCGCGTCTCCGTCGATCGGCCACTACCCCGCAACGGAGAGCGGCACGGGGACCGAAGCTCGAGACGCCCTCCCCGAGGCAGATCCCCCACGTGGCAGCAGCATTAGCAGCGGCGGCAGCAGTGGCAGCGGCGGCAGCAGCGGCGGCAGCAGCGGCGTGCGCGTCACCGCAGGCTCGGCGACTTGTCGTGAAACCGTCCTTTTATTCACATCCATGTATCATACCGCTTGACATGCGGTGGGATCAAGTCTCATCTTTAAAAAGAAGAAATGCATTTGAAATCAAAAAAACTATCACAGCCCCCAGTTTGTTGAATGTGTCCTCTACTATATATACAGGCAGTGTATATATCATCTTTATGTGCCGTGTATAGAATGTTTACACAAACGTTTATCATATACAAACATGCACACAATAACACACATACACACACGTATATACTGTACAGTATATGGTATCCAGGCCATAACGTTAACATTATTGCATTTTATTGCATTGTGGAGGCATCTGGTAAAGCAGCTGCTGCTGCTGCTGCTGCTCCACGCTAGCGTGACAGTCGGCGCCATGCAGGAAGCGCCGCGCTAAAGACCCGCAGCGCCACGCGCGGGACGCTGTGGAGTGGCACAAAGGCGGCTCGTGACTCCGGGCAGCTTCCATCGGAGGCCTTGGCCACAGTGAAGCTGCCCCCTAACCTGCGCTTTCCTCAAACGCCATCCCCCCCCCCCTTTTCAGATTTAATTCATCACAATAATGGTTACAATTTAGTTAAATTTGGTTTTCGTGCCATCATTCTTACAAAGCAATGCCACCACGTCTGTCGCGATTTCACAGCAGGGGGCGATGTTGCTGCTCTGTGATCCCAATTGAGTCATTTGTGGGCAATTCCACAAATTTGGACAGTGAAAATTTTCTACAACAAATCTGAGAAAGTGACAACCAATTGAAAATGGACATTTAAGGCTCCATTTTAGTGAGCGCAGGGACTTGGCGGCTCTTCTAAGCCGTCGTGTGATCAGCAATGCAGTGTCTACCCTCCTGCAATGGTGTTTCCCTCGAAGGTGTGTGCTGCTCAATGTCTGCGACGTTACGATTTCGATGCTTTCACGTTCTCTCTCGTTCACCAAGGCCCTCCGCGGGGTCACTCTTGTAAAACAGCTCACAGCTGAACGTTCCTAATCCTCGTCAACAAATAAAATCTATGACACGCGCAGACCACGCGGCACGCATCTGCTGGGCAGCTGCATGAGATTCCACGGCGACAGCGGCCACCCAACAAGCCAAGCCGAGCCCCCTCCCCCCTCCCCCCCACACACCCTGCGGCCATCGGGCGACGGGTCGCCGCTCGTCGCAATCGCTGCCACCGCACTCGGCCGCTGTGCGACAGGATGTGTACTGCAGGTTGTGCTGCAGGATGTGTACTGTAGGATGTGTACTGCAGGATGTGTACTGCAGGATGTGTACTGTAGGATGTGTACTGCAGGATGTGTACTGTAGGATGTGTACTGCAGGATGTGTACTGCAAGATGTGTACTGCAGGATGCGCGCCCGTTGTTGGCGACATAAACCCGGGGGGGCGGGGAAGAAGCTTCGAAATGGAGGCCAGCTCTATCTGGCCCCGGTCGCCGACTGGCGGCGTGAGCGCGTCAGGGAGGGAGGGGGGAGGGGGGAGGGATCGCGTCGTCTCGTGGCCACCGCCGTCGTTGCCCACGCGTGCCGCCTCCCGCGTGCCGCCAGGGCGCCAGGGCGGCGGCTCGCGTTTTACTCGGCGCCGGGACCCTCACTGCGACTTCCCGTTGGTGACCGGCCGCCCTTGGCTCCGCACGAACAGCACCTTGTAGCAGCCCCGCGCGATCTTGTACATCCACATGACGTTCATGACGTCGAGGCACACGCTGGACAGCACCCACGACACCTGGGGACCCGTGCCGAGGCGCGCGAACGCCTCCGTGCCCACGGTGGCCAGCATGCGGCCGTAGTACGGCGGCATCACCGCGACGCGCACCGCGAAGAAGGCCACGGCCATGAGCACGCCGTTCACCACGTACGGGCCGCCCGCCTTGGGGTACCCCAGCGCCTCGTAAAACCACCTGCGGTGCAAGGGGCGAAGCGGGCGCACGCAGCGTTAGGGGAGCGCGCGAGCGAGACACAGAGTGCCGAGCGAGACGCGGCGTGCCGAGCGAGACACAGAGTGCCGAGCGAGACAACGCGTCCTGAGCGAGACACGGAGTGCCGAGCGCGCCGAGGGCTCCTTTCGGAACTGCGCTGGTTTTCGGGGCTGTGCCGCACGGCTCTCCGATGTGTTTTCTGGTCGTACCGCGCATGGTTTGGCACGGTGTCCGACGTTTCGCTGCACGTGCGCCAGCTCAGTAAGAGGGTACACGTTTACACTGAGCACTAGTGAGCGATCCATGCAGAGTGACATCTTTGCAAGTGTGGCTGGCCAGTGAAGTTGTGGCAGTACGCTATCAGAAGAATGCTGAAGCTCAGTCGAGACATTCCTGTTGGGAAAGAGGAAATGTAATTCTTAAAATGTATGTTAAGTATAGATGGTAATTCCTCGGCGCACGGATAAAAAGCCCACGGCTCTGTGACAATCACCTCTGCCAACCCGCACTGACCTGCGTGGTGAAGCATGGTCAAGTAACCCTCTCGACCCACACGGCATAGGGAGGGCCTGATCCAGCAGTGGATTGACAAAGGGTTGCACACTGTACGTGTATTGAGATTAACAGAGAACGCTACTCGACTTCTGGCGCGGTGAACATATTCGTCTCTCAGTTCATTTAGCAAACTCCAGATGAGCTCCCGCGTTGCTAAACCAGAAGCCAAGAGGAGCGATCACCTCCTCGTGGCTTCCCAGCAGTTGCGCTGCTCTCGCCGAGATCGTTTTAAGAACTTGAAACTTGCACCCGGGCCAGGGCCGGCTGGGAGACGTCGCAACTGTGCACGTGATTCTCTCCAGAAACAAAACACACCGAGAGCCAACACGGATTCCTCCCTTCTCACAGACGTCCGCTGCAGCAGCAGCGTGCGCCGGTCATCATCCTCCCGGTGACCCTTCTTTGGCTCAGTGCAACCCCCCCCCCGCTCTCGTTTGCTGCGTTTGCACTTTCGCGGCACGAACAACAGTAAATATTTAGAAACCTCAACAGTTACATAAGCCAGAGCCAGATGTATTCAATCATTAATTTGCCTGACGTGTGATAGCAGCTGCAAATGGAGAGACTGCAATGCAGACGGCACGCAGCATCATTGCGGTCGTCGCACCTGCGCAGTATTATTAATTCAAAACGGCGCACCTCTGCGAGGAGTGGCGAAGGCGCTACCGCTGGGCGCGTGCGAGCGCGAGGCGGTGGTGGAGGAGGGGATGGGGACACGGGACTCACCGCTGGTTTACAAACGGCGTAGACAGCTCGGCGAGTTGCCGGAAATTGGCAAAGTACGGCAGCACGCCCCGATCCTGCAACACAACAGCACAGCAGCTTGAGAGCTCACGACTCGGGGAGGTCGACCGCATGGCGACGCGCCGAGCTTTGTTACGAGTGGTTTGCTACGTTTATTCGGGATTAAGCTGCAACACTAACATAGCAACATTTATTTATTATATCTCATTATTCAGTGATAATCATAACATCCACACTCGAGTACAATGCAACTTTTCTGTGCACATAAAAAAACTATCCTTGGTAATTTGAAACTTTACAAAGTGTCAATGAACGGTCTTGTCCGCAGTATCTCCAACCCGTGGTGGTTATAGGCTCGACAACTTCCTACAAGAGTGATTCGAAAACCAAACTGAAAACATGCAGCAGATTAAAATAATGAAAGATAAATAAAATAATTAAATAAGATACCAATAAAAACAAGGACTCCAGATGTTGCAAACCATGTGATACGACACCATCATATGTTTGCCGAATATAATAAACCCTATGCGTGTATTGCAAACTGATATAAGTTAAACTTTAAACGACGGAACAATCAACCTGCAAATTGAATTAAAACGCATCAACACCAGGGAAGCCGTAAGAAGAATGTGTGGTGTGTGGATCCTGCTGATTCACACGCCACGGGTACTGCAGACACCTCCGTGGGCAGGACTGCGTCATTCTCTCACTTACGTAACGGCGATGAACACTCCTGAAAGTTGGCCCCTGATGACACACAACTCTTTATAGAATCATCGGAGGACAATTCAGTCCCAATCCTTCCAAATAATCCTTCCTTCCATCTCTTCCTTCCATCTCTTCTCCGCTGTACATTCCCTTGCCTCCGATCTTCTCTTCTAATCCCAATGTGCCGATTTGAAGGCTCAGCAACAAGTAAGAGGCGAATCGTCATCGGACAGGCCAAGTTGATGCATTACGCGGCACTCGCTGGAATGACCGCGGTGGCGTGGCAAGCGGCGATGGTCCACGTAATGAGCGCAGGTGCACCCCGCCAACACAACGAGCAGGCTCACAAAATTCTCCGCTGTTTCTCATGTCAGAATTCTCAGCTGGTTCCCAAGTCAGAATCCTCAGCTGGTTCCCAGGTCAGAATTCTCAGCTGGCACCACCGAGGTCCTGGGTTCGAATCTGGCCGGCTGCCTGTGATTAAGCCGGAATCCCAAATGAAAGAGTTGATGTCCGTAGCTTAGGTCACCGATGATTTCACAAAAAATGAACCCTGTCATTTTACATTTGGTTTTGCACACGAGCTGCGTAAAATTCCGGCTCTGAGAATTCAAAATATCTCTTGGACTTGTCGTTAAGCCGAACAATCTCTTGCCAGAGTATGTGTGAAAGAGCGCCGCCTACTGTGTATAGAGTAGAAAGGCCACGTTTGTGACGGAGCTGTGCACTCACCATGACGTAGTAATAGGCGTAGAGGGCAGACAGGTGGTGCATGATGAAGAACTTGTCCCCAATGGCGTTCCAGTTGCATACGATCAGCAGGAAATCTGTAGGCAACACCCACCCGTTACTTTGCGCACACACCGCGGTGCAGCAGGTCGGCGACGCGGGGACAAAAAAAACATCGGCATGGCCGAGTGGACTCCAAGAAGACGTTAGGGGCAGTCCGAGCGGAACGTCGTCGTACGTTGGTGAAGAGGTCAGTTGTGAAAAGTCTCAAGACATAGAAAAAGTCTCAAGCCGTAGGCCAGAGTTTCATCGCCACGTTGGCACGGTATAAATCTCTTTGTAAACGTGACAATCTAGTCAGGTGGCGGAGGGTTAGAGACAGATCATTTTGGCATAAAACTACCACGTGGCCCAAACCCAAATATGGACTCACCACAACATTTCATTGTTTCTTTACTCACAACCTGATTATACATATTCTTCAACTCGACGTTAGTCAAATAATTGTTTAGGTTTCTTCAGCTTCGAATAAAGGCCAATGCGTGAAACGTCGGGCCACGGTATATTGTCCCCCAAGGCAGCAGCGGTAGCGTTGCTGGCAGGAGTGGCGAGGCTGGCTGTGACCCAGGCTGGCGCACCATAAACCTTCGCTTTGCTCTGCGCCATGTTAATATATTTAGGTTGACGATCGAATCAGCTGACCGTGCGTCACCACCGCCGTGAAACCTCGCGACCTCATCACAACACAACAGCTCCCATGAAGCGGATGTGTCATACGGCGGTAAATACACGCAGCCAGCCAGCGGTCCTGCGATTAAAAATAGTAGAGCCCTGGGTTCCTGCCACGCAATAGCACTCAAGAGCACCGAGAGGAAGTAATACCAACCGTTTGTACAAATACAGCAGTAAAATACGCCCGAGCTTGGCATAACAAGAACAGGAACGCAAAGAGGAGAATGTATTCAACGTTGCCCTGCACTGTGCACTTACGCGGCCGTCGCTTCTACGTCTACCCCGTGGCACAAAGGGAGCGGAGCTGTTTGGTCGACGGCGTGCCCGTGGTTGCACAGCATGCGGGTATAGCCACCACCTGCACCGCGCACACAACCTGCGCGTCCTAAGTGCCAAGGGGAAGGATCGGCTTCAGAAAATGCGATCTTTGACCCCTGCCTCTACCCGGACGAGCGGCTTTGCTCCGTGTCGCCGGTGTCCGTGGCGTGGCGAGCGACTCGCCCCACGTCCCTCGCCACCCCAGGGCGCCTGCAGCCCGCCGCCCTGAACCCCAACGGTGATGGGGCGGCGGTGTTTGTGCCGCGTCTCACCTGAGAACAGGTATCCCGTCGTGATGGCAATGTTAAGCTGCACGATTTTAGGATCTCCCCTGGAAAAAACACACAAGTCAGTGGGGGGGACAAAACCACAAGTTATTTAGTGGGCAAACAATCGCATCTTTCCTGGGTCTCGAGACACCATTTCCGGAGGGTGCTCCTGCATTGGGATGTTTGGTCGCTTCCACAAGATTGTGCTTATCATGTAGGGGGAAACGAGAGAAGGGGAAACCCACACGGGTTCCACACAGATCGATTCAATAATTCACGTGCACCTCCAATTAGCACGGTTGTCTACGTACGGTGCGAAAGAAGTTCAACATCCATACAGACGTGCAGGTCTGCAATCTCCTGGCCACCTCACAGCCCATTGGCTTTGGGAGTTTTAGAAATCTGTGCGATCCGCCAACCCCTGCCTTCAACCCTTGCGAGCGACAAGCGTACTCGCGACACGTGAACGGGGAAACCACCACAGTGGGAAGAATGCTGCCACTCGGGATTTGCCCAACGTTTCTGATTTAGCGGGATTAGTTGTAAAAAAAATAAAGTTAATGTAATGTTTTTGTGCAGTCATTGTTGACCAGGCTGAAACCATCAACTCCCTACACTTGAGATCCCGGTTTAATCACGGCCGGCCAAAACCCAGATTTGAACCAAACATCTCAGCGTTGCCGGCTGAATCCTCTGGCCCCTAAGCCAACACAATGTATTTGACATCACAAGTCAAACTCCACTGTATTTAAACACAAACTACGACAGCAGCAGAATCTCGTGACATGACAGTTGAATCGTTTTGTTCCAAGCGTCACAGAGGTTTTTTTTTTACAGAAATCATCGTCTCCCGTGGCCAAAAGCTATCAGGGCTGTGCAACAACAAGCTTCTAAAGTGTCTCGCCTTTTAGTTTTGTTTACTCTGCGGTATTTGATATGTATTGCTGAATGCGTTGTCCAAAGGTCATTTTAACTTTGCTTACTACACAGAGCTGGAATAAGCTTTACAAATAGCTACAACATTTATTAAATAAATGCTCCATTTTACCCGAGATACAGCACACGTACACACAGCTACCAGAACAGATCTACCACCTTGCTGAACCATACTTGTGCAATGCCAGCAGCAGAGGGTTTAGGAGTGCCAAGTGAATGTCGTCTCACTCCGGTATTTAATCTTATGGGTGAATCCAGTTATTTATGGGGCCCGGGGAGCCACAATCCTTTCTGCCAGACGCAACCACTAAGGCTGAAGAGACAAGTTCGATTACAGATAAAACATTTTAGACTGAAAGAGGAGCACGTGGATGAGTGAACATGTTGCAGGCTAAGACCACAATTATAAGTGCTAATGAGCGCGAGTGGGGCTTGGGCTGGAAGGGACAATTGCTGACGGCAGTGGAAGCCAAGGGGTAGAACGCATCCAGGAGGACGCCCATTGAGGAGATGGAGCGATGAAATCGGCTCGTGTGCAGGTGCTGGGTGGATTAATACATCGCAGGATCACGAGAGATGCCGACGGCTTGGAAAGACCTTTATCCAGCAGTGGCTTGACCACGGCCAATGATGATGATGAAAAACCTGACCGCAGTGAAGCTTCCACGCTTCGGTGTAGATTCTCTGCGATTCCAAGAAGTATTCGAAAGCAAACTTATAAACTAGTTAAAACTAAACTAGTTTTATTAAGCTAGGGGAGCACGACCGTGGTTGAGCTCTCCCGAGGCCTCGCCACCGAGTGTGGCGCGCACACGAGGAGCCCAGGCAACGCCACCCGCAGATCCCTCACCACAGATCCCTCACCACCACCACCACAGATCCCTCACCACCACCACCACAGATCCCTCACCACCACCACCACAGATCCCTCACCACCACCACCACCACCACAGATCCCTCACCACCACCACAGATCCCTCACCACCACCACCACCACAGATCCCTCACCACGCGGGCTTTCATTCAGTCAGGGTGGATATGTGATGGACGACGAAGTGGCATTGTGCTGTATTATAAAAAAGAAACCTATTGTGTGCACAACGTGTGTGAGCGTTGACTGCACGTTAGATTTCTTCCCACTTCGTGCAAACCGTTTTGAGCGAGGCGGGAACGAACGGCAACTCCGCCACGGGGGTTGCAGAGCATCGCAGACTCACCACACTGGGTCCTTATTGACGGCATCATCGAACCACAGTATGTAGAGGCAGAAGAAGCCCACGATCAAGGCGTGCAACGTCGACACCGTCCTGCACGCCACACCGGCACACGGGCACACATTTCATATCCGGTCTCATGAGCAGCTCCCTCTCATTAACCGACGGTATCATAATAATTTTGCCGGAATTTTAGCACCTAGGTTTTCCGCAACCACTGGTAACCAAAGCGTGGTTTTCTGGAATCTTTTCGAAAGCGCGCCCGCGCCGCACACGCACCTGGAATGCCACTCGATCTGTTTGGCCGGAGTGAGGGAGGCGAAAGCCGGGCAGAAGAGGCGAGACAGCGGGGGGCTGACCCAGTTGAAGAGCGCCTGGAAGACGCTGAAGCTGATGAAGATGACGAGGCAACAGAACTTGGCGTAGCTCTCCATGGCGGCCGGCCCTGCTGGGGTGGAGGTGAGGCACAGCACGCGCAGCACGCGCAGCACGCGCAGCACGCACAGCACGCACAGCACGCACAGCACGCACAGCACGCACAGCACGCGCAGCACGCACAGCACGCACAGCACGCGCAGCACGCACAGCACGCACAGCACGCACAGCACGCACAGCACGCACAGCACGCGCAGCACGCACAGCACGCACAGCACGCGCAGCACGCACAGCACGCACAGCACGCACAGCACGCACAGCACGCACAGCACGCACAGCTCTAAACCAATGCTGCTTTAATTATGCATTATCAGAAGACAATGAGGCCGATGGGATTTGTGAAAAGAACTAAATGGAGGGACATTTTAAAAAATTAGGTGGTGCCAAAATTGGACAAGAGACATTTGCCAACACATGAATCGGACTCTGTGTGTATAAGAGTCACAGTATGTCGAGTTGCTGTATCATACTCAAGGCACCCAAAGAACATTGTGGAATTGACGTTATGAAGCAGTCAAGGCACCTGCAAGCGTGTCTAGCACAGCGGTAACCCCACACTGCTCACCCCACTCACCCCACTGTGCACACGCCTGCAGATACAAGCCTGCATTGGGTTGAAACATGCATCACAAACCACAGCATTGTGCTCCCCTCTCTGACCTTGGCCTAACTCTGCCACAGCCACGATCAACGTCTGCTTTTTCCCACCGCGTGTAAAGGGGCGAAACTTGAATCCGGCGTAAAGCGCTGTGCAAACCGCACGGTTGCCTGGAGGGGAAACTCTCTGCCACTCTTCTTCCACCGGACCTGAGCGGAATGGACCAGGCCCGTGGCGGTACTCCTCAGGGTGGCCGCGTCACAGGAGAGCACGCTCGATGCGCTTCCGAGGCGGTGGGCCGACTGCCGTCCCCGGCTGGACTGACGGAGTTTGGCGAGAGACCAACGGATTCGACGTAACTGTGACTTCCCAAATCGATTGGAGACAAACATGATGCCACACACTGGCAGCATTAGTTTGATTGACGGGCTTATGATGACATGAGTACTCTGTAGATCGTGTTAATTTCAGATGTGTATTGGAAGCTTGTATAGTTTTTTTTTATATTAAACTGAAATTACTTCAGTGTAAGGTGAAATGGTCTCTATTTGTTATTAATTTTATAACATTTATTTAACCAGGAAAGCCTCACACGGAGTCGATTTTCGCCTCCAGTCAATCAAAACGCGGGAAAATGACACCGACAGACGTGTTAGTTTTTTGTATGATATGATAAGTTGTATGAACATTGTAAATAGCACAACTACAACTCAGAAAAAAATGTTCTCCTCGAGCCAATCAGGATTTGTTCTCTATCACACGCACAGCCTCACGTTTCTGCTGATAATCATGGGTTTAAAGTAATGAATATTCTGATGATAAATGTAAATACAATGCTCGGATTGAACTGCCATAAACTAAGAGCACGATTGCAAAGCTCCTGTGCACATTTTTCAGGCGATTAAATGAGAGACGTGCAGATTTTAAGCCCGAGCTGGACAAAATGAGAATAACATTTCCAAGTGCTTGGATGTATCAATGTGCGCTTGTAATCCATCAAATTCCAAGTAAGCCCTAAAGCCATATTACAGGAAATATCTTTGGCCGAGTGTACTGTGCACACTTGCACAACACGGTCCTTCACGTGGCTAATTCTACCATGTTGGTAATAGCAGTTTGAACATACAAAGTTGCTAAGCATGAATCTGCTTCAATCTGCAGCGATTGTCCTGGAATTCAAACGCAGAATTGCACCCGGTGCCAGTTCAGCGCTCTAACGCAGCATGAGCCATCTGGGCGCCCCAGCCACCGCACTGAAGTTATAATATCATGTATATATCCATTTATATATCCATGAAAGCTTCACAAAGAGATTCAGTAGTTTTTCAGGAGGGTCCTGAATTAGGACATTTGGCCAATTCTATTGGAGTGTTTTTACTTGTGGGAGGAAAGTGGAGTTGCGGGAGAAATCACACACGGGACGACGAGACGACACGTGGAAGTCCACAAAGACAGGTCCGTGGACCCATTTGTTGCACTGCCATGTCGTGGCCACCTCGTAGCCCAACCACGATACGTGGTGCACTGACCGTTGCCTCCAGAGTACTGCTACACAGCCGTGAGCCACAATCCCAGGTGCCCCCCGCTCCATAAGAAATACCACTCCTCTGCATGTTTACAAAACAACACTCTTGTTTACATTCATAACAGCGCTTGGCTTAAACTCAACAAATGAAGGGTTAATTTGACAGCATATTTCTTAACATTGGTGCACAAAATATAAACAATATAACTGGCCAAATTGCATTCCAAACTCTGATAGCGCTTCTAAGAGTGTGCTATGAATATTGCACACCAGCAAAATTCCAAATTAATCAGGTTTAAAAAAAACAACGACACGTGTTGTTTCTGTCATGTAATCAGTGGTGTCTACTTGCAGATGCACATACATGCATCACCTTACAGCTGAGGTCTGCACGACCTTCCACCACCACCAGAAGATGTTTAACATTCCTTGCATACGTCACATTCCCTGCATCGGTCCAATAAGCCATCAAATTAGCTAAGCTCCCATTTGTTCAGTGCACAGCAAGCCCAGTGCTGCTGCGTATAAAGCGCCAAATGTATCCGTTCACTGTTGCTCTCCACCGATAACGCAACTCTCTTCTCTCCGGCCTGGCAAGCCCCTGAAGAGTGGAGAAAACAGCTGCTGCTGCTGCTGCAGCTGCTGCAGCTGCTGCTGCAGCTGCTGCTGCAGCTGCTGCAGCGCTGCTGCTGCTGTTAAAAAGCTCTGAAAATTCGGAGGACCCAAATGCTCGATCCACAAACCCCTTCCATCCACCTGCACATGACCCGTGACATTTCCCGTTGCTCTGTTCAAGACCCTTGATGCAAGCATCAAACTTACTGCTCTGTCTCCCCAGCACCCTCAGCCACCTCCCACACACGACTGCCTGCAGCCACCGCTCCCCAGCGCGCGCTCTCCAGTGCGGCGTGGCGGCGCGTTGCGTGGCGACGATCGCGGCGGCGTGGTGAGATTACACTTGGTGGTTATCCCGTTCCGTGTCCCACGCTGGCATTCTGTTATTTTGGAATTCACCGCACTCGATTGTAATACTGGATACGTGCACAAAATACACGGAACCAGGCTTCCCTTCAAAAACAGACTCTGAATGGGAATAGAATCATGACCGGTTTCAATAAAGTTAATCTTTCTAATGGCGGAGCGGTTATCACACACTATGCTATGAACCCAGCGGCGTGCATTTCATTCCAGGCTGCGGCGAACATCAGTGGCGAGCGATACCTTGACTGGACCTTCACAGGGCCGTGAAATACGGTCAGCAGACCCCAGTGAGCAACACGATCAAACAGGGCCTTCATCCCACAATGGGTTAACAAAGAGCCGTGAAACATCAGCTATTTGATCTCATGCGTAATAAATATATCATCACATAAATAACTGGATTATATTATAGTATATGTATATAGTATATTTAAGTTACATCTCAAAAACATAACATAAGCGAGCTAGTTTTAAATTGCTAACAAATGCACATCAGGAGCTGCTTTTGAGCAGAGCGAAGACGATCTTCATTTGGATGAAACTTGTAAACGTCTACTCTGTGTTTAATGAGAGTATGTGTATCATTGCTGCAGAATTGCCTCTCTGGATTTTTTATAACCCAGCTTGCAGTCGGCCCGACCGTATAGATTCAAACTTTAAAAAATCCGAATGCGAAATACTATGCGCTGAAAGTATAATAAATTGACGAATATTGCGAAAGTCAAAACATTGAACTTTCGAATACATAGTTAATGTGCCTCGATAATGAGCTGTAAATTTACAAAGGTGATGGAATCGAGAAACTCGTTTATCACGAACCGCAGCTTAACAGTTGTCACCTTAAACGCCACGACAGGATTTTTTGTAAAGCGCTTCGGGATATATTTTTTTGCGTGAATATCATCAGTATTTTTTTTCTTGACAACTTACTTTCTAATACATCTGGAGCCCTGCCTCCTAAAAGGTTGCCACATTGCAGCGAAGAAACGGGGTCATTAACGTAGCCTTGACGAGTGGGGGCCTCTGCTGGGTAGGTGCTGTGCAGCTCATGGCAATGGTTTCTCCTGAGAAGCGTAAATGTCCGTATGTTGAACTTCTTTCGCACCGTACGTAGCCAACCGTGCAATCGGAGGTGCGGGGGAAGGACAACAAAAGCATCGTCAGCCGTGATCAATCCACTGCTGGAAGAAGGCATCCAGAAACTATCGCCATCTCTAATGGAACCATCGTCGGGGCTTGCAGGTGGGCACAATGTGCCTGCATTGTTATTTTTAATTAGGCTCCTGTGTAAGCGCCCATGCGGATAACATTTTCACATCCCTGCTGGCCAATGGCGATCTGCAACGGATACCCGTGGAGCAGGTGTTGACGAGGGGACGAATGCTGGGTCACTTCAGCAGAGCGGTCTGGCTGGAGCGAGCAGCCGTCGCGGTGAGCCGGTCCGTTCCAGTGGAGAGCCCGAGGACCCAGGCCGCAACCTGGAACGCAATCCACATGCAGCCGCGCATCAGCATTGACGCGTTCACGCAAAGACAAAGATCCCCCGTATAGCCTGTAACAGAATGTTGGGGAAAGTGCTGTTCGCGAGCAACTATGAAGGCCGGCACGGCACACGAGCGGGTGGGTGGCCAACACCACGCCCGGCTGCCTTTGTCTCCCCAGTGGCGATGTTTACACACCGCCCCAGGTCTTCATTTGAGGCCGAGTAGACCTAGGGGAGCTCCAGGAGCCGTTTAAATAATCGTCACTGATGTTGGCCGTGAGCGGGAATC
Source organism: Lampetra planeri (assembly GCF_965212315.1). Lineage (NCBI taxonomy): Eukaryota > Metazoa > Chordata > Hyperoartia > Petromyzontiformes > Petromyzontidae > Lampetra > Lampetra planeri. The sequence continues at coordinate 12,114,974 of NC_136130.1, read as the reverse complement.
AAACTCGGGTCACCGGATTTGTAGCGTGGCGCGCGAACCGCTACAATACCGCTCCACACAACAACAACAACAACCGCCATTCGCCACTAAGTGGCGGTGACGTCACCACGACGCTTGTGCCAGGCCATGTGCACCTTGAGGCCACGTGAAGTGTCGAACGCCCGCTGGCAGGAGGTCACGGGGCAGACCCAGGTGCCACGGGTCGACTGACCGAGATGACCGAGATGACTGGCTGATGCACCACCTGTGCCCCCTACTGTGCCAACTTGCTGTGCTTTAGCCACCCGGCGCTCCGCTCGTTGTTGTGAGCGTCGCTCCTCCGCCCTCCGTTGTTGTTGGAGGGCGACTGCCTCCAACTGCCCAGTAGCGTCCTTCACGAGCCTCCTCCACTGAGGCCGATCTTGACACCGCTGGTACCAGTCATCGGCAAGTCCACTCAGCTCCACGTCCTCCTGTACCACATCACTCCATCTCTTCTCTAGCCCGTGCCGCGCCCGTTTAGCCCCCTCGATCCGGCCGAACAAAAGCTGTTTAGGCATGCGGTGGCTGGGCTCCACACACACACGTTCACACACACACGTTCCCGTCCAAGTCCCATGTTGGTAGTATACGTGTACATGTTAGCCATTGTGTATCGAAATGTCGTTCCCCCATATGTACACTTTTTATTCCGGTTGCCGAGGCATAGGCCAGCGGCAAACAGTCGTATGAAAGTTGTAATGGATAATAGTTTACATGATTTTTCATTGATTGTTGGTTCAACGTGGTCTGACCAAACAATCAATTATGAAACGTAATAATGAAAAGCGTCCCATGGAAATGAATCGTATATTAGCTGCGAGAAACCACGTGCTAAGTGTAAACACTGTCTTGAAATAAGCAGATGGCAAGAGCTTGTGGAGAAAAAGAGACGGAAATCCAAAGTGGAGGAGTGCGAGGGGAGAAGCAGAGAGTGAGGTGATCTGCGGTGCGATGAGTGGGTGGGTGAGCGCGTGGGTTAATGAGTGAGCGAGTGTGTTGTTGTGACCTCCAGTGTGCTGGTTGAACAGTGTAGATGACACAAGACAGTCAGTCTCGTAGACCAAGTCCTGCAACATTGAATCAACGATTCAGCGTCACGGGAGCAGTTAGTCTACCGGCCACGCGAGAAGAGTAACAAGAGACGTGTCTGCTTGTGCGCGCTCGCGTAGACGAGCACATGCTCTTGGACTCGCCTCCATCATCACTATGAATGAAGGCACGTCCCCCTTATTGACACCAAGTGGAGGTTTCGTACATTTCTGAACAGAAGCGGTACCCCGAAGTCAGAGCCTCATCGTCACATTGCGCCGTGTGTTGTTGAGTGTTTAGTTTGTTTTCCTTCCCCGACAACTCCGATTAGTGCGGTTGGCTACGTGCGGTGCGAAAGAAGTTCAACATACACACACACACCTGGGGTCAAAGTTCGACTGGCCAATGTACAAGAGCCACCGTCTATGCTCCCCACCTTCACCGGTCCGCATTGGCCAGTGTGGGGAAGTCTGGTCAAATAATCCCCACAACCGGCCGTGGAATGAGAAAATGGGCTGTCTGTGTACAACGGTGGCTATTAAACACTAAATTAGACAACCGTGTCAGGTAACACGTTGATAATGCGAGTGACGTTGACAAAAAGAGAGAAGCCTCAGGTAGCGTTCAGCTTTTCTCTTGTCTTTATTCCCGTTTGTCGTGTTTACTGTCTCCACCGCAATGTTTTTCAACATTGCATTGCTCTGCTATTGCTTTCTTACCAAGTAACCGTCTCAAATTCTCCCCTTTGTTCTGGCGCCTCCCGATCTGGCGCAAGGGAGGCGCGGTATCAATAATAAATGACGAGTGATGATGGCGAATCGTTCCACCTCTATTCAGCATATTTGCCGGTGTCGCGTCCTGCAATTCACCAACTCCCAGGCAAAGCAACCGTGTGGATAAATCAAAGCTGAACCTCCGACGGTTGCTCTGCTTAAAGCCAATACGGAAACAGGAACCACACAATCTGCCGAAGGCCACAGATTTCCATTCATTCAATATTTCGCCAGGTCAAGGCGACGCCCGGCTTGCATCGTAAAGCCCCTTGGTGTGGAGGATTAAGCCATGTGACTGCAAGGCTAATTGCGTGTTCACGTATGGCGAGCACCCGATGAAATCCGTGTCACATGTAGCATGGGTCAACGGCGACCAAGTGGATTTAGTTACTGCAGTGCGATTAAGCCGGGGAATTTAAACGCAAACAGCCTCTATCAGAAACATCGTGTGAGTGTTCATTCTCATAATTCCACCCGATCACGTCCTACGTGCGCAAAACAGGCTGGGTCATTACGCTGCACGACACGTAAACCCAATTATGACATTCTAGAGCGGCTAAAAAGAAACTGGACTGCGGAGGTTTGAGCCAGACCTGCGGTTATATAAAAATGTGGAATATCCACTGACGGACACGAGCAATGCCCAATGTTGGCATGACGACACTCTGAGATTTAACGTCTTGTTAACAACGGGAAGGGGGAGGGGGTGTGGGGTGGTGGCAGGAGTTAGCACACTACAATATGAACCTGGTGAACTACATATTTAATACACAACTACGGATAACATCAGTGGCTAAGAGTGACATCCGAACCGGACCTGGGCCTGCCCCTATCTACCAACCCACATTGACCAGCGTGGTGAAGTATGGTCAAACAACACGTCATAGGGAGGCCTTCATCCAGCAGTTGACAAAGGGCTGTAACACATTTGTTATTATTTATCTTAATATTATGCCACGAGCAATAGAATGGTAACGTGGTATATTGAAAACCTTCAGCATTTTAGTAATGCAATTACCAATTTCGTTGCAGTATTCATTTACACAATTCCATCGACAACATTCAGTATAACCTGGCGAGCCCTGCAAGCGGCACACTCGAGGGGCAGCTGCTATTTGTTTCAGATCGTGGTGGAGGAGACGTGTAAATGTGATAGTGGAGACATGTAAATGTGTAATCATTCCCGAGCCTCACGTTCAGTCCGCCTCGCGGCACACAGAGGTGGAAAAATGCGGCTCAAGGTGAATGATAAACATTACCTGCAATAGCCACGATTTCACACTGTACCGTTGGATGGCGGCTGACTGAGCCGATGACGCCGTTTTCCCTCAATGCCCAGAAGGAATGATGACAACGGACTGGCGGAGATGGGTTCCCCCCGGGTTCTCCGTATTCACCCCTTAGCTCACAGCATGCGACGGCATCACGGGTGCCGTCAAACATCCCAATGCAGGACCCTCCTGAAAAAGAGTCCTCGGACTCGACGTGGCTTCCCTGGGTAGGTTTGTTAAATGATTGTTCACTATAAGGAATGGACGGCATCCGAGAGAGCGCGTCCACCGGGGAGATGGAGCGATGGAATCAGCTGGAGTGCAGGTACGAGGTGGGCTGCTTTGTCGCTGGGTCGTGAGCGAGGTGGCAGCGGATTGGGGAGGCCTGCCCAGGGATGGCCCCGCTCTTTATCTCAACCACTACCTTACGTGTACAATTTTATAATTGCAGTAAAGCACCTTGGAATACGGTCCCCAAAATAAATATAGATAAGATAATGGGAGCTATGTACAGTACTAAACCAGGAGGTCAAATTGGACACCTACACACACAGCACCGCAGGGGCCTGGGTGTGTAGATTTAAGAACGTCAGGACGGAAGGGCAATCCAGCGATGATCCTCAATGCCATAAACATATTCTGTCAATAATTGACAACATATCTGAAACAGCATCTGCCCAGGCACCCTTTCATCTGCCGAACAAGGGCCACCATCCTTCAGAGGAACCGCAATGACAAAGTTACAATCTGTAGCGCCGGTTTCCAATTGATGAAAAGTTCAAAATGAAACGGCGGCGACTTATTTTTAACAGTGCCGCCCGATGGCCTGCGCGCACCGGCTGCTTTTCCACGATGTTTTTGCAAGTGGAGGAATGCGTGACGCCAATCTGGAGATATTTTGTTGTTGAGGCTCCAGTTGCTGGTACCACCGTAGCGAGGCCGTACGTCTGCCGGCCTGTCCGCCGAACATTCCCACGGTGTTTCTGAGCAGCACTGCGCTATAATTTAATGCTTTTAAAAATAAGATCACAATTGAAGTGCTCATCTCTCAATTTAACAAATTCACAGCTGCATTGTTGTTAAAAACGTTGTCCTTCCCCCGCACCTCCAATTGGCGTGGTTAGCTACGTATGGTGCGAAAGAAGTTCAACATGCATACAAATATACATGGCTGTAAAATAACAAAACCTTTGCACAGCCTAACGTAACCAATGCCGACATACACGTTGTAAAAACTTGATTTCTTTCACAACCACTTCCTCTCTGGCCGTGGATGTTAGTGAGAGAGAGGGATGTTTTTTGGGGGGGGGGGCGGCACAGGGGGGCTGAGTCCATGGAGCCTCGTGGCTCATGCAGCCCGGACCTGGGCTATGATGCCAACCATGGAATGCAACCGGATTGTTTCTGGGCCGGTGAAAACTGGTTCCCCAACGGTCGTGGAAAAGCAGAAAGTTACGTCTTTATAGCTTCCCTTTGCTTGTTGAAGAGGTACAACAATTATGTACATTACTTGATCATCACACAGGTGAAATGTGACAAATGCAGCCGATGAAACAATACCACAGCAGATGTTAAAGCCGCATGGCAAGTAGTGTGGCTTCATTACGGAAGGCCTTCTGTGAACGAGCAAGTATCGATGAGCGTGCATCCTCGACGCGACCCAGAGGCAAGGAAATGAACAATGCTTTGCGAATGCCTCCTACAACATGAGAGCAGATTAACTTCACTACGCTCTCCAATATCATGGCATGCAATGGATGATTACAAATACCGTAGATGCTGTGTCTTGTGCACAAAGATCTTTAATTGGTAAATGTACTATGCCTGGGATGCGTACACTGCTTTGAGATTTCGTTATGAAAAGCACTTTATAAAAATCAAGATTACTACAGGATAATAAAAACTGATCCTCGCTTAGAAGGGCATAGAGAGACAGAAGTAGGAACACACAGCTTAGAGAACATGTGATGGTTAATTACATCACCCAAACTGTTAAGGACACGTCGCGAGAAGGGATGATGGCCAATGGTCCCCTGCGAATAATGAGGATAACGGCAGCGAAGGAATGGAACGTGTCCATGAGGACGTATGCCCAGGAGGTGGAGCGGATAAATAATCTGGTGTAAGCGCTGGCTGGGATGGTTACATCACAGGACCGTCCAGCATTGGATTGACCGTGGCTGCTGATGATGACAGTAACAATTGGCCGATTCTAAATGGAAGCGTATGAAACAAACACGCCACCCAAGAAAGGCTGGACTTGAGACGGGTTACGTGGTCAAACCTCGGCCCCGCGCGGCCACAGCAACAAGCGCGGTGCAAAGTACTCTGTCGGCAGTCGCAACGACACGTCGAGTCTGCACACCGAGGGCTGCATTTATCAGGTCCTGCTCATAATGCGGTCGTCTTTTATGTGAAGTTGGCGCGTAAACGCAGCACGCGTGCTCATTGCTGACGCAGCGGCCAAGATTCAGTGTACCACTTCAATCACAGGGCGTGCCACAGTCACTATCAGCTGCCGCGTTGTGCTTTGCCACCGTGTGCCAGTTTACCACAGTGTGCCGGTGCCACAGCGTGTCGCAACGCACCAGTGCCACAGCGTGCCACAGCGTGCCACAGCGTGCCACAGCGTGTCACAGTGTGCCACAGCGTGTCACAGCGTGCTACAGCGTGTCACAGCGACCCAGTGTGTGCCCTCCCACTTCACCGTACAATGGCACATCACATCTGAGTGGCTGTTCACTTGCCCCAATGCTCGTAGGTGAATGTGCATATCTCTGTCGGGTATCGGGTATCATCGTCAGATCAGCTTGTGTTTGTAGATTGTGCACTGCGCTCTGAACCGGGTGACCCCAGTTCGAGTCCTGATCATGGCAAGCATCACTGGCTTGTGATATCTAAACTGGTCCAGAGCCCCCATTTACCAACCCCCACTCACCAACCTCAATGGGTAATATTATCAGTGCTCAACGTTCTCATCGAGGGTCTTGCTATAAGGTAATTATAACACAGTTTCCACCTCGTCAGCAACATTGCCAAGAGCCGACTATGCCACGAATGGCTTTACGCTTTAGTCGAGGGTTCTGGAGGTAATCTCTTCCACGAGGAAGGGCACCGGAGCAAAGAAGCACACCGCGTCCGCAAGGAGCGGAAGATACATTTTGGGGGTCGATAAACCGGGCACCACTCTGTGAAACCTGGTCGTCCTCTACAAGACACACCGCCGTCAAAGGAACGAGGAATTGGCACCACCAGCTCAGGGCTGTACGCTCGATAGAGCAGACAACCAATTCAGTAACGGCGCTGCCACACATTCGATGCGTATGTGTGCATCTCTACGCTGCTGCTTAACCGTGCAGTGTCTGCCATGAACTACTGCGCGCGTGTGCACAGCGTTTATCACAGCCCGCTGTGAACAGGCTGAAGTACAGTGGGCTAAAGGGTATGTGCTACCATGACGTAATCTGGTCCCCTGGGGTCCTGGTAGATGCCGGTGTCATCACACGCGTACAGCACTGTGGTCATTCAAATACAATCCTCCAGCCAACACTGGCTGCCCATTACATTAACTGGGCGCTAACGGATGTTTATTTGGCGAATGTGTAACTAAATTACGTGTTAATGGTCCCACGATAAGGGTAAGTGCGCTATTAATGCCATTACTGTGACCAAAAGCACCAACATTCAAGAGTAGTCGATCTGATTGTGTGGTACATGCACTCCGAATTGTCACAATTGATATGAAGAACCGGTTCTGTGGTTACCATTCCGGTGCAGGTGGCTAGAGGGAGCCACGTAAACCCACCACGTGCGTGAGTGGCAGGGTGGCGGCACAGTGGGAACGCTTCTGCCTCACAGCAACAAGCGCCTGGGTTCGATTCCCGGCTCAGAGACCTTTGTGTGCAGAGTTTGTAACGTATGTTCTCTCCCTGCTCTGCATGTTTCCTCCCATAGCTAAAAATACAAACAATGTAAATGGTATTTGGCAAACATCCCATTCCGGAAAAACTACCTCCAATCTGCATGCTCACTCCTGGGTAAACTTGGCAGGACCTCATGAAAAGGAGTCTTGAGCCTCAGTGATGCTTTCTTGGGTAAACAAGTGGAATAATTATAAATATTACTCATACAGGAATCTAAAATCAATGATTCTGACACATGGATTGCATGTACTGTGACATTAAGTCGATTGCTTCATCGCAACACCCCTTACGGATGGCTAAGCGCAGAATCATTTGTCCTGGCACAAAGCGCAAGCTCCACCTTGCTTCTCCGTCTCCATGCGAACTTGCGGGCAATGCAACTTAAATAAATTCACAATTCATATTGCTGTAGAATTAAGAGAAGCAACATTGTTTGAATTGCCTGGGACACGATTACTCTTGTCAAATGTGATTTTCGATCAAGACGTCGCTGACGCCACCACCGTGCCTCGCGACCAACGCCCTCTACCCCGAGCGCAGGAGGCACGGAGCGACCTTCTGACAGTCCCCGGCCATCTGCTCTTCTCTTCCCTTGCTAGCCGTGGAGACTACCCCAATGCCTGTCTCGGCCAAATGTGATTTTAAATTAATAGAGAGAAAATATCTCTGCAAATAGTCGTCTGACATGCCGTGCACCGAAGCAGAGCAAAGCAACAGCGATGCATCGTGTGGAATAAAGCACTGCGTGTCCCAAGGCCGTTATTTAATACAATATCCATTGTACAGCTCTACCCTGGGAGCAGTATACCTCGCTGCACGCGTTACGCAGAGCCCACCGCACACACCGCCCACCGACCCGTGCGTGAGTGTGTGTGTGTGACACACGCTCTTCAGGAACATCACGCACACCTTGGCGGCAGCGCAGCAAGCGCGTGCACGCAGAGCGCTGCAGAGCGAGATGCTGGAGGCGCAGCCCCCAGGCACGCGGAATGCCCCTTGCACTGCAGTGTGCGCACGTCCGTTACCGCGTGCTGGCCGTCACCACGTGCTACACGCGCTCAAAATCGTCACCGTTATTTTTTTGCAACTGGTTTCATTAATTAGTTCTAAATATTCAACATTGTACTCAATGGCAGTGCCTCCAGTGGCTGGATGGATTAGGTGAACCCTTCACAAATGGCATACTGCATCTACGAATTTAAAAACAAAGAATCGATTCATTTGATCTATCGTGAGCTTCCGAAGTGATGTGAATGGATGAACAGACGCATCCGCGAAGCCCTACTTTGTATGCTACATGTGCTGCTCACACAGACTCGCCTTGGATTGCGCTAGGTCTTTAATGATTCGCCCTCGCCCCTTCGAACCCAAAGACTCGTATTTCCATGAAGTCTCATGCCGATTATGAAGTCTAGTATGTGGTGTGCCTTGATGTATTCCGTCTCATTTGTACAATTTTGCTTCCTGCATCAGCGCAATTGTACCACTGGTCTACAACGGTCCAAAATTCGAAAAAGTACCTGCGAATTACTGAACACTGGAATATGCATAGCAATCAAACGCACTCTTTCAAAAACTATGCATGACCCTGCTGAAAAATAGTCAAGAGACTCAGCGAGGCTTTCCTGGGTAAACAAGCGTAATATATATCGACGTATACATTGCATAGATTGCAAATGTTCACCGGCCGCACCGCCAAGCTCGACGATGGAGTTCACCCAACGAGCGCGCACTGTGCTCGCCATGCCCGCCCGCACCTCGCACGCGACACGCACTGGCAGAGCGTGGAAATTTTATTGTTTTATCTTAAAGTCACGTAGAAGGGAAATAATAAAATAATAAAAATACAACTATTACGCTCTCTGTGAGAATTTTTTTTTGTTATGTTATTATTTCCCTTCTACGTGAATCTGTCCCCCGCACCACCTACGCACCTCCGTCCACCCGGCAGTAGAAATGGGTACGCCAGTTAGTCGATCGGCAGGTCGCGTGTGATGGGGTAAAGTGTGGGCACTCACTGTCGGCCATCGTCCCTTGTAGCCGTGACGTGTAACGCCCAAGCCCCTTTACTTTTCTTAACATTCTGAATGTCAATAACCTGCATACGTTACAGGCTGTGTGCACACGTGGAGATGTGCATACAGCTCTCACACTCAATTAATAGCAACCCCTGGGGCTTATTCAAACTCAGTGGTCAAATCCGTTTTTAATAGCAAAGTCGAAATGATTTCTTACTCAAATGAGCATTGAGAGGTGGTGTTCATCTCGAGCTTGCAGCCCTAAGCCAATGGTGAAAATTCCCCCATTCCAATGGCAAGGGCAGGTATATCCATAGGATGACCACCTTTTTGAACTCGCAACTTTCACTTGCGAGCCGCTCGCCCCACAACTGAGCCACCTGGCCACTCAACGGCAAAAGGGCACAACAAAGCAAAACTGCAAAGTGCAGGCGCATTCATTACCGACATGATCTAAGGAGCCAGCGTACAAAACAAGCCAAGTGACAAAGCCATCATCACACCAACACGACACGGACACGTGAAACCGGAGCAATACAAAAGCCACACACGCTATTTATACAGTAGGCACACGCGCATCCAACTCTGGTGAATATGGATGCGCACTTTGCAGGGCACGTGCTCAAAGGCCAATGCGTTACATAATTTAGGCTTACTGGGCCCAGAACAGCACGAATACGTGTCGTGTCAACTATAAATACATGCAGCCTCAACTGTTACTTGTTGTTGCAGTGACGATCTTGCAAGTGCCTTAACGACCTCATTATTTTGGCAAATTAAGCATGGTTTTTGAATTGGCTTTAATGATATCCATTATCAATGCTGCACCGTGCAATTTATAACTTTGACACAAATTGAGAAATGACGCATGGCCTTTAATTTATTGATCCAAATGTCAGTTGGAAACTATAAACGGGCAACGTGTATTATTTCACAATCACGGCTCAACGGGTGTCCCTTGGTTGGTAGTGGCCAATGTCTCCGCACGCTCTCACTCGCCAACACAACGCGTTAGTATTGGGCACGCCGAGTCGTGTCGTCAGCCCCGACCAGGGAACCTACCACCTTGGTAAGCAAGGCTGCTCCTACAGCACCTTGCTTCCAGTCCTTCGTGGCCCTTTGCCACCAAAGGAGTGCTGAATTCGTTTGTAATGGAATTAGGATACGGATATTGTGATGTCAAATTGCCTACTGTACTGGAAGCACAATTGGAAATAAAACGTGGTAAGTACATCAGGAACTATTGACTCATTAAATCAAATAAACTTTGTAACCGACTAGTATTGTGCAACAGTAAACAATAGATATTTTGTTGAACCAGGTGAGAAGTCGTGAGACCAGGATAAGTCTCATCTGCAAGTGTGACCTGGGTCACCAACACAACAAAAGCAAAACAAACAAAAACTCGACAAAGAAGTGGACAAACGCTCAAAGCAGGCCCACCACCTGCCCGTCAGACAGTGAGGCTCTCCTGGGTGAACCGAGGACAGTGATGATAACACAACCCACCAATCCTATTACAGAAATCCACTTACATAGAATTAGTCCATTAACAATGTAATTCTTGCAATTAGGTCGATGAGAGATGTACTGGGTATACGAGAGACCTGGGGTTTTTCTCTGGGCCGCATCACAGACAACAGCAAACGTTGAGCGCTTTCCCTCATTCTAGCCGCTCATTTCAACTGGGCTCACGGACCACGCCGCGCCATTTCCGAAGAACTTCACTTGCGAAAGTGTGACGTGTATCCTGTTTACATTACAATGGAATGATCACCCTAAATAATTGTTCGTTTCTGCGACTTAATTTAACTGTAAATGTTTTTTAAAGTAATTTGTCTGAACCAACTTTCGCTCCAGAATATTCATTCTATTTATTATGTTTACGTGACAAGTAGATGACAGAGCAAGTTAAATGAGTCCATCTGTGTGGAGTTAAGTGTTATCCCCTCATAGTCATGGCTTTCTGTAGGTACTCTGATTTCCTGCGACAAGCCACACATTAAAGGAACTGCAGGAGTCTCCTGATCCATTGTCTTGGTACTCGACGTGGCTTTTCTCGCTAAACAAGTCGTATTATCGTCATTAATAATATAAAACAAATCAATCCCGGAAAACTGAGGAGTGGGCAGGCGCTAGTTGGATTAGCAGGGGTAGTAGCAGTTTGGGAAAGCCTTCATCCGGCAGTGGATTATTATGGCCGATGATAATGAACTGCATTGTCTGGGAGACTTCAGCATAAGCAAACGTGCCATTACCCGAGTGTCTGGCCTGATTACGATGGGTACGCCGCCCTTGATCGCATCGCATCGTTTCCCACGTGACCGCAGCGTTTGACCCCGGGAGGGTGGCGGCACTACTTGCCAGTAAATTGTGAATAAGGCCGGCAGAGACTCGTCGGCCCAGGGGAGAAGCCGCTTTATTCATCTTGTGTTCATCGGAGAGGGCGGCGGCCGCACACTTGTGAGAAGAGGTGCACTCTATTTTTATTTGCTTCTGCAAGACTGATTTAGCACTGCTCTTTAACAGAAATAGATTTAAAAAAACGCCGAGCGTGCAAGTATTGACACGTCAACGACATTAAATACAAATACCCGATCAACCCTGGAGGAAACAGGTAGTGGTAAAGGTGCAGGACTGTAATCGCTTTATCGAGCCATTGCTGGCGGAAGGGCCTCCGCTAAGAGGAAGCGAGCTCAACAGATCCCCTCGAGAGCAGCGGCTCCCAACGAGTGGCCAGTGGCCACATGGCCGTGGGAAGTGATCCGCGGAACTCTTGCTGATAAGAGTTTATTTACACAACACCAGATATTGTACTGAATGGTGACAGCCGTCCGTGGGTCAATAAAGGTTGAGAGTCGCTGTTCTAGAGGGTATTTGGCCTACTCTTCCGCACTGGCCGTGTAGTCTTGGAAGAGGTGGGGATAACCGATACTTAATAACCCCAACACACGCTGCTGGGTGGACAGGGACAGGGGGGCAACTTAAGAAACTCGCACCCTTGTTTCAACCGGCACGCCAGACCATCGCATTCAACCGGCGACCTCTGGGCTCCAAGTCCATGAGCACGTTGGAGCGACTGTGGCGTAAACAGAGCGCTCCAATGATGCAGGAGGTGCACAGCCAAAAGCAGCCCGGGTCACCGCCTCCTGGACGAGCTGTGCGGGAATAGCACGGACATGAGACCCGCGCCTCGTGAAGGCTTCAACGGGGAGACTCTACCCGCCGCGGCGGCTCCGCCGAACCGTGCTCACTAACACATGCGGCAGCAATAACTTAACATCGTAAACCACGGTTCAGGAATAGCACTCGGCAGTTCGCTGGGCGAGCACGCTCCGGCGCCCAGGCTGCCCAGCCATCGCGGCTGACGGATGGCCCCGGGAAGCGGTCACTCCTCTGGCCGCTCCGCACCGACTGCCACCGGTACGGTCGCCGTGCCCTGGGCAACGGTGTTAAGATGAATCCCCAGTCATGGAGCACCTGCTCCTCTGCGCTGCTGCCCCAAGATGAACGTCACGGGACCAAGTTCCACGGTGGTAATCACGTTTTATTTTTTTCAGCGTCTTCCGTGCAAATTGCATCGCAAAACGGTGTAAGATTTAGAACGCGCGTGTGAATATCGCATGGAGGCCTGAGGCAGGAGAGGCAGCCAGAGCCAGTGCCATCAATTGCCCATACTCTGTGGTCCTATGTTAGGATGTTTTGCAAACGCCATCATTGAGTATTTGTAGGACAGTCCCCGACTTACGAACGCGTTACGCTCCTGACACCCATTCGTATGTCGATTTGTTCGTATATCGGAACTCAATATTTAATTTTTCGTACTGTACATACTGTATAAAATGTGTTACAGATTAACAAAGGGAAGCACTGTTAAACTCAAAAGCATAAATATTGTACTTTTGTATGTTATACTGTAATAAATACTGTATAGTAAATAAAACATTAAATAAAGTCACATGAAAAAAAATCTGTTTTACTTTCACTTACCTTGAGTCCTGATGCTGGCTTGCTTGTTGGAAGGGGCATTGTGGATCACGCGGGATGTTGGGACTCATCACATCTCGCGGAGGATCGCTCCGCCGAACAAAATAGTTCCGCGGGCTGGTTCGTAAGCACGACTGAACATTCGTTAGTCGGATCGTTAAAAACCATAACATCTTATGGCAGCTAATTCGTAAGTACGGATGTTCGTAAGTCGGGCGTCCGTATCTGGGGGACGACTGGTTTATGTGGGAGAACCCCAGAGCACACTGAAAACCCACGCTTGAGGGTGGGGTGAACAGATGGAATAAACATGGCAATGAATCCACTTGCTGTACTGCCATCATGCCCTGACAATCCAGGAGATGGCGATCTCAACACCCATTGGGAGGCTGGGAGTTTCGCGGAATTGTGCGATCCCCTAACCCTCACTGCCTCCACAGCGCTGGATTAGAGACTGCGTGCGGAGCCACTAGCGCCTGGCATGAGTTGCAGCGAGCAGCTTGATGCAACTGGTGGAGTTAAAGCTCCCTTGGGCAAAATATGTTTAACTCTATGGCAATGTCAGTATACAAAACATCACAATTCCTCCCTTATTTACATTTTCAGTAAAAAAAAACTTTCAAGCGCAAAAAAGATAATAAAAAATGAAGTTCTTAGGAGTGGCAAAAACATCTCCAAGTTGTTTTGTGTTTCGCATCGTGAATACGTACAGCATCTTGAGGCACGGTTGAATCTAGCTGCTCTATAAATATAAATCGCATTGTCACGGATTGTACGTGCTAATTATAACCATCATTTACACTTCTAAAGCTCCTTTCACCTGGAGGTCACGAGGCACTGTAGAGAGATAAAAAAAAGTTATAGCTCTACAAAACGTGAAAGCAACTAGAGTAAATCTAAAATGTTTGATCTATTTTAAATATTTTTTTCATAAAAAACACCTAATTAAAAATCATGTTACTATAATGACATATATCAAATAACTCTGGTGTCTGTGGCTGTGAAATTACAATGACACAGGATGTAGAAGACTTGGCTTCGAGAACATACACACAGGTTGATGACATGCAAAGCATGTGAAGTAAAATAAGTGGGCTTGGGGAGGATGCGTCGATACAAAATGGATGATGGAAGGATGGTCAAGAGCAGTGGCGGCTCCTGCAAAATCTCTCACGTGGGGCAAATGTCTGGATGATTGATAAGGATAAGGTCCACCCATGCAATGGATAAATTAACAGCTTAAGCATGTAAAGGCAACTTCACTTCTTTAATATTAATGAAAAATAAAGTGACTCTTACAATACATCTTGTTTGTTTCTATACTCACTATTAAAACAAACCACTCAAGTTTCTTTTATTAAAGATTCCACTAGGTGGCGACAAATAATATTGTTGGATGAAACGTGCTTACGTATGATGACGTAAGCACGTATGATGACGTAAGCACGTTAGGGCGAGCCCTCCCGGAAGCCATAGAGAATGCATTGCAGCGCCCCCCGTTCGAAAAAAAACATCTTTGAATGTAAGTCTATGGGACCACTCGGGGCGATTCTCAGCTGGAGGGAAATCGCCCAAAAAGAGGCGGTACTCCACAGAACGTAGCATGACGCTGATTGGACTATATCCAGAGGCACAGTGACGGCTAGCGTGACTCTGTGGTTGAATGACATTGGTGGTGCGTCGCCCAATCGCCCTAATGAAGAAACCGCCCCTGGTCAAGAGTAGTAAGGGAGTGGCAGCCAAGGAGTGGAACGCATCCGAGTGGATGTCCACCGAGGAGATGGGAGCCATGAAATGAGTCCCTTTGCGAGCGCTACACGGATCATTACACCGTGGAATCATGAGAGGTGGTGGCGGCTTGGAGCAGCCTTCATCAAGCAGTGGATCGATCGTGGCTGGTGATGATCTGTGGCTGTGTCGAGTGCGAATGTGGGTTCATTGTGGAGCTCGACGGCTGTCAATACTGTACACCAGACACCACCCGAACACAATAACCACCGCCGCCGCCGCCGCCGCCGCCGCGGGCATGCCCGTGCCCAATTAACAAGGGTGAAGACCTGGCCAACAGGTTATTTTACTCAACACGGGTGGTGCTCAAGTGCAACCGTGTCAATATCCTTGTACTCGTGAATATATACAGACTTGAGTGGATCGGGGGGGGGGGTGACCTGCGGCTGCCCAACACTCCCTTGCAAGGCAAGAGCAACTGTCACAGTGGCCTGGCACATGAGAGCCACCCCTTCTCATCGCATTTAGCCACCAGGACCCACGCTGCCAGAGATAACAGGCTGCTGGTGGCAGCGATGTGTTTACAGCGCGTGGCGTCGAGCAGGAAGCTCAACTGGGAATTGTTTGCGGGTATAGCCAGGGGCCAGTGAAACCAAAACTAGAAAATAATGAGAACGTGTTGCGATGGTGTCACGTTTACAACCGTTTACCATTTGCAGTGGCAAAAGGATAACACGCCAAGAGGATGCACACACGGTGCTATTAACCCGGGTGACTGCAAGAACAAAATTAGTCTGGAAAACATTACACAATTTAGATACGGATACAGAACGTGTCAAATATAGATGTGTGTATATAAACATGGCACATATTAGACAGCTTGAACCCAGATGTAGTTTCAAGCCAAAAATAGAAAGAAACTGTTTGTGTGCCAGTTGATGTGGGGGACACGACTGGTGACTGCTGTCATCCACAGGTATCTGCAAACATAACTCCTCTTTATCCACCGGGCTACCCGTGGATAAACACAATCAGATGAATTTGCCACTAACAAATAAGAATCAGATGAACTCAGCACCCCTGAGAGACCACTTCCTCGTATGCCTCTTATCCACGGACTACCGTGGATACCGTGGATACGAGGGGTTTGTGTGGAGTGATCGGGGTCCGTGAAGGTACTGGCAAGCACGGTGAAGAATGGTCAAATGGTTAACAACACACTCTCGTGACCAGCACAGCAGTGGGGAGGCCTTCATTCAACAGATGTTTGACAAAGGGTTGTAAATAAACACGTACAGCTCATACGTGTTTATCAGCGAGCGTGCGGGCATACGCTGGGCACTCTGCAATAGGACTCCTCGCACAATTTTAGAACCTTGTTATCCACATGGGAGCCGATGGGCGGCGGTGCGTGGTTCGCGCGTGTACACGCTACTGCTCCGGTCTGTGATATACCACAGATTAAAGGAGACCATCAGTGGCATCGCAGAGAAGAGGCCATCATCAAATGAATACGTGGCTCAGATAACTTCAAAGGCAATAATGTGACCTCATCCACACGATGGATAGGAGGTGGTCACCCAGTACAAGGCTGATAACTCCCGTCTGTTTAGAATAACACCGCCGATCGAATCAGAGACGACATCAAGTCCGGCATTCGCGCGATCTGCAACAGTCAATTACCGTACACGCCCAAGTTCCCACCCAGCTTGTTTGTCCGATGGCAGGGTCGTTTAAATCGGATGCTCCAACCTGGTGATTGAGAGACACAAGGAGAGCGCTACGATGTCAGTCCTCAAAAACCACTTCATCACCTTTCACGAGCTCACCTCAACCCAGTCCCCGGAGACTCATTGAATTGGGTCCCCCCGTAAGAAGTATTTAAGAGTCAAACCCCTCTCCCATATTCATGTGGCTCTTTTTTCACTTTTCTGTAAAGTGGCTGGGAATGCCACTGGAATGAGATGCAATGTAAACTGAAATTGTTGGTGTACATGAAGTGCTATACTGATTTGTTCTAAGGACTGACATGTATTTGATTATGAGCATTAAAAGTGGTACTCTTACTGTCATCCAATACTGTAGGTACGCAAAGGCGTATCTCTAATTACTACGCACGCAAGGATTCGTATTGATTGCAACGACCACAACACACAGAGAGTCACTTGTGCCTTGTTTTTTCCTATTGCTTCTGCAATGTTGGTGGTGACTCAGGCCACTTCCTGGTCTCTAGAGTTCCCACCTCATGGCTAAACAGCAAACTTGAAACTTGCAACAAGGCATCAAGATTTATTTATGCAATTTATACATGTTACCTTTGAGCTAATATAATGAATAAGACAGTGCACGAGAGATGGTACAAATAACACAGGGCAAATGGGATATAAAAAAAAGTCCTCGATTCGAATCGTGACCCAGAATTATAACCCTTTAAAGGATCACTGGGGATGGGACAGGGGAAGGGTGGGAAAGTCGTGAAAATGACGATAATTTAACGGTTTTGAAATATAAATAATGATTCAGACAAGGACTAAACCATGACACAATTTAACTTCAATTAAATTCAGAACTTGAGCTGCAATTACTTCATTTGGACAGAAAATTCTCATATCCAGTCACAATATTTATTTTTCCATTTTACTAACACCCACAAGGTCCATGGATCTCTTGTTTGCTTATTTTAAGCAAAACCATTTGGCTGTGCATACAAGACAACCGGGATATCTAATGAAAGTATAGTTTACCAGCATACACAATGTCTTAGAACACCTATCATTGTAGTTGTGAATGTTAGTTTTATCCTTTTTCATGTTTCCCAGCTATGTGTGCATTTGGTCTTCTGCTAATCACTCCCTTGAGTCACGTTCAACGCGTTTTGGGTTTATCCTGACTCTCGCTCACCATGTGATCGACTCTTGACAGTTTAATGGAGGGAACAAACCTGTTAATTTCCACCGGTATGAATGCCATGCTCTGTAAACACGTTCTAATAAGTAGTCTTAAACTGAAGCAGCTGATGTATCAGCCTCAGCTTATGGCCACTTCTTAGGTTAAACTTGTTATGGGAAGTCAAGTTCTTGCAGTTCTTCAGCTAATCTGTAAGCACGACGTGAAGTCACCTGCATTCTCCATGTTCCAGCTCTGTATTGTTCACTTCCAGGCCACGTTGTCTCAGGGGATAGTCATGACCTGCTTGTCTTTGATGGCTGCACGGAATGCACCCAACGCCTACTCACTGCCAGTCCTGGTTCCTGGATCCCATTTTTGCTCGCGTGAAGTGTTTTGCCCTTATTCTTTGGGTCTTTCGGTAAAGTCACGTAGAGAGGTTCAAAGAAAATAACAAAAACTACGTCGTCTCGATCGCAACACAAGCGGTCGTCATCCTGACCCAAAGAATATGAATTCCTGCAGCCACGAAAACCTTCAGTCATGTTTGCCCTTGTTAGTCAACGGTTTTGATTTATTAATGCATACTCTTCAATTATGCATCATTGTGACTTGCTGCGGATTATCTTCAATTTCTTTTATAGTCTGGAGAGAGCTTTAATTCAGGCAGCTCTCTATCCAGAAAAATAAAACCCTTTAAAACTTAAGATATTTTTGTCTTTATTCCTACAGATTTGAGCAACACTCCAATTTTCAGAACCATAAACACTGCTGGGTGGAGAAAGGCAGGAGGCTTTGAGAACTAGGAACCTCTGAATCGCAAGTTTGGTGTGTTAATCATTACATCACGGCAGGACGAGTAAGAAGACCAATGATGAAATGTCACGGGTATTGTTCTTAAGGCCACCACAGCCGCTCTAAGGCTACCTTCTGGCAGGTTCACACAACATGTGAATGATGATAACACCCCGTTCATAAACTCCACGTTTATCAATTAAACCTCTACTCTTTAATTTCACTGCTCTGCATTCACAACCAGAAGAGAATTGGCAATGCGAATAACTATTGTGACAAGGTGTCAAAGCATCTGCCTTCATTAAATCTGTAGTTTACTCAAATTGCATTTCTTTGTTCTCCGCAGAACAGCAGGGGCTTGCATATGCCGCTATACAGGAGGAGGAGGCGTACAGGAATGTAGAAATGAAACCGTGCACACACGCGCCTCGCCACTGCAATTGACTGATTTACTTACTATCACTTCCACCAATGTCATCCACAGTGATGCACGAATACGAATAAAACCGCGTTGTCCGTGTGTGTGTGTGATATACTGTATGTGCGTGCACGTCCTGTATGTGATGTACAGCTGTGACCACAGGAAAGGTAAATCCAAACATCATTGATGAAATCGTCAGGTGTCCGATGTCAAGACAAAGATGTTCACCCTGGAGCAGACGTAAGTACCCAGGAGCAGACACCGCCAGCGTGCAGTGTTCCTAGCCGGGTGCTACAATGCATCGCTTCATGAATATCGACGCACAAGCTAGCACCACAGATATAGCATCGCATGTGTATCTTTTTTTCGATTCGTTTGTTCTATTCACCGAGTTTAGGACACCGCTGCAGGTACACTCGGGGTGCTATCACCCACCGCAATGTTTAAAATGAATCGATTCGTTCATAAAAAAAATCAATCGACTCTCCAGAGAGCGCGTATTGTAGCAGCAGTGCGAAACGCATGATGGTTCACAGGATTCATGCCAGGTTGATACAGATTCCTAATCAAGTCTAGCAGCTATTCCTTGTGAATGGCAATGAACAATGCAAAGCGTACACAGCCCTTTGTTTACAGCCCTTTGTCAATCAACTGATGGATACAAGGAGGTCTGGAACCGGTTCAGACATCCCTCGCCGCTGTTCTCAGCCGCGGCCGTGACTCGAGCTCAGGGATTTTGAGTTGACGACACAATCAACGTCACCCACCGCTGCACCCCATACAGTGCACACACCACCGTGTCCATGTGTCACAGCAACGCCACACGGGAGATGGTCGCCGAGTACGGAATGAGCCGCTCACGACGCTGATGTGGGCCCCTCTGCTGCTGATGATGCTGCTGCTGCTGATGATATGCTGCTGATGCTGCTACTGCTGCTGTTGGCGACTCGGGTCCATCAATACTAGTCGCCTGCTGGGTGCCTGCTCATGTAGCCACTGCTCATCGACTACCAGTCACGTTGGGACATACTGACGACACTTATCTTGAACGCGTAACCTCAGTAATGGCTGTACATGTGTTGGCTCATTAGAGACACACAAACGGGTTGGCGGCTCGCAGATCAGAGCACAGAGCAGACGACCACGGAGGAGAAGTCCTGAGTTTGAACCCGGGCAGCCGCCCACAGTGAAACAGTGTGGCTTCTCCTCCGGTGTGGCGAGTTGGTCGTCTCTGCATCAACACAACCCCACGCAGTGTCCACGGAGGGACGTCTCGTCCCGGTCATCCCGACCAGGCGAGAGCCCCGACACACACGAGGCCCCGTGCCCAGAGCCCCGCCACAGCCGCAGCGGGAGACGCGGCATCGGCCTCTCTCCTTTGTTCCACTCACACGCGACGACGGTGACAGCCGCTTCCAGCACTGCCCGGCACTGCTGCACGATGCGCACTCACACCGCTCCTCATCACCATCATCATTACCATCATCATCACCATCATTACCATCATCCTCACCATCATCACCCCCACACGAGAGGGCCCCGTGATGGTGAACAGTGCGCGTTGACACGGGCCCCACTCCACCACCACCACGATCACCACCACCACTCCACCACCACCACGATCACCACGATCACCACGCCCACAGACTCAACCCATCAGCGAACCCCAACTCGACCAACACGAGCCGCAACTCAACTAGGCCCCACGACCCTCACGACATCCGAACATGGACCGCACTTGACCACGTATCCGCACGTACGCCGCCACCACCACCACACTCCACCATGCCCCTGTCTGTATACATCAGCGAAGCCCCACTGCACCCCTACACATCTCGACCCCAACCCACCCACACGTGTGCACACCCCTCCACGCATCTCCCCACATCACCACGGATCTCCCATCCCCTGCTCGTGCCACCCTCCTCTGGATATGCGCTGGAGATGAGCTGAAAGAGCAACCCCAGCAGCACACCGACTCCCCTCTGTAAACACGAGCACACACCGGGCTCCTCACACACCACGCACCACGTCACGTATCACAAGATGCAAGTCGCGACTGCTGTTGCTGCTACAGACGCTGTGGCTGTACCTGATGTGGTTGTGGCCGTTGTTGTGAGCGTTGTGGCTGTGAGCGTTGTGACCGTTGTTGTGAGCGTTGTGGCAGTTACCCGTTGTGGTTGTGGCCGTTGTTGTGAGCGTTGTGGCTGTGAGCGTTGTGGCCGTTACCCGTTGTGGCTGTGAGCGTTGTGGTTGTTGTTGTGAGCGTTGTGGCAGTTACCCGTTGTGGTTGTGAGCGCTGTGGATATGGCTGAGTGTTGTGAGCGCGGTGGTTGTGGTTGTGCCCTCTGTGGTTGTGAGCGCTGTGGTTGTGGTGTTACCCTCTGTGGTTGTGAGCGCTGTGGTTGTGGTTGTGAGCGCTGTGGTTGTTGCTGTACCCGCTGAGGTTGTTGCTGTACCCGCTGAGGTTGTGATTGTGAGCGCTGTGGTTGTTGTTGTACCCGCTGAGGTGGCTGTGAGCGCTGTCGTTGTTGCTGTACCCGCTGATGTTGTGGCTGTGAGCGCTGTGGCTGATGTTGTGGTTGTGGCTGTACCCGCTGATGTTGTGGCTGATCTCGTCCGTCGCCCCCGCGCTCTCTGCCCGCTGCTCGTTGCGCCACCGATTCGGAATCGCAAATTTGTCTGGAGTCGAAATCGTAGTCGAGACCAGGAGTCGAAATCGATAGGAAAATTGGGTGGCGGGAAATCGGAATCGAGAGTCGCTGCAGTGAGAAGCGGTGTCGGGGCCACGCCAGCCAATCACGTGCGAGCCGTGACCACTCCATCCAATCACGCGCGAGCCGTGAGCACTCCAGCCAATCACACGCGAGCCGTGACCACGCCAGCCAATCACGCGCGAGCCGTGACCACGCCAGCCAATCACTCGCGAGCCGTGACCACTCCAGCCAATCACTCGCGAGCCGTGACCACTCCAGCCAATCACACGGAGCCGTGACCACTCCAGCCAATCACATGCGAGCCGTGACCACTCCAGCCAATCACTCGCGAGCCGTGACCACTCCAGCCAATCACGCGCGAGCCGTGACCACTCCAGCCAATCACTCGCGAGCCGTGACCACTCCAGCCAATCACGCGCGAGCCGTGACCACTCCAGCCAATCACTCGCGAGCCGTGACCACTCCAGCCAATCACACGCGAGCCGTGACCACTCCAGCCAATCACTCGCGAGCCGTGACCACTCCAGCCAATCACTCGCGAGCCGTGACCACTCCAGCCAATCACGCGCGAGCCGTGACCACTCCAGCCAATCACTCGCGAGCCGTGACCACTCCAGCCAATCACGCGCGAGCCGTGACCACTCCAGCCAATCACACGCGGTGGCTGTGTGAAGGTGACAGACGTGTTCATTGAGGTGGAGGTTCGTTCGATGGCTCCATCCGTCCTTCAGTGAAATGATTAGATGATGGGCAGAAGGGGTGATTTGATGATGCACGCGTAGCAGAATAATGAGAAATAGTAAAGCGACACAAACTCTCTCCTGGAGGCTCTCGTGGCTAGCAGACCTCGAAATTGGCATTTAGCACCTGCCCACATTTATTCGCGCAACAATAGAATGTGAAAAATGTGCCTTTGTGCCCAAGCAAGTGACACCTATTGAGTGTGCCACCACTCTGCCTGGCTCTGCCGAACGAGCACCACCACCACAGCCGCCCGATGACGCATTGATTGGCCGATGTAAAGCAAAGCAATAACACGAGATATCTGCAAAGATGCGTGATTATTGGACGATGTGTCATTACCAACAAATTATATCTGGGGCGTGTGCTTGCCCATATAAGGAGTCGAGACTATACTCTTAGGTTATTTCAGCGTGAGGTTTACATGCGAGGTACAGGTGTGTGTGTGTTAATGTAGCGGTGGTGTAGCGGTTAGCGCTACGCTGCGCTACGAACCTGGCGACCCGAGTTCGATTCCCGCTCACGGCTAACACCCAGTGACGATTATCTGAACCGGTCCTGGGCCTCCCCTAGGTCGATTCAGCCTCAAATGAGTACCTGGTGCGGTGTGTAAACATCGCCACTAGGGACACAAAGGCGGCCGGGCGTGGTGCTGGCCACCCACCCCCGCGTATGTCGTGCCGGCCTTCATAGGTGCTACTCGCTAACAGCCCCAACACTCTCTTAAAGGCATCGTGCAGCAAACACGTGAATGGTGAAGACGTCTTAAAGGTACACGTGTGCGTGTGTGTCAATCGAGACCCTGGCCACTCTTGGCAAATGAGATGTTCCATCTGAAGGGATTAGCCAGGTGAAATATCTGGTCAATAAGAAATAAATAAACGGATGATTTCGTATCCCAATACTTGGACAAAGTCACTCTGGCAAAGCGCTCCATTTGGGATTTTTTCGCACCGTACGTAGCCAACCGTGCTAATTGGAGGATTGCGAGCGGCTACATTTGCTGGGCCACTGTCTGTCGGACAAGCACCTTGTGTGTAAGGTCAGCCAAGTCGTGACCCCTCCTCCCCCGCCGGGTGGTGCTACATCCCCGGCGTCACTCCTCGTCACTCCTCATCACTTCCCATCACTCCTCGTCACTCGCCGTCTACGATCTGACAGGCGGCGCGTGCCAGGGAGCGACGGCGGCCGATGGTGAAGAAGAGCGAGCGGAGTGGCAGCCAATGGAGGGGGGGACGCGTACCGAGAGGACGAGAAGGTGGAGCGGTGAAATCGATCCCCGCGTGAGGCCGGAGCCCATGAAGGTTGTCAGGCGGAGAGCTGATGGATGTGCGAAGGGAACAACAATACAGCCGCAAGGAAGCGTGATTCACAACAACGCTTAGCAGCACGCAGTCCACCGCAGTAAGGAACTACTCTAATGCCGCAATACATGCTTACGTCGACAGTAACGTGGGTATATGTTGTCAAGGAAATTGCAAACTGCTACACGTGCTTTCCTATATGGCAATGACAATAGTTTACATTGCTACGGTGAAGTTATATCCGTTCACACGCAGCCAGCTATTCACGGTCGAAGCAACTCCCCAGCAGCACGCGTCCTGCACCAAGCGCCGTGCACGGTGCAGCGGATCGCATCCTGCACACGCAGTCCAGACAGCGCGGGTTCGATCTCCCGGTGTGGCAGTTGCAACTACGGTGCAAGTTTATTCAATCCCTCGGCCTCTGTCCGCCCAGCGCTCTGCGTGGGCGCACCACAGTGAGTCGATGAGCAGCTCACGTGTGGTGGGGTAAAGTGTGGGTGCTCCGGATTTTCCCAAGCCGTCTGGCCAGAGTGGAAATGCAGGCCGAGTTCCCTCTAGTAGCGGCTGTCTAGAGCTCCCTGTGGTAGCGGGGGCTCTTGTGGCAGCAGTGGTGTGAGCAGGCAATTGCAGGGCTGCATCTTGAGCTCTTATACCGAAGTCCAGCGACTGTAGCCCCTCACAGTCTAGTGGCAGAGCAACTGCCCGTGTCCAAACAAATCTAAATTCGCGTGCATAGCAGGCGTCACTCGCGCGAACCGGTGCTAATGTTCATTTCACACGTCCGTTCGAGCGCATGCAGAGCCGCAGCATAGAGGAGGATCGGCGCACGGGGTGGATTGGAGAGCCGCGGGTGATGATTACAGGGCCACGGGGTCTCTCTCAGTGGGCGGCGTGAGTGGACGCGACTCGCGGAACAGGAGGGACATTAGCGGGGCTTTGCATGGCTCCCACGCTCCCCGCCGCGCATGTTAAACTGTATCGAGATGTCGTTAATCAAGTCTAGTCGAAGCAATAAGTAGCCGCTAAGTTTCCAATTTTCTGCAAACCAACCCCCTCCGGGAAGTGATTTCTCAGTCTAAATTACAGAAGCAAGAAAAACCCCTCGATCTCGCCACACTCGCAGCGGTTTCGAAATTGGAGAGGTTTAGCCCTGCGGGGAGATGAAATGGCCTCTTTTAAGATTAAAAACTTCGCTTTAAAGCAGGAGATCATAATTTACGACTTTCATACTCCGGTTCAGTCCATTACTTTGTGTTAAATGGCAAATTGAAGGGTATAGGGGAAAATTCTAATGCTGCCATGACAAGCAAGACGGTTCTGTAAAAGCATCACCCAGGTGAATTGGTCAGGGGCAATGCATTTAAGTAAAGTGAATCTGCAAATGCATGTTCAAGTGAAGTGTAAGACATTCGGTCAAAAGCGAATTTTTGTGACGGGGTAATCGTCTGCAAGGTTTTACTTGGGAGCTGACACGCATTACATTGCCACGGCCCAATTCTGGACAAAGGGCCGCTTCGTGCAAGCGCTTGGAGGAATTGGAAGAGGCACTGCGATGGTTGCGCAACAACTGAGAAGTGCACTCGGCTGTGTCCGCGTCTTCAAATCCTCGTTGGGGGTTGACTCAGCCCGGTTTTGACATTCTGTGTTCTCATCAGCAGAGTCAGGTTTTGTTAGATCGATGCTGCTGGGTTGCCCGATGTTATTGGCAAGACGACTCTGCCTCAACAAAGGGGCCCTGCTTCACGCAAACATACATTCTGCTTACAAACTTATGATGCATTGCAGAGTGGTTTCCAACCATTCTGAACCTGTCGAACCACGGTTAATACTCAAATGTATTCCGTGGACCACCGTGTAGTGAAACATATATGGTTTTGACAAATCAATGTATCTGTAAGAGTTAATCAGGTCACTTCCCCGTGGCCTTGCAGACCACCACTGGTCAGAGGACCACCGATTGGGATTCACTGCTCGAGTGAGTGATGATACACAATGCTGAATTCACTGCCCGAGTGAATGATGATACGCAATGTTTAATTCACTACCCGATTGAATGATACGCAATGTTTAATTCACTACCCGAGTGAATGATACGCAATGCTGAATTCACTGCCCGAGTGAATGATGATACGCAATGCTTAATTCACTGCCCGAGTGAATGATGCTACGCAATGTTTAATTCACTGCTCGAGTGAATGATGCTATGCAATGTTTAATTCATTGCACGAGTGAATGATTGAATGATGCTACACAATGTTTAATTCACTGCTCGAGTGAATGATGATACTATGCAATGCTGAATTCCACTTCAGAGCACTGCGCCTGGGCAGTGACCCTCAGCGTGATTTGGGAGCTGCAGGAGTAGAATGTGAAACTGCGCGTGTCGGATCTGGACTGCAGCTCACGGCTAACGACTGCGGTGACGGCAAATGGCCTTGTGACTCTCACAACGGTCATCCGCCGTGAGTCGGTCTACCTTACTCAGAGATTAATTATTCAGAGGTAAAAAAGTCGTCTTACGTAACCATCACCCTGACCGCCAGACGCACGAAAGGCAATCGATCGTTGGGACTTCACCTGGAACTATTAATGACACGAGACAGAACGAACTCTAAGACTCGCACACAACATACCAGCATGCTGTATTAGTAACAATGGTAATCACAAGGCTCTCCTACAACGTTATGTGGTCATAAATTAGTTATCAGTGTTGCTGTGTGGTCAATCGGAGATTTTGCACGAAAAATCATGGTGCATGAGACGAGGGTTGTGCCGATTCTCTCGCGTGGCTCCGAATCCTGGAGAAGGCTAAAATCTCAGGAGCAAACAATAGCAACCGCAGAGAGGAGCTGGCTGCGAATGAATACCGAGTGTGTCTAGACGAGAGGTGACACGAGATCGGGAGCCATCAGAGAATGAATGGGCCAAGTGGTGGCGCCGAGAGGGCAGGCTCCTGTGGGTTTGGACGCGTGCCTGGGATGGACCCAGAGAGCAAATCGGACGCGGCGCCGGGCGCGCGATCACACGGGGCGAGACGCGCAGAGCAAAGATGCGGGGCGCACTGACACGGCGTAGAAAGATGCCGAGGAGAAGGAGGAGGGGAGGCTGGCGCAAGACGGGGGCAGGCGGAAGGGCCTTACTCGGCCTCGTCGTCTCGGC
Organism: Lampetra planeri; assembly: GCF_965212315.1. Lineage (NCBI taxonomy): Eukaryota > Metazoa > Chordata > Hyperoartia > Petromyzontiformes > Petromyzontidae > Lampetra > Lampetra planeri. The sequence goes on along the minus strand of NC_136130.1, from coordinate 12,088,201 downwards.
AAGGGGACGGAAGGGAACGAGAGGGAAGAGGGCGACACGCTGCTGGGCGAGCGCTCTCGTGGTTTATGCATTCGAGTTAAATATTTAGCCGGGATCAGTGCACGGCCGAGGCAGGGGGCTCTCTTACGGAGCGGTGCTGCAGACAGAACGCGCGGTGTCCTTGCCAGTCGGAAAGGCATTCAATATTCTATGTGAATTAGCTTGCTAAGGGCAAATGGCATGTTACGTAAACGTGAGTTTATAAATATTGATCACGCTCTTTCAGCTACGTCATGATAAAGTTGTTTCGCTTAATCGCACACTTAAATGTTCTACTTTGTATATGGTTCTCAGACGATTTGCCAGGTGACAGCGTTCTTTGGCACGAGTCTACAGTCTCAAGTTCAAGTTCATTTATTAGGTATAGCCCTGTGAGCCATTCGGCTCTTGAATCGGGTGCAACCGCAACAAACAAATAACAAAAACATGAACAAGAAAACATCTTAAAGTGAATATGTGACTAAGTGCAAACAGAAAATCCAAGAAAAGACTGCAAAATATTGCAGAAAAATCACCGTACACCAACGCTGTGTGCAAAAATCCCAGTGGGATGCAAGTCAAACAACAACAACAACCACAAGACAACTTATATTAAGGCCATCAGTCTTACTCCGTACTACAACAAACAAACATGGCCAAACCAAAACACTTTTCGAAATCACCAAAATAAAGCCATGAAAGCAATGAAACAGTGATCATAGGAACTGTGATGGAATTTTCACAATAAAGTCACGTGGCGAACTGCGAGCGATCTGGCAACGCGTGAGTGCTCTGGGACATCACGGAAGGTGGCGTCTCGCGCCTGCAGTCAAGTGGCAGGGCCGTGGCGCAGTGGCGACACTTGTGCCTCGCAGCGGGCGTGGACATTGTACGGCTTCCCCCCGGTTCTGCGGGTTTAACGACACATTTATATTGACGCGATCTCACCCGAAAAAAACCCCTCTATTATGGATGATACTGGTCGCGAAGCCTCCTACTACGTGTTTAACAGGATGAGACTCTCGTTTGCAAGGGTGCCGACAACGACCGGCCACGATGCTGCTTGAGTTCAACATCCTCCTCTCGCTCTCACTGACGGCGGCTATGAGGTCGACGGGAAAGGAAAACGTGAATTCATCCCAGGAATGAAACCGCCCTTCAGATGGAAAGGAGGACGATCCAGATGTGACGCGTGGAGACGTCAACGACAGTTGAGAAAAAAATTGAAAGCTTCTGAACCAGATAGAATGACCGTAGACATCATGACAGATATGCAGGGAGCTTCAAAAACATGTGGACACTTCTGAGAATTTGCTACAATACCACAATAAATGTGCCTCCGGGCTCTGGAGACCACCTGGAGAAGATTCCAGGCACGTGTTGACAATGATGGTGAACAAGTGGAAACTCTTTGACTTTTTGAAGCTATTAAAATACATTTGTTATCATGTTACAATGTATTATCCGTTCTTTTTTCCATTAAAAACTATAGTCCCATATACGTGTTCATATTTTTTTAAGCACCTTGTATATAAAATGCAGACACATTAACTAAGTTTTCACAGAAACGAATCACGTATCCTAAATATGAAATGATTCATTCTCCCATTGAATGCTTCATTCCATAATTCCTCCATTGAAACATTGCGGCAACACACCGACTTGAAGAATAACAACATGCACGTTTGCGACTTCATCGCGCGTGTGGACAGTTCTTGCACGACAATAAGAGCACACGTTGGGGCGAACCAACCAGCAGACCACGTGGGTCGTGGGAAATGTGCGGCACGGACGATGCCAGCGAATGGTCACGTCTTGGTGTTTGCAGGGGCACCCTGCCACCGTGTGGCGCCATCGCAGAATGCAAGCACCGTGGACCCACGGACACACGGATCGCCCCACCCATGTGGGAGGAGTGACTTCTGTGCAGGGCAGGAGCGCGCTGCGCACGTCAACAATGCCGTTGATCTGTTTTGCCCATCCCAAGGGGTATTTGCGCGCCAAGTTTTGTTTTGACATCGGTCGTTTGGCCCTTGGCTTCAAGTGTCGGGACGACAGTGCCTATGCGAGACGTGTTCACAGACAACCATTCACCGTTGATGTGTCGACTCGGCCGCAGAGTGATCCAGTCAATTTTTTTGTCGCATAACCCTCCACCACCCGACATGGGCAAACAAATGCAAGTGTCACGTGGTGTGCGAGCCAGTCCCGGCTCCAGCTCCAAAAAGTGCTGCGAGGTCGAGGTTCTGCTCCTGGGGTGATGGGGCCTTTGCCAGCGGAGCTCCCAGACTGTGGGACGCTTTGCCTTTAGTAATCGAGCAATCAGAGTCACCAGAGCTATTTAAATGTATTTAAAACCCACCTCCTTAACTTGGTATTTGCCCCCTTGTTCTGACCGTTTGCCCTGGTGATGTTTTATTTCCTCCTATTATTGTTGCTGTTGTCAACAGTGAGTCACCGCTAAGGAAAGTGAACTTGGGTGGAGCCACAGAGCCATCGGGTGGCGCAGGACCCACCCCAGCGCCCCCTAGCGCCGGCCCAGCCACAGGCGTTCATGACGCGGCTCCGTGCTGTCAGTGGGATTGAAGAACTTCCACAATAAATACGAGCTGAGCCGCTCCCTCGTGCACACGTCAACTGCTGTGCTAGAAGTCATTTACTGGAAGAAGATAGGCATAGGGAAAGAGAGGAACCAGGAGGATAGATGCAGGGTGACTCTTGATTGACTGATTGCACTATGTAACACAATTTTGGATCCTGGATAATAAGTGTTATTTCCTAATTGCTTATGCCTAAAAAGTATAGAAAATGGATATTATTCGCCACAAACTGTGCTTTATACTACTATTTATATTACTGGAAAGTTCTAGAATTTTCTATAAGTTACTCCAAGTTTACTCAGCACTGAATCTATCTGGAATGTTCTGGAAAATAGGTGAATTTCTAAATATCACTGTCCTGGTCATAAAAGCAAAGTTTGTGGGGAATAATAGCCATTTTCTGTACTTTTGAGGCATAAGCAATTAGGAAATAACACTTACTACCCAGGAACCAAAAAAAAAGTGTTACAGTGTAATCAGCATGCGTTTAGAGTATTTGGCTGCTATATATTTCAACATGATAAGCCACTTCGTTGAGCTATAATTTGTGGTCAGGTCGCTTTTGAAAAAGAACTACATATCTCAGTGAGCCTTACCTGGTAAAACATCGTAAACAGTTTCTCGCTGTCTCCAAACGTGATCTCCAACTACTCCACAGGCCAATCTCTCTGCCTTCTTAATCCTGAAGGAGGGCCATTGCCCGAAACAGCGACACATTCCCTGTCTCTCCCTATCTCTGTATTTGTAAGCACGTGTCTGTCCGCACGTGTGTATGTCGGCATGTGTTTCTGGGCGTCTGTGTGAGTGTCTTTTATAATTCATAGTGAAATGAATATTATAATCTGCTCTTGAGATAAAGCTTCTGATGTCGACATGTATCGCATATTGACAAAAATCGCGTGATCTGTAAGACAATCCTCTGATCCTGAGTTAAATCCATGGCTATTGAGATAAACCCTCTCATCTTGACGTAGATTCTATAATCTCGTGGTGATTACTCTATATGTTGTTGAGGGTAGCAGAACATAATATAATCTCCATTTCACTGCTAGATTAAAAAAACCCCCATCCTACTCACTCCCACTGGCATTCGCTACATCGAGATGAGCGTTGGGCAAACGTGAAATCTATTTTATTTTATACCTACGTGACTTTACCGAAAGAACCAAAGAGTATGAAATCACATTTAAAAACAAATTAACCTCATTTCTTACACGGCGATTGCGTTTCTTCTGCCTTAAAGACAGAGCACACGAGGCAATGATGACTCACCCCCCTCCCTCCCTCCCCTCTTCGATGAACCGTCACGACTCGGAGTCTCAAGTCTTTCATGAGTTGTGTATTTTTGTACTATTTATAGTGGCTATTATCCGTACCCCTATGCGCCCTATTTTCCGTGGGCTTTCCTACCCTGCAATGCACAGATTCATCCTATTATCTGCGATTGCCTATGCGTTGTATTTGTCTGCGGATAAGTGGAGAAACGACGCGGATATAGGGATCCGCAATGTTCGTACCCCACCACATCGCCGCGGATAAGAGGAGGTCTCCAGTGTATGCGTCTGTTAATAAGCAGGCAGCCAAAACTGCATAGAGTGGAGAGAGAAAAAAAACCCATGCAGGCAAAAGTTGAAGAAATTCTGCAAAACCTGATATTTAAACACAGGGTAAAATTTACAGAGAGCACAATTCGCGCCCGTGTTCACTACACGGGTTATGATGACATACAGTATCAACATCGTAAACAAATGCGATATACAGAACGCCTCTTTCGTAAAAATGTGAAATGGGGGAACGTCGAAGGGTAAATGAGAGGAAGCCTTTCATGACGCGGGCTTCTAAATGTGTTGCAACCGCTCATTTTTTAACTGCGTAAAATTAGGGCAATTGAGTCAGGTGAACAGTGAGCTTAGTATATGGCACGGGCAGGCAGCTTCAGCGATGGTCAATTCGGTTTCACGTGACCCACCAGAGCTCAGTCCACGGTCGGCCCAGCTGAGCATCCGAAATCTGATTCCAGCCGATTTGGTCTTGGGCAGAATCCGTTGCCCTCCTCTTGCCGTGATTGGACAAATGTCTGTCCATCTACGAGTGCTAGGTGGACATTAACATCACAGGTTCACAAGAGATGGCGGTGCCTTGGAGAGGACTTCAGCCAGGAGAGAGATGGACCATGGCAGATGATGATGATAATTTACGTAGAACTGGCCCAGAATCTTTCATCTTCACAAGCGCATTTGAAGTGATCTCTAGAGGAGACCACAGGTCGTGATGCCAGCTCCACAGTATTCACACAAAGACAACTTCGGAGTTGTAAATGTAGTGGAAATCATCTTGGCTCATCTGCCGACCTCAGGCGATTATTGCGATGGAGGTATTCGTGGCTGGGTGATGTGTGGATGATTGGTCATGATGGGTGGCTGTGACGGCTGTGTGAGTCTGGGTCGGACCGCGTATTTGTTCCGCACGATGTCCGATGTTTTGCTGCACGTGTCGCGAGCTTCTTCAGGGAATGAATATTCAGAGCAATTCATTGTTGATGTATGCTGGTATACAGTGGCATTATGCGGTAGAGGATTCAACGTTCATTTTCCATGTAAGGATCCACGATTTTAAAGAGCCGTGTACATATTGAATCAAGTGCAATAAACTAAAGTGGCAATGCAGTGTAAGAAAGGATGTTTTAGATCCATCTGTTATCACCGGTCCAGCAACAAACAGCACTTACAGAGTGATATATATAAGAGTTGACGCGTGTCTGGAATTCATCGAGGTCATACGAGCTTGGGAAATTGAACGATGGCAGGGAATCACAAGGTCGGGCAGCGCGAGTGGAGAATCAGAAATCGACATGCCGTGTGATTGCGGGGTGGTGGTTGGACGCAGCCGAGACGCATCCTTGGCCCCAGAGTTTCAACTACGAGCCTGGCCCCACGAATCATCAAATGTCACGGCGCGGGTGGCTGTGAACCACCGCACCCCGCGCGTCCCGTAGACGTTGGGCGGTGTGGAGGGGGAGGGGGGTCACGACGGTATTCGCTGTCCGCACGTTCCACGAGTTGAGGAAACGCTGTCAACGGTCTCCCCGGGCACGCGTTCGGAGTTTGATCGCGTTCGGAACAAATCACAACACGCTGCGTTGTGCCCCTCGCTCGCGTCTATGATATATTCGCGTAGTAATTACAACTACAACTTCTTGGTTCTTTCGGTAAAGTCACGTAGAAGGGAAATAATAAAATAATAAAACATAATAAAATAATTCTCACGACGTTTCGGCCACAACGCAAGCAGCCGTCCTCAGGTGAAGAACAGGTCTGTCGGAAAGACAGCGTCTGAATGAGACGCTGTCTTTCCGACAGACCTGTTCTTATTTTATAATGTTTTATTTTTATTATTTTATTATTTCCCTTCTATTATTTCCCTTCTACGTGACTTTACCGAAAGAACCAAGAATATGAATCCCTGCAATCACGAAAGCTTTAAGTCGAAAAATAACTACAGCAACACAAATGTACACCCGGAGCGAGTGTACATTTGTGGCCGCGGCCGTGACGCCCGCTGGGGGTGGAGGTCTGCGGGGTCGGGGCACAGCGGGGCGCCGGCTGCTGCCCTGGGTGTGCGGGGTCGCTTCAGCGCCGCTCGCAGGCCCCGGGGGAGCTGGCCAACAGGGAGGGCCCTGTTCCTGCAGCGGGGCGAGGGCGGCGGCGCGAGTGAGGGAGGGAGGGAGTCAACGCCCTTCCCCACTTCCCAAGCCGCCGAGACTTTCATCCCTGCTGGGGCGCCTCTCTCCCCACACCCCCAGCCACCCCCCAGTGCCGGATGATCCTCGGAGCAAAAGCAGCTACAGATGATGCTACGGGCCCCGCACTTTCAAGGGCCCCGCGCTAAATGCTTTCAAGCTCTCAATTCCGGTTCAGTGATTCTGCACTTGCTCTATTACTATAGTACTAAACCGCCTTCAACTTTTATGAGCGACTGGGTGTTTAAGGTTAGCGATTTGTCATATTATCTGGCTGTATAGAAAATAAAAAAATACAATTACTTTACTGTAAAAGTTCAAAAAAATGCATAACATCATATGCTACAGGCCCCGCACTAGCTTAGTCCGGCACTACCACCAGAGTAGAGCGTACGCCTGTCCATAATAACAAGACAAATATTGTTCTTCCCTATTTTCCAACATCTTATGAACATGTTTTCTCCAAATACAAGGTACAACGAGAACAATACATGCGAGAAGGATGTGACTGGATGCTAAAATGATTCCTGGATCGGTGTTGCAGACCGCTCTGGCTGAATTGAAGCACTGACTACGTGCATGTGTAATGTCGTAGGTCTCTTCTTCCTTCTCGAGGCTTGTGTGTGTGTGTGTGGCGTGCGGCGCACACACATTCAGTCAAAGACGAGGTAGTCGCAGGGGACACCGTCCTTCCTTTATCATCTCGTTCACACCACCAACTCAGGCCCCCTCTCTCTTACGACCACTGCCGTACGACCCGGCCCAGACACGACCCCGTCCACGTTGCACCGACGGCGTCGACCGAGACAGCCAACCGCTCTCCGGCCGCGCAATGAATGGGCAAAGACGACAGTGAAGATGACGACGAGACGACTCCACTCCCAGCACCGGCAGCCCGGAGCCCTCGCTCTCCGCTGCTTTTATTCCCCTCGGCGCGGCCTGGCCCCGCCCTGGCCCCGCCCTGGCCGCGCCTCCGTTCTCGAACCCACCGGAGGGTTCCAGGGGCCTCCCCACGAGGTCCACACCGTGGCCCTTGCCCCAGTTCCTCCGCCCTGCCGGCACACACACACACACCGTGTACATTATGCTCACGGCGTGTGCGCTAAGTGTCCACCTGCAGCTGTCGCTGCTGGACAGCAGTCGGCGCTGTGACACTACACATGTACATGCGTCACCTTGAGTGGTGCATTAGTACAAACTGACAGAACCCGAACTTGCAGATTTCCCTAGACGGTGACCACAACGAAGAGGACGTCCTGGGAAATCCAGGACAAGTGGCAACCCCAATGGCTGGTAACATCAGGTGTAGCAAACCTGTCAACTCCTTAGGGGCCGTCCATAAATGACGTCACGCACCTAGGGGGGGGGGGTCAGACATTTGTGACGATGTGTGACGAGGGGGGGGGGTTGAGAAATGTGACATCAAAATGCGCAACTTCAAATAAATATAGACAACAAGTTCTACGTAATTAAATAGACTTTTTAATAAATGTTTTCTTCGACAACATCAGAGTGCAGCGCCACATTAAATACGCACTACAATGACAATAGTTTAAAGCGATTTAAAGCATTTTGGGGGGGGGGGGGGCAGAGCTTTGTGACGTCATTTTTGAGGGGGGGTCTGACTTTTGTGACGCCGTGTGACGATGGGGGGGAGGGATAAAAATCGTCCAAAATCGCGTGACGTCATTTATGGACGGCCCCTTATCAGCGCCCTACCTGATTACAGACAAATTCAGACCTTATTGGTCACCCCGTGCCCATGATAAATCTCAACGTTCATCCTACAAAGTCCCATCGCGAGGGAGAAACACAAACAAAAACGGCTGTACGCCGTATGGACCTGAAAATGCAATTCCTGTACAAGAACACAGCGGAACAAACCGCGTGGGTTGACAGCTGCGGGTGTAGTGATGATGAGCGACCTGGTGGGGCTTTATTTATCACTGGACGTGGTCTAGGCAAGGGGCTCGCAGCCAGAGGGAGGCGTATACTGGATGTGGTGTGCCGAGTGGGGACACACTTTCTGGGTCGCGATTTAGACATCGTAAGCCTGTACGTCTGATAAAAGTACATATCTTTACCAAGTTTTATGTTGGCCACTAGTGTTACATTCGTGAACATGAACAGAATGCATTTCTCGCTTGTGTACATCATTGTGGAGGAGGATGTTACGTATCGATGCACTGCGTAAATATTTTAATTATAGTAATGTGTGGATTTGAACCGCTTAATGTCCCAACATGTGTTTTCTTAGTGCTCTGCTAAGTTTGCTGGGAAAACACCAACGGAATAAAGACCCGGAGTGTGCAGGCCGCGGTGATATTTGACTTCCCACCACACGGAAACCAGTGCGGTTGCGGTTTAGGCAAAGGCTCGGGCAAATGGAGCCCTCTGTTCGCGGCGCTCACGTGGGTGTGGTGCGGAGGTCCACGGTTCCGACGCGGCTGGCCGCCCCGGCGAATACGGCGGGTGTATATTAACCGTAAGATAATGGTCTATACACCGTGGACGTCAGAGTGGGCCACTGCGTGGCCGGCATGAAGCTTCGAATGTGGCTGCTGGCAAACTCCCCGCTGGCAAACGCGGCAGGACCCTGCTGAGGAAGAGCCACGAGACTCAGCGAGGCACCGCGTGCGAGTCCTGGCTTCGAGTCAGCCTCCTGCCCTGCGTGTGCCTCGGACTTCTTTCGCACCGTACGTAGCCAATCGTGCTTATTGGAGGTGCCCGGGGAAGGACAACAAACTGGGAAGATACGCCTGCCTGGCTGTGTGGGGGGCACGGCTATTCGTTCGGGGGGCACGCACCCCCAATCCCACCCCCCAGAGCACCCCCCCATCGCCTCTCCAACATCAGCAGCAGCAGCGACAGCCCTGGAGGCAGCCGCAAATGACCGCGGTCTCTTCGCGTCGTGGCGCTGCCTCCGAGTGCCGCGCAGTTGACCGCTGTCCCCGGCGGCGCGCGGAGTCTCCTGGCAGCGTCAGGTGGGGGCGGGCGACGGCGTCCGCCACCCCCTCACTCACTCACTCTACTCACTCACTCTACTCACTCAGTCTCTCACTCACTCAGTCTCTCACTCACTCGTACTCACTCCTCATACACTCACTCTCTACTCTCACTTACTCGTACTCACTCCTCATACACTCACTCACTCTCTCACTCACTCACTCTACTCACTCAGCCTCTCACTCACTCAGTCTCTCACTCACTCGTACTCACTCCTCATACACTCACTCTCTACTCTCACTCAGTCTCTCACTCACTCGTACTCACTCCTCATACACTCACTCTCTACTCTCACTCAGTCTCTCACTCACTCGTACTCACTCCTCATACACTCACTCTCTACTCTCACTCAGTCTCTCACTCACTCACTCTCTACTCTCACTCAGTCTCTCACTCACTCACTCTCTACTCTCACTCAGTCTCTCACTCACTCACTCTCTCACTCGCTCAGTCTCTCACTCGCTCTCTACTCACTCAGTCTCTCACTCGTACTCACTCCTCATACACTCACTCTCTACTCTCACTCAGTCACTCACTCACTCTCTACTCACTCAGTCTCTCAGACACTCAGTCTCTCACACTCTCTCCTCACTCCTCATACACTCACTCTGTGTCTCTCTACTCACTCTCACTACACACTCCTCATACTACTCACTCCTCACACACTCTGTCTCTCACTCACTACGCATACACTCACTCTACTCATACACTCTTCATACACTCACTCACTCACACTACTGTGTCTCACACACTCTCACTCACTCTCACACTCCCTCTCCCCACCCCATCTCCCCCTCTCTGCCCGCTCTGCCCGCGGGCTCCGCGCCGCTGCCGCCTGGCCATGTCGTGCTGCGCGCGGGGCGCTCCCCAGGGCGCCGTGGAGGTGAGGAGACTCGCACCCGGGCCGGAACCGGGTCGGCCTGGCACGGGGCTGGCCCCGGGCTGGCCCCGGGCTGGCACGGGACTGACTGACACCCGGGCTGGCACGGGGCTGGCACGGGTCTTGGCTGGCCCCCTGCTGCCACTGCTGCTGCTGCCCGCGCCTCTCATCCACGCACGCCTCGCTCCTCTCTCTCCCTTCTTCACGTCTCGTGGCGACTTGTTGACTTGTTGTTGTTGTTGTATAAGTTCACGTCACCTTTCAACGACTCCCCATCCTCTCGCCTTACTCTCAACCTGTCTCATCTGACAGCTGATGCCAGTCAACATGCAACGTTCCTCGTTTACCGGGATCCGACCTTGCTTAGTTGATGCGGGCATGCGACTGAGAGCCAGTGAACAATGTAGCGCCATGCCCTTGTTGTTGTTATTGTTGTTGAATATTTGAATCGACCTGTTTACATCCTAAAAACCTGGTGCTGTATCTCTAAATTGCTTATGTTGTACCAGTCTAAGAGTTTGATTCGTATATGTTCTAAGTAATGGGTTCACGTGATGCCTTGCAGCCTTGAGTGACCGCTACATTGACCAACAAATCAGTGACAGGTGGCAACGGCTTGGGGAGGCCTTCATCCAGCAGTGGATTGATGATGGCCGGTGATGACGAGTCGCCAAGCTCGGCATTGGCTACTGCAGTGATGGCTTGGAGATCTGGGACGTTCACTAATGCCATCAAGTGACTGAAAGTTGTCTAATTGCCTCCTTGAGTCGCTACTCAATTCAAGCAATTGTGTTTAATTTGGTTCATTGCTCAAACCCACGTCACTTGACCTCGTCTCCTTGCTTACGGCAGCGTCGATGCGCCACGGGTGATGATGGTGCTGAGGTGATGATGGTGCTGAGGTGATGATGGTGCTGAGGTGATGATGGTGCTGAGGTGATGATGGTGCTGAGGTGATGATGGTGCTGAGGTGATGATGGTGCTGAGGTGGTGATGGTGCTGAGGTGATGATGGTGCTGAGGTGATGATGGTGCTGAGGTGATGATGGTGCTGAGGTGATGATGGTGCTGAGGTTATGTAACTCTGGGTTCAAGTGAATACCGGCTGTGCAGCACGTGTTCATCATTACGGTTTGGATTTGATTCGCCGCATGCAGCAACCGCATACCACAAACACATGAGACATTTTCAGCATCGGTTGCTTCAGCTCAGACTGTGGCATAACAAGCTCAAACCACAAGGCGCAAACCGCTCGTAGATATTGGCCAATATCATCATCAGGAGCCACGGCCACTCCACTGCTGGATGAAGGCCTCCCCCAGGCCGTCGCCACCTGTCACGGCTCAGTGATGTTGAGAATCCGCTCAGCACCTGCACGCCAGCAGATGTATTGATGAATGTAGAGGTCATTGGTGGTGAATGTAGCGGTCATTGATGGTGAATGTCACTGGTGGTGAATGTAGCAGTCATTGATGGTGAATGTCACTGATGGTGAATGTAGCGGTCATTGATGGTGAATGTCACTGATGGTGAATGTAGAGGTCACTGGTGGTGAATGTAGAGGTCACTGGTGGTGGAGGTCACTGGTGGTGAATGTGGAGGTCACTGATGGCCACAAGGCATGACGTGAACCAATTACTTACAACATATACGAATCAAACTATTAGGATTGCAGGGCTAACGCAGGTTATATGGCTTCACACAGGTTATATAGCTATCATACTAATATTTGCGTAACTCGATGCAAGTTATAGAGATGTCACGACACGAGTGGCAAGCAGAGGTTGGGGATCACGTCCGAGAGGGCGTCATTCACCGTGGAGATGGAGTGGTGAAAGCGGATCGTATGCAGCAGCTGGGTGGATTTTTGCACCGCAGAATTGAGATCGATGCCGGCAGCTGTGGGAGACCTTGATCCAGCGGGGGATCGATCACGGCCAATCATGATTTCAAATCGAAAAATATTCTGACACGTGTGGTGTGATGCCCGCATCATGAGCCTAGGAACCCACATTAACCGGTGAATCGATGCATCGTTACATCTCAAGTGTATCGGCCGCACCAAGGAGAACTGAACAGTTCAGGCCATACCCCGACTGTGGTTCTGTGCCACTGCTGATAAGCTGAAGGATGTGACATGCATTCAGTTGTGAAGCGGTGTTTATTCTGCTCAGCTTGAGTTGAACCACTCTTGCTGAAGTTATGCACTGCCAGAAGGCAGGGCAGCTGATGGGATGTGTAAAACATTATCATATTTTTACGTCCAGGGACAGTTATGCGAAGGTGGCATGCGAATGCATTTTGTTATTTCTGCCCTCCACAAGGACGCTAATGGTTATTTTGTCTTACGCCGTCTCTGCCGCTCAACAGGTTAGAGCCCTCATCACCCATTGGTCAGTTCCCTTATCCGTCTCGTCAACACCCTGACTTCCACCATGGCCGTGCGTCCTCTGCTTTCCATTCTGGCATCTGGCATCACGCGTTTATCTTGTTTTTTTGTCACAACTTGTTCCGTACCCTTTTTAAGTGACGATAATGCGCCGCAAATTTGCGTAATTGACATTGTGTTTGGCTCTCTGGCCTTGGTCAATCCGCTGCCGGCGGAAGGAGGCCCTCCCGCACGGCGGGTTTGGTGAAGGAAGGCGGTCAGACACCACGGGTCTCCCTCGCCACACGTGCGGGCGGTGCAGCGGAAGTCGCGTCGCCGGGTCCACGGCGTGCGGTGCGCGAGCCGCTGTGCCTCCACTTCGGTCAGATGATCAAAGCTCGTCTTGCCAAGCAGAGACCTCGGCAACCTTTTTTTGGAGTCGCAACGGTGTATTTATGTTTGTGTTGGAATTCGTGGCTACGTCGTGTTTGGGATTTGGGCTGTGTCGGCCGCTCACGATGCGCCGCCGCTCTTGTGAGCGAGAAGTGTTCACGACTCCTTGGGCACGGCACACTTGGCTCACGCCTGGCAAGGCATGCAGCCCTGCAACATCTCGCGCACGTCACCGCTGGCGGAAGGGCCTCTCCTAGAAGGAGCTCTGCAGAGTCCTTCGAGAGAGTATTTGGCCTCTCCTTCCACGCTGGCCACACACCTTGTTTGTACTAATGCTCAATTCGACATCTGTGAAAAAGAGCTTTATAGCTCATCAGATTGCTTCAGTAGCCAACCGCGCTAATTGGAGGTATTCCTGGAAGTGGTGGCAGTACCCGCACTTTGCCCCACCACACGTCACTTGCCGATCGACTCGTAAATCAATGGAACGTTTAAATGTGAAGAAGCTGCTGTGTGTTGTTGTTTAGTAAAGACACACAGCTGAGCTGTATAACACAGCACAGAGCAGAGCTCCCCGGCTCCACCGGACCGTACGATGCGATTGGTCCTGGTTCATCTTCATTCGTGCCACGGCAGCACACTTCATTCTAGCCTCAAGCTCTGTGCTTAAACTTGAATTTACAGGAATTGACTTCAGCCAGTTTAAACACCACCATGTATTGGGCAATGTCTTCCTTTGACGTGAGTACACAATTACATACAATAACGTCTGGATGTCAAGAGACTGATAGAGAGAATCCCACAATGAACCATGTGACCTTTTCCCTTAAAATTCAGCCTCCCTATGCCATTCCGGTCATGGGGGTCGTGTGACCATACTTCACTATTCTGGTCAGTGTGGCTTGGTGAAGGGAGAAGGAAAAGTAGGATGGGTGGTTCAGATATCACTCACCACTGATGTAGTAAGCCAGAGCCAGGAATCAAACTCGGGTCGCCGGGTTCATCTAGTGAAGCGTGTTGCCCACTGAGCAGGCATATGAGGATTCACTCTCTTGTCTCGGCTTGCAAGGAATGTAACACTTAATGGGCCTTTCCCATCGACCGGAGAGACAGACGTTGAATAGTTTGTTGGCTGTGGGGTCGAATCGCCGGTGAATAAGCGCAGACTTCAAACCCGTCCACCCGCCTATTATTCAGCGCCACAGTGAAATATTGCAGCAGAACAAAGCGTGCGGTCTCATGTGTATTTGACGAATTGCAATTGCTTAATTTAGATGGCATTTAAATACGATTATGACTCTCCTGGCAGGAAACGTTTATATTGGAAAGAAAGGTTCTGCCAGGAATCCTGGCCAGGGGAAAAACATTGCGCCAATTTAAAAATCTAGAGCTTTCTATATACATGTACATATATGCATCACACACACACACGCGCAATGTACACACGAGCGTGAGCGGTGCCTGCGAATGGCTCGTGCCTGTTCAGGGCGTACCCTCCGGCAAGCGCCCGTGCGTGCGTAATCCTTCGCGTCGTGCCATCTGTAAAACTTTCCGTTGGTGGAAACTTCCGCGCTGTGGAAGTTCTGCGAGTGGCCACTGTCTGGTGTAGTAGGTGGCGGTGGGCTTGGGAACAGGGGATGGCTTCAGGTGCCTTTTAACAGCGCGTTCCATTGTACAAAAGCGGTCCACCGCACCCGGACTGACGGAGCAACAAGCGCATTCACAGTCAGACGCGCGCTAAACAAAGACACATCCAGCGGCTCTGAGGGGTGAAAACTTCGACCTCACGGTGTACGTACTCGTCCAGCGCTTTGGTCAATCCACTGCTGGATGAGGGCCTCCCCCACAGCCCCCCGCTCGTGTTGGGGGTTATCGGGACGTACTTCAATCTTGATTTGAAGCTTTCGTGACTGCACGACGTTTCGGGCACAACACAAGCATCCGTCATCAGGTGGGAAATCACCTGATGAAGGACGCTTGTGTTGCGCCCGAAACGTCGTAATTTATTTGATCTTATACCTACGTGACTTTACCGAAAGAACCATTTAGTAGGGACGTACTTCGTTACGCCGGTCAGTGCGGGGTGGTTGGTGAATTGTTGAGGGCCGGAACCGGCTCAGGTTTCACTGGCCACCGATGTGAGCCGTGGCCAGGAATGGAACTGAGAACAGCACAGCACCGTGTTCTTCCACTCGAGACACCCCACGAACCCCGTTGAGAAAGTTCCACGGAGGGTCTTTCACTGAAATGCCGCCAATTGTTAAACCGGTGGGTAACAAAACTAACCTGAGAAGATCTCAAGTAGGGAGGCAACTCGGCGACGCACAGCCCCGAGCGACACGCCGTGGGGCGGCAGCGCCGTGCGTGGCATGTCGCGTGTGCCCGCTGTGTGCACACGTTCACAAGCTGTCCGGCAAAAGTTATTTTTGGTAGAAACGCTGAATCATCACCACTGTTAAGTTGCATCTTCCTTTGCTTCTGGTGTCAGGGTTTATTCTAAAGCAGTTCACATTTAACAGCAGACTGCACTGCTTTTGTAACCCGTATGTATACGCATCTTTAAATGTCTACTTATTCTGGTTCTGCGATCACCTCTCTGCGGAATGACCTGGTTTCCGTGGAGGCGGGTAACCTTGCTGGTCGTCGTGATGTGGTCACTGCGAGAACAGAGTGTCCACAAGTTGCGGTGAGACCTCGGTTAGTTGTACGGAAATATACAACTTCCTATCGGCGCGGACGATCACAAAAGGCCATTGCCTGAATTTGCTGCAGTTATGTCCATCTTAGTTAAACGGCTATGATGGAAATTAACATAATGCACTCAAGCTGAATTAACCACCCTGGTTAGCACCATCATGTCATAAGATTTAATATTTACCCCTTTATTATGGACCCCGACATTCGGGACAACTATTATGGCCGCGAATATTTCACTCGCCTCGTGTAAGCGAGATGCGTAGCGAGGAAACTCTCACGGCTGTGGTTTCTCTGCGGTCAAATGTTTTCTCTTTAACTTGTGGCCTGTTTTACGTGAATGATGCAACCTGCAATAAAGCCTGGCCCCTGCTAAGAGGTCGCATTATTGTCAATGTTCATGCACGACCCTTGCGTCAATCCACTGCTGGACGAGGGCCTCCTCCCCACAATCTCCGGGTCATAGGGATTACTCGGCCTTACTTCACCGCGCTGGACGGGGCGTGGATGTGGCAGCGTAGAAGCAGAGTACAACGATGGATATTTCTGCACCGACCTCTGCTCGTTAAGTCGCCACGCAGCCCCCCGATTTGTTTGTGCGTGGCGATCACCCATCCAGTACCGTCCAGGCTGGATGAGATCGGACGTATCCGGGTGTTTAGTCTTGGGCTTTATTGACAATAGGTCGAAGCTGCTACTGCCGGAGCGAGATGAGCTGGGACCGAATCGCCCTCCCGGTGGCGGAGCGAATTTTCATGATTCAAAGTTCAATATTGGATTCAACAGTGAACGCATTTTTGCGTTGTTTATTCCGTCTCGTTTGCATTATTTCTCATTGTTTTTCCTGTCTACCGTGTACCATGTTGTTCGCTCAACGAGCCTACGCGAAAGATGAGCACGTGACTTGCACAAGGCGTAAGTCATCGGTAATTGCACGAGCGATTCCGTGGCACCCATCGCGAATTTAAAGAGGAGTATTTGTTAAACGTGAGCAGAGGACATATTGAGTAAACAGTTGGCCTCGAGGCCGTCCAACTGGTTCAGCAGTGCGAGGGATTGGAGACGCCTCCATCCATGTGTCGGGGTTAGGCCTGGCGTCCAACCCGATGACTGTGTGTGGGGTCGCCTGCCAGAAGTCTTAACGACTTCACGGTCAGACCAAGTTTTAAAGTAGCAGAGCCACCGACACCCGACTTGGTCGGTGATGCCACCACACCAATCTGATTGGAAGGCATCGGAGTATTCACATCAGATTGGCGTAAAGGGACGTGGCGGGAAGATTAAAATAATGAATAAGGGATGGTTGATAACCGTTGGAAAATGAGAAAGGGGATTGGAAGAAAGAGGAGAACCTTTTAGAAGGGGGGGGGGAGGGTACAGGATATATAAAGGGCCCGAGAGAGAGAGCTAAAGGCGCATTCTGGAGTGAAGCCCCTATAAGCATGGCCTCTATGTGTTTGCGAATAACCCATGAAGTTGAGCGATACTTACCTCCTGCGAAGTCCTTTTCACGTATGGAGACACCATCAGGCACGGGCGAACTTGGTAATGTCTTAGACATCCGAGATGTTCTTTGACTTTATAATGGTCAGAATTCCTGAAATCAAATGGGGCCTGGCAGCGAAGCCGGGGTGCGTGATTAATGCCGGCAGGAGGAGGAGGAGGAAATGCCAGCGGATGACGCTCGCTCCCCTCGAGGACGAAGACAATCCAAGGAGCTCCGCGATGCAAATGGAGCGGGGAGGAATGCAAATGGCACGGCACACAATCATCGGTGACTGTTCCGCCACGTGACTTGGTAAAGTAGCGATCTACATGGGAGAGGGTGAATTGCTTCCAGCGGTCTTCACTCACCGGGGTTCTGTTGAGGAGTTGGAGGAATAACTTGCCCTATGAGAATCTAAATTGCCCGGTATTCTTTTTTTAGAAATGTGAATACGTTGAGGAACTACCAAGCCGTACAAATGTGCACCCCACGGTTCGTCAATCGGCAGATTGTGTGTGGTGGCATAAAATGTGGGTATTCCCACCTTTTCCAAGACGTCTGTGCAGTGTGGAAGAGTAGGCCAAATACCCCCTCGAGCGATTGTCTCGCGCCCCATCCAGTGGTGGAGCCCCATCCGCCGGCGGTGGGGTGAGCCAAGCAATTGCAGGGCCGCACCTTTGTCGTGAACAGAAGTGTTGCACCGCAATGTGAATCAATTTTACCATCCCTCGCAAAACTTAGATCTTGAAAGCTGCTACGATAAGCATGTAAAGTAATGTAATGTGTACACTCTGGTACTGTGCACCTTCAAAACAAGGCTTACTTTATGTTGGGCTGGTATATTTTTAAACTTGTTTTCTTGAAAAATATATATCGTTGTGCCCTCCCTACATTTTTGTTCATCGTGTAATTGAAATACATCATTGTACCGTAAAGTATTTTTTTTTATTTCTGTCGCAGTAAAAATATTTGTTTTACATTAGAAAAAAAAATCCCGTTGCCATAGTAGTGGGTGTTGTTTTAAGTCCGGCAGGAGGAAGGAGGCCGCTGGCGCCCGGTTCACAGAGAGGGTGCCGCCCGGCCGCCTCTCTCCGCGCCGCATCTCGCTCGGCCAAGAGAGAGGCGCAGCCCTGCTCACGCCACTGCGGGTGGAAGGGCGTCCACTAGGGGGGGGGGGGGGGCTCTAGAGAGCCCCTCTACTCTGCCATGCTGGCAAGACGTCATGGAAGATGCGGGAGTATAAATTAAAACGCATTTCTTTACAGCCGCTTTTTGCTGTTTAGTTCGTTGTCCTGCCCCCGCACCTCCAATTAGCACGGTTGGCTACGTACGGTGCGAAAGAAGTTGAACATACAGGCAGCGAGTACCCATACTTTACCCCGCCACGCACGGTACGTCGATCGACTCAACTGTGGGGGTACCAGTTTTACCTCGCCGAGTGGACAGAGGCAAGGTTGAGAAACCTGCACCAGAGCTTCGGCTGCCACGCCCAGGGATGGAATCGAACCGGTGACCTCTGTGCCTCAAGCCCAGCAGTGCGCTGACCACCGTCACAGCACCGCGACAATGTCCTGTATGTCGTTACAGCGGGACACGTTGTTCCACCAGTCTGCATTTCTTTGTGAATACAAAGCAGAGTTTTGTTTCGAAACCATGATTACATTTTTCCTATCCCTCAATATTGTTACGGAAAATTATTGGCTGAGGCAGAGAGGGCCTCCCCAGAACACCAAGTCTGTGTTGGCACCATACTTATATGAAAGTGAAAATATAACTTATTAATGTACTTGTTTAAAAGAGTAAAAATGCAGAAGAATGATGAAATAGACAAACAGACAATGTCTTTGTCGTAAATCGGTCTCTCCACAAGAAAGATAAAGTAACTTTTGCACTTTCCATCAACCACATGGCCGTCTGGATGTTTATAATATCAGCAGAATTAGCTCAGTACGATCAGTTTCACCATTCAGTGTCTCATCAGCTTGCTTGAACCAATGTTGGTCAACTGCCAGATGTTATAGGCAAGGACTCTCTCCTGAAGATATGCCTCCTAGTTCAATGGAAAATTACATAACACGATTGTTTCGTGACGAATGATGGTTACCTGTTGCAATGTAATTGCAAGTCTTGCATAATACCCCTGCAAGCTGTTGTAGCAGTATGTACTGCCCGAGTATACACTGTGTGTTGTATTGTGTGCGGGGATTTTTTTGTTAATTAGACCCATCATCTTGTCACGGTTGCTGCTGGGCGTTCTTATTTACAATGGCATGCTTGATAGTCTACGCGTGCTGGCACACGCGTGTGCGTGTGTTGTGTGTGTAATGGGGAGCGGTGGTGTAGCGGTTAGCGCGCCGCGCTATGAACCCGGCCACCCAAGGAGTTCGATTCCCGCTCACGGCCATCACCGGTGAGGATTATCTGAGCCGGTCATGGGCCTCCCCTGAGTCGACTCAGCGTTAAATGAGTGCCTGGTGCAATGTGGAAACATCACCACTGGGGAGACAAAGGCGGTCGGGTGTGGTGCTGGCGATCCACTCCCTCGTGTGCCGTTCTGGCCTTCATAGGTGGCGTTCGCTAAGTGCACTTGCCCCTAAAGTCTGTTAAATGCTACACGGGGGATCTTTGTCTTTGTGTGTGTAATGGGTTCACGCGAGCCCGGCACCACCGTGGTGTCGAGATGAGCCACTCGGTGCAGAAACGAGAAACGTGGCACCTCACCTGGGGCTCGCTCGGCCCCAGGTGAGGCAAATCACCCGCTCCATCTGGCATGGTCCACCCCCTCCCTGCCAGATCCACTCTCTTATTCGCCAGTCCCACCGTTAATTAATTACACTTACGCAAACGTAATCATTAGCGTAGTAGAAAAAACACAACTACTTATTTTAATTACATGTTTAATGGTTTCATTCTGGTTCATTTACTATAATTATTTAATGTAATACATTCACTTTGATTTATTTCGTTAGGAAATGCATTTCTTTGCAATGTGGTTTCATACTCTATGGAAATAAACCTTTAGTACAGCGACTCATACGTTTGGAATTTCACGCTGTTCAGCTTGAGTGAAATGTCTGTATCTCATTAAATGCTCGTAACATTCTTGTCATTATATGCATTTGTGAAATTGTAGAATCTCTCTCAGATAGTACCGTGTTTCTTAGCTTGCTTTTTCATCTTAACTTGGGTGGAAAATTTAATCTGAAACGGTTCCCGATTATCTACCTTCATCGGTCTGCATGAACCAACGTGGTGAAGTATGGTCAAAACCACGAGTGGGATCCTGGGTTCAAATAAATAGCCCTCCGGATGTCGAGGGTATGAACGGAGTAGAGTGTACAGCACTCCACTGAGAACATGATTATGGTATCTTTGGCACCGTTCGTAGCCAACCGTGCTAATCGGAGGCGTGGGGGAAGGATAACAATCTAAACACAACAACAACAAGAAGTAGTTCTAAAGAAATTAAGTTTTCAATCTTGCTGGGAGCAGCCCTCGTCACCCGACTCCTCATTTGTGTCGTGTTTTGCGCTCGCCACATAATCTCAACGTAGCAGTTTTTATTTGGTTTTAATTTCCCAACATTATATTTTGTTTATTTATAAGGGCATTGCTTCGTGAGAACTCTGATATATCTGCTTCATTTTTCTTTCAACGACCCTCTTATTGTTTTGTATAACCAACGGAGGCATCAGCGCACACTTGTGCAGTGCGTGCGTGCAGCGAGTGAGAGTCGTGCCAGTCGGGAGGTCCCGTGGACGCCCAGCGCGGGGCAAGGGGTGAAGCCGGCTTGTCACGGCGGCGCAGGTGCGGGCAGAGTGGGGGGGTCCTGCCACGCGGGCAGACCCAAGATGGATCGAGTACCCACCGGCTGGGTACCGGGCACCGAGTCGATGCACTGTGATCCACCGCAGGTATTCGCTGTGCTTGCAGGCAGCGGGGCCGCTGTGACCCCCCCCCCCATCGCCATGACTTTGTCAAAAGCCACAAAATGTCCATTGTGCGACAGAGATTATGTTCCGACTTGCTCGACGGCATGCCTCGCGCAGATTTCACCACACGTTGGTGTACAATGTTTCAGAACCCGGTGCAGAAAATTCTCATCACGCATTGCCGTGAATTATATGTGCTTAAAAGTGTTTTGTAAAGTCAAGTTGAGCTGGAATAGATTATGTTTTAGGGCATCTACAGAATACGTGAATGTAGCTGCTGGAAATGACAGGTTCCTGTTCAAGTGCAAACTTGAGCTGTCCCTCTGCTCTTGTGCGGGCGTGACTGTTTGTGTGTGGGTGTAATCATCCTGAGTGGTGTGTGTGTGTAGTCACCCTGGGTGGTGTGTGTGTGTGAGTGGTGTGTGTGTGTGGGTGGTGTGTGTGGGTGGCGTGTGTGTGTGGGTGGGTGGCCTGTGTGTGTGGGTGGGGTGTGTGTGTGGGTGGCGTGTGTGTGTGGGTGGTGTGTGTGTGTGGGTGGGTGGCGTGTGTGGGTGGTGTGTGGTTGTGGGTGGTGTGTGGGTGGTGTGTGTGTGGGTGTAGTCACCATGAGTGGTGTGTGTGTGTATAGTCACCCTGGGTGGTGTGTGTGTGTGTAATCACGCTGGGTGGTAGTCAGGGTGGGGGTGTAATCACCCTGGGTGTAACTCAGGGTGTGGGTGTAACTCAGGGTGTGTGTAATCACCCTGGGTGTAACTCAGGGTGTGGGTGTAACTCAGGGTGTGTGTAATCACCCTGGGTGTAACTCAGGGTGTGGGTGTAACTCAGGGTGTGTGTAATCACCCTGGGTGTAACTCAGGGTGTGGGTGTAACTCAGGGTGTGTGTAATCACCCTGGGTGTAACTCAGGGTGTGGGTGTAACTCAGGGTGTGTGTAATCACCCTGGGTGTAACTCAGGGTGTGGGTGTAACTCAGGGTGTGTGTAATCACCCTGGGTGTAACTCAGGGTGTAACTCAGGGTGTGGGTATAACTCAGGGTGTAACTCAGGGTGTGGGTGTAACTCAGGGTGTAACTCAGGGTGTGGGTGTAACTCAGGGTGTAACTCAGGGTGTGGGTGTAACTCAGGGTGTAACTCAGGGTGTGGGTGTAACTCAGGGTGTAACTCAGGGTGTGGGTGTAACTCAGGGTGTGGGTGTAACTCAGGGTGTGGGTGTAACTCAGGGTGTGCTGCTCGGCACCCGCAGGCTTTGGTCTGCACTGGGGGGAGGGCAGCAGCCTCCAGGGGTTCATTGAGGGGGGAGGGGCCCGTGAGGGTGGGGGCATCGCCCCCCCCCCCCCCATTGCCACCCTCTTGAGACCCCAGGAACTGTGACATGTATTGATATTTACCAGAGAAATACATGGAATGGTTTTTATCGTGTGTGTGAATGTAGGGCCCTATTTAAAAGGTTTGACATTTTGCATTCGCAACCCCGGCCCCACCCTCCCAAATCCGTTACTAAATTGGGTCAGATGTCTACCTTGCAAATGTTAGACGAATTATAAAAGTATGCCCCACATGGCAATAGCCCAATTGGTGGTGGATTGCTAGTGCTATTTATGCCATGAGTATGGCAGCATTCTAATTCAATTTGTGAGAACAGGGTCATTGTTTGGCTCGCGTGTTGCTTCAATGTTCCAGAATTTAGAGGTTTTAAAAATGATCCGCAGTGGGTGATTCGAGTATACTTTTTTCAGCGGTGGTTTGGGGGGATGTCGTGAATCCGAAGTATGCATCGTGCTTGAGTGTTACATGCAACATGTACACGTCAACTAGGCCCAAGGCTGGCAACAACTAAAGTCATCCTTAATGGACCCGATACTGTCAGATCCCTGAAATTAAGTGGAGTTGAGCCTGGTTAGTAATTGGATGCCAGGCAATAGCGAGTGTTTTACGCTTGGCCCTGCAAGATGGCCACGAGATATCAAGAGTTGAAACAACAGTGCAAGTTCCTTAGCCACCCTCCCACCCCTGTCCCCGCAACAGTAAGCGTGGGTGCGCCACAGTCGATGGGCACATTGCGTTGGTTGGGTAAAGTGTGGGTGCCCCCACTTCTTGCAAGACGTCTGGCCAGCGTGAAAGAGTAGGCCAAGTATCCGCTAGAGTGGCTGTCTAGAGCTCCTTACAGTGGTGTGAGCAGGCCATTGCAGGGCTGCAACCTTTATCATGTTTAATTATGAGCCGCGGGTGGTGAGCCGGGCGAGGTGAGCCAAGGGTGATGAGCCGAACGTGATGGCCTGCTGTGTGTCCGTGTTGGCGTGACCCTAGGAGGAAGAGCAGCGGCCCAGGCCGGAGGGAAGGCCGAGGCCTGGCCGCGGCTGCACCGACGTGCCTTGGCTCGTCGCCTTCATGCTCTTCTGGGCCGGTTTGGTGAGTCTTCCGTGAGTCCTCCGTGAGTGCTCCGTGCCATCGGCTCCTTCAACCAAACCCCACTCGGGTTGCCACCTGCTCTGGGTTTTCCAGGACATTTTTGAGGTAGCCGTCCTGGGAAGTCTGCGAGTCTTCACAGGACGTTACAAGTTATCGTTTTTGTCAGTTGTCTAACAATACATGAATTGTAAGCATCTTAAAAATATTTAACAAACTAATCAATTCCAGCCATGCCCATTTCTGACCATACTTCTCCACACTGGTCAATGCAGGTTGGTGATGGGTGCATCAGGGCAGGACCAGTTCTGAAATCACCCGCCACTGATGTGAGTCATGGCTGGGACATATTTTTCCTGGAATATCCCTGAGATCTCATTTCCAGGGGTCAAACTATGTTCATCAGGTTCATAGTGCACCGCGCTCACCACTGTACCACCACCGCTCGTCCTCTTCGTGTAGTTAATGGTGTTCAGTTAACAGTGATGAACTGTTTCGTAATTAATCAATTAATTATTTACGGGATGCCAAAAATACTACCACCGCCACCACAGTATCCCAGCTTTAATGAGCCCTTTGAGAGTCAGAGCCATGCCTCAGTGCATGCCTGGGTTGTGTAAGTGCGGTCATGCCACTCGGCCGCGTTGGGTTGCCATGGCAGGACAGAGGGCGTCCTGTGTGGAGAGCGCCCCTTGTGCTGGAGGGCAATCTCTGGTTGGTTGGGCCTTGTGGAACCATCTCCCTGTGGAACCATCGCCCTGTGGAACCATCTCCCTGTGGAACCATCTCCCTGTGGAACCATCGCCCTGTGGAACCATCGCCCTGAAGAACCATCTCCCTGTGGAACCATCTCCCTGTGGAACCATCTCCTTGTGGAACCATCTCCCTGTGGAACCATCTCCTTGTGGAACCATCTCCTTGTGGAACCATCTCCCTGTGGAACCATCACCCTGTGGAACCATCTCCTTGTGGAACCATCTCCCTGTGGAACCATCGCCCTGTGGAACCATCTCCTTGTGGAACCATCTCCCTGTGGAACCATCGCCCTGTGGAACCATCTCCTTGTGGAACCATCTCCTTGTGGAACCATCGCCCTGTGGAACCATCTCCTTGTGGAACCATTACCCTGTGGAACCATCTCCCTGTGGAACCATCTCCTTGTGGAACCATCGCCCTGTGGAACCATCTCCCTGAGAAACCATCTTCCTGAAGAACCATCTCCCTGTGGAACCATCTCCCTGAGGAACCATCGCCTTGTGGAACCATCGCCCCGTGGAACCGCCACACCACCGCTTGGTTGACTTCTGTGTTTGTGCGCTGGCTGTGAGTCTCAGCTAAGCGTGAAATGATTAACCCCCCCCCCCCCCCAGGGTCACAATTTGTTCAAAGAACCAATTCCTAAATTGTAAATAATTTATTCCTACACGTGACATTCGGTGTACGTATCATGAACGTCAAATCTTTTTAAATCAATCAATTTATCAATACATGCCTGATACTCAACACATTGGTCAATCACGTATAGTAAGTAATGTTTTAACACATGACCCTCTTCATAGCAGGGAGGGGCCTGTGCTTTGAATCTTCTTATTTGGCAGTCCCGTGCCGTCGAGGGAGATTGTCGTCCACCGTCGTCTTGTCTGTGGGTCGTCTGAAGATGGCTGATGAGACCGATCCGGCATCTTTGCTCTGACGAAGGACCATTGCCCGTAACGTCACCTGTTCTGTATTGTTAAACAGCGTAGATTGCTAAGCAGTATATGTTGTGTAGGGCAGTGCTATGGACGGATGTGTTGAGTTCTTGTGCTTATGGACCGCTGCCAACACAATCTGTCGTGACCATCATGAATGCTGCAACGTCTGCAGCGTGTCATGGGCACGGCTGGTGCTTCTACGTTGAGACTCCTCGGTCTGCTCCCCTTCAGATGAAGTGCCTTGAACTCCGTTTGCTCAACTCCTCGAGGTAGTTAAGGGTGTGTGCAATGTATGTTGTCTCTGGGAGCAGGAGTGTTCTCGACTTGACGTTGCCTTTGCCTGTCATACCGATGGAGAGGTACTCTGCAAAGTCACCAAAGCCTGCGACAGATGCTCACGTAGGGAATAGGCCGCTTGCGTTTGTCATGCGGGCTCGATTGCGGCGCGCGTGTGCCCGTGTTGTGGGGTCGTGTTGTTTTTCTGTCGACATTGTTCATCTCTGCACAGAAGCGGTATGTTAAAAAAAGACATCCACCAACTGTTTCTGATTATTTGACTTTTTTTTGCACGCGGAGAATGAGCGTTGCCACAGTTATTCGTGGGGCCCTGGGATTCGTCGCAGGAGCTCCGCGGTGAACCGGAGCCCTGCCGCCCGCCGCCGGAGTCTCTGCCATTAATTGGGGCCATCAATTCTACGCCGTCATTTGTGTGCAATCGTTAATTCACGTGTTAACGTGCCGTCTAAAGGAGACCCGCTGTAGGAAATAATACATTTAAAAAAATAATACCCCCTGATAAATGTCGTGTTTCCTCAGTTTGAGTGTACACCGTGAGATGCCTCACTTGGGGGTGGCTTTTTATGGGGCCTCGTGTGAGGCAGGCAAGTAATGGGATCTCGTGTGAGCCCCGGCAGCTACTCGTGCTCAGAGGTGCATCGCAGTGTGTCAGCCCGGTCTGCTGTGACACTGAGTTTTATATAACTTCATCGTGTTTATGCCAGAAGCAACTTGGCTGCCCCAGAATAACCGTGAGCCGTCCGCTGGCCCGCGCAAGCTCACCGTATCGTGGGCCTGCCTCGATCGTTGGTCAGGTTGGGAGCTGTGCCTCTTTGATTCAGACGCCTCTCATGGGATTTGTGTCAGCTGAGTAAATTTAGTGCCACCCCAAACTGGGTTTGGGTTGGCAAATGAATTATTTAGATTCGTCATTAAATGTGCTAAATTTGCATGGAAAATATAATTTCAAACATTGACGAAAAGTAGTATCCTAACTAAAATAAACTCAAGCGACCGCAAGTGAGGCTTTGGCTTATTTTATTTGTGCTTTTGATCAATATGCCTTTGAGAATACTTTCCAGATGTTTCATCATTCTTTCAAAGTAGGATTTCCGCAATATAATTTTCCAAGAGAGCATACGATATAACCCTTCGCGATAAGATAACTATAGCGATATTAGTTTCACATAACTTTGTAATTGTACGTCAGATTTTTATTGTCCTTGTGCTTTGCTGGACTTGCAGTGCAAATAAATATCGATTCAGTTATTCAACTGCAGTTCACTCAACATTGCCCTGCCATGAGTCTTCTCGTCATTTCACCATTGTAATCTACAACGCGAACAGCACACATGCTGTCCGTTACACTAGATATTATTCAATGGACTGCGAAGATTATAACGATCTTAATTTTGGAGCTTTCGTGACTGCAGGAATTATTCTTTGGTTCTTTCGGTAAAGTCACGTATAAAGATAAAATAATAAATTAAATAATAGCATACTACGACGTTTCGATTGCAACACAAGCAATCATCATCAGGTATAAAAGAAATAGCAACAAAAATCTAACCAGAAAACTATAGACAGACATATAAGCAGACAAACATCATAAAGATACACAGAGAGAGAACACGTATCGGCACAAAGAGAGAGGTCGTCTCTGTGACGGGGCCTTAAATATAGAGAGGGGGCGGGGGCGGAGAGAGGGAGGGGGCAGAGAAAAAATTAGCATGTCAATGAGTGGACAACAACGTGGTACGGTACGCAAGCTTGAAAATTAGGAGAAAGACACACTAAAATTAAATAACCTAGTAAAATATCGAAATGTAATGTAATGCAACACAGAGAGTCGGTCAACACACAATTAACGCATAGCCCGGTTGATTACGTATTTCAAAGATTGCTAAGTTAGAATTTAAATGTGAAAATTCCAAAGAGAGGACACACCATGTCACAGGTGTGTGTGTGTGTACCATCAACACCCTGTCACAGGTGTGTGTGTCACAGGTGTGTGTGTGTCACAGGTGTGTGTGTCACAGGTGTGTGTGTGTCACAGGTGTGTGTGTGCCAACCTCCCCACCAAACAAATCTCACCCACGTGCGGCTTTTTCCATTTGTTTTGTGTGTGCCAATTTTCGTACTTTCTTTTGAGATTAAGATATACCAGATGTTTACGCTTTTATTTATTTAATATAGAAAATATTTTGGCAAATATTTTATCTTTAAATTGGAGTCTTGTCCCCGTTGCATAACAAATTTGTGAATCCCAACCACAGCCCTGTACTTGGTCCCAGAACGTTAAATGTAACATAGGGTCTGAGATGCACATATACAAAAAGAGAATACTCTATATATAAACCAAAACATAAGAATTTGTATGTATGCTGTACTTCACATTTGAAATTGTATCTAAGCTGTCCACCATCACCAACAATAATTTACAACCCTTTATCAATCTAGCTCGGGATCTGGGCCTTCACACGCATTCCAGACATTTTGCTTGTTTGACTTTTATTAATGATCGTTCTTGCCGTTGCCTCGTCTCGTCCAGATCTTCATCGCCGCCTTCTCCATCGCGACAGGGGCGGCGGAGCGCCTCGTCTTCGGCTACGACAGCTTTGGGAACACGTGCGGGCAGCTGAACCGCGCCATCCCCGGGGTGCCCCTCTCGGGGCAGGACATGCGCAGCCGCACGTACGTACCTCGCCCACGCCCCGCTGGGCACAGGCGTGGCGGCGCGGAGAGTACGGTACGACAACCGAGTTTGCTGCGGTCTTCTGACCACCACGTGGATATTGCCCCCTCGCTCGCAGGATACAAGCTCGACCCCGCTCGGCGTCCGAGATCTCACGAGATCTCACGAGATCTTGCAAGATCTCACGAGATCTCACGAGATCTTACGAGATCGGCTGCTATCCACGTGATTTTGTCAGGGGCTGCATCACCTTTGCCTGCTTATGAATGTGTGTACACTAGAACTCCATTATGATCCGTGGTTGTTGTCGTGCATCATCGGAGTCGCTAATCACGTGCCGAGCTCCTCCTGTAATCCGCATAAAATGTGCGGCTCAATGAAGTCACGTGTCTGATGCCTCCTAAAATTTTCGGCTAACCGCGGTACTCTCATCACGGACTTGTCGATGTAGTCTAGCGGCATCGCCACAAATTACGGACGCTCACCGCCAAATGTTGTATCTCCTTCCTCCTTGTTTAACAGGCGGCGCCGTGTCGGTTGCAGGTACCTGTCTAACAGGCGCTGTCCATTGTAGGTACGTGTTCTTCCTGGACGCGTGTAACATCGACGTGGAGCGCGCCAGGGTGGTGTCGCCGGCGCTGTGCGTCTCCCAGTGCCCCCAGGAGGAGCTGCCCACGCTCTCCGCCCTGCGCCTCTTCGCACACGAGAATGGTGCGCGCCAGCATTGCGCCCGCGAATAACCCCACGGATCAGTCATCAGTGCTGCGTCATGCTCACGAATAACCCCGTGGATCAGTCATCAGTGCTGCGTCGTGCTCACGAATGAGCCCACAGACCGTACGTTCCCTCCCCACCTTCGAGACTTGATGGATTGCCGTGATTCAGGGTCGACATTATATTTGAGAATTTATTTGGGTATTTTTATTACAACACGCAGCGGTGTGTATACAGATACAACATTTCTCAACCTTGCGCATTTGGCGAGTCCACCAGTTCAGAAGAACTGCATTGTGGTCATTTTCTTTAAGTTCACTATCAATACATTGTCGTGATGGGTTTTGTCGTCATTCACAGAGCAAAGGGGAGACAGTAAAAATGAGATGGTAAACAGGAGGCAAAAACATCAATTCTTAAATCAAATTTGAGCTCTGAATCGTTACAGTTAACCAAATCCTCAGGTGATGGCAGGGAATGGCCTCAGCGTTAATGTCCAGCATCTGTGTATGTATGTACGTTGAACTTGTTTCGCACTGTACGAAGCCAACCATGCTAATCAGAGATACTTATCTGAGCACCTGACCACCGAACTCATGACCTTTCTGTATTATGCCTCGAATCATTCTGAATGATCTGCGTGTTTCTTTATTGCTGTATTTTGTGAATTCTGATCATGTACTTGAGTGGATTATGTTGGGTAACTGCAAGAGGTACAGTAGAGTACCTTGTAAATACAGTAATGGGAACACTACGCAATTAAAACAACATTTTTCTATCAACCCACAAACAGCCGCTTGTGTAATGCACACCGCTCACAGCCGGCATTCTCAAACATCCGGGTTCAAACATTCCAACAACGTTTCATATACGCTTTCTGTAGCAGTCCGTAAACACAGCAGCAGCCCGTGAACACAGTGAGTTAACTTGCTCGTCGTACGCTGCGCTGCTATGTAAAGATCTCAACGAAAGAACGGAATTAAAGGTGAGAGCGAAATGACCTCTCCTCGTGAGCACTCGCGTCAACCTCACTTGGCCGCCCAGGATCTGCCCAGGCCTAGCTCAGCCTACAGGCGCCGGCGGACCGCGCCGGCCGTCCCGACTCTCGTTCTTGTGTTTGACGCAGGCTCGGCGCTGTGCACGTACGACCTGGCCCCCGCCGAGTACACCACGAGCCCCGTCGCCCACGACAAGTGCCCGCGCCTGCCCGTCCCCGCCAGGTGATGCCGCCGCCGAGTGGAGAGCGCCGACCCACGACCCCTGGGTTCCCTCTGAGATGTCGGAGAAGTCGCTCGGCATGTTCTAATCAACATTGCCTGTCCTTATTACAATGTCTAAATGGTTAATGTCCCGTTTCAATCCGATTGGTTGTTCCTGTGAGGTCGTGACACCTGTGTCATAAGCCGGGTCATGTGACACGGTTATTCTGACTTTGGGGCCGATCATTACGTTGCCTAGCCGAAAATCAATGAATCCTTATCAAAGCATTGGTAGAGAAGACCTCCTTGTTTAGTAAAGTAACAATGATGTTTTCCAATGGGGAATTGTTTGTCTCGAACAACCTTGATGGTGTCGTGTGCAGCGTCTTGACTTCAACTGCCGGTAATGTGACAGGAGTCCATCGCGTGTGCCACGCTGAGACACACCGCCCGCCCACAAGGGAGGAGATACCTCCTAGTGAGATGGGAGAGACAGATGAAGGAGATGTACGAAGTCTCACCTCGGTCCCCGTACGCGTCACTCGAGTGTCGATTATGATCTTGAGTTCATCAATCGTCTCGGATCGAGTCGTGTAGTCACGACGGTCTGTGACATCACGCCGCTTGATTTGCCGTGCGTGCTGACGACGTGTGCCCCCCCCCCCACCTTTCATGCCCCCCAGTTGGCTGCCGTTCTTCCACCGCTGTGCGCCCAGCTCCTCCAGCTGCTACGCTCACTTCCTGCGCACGCTGGTCGTCTTCTACAACCAGATGGACGCCTTCCAGAGGGCCATCGAGGCCATCACGGCCAACTACCGCGCCGTCCTGGCGCTCTCCTTCCTCTCCCTCGGTAGCGCCATGACCCCGGTCACACGGCGTGACCCCGTCACCCGGCGTGACCCCGATCGTGATGGCAGCAGTAGTGGAGGAGTCGCTCAAAGAAAACGTTTACACCCTCAAATAGCACGTCGGCTTCTCATCGCGCGCCATTCGAAACGAGGTTTTACAATCGTGTTTTTCTAAACAATAGATGTTTACGTGATCACAGAAAGGCCTTCATAGATGCCTTCATAGATGCTCACTAACAGCACTCGCCCCAACAATCTGTTAAGGCTCCGTGGGGGTCTTTGTCTTTCTGTGCGTGGTGCGCGTGCGTGCCCGGGCAGGGCTGTCCCTGGCCATGCTGCTGGGCCTGCGCCACCTCTCGGCTCTGCTGTTGCGCATCCTGGCGGCGCTGCTCGTCTTCTCGCTGCTAAGTGAGTGTCCCGCCGCACGGGGTGGTGGGCACACGACCGCACCCCCCACCGCGCTCCCGAGACCCTTTACATCCACGGGGCAGCGAGACAGCGTCCGCGCGACGTGCGGTGCCGCGTGCGGCGCGCAGTGGTGACGGGGCTCACGTGGTGGATGTACTCGGACCACGCCGACCTGCTGGCGCGCACGGCCGCCCAGCCGGGCCCCGCGCTGAGCCCGGACGTCGGCAGCCAGCGGGACGAGGACGGCGCCTCCCCCGTGCCGTTCGCCCTCGCCGCGACACCCGCCAACAGCTCCGTGCCCCAGCTGGGCATCCTCGAGGACAACACGCTGGCGCTGCTGGTGGGCGCCACGCTGTCCTCCATCGCCACCGTAAGTCGCCCGCCGTGCTTGCGTAAGGACTCGTCTTCCGGTGCGAGCGGTGTCCCTTTTCCATTTGAGCCGAGCCGGCGCGTAGCCCTCACAGCACCGGTAGTTTTCCACTG
This sequence comes from Lampetra planeri, assembly GCF_965212315.1. NCBI lineage: Eukaryota > Metazoa > Chordata > Hyperoartia > Petromyzontiformes > Petromyzontidae > Lampetra > Lampetra planeri. Next base: position 12,056,364 of record NC_136130.1, on the reverse strand, counting down.
GCTATTTGCCGAGCCGAGCTGGGACCTAACAGTGGCTAAACGAGACCTCCGAATCTGGCTTGGGGCCAAGCGAAGCCAGAGATGGGGGCTCAGTGACACGTTGGTTGCGTGCGCAGTCAGTCGCTACGCTGCGAGGACGTCGGTCGACGCGTTATCTGCATGCGTCCCGACCTGGCACCTCCCGAGGCACGACACACTGGCCCAGCGTGGCCCTGGCGTGGCTCCGTTGAGCACTGGATAAGATCAGTTACAGTCATTATGCAGAGTAAGATTTTGTTTGGCACACAGACCGGTTCAGATTTCACTCTCCACCGATGTTAATCGTCCTCAGGAATCGAACGCAGGTCACCAAGTTCGTAGCGCAATGCCTCACTGCTCCTCTGGTGGGCACACATGAGCTTTCCAAACACGAGCATTCACCAGTGTGATCACCATTGCGTCTCAAATGCTAAACACAGCACGGGGAATGACGCAGATAAAAACCCGACCAGGTTTAGTGGCAACTGGGACATTGCCCAGTCCTTAGGCTGGTCATCAGGGGTGGGGCCACACGCCCAGCTGCCCCGAGACACGAACCGGCGCGGTGCAATGGTTGGTGCACCGCACGGTGACCCCGACGAGCTGAGTTCCACCCTGGCCAGCGCCAGCATCAGGGGTGAGTGACCTCTCACCCTATCTTGGGTTCCCCGCTTCACCCAACCCTCACCAACCGGCGTGGTGAAGTATGGTCAAATAACCCCATGGCTTGATTGACATAGAGGGCTGTACAACTACAAATCTGTCATTATTATTACTGGGGCAGGACACGTCGCACGGGACGGGGGCCGAAAGTGATGGAGTGGTGACAACCAAAGTACGTCCACGGAGGAGATGGAGCGATAAAATCCACGAGTATGCAGGTGCTAAGTGGATTGTTATATATCACAGAACCGTGAGAGATGACAAAGGCTTGATCCAGCAGTAGGTGGTGCTGACGATGCTGACGTGTCTGTGCTTGTGTGCGTGTAGGGGAGCGGTAGTGTAGCGGTTAGCGCAATCGGTTACGAACACGGTGACCTGAGTTCAATTCCCGCTAATGGCCAACACCGGTGACGATTATCTGAACCGGTGCTGGGCCTCCCCTAGGTTGACTCGGCCTCAATTGAGTACCTGGTGCGGTGTGTGAACATCGCCACTAGGGAGCCAAAAGGCGGCCGGGCGTGGTGCTGGCCACCCACCCCTTCGCATACCGTGCCGGCCTTCATAGGTGGTCGCTAACAGCACTTGCCCCAACGGTCCTTTGAAGGCTACACGGGGGATCTTTGTCTCGTGCGCGTGTGAGCCAGGTGCTGCTGCTGCTGCTGGTGCTGCTGGCGTGGAGGCGCCTGCACCTCGCGGTGGGGCTCTTCGGCATGCTGGGCAGGGTGTTCTCTCACCTCCCGCTGCTCATCCTGCAGCCCGTGTGGACCTTCGTGATCCTCGCCAGCTTCTGGCTCTGCTGGGTCGTCGTGCTGCTCCTCCTCGGCACGGCAGGTGAGCGTCCCTGGGGGGGGGGGGGGGGGAGAGACAGCGCGGGTGTCCGGCAATGCCACGCGCTCCTCTAACGGTGCAGAGCGGGCGAGAGAGGTTTCTCACTTACATGGCGGAAGATGCCCGCAGTAGCGCGGCGTGACAGATGATGAGACTTGGACAGCCTGAGGCCCTGACAGCGCCGGACGTCAGGTGCAGCCCACGTGGAACGATGCAATCTGCGTTCGTGAGTCGTCTCAAGGCAATCAAGATGGTGCGCGCACACAGTGGGCATATTCGCTTCACAGAGAGAGGCAGCCCCGGAGACGCGTCGGTGTTCGAGTGTGCTTGCGGTTGACGGTGATGCAGTGGCTGTTAGCGGGCTCTACCTGGCAACCTGGGTTTGATTCTCGGTCATGGATAACCTCAGTGGCAAGTGGTATCTGAACCGGTCCTGGGCCTCCCCTAGGTCAACTCAGCCTTAAATGAATACCTGAAACGGTATTTAAACATCGGCGCTTAGGAGTCAAAAGGCTGCGGTGCTGACCACACCGCCCCCTCGTGCGCCGTGGCGACCGTTATTGCCCCAGACGTCCGTGGCGCCAAACGGGACGTCGTTGTGGTGTTTCCGGCGTCCCCCCTGTGCGTGCGTGCGTTTGTGAAGGCGACCCGGTGCGGACGGCCCAGGGCTTTGTGGAGTTCCGGCTGATTGGGCCAATCCGCTACATGTGGTGGTACCACGTGCTGGGCTTCGTCTGGGTGACGAGCTTCGTGCTGCACTGCCAGCGCATGGCGGTGTCGGGAGCCACGATCAGCTACTACTTTGCCCGGTGAGTCCCCTTGGCCACCGGCAGCGCTCTGTGGTTGTGTAGCAGCCCATTGATTCTTCACTGCACGCTCGTGTACTTAGCTCCCTAACGAGCCATTGCGACGTCTGGGTTATGTTTTTATGTAAATTGTGGTCACCGTGAAATGAAATATTTTATGGCAGAGAGAGCAGATGGTGATAGTGTACTGCACGATAACTTAATTTGGTGTTTTTAAGCTGACATATTTTTTGTGACCTTTACTTCACTCGCATTTTCTTTGTCATTTCGGTCACCCAGGTCACCCTTGCAATGAGACTCCATCGCGGTCTCTTGACTTCTCCCCTAGTTACACAAAGTCACACCTGAGACACTTAAGCATCACTCTTCCTGTAAGGGGTGGGAGGGTGGGGGGTGCGCGCCGCCCGCGTGAAGCTCCATGGTAACCGCTCCGCTCCTCCTCCTCTCGCCGCTCAGAGACAAGCAGCGGTTGCCGCCATACCCAATCCTCTCCTCCGTCTGGCAGCTCTTCCGCTGCCACCTGGGCACGGTGGCCAAGGGCTCGCTGCTGCTGCCCCTGCTGGCGCTGCCGCGGTGCCTGGTGATGCACTTGCTCTGCTGCCTTCAGGACAAGGTCAGGGTTTCGGTTCCCCCGTTCGCACGCTGCGCTTACGCGAGTCGAGGAAGAGGTGGGAGCACGCACCCTCGAGTGCCAACGCCCCGTCCACACGATCTGGACAATCAATACATCCTGCCGAAAACAGCACCCGTGAGCCGACAGGAAAAAATTACGCGTGCTTCCTTCAAAGTTTGTCGAGTGCACGCGTTGAAGCCCCAGGGAATAAGTTTTAAGTCAAAACAGCCCCTGCATGTAATGAATTGTCGAATTTGAGAAATAATCAGGATAGTTATAATCGTATTCACAGGGTATTATAATCAGCCAAATGAATCGTTACATCGCAGATCGGGAAAGGTGGCGGTGGCTTGGGGAGGCCTTGATCCAGCAGTGGATCGACCACGGCTGGTGACGACGACCAGAACGCTGATGTAACAACGCATAAGTCTGAGCGCACGACTCCAGCAGTGGCCGTTGAAGGGAAACAATCCCGTCTAGGAATGCCGCAACTAACCATCGTGAGGGTACAGACAGGGAAACTGTGATTCAAGCAAAGTGAGATATTTACCCCGCTCAATGGAAACCCAGTGAGTGATTTCCAATGTCATTAACGCTGCTGGGTAACTGAATGTTCAGACAATTGGCTCAACTTATGCGGTTTAAAAAAGCATCACATAAAAAAAAAATGACCCTGGTGATTATAATATTGATAATCCTACTGTAGTTTTATTTCATAGCCTGCGTCCATCAATCGGCATACAACTCAACAACCGTAGCACAAGGATGAATTATAGACCCGGAATATGCGCGCGGAGAATCCCCGTTACAACGGGCGGGTTCGACTCTCGTTGGAGGGAGCGGCGCTTCCCCTGATGCCGCAGTGAGTGGAGGGCGTTGCGCGTGAGACGAAAGCAGAGCACTTGGAGAAAACCGGCACCTCAAGGGGCAACGCTCAACAAGGTCGCTACAGACGGGCTCGCCAGCCCGCCCGCCCGCCCGCCGTGCTGGCGTCTTATGGCCACCTCACAGCAGCCCAGCAGGTTTAGGAGTTTCACCTCGCAGCAAGCCCAGCAGGTTTAGGAGTTTCACCTCGCAGCAGCCCAGCAGGTTTAGGAGTTTCACCTCACAGCAGCCCAGCAGGTTTAGGAGTTTCACCTCGCAGCAAGCCCAGCAGGTTTAGGAGTTTCACCTCGCAGCAAGCCCAGCAGGTTTAGGAGTTTCACCTCGCAGCAGCCCAGCAGGTTTAGGAGTTTCACCTCGCAGCAGCCCAGCAGGTTTAGGAGTTTCACCTCACAGCAGCCCAGCAGGTTTAGGAATTTCACTTCACAGCAGCCCAGCAGGTTTAGGAGTTTCACCTCGCAGCAGCCCAGCAGGTTTAGGAGTTTCACCTCGCAGCAGCCCAGCAGGTTTAGGAGTTTCACCTCACAGCAGCCCAGCAGGTTTAGGAGTTTCACCTCGCAGCAGCCCAGCAGGTTTAGGAGTTTCACCAAACTCTGCCTTGGAAGCACTCGACTCCAGGCGTCCGCTGTGCACCGCTGTGCCCGGCGTCTCTGGGCTGTTCACAGTCGTGCTGCGCACCTCTTCACGAGTTGAAAATTCGTGACGAAGCTCCCGGCACGCGGAGCGAATGTTGGGGAGCACGGCGAACAAGACGCGCGGCTGTCTGATAACACGCCGGGACTTTCTGCCAGTTCTGTTGAGAGCGTGATGGCGGCGGTGTCTTGTTGAGGCTGCTGTTATGTTCGTACAGTTGTATCGGCGGTGGCTGCGTTGTGCTGATGATGCTGATGCTCCTGCTGCTGGTGTTGTGTGCAGAGCAGTGCCTGTGCCCGGTGTTTGTTGAAGAGCTGCTGCTGCCTGGAGGGCCTGGAGAAGCACCTGCGCCATTTGCACGAGGTGAGGCCACCGAGTGGCGTGACGATGCTGCCCCCAACCCCGCACTGCGGGCAGACTGGGCTCTCTTCACCCTTTGGGAGGGCGCCGTTACAATGGAGGCAATGTTTCACAAGGCTGAATGGGTTTTTTTTCATATCCTCGGGAAACAAAGGGTTTATTTTTGAGTCTGTGGATCTTCAGGTCAGTCTTTGAGTCTCTATGTGAGTCTATGGGGTAGCTGTGCAAGTCTGTGGTTCACTCTGTGAGCCTAGAGGGGAGTCTGTGTGAGTCTATAGGGGATTCTGTGTGAGTCTGTGTGAGTCTATAGGGGACTGTGTGTGAGTTTGTGGGAGTCTATAGGGGGATTCTGTGTGAGTCTATAGGGGACCGTGGTGGAGTGGAATCTCTCATCATCGATCATTTCCCAGATCACGACTCTGCCGTAGGTACAAATAGACTTCATCTGACGACTCCGGATGCCAGAGAATGGCTTTACAAACTCAATACGCACTATAAACCCCGTCCGCTGCTTTGCAAATGCCTTGCGAGATAAGAATTGTGTCCACTACTCCCTCCGACCATGATGGCATTCTGTGTGTGTGTGCAATTTTTGCAATAATTATTGCAGGCACTAATTATAAGCAATGTGCATTTTTTTCAATAATCAGTACCTGCTCATGAAGGGGAATTTCGCGGTTTGTCCTCATAATATAATGACGGAGTACACTTGGCATTGGCGCGATGGTTCTCACAGCGCGAGGCGACCACCGCAATGGAGTGCGTTGCCGCCGTGTTTCACGGACGCAGTCCCCCCAGCCGCCTCACACACGGGGGCGGCGATGCCGTGCCTGCCATCCCAACTGGGCAATCGGTGGCTCATTCAGCAGAATTTCACGTGATGTCTCGCGGTCTTTTAAACATGCCGACGGCACATGCTGTATTTGACGGTTAATGCACCCGCGGTTACTCAACTCTCGTCCACCCAAGAGTATAAATGGGTCAGGTGTGTTGGGTTAAAGAAAAAACGTTTGTCTGGCTAGCGCGGTAGAATGGGCCAATTGCCGTCCAGAAGATGCTGTCTATAACTCCCTCTGGTAAATACCCTTGTGCAAGCATTGCAGCGCTGGGCATTTACCTTTTACCATGGTATTCCCCTGCACGATGTACTATAAATGTGAGAGATCTTGGAGCGGTAGATATGGATCGCAGCAGCCGTTCATCTACCCTCCGTGCCTGTCTGTCACCTTTTAGACGGCGTACATCGCCACCGCTCACAGCGGAACGGATTTCTGTGCGTCGGCGCTGGAGGTGTTTGAGCTGCTGTCCTCAAGGCCCCTGAGGATCGTGCCGCTGGTGGCCCAAGGCAACCTCCTCGTCTTCTTGGCCAAGGCAGGGGCAATACGCACGCAGCACGTGGACATGCTAACTAGGAACCAGGGCCCAGCCGTCATTCCCAATCTATCTCTATCCCCCCTTCTCCCTGAGCCCAATCCCGTTTCTGGTCATTGTCCGTCCTTGCACCCCTCCACTGGAATTCCCCTGAACATTGAGCAGTCCCCCTCCTTAACCTCATTCCGTTCCTCTCTTCAAGCTCACATAAATAGAAAACGAATTTTTTGCATTGAAAACTATTTTATTTTTTATTTTTTGTGTGTTTAGTTTGTTGTCCTTCCCCTGTACCTCCGATTAGTACGGTTGGCTACGTACTATGCGAAAATAAGTTCGACATACATTTACGTACAAGGCTTGCCTTGTAAATATGTGGCAGTCCACCCACATTGGTTCAAGAAAGCCTGGCTAATCAGTTGAAGCAACAACAATGTCCAATCTTGATTTGAAGCTCTCGTGACTGCAGGAATCCATACTCTTTGGTTCTTTCGGTAAAGTCACGTAGGTAGAAATAAAATAAAATAAAAACAATGTCCGGCATGACATCTTGTAAGCAGGGGGCCAAGTGGGGAGGACAGAGTAGAGCCTTGCTGGACCGTTCATAGAATGTTCCTGCACAATTCCTGGTTTCACCGGGCTCTGCTTGGGACTCATCGGGCTAACTGATGGAGCAGTCACCCTGGTAGAACACATGTTACAACACCACTTGTAGAGCTCCCCTGCTGTTATTTTCTCTGAAAGACCATCTTGTGTTTCGGTCACAATTTTGCCACCAGAAACGTTGTCCATTGTCCGTCCCCAGAGCAATAGAACTGCAACTTATAAAATACTTTAATTGAGGAAATTACGAAACACATTATATTTAAATTTCATAGAAAATCGCTTGGCTGCATAGGCAGAGAGCGATTTGCATCGACAGTTCTGCATCAGCAGGCGTTGGGTCCCATACAGTCGTCAACACGCGTTGGCTCCCCTACAGTCATCCAGTCACTAGCCCCCATACAGTCATCGTGCTCGCTACCTTTAGTTTGCGAGATCCTGGTTGGGTGTTGACTGCCCATCATCCCTCCAGGGTCGATAAAATAGGTACAAATCCATGGGCAAGTCAACAGTGGTTGTCCTCGGGATAGACTCACCCCCGTCATAGGAATGTGGAAATGCCACCACTGGCTTAGGGCTGTAAAGACGAAATGAGCACCGCCTCAATGCTTATTTGAGCAGCACGAACTTATTTGGCAGAGGCACTCTTGTGGAGGTCGCGGTTCACATTCCGACCGTTTTTTTCATCACGATATTAAAAGCTTTTCAACGAGAAATGTGCTTGTTATTGTCTATGGGAGGAAACCGATACATGCATCAAATCATCTGTTCACTCATCGACAATTTCCGATGAAAGTGAATGACAAGCCCGTGTACATTTAGACGAATGTTGTGTTTTTTAAGAGAAAACAAGTTTTGAAATATATATTTTTTTTTTCCCCGGGCAAAGCCGGGTACTTCCTGTATAGTAGATAACGCAATGCAACTGGTATTGAGCAAATATCCTAATGTTTAAAAATAATCTGCAAATTACTCAGTTGAGATTGCACACAGCAAAAATGGCCCCCCAACTTAAAAAAACTTGACAGGATCCTCCTGAAAAATAAGCGTAACAGCAACAATAATTTGACAATTTGCGAAATGCCTTTTCTGCAGTGGCTAATTCCGTGCCACTTGCGGCCCGTGCGCAGATGCTGGTGGTGGCCGTGACGGCCTTCTTCAGCATCCTGGTGCTCAACTTCCAGCCCAACTACCACCTGTGGGTGGTGCCACTGGGCCTCGTGTGCCTGCTCGCCTTCCTGGTCGCGGGCTGCCTGCTCTCGCTGCTGAGCAGCGTGTCCGACGCCCTCCTCGTCTGCTTCCTCCTCGACTGTCGCGGCAGCAGCGACGGTGGTGCCGGCCGGGGTCACGACGCCGACGGCGAGATCCAGGTGTGTGAAGCGGCTGGCTTTGAATGGGGGTGCCCTCCTCTAGGCTACGGGCCGATTCTGAATCGATGCATTGTCTCAACCGCCGTGCCTGGAGACTGAGCCGGTGCCCCAGTGTGTTAGCCAGTAAAACAATGAATTGTTTGTCTGTATCATAAACGACCTTTAGTCTTCATAGACATTCACCTGCCTGTCCGCTGCCTTCATGCAAACCAAGCTGCCCACATGTCTACTTACATGACTTCCTATGCAAATGCAGTCGCTTTTTTATATATATGTATAAACCTTCTCGTAGACTTGATTGTGCTCTTCTCTGTTGATGTGTGATGGGACTCAGAAATGTGTGAGCAGAAGCATCAAGAAGCTGGCAGAGTTGGATCGACGGAGAAAAGACAGCAATGATGCGAGGGATCAGGCTGTAGAGGAACAGGAATTGAGGTCGCTGGTGAGTGATGAGTGCTCTCCCCAGCTCTCCCCAGCTCTACCCAGCTCTCCCCAGCTCTCTCCAGGTATCTCCAGCTCTCCCCAGCTCTCCCCAGCTCTCCCCAGCTCTCCCCAGCTCTCTCAAGCTATCTCCAGGTATCCCCGGCTGTCTCCAATTATCTCTAGCCTTGTCCAGCTGTCCTTTCGCAGGAATGGATTGCAGCCAGGAAAAAGTGGCCAGTTTGAAAGAGTTGGCCACATCCCCTGTAGAGGGGCTCTCTACAGCTCCCTGTGGTGGAGGCCCTTCCATCAGCAGTGGCATGAGCAGGCAGTAGCAGGGCTGCGCCCGAACCCGCAATACATTGAAGCAGCAGGGAAATGTGTGCAACCGCCTCGAACATTCATAACAACAACAAGTCTGATTTGCAGCGTGCACATAATGTGTGGGCAGCGAGCACGCGACACGCTCGTGCCGTGTGGCTAATGACTCGCCGTGTCCCTCCGCCAGGGTTCACCCAGCGCCACGTGAAGCGCCGAGGCCGGCCCCGCCGCACCCAGTGGAGGCCCTCGCTCTGCCTGCGCGTCCGCCACCATCGCCGCCCCTCAAGCTGCACCGCACAGAGCCCCGTGTGGTGCTGTCGCGTGGATTGGCAAAACTCAGAGCACGAGCAGTTTTGGGGACTTGACATTAGCCTGCTGGAGTGTGCCTGATAAGAAAATTGCACTGAGAATAACAAAATAGCAAATAAATTAAAACTCAATCGAATAGCATGTTATAGTTATACAAATTATCATTTATTTACACAGCGCCTTTAATCGCGAGATCACAAAGCACTGTACGTGTCAACATTTCAACACTCAATCCAAAACAAAATATATCGAGGCAATTTTTTATGCTTTACAGGACAATAGCATTATGGAATACAGATCACACCAAGTCATTGGTCGAGAGCTACAAGAACGATGGAATAGGCGTGAGTCCTCGGTCCTGATTTAGAAACACCGAGAGGGCCCGAGTCATGGACACGGCTGTGGGAGGGTGGCCATTCACGTGTAGAGGGAGCCACGCGTGGGGTAGAGGGAGCCACACGTGGGGTAGAGGGAGCCACACGTGGGGTAGTGGGAGCCACACGTGGGGTAGAGGGAGCCACACGTGGGGTAGAGGGAGCCACACGTGGAGGTAGAGGGAGCCACACGTGGGGGTAGAGGGAGCCACACGTGGGGTAGAGGGAGCCACACGTGGGGTAGAGGGAGCCACACGTGGGGTAGAGGGAGCCACGCGTGGGGTAGAGGGAGCCACACGTGGGGTAGAGGGAGCCACACGTGGGGTAGAGGGAGCCACACGTGGGGTAGAGGGAGCCACACGTGGGGTAGAGGGAGCCACGCGTGGGGGTAGAGGGAGCCACGCGTGAGGGTAGAGGGAGCCACACGTGGGGGTAGAGGGAGCCACACGCTGAAGGTCCCTAGCCCCCGTAACCAAGTTTACGGGGTTTTGCCCATCTGCAAATGTTTAATCTTATTGTGTAACGCTGTTGTTTTCAATGTGCACGTGTGTGTGTGTGTGGTGTGCTTTTGTTGGGTGTGGTGCCATTGTGGTCAGCACACTGCACTACTATCCAAGCAGCTAGAATGTAATTCCATGGATAATGGAGGAATATGGGACATGAAGCTGTCCTGGCCACCCCACCTGGTCAACTCGGTCTTAAATGAGCACTTGGTGCGGTGTGCAATGACACGAGCGCTGGTTCGACAAAGGTGACTGGGCGTGGTGCCGGCCACTCTACCCCATCATGCGCTGTGCGAGCTTTCAATAGGAGCTCACTAGCAATGCTTGCCCAATGTGCGAGAAGAAGAACTGGGGAAACGGTTGCGATTGCGTGTGGTAGTTGCACGCACATGCACACACACACACGTCGCAAAGCCTCTCACCGCGAGCCCTCCCCCCCGGCTGTAGTCTCCCATTCAAGTCGATAGACCACGCCGACGGTGGCTTGGGGAGGCCTTCATCCAGCAGTGAATTGATCATGGCTGATGATGATGACGACGAGGCCACACTGTGCTTCGTTGAGGTTGAATGCTTTCATTTGGCATCTCTGAATGCAGAGGTTGGGTAATATCAGCAATACACCACTGCCTTGCCCAGATATTACAGTGTTGTGCTCTGTGTTTTATGTAATGGATTGTCCATTGAGTATATTTTAAGTGAGAAGAAGTTTCTAGACCCAACTCGCACGAAAGTGCTGTGATACACAACAGTTACATGCGATATTTTTTTAAATATGTGCAGTTCATATAATTACATTTCTCACCAAGGTGCAGGTATCTTCATCTGACAAAGCAGCTCGTCACTCTCAGTGTACTGATATATTTCATGATATCGTTCGCATCTTTCTAGCATCCAAGTGCAGCGGCACCTCAACCCTGTACAAGCCAGCGGTGTGCATCTGGGGGGTGGGGGGAGAGGAGGTGTAGATACACTTTGTTTGAGAGAAGGGACATTCATCGGCAGAGCAGAAGCCTGGAATTGAACAGGGCCAGGGAGCTAAGAGCGTGGACGGCTGGGGGGAGAGCGGCAGTCGTTTTTTTGTATTTTTACCAAAGGATCCTATTTAGAACGTATTTATTCGTCAGGACGAGCGAAGCGGCTGCACCGCTGGGTGACACTTTGCGGTGTGGCGTTCCGTGTCCACTGCTGCGTGTGCGTGAGCCGCCGCCCTGTTGAGGACCGAGGGGAGAGCGCGCGCAAGGTGCGTGGCCGGGTGGCCGGCAACGCGTGAGCCGAACGCGCTGAGCGCCGCGCAGACTCGGGAGGGCTTGGGGCTCCACTCTTGGGGCTCGCGTCACCCAGAGCTCACGGTCCTGGAGCGTTACAAACCCTCACGTAGTAAAAAATACGAAACTCTGTTAAACATTCAGTCGCCAAAATACCATTGTAGAGAAGAGTATAGCTACGTATGCTGCTCCTTTCATTTTGCATTAATGTCCTGTAGGCATGTATTCTACCTATTATTGCCTTTAGTTATGATTTTAAATATAGAACGGTGACTGTATATTGTACCTTGATGAAGAAGTGTACAGATGTTAACGTACAGGAAGTGACAAGACAGGCCTCCTTGCTGCAAAGTCCTGGAACTGAGTGACTTGGGACGGGTTGCCACCTGCGAGCGACACGGCACCAGAACTTGCCTTGGGTGCAGGGCCGGATTCAGATTGTGTAGGCCCAGGCACTGTGAGTCCCCCAGTAATATTTTCCAAAGGAAAACAAAGTTGAAGAAAAATATAATTTATTTTTACAAGGCTAACGACAAATAAAATTCAGCATTCACAACTGAAACAACTTTTCACTTCATCTTTGGAGGCCCTCTCCAGCTGATGGCGGCCCCTGGGCTGCAACCCCTACAGCCCTGTGCCTTGATCCGGCCCTGCATGGGTGTAAGACTCACGAACAGAAGAGGGGGAACGACAGGTTATAATGCATTGGCTTGGGTGAGTGGGGGGTGTTAGGATTAGTGTGCAACGGACTACAACCGGGACTTTGAAACGTCCCAGGAAGTCTCTGATTTCCCAGGACTGCAGCTGCCTCAACAAGAGGACAGTCCTCGGAAAACCAGAACAGGTGGCAACCCTAGATGGACAAGAATGCTGTTTAAAAATGGTGAACAAATTAACTCTGCAGTTTGATTAAACCTCCCTTCCTCGATATATCGAGCCTTTTTTAATGGTGAGTAATTTTAGGATCATGTTTTTAATGTTTTTTCTGTCGAAGCATTTAGAGTTGTCTTTTAGAGGTTGAAACAAAGAATTACTTTGTGCACAAAATCGTTTGAGGGGAGCTTTGTTTTTGTGAGGTTTCTTGGAAAGACCTCGTGTTACCGTGGGCCAAATGAAACCCCCACTCTACCAGCTGGGTGGAGGTTGAACCGAGCGATGGATACGATGATTGTTGTCACGGGAATTCTCAGTGAATCTCACGGCAGAGGTACGGGAATAAAGACCTAATCACGGAGAGGTCACGGAATAAGCTGTGGTTGGTGCCTTGCCTCATATTTTTTAATCAAAGTATTTATTATAAATAAAATCAAACTGTTTAGATGACTATTTAAAAGTAAAACAAAGACTTAAAGCACGTTTCTAAATTTATTTTGATCAGTCACATTGTGGTGTTGGGTTAGGTGGGGAAAATGACCAAATGTTCCAGCTCTGCAGCCTGACTGAAGGGTTCACTCACCTTGAAAGCTTGCCAATGACCTGACCTCCGGTCACCGCCAATATTTGGATGACGCTGGTTATACGCAACACTTTAGTGATAGATATTAATAATTATTTTCTCGAATAAAAACGATATACTACAGTGCCATCATGCGTGTGAGGTTGACAAAGGCCGACTGGCAGCGCCCAATAGACATCTCCACCTGCATAGAAATTGTCTACTCGTTGAAGACAGCAGATAACCATATCTCATTCTAATATATTCACGTGTAATAGTATTTGCAAATTGATTTCAACAATTACCTCAACAAAGGGAAGATACTGCTCTTCGGATATCTGTTGGCCTGAAATAACTTATTAGTCCACTGCTACTTCTGGGCTGTTGCATTGCATGAAACAAAGCTGCTTTTAACGAATCTACATCAACACTTTGTATTTAGTTTCTATTTAATTTGTATTTAACTTATTGCTACCGAACGTCACCAGGTTGATGCATTTTAACAGATGTGGTGACTGCCAAGCTTGCTGCTCGCTGTATGAAGTGTTCACCTGAGGTGATGTACTTTGTGAAGTGTTCACCTGAGGTGATGTACTTTGTGAAGTGTTCACCTGAGGTGATGTACTTTGTGAAGTGTTCACCTGAGGTGATGTACTTTGTGAAGTGTTCACTGAGATGATGTACTTTGTGAAGTGTTCACTGAGGTGATGTACTTTGTGAAGTGTTCACTGAGGCGATGTACTTTGTGAAGTGTTCACCTGAGGTGATGTACTTTGTGAAGTGTTCACTGAGGTGATGTACTTTGTGAAGTGTCCACTGAGGTGATGTACTTTGTGAAGTGTTCACTGAGGTGATGTACTTTGTGAAGTGTTCACTGAGGTGGTGTACTTTGTGAAGTGTTCACTGAGGTGGTGTACTTTGTGAAGTGTTCACCTAAGGTGATGTACTTTGTGAAGTGTTCACCTGAGGTGATGTACTTTGTGAAGTGTTCAGCTGAGGTGATGTACTTCGTGAAGTGTTCACTGAGGCGATGTACTTTATGAAGTGTTCACCTGAGGTGGTGTTTAACGCCAGCTGTTGTGAGTTTTAATTCTGTAGACGTTCAGTGCTTTTTCATTTATATAAGTGAATGCAAAGTGGTCACAATTTCATTTCACATTTATTGTTTAAACATAATTTTACTCAAGCTCATTTGAAATAGTCACTGTATTGCCTAGCATGTTAATAAACGTAACAACATAATTCCGTGTTTTTGTATTGATGTGGATTGTTATTATTGACAGGAATATTAAGAATTGCCAGGGATTCTCTGCTCTGATGTTTAGTCACAGAATGTGTACCTTGTTATGGATTCATTGCCAGGTGCCTGCCCTGAGACCATCATTCCACTGAATGTTTTCTCCTACAACATCAGAGTGCAGCGCCACATTAAATACGCACTACAATGACAATAGTTTAAAGCGATTTGAAGCATGTTTTTTTTTTGGGGGGGGGGGGGGGGCAGAGCTTTGTGACGTCATATTTGAGGGGCGGTCTGACTTTTTGTGACGCCGCGTGACGAAGGGGGGGAGTAAAAAATCGTCCAAAAATCGCGTGACGTCATTTATGGACGGCCCCTTTTAACACAATGAGATGTCTTTTAACGATTCTCATTGGGAAACTTTCTCAGGTGTTGTACAGTTGGAGCAAGGTTTTGTGCAATACGTTGAGAGAAACATTTGCGGTTACAATGTAAGTCTCGTCCGTGCACGCCCCGTGAGTGGGCACGAACCATTGTATTCATCAGCATCACTCATGACTCCAAAGTGTTGAAATTGTCTGCCCTGAAAATGACATTTACTCCATCACAAAAGCAGGCTCTCTGGCGACAGTTGTGCTCGTGGCTGTGTGCTGCTAAATGCAGGGTAATGGAGGAGAGGCCACCTTTAATTGTGACAATTTCATTGGGAAGGTTTCACGGACACGGCAGCTGTCAGCAAACGCACACACGCAGAGATAATTCTCTCCGATCCAGATGAGCGCTAAGTCGGTGCCTCGGGATGATCCCAGATTTACAGGGCATTGACGTGAAGCAACACCAGCAGCAGCAGATGCTGGCTGCACACGGACCCCTCACATCTCAGCTGCGCACTCGAGGTAAGCGAACGGTCTCCTCTCCTAAGGTCGTTAAAGATTCTGCGAAGATAATACCGCAATCGGTAAAGTCACGTAGGTAAACAAAAACAAATGAAAATAATTAAATCACGACGTTTCGGAGGCAACACAAGTCTCCGTCTTCAGGTGGGACCGTCACAGCCAAATTTATTTTTTACTTACCTACGTGACTTTACCGAAAACATCTAAGAGTATTAATCCTTACAGTTACGAAAGTTGCAGAACCAAAATGTATGATATTATTAACACGTCTATACGCCATACGCAATGTAAAGCAATCTTAGATGTACTCATTCACAAGGCTGATGTGGCAACATAGCCTCAATGTGCAGGCAAAGTAGAACATGTTGCTGTCTAAAGTTTTTAATTCCCTCTTTAGGTGGTTTACATTTTGAGTTCCATATTTACTTGATAATCTCTGTTTTAAGATGTGAAGTTTTGTATGCAAAGTGATGAGGGCAGAGCAGACAGGGATGGTTTATAATAGAGGTGTTTTGGGTTAGATCGTGTAAATATATAAATGTGTCGTTAAACCCGCCACCACCCGACACAGCCAACTAGTAAGGGTTGTCACGTAAACAGAATGTGTCCATTCGTCACTAGTACAGCACTAGTGTGTAGTGTAGTGTATAGTGTAGTATACTAGTACAGCACCACACCGGTGTGTTGGAGAGCAAAGTCACAACATTTACAATCTGAGTACGACGTTTCGCCAGTAATTACAACTAGCTTCATCAGGCGATAGTCAGATTTATGGAGAAGTCTGACTGTTTTGTTGCTTATATAGAGGCGTAGACGTGGTGACCACGCTTCTGTGTTCTTGTGCAAAGTGGGTGGAGGGGGAGATTACTGAGGCAACGCACATGATGCATGTGCATTATGCGAACCCTTTGAACGTGTCCTTCCTGTTTATTGTGTTTATTATTAAAATAGCCCCTCCAACGTTAATCCCTATTGAAGTAAGCTGCCCTTTATCGGCATGCATTTAAATAATGATATGCACATTTTTTCTCTAACCCCCCTCCCTCTCTCTGCCTCCGCCCCCCCCCCCTCTGTCTATTTAAGGCCACCCCACAGAGACGATCACCCCTCTCTGTTACCTGTGTTGCTCTCGCTATGTATCTTGGTGATATCTGTGTGCTAATATGTCTGTCTATAGTTTTCTGGTTAGATTTGATGTCGCTATTTCATTATACCTGATGATGATTGCTTGTGTTGCAATCGAAACGTCGTATTCTATTATTTAATTTAATTTATTATTTTATCTTTAGACGTGACTTAACCGAAAGAACCAAATAATAATGTATTACTTTATTGTTGGCTTCCACGCAGCCCTAAGGCGGTAGCTATCCGAACGGTTAACATTATTTATTTGCTGTTTCCGGGAAGGAGTCTGCTTTACGATATGCTCCTAAACTGTGTTTTAGAGTGACATTCCTATTATCCGTGTTCCTATTATCTGTCACTCCCGTTACTCGTGGCCAGAATCTGCAAAACACGTGAATTGATGCTTCCGTGCCGAACAGCCCTTGCCGACGTTGTGAGCCCTCTGGAAACACACTCAATGATGGTGACGAGACTTACAGACTTTGACTTCACTATAACGAACGATTATTTCAGTCTCAGAAAAATTTCTTGGGTATTAAAGAAACCAGTTTTTACACGTGAGTATTGAGCAAAGTTTAACAAATTAGGTTTGTTTTTACATCAAGGCTAAGTAGTTTGAGAGCAATTCCAATGGTGCAGTTCCAAGCAGCATAAAGACATCGCAAACATCGCAAGTTTGGGTGGAGAGGCAGCTTCTTAAATTTTATTGCCATTTATGTTTCAGTTCCCGTGGATGACAGACGGGTCATACCAGAGTGAGTTGGCTAACTTCCCTTCGCTCGCATTACATAACAATAACAGAGCAACTTAAACGTATTTCTCCATGCATGACCGTTTCCTAAGCGGTAGGCGAAGGCATACATCTTGATTACCTTCGTCAGATTATTTATTTAGACGGCAGGAGGAATTCGATGAGCTCTGAAGCTCTTTTCCACAGATGCCGGGCCTTTAGAGTGGAGGCCCCGTGGATGGGTGGCCGCGCCGCGCTTAGCTGCAGACGAGAGGGCATCAGCTTCACTGCGCTTGCCATGGCAACACACGTGCAGCAATTAGTGTGCGTCACTCTACGACTAATCTGTTTACTTAGCTAGGAAAAAACACACGAAGTATGTTTGGCCAACACCAATAGCGCTTTTATAGTTTAGCAGTGGGAGAAGTCTGGAGACCCCAGAGGGAGGCACGGGGAGGGGGGGATGTGCTGAGAGGCGCCCTCGTCAGGAATCAAACCCGAGGGCTTCCGGCTGCGAGGCACGAGTGTTGCCACTGTGACACCCTGCCGACACATAGCTACTGCACTCAACAATGATGAACTCTATTTAGCCGTACTAAGACGACGTTATAACACCAGACACAATATGAATACAAGGGGCTTCAACACAAATGTCAACGCTTCTGAGAATCTGCTGCAGTGCCACGAGACTGGAGACCACGTGGGGAAGATTCCAGACGCGCGTTGACAACGATGGCGAACACGTGGAGATTCTTGACTTTTTGAAGCTATGGACATCACATTTAGTATCATGTTACGGTGTATTATCCGTTCTTTTTTCCATTCAAAACGACAGTCCCGTATAAGTGTTAACATTCCGTTTTAAGCGCCCTGCATATGCAAACGACAATTGGCTTGAGTTGAGCTTTGAGGCGAGGTTCTTCGCGTTTCGGTGGAGATGCGCCCAGCAGCAGCCGCCTCAAGTCCTGCGAGCCGCGAGTCTCTCGCAGAAGTCCGTCGGGGTGAGTGCTGTTTGGAAGCTCCCGGCATGTGCGGACATTCAACTCCTTTCGCACCGCACGTAGCCAACCGCGCTAATCGCAGGCGCGGCACACGAGGGAGTCGGTGGCCAGCGCCATGCCCGACCGCCTTTGTCTCCTCCATGCCGATGTTTTTACACACCTCGACAGGCATTCGTTGGAGGCTGAGTCGATCTAGGGGAGGTCCAAGACCGTGAGCAGGAATTGAGCTCGAGTCACGGAGTTTAAAGCGAACACGCCACTGCCGCTCCCTCCCCTACGTCGGGGTAGTATTGTCGCGCTAAGCCAAAGACGGCTTAGCCACAGATCATTAATTATCGCGTCACGCTCATTCAAAACAAGGGTGACGACCGTGACCACGACGAAGATGGCAATCTTGAAGACGGTTGGAGCGATGATGATGATGATGCTGGTTATGATGATAGTTTTTCTAATGAAGATAGATGATATTGATGACAATGACAGCGGTTCTAATGATGATGCTGGTCATGATTGGTGATTAATGATTGCGCTGCTGCTGTAGCTACCTATGAGCCATCAACCGTAACACACCGGACATTCATTTAAGGCCGAGTTTCCCTAGGAGAGGATCAAAACAGGTGGGACTGATTTTTGTAGTGATGAGAAATCGACGCTAGGTTGCCGCTCAGTGTGGGTTACATCTGGGCTAACTCCCCAAGTCAAGGAATTGATTTGTACGGAGATCTGGTGGCATTGTGTTGGACTTTATTGCAGTAGACTGCACATTGTCGATAATAGACTTGGGTTGACTGAGACATCTTTTTAGTTTTCATTTGCAGTGGAAGAGGTTGGTGACCGTGCCACCTGCACCCTAACCACCACATACCACGTACCAGCCGCTGCATGAGTCGCGAGTTCTGTTTTGAACGGAATCGGCCGCACATGAATTTCAAAATGTGGAATTGGTCTGATTTTCTGCAAGCATGGCCATGGGCCCACCGAGCAGTGGCACAATGAGGGATACAATAGCTCCACGAATCATCCGGCAACAGGTTGCATGCAGCGAGCCAGCAGCTACTCGGTCGGCTTTACCAGAGCTCAGCCAAGGCAGCACGTGAGTGACACGCGACACAATTGAGCTCTTTGTGGAAGTACGTTTATTAATAATTTCAACACATTTAACAATGGTCGAGTAAAACTATTTCAGCATTTAGTTATTTTTGTTTGCTCATGTAACTTTGTAAAACAATTCCATCTTCAGAGATGTGGTAACAACCCCTCCACCTCATGTATATCCCAGATGGGCCCTGCGCCCGTATCGCCGCTCTTTGCAAGTTCCTTAAAAACTCTTTTGCGAGCTTTCCTACAAACGAAGTGCACGTTGGGCGACGGCGGCCCGTTCCTCCAGCAGCCCTTGGCGCTGCGCGTCCGACGCTTCGATCCCGCACCTCGCTCAGTGGCGCCGTCGCCTCGTCGCGGCTGCGATGGACGAAAGGCGAACGTGTTTGTGTACTCGCTCGCTCGTTCGGCGCCCTTGTACCGGGCTGGCCACGACACGTCGCGTGGTGCTAATTGTGCTTTGGTTAAAATATAGACGAGGTAATAGAAATCGGGTTAAACGTAAAAAGAAAACGATCAGTTCAAGTTGTATGCCAATGGGCACTGGCCCTAGCTATCTATATGTATGTATAATCACAGACATGGTGCGTGCGCTGTGTGGATGTAGACATTATTTCGCAAACCGTACGTAGCCCACCGCGCTAATCGGAGCGGCGGGGGAAGGAAAACAAACGACTATTTATATAAGATCACCACTCTGACACGGCACGGAAACGCCCTTCAAGTTTTATTCCATACCAGCGAGAGGCACTGGAAATGAAACCAGACACTTCTATTTGTAATCGTCGACTGAGCGGCATTGCCAGATCAGCCATTTGTGTTTCAGCTGCAGTGACAGTTTACCAGCTGGTCGGTTGCAAAATGGAAATGTACCCAATGCACTAAAAAAATAATGTTGCATTTAATATATATTTTGTATGTATCTCGCAAAGTTCCTATTACACCACTTTCTAAACAAGGCCTAGTGCTTCTGTCATATGGCTTATGAAAAGCAACCATGAGCTTTTCAGCTGCAAGTGATGTAGCCATGCAATGGCTTTGTCTCCGAGTAGGTGAATTGCAGATCCACCGCCTTCAATGTTGTATTGCAGGGAGCGCGAAGCTATAACGGCCTCCTGAAGCCGAGGCGGACTTGGTGATGCGAACGCAGCAAGCCTTTTCAGAAAGACACAATCCACTCCAGGGCTGTGACCCACGTGTGATCCACGTGGATGGTTCCACGCCAACTCGTCCACCGCTCCGTCTCATCGCGCTGTTCTTCCTTCACGAGCGGCCGTTCCCCTCACTGGACGGCCACACCGCACCTCACCGCACCTCACCGCACCTCACCGCACCTCACCGCACGTGGCAGAGCGGAGGGGGCATGGTAAGGGGTGCCACCTGTCCGAATGTGACCTGGGCAGACCGGGAATTGGCACGATTTGTGTTCGCGTGGCAGAAACTGATTGATACCGAGACCCGCGAACGGTCTCGTGTTGTGTTGTGCTGTGTTGTGTTGCGCTGTGTTGTGTTGTGCTGTGTTGTGTTGTGTTGAGCTGTGTTGTGCTGCGCTGTGTTGTGTGAGGTGTGTTGTGTTGCGCTGTGTTGTGTGAGCTGTGTTGCGCTGTGTTGTGTTGTGTGAGCTGTGTTGTGTTGAGCTGTGTTGTGTTGTGTGAGCTGTGACGTGCTGTGTTGTGTTGTGCTGTGTTGTGTGAGGTGTGTTGTGTTGCTCTGTGTTGTGTTGAGCTGTGTTGTGTGAGCTGTGTTGTGGTGAGCTGTGATGTGTTGCGCTGTGTTGTGGTGAGCTGTGTTGCAGTGGAGCGCACAGTTTTCATGATCGGCCTCGGCTGACCGAGGAATGTGCCTGGCTGTTGGTCTGTGGAAGGTGGCAACACGAAGAGATCGTGTTCCTCACTTATCGCTGGGAAAGTCGATGCAAAAGTTGATTCTGTAAAACCTTGTGTCCTCATGTATCAGCTCAAATCTAATACAAGTAAACACAAGGTCTATTCATGTAAACAGATAATTCGTCTCAATGATTTCTATTTTGTCAGCAGCTTTCTTCTGTAATATCACGTCATTTGATTTTTGTCTCAATTACATCCGCCGATCTCTTGTCTAGATATTTTCCTGTCATCTCACTGGGATGTATTACGTTGAAATATAAGTTCAGCCTAAATTTCATTCAGATGTATAGTCTCTAGGCCAATGCAGAAAATGGTACCACCTCCAACAGCACAACTTTTGCGATACCCCTGTGAATTATCCGGCGAATTTGAGCAAAAGCTTTTACAATCCCACTCCCAGTGGCTATCACCGGTGTAGGCCACGTCGGGGTATTGGCACCATTGTCGTGCGTCGTTCGTTGTCCTTCACCAGCACTTTTGATGAGCGCGTTTGGCTACGTACGGTGCGACAGAGGTTCAACATACCTCTGCTGGTACCGACAAGTGAGATATCTGGTCTGGGCCTATGAGCTCAAGAATGTGCGTATGATGCCCCAGCAGCAGCAGCAACTCTTGACTATATTATTCATCTAACAACCCAGGGTGATACCCGTCTCGACTGCCGCCACGCTGCGAGCCAAATCTCCGAGAGCTGCATGTCGGAGCTGTTCCTGACCTGCACGCTCATCCTCAACAACCGCGACTGGGACGAGTTGGACACCGAGCACCAGCTGGGCCTGCGTCTGCGCAACAAGCTGCTGCTGCTCTACTTCGGCTCGGGCAGCTGCGACGACTGCCGCGCCTTCACGCGCCTGCTGCGCCGGTTCTGGACGCGGCTCACGGACCCGGCGCACGTGGAGCGTGCCGCGCCGCTCGCGCTCGTCTACGTGTCGCACGACCCCAGCGCCGACTGCCAGCGCGCCTACATGCGGCACAGCATGCCCAGCGAGTGGCTCAGCCTGCACCACGGAGACCCGCTCGCCTCGTGAGCCCGCCTGGGACTCTCCGGCGGCGGGAACGCCGATTGAACCGCGCGCTCAAATGCTCCGGCGACTCCTGTAATCCGCGGAGTTTTAAACCGGCGGAGCGCCGCGTTGCGCGAGATATTTGGTAATGATCACGATAACGGTGGGGTGCAAGGCCACCCCACGCTCATCACACCCCCCCCTTTCCCCGTTGACGGAGTGCCGTGTCGCCCTCTCAGGGAGCTTGCGCGCCGCTTCGAGGTGCGGGCGCTGCCGTCCGTGGTGGTGCTGCAGCCCAGCGGCGAGGAGGTGACTCGCGCCGGCGCGGAGGAGATCCGGCGTCTGGGTTTTGAATCGCTGTGCTGAAACACCCTTTTTAGTTTGGTTGATGGCTGACATAACCAAGGGCTTGGTGAATATTTGAGTGCCACTTTATTTGTACTTATCGACGGTGAATAATTTAATGCGAAATCAGAAACTTGGCTTTAGTTTGAGAAATTATGACCACGCCAGGCCGTTTGTTTACATAGCTATAAAATCATAGCCACTTCCATAAACATTCGCTGATAATTCACAGCTCTCTGTGACCTACATCGCCGTTCTATCCGCGTGCCACCCAACTTAAATTCTTGGCACTCAACATCATTGACTGTCCTCAGCCAATGGTGCAAATTCCATATTTATATGGTGGGAACCAATGTATTCATTGGAGGGCCACTGTTGACTCTCTACAGCCTGGCAGTCACCACCGTTATCATTCTATAAACCTGTTCACGGGACGAAAGGAAAAACATAGGTAACGGTAATAAAGGATCTTAATGCACGGGCGTAGCTTGTGCTCTAGTGGTAGTGCCTTATGCCGATAATAATCCAGACTTGAATCCGGCCAAGCAGCAGCGTTCTGGAAAATATCGAGAGAGAATTAAAGCCTCGGTCAGGTTCACTCCCAGGAAGTGATTCGTGCCTCTAAATTCGCGTAGTAAATACCGTCACGGGCCGCGTGAGTGGTGCGCTCGGCTGCACCGGTGACTTCTCAACTCGAGTCGTGTTCACCCATTCATCGTCTGTCGATGAAGTGGGAGCATTTGATTAGTTTCCCCATCGGATTAAAATGCGAGCAAGCAGGGCAATGTGCAATGCAGGAAATTAAGAGCAGCGTTGAGTCATGCACCGGATACAACCGCACAAGTTCAGCGTGGCGTATATACTTCGTCTTTTTTATTGTGGGAAGCGGTGCTGAGGGCACACTTTGATTCCACATTGCTCCAGGCACACCAGTGGTCAACTTGGTATCACGAATGTACCAGATAGACGCAAGCCACACAGAAAGGGAAGGCATGTATGCATGTGCATGCTTCCTGCAACACTTCCCGGAATACGTTTCTCCTCGGGAGCATGTTGTCGATCATAGATGCAGGTTAAATGCATCATTCTAACGTTTAAGCAGAGTCGGTTAGCTTTAGCAGGACACGTTATTAGAAGGGGTGACGGCTGATGGTCAAGAATAATGACAAAATATCAGCCGAGGAATGGAATATCTGAGAGTCCGTTCACAGAGGAGATGGAGCGATGGAATGAGCTCGTGGGTTTTGACGCAGCTTGATGATGAATAACGTTAGCGTTCAAATGTTGTGTTAATGTCATTTATAAAAGGTGACAAAGGCACAGCCCTGCAATTGCTTGCTCACTGCACTGCTGGCAGAAGGGCCTCCACTACAGCGGGCTCCCGAGAGCTTCTCTCCGGGGGTTAACCTCCACTCTTGCATGTCGCTACGGCTTCTTGGAGGTGTGGGTACCCACACTTTGCCCGCCACGCATGACCTGCCGATGGACTGCGGTACATCGATTCATACCGTTGGGTGGACGGAGTCAGGGGGGATGTATTCAACTTGCGCCATTGTTTCAAATGGCGTTTAAAATCAAGTTAGAATTAGCAGCCCACAAGCCACTATATACGTGGATAGTGTGCTCTACAATATTCACTGTGCATTGTCATCGATAGCTATTTTACGAAAGCATACATTTAGAGGAATGTCATCGCTATTTGAAAGTGGGGCCTTCGCAAGTTAACGGTTGTGGCTAAAAAACGATGAAACAGTTTTTTTTTATTTTATATCACCAGGTAAGGCTCACTAAGCTGTGGAGCTCTTTTTCAGAAGCGACCTGGCCACAAATGATAGCTCATCGAAGTAGCTTATCATGTGGACATTTATATCAGCAATCAAATACTCTAAATGCATGTTTCTAAATGTGGAGGGGGAAACCGGAGGCACCGGAGAAACATCCAAACGACCACGGCGAGAACACGCAAACCCCAAATACACAGCAGCAGCAGCAGGCGTCAGGGTCGGTATCGAACCCACGACCTCCTTTATACCAGGCGAGGTAGTTAACATCTCGTCACCGTGGCTGAAGCAGCAGAAGTGGCCCAGAGGACAGCAAGTTTGATACCGGTACGTGGTCTAGTGGATCGCACCCACGAGGACTAGGGAAAAGCCTTTCAGAAGGGGTTTCTGCAGCCTGCTGCAGCCTGCTGCAGCCTGCTGCAGCCTGCTGCAGCCTGCTGCAGCCTGCTGCAGCCTGCTGCAGCCTGCTGCAGCCTGCTGCAGCCTGCTGCAGCCTGCTGCAGCCTGCTGCAGCCTGCTGCAGCCTGCTGCAGCCTGCTGCAGCCTGGATACCGTGCAGGAGGTATCTTGAATGTGCACGGGGAACGTCAGCGTAACGCCTAACCCTAACCACACTCACACTCACGCAGCATCACGTGAAGTCTTTTCCTCATACTACAATGCAATAAGTGAAGTTGCTTCGTTTCAGAATGACAATGCCTTGCAGAATACAGTAACAACATTTTTTTATTAACCACAAGTTTCTTGAAGTAAAGAGCTTCCTAATAATGTAATTTCGTACCGTTTTAAACTACAGCGAGGATTTTCGTTTAAAATAAAGATGCTTACGTTTTAAGAAAAGCAGAGGTTGTTTTGTTTACTATCACAAAAAGATTAAATGTATTAGTAACATATATTACACACATATTACAATAATAGTAACAACAAACTATTTTTAAAAAATGAAACACAATAATTGTAAAATTGTATAAACTCTGTTAAGAGCGCAGCCCTGAAATTTCTGGCTCACACCACTGCTGGCAGAAGGGCCTCTACTACAGCGAGCTCTGGTGAGCCCCCTCTAGAGGGTGTTTTTGGCCTACTCTTCCATGTGGGAATCACCCACACTTTGCCCCACCACACGTGACGGCGGTTGAAACGGCGGGGTGGAGTTTTTTCTTTTTTTTTTAAATCCCCGAACCCACGTGGGTTCGGGGATTTAAAAAAATCAAATAAAAAACTCCACCCCGCCGTTTCAACCACCGCGCCAGGAGGCTGAACCGAGCTGGTGCCCTGCGAGTCCAGTGCATTATTGCCATGATACCCGCTTAACCGTGGGGTACATAAGGCATCGTTAAATCAGCATTTGCTAACTTACTAATATATGGAGCTTGACTTGTTTATAAGTCAAATGGCTTCAACGCAAATATTCGTGTGGCAACAAAACAAGATACAGTCGTGAAAAATTTACTAATTTCCAATGAAATATCACAGGTTTTGACCACCGAGTAGGTTGTCGCTGTTGTGCTGATGGCTCTCTGTTTTCTGTTGGTCGCGGCACGTGGAACAAAACGTCGGACATCGTGCTCAACGACGAGAGTCCTGTGATACACATAATACATCCCGGCTCAACGACTATAGAAACATCGTTAAGAATTATTTCATTTAATACACAAATATGAAGAAAAAAAACTTCAACAAAAGCAGAATTCTGAAACTAATTATAACTTTCGGTTAAATAAAATTTGCATCAAATGTATCACGAACATTTATTCCCAATAATGTATTTGCATCACGGTTGCTAAGCAAAGGCTGAAAGGCGCAACATGCCAAGTGGCCAGCAACAATCAGCACGATTGTTGAAGGTTAAAGAGACGAGGTGCCACGCGACGATTTACTCGAGAAAGGTCCTCACAGGAACTTGCCAAAAGAGGCGACGGGATGGAATTCCCAAATGGAGGAGTGCGAGGAAAGAAGCCGAGAGAGAAGAGTTTCGACCTGCAGTGTGGCGGTTGGTTATAGTATCGATTCCACCAATTTGAATAAAATTAGCAATCAAAATGTATTTGTGTGATCCTATATGCATGCATTAATGGTAATGCTGAATAGCTTGGCTCTTGCTCGGGAGGTTTATTTTTCCTTCATTATCACGAGTGAGGCCCCTATTGACAGGCCGCAACTGGGAATAGTTATAATTCGTGTTTGTTAATGAATATAAACTACATTACACATCACATATTACTGTACGCGTTAGTGAAGGCAACAGTGAGCCAACATTTAAAAATACACAATTGACAGTCCCGTGTACAACTGCCTTACGCAAGGTTTCTTGCCGGGGTTTTTTCCATGGGATTTATCGAAATCTCAGCACACACGCTCCCACTGGGTGTGGCAGGCTGGTGTTGACATTCGTGTCAGAGGTTTCACAGTCACAGGATCGTGTCCTGTTCCAGGCTCAGCGCTCGAGTGGGCGGCGTGCAATCGTAAGGCGATGAGTTCACTCCCAGGCTGGGGGTTGACTCAGCCCATCATCCCTCTAGGGTTGATAAAAGAATACTACTTTGTGGGGAAGTCAACAGTTGTTGTCTTATGGATAGACATGCCTCGTTCTTAAGAATGTGGCATTTCCACCATCAGCTCCGGCCTGTAAACAGCAGGTGAGCACAGCTTTGATGTTCTGAGCAGGAAATCACTTTGTCTTTTGACTGTATGTCAACGAAGCGTTTATATTTTTACGTTCGTAAGATATTGACAAGAGGATGGAGAAGAATAATGATGAACAGGGAAGTGTCACAAACGCTGGGACTCCAAGTACGCCGGACGTGGAGTCGGATGGAGGAAGGTGGCGTGCACTGCGGACTGCCGCGCCACCACCTCCTCCTCGGCAAGGTCAAAGGTAGAAGGGCACGAGGAAGACAAAGAGGGACGTGGTGGCGGGGGGTTGGATGAGGTTGAGGAGTGGATGCAGCTGAGCACGACCTCCGATAGATCGAATGTCCCTGCATCCGACTTGCAGTACCAGTGAAGGTGCCGGGCTTGCACAGGAGAGAGGCTGGGTGGTGTGGAGTGTGTACTCTTAAGTAGTACACATAGTAAGGGTTGTTGTTTAGGGTGTAAAGATACGTGAATTTGTCGATTACATTTGAGTCTCAGGCTCACGATGCCTGCATTGAATGGTATGACAACTGATTATATAATTAGTTCTTGGATTATCACCGTGACCTGGAATCGTAAGAATGTATTGCATTGCGAGGGAGGGGGGCAAGGGATATCATTACAGATTGCAGGCAGAATTGTTTTGTTTGATTACCGATTGCTGGTGCCTCCTTTTAAAGAGCGTTCATGGCCTTACTCCGAATGGCATATGACGAAGTTAAAAGTGCTGCTTGCACTGTACATGAAAGTGGAAACAACGTGCGGTCATCTGATGTCACCAATGTGGTGATCTGGAGTTGCAACGTTTCGTTGACACAAATGCTAAATGCTGCTGATTTACAGTAACGGTAATGATACTTCATGAACTTCCGTATTGAACACGGCGAGACAAATCAAGTTCAAACCGGGAGTGAAGAAGTCCTCTCAACTGAAATAATAGTTGTAAAGAGATTTCCGTGCCACACTGTCAAATATAATCATTGTTCCTCGGTAGAGGTGGGACGATATTCAGGGTTATTGTTCAAGATTCAATTCGACTTGAATATTCCCGTGAATGGGAATTCCTCTCGTGTCTGCATGGGTGATCTGAACTCATCACATTTGACACGTGTACAGCCATCTGTCAATCAACTGCTGGGTCTGGGCCTCCCCTTGCCATGCGAGCCTTGGGGGGTATTGACCATACTTCACCACACTGGTCAGTGTGGGTTTGTGAAAGGAAAAGGGTCCATGATTTGTTCCGATGTCACTTGCCACTGTTGTTAGCCGTGGCCGGGATTCAATCTTGGGATGCGGGGTTCTTAGCGCAGTGCAGTAACTCCTGTGGTGTCAATTTGGAGCGTGTATTGTGGCGTTATGAATCTATAGTCAACGGCGGTCAAACAGTTAGTGAGCGATGCGGTGGCAAGATGGTGAGCGCACTGCCGTCGTGAACGAGGTTTGATCGCTGGCCACGGCTCGTATCGGTGGCGAGTGACATCCGTGCTGGTTCTGAGACCTCCCTTCACTAACCGACCATCGTGGTGAAGTCTGGGCAAGCAACACCTATGCCTGGCAAGGCACAGGGAGGCCTTCAGCCACCAGTGGCTTGCCAAAGGGCTATTAATGATGTTGGTTCGTTTACATTTGTGCACGGTTTGTACGAACAATCTGACACTCGTGACACAGACAGCGCGTCCATTCCACACTGGCGGATTGGCGAAGGGAGAGGAGGGATCGTGGCTGGGTGGGAAGAAGTCCACTGGAGGTCAACAACAATCCGCTGGCCTGGGGAAGGGTGCTAGGACGGATTTGTCAAGATACACAGGGCGGCTCTCTATCTTAAAGCTTCTATCGTGCAGGAACATGATGACTTGCACTTGCATGTTTTATAAATTAATTTACGAGCTGCTGGGGCTGTCGGGGCTTCCGGGGGCTGCTGGGTCTGCAATAAAGCAAATCATTTGTTCGTGTAAAAATGTGTGAGACAAAACACCGCAGGACATTGTATCCTGTAATGTGTAACATATTAAAATAAAATAAATTGGAAGGCATTAAGTTAAAACGAGAGAGCTAGTATGTGTCACAGTTTAAGTCTTAATTTCACAAATATCAACTTAAGACAATTATAGCAATGGGAAGACAAGTTAGAAGAGTATAAAACCCCAAATATGAACACAGTACACATTTACTGTCAATTCTATCTGAATAAAAACGTCACCGGTGATATATAGCTCATTATCTATAGTACCACGGGTCCCTGGATCCTTGCAGTCAGAATTAACCCTTACTCAAGTCTGTACCGCACTATATCAGCCTGCTTAAAATGTTGTCTAATTGTGTTTCTTTCATGTATTCTGCAAATGCAATGTGTGCAGCAATGCAAGCGTGTGCTGTGTGGAACCTCAAGCCTATTGGCTGCATTTCACTCAGATAAATGTGATTTGCATAATCTGAACAGCAAGTACTTCGGGAAATAGATTTACATTTAAACGAATACGCACAGCACACAGATTCCATAAGTGCCGTCTCGGGGCCAAGTAGCTGTCACACGTGTCTGGGTGTCTCTGAGAAACTTTTAACGGAGAATCATCTGTTTGGATCAAACTGGATGTGAAGCACACGCCCGCTAATTCACGGTGAGTGAACACAAATTAATTTTACCTTTTGCAGTCGGTGCAAGGGTTTCATAAGGACCTGCGAACAACATGTGGATAAAACAAAGCATATGGATTAGAAGCAATCCACATGAACATCATGAACACAGCGTACAGTGCTTATGCAGAGTGAGCACCCAGCAGCACAATAGTGCAACGTAGTCCATGTGAAAGTGCTCCACTGACGCTCACAGGCCTTGACTTAGCCACTCGGCCCATCATCCTCTCCTGGGTTGATAAATGAGTGCCACTTTGTGTGAATCTATGTATGTATGCCGAACTTCTTTCGCACTATACGTAGCCAACCGTGCTAATCGAAGGTACAGTCATCATTTGTACTAATTAGTTCCTGCCATGGGAATTAGGAATTTCCACGGTTGGAGATGGGTACGACTAGTGTTGTTGAGATGAGTACACGAATGAGCATGGAGACACTTTGATTCCAGATACTGTAATGTGTACATGTAAAAACACCTCCGTTTAACAAGGGCCTCCTGGTGGAGCATGTTCTGTGAGGACAGAGGTGCCACTCCAATCTCCACCCAGACAGGTTTACCTTCATTGACCACATGTTGCTTCAAAGGTTCGTAGGGTGTGTCATGGTCATGCTCAGATCCTGGTCAAAGCAAAGCAAAAACATTAAGTTAAAACTAGAGAAATTCATAAAAACGTCACAGTTGAAATCTTAATTTTCCAAAACTAATTGCAACTGTCAACCAACAAACTTTGAGCAAGGGGAATAGAGTCGAGATATGTATTTCTTAAACCTCTAAAAGAATAGCAGAGAATATATTTGATCACTTTTTACCTAGCTCAAATGTTACAGGTGATTTGTAGCTCATAATCTACCGTACCACAGGTTCCTGGATCCTTGCAGTCAGAATGAACCCTCACTCAAGGCTGTACAGAACTATGTGAGCCTCCCTGCAACATGTACAAATGTTGCTTCTTATAATGTAGGTTGTAAAAGCCATGTATGCAGCAATGCAGAGAAATGCTTTGCAGCATGCAGTCATTAGTGGGCTGAATGTGACTTAGTGGAAAGTCATTTGTATCGTTTAAACCACAACTTCCTAAGGAAATAGACTTTTTTTTAAATGAATAAACAGCGCACATAATCAGTCAGTATCGTGCCCTTGGGGCTGATAAGCTCTTACACGTCTGGATATCTTTGATCAACTTAAAAAGGAGGGTTTGTTTCCTGATTTATCGACAGAAAGTTTACCGAAATGAGTTACCCTGTTCAGCGCCCTGAGTGGAATCACGTTCACCTGCAAAGTAAAAGCATTTGGATTTGAAGCAATTAATGTTGGAAACATTCATATCCTGTCTCAGAGGCAGGATAAACAGCACACAACCACATGATATGCTGATGTGTAAGATCATTTATCAGTGGGCCCTATTGTTCGATTGATCGACATACGAACAGTCATTGACTTACAAACACAATTAGTTCCTGAGACCTATTTGTAGTAGGGCTGATCGATTACCGTAATCGATTGCAAATCAAAATCGCAATTTGAAACAATGCGATTAGCAAATCGCAAAGGCTGCGATCTTTAGCGATTTGAAAAGTTCTATTTCTAACTCATTATATTTATTTATTATAACTTTATTTCACTTAACAATTGTTCTGTTTGAGTGTTCTATTTTGATAAAAACATTTTTTAAAGAAATACATGTGGGAAGCAATTCATATATTTTTAGTTGTCATCCTCGCATTAGAATATACAGAGCAGTTCATATTTTGATGGTATCATGCGGTAATACTCCATCACATGGATCTATTACACAGTGAATATTGAACTGAAGCTTGACTTAAATTTTTTTTATCGCAAATCCAATAGCAATATCTGTCAGAAAAATCGCAATTAGACATTTTCCACAAATCGCTCAACCCTAGTTCGTAAGTCGTACGGTTCGTAAGTCGGAACAGCAATCTAGTATATTTAAAAGCCCACAAACACATAAGCACTCACTCCCAGCACGAAGCTGACTCATTACATATCGCGGAGGATTGCTCAGCTGAACAAAAAAGTGCCGCAGTTTTATTTGCAAGTGAGACTTCGTGTTTCAAGTCAATGTAACAAAAATTGCGACACATCTTTCATGGAAGCTGGTTTATAAGTGCGGATGTTCGCTATGCGGTTGTTCGTAAATTGAGGCCTCCCTGAACACTCATAGGCTGTCACTGAACCACTTAGACCATCAGCCTATAATCTCTTTGGGGTTGATAAAATAGGTACCACTTTGTTAGAGCAGGGCGAGCAGCTCAGGGAGTGGCTGTGTTGGCAGCGCGTCTGCCTGCGTGTGTGGCCACGATGCGTGTGTATGTGTCCCACGATGCGTGTGTGTGTCCCACGATGCGTGTGTGTGTCCCACGATGCGCGTGTGTGTGGCCCACGATGCGTGTGTGTGGCCCACGATGCGCGTGCCACCCTCCGCCTGCTCTCAAGGTCTGGCCGCTCAGATCTGAGCCAAGTCAGCGCGAGGCTGCTGCGGTCCGAGTGGGTTCAACACTGCGGCTATTGGTTGCGTCGATCCACACCAAACTTGACATGCTAGCCTAGCAGTCAGGGTGGGGGCTAATGACGCGTTCATTGTGTGTGACGTCGGCGGCATGGCTCGGATCCTGTGATGAAGCACGGCCCGAACACCGCCTCACATCCAGGGGGGGGAGGGCGGGGGGGAGCCTTTATCCACTCGTGCACTCAGAATGGCTGTGAAATTCACCGACATACAGAGCCCCGTGGTTCTCACCATGCACGTCGATCATTTCGTAGTGGGAATCCTCCGTTCCTGTTCAGCAGGGGGGGGGGGGGCAATGGAGATGAACGTTCATCTCGCAACGCACTGCAACGACATTCACCTAGCAACCCCAAAACCATGCATTATGGATATAACTACTTTGTTCCATTAAACCGATATATTTAGTAGCATTACACAATGTGTTTACTTTAGCGATTGAGAACGAAAGGGGTTGCGAGGCCGCAGTAACTTGGCTCAAGGTCAACGCCGCGCAGAGGCGCCCCAACGCCCCCGTCCGTCAGTGCTGACGGGAGCCCCGCGGGGAGGTTCCAAGTGGCTCCACGCGGCTCCACGTGGCTCCACGCGGCTCCACGTGGCTCCTCGTGGCTCCACGTGGCCCCACGCGGCTCCACGCGGCTCCACGTGTCTCCACTCCTGCGGTACCAAACCCCTTCCCAGCCCCGACTCTAAATGCGATGTCTGTACCCAGTCAGCACGGCAGCAACACCTTGAGCTTGCTTCGTGGTTTAGGAACCGTTGATACGAATCATGTTTGAGGTTGCATCGTAAAATCGAGCATAATCTCAATAAAGACACGAGCGATAAGCACCTGCTTTATTAGGGTCGTGCCGTCTCAGATCTGTGTAGGTATTTTCCTCTGTTCCCTTGCGAGCGACTGCAACAAACACAGCCGTTAACAACAACAAAATACAGAAACAACAAAAATGAACATCTTAGAACCTCTATGGATATAGCGGTAGGAGCTCGTCACGAGGGGTCTTGTTTGTGTGGTGTGTGTGTGCAGTGTGTGTGGTGTGTGTGTTGTGTGTGTGTAGTGTATGTGTGGTGTGTGTGTGCAGTGTGTGTGTGTGGTGTGTGTTGTGTTTGCGTGGTGTGTGTGTGCAGTGTGTGTGGTGTGCGTGTTGTGTGTGTGGTGTGTGTTGTGTGTGTGTAGTGTATGTGTGGTGTGTGTGTGTTGTGTGTATTGTGTGTGGTGTGTGCAGTGTGTGTGTGTGTAGTGTGTGTGGTGTGTGTGTGTGTGTGCAGTGTGTGTGTTGTGTGTGTGTAGTGTGTGTGGTGTGTGTGTGTAGTGTGTGTGTGGTGTGTGTTGTGCGTGTGTAGTGTGTGTAGTGTGGTGTGTGTGTGGTGTGTGTAGTGTACCGCTACCTTTGTGTCGTTTGCGTACGCAGCAGCAGATGATGATGATGGACGTGACAACCACGAAAAGCGCAGCGGCGGCGGCGGCGCCCAAGATTAGTGGGAAGACGCTGCCCTTTGCTGAGAGGTGCGTTTTGTTCCCGTGGTGCCCATCGCGGGTGCCATGGAAGAATCAGAGGGGATACAAACAAAGAAAAAACAACCGTCAGTGACAACAGCCTGACGCAGGAGCCGCAATGTCACCAGCACCAGTTCAGGGATCAAGATATCCGCGGTTCGTCAGTCAGGTGTTGTCATAGCGAAGGAGCTGTCGGGACAACGTTGGGCAACGTTGTGTCAGGGTCGTGCTGCAGACGAAGAAGCGTGTCAAGGGGAAGGAAGACAGGTGAGCGCCACAGGGAGGATGGAGTGTCGAGCGTGTGGGCAATTGCACGTGGACATGCTGCATCGGATTATACATGTTTCTCAATCGGTATTAGCGAGTAAGAGCCTACACGTTTAGCTGGAAGATGAATCAACGTTCAATCATGATGGGGGTTTCCAGCTTTACTTGAGCCCCATGAAAACAACGCTGCCTCCTCCTGCTGCTGGTTGTAAGGGCAACTCGGGGTGTCCCACCTCTTGGTGGCACGTCAAGAGCCACTCAGCCACCGCTGCTGTGTGCGCGTCACGAGCAAGCGTCCCGCAGGACTCTGCGCACAGCCGTGCCGATGATGATCACCGTGCGTGGCGACACCACGCACGGTGTGTTCACCTGCGGGGGTGTTCACCCTAAATGCCATGTGTGCCAGTGTCACGGGCAAGTTGGGCCACATTTTAAAATTACTCGCAAATGTCCTGAAGTAGGTAAAGCCACTTTGCAGCATCGCCACCTACCGTGACGATACCCGTCTGTGAACCACATCGGTGCCTTCGTGATGGTGGCCTGCGCTGTCAGAATGTTGTGAACGCCACGCGCAGTAAGAGTAGATGTCGACTTACCCATGGGTAGAGTCACTGATGTCGTGTATAACAACTTAAACCCATCCCCATAGATCTTGCACGTGTAGGTGCCACCGTCACTTGCATTAAAATACTTGATGAAGAGAGAATTCTTTGAATTGCCCTCGGTTAAGATCTTGATCCTGTCGGAGAGATGCGTTCCTGGCAGCGTGTCTGTTAATTTGGTATCGTAGTTGTAGTCGATAATGTAAGTGTAAAAAGGAACGGGTCCGCTGGCTGGCTTGTAGTGCCACACGACCCTCCTGAGGTTGACGCTCGGGCTGAGGGCCGCCTCGTAACCAGAGCAGTGAACCTCCTGGCCCTCTCCTGCTGCGGCCGTGTTGGCTGCACAGCACGGACCTAAAAGGAAATGGAAGTCACACAGGAATCATTTCATTCGACGGTGGCGGCCCAGTGGGAAATCGTGCTTCGGCAAGAAGGGCCTGGGTTTGATTCCTGACTTAGGTATGTTCTCCCCCTGTTTTGCATGAGTTTTCTCCGGGGTCTCTGGGTTTGTCCAATGCATTGGGAAATAAACGTGCTGTACAATGTAGCTGGTGGTGGCCGTAACATCCGAATGTAAAACAATGACACCGCAAATTATTCGATTGAGATTACACACAGTGGCATGGCCCCATAATGCGACATATTTGCAGGAAAAAAGTGTATTTATGTAATATTACTTTATTTACAAGGTAAGACCTTCTAAGCTATTAGATCTTTGTCAGAGGCGACCTGGCCACGCGTGATGATAGCTCTTCGAAGTGGCTGATATCATCATCAGGTGTGGGAATTTATCGTAAAAGTCGTATGATCTTAACGCATGTTGTTTCTACATGTGGAGGGGAAAACCTGGAGAAGCATTCATACGAGCACCAGAGAGACAGCGAACATGCGGACTCCAAAAGATTTAGAAGTGAGTAGTTTGTCGAGATGGTTCCTCCCCACAGAGAACTCGGTCCGCTGTGGCCAGTCCCGCCTGCGGCAGTGCGCCTTGGTGTCTGAATCTTTTGTAGTCATTCTTGTATTACTCTAGTCTAGGTACATGCTCATTTCGATTCATTTGTAGTTTTTTTCTGACTTCATGTGAACGAAAAGACTCAAGTCGCCCGTGTTCTCGTTGAAAATAGCTACGTTTCAAAATGTCGCTCTCCTGGTCACAAAGCAAAGTTTGTGGGGAATAATAGCCATTTTCTGTACTTGTGAGGCATAAGCAATTAGAAAATAACACTTACTACCCAATAATTGTTATTGGTATCGTGTATACAATTTAGCAAACAGCGTTTCAAACGAATAAATGTGTAAAAAAATCACTCCTGTATTGAATCGATGGTGCAGCAAGTGTTAAATGCAATAGAGTAAAGATAACTTAGATGCTGAATGTCATGAAAATATATCTACTTACCCACATCGCGCTGACTGAAAATAAGAAGCAACAGCCAAAGGGAATGTGTGGGTAACATCTTGTGCGGCGTTCTCTCCTCTCTCTCGTCTCACAAGTTTCTCCTCTCTCGTCTCACAAGTTTCTCGTCTCCTGTCTCTCGTGTCTGAAGTGACGCGGGCTCGCTGCCTTTATCCTTCCTACGCTGCCCAAGTCAGCAGACTTCCGCCCGCCTCGGTCCTCAGGGGGCTGCGGAGAAGAGGACTTAGTTCCTCAAACCTCCAGCAAGAACTACGCGCACGTCATCACCATGCAGCACTCAAACGCTTCGAAGCCAACAACTCAAACTCCTCAATAGCACTGCCCCACGACGAATTCGTAAGGTGTAGTGATGGCCAATTTTGAACCGAGGTGGCTGGGCATCCCTAATATGAGTTTGTAAGATTGTTTTTTTTGGAAATGCAGATATGTGCACGAGACATCGTCTGCGAAAAAAATTCTGATTTATATTTTCCACAGTGATGCTTGTGATTGTTTACAGCCATGTACCGCGATATAATTTTCCACAGTGATGCTTGTGGTTGTTTACAGCCATGTACTGCGATATAATGTAGCGTCTTCCTCGGACCTAGGACCCCGCAGCGTGAGGGTGCTTGTCTCTGAGAGGCACAGTTCACGAGCAGTGATTCCAGCAAGCCTGACTGCTGATGCGACAGCGGATGTCGAAAGCGACCAGTTTGCTTGTCGAGAAAAAATGCCGCAGAAATGATAAATTCCGAGAATGTGATGTGGCTGATGAGTCGTGTAAGAAATCCGTGGAGAGATGGATATGTGAAAGGTGCATCTGCTTGGCTATTTTGTAACCAACAGGGTTAGGTAATTAATCAGTAAATAATTGATAATTAGGGAAGGATCAGTAGCATTGTGTAATGCTCAGTCACTAAAAAAGTGACATTTTGAGATCATGCATGGCTGCCAAACACAGAAGTGCAGTGCTTGGTGGTGGGGCGATCTGCAAATCCCACTTCTCTACGGGATTGGCGTCTATGCAAATTGCCACCAGCATACTTCACTAGCCCGGTACACGCGCAGTGGGTTCCACGGAGGCACACACTTGAACTTGGAGGCAATACGTTTATTCTCACACCCCAACCGGGTAACTACATAACGTACAACTAGACCACAACGGGGTAACCACATAACGTACAACTAGACCATAACGGGGTAACTACATAACGTACAACTAGACCATAACGGGGTAACCACATAACGTACAACTAGACCATAACGGGGTAACTACATAACGTACAACTAGACCACAACGGGGTAACTACATAACCGGGTCAGTCAGTAACACACTGCCTGACCCACGATGCGGAGCGTAAAGACCGAAGACCGAGGATCGAAGAGACGTAGCACCGACGGGTTCCATTCCAACAGACAGCCTCGATCGGCTCTCGGGACCTCCCCTTTATGCCCCTGGGCGTGGCCTGGCTCCGCCCTCGGCCACGCCTCCTTCTAGATCCTCCTATAAGGTTTTGGGCCATACATCACGTGTCCCTCTCGACACCTTTAGGCCCTCATTATCCTGTCCTGGTCACGTGTCCTCTCGGGTTCGCCCAGACTGTCACGTCCTCAACTGCCCTCTCTCTCTGACTGTCACCAGAGCCATGCCACCTGGGGCCCCCTTCCATGCCAGACGTGCTCTGGTGCCAGAGAGAGGCTCTCACACGCACAGTTGCACTCTTCTCTCAGTAGCTGGCGCTAAACGCCATAGCGACTCCATTTACGTCACTGCACATGTGTGTGTGTGTCGCACAGCGGGTCATTCAAGCGAGGTGAGGATGGACGGGAGGGGTCACGGGAGGGGTCACGAGTGGCAGTGGGCGAGGGTCCGTGTGGACCAGTCCGCCTGGCGCGCGCATGGCGATGCGCTCAGCAGCTCGGCGCCGCTGTCGACGTCTGCTGGCCACGAGAGGGCATCGGGAGAGAGTTGGTGTCGTGTTGCTGTTCCTGCTCCGTTGAAGGAGTGCGGCCTGCAGTGGTTTGCTTGGGGTCCGTATGGTCTTGGTGCACTCTTTGCACGCGCGTGATAATGAACAGGTTGGCCTCCTGTTGGAATAGAACAACGATTGAGGCATCGTTCCATGGTTGAAGTCTTCGTTGCTGTGTGCACATTCTGTGGTTGGGGGGTTTATTTACATCACACGCTTTGGATCTAAAATGGGATTTTAAACAATATCGATCCCATCCTTGATTCCACGGAATATGATCAGAATCGGTGCGTCGATCAGATCTACAATTCAAATCACATTCATACTATAATACAGCCTTGAATGAGTATCATTTTACTAATATATATTGTATTGCACTCTAAAGGGTATTATTAAGTCTGCAAATTCAAACTCATAAACGTGTGCACCCCTTTATCAATATACTTCCGGATGAGGGCCTCCCCACCCTGTGCAGACAAAGGGGGTTGTTTGACCATACTTCACCACGCTCGTTCAGTGGGTTGTTGAAGTGGAGCAGAATGGACGATGCTGCACTGCCCTCTAGCGCTCACTCTGCACCCTAAAACGATCATTTCATTTCACAAATGCGGTACACCAAACATGCCACCACGTAAACAATACCTTACGGTGTATGCAGCTCATCTTAAAGCGAATGAACGACATATGTTCGTAGACTACAGTACTGCAAATACATTGTATTTGAATGCAGCTCGCACGCTGCCGATACACCTATAGGCTCGGATCGATTAATAATCTAGTCGAGAAGATGCGTGCACGGCGTCGAGCACGTGAGAATCAGAGGGCACGTGTGACCTACGCACGCGACGTGTCAGAGTTATATGATGGATGGCGAGCTTAAGGAGGCCGTCAAACTCGACTCGACATCAAATCCCCTGAATCTGCCTGTGCTCCAGATTCGTGACAAATCCGTCAATTGGGAGGTGCGCTGTTGATAGCGGCGTCGTGTCCGCGCGTGTTGCGTAATCTGCAAAACACAATGTTTAATGTGCCACGAGTCTTTTACTTTAGAGTGCCACTCGGCGCGTGCGCTCACTCTGCCCTTCGCACCGCACTCGCCGCCAGCCCCGCGCCACTCACGACTGCGACCACTGTTTGAGTAGAACACGAACAGCCGAGACTCGAGGGAGTTCGCTCGCGAGCGCCGCGCTCCGCTCCCTCGCCGTTGTTCCTCCACGCGCGGCTCACACCTCGGCAGACCTCAGAAGCTAAGCCGGGTGGCGCTGCAATGCAGAACAACAACAATACTATCTGACACGGGACGAAATCACCAATCAGAGATCTGCCCATTTATGGAAGAAGGTCGGCGTGGTGGTGCCCGAAGGCGCGATGCGCTTTGAACATTTGGCTGCCAGTGGGAATGGTTTGACTTCAGGGTCGGGAAGGGTTAACTTGGTTCACCGTCACGAATTGTGGAAAGTTCGCCAGGGACCGACGGTGCAGACTCGTCTACACAGCGGAGACACTGAGCGGCATCGCATGCATGTGGAACTTCCATCTCTGGCTCAGGGATTGCAACACGCAACACTGCCTTTTGGCCAAGAGACGTTGATGTTTACACAGTGACAACATGTTCCTGCCGGGGAGTCGTCGGGAGCCGACGGGGCAAATGAGGGCAGCGGTCAGCCTCAGCCACACTTGGTGGGGATATTAACTCCGTGGGTGGGGGAGACATAACGAGGGCGGCAGCGTGGAGTCGAGTGAAGAATAACGAGGGGGGAGAGAGGGAGAGAGAGGGAGAGAGGGAGGGGGACAGCCGATGGCCAAAGGCATCTCTGACGCTCCCACAACGACCCCCACCCAATTAGAGAGCCGAGAATGATGGTGGGTGGGGGAGAGCACTCGGGGGGCACGGAGAGTTCGCGCGTGGGCGCTCGATCCGAGCGGCTGGTGCCGGCGCCAGGCAGGGCGAGAAGGAGGAGGAGGAGAGAATGGAGAGTTGGGGAAGAGCCGTGCGCGGTGGCGGAGTGAGGCGGTGAGGCGGAGGAGGAGGAGGGTCAACACAATTGATTGCGGCGCTGCAAGCGAGCGTGTGACGCGATCCCACCGAGCACTCGCTCACCTGCCGATGAAGATGAAGAATCATCATAATTATTCATCAACACGTGCGTCAGTGAGGGGCAGTTCGATCACAGCAATGCATTGTGAATGTTACAATGGCGCTATAATTATATCTAACGCTTAATTATTCTCTTAATGGGATATATTTTTACTGAAACACATGTTGAAATAATACGTTAACAATATGATGATTGTGCGTAGTGGCGTGAGCTTTGCTTGCTTGCAACCCGTCGTCAATCCACTGCTGGATGAAGGCTTCCCCGCGCATACCAAGTCATGGGAGTTGTTTGATGATCATACTTCACCACCCTGGTCAATCTGGGTTAGTGTAGACAGGGTGCGGAGCGCCAGGATTATTTCACATATCACTCGCCACTGATGTTATTATCCGTGGCCGCGAATCAAACTCGAGTAGCCAGATCGTTGTGCATCGTGCCAACCACTGCGCCACCGCTCACCCCATAGCAATTCTGGATCGACCATATTTGTGTGCTGTCATCCTTGTGGGGACTTTAACATTCCACACGACCTCGGTTTGAATTCGGCTTTATTATAATTACTCATTTTATTCATGGTGCAGATTTAGTGATGGCAAATCACCTCCATTCATTCACGACACTTGTTCACATTGGCAACAGCATCGCTGTGATGTAGGTAACACGCAAGAACGCAGCAGACACACAATGCCGCTGCTGCTGCTGCTGCTGGTGCTGCTGCTGCTGCTGGTGCTGCTGGTGCTGCTGGTGCTGCTGGTGCTGCTGCTGGTGCGCCACACGTGCACACCAGAGCGCGCAGCCGGACTCGCGAGAGACACGCGGGCCTCCTCCACACGCCCGCATCGTCGCTCTGCACGCACAGGCCGCCGCGTTGCTACAACAATCTGCGAGGCTGCTGTTGGGCGCTGACTGTCGCCCGGGTGACTGCTGCTGCTGCTGTTTTATAACAGGTCGGCGTGTTGACGTCACGAGAGCAGAAATCCCGTCTCTCCCCGTCCCTCCTCCTGCTCCCTCCTCTCTCCCTCCCTCCCTCTCGCCCGCCCGCCCTCGCAGTCTTTTCATTCATCTGCTCCTCGCCCTTTGCCGAGCGAGAGAGCGCGCGGGCGTGCGGGCGGGCGGGGTATCTCGCTCACATATTGATACAGTTAAACCACGCCTGTGCCTGAGCCCCACCAGCGCCTTGCACAGCGCACACTTGCACACACACACTCACACTCTTACAACATTCGTGCGCCGTACGGAGTGAGGACCGTGGAGTGGCAGCTTTGTGGATTCAGCACCCCGCGGGCAGTGGACAGCGCCCGGCCGTGCCCGGCAATGCCCGCGACGGCAGCATGAGGCGGAGGAAGTGGAGAGGTACGGGGCGCGTCGCGACGGCAAAGCGGCGAGCTTGCTGTGCCTGAGCTCGCAGCGGGCAGGCGGACGAGGAGGGAGCTCCAGAGAGCTTCACAGTCCACGACACCTGCCCTCGGACGAGGAGACACGCGCTGTTCCACGCCCTCCGCTGTGGTCCGGCCACCACAGCCAGCAGCGCATTCAGTGAGAGTGCTGTGTTACTGTGTTACTGTGTGCAGCTTCGTAGCTGTGCTGGATAGATGTCTGCTGTTCGGCGCGATGTCCGACGTTTCGCTCCACGTGTCGCTGTGAAGCCTCACGTGCTGGAGACATCTTCAGAACGCGTGGAGCGAAACGTCGGACAATACGAGCTATAGCTAGAAAACACATAGGAGAGTATAACAGCGCATGTCAGACGTTTCGCTCCATGTCCTGGAGAAGCTCCCAGCGCGCGTAGCGAGTGGCATGGCGAATACCAAGCCACACCACGGTGCCATGTGCTAACACGGCGCTGTGATGTGCCATGTGCCAACGCAGAGAGACGTGCTAACGCACACCACATCACAGGGCTGTGTTAGCAGCGTTCGATTGACATGTTTTAAAAGAGTGATCGTGTTGGTATTTCTAATCAACACGTCTGTTGTCTCGCGTAAATATAAAACATTACTTCGTCAGTGTTGAACTTTCGCGGATTACAAGAGGCGGTGCATTTCGACTCCCGGAGCGCGTGAGCGTATCGGGTGATGTGAGGGGGTCGTCAAATGTCCCGTGTCACTCTCGCGTCTTCACCAGCCAACGCGCTCACTGTCTACTTAGGGATTTTAAAGCATCAGTAGATTTGTTTCACTTTTCAACTCAAGGACAATGCAGTGTGCTTTTTTAAAATAGAAAACACGCTTAAGTGGTTAGAGTTGAATTCATATGGCAATGGCTATTTGCAATGAGGTAAAGAATGTTGGGAGAGCGGTGGCGCAGTGGTTAGAGCACCACGCTACCCTCAAGTGCCGAGTGACACCACCTCCCTTTCACGGACCCGAACTGACTACAGTGACCAGCGTGGTGAAGTATGGCCAAAGAGCCTCCAAGACCACCAATATCAAAGTGCCGCGGTTATTCCTGCGACGCATGCACGAGGTGGTCTATGGTGACGTCTGTTGCGTTCACATTTGGATCTAATGAAGCACGACATCCATTTTAACCTCAACACAATTTTGGGATGAATTCCCAAGCGGCGGTTGAGCGCAAGTTACTCCCTAGCTTCTAGCTACACGTGCGAAGGTTCGTCAACGAGCGTGAATAATTTAGCTCGGTGACACGGGCCACGCAAACCACGGGTTGCGCTCACTGGCAGAACGAGCCAACGTTGTGCCAACAAGAGCCACCGCGACTGATGGCGCCTCCACCTTGATCGTGGCATGCGTGTCGAGCTTCTGGCTTGAGGAACTTGTGATGTGCTGTGGGTCGCGCGCTGCAGACTATATTAGTCCCAAGTTCCGCGTCGCGTTATGGGACAGGGTGGAGGCGGAGAGGGCTCTGTGGAGTCGCAGCCCCCCAACTCGCTCCTCAAGGGCCCCCCCCACGCGATCTCGTCTCGCGGCGCCCTGCCGCCAGCCAGATCGCGCGCATTCCCTGCATTCCTCCTCCACCCTCAGTGCCCTCTCCCCCTCTCTCCCGCCCTTCTCCCTCTTACGCGGCCTCCCCTGCCCACAGTTATTTTCCTTCCCTAATAAAGGTATAATAATCACGAGTGGGCTAGCGGATAGGCTCATGGACGTCTGAATTCGCTTTGGTTATTAATCGGCGAAATCGAGGTTTTGTGATTGGCTGGAACAATTCGCCTACTTCCCATATTTGGCGCTACGTTTAACAAGTGAAAGTACCTTTTATCACATTCCATGAGCCACACGGCCTTCTGGGAGTGTTTTTTTTCTCAAAAGCATTAGTTTAAGCCTCGATGGACATCAATACTCTTTGTCACGATGGTCCTGCATTGGGATGTTTCGACCAATTCAAAGCTGAGTATAATGCGGAAGAACGCCAGAGTTACTGGATAAGAACATGAAAATGAGGAGACAACACTCAGAGCTCCACACAGATCGAATTCAGAAACCATTATCGCACTGCTACCTCCTGGTCTCCTTGCAGCTCAAGTCTACAACACCTGGCATTCCCAGGCAGTCCGTCATCCAAGCACAACACTGCTTAGCTTCTAAAATCGAATGGAATTTTACAAATTCAGGAAAATGTGTAAATAGCCGTCGGACCTCTCACTCGTCAGCGACACCAACTCGCTCCATCGACCCGCCAATGGCTCCCAGCTCCATCTCGCATCGATTACGACACTGTCGTCAGTTCTTTTTAAATCATGCCTTGTATCGTTCCTGCTGGGGTTCCCCCCCCCCTCTCATCGTGCCCTGCTTGTGTGCTCGCACCACGTGGCCCGGGCCACTGCTGCCCGAACGGTGGTCGAACCTTCTCCTGTGCCGCCTGGAACTCCCTGCCCCAGTCACCTGCACCGCCAACTCCCAGCCGCTCTTCAGCCCAGGCTCAAGACTTTCTCCTCCGCCTTTGACAGCCGCTGCTTCTCTCTCTCTCGAGATATCACAACTCAACTCCGCCTCTCACTCCGATCGGCCCCGAGTGTGTGTCTGTGTCCCAGAGTTTGTGCGGAGCCTCTTGACGTGGCTGCTCCTAGACGCGATATTGCGCCGTGAGACTTCCAAACGCGTTGGACTGTGGGGTGGACAGCAAACCAGCTGGCGACTCACCCTTGTAGATATGGTTTCCGCACACGCACAGATCACTAATAACTTGACATAATTTGACCAAACATTCCAAATCTGGGCCCTTCTTGAAAGTCTTCGATCAAGCGAGGCGTCCCTGTATAAATACGTGACGTTGTTTTTTATGACGATGATTATTATCGTCACCGTTTACTATCGATCGGTCTCGACACAGAGAGATTGAATAGATCCTGTACCGCATTCGAAGAGCGACGAGGGCAGCTGGAGCTGACTTTGTGTGGAGCTCAGAGACATGCCACAGAGCCGTCGCGA
Source organism: Lampetra planeri (assembly GCF_965212315.1). Lineage (NCBI taxonomy): Eukaryota > Metazoa > Chordata > Hyperoartia > Petromyzontiformes > Petromyzontidae > Lampetra > Lampetra planeri. Next base: position 12,012,468 of record NC_136130.1, on the reverse strand, counting down.
TTTTCATCTCCGTCGCTGCTGCTGCTGCTGGAAAGGGCGTTGACAGACGGAGCAGTCGTCACTGTAATGTATCATTTATATGATTTATATGGGAAAGCTAAAGGTTAGCGGCACGCCGTGTAGCCGCCCAAGGGCTTAGGCAGCCAAAAATAAAGGCACACTTAGAAACGAGAAAATAAAGGGCATGTGTAATAAATATAATTAATTTCGTCTAACTCCACACGCTTGTACGAATCCTCACACACTTGTTCTTTTAGCATGTACACCGCAGATGGTTCCATTCAAGCGACGGCGAAATAGCAACTCCCTCCGCTTGTGGGACTTGGGTATAACGCGCCCCTCCTAACTGCATTGACGTGACGTCTTCAATCACGTTTGGGTTGGTGTCGCTGATTTAATCTCTTATTGTTTGTCCTAATTGTTTGGCATAGTTGTGTCTAATCCTCTCTCGCTCTCGCGCTCTCTCTCTCTCTCTCGTGTGTGGTATTTAAATCCCTGTAGGTGCCTCTTCAACATTCGATTCGTTCTTTCGGACTGCTGATCAACCTCGCTGTTGTGTGGGTGGACAGAGTTGGAGGGGTGGAATTTAAGAAACTTGAGCCATTGTTGTTGATGGTATCGAACCGGCGACCTCGGGATACCAGATTGGAACCTCTTCAAACATCGAAACATCCAGCGGGGTGCACGTGAACAGCTAAAACTAAAAAGGAGAATACATATTGATTGTAATCTGTGCCATTATTGTAGTACAGTGAGTAGAGTAGCTACGTGGACTTGCAATCAAGCGCGCTGTGGTGCAAAGGGTGGGGCGGGTGGTGGCCACGTGGGCACTGTGCGTTGGAGCACCCCAAGTGCACCGCTACACTTCCATCGATTTGGCATTCGGGAGAGAACTGATGCGGTTAAAATATATTTCGGAATGACATCAGAAGTAAAACGAGACAATGTCTATATTGCTGTATCTATTTTAACATTGAGTCCAAATGCATTTCATGAGTTGAGTGAAGTTGATGCCGCTTTCTTCCACGGAAATGTGTTTTGCACGATGAGTCAGAAGCTGCAGCGGGCTAGCTCGTCTGCACGGCACGAGGGTGGGGGGGGGGGATGTCGCGTGTCGTCTCGGCTTTGTACAGCCGCCCTAGCAGGGGCCGGCCGTGACTCTCACCGAGGCACACAGGGACCGGGCGTCATTTGATGCGCGTCCAGCCGTCGGCGTTCAAAGTTATCGCACCAATCAGAGGCGCCACATCAACCCGGAGCATGCGGAACTTTCAACGCGTGCTACTCGGGGGGATCTGCCACACCACGTGACCGCCCTCACAATCCCAATTAGCGTGGCGCCGCATCCATCTCCCCGCGGAGTCCACGTCTCGGCGAATGCCTCTCCTGCATTGCAGCGAGCGGTGAGAGCCGATGCGGCCGCTTCTATCGACAGGCACAACGTCGTGATGCTCGCCCTGCCAGTGGTCCGTCCAGAAGGACAATTATAGAACCTCGATGCGGACGTGAGTCAAGGAGACCGCCCAAAGGGGAAAACATCACGAGTGTAAAAGTCGTGGATTCAGTGAATACCTGACCACTAAGAAAGGGCATTGTCCAAACACGTCACTTGTTCTGTTTTAATCTGTTATGGCATGTGGTTTTTGTTATTTATGGGGGGATTTATAGGGGAGTTTGGTTTCAACATTTCAATTATGAAATAACTGTGAATGCAGGCGAGAGAGGCCACCGAGGAAAATGACGGCGTGAGCCGGGCGGTGGTGGCTCTGCGCCTGGGCTCGAAGCCAGCGCCGTGCAGGTAGCAGCGAGGGTTGTTGGATCACCGCACAGAGGGTGAAAGACTCCTTCACCGTGGGCGTCGAGGGGCCAGGCGACGGCGTTACGGAGACAATCTTCTCTCTCTGTGTGGGATCGAGTGTCTCCCGTCGCACGCGTGCTTCCTCCTCGCGCCGCGGGCTCATTCTCTGTCGCTACGACAGCGGGGAGCGAAGACTGCAGCGCGTCACAACTTACACTCATTGCGCAAAGCCTTATTAATGAGAACATTAATTATTTAACATTTCAGTAAAACGCAAGAGTACAGTAAGATGTATTTTACATGAGGTATAAGGAATACAGTTTGGTAGTTTAAGGGCACCTCCAACCATGTGGCTTTCTCCTGCGTGTGTGCAATGTCAACGTCTGTAGGCCCATCTTTTGAATCATCCCCCAAATAATCCAACGTCCACACCACGCGCACCCCACACGCACGACTCAGATGTTCCCCAATGACCCCACAACAACCCCAACTCCCTGCCAATTCCCCCCCTCCGCCCCCTCCGCCCCCCTCCCGCGCTGCTCGCAGCGGAGCTGCCGCGCCTGGAGCGCGCCGAGCAGAGGCCCGAGACGCCGCCGCGATCCTCCAACGCTCCGGAGGGACCCGGGGGCGCGCTGGACGGCCAGGGCAGTGTGGGTGAGAGGCGGGGTGGGTGAGAGGCGGGGTGGGTGAGAGGCGGGTGGGTGAGAGGCGGGGTGGGTGAGAGGCAGTGCCGGACTAAGCTAGTGCGGGGCCTGTAGCATATGATGTTATAAAGGGGCCCTAAATAAAAACAAACACATACATATTAAAACACTGATTTTATACTTGCACAATAAAGTAATTGCATTTTTTTTATTTGCTATACAGCCAGATAATACGACAAATCGCTAACATTAAACACCCAGTCGTTCATAAAAGTTGAAAGCGGTATAGTACTATAGTATTAAAGCAAGTGCAGAATCACTAAACCGGAATTGAAAGCATTTAGCGCGGGGCCCTTGAAAGTGCGGGGCTCGTAGCTCCACATGTAGCTACTACACAAGTAGCTACTACTTGTGTAGTCGCTACTTGTGTAGCTACTTTTGCTACGAGGAGGATAACCTGGCACTGGTGAGAGGCTGCCCGCGGCGCACCGCGCGGACGTCTCCTCGGCATCGATGCCAGCCAGGGCTTCTTCAGGGCTTCAGGGGCTGCAGACCGTAACCTCGGACTTAGATGAAGCCCCCTAAGAATTTGTACCACGTGGGAATGAACGGTGAGCGCGCCGTTCGATTCCCGGCCCTGGCTCACGGCGGTGGCGAGCGGCGTCACAAGCGCCCGCGTCTTCAGCTCCTTCGACAACCGCCACTGACCGACATGGGGTGTGGAGACTTCCACCCACTGTGGCTGATATGGCAGGACTCGTTAGCTCGTATGTTGTAATGGCAATGATGGTTGGAACCTAGAGGTGGATGTCTAATTAAATATATTCGGAAGCTCACCGAACCCCAACCCCCAACTCGCTGGGCAGGGAAATACATTCTGGAACTCAACCCAGACAGCACCAGCTGAAATTAAAATCCGAGTTGAAAAACAAGGATACATTTCAAATAGTATCAATAGTATCAATAGTATCAATATGCAGCAATTTACTCCACTCCCAACGGTGCAATGCACTGATGCGATTCAGGGCCACGATTAAGGGTGGGTTTGTCTAATTTTCACGTCTCGGTTGTATTGTTTACTTTATTACAATGGCCATGCCACTGGTTCATATTTACGGCTCTATTTCATTCGCCTAAGGACCGTATTCTGAGTCACTGCTTGCCTCTCGGCGTCTCCCTCCGAGGCCCACCACAGGCTTGGGCCACTCGGTTGCTCCCGGAGACGCAGAAGCGGCTCAGCCGTGGCTCGGTTCAGGCTCAGGAATTCTGTATGAGCACGGCAGGGACCGTGGGTCAGAGCCGGCTTAAGTTCAGCGCCATGGCTTTGAGCCAAGTCTGAGCCAAGCCAACAAATTCAGGCTAAAAACAGCGTACGCAAATCATCAGCTTTGGCATCGTTTTTGATAGGAAAGGGTAGATTCTTGCGCACATGATTTTAAGCGTGTGTTGTGAGCGTAATAATCAATATTAATTGGCGAATCGCTGTATTGTTACACACCTATTTATTACTGGGGAAGCGCTCAGCCAGTCCTCGGGGTTGGCTCTTACAGTCATGGATGTGCGGCCAATAAAGCAATCAGCGTTGCATTTGACGAGTGAACGCGCGTAGTCGTTAAAATCGTGCGAAAATTGTGATAATTATACTGCAGTTGCAGCTGCGTATGACGGCAAAATGGGCTCGCCGTGAAATTAGTTGCGCACGCCTCGTGGCACTGAGAGTGGAATTAAACAATTGGTTATACAACGATCCTACAGCCACTTGTGGACTAATTATGGAAATTAGACAAGACTGGGTCATCGGTTTAATGTAAAAAAACAGAGTCGTACATTTATTAAATCTAATTATTTCCCATTAAAGTAACGTCAGACCGGAAGATGGAATTCTCAACATGTTTAACCCAAGGAATGGCTCCATCGCCTTGAACTTGGCTCCGCGGATATTTCTGGATGAATCACTGCAAAAGCAAAACTGTGCTTTTTATCGCAATGAACACGCTTCACGCAATGTACATTCATTATACACGTACAGAATATACTAATGTTTTCTGAGTACTTTAAAAAAAAAATCTTCATTGCTCAAATCTGACGACACGGGGACAAGGAGGTGACGCGCGCGTGCCCCTCTCTGCGTGGCCGCGGTGGCGCAGGCGCCGCGTCGCTGCTCTCCGACTCCGTGCCCGGATTCTCGTGCGGAACCGGCGAGGAGGAGGAGGAGGTGGAGGAGGAGGTGGAGGAGGCCCCCGAGCAGCCGGGGCTGGCGGCACCGGAGCGCGGCGACGGGGACGCGGGGAGCCGCGGAGCGCCGGAGCCCGTGCCCAGGTCCGGCGGCGCTCTGCCCAGGCGATCGCGATTCCTTGCAGAGCATTCTAAACGAGTGATCGTCGCATTGCGCTCTTGTTGTTCGCGTGTTTTGTTGCTCATCTTGCTCGGCTGCGATGAGTCATTCCCGGGGGAGGGTTCGTCATTGCCAGCGTTTGGCTGATTCTCCATTGGGCAAGCAATCCCATCGACTCACGCGGCGTGGGAAGGCACTCATCCAGCAATGGATTAACCAAAAATCTGCACTTTGTATACTCCAGGAAGAACCCTCTCTTTTCCATCTCACTCGCAGGTCGTGCATTGAAAGAGGCGGCCCCCAAAAACAACATCTGTGTAGGTCCCCCGATGGGCGAGCACCACCGCTGACCGTCATCCATCATCATAACCCGTCGTTATTGGCAGGCCCTTAGAAACGCTTGAACTTGACTGATCCGCTGGCTCATCGTAAAGCGGGATCAGGTCCTTTACTTCAATTATCAAGTGACGAGTATGAAAGCCGACGTACGTAGTGGTCACTTTTGTTTGAAAGGTTTCGTCCTTGCAGGCAAACGCACCCACACAGAGAGCTCCTCACACGCCATCCTAGTATAGCAGCCCTTGCCATGCAAACACCGGCCAGCACTCGTGCTTTACAAATACTCCACACACAAACAAACACCGCCCCCAGCACTTGACAAGAGAAAACCATCGTAGTTTATTTCACGCATTTGCAGCTCCAAGAAAGAGAAGTGGGCTAGAAATGGATTTGACGAGCGCTGTGGCATCTCAGGCGCTGCATGTGGGCTCACAAAACTGCGCCATTGTGCACGCGTTTGTCCAACGGTGTACACGGGTGCCACGCACAATGTTCTACGGAAACGACCGAATGATTGTCAATCTAAGCAGCAGCAGCAGCGGCAGCGGTAGCAGCAGTAGCAGCAGCCCACTGCAGTATCCCGTGGGTAGACCCCCAGGGCAGAAATATAACCCCAAAGCATGCCAGGGCTCGGGGAGAACAAGACATTGAACAAGCAGCTGCCGTGGTGCGCGATGGGTCTGACTGTCAACATGCCTCCGCCTCTGTGTGATCTGATTTTTAAACAAGGGATACACGGTAAGTTCCGCAGTTGCACGACCACTGCAGGCGCGTCGCTAATGCTCCTGCGAGCGCACTGGGGGGTTAACAACTAATCCCGAGATTCCGAGTGCTGCCGAACGGCAGTCGAGTTGCAGGCAGCGAATCGTCGGGCGCACAGACTTGGGTCGTCAACAACAACAACCGCGGCAGTAGTCGGAGCAACTCGGGTTGCATAATCATGGCAACTTGGGTCGCGTAGTCTGGGCAACTTGGGTGGCGTAGTCAGGACAACTCTCCGCACACGGGGCACCACGCGTGTCTCGACTGCAGCGAGGAACCGACACGCGGAGACTTGAGCCGCACTGAAAATATGAACTCGCAGAAATCGCGGTAGGTGGGTGACATCGCAGGGAGTTACCCTGGAAATTGCGTTTCATGCTGCAGAGATTCCATCTCGGAATCTCGTTTCGTGCTGCGGCGCCGTGATTCCCTCTCCCAGAGCCGGAGTCGAAACATTCGGCGCATTTCTCACCCCCCCCCCCACCAAAAAATACTGCCTCGTCCACCCGGCAGGGTCAGTGGGGTCACAACCACAGTGTGGGTGCGCACATCGTTCCAAACGTTTGGCCGACGTGGAAGAGTAGGCCAAATACGTTCGCGAGTTCACTGGAGTTGAGGCTCTTCCGCCAGCAGTGGCGTGAGCGAGCGAGCAATGCAGTTGCGGCGCCCACGTGAACACTCAACTCTCTCCTACGTGAACACTCAGTGTCTCCAGGACTCTCTCCCACGTGAACACTCAACTCTCTCCTACGTGAACACTCAGTGTCTCCAGGACTCTCTCCCACGTGAACACTCAACTCTCTCCCACGTGAACCCTCAGTGTCTACAGGACTCTCTCCCACGTGCACACTCAACTCTCTCCCACGTGAACCCTCAGTGTCTACAGGACTCTCTCCCACGTGAACCCTCAGCGTCTACAGGACTCTCTCCCACGTGCACACTCAACTCTCTCCCACGTGAACACTCAGCGTCTACAGGACTCTCTCCCACGTGAACACTCAGCGTCTACAGGACTCTCTCCCACGTGAACACTCAGCTCTCTCCCACGTGAACACTCAGCTCTCTCCCACGTGAACACTCAGTGTCTACAGGACTCTCTCCCACGTGCACACTCAACTCTCTCCCACGTGAACACTCAGTGTCTCCAGGACTCTCTCCCACGTGAACACTCAACTCTCTCCCACGTGAACCCTCAGTGTCTACAGGACTCTCTCCCACGTGCACACTCAACTCTCTCCCACGTGAACCCTCAGTGTCTACAGGACTCTCTCCCACGTGAACCCTCAGCGTCTACAGGACTCTCTCCCACGTGCACACTCAACTCTCTCCCACGTGAACACTCAGCGTCTACAGGACTCTCTCCCACGTGAACACTCAACTCTCTCCCACGTGAACACTCAACTCTCTCCCACGTGAACCCTCAGTGTCTACAGGACTCTCTCCCACGTGAACCCTCAGCGTCTACAGGACTCTCTCCCACGTGCACACTCAACTCTCTCCCACGTGAACACTCAGCGTCTACAGGACTCTCTCCCACGTGAACACTCAGCGTCTACAGGACTCTCTCCCACGTGAACACTCAGCTCTCTCCCACGTGAACACTCAGCTCTCTCCCACGTGAACACTCAGTGTCTCCAGGACTCTCTCCCACGTGAACACTCAACTCTCTCCCACGTGAACCCTCAGTGTCTACAGGACTCTCTCCCACGTGCACACTCAACTCTCTCCCACGTGAACCCTCAGTGTCTACAGGACTCTCTCCCACGTGAACCCTCAGCGTCTACAGGACTCTCTCCCACGTGCACACTCAACTCTCTCCCACGTGAACACTCAGCGTCTACAGGACTCTCTCCCACGTGAACACTCAGCGTCTACAGGACTCTCTCCCACGTGAACACTCAGCTCTCTCCCACGTGAACACTCAGCTCTCTCCCACGTGAACACTCAGTGTCTACAGGACTCTCTCCCACGTGCACACTCAACTCTCTCCCACGTGAACACTCAGTGTCTCCAGGACTCTCTCCCACGTGAACACTCAACTCTCTCCCACGTGAACCCTCAGTGTCTACAGGACTCTCTCCCACGTGCACACTCAACTCTCTCCCACGTGAACCCTCAGTGTCTACAGGACTCTCTCCCACGTGAACCCTCAGCGTCTACAGGACTCTCTCCCACGTGCACACTCAACTCTCTCCCACGTGAACACTCAGCGTCTACAGGACTCTCTCCCACGTGAACACTCAACTCTCTCCCACGTGAACACTCAACTCTCTCCCACGTGAACCCTCAGTGTCTACAGGACTCTCTCCCACGTGAACCCTCAGCGTCTACAGGACTCTCTCCCACGTGCACACTCAACTCTCTCCCACGTGAACACTCAGCGTCTACAGGACTCTCTCCCACGTGAACACTCAGCGTCTACAGGACTCTCTCCCACGTGAACACTCAGCTCTCTCCCACGTGAACACTCAGCTCTCTCCCACGTGAACACTCAGTGTCTACAGGACTCTCTCCCACGTGCACACTCAACTCTCTCCCACGTGAACACTCAGTGTCTCCAGGACTCTCTCCCACGTGAACACTCAACTCTCTCCCACGTGAACCCTCAGTGTCTACAGGACTCTCTCCCACGTGCACACTCAACTCTCTCCCACGTGAACCCTCAGTGTCTACAGGACTCTCTCCCACGTGAACCCTCAGCGTCTACAGGACTCTCTCCCACGTGCACACTCAACTCTCTCCCACGTGAACACTCAGCGTCTACAGGACTCTCTCCCACGTGAACACTCAACTCTCTCCCACGTGAACACTCAACTCTCTCCCACGTGAACCCTCAGTGTCTACAGGACTCTCTCCCACGTGAACCCTCAGCGTCTACAGGACTCTCTCCCACGTGCACACTCAACTCTCTCCCACGTGAACACTCAGCGTCTACAGGACTCTCTCCCACGTGAACACTCAGCGTCTACAGGACTCTCTCCCACGTGAACACTCAGCTCTCTCCCACGTGAACACTCAGCTCTCTCCCACGTGAACACTCAGTGTCTACAGGACTCTCTCCCACGTGCACACTCAACTCTCTCCCACGTGAACCCTCAGTGTCTACAGGACTCTCTCCCACGTGAACACTCAGCGTCTACAGGACTCTCTCCCACATGAACACTCAACTCTCTCCCACGTGCACACTCAACTCTCTCCCACGTGAACCCTCAGTGTCTACAGGACTCTCTCCCACGTGAACCCTCAGCGTCTACAGGACTCTCTCCCACGTGCACACTCAACTCTCTCCCACGTGAACACTCAGCGTCTACAGGACTCTCTCCCACGTGAACACTCAACTCTCTCACACGTGAACCCTCAGCGTCTCCAGGACTCTCTCACACGTGAACACTCAACTCTCTCACACGTGAACCCTCAGTGTCTACAGGACTCTGTCGCTCTCTCCCCCAGTGATCAAGGCTCTGGCCTGGCTGTCGACATTATCGATTGGCCTTGAGGTTGTAGCCAGGAGATGAGGGCAGCGAATCGTGGCAGATTGAATGGCCTCGCGTGGAGCAGGATCTCACTTTACCGTCTGTCGCCTCACGTGAGAAGTGTCAATCCAAATAGTTTCTGCTCAGACCCTCCCCACCGTGGCTGACACGTGTTACCACATCACTTTACTGCTGGAGGCACGCGCCTCTTGGAAATGTTCACTCGATGGCATTGGTTGATGTACGGCCTTGCCTGGGTTTAACACCCATGCCAACACTTGTAATCTATTAGCATTCTAATAGCTCAGCCCTGATTTATAATTCGTTTCTCTTGGGTAATATCGGGGAGGTATAACGTTCATTTTCAATTAATCTTGTTAAATTATACATCTAAATTCATAATGCCAGGAAACAACTCTAGCCTTGTATATGAAGTCAAATTATCATATATTAAAACAATGTAACGCCAGCAATCTCTTCAATCAGCCCGTATCACTAATTTCGCATGATGCTAATTGAATTAACTACATTGGACCAATTAGAATAACTCAATCACAGCACCCACTCCAGCATGATAACGAACTTGACGCATTCTAACTTCACTAAGATAGCATTTTTTCACAAAACACGAGAATTACCTGATTACACTAATCTAACCTGCCAATCACAGCCAATTAGCAATCAACTCTAATGATCAAACGAGAACACGTGCGCGAGTGTGCTGGTGACGTGGAGGCAGCTCGTGAAGGGAACCCTCTGCCCGGCCCGGAGCGCCGCTCACGCGAGGACTGCTGCTCTTGGTGTTGTGGCCGAAACATCGTGACATTTGTATAATGTTTTATTTTTATTATTTTATTATTTCCCTTCTACGTGACTTTACCGAACGACCCAAGAATATGAACACCTAAATGCATAATGCCAGGAGACGACTCTTAGCCGCCCCGCGCGCTGCGGACCCGTGCCGCGTGTCTCCCGGCGACAGGTGCGAGCCGGGGCCGGGGAACGGCACCCGGGGGCGGACCTCGGCTGGCGTCGCGAAGAGGAGCCGCGCTCCGCAGTCGCTCGGTGGCGCTCTGGGCTGCGGGTCTCCGCGATCCGGTAAGGTCGCCGCGGTGCCAGGCACGGCGCGGGCGAAGCGTCGCCGCCGCCTCCTCCTCCTCCTCGCGTCGTCCCTTCCCGTTCGTCGCTGCCGCCGCCGCCGCCGAGAAACGGGGACGGTGTCTTCGTGGTACGCGGGGTAGCGTGCACGTGTGCAGCCCCTTGCTCGATGTGCTGCTGCGTGGGAGCTGTTTACCGTACTTCACCACGCTGGCCAATGCCGGTTGGCGAAGGCGGGGAGCATAGAAGTACAGTGCAATACTGGATTTTCTGCATAGCCCCTCTGCCGGCAATGAAGCCCACAGTTTGAGGTGTTGACGATGCCAAGCTCGACAACTGGAGGTGGAGAGAGTTGACCTGCCATCGACGTCCCTCTGCGACCCCTGTGAGCTGCACAAACACCTGGATCGCGCTCCCCCCAGATCACGGATTGGAGCGTCCTCTAAATATGCTCCACAGAGCGTGGCGGCGGGGGGGTACACGAGGGCTCTCTGCCCTTCAGCTCACCACCAGTGCTCCGTTGCCGTGTCTTTTTTTTTTTAGCGGTGACTCCATTCCGTGTCAGCAGAGTCCGGTCCAGGTTTTACTTGGTGCTAATGCACACTCGGGTGCCGCTGGCGTTCACGCTGTCGCTCCCATTTAGCAGCAGCAGCGTCAATTTGTTGACGAAAGACGGAAACGGTGTGGGGGTGACGCGGTGTGGGGGTGACGCGGTGTGGGGGTGACGCGGTGTGGGGGTGACGCGGTGTGGGGGTGACGCGGTGTGGGGGTGACGCGGTGTGGGGGTGACGCGGTGTGGGGGTGACGCGGTGTGGGGGTGACGCGGTGTGGGGGTGACGCGGTGTGGGGGTGACGCGGTGTGGGGGTGACGCGGTGTGGGGGTGACGCGGTGTGGGGGTGACGCGGTGTGGGGGTGACGCGGTGTGGGGGTGACGCGGTGTGGGGGTGACGCGGTGTGGGGGTGACGCCTTGTGGGGGTGACGCCTCCACCAGCCCACTCGCGAAGGGCCTCGGTTGGACGTGGCCACGTTGCACATTCGTTATGTCGACGACGCATTTCATTTTTAGAGGTTATAAGTTTAAATCAACTCGCCCCCGTCTGCGCCGCCAAACATTTACTCGCCTTGACAGGTGTGAATGGATGCCAGCCGGTATTTGATGTATATGTAGGGGTGTTAGAGAGAGAGCCCGTTATGCATGGCAGCCTATGGTAAACAAACACAGTAGGCGGGGCTACATGAGTGCACAAGCAGGTGCCCTCTGCGACGTCCGCGCCAGACACCCTGGGGGGTCGATTCGGTCGTTATGATCCCCCGGGGCCCCACCCCTCAGGGAGGGGTTGGGTATAAAAGGGGATTGTATCGAAGGGCTCGGGAGTGATGTTTAGCTAAAGAAGAGGAGGCGGAAGACGTCTGAGATAGAGCCCTGGACTCCCCCTGGTACGCCGTCCTTATCAGGACCGCGCAGGCTCGAGCCAGTGGCGTGGTACCAGAGCCAGAGCCAGTGCTGGTCTGGACTCTGGGTACCGGGCCCGACTGACCAGTGTCGGGCCAAGATAGCCTCCCCTAGCCCATTAGTGGAGGACTCAGAGGCAGGCTAGGGTTAGCTAGAGAGGTGTGTCCTCAGATAGACGGGTGAGGGGGCCGATACCCCCTCAAATGTGTATGTCACAACGTTGGTGTTAAATAAACAAGTGTGCCTCCAACTCCGGTGTGAACGAGTCGTGAGCGTTACTACATATATATTAAATTATGCCGTGTGCTGTAACGGCTATCAGTCGGTCTCCGTGGCCTGCAAGTGCACTTGCTGTGGTTGATTATAACTCCGCTAAGTAAATGCTTCGCTGTTTGTCCGCAAACAAAATCAATACGCGTAGAGGCCCTGGAGCAACGAGACCCGAGGAATAATTAATTTTTAAAAACGGGATTCCATTTGCTTCTATAATTACTCGCAGGAGTGACGAAAGAAGCGGCGGCGTGCCGAGGGCGACTCGGGACACTCGGAGTCTCCGAGACTCACGGCGACTCGACCCACGGCGAGGTGGCTCGAGTAGAGCCGCCGTGAGGTCGAGCCCTCGCGAGGAGTGGCAGATCGCACGATCGAGTGTGCTGCCGTCACAACCGCTGTGATGTCGCAATGCGAGCGGAAACTTACGTCTTCTATGACAGCCCAGACGCTGCCCAGATTAACGCGATTTGCGCAGTCCGCTCACAAGTGGCGCGCGCACGGCGCTGGTGATGAAGATGCGAGCCCTTGATCGCCAGCTGTCTGGGGCCCCGGTGGCCAGCACCCTGACGCGCACCAGGCTGCGGCTTCCAACGCCACGCGGTAGCCACCCGCTGCAGACGACAGCGACCAGCAGCATTGGGCACAGATGGCACGAGCGCCACTGGCGGGATCGGAGATCGGCAATGATGAGCGCCGGAGAACGGGCGCGCTCTCAATGATCTCCGTCAGCAATGCAGAGTCTGTTAAGCTGGGGGACAGCTTCCAATTCCTTTCCTTTTTTGACAGCTTTAAAAAATAATAAATGACGGCGCTGTTCTCAATCTGCTGCTAGGTGAAGGTCTCCCTCTCGCCGTGTCGGTCGTGCGGGTTGTTTGACCACGCTTCACCATGCTGGTCCATGTGTGCGTTGGTGATGTGGGAGAAGCCCAGGACGGGTTTCGGTATCACTCGCCACCAATGTTAGATGTGATCGGGAATTTAACCGATGTCGCAGCACGCTAACCACTGCGCCACCGCGCCGTCCCCTAGACAACCCGCTTGATTCGTGAGTTAATCGCTCGTGAAGACGTGGAGGACCCCGTTTCTTGCCGCCACTCTGCTCATTGTGAGTGGTGCCGTCTCGGACCCTTTACTCGAACGCGGGCTGATTTCCCCGGGCTGCTAACAGAGTGGCCATGGCTCTTGGCTCCCCACCATCCCCAGAGACGAGGATTGTGCTGCTGCTGCCCCCTTGTCAGCGGTGTTGTGGACGTCTCGTTCCTGCGGTTGATTCTCTCGCTGTTGCTTGCCCAGCCATTACTTTATTTGGTGATCAGCACCTGCATTTCATTTGGCTTGCAACACCAGACGCCCTGCCTGGGAATCCCATGCGATGTGCGATAGTGGGTTGTGGGTTCTCCATTTGCCAGCTTCGCCCCCCACCATTCATTGAGTCAATATTTGATTGATGACGCCAGGAAGCTGAACTCTCATTAATGGGCTCTTAACATTCCGGCGTTTGTGGCAGAATTACTGTTTGGTAGCAATAATAACTTGAAATGTATCAACATCGTCAGCCATGCTCTATCAACTGTTGGACGAAGGCCTCTCCGCTTTACACGCTCCCGTGGTGTCGCACACCACAATCGGTCTCGCTGCCACACTTGACCTCCTCTCATCGCTCGTCTCTGAGCGCCGCCTCTCCGTTGGCCGTCTTCTCTGGGGCGTGGGCATCGTGAGCTCGGCCGCCATTCTGTCCACGATGTCACCCATCGGCCGCCCTCCCGCCGAGCGACGTGTCCAACCCTCTCGATGCAATTCCCAGCATGCATCTCTCCATGCTTCTGTGTTGCACCTCCGTTCCATTTTCTTTGTCAATGTCTGCGTCTCTGATCCGTCTCCCCATACAATGTGAGCTAATATGATAGAGAACTCTCCTCTTCTACTCTAATTGTTCGGCCTCTTTTCATGATCAATTTCAGTTCTCCAAAACACCCAAAGCTGCTCTTTACTCTCCCCGTTATCCGGTCCGACGTAATTCCTCTCTTTTCACGTTTTATTCTACCGCCTTTATTCTGCTATCTCGCCGCTGTACAAAGTGATGCTCAATCCACATGACTAACTAGCCACCAAGCTCCCTTCATCCTGATCAAACCTACATTCTACCTGCACGCCTAACCACGGAGAGAGCATTTTACTGTGAACGTCACAATGCAACATTTCTGTTGTAGAAGTGAATCCTCTCCGTGTCAAGTGCACCGAGTGGAGCTGCCATTAGCAAAGCACGTGCACCGACTGAGGCTGCGAATTAAAGTTTATAGGCCGTGAAATCCTTTAATGGCAACCAGAGACCAGAGCCCCAGGGGAGAGAGGAAATACAGCAAATGGAGTTCCCAACATTCGCTCGCTTGTTCTACACGCCGGACTAATTATGTGGCTTTGAGCAAGGCTAGGTAATTAATATTAAAGAAATACAAATCGTTGTGAATCGGTGGGGCGAGTGATTGGTGATGTTGCACTGTGACCCCGATGAGTCAAGTTCGATTCCAGGCCACGGCTCGCATCCGTGGGAGGCTATAGCACAACTGGGTTTGCCCTTCCCTCCTTTACAGACCCGCGCTGACCAGCGTGGTGAAGTATGGTTAAATAAAATAACAACCAGTGACCATCAAGGGTTTATGGAGGCCGTCAACCAGCAGTGCGTTGACAAAAGCCCGTACAGTGTACGAATGTTAGAGATCACTACTTGAAACTAATTGTCCATGAAATGCTCTACGCTCATTCCTCGCGTTGCTCATGTAGTTGACATAATCAGTACGACTGCAGTTTCTAAACGTTACTTTGATTGTGGTGATTAAGTCCACAGGGGAAGCTGCAGCGGACTTGCTGTCCAGCGGTTGGCGGTCCGATCTCCCGGCGCGGCAGTTGAAACGATGGGGCGGGCGCCTTCCTTAAATCCCCGAGCTTTTGTAGCAATGGGGTCACACCGCAGTCAGTCAGATGGCAGGACGTGTGGGGCGAGGTCACGTGTGGGGCGAGGTCACGTGTGGGGCGAGGTCACGTGTGGGGCGAGGTCACGTGTGGGGCGAGGTCACGTGTGGGGCGAGGTCACGTGTGGGGCGAGGTCACGTGTGGGGCGAGGTCACGTGTGGGGCGAGGTCACGTGTGGGGCGAGGTCACGTGTGGGGCGAGGTCACGTGTGGGTACTGGTGCCTGTTCAGAGACGTCTGACCAACGAAGAACAGTTGCCAAAAATCCTCGAGAGGAGTTCCTCTAGAGCGTGCCTTCCTGGAGGCCTTTCCATCTGCAGGGGCATGAGCAAGTTGTTGCAGGGCTGCACCTTTTACTTTTTGAACCAAATTCTGTATGTTTCCATATGTCGCGATGACCCACCGTCGTTGGACCCGTGTTGCTCGCTGTCACCGTGCGCAGTGACGGGGCCCTCTCGGCGGGATGGGTGCCCGCGATTAATGTGGATGAGGTGTCGGACTCCCAACGTCTTCGACTCGTCGTTTTGGTCAAAGGCATTGACCCGCGCATGCGATCGTGTTCGCAGATCTCTACAACAACGATGACGACGACGATGACGACGACGACGAGGAGGTGGTGGATGCAGAGGAGTCGATGGAGGAACGCAAGAGCGTGATCATGCACCTGCTCTCCCAAGTCAAGCTGGGCATGGACCTCACCAAGGTACAAGGGACATCGCTTCTTGCTTTAGCAATACACAGGTAAAGGTGCAGGTCTACCACTGCTAGAGGGCTCCTCGAGAGGATATGTGGCCTACTCTTCTACGTTGACCAAACATCTTGGATGAGACATTGACCAGAGTACCTGCGTGGTCTGCCGGACGGCTGCGGTGAGCCCTTGTGGGTGCACGTAGGTAGCCGAGGGATCTAATTGTCGACAGCCACGCGGGGAGTTGGAATTGAACCGCGTGCGAACCTTGACACCGCAGGAGAAGTTGGTAAAGCTATTTTCCTGTACAATACTTAGTGTGTGTTCTCGGACATTAGGCACGAAACGAATCCCAGGTTGATCGATTTTTTGCGAAAGATACGTGCATCAAAATCCCCTGAATACGGATTCTTTTTTTCACGATTTAAACAATGTATACGCATATAATGTGTTTATGGCATATTGAACCGAATGGGGTGAACACAACTGTACAAATGAGACAACATAACAAAGTACTGACATGATAAAAAATATCGCACGGAATTTTTTAAAATCAATTTCTGGACTGAATTGTGACAATTCAATAAATGTGTACATGCCTTGTGGGCATGTGTCTACTGTATGTGGGTATGTTGTTTGTGGCGCTAATGGTGGCAGAGCCGCCGATCCATTCTGGTTATGATTTGAATTTACTATTCCTGGGTGTGCTGCTGTTTGGCTGTCTGATGAGTCTCCGGGAGTGCCTTTGTGTGTGTGTGGAGAGCAGTCATAGCGCTTGCAATTACAGGGACCGAGGTGTAATTGCCGTGGCCAGGAATGAAACCTGGCACCCGAAGGTATATAATGAGTCTGAGCAGCCGTCCACCAGGGAGATGAGATCTGCTTGCTGCAGCAGCAGCTCGGGGGTTATTGGTTGTTCATCTGCAGCAAACGAGGGCAGATCCCAGACGTAGATTCCCGCGACTAAACGTGTGGCTATGAACCCAGCGGCGAACCGCGGCTAATATCGGCGACGAGCGATATTCCAACTGGCCCTTGGACCGTCTCGTTTCCTTACCAAACCTGCACTGACCAGCATGGTGAAGTATGGTCACTTAGCCCCCATGACTGACCGCATGGAGAAGCCTTCATCCAGCAGAGCCTTGACAAAGGGCTGAGAGTCATCATCATTATTATTATTAATTCCTGCTTTCAGGATACAATGTTTATTTATCCCACCCGCAATATCAAATCACTGCACCAGATTGGGTTAAATGATGACGTCACCCTGCTGCTGCTGCTGCTCTATTTAAGATCGGGAGCAAGCGGAGGGCTTCACCATTCTGGCAAATTGCCCGATGATGCTGGATGTAATTACCAGCGAAACGTCGTACTCAAAAATTGTAAACGATGTTGAATCACTCTTCAACACACTGGTGGGTTAAAGTAGTGAACTATTTGTCTTTTGTAAACATGACACATTTTTTACTGTTTGGCTGTGTCGGGTGGTGGAGGGTTACGACACATTTATTAATAACGCGATTTAACCCAAAAACGTTTATTACGAATAATATTGGTCGCGAAAGCCTCCCACGTGTTAAACTGAATATCTAGAACGTTTAAATATTGATATTGCATAAATAAGGGAAATAAACATATTAACAAAGTAAGATGCACAAGCGATGACAATCGCGGCAAGGCAGTGGCGTGCCGGGCGGGTGGCCACGTGGCGCGCCGCCCACGCTCGCTGGAGCCCTGCAACTTGGAGCCCCGTTGAGAGCCCCAGCCTCCGACTTGGCACAATCGAGTGCTTAGCTTGGCCCGGAGGCTCTTCACATTAAATCAATGAACCTCGCGTTCACTCCGTGGTTCCACAAAGGCACTGCTCTGGGACGTGTTCCTTCAACGCCCGTGAATCTTCGCAAAAGGCAATTTGCTTTGTGCGACGCAGCTCCGCTGTAAGTTTCGTTGTTGCTTTTCATCGTGGCGCTTGTGATTGTGTTACTGCGTAATGGGGTGGTTGTGAGTTCGGCGTTTCGTTTGTCCGTTTTTGCCCGCCAACTCCATTATAAGAACCTTTCAGAAGGCCTGAATCAAAATCTACAGAGTGGACCTCCCCAATGTGGGGGTAAAAAGAAGAGTTGATCCAACAGAAATGTATTTTGAAGGCGCATATTCCTACACACCCTACATATGAGCCGGCTCGCTCGAGGCGGAGTCGAGCCGTGGCACCGAGCGAGGCCCACAGTGCACTGCGGTGGTGCTGCTGTGGCGCTGCAGGTGGTGCTGCCCACATTCATCCTGGAGCGGCGCTCGCTGCTCGAGATGTACGCAGACTTCTTCGCTCACCCCGACCTCTTCGTGAGGTCAGTGTTGAGTTGGGGGCTGGGGGCGACTCGCGTTTTTTTCAAAACTTGTGAACGCACGAGTGTGGATCTGCATGAAAGATGATTACAAAGCTAAACATATTTACGTAGCGCTTCTCCATTATTTGTTTAATCCCATCTCTCTTTGTCCCGCATGGAAGTGTTCTCCGTCATCTCTGCTGTCCCCATCTGTTGTGCCTCTTGTGCACTCCATTGGTCTTTCCTCTCACGCCTCTGCCACTCGGAATTACGTTTTTAAGTGGGCCAGTGCATCCCTCGAAAGGCAGATTGAAAAAGCTTTTAGTGACATGTTTTTGTTGCGAGAGATGGTGAGATATCTAATTAGGTGCGTGAAGAGAGCAACAGGCGAGAGAGATGTGTAGGCAAATGAGAGGTATACATACAAGATAGAGACAATATAAAATTAACTGGCTTATGTTTACAGAATTAGCATTTGAGTTCAAGCTCCTCTTTCTATGGGACCTTTTTGCCAGTATCAAAGTATGAAAAATAAGAATAGGTTCGACCCTGTCTGGCAATATTATCAGAGCAAGTTTGTTTACATTTGTTGTCACGTGTGCGTGTGGTTAATGCAGACTTGATTCCTTGATTAAAGGTTTCTATTTGGTGTTTGACCATCTTAACACCTCCTGTTTTATAACCAGAAAGGCTAAAACCTGCTCTTATTTTTCAAGCTCATTTTTGACGCATCCCGATAGTTTTCCTTAACCCCCGGGGTCCATTGAGCTGTTTGTGGAGCCCTGTGCCATTGCCTGGCTGGCTTGCCCCTCGTACCACCACCGATTCGGCTTCAAGAAGATGCAAAATGCGTCGCTGCGGTCTCTCCTCCTGTGCACACTTGGAGATGCACCAATGGACGGGATGGTTTCAAGGTGTCTTGGTGAACAGCGCGTGCTGTTCCTGAAGCTGGTATTGAACTCGCAATCTGATTTGTGCTGGGAGGGGGGGGTGTAAGACGAGCTGCAGCAGTGCTCGGTCTAGATGCTTCTGGCTGTGGCTGTAATACATGAGGTCCCGAGCTCCGAGACCGATGCGACTGCTGGGATCGTTTGTGCAACAGAATGCAAAAATACTTTCTTGAGGAGGCACAATGACGCCTGACGTCGTACAATAGTTAAATGCTTATTTCTAAAACTGAAATATGAACATTGAAACTGACAATGAGCCAGACCGACTTTGATCTCATCCACACCGCGGACAACCACACCGCTGCAGGTCACGGCTCGCGTCTCGTTCTGCCCCATCCCTCGCACCGCTCCACTCTGCAATTCCCTCCCCATCGTCTCTGGCCCCATTTCCTGCAGCGGTGTAACGAGCGTGGGGCCAGGGGGTGCCATGACCCCCCCCCCCCTGGTGGCCAAAGCTACGAGTCGGGGGCACCTTGACAACCACCACGAGATTTGTTTTCAACCCTCTGAGCTGATAATGTCGTCACTACGCCACTGACCATCCTCTCCACAATCGTGCTCAAATGAAGAAGTGTTACTACGCTAATCGCTCGCACCTTCAGCCGTGTGTTGCCAACTTGACGGCTGCTTGCCAGTTTTCGTCAAAACCGCGCTCGTCAACCCGTTGGTGAAACTCCTCAACGCCCCCCCGCCCCGCCCCCCCCGCCCCCCCGACTGTGCCATTGCAGGATAGCGGAGGAGCCGGAGGCGCGGGGGCGCATGGTGGCCGTGGTCCGCTGGTTCCTGTCGGCGTTCCACGCGGGCCGCTGCGGCTCCATCGCCAAGAAGCCGTACAACCCGGTGCTGGGCGAGACGTTCCGCTGCTGCTGGGAGCTGCCGCGCTCTCCCGGCGGCAGCAGCAGCGTGAGCTCGAGCACCCACCCGTCACGCATGGCGGTCGCGCTGTCTTCCTGATTTTCTGTGGAACATTTGAGTCGACAGATTAGACGACGTCGCTTGATGGTTCGGGAAAATTCGTTTTGATCTGATAAATGTGGCGTCACGCCAGGTTGCTATCAAGACACGCAATTTCCTGACGCTTCTCCCGCCCCCCCCCCCTTCCTAAAGTGCCACTCTGCACAGCTGCTCTTCAAACTACTTTCTGTACTGCCACCGACCAAGCATTATAGGGAGACGTGAGGGGGTTGCAGGCAGAGACACTGATGCATTCTTTTTATTTTGCTCACGATAAACTTTCTCGCTGATCAAAGCAACATACGTTTGCATTGCGGTTGAGATGGCCAACATGTGCGAGAGCTACCCTGAGAGCATCTGCACCAGATAGCCGTGCATCTGTCAGACCTCATCAAAGCCAACCGTGTGAGTGGCTGTGCCCTCGCAGGCGCTGAAACATCGTTAATGGGTGGCTACGGCATGACTTGTTGCTGCAATAACTAGCGTGCCAAATATCAACGTGAATGTAATGTATCCAGAATGTCTCCAATGAGTCTCAACACTCCCCTCCAGGAGGATCCTGCACTGTCATGTTTGGCCGCTACCTCTTGACGAGTACTATGATATTTTGTATCTTCGCGTGTGTGAATGTCTCTCCTACGCCTGGCCTCCCCGATGGAGAATTCTGAATATAATTTCACCGTTTTCATCGGTAGAATAATCCACGGTCTTTACAAAGAGCCCAGGCTGCCCCCATATAACCTTTGAAAAATAACTATAAAATAATTGTATATATTTATAAATCTCCAGATGATACTTGGAACGATGACACGCGCTCGTGTGAAGGTCTGCCACAAGCCAAGCACTCCTCGTTAATGGAACTGGGGGAATATCGCAACGCAGGACACTTCTGAAAGAGTCAAGAGACTGAGTTGACGCTTTCCCTTGTTTAAGATTCTGTATTGTCATCGGCATTAGGAGCCGCTTCCCCGCGGTATACTCCTGGTAACATAACGATGCGTTGCGCTCAGTGCATTGTTGAATGACCTGGTTAAAACTGGCAGTCGTTTCACGTAAACATGATGTTGCCTTGAGTAATGACCTGGCGCTTGAACCTGAGATCTAACAGATGCAAGCTTGGCAAGCTTGCCACATTAGGTTAAATAAAAGAGAAATGGAGTCTCGCAGAGACGGTCTGCAATAGGCTTAATCTTCTGATAACATAGGCATGCAAATTGTTACAATTTCCTGCTTATTTTTGTTAAACAATATACACTGTAATACATAATTATACGAATTTATGTAACTGGAATTACCCAGGGCGCAGCAGGAGGCAACCGGAAATTAGGGGCCTCGATCATTGTGTGGATTCCAAGCAAAGATGTTTGATTTCATTAAATTTGCTTATCCAGAAACGACTGCAGTGGAGCGTTGCGTCATTGACCCTGCAACTAGCCACGGGGTTCACGGTTCGAACCTTGTGGCTGCCCTGGTTAATACCGCGGGGGTACGGACCTGAATTATTACACGCCGTCTGCCTCACAGCAGACCTTATCGACCCCGTGACGTTATATATGTATATACAAAGAAAGGAGGAGGCTATGTGTGCTGGCGTCATGGTTGAAATTTGTACATGTTTGAAAAGAACGTCGCTCCCGACTGGCGGCCTGTATTTGTCAGTGAAACGTGGCACCTCGGTGTGGTGACCTGGCTCCACAAGAATGGGCGTGCATCCCAAATGAACTCGCGTATTGTGACGTATCATCCATCATCATCATTATGATTGGGGCTAGGATTAGGGGTTCACACGTGCACCGTTTCTTCGTCTGGAAGGGGGGGGGGGAGCCATCTCTCTCGCCCAGTGCTATTGGGTTACTCGGCAGAGAGAGAGGGGGGTGCTCGCTCGTCACTCAGCGTCTCTGTCTGCGACGCGGGCTCAAGTCCCAACCACTTAAGCTAATCAGTGATGACGCTGCCAGATAATTTTAAGTGTTTCTCCATTCACGTAAAAATCATCATTCCAGGTGGCAGAACCCGTCGCCCGGGCAGAACTCGGCAGTAAATATTTACTCGGCGAGTCGGTGCAAGGTGTTGGCGACAGCAGCGTGAAGCCCGAGAGTCGTCGTTTGGCTGCGAAGTTGTGGGGGCGCTGTGAAGTGAATGAAACCCTCCGCTCGTGTCGCCTCCTGTGTGTGTGTCTCTCTGTGTCTCTGTGTGTGCGTGTTCCTGTGTGTGTGTGTCTGTCTCTGTGTGTCTCTGTGTGTGTGTGGTAGTGTAGCGGTCGGCACACTGCGCTACGAACCTGGCTGCCCGGGTTTGATTCCCGCTCACGGCCAACGACAACCAGTGGTGAAAATCTGAACCGGTGCTGGGCCTCCCCTGAGTCGACTCGGCCTCAAATGAGTGCTGTAGTGTGTAAACATCGCCACTGGGGAGACAAAGGCGCCCGTGCGTGATGCTGGCCACCCACCCCTCGTGTGCCACAGTGCCGGCCTTCACAGGTGCTACTCGCTAACAGCACTTGCCCCACCAGTCTGTTAACGCTTCACGGGGAACCTTTGTCTTTGTTTGGTGCACAGCCCGTCGTCGTTCCGGACGGCCCCGTCCCCTGGGCCACACGCGACCAGGTGGCGTACGTCGCAGAGCAGGTGTCGCACCACCCGCCAAGTACGTGCCCCTCGCCTCCCGCCTCCTGCTCCCACCTCGCCCCTCGCCTCGCCCCTCGCCTCCCGCCTCCAGCTCCCACCTCGCCCCTCGCCTCGCCCCTCGCCTCCCGCCTCCTGCTCCCACCTCGCCCCTCGCCTCGCCCCTCGCCTCCCGCCTCCAGCTCCCACCTCGCTCCGCGCCTCGTCTACGACGACACTTCCTCTCCCTTCTCCTCGCTTGGGGTCACCTGACCATCGCCTCGCTTCCCATCTCTGCCTTTCCACTCGCATCCCACACGAGATGTGCCGTGGCTGCGGCTCAGGTTCAGACGTCACTCGCCGCTGATGTCAGCCATGGCCAGGTCGATCGAAATCTGGTCTCCAGATTCGGAGACCAGATTTCGCTGCGGCCGCGCCGGGCCGTGGAGTGTGCGCGTGGAGAGGAACCCGCGGTGTCTCTCGCTGCCCCCTTGCAGTCTCCGCCTTCTACGCCGAGTGCTACAGCCGGAGGATTCAGTTCATGGCTCACATCTGGACCAAGTCCAAGTTTCTGGGGGTGTCCGTGGGAGTGCAGAACATTGGCCGAGGTGGGAGCCCCCCCCCCCGCACCATCACCGCAGATGCTTGCCCCCCCCCCTCCCCCCACGCAAAAAAACAAAGATCCACCATATAGCCTTTAACAGACTGTTGGGGCAAGTGCCTTTAGCGAGCACCTTTGAAGGCCGGCACGGCACACGAGGGGTTGGGTGGCCAACACCACGCCCGGCCGCCTTTGTCTCCCTAGTGGCGATGTTTACACACCGCACTAGGTACTCATTTGTGGCTGAGTCGACCTAGGGGAGGCCCTGGATCGGTTCAGATAATCGTCACTGGTGTTGGCCGTGAGCGAGAATCGCAGTGTTCATGGTGCAGCACGCTAACCACTACACTACGGCTCCCCTCCCACGCACATACACACACAAACGTACACACACGTACACACACCCATCCCAAGCACTTGGCTTTCTCCCACCCAGCATCCGCCTCGATCACAACTCCGGCACTTGCCCTGGCCCTCTGCAGGACACTCGCCACGAGGGGCACAATCCGCCGTTGGACGTCGTCCTCCCCACGCCGCGTTGGTCTTGGGGGTTGTTTGGCCATACTTCACCGTGCGTCCCAGTGCGGGTGTCATTTTGGTTTTTGGTTAACCCGCCGTCGTTCGTACAAATTGCAGCTGACAATCGTAGAGGAACCGTTGACAAGCTGGAAGGCAGCGGCCGCGCGGTGAGACGGTACTACCAAAAAGTGTCCAAGCTCTAGTGCCCTCTATATATTAAGATGTTTCCATTCTATGAATGAGTGGACATGTGGGAGGAAACTGGAGCATCCGGAGAGACAACCCACGCATGCGAGGGAGCAACACTCAATCCCAAAAATAAGGGACAGATTATATCAGTCCGCCGTTTGATGTGCCGCCTTCGCCCACAGAACGGGATTTTAGAAACCTTTGTGTGATCCATCAACCCTCGCCTCCACAGTGCTGGGATTACAGGCATGCATAGCCAACAACGATTGGTAATGAGGGTGCCAATGACTGGTTCAGATATTACTCGTGGGCAGTGTGACAACTGCAGTGAATAAGAGGAGGGAGTGTTCTCTCCTGCTCAGTTGGCCACGTGCAGCTCACCGGCACCGGGCACGCTGCAGCGGAGGGAGATTGACTTTCAGAAGTTGGGCCGTCTGGGCCCTTTGGTTTTTTTCCACAAAATCAATAATGGACGCCAGGTGGTGCGGACAGACGGCTATGGAAAGGTCCCCCCCCCCCCTCCGCAAAATCAATAATGCACGCAGGAGCGTCACAGGCCGCGACGGGCACCGAGCACAGGATCTGACGCTGCAATGTTAATGAAGCCAAAGCATCCGTAACAAAATATTTGCAGCATGGGATAGCCCCGACAGGATGACAAAAGATATACGTCATCACGTGGCCGGCATCTCGCCGTTAAAATTATAGTCTTTGCCATCTTCAGTCTCCTGGCCATGCTTGGGTTTCAGAGCTTGCTTGTTCATTTGGAAGAGCGAGAGCGAGACACGGGCGTTGGTGGTGGCGTCTCGGCATGGCTGGGTAAAGTGGCCGCATGTGGCTATGGATGTTGACCTGATTTCAGGCGCAGCCCCAGAAAGGGTGAGTTGGTGCAGTCTCACAAACCGCCTTCCTTTTTGAAGGTGCGTCAATGATGCCTTCTCGTCCACGAGATTCAAATGTCGGCGCACATGGCGATTTTTCCCTCCTCCCTTGGCGATTCAATCACCTGTCACGATTCAGTGGAAGAGATGTGGAGCACCCAGCAGCCTCTAGTGGCTCTATTGGGGTCACATGATCCCATTATGTTACACACACGATCTAAAAATAAATAAAAGATTCTCCCGCCCAGAATGTTACGCGCATATCATGAGCGTGATAATTTATTTTACTCGACGAATGGCTGCATTGTTGCAGGCCGGGTGCTTATCTCAAAGATCCTACGGCACTTTTATGAAGATCGGCAGCACGATTTGTGTGTTGATTTACGGGCAGTTCCTGCTTAAAATCTGCGGTCAAATGTCACCATTAATTGAAATTCATGTCAATTTTTTAGCTGCACAATATTAGTGAGAACTGCATATATATGTGCAGCTTACATTGTTTACATACCTACTACATTGGGATTTGGAATACCAGTTCATAACATTGCATTTTAGTTTAAGTGAATGTTAAATAATGAAATGTGATATTTTTTTTGTAAAGGTGTACAATGTGGTTGTTTAAATCCGTGTGAAAATATATAGCCTGTTTTCCAAATAATTTAAACTTGCTGTGATCTGTGCATGGTCGCTCATGCAACAGCACTATACATGTGTGGTTCGTGTACAAAGCAAGGCAACGATGCTTTATTGAAAGTTGCAAACAAGTGAAAGTAGGTCAACTCTTTATACAAACTAGGTCATGCATGTGTTCAATTGTAGTTTCTTTAAAAGCATGTGGGAGCACTGGCTGAGACGTCATCTTCATGTTCCCAAGGGCACTTCCCGCCACGTGCGACACCTCGCCCATCTAGCCCAGTAGCCGCGCAGCTGACCTCTCTCGATGCGCGTTCGCTTCCACGATTGCTCAAGGTGCTTGCAGAGAACGTGGCATTTATTTTGCCCTCGCAACACCAACTTTTAGGTGATTTAATTGTGGCGGCTGTTTATTGTATTGGGGGTTTAAATATAACTGGCAATAACCCAGGTATATTTGTAAGACAATCGGTATTCCTCAATGTTTTAAATATATTTTTTCTGCTGCCTGATTTGAAGGGTGATTGCCCAAAACGTCAGCTCACGCATCTATCGATTGAGGTCGCGTATATGGCAAATGCAATTAGGATTTTTCAAGTTCGGTTTTGTTTTCGTAGCACATTCCTGGGCATCCATTTGTGCTCAATGAGATTTTTTTTTAGTGATGGCGTGTATCATCTCCGCACCCTCTGTGACAAATTGCAAAAAAAAATCGGCTTAAAATTACCATACTGCTTTTGGAATATTCATTTTATTTTCTGGAATTCAATATTCATCGTTATTTGGATTATAAGATGCTTCAGTGTCGATGAAGCGATACAAATCTCGTCGCACAATCCCCCAACGTGTGATTTAAGTTACAAGGTAAAAAAAAAATTGTCTTATAATCCGGAGGCTACGGTCAGGAAGAGTAGGCCAAGAACGACCCGTGGCCACGCGCTGAGAGCTGCTGTCGTGTCGCAGGCTGCGTGTCTCTGCTCCGCCAGCAGGAGGACTACATCCTCACCTTCCCCAGCGGATACGGTCGGTACGTTGTGACGTCGATGCTCACGGGTACCACGTGGCCACCCTGGGGCGTGACGTGGATGTTGAGGCCCCACGTGGCACAAGTTGTAATGTCCGTGTGAAAGCCCATCAGTCGTCATCGTTATCAAACCTGTGGTACATGGCGGCTTGTGTTTTACTTTGCTTGTATTTATCTTGTGCCCAGCATTCTGAGCTTCTGGAACTTCCTAGAGCATTGATTGTTGTAATTACTGTCATCAGCAAATCTGAGATTGTCTTGTATATACCGCACGTGTTCATGCGTAGTACCACAAACCGTGTCCTTGTTCATGCAGGCACACAAACCTGTGTCGGTGGACCATTCACAACATCTGGACCACTCGGGTATCTCTATCACGTGCTAGTAAAGCGACCACATTTCTGGGCGGCTCAACCGGTACACGCATTGCGAGCTAGCAGCCCATTCCGTCCGTCATGCCCGCCCACTCGAGCACTGGCCCCGCCCACTCGAGCACTGGCCCCGCCCACTCGAGCACTGGCCCCGCCCACTCGAGCACTGGCCCCGCCCACTCGAGCACTGGCCCCGCCCACGCAAGCACTGGCCCCGCCCACTCACATTGACCCTGCCTACTGCACAAGGGCCCCACCGATTCATTCGTAGCCCTGACCGCTGCTCCGGGTCGCCCTTGCCTGTATCGCGTGTCGCGCATCGCGCGAAAAAGACCCAAATCCCAAATTCTACTCTTAGGTTTTTTCGGTAAAGTCACGTAGGTCAAAAAAAATAGCTACAGTGATTTTACTGGAGCAGTTACACCTGATGACGGAGGCTTGTGTTGCTTCCGAAACGTCATGATTGAATTTCGTTATTTTCATTTATTATTATTATTTTATTTTTTACCTACGTGACTTTACCGAAAAAACCTAAGAGTATGAATCCTTGCAGTCACGAAAGCTTCAAATCTAGAATCCCAAATTCTAGCCGATGCTTTGGGACTTCTCCTGAGAACAGGACGTTGTCAAGGCGAGGCTGCTCCGGCCAAAGCAGGATTCTTGGTTGCGTTACTTAAGTGGCGACCGATTTCTGGGAGTCTAAACCGTGTTGGGTGTGTGGGCGCGCGTTCCCAGATCCATCCTGACGGTGCCGTGGGTGGAGCTGGGGGGCGAGTGCTCCGTGCGCTGTGCGCGCTCGGGCTTCCAGGCCAGCGTCACCTTCCACACGAAGCCCTTCTACGGGGGCCGGCGCCACCGCGTGACCGCCGACATCTAGTGAGTGGCACGCGGCCTCGCGTCTGTGTGCGGAAGGGTTCACGCGGCAGGAAAAGTGGCCGTGTCGCCCTTAAGCAGCCCTTGGCCCAAAAATGCTTCTTGGTGGCACTCAGGGTGGCAAAATCTCCTAAAGACATTAGAAATTAAATAATTACACAGATTACAAATGTGTATGCGAGCAAAGGCACCGTGCTAGCTTTTTTTAATGGAAAAAAGGAACTTTAACAATGTATAGTTTATCTTAGTGATGCACCGTGTCAGCTATTATTCATTGGGGTTGTTTCACCATACTGCACCGCACTTGGAATTCGGATCGGTGATGGGGAGAGAGAGAGAGGGGTCCAGGACAGCTTCAGATGTAGTATGATGGTAGCCACGACCGGGAATCCAATTTAGGTCACTGTAACCCCCCCCCCCCCCACTGTATTTGGGCCATTCAGAAAATTGCGGCGTGAGTAGAGTGCGGACTGGGTCCGTTTCTGTGTGGAATCGGCCGCACATGAATAGAAAATTGTGGAACAGGTCTGGTTTTATGCGAAAAGGCCCCTTTATTTTTCAAAAAAGTGGCAGAATGTTCCACGAAATAGTTACAGAGATCAGGCCTCTCATCTCACGACGTGATGCACACAGAATTCTGAAAGAAACGTAAAGCAATAAATGGGATCTAACATTGCATGGCACTGTATATATGATTAAGGCTGAATGTACACATCTTGAACGAAGAGCAGATTACATTGTAATGGGTTCGCTTAAGCGTAAACTGGAAATCTAAGCGAACCGTCACTTAGTGCAGGCAGCCACGCGTGGTCCACACGGAGCGGTGACGGCAACGCTCGTCTCATTAAATACCCAAAACGCCCCCCCCCCCCCTCGTTGATGATGGAGACATCAAAACATGTTCACCAAAAATTGGTTCAAATTTAAATTCTCCCACACGGGCATCAATCCCTCTGGACTAAGTGCAGAGAAAACCACCTTTGGTGCGGTTCCCATTCATCAAAAAAGCCCCTCTATGCAGCTTCCTAATGACATGATGAATTAGGGTAAGTTATTGTCTGTTCTCCTCTGCATAATTAGTTCTCGATAATGTCTCGTCCTATGTGGGTTAAATGCATTTCTACGCTTTACTACCCTCGTACATTACATTCTAGTTATTTTAATGATGTTAATGATGAGAACACTTAGTATTATGTTTCACATTTAATACTCTTTGTCCAGGGCATGTTGGAAAATGTGGAACTTATTGGTAGCTTAAAAAAAAACTGTTCAAATTATGTTTACGCTCCGTTATCTGGATTTGTTCATAATCGCAGCGCTCGGGTTACACGGAGCGTTGCTATGGGGCTGTTGTACGGGCAGGGGGTACCCCCCCCCCATGCCGTGTACAGTTCAGTGAAGACGAATGCCTCCTGTACCCGTGTCGTGGCCTCGTGCTGTGTGCACGGACCGCCGTGTGTAGACGCAGCAGTGCAAGTGCCGCGTCGATGTTGACGCCGCGTCTTGGGACGACTTTCACAGGGCACGTCGCTCGTACACCGCGGATTTAATATCAGCTAGCACATTCCGGCAATTATTGTTTGTGCAGCCCACGTCCATCTCGCCTTCATGTGCTGTTCCTGTCCCTAGGATCACAGGGATTATTACGGAGAGACAATACATTGTTACTCTGGTCACAGTGCCTCTTACCTGATAATCCCCACTCCAAGCCAGCCTGGCACAGTTCTGGAAAATATCGAATGAGAATGTACACCTCAAGCTCGCTCGCAACGCTCACGGCTCCTCTGAGTCCACGCCCAGCACAAGCGGCCCTCCAACGTGAGCGCATGCGAATGCAGAAGCGTTTCGATGATTAATTGTCTTTTCTTGGTGTGACCTCGCAAAGACACGGGTGAGATGGCAATCCAGACCGGCAGTCACTTTTTTAAATCGTTTTACATATTGCAAAGACGCCCTGAAATCAAAATCGCCTGTGAGCATATCGGTGTGATTGTATTTCCACGTCCATTTGGGGTTAGTATGCATGTGATTATTGTGCAGGGAGTGGAGGTGCAGGAGTGTCGGCTCAAGAATCAATATTAATCAATGAATGAATAGTTCCATGCCGACTGGGCGGGCTTACACGAGTGACCCAAGGCCTGCTTTGGCTGCGGTGGTCGTGATGAAAGCTACAAAACAGCCTCTTGCTCTGAGACTCTACCCAGGTCGTGGCGCCAAGTTAGGGTGCCGTGGTGGTGAGATGTTAACTACCTCACCTGGTATACAGGCGGTTGTGGATTTAATCCGGACGCTGACGCCAGTATATTTGGAGTTTGCATGGTCTCCTCGTGGTTGCGTGGATTTTTCTCCAGGTCCTCCGGAGTTTCTCTTCCACATTTAGAATCAACATCACGCGTTTAGAGAATTCGGCCGCTATAAATTTCCCCACGATAAGCCACTTCGTTGAGCTATCATTTGTGGCCAGGTCACTTCTGAAACAGAGGTATACAGCTCCGTGGACCTTACCTGGTAAAATAAAACATTGAAGTCCTGTGTGAAGTCCTGTGCCGTGTCACGTACTTGGTTTGAGACGCCGCCGCCGCTGCTGCTGTTGTTGTTGTTGTGTGCAGTGAACCCAAGGAGAAGAAACCCTTCTGCTCGATAGAAGGGGAGTGGAACGGGGTGCTGTTCACGAAAGAGACGAACGTGGTACGTTCACGCGGTTCATCTGTGTACATCCCACTGTAACGTGAACGAGCATGTAACTGTCGCCATCGGACACCATAATGCATCATTAATGCACGCTTTAGCACTCGGCCTTTGGTTTTATCGATAAGCATATAAAAGTATTTGACATCTAAGCTTTTATTATTACACGTGGCCTACACGTATAATGTGATGTTTATTTGCAACCGTCAGCAGGGAGAGCTATGTCACGCCCAATATTGCATGAAACTACTGCGTGTAAGTACGTCCATTGCTTATCGAAGAGAGTCTCGCCAAGTCTCAAGACTCGTTTTCACGACAATTGGCTCGGTGGTGACAAGTGTTTGCACTTAGAGAAGCCTTCATGCTGACCGAGGAGGCTCCTGCTTGTGGCCAGATGGCGGCGTGCCAATACATTGGGAGGAGCGTGATGAATACGTGTGTAAGAAAACCGCATCGATCCATGATACATTTTGAGGGGCTCCGATGCCATGAGCTGGCAAATTTACATCCAGTTTATAATGAGCGTTTTTCCCTTCCGACGTCCCACGTTCACGATAGTAACATTTTGGAATAATAAATAAATGGCAGCTGCTTTAACATCGATGCCGTACAAAAGCATCGCAGCAAGGTGAATGTTTTCTTACTGTTATCGCTGTAGTCGTTTTCGTTATTGCTGCATTTCATATATTGGTGTGGCGGGTCGGTGGCGCAGCGATTAGCGCACCGCACTGTGAACCTGCAAATGAGTTCGACTCCTGCCTGTGACTAACATCAGTGGCGAGTGACTTCTGAAGCGTCAATTGGCTCCTCCATCACCTAAGCCTGCACCGACCAGCATGTTGAAGTATAGTCAAACACACCCATGCAAACTGCACAGCGTGGAGAGGCTGTCATCCGGCATTGGATTGACCAAGGCTCTAAATTATGGTAACAGTTATTCATATGACACGGTGCCTGTGAAACTATTTATGCAATGTTATTGATTTGTGCAAGCATCAAAAATTTTTTTTTACCACAACGGTTTTAATTATGCACGGTTACTTAAAAATAACTCCGTGTAACGCGCACAGCATTTGCTCACTCTAGAAGAGAGACCGACTTAATTTGAAAACAAATTATTTTAAAATGACGTTTCTTCCCGCTTGTTACACAAATCCTGACGCCACTGTGGTGTGCGTTGACGCGACACACAGGCAGAGACTCTCTCCCCGCCACGCCGTAACAAGTCTCTTCCCCCAGGCGCTGTCCAGATGCTGATGCTAGGTGCAGTCCTGTTCGCGAAGGTGATAATGATGTCAAGTTATATATAGCATCGGTCATGCGAATGTTACATTGTGATGGACGCAACTCCGTCAGCCGCAGCCTTTCCGCAACAGTTGTCTCCCGAGATGGAATTCGAGGCCCATCCATGATGTTTAAACATTTATAGGGGGAGAAAGTGCATCTCACGAGTTGATGTTGACCACAGATACATCGGAGGCATGCGGTGCCTCGTATTTACATGCACCGATTTCGAGCATTACCATCGTTTTGAGGAGACGAAAAGAAAAATACAGCCCTTGATTCATCGACTGCTGGAAGGCGGCCCTCCATGCCTTCCGATTACAGGGGTTGTTTGATCATACTTCACCACGCTGGTCGGTGAGAGTTGGTGAATTTGGACGATCCAGCAGGTTCATGTATCACACGGTACTGGTGTTAGCCACGGCCAGAAATTAAACGCGGGTGATCGGGTTCGTAGTGCAGTGTACGCTAACCACTGCGCCTCTGCTCCTCCCAAATACAGCATTTACAATCCTGTAAATGTGGGGTATCGTTTGAGAACACGTCCGTCACAAACTGGGCGAGCAAGCGGCGTCCTTGCTGGGCAGCGCGCCCAGCGACGCGGAGCGGTGGCCGGGGTCGTTTAAGGCCTCGGCAGCGATGTAAATCTAAAACAAGTGCTCTCGTTAATTGTCCCCTGGGCCCGCCCAGCCTCACGGCGGCGGCGCACTCTTCATGGACACGCGGAGCCTCCCGACGACGAAGAAGAAAGTGCGCCGGGTGGAGGAGCAGCAGGGGAACGAATCGCGACGGTAATGCCGCTCGGCCCCGGATCGCTCGCGCACAGCCGTGCAAGGGGCGGACGCAGCCGCGGCTGTGGCGTCGCGGCTGGCATGCCCCCCCCTCCCCGTGCAATGACGTTAAGGCTTTTTAGCGGTTTTGGCTGAATAATTATTATTGGCCTTGATTAGCCTCCCGGGAAATGTCGGTGTTTAGTCAACCATTTTGCAGAGGCTCACAAAAATTATAACTCGGATACCTCTCACATTTCACCGTAACTATACCCATTTTATTTTCTCTCTCGTTGAAATCAACCTGGGTCGAGACGCAGCATTGCCAGAAGTCTCGGCGTGCACGAGCAGGTGGCATTGCAGCGATACGGGCTGTGAACAAGACGGTCGCGCTGAACTCGGTACACCAGCGGTAAAGCGCGCGTGGCAGAGGCCCCGGTGCAAGGAGTGAAATGGGGTCATCCCTGTCCAATATCCCCCCCCTCCCAGTGCAGTTGCACCACCGACGTACTCGATGGTTCTGCCACTGGGATTCGGCAGAATAGACGGCGGCAGCACACGTGCATGGGTTCAGAGCGATCCTTGCCTTGGTTCTCAGGGTAGTATTCTACAAGCGAGAATACTCGAGCATCGCGGATGGAGCAAAACGCAACTTTCCAGCAATTTGAAATAACACGAACTGGAAGGTTAAAACGGAAACAATAATTAATTATTTAAATGAATCTCAGCCCTGGATCGTGTAAAATGCATGTAATCGTTGTTGGGGGGGTGGGGGGTGTGAATCAATACAATCTGAGGACGTTGTTAAATAATTCATTTTTAATTGACTTTAATGGAAGATTTTTTTAGAAACCAAAAAACGAAATAACAATTAACACGGTTCTCTGGTATCCCTGTTGGCATTTGGAGGTTTGGAGGCTCCATTTTGCCACCACGTAACATCTGGCACGGCGGTCACGGATGGATCTCTGGAGGTCACACGCCGTAGGTCACACGCCGTAGGTCTGCCTGTGCACTTGCGCCGTGAGCCCCTCCCACAGTCGCCCACTCCCACACTTTCAGACTCGCCCCCAGCTTCCTTTGCCCCCCCCCCCCCCCGAATTTTCACAGCCAGATGACGGTAGCCAGAATTGCATCATCTGCTGAGGATTAACGCCGCTATTAAAGGAGTAATTTAATTATTATTGTTAATCTTTTTTAAGCAATCTGACTTTTTGCGGCGCTGGTATGATGCCTATCGGAGAACGGAAGCCACGGCCATTACGAGTATCGAGAGCCCTTCCTCCTCTTGCATCAGCTGTGTGGTGGCCTCCAGGTCCTCGTATATCCGGCGCTATTAGAGGCCTGCGCTTGTCTTAGAATTTGCTGCCGTAGAGGCTCACGGGAGAGGCTCACACCGTTGGATAGAGGGGCCCTGTGACCTATGTCCCTTGATGCCACTCAGACTTGCGGTTGCCAACTGTCCTGGTTTTCCCAGGATTGTCCTCTTGTTGAGATGGCCCATCCAGTGAAATACAGTTTTCCGAGGACATTTAAAGTCCTGGGTTGTATCAGCTGCATAAGAACGAACCACGCAGGTGATGCGTTTTACATGTAGTAGTTCTAACCCTTTGCCGGGATTGAGATTATTGCAATGGTATGTCCCAATTATTTCTACATTAGGGAGGTGGCAACCCTACTCTGATCACCCAGGGTAGCAAAAGCTAAAAATAACGATTGAACCATTTTATCTCTAGGTCACAAATGTGTGAAAGCAAGGTCACTCCTCTGGTAGCCTTTAATGAGACATGTTTTTTAAAGAAGGATAACCAGAGTATTACAGAAAACCATTTTGGGCGGGAAAAACCCCCCATAACAAATGTGAATATTTTCATATTCCGTGGATGTTTCTAAAGGAGTGTGTCGTCTATAAAACGGATGGTAAATGTGGCGCCAAGCTTTCTACCCATGGTGGACACTGCCCGCGGTGGCCACTGGAAGCATTTGCCACCCCGGGTGATACCGCCCACAACCGTCTCGTGTCTCCACCGAGTTGCAACTGCGAGTGCACGTGCTGGGGGCAGCTGCCACGTGCTGGGGGCAGCTGCCACGTGCTGGGGGCAGCTGCCACGTGCTGGGGGCAGCTGCCACGTGCTGGGGGCAGCTGCCACGTGCTGGGGGCAGCTGCCACGTGCTGGGGGCAGCTGCCACGTGCTGGGGGCAGCTGCCACGTGCTGGGGGCAGCTGCCACGTGCTGGGGGCAGCTGCCACGTGCTGGGGGCAGCTGCCACGTGCTGGGGGCAGCTGCCACGTGCTGGGGGCAGCTGCCACGTGCTGGGGGCAGCTGCCACGTGCTGGGGGCAGCTGCCACGTGCTGGGGGCAGCTGCCACGTGCTGGGGGCAGCTGCCACGTGCTGGGGGCAGCTGCCACGTGCTGGGGGCAGCTGCCACGTGCTGGGGGCAGCTGCCACGTGCTGGGGGCAGCTGCCACGTGCTGGGGGCAGCTGCCACG
Source organism: Lampetra planeri (assembly GCF_965212315.1). Lineage (NCBI taxonomy): Eukaryota > Metazoa > Chordata > Hyperoartia > Petromyzontiformes > Petromyzontidae > Lampetra > Lampetra planeri. Next base: position 11,977,479 of record NC_136130.1, on the reverse strand, counting down.
TGCTGGGGGCAGCTGCCACGTGGGAGTGGCACCACGGCGGGGGCCAGCTGACGTGCGATGGAGTCCTCGTGGCGCCGCCTACCAACGCACGCCGAGACTTTTTGGCAATGTCTCGTTTCTCAACACGGCTTCATAAACAAACATCAGCGAGAGGGACCTACGTTATTATTTATCATGTATTAAGTGTGTTAACAAGCTGCCTGCAGCAAGTTGCGAGCCTCTGCAAAGTCAATAGCTAAAGGCTAACATTTGCTGGAATGAACATTTTCTTCCTGTAAGATTTCAAGCAAAAAGGTATTAAGTGATTCATCATTGATGAATACTGCACAGAATGGAAGGAGACTGATATTTAACTGTTATGAGATAACATTATGGTTGTACAGTGCATGTTTTAAAAAGAAAATGACAGTGTAAACCGTGATACTGGAGACATAAAATAATAACCGAAGTTTATAAAACTATTTAACATTTGCAAAAAAAAAATTATGTACCCTGGAATAAAATTTAGAGATGCGGGAAAAAAAATTAACAGCTCGTTTCACGTCAAACAAAGGGGTGGAAACGTAGTGCGGCGGTTATGCATTCGCAGATTGCTTTAGACGATTGCGGTTGAAATCCGACAGGCCACCCCGGTTAATACTGCGCAGTGTATTACCAGTACAAGACGTTCGCGCAGTGCTTGAAGATCCCCAGACGTCGCCCGCCAGAGCAGGCCACTGTAAGCCAAATGGGCCAAATTTTACAAATTCTAAAAATGACCCAGCTTACACATAGCAGTAGTAACCGTTGCCTCCTGCTGGTAGAGTCATGCCCACTCGCAGGCCATGTGCCGAGTCACCTTGTGCCACAGGGACAGTTGCCGCTCGGGTTGACCTTCAAAACATTTGCGGTGAGATGCGCTTCACTTAAAATCGCGCGTACAGCGGTAGGTCGCCTCGGTGTGAAGGGCGTTCCATAAATAACAAATGGTCAGCATTATCATTATCATCAACCAGCTGTTCCTCTCTTCCGCCTTGCACACCCACCTCCCCACGGGTCCCCCCCCGTGCCGGCTCGTGGCCAGGCTGTGGAGGGAGGTGACGCGGAGCCTGCGGGCACGTGACCTGGAGGCGGCCACGCAGGCCAAGCACCGCGTGGAGGAGCGGCAGCGAGCCGAGGCGCGCGAGCGAGCGGCGAGCGGCGCCCCCTGGGAGACGCGGGTACGGCCCCCACCCCACCGGCCCCCACCCCACCGGCCCCCCTCGCCCTATCACGCACGCATGGCATGAGGACAAAGATCCCCTTCTCCCACGTAGCCTGCGCATGCTGTTGGGGCAAGTTGCTTTTCACGAGCACCCAATGTTAACCCGTAGCCTGGAATCGAACCGAGATGGCCTGGTTCGTAGCCCCGTGCACCAACTTCCTGCGCTAAATGCTGATGGAACAAAGACAAAGATCGCCCATGTAGCATACATCGACTGTTGGCGCAAGTGCTGTTGGAATCCGATGACTTGGTCCGTAGCCCAATGCACCAACCGTTGTGCCACTGCTCCCCATGCTCGTAAAACAAAAACCACACAAAGATCACCTGTTGAGTCCGCATAGAATGTTGGGACAGGTACGTTTATCGAGCACCTAAAGCCAGCAATATCGCATGGTCAGTGCCACACCTGGCTGCCTTTGTCTTCCCATTATAGAGGTTTTCACACCGCATCAGGTATTCATTTAGGAGCTAGTTGACCTATGGCATTATCCGTTCAGATATGTGCCACCTGATGTTAGCAGTGGCTGAGAATTGAACTCTGGTCATTGGGTTCGTAGCACAATGTAGAAAACAGGGCAACACTTGCACAGGCTCGCCTAGATACACACGTAAAAGTGGCCACAGGTCAACGCACGTACATAGACATGGTCACATATACGTGTACACACATGTAGATACATTCACGTACACAAAAAAACGCGTGCTTACACGTACATATGAACACACCCACAGAACAGCAAGCACGCGTGTACATTTACACGCAAATTAACGCGCACACAATGAAGCATGCACACACACGTGACATGACCAATGTAACTTTGCCTGCCGAAAAAAAACTCCACCTGATGAGATTCTTCCGGTTCTATTTGCTTGGGGCTTCTCATGCAAAACCAATCCAGATAACCGCAGGATGAATTGTATTCAGGCCAACCCGAGTGTGTGAGGCCAGCACAGACCTTCTTAATCAGAGGGGCCACATTCCCATCACACCGATGACGAACTCGCCCAGAGCGAGCGCTAGGAGGGTCCTGCGGTGGGCCCTGCAAGCATCGAGTGGCCCTTTGACCCACCCGAGTTCTCCCCGTAGTGGCGAGTGTCACCGCCACTGGTAGTCTGCCCCCCACATTCCAGCTCTACTGGAGCCAGACCAAGCACCACCGTGACCCAGAGCTGCTTGTGGAGTGGACCTGGCCGGGTAGATTCCTTGCCACGTTTTACAGACAGGGATTAAAACGTTACTTTACTTTAATTCTCATATTTCAGGAATATCACTAGATACCTAGTTTGATTTTCAGTAGGGTTGGTGATGGAACAATTAAACTGATAGTCAAATTGGTCAATTTGCCTCCCTAAACAATGATAAATCAGCCACGCATGAATTACAATTAACAAAAATGGGAAACTCAAGATTTTTCTACAAAAGTAGCGATTCCAACAAATTGGAATAATAAAACTAAACAAAAAAATCCGTAATAGCTGCACGAATTGAACCCCTGGTCTATGATGGGAGTAGAAAACAGGCACACATCTGCGTTATAAATATAACATGAGTGATACATTAACAGATAAATCCATTCATCCGTTGTTGGAAAGCAATATTCATTTTTTCAGGGTCAGCTGCTGCAACTCGCAACGTTTTGCTGCATTTACAATCCCTGCTTAAGTGTGCTGTCAAAATACAAATGGTGATCATATCTCAGAACAGCGCATCTCTTGCCGGCTCTCATCTCATGGTGGCGTGCAGAGGGACCGAAGGCTTCTCTATTGCTTGCTGCAAGTGTCCGTTGCAAAATGTTTGTCTGCAAACGCAGATGGTTTGTATCCAAATGTTACGAGGTCTTCGTCACATCTCTAGGACTTAATTCATCTGTAGAAGGCTTCTTATGGAACACTCGTACCAGAGTGCACAAGTGGAGGTACTTCCGCTAGCAATTACCCGAGCAAGAAATTGCAGGGCTGCACCTTTAAATTGTATATGCTGGTTATTTAAATTGTTTAACGTGGCGACATCGATTTGATGCACTCAACAGTATAGTTACGGACACGTTTTGTCGAGGTCACGTCGTGTTCGATGTTACGTCGTGTTCGATGTCACGCATGGGACTTGTTCCGTCCCGTCTCCCTGGCAGCTCTTCCAGAAGCGTGGGGAGCACTGGGAGTACGCGAGCCCCCTCGCCAAGCGCCTAGAGGTTACGGGGCAGCCGTGACCTCGCGGGATCCCTGCACGGCCCTGGGGGAGGGGGCGGCGGCGGTGGCGGCCCGACACCGGGTAGCTCAACGCGTGGGCGAGGAGGCGCGCTCCGTCAACCTTCCTCTGGTGCTCGTTTCCTGTGGGCCCTTCCCCCGCGTTAACGTTGGGCCTGTCACTCGGGTTGACACCTGCCAGGTACACGACAAAAGCAACCAGGACATATCAATGGGAAGGAGATGTCACAGTGCCGGAGGAGGGGAGAACTCCGTGCGAGTGCAGCGTCTTGACGACTGGTGCGTTATTCCACAAAACTGGCAAAAACCGGAACTTTCTTCGTCCGAGCGAAGACTCGCGTATTTCCCAGGATGGCTACCTCAAAAAGAAGACAATCCTGGCATCGAGGTAGCCGTCCTGGGAAAAACCTAGGGACGGGTGGCAACCCTATTCGTTACAACGTTGAGAGGCTCCGAGGCACCGGGTGGGAGTCGTCGCTCGATCCGAGGGGACCAGGCACCAGGCACCACCTCTCGCGGCTCCCTCGCTCTGGCCGTGGCTGAAAGTGCTGCCGGCGCAGCCTCGCCACGCCATGTGGAGACCACCGGTGGTGGAGCAGATGCGGCTGCCACCTCAGGGACAGTTGCGATTTACGAGCCGCTCCCTTCCTCGCTTGGTCGCCCTCCTTGGGCCGCGAAACCTCGTAGGGAAAGTGACCTTTGGCGGAGACGGGGCCGCAAAGGCGTCTCACCCCCCCGCCCCCCCACACGGCACCCCCAGCCGGCACGCGTGCTTGCCGTGGTCTTTGCTCCCGCGTCACATCCCCAGCCCTCCTCGCGACGCCGGCTGCACGTCCCCACAGCTGGGCCCAAGGTCGAGTTCAGTAGTCGTCAACTCAGGTTACTTGTGGCTCCACAACGATCGAGCAATTTCACATCGGAAAATCTTCACTCGCGTCCAGGAGACATGGAAAAGTCTTGCCGGGTGTGATGCCACCGATTTATGCATCACATAAAATAACCAATAAGTCAGGTCGAAGTGTGAGACTCCCAACCTGTGGGCTGCAAGGTTTTCTAGGAGATAACAGGACCGCAAGTGGGTTGTGAACCCATCATCTGTGCGAGTCTCTTTAGCAAGTGCAATCTCTACAGCCACTCCACATTCATTCCACACGAGACGCTGCTGTAAATGGGATTGACCGAGCAAGTCAGATGGCAAAATAAAACAAGTCATCCGCTCCTCGTGTGCAGTTGCGCAAGGGTGCCTAAGTCTTCGATCCCGTGATGAGAATGCAATCTCGCAGCAAAGATTGGGGACAAAGTTAGTGCACGTGAAGAACAGGGTCATTCCCCAGCCACTACACAATGGTTACATAATATCGCACTGACATAGCTTTGAGAATTACTAGAATTGTTTACTTGACAAATGTATTAAATACATTATTTGGTAACGCAATAATAGACCCTCGTCTGTATGTAAAAAAAATCATTCCTGCTCTATTTAGTGTGCAAGTTGTATGCAGTCTCAAAATACTTGCAGAATTGACGAGATGATCAAACACGGGCAGAGCGAGCCTGCGAGTAGCACAGTGGTAGAGCGAGCGGCTCACAAATGGGGAGAGGTTCCGAGTTCAACTCCTGGCTGGGGGTTGTGGCTCAAGCCATCATCCCCTTAGGGTCACGAAAATGAGTCCCCCAGTGTTGTGGTAAAGCTACATCTTAGACTGGTTACTGCGTATCGAGGTGTACGCGGGAGAATCGATGGACTCCGTAATGAGTCGACAAAACCCTTGAAGCCACCAGAGGCGCTAAAACCACCACAGTGTTTTGAGACGAATGGATTTTGGCGACCAGAGAATTGAAAACGCTGAAATAGCGAGTGCCGGGAATCGTTTCGGGCTTGCAAATCGGCACAAAGTGTTGGCAATAATCCAAGGAGAGTGGCCCCGTCTGTGCGCTGCGCGGGAGACGGCGAGAGGTGCAGAGGAGCCCTCGTAACGCCGCTGCACTCGGGTTGCCACCTCCGAGAAACATACAAATCCAGGACGCGTCGTGTCGAGAAGCGTCATCTCGCCTGTCCAGAAGAGAGGACCGCATGCAAATGCCTTGCCTTGAGGAGTGGTGAAATGTTGCACAACCGACAAACTGGGAATTGTTGTAGGTCCTGGCAAGACGTCGTAGACGGATGTTTTCAGGACCGTTACTTAAAATAAGTAGAGACTTCTGGGAAAACTAAGACGGGCGGCAACTCCACCCAGCACACGAGCAACTTCAGGCCCAGGGGCCCAACGCAGCCCACGTTCCCGTGTTGGAGACTCGCCACATGCACCGGTGCAGGCCGTTTGTTCAGTCCGCTGCTGGACGAGGGCCTTCTCGCACCGTGCAGAGAGCGCCAATTGACCACACTTCACCACTGTGGTCAGTCCCAGTTGGTGCGGGGAACATTGCATCGGGTTTTGCTGTGCTGCCCCCTGCTGCCCACGCTGCTTACTGCGCGTGCGCGGGTCTGGTGGTGGTGGAGGGCCCTCCCGGCCACTGTTCTTCACTAATTCCCAGTGGGGGGAGGGGAGGGGCATATTCGGCGATAAGACCTCGGTGTGCGATGGCCACCGCACATTTGAAACCATTGGGGTTTGACGGCACGATGGAACGTTTTCACTTTGTGTGATGTCGGGGGCCGCACTGAAGCCACCGTTGGCTCCGCGGGCCTTGCGATGAGGACCACTGCTCCAGGCTCTACCCAGCGTGGCTACCACGGGCCGGACGATGAAGTTCCATGGCAATAGAACTCGCACGCGGGCATTGGGCAAAGCTAGCTGGGCGCACAGGGTCACTGTACCTTCCCATGGTGGTTGGCGTTAAGGTGTGTAATGTAATCAAAACTCAATGCTATTCAGATTAAAGTTGTCAATCATTGTCTATCACCTGCCATGACTATTTGCCACGGGCCTGCGATGGATTATTCCACGGAGTGTTCCACGGAGTGTTCCACCGCAGGACCGTGGGAACTTGCAGCGTCTTGGCGAAGCCTTCACCCAGCAGGGGCTCGAACAGGGCCGATGTTGATGCGATGGAAACTCAAAATGCCGACACGTTTGGCACGATTTCAAGCACGAGAAAAGCCTACACACAACACCTGTGCCACTTCAGCGGTGCAGTGATTGCTGTGGGTACAATCGTAGTGAACAAATGAGGTGCGCGGACGCACGCGAGGGCTTTGATACGCGAGTTGTGTGGAGTCCAGTGGCCCAAGGCTGAGCGTGTTGACACGAATACTCGCCCGCCCAGAGGACTGTCTGTAGGCGATGCTACATTCAGACGGCGAATGTTTTATGCTGTAACAATGTGTTTGTAAGGCGTTATATTAATATTACACGTATTCTAATTAAGCACTTACATTTTACACGCCGTGTATCACTCGTCCCTTAGCCAATCCATTTAATTACTTATTGCGGTGTTCATGGGCACTAACAATTGACGACTATAATGCCTGCAGTAAGACAACTATAGGATGGCATTCTTACTCCATTCGGAGTTAGGGTTGGGGTCAGAAATGTGGTCAGGGTTGTGATTCAACATCACTGCTCCACTAGACGGCAGACAGAGCCCATTCGCAGATAGTTTGTCAAATGTTGTGAATAGTCAAATATTCCATCACGGTTTTTTCTTCAGGAGTTATAATTGCATACCGGTCGCCTGTTTTTGAAAAGTGATTTTTTTTCCTTTTCATTAAAATTGTGTTACATGCTTGAGCTGTGTGTGTGTGTGGATCAATCCGGCACGGGTCGGTGGTGTGTGGAGCAGGGTTGGTAGCAGCACCGCATTTCACTTCCACAGAGGCCCATGGGACTCGGCAGCAGCCCACATCATCGTTTACACGTTTGGGGTATTCATCACAAAGTGGGAACGTGATCACTGCAGGAAACAGAGGCTCACGTTACCAAACGCCTCGGCCTTTCAAGGGGACGACCCTGGAAGAGATGCCACAAAACTCCTGCCAACATCTCCAAGTCCTCTCTCAAAGTCATCAATTTTTCAATTCATTTCATCTTCATTTCTGGTGGGGTGGGCAGGGGGTGCAAGTCTGCTTACTCAGCTGCGTCCAGTGGTTCATTCCCTGCAACTCTGTTACACCATCCAAAACGCTCTCGTCACTTTAAACTTAAAATAAATGAAAAACACGTGTGGCATTAATCATCATCTCCCTTGCGATATGGGCATTGGAGGCGTTTATCCTATAAACGCATCTAAATACGTGCAGCGAATGCAATAGATTCTACAAGTTATACACGCGCGCACCAATATATTCATGAACATATGTTGCAGTACAACACTTGCAAAATCCCGACAATGGTGTCCAGGGCCCAGTGGCGCAGTGCATCACCTCCACGGCGACTCGGCGGGAGGGTACTCGGCCCATCATCCCTCTTTCCGGAGGTCGATAAGTAGTACCACTTTGTTGGGGAAGTCAACAGCGGTTGTGTTATGGAGAGACTTGCGCCCCCCCCCCCCCATGAGAAATGTGGAATGTTCACTGGAAATGTAGTTACCTAATGCAAACATCAAAGTTTAGACACAAACTTGATTGGAACGTGTCTTTGCAAATGAAAAGGCATGCACATAAATGTTGTCCTATTCTATCCACGCACGGTGTTTCGCATGGATAATTGAAACAGCCACATGGAGCGTGTCTAGAATGTGTGTGGCGGGGTTCGCCACACTCGTGAGGCAGAGACGAGGGCACTGCCGCGTGGAGGCCGTGGCTGGGGACAATTTAGGTTGGATGAGTTTCCAGCAACGCCAACTTTTCACACGGAATCCATCAGCTGGCTAATAACGAAGACAAGACGGAAACGTCACAATGGAGCTCCCCAAAGCGAAACAAACGACGCTGCTCAACGCTGCGTGTCCGTTGGCGCGACGAAGATGAGACGCAATAGGCCTCAACAACGACCTCGGTTGTGTTCGATGGACAAGTCGGAGCTTAACGCAACGAATGTACACCATGCAGGTCTGCGTTTCGCTACGAGGGCGGGCAGGGTGGCTCTGTGCTCGTGTAATAACAGAGTCAACCGACGGTGTGTGGGGACTAGTGGCCACGGGAGGTAATGACAGGGTAGTCAGCCTGCAGTGCGAATGGACTGGTGGCCACAGGAGGTAATGGCAGGGGAGTCACCCTGCAGTACGAATGGACTAGTGGCCACGGGAGGTAATGCTAGGGGAGCCAGCCTGCAGTGTGAATGAACTGGTGGCTACGGGAGATGACAGGGGAGTCAGCCTGCAGTACGAATGGACTAGTGGCCGGGGGAGGTTATGCTAGGGGAGTCAGCCTGCAGTACGAATGGACTGGTGGCCACGGGAGATAATGACAGGGGAGTCAGCCTGCAGTAGGAATGGACTGGTGGCCACGGGAGGTAATGGCAGGGGAGTCAGCCTGCAGTACGAATGGACGGGTGGCTCCGGGGATGATCGAGAATAGGAGGGTGGCCAGGTGACGGAAGAGGAGTCAGCTGGTCGAGCGAGCGCCTAGAGCCAGCGAGAAGGTTCGGGGATGGGGGCGTAGCCACGAACCGTCTATAAAAGGGAGATGCGCGGGAGACTGGGCTGTTGCGGTGGGGGGTCTCCGCCTGGTCTCGGCGAGCACATGGCGCCTGAGTAAAAGAAACCATCTCAAGACAAGTGCGTCCAAGTCGTCATCACACTCGCGCAGCGCAGCGCAGCAAGACGCGCCCGAGTTGGATTACAGACGCGGAGCACCTGCTGTGTGTGTGTGGGGTGTGGCTGTGTGTGTGTGTGGGGTGTGGCTGTGTATGTGTGTGTGGGGTGTGCTGTGTGTGTGGCGGGGTGTGTGTGTGTAGTGGGATGTGTGGGGGGGGTGGCGGGGTGTGCGTCCTCCCATTGCCCTGGCATGAGGCTCTTCCCGTTTCTCCGCTTTTCCCCTCGGAGGCACAAGAACAAGCAGCAGCAATGCAGCTGGTACTGACCCAGGCATCCCAACGCCAATTTTGTTTGCCACTTGCTCAAATTGGGACAACAGCGACAACATTGCAAGGATCCGTCCGAAATCAAACAGTCTCCAGTCTTAAGCGAGGCGTTTTCCCCTAAGCAACAACAACGCCGCAAAGCACGCCCGACACAGCAGCGTCAATGACGCCTGCAGGTGGACAATTGATGCCCCGGGCCGATGCAGCCCTCACTCACGACCTCAAAGTCCACCACGGAGTCCACCCCGCACCAGCTACAGCGATGGTCTGCACCGGTCCTGGGAAGCTACGAGCGCACTGCACTGAGCAATGCGGGGGAGCGGGGGGGGCGACGGGTTCGATCTCCCGGCGCGGCATGTGCAACAGTGGGGCACGTGGTCGTTTAAATCCCCTCCGCATCCGTCCACCCGCGGCACGAACGGGCGAGCGTCACTGAGTCGTGGTGAGCGGTGCTCGGTGTGGTGGAGCTGCTTGGGTGGTGAGGGGGAGGCGGAGTCCGCGGTGTGGAGGCAGCAGAGGGCAGTACAGCGAACCCATCGCCTTGCAATGCCCCGCCATCAACAACCCGCACTGACCAGCGTGGGGAAGTATGGTCGGATGCCCCTCGCGGCCACCGAGGTGTGGGGAGACCCTCGTCCAGCAGTAGACTGACAAGCCAGGCCATGCATGTGCATAGCATGTGAAACTAAACTACATCTATTTTAATTTTAGATTTTAAGCTTTCGTGACTGCAATAATTCATACTCTTAGGTTGTTTCGGTAAAGTCATGTAGGTGAAAAATAAGTAATAAAGTAAATAATAATAAATAATAATACAATTATAGAAAAACTTAATAAAAACGTTTTTTCTTTTATTATTATTTATTATTATTTTTTTACCTACGTGACTTTACCGAAACAACCTAAGAGTATTTTTAGTTAACCAGGTAAGGCCCACTGAGCAAAATTGCTTTTTTTCAGAAGCGACCCAGCCACAAATGACAGCCCAACTAAGTGGATATGTGGAACATTAATAGCCGCCAAACATTTGGAACACGCGACGTCGATTCTGAATGTGGAGGGGACCCCCAGGAGGGGGAGGAGGAGGCGGCGGCAGCTCGCGGCGCCCTGGGCAGTCCGCTCCGTGCGTGGAGCGCTGCTGGCGCGGTTTGGAAGCCGACCGGTAGATGGCCACCCTGGCCAACAACTACAGCGGGGGTGCCCGATCTCGGCAGCTCAGCAGGCTTGAGCCTGGATAGCGCTTGGCTGAGCGATCACCAAGCACAACGGACGTCTGCGTAGGCTGCGTGGTAGGCAGTAGATAGTACAGCGACATTGTTGCGCCTAACTGTAATTATATATGCCAGTTAGAACAAAAGTTAAGACAGTGAGAAATATTGACCATTCCCTCGTATGTCGAACTTCTTTCGCACCGTACGTGGCCAACCGTGCAAGTCGGAAGTGCGGGGGAAGGACAACAAACGAGCACACACGAAGCGGTTCACTCGCTTGGAAGCAGGGAGCCAGTTGGTCTCACGTGCCCCACGCCAGACCCCCACACACTGTTCGAGACGCTACCTTCATTGGGCAGAACTTGCGTGCTCCATCAGCCTCGACTCCATCGCAGCGCCACAGCATTTCCCAAAGTTACTGAAGTGTCTTGCAGACTCCCAAAACTCCAGTCCTCGCAAGCCACCACCACCACCACCCCACGTCTTTCCGCGTCCACCAAGTTCTCCTCCCCATTCAAATCAACTCGTGCCACGCTGCACGCGCCCCATGATTGTTAAACAAGTCCCACGTGACGATCGTTTCACGGAGCCCATTGAAATGAAGAGCTCTCTGTGTGTGTTCACGTGTTGGTGCAGACAGCGTTAATTGCCGAGCGCGTCACGTGTTGAATAATCATGGGGCGCGTGCAGCGTGGCACGAGTTGATTTGATTGGGGAGGAGTACATTGGTGACTGAGCGCGGCGGTGGTGGTGGATCGCGCGGACTGGAGCCGCTCTCGGGGTTGGCCGAACACTTTCGCAAAACCCCCTTCTTCTGCTGCTGCACGCGCACCAGTCTGTGGGCATCCCTCACCACCAACACAGCCCTCACGGAAATCTTGAGGCCCAGCCAGAGAGCTTTGTCGGTAATTTAATAGAAGTGTTTTGTAATGAGAATGCTAATTGGTCAAATTCCCCAAATTGGCACCAAACCGCGCTGATGAATGTGGTGGCTCTGCTTGCTGTGGCACGTGACCGCCAGCGACATTTCCTGCAGAACAGGAATGTCGCTCCCTTCACGGACAGAGCCATCTCCACCCTCAATGGGGCGCCGTGGATATACTCGATCGCCATCCCGCATGTGGTGGCAATTCTACATTCATATGGCCGTTTCAGGTCTCTCCACGAGACGTGCCAGCCGTTGACTTTGCACAAAGTATCGTGTTTATTTAAATGATTCAGAAAACAATGAGAGCGATGAACCCCGACTGGAATTGTAACTCGCACCTTTACTCAAGGCGAAATCAAATGCGGTCTTAAAACAACGGCGGTAATTCTGGATTCAAAGCCACGATCATCACGTCCGTGGCAGTGAGAGCAAATAACGTTTCGTCACATCTTGGCCACACACAGACGGACCTCACCACGCGTCGTGCATTTCAGTCACTCGGCAAGTAAAACATTCATCCTTTGTGTTCATTTGCAACAAACTTTATTTTAAAACAGTTCAGAAACACTCAATTTAAGAGTATACAATCAACATGTTCAAAACGAATGGTTTGATTTTACTTACGTGTGTGTCCGCGGTGTATTCAATACAAGGTGCTAAGAGAAGTTAGCCCTTAGAAACCCCAAAAGCAATAAAATTAAAGTCTCTCTCGGAAACGTGACGAGGAAGTCAAGGAAATAAACGTTGCAAGCGTCGACATCAAAAGGGGGCAACTTTGGCAGAGACGGGAGGGAGCAGAGAAGGCACTGAGGTAGTCGGGTTCCAACTGGGAGCAGAAGCGGAGACGGCGACGAGGAGGACGACGAGGGGAGATCGTCACAGCCGACAAACTCCTCACGACTACTGTACATCGACGCGAACAGACGAGCCGAGGGCGACATCATAACAAACAACCTTACAATGTAACAGCATTTACAGTATTGAACTATGTTTACACTTAACAAAAAAGAAAAATCTGCATTCTGAATACTTTCATAAAGCACACCCCAATTGCTTGCCCCATTGGGGATTAGGTCAGTGGAGCAGCAAGCGGGTTTGTGGTTTTACCATTCCAGGTGCCCCAGCTCGGACTGGTGACACGCAGGGCGTTAGAACGCCTGCATGGCACGGGGAAAAGTCTACACATTCACTGTAAATGTTCACTGAAAGCTTTCGTGACTGCAGGCATTCATATGCTTGCGTCTTTCGATCACAACACAAGCGATGGCGATCGCTTGTGTCGTGACCGAAACGTCGTAGTTTTTTGTTATTTTCTTTGAACCATCTACGTGACTTTACCGAAAGACCCAAGAATGTACATTCACTGCAATTCAAATATAATGGGTCTTTTTTAATTCAACATCGCCACGTGTTGCACAACGAGTAGCGATGTGTTGCATTGATGCAGACTGAGGAGGATGAATTAAGTGTGAACGCAATTACAAAAATCTGGGTCATTATTCTCCCCATAATCCACGTATGGATTATACATTAATACAAAACAAATTGCTGATCAAAGTGCTCGCACGTATTCCCATCAATCTTTGTTTTCCCAATGAAATGTTTCAGCGACTGAGGAGACCATGCCCTCTTCTTTCCCACAGGGAACAACTTTCTTGTCAAACAAAAGTCTAAATGGCGTTCCTCAAAAACATCAAAAAACCATTCCCACCAATGATGAGCAAATCTCCAAAACTCACAACTCCAGTGTTTGAAATAACAAATCTCAAAAATATATATACGTTAACGGAAAATTGTTTCCCAAAAAAATCCATTCCGTTTAAAGCATTCGTAATAAGCTATCAGAGAAATAATCATCGATTATCGGTTGTGAACTTAATTTGGTTTGGCAAATGCGATGGTGCATTGAGAACACTGCTGTTTATTTTTTTTATCACGTACGAAATATATACAATTATTTACCAACGTAATTTGTACAAAAAACTAAGAAAAGTCTAACAAAACTGACAATAACCTCTATCTCCAAAGTGGACCACCGAATATTTGTCACAATATAGCCCTAGAATAATAGCTGTGTATGTACAGTGACATCACGGCCATACGCTCTTAAAGTGCAACGCTGCGCGTGTCCTCGTATCTCTGATCGTGGAGTTGAAAAGCTTGGAAATTTGCTCTTCAAATGCTTTTGAAAGGTTCCCTCGAGTTAAATAAAAAAACGTGTTTTAAAGCGAATGTGAATTAAAGCCTTCTTATTTACGACATGCAACGTTGAACGGACACCGTTGTTCAGTTTTCACCTGCACTGCGTCTAAACTCCATGAACAAAAAACACCAAAAGTCAAATACATCAATCGCGCCTCCGACATCGTTCAACGCAAACGGCAATTTGCGACTCACGTTTTTATTGCGCGCGACTTTTTTTTTTTACAAATAAAGAAATAACAGCTATGCTGAATGTATTCGTTCAGCATTTTGTCTCTAGATCGTTTTCTTTTCTTGTTTAGTTTCACGCAAATAATCTTGATTGTTCAGGCAAAGATCGAGCAAGAGAAGAGCACGGGGTTCCGTATCTCTCGATTGAATTGCGGCTCCCTTTAAAGACGTCTCAGCGCAGGAGACCCCGCGGGGTCTCAGCGCAGGAGTCAGCGCAGGAGTCAGCGCAGGGGACCCCGCGGGGTCTCCTACACTGAGACCCCGCGGGGTCTCCTACACTGAGACCCCGCGGGGTCTCAGTGCAGGAGTCAGCGCAGGGGACCCCGCGGGGTCTCAGCGCAGGCCACCGGGAGCTGCGCCACGCGCCGCGCTCTCTGTTGCCCACAAGCACGGCCCCACAGGGCAGTCGAGTTCCATTTACAGACGAGGATTCAAAACACCGATGGGGGGGGGGGGTGAGAAATAAACAAAACCCATCGTGATCACGGCAGCGCACGGGCGCGGTGCGGTGCGTGGCTGCCGCGTGTTTGTCGCTTTTTCGAATGGCTCAGTGCGCTGCGGGCAGTGATGTGGGCTGTGTGCCCACCGCGGTCTGGAGGAACACGGAGAAGTTCCAATAGTGGTTTGCCGAACAACAACAACAACGACGACGTGTGATTCCAGTGTCTCCAACTGCATAGTAGCACACGCTTTATAAATTATCCAACGTCCAACATTAACAAGTCGAAAGCTTAAGCTTAAACAATTAAGCTTCGTTAAAAAGGTAACAATTGTCTTAATAAGCAAAACAGTAGTATTTTCCCTTACGATGAAATAAAATGAAAATAACCAGTTGAAAATGATAAAAGCAAGTTAGCAAATATTGAAACGGTCTTAACACCAATGTTGCGAAATCATTTTTCAAGTCCCTGAAATTTCTTTTTAAGCTGAATACATTTACATTTTCTAATAAAATGCAATGGGTGTAAGGTGAAACCTAATACATGCTGGTAAATATACTTGTCAGATCTTACTGAAATATTTCTGACAAAGATATGTTTCGTTTAACACGTAGGTTTTCGCAACCAATGTCCAAAATAGGGTTTTTTTGGGGTAGGCTCGTGTAAATATAAATGTGTCGTTAAACCTGCCACCAGACGACAATTAGTAAGGTTTATCACGTAAACACAGCGGTGTGCTGCACTAGTAACGAATTGGCACGTTCTGTTTACGTGACAAACCTTACTAATTGTCTGTCGGGTGGTGGCGGGTTTAACGACACATTCATATTTACGCAATCTAACCCAACAAACCTCTATTGTGGAAAGATATGTTCATTGACTATGAGCTCGCTTCAATTAGCGCACCAACAAAACTCTGCCATGTAAATGAGAAGCTGAATGTACATAGATTCATCTTTGGTACACAGGCGTGAATTTCCAATCTCTGAAATGACCATTCCTTGTAAAAGTTAAACATAATTTATGTAAAACCGTCTGAAATGGTCATGCCTAACATTTAAAAAATCCACCATTATACAAATTATTCATTCAAATGAGAATGTTTGTTAGAGAATAGCTGTTTGGTAATAGTGAAGTTACGTCCACCAGCATCCACAAATGTCCATTCAGAAAGTATGGGTACAACATTGGTGGGTTTACACCTCTAAATACATGTGCGTTAAATTATTACGATTTTTAAGTGCAGAAAGTTAACCAATAACAATAACATAAAATAAAAAAATGTTGAAATCCTTAAAACATACATCTTAATGCTATACCCATGTTGGAATAGTGGGGCCAGATAGATTGTGCAAGACACGGTAGCAACTGCGAGGTTTAAGTGCTCTCCTCCCGTGTGCCACTGCTGACCAACAGGAGCCCGCGTGGCAACGGAGGCCTGGTGGTTATCACCCTCGCCAGACAGTCGACGTGTGCGGGGCCTACGGGGCCTACGGACCGACTCCGTGCGGTGCCCGGCGACGCCTGCGGGAGGTTACTCGAGCGCACGATGGGCGGTACCGTTGGACATCGACGAGCCCGTGGCATCGTTAGACAACGTGGGTCTCATCGTAGGCTGGTGTCTTCATCGAAATCCCAACATTAATCACAGTGTCACTTCTCAGCTATTGCTCATCAGGTTCCCCCTGGCTACAGATAACCTCGCTGGGTTCTCCTCTCGTTAAGTGGAGGACATTGGTTTTCGCGGTTGTGCTGTAAAGCTCTCAGACGCGGAACTCATCGCGCCCAACAACACGCGGCACAGCGAGAGCACGCGTCAGAGAGACTAAGGACAGTGAATATATCAGACACGAGTAGTGGTGCTTTAGCAGAGGAGAGAGTTAACGCTTACAAAGGGTAATTTTCTTAAATGTGTTATTCACATCTTTTTTTACTTTGTAAATCTGGCAGCTGAACTTAACACCCACAGCTGTTTGTTGTAAACCGGTGCAAAACCTCTGCATTGCTGTCAGGAGGAAATGGTAAGACCTTAACCTGGGGAAGTATGGGGCACGGAGATGAATCAGCGAACCAGACCCTGAGAAGGTAATGGAGTCACGGACCGAGACCATGATGGAGAGGGGCCCACGGCATACACCGGCACCCACAGCCACGCAACAACATCGTTTATCAACAAACAATGCAGACTTACGTCCTCTGTCCAACTCCATAAGGAAACTGACGCATCTGCTACAACAATAGGCTGAAAGGCTTAGGCTCGTATTCCATTCCTAGAAAATATCACAAAGAGCAAAGGGGCCTTCTCAAACATTTACCATGAAACACCATCCTGCAGCCTCACTGGGCGTCGGATCTTCATCGATGCATCACGCACAAAGCGCGGGCACATCGGGTCAGGGCCACCCTGCAACGAGCACAGACGCAGGACGGCATCGGCAGCGGCAGGTTCGGAGCATGCGGCAGGGCGGTTACCGTGCCAGCGCCCGCGAGCGCTGGCGAAAGGCGACGTGCCCTAGGGCAGGAGCGCACGCGAAGCACCAGCACCGCTGCTCCAGCGAGCACAGCAGCAATGCAGCGCTGGCAATGGAGGAGGGAGCTTTGTTGCAGCGCTCAAGGTCAGCTGGGCGCATCTTGGCAGTGTTGATTGAAAATGACGTGAATTGACTCGATGAACAATTTCAATAAATGAAAATGAAAAGTTACAAGAACCCGGCAAGAAAAAAATTATGAATCTTACAATGAAACTGAGCTTTATACATGCTTAGTTTTGCGTTATGAACCGATTTTGTTTACATCAAACATCAACTAAAATAAAACAAATAGAAACTGATTTCCAAAATATAACAACAAATTTGAAATATAATTAAGTTAGCATCGTGGTCACTGGCAATGGATTCCTTGTGAAACGAATCTCAAGGGCGAGAGATATCGCTGGGGGAACCGATATCAGCTCCACTAGTCCAGGTGCTACACCGTATCAAGGGGAACAAGGAATCGTTATTTTGAATGCGCGTGCCACACGGCTGAAGCCAAAGTTTGGCGCATCGTTACAAACCACTGCAGCTAATTCAATGTCCTTCAGCTACCAGTTTACCACCTCTTTCCCTGATTGCATTCAGAAACCAAATGCCTCTGTATTCGGCTTGGAGGTATCCTCTGCTGGGCAAGACGTTATGCAGAGAAGGAGACTTGAGACAGTTGTAACAACGGCAGACATCACGACGATGGCGATGGAATCAACGGATTGAGTTTCATTTTAAAAGTGGCCCGCATAGCAACGTTCCACATTTACATGTCCAGTCAACTGATCTAGTCACCGGAGAGCCTTTTCAAAAGTGTGCTCAAACTAAATATAAAGTTGTTGTTGTTGTTGTTGAAATGTTAAAACATTTGGGCGGCTTGCCACGGAGCAGCCGTTCTGAGATAGTGGGGCCCTTTTTGCCGGTTTGCTGTTTCTCATCCACGGCGAGAGCTTCCGGAGGGACGCTGTGCCGCTCTGCTCGTTTAGCATCGCCGTGCGGGCGGGCGGGTGGGCGGACGGGCGGGTGGGTGGGTGGGTGTGCGTGTGGGCGGATGGGCGGACGGGCGGGCGGGCAGCTGCCCGGAAACTCCTCCGCACAATAACTTCCAATTAATCCCCAACAACACAAAAAACGTCAACATATACTAAAGGGTGCGTGCGGAGGAGGCGGCGTACAGCGCAGGCACGGAGTATCTACAATGCTCAGTACAGAATATGCTGTACCCTAAACAAGAAAAACCCCAATTAAAATGTACCCACTATTCAAGTAATGAAAACCAAGAAAATAAATTACATTTACATCCCTTTTTTGTTTTAAAACAACCTGGTCAGACTAAGAGAAAGAAAACGGATTTGTGACAGGAAGGAGCCAAGGAGCAAAGTGTCAGAAGAGTTGGAGAAGATCGACCAAGGGACTGTCCCTGACTGCAGAATGAGCCACAAACACCGCAAGATCCCCTGATTTGTCAAACAGTAGTTATTACCTCTTCGCAAGTTCTAGACTCAAAATAGCTACGGACGTGCATATCCTGAACCGAGCAAATAATAATTAAAATACTTACATTAAAAAAACCCATCAGTTTAAATTATAAATGTTAACAGCTGCCAAGGGGTCTTTATTTTCTATTTACAGTCACAGGAAAGACTTGCAAGGAGTCTCAATTAAAAAAAAATTAAACCTGGCAACTGCAAGTTGTGGACCGTCCGTAATGTCGTCGCTCCAACGGGGCGGCCACGTTGCAGCGTGCGCAAGGGCTGTGCCAGCGGACGTCTGGGACCAGGCGAGCCCAGTCGACTGGGACCAGGCGAGCCCAGTCGACTGGGACCAGGCGAGCCCAGTCGACTGGGACCAGGCGAGCCCAGTCGACTGGGACCAGGCGAGCCCAGTCGACTGGGACCAGGCGAGCCCAGTCGCCCGGAGGGGAACACACAATCCGGAGAGAGCACCAGCCCGACCGGCCTGCTCGCCGCAGCGTCCCGACCCCGCCCCCAAACCAACCGTACGCGCGCTGGTGGCAGCACGTGCATAGAGACAAGACGAGGCGTCGCTGCCTACCGCTGGTCTAAACGGTGGCATTCAATGTGGCGCTTGCTGCCTACGGAGAGAGACAGACACTGCCTAAATAAAGTAACCAACGTGAGTATTGCTTAAATACCACCCCAGCCCACCTCATTGTGGAAGCTCTTTGCATTGGACAGCACCGTGATCTACAGACGGTGGCCACCGCCACGCGCTGGGCCGGGTGAACACAGAGCGCCCCCCCTCTCACCGCACCGCGCGCAGGCGACCGTGCAGCAGCGAAGTCGAGCAGTGCACCCCGTTCGCAGTGCGGAGAGACCACCGCCGACAGCTCTGCACAATTACGCTTTGGCCAGGATCAAGAGGCCCGAGGAATCCGCGCACGGCGCGACAAAGCGGCGTGGGCGAGCGCGCACCGCGTGGGGTACGACCGACCGCTCGCCGGGTTTGCGCGGCCGCTTTTCTCCTCGTTGACTGCAGTGCTGTGTGGCCGTCGTGCTGGTGGCTCGTTGGCTTGGTGATCCCTCGAGCTTGCCAAGTGGCTTTGCTGTTTGGTGGCTGACGGGCTGGTGAGATGACACGACAGCTGCTTGCTCGGCTTGCTCTTTGGTTCTCTGGTCGTCTCCCTTGCTCTACCGCCTGCTCGATGAGTCAGTCCATGGGGTTATTTGATAGTCACCCGCCAAGTTATTGCGTGCGCTGCATGCCAAGCTGGCTCACGGTACCACTGAGAAACCTCACAACTGCGTCGCTAAACCGCCAGACAACTGAACCACAGGGCGGCTCATCAACTGGTTCGCTGCACCAGTGAGTGGCTGCACAAGCGGGTAGCCGTCCCACCGAGTGGCTGTACCGTGGAGTGATCGTAGCTCTGTGTGGACGTGCCACTGAATCCGCATGCCACCTGCTGTTGCGATCGATTGTTGGCCGCCCCCCGGCCTCCCTTCCCGCTCCGCTACCAGGCGCGGAACACGGGGTGCTTGAGGAGGTCGCGCGCCACCGGCCGGTCGGAGGGCTGCAGCTCCAGGCAGCGCAGCGCCACGTCCCGCAGGCCCGGGCACAGCGTGGGCGGCACGGTCGGGGCCGTCGTGGTGCTCGCAATCTGCGGCAGCGGAAACGATCCTTGAGCTCGCGGCACCGCTGGCATCAAATAGCGCGCCGTGAAATCCTCACGACAACACAACGGGCAGAACTGCACAAAAATTCAGAGCTCATCTCCTCCCATTCACAGCCCCGAGTCGGTGGTGGAAATTCAACATTCCTATGGCAGGGGCGAGTTCATCCATAGGAAGACCATTGTTGACTTCCCGAGAAAGTGGTACTCGTTTTATCGATCCCAGAGGGATGATAGGCGGAGTCAACCAACCGCCAACCAGAATTTGAACTCGCAAGCCTTTGATAGCGGGTTTCTCTATCGCTGAGCCGTCTGGCACAGGAACTGATGAGTAAACGCCGCCCGGTTGCCTTTGTCTCCGCAGTGCTGATGTTCCCATACTTTGCCAGCTACTCTTTTTAGGCTAAATCGACCAAGGGAAGGCCCAAGATCGGTTTGAATAATAATCAGCGAAAATGGTCGCCGTGGCTGTGGCCGTAAATTAAACTCGGGCTGCCGGGTTCATTGCGTGGGTCGCTCACCACTAAACCGCCCAAACAGAGTCCCCGGGCACCCCTCCCCTCGGTTACTCTGGGCTTCTAGAGGAAGGAGAACGCAATCAGTGCAAGCGTTTGCAGGGCCCACAGAGGCCGCGGCGACCTCCTCGCTTCTGTGGAAGGACTGGGCGTACTCCGTTTGCAGAGGTGCGCCTCCACCCCTCACCTTAAAGATGAGGGCGAGGTGGTTGGAGTGTTTTTCTGCATTCCACGGCGGCTTGGCGCACGACATCTCGATTATGACGCACCCGACGCTCCAGATGTCGCAGCTCCGTCCGTACTGCAGGCCTCGGAGCACCTGCACAGTGGGCCGAGAAAAGCACGGCGCACTCAATGAAAATGTCGGGCCACACTTTGCCGATTCTAAACTATTACTAAACAATTTTTATTTTACCAGGTAAGGCCCACTGAGCTATATAGCTCTTTTTCAGAAGCGACCTGGCCACAAACTATAGCTCAACAAAGAGACTTATCACGTAGAAATTTATAGCAGCCAAATACTCTAAATGCACGTTTCTAAATATGGAGGAAAAAACCGGAGGACCCAGAGTGAAATCCACGCTACCACGGGGAGAAGATGCAAACTCAAAATATACAGCAGGCGTCAGGGTGAGAATCGAACCCACGACCTCCTGCATACCCGGCGAGGTAGTTCACATCTCGCCACCCTTCAAAGTAAACCTCGTGGACGGCGTCTCGTCTGGCGCGGGGCGGGAGCTCGACACGTGCAGTCTCTCCATCAGAGCACGATTGCAAACGCGAGCGATGCACGGTCATGGCTACCTGAGTGGTGGCAAGCCCTAGTAGATTTGTGCCCGTTGCTCTCTCGGGGGTTTGGTGGCCGATAAACACCGCACCGCGGTGAATCGTCGCGTACGGACATCGCCCGGCCGAGCGGAAGCTACAGAGACGGTCCCACCCTGCCCGGTGGGCCACGGAGCGTACGGCCGACCGCTGAACGGCAGTGGCGGCGGCAGAACCAGAGGAACTGATAATATCATCATCAGTGCCATCGAGTGGCTAAGGAACTCAGACGTCGGCCAGAACATTCGTCACAGCTCCAAACAATAAGTTGCTTTATCTGTGCAACGCAGGGTACGAAAGAATAATTGCTGTTGTTTAAATTGGGTGAATATACAGCACTGTACCAATCATAATTACAATGACTCGTTTGCATCCACACTCAGTTCGCGAATGCAGGTATCACAGTCTCTAACGTGTCACGGTGCGCACCACTGCATGGGGCACTCCATAGCTGAAGTGTTAATGGGCACACACACGAACACATATCTGCACAAATATCACCACGTTCCCCTGCCTATTCAGTCCAGAGTCAAAGTTAAACAAGCCAAGTACAGACCACATATCAAGTACACCACACCCACTGAAGTCCAGCATAACTGTGGCAGAACTAAATGTTATTCTGCAGCTCCCACAGCAAACACGCCCACCCACACACAAGCACTACGCAAAGCTCTCGCGGCCTAATGGACAAATACCAACTCAGCTTGATGGATGGTCCCACCACAGGGGTGGGTGAGGGGCGGGGGGTTTAAAGGTCAAAGCGATTCACTGTTCAATGATCACTGAGGTGGTGTTCTCTACCTGTTTATAGACTTGAGCCAATTGTGGAAGTTCCATATTCCTATGGCAGGGGAGAGGCCTTCCATGGGAGAACCATTATTGATTTCTCCACAAAGTGGTATGCATTTTATTGTCCCCAGAGCGATGATGGGTTGAGTCAACCCCCAGCCAGGATTAGAACTCGCAACCTTCCGACTGTGGGCTGCTCGCTCGACCGCTGATCATCTTCAGTGTCTGCAGGTGTCACGTGAACTGATTACGTACGCGCACGATTCGGTGCGTGTATCGTGAGCGTAAGAATGGCTATACATTAAGAATCGGTGCATCGTTACCCCACGACTGCCGGCTACGCCGAAAACCAGTTTAATCACAAAAACAAAACTTGATGTTTAGATATGGATACCACCAGCAAGGAGATGTCGTACGAACAAACACACGCACCAAAAACAAATAGCCCCGTGTAGCCTTAACAGACTGTTGGGGCAAGTGCTGTTCACGAGCACCGATGAAGACCGGCACGGCACCCGAGGGGGTGGGTGGCCAGCACCACACCCGGCCGCCTTTGCCTCCCCAGTGGTGACATTCACACATTGCACCAAGTACTCATTTAAGGCTGAGTCGACCAAAGGGAGGTCCATGACCGGTTCAGATAATCGTCACTGGTGTTGGCTGTGAGCGGAATCAAACTCGGGTCACCGGGTTCGTAGCGCAGCGCGCAAACCGCGACACGACCGCTCCCTCTTGTTATTATTTTTAAGACTGACACGATACAAATGGGAGGTGGGACCAGGACCACATCTAAACCACATCAGACGATGATTTTTTTCCGGCTCAGAAATCACGTGGGAGGACCAGATAAAGATGTCGGCCGTCTCCCCGTGTGCACGGCGGAGTCCGAGCGGCACTGCCGACTTCCCTCGCGTGCCTCGCGTGCCTCGCCGTTTCCGTTCCGCTTTCTCGTCGTGCGTGCCTCTGCCAGGGCCACGTTGCCGTCGCTTCACGAGGGACCGGGCGAGCGGCCGCCCCCGCGCCGCCGAGTCCCGGGCCCCCGATCGTCGCGCCGGTTTCACGTCTGGAGCGCGACGCGGGGGGTGCTGCGCCCCCTGCTCACCTCGGGGGCCATGAAGGCGATGGTGCCCAGCAGCTGCCCCTGGAATTCGCCGGCGCCCGTGCCCTTGGATGCGAGGCGAGCGGCCGCCCCAAAGTCGGCGATCCGCAGCCTCTGGCCCATGCTGTCCACGAGCAAGTTGGCTCCTGCACAGAGTGAACGCACGCAGAGAACACACACACGGGATAAGCTCCTGCACACGGAGAACACACACACGGGATAAGCTCCTGCACGCAGAGAACACACACACGGGATAAGCTCCTGCACACGGAGAACACACACACGGGATAAGCTCCTGCACACGGAGAACACACACACGGGATAAGCTCCTGCACACGGAGAACACACACACGGGATAAGCTCCTGCACGCAGAGAACACACACACGGGATAAGCTCCTGCACGCAGAGAACACACACACGGGATAAGCTCCTGCACACGGAGAACACACACACGGGATAAGCTCCTGCACACGGAGAACACACACACGGGATAAGCTCCTGCACGCAGGGAACACACTCGATCTGGGGCCGCCGGCGAGATCGCGTCCACAAAGCGGCGTCGGCACGGCTAGGTGGCGCTAGACGACTTCGTTTCTCTTGTTGGTGACGCTTGGGTGGCGTGGATTCCTTCAGACTTGGTGCCAACGCAGGAGCTGCGGTGCCAAAACCATCACAGCGGCGACCCGCGGCGTCACCGTGTTCACAATTCACACCCTTGGCCCGCATTGTCTCGTGGGCAACATTTGTCCCGTGGTGATTTAAATTGTGACAATTCTCGGTGGTGGTGACTCGAGAATGGATACTTGTTTCAAGTTGTGGTGAATGCAGCGCCTCTAGAGGCTGCACTTGTCGCATGCAACAATTCCGTGTCTCCCTTCCAAGAGTGGTCCATCGAGGCTTTGTGCCACGTCTGCCCCTGTCACACTTCACAGTCATCACGACGATCATCCCCAGCGCCGTCAAGCAGAGCTTCAAACCAAACATATCAAAGTGCACCAAAGTAAATCACAAAAATATAAACAACAACAACCCTTCATGTGCTCAGTCATTCAGGCATCTTTTGCTTTACGCCGATTAACATATTTACTTCATCCTGGGTGGAATAACAAACAATTGGAAAAGGTTTCCACCAAATACTGGTGGAAACTACCTTTCTGCCAATACGTGATTAAGGCCGTTGGTATGATTGGTTTTACAAAAGGTTAAAGGGTATTGAACTCGACTACCATCAACGTTACCAGCAAAACTGTTATTGCCCTTTACTGCCAAGTCATCATCTTCTCTACCGTTAACATCGTTAACATCGCGATTACCATTACCATCACCATGTGTCTTCCACACATTCTACTCTTCTGCGTGCAGCCGATTGGATCGTGAACTGCTTAACGCGATGAGCACACATTCCGTTTTGGGTGGCCGCGCATCCAAACACGACGGCGGCCGGCTTTGAATTTCATCATTGAAACGACCACCCGAGCAGTGGCAGAAACCAGGCGGCATGTTCCAGGAGCGCTGAAGAGAGAGACGAACACAAACGTGGCGCACGTCCCCGAGTGGCCTTGCGAGCCCTGGCGGGGGGCGGTGAAGACGTCTCGGCGCTGCCGATGACAGGACGCGTCACGAGGGGCCCACCGGGGAGACTATTCTCGTCGCTCGCTGTCCCCGGGTGACGTTTTAAAGTCACGCAAAAATAAACAAGCCCTCCGATAACAAGTCAAAATATAAACACACGAAGGCTTGCCCCCTCTAACAAGAGGCTTTGATTCTGCGAGGGGGGCGACTGCGACGTGGTGCACGACGCAAGGCGGACGCGCTGCAAACCGGTAGCGGGCACCGTAAACACGTGCCGGTTTCATTTGTATGCCGTGTGATCAAGAACACCGGATTGTAATTGGTTGAACGCCCAAACCTCGGTCAATACTCAACTAGATGGAATGCATACGTCCAATACACATTTAGAAACAAGCCATTGTTAAATGGCTGCTTTAACATTTTCTACAATTGTCTGTCACAGATATCCAAAAGGCCACACACTCACAATGGTATCAGGCGCCCCAGTGTGTCGCGTGTGGTATCCTGTGCATTATCGCTCTCTCCCGCCCATTCTTCTCAGTGGGGATGACTGCATATCTGTCTGCGGCTGCACTCTTCCTGTCTCTGATTTTAACTCAGATCAAGGACAGTGGCCATCAACAACCTTCCCTCTTTAATAATACCCTGTGACCGCAAACAGCCCCACTCGAGGCGTACGATTATCACGGAGTAAACTGCGATAGCGGGGTGGGGGGAGCGGTGGCGCAGGGGTTGGCGTCACGCTCTGTGAAGCCGGCGACCTCGGATTGGACTCCCGGCCACCCCCTCCTCCCTCGTCATAACCAACCTGGCCTGGCCAGCTTCGATACTGTGTGGGAGGACCTTCATCCAGCAGTGGATGGACCAAGGTCTGCAATTTTCACGGTGATGTGAAGAAATGATAGAGAAATTAAGGCCCCGATTTCCACGATAAAATCGTTTCAGTGGGGGAAGTGCAGAGCACTCTGCTTAATTATCGACAAATACACCCAGAAATGGTATGCTGTATAAATTACATTCAGTACTGTTGTCCCCAGAAACGATATACTGTATATATATAAACTAGAACAACAACAAACCTCGGCATTTCATTTAACAAACGCAGGCAGCGGCTGACTGCGTTTGTGAAATTAAATGCCGAGGTTTTCCATCTCCTTGTCCAACGGCAGGAGCGCTCCTTTTCTCGAAACATCGCCACTGGATCTGCAACATCCTTGGGCCACAGTCTCACCGCACACGACATTTCCATGAAAACTGCCCTTAAACATGTTTTCATGGCTTCCTTTTAATTATTTTTGATCTGGTATTTTGGCAAACTTAAAAAAAAATCGCGTTGCTCTCCTTCATAACGCTGCCACTGCGGTGTAGCGGTTAGAACACCGGACGTGCCGTCGAGAGGGCCCCGGGCCCACCTCCTGGCACGGCAAAGTTTCTTAAATCCTCCCACGGGTGACTGTGTCCACCCAGCGGCGTCAATGAGTTCACCACAGTTAATCAGCTGTGTGTGGTGGGGTAGAGTGTGCGTTCTCCAACCTCTGCCAAGACGTCTGGCCAGAGCGGAAGAGGAGGCCAAAAACACCCTCTGGAGAGGCCTCTCTCAGGGGCTCACTCTCGTGGAGGCCCTTCCCCCAGCAGGGGCGCAAGCGAGAAGTTTCAGTGATGCGCCTTTGCCTTTTACTCGTCACAGCCCTCGTTAATACAAGTGTGTGTATGTCGAACTTCTTTCGCACCGTACCTAACCGTGCCAATCGGAGGTGCGGGGTGCTAAGCGTCACAGCCCTCGTCACACGTGGGCGGGCGCAGCGGCGAGGCTCCCCTGCGCCGCCGCCACCACAGCGTGGGTCGTCAAGGGCGTGAATGGACATTGGGTGGCGGTGCGCATCCTGGGACGAGGAATGCGATTGCCTCCGCACATTCCGCTCGCGAGCGCCGCCCTCACGGGGAGCGCCGGGGTTTGTGGGAACGCATCTGAGCAACGAGTGCAATTTTTTTAAACGTTTGGAAGCCGCCTGTAATTTTGCCGGCGCGCCAACGTGAACCCGTTACGGAGAGGCGTGCGGTTATTCTTCGGGTTAATCGGTAACGCGCTGCACCTGAGGCAGCCACGCATCGCTGGGTCCCGCACAGGCCTCCATTGTGCGAGCTGCCAGGGGTCAGAGGGCAAAACGCGACCTCCTTCTGGCACCGCCACATACGAGATGCTAAACTTTCTTTGGGGGGAACTGAAATTTCTTGCATTAATCCTAGATTTGAAGCTTTCGTGACTGCAATGATTCATATTCTTAGGTTTTTTCGGTAAAGTCACGTAGGTAAAAACATTAAAAAGTAAAATAAAATAAAAATCACGACGTTTCGGAGGCAACACAAGCTTCCGTCTTCAGGTGGTACCGTCACAGCCACGACAGCTGTATCAAGTAAATGAGAGATTGCAGGAGTTACCACTGCGTTTATATAATGGTTGGAGAAGGTGGTGGGGCAAGGGCCGCATACTTATTATTAATATGGTAAGGTGAGGCTTGAGACTAAGAATAGGCTCAGCCTTTGTTATGCAGTCTATTCTTAGTCTCAAGCCTCACCTTACCATATTAATAATAAGTATGCGGCCCTTGCCCCACCACCTTCTCCAACCATTATATAAACGCAGTGGTAACTCCTGCAATCTCTCATTTACTTGATACAGCTGTCGTGGCTGTGATGGTACCACCTGAAGACGGAAGCTTGTGTTGCCTCCGAAACGTCGTGATTTTTATTTTTTATTTTACTTTTTAATGTTTCCTTGCATTAATAACCAGATCAGTGGAATTCCACTGGACTTACCATGGGGAGACAGAAATTGGAATTAACAGTAAACTACATCATCAAAACTGATTGTTAATGCAAGTGAATAGAACTCAAAGTTTTTGGTAAGAGTCTTATAATCTGGAGAACACAGGAACACGTTTCCTTGTCAGTGGCAAAGTATTTGGAATTAAAATTGTGGCATCTGCTCTGTCATGTTATGGGATTGAACAGACATCTTCCCGTCTGCAACTACCCTCAGATGATAAGCACTTCTGGAATAGCTTGAACAGGCCTGGTGTCTACGCTGGGGGGTGCAGACACTGATTGTCACCTGAAATTAAAACTATAGCCTTGAGCCATTAGAACTAGAAATAAGAAAAATGAGGTGAAACAAGTGAGGAAAATGAGTCTTGGGCGTGGATTGTGTAACGATTTCCCACATTTGTTTGTCTTCGGAGGTGTTCCATCGGCAGTGCGGGGAGCTCTCAGGGCACATTTGGACATTGACACACGTGCAGAAAGTCATTTTTTTGCTTTGGTTTGTGTCTACAAACTTTGGCAAACCTCTTGGTCAATGTGGCCGACTTCATCGGGAAAGTTTCAGATAGCAACACCACTCTCCGTCACAGGTTGGTTCACGTTGGATCGTGTTGAATCACCATGCCCACCGGCCCCACAGTCGTCGCGCCCCCGGTTACGGACGGACAAAGGGACAGAACCAACGCATTAACACGTTGGCTCTGCCTGTTAACGCGTTCAAACTGAGCTTGCGATAAAAACGAACGCCATCGCCTCTTCTGGAGTCGCGGCGGATGACAGCGACCACCTGCTGGCTCGGCCACTCGGCCACCTCCGGCGGCGAGTGCGGCGTGGGTGGCGGGTGCGGCGTGGGTGGCGGGTGCGGCGTGGGTGGCGGGTGCGGCGTGGGTGGCGGGTGCGGCGTGGGTGGCGGGTGCGGCGTGGGTGGCGGGTGCGGCGTGGGTGGCGGGTGCGGCGTGGGTGGCGGGTGCGGCGTGGGTGGCGGGTGCGGCGTGGGTGGCGGGTGCGGCGTGGGTGGCGGGTGCGGCGTGGGTGGCGGGTGCGGCGTGGGTGGCGGGTGCGGCGTGGGTGGCGGGTGCGGCGTGGGTGGCGAGTGCGGCGTGTGCGACCGACCCTTGATGTCGCGGTGGATCAGCTGGTTGGAGTGCAGGTAGGCGAGGCCGCGCAGGAGCTGCTCCACGTAGCTGATGACCACGCGCTCGTGGAAGGGCCCGTACTTGTTGAGGAGGTTTGCGACGGAGCCTCCTGCGGAAAGGACGCACGCGGCAAAGAGCGTCGTCAGGAGGCGCGGCCGGAGCTGCCGCAGGATTCCCGCCGTTCGACGAACTCCAGGACGGGAGGAGCGACGAGCAGGAGGTGCGTCACGATCCGGTGGTTAAAATCGAGTCGGGCGGTGGCGGGTTTAACGACACATTTATATATTTACGCGATCTAACCCAGAAAACCTATATTATTGATTCTTACGCTCGCAATTTGCCTGTTAAATTTCGAGTTCTACGAATTAAATGCAGACCGAATGCTTTTTAACATAAGTTAAATGCCATCGAATGAACAATCCAGAAAAAATACAAAATAGAGAAAGTACAAATGAGATTAACAAAAAAGATTGGATTTTGTAAATAAAACACGATCCGAAACACTGACGATTATTCAGATGTCCTCGGCGCGCATCGGCACACTGTGCTTGGGAGTTCATATCCACCATCGTTCTGGGGTCAATAATATAGGTACTGCTTTGTGGGAAGCCAATTGTGGCATCGTATGGGAAAACTATCCCCTGCCATAGGAATGTGGAATTTCCACAACTGGCTCAGGAGATGAGCACAGTTGCATGTGAGCAGGGAGAGCCTTTAACTTTTGACCGAGAGCCATACTGGTTAAAGATATTTAAAACAGAACGGAACTTTATTTTGGGATGGGTAGGTGTCCCAGGGACTTCACAGGAAACTCTGTTTACGTCAAACTCTGACTCCTCCCCCTTTCTGTAAACGACCTCCCACAGAGCTCGCTCGGCAGACGTCGCCCAAATGTTGATTTAAAAAAACATGAAGCCGCAAATAAATAGAAAATAGCCATACAATTAATATCGCAGGCTGGACAGTTCGCACACAGACCGAGGCCGGAACGCTGGGGCCGTACCGGCCATCCACTCGATGAAGAGGTTGTAGTTGCTCTTCTCGCAGGTGGCGCCCAGCATGCGGATGATGTTGGGGTGGTCGAGGCGACTCATCATGCGAATTTCCTCGCGCAGCGTCTGCACCACCTCGTCCTGCTCCGATGCCGTGTTCCGCACGTACGTCACCTGGGGTGGACACGAGGGCCACGGGCACACGTTGACACGCACGGACGCACGCACACACGCACGCACACACGCACGCACACACGCACACGTGCACACACGCACACGTGCACACACGCACACACGCACGCACACACGCACACGTGCACACACGTGCACACACGCACACACGCACGCACACACGCACACGTGCACACACGCACACGTGCACACACGCACGCACACACGCACACGTGCACACGTGCACACACGCACACACGCACACGTGCACACACGCACACGTGCACACACGCACACGTGCACACACGCACACGTGCACACACGCACACACGACGACGAGGAGGAGGGGGAAAGCAGCCGTCGCTACGGCGCTGACGCCAGGCTGGGTGCACTTTGAGGCCATCTCGTGAAGTGTGGAAGGCTCTTTGCTGGCAGGCGGTCACGGGACAGACCCAGGTGTTATGCCTTGGCTGAGTAAGATGTGTACGTATACACAGAGACAAAGATCCCCCGATAGACTTTAAGAGACTGTTGGGGCAGTGCTGTTAGAGAGCACTTATAAAAGCGGTGGTGTTCACACACCACACCAGTTACCCGTAACGGTAACAAAGATTTTGTAGAATGAGCTCCAAAAACCCAAAACCATCTTCAGTGAGAACTTCAGTGAGAACTTCAGTCATGGTCAACTTTGTGTGGTTTAAAATCGGGGCTCAAAACGTGGCTCTTTCCTAAGGAATTTTTACAAACGAGCGGTGGGTCACGAGGGGCGGATGTGTGGTTAGCGGCCAAACGCCAAATGACTAATAGCTCAGTGCCATGCGATGACAAAACAAGATTATTGTACTTTCAAGACACTCTTCGGCGAGATGCGCCGTACAATTGTAATGACGGCGACGACGCCGACGACGTCTTTCCGATCACGCGCCCGGCGCTCCCACCTGCTTGACGGCCATGAGCGTGCCGGTGCCGATGTCCTGCGCCTGGAAGCAGGAGGAGAAAGCGCCGAGCCCAATTTGCTGGCCCCTCAGCCACTCGGCCCCCTCCTGGTACGGCTGGTGCGCACGCGTGTGCTCCAGGCCCACGTCGGACGTCTGCAACGACGAGGGCGGCTTCGGTCAGTCAGCCCAGCGCAGGTGTGTGTGCAGGTGTGTGTGCAGGTGTGTGTGCTGGTGTGTGTGCAGGTGTGTGTGCTGGTGTGTGTGCAGGTGTGTGTGCAGGTGTGTGTGCTGGTGTATGTGCAGGTGCATGCGTGTGGCTACTTTGGAGGCAACAACGCATCCATTGATATCCGTTCTTAAGTTCAAAACGTATTCACGAGTCGCGCATGTGCACAGGTACACAAGCGCCCACACAGGCACACGCGCACACGCGCGCACACAGGCACACGTGCGCACACAGGCACACGCGCTCACACAGGCACACGCGCGCACACAGGCACACGCGCTCACACAGGCTCACGCGCGCACACAGGCACACGCTGGCACACACGCGTGCACGCACGTTGGACTGCAGCAGGATGACGTCGTCTTCCGGCTGCAGGGCGAGCTGCGGGATGGTGGGCAACGCGTCCTGCGAGGCCGACACGGCCATGGCGAGCAGCAGTGCCTCCTCCTCCTCCGCCTCCATCTTCTCCTTGCAGTGCAGGTTGCGCTGCACGTCCTCGCGGTACGACGGGTCCAGCCCGCCGCCGCCGCCCCCTCCTCCCCCGCCTCCTCCCCCCCCCTCCCCCTCCGCCCCCGCCGCCGCCGGGCCTCTCGGGCGTCTTCACGGCCACCTCGGAGACGAAGGTGACCGCGGGATCCCCGGGGCGGCCTCCCGCGGGCCCCGCCGCGCTCGGCGTCTCCAGCAGGTCCTCGGTGCTCGAGTTGAGGTCGGCCGAGGCCTCGAGGCGCCGGTAGCGGTCCTCCATGGGCGTGGCCGCCCCCTCGTCCTGCGCCGCCGCCACGGCCGCGGCACCGTCTGCGAGCGGCAAAGAGAAACGGCGGCCAGTCGCGGTCACCGACAACAGTCGCCGGACGGGATGCACGTGATGCCACGCCAGAACCGGAGCGCCTCGTAACACCAAACGGCGGCGAGCGAGTAGAAACTTCTTCCAAATAGAGGGCGGGGGCGGGGCGATGATCGCAAAATGTCAAGCTCTTTAAATAGGGCCCTACATGCATAGAATAACATTCAGTGTATTTTCTCTGGTAAATATCAATAGATATTTGGCAGGGTTGCCACCTCTGAAGTAAAAATTCAAATTTGGGAAACATTATGAGAACAAGAATATCTCACAATTTCGAAAGAGGAACACCCTACCTGTCAATGCGTTGTCTTGAGCGGCGCCATTATGGTACAAATGACACCAACCGGGAATTTGAATGCAAGCTTCACATCATTTCCCTGGACACTGAACTTAAGACGGGACAATCCAGAAGAGTTGGCAGCGCTCGCCCTCACCCACAGCCCGGCACTCACCACGCGCCGGACGCTCGCACGGCTTGAGGTCCAGGCTCATGGGAGGGCGGACTGGGCCCGCCGCGGCCTCCCGGCCTCCAGCGTTGGCGCCGGGCCGAGCGGAATCCCCCGGTGCCGGCGCCGCGCCGGCGCCGCCCGTCCTCGCGTCGTCCGCCCTGCCGCGCGACTCGAGCGCCGTCTCCTCCCTCGGGAGGTCGGGGGCCCCCTCCCCGCGGCGCCGCCCCGCGGCCTCGTCCCCACGCTCGCCCTCCGCCTCCGGGCCCGGCAACGGGGGCCGGCTCTGTCCTCCCACCGCCGTCTTCCCCGACTCCGCGGGGGCTCCGTTGTTCAGCGACTTCAAGCCGCGCTTCCTCTCCAAGAAGTCGGAGGAGCTCGGCTTGGGGACGCCGCCGGCGGCGGCGCCCGACTCCCGAGGTCGTCTCTCCAACTTCCCCAGCAGCTCGGCGAAGCCCTGGCTCGAGGCCCCCGTGGCCCCGTCGGGGGCGGGGGCCGCGGCGGCGAGGGAGGCGAAGGGGGCCTCCGTTTCTCTGTGCGACGGCGGCTCCAGCCTGCCCTGCCTCAGGTCCAGGTCGGTGGATTTGCGCTGCGGCAGGTCCAGCTTCACGTGCACGCGCTCGAAGTCGGCCGACTTCCTCTCCGGCTGGCCCGGCCGCACGTGCACCGCCTCGGCGACGTCCCCGGGCCCGCGGGCCGGGCTGCCGAGCGGCGAGCTCGCGGGCTGCCCGGGCCGCGACGCTTTGGGCCGGTGCACCTGGTTGTTGGAGGCCAGGCGCGTCTGCGTGAACAGGGGCGGCTCCCGTTCCGGTTCCGGCTCTCGCTCCTTGCCATCCTCGGGGACCAAGCCGAGGTCCCGCGTGTCGCGGCACGCCTGCGGCCCGGGCGCGGCCTGCGGGGTCGCCGCTTGCACGGGGGCCTTGGTCCCGGGCCGCTCGCCGACCCCCGAGCCCGGGGTCTGCGCGGCGGGCGACGACGCGGATGGCGCGGCGATGTCGGCCGACGACAGCGCCAGCGTCGAGGGCCTCGTGACGGGAGGCAGGCCGGGCCCCGGGATCGGCACGGCGGGAGGCCCCGGCGCGGGCTGAGCGGCGGCCGAGGTCCCCGCGGTGCTGGACGGGACAAAAGCGTTGGCCGTGTGTGACGGGGAAACCAGCTGTGCCTTTGCGAGCGGGGATACCGGGAAATACTGCGCGAGTGGGCGCGAGCGGGCCTTGGGGGACTCCTTTTGCTGCTGCTGCTGCTGGAGTTGCGTCTGTTCTGGGAGCGACGTTTGCCTCAAGATGGTGCTTGGCTGTGCCAAAGCGAGTCTGCTGAACTCTTCACCGCTCATCCTTGGGTGCGAGACATCTCCCCCGCCTGACGCCGCGGCGGGAGCCGCGGCCACCCCCCCAGGCCCCGGGAAGTCGGGGCCCCCCAGCGCCTCCAGCGCCTCGCGCACTTCCATCTCGACGGCGACTGCCAGCAGCCGGCGGCGCAGGCGCGCGTGGTGGGCCGCGCCGGGGCCCTCCAGCATGGCCGCCATGCGCAGGAAGACGTGACCCGCGGGCGCCACCATGCGAGCGGCGCTCAGGAAGACGCGGCGCGACAGCTTCCCCACGACGGCGTGCGAGTGCGGCGCCGAGCGCAGCGCGAATGCCAGCAGGGAGAACAGCTTCTCATACCTGGGGCAGGGGGGACACGGGACGAGGGGAGCAAGCGTCACGACGGTCTGTAATTGAACCGGCGTCAAGAGGTTGCTAAGAGAAGCCTCCTTCGCCTGCAGCTCCTGCCATCATCATCATGATCTTAATGGTAAGAGTGGCAAGGGGGGCGATTGACCGCCGGCGAGGGAGCGACTCGGTGAGCGCCGGATCATCACTCGACCCGACCGCTTTCCGTGTAACCTTCGAACGTACGGCAAGCCAGGAGCTGGGTCCCTCGCCCCAGATATAAAAAATAGCCTTCCAACTTCGGCCAAACTAACCAGCTGCGTGGCACCGTCGGGCGCCCGTGCGCCAGGGCTCACCTGTCCCCCTGGATGCCGTCGGCGTTGCCGCTCGTCCCGGACGAACCCCCGGCAGTGGCGGCGGCGGGGCCGCTGGGCGCGGCACGCTCCAGCAGGATGTGCGGGAAGAACTCGGCGGGGAACTCGAGCAGCATGCGTTCGATGAGGCACAGGCGGCCCAGCGTGCCCTGCCAGTTGGAGGCGTCAGGCGGGGAGTCCAGGATGCAGCTGAGTGCGTAGTCCACGCCGCCGATGCCCAGGGAGCCTGCAGGGCGGGGGGCCAAGAGACACACGACGGGGTTTGAGCGGTGGTCTCCGCACTGCGCACCACGCGATGCGCTATGAGCGCTCTCTTTGCACAACCGAAACAAAAGCAGTTGGTTGTTGATAACGGTGGAATTCTCAAACGTCCCTTGTATTAAATTTGATATCAACTCAAGTTGGAAGAGTTAAGGTAAGCTGTTAGCGGTCAGCAGTGAAAGGTCCGATTAAGCTGTGGCAAATGATATCTGTTGCAATGTTGTAAACACGTGGAATAGAACATTGCATCCATATCAATTCATAGGCTCACAATACAGGCATCAAATGGCATGTTTAAGAATCAATGCAGAAGGTGCAGACAGCGATAACGCAATATGGCCAACGATGGCAATGGTGGCGATGGCCTTTCGACCTTGAACTGAACTTTGCTTTGCGATAATTCAGACGCATTAAAAATGAGACTTTTCAAATGCATTCTTGTTTCTGCTGACAGCTTCCAAAAGATTAACATTATGCAGCAAAGGTCACAGACCACACTGCAGAGAATTTAATTAGAAACTTGCCAGAGGCCAAAACAAGACCGTGCAATGTGCTCCAGCACATGAAAGCAGCCTCGAATCGAACGGCGGTGCCATAGCGACGCGGAACAACACTCGTGAGCGGGGGGGGGGCGCCGGGAGGCAGCCATTTCTAAATTTAATAAACTTTGGTGGGGAGATAAAGCCCAACTGAACATCTGCCAAAATGGCAGGAGAAGAAAAAGAGAGAGAGATCGCTCGAATATTTCCCAAACCACAAAAACACACTGAAGCTTTTATTCTGCTGCAAAATGTCAGTGGGGGGGGGGGGAATATATAACAAGTGTAATAAAGAAAGAAGTCAGAATATTGTCATTTATGATGTGTCCAATTTGGACACTGATTGTAAGGAACTCCAACGCTCACTTTAAAACACACTGTGTAGGGCGTGGTGCAACCCAGCCCTCCTGTATTTGCCGACAAAGTCAGAGGTTGCTCATCACAGCTCATCTGGGTTTTCTTAAAGCAGCGTGCTGCGCTACGTGAGCTCAAGGCCATGCTACGTGCAATGGACGGCCGAAATGCCCAGAGGTCACCAAGCGTTTGGTGATTTAAAGCCCAGGCCCACTGTGGATATTGGCGGGCCATTTCGAAGGTGCCACATCTGGCAATGATTAAATACGGCAAACATTGGAGATCACTTAGCCTTACGAGCAATGCCCCATTAGACCAACTTATGCTGACAATCACGGACAAGTTTCTGAAGTGCCTGCAAATTAAAAACGAAATGCATTTCATGAGAGCAAGGGGATGTTTGTGCGTGTCCCCTGCCAAATGATGTCTGCCTGTGGACTTGATGTGTGCATGGCTTCAGACGGGGCCAATGTGCGAGGCGAGAGTGGAGATGACAAAGACGGCCATGACGGAGTGACGACCTCTGAACTCGGGTCTGCCACGTTCGCGCTCTAAACTTGACCGTGAAGTTACTCCCCACAAAAGTGGGTCATAATTTGCGGGCAGCAAGAATCCATTCGGTTTAGACGTAAAAAGAATCTACAAGAACTACATTTTCCCAGTGGAGAGAGAAACGAGTCACCTTGCAAATGTACGTTTAAAATAGCTCTCTGCCGATGTGTTTTGGTCATAAATTATGTCTGTTGGAAAGTGGTTGTTAGTGATTTTACATATTCAACCCTGATTTTGCATTGAAAAAGACAAACATTGGATGCATTCAAGTAGGGGCATAAATTCAAGCAGGGGCATAAATGCCACTTGATTGCACAAATAGCACTCTCAGTATCATTGATCGTATCCATTGAGATGAACTACATCTCAGTGTTTAAGCCAGCTATAATCTTTAATTCAACAATGTACAAAACCAGCGAAAATTAGCATTATCTGTGGACGAATGTCATTAAGGCCCTAAGGCAGCTTATTTCTATTTATTGATTATGCAGTTACATTCCCAATTCACAAACACGAAGCAGGCATCACCACAGCGATACACCCTGCTACTCTTGACGTGATTATCCGGCTGAACCACCTCAATATAAAGTAACAGCTGTTGGTTGCTCTGCATCAACCATACGAAGAAGAAAATGTAAAATATGTGAAATACTCTGCATCTGTGCTCCTGATATCAGTCATCAATTGCCACAAGCCTGGGTGTAATATTGGATGCCGCACCGGGGGTTGAACCAGGCCATCGGACCACTGGTGCATTTGCCCACCAAGCCGGCGTTGGACTTAAGCCAGCTCAAACTCCACAAGACTGAAATCGACCGGCAGCACAATGTGGCGTACGGCCAAGTGATCAGCACACAGGAGCGAGCGCTGCAGCCACAATGACAAGCCCACCATCGATTTCCTCCACTGCGCACGCTGGCGGCGGCGAGAGCGCCTGCCTGCACACATAATGGAAAAATCAACATCCACAACTACTGGTCACACGGGTCGATCTTTATCAAAGGGCTCAGACTTGTCAAGACCTCCACTTGTCAGGCTGGGATTACAACACTGCACTTCCGCGTGCGGATTGATGCTTGCCGTAATTTAGGCGTTGCGGTTCGAGTCTAGAACCAAATATTATTCTGGCATTGTGGTGAATGTAAAGCCTAGCAAGGATGCAGGCGTTTCACGAACTAATTGCATACGACTCATATGATTCTAATTGATTCTCTCACACACACACACACTTTGATACACGTACCGTGTGCGCGAGGAAGGATTCAAATTTGTGAATGGTTACTTGCCTACGTTGAGAGCACGGAATTCTTTCCCGTGCTTCGTCACACAAAGAATAGGCGGGAATGTAAAACATGCGTCTCGCGTTAGCACGAGAGGACACCATCACCATCAATCTTTCACTCTGCCGGCGCAGGCGACGAACAACAAAAGTTCAAAATAAATTGGGCCTTGGGCCGTGCAACCTCGTCAATGTCACGATGTGAACGTGGGTCAGCTTGCATGCTGGCACTCGCCGGCTAATCATCACTTACGAACAATCGCTCTGCTCTGCTGGAGAGATGGTTGCGTGTGTCCGTGTGGCTGATGGTTTTGTCCACACGCTCAGGTCAGATGTGTGTGGAGGAAGCACAGCGTCTGCCTCGTTATGTTTGTGTGTCTGCGGTCAGCCTGAACCCATAACCACAAACTCATTATGTGTTAATGTGGAGCATTATGGGAACAACACATATAAATAGAACTCTGTTTTGTCTCCATATCTCTATCAAAACATTCAACACCCTACTGCCTCTAAACAGCAATATTACCCTGCAACATTTGTTTAAGTAAGCAAACTCTGGACCAATTTTGTCCTTCTGAGCCTCATCAGCAGAGGGAGGAGATGTATGTACGGGGGAGGTGAACAAACACGGAGTGGCCTCGCACGGGAGTCAGGCAGCCTGGAGGCCCTGTGGGCGCCGTGAGTCACCGGGACAAAGTGAAGTCCACCCACTCAGCCAATAAACCCCCCGGGAAAGCATTGCGGCACTCGGGGGCGGCACGGCTGTAATCGCACGACAGGCCCCAGGAATGGAAATACCCAGTGGCAGTTCCCGCTTCATTAATGCAGATTCCATTCATTCTTCGCACGAGCAACCAGGGAGACCGGGCAACTGTTTCCTTTATTGAGGAGGTAAAAGGCTGTTGAGAGGATGACCTGGGAGAGTCGTAAGCACTGGTCTTTGTGTGGAGCCGGGCGGCAGTGCCCTTCAGATGCAGCGTGACTTTTGGCACGTTTTGAAGATCTGGGCCGTGACCGGGCAAGGGCCTCTTGGGGAGCAGTTCGTGGGTGTCGCTGTCGACGCCACTTAACATCCAAACTGTACGGCACTTCAGGAGCAAATTGCGACAAAACGTATTCCGCTGAGATTGTAAAAAAAAGTAACAAATAAAATAAGAGAACTTAATAGAAACTTATTTACGTGTTTAACTGGGTAATGCCAAGTGAGCACTGCAATCAGTGTATATTGCACATAGCCATAAACAAGTTGAAGCATTGCCATTCCAGTACATATCCAATCCCAAACACTTTCAACAGATGCACACTGCTTCGTCTCATCCACCACCACCATCGCACCGCAGGTCAACTCACTTCTCTCTCCGCTTCCTCCCTCACACTGCTCCACTTTGTAATTCCCTGTGCCCATTATCGCCTCTTTCCCCTAAATTAATATTATTATAACATTGTTCTATTAAACAAAACAAAACCGTATTCATTCCTATCTACAACAACTCTGATAGCTCTGTCTGTTGCTGGCTGTTTGAAACCTTTGAGGCTGGTGCTCAGCAAATGTGTAAAATAAAAACAGACACAAAATGGTTGAGAATCTGCAGGGATCCAACTCACGAGGGCAGCAACACCGTCTGTACAACAACATCTACAATAACGTCTACAACAACGCCTGTACAACAACGTGTACAACGTGTACAACAACGTGTACAACAACGTCTACCAGTGTCTACAACAACGTCTACAACACCGTCTACAACAATGCCTCCTGCTGCGCCTGGGGGTGTTCACAAGGAACACTGCTGCCCCTGTTTCTGCCTTGCCCTCCCCAGGTGCCTCCTGGGAGCGGCGAGGCCGAGTTATTGTCTGGCCTCCTGAGCCACCACCGCCCACCCCCAGTTCATAATCCTCCATAAGCCACGGCACGTTATTCTCTCTGTTGCCATGGACACACAACGTTGGAAATGCCACACATTTCCGCATTTTAAATGAGAATGAGTGTGCGGTGGTCGGTCGGCTACTTCGGAAGGGCACCGTGTGGGGGCGGGAGGTTGGGGGCCCCTGGGAGATGAGCGCCTCCCGCAGTGTGGCGCTGCCTCAAGGCCTCACACCCTGGAGTGTGCTGCTGCCTCAAGGCCTCACACCTTCGTGTGTCACCTGCCACGGCCATCAGCATCATCATCATCACTGCGCGTTGTTCGAGGCTTTACGGCCTGCGCTGCAATTCCTGCCATGACGAGCTGCTCCCACAATTTACAGATTTGATTCCGAGCGTCGGGGCAACCCCTACACGCACTTTCTCACGACATCAATCTAAAACCGTCCCCCCATTAAACTATAAAACTGTCAACCTGTTTAAATAAACCCTATGTGAAAAATTAACACACTATTCATTATTCCCTGAAAATATATCACTGCCTTGTAAACGTCGGGCCAATAGAGGATCGGCTCCAATTCAATAAGAGGCTCATTGAGCGACCAATGGAAACCAGAGCGTGCAATTGTGCATTTATATTTTATAATCGGTGATTATCAAACTTTCAAAATGTGGACAATAACTTTGCAACAAGTGTTTAATACCCAATTTGCAGCAGACAGAGCACTGCCAATGCCACACATCGTCACCCGGCTCTGTGGAGGTGGAATTCTAACCACAAGCCCAATGCAAATCAGAAATACAAAAAAAAGTATAACCACAAACTCAGAAAAACAAAAGCTATTATGATGATGATTCACTCGTCAGATTTCTATTTTACTCAACTATTTTATGACCAGAATTTTTCTATATTTAGTTATATTAATAATCATTTTTGAAAAATATTTGCAAGAAATATATGTTTTGAATTGTACTTTGAGCTAGTGCAGAGGATAACAACACAAGAGGCGAATAAACATCTACTCTGCAGAGCACAGAGTGCCTTGGCAACCAGCGGCAGACGTTTCTGAGATAAGGGGAGAACCCACGACTTCCTGGAGAACCAGCCGTGGGCAGATTCGGCGTCTCGCCCTACCAGCCGGTAAATCGGTGACGATGGTCGGGCAGTGATGAAAATGCACGCGTACGCCACAACAAGTGGCCCGGGCACGGACGCCCACAATGCACTGCACCACCAGGGAAAGTGTAGCACTCGCTGCAGACATAATCCATTGGATAGATAATAAAAAATTTACGGAGAAGGTGATTTGTATGCAACCAAGAGGCGTCACGGTGACCATTGGCTCAGTCCTCCCATCAGCCACCACACGCTCTCTTGTCTGCGACGAGTTTCTCATTCATGTTGCTTCTCTCAAGCTGTCGCCATGTGCGACCGCGATAATCTTCGGCTGAAGATCCCCGAGTGGCGGCGAAGGCCGAAGTGCCAAAGAGTTTTCTCGACATTTACAGACAGCGTTAGAATAGGTTCAGCGCCGATCATCAGAGGGCGCGAGGGGGCCACGCGTACCGGAGTTGAGGATCTCTCTCCCCACGGCCAGCTCGCCGCTCTGCCCCTTGCACAGCTCCAGCAGCGTCGACACGGACAGCTGGCTCATGCGGCTGTCGGCGACAAGAAATCAAGGACAGGGATTCGCATTGACAGCACACTGACATGCCACGGCAAATCAAAGTGAATTATGCCGCCTCTCGTCTCGTCTCAATTATTCCAATGCGCCGATTCTTTATGACCAAGGGACCCCCCCCCATGCCCCCCCCCCCCCAGTGGCAAGCACATCATGTGACGCACATGCCCTTCCCTAGGTCAACTCAGCTTCAAATAAGTACCTCCTAGTGTGAGAAACAAGGCGCTGACCACCCACCCCGTCGTGTGCGTGTCAGCATGCGCGTGTCAGCGTGCGCGTGCCAAAGTGTGTGTCAGCGTGCGTGTGTCAGAGTGCATGTCAACGTGCGTGTGTCAGCGTGCGTGTCAGCGTGCGCGTGTCAGCGTGCGTGTGTCAGAGTGCGTGTCAACGTGCGTGTGTCAGCGTGCGCGTGTCAGCGTGCGTGTCAGCATGCGCGTGTCAGAGTGCATGTCAACGTGCGCGTGTCAGAGTGCATGTCAACGTGCGTGTGTCAGCGTGCGTGTGTACGTATTGCCGCGCGCGTCACCTGTGCGCGTCGGCACACTTGACGAGGATGGTCTCCACCACGGGCCGCAGCAGCTGCTGCAGCAGTGCGCGCTCCACCTCGCTGTGGCACGGCGTGTACACCAGCATGGCCCGCAGCGTCTTCTACACAGGGGCAGGAGGGGGCATCCACAACGATCGTCAGATAAAACCCATTTCCGTGACTGCGATGGATTATTGCGACTGAGCGCCGTCACTAAGTCGACAGTGGCCGTGTAGGTCTGCGCGACCGTACGTCGCCAGCCGTGCTCGTCGGAGGTGTGAAATATCGAGAGTGGTGACGACAATGTCCATTGTGTTGACTGGGGCGGTGCAGTTGCATGCACCTGACCATGAATCTGAATAAGTTGAACGTCAAAAAAAGAATCTACCAATCAGGACATACAGAGTGCTTAAAAAAAATGTGAACACTTCCGAGAATTTGCAACAATACCACAATAAATGTGCCTCCGGGCTCTGGAGACCACCTGGAGAAGATTCCAGGCAATGGTGAACAAGTGGAGACATTTGTTATCGTGTTACAGTATAATATCCGTTCTTTTTCCATGAAAAACGATAGTCCCATATAAGTGTCAACATTTTTTTGCAGCACCCTGTATATTGGGGGCACGGAACTTGATAGCAATTATCATGGGGATGGTGACCGACAATCACTCATCGCGGTTGTTTTAACAATCTCGCCGATCTTCCCCCTTGCCACACGCATGCAATGCACGCGTAGAGAGTGCAATACAAGCGCAAGAGGCCAACGTGTTATTGTATCTGCCGATTGCGACATCGGTGACTGCACAGCTCCTATACAAAGCACGTCACGAGGGCTCATTGTGATGAACGGAGCGCAGTGCCATGCGACGTTGCCGCCACTGTCCCACAACGCGAGGTAATGCCACACCGAGTTATGCCGCCCGATGGTTGTGGCGGCACCCCACAAACAAACAGCGCGGCGGAGGTCACGACCCCGGGGCAGCCGGTCACAGCGCCGCCACGGCGATGAGGGAATGGGCACAGACAGAGATTGCTGCTGAGAAATATGCGGGATATTTGCTTAATGGCATGTTTTCGAATAATAATTAACACAATAGTTATTTGAGTAAATAATTAACTTAATTGCAATGTGCTTTAATCTACCCTGCTTATTGCTAAACCCGGCTGTGGTAGGCCACTGTGGGGCCACGCGGAGAGTAGCACAGGGCAGTGCCCCTAAACACATCGCTGTGCTGAGCGCGTATGCTCCCACGTCCATTCCCTGCACCCTCACCACCTTTGCCTTGTATTGCCTCGTAAGTTCTCACTCGGTTACCCTGCCGTGTTGGACCTATGGAACTAGATGACTAAAACGTGTTGGACCGATGGAACTGGATTATTAAAATGCACACACACCAATCGATGTGCATCAAGAGCAGAAGAATTGATTTCAACTTCTTAATCAGTTACTTGTTACAGGCCTAGTTAATGTTATACTGCATTGCTGTCGAATAATCTTCGCTGTGGACAAAAATCAATGCAAAAATAACCTCGCATTCTTCGAACGCCAAAAACAGTTTTGCGCACCAGTAAACAGTGGTTGTTCTAAGAATAGACTATTCCCCTTGATAGGAATGTGGAATTTCCACCGCTAGCTCAGGTTCACCAACCGTGTTGAGCACCACCCGATGTGCACTCGTGCAGTGAGCCACGGGCGACTTCTAACTTGGGAGGCGTGCGATAACAAAAGGTGACGCATGCCAGAGGTGCCTCCCTGCAAGTGCTTGGTCTCGCCACTGCCGACAGAAGGCCGTACAAGTCCCCTCCAGGAGAGATATTGGCCTTCTCTTCCACGCTGGCCAAACGACTTGGACGAAGTCGGAGTGCCACGTGCGACCTGCCGACCGATCTACCGTGGTGAACTGATGAATACTGCCGGGTGGACAGCAGCGGAGGGCATTCAAGAAGCTTGCACCGTTGTTGTGTCCACTGCCGCACTAGGACACTGAACTGGCGACGTCGGGGTTGCAGGCCCAGTGCGCCACTGACCACCACACTCCACGGCAGTTGTGGTGCAATGATAATGTCATCACTCTACAAACACCGCACTCTTAGCTGCAATTTGAAATTGAGAAGAGGGAAACATTTAGAGAACAAGAAACAGGTGCAGACCCCTGCTGCCCACTGCGACCCGTGCGGCTGAGCCGGGTAACACCAGCCGGGAGAGTAGCCGTGCTACCCATGTGGAGAGACGGGGGTGGCCGTGATACCCATGTGGAGAGACGGGGGTGGCCGTGATACCCATGTGGAGAGACGAGCAGACAATATGGCCCCCTTCATATGTCCGTCGCTGCGTCATAAAAAAACATATCTCAGCATGTTTCTATACAATCCATATGAGTCCCACAGCCTTCTACGAGAGCGTAATTTCAGAGCACTGTCCCAATGCAAGCAAAGTCTGGACCGGTTTTTGACAAACTGTGTCTCATCGGCAGTGAGCCTTGCTTGAATCAATGCTGATGAACTGCCCGATTTAATAGGCAAGGACACTCTCTTATGGGTAAGATATGGATGCTAATTCAACACAAACTTACATACAATAAAAAAACATTAATCTGCGTCGTTGTGAAGAACCCAACGAATATTTCTACTTATATTCTCCTCAAAGACGCAAATGATTACTTTGCGGTCTCTATTAATTTGGATTACCTTGATGCGGGGAAACACACGGCGCTTGTGTTTACCACAGGTTTTCAAATATTTCAAATTTCACTGAGAATTCTCATGCATTCTCAGGGCCCGATAAGGGGGGGGGGGGTGAGAGAGTTACCACGACTCTGGTGGTGGGGTTTGTTTTGGCCACACGCCCTGCGCCATCACACACGTCACACACACACACCACACACACACACACACCACACACACACACGCCACACACACACACGTTACACACACACACTTCAC
Organism: Lampetra planeri; assembly: GCF_965212315.1. NCBI lineage: Eukaryota > Metazoa > Chordata > Hyperoartia > Petromyzontiformes > Petromyzontidae > Lampetra > Lampetra planeri. The sequence continues at coordinate 11,932,999 of NC_136130.1, read as the reverse complement.
ACACCACACACACACGTCATACACACACACGTCACACACACACACACACTTCACACACACTTCACACACACCACACACACACCACACGCACACCACACACACGCATTTCACACACACCACACACACACACGTCACACTTCACACACAACACACACACACACTTCACACACACTTCACACACACACCACACACACACTTCACACCCCACTCCTTCCCAGAGCCCGACCACTCACTCCCCCAGCTCCACGCTGACTCACGACACTCACAAAGACTGCCCCTGTGAAGCCTCACGGGACACTTGGGGAGAGCTCGATCCACTGCTGGATGAAGGGCTACCTAAGCCGTCCCGATGCTGCGATGTAATCCTCCGCCCAGCTCCTGCACGCGAGGAGCTGATATCAGCGCTCCATCTCCTCGGGGGACGCCCTCTCGGACGCGTTCCATTCCTTGGCTGCCAATGCGCCACTATCCTTGACCATCGGTCATCGCCCCTCGGTCATCGCCCCTCTCGCCACGCCGCGTCTCTCCCCGGGCCGTTCGTGTTTCTTAACAGTTTGAGGTCATTGACCTCCGTATGTTCGCCAACCCACGCGGTCCTCTCCAGGTCTCTCGGCATCTCTCCACGCTTGCTTGTGCACTCTTCAGCGTTTGTGCCGTATTCTTGGTTAAATCGACCGTGTTTCTGCAGCGTGTCACAGCAGGTCGCGGCGCACCGATTGAACACGATGTTCTGTCGGCCACGCTGCTGCGGTACTTTTCAATATCGGGTTCAAGCTCCCAAAAGGGCTCCACCCTACTCTCATCCGCCGTAGTAGTTCACCGTTGTTATTCCAGTCCGCTTCAATAGCTGCACCAGCTACACATACCTAGCTACACATACCTAGCTACACATACCTAGCTACACATACCTAGCTACACATACCTAGCTACACATACCTAGCTACACATACCTAGCTACACATACCTAGCTACACATACCTAGCTACACATACCTAGCTACACATACCTAGCTACACATACCTAGCTACACATACCTAGCTACACATACCTAGCTACACATACCTAGCTACACATACCTAGCTACACATACCTAGCTACACATACCTAGCTACACATACCTAGCTACACATACCTAGCTACACATACCTAGCTAGACATACCTAGCTACACATACCTAGCTACACATACCTAGCTACACATACCTAGCTACACATACCTAGCTACACATAGCTAGCTACACATACCTAGCTACACATACCTAGCTACACATACCTAGCTACACATACCTAGCTACACATACCTAGCTACACATAGCTAGCTACACATACCTAGCTAGACATACCTAGCTACACATACCTAGCTACACATACCTAGCTACACATACCTAGCTACACATACCTAGCTACACATACCTAGCTACACATAGCTAGCTAGACATACCTAGCTACACATACCTAGCTACACATACCTAGCTACACATACCTAGCTACACATACCTAGCTACACATACCTAGCTACACATACCTAGCTACACATACCTAGCTACACATACCTAGCTACACATAGCTAGCTACACATACCTAGCTACACATACCTAGCTACACATACCTAGCTACACATACCTAGCTACACATACCTAGCTACACATACCTGTGCTGTTCGTGAGCACCTGTTAGTGAGCACCTGTTACGGCCGCAACAGCGGCGTCAGAGCATGGTGTGGCGATTCACCCCGTCGGAGGTTCCAGGACAGGTTCAGACACTTGTACGACCTGAACCCTGTGGACTTAACACGACACCAAAGACAAAGACCCCCCCCCACACCTTGTATAGCCTTAACCGATGTTAGGACAAGTGCTTCTCTTAGTGAGATCCTTTGAAGGCCAGCATAGCACAAGAGGGAGTGGGTGGCCAGCATCGCGCGTATGTATGTTGAACTTCTTTTGCACCCTACATAGCCCACCGTGTGAAGGAGGCCAATCGTGGGAAGGAGCTCACAAAGTCAGCCGTGCACACGCACGCGCACAGGCGCACACGGGCACATATGCGCACAAATGACAAAGATCCCCCGTGTAGCCTGTAACAGACTGTTGGGGCAAGTGCTGTAAAGGCCGGGACAGCACACGAGGGGGTGGGTGGCCAACACCACGCCCGGCCGCCTTTGTCTTCCTCGTGGCGATGGTTACACACCCACCAGGGACTCATTTGAGGCTGAGTCGACCTAGGGGAGGCCCAAGACCGGTTCAGATAATCGTCACTAGTGTTAGCCGTGAGCGGGAATCGAACCCGGGTGGTCAGGTTCATAGCGCAGCGTAGCGCTAACCGCTGCACCACCGCTCCCCACACACGCACACACATGCACACACACACGCACACAGACGCACACGTGGACGCACCGATACAACGCGTCCCACCCTCTCGCCGCACCTCCTCGGGGCGCGTTCTGTTTGCTCAAACTCTGGGCGGTCCCAGCGGCCCCGTACGTATCGTCAGTTTCATGCGTGGCAGTATTTGTCCGCGGAGATGTTTGCACCCTGGGTTTAAGAGGGGGGGGGGGTCGGCGTGTGTGCACAGCTGCTACTGCCAGTCCCACGGCAGTAGCAGCAACAGCGGCGGTGCGGGCGACAGCCGAGAACATCTGCAAGACTTTCATTGATTCGCGTCGGCTGCGAAATTCAACAACAAATAATACAACGTCGAGAGCGCCGAGTGTGTGACGTCGCGGAAAGTTGTCCGTGGCGAGTTTGCTCGCGCAAAGCGCAGGGGGACAGTTCGTGGATGGGAGTCAAGGTTCGTGGACACCACTCGAGTTCTGGTGCTGTCTCCTCGGTCAGCCACTACCAGACGCTCACACTCGTGCCCGCCATTCTGTGAATTGTTTAATTCCTCCAAGCGACGCGTCGTGCCAAAGTACATTCGTCTGCAGTCGTCTTCTCGACCTCGAGTTCCACAGAAGGAACTATTATTGTTTGTCTATGAACGTTTTGTAATATTTGTATCGCTTGCGACTAGCAATCACCGATTATATAATGATCGCGGTTAAAAGCATGCCCCGACTGAAACAATATGAAAGTTGATGTGCTATGCAGAAAAGGAGAATATCGCTCTTCACTCAGGAATTCCACCCTGCACTGCAGCCAAAGAACCCACAAATCTTCTCATTATCCACGGTTCTCGAGAAGTCGTGGAAACATGGGGTGAGGATTGATGGACTCCATCGCGAACGGAGAAGCCGCGTGCTAGTTTCGCATTCCAGCCAATCACCAACCTGCACGCATTCACCTGCAACCGGAAAACCCAAGGGGCAATTTGCACCGGAGCCACGAGCTGCCACTGACGGGGGGGGGGGGGGGGGCATGGGGGCCTCGATGGCGGGAGAGGCTCCGGGCCTCGGCGCTCCACCACCGCGGAGGCCGAGAGGGCCGGCGGCCACGGCGGGCGCCCTAAGCCGCTTGTGGTCGTCGGCGCCTCCCCTGGGAAGTCCACCTCCTCCTGCCCGCGGCCCACGAGGACCGACTGACCCCCGTCTCCTTTCCCAACTCGCCTCCAATTTCCTCCCCGCACAATCATGTCCATAGCTGTATCAGCCGGGCCTCTCGTGCTATGCCTCTGCATGCGCCACTTTCCTTGTGGACAGACTTGTCATCAGCACGCGTCAGGATCCATTCCGCCTCGACACCGCTCCCACGCGTCTCCGTCCACGCGTCGTGCGACTCCCCCCTCGCCCTTCTCCCGTAACGCCGCAGCGCAAACGCTGGGGGCCTTCCTCACGTGGCACCGTTTCAGCCACGCGAAACCCGCGGTGTCGAGACAGCCGACAGCCCGGGGTGAGTGGGGGGGTGAGTGGGGGGGTGAGTGGGGGGGGTGAGTGGAGAGGTGAGTGGGGGGGTGAGTGGGGGGATGAGTGGGGGGGTGAGTGGGGGGGTGAGTGGGGGGGTGAGTGGGGGGGGTGAGTGGGGGGGGTGAGTGGAGAGGTGAGTGGGGGGGGTGATTGGGGGGGTGAGTGGGGGGAGTGAGTGGTGGGGGTGATTGGGGGGGTGAGTGAAGAAGGTGAGTGGGGGGGTGAGTGGGGGGACCGCACACCCCCACGCCCTCCCACGCCGCGCCCTCGCGGACCGCTCGGGGAACTCTGCGAGACCCTCCCTCCCTGGCCGTCGTCTCGTGGCTGCGAGCAGCGCAGACGCAACGCAGACGGCCCCCGCGTCCCCACACTTTGACACGCACGCCTCGCAGCGCCGGGAGGCAGACTCCACGTTGCTGCGCCCACGCACAGCCAAGCGCCGAGCGTTATCTTTGCCGCACGCTTTTACAACTGCCGTTGATTGATGGGCGGCATTTCAAGACATCCCTGGTGTTTAAACATCACAAAAACCTCAAGTGAGAAGAGATAATTCATGTTCACTTGCAAGGCGAGGCAAGTGAGCTGGCACTACCTTAAACTCGGGGCGTTAAAGGAGGAGCGCTAACCGTGTTCGGAATCCATGACCGGTTCCTAAAAGTCAGGAACCGGTAAACAACTCCAGTGGAATATTGGTAACGTTTCTTAGTGATGAAGTTCAAGCATGTTACGTTTAACGCTGTAGACTCTTCTTAGTGCGGTAAACTGGTTTGTACCATTATTTGGCGCGGTTACCGGTCATGTAGGAAAGCAATTTTCACCACCTGACCTTAAATAGGAGCCATTGCTTGACAACACAAGGCATCTAATTATATAAAGCGTTCTTTTCAGGACGAAGCGTTATTGACGAATGCGTCATTCTCGTGAACTGCTCGTGCACCGCTGTGAGTGCAGTATCAGCGCAGAGTGTTTGTATCGGAGTGAGGGTTCTAATTGGGCGATCGCACATTGATATCAGTACCGAGTCGGTGAACAACGGGGCTCGACTCATCATCGCTCAACAATGGTTCTGAAGCTCGCGGCGCACGCATTGAAGAGACACGCGCAAGCACTGCACAGCCCCGTGTAAGAATTCTTGTTTTAAAATGTGTTGTACGTTGCGTATCATGGGTGTCCATCACCCCTGCAGGGGCTATAGAACCGCGGTATGTTCACAGACATGAGAAAGCAACTACTTCAACGTCACTGTTTTGCGTTGATGATGATGACGAGTTATAATTTCGCGTTGTAGCCAATCCCGAATTATATCGCGCGATTCTGTCGGCGAACGATTTCCCCACGGCAAACTGAGATGGGGGCAGCACTGTCGGAGGCTTCCAAAAGCGTGTCAGCAAGGGGAATGCATCGTGCATCCACAAATGATCTTACGCAACAGCGATCATCGCTGCAAAATTCTATTTTAAGATGATGTGCACCATCGATGGTGTCCATTCCAACCTGGCAAAGGTCATCGTTTATATTTAATTATTATCTCACGCGGAATAACAGCGGGATCTCTTTATCTACACCCTGAATCAAAAACACCAACGGACGATTTCATCAGCTCCCTTTGCCAAATCTCAAGCAGGAACCGGTCTTTAACAAAGGAAGATTATTTTAAGATTTGTCCTTTACAGACACTGATAAGACGAACAATGCGTGGAATGATAAATCCATGAGTTCGTCATTGTTACTTCCGCAGCGACGCTAATGATTATGATTTGTGTCACGTGTTATGGAGTTTTATCTAACAGAGAGGGTCCTTCCACATCAACGTCTGGCAGTTCACATGCATTGGTTCAGGCAGTCACATGTCTCTGCTGGTGAGACACCGAATGTCAAAACCGGTCCACAGTTCTCTCGTGTTGAGCTAAGACTGCTTAAGTTATTCACTCGCAGAAGGCCGCGTGCGGCCGATGGGTTCTGTAAAAGTTACTTTCACATTTTTGTTACGTGAAGGGGAACAGTTTCCGAGTGTTCCTCCGGTGACTGCTCACCACCGTGAGAGCCCCACGACGGTAGCGTCGCAGCTTTTGAAGACGGCGAGGAACAGAAGTGGCCGGGTGGCCGCCAAGACGGCTACGAGAACGACGTCCCAGCTCGAAGCAGCGCAGCTGAGATACCGATCGCAGATTAAGCACCAGAAACGGAGTTCTCCACCGTACGGAGCCCCCAATCTTTATCCTGGTCGCTAGGTTTGCCTCGATGTCATCCTTGACATCATCTACCCCGTATTTGGGTTGGTAGACGAGAACCGCATCATTTTGATTTCGCGACGGCGATAGGCGAGGCGTCGGAACGATGCAGAAGCCAGCCGATGACAGCGACCGTGTCGGGGGACCCGAGCACCACAACCCACGCAACTTGCACCCTTGGCAAGGACATTAAAGGGCACTGCTGTAAAAAATGTTTTACCGCATTAGAAGGGTTGACAAGTTTATTGGTGTAACAATAAGGCACCTGAAGCCTCTCTCAACACAGGGCAATAATTTCCTCCTCGCTCACTCTCCTGCAACACGGCAAGCGTGGGAACAAAAATAACCTTTACGCCGCTCGGCGCTTGCAAGCAAGGTGGACATTCGTACCCACCCCTCCATCCCCCCCACCCCCCACCCCCCATGACGCTCCGAACCCAAACTGGGCCCTGGGCAGCTGCGCCGCACGAGCCTGGGAAGGGCTCTCTACTTCCCTCGCTCTCGACGTGGGCCGCTGTCAAGTTACCCTTCCGGACGTGTCCTCTGCTTAACGCACGCGCCGCTCCGCGCCCGCAACGCGTTGACACCTGGCACGGCGCAGCTCCCACAGTCGACGGCGTGCCACACGGAGTCTTCGCGCGCAAAGCGATGCGCAATTCCCCCACGAGCGGTCCGACCACGCCGAGCGGGCGAGCGACTCCCCCGTTTCCGCGCGCGGCACTCACCAGCGCGGCGACGTACACCTTGTACACGGGGTCGGCGCACACCAGCGCCAGGACGCTGCAGCAGCACCGCACCACCGTCTCTCCGCACATCTCTCCGCCGGCTCCGCCGCCCGCCGGGCCGGCCGCCGCGGTCGCCGCCGGCGTCGGCCCCCGGGCCCCGGGCCGGTCCGCGTGGCCCCCCGCGGCCACGGCCGCCCCCCCTGCCGGCGGTGCCGCGGCGGCGCCGCCCGTGCGCACCTCCCCGTTGGCCAGGAGCAGCGCGCCGCTCACGTCGTGCCACAGCCGCCGCAGCGCCATCTCGCGCACATTCCAGTTGCGCGAGAACAGGCAGCTCACCAGCTCCATGCCAAACACCTGGCCCGCACGCACAAAGACAAAGATCCCCCGCGTAGCCATTAACAGACTGTCGGGGCAAGCGCCGTTAGCGAGTGGCGCCTATGAAGGTCGGCATGGCACACGAGGGGGTGGGTGGCCAACACCACGCCCGGCCGCCTTTGTCTCCCAAGCGGCGATGATTACACACCGCGCCAGGTACTCGTTTGAGGTTGAATCGACCTACAGGAGGCCCAGGACCGTGCAATGATGCGTCGATTCGTCAACATCGATTCGTGCGTGGGAAAATCTGATTTTAAATTTGTTGCGTGATCTCGGCAACCATTCGAGGCATGGCTGCCACAGCGGATAAATTATTAATTTAATATTCTCGTGAATCGAATCACCGAATCGTGACAATGCTTCGAATCACAAGGGTGTGAGTTGGGAGTTATGGGGAAGTGTGAGGACAGCATGGAATACATGGAGAGGAAAGGTGTGAGAAAGATACAGCCAGACTTAAAAAATGGAAAATACATAGAACAGGTAACTTAAAACACGTAGGTTTTCACAGTCCTTATTATTCTTATTCATAATAGGTGCTTGGGTGAGGCCACGTAACGATCTGAGCCGATGTACATTTGGCCAGATCACTGTGCGACCTCGCCCAGAATGTCACAACGAGCTACGGGATGGCGCCACGCGGTGCGAGAGACGTGGGCTCTAGGCAGTGGCACCTGGATCCAGGGCTGCGCGAGCTCGCGGTACGCGACGGGGATGGGCTGCACGCGGAAGTTGAGCTGCGTCGCGTCGCCGTCGAGCAGCGGCCGCCTGGACGTCTCGGCCTGCGCCACGGGCGCCGGCGAGGAAGAGGAGGAGTTGGGGGCGGCCGCCTCCACCGCCGCCAGCGCCGTCGCCGCCTGCGGGGCCTCGAAACTGAGCACCGCGCGTGGGAGGGAGGAGAAGACGAAAAGACATGAAGCCACGGACCGAGATCTTCGTCGCGGCAGTTTGCTTTTGCGGCAGCGGCTTCGAATATCGGCAACGCTGATGTGTTTTAGGGTCGTACCAAGTGTCGTTTGGTGCGACATCTGAGCGGAAAAGCCTACGTGGGTAGTAGTAGGGGTAGTAGTATCGACAGACGTGTTTAGAGAAATTCCACGCGTGGCCAAAACTCAAACTAGAGTCTCTCTTGCATTGGGGAGTGCAATTCAAAATAATTGTGGACGACTGACTTGAAAGACGTTTAATTTTACTTTATCCGAGGCTGCATCATCAGATAGTGCCGGGCCCCATATGCCACGACCCAGCGCCCGCAGCGGGCGGCACTTCATGCCGCGTGTGAGCGGAGGAGGTCACCGGACAGGCGGACCGGGTGGGGCCTAGGGAATGGAGCCCGTCAGTGACCAATGCCTGAACAAATAAAAAAAATGTTGGTTTTAATTCCTGCTCTGAGAATGAAGAATGTTGGTTTAATCGAGATGTGACACAACACCCGTTGGCAGAGCTTCTAAAAGGTGAGTCTCCAGGGTGGATGAAAGGATCCATTGAAGTGACTTCGGAACATTTCCGTGACGTCATCTTCCGGGGTGGGGGCTGTTCTCTGACACAAGCTGGGCGCGCTGGCCACTGCAAGCATCTCACTCTCGTTACATAAAACTACGCACACATTTTTTATGTAAATGGGAGAAGAAAAAAAATCAATGATGACCAACATAATTATACCATGTGGACAACACAGGGTGTGGGTGGGAGCAGCGCCCCACACACCCCATCCCCCACACTGGGGGAATAACTTCTAATCAGCGTTCATAATTGTGACGTAAATATGCAAATGTCTCGAATGACTAAAACACAACAGATATCTTGGCAAGGAGCCACCAATTCTCACCGGAGCTGCTCTGGTCATATTTGCTTAATTTTTTGGTGAAATGTTTTGCACCACGTTTGCCGTAGCGTCCCGGCACGGGCGGGGCACGGTGCTGAGCGGCTCAGGAAAGAAGAGACCGAGGGTGCGGACTCAGGCGCATCGTGTCAAACCGCAAGGCACAACCCGAAAGCACGCCCCAAGCGCGACCGCGATGGCTGGCGCGCGATCGCGCGCCAGCCATCGCGGCGGGCGCTTCGCTTAGCGAGCCGCCCTCGCCCCGGCTGTTTCCTGCGAACGCGCGCGCACGTAGGGCCACGCACGCGTGCCCCAACGCGACAAAACTGCAAACGTGTGCGCGCGCACACACGGCGCTCGCACGCGCAAACAGCGGTGACACGCACGCACGCACGCTGGCGCGAGGCCACAGCGGCCCGGTTCACTCCGCTCCTCTCCCGGAGAGTGCCAGGTCTAACCGCCCCGTGAAAACGAGCACATGGTGGGATCGTCGGAGACGAGTTTAGAGGGGGAAAATAGTTGTGGGGTGTTTCTTTGCTCAGTGACGAATTGTGCAGCTGGTGTACCGCCTGCCTAAAGAGCAAAACACAAGCACAAAAATAATTATTGAATTACCCCTGTAGTTCTGAAGTAAAGAAAAGTAACAAAGAAGGTGCACCACAGTGCTTGAAAACGCTTCTCTGCTCGTTCAGCCAAACGGAGCGTCCCGCTGACAAAGAACGGAGCGTTCCGCTGACAAAGGGCGGCAGCTTTTTAGGCACCTTCAGTTTTAAATAAACGAGTGTGAGAACCAGGGGCAGGTCAACGCCCGCAAACGGCATTCCTGAGCGCGCGCAGCGACGAGGAGGAGGCCTGTGTGGGCTTGACTGCGAACCTGCGTCTCCACTGCGACGCCGATTGCTGCCTCCCCTCCCTCCCCCGCACCTCCCCCCTCCTTCCGCCCCTCCCCGTCCTGCAGCTCCACTTAGCCGCGAGCGCCCGCCCGCCCGCCCGCCCACGCGGCCCCGCCGTGGGAACGCGTCTGGGGAGAGGCCTCCGCGTCCTCCGGCTCGGGCGGCGCCACTTCGGACCCCGCTCGCAGGGGGCACGCTTCTTCTGCGTTTGTGGTCGAGGGTGGAGCGGCCGAGTGAGCACGTGGAAAAATGCGTGCCTCTCCTAGGTTGACTCAACCCCAAAACGAGCACCTTCGCGCGGTGCGTCAACGCAAGAGGATGCTGGAGGGGTGCGGCGCTGGTAGGGGTAGCCACCAGTTCGGTTTGTCTGCTCCGTTCCGGGGAAATAAGCGAGCCGGTAAATCTTCCCAGGACATTACCAGTCCGAGTTTTTGGTCAATTGTGGAATAATGTCCCACTCAAGATGATGCACGTCCACGTAGTTCTCCTCCCTTGCGGTATTGTGAGATATTCTTCTTTCCGTGATACATCCCGATCTTTATGTCGAAGGGGGAGCGAACCTGGCACCTGGCCGCCTCCTGCTTGACCCTCATGAGCACCACGTTTCCAGCAAAGCCTCGAACACACGCGACCTCTCTTGTGCGTCGCCGATCAATCAATCAATGACCTTTGTCAGCAGGTGACAACCCTCACGCTTGTTTGCTAAGTGTATGCATTCCTGGCTGACAGTTCTGGTAAATTCTATTTATACCTCAAGAGTGTTTTTTTTTACATAAGCTCAACCGGCACTCGCTAATACCAATGATGTCTGCTTGGAGTGCGTCAATGCTCGATCGCAGCGGATCATTAGCGAGCGTGGACCGAAGCTCTTGTGCTGAAGAGCCGGCGATGGGACCTTGTGTGTTTGTAACTGGTCATTCGAGCGAAGTGGGGGTGGGCAAAGGAGCGATGGAGGAATGTTGAATGAAACGTGACGAGCATCGAAGGCGCGAACGCGGCGTCGTCGTCATTCTCTGTGTGCGCAGGGGACGTGCGCCCGCGATGTCAACGCGATGTCGCTCGGGGTCGGCGGTGGGGGTGGGGGGGTAAATGCTGTGCGGAATCTCGGTCAGAGTTGAGTGAAATTTAACAAACACGCAAGCTGAGGACCTGACACACACACATGCAGCTCCGCTGCCGGCCCTCTTTGGAGTTGCACTAAAGAGCGGAAGTGAGGCATCGTCACCGTGTGGGGCAGGGAGGTTTCTTCCCCGGTCCCCGCCCCGCCACCACTACGGCGACGAGTTACCACGACGACGAGTTACTACGGCGATGACGACGATGCTGGTAACCCACCAGGGAAACTCGTTGCTCTTCCACTTGGCTCGGCACAGCGGGCAGATGAGCGCCTCGCGGTTCCTGCGGCACTCCTCGGCCCCTGCGAGAGACACAGACGGTGCCACGAGACTCACCACAATCAGTACCACGAAGCTCACCACAATCAGCACCACGAAGCTCACCACAATCAGCACCACGAGACTCACCACAATCAGCACCACGAGACTCACCACAATCAGCACCACGAGACTCACCACAATCAGCACCACGAGACTCAACACAAGCAGCACCACGAGACTCACCACAATCAGCACCACGAGACTCACCACAATCAGCACCACGAGACTCACCACAATCAGCACCACGAGACTCACCACAATCAGCACCACGAGACTCACCACAATCAGCACCACGAAGCTCACCACAATCAGCACCATGAGACTCACCACAATCAGCACCACGAAGCTCACCACAATCGGCCCAACACGAGATTCCTACGCTCGCCCTACGACCCTCGAATTGTAGTGACACTTTTATTCAATTGAGAACTCATCATCTTCATCAAACAGCAGCACGGAGAACCCGAGTGACTGGGACGGCCGGGTCGACCTCGCACCGCACCCCAGACACACGGCGAGAGAGGACGGGTTCCGTGGCTTTGTGCGGCCGTGTCCGGACGGACCGGGAGAGGGAGACGGGCACGCGGAGGCGGTGGACTCACAGATGGACATGCAGTGGTGGTGCAGCTTGTTGCGGCAGCCGTCCTCGCACACGGTGAGGCTCTCCTCGTCCAGCATGCCGAGCAGGCAGATGGGGCACACCTGCTCCTCCTCATCCTTGCCACTGCACACGGCACCGCCGCACACGGCACCATCAGCGTCGACGCAGCGCCAGCGGCGCCTACGCACACCGTGTCTACCGCTGTGGTGCTTGCATACAGAGACTCAGAACTGTTTTTTGGTCTCATGGTACGCGGTAATGGGAGCTTAATTTGCGTGACGTAACGCAGTCACGTGACGTAACGTGGTCACGTGACGTAACCACGTGGGGAAAGAATGTGGCGACGGGACGCAGGGCTCGGGCCACCGATTGGCCGTGGCACGACTCTTCAGAGCGGCAGCATTCCGCACTGCACGGTGCAGACACCCATGGGAAAATAATGGTGGTGCAAGTGTGTAGAGCGGTCTGGCACGAGCGTGCGGCACGGCACAAGCATGTGGTGCAGCGTGAGTGGTGCAGCGTGAGCGGTGTGGTGCAGCGTGAGTGTGCGGTGTGGCGTGAGCGGTGTGGTGTGAGCGGTGTGGTGCAGCGTGAGTGTGCGGTGTGGCGTGAGCGGTGTGGTGTGAGCGGTGTGGTGCAGCGTGAGTGTGCGGTGTGGCGTGAGCGGTGTGGTGTGAGCGGTGTGGTGCAGCGTGAGTGTGCGGTGTGGCGTGAGCGGTGTGGTGTGAGCGGTGTGGTGCAGCGTGAGTGTGCGGTGTGGCGTGAGCAGTGTGGTGTGAGCGGTGTGGTGCAGCGTGAGTGGTGCAGTGTGAGTGGTGTGGTGTGAGCGGTGTGGTGCGGCGTGAGCGGTGTGGTGCGGCGTGAGTGTGTGGTGTGGCGTGAGCGGTGCGACGTGAGCGGGGTGGTGCAGCGTGAGTGTGCGGTGTGGTGTGAGCGGTGTGGTGTGAGTGGTGCGGTGTGAGCGGTGCGGTGTGAGCGGGGTGGTGTGAGCGGTGCGGCGTGAGCGGTGTGGTGTGTTGTGAGTGGTGTGGTGTTAGCGGTGTGGTGTGAGCGGTGTGGTGTGAGCGGTGCGGCGTGAGCGGTGTGGTGTGTTGTGAGTGGTGTGGTGTGAGCGGTGTGGTGTGAGCGGTGTGGTGTGAGCGGTGTGGTGTGAGCGGTGCGTTGCGGGCGCTACCTTTGCTCGGGGTGGCTGGAGGCGGTGCTCTGTGCGGCCGGGAGGTGCGAGTTGGAGAGGCGCGACACGAACTTGGTGATGGTGCTGCGTGACGGAGCCTTGATGCGCGAGCTCCTCTTTGTGTGGTACTTTTGGAAGAGACTCTCCACCTGGAGACCACACCCGCACAGATCCCTCGTTCAGCCACGCAGCGCTGAGCGGCGAGCACCTATCAAGGTGGACATGGAGCCCTCTAAAGGGGTGTGGGTGTTGGGTAGTACGATGCTTGATCATTTCTGCCTTCCCAGTTCCCAGTGCTGATATTTACACTCCACATCAGGTATTGATTTAAGGCTGAGGCAACCAACAGGAGGCCACAGACAGGCTCAGATACCGCTTGCCACTGATGTTTTCCATGGCTTAAAAATGTAATCCAGGCCACCGGGAACATAGCCCAGTGCACTAACCACAAACCACGGCGCCTGTGCCATGCCAGGTGCAATTTGAGGCCACGTACGCGCACGCACACTCACACACTCGCACACTCGCACAAACTGGGCCGTCCGCAAGCCCAGTTACGGCAGGCTCGGCGGCAGCTGCCCCGCAGCGTCGACGCCGCAAGCGCTCGCGCGCTGCCTCACCTGACACGGCCGCTGCGCTCGTGCGTCAAGCTCGGCGCTCACTGCCCCGTGGGGGGGGACGAGGCGGGGAGGAGGGGGTTCACGCCGTGAGCTCTGTCGCCGTCTGGCTGCTCACGGCTATCGAGTGGTACGACGCGACCCTCAGAGTTCGCTCAGCACAGCGCGGGTAACAAGAACCACGTGCGGCAAACGGCGGCAAACGTCCTGAACGACGCCGGCTCAGGATGCTGAGCAGACGGTCGTTCATCTTGGCAGTGATATTTTGAAAGACCACAAATTTAAGTGAAAACGACGCACAACAACAATCGTCCGCAGGGGAGGCATTAGGTGGCCAGCGTGCTCTAAGCAAGTGCCTGGAAAGTCCGGTTGTTTCTCTGCAAAGTTTAAACTGTTTAAAACTTTTTTTATTTTACCAGGTAAGGCCCCACTGAGCTACGCACCTCTTTTCCAGAAGCCACCTGGCCACACGTGATGGCTTCTCATCACGTGGACATTTACAGCAGCCAAATACTCCAAGCGAAGGGTCAAGGGAAGAATGCGCAACTCTGTTTAACGTGTAAAATAGTGAGAACTTTAATCCAGATATATAAATAAATATTCTCTCTTCCACCCTGCGGCGAAGTTGTTTGCGTTGGACCACGGCAGCAGCGGGGAGGCACCTCGAAGTTCTTGAGGGTTTTCCTCCACAGCATGGGGTCGCTGGGCTCGTTCTGGAAGACGCGCAGCATGACGAACATGACGTGGATGCAGAACGTGCCACGCCCACAGCTGCACGTCTGTAGGGGAGGGCAGCGTACGGAGGACAACGCACACACGCGCACACACACACACGCGCACACACGCGCATGCACACACACACACACGTGCACACACGTGCACACACGTGCACACACACACATTACACGTAAACCTCTGGAGACTATTTTTATATGGCCCACCCTTGATTCTATTCCTTGTCCCATCTCCCTCAGTTCACTCTAAAGACTCCCCCCCCACAACTCCACAGCCCCCCGCACCACTCCCCAGCCCCCCCCACCACAGCCCCCCCATCACTCCCCAGCCCCCCCCCCACCGCTCCCCAGCCCCCCCGCGGGGCGACGCACCTGGGGTCCGATGAAGACGCGGAACTTGTTGTCGGGCGAGTCTCCCCCGATGAGGAACGAGTTGGGTCCGATCTGCTGCAGCAGGTAGAGGCGGGCGCGCATCACCTTGCTCACGCGCCGCTGCGTCTCCTCGGGGCTGTAGGGCGAGCAGCCGTCGGGCGACGGCGCGCGGCGCGGCGGGGTCACGCGGCCGCCCTGCGGGGGAGGGGGGGACGAGGGGGCGGCCGCGCCGCACGTGAGGGGTTAACGCCGGGCGCGGGAGGCCCGAGGCTCGCTCGTCTCCCGCCGCTCTCTCCGGGCGGCGGTGAAGTGCGCGGAGCGGGGAGGCTCTTCCCATTTCCAGAGCGGAACGCTTCTGATATTCTTTTTGAGCCATCAACAATGAAAGATTCATCGTATCGTTTCGACACTTAACCCACAGGCTCTCAACAAAATCCTACTTTCTGGACAATGGCCTCTTGTGGGTTATCTAGTTTGCATCACTCTTTTATTGGTTTGTTCCACAGCCAATGGCAAGCGGGCCAAGTCTATCAAACCCAACAGAAGTGCGCCCAGACACGGCTATTAACCGCGGGGCACGCAGCCTCTCATTCAATCCAGGAATCTCAGCACAGGAGACTCCTGGATGAGATTGAGCAAGGCCTGCCCTGAAAAAATGTACATTAAGCCACTGGCACAAAGTTGAGAGATTAAAGCTGCTTAAACGCTCGGCTGAGCTGACTTCCTAGTGTTTCCTAAAAGCGTCTGCATACCGAGGCGTCCACATCGTAGGCTCTTGAGCCTTTTACTGCTCAATTACATTAAGAATTTGCGTGCCAGTTTTCAAATAAAATGCCGAGGGGCAATTTATTTTCATTTATTTTTTTGCCGTGAGAAAGGAATGCGCGGCGGTACTGTCTGACCGTATCGCTCCCGCCAAACATGCGTCAGATTATAGAGAGCTGGACGTAGGTGGTACTATTTCGCCATGGCGAGTGCAAATGAAAAGTCTCTTAGGGAAAAGGTGTCAAATTATAGGACAGCGGGATTACAGAGGTGTAGCCGTTCCGGGCCGCAAAGCCGTTGCAGAGAGAAGCCTCTGTGAGCCCGCGCAGCCGGTGACGGAGGAGTTTAAAAGGTCAGAGTCTACGACGCCCATCACGCGTGCTGTGACGTTTCACGTGGTTGTACAAATCACTGAGACGATGCTCAATTCAAAGAGCACTCAAGCCGACACATTATGCTCCTAGTCACACTTTCAGATCGGTAGTGGCCTTAACTTGTCACACTGCTTGACTCGGGAACTTGATTCCAAGTCTCACGGATGCTTCAGCACCCAAAACTGTACAAATCGTAGAAACGAACGTGACCACGGCTCCTCCCGTGGGCGCGGGTCGTACCAGCGTGGGGGAGGCCCTGCGTCTCCGCTCGCCCGGGGAGCCGGGCTTCTGCGCCGAGATCCTGGGCAGGGTCCCCGGTGGCGACGTGTCCCCGGGGGCCCCCGCGCCGCCCCCCAGCTGGGAGGGGCTGCGGGGCCTCCGGGCGGCCGCGCGGGGCGACGTGCGCGCCGTCTCGCCCACCGCCTCCGACAGGGCCCGCTCGTCCTCGCCCATGTCCAGCTTGAGGGGCAGCGGCTTCACAACCTGCGACGACGCGCACACGCACGCACGCACGCGCATCGTCGGGCACGCTCACGGCTCGGGCCACGTGTGTTTATCACTACAACTGTGAACACGACGTGAGTTTACCCAGGAGAGCCTCACTCAGTCTCAAGACTCTTTTTCAGGACGCTTCTGCCAAGTGTTCCCAGTAGTGGCTGCGAGGTTGTTGCTGCTGCTGCCGCGAGGAATCTCAATTGAGTGATTTCCAGGAACATTTTCAGCGTTGGGACGTTTGACCAATAACAGTTACACTTGACGTGTATATTTAACTATGGGAGTAGGCAGGAGGAGACCCATGCAGAAAAGGGGGAGACCGTACAAATTCCAGACAGAAAGGCACCCGAGTCGTGAATCGAAGCCAGACGCTTCTTGCCGTGAGTCACGAGTGCCGCCCTGCCCGGTGCGAGGCGGTCTCCGGTTGTAAGCGCGGGGGGGGGTCCCAGGCCGAGCCGCGTGCCGAGCGAAGCCTCACCATGGGACCCTTGCGGTTCTGTCGCTCCAGCCACTCGTGCTTCCAGGCCGGCATGCACGTGGCCTTCAGCTTCTCGCGGATGAGGCGCTCCTCCGGCCGGTCCTCCATCTTGGGCAGTGTGCGGGGGGTGTCGCGGCCCCCCTCGCCCCCCGCACGAGGCCCCTCCCCTCCGCCCTCCGCCGCTACCCTGTGGGAGCGAAACGAGGGACGGCGTTGCGGCAAGGCCTCACGAACCCCGGGTGCGCTGGCGCGGGGGACTCGGCCTGGGGATCGACCGATTCGCTTGCCTGGCGATTGACAAAGCAAGGTGATTTTGGGTCGCGAGTCGTGATCTGAGAATAAATGTTTTAATGTCGTCTCATTTGTCCTTTTATCCCATTTTTTCATATTTTTGTCCCGTTCGTACATCATTGTTTGTTCCATAAGCCAAAATCGTGAGTCTGTCCTTTTCATAAATTGTCAATTATCAATTGTCATGCACGCATGATTCAATGCGTGTATCGTGAGAGGCAAATAATCGGTTTTAACCGATGACCCGATGCATCGTTCCATGCCTAACGGGCACAAAAGAAATATGGATTGAAAACACCGCTGCTACCACACACAGTTCAGTGCCTGCAGTTATGCATCATGGGAAGAACTAGTTTAAGTACACCGCAACTGGAAATGTTTAGAGAGGCTAAATAAAACATGAAAAGCACAACGTATAAATGAATACTAATTACTGAACATTTTATATATCTAAATCTGCACACGCTTCTTTTTATAATCCCTTCGCAAAACATTTAGACCACGCATTGCGTGCGTAAACACGACCACAACAAGTGGTGTGCACACAGCATACGCAGTGTAGACACTCAAACATTGTGCTCGAGGCAAAGCAGCTCAGGCGAACACGCCCAAGCGTGAACAGGCCCAGACCACCAACTCGCTCCACGTGAGAATGCGGCTCAAACACGGTCGACTACTCAGGGTTACCATCCCCGAGGTGACAAAGCAACCGGGACATATCTCGCGGTAGCAGCAAGCGGGGGAGAACTTCATGCGAACGCGTCATCTTCTTGAGTGCTGTGAAATTACTCAATCGACAACAAAAAGAAAGCGCAGGGCTGTAGTGCTCGCACCAAGCCCGGCTCTCGTGGCGGACGATGCCAATCGGCGTCCCGGGGAAGACGACTGACAGATTTCCTGGGACAGCCACCTCGAAAAGAGGACGTCCTGGGAAATCCAGGGCAGGTGGCGACACTCGTGGCCACCCAGAGTGGAACCCAGGACGTCCGCGGCGCTGGATAAGCCCTCTGACACCCGAGCCGAGTGCTGTGCTGTTCACCCCCAAAATGTATTTTCTGGTACACAAAGAGCACCAAGTGTCCAACTTCCTGCGCTCGTGTTATGTAATGCAATGTTGCAATTGCTAATGTTTGCATCGTGGAGTCACACGATCATTGTAAGTCATGCGGGACACGTGGGCAGTGTTTTGAAACGATCGATGCGTGCCAATGGGCAGTCTGAGTGCGCGGTGAAGCGAGATTCCAACCCAGGTTTTTTTACAGGGCCTTAGCAGCCACTATAAAACAGACAAGAGGCTTGCGTTGAGAGCCAGGGTCAGCTGGGGTCAGGGAGCAGCCCAAGATGGGATTGCTGCTTTGTACCGGGCCTTCAGAATCATCCAGGCTGACCTTTTGTGCAAGCGAATGTCTTTAATTTCCCATCTTGGTTGAGGTAAGTTTGTGCAACAAAAAAAACCATAACAAGAAAAACGTTCAAAAACACGTGCATGAATTTGCAGAAGGAGAAATGCTTCTTGCTCTTGAAATTAAAATGAACTTCACAAAGGAAGTTGGTGCTTCCGCAGATTTTTACGAGCCCTGATCAGAGGGCCCAATTAAGCCACAGCTCTCGGGCCCATACACAGCTGCTCCGCTCAGGGCAGGCCCCCTTTCCTGTGGAGACATTTCTCCATCTACGTTTTATTTTATGGGCGCCGCAGTTCTCCCTTAAAGGCCTTAAAAAGACCTTTCACTCGGTGAATTCTTTGAGCAGACCTCACGTTGGGAGCAACGTTTATTGTCGTACAGTCAACATGGTGCTCCCACGCAGGCCCGAGTTAGACGTGAAATATGCAACGTGCAAGATGTGGATTGAAAGGCAAAGTCTGTATTTTGTTACTTAAGCTAGTATTTTCCCATGTTAAATAAGCCCATCACACTATAAAAATTACAATTATTGAATACGCTTCTTTAAATGGCTCGTGAAAAAATAAACATTTTATCACGCATGTATTTCACGGACAATTCACTTCGCGCTCTCTGTTGTGGCCACGTCTTATTATGACACTTTGGGCTGTGGGCTAGCGGACGGCAACTGTGTCTTTTTTTTAAAAGCCAGCACGCTGAACAAAGTGAAAACCATTTACTGAAGAGCAGGCTCAAGCCATCAAATCGCTCAACTCAAGAGCCCGGTTTGAATCACAATAATGCGGCTGCCCAGATTTGAACCAGGATGTCAGCGGTGTGCGTGACAAACGCGACTTCCACGTGTCTCCTCCGCGGGCGGCACGAATCCCCCAGCCCGGCCCCGAGGACCGGCTCGCTCTGGGGCTCACGCCTCCTCGCACGGAGCGCAGCAGCAGCAGCGGCAGCTGCAGACACTGCTGCTGCTGCCGCCGAGTCAACGCGACCATCGCGGCGCTTCCCACGCTTTAAAGGGACGTTATTGATGGGCCACCTTGGCCCAGAGTCACTAACTCTGAACGCGACCTCGCAGCCCCCAACACGCCCCTGAGATGGACATTTATACTCTTTAGCCGCGGTGTCAGAAAATATCCTGTGTGTGCGTGCTAATTTTAAAGCCGAGGCTGTTGTGTCTTCCCTTTTATGGGACCACTTCTTGGGGAACATGGAGTGTCCAATGCCCCACGCAGTAAAGTGAAGTTGCTTTGGGAACATAACGTGCTGTTTTACTTCACTGACACAATTAAAACATATGCGAAAAATAAACTATTCTGTTCAACTAATTTGAAAAAGATACAAACACAAAACTTACAAATTAATGCAATAGAACGCTTCGTTGAAAGAAAGTGAAAGTCTCAGATGAGCGATTAATTTCTGTTTATGCCACGTGGTGGGACACCCTGCAGTAGCGGCACCAGATTAAATTTCTGGAGCTAGATACAGCCCCGACAACGACCCCATCAAAACCACCAATCAAGGCCACAGAGCCTTAGCAAAGCGGCATAACAACACGACAGCAACACGGTTATTTCTTCCTTGCATTTCTACAGCGCTAAACTCATAAGCAGTTACATTTAGGCACTGACGAATCTGGTCAAAGGTGGCAATGCCAGCAAAGCAACCGACTCGCAATCAGTGCCAAGCGTTCAAATGCCCGTTGAACGTGGACTCTTCCCATCACTCCTCCTTCTCAATATAAAATGAGGGCCAATTTGTGCGAAGTTATCAGTGGTCATTCTATCGGTAGACTAGTCCCTGCACCGGGGATGTGGAGTCTTCACCGTTGGTTTAGGGCTGCTCATGGAGATGAGTTCTGCTGTGTTGTTCAAGCACCTTCTGGCACGTCTCTCAACAAAAACAAAGACCCCCCGTGTAGCCTGAACAGACTTTTGGGGCAGGTGCTGTTAGCCAGCACCTATGTAGGCCGGCAAAGAACACGTGGGGGTGGGTGTCCAGCACTGCTCCTGGCCGCCTTTGTCTCCCCAGTGGCGGTGTTTACACACCAGATACTAATTTGAGGCTGAGTCGACCAAGGGGAGGCCCAGGACCAGTTCAGAAAACCGTCACTGGAGTCGGTGGTCGTGAGCGGAAATCGAACTCAGGTCGCTGGGTTTGTAGCGCAGCTACGCGACCGCTCTCTCAACGCACACGCTAAACGTGGGCACACGCACAACGAACGCACGGGCACAGAGATGCGGCTTTCACCAGCCGGACCCACGTTGGAAAGCATCTGAAATCAATGCACTGTACTGTAGTGCACAATGCGGAAAATAGCTCCGTAAAAAAAGGAAAAAAAGCGCTCTTATTTTGGCCGCTGGGTTGTTTAACGCGAGATTACATTTCTCCAGAGCGGACACGCGCCTCGCTCGCCCCCGGTGCACGGTGACCACGCGGTGCGTGCCGTGACGACCCCGGCCAGCCACGTCCGCCCGCAGTCTCCACGCTGCCCACTTCCATCTTGAGAGCTCCCGGCCAGCAAGGGATCGGCACTCGCTCTGGCTGCACTTGTCTCCCTTGGTTTCTGAGTCCCCTTCATGTAAAAGGAAGTAAACGAGGACAATGTTGCATTTGTGTCGGTCTGTTTTTGTGATGCATTATTTTGAGATTGTCATTTTCATTATTATACATTTAGCAAAATATTTAACTTGGATAATCTCTTGCGATGGAACATCTTGTTTCCAAGGGCGTCCATGGTATTTTTCTTTACTTTCTATTTTGCAATTTTACTGTGATTGTGGTGTCGGAATCAAGTCTGGAAAAAGAACTCTCACATCACAAAGTGGTTGAGAATGGTCCGCAGAAGGAGATGTCATAGAACTGCTTCTGAGATTCCTTCGAGCGATTGTTCCTATCCACACGCTCAGAAGTGCAGCTTCCCACTTTCCCTGCTACGCACATACGTAGGTTGAACTCCTTTCGCACCGTACATAGCCAACCGTGCTAATCGGAGGTGGCCGAGAGCGGAAATCGAACCGCTGCGCCACGCTCGCGCGAGCACAATCACACGGAGGCCATGCCTCAGAAAAGGGAACGATTACAACTGACAAAAACAAGGCTGCCATTCTCAGTGGCAGGGGAGGTGTTTCCTCGAATTTTAGAAGCTTTGATGCTTTCACTGAAACTCAACAGCATAAGACCCAGAGTAACGTACGTGCAGAGTCAAAAAAGACTTCGTGATTTCCGACTCAATCGTCTCCTGAATCGGTGGTTGAGACTCCTTAGAACAACAGCTGTTGAATTTCTCACAAAGGGGTACTCGTTTTAGCAACCCCGGTGGCATGATGGGCTAAGCCAATCCCCCATGAGCATTGTAACTCACGACCTTATTCGAGCCAGTGACCATCACCGATAGCTCATATTATGCTCAAGTCATCTCCATTACGGTAATTATGCTCCAACGCTGCGGGGACCTCAGTTAGCCCAGGCCACCCTGGCAAAAGAGTTCACACGCTGCGTCTCCGTTGGTTTAGTTCCTCTCTAGGTTGAATAAAGGATACAAACAAACACAACACCCCAGCTCCTGCCTCGTGTGCATGGGTGGCGGCACGCACACGTCAACTATCCATGAGCACAGCCGAATGCATGATTCCTTGGGGCTGCCAGAACTCTACTGTAGTGTCACGAATATATAATTAAAAAAATCTAGATTTTTTTTTTAAAGATAAGACACATTTTCAAAACAATACTGAGATTTTGGTCGTTACAAGAAGATCGTGGCATGAATTTTATGGACCGAGATTTTATCGTTCAGACGTCCAGCGGGCAAGCGCATGCAGCCCATAACAGATGCAGTACAAAGCAACGTGTGGGCCGCTAAACATGCATCTCGCTGCAAGCCGGCCGAGGAGTGCTTCCCCGTGGGAGTAACATGCCACTGAAAGGGAGAAAGTGGCGCACTTGCCGGCTTTCCCACTCACTTCCCAAGTGCGGTAGGACGCATCGCTGCGGCCGTAGCAGTCATGTGGGCCAACCGCCGGCGACCGAAGGGTAAAAGAAAGATGCAGCCGAATGTTTGAGCAGTGTTGGAATTATGCAATACACATCGGTGCCTCTACATAGTTGGAGACTGCAAGCTCAGCACAACCCGTGTGTGCTTCAGGAAGCGCAGCTCAAACACAAACACACCGATGGGACAAGTAACGACGAACAAACCAGACATTCAACATTTCAGCGCAGCAACAGGAGAAGTGCTCCATCAAGGGTTAAATAACCAGCTGGGCATGGGACTAACGCTATTCCTCAACTGCAGACAGACGAACAGATATCTAGATGACCTTTAAAACCAGGTAAAGCCCACTGAGAGCAGCAGCCTCTTACTCAAGGAAGACGCTTGTTTCATTAAGCATGGCGGCGTAGACCAGCGGTGGCAAAACCGGCCGCTCGCGAGCCACACGCACCTCCCGGGCGGTTCAAGAGTGCAGCTTGATAGAAAAACCCAAAAAAACTTCGCTGGAGCCAGCATCGTGTTTTGTTCGCTCCGCTTTAATCGCAGCACGCACACCCCGCCGTCGAATCCGGCAGGCGAGCGCGCAGGGCGCCCGGCAGCCAGGCAGTCACGCTGCCGAGGAATGATAATTGGCAAAGGTATGGTGGGGCTATTTCAGGCCACGACCACAGTGCGTCCACACTGCTTTGTGGGCGTCCAGACTTGGCGCGGGCCCGATGGCCCCTTGCGACTCTCAGCGCGTTGCCCTGGATCAAGCGGGGGGCTCGGAGTCCGGCAGTCTCGACTGTCACTCACGGACACCATACGGAAATATGCCGAGCGCCGCTCCGTCTGTGACCCGCACAGGAAGCGAACGAGAGCAGCGGCTCGAGCAAAAGTGAGAGGGCAGCCTGCGTCACCTGCTGTCTTCGCTCAGCCGCTGTCTTCGGTTTGGTCTTTTGGCTTTCAGTCTGCCCACCGCAGAGCAGCCTCGAGGTGACTTGGCTTGTCAGTAGCTCTGTTACCAGCCATGTGTTTATAGCGATAATATAGTGCTCACATTGCCAGCTGTCACGACCTCTAAATTGTCACCAAAATAGACGGCCCCCCTGTTCGTGTGCAATGTGTTTACCAGCAAATGGAACGTCACTGCACCGCTGGAATTTTGATTAATCGCTACAGCAGGAGTAAAGAAAACAATCCACATTACGCGTTTCAGATATCTTCATAGAAAACAAATATGTAACGTCTACGAGGCGCTCTTTGTAGTTTTATTTAGAATGTCGGTGGTGAATCTGAAAGCTTGGACACAAATCTAATTTCAAGAAACACTGTGTACTTGCGCTATTGTGCCCAGGCCGCGTCGAACATGCTCGCCGGAGCGTGTACGGCATACGCAAGTACACCTTGGCGCTTCGACTATGCACCCATTCATCGAACAAACTAAATTCTCACGCGTGCGATAGATGCGTCGAACGGTGTGTCCGAAAACTTGTGATTTTCGTCGCATGCCATTTATTCAGAAGAATACAAAAATTACCGAATCAAATTAACGCCTCGGATAGTGATAATTCATACAAACATTGTATAATAAAGGTTAATTAATGCCTGCCTAGTATAACACAACCTGGGGCAGCCAAACAACCTAATTCGTGGCCCTCTTGGCGTGCACTTGAGGATGTGCAGATGAGGTGAGAGCAGGAGAGTAAAAACGTCGTCTCGGCCACGCCGTCGCAAGCGGCGTTCAAGTTGTGAGCCAAGTCCCCCAGGGGCTGAGTGTTCTTGACGAAGAAACCTGCAGAAAATGCGACTACTTTTAGCCGCACATCAATGTCTGAAACGATGCCGAAGAATTCATTCGATGAAAGTATATTCCGTGAAAATATACTTTACACGAACCTCAAAATAAGTCGGCGCGGCTATCTTTTACAATACCATCCTCAGAACGCTCGGACCGTCCGTCACGAGCACCGTACACGTGCCAACGCGGTACGGCCAACACGGCGTCCGAGAGCACGCGAAAGGGAATCTCTGAAAGGCGTCCCACGTTGGTGTGATCGGGGCGTCTCGCGCCGCACGACGGCCTGTCCCCGCACCGCGGCACCGGCGGTCCGCCAGGCCTCTGTGTAACCAGCACGCGCCCCACACGCGGCCACAACAACACGCGACCTGTTTCTACAGCTGCCCTGTGATCCCACGGCCTCCTCCTCCTCGCAGGCTCCCTCTCCCCTGCTCTCCCCCTCCGCTCCCCACGCTTCCCTTGATGCCCAGCAATGGGAGTACTTTCTGGATGGAGCCCTGCTGTAGCCTCTCTGTGTTTTTTCAGTTGGCGCACATGTCACCTTTTGTTATCGCTCCAGTTTTTCGTGTTCGTTCCCCCCCTCCCACCCCCTCTTTGTTTCCACTTCAGTAATCTGGCCGTGTTCTGCCGCTGCTGCTGCTGCGGCGGCGGCTCTCTCTAAGTTTGCAGCGCTGGTAAAAATCCCACATCTATTGTCCCGCCTCTGCCTTTGAGCGCAACGTAGGGTGTGGAGTCAATGGTGCTCGTTTTACGAAGGCAACTCGACCGCGGGCGGGGGACCACCGCCGAGTGTTTTTTGGGCTCCGGCACAAACGGCGGTTCCGGCTTTTATGGGGCTTGTGTAGAATGCCCTCCCTCGTCCAGTTGGCCTCCCACTCTGGGGCTGTGTGTGTGTGGGGCAGGCTTCGCGGAGTAGCTGCCGACTAACGAGGTCATATTCGCAGCAACTGCAGGCCACCCATAGAGCACGGGTGGATATCTACGCAACCTGTGTAACGTGTATAGCAGTCTGCCCAAGAAAAAATAAAGACGTGGGTATGTTTGATGCGTGCGATTTTGCCACGGACACCACCAACTGTAAAAAAAAATCGTGAAGAAAGCTTCAGCTTTCTCTCCCGGTGAGTTGGTTAGAGTTCAAAGTCAGAAGTTTGCGAGTTCAATAAAGGGTCACGGGGTCAGCCACGGCCCAGTGTCCCTCCAGGGTGATTAACATGGCTCACAATGTGTAACTCTTTGTGGTAAGACATCAACATGCTTGTGTTACGCATTGACTGGCCACTTCCAAACAATTAGCATCTTCTCCAAGTTGGTCGCCCATCACAGTGCTAACCGGACTCAGGCTTGCTTGGCTTGCGAAATCTGATGTGCATCGGGTGATACGGTCATAGGCAAAGTGTAGCATCGATGTACAGTAATACCCCGGTTTATATCGGGGATGCGTTTCTGAAAAGTGTGACGGCAAATATTGAAACGGCGTCAATCGAAGTGATTTACAGGGCAGGTGGTGGAGGCGAAGGCTGAGAGGCGACGGATACGAGGGAGGACGGACGGTGCTGTCAGCGATGTGAGTGGGGGTTGAGGCTACGCAAATTCACGCGTGGCAGAATTATAAATAAAAAAAAACAATTTACTGTATTGGTACCAAATATCTCTTCACAACAGCTTGGCCTGTGGGGGGTCTGTGGCGACTTGCTAAATGCTTTTCCACCGCACGCGCGATGGGAACTGATCTCCCAAACGAGCATTAGGCAAATGTCCTTATGACGATGTGGCCCCAAGAAAAATGTAAGCGCAATACGTGGTGTATCACGAAAAAGGAAGTTAAAATAAACACAGGGACCGAAGAGTAAAACAGCTGGGCGCAAACGGGAAACGCGAGGGCACCCGTCGTCACGTTGCACAAGACACTCACGACCCCTGCTGAGGAACTCGGATGGATCACAAGGCCACAGTGTTGCGGTGTGGAATCTGGAGGAGGGGCCTGCACAGATCTGAAACTTAACTGGGGTCAAAATCTCTTCAAGGATCCCCCCCCCCCTTCCCCCCCATCGCAGTGGTGTTATCACTTCACGAACAACTCTGAGTTGTATTTGTACATTACCACTCCAGCTCTTTGGGTTACTTAATCATCTACTGGTGGTCCTACGGCAGCATTTGCCTGGCTCCTATAGGCCACGCGGGGTCAAAGGGCAACTGTCATAGTGCTGCCCTCTGAGTGACCCTGCTGGTGGGGGTGGGCAGGGAACATTATCTGGCAAGTCAGCCGGGCTATTCATGAAGGCTTTGCTTTCAGTTGGACCCCGAGTGTCTATGCGGCGAGGAGGCTTCAATTACACTTTGATTGTCACTCAAAATCAAAGCCTTTCCGTGACCTATCCAGCGTTGGTATGGTTGAACTCGACTGGCTGTCCCGAGCCGCTGATGTACATTCCACATGACCATGGTGGGGACCGGCCCCCCCTTAAGAGAACTTGTGCCGACTCCGACCCGGGCTGTGACCACCCTCGCCCGGGAGGGATGTTGGACATGCTGCCTCGGATTTATGTTTTATTTTAAATTAAATCACAAATAACATAAAACTCTCAAAGGGCAAACGCAAACAGTGTCCACGTCATTCCTGAGCACTGGACAATAATTGCCTTGGGGGGTAGAAAAAAAAATCAATGATGATAAAATGTAAAAGTGAAAAACAAAGCCGCACTCAAGCAACAAACTCATGGTCACAAAAATCCCAACAATTATCTGTGAAACCGGAACCTGCCACTCATCAACTCTCACCATCATTCCCGAAGCAGAGTTTAACCAATGTGCAGGCGCCACACATTTTCAACCCGACGGACACCCCTCCCAAATTGCTGACCTGGATGTGAACCCTTGCCCTCGTGCCTGCGGGCCCGCCACTCTCTCAGGGGAGCCACTAAACGAGGGCTACCCAGCCGCAGCTACTGCCACCCCAGACACGCACAAATACGGCGGCATCGACACGAAGCGGATGCGACATCTCTGTTTCAACGTGAGCAGGAAAATCGGCGGCTGGGTGCGGTCACGGTCCAGCAGGCACGTCCCTCACGGCCAGAGTGAGTGGCCCAGGTGAGTGGCCCAGGTGAGTGGCCCAGGTGAGTGGCCCAGAGTCAGTGGCCCAGGTGAGTGGCCCAGGTGAGTGGCCCAGGTGAGTGGTCCAGAGTCAGTGGCCCAGAGTCAGTGGCCCAGGGTCAGTGGCCCACCTCGGTCTCTGTGGTGAAGAATTCACCAACTTGTGGACGCTATAGAGACGCATGAAGATCGACACCCTCAGAAATCCGATAATTCGCCACGATTTGGGGGGAGGGATTTTATTGAAGGGTTTGTTATATTTTTCAAATCTGGTTTTTACCGGCATGTTTGTATTGCTCGTCAGTTTGTTGTCTTGTTCAACAGCTTTGTTCACCCTGTTAGCGTACACCTAACATTTAAATATCGTTTGTGCAAACCTGCAAAAACCCGCACTCCAACAACACGCGGCTTGGGAGCAACCCCCGAGTCCGTTGGAAAAAAACTCTAAAACCTGCGCCGATTTGTTGGAGTGGCATCGCGGTCCATGAGCAAGTTCCCTCCGTCTCACCGCGGAATCACGAAGTTCACGTCGCGAACGCCTCGACGAAGGCAGCAACAAAGAGAACGCGTTTCATGACTTGGTTGTCATCAACAACTTGTCACTTTTGTGCTCGTAGAGCCACGATCCCCACGCGGTCCCGAGTCACTTCTGTTGGAACGCGAGCACGAAAAAAGACACCCGACTGCCGTTTGTCAGGAAGACATGAACTCTATCTCAGGAAAGCCTCCAGGGGTTCAAAGTTCAACAGTGTGTACGACAATAAAACAAAACGCACTTCAACGGCAGCGCCAGCCGCTCTCACGCCACACTTCACCCGTCCACTAAAACCGTCGGCCGATGCTGCAACAACTCAAGACCTCGAGGAAACAAGCTGGCGAAGCCAATCTTCTTGCGAGCCTCTGCTCCGTTGGCCCCTTCGGCAGAAGCGTTGCGTAGGCACTGCGCCTCAGAGAATGAGCTGGGGACGGTGGTTATACTCTGGAGATATTTCACACGAGACAATTCGCTGGTGGCTCACAGCGCTGCGGAAACCATGAAGGGTTTCCCAATGTAAACCAAGACACGCACACTGGCGGACACAATTCCCATTCGGCTTATGCTTAATATTCTCAATATTTATGTCGCCATTATCTATTTAATTTGCCACGAACATGTGAACTGTTTTCTGGACAGCAATGGTGGGATTGTGACCGAAGAATTGGTTCTTTCATTGTGCCTGACATGTCACATGCCATCACCTACAGCCTGGTTTTAGGCCACAAACTCAGAAAGTCATCACATTTTGGACCATTACACGGTAGACAGCAGCGGTGCAAAGAGACAAATGTTTACGAATTTCTTCACTAGGAATCATTCGCACAGAGGAATATTCTCATACATTACAGAAAGTGTGGGATGGAAGTGGTTGATGAGGATTTGTGTTTAAAACGGAGCATGTGTGTGTTTACTGCCGTAAGGTCACACCAATTACTTGCGTATGCTCAAATTAGTTTGAATTTCTCTTGCGCGGTACAATGCCGCGACCAGGGCCACTGATACCCGTTTACAAAAGAGCATCCACTGGATCGCGCGGGCCGTGGAAATGTCGTCTCCTCCCTGAGCCGTGTGCGTAGGGCGCACGGCTCCAACGTTGGTAGGACGTCGTCACAACGCCAGAGCGTGTGCAGTGGCGAGATATGAAAGCAATTCGTTCATTTCCTTCTACGAAACCCCAATAACTCATTTTCTATTCCAGTTTCTGTGCATGGTTTTTCGTGTTGAATTTTACTTGATGAACAGAATTCGATTTTTGCACATCTCACTGTCCTTGCCGTGCAGAGTTGGAGACAAGTCACGTGACACGATATTTACCAATGTGGTTGCACATGACAGTCAGAACTTCCCTGCCAGGTTTCACTAAAAAATTTAACCTGCCGGGATTCAAAAGTTTAGTTATTAAGGGGATCGGAAACAACGACACAAGGGACCATCATCAATCACTTTATTTTGCTCTCTCTATTCAACATCTCTCCCATGTACGAGTCTATTCATCCTGCACCTCCTCCATCTCTACCGCGCCTCTCCATTTTTCTTCCCGTTCCTATTCATCTGCACTCACTCCTCTCTCCTGCAGACGTCAATTGAAGTCACGTTATGAAAAAAAAACAAGGTCATTTAAACAATACTAAGTTAAGCTCAACTGGAAGAAAAAAATATCCCACATCATGTTGGCTGCTGGTCGGTTTTGCAAGAAACAAAGATTCGGACATTTATCCCACTTTGCAGGAGTATAAAATTGAGAAAACCCTTTAAGACAAAATGCGCATTTAACAATTACACAATGCAGAAAGATTTAGTTTTACCGATTATAGCATCAAAACAAGCAAATTGTACCCTAGCTTAATGGACAATGTACTACGCGAAGGCCTAGTTTAGTAGTTTTTGTAATATATTAAGTGGTGTATTAATTTTGTTGTTGTGAGCTTGCCAAGTTAATTTTGCTTTTTGTTTTGTTTTGATCAGAAGAGAGGCATGGCCGTGGCTGTGAGTGCACGTGGACCGCCACAGACAGACACTATCGCAACCCGCAGTGACTAACGCGGGCCCAACAGCTCCGATAAGGGCTCATATTAAAAACACGTTTAATCTGCACTTTGTTGGTTTTTTTTTATCAATTTTTTAAGGACCTACAACCGATAATGCATTGTTTTTGAGGTTTATCGTGCCTTATCGGGCTTTTATAATTTATGATGAATTTTTGTGGGGCGCCCGAGTGTGGCCACGTGTCCAAGCCGATGGAGACAGCACCCGCCAGTGTGACCAGGGCTCAAGGGGCAACTGCTGTGTCTGTGTGCAGCTGTCTTCACTGTGTTCACGCAGGCGACATCGCGCGGGCCACTCGGCTCTTTGTACGAGTTACAGGTCTAGGGCAACCAAAACAATAACTGGAATGACACAGACCATTTCCACTGTGTCAAGGGGGCTCTGTGGTGAATCGCAGCCACTTTGACAACTTGGTCTTTTGGCACGGGCGCATTACGGCGGTTTTAAACAACAACAAAATATATTTTACCGGAAAAGGCCCACTAAGCTCTTTAGCTCTTTTTTCAGAAGCGAACTGGCCACGAATGAAAGCTCAACCAAGTGGCTTGTCGCCATGTGGATATTGATGGCGGCCAAATACTCTAAACGCGCGTTTCTAAACGAGGAGTGATAAACTGGAGGACTCGGAGAAAAATCTGCACAACCACGGGGAGAACATACAAACTCCAAAAATAAAGGCGTCAGGGTCGGGATTTAACTCACGACCTCTTGCATACCAGGCGAGTTAGTTAGCGGGTCGGCGATACGTGTATGGCTCTCGTGTCCCTTTTCCCCTGGCCCCGCGCTGGCTTTGGGTAGGTGATGTGGAAACCCACTGGTTTCTTTCTGGCAAGATTAAGAAAAAATAGCAGTGGACGCCACATTGCACGTCAGGTCCTCGAGAGAGCAGCTACTGTCATCTCCATCCCCCCTACACGCATCTCACTCAGCAGTCAGCAACCAGTAACCAGTCTGCCGTGAATGACTGAAATTCCGCATCCACTCGGCCCAGAATTAGCACGTGTAGGGCCTTGTTAAGGACAGTGAAACTCAATTCCTCATAAAGAGTGGAGAAAAAAAAATTGAATAAACATTTCGGTTCACAAAATCCACGCACATCAAATCAGCGCTTGGACGTGTGTGGCAGTTACACTAATTTAACGTTTTCTCAAATAACACACGTCGGGCTTTGTAAAACTCCCATGTTTTTTCTGTCTTCCTTTTCTTTGGCGCTTTTTTTTTCTTCTTCGACATCCGGAGTTTAGTGCGGGGCAGACCGGGTAAAGTGGCTCAGTGGCGCTTACACAGCCACGGAGCTGTGAGGACAGCGCAGCCAGACGAGTCTGGGAAACCAGACAGTGGGCGCTCAGAGGCACGCACACAAAGACAAAGGTCCCCCGTATAGCCTTTACAGACTGTTGGGGCAAGTGCTGTTTGCGAGCAGCACCTATGAAGGCCGGCATGGCACACAAAGGGGTGGGTGGCCAACACAACGCCCGGCCGCCTTTGTCTCCCGAGTGGCAATGTTTACACACCGCACCAAGTACTAATTTGAGGCTGAGTTGACCTAGGGGATTCACATTTCACACACATAAATATAAAACAACAACGACTGCTGTTCCCCATTAAGTGGCGGTGACGTCGTCACGGCGTTTGTGCCATGCTAGGTGCACTTTGAGGCCACGTGAAGTGTCTAAGGTGTCACGTGTTGAATGACTGAGATGGCTGGCAGATGCACCAACTGTGCTCCCCACTGTGACGAGAGGCACCCATCCGCAGCTACAAGGACACTGACGCCCCACAGGCAAGCTCGCTCGTGCGCACGAGAAGGTGTGTACACCTACAGGGCTCGCCTCACCGTCACACGCAGAGAGGCGCGCACGCGCGGGCACGCGCACCCCGGACGCACGCCGAGGCGCGCACACACGTACGTGTGCAGGAGCAGCGGACACACTCGCAGGAACACGCAGGCATGCGGCGCCTGCAACGCTGCTGTGTTTTGTCATCTTATCAGTCAGCTGCACCAGAGAGTCTTGCACGCATCATCTGCACCCAGCCGCAAGCCCACGCCGGCTTAAGTGTTTTGCCGCAGGTTCAAGGTCCACCGCCATAATACGCGAGTCACCGTGTTATGCACAGTGCGGTGACATTTTATCACAACCTGCTCCCCCATGAGCAATGGGAGAGGTGAGAGGTCGCGAAGGCCCCTCTGCCGCCCCCACAAACCGGAACCGCCTCCCCCCGGGAGTCGTCCGTACTGGCGACTCGCGGCCCCTGTTGGAGTAAAAGCTCAATGCTTTCCCCTCCCGCTCCGACTGACCATCTCTCTCCCGCTCCGTGATTGGACAACAATCACGCCTGATTGTAAAACTCCTTTAAAGGAGGAGAATATAGAGGAAGTGTGTAAAACAACACTTGGCTTGGACATATTTTCCGGTAAAAGACGATGAATGCGTCACCCGATGCAAACTGATATTGCACAACCCCAGCGCTGCCACACGCACCGACGCGCCAACAGCGGAACGGACTTTGGCACTGAGAAATTCAAACCTTAAGATAAACCACAAGACGAGACCGCACAAAACAACAAAATGTCAACTCAACGCACGATCAGAAACCGTAACCTCGGTGCCATTTAGCAGCTGAGATGAGCACGTTCAGATTGAACGTGCGTCACCCAAATACTCATTTCTGCAGCCAATGTGGCCACCCTTCCAATGGCACCTTGATGAGTGACTCGGAGACATCTACACTATCGCTAGGCGCACCGGAAAGTCTCGAGCAACGGGTTGCATAGATGACTGCGTGACGGATATGGCTGCAGAAATAATGGACTTTGTGGACGACTGGATGTCCTCGTCGCACAACGAGGCTGTACGCGTGAATGTTTACAGCTCATGGCTGACTGGAGCCACTTGTGAGAGGCACTTGCCCTCCAGCTGGGCTGCCACGCCTGGGGTTGTTGAATTCTGCGGCAGACCGGGAAAGTTTTGTGAAATATTGCCTAAAATCAGCTCCGGCGGATGTCGTTTAATACATTGTAATCTTTTAATCTATCTTAATGCACTTTGTTATCAATGTATAATATCAAGAAAGCCCAAAAAGGGTCTAGTGAAGAATGGTTACCGTTATTTGAGAAGTACTTTTTTACGCTCCCGCATTTTAAATATAAATATTGACACCGGACACAACATGTCTGGGGGGTTGCTTCTATCTTTCTGGAGCGTCTTATAATCCGAAGAATACGGAATATTATTGCAGACATTGAAAATAGAATACAGGGATAATCGGTGGGGTCACGCCCTATACTTTTCACTTGAACGGTAAGCACCCACAGACACAGACTGCTTCAATGTTTAGACTCGCAGCCCTCGTCTGCTGACCTCTAAGGGGCCGTGCTGGTTGAGTGTAGAACTAGAGACACCCCAAGCAATGGTGAATTCACCCTGTTCGTCACTATAATGAGTCCTCTGGACTTACAGCAATCTCTGAGATTACTGGGACTGTCTCAAATTTAAAGTGGGTTGACTGTCGTTTAAAACCTAAGCCAATAATCCTGTATTCATAGAATTCTCCAATATGAAGGAGCAATTGAGGGAATGTGCAAACAAGGTGCCTATAAATAAGCAGTACAGCAAGTAGGTCACTGACCTGGAGGAGAAGTGTTATTCCTCAAATGTGTGGGTTTCCTCGGGATAACAAACAAGCAAAGGGATTGATCAAACACTGCAAGGCAGCACTGAAGAAGTCTTAAGAAACCCAGAGAGGGGCTGTCCTGACAGAGAAAAATAACTTGTAAAAAATATTCTAATAATGTGCCCAGCCATTAAAAAAATCTCACAATCTCACTCGACAGAATTATGGGTGGAAAATACCCAGCGCTTGAGAGGGTTTTTCGTTTTTCTTGGTTGCACTGCGCCTGCGCGTGCAGGCAGCGGATATTCCGCACGCGCTACGCCTCAAGCGCGCAAGAGATGGAGCGAGCGATGGAGCGAGCGATGGAGCGAGCGATGGAGCGAGCGATGGAGCGAGCGAGCGATGGAGCGAGCGAGCGAGCGATGGAGCGAGCGAGCGAGCGAGCGATGGAGCGAGCGAGCGCTATTATTAAACTCGTCAAGCCGGGCCCGGGCTGATCGCGAGCGACACGCGCACCCAGCGGAGCACCGCGGGGCGCGTCCCACCACAGCCGAGGCCGGGCTGCCGCCACTGTGCCGCACTTCCACATTCCTCGCGAGTCGGCGCGAGCCACCGCCGGCCTCGCGATCTCACGGCCCGGGCTCCCCGGGCCCCCCTTGCGTGCGGGGCCCGGGCGTGCGGGGGGGGGGGGCCGCTCATCGGCGTCAATCGTGGCAGAGGCCGAGCTCGTCTGAGAAACCATGATTTCACTTATTTAGCGAGGAAAGCCTCGCTGAGTACCGTGACCCTTTCTCAGGAGAGTCCTGCCAAGTATTTGGCTGTAGGGGGCGAGTAATTTCGCGGGCACAGACTCGAGGCAGAGGAGGCAGAGGTGGCCGCGGCCCTCGTGGGCACACGCGGCCCCCAGGCACACGCGGGCACGCTCACAAAGGCGGCGTCTAGAGAGAGGGAACGAGGATTGCCGCGCTTTGATTAGTCTCCGATGCGGCCATGCAGAGCTCTCTCTCTCTCCATAGCGCTGTGCTACGAGGAAAATCCATTAAAAGTCACGGGCTGCCAAAATGTTTTTATTACCGTATCCCTTGTTTGTACAGCATTGGGTTCCATTTAAATATTAACTCCGCCGGCTAATATCTGACCGAGTAGAACATTTTCGTGAGGTGATTTATCTCCAACAAGTTCATGTTCTTTTCATGGGCAGTTTTTTTGTATTTCTATTCGTTTCCTAGAGTTCTGGGAAAAACCCCACTGGGACGGAGCGGAGTTAATTGCTTCCTCTTTAGCACAAGCTGAAGCCGATTCCCAGAGGTGCCTCTCCACCACCGTGGGTCCTCGCCACTTTGGAGGCAGCCCAAACGCTACAACAAAGCGCCCTCATGGCCAGTACACTCTCACAAACGTGGCTTTCCTCACGAAAGCAACGTTTTCATCGTTTTCTTAAATTAACTTCGCATATAATACCGTCGCCCGTAGACCTATATCCAACAATGGATAACTATGAGTTCAAAAATTTGATTCACAACGTACAGGATGTCAAATGTGACCAATGTTTATATCCATTACATATCCTGTTCAGACTGTTGCACTGTGGAAGAGTAGGCCAAACACCCTCTAGAGGGAGCTCTATGGAGACGATTCCGCCGGCAGCGATAGCAGGGCTACACCTTTACCTTGAGCCGCACCAGGCCTGTTGGGGCCTGCGCTGCTCACGAACCAAGTTCAGTGCAACGCACGGAGGGACGGTGTGGCCCGACTCACGGTCGTCTCTCCGCTGGCAGCGCTGCCGTTCACACTCCGCACCAAGGAGTCTCCGAGACGGAGTCACCGAGACGGAGTCACCGAGACGAAGTCTCCGAGACGGAGTCACCGAGACGGAGTCACCGAGACGAAGTCTCCGAGACGGAGTCACCGAGACGGAGTCTCCGAGACGGAGTCTCCGAGACGGAGTCACCGAGACGGAGTCTCCGAGACGGAGTCTCCGAGACGGAGTCTCCGAGACGGAGTCACCGAGACGGAGTCTCCGAGACGGAGTCACCGAGACGGAGTCTCCGAGACGGAGTCACCGAGACGGAGTCACCGAGACGGAGTCTCCGAGACGGAGTCTCCGAGACGGAGTCTCCGAGACGGAGTCACCGAGACGGAGTCTCCGAGACGGAGTCTCCGAGACGGAGTCTCCGAGACGGAGTCACCGAGACGGAGTCACCGAGACGGAGTCTCCGAGACGGAGTCTCCGAGACGGAGTCACCGAGACGGAGTCTCCGAGACGGAGTCACCGAGACGGAGTCACCGAGACGGAGTCTCCGAGACGGAGTCTCCGTGCTGAAGGTGCTGGCGGCCATGGAATGCTTCACCCATCTCCGGAATTGTCACATTTCACGATTCACTCTTCTTGTTTATACCATCTCATTTTACCCCTTTCTCACTTGCAGTTGTAATTGGTACTATTTTAGTTTTGTCCCATTCACCGAATGTAAAATCTCTACTTATGAGCACTATTTGATGTATATAATTCAGCATAATAATCTACTTTAAATCCATTGCATGCCTACAGGCCAGGATGGGACACAAATGTCCCATTCTAGATGGACAAAGCATTCGACACTTAATTCATCCAGAGCTACCCCTGCAGACACTTTGGGTAACAAGGCGAGTTTCAGCCAGTCTATAGTCCCTATCTCCACACAACCATCCTTGCACACAGACCAGACCAGAGAACAGGGACCGTTCGTCAATCAAGGTCTATAATCCCACTACAGGTTGTGATCCATTACAGATCGGGATCGACTACCTCCTTGTGATTGATTACTAGGGCCCCTTTAAAAACGACCCCATTCCACATGCAGGAAACCCCCTACAAGCCACGCCCAGCGTTACAAGAGCTGATGATGATGCGGGTGACACCACCATCACCTCCCGTCCAGCGACACGTGGGAACAGAGGTGAAACTTTTCCCGCCCTCCTCCCCCCCCGACTACATTCGTGTTACGCCATCGATCGAGTCGTGGCACCGACAATCGGTGGAGTCATCGTTTGCGTAACCGATGGGAGAGCCCCGAGCTCTCGCCCCTCAACGTGGAGTCGCGCTGAATATCGCCACGACGCTCCTGGGAGAGCGGAGCAGACGGGAGAGCGGAGCAGACGGGAGAGCGTCGTGTTTGGGGAGAAGAGACGGACGCTCGCACTCAGCGCCTGGGACAACGTTTGCCAAGCAGCATTCTCTCTCATTGTCGTAACATTCTACACTGCCTTCTGACAAACAAAGACAAAGATCCCCCGTATAGCCTTAACAGGCTGTTGGGGCAAGTGCTGTTAGCGAGAACCTATGAAGGCCGGCACGGCACACGAGGGGGGTGGGTAGCCAACCCCACACACACACACATAAGCGAGGAGGCTGCAGACAAAGTGGTTATCGTATCATTGTACGGATACTGTCAGTGATGACGGTGACGTTTGGCACAGCATCACACGCGGTTCGATGCAAATAGATGCTTTCGTTTGTTGTAACAGTGAAAACCATCATTGAGTCAAGCGCCAACCATAGTATTATTCCATGTTGCAGTCAGTCAATTCCACGGATTGAGCAACCTCGTAGGCAAAACTTAATAATCATTGCAATATAATTACACGTGGGGCATCACTGTTGGGGTTAATGAGTGTTTGGAAGTATGGCTTATTCGTGGAAAAAGTTCAAACGTTTGACAGGTATGTGAAACCGAGTCCATGAGCCCAAAGCAGACGTCTCACTCGTCGGAACCACCAAAGGTGGCATCACCTTCGTGGTTCCCGTTTCTCTACGTGGACAGTAAACACTACGTTACGTGATAACCGTTCGAAATGAGGGAGTTATCAAATACTTAACTCTCATAGGCAATATCTATTAGTATTATTCGGTAGTATATATATACACATCGGTAAGACAAAAGTTTTTCTAACTTAGGTAATACCGTGTCCTGTTCGGGACCATGAATCCACGATCACAATCCCAGATGAGGAAGTCAGTTCGCCCGAATCCGCCCCTCACCGTGGTTTTTTATCAGCACTTAACAAGAAATGTGTAAAATATATCTCTGTTTGACATGCTATGCCCGAGTAAGAAAGCCACTTCATGATTATACTAATGATTATCCACATCTTTAATCTGTCTGAAATGTATGCCTGACATCATGAAACCAGAACGTTTCAGTGCCCTTATTAATTTCTCTTTGAGACAATAATGTCCCACCCTGCTGGACAGTGTGTGCAATGCTCGTGATTCATTTGGATGAAATACCGAATTAGTATATTATCAGATACACCCCAAAACGTGTACCCAGTGTAAATGCAATCATATAACTCTGGCCACACACACGTACCGGTTTCAAGGACGCACCCCAAACGTTTGCTTTAAATCACGGTTGAAAAAAGTGCACCATAATCCGAAGAGCACGGTGTGCGTGCGTTTTTGCAGAGCTTAGAAATCTCAGCAATTAAAAAAACTCGAGCGACTAGCGATGTGTGCGACGTCCGTGGGTGCGTGCGTGCGTGGGCCTGTTCAGGCTGGCCATGAGCTCCCAGCTTCCCGTGGGAACGTTACCCATTGGCGTCTAAAAAGAAATCGAGCCGATGAAAATGCGTTCTGGCATTCCTTTCACAACACCGGTTCATTTTGGAGATCACAAAGGGTTATCTTCGTGCCGTGCTTTTTTCCATCCTGCCGCATGTATATGCAAATATTTGACTATCCGAATTTAATGCACTTTGGGAAATATTGCCGGCTGTGTGTAGTTTCTCACGATAGAGAGGTTATCTTTTGACCTGGCCTTGCCCTCGTGTTTACACCAGAATGGGTTTATATTATAGCCCAGATGTCTGGTGGACAACGTGCAAATAAACAGCCCGAAGCCAGCCCACACAGATGTTTTATAGCTCCATTAAATACGGGGCAGCGTGCTGCGGTTGGAGGTTTGATGTGGCAGTGCTGTTAGGATCACCCTCCCGGCTCTGTTGAGCACAAGCGATGCAACCTCAGTGGGGTTTTGTCTGGTAGGATGGAGATGGTTTAGTGTTGTTTTTGTTTGGGTGATTTGTTTACCTTTCTAGTACTTTGCACTCATATCCTGTTGTTGTACTGTTTGTTGTGGTAACGTTGTCACCCGCCCCGACTGGACACCTGTGAAAAAGAGCTTTATAGCTCATCGGATTCCTCCTGCAGGGTAAATAAATATTCTGATTCTGATCTTTTAAAGCTCTCCGATGTCTTTTTCGTGGTGTAATGCATGTCGTTTGACACTACGTCCGACGTTTCATTCCACATGTGGGTACAGGGAGCTACACAGCGCAATCGCAGACACCGACCCAGTAGTGTGCTCCAGCCCTTGGTTTGTTCCAGATTTTGTTCTTTATTATGTGGCCATTTTTCTTGTTTTAAATAAATCTATAAGCAAGTCACAGCCGCTGCTGGATAAACAGTGACTCCGGTGTAGGCCAAAGAAGATGCAACTTCGAATGCATCCTCAGCACACTGCTCGGTCGCAGCATCCTACCCAAGCATCTCAAACGAGCGGCTTTATCGATTCCTCAACTGCTCGGCCACTGAAGGCGTGGGAGCGTGAATCCAGTGTTTACGAGTGGGTGTTTATGAGTCGGTGTTAGAAGAAACCACCGCCTTTTTTACATATATCCTGTACCTTAGTAACATATTATTTTTTTACTGACTTAGGAACGTGCATTTAGAAATACATGAACACAGTCGGCAGAGACACAGCCACTGTGTTGACGAAAAAAATGAATTTAAAACCTGTTTCACACCATTGCCCAAGAATGGCAGTTGAGACTTATGGCCCGACCCTGGGCAAAAACAAACACAGCGATTTACGTTCGGCTGTCACATGGCCCATATCGATCAGAGCGTAGCAACAGAACACAATGTTTGAAGAGCCAAGAGTGTTTTTGCACGTTTTATCTCCGGGGCCAAAATAGCAGCAATATTTTCATCTAACCCCAGATCTACCCCTTGATTGGAAGCCGGACGGACAGAAATAAATCTCAGAAATGTATCTGACAAAGCCAGGCACATCCCGTGATGCTGCTCTTAGGCAAATCAACCTCGCAAAGATCTGCAAAAGTAGACTGATACCAGGCTGCAGAATGTTGAAGTCGTTAATCGTGCACACGTGGCCATCAACAGCTCTTCTCATCCTGAAGGGGACTCGTGGCACTGGATTGGGCAACTCTGACTTTGTCGGCCTGTCCGGCTTGCCGCTGCAACGAGCACGGCTTCACGGCCGCGTCGCACTTGCCGCTTGCTGGCTCCTTCGCAGATACGCGCCGCCGCTGCCGTCACGCGGAGTTCACACGTGGAGCTGATTGTGACCCCAAGCCTTACAGGCTTGCAGGGCAGGGGGTCACGTGGCATCCCAGCCAATGAACGCACGCCGCTGTTACGCCGGGCTCGTCGCTCGCGTGCCGCGCGAGGCGGCGCTCTGTCGTTATTGAAGAGACGCGGCAACTGACGAGAGTGTTCAAAACTATTACAATTACGACGGACATTAAACAAAAAGACATTGGAAATAAACGCATGAAATGCACGTGAACCACAGTAAAAAAATAGTTTAATACGTCATAACTCCTCTTAACCGCGACTCCTCTTAACTGTGGGAGATAAAGGACCCAGGACAACTATTATTATTATACACGTCTTTATTGTTCCTATCGTCCTCAATTATCTGCAAATGTGATCATTGGTAAGTGGAGTACTATCGCAGATAAATTCTTGGATTATAGGCGACGTAATATTTTCCCCGCCCCCACCCATCAATCGTACCTACGATGAGCACGGTTGGCTACGTACGGTGCGAATAAAGTTCAACATGCATACATCCTCTTCACCGCGGACAAGAAGAGTTCTACTGCGTCAAGGTATTCCGTGCTCCGTCCAAGGGCACTGACAGCAAGAAGGATGGGCGAGATGCCTCCTGTCGCATGGCGGGGCAGCACATGGAGCGAGATGCAAAACACATTTGCGTAGCGGACGAGAGAGACAGGCCACAAGCACAACAGGAAGCGGCTCCTTACAGCAACAGACGAGCGGATTCCACCAACAGTCTGCGACCACGAGCAGCCAATAATAAGAGCGGTTGCCCATCGCACGAGAGGAATCTTGCATCGCGTCGAAAGATAGGAACCGTGAAAAATGCAGCCTGCAAAAGAAAAATGCCAACATGCAGGAGGGTTGACATTGAAGCATTCCTTCTGGGGCTGACGAACACATCAACGATTGCTATCCGATGAAGTGCGTTTGGGTTGGTCATCGTGTTGTTCGGCACTGTCAAACGTTTCGTTCCACGTGCCGAGGAGCTTATGCGGGAAAAGAGAAGCTCCCACTCAGCAAGTGGAGAGAAACGCCAGGGTCATCGTGCCAAACGGCGTGCGGCACGACCGCTAACACCCACACCGGACACAAATAACAATTTATAGGAACATCTCCCGCATTCAGAGTCTGCACGTGTTTACGAAAGTTCGACATGGCTGTACAGAGAGGCCATGCACACCACAGCTGGTCTGGGAACAACAACAACAGCAGAAGAAAAAGAAATCCACTGGAAGTCCCCTTATCCTCAGCCATCTAATCTGAAAATCCTGTAAGCCCGAGGGCCCAGCCAATCCATGATTTCTTCCCGTTGTCCATCACAGCGACACACACATCCGTGTGGCGCACGGTGTCACGGGCAAGGTGAAGGTTTCGCGGTGCCACGAACGAAACGCCCAGGTGTGCGGGAACGACGCGTCTCTCTCCATGTCCGGTTTCACGTTTGTTTTGTTTGTTTTGTTTGACCAGGCGGAAGCTCGCGAGACGAGGCTCGTCTCGTTTTGCACGAACGAGTTCGCAGGTTCACGCCGTCGCACACCGGCTCGCGTGCAGGTGCCACGCGGATTGCTACATCGCAGAAGCACGAGAGATGGTGACGGCTTAGGGAGCCCTTCACCCAGCAGTGGATTGATCACGGCTGATGGTGATGATGATGATCACCGTGACCCAACATAAATCCACAATAGGAACACTGCATTCCAATGGCGGACTGAGAGCGTCTGATAACGACGATTATTGGGAGAAATAACAACTTGTAAATGTTTCACGAGGTGACCATGCACACAATCTTAAAATATAACGATGCCCTTTATTTAGTCAGGAAAGCCTCACGGAGCACCGGGATGTTTGGACAATTCCATTTATACGTTTTGGCACGTGGGAGGAAATCAGAGTACCCCGTGTAGAAAACCCACACAAAGCTGGGAATAACACTCAAATCTCCACACAGACGTATCCAATAATCCATCGCTGTGCGAGCATTCTTGAGGCCACCTCCTTGTACTCCCAGATTATAACCCCCATGCAAGCTCCCACCAGACGACTCAAGCTCTCACCAGACTCAAGCCCGCTTGACTTTTGAGATCCGACAACATTTGTCGCGGGCCTAACTTTTGCCTAAAACGATGTCCCCCGGGTTATTGACGGTAATGTTTAACCGAGATCTTTACGGCTGCCTCTGAGCTTGTTGAACAATACACGCTCGCCGGGTAGACAACAGGAGGTTTACACGGAAGCCGTGACAGTAATCGTATCTCTTCGTAGAGGCCGGCCCCATTTAGATGCAGGCCGCTTGTTTACGAGGTCACGCGTCGTATTAAATCGCCTTTGTAGGAGTTTCGTTTGGCTCCAAACAAGCAGTTTGCAAAAGGTCCCCACTTATATTTTACCTCTCCGTTCTATAATCATTTGCAGTGACTTTACCAAGGTAAGTTACACGTAACCTTGAGCCCTATTAGTACAACAAGTCTGTCTCCTATTGTCTCGTCTTGATACAGCAAATACACAAGACATGACAATAGGCTGAGCAAAGTACTCAGAGGCAGGTTAAAGGGGCCAACTGTGCTGTGTGGGAGTGGTGGGGCGGTGGTGGCGGTGGTGGCGGTGATGAGTGCAGCACTTTGCTACGATGCCACCGACCTGGGTCCAACACGAGCCATGCTCAGGGATATAAAAATTCCCTGCATCCACCACATTCCTCTCCTGCCCCGGGGTCTGTCTGTGCAGCCTGCGATGAGCACAACAGCAATGATGTGGCTCTCGTCGCACTCAGTGCACCGCGCCGGCTATTACAGGCGACGAGCCATTAGGGCATTACGCCGGCCATTACAGTATTATAGAGTAGAAGCGACGTGATGCCTCGACGCATCAGGGTTCCAGTGCCGACCTTCTGTCAGGACTTGACAACTCACCTTCACCATGTCACACCCAATGCTAATCAGGAATACATATTTCCCTCGTTTTCACCATCTTGTTTGTGTTGTTTATCATTTTTGCCAACTCATTTGTCGACTTTTGTTCCCTCCATTTGCGGAAATGTAAGATAACCGTATAATGTGCATGCCTAACGCGTAGATACAAATCCACGCGTCGCATTGCACGGCAGACATTTAGTTTCCCTGGGTACACGTTCCATGAACTTGATCTGGGAAAGCGTATAATAGCGCGGTGCAATGTGTGAAACGAATAATGTCCCCTAATCAGTGAAATGTCAAAGGAGTCGTGTTACATCGTGAACTTTTTATCCACTTTTTACAACCTGTAGATGATTGCTTGGCCCAAAATAAAATTCCGATGCATACTATAACCAGGTCATTCTTGCGAAACAAACCCCTCATTGTGTTTCAAAAGACGCCTCATCTGCTCACGGGCAAAACGTAGAAATGAATAACTGGATACCGGCACACACTGCCAAGTGGCTTGCGACTCGTTGGTACCACTGTCTTTTATAAAATCACGGTCACAAAGCACAGGGCCCAAAGGTCCATATCGTCGAGTGGTCAGCAAGAAACAACACGAACAGAGTTGTATTAGATGAGATTTAAACCCGTTCTTGAATCGAGATAGGCAGTTAGAATTTTTTTTGGGGGGGGGGGGGTGAGAGAGGATAGGAGTGGTGGTGGTGGGCCACAGTGTGGATGAACAACCTCGTCTGGGAGACTGAGTTCACGTGGCCCCTTGCTTGCAGAGGAAGGCGTTCTGATGTGGCTTTAGTGAGCGGTGGCTGTGCCGGGGGACGCGGGCTTTGTGGCTGTTGGCTGGCTCGTGGCAACTGGCTACTGGCCGCTGGCTTGTGGCTGCTGCTGGTACCAGACGCGGAAACGGTGGCGTTGCACGCAGGCTGCGCTCAAACGCGCAGTAATGGGCCGAGCGAACACAGCACAAACATCTTCACCCTCCCTCCTTATAACTTAATTTAAGAAAAACACCCACCCAGCAGCGTCCTGTAATACAGGACGGCCTAAACACATTCACGCTAACAGCCGTTGTTTTGACACATCGTGTGCATCCCCTGAAAGCGGCAAAAGCTGCAATTTACTTAATTAAAGTCTTTCCCAAATGCGAAGGTTATTCTTGGGTCGCCACCCCCACCCACAGATTAAAGGCCCGCTGGTGTCGCG
Organism: Lampetra planeri; assembly: GCF_965212315.1. Lineage (NCBI taxonomy): Eukaryota > Metazoa > Chordata > Hyperoartia > Petromyzontiformes > Petromyzontidae > Lampetra > Lampetra planeri. Next base: position 11,888,849 of record NC_136130.1, on the reverse strand, counting down.
TCTGCTGCCAGCAGCGGCACAGCAGCAGCACGCCCGGCTCCACTGCCAGGCAGCAGCCACTAGCCCACGTCCCTCGCACAGCCACCGCTCACCAAACCGAAGCCTTCCTCTGCAAACCAAGGGGCCACGTGAACTCGGTGGACTCTCTACTCCACGACTATTGAACATCTGAGAAGACACAGAGGATGACGTAGGAGGACAGAGCTTTCAAGAGCACATTCATGAATTAAATATTGTTGAAAACAACATACGGTGGATGCGTTTAACATCCATTTCATACCCGTTTCTAAATTTCCTCCTCCACTTATGTTTGAATCCTATATTGCCCTGTGATATCCTTTCATCTGTTTACATGGATAGCCCCTTTGGCTTTAGATGCCCCGGTATATGGAGCAGTTCATATCATGTCTTGGATGGCCAAAAAGCCAAAAGTCAGTTGGGCTAAACTGGAGTGATTTACATGGAGTAAACTGTTTACCAAAGTGTTCCCAGTATTCTAAAAATCACACGTTACAATCTCTGATGTCAGCCTTATTTACAAGAGAAGGCAATTGTGGGACAGTACTGGCAAACTCAAATATAAAGTTTTAAAAACTGTCCATAAATAGTAAAAAAACGAATTTCCCTCTATTCAGTTGCTTAGCACGTGAACATGTTGCTTGATTCCACCCATGTACCAGATGCCCTGCCTTGTGTGTGTTCTAGCTGCTGTTCATGAAGTTTTATGAGGAGCCAACTAGAGGGCACTGAGCCACAGGCAACTTCAATCGCAAGACGTCGGTCCAATGCCCTTGAAGCAGCCAGTTCAAGGGCATTCAACTATCGGCTCCTCACATCCACCACACTCCTACGTATACCGCAGTCGTCTAAAAGTCCAGGCGATTGTGACCGAACGATTCGTGTAAATTCGAATGAAGTTCCAGAAAAGCCAGAAAGCTGAACTTTGGTCGAGATTTAGTTGAGTGTGTTTAAAACAAAAATCCCAAAAACTAAAAAAAATCTCCACTGACAGATTCATAGGTCGACTGGCTTCACCTACAGGGGCAGGGTCATCGTAAAGTCTCAAAATGCTTACATCTTGCCCTGAACATAAAAAAACATACGATCATCATCACCGGACGAGGTAATTAATATCCCGTGAAGCGTGACGCTAAAGCTCACGGAGAGCGTGGCACAAAGTTTGCCATGGGTCACTCGTACAATAATATAAATACAATAATACTCCCGCGGGAGAATGTTTACCAAATAAATCTGGCAAACGCGGCAGGTGGTGGCTGAAATAATAAGCCGAGCGCTGTCAAACTGTAGGTGACGCCTCCGTGAATGTCCACGCGTGCCAGCGCCGCCGACGAAAACCAGGGGATGGATGGACCGGGCCCCGCCGGAGCCCAGAGCAGGAACTCGCCACTTCCCCCGCGTCATGAAAACGTGACTCTAATCTGCTCCCCGAGGGGCAACAGGCTTCCTCCGCAGCCGGGAGAGCGGCCACGACTCCGCTTCGCCAAACAAAGACTCTTGTAAAAGAGACAGGCGGCCTCCCTACAGCCCTGCACGATATGAAAAGGAGACTGTAGATAGCAGAAGAAGGAAAAAATTGTTACAAAGAGAGAAAGGAAGAAAAATAAATACAATAAACAAAGTTGCAGCTGGGTGTAGCAGAAAACTGTTTCTAAAGAGTTTAAGAAAATAAACGTAGGATTATATTTCACTATTGTGATATCCTTCATGTTATTTTTCGAGCTCCTTCCGTATGGTGAATCATGATGGTGGTGGTAAACAACTTTTGGGGAAGATTTTCAACTTGTGCTGTCAGCTGCTGCAGTGGCACAGTGGATGGCTGCAGCAGCCATTTTAATGAGACTCGTGTTCATCATCATCATCAGAGAAGTTATACATTTGTGTGATCAGATTAATCCATCACAGTTCGTCACCTCTGCGTGACATTAACTTGAGAAGAGCATCACCAATCTGTGGGCATGTGGCAATGCACCAAGTCGTCGATTAATATCGATCCCAAAGCTCGCGATGAACATTCATCGTGTTTGTTTTGTACGCGTCGCTTATTTCTACGACGAGAATCTTCTATCAAAACGCAGCCACCAAATCGTGACAATTCATCACACCGCGAGGGGGCCAACCGTTCCAACGCCTGCTGAGCTTGTTGGTTTTCACTGCACGTGTAACTTTATTCACGTAAACAATCGCGCAAAGCCTTCTGTACAGGAGTACGATCTCCTTTGAGCAGTAACGCACGGATCCACAGAGGCGCTCACAACGGACGACGTTTAGCCCCCCTGAGCCGGGCGTCTCTCGCACACCCTGGACTGGCAGGAAGCGTCGTCCCCACAACAGCAGCAGCAGCTCGGCACGCAGGCTTCGAAGAACGTCCCACCCCGCCACCATCCCCTCCGGCTCCGGGAGTAATTGGGCGCCGCTTGGTGGAAAGTCAACAGGGGCGGTCCTGCGGAGAGGCCGTTTCCATCGCACGGAACGTCCCACGAGTGGCTCAAGACCGACCAACATGAGACGCCGTGGGGACTGCTCAATTCTCAGAAGGGGCACGCACAAATATGTGGTCTGTGCGCGCGTGTCGCACCGCACAACAAACACGCCCGCGTGTGTGTCGCACGTAAAAGGTAAACACGTCTGCGGTGCTTTGGCGCAATGTTGGGGAGGGGGAAAAAACCCGGTGTGGTTTTTTTTTCCGTGGCTGTCGGTGCTCAAATGTGCACAGCCCCCGCGGCTCGTGCAGATTTCACTGTGGGCCATGTAGCAACTTGTTACGAGTTTCATTAATCTGTGTGTGTGTCCTCTTAATGGCATGTGAAAAGTCTTCAGGCAGGTGTGGGGCCAGATGACAGGCATAACTCACGACGCGAAGACGAGGGTGGCCTGCGGCCAGAAGGAGTGGATTTCTGATATAAATATGAATCGGAGTAAACAGGTTTTCTTTGGGTTGGCCCACAGGCACTCTCATTAGCGTACTGCCCAGTGTACACTGTACATACAGCAGGATGTGGCATCGTTTTGAATTTCATCAAATTAACAATTGTGATTAAATTTAGAGTTAATTACGGTACAAAACATCCCTAATCGGTGGTGATGTGGGCGACGCACATTGAGGAATCCTACTATTCGCAAAGTAATCTGTTAATTCACTCGACTGAGAAAAATTGCTGATCATTGCGGATGATGGGAACGATCGGAGAGCGGAACTTTTTAATTTTCGCAGACAATTCTGATCCTGCGGATAATAATAGTTACAGAAAAGGGGATCGTGGACCCCCTCAGTTCTACTGAAATGTGAAATAAAATGTCAGTCGAAGTGACTCCAAACAAACACGAGGGTGGTGCCCCTGTTGGTTGGTGGCTCCAAATCGGTGGTGGAAACTCCACATTCCCATGGACGGGGTCATTGTCTCCATTTGATGACCGCTGTTGACTTCCCATGGAGCGAATACTTCTCAATGTTTGGCCACTCGAAAAGACATTTCAATCAGAGACAATTTGACGGCCGGGATTTTAACTCCGCAGTCTTCTTCCCCTTGGGAGCCGAGCACTCGAATCGCGGTCCCCACCCACGTGGGCTAATCCAATCCCAGCGGCATCCAACGCGACAGTAGAGACGTGTCAGCAGCAACAGGTTTGCTCAGCACAGGAGAATGATTTTACCCACAGAGAGAGAGACTTGCTCTGCAAGGTAATGCATGTAATGCTTGAGGCACACCGGCGTGTTTTCGTAGCAGATGCCTCCATCGAGGGTTCTCGAGCATATAAAATGAAAACATTCGGGTCATAAGAAACCTAATTTGAAAATTTTATTCCAACAAAATCGAAGTATATCTAAAAATGTATCTGTAAGGGGAAAATCAAACCGGTGATATCTATAAATGTGGAATGCTAAACAGTTTAAAAGGACTCTTACGACGGGTTTACCCATTTTTGTTATTCTGGCGATTCAATGAATTGTCATGAAAATAACCAGGAATTGAATCTTGGCAAGGGATGGGGAGAGGAGAACCGAATATAATATCGCTCACCACTGATATTAGCCGTGGCCGAGAATAAAATTTGGCCTGCGGGTTCGCAACGCAGCACACTAACCATTCTAACAGCGCTCCCCACCGCTGCATGCTCGTATTGTGTACGTTTTCAGCTACGCGTGAATTGATGGCACTTGTTAGCGCCCTTTCGTAGGGCGTCGCGCGTTCCACGCAGCGCGCGAGCCGAAGGAATGAGTCTCGTACGACACAAAAGCAGCCAGAGCCGCACGCCGTGAATGTTTACAAAAGAGTAAACCTTTGTCTTCGGCCACGCGCACACCTGTGCCTGCAGAATGTGCGCACGTGTGTGTGGGTGCACGAGAGGCACCGCGCACGCGCACGCACAGGCGTGCGGCTGGACAGGTGTGCAGGCGGGTGTGTGAACAGGCAGTGTTACTACACGGAGGGAGAAGCGGCGGGGCAGGGGTTCGGGCACCCGAGTTTGATTCCCGCTCAATACTAATGTCGGTGGTCAGTCGAATCAGAACCTATCCTAGGCCTTCCCTATGTCAACTCAGCCTTAATTGAGTATCCGGTATGGTGCATATACATCAGCAATGGGGAGACAAAGGTGGCTGGGCGTAGTTCTGGCCTCAGTATCCTCTCGTGCGCCGTATAGGCCTCAGCAGGTGCTCGCTAACAGCACTTGCCCCCAACATTCTGCATGGCTATACGGAGGAGGATCTTCGCCTCTTAATGTCCACCCCTTAGATACCTCAGGATTCATTGGTGCTGCGCTGTTGTCGGACGCTACGGTGGCGAGATGTGAACTACCTCGCTTGGTATTCAGGAGTTCGTGGATTCGATCCCGACCCTAACGCCTGCTGTATATTTGGAGTTTGCATGTCTCTATCCCCATGGTGGCGTGGATTTTTCTCCGGGTCCTCCGGTTTTTCCCTCCACATGTAGAGTTGTTGGCTGCCATACATTTCCACGCGATAAGACACTTCAGTGGGCTATCACTTGTGGCCAGGTCGCGCCTGAAGAAGAGCGATACAGCTGAGTGGGCCTTACCTGGTAAACATATACAAACTAGTTTAGTCCAGTTGGTGCTGGGTCCCGGCCTGCTCGCTCTCTCTCTCTCTCCTGACCCCTCACCCCTCTTCTACCCGAATGTCGGGGATGCCATTGCATGTCGATGCTATACACATTGACATTGTTGCTGTTGTCGACTTGCTGCCGTCACGGCGGGGATTGCCGCAATGAGCGAACAGAGTTCAAAGTGCAGGCCCGCAATCGCTTCCTCACGCCACTGGCGTCAACTGGTCGACTCTGCCACCGCCTTGGAAGAGCACCACGCTAATAATAAACCTGTTCGTTCGTTCGTTCGTGTGAACTATACGTGGCAGTGAAACTGTTTACATGGACACGCCTCGCTTGAAAACAGCACCCATTATTTAGTACCTGTTCTGTCAGCAGGCGTAAGTCCGCTTCTGGACAACGCTGTTCTGTCACGTTTATACACGCACTTCAAGGCTATACTGTACATTAAAATAAAACCCAAAGCTCTATTGAGCTGGCATGATTATGACCTTGCCTCCTCTGTAAGCTGATGATAAGATCAAAGCCTTGGCCATAAAACCTCTGCAGCCTGTTGTGGAACTTTAGGAAAAAGCAACTGTGGGAAAGGACTCGTGAGAGTGGAAGCAGCGAGGAGAAAGACAGCCCCCGTCGTCTGGTCCACTCGAAACCTCCAACCAGCGCGAAACTACAAATTCAGACTGCAAAGTCCGTTTAAAAAAAATTCAAGTGCCATACGCACGGTATTTTAAATCACATCCAATCAGACATTTCCTGAAGCAATTACACTGAATAAAGTTGGCCAACGGTGAAAGGCATTCATCCGTGGCGTGCTGTCAAAAGAGTAGAGCAATTTGTTGGTCATCCAAAGCTTGTTATTTCGGATAAGCCTCGGATCTAAATGGGTGGGATTTTGGGAAGGTAACGAAGGTCGGGGAGGCACGGCGACTTGGGGCCTACGCCTGCTGCTTAAGGCCTCGAAACCCGTGGACACAATAAAGTCCGCATTTGCAGCCGGAAACTTGTTTCCCTGGTACGAGACAGACACGCATTTGCGTTACGGTGTTCAATACACGGCTGCAAGAGGAAAGGCATCGGGCTGCAATCACAGCAAGGAGCAGTAACTCTAATCTGTAGATCCTGTTGAAATGCAATCCCCAAAACCGTTTATTGGTTTACATAAATATACTTCCGTTCGACTCTCCCTAAAAACGAGATGTATTTTTTGCCGAGTGGCCTTCTGCATTTGCTATGAAGCAGCATTTGTTTAAACAGGCATGCGCTGGACCAGTTTCAACAATTGTGGGTCTCATCAGCAGAACAAGTTCTTGTTAAACAAATACTGCTCGGGAACAAGACACAATTAGCAAGAGCCGCTCTCAGTGACGACCCGGGACTTGTGCAATGCAAACAAATATGCAGAGAGACGAATGGACGTACTGTATGTGTATTTGTTTATTACCCATATGGCTCCACAATAGCACTTAATGAGTTTGTACACAATGCAGATTGGTTGTGTTGTCTTAAGCCAGGATGATGTCAACACATTACGAGGCTGCTCGCCTGCCAGTCGAGTCTGGAAATGTGAAGTTTAGCTTTAAGCGAGAAAATGCAGCCGAGGATGGCATTTATTTTTAAGACCACGTAAAAACATATATATATTGTTTTCTGCGAATGCAGACGTGGGTAGCAAGATAGTGCGTAGTCTCAATCCATCACCATAGTTAGTGTAGCAGGTCCCCCACGCTGTGGTTTCCACCTTCTCCACTGCAGAGCAAACCCAGACATAATTCTCAGTCCATCCAAACTGTGCCGTACAAATCAATAAAGTTAAACACAAGTCGGTGAAACAAATCTCGGCACGAATCCATCCCTGGCACCCGAAGGCAGATCCGTGCCAATCCCAGAACCGCCCGCGTCAAACCGGGACAGGTGGCAACCGTCCCCGCGGGACCACAGAGGGGATGGTGTGTTTGATGGGTGAGAGAAAAAAACCCTGAGCACTTCCCTGGTGGTCTCCTACCTAGGCCTTGTTCCCATCCGCCTGCTGCCCAACCCCCACACCTTACACAATGCCCGGGGGCCCTCTCCCCCCGCCCATTGCTGCAAGGGGCGCAACTCTCTCCCCTTCTAAACGGAGCAATTATTTTGGCGCTCACAAAAGGAGCTCTTCTTGCACGGACGAACAGCAACATCCAAATCCATCACAAACCGCCGTGCACAATCAATGGCTCGGGCACCACCAGATTCTGTGTCCTAAGCGTCGAGTCGCCGCCGCTCTCTTTCATGTGCGTCGATTTGTCCGCACACCGGGGTGCAGCAACGTGCAACGCCGCTCCGATATAACGACGACGACAACGTGCGCACCCCAACCTTACGGCTGGTTACAACATGTATTGTATCCGCAGTTTTGTTTTCTTTACACGGTAGGCCTAAAGCTTAACAATGCACATTGTAGCATGCAATTGGCACAAAACGATGGAGGGTTTCAACAAGAAGCTGCTTAAACCTGCGTGCACCTCTATTGAACATCTGCTGCTCCCGTGGTATGCTGTGGATGTTGCCTACAACGCAGGAACCGTTTCATTCCAAGCGGAGCAACTCCGTTCAAGACGATGCACAGACTTGCCACGGCCCTCTGTCCTCAGGGAGCTCGCAGTGGCTGCCCGTGTGTCTCTGTTCGCCGTTTTGTCGACACTGAGTTAGAACCACTCGTGAAGCTTGCTTTAAAATGAGGGCTCACATGAGCATGTGCCCTGAAAAGAAAATAAATGCAGCAGAGCAACTAGGCGGCTTACAATTACATTTGCTAAACATGAACCGTCTTGTTCGCAGCATTAGGTCCAACGGCCTCCGAGCTATTTTTACTTTTGCTCACCGAATGTTCCCATGTAGTTAAATTTAAAATAAAACCCAACGTTGGACCGATACACATACTTTCGTAACATTCCCAAAGCCTTTTGATGCTCAATTTGACGCGCCACATACAAAACCACACTTGTGAAATCCTGGAGTGGTAACCTCAACGCACACAGCCACACGAGCAATTCACGTGATAGCATTCGCACAGAGGGAGAGAGGCATTGCCGCTGCTGACTGGACAGCAGAGAATTCCACATCGACCACAATGCCGAGCTTAGCTACCTACTGCTTACACTGAGCAATTTTGAATCGCCAATGTTGACCTCTGTATAAAATACTGCCCATGAAGTGCTTGGCCCTTCTCTCACTTAGCCTGCCTTATTCTTGCAATTAAAATAACACTCGTATATAATTTACAGAACTGGCATACAGTAGACACGGTAGTAGAGTCCAATATATATGTATTATTTCGCACCGTACGTTGCAACACGTGCTAATCGGGGCTGTATGGAGGCCAATCCCTCATTCGTGGAACTGGCCAATGATCCCAATGCAGGATCCTCATAAAAAGCCTGGAGAATCAGTGGTGTGGTTTTCTTGGATGAAGATATTGTCATGATGTGTGGATATGGAACACGAGTCCTTTGTCCATCTCAGTGTCTGTCCCCGTACGCAATATCAGGAGGCCCCATCCATGTGTCTAGACATGTGAAGTTTGAAGCGGCTTGTATTCAAATTGTTGAGCTACCTGAACTGCATTGTTCGTGGTCATTTGGACTGAATGTCCACCTATTTAAAGTATAAAAACGAAATTACCATCATTCAAGGCCAAATGAATAAATTCAAGCGTATTTAAAACTTTTTTGCAAAACAAAACCACACCGCTGTAATTTCACGGTAAATAATCGTCCCAAACTTTTTAACGAAATTATATCTAACACTTAAAAGATGTCTGCTTAGTTCGCAAAGACATTTGAAATGTGTACATTTGGCATCATATTATGGAAAAGAATCATTGATTTGTTTGTTGGAGAAAAAAATAATAGCAAATCTGCATGGTTAATGATACAAGAAATGTCTCCTTTGCTTCCTGAACAGACAGCGCCTTAGCAGGCCATCACCGCCGCCCTTGTGAACTTCGGCACTCGCCAAGTCAGTGCCGCTTCTTGCGACAAAGCGGAAGTGTGCAGATCCCGTGGCGTAATGAAGCGCACGCCACACTGCACCTTGGTGCCTCAGCCCAAGTCACAGACCCACACATGCCGTGGAGAAACATTTCTTTGAATATCAGAATCAGAATGTTTATTTATCCTGGAAAAAATCCGATGAGCTAGGAAACTCTTTTTCGCAGATGTCCAGTTAGCAAATTATAGGATTGCAAATTATAGGAAAGGTAAGCAAATCACTATAAAAAACAACTACACTTTTTATATTTGCATTTTACCAGGTAAAGCCCACTGGGCTATTAGTTACTTTTTTCAGAAATGACCTGGTCACAAATGATAGCTCAACGAAGTGGCTCATCACCACGTGGAAATGTCGAGCAGCCAAATATGCGTATACAGTAGTGTCTGACGCCTGCCATGGTGAACACAGTTGCTCTCTCTTCCTTGAGGGGATGCAACTGAAATACCACGATCCTGTGACAACAAGGGCTCTGCTTGTATGCGAAAGTGGTGCTTATAAACAATAACAAATGTCGGATCATCATCGTGTTAATTATTTATACCGCACCTTCCATGCAGTGCATCTCGAGGCAAATGTTAGAAGGAGAGTCTGGGATAACAACCAGGGAACACCACTCGGTAGGGACGTGATCGCAGCGCAAACACGAGGCAATGTCAATCCTGAATGAGTGGCACCACACTGCTGTAAAAGGGGCTACAGCATATCGTGCAATGAAATTGAAACACTGGGAAACTTCGTGGCTGCGGGAGCAAGTTCTGTTTGTCAAAATCCACGCCTGGGTTCAGACTCCAGTCCACGTTGCCACGAGCCACTCTTCCCCACTCGTGTGCAAACTGAACAATGGACTGTACATGAAATGCATCTGTCGATTTGCTACACGAAGCGCTGAATGGGGAGAGGGCGTGTGACTGGAGTCCGGGAACGGGTGCATTTCTCCACGGGGACTTTTGCCTTTACAAACCGGGATATCCAGTGTCCGCGTATTATTTTCTTGAACGCGCAGCCAAAACTTGTACAAGGCCCACCGTGACGAAGAAGACGACCATATATGAGTATTTAGAGAGCTCCAATTAATGACAAAAGAATGCGCATACTGTAGACGTCTTTGGCACGAGGTTCCGTATTTATGCAAACCACTCAACCTCAGCACGGTGTCTCTGAACAGCACTGGATATTCTGCAGCGTAAGGCAAAGCACTGCCCTGCGCAATAGATGTACCGGCTCACAAAGGTGCGCTGTGACAAGTCCGGGCAGCCTGCTGGCGTGTTCACAATGGCCAGGTCCCGTCGCTCCCTGCTGCTGTCCACCCCGCCCAGTCTGCTAATGCGAAGTTGTTTTTAGCTCAAGTGCCTGTGCCCCCGCAGTCCCCCCGCTTTTTGCACAATCGTCGACTTGCCCCCGCACCAACGATCCACTACCCCACGGCTGAATTTACAAGCGTCGCCACTCGGGCTCAGGTTCGATAACGCCGAGTGGCAGGCGTGGAAAGCGTCAGGGCGGTGTGAGCACGTGAGGTTGGGCCACTTGATGCGAGCGCTTGCACAGCGCGAACGGATGGTTCCCTGTCGAGGCAAGGTCCCGCTGGGTCCCACCAGCACCATTACAGAGCCTCGGCGGGGCAGGCGCCACTACAGCTCCCTAGGCGATCCAGGTGGCCAGGCGGGCGGAGAGGCGAATGTTGGGAAAACAGTGCCCAGGGTGTAGAAACGCACGCCAGCAAAACACTCGCATGGTGGGAGGCGGCGCTGCAGTCGAGTCTCAACCTGCCAACTGCGCAAGTTGGCACTCGCAGTGTACCCTCATCGATTCATTTCATTTTTTTCCCCAAATCGATGGGTGGTGTTTTATATGATGGCAGTTTGGCAACGCTCGTACACTCAGCAAATCCCGCATCATCCACCTTGTCACTCAAACCAGGATAGTCTACGTGCAGACACTGTGTGTGTGTGTGCATTGGTGCATGAATGAGTTTACATTTGCAAATGGGAGGGGTGGCATAGTGGTTATAAAACTGTGCTATGATTTTGGAGGCCCATGTTCACTTCTTGACCCAGCGTAAAACGTAAAGGTGCAGACCTGCATTGACTGGCTCACTCCCCTGCTGGTGAAAGGGCCTCCACTCGGGAGGGCTCTATAGAGAGCCCCTCTAGCAGATCATTGAGCCGACTATCCCACACTATGCAGGCGTCTTGAAGAAAGTGGGAGTACCCGTACTTATACTGCTGGGATTAGAGGCGGCGGGATTTTACCAAGTTTACCAGAGGCCATGTGTGCCTGAGCCTGAACTGGGCCCCCCTCAGGTCAACTCTAGCTTGAGCACGTGATGTGATGTATTAACTAGTACCCATCAACATTGTGGAGACAGTGATGGCTGATTGTGTTCCGAACCACACCACTCTCCCATATGTTGTGCCCACCTTAATACAGAACAATCTGTAAGTTAACCACAGATGTCTGTGGAGATTTATGGGTAATTGCGCACACTTAAAAGTGAGTGAGCTTGCATTATTGTCTTACTGTTCATGAACACTCACAGAATGTTTGTGCTTACACCACAGTGTGCACATTTCATGACACAACTGCCAGCATGTCCTTTACGACACGGCCGTTACAACTTACAGCTATTGCTGCGTTGCATCAGATTGATAAGTTCATTGTCCACAAGGCCAAACGGTGATGACTGCGTCCATGGTTTGTCCCATTGAGGCCCCGTTTATCATGGAACAGAGCTGGTCAAACATCCAAACTTAGGACCCCAGAGCTCGGGCAAGTGTGGGCACCGGTTCTGGCCACCTTCTCGCTTGTCTGCTGTTTCCCACGTCTCTGAACCATCCTCTCTCTCACACACATACCGAGTGTGAACGAAGTCTGTGCACGTTACCAAATGTGAATTACAAGAAAAACGATGGCATCAGGCCTGGCACCACTCGCCTCTCCGGCGCCGAGACAATTCTCCCCGCGTGCCCTTGTGTAGTCATCCACGCAGAAGAGCCAGTTTTGGCAACTTCTTCAAGTAGAAAGTCGCCAAATGAACCCCAACCAAACAGCCGACAGATGTTACTGGAAGACCTTACCGCGACATAAACAATGTCGCGAGACAATTTACCGCGCATTAACGCAACGTACACTGATACACATTTACCTAGAAACTGCATTATTCTATCTGAATTACAGTTTTCTGATTTGTCAACTCACCAGATCTGACGATGTGGGGCGGGAAGTTATCGGGCAAATGCACCCAGGAAAGTACTGTCCACAACAACAACACGCTCCCAAGTTTTTATTCTCTCTCAGGGCACTAATCCTTTGTTCAAATTCATAATACATTGTACACAGGCATGGACTGTATTTCGCTATCTGGTCAACACATCTGGAGGAATGAACGAACCCTCAATACCTGACTGACAGGGATTAACTGGCGCCAAAACACAGCACCTCTGTCTTGACCTCTTCACTATGGGGGAGGACTTTTGAAAACGATTGTCAATCGCCATTGCCTTTTAAAAGTATTTTTAAGTGGCCAGACATGTCTCGAGCTCGTACAGCTGAACAGGGGCACACATGAAGGACACAATTGGAGGGCACACACACAGAGACTTACAAGGTTAGGACATGAAAATATGTTTTCGTGACAATAACTGGGGTAGCACTTCAAGACGTGGTGCTTCATAAAACATTTTCATAATAACTAACCACGGTCACATGAACACAATATCGTCATGGTGATGTTGATCATCATCAGTAGCCATGGTCGATCTAATGCTGGCTGACGAAGACCTCCACGAGCTGAACATCGTCATGATCATGCAAAGTGATAATTGTCCACCTCGGGCCAGCACGGCACAATAAACTCAACCGCTTTCCTCTCATTCTCGAATCCTGTTATCTGGGCAGATCAGTAGCTCCGCACAGAGCGCAAACGGCGTTGTTTATGCAGTACACAACAAGCGGTGTGCAATGGAGAACGACAGAGGTGTGAGGCTCCATCCCAGAAGCCCCTTTCCCCTGCAGGCTAAAGTTCTACCTCGCTGTGCCACATTGACAAATAATGTCCTGCTCGCCGTCTCGTCCAAGGCACACACTAAACGTCAGCATCACCAGTGATACTGGCATCACCCATACAAATATCACCAGCACCAATACCACCAGCATCAACACCACAAGCTACTGGCATCACCCATACAAATATCACCAGCACCAACACCACCAGCATCAACACCGCAAGTTACTGGCATCACCCATACAAATACCACCAGCACCAACACCACCAGCATCAACACCACAAGTTACTGGCATCACCCATACAAATACCACCAGCACCAACACCACCAGCATCAACACCGCAAGTTACTGGCATCACCAGTACAAATACCACCAGCACCAACACCACCAGCATCAACACCGCAAGTTACTGGCATCACCCATACAAATACCACCAGCACCAACACCACCAGCATCAACACCACAAGTTACTGGCATCACCCATACAAATACCACCAGCACCAACACCACCAGCATCAACACCGCAAGTTACTGGCATCACCAGTACAAATATCACCAGCACCAATACCACCAGCATCAACACCGCAAGTTACTGGCATCACCCATACAAATATCACCAGCACCAATACCACCAGCATCAACACCACAAGTTACTGGCATCACCCATACAAATATCACCAGCACCAATACCACCAGCATCAACACCGCAAGTTACTGGCATCACCAGTACAAATATCACCAGCACCACCACCATCACTATCTGCACCAAAATCATCACTACACTCACGAGGACCATTGTTACAAGCATAACTATCAGCACCAGTGCCACCAACACCATCCTCACCAACATCGTACCCTGCCACGAACTCTCAAGATAACTCTCAACACTACACAAGAGTTATCAACACTAACACGAGAGTTGTCCACACTGACACAAGAGTTATCAACACCAGAACAACCATCACCAGTGTCGCTACTACGAGCACTAACACGACATCTCACCACCATCACAATCACAAACGGCACTATCAGTAACACCACCACCGTGATCAAACCACCACCCTCACCACCAGCGGCCCAACACTCATCCATGTGACTGTCAAGTGACCTGGAAGCCGGCTCCGTAGACGTCCTGCTGTTGTTGAGGATGCTGCTGTTGGAGTTGCCCGTCACGCCGCTGCTGCTGCTGCTGTTGTTGAGGATGCTGCTGCTGCTGTTGTTGTTGTTGTTGATGAGGATGCTGCTACTGCTGGCGCTGTTGCTGTCCCATCGTCCGCCCGTTGCTCCACCTCGCTCCCCCGGCTCCACCTTGCTCACGGACGAGTCGAGGTCCACGCTGTGGACTTTGCGGAGCTGCCGACGGATCACGTCGAGAGGGCGACTCGCGCCCGGGCTGCCCGCCCCGGGGGGGACGCCTCCTCCTCCTCCTGCTCCCCCCACCACGCAGGGTCTGCCGTGCGCGGCTCCCCGTGTCCCGGCTCCCCCTCCTCCTCCTTGTCCCAGCGGCCCGTGTCCAGCTCCCTGTCCCGAACCGTGCCCGCGTGTGTCCGCCTCGAGGCGGGAGCCTCCTCCGTCTCCCCCACCTCCTTCGCTTCGTCCACCTCCTCCACTTCGGGAGGCCGAAGCCATCCCGGCTCCCCGTCCCGTGGCACGCGGCTCCCCGTCCCGTGGCACGCGGCGGCTCCTCTGCGCGTGCGTCGTGTCCGCGCGCGCTCCCCGGGAGCCGTCTGTGCTCCCTGCGAGTGGGACTCGCCTCGCTGCGAGACGCGTGGGGGAGCAGCGTGGGGGGGGAGGGGCCGCGAGTGGTCACCGCCCCCTCCGCCCCCGACTCCTCCCCCGACTCCGACTCCTCCCCCACGGCCGCGCCTCCCTCGTGGGCCCCGCGTGGCGCACAGCACGGGGAGAGACCCCGGGGGGGTGGGGGAGGTTGGAGGACGCCGAGAGGTTGAGAGTGGTCGAGTGGTGGGGTGGACCGAGCTTATCAACACCACCACCAGCACCATCCTCACCATCATCAACACCATCACCACCATCATCAACACCAACATCAACACCACCACCATCCTCACCACCACCAGCACCCTCACCACCACCAGCACCATCCTCCCCATCATCAACACCATCACCACCATCATCAACACCATCACCACCATCATCCTCAGTGAGGATGATGGTGGTGATGGTGTTGATGATGGGGAGGATGGTGCTGGTGGTAGTGAGGATTCCTCACCACCACCAGCACCATCGTCAACACCTTGACAAAATAATTTGCATATCAAGAGGAATTATAGCATATTTATGGGAAATGCAGGTATGTGATTAGTACTACTTGTGAAATGCGTAGGAGGTGGGCGGGGGGTTTCAAAGTCATATTATGCCCGTGCATTATGCAGGATTAGCAGCATCAAAGGGAAGGGATAGGGGTAGCATTAATAAAGGGAAGGAATGTTAATAGGCAGCATATAGTACGGGATAGACCCGTGTGATGTAAGGGAAAAAAGTTTAGCTGGAAGCATATTATATTTTTTGCGACATAGAATTGTAATGTATTACTTACTGTTAGTAGCTCAGCGTATTGGAGAGTATATTTAGTATACTGATGATACTATGTAGTTTTTACTTTCATTTTTTACGTGGTTGTTTAGTTACTGCAGCTACATTCTTCCCTTTATTAATGCTACCCCTATCCCTTCCCTTTGATGCTGCTAATCACAAGTAGTACTAATCACATACCTGCATTTCCCATAAATATGCTAAATTCCTCTTGATATGCAAATTATTTTGTCAAGGCGCCCTTCCCCCCTTCCAACCCAGCTTAAATATACGCTCCAAGCGTGGTGGTGTTTCATTCAGACGCTGTCTCCCCGACAGACCTGTTCTTCACCTGAGGACGGCTGCTTGCGTTGTGGCCGAAACGTGATAATTATTTTATTATGTTTCATTTTTATTATTTTATTACTTCCCTTCTACGTGACTTTACCGAAAGAACCAAGAAGATGAATCCCTGCAGTCACGAAAGCTTTAAACCTATTCTTATGTTTCACACTTTGATACTGCCAAAACGATCCCGTGATATAGCTGCCTCACCCCGAGGTACACACGCTCTGACACGTTTGCCATTGTCTGTGTCGGGTTCAACTTTTTTCGTCGTTCTCTGCTCTGCGCTGGCGAGACGAGGCCACGAATGAGGTTGTTGTATCTGGTGTAGGGCGGTCAGTCTCGAAGACGATGCAGATATGATCAGAGCTGGTTTGTTGACGTGTTCACCACCGGTACCGTGTGTGGCTAATGCAGGAACTTGATTACTTGCAAAAGGTTTCCATTTGTTGTTTAAACATCTTAATACCTCCCGTTTTATTGCCTGAAATGGTAAAATCTATTCTTGTTTTTCATACTTTGACTCACACTGCATGCTCAAAGGTCCCATAATATCGCATAGCATTACTCTAGAGCTGCAAACAGCACCCCCCAACTGCAGCACCCCTAGCTACAACACCCCTATCTACAGCACCCCTAGCAACAGCAGCCCGAGCTACAGCACCCCTAGCAACAGCACCCCTAGCAACAGCAGCCCTAGCAACAGCACCCCTAGCAACAGCCCCCCTAGCTACAGCAGCCCCCTAGCAACAGCAGCCCTAGCTACAGCACCCCAGAAACAGCACCCCTAACTACAGCACCCCTAGCAACAGCACCCCTAGCAACAGCAGCCCTAGCTACAGTACCCCCTAGCTACAGCACCCCTAGCAACAGCACCCCCTAGCAACAGCAACCCTAGCTACAGCAGCCCTAGCAACAGCACCCCCTAGCTACAGCAGCCCCTAGCTACAGCCACAGCCCAACCCCCCCACTCACTCGGACGTGAGCCCCGCCTCCAAGAGTGCCCCTCCCCTTTGCACCTTAGCCCCGCCCCGTTCAACTCCGCCCATTCTACGCCCCGCCCATAGACCACGCCTCCGGCGTTTTGAGTGACGTCACAACACCATGCCCATATAAGGCAATGTGCTCGAGGCGATGACGGTGCGATCCCACGCGGCCGGATTGCCAGACCAGAGGGTTTAGTTTTACCTCCAGGTGTTACCTCTGTGTTTATGGGATGTAATCAATAAGGTGCAGCCAAAGAGTTGTATTTGATTAACTGTTTTACGTATAGGTTTACCGCAGCAAAAACTGCGTGCCTTCATGCAGACGATAGCAATCGTTCCAAACCAGGGCGACCTTAGTTGTTGGGTGGTGTTTTTAATTGGCTGGTTAAACCGGCCTGAAAGGTAAACACTGAACAGACGACGTTGCCGTGGGGAGGAGACTCGAGCCTATCCACTCTAGCATATTCACTCTAGCAAATCCACTCTAGCCGATCCACTCTAGCAAATCTACTCTAGCATATCCACTCCAGCTTATCCACTGTAGTCTATCCACTCTAGCAAATCCACTCTAGCCTATCCACTCTAGCCTATCCACACTATCATATCCACTATAGCCCTATCCACTCTATAGCCCTATCCACACTGTCCAAGCAGACACGTGGTGGTATCGCCATGATTATTACACCCGCAGTAATCATCAGGGCGGCCGCTCAATTCAGACGGTGAACCTCTGCACCAAGCGGTGAGCGCGCGACCGCTGAATTCGTCACGCATTCGAGTCGACAGAGCCACTGCAATGGCACGTTGTGTCTTCTAACACGAGCCACGTGGTTTGGTTGAAGACAGGACATTATTTTGAGATATTTGAGGTCATTAACGGTTGATGACGGGTTGATGAGCTGGGTATGTTGGCAATGCGCAGCTGTTGATTCAGCAAGTAACACGTGGGGTTGGTGGGTCATGGAGAGTAGAGGCCGACCGAAATTCGGTTTCGGTGCTCAAAGTTGGCAAATGGCCTCGTTCGGCATACTTTCGGTTTTGGCCGAAAGTAAATTTTCGGTCGTGTTTTGGTTTCGGCCGAAACTGATATTGACTTTCGGTCGCCATTCGTCAACCGATTATCTATTTTTAGAATATAACGCTCGTGCTACGTCTATCACTCTGCCTATCGGCCGGTCAGCCGGCACTAGGCAATCCTATGCTATAGGCTGCAAACACACGCACACGTCAGCAGCAGCAGCTTGGGAGCGAGGTTACAGTCGCAACCATGGTCTGCTAATGTAGATACGACCGGTCAACAGACGGCAGCCTGCATCTCCATCCGTGGGTGGAGCCTCTTTGGCAGGACGACAACAAAGTGCCTCTGTTGTCTGTTCCCAGCCGCCTGCCCGCCTTGGCTCTTGATGTGTTGCGTTCGCTTCAGTCTACACGCGTGTTGACACTGAGATTCGAAGTCTGACAATTAGAGGCCGACCGAAATTCGGTTTCGGTTTCGACGCCGAAAGTTGGCAAATGGCCTCTTTCGCCATCGTATCTGTTTCGACCGAAGCCAAAAAGTTAACTTTCGGTAAATTTTTAACTTTCGTTTTACTTTCGGTTTCGGCCGAAAGTAAATGTTTAACTTTCGGTCTGGTTTTGTATTCGACCGAAACGAGAAATGCAGTTTCGGTCGGCCTCTAATGTCGAGATGAAGAATGTGTGAGATGCCATTTCGGGCAACCGGAGAATTGCATCAGGAGGAAGAAAATTTCTGACATTGCGATCTTTGAGCATTTTCTTTTCTGCAATTCAACGTAAAGCCGTCAGGTTTATTGTTGATATCAACACTCACCGACTTACTCCAGCATCACTGCTATGGCTACGAACATGATTGTTGTTCCCTTGAAACTTCACTTGTTGATTTTTCCACCCATGTTGAGGACCCTATCTACCAAGACTGCCTGTTTTGTCTCATACACACTGCTCGACCACCACACTGCACACCGCAACAACACAGCCACTCACGAGCACAGTCGCTCATTCACACTCCACACTGCACACCACAACACTGCTCATTCTGCTTTTTCCCTCGCACTGCTCTACTTTGGAATTCCATCGTTCCTTTTCCCAGGTTCTAAAAACATTGTTCAAATCAAGAAACGTGGTAACTCATATATAACACATTGAGTAGTTCTGTTTGTTGCTGGCCTTTCGACCTGTGCTCAGCAAACAGCAATATATAAAATAGATGCGTGGGCTTTCTTGGGTACCTCTGGCCATGAACAAAATTGGCATAAAAGTCCTGAAAACCCTAACGAAAATTATTCTTGAGACTCAGCTTTTCCTGGATAACAAAAAATGAGTGTATAACTATTCCCAGTGTTTGGTGGTCGTGGCAAGAGATCGGCCAGCCACGCAAGTCGCTTGGGATAGCACATTCCCCCGTGCCCTGAACAATGCTGGCAGTGGCCACAGAACAAGAGGCTGGTGGTGACTCAGACGAGGTTTTCCGAGGCATGCGAGTCAACATCTCCGGTGCTGACCCTTGACCGTGAAGCACCGCGGAGTTTAGGGCCCTCTGGATCAATGGCAGTCACTGTGACTTGCACTGGGCTCAGGCGTATTTTGGAAAGTGTTGTAGCAAAAAAAAAATTACCAGCAGCAAACATGACATTTCACGACCTGAGAAAATGTTAAATGCAGTTATTTTTATATATATAAAAAGCTTGTTTTTCTGTAAAACACAACTTTCACAACACAAGCCATTGTTGTTTTGAATTCCATTACAACCCCAGTTGCAGACCATTCAAACGATGTGTACACAGGGCATGCATTTACAGTAAACTCATACTCGAGTACTGCCTGTAGATATACATGCTCTCGGCATGCATTTTGTCTACAGCCATGAATACAAATACTGAAATAAAATATAATTTTATGAATTACAAGTTGTTTTAAACAATGTTATGAATGTGTCAAACATAGGCCTCCTCATATACACACTTGTGGTCACATCGGGGAGTGGCAATTGAACATTGGTGAGCATGCTGACCTCTGAACTCAGCCACCTGAGTTCGACTCCTCAACTTTGGCTAACGTCAGTGACGAGTGACAAACGAACCGCCTCTATGCCCCCACGGAACAACCCACACCAGCCTAGTGAAGTCGAGTTAACCCGTGACAAACAGGCATGGAGAGCCTTCATCGAGCAGTGCATTTCACAAAGTGCCGTACAGTATAGTACATAACAACCCACACGGTATCGGAAGATCTTCATCCAGCAGTGGATTGACACAAGGGCGAGCTGTACAGTGCATGTACCAAACGAGGTGATGCTTTTTTTGTAAACGCAGTACAGTATTCACTTCTCCAAAGTCCAATCGGCAACACGAGTGGCGGTGCCGGACCAATTGAATAGAAGTCTTCACTGAGACGGACATCATGCCGCCACTGCAGTGGTCTCTCCACAGCGCTTCCAGCAATGGCACGCAGTCCCCTAGTACTGGAGTTTAAGAACCCGATGCTCTCAATTGCAGAAGTGTATGGGGTTTTTTTTTTACAGTGGCTAAAAGGTGGCCTGTGGTCAGCGCATTCTCTTCTGGGTCCAGGGTTCACAGCTGCAGATCTAATCACGGAGCTGGCCGCGGAACGAGCCAATTGCGTGCTGTGAAGTAAAGTGTCTCATGACAACATTTGAAGGCTTCGGTAGGTGGCTGTTGTCCCACTGAACAGGACTCCTCCTACCGAGGTAATGGGGGTGGGGGGGGGACCAATATCGTGGATCCTGTTATCCGGGATTATCCGAAATGTTACTCCAATTATCCGTAGTGAAAGGTAATAATTATATATGATTGGAATATGGATTGCTACGAATGTGATTTTTCACAGGCCAGAGGATAATAGTTCTGTGACTGGTAATAAGGTCATGGATGAGAGGGAAATAAACAAACACCCCCTTGACTGCTCACACCGGCTGAGGGCTATTCGCAAACCCGACCAGTGATGTTGTTCACTCCCGTGGGCCCTCACATTTCTCTCTTCAGGTTTGTACCCAACCACAAACTGGCCACTGTGGAGGCAGTGAGAGCCTCTTTCTGGAGTCCCTTTGGTTCGTGTCGTTCGACGTGACGTGCCACGTCTTGCTCCACGTGCTGGTCAGGGTCGCCACCTTTCCCAAAGACCAGAGCCGGAGACATTTCTCAGCCTCTAGAGCTATCATCAGAACCGTGCCGTGAACTGTAATAAAGTTCGACACAACACAGAAGCCAGATCTCAGCACGCATCAATTCCTGCCACCTGAACGCAGATGCCAAATCCCAATCCGTCCAGGCCAAACCCGGGCAACTCTGTGCTGGGAGTTTCTTCAGGAACCGAATTCAGTTGTCAGGCTGCGCCGCGCTTTTGTTCAGCACGATGCCCTTCGTTTCGCTGCGCGTGCTGGGAGCTTCTGCAACGCAGAGAAACATCGGAGAGACGTGCGGCACAAAACGGCGAAAGCCCGCGCGGGGTTTCCGTGAGAGCCTCCGTGTTGAAGGCGAACGTCTCCGAGTTGGCAGTCCGCAGGCATCCCCCACCCTCTTCACAAGCCACCGAGAAACCAGCCTCGACATTCAACAAAGGTTGGCACGGGATGCAATCACGCCAGGGGGCAGAAGGGAGATGATGATGGCGATGGGTGATGGGTGCGGGGCAGGCACAGCGCTGACAGACGGGAGATGTTACAGTAACAGCGTGCTGCTGCAGGACGGGCTTTGCTTTCACACAGCCACAGAAACGTCAAGGCAAGTTTAGATGCTGTGCAGGATTGTCCAGATGTCTTGTGACCCCCCCCCTCCCCATTTCATTCTCTCATGAATAAGCACGTAACAAATGTACGGGGTCAACTCATTGGAGGTCACGAGACATCTGGACCACCCTGTACAGTAATTTCAAGGGGCTGCCGTGGTGCACTGGGCCTGGAACCCGGAGGTCGCCGGTTCGATTCCATCTCCCGGCGTGGAAGTTGGAACAACTAGGCGACTCTTTTATTCTTCCACCTGAATCTCCCCGCCGCCTCTGTCCACCCAGCCGTGCAAGTAGTGTAAGGGGATTCACCACGACTGTCAGTGGACTCACTTTGGTGAATCCACGTGTGGTGGGGTAAAGTACGGGTACGGGCCCTGTGGAAGAGTTTTCAGTTTCATTTATTTGGTGTAGCCCTGTGAGCCATTCGGCTCTTGAATCGGGTGCAACCGCAACAAACAAAAGTGACTATGTGCAAACAGAAAAATCCAGAAAAAAACTGCAAAGTCTTACAAAAAAAAAGCACCGTACACCAACGCTCTGTGCAAAAATCCCAGTGGGATGCAAGTCAAACAACAACAACCACAAGACAACTTAGATTAAAGCCATCATTCTAACTCCGTACTACAACAAACAAACATGACCAAACCAAAACACTTTTCGAAATCACCTAAATAAAGCCATAAGCAATGTAACAGTGATCATAGGAACTGTGACCGAAATTTCACAATAAACGACATAAACAACATGTACCACACCCTCGAGAGGGGCTCTCTGAAGCTGCCTGCAGTGGAGGCTCTTCTGCCAGCAGTGACGTGAGCGAGGAATTTACGGAACTGCGCCTTTATCTCGATATATATTTCCACGGCAGGGCAACAAATAGCGGCAGTTAGGATAAGGAATCGGTAGATAACACAGATACAGAGACTGTGTTTACACACGTAGCGTCCAGAACGTCACCGGGCTGTGTCTCGTCACGGCGCTGTGGTTATCCTGCACCGGCAACTTCACAACATCTACATCCACTTTAAGGGAAGGCTCTGCCCTCCTCCCGGATGTCCCCGTGTTCAGTCAAATTGCTCGCGAAGAGACAACTGGGTGAATCGGGAGAGGGGAGCGGTGGCTGTGGACTCATGGCTCACGTGACGCTCCCCCATCTCAGAGCCTCCACCACCTGGGAAGCCCCCTTCAACAGGCCGCACTGACCACTGTGGTGAACGTTGGTTCATCAACATTCACGAGCGGGTTGGCATGGGCAGGCCTTTATCCAGCAGTGGATGTTGTTTAAGCCATAAGTCATGATGACAATTAGAGGCATATCGTCACAACGTCAAGTATTTGAAGAGTAATCACTCCATTAATTTAAACAGAAATACTGTACAAATAACGTGAATGATGGGAAAAAAATAAACGTGTAAAAGGTGACTGAACGTGATAAGGGAACGTTAAGGGGGAAACAGACGAATGAAAACCCAAAGGGCCTATTTCACTTTTAATCGCAGTCCTCGATCTATCACCAAGCGCTCCACACGTTTCCTGCTGCACTCCATGCCCTTCCTGAATAAAATAAAAAAGCGCACCCCCCCCCCCCCCGATGGCTAAACCGTGACACAAAACAGATGCCTGGGACCAATAACAAGTGGAGCAAAGTAAAACCTGTAGAGGATACATTTTCTAACTTTTAAATGTCGCTCGCCTTGACACTGCGTGTGGCAAGGTTGAGAGCCGTGAAGCGGTCACGTTCGCAAGCCGCCACGTGGCCGACTGTCACGTGATGGGTGACGTTTACACCGAGAACAAAGCCAGTCACTCTGGCGTCGCCTCGTGTCTCCTCCTCCAATCCAGTGAGGTTAAACCCGAGATGGATCGTAGGCAAGCCAGCCTGAATGTTTCATATCCGCGCAGATGTTTCTATAGAGGGCTCCACTTTTACAAGCACAGAGAAGGGAGGGCATTACTGTGGCCGAGAAGACCCGAAGCTTTGTATAGAGCGACAGGACAGGTAGCTTCCACCCAGCGTTACGCAGCTGATGAAAAGATAATGCTGCTCGACTGATTCGGAGTGAGACCTCGGCTGCAAACTGCCCAAGTTATGGAGTCTTCTCCACTTTCTCCACAACTGCTCCATCACTCATTGGGAGTTAAGGGAGGGGAGCATTTGAGACATACAATACCCACGCAGGTGCTTTGTTTTTGTGAGGCTGATGGTAAGGCTCCATCTCTTAGTAGCGTCTCCAACTCCTTATCAGAGTGGGCAGCAATAACCAGATCATCCGCATACACAATTTGGTTGACCAATAGGGGAGCCATCTCTTCACTGCAACCAGGCATCGATCAACCTTCCCATTGTATTTATACCAGCTGGGAATTCCACCGGTACATCCATGACAACTTTATCGAACTGCATGGGCAAGTAGACGTGAAATAGTGTAGGGGCCAGAGGATATCCCTGGAGCACCCAAAGGTGAACAGAAATAGACTCTGACCCGGGCCTGCACACCATTGAAGGTGCTTGATGATTGAAGAATAACCCGGAGCCCGAGCCTATTGATGGCATCATAAGCCTCGGCCACGTCAATAAAGCAGAGATGTAGGCGCTGCTTAAAGTCTCGACATCTTTGCTGCAGCATACGGACAGAGGAAATGGCGTCCGTGCAGGACGGCCCCGACCTGAAGCCTCTCCCCAGCGTGTCTGGCGAGGCGATGTTCATGAATTATCATTCAACATTCAACATGATTAGAATCATTGCCAGCACATGTCCCGGCACACTGAGGAGGTAGATGAGAGGCATGCAAACACAAGACAAAGATCCCCCGTATAGGCTGTAACAGACTGTTGGGGCAAGTGCTATTAACGAGCACCTATGAAGGCCGGCACGGCACACGAAGGGGTGGGTGGCCAGCACCACGCCCGGCCGCCTTTGTCTCCCTAGATGCGATGATGTTTACACACCGCACTAGGTACTAATGTGAGGCCGAGTCGACCTAGGGGAGGCCCAGGACCGGTTCAGATAATCGTCACTGGTGTTGGCCGTGAGCGGGAATCGAACTCGGGACGCCAAGTTCATAGCGCAGTGTAGTGCGAACCGCTACACCGCCGCTCCCCACAACAATCGCCATTCGCCACTAAGTGGCGGTGACGTCACCACGACGCTTGTGCCAGGCCATGTGCACCTTGAGGCCACGTGAAGTGTCGAACGCCCGCTGGCAGGAGGTCACGGGGCAGACCCAGCAGGTGCCACGGGTCGACTGATTGAGATGACCGAGATGACTGGCGGATGCACCACCCGTGCCCCCTACTGTGCCAACTTGCTGTACTTTAGCCACCGGGCGCTCCGCTCGTTGTTGTGAGCGTCAATCCTCCGCCCTCTATTGTTGTTGGAGGGCGACTGCCTCCAACTGCCCAGTAGCGTCCTTCACGAGCCTCCTCCACAGAGGCCGATCTTGACACCGCTGGTACCAGTCATCGCTCCCCACGCACAGACACACACACACTGTTACACACACGCACAGACACACACACACTGTTACACACACACACTGACTGATCCCTCACTGCCACTGCCAAGTGTTGGTTGGTGAGACATCAACTATGTTGGGCACCAGTCCATCGCCGTACGTGTGGCCACACACGCCCAGCACAGAGGCGTGGCGAGGTTGCCCGCAAGAGGTATTTGAGAGTCCTGGTTCAGCCGCCAGGAAGGTCCATGTCCTCCCGTCCCTGGCACACACACACACTGCATATCTGTGAGTCACTTGGCACTTGAGTGCCCTGCGACACCGAGAGCTCCACGGTCTTGCCATGCACGTGGCACGTCACACCTGGACGAAGGCCTCCCCCACTCGCTGGTGGGGGGGGCACGGAGGTTGTCCATACCTCTCCACGCCGTGCAACTGATGTCAGCCGCGACCAGGAATCAAACTCGGGTGTTCGTACTCGCACGAGAGCAGCGTGAACCACTGCACCACTGCTCTGTCCAGGGGGACGCTATAAGAACAATACTTATTCCAGGTGCAGTATCGTCGTCGTCGTTGTTGTTGTGTGTAGAATCGTGTATCCGGTTTGATGTCGCGAGTGGGAGCGATGTCTGAATGTAGAATGCGGCCAGGGAGGAATGCGTTGTGTGGATGATCGCTCGTGGCCACCACACACATCTCGCAGTCTTGATCACTGGCGCTGCGGCAGTGGTTACCCCGACTGCCGCCCGTGCTGGGCGTGTGTGAGCACCACACGGACGTGGGTGGTGGAGTGGTGCCCAACAGAGTTGAGGCCTCGGCAACCCTCACTCACCAGCGCGTGCGCGTGTTTTATAAAGACAAAAATTCACCCCCCACCCACCACGTGGCCATTCAGACCACCGTGGGGTAAAGTGATGCGAGCGTCACGTGTTGGAGCCAGCTTGAACCCCAAGAGAGCGGAGTACGCATGTCCATGTGCTTGCTAAACTATTCGTGTCATCTCTGGAAAGAGCTTCACAGCTCATCGGATTCCTCCAGTAGTTCTGATTCTGATGTCACATTTTGCTGCGTTTTCCAAAAGTATCATTAAAGTGTCCCTGAGTAATGTGGGATGCACTCATAGCCGGTTTCGATAAAGTGGTGGGAATATCCACATTCCTATGACAGGAGCAGGATTTTCCATAAGACGATCAATGTTGACGTCCCACAAGCGGTAAACATTGCATCCGCTAAATTCACAACTTTCCAATTGCCATGCAAGTGCTCTGACCACAGCAACGCCCAGACTGTTGTACAAAATACCGCTGCCGCCGATGACGATACCGAGTGGCACTGTTGTACATGAGCCCAGTTGCGCTTCTTACAGATGCATTGCGACCGTCAGCGCGTTGAGTCTCAAACAGCACAAGATGTGGGCAAGCTCTGCCAGGGGGGTCGTCGGCTGCGTCGGCCGCCGTCATTACCGGCGAGCCATGAAAGTCGGGACTTCGCCGCGAGCCTCCCGGGCAAACTCCGGAGCCACTTCGTGGGTCGCTGTTCCCACCAGAGGTGCCCTCCCCCCACTCCCGATCACCCAACGCTGCCCTCTTCCGCTCCCCACGTCCCCCAGGTGGGCCACGGTAATTACAGCTTTGACGCCACCGCGAGGGACTTCAATTGCCCGCCGAGTGAAGTCTGTCAATGGGCAGCGCTCTTAATCCACCACCAGCAGCCGCACCCACTCGAGGCGGCACAGATTAGACACTCAAATGGAGATGTGCTGAACAGTAGCCGCTGTTCTCTTGGGACAAGTGAAACTAGTGAGCATGTAAACTACAACTATTTTTTTTATTTTACTAGGTAAGGCTCACTGACCTGGAGAGCTCTTTTTCAGACGCGACCTGACCACAAGTGATAGCTCAACGAAGTGGCTTATCACGTGTACATCTATTGCAGGCAAATAATCTTAAACGCGCGTTTCTAAAATGCGAACGGGAAAACCGGAGGACCCGGAGAAAATCCACGCAAAACTCCAAATATACAACAGGCGTCAGGGTCGGGATCGAACACCACGACCTCCTGAATACCTGGCGAGGAAGTTAACATCTCGCAGATTGATTGTACAGCAGATTCCCACCGGTGATGCATGCATTACACAACATCGCACAAAACTATGTTGAGTTATTTGTACTAAATGCTCACAATGTTCATTTACGAAGTGAAAATGCAAATATCGTGCCAGTCATCACCTTGTTTACATTGAAACATGCTTATATCGCGTGTCCGTAATAGAGGTTTTTGGGTTTGATCGCGTAAATATAAATGTCGTTAAACCCACCACATAAACTAAACATGGCAATTATTTACTAGTTCAGCACACAGGTGTGTTGGAGAATACAACCCACAACATTTGTACTTGAATTGTAAATGTGTTTACGTGACAAACCTTACTAATTGGCTGCGTCGGGTGGTAGCGGGTTTAACGACACATTTATATTTACGCGATCAAACCCAAAAAACTTCTATTATGGATAACATTGGGCGTGAAAGCCATACTGCTCCTGCTGCGTGTGAAAACCACGTGTCCCTTCATCTGGAAAGGCTCCACCAGATTCTTCAAGGCAATCTTGAGATTCCACGTTGGGCAAATTCCCACGTTTTACTCAAAACGTGTTTGCACAAAGTTAGGAGGCTGAGCTCAAACAGAAACCTGCGAGTTTGCTGTCGATCCAACGAATGACTCCAGACGCAACTTAGAGTGAGACCCAGATGGGCTGAACAATATTAATGAATAGATACACGAATATGATGCAGAATTCCTAACAATATAAGTCGGAATATTAAAATGAATAACACATCTTCATACTTAACTGTTAACTCTAAACATATATATTCTTGACTTAACTCAGAACCCACATGAAAGCACGTCTGCGTTCAGCTCTCGCTAGGATGTGGATTGACCACTAATCGACATTTAATACATTTAATACATTCTTCATTTATCCAAATGTAGAAATGATACAAAAGGATAGATGTGGAATTAAAAAAATACTTTCAGCAAGCGCTTAACAACTCAAAAAGTCACAGCGTGTAATATATACGATTTTGTTATTATTGCACTGAAATGTTTGTGTAATTGTTCGAGATGCGGGAAATTAGAATGAGCAGGAGAGCCCAAGAGGCGTGCCCTGTAAACAACACAAAGCACACGGAGCAGTTGAACAGTCCCGAACAGTCACCGTGCGTTGTGCAATACCTCTGAAACCCACAGCTGCGTGGCTAAATGAATCTGTCACGTTTGGCAACATCTGACTGAATGTTACAGATCCTGTTACAGCAAGAATATCACCATACATTAAATATTAATGAAATAAAATTAGAATCGGAATTTTTTTACAGTTCAGAGTTAAATTGGTTCTGGAATGAAAACAATGCAGGCTTGCCAAGTTAAAGTTCAATGTTTTCCCAACAGTAACTGAATCGCAGCTGGCAAAACAAATCAAAAGATCAAAACCAGAAACATCGCGAGCCTCTCTCCGCCGTTTAGGCTTGAACGCCACTGACTAATATTTAATTATTTCATTCGCGTCACTTTAATTAAACGTGTGACGAGTTAGACCTCGTTTGCAGAATGCGGTTGCGAGACACAAACTGGAGGAATCCTCCCGGGAATGAAGTAGCACCGGCGAAGTGATTTATGAAAGAGGGCATCGAAAATGAGGCGCTGGCGACAATCTAGTAAACCGACAATGAGATCCACTTGCACGTACGCCCCTTGAACTTCTTTCGCACCGTACCTAGCCAACCGCGCTAATCGGAGGTGTGGGGGGAGGACAACAAACTCGACACAAAAAGCCTATTTTTTAAGAAGTGATATTTAAATCTAGATTATAAAGTACATAGCTCCGGTGGCTTCCGAATATTGGGAGGAAGAGCGTTCCAGACGGACGGCAGAAGCGCAGAGCCCGCCGTATCACTCACTGCGCGCCCGAGATCACGCCACAACACGCGCGTGCACACCCGCACGCCACAACACGCGCGTGCATCGAGGTGGTGGTGGGCCTCAGTGTTCGCTCGTGCCGCAGCTGCCGCGCGCAGCCACGTCCCGTCGACGCGTGGCCCTTCCACGCTTCGTATGGCAGGAACGGAGCCGCGACGTTCCAGGCACGATGCCTGCAGCCCGTGTATCAACCACGGGCTAACGGGGTAACAAAAAAAAAGCGGCGACTGTATATACAGGATGCTTTAAAAAATGGCAACACTTATACGGGACTTTCGTTTTTTTATGGAAAAGAACGGATAATGCACTGTGACATGATAACAAATGTATATTAATAGCTTCAAAAATTTAAAGAGTCTCCATTTGTTCGCCATCATTGTCAACACGTGCCTGGAATCTTCTGTAGGTGATCTCCAAAGCCCGGAGGCACATTTCTTGTGGTATTGTAGCAACTTCTCGGAAGTGTTAACATGTTCTTGAAGCACCCTGTATATGAACACCCTGCAGCATACCGACTCCTGTTGTGATTCACCATTCATAGCACGATCAGAGACATCCACTGTCATTTCAAGAGGCGATAGAGCTGGAATAATTTTCTGGCTCTCATATATACACTCTCGGATTCTGAATGTATAAACCTCCATTAAATTGTCAAACAACAGGCACAGCAGTGCACCGTAAATCATCTGAAGAGATCGCTCAAAAATAAAGAGAATGTTTTATAACCTCCAGACGTATCAAAATAGTGGCCTGGCCAATCATCTGGCACTGATGTCTACGATGTATCTCTCTCCTTTCAAGCCTCTAAATTGTCTTATGGTTGTTATTGTTTGTCTTGCATCACACTGGGATTTTTGCACACAGCGTTGTAATACGGTGGGTTTTTCTGGAATATTTGCTGGTTTATCCAGGATGTTTCTGTTGCGCGTCGTCGCTTTAAGATGTTCTCTGTTCATATTTTGTTTGTTGCGGTTGCACCCGACTCAAGAGCCGCATGGCTCACAGGGCTGTACCTAATAAATGAAACTTGAAGCCTCTGACGCAGGCCTCGGGGTTGGCCACCCAGTCTCAACCCAACGTCACACTGCCACCACGTGGACACATCCAGGCAGCGAACGGATCGTGTGGATTAACCTGCCACACTTTGTCCCACGTTGCGCCCAACTGGATACGTTGGTACTGTTAAAATGCACGTCAATATACACACACAACGATCAATGTGTTGTACACATCTTCTTCGGCCATCCCGACTCAAAGCACTACCGCCGCTTCAGTTTGAGAGCAAACCGGAGTCATGACTCCGTGTGGGCAAATCATCGACACAATCTGCAAACACTGCACCCCTAAAAAAAATCCATGAATACATGCCAAACGTGGCACCGCCGCATGCAGTACAAACACACTACGTTGTCATTCAACGGTGTCGCTGGAAGAGTTGGAGCTGGTTTCGGCTGAGATGATCGGAGGGCATGTGGTGGTACGTCACTCTCCAAAACTCACTCAAGGTGTGGCTCAGCAGCTCAACACAGGAGGCCCAACCCAGGCTGCAACTCTTCATTCCTCATCACAACGGGCGTTGTAGGTGGATCCGTATAACTCCAAAAAGTATTCTGATACGTGATTAATAATGCTAAGAAACCCAGGATGGCTTCAGGTGTGGAATGGTGTAATTGGTGCCAGTGGTTCAACCACGTCAGTGGTTCACATTCAAATACGAATGATACGAAAAGTTAATTACAGTATATAATTGGATGTACCGCATTCACAAAAGTCTGCTGGAATGTGTAGAGGCTATAGAGTGATGGGCCCACACTGCTGGAACACGTTTTTAGGAACTGTAATTGGAACACGTTTGGTGAAAGAGTAAATGCAGGCAAATACCTTAATTGTTGTAATGAGGGCACGCAGCCGAAGCACCCTGAACGCACCTCAATTTTGTCAGCCTGGTTCGTGCCCAGCTGGGGAGCCTGCCTGGGAGTGAGTACCACGTGTTGTGTCGGCTGGGGCTGTGCGGTGGCCAAATGGATTCTTGATTCTGTTTGTGCGGACCTTTACGTTTCAGCCAGATGTTTGATTTCATCGGATATTTTCCTCCCCATTTATCAACGTCTCATGAATGTAAATGACAAACACATCCCAAAGCAGGACCATTGAAAATGACTGTTATTTACCTGGGGTTTCCCAGCTAAATAAAGGACGTAATTACATGATTAAATCTAACATCTATTTACATGAGCCTTGATGTATTATTGTAAATATTATGATGTGGCCTGGGTCGTGGTTTAGTTAGATCTAGTTTCAGGGCTGTAGTTGGTGGTAACGTAAAAACAAGGCTCTTTAAAAGTCATAATTGCGCTGCATACATTTTAAAAGTTGAATTGCTATCAAAGATTTCCGTCTTGAAGCAAATACACAGAAGACGTCCTTGTGCCCGAGTCTCGAGACTCAGGGTCTAATGTCCTTCACCCATTCCGTCTGACTCCGCCCTCCCATCCCATGCAAGTCAGAGGTGTACATACACACTGTCGACGCAGCATCTCGTACCAATTCAATGAGATATCTACCTCTGAATAGCACCACAACCTACTATACTCTCCAGGCGTATGTATCTGCTTCAGAGCCAACAGGGTCGATGGCAACAACTTAACATCTCTGCAGCACCGCTGGCACCCACGGTGTCTCCGCAGGGCAACCAGCGCTCTGGATATGCTGTACTCGGTTAAAAACACGATGCTCAATCTTCTTGGTTCTTTCGGTAAAGTAACGTAGAAAGGAAATAATAAAATAATAAAAATAAAACATAAAATAATTCTCACGACGTTTCGGCCACAACGCAAGCAGCCGTCCTCAAGTGAAGAACAGGTCTGTCGGGAAGACAAATTATTTTGTCAAGGCGCTCTTCCCCCTCCAACCCAGCTTAAATATACGCTCCAAGCCTGAGGTGTTTCATTCAGACGCTGTCTTCCCGACAGACCTGTTCTTCACCTGAGGACGGCTGCTTGCGTTGTGGCCGAAACGTCGTGAGAATTATTTTATGTTTATTATTTCCCTTCTACGTTACTTTACCGAAAGAACCAAGAAGATGAAACCCTGCAGTCACTAAAGCTTTAAAACGATGCTCAATTTCAATGTTGAAGGACCTCTTGAATTCTTACTCACGGTGGCATCCAACGTGTTACGACTATGATTGTTTGTGTATGGGTTTCAATGGGTTTGTATGGCATGCCAAACAAAGTGTGGAAAAAAGAAGTGTTAGTTGGTCCCAATGCTCATGAATGCAAGTCTCAAATAACGACGAAGACGACTTCGTCTGCGGTGACTTCTAACATCTGTTGTGCATCGACTGTGCCGACACCAGGGGAAGCTTTGACATTACTGTTTGCTGCGTTTCACAGGGAGAGGGATGAATGCTCCTCTAGCGAAAGTGTAAAAGCAAGCCATGGTTTCTTTTAAAAACACTTCAGAACATGAAGATGAAGATTTGCGGTCCTGACAGCCGTCACACTAAAGGGATGTTCATAGACATCAACGCCATACATTCATCGCCAAGCTGTGCTCGCACCGATGAACGCCGTTGGAAGGCTAAGGATTCAAACACATGTCAATAGCGGATTTGCTAGTGCAGCAGCCCACTCGGTCTCTACCACAGCCATAGCTGTGGTCTTGTGGGTGCATGTTCGGCCTCGCACTCTCTCGCTCTACAGCTGACGGCCCAGGCCTCAATGTGACTGCATCTACAAAGGCCACAAATTACATTTAATAGCAAGCATTTTAGGCCACGTTGCCACTTATATCGCCTGAAATCCACACAAAAGGCTTTTATAAGCCTAAAATACAAGAGGGCGAGCAATTCAAAGATGTGTATACGACTGTCTTTTGTGACAAATGTACGTCGACATATAATCCATCTCTATTAAATCGGGTCATTATATATCCCACAACTCTTGCAAAACGGTGCTACCTGCCATGAACGGTGAAGATTGAATCCCCTTGAATGTTACTTTTCTGCTTTCAAAGAGGCTGCTCACGATACGCGCAAGCTTACTACAGGCATTGGAAAGCCATTTGTTTCAACTTTAAATTCTCTAGATGACTCATTCATCGGCATGGAATTTAACGAGTATGGATAACAAAGACCGGCGCTACACTCAAGAGGCGAGCTCACAAATCCCGGCTTGCATTCAGAGAAGGAACCCACCAGATACACCCATCCACCAGTCCATGGGTGTTATCGCTTTAAGATAGGGCTTCAAAGACGTACCCCTGAAAAGGACATCCACTGCCTTCATAGTGGGTTGTCTCGTGTTGCTCAAAATTCTAGATTTGAAGCAAGTCTGGCTGTGACGGTCCCACCTGATGACGGAGACTTGTGATGCCTCTGAAACGTCGTGATTTTTATTTTATTTTGACTAATTTTTATTTCATTTTTTACCTACGTGACTTTACCGAAAAAACTAAGAGTATTGCTCAAAATTGATGAGCAAAACGAATGACAGAAAAGCACACGTGTTTTTTGGTTCATGGATCTAAGGTGGCTTAGTGGTGCCCCTAATATGATGAAGCAGACTAAAAATATTTTGCCAGGCATTTCAGTCTGGAATATCTGATGGGTTTCAGGACACCCGGGACCGAACGAGGCTCCGTGAGTTGCCCAACAGCAAGAACATGATGCAGTCAGAGCTATATTGTGCAAATGATATGCAGAAATTGTATCCACGTGATAAGTCGAAAATGTCAATTTATACTGAAGTATATCTTCGTTCTTCACGACAGCCGTCAATATCTTACCTTCAAATGCCTCCTACAAGAGATACTCTAAACTGAGAAAAGCATTTCGAATGACGAGTTTGATGCGTGTGAGTGAGAAAGCGATCCTGACTGTGCTGCCTGACTTCGTGCAAGCATGCGGTGGAGGTGTCCTCAGGACTCGGTGCTTTTTCATATCTGGAGGTTGAAGATTTTCGTGTGGAAAGCCATGGGAACGTTGGCGATTAATGGATCAACAACAACCATAGGTTATAATTCAGTTACATAAAAGCTTGTTTTACTAATCCACATCGCATCGTGTTCCAATATACAGCACAGTATGTATACGCATTTCACCAAACAATGGCGACTACTTCAGGTTACCATTCAATTTACGCATAACGAGACAACGTTGTTATTGCGTAGTGTACATCCATACGAACATTCTCTCAGGTTGATGAAAATTGTAATCAGCTGAAAAAATTGTAGACGTTAAAATAGACCCCCAATGTGAAGCATACTTTGGGGCCAGAGGCTTATGCAACGACAAAAAAAAATTCCTTGCAAAATGAATATCCTGACATCACCACTTGCTGCGCGGATTTGAACTCGGGATCTGAGACCGCTCCAGTCAAATGGTCACCTCAGAGGCTGGTGCTGAACGTAACAGCGGAGTGTGCACACACCCTCGACTGCGCTTGCAAGCATTGTGTGGGATGTTTTCCATAAGACCGTGCAGCCTACGCATCGTTCAACTCGGCATGTTTTATTTGATGCAATGTACATCTCACGTATTTGTTTTGCTGTGATATGGAGAGCTGGTCCGTCGTGGTCCCACAGGACACTTGCTGCCCTGAGTAAATGGTTACACTCATCCACTTACTGTAGCCCTCACCTTTTTACCAATAGAATCCCTCAATGTGTGTGCATGTTGACCTTCTTTCGCACCGTGCGTAGGCAACCGTGCTCATCGGAGGTGCGGGGGAAGGACAACAAACTCACAACACGCTACCCGAGAGTGATTTGACGAGTAGATCCGAGAAGAATGTAGGGTAATCATTGAAATGTGTTGCGAGTAAAACATATTAATATAATTTACACATTAACACCTCATCAACATGAGATTGGCAGACATGAAAATCTGAGCATGAGCCAGCAGTGTAGAGAATTGGAGGTGCAGAACCGGTGCCCCAAGCATTCGCCCAAGGCCCAAATGGAAGTTCATCCGCCCATCACACACTCACACCTGGGTTCTGCTTCGATGCTAACTGCTGCAAGCTTCTTGCACTCTTTACCACCACAACTCTGGGTTTACAGGCACGGTGTCGTGACCGTATACCGTCATGTGGGCAAAGAAAAATGTGTCCAGCTCATAACTGTTTTTGAATTAAAATTATGATCTGGCTACATTGCACACGTGTCAGGTTTACGAGAGATGCACCTCTTGATTTGGGCCGCTTTGCGGATTCAGAAGGCCAAGTCACGGTGGTAAAGGGCACATTGTTGGGGCGAGTTCTTCCCTCCGACAAGAACACCCGTAGTGCTCCCAACTGGCCACTCGCACAGTGCAAGATGAAGTGGCTTTGCCGTCTTCCTCCACATTTTGGGATAAGTAGGGAGTCATTTAACTGTCTGGGTACAATTTGACAGCAACTGAAGAGCTGGAATTGCCTTACACTGGACACGCCTTCATGAGTTGCTTTACAGTTGACTAAACTAGGCACTGTAATGAATGCCTTGACATGGACAAACTACTGAGAACAATAAGAATTGAAGAGAAACATTATGTTCATCGACGCGAGGTTTTTAAGTCTGGTACAATTTTTGAAAACGTTAGAAATCCTTCATTTCTCAAGGGGTTTATCTTTTTACATCAAATGCAGTCATAAACCTACACATTGCAGTGCTCCCATTTCCCTCAATATGTCTTGCCACATATTGAGTAAATTTGTAAGGGGATTACAGGGACACTACATTCATTAAATGTCTCTTTATATTTAGGTTACTATTTTTCTTTTAATAAAAATAAAAAAATAAAAATTATGAGATGTTCACTTTTTTGACCTCAGTGCCAAAGCGATCATCTCTTCCACAAAATAAACCATCAGTAACAACTTTAACAGGAATATAAAAAGGAAAAAAAAAACTTTGGTTTCCGAGAGCACGCAAACGGTAAATAGAACAGTTTACAAAAGCACCCGAAACAGCTGGCGTGTTACCGACAGACCTGTAGTATTATAATAATTATTATTATAAAATGGAGCAAAATGAGGACACTGCAGAATGGGAACGCAAAAACAATATTAAAATGACCGTGGCAAAGACACAGAATGGAGAAACACTGTACCGGACTCTAAACTACTTCTCCAGGGCAGCCTAACAACACTAGAACGCTTTCATCGGCATCCACCCATCCAAACAAAACCCCAACACAACAATGCTTGTATTTCACAATCCCCGAGACAATATACCCATTTAACTTTGCAAAGTTGCAAGAAATCTCAGCATTTAAGATGTTGCAATTACATTACACTATAAACATTCCCGTTTAATAAATTAAATGTATTTCTCTTGCATCTAGTGCTAATTACATACAATTGCTACAGTAAATGTCATTTTTATTTTTAATGCACATTTTCTTTCATCTTCGTTTTGTTGTAACCAAAGCAGTCGCTGCAGCCTGTGAGCAGAGCTCTCCTTGTAAACTTAGTGTGGGTGACAACAACAACTACGACACGGGACGTAACAAAAAACACAATAAGCCGAACAAAACCAATCTCAAGAGCGTTCAACTCAAAAGTGTACCTGCAGCCGGCGAACACTTTTAGTGCCGTCGGCACCGAGGCGAAATGGGCTCCCTTTACTGGCCGGCAGTCCACAAAGGGTAGCGATCAAACAAAACACACGCACACAGGATATGGCCGCAACCCCCACGCCTCTCCCCCCCCCCCCCACCGGTGAGCTTGCTGCCCACGCTCGCCTCCCCCTCTTCTCACCGCTGCCAACGAGCCTCCCCCGGGCTCCGGAGGAGACTCGAGCCCACGGAAGCCGCGTCGCAGCCAACGGCGATTGCTTGTGAGCCGAGGGGCCGTGGCGGGCCGCCCTCGTCGCGGCTGGCTAGTTGCACCGAGAAGGCCGAACGTGGGGTGCGGGCAACTCCCTCCAGTACAACTCCAGGGTGTAAAGTACAACAGACGATGCACCACGACAGCAATAAATTAACACTGAAGATGAAACGCCCCTTTCCACATCCCACACCACGCTGGAATGAATGGCTCAATAAAGGCCAAAAAAACGCAAGAGAGTATTACTATTGTCCATGTTAATATTACTTTAAAACGGCAAAAAACTAAATCTTTTGTACCTAAATTATCTGCATTCTTTTGTGAAAAAGTAAACGAAAAAATTACCAAAAAATGAATTTACTTCATACTGTATGTATATAATATTTACAGTGACACACGCACACACGCACGCATCTCAGTTTGCAGCAATCGCACGGCAGGCTAGCCGCACATTAAAGTGTAAAAACTCACAGAGAAAAGATTACCGCAACGTTTTTTTCCACTGTGGGTTAAAAGACATCACACCGATGTCTCGTATTTCAGAGTCAATCCAGCTCACCAATGTGCAGTGCAGGAGCTGTGAAATGTAAACACTGTTTTTTGTATCCTCTCTTTTTTTCCCGTTTTTTTTACATTTCAACAAAAGTTTAAAATGTAATTTTTTTTTCAAAATTGTTCATTTTATCCTTCCGCTCGTGCCTTTCCTTTCTTTCCCCGTTGTTGCGTCACTGGGAGCAGGGCTCGGACGCGGCGGGGGGCGGGTGGCGCAGCACGTGGGCCGACAGGAGGCGGCCACCACCCGCCGCCTCCACGGCGCCCAGATCCAGCGCCAATCGCACCGCCGGCTCGCTCCCCTCCGCCGACAAGGAAGACGATGACGAAGAAGACGACGACGACGACGATGACCCGCCAGCATCGGCGGACAACGAGCCGTCCCCGTACAGTTCCAGCTTGAGCCGCTTGGCTGGCACCTCTTGGTCTTCGCCCACGGAGCTGCTGGTGGTGCTGTGCGCCACCGAGTCTGGCGTGGACGGGCCCCCGTCGGCCAGGGGCAAGCACGACGACTCCGCGCTCGTCCCGTCCCAGCTGCCGCCCGCCGGGTGGTCGAGGACGGCCGTGAGGAAGGGCCCCAGCGCTGCCGGGCTCCCCGACGGGGAGACAACGATAACGTCGCCACCACCGCAGCCACGGCTGCCACCGCCGCCGCGCAGAAGCAGCATGTCGGTGCATGTGAGGCCAAGGTCCGACGAGCTGAGAGATTCCAGCACTTGCACCGCCAGGTCTGAGGGTCGTAGACAACAGTGCGTATGTTGGATCGTATCCTTGCACGAGGTGAGAGCAAGCAGAAATTAATTATCTAAAATATACGTTACACAACCAATTACTGGACTATAAGTTACAGTTTTACTCATGTCCACTTTCGGGCAAACGACAGTGCTTGGGTACTACCCTACCAGGCAGCCGTGCTAACCACACCGCCTTAACTTGGAGCTACATAACAAGTGGAACAAAAATATGTTAAGCACGCTGCAGATGCCACTGCACCATTACCCCTGTCATTTTACTTTAACGCTCCTGCACGGACATTACCGCAGTGTGAGTGACCGTCCTATCAAGCAGACAAGTATTTTACTAATATCGAGCAACTCACTGTCACCAGCAGCACGGTACGACCAACACAGACCCCCCCCACCCCACCTCAGTGCGTGCATCTGCCTTCACAGTCGACATTCACCCGGGTTATAAATGAAAACAACGTAATAACTGCTTGGATTCTCACGCACAGAACTACCCACGGCGACAACCGAGTGGAGGAGTTTTTGAGGGCGAGGCCGACACCCACCGGCAGCGACACTGGCGGCAGCGTGGCCGTCGTCCCCAGGAACCCGTTCCCTGCGAGAGCCCCCCGCCAGCAATGGGGCGAGCGCACGAGCCGAGCCCTCTGCCTCCAACTCCACGCCATCCCTGGAGCACCGGGCAGGGGTGTGGGTGGGGGGGAGTAACAACCAGCAATGCAACTCTCGGCAAGCCACGTTGGGCACTGGATCGCGACCCATTGCACCAGTCAGCCGAACTGTCATACGGCGGCAATCGGAGGCCACTTCTACGAGGTCAGCCGTTCGAACTCAGTTGCAAGCACTACGAGAGAATTCTGTGTTTCGACCACATTTGTACGTGAAGATGTGTGCGATGCTAATCTGTGTTTCAAGCAAAGCATGTTCCGTGATTTCATGTCAGGTTGGTAAATATATCCGATGTGCATAGAAGGCAGCGAAGTAACAGTACAAGCATGCTACGCACAGGATAAAAAATAAATCCAGCTGGGAGTGAAAAATGTAGCTGTGGAGAGATGCCTGACAACTGGTCATCCCAACACTGCCGATGCAGCCAATGGCACCAACACGGCTATCGGTGGGCGAACTGCGTCCGCAATACAGGTGGGAGGAACGGCGCATGGAGGCCAACTTACCCAAGTCCTGGTTGCAGGCTGGCCTTGCGCTTGCCCATCCGGCTCTGCTGCATGAACTCCAGTCGCCGAGATTTCTTCCATACGTAATAAAATGCCACGCACTCTGCCACGGATTTGGTGCCCACCTGCACAAACACACGGCAGTGGTGATTGACCTCGACATCAAATGCGTTTCACTGGAAAAAGAGAACGCACTTTACCATTGTAAATAAACAACAAAAATAATGTTCATTTCTTGGCTGAAAAGCCACATCTGCTTATTTTTACTGAAAAACAGACAAACTAAGAGAAACGGGCATTTTCTTTTGCTTTGCCAAATATTGATTAAACTGCCTTCCTGTCAACACTTGAATTGGGCCCCAAAACTGAAACACTGCTTTGGTTAACAATGTAAACAGTCTTAGATAGTAGCAAAGCCACTTCATACCATGTAATACCATGGCAACGTGCATCCTTGACGAAGTAACCATGTGGTCGAATATTGACTCTAAATAACCCAAAATTAGAGCTGATAACTGCATCACAGACAACTAAAAGTTATCATAACATATTCAGTAGTTTTAGCCTCATCAGTGTGCATTTCTCACATAATTGTCAAGGAAAAGTTTTACCCCTTGCTCCCCTCTTATTGGTTGTTTTTTTTTTAAACTACAAATAACATCTCATGCAAATATTAAATATACCAACTTTATTATTAATCTGCATTAAAGTGAAACATCATAATGTATATTAAAATAATATTTATATTTTGTGTTATAATATATTATATAATTTTAAGATGAACTTTTCAAATGGGCAAACTCCTATTCCAGTAGCTGGGGCTACTGTAGTTGAAGTGCTGAGCCTGCTTTAGATCTCACCAGGGTGTGGATGACGTGGAAGTCCTTGTAGTGCAACCGGAACCCTTCTTCAAACTTGAGGCGCTCTTCGTCCGTCCACTTGTGCATTTCGTCTGTAATGCATCAACGAGAGCTTGATTATGAACCGGAACCATTTTTATAATAATGCGCTCACAATCACAACTGCATTGCTGTTTACACATCCAGATGAATGTTTCGACTGTTGCTGCTGCTGCTGCTGCAGTCGGTTGTCGTGAAAGGGCACTTTGGGGTGACCCGCAGGACGCACCTCTGGGAGGTGGTGGAGCGAGCCGGAGGCGAGCCAGAGCCTCCCTCGTGTCGTAGTTACACGCCATTAGTTCCCGGAGAGCCTGTGACACCCACAAAAGACAAAGATCCCCCGTAAAGCCTTAAAAGACTGTTGGGGCAAGTGCCGTAAGCGAGCACCTACAGGCATCGTCACACCAACAAGGGCACACAAATGACCGTGAAAGCAAATGCACAAAAATGTATACATGCATCTCCAGCACAAGCATTCAAAGTATGAATGTAAATGTTTTAAATATGTAATGATTTTTTTGTTTTTGTGTGTACATGTGTTTATTTCTTGAACGTTTTATTTATGTATATATTGTTTGCGTCATTTGTTTCATTTCAGCATTTTTTTTATTGTTTTGCACTCCAGAAACTGTTGTGCTGTTTGATATATTTTGATCCATGTCTCCCTTGAAAAAGAGACTTCTGCTCTCAACGGATTCTTACCTGGTTAAATTAATCAAACATTCAGAAAACATACACAGGCACTCATTTGCACGTAGGGGCACCACACACACACAAGATGGTGAAACTCAACCAACTGCAGGATCTGGCTGCCTTAATGGGTAAATGTCTGTCAGGGTAATGAGCTGTGGCACAAACGCCAGAACGGGGCTCTCATGCGCTGCAAAATTGATGGTCTCGGTCACATTACGAATATTCACAGAAAGAAACATTCTAAATTGTTATTTTCATTTTATTTGGAGGCACTGAACCAATGGGGTATAATTAAATGCAATGGAAACATCGTCAAATGTGCCATCTGCTGCAAGAAGTAATCCCTTCTGCAGAGCGGGTAACAGATATGATCTGAATGTGATACAGGGGATTCCCTGTATTGTCTCATTGCAGAGCTGTTGAATACCAATGTACTCTTTCTGATATGGAAAAATTACAGTTGACAGAGGTATCAAATACTTAAGTTTAAAAAAACCAAAGCACATTAATATTTGTGATAACATATTTAGATTAAACATGCAGCAAACCACAGCTATTTTAACATTAATAATTTGGAAATCGGACTACAATATTTGTATACTTTATGCTACTCTGTGTACATTAAAAACAAAAACATGCAAAATAATAAATTACTGAAAATATGTCTCCCCATTAAATGTTTTTATTGACACAAATAATTTAAAATTTCCGAATCAAAGTTCATATTTAGCATAACCTATTACCAACAGCTATCGTCAATAGCCTGAACTCCTCACCATCGACGATTTTGATCTCCCCGCCTATACCATCACGCTTTCCCCTCTTCATCAACCCCATCACAACGGCCTCCTCCCTCAGCCCAATGCACTCACCCGCTATAGCTACCTGCACTGATTGAGCAATCAACTTTGAACTATTCGCAAACATTGACCTCCGAACCGCCCGAACACCTCCACAGCAACCCTTGAACGAGCGGCCGCTGCTTCTCGACCCGTGTAAACGTGTAGAGCGTCCTCACGTGGTCGTCGTCGGGGCAGGTGCCGGGCGGCAACAGAGGCGGCAGGAGGACCGAGACGGCGGGCCCTTCCCTGCAGCGCGACGACGGTGACGACGGCGACACGCCACCCCCCGCCGCTTCCCTCAGGTAGAGCAGGACCTGACTCTCGGGGAGGATGCAGGGGTCCCACTGCGGCTCGTCCCCATCCGCCGGACCTACAGCAGCACACACGGCAGCGACAGCCAAAGCACGTTTACAACAAGTGCGAAATGCCTGTGAACTTTACACGGACAGATTCGTGAATGAAAGCCTTACGCAAATTATATTCTCAATTCGTGTGTTAATGAACGGATTACTCAATGTTATTTATTCTTTAAAATCTGGTAAATATTTTGTTGTCCAACTTATCACCATGAAGTTTCCTGGTGAAGTCTTACCAGAGTCAGCTTGATAGTGGCCAAGTCCCACAGGAATGATGGCCTGGTACTGCGACCCCACCATCACCTGTGCAATACAAACACCCCATTCATCTCACGCTCCTCATTCGCAATAGTCAGCTGCAGCTGTCCCATTTGCAGTCCCATCTTCCACGGACTACTGCAATTTAGTATTTACTATAGAAATATACAACTTCAATACATTTTGAGCCAAAACTAAGCACAACTCTATATGACCAATTAGTTGAGCAATGTTTGAATGGAACACCAATCTACATTAGCCTCGTAAAACCATTAGTTTGAAATATCTGTAAATGACCAAGCATCTGGCAGCAGATTGCACAACAGAGATATACGCATTAAAGAGCAGATTCCTACATTTGTGTGCTGTTCAATGTGGCTGGCGGTGCATCCAAGAGGATTAGTATCGATAATGAAGTGGCGAAGGTGCTGGTGGCACTGCATCAATTATTTTTTAAATGACCTAACCGTCTGTACGAGCAGGAAATCGTCAATGTACCAAGGCTCTAATTCAACGTGTTTGAAAGACACCACAAGATGAGCACTCACCGTCTTCCTCTCCTCGGCAGCCACACACTCGTCCTCGTCCGAGAAATCCGTCCCCTCGTTGCCGTCCATCTCTGTGTCCACTGCGAGGCAGAGAGAGAAAGGGAGAGGCATTGCTCGCCATTGCCGCTCACGTCACCTGCAAGCAGCTGCAGAGCCGTCGGCTCTCAAAGGGCGACGTGTGGAGGGGATCGAATTGTAAATGTTATGGGTTTACTCTCCAACACACCGGTGTGCTGCACTAGTAACGAATTGGCATGCTTTATTTACGTGACAAACCTTATTAATTGGTTGTGTCGGTTGCTGGCGGGTTTAACGACACATTTATATTTACGCGATCAAACCCAAAAAACGTATATTATGGATAACATTGGCCACAGTAGGTGGACCACTTAGATCATGACTTGTGTACGATTAAAAATGGCAATCAAATTGTTTCGTCCGTGTAAACCAGGGGTCCTCAAACTACGGCCCGCGGGCCACATGCGGCCCACCGAGGGCATTTATCCGGCCCATGGTCACTAATTGGGCTGCGCTTGTGAGCACTAATTGGGCTGCGCTGGTGAGCACTCATTGGGCTGCGGTGGTGGGCACTGATTGGGCTGCGATCTGTGAACAAAACTGCAGGTGTAATTAACTTTTTAATGGCACCCGCACCAGTGTGAACCTGGGGTAAAAGCGGAGTTCCCCAATCAGACTGCATTGATGGGCAGTGCAGTCTGTATGTCTCTGTGTGGGCAAAGTTATTGCTGGTATATTGTTTTTGTAGCGCTGTATATATATTGGTATTTTACTAATAGCAATTTTGACTCCCTAGGAAACAATGATGTCAAGAAAGAGAAAAATTTACTCGGAGTGTAGGATATTCAAAAAACAGTGGACTTATGATTACTTTTTCATGCAGTACAAGGAAAGAGCTGTGTGTCTGATATGCCAGAATATAGTGTCTGTGTTCAAAGAATACAATTTACGTCGACACTATGAAACTCAACATAAAGATAAAAATGATTGTTTGGTCGGAGAAGTGAGAAAAGATAAAATATAAAAACTGAAAAATACATTAACAACTCAGCAAAATACTTTTGTGAAGCAGAAGCAGCTAAATATTTCATCACTGCGAGCAAGTTTTCAAGTTGCCAAGCTAATAGCGTGCACTGGCAGACCATTCGTTGATGGAGAATTTATTAAAGAATGCCTTCTTTCTGTTGCCAAAGAGATGTGTCCAGAGAAGGCCGATTTATTTAGTACAGTGAGTCTTTCAGGACCTACAATTACACGGAGGATTGAAGAAATGGGAGACAATTTCCATCAGCATTTGCAAAACTCCACAAAAAAAACTTTCCTATTTTTCCTTGGCACTCGACGAAAGCAATGATGTTCGTGATTCTGCACAACTTCTAATTTTTATTCGTGGGACGAATGACTATTTCAAAGTCACAAAAGAGCTTGCTGCACTGCAAAGCATCAAAGGAACAACTACAGGAGAGGATATCTATGAAAAGGTTTGCCAAACTGTGAATGGTTTGGAGCTGAACTGGGCTAAACTAGCCAGTGTGACAACTGATGGTGCTCCTAGCATGGTGGGGTCTAAGAAATGAGTAATTGCTCGCATTAACCAAGAGATGGACAAACATAACCATTCTCATCCAATAGCCATACACTGCCTCATCCACCAACAAGCGCTGTGTAGTAAATCACTGAAGTGGGACTCTGTTAACTTCATTAGAGCTCATGCACTAAACCACAGACAATTTCAGGAATTTCTGTCTGAGCTAAATGTTGACTATGAAGATGTTCTGTACCACACAGAAGTCCGTTGGCTGAGTCG
Organism: Lampetra planeri; assembly: GCF_965212315.1. Taxonomy (NCBI): domain Eukaryota; kingdom Metazoa; phylum Chordata; class Hyperoartia; order Petromyzontiformes; family Petromyzontidae; genus Lampetra; species Lampetra planeri. The sequence goes on along the minus strand of NC_136130.1, from coordinate 11,843,970 downwards.
AGGGAGAGTTTTGAAACGTTTCTATGACTTACTTCCACAGATTACAGCTTTTCTGTTTTCAAAAAACAAAGAAGTACCAGAGCTCAATGATGCAGAATGGAAATGGCACCTTCCCTTTCTGACAGATGTAACAGAGCTACTCAACAGTTTCAATGTGCAACTTCAAGGAAAGGGGAAGCTCATCTGTGATGTACAATCACATGTCAAAGCATTTGAAGTAAAATTAGGCCTCCTCATCAAACAAGTGAAGGAGGAAAACTTCTACCATCTCCCCACAACTCAAAATCTGTTAGCGGAAAAAACATTGGTTGCATTCCCAAACAAAACATGTGTGGATTCACTGGAAAAATTGCAAAAGGAGTTCCAATTTAGATTTAAAGAGCTTCATCTCCATGAACAGGACATACAGCTTTTCCGTAACCCATTTTCTATTGACATTGAAAATGTGGATACAATTTACCAAATGGAACTGGCTGAACTGCAGAATTGTGACTCTGAAAGACGCATTCAAGTCAAGCAGCCTTCATAATTTCTATGCATTTCTCCCCTCTGAGACATATCCTCATCTCAGGAACCATGCACTCATAATGGCAACCATCTTTGGCAGCGCTTATGTCTGTGAACAAACTTTTTCCAGAATGAAACATTTGAAATCTCCAACCAGATCTAGACTAACGGATGCACACTTGCATCACTTGTTACGACTAGCAGTGACAAATATGGAACCGGACATTGACCATCTCATTAGCCAAAAGCAGGCCCATAGTTCCCATTGAAATACTGGCAAGTTTGTTGATTTAACTTTACCTGTTCTTCATTTTAAATATTGTATTTGTTCCCGTTTTGTTTCTTCACTTTAAAATAAGATATATGCAGTGTGCATAGGAATTTGTTCATAGTTTTTTTTAACTATAGTCCGGCCCTCCAACGGTCTGAGGAACAGTGAACTGGCCCCCTGTTTAAAAAGTTTGAGGACCCCTGGTGTAAACGGTCTCCATGCTAAGGAAGCCGACCATTATTTATGTTGAGGTACCCTTTAAAAATGTAGTAATATTGTGTTATGACAATAGACATATACTTTAATGAACTCTTTTTTTAATATACTGTGCTTTATTCTTGCCACAAAACAATGCACATTATCAGATTTAAAAAAGCATTCTTTATTTCGTGGTAACCTTAATACCTGTAGACATGCAGGCAGATTTAATTCTGATAAAATGAGTGCATCTCTCCATCCTTCCCCATTACTATTCATCTTTCTGCAAGTAAAGGAAAGGAGTACACAACACTGTGCCGTAGTTGTAAGCACTACACTGTCACTATCTTGCCATGTGTTATAATTTGCCATGCCTACATTGGTTTATTCTGTGTCCTGCTCGTATTTTGTCTCCTGTTCCTACTATCGGCTCTGTTCAAGTGAGTATGACCGCACCATCTAATATTCATTTCATTGTCCATATTTTCAACATATCAACTTGTAAAAATATGTAAATTCAACCACACCTCAATTTGGCGACCCGCCCATACTGGACATCTGTGAAAAAGAGCTTCATAGCTCATCGGATTCCTCCTCCTGCAGTCTCAAGAAAGATTAAGATTCTGAATGTACTACTTGTGTGCTCTAGTTGTATGCACTGCCGTGTCACTGTGGGTATTGTTACTTGGTTCAGCTCATTTTTACCAGACCTGCCCCAACTCCAGTTGGTGTCATTAAACAGCCACACATATAAATGTAATTTGCAATAAAGGATATATCCCCAGTGAATAGCAGCATCAACATGAACATACAAAGACCACCATTACCCTAGTCCAAGCCAATATAAAACGTTACAACTGCTCCACACCTCAATTGGTTCTCACCCATAAATGGGTTTTCATCTGTTTTAAAATATAAGCATATGGTATTGTTTGTTTTATTTAACTTGAACAATAAGGGCACAGTGAAATTCCCACCAATGCTACGGCCAAACACACATGGCAAGGCATGCTTACACTGGAAGGAGCAGCCAAAGATGTCCTGGGTGCCATTGGAGATGACCGAGGGCATGAGGTCATCAGCTGAGGACTGACTCTCGTCATCTTCGCCCGAGAGCAAGTCTTTGGCAATCTCCTCCTGAACGCATTCCAAATAAATATATCAATCCCTTGTCATTAAACAACATTGTCCAACTAACCAAAACAGACATAAGAGCACAAAATATACTAACCTGGACAGACATGCAAACACAAATAAACAGATATTACAAGCATGTAAAGTCCTCGCACCAAAGCAAAAATGCATGAACAGTGAGTTTTCCCTCTGCCTGTGTAGAACAATGTGGCAGGTGCTGTTTGTGAGTAACATAGTCAGGCAGCATACAACAGGGTAATGGGCCCTGAGGGATGCACACTCAGCCACCAAGGTAGCTGATGGCAACAGAGCACAAGGAAAGGGCAACACATATTTAAGGCAGAGATGACCAAAGGCTCAAGTTAGGTAGAAATGGTATTAAGCCAGACCTTAATAACACATTCCTGTGATCTACCACTTTGCAGGAAGGGATTGGTGGATCACATAGATTTGTAAAATACTCAAATCCACTAGGATGCCAGGTAGGCGGAAGATGTCAGTGCAGCAATTGTCTTTGTGAGCCCATCCGTGCAGTCCTTTAAGTGTAATCCCCTACTAGCCTTTTGCCCGTCCAAGGACGGGTGTATTGCAGTAAATCTGAAACTTGCAAGCAAAAAGCAGACCGCGACGTGATATTCATTGCATCAATTCGTGTGCAATTTGCAAGGCCGCGGTGACACAGACTTATTTCATTTAAAGTTTATAATCCCTTGCTCATCATGACGTCCTTTTAACTTCTATGTCTCGACAGCGTGACGGAGATCGCGTGACGTGAGGGTTCAGCCTTTGTAGTGAGGGTTGTGAGTTGACACTGAGGAGGGGGGGAGAAGGCTCCTCGGCCCCCCATGTGGAGTGACGTCACCCGCTAATTATTATTAATGGTTGGGGGTGTCCATTTGGAGGACGTCACCTGTTCATGATTATTATTAATAAGGGGGGGGGGGGGGTCATTGTGGAGGACGTAACCTCAGCATTCAAATGGAGCATCCTCCTAAATGTTTAGACTTGGTGACGTTTTACCGGATAAATGGCGTGAACATCACTAATATTTACAACTGGGATAGCTGTGCAATTCAATTGCCATTATTTTACACGCCACACAAGCACACGCACCTTATCGAGCGTCATTTCCGGAAGGTTGTCAGGGAGGTCGCTCTCTGGGCTCGCTCCCCCGGGTAGTGCTGCAGCTGCGAGTGGAGCGCCGTACCCATAGAGCGCCAGCAGCTCTTCGAGTGGCATCTCACCCTCCTGCTCAAACAACGCACGTCGCCCACAATGTTCAGCCAGGCACCCAGTGACCAAAGCCATGTGCAAAAAACACAAATATGCCTCCACGTGCATATTCAAGCTTATTTAAGCTCACCGTAGTTTTTTGGAGGTAAAAAAATATTGTAAACAATCCACTCCCATTGCTCATATCAGCTGCAGAATACCTGGTGCAATCATGCAGGAACATCCTCCTATTAGCAACACCATCCCAGTGAGGAGTTCACTGCATCAATAGAATAACTAAAACATACAATTTTTCTTACATACACTGCCTAAGCCTATATATTTCTACATGTTTTTAACAATATAAAACGCCGACATAAAATGTAGAAGCTTTATTATTTAAATATTACATTTATTTATTGTAGCCTTCAATCATGAAGGTTATTTGATCAGACTAATGTTAATGCTTTTAACATAAATAAATTAAATGTTTCACAAATTAAGGTGCACAATAACATAGTATTTAGCTATGATAATTTAAGGACTTAAAAGCGAATAAGCATTACACCAACCACTGAGATGCATAAAGTATGCAAACACAATTTGTAAAACCTGGTTACCATCGCGATAGTGGACAGAATTATAACTTCCTAAAGTCAAATGACAAAAAAAATTTGCACTCTTGGTTCGATAACAAAATGGTTCTCATGCTCTAAGTTTTATGTGGGAGACACTGGGGTGGAGGTTATGGCATGAATATATGCACTAGATGGGGACCCCAAGACTGACATGATCAATGCTCCCATCAGTGGGCCTGCTCAGTCCACACTGCAGGAGAACAATGGCCAGCTGCTGAACCAAATGACAAATCACACACTTGCAAATAATGTATACTGCTTACTTAATCACTTCAAGCATGACAAACAGCTATGTTTGTGGGTAAGTGTGCACAATAAAACTAATCTGGAGGGGAATTCAAAACAGTATGAGTGCACTTCAACAGTGTTTATTTAAACCATGTGTACAATGTCTACAGTATCTCCAGCTAAATTAACCTCATAAATCATGTCAATTATCCTGCAGCCATGGGCAACAGACCCATCCCTGCCATTGTTCTGAGTGGCTGAGAAGTCAGACCATGCTCTCTTTGCACTCAGTGTTGTCTAAAAGCAGCAGGTTTCTGGAGGATGAGGCTCATGGGAGGCATTAAGCAGCCGGTTGCTCTGATCCCACGAGCATCATTCTTTTGGTCCATAACTGGTGAGGACTAAACCGTAAAAACAAGATGTGGTGAGTCTATGGGATCATAAACAATCCCAAGGCATAAAAAATCAATCTCATTCAAGCAATGTCCTTTACTTAACCAAGTCAGGTTTTCAAGTGCATTGAGTTGGTCTCAGTACAGCCACTGTTGTACACCAAAAGCACACAAAATAAAATGCATCTGAAATTATGTTGTCTTGTCTCCCAGCGTCTATCCATCCTGTTGTATAAACGGGTATATTGCAATTAGTCAACCAACAAGTGACACGTGGCGAGGTAGAATGTGGGTACCCACACCTCATCTGGAGAGGACAACATGCTATTTAGAGGAGCTCTCCAGAGCTCCATATAGTGGACTCTTCTGCGAGCAGTAAAGTAAGCAGGACACTTCAAAACTGTATCTTTAACTTTTCCGGGTTTCTGGACATCACTGTCAAATATATATTTTTGACTTTTACAATGTATGTTGACTGCCTATGTTTTTTTGTAAAAAAAAAAAGCATCATTTTAAAAAAACACCTCCCCATGGGGTACTTAAATACATCTTCCAAATCTTCTACAAAGACGCAAGCGAGAGATAAAAAGGCTAATCCCCATTGTCCACACAACACTACATTGGCTCAAATTATCTTTATTTGTGGTTGTCCCACGTTATGTCATACATATCACAAGTGACCCAACAGATGTGCCACGCTAACAATCAGAAGCGCTGCTGCCAGTCAACACAGGCCACATGTCACCTAGTTTGAGGTGAGATGAACCCCACCTCTATATCAGCGTGGATGAGCAGAGCTATACTTCATCAAACTGGCTGACGGAAGTGCCTGCGGGTGTTTGTGGGCAAAGTTGGTGCGCATACTCAGTGGTGTGAGATTCCCCACCTTCTCCAGGTCCTCCACCTCGGAAGAAAAGTTGTGCTCGCTCTCGCGTGCCTCTTCCTCCTCCTCCTCCAGCGTCCGCTCATCGTCAAACTCGTGCACCAGCATCTCGGCTGACGGGTCAAAGTCCTGGTCCTCTGAGCCCGCCGAGTACACTGCATCAACAATCGCACAAAAAGCCAAGCGGGCACTGTGAGCACATTCAGTTCCTGAAGCGAACTCCCAGTAAGCTGCGAGCACTGGGTTTCCACACTCCAGTCCTTGTAGCCTACCATGGTCCATATTTCCACATTCACCAATCTTCTCCATTCAAATGTAATGCATTTGTTGATCGGTAAAATAGAAACCTGGTCGTGGTGACATTTTTGCTGTCCGAATCCAATCAAAAAATGTTTTGTTGTAGGACAGTTGCCAGGTGATCAGAAGGCTGTGGAACAGAACCAACACCAACATGAGGTCATTGTGTGATGACCACAGGAGAAGAAACTTAAATTTCATTATTTTTTAAACTTTACATTTTTATAATTCCGATGGGTTTTTATTACTCTTACAAAGTACATCTTTTTACCTTAACAGTTACATTAAAAAATACATTTAGTTAAGTAGCCCAAATGTAAGTGGTGTTCCCTAGTTTTCCAGGCCATGTGTGCTGCTGCTGAAGCACGTAACCGGACAAGATATTTTATAACAGACCTCATGAAACTGTTGAAGCAGGCTACCACATCAGTGTTATGCAGGTCGACATGTAACGTTATCCCTGCTGTGCCGCACACGAAAATGCTGCCTACCCTATTTACCGACCATATGGCTTCCCAGTGTTCAGTGGCATTAAAATATAATTCACTACGGACAATTCAGGGACAAAATCACATGTCTTGCCCACAAATTTGTAACAAAAAGAATTCAACAAATCTTTATTTTAAATAAATCATAATGGATATATTACAATTAATACTTAAACACTGTTAGGATTGTTGGCAGGAGCCTCAATATTCATTCATACAAATTGTGCAATATCACACAAGATCACGTGCTTATTCAATAAGTGCAGATGGGTCCCAGGACAGGCATTTAGTTTTGAAAAACAATTTGGTTTCCGTATCTAAAAATTAATTTACGTGTGACTCATGTATCCTTCAAACTTGTGAATCAAGTTTAAAAAACCAAATACAATACATCATAGCATATACAAAATATTTCACACTTGGATATAGAGTATACACATCAACAGTTTAGTCTATGGTAATGCATGTTTATGGTGCACTAAAACAACTTCTTAGCTATATAGGTATACCTGATGACAAAATGTACAATGAAACGAGCTTCTGTGTGATTCTGAGGCAGTGGTATGATGAGACAATGTGCCGATTAATCCACATTGCCAGTCAGACTAGGAATCTTAGTGGATGTTACATGTGTTGATTTTTTTTTCTTCCCAAAAAATTTAAATTACATGAATACTTATTGGGGCCATCAGCACATTTTTCTGAATTCTCCTGCTGAGATTCAACATAAAATATATAAATACATGTAAAATGATCAAATATGAAATACTAGACATAAAAATCAATAGTTCGGCTATACGCCATTATTGGCAAATCTAAATAATCCCCAAGCTCAATGTCTGTCTGTGCAAGGAGTTATCGAAACCCAACCGAGTTGGGTGCCACTGCATGGGTGGTTATGGCACCATGCTATGCACATCCATTTCCACATGTAGCTATTCTTCAAAGTCAGTGCAGAACTCACTTGCATGCAAGCAAGGCATGCCGTATTGGACAACCTTGGTGAAGCATGGGGCATAGATAAATTCAGGCCTACAAAAATATAATATAATTCATCTGCCCAGCATACATATGTGTTTACATAAGGTTTGCAATAGGATTTAATTGGTCCAGGTTACTTGACACTATTGAAATTGTCCAAATACTGTAGTTTAGAGTTGCTGTACAATATAGTACCACTATACGACCAAAAGTGATGTCACCACACTTCCAGGTTACCCTGTGGCACTCAAGATCTACATTCACTGGCCATTAAAGGTGTTGCACACGAGTCACCGTTGAACAGGGGCATGCACAAGTGAGTGCATAGAAGAACGTTACCCATCTAGACCTCAGCCTCAGATCAAGTTGAAGACAGAAAGTGAGCTAGTGAAATTATTTATTTAAAACATGTAATAATTCGATTTTATTCATAACAGAGGGTTATATTTTAATTAGTATTATTATGAGAACTTTTGTAAAATGTCTCATACAGTATACACTTTGATAGTGTGAGGATACGTAACAGCTGACTACATACAAAATATTGCAGTGGGGATGCATTTATTTAAAAGAGTCCCATCAACCTACAGGAAGGTAAAAAAACATATTTATGGCAAGAGCTCGCAGTCAGCTTGCAAGCCCTTTAAACCGGTTATTAGCTTCACAAAATATGTTAAGTAAGATACTGTCTTTTTTGCAATGTAAATAAGTGTAAAATAAGGGGAAATTTTACTTTAGGAATGTTTAAGTCAAAATTTAGGAATGTTATGCAATTAGCCCCATGGTTCTCTGGAAATCAAAATTGAGATGTGTGAAAATAAGATTGTAATTTAACAATGCATGCACTTAATGTAAGAATATCAAAGCCATCCCAGTTATCACAACTTCACAAGTACAGTTTGAAAAAAATATGTCAATACCAGTTTATGGCCATTCCTGTACTGTGCACCAAACAAATTACATTTCCCTGCTGCCAACGTATTGCAACAACAGGCGACACATTGCCTTATCACTTTAAAAAAATCCAACGACGCTACATTTCAAATATTTTGTTCAGTTGTAATCCATCTCAGATGTACACAATGACGCGACATCTGCTACACCCATCAATGCTATAATTCAGTTCACAAATGAAACCATGCAAACTAGTGTAAACTGGTCATTCAAAGTGGGAACTTTACATCGTTTCATAACTGCAACTTTTTAAAATCTAAATGTTTACAAATTGGCGGTGAATAATGGCTTCATTACTACTTTTGTATTCCCTATATTTGCATAATGGTCTAATTTTACTCTGAAATTGGTATTCTTATTCTAGCGTATCCATTGCATAAGTCTCCAATGCAAGTTTGTTTCAATCGAGCATTATCTGCCAAGAGAGGTAAAGCAGTTTAAATGCACGAGTTTACTCCTAAACAGAAGCGTCGACAGTAAATCACTGAGCCCCTGATGCATTGCTCAGGTGAAACCTAATTGGTTCCCTTTGCTGAGGTTACCTACAGGTGACCTCGATAAATGAAAGAAAAAAAGTGTTTTGCAGTGCACTTACCTGGACTCCAGCTGTCATTTGTTGACTACGAGAAAGGGGAAGCGGGAAACAAGAGGAAAGGAGAAGCAAAATCAAACGGTGTTGTACATTAGGCCATCAAAACAAAACCCTTTAGATTTGCCGAGTTAGTAAAAAACACAATCTCCCAGATCTTGCTTAATCGACTTGTTCTCAACGGGACATCAGCTTGGGCTGTTTGCATCTTGCCATCTACTGCCGGCTTTTTTAAATAAACCAACTGCCCCTATACCACCAAGTCACTTTGTCAATATCACACATTTAAAACATATCGCATTTCAATGTTTTTAGTTATTTCCCACTTATTACTTAAACCAGTGGATGCACACCCAATGCACTCTCCACAACTCCCGGCACCGGCCCCAATCCCAACAGCCCCGGCCCGATGCCCGGCGCACCACGGCCTCGCCTAGCGAGCCCTACCGAGGCAGAAGCACCGGGACCTGCGGAAGCACAGAGGCCGAGGGGGGTCGGACCCCGGGACCGACCCGCGGCCCCTCCCCCTACCACCCCCCACCCCCAAGCGCCTTGCCAAACCCGTCACCCCAAACCGTGGCTCCCGGCGCTCGCGTCGCCCCGAGCCGCACCACCGAGCCGCGGGAGGCAAATCGTGCGAGTTTGGCCGCGGCGAGGGACGGGATGGCGGCTCGGGGGAAGCGCGGCGCGGCCCCGCGGAACCGCCGCGCTCACCTCCGCCATGGCGCGCCTCGCTCGCGCTCGCGGCGCACGGGACCCGGATGCAGCGGCCGTTTGTACCGCGCGCTCCCATTGGCCGTGAGCGAGCGAGGGAGGCGTGGTCAGTGTAGGAAGTGACCAATGGGAGGGCCGGACGAGACGAGAAACAAGCTGGCAAGCCGGTGCAATGGGAGAGCCTCCAGGCCCGTGTTTGCACGGGGGATTCCCCCGCCCGAAAGCTGAGCCTTGCACGTAAACTCAACTATTTTGCATTTCACCAGGTGAGACCCACTGAGCCTGTGTAGATCTTTTTCAGACGCGACCTGGCAACAAATGATAGCTCAACGAGGTTGATTATCTCATGTGGGGAATTTCTAGCAGCCAAATATTCTTTAAACGCGTTATGTTGATTCTAAATGCGGAGAGAAAAAAAACCGGAGGACCCGGAGAAAAATCCACGCAACCACAGGGAGAGAGCGAGAGAGACGCAAACTGCACATGTACAGCAGGCGCCGTCAGGGTTGGGATCGAACCCCCACGCACACGGTCGTCGTCATCTTCTCATGATGACACCAACATACCGAACAAGACCAGCACGTAGTACAATTCGTATCGCGTCTACAGGTATCCCGATCCCAAAAGGCTTCACCGGAAACAACAAATACTCAACACGTTCCACGATAACACTTGCCTTGCAATGAAACATATATAGTAGACGACGTTTCGGGAAATGATCCTTCTGCATAGCACATATAAATTTAAACAAAAATCATAAACTAGTTGGCTAAAAACAGCGTAATGTTCACGAAAAAACCAATAAGCATTTTACCCATATGCGTATGATAACAAATGAGATAAGGAAATGTTTCCTTAATATATTTCCCCACATAAACATTTGAAAGTATATTTTACACAAATCATCGGCCCCATAATATCATCAGTATTGATTCAGGCCAAGGAAATTCTACTCATATTTATGATTTAACAATTGCTGAGCACAGGCTCAAAACGTCAAACGGCCAGCAACAATCAGCACTGTCAATGTTGCAGACCAGAGTTAATGCTTTTTACATTTTAATTCAAGAGTAGTGTCCTTAACAAGTATGTTGAGGTTTGTTTTTATTGATGCTTATGCACCGCAGCCAAGGCGGTATAATTGTTCCGGTTATTCCACAAAGAGGCACCCCAAATTTGTACCTGGTGTCAACACAATTTCTAAACAAACAAATGTGCTCGCACAGCGGGTGACGACATCGCCAACGATGATCGTCTGCTGCTGCATGAAGGCCTCACACTGTCGCAGTCTCTCACGAGCCTGCAATGCAACGCTCCATGTAGTACCTGCACACGGAGATGGTGTCAAAGCTCCATCTCCTCGGGACACGTCCTCTCGGGGGCATTCCATCCCATGGCTGTTACTGCATCATTCTTCTTGGACATCATCCATTCCAGCGATAGAAGCATCAAAGCGATAGGAGCATCAAAGCCAAAGGTGTACATGTTAGTGATGTGGAACTCCTCTTAGGGGCCGTCCATAAATGACGTCACGCGATTTTGGACGATTTTTGACCCCCCCCGCCTCGTCACACGGCGTCAATAAAAAGTCAGACCCCCCCCCCCTCAAATATGACGTCACAAAGCTCCACCCCCCCCAAACCATATTTCCATTTTGAAAATAAAACATGCTTCAAATCACTTAAAACTATTGTCATTGTATTGCGTATTTAATGTGGCGCTGCACTCTGATGTTGTAGGAGAAAACATGTATTAAAAAGGAGGCATTGGAAAGCTTAAATTTCGCATAGAATTCATTTGAGAATATTCAACGTCTAACTAAAACCGCAGATGTTCAGAATATTATATTGAAATGATCTTATAATTATAAAATATTAAAAGTAATTATAACTATTAAAGTACTTGAAACTTTGTAGTAGAACGAAGCAAAATGGAGAGCACTGTACAATTACTGTATAACAATCATATATTCATTCCACAAAATGAAAGCCCTGGTAAAATCATTAGAATCAAAATGTTTAATAACAATCATAAAAAATGTTTTCAAAATGTATGCTTCTCCATTCTCCCATGGAGAAGCAAAATTCTCCTTCATGGAATAAATAAAAGATGACCTTAGTAAATTTAAATAATCAAATAGTTAATAATGAAAATTTATCAAAATTTGTGTTGTTATAACAATTCTATATTTATTAAAAGTTGCGCATTTTCATGTGACGTCACATTTCTCACCCCCCGCCCCTCGTCACACATCGTCACAAATGTCTGACCCCCCCCCTCCCCTAGGTGCGTGACGTCATTTATGGACGGCCCCTTATCCGTGGACTCATGTATTTGCAGATATGAGAGGTTGTCGTCATCGCTGATAATTGCAGGAAGAGCAACGCAGATAGAGCGTCACGACTGTTATTGACAATAATCGTGGATATCAATCTTCATCTTCTTGGTTCTTTCGGTAAAGTCTACGTGACTTTACCGAAAGAACCAAGCAGATGAATCCCTGCAGTCACGAAAGCTTTAAATCGAAAAATCAATCTTCATTTTCCGCAGGATAAACATGCGATGAATGTATCTCAGTAAATATTCAGCGAGTTTAAATGTTTGGCCTGGTTCCGTACCTGATCTGCATCTTCCACTCCACAAAATAGAATCAAAGAGTGGAAAGTCTGTTTGAGTTGATATTGAACGACCCTGAAGAGAATTTACATTACACAATGTAACTTTATCCGTCATGCATTCTGCTCGAACTCTCATCCCCGATGTATGTAAGGAATAAACGCCACTGGTGTTCCATAATACACCGCCATTTCTGGCTTGACTCGAGGAATTTAGACCAGGTGCTGAGCTTAAATTTCGATTTAAAGCTTTCGTGACTGCAGGGATTAGTCTTCTTGGTTCTTTCGGTAAAGTCACGTAGAAGGGAAATAATAAAATAACAAACATTAAACATTATAAAATTCTCACGACGTTTCGGCCACAACGCAAGCAGCCGTCCTCAGGTGAAGAACAGGTCTGTCGGAAAGACAGCGTCTGAATGAACACCACCAAGCTTGGCAGCGTATATTTAAGCTGCTGGGTTAGGGGGGGAAGGGCGCCTCTTGGCTACTTGCGTTGTGGCCGAAACGTCGTGAGAATTGTATTTTATTACGTTTTATTTTTATTATTTTATTATTTCCCTTCTACGTGACAGTTGCTGAGCCTTGAGTGAAATTATTTTCCCACACCTCGTATCTAGCTACGTCTCAATGTGGACGACAGTTCTCTCGTCTCGCCACATCTCTGCGCAAGTCTCTTCTGGAAGCTCACCAGGAGTTCGCGAACGTGACGCGAGGAGGAGACCACGTTGCTTTTTTTTTGTCTTTCGGACACGAAACTTTCCAGCATCACCGCTGAGCGGCGTCATCGCCACCGCTCGCGGGGCTCGGCGAGGGGCGGCTGATGAGTGTGAAAGAAGTCCTCAGGCACCAGGGGGCAGGATCGGCGCACCGTTCGTCATACAACACGCGAGAGAGAAGAGAGCGTGTGCGTGTGAACGTTGAACTTGGTTAATTGTTTGTTTACCCTTCTATCTGGCAACAAAACTGACACCTTTTTTACGAGGAGTCATGTTTGCATAGACCACAATACCTGCAGTCATAATGCAAACAAAAAACATAACTCTGATCATGTATGCAACTTCAAGGACAGTGTATACATTATCAGAGTTATGTTTTTTGTTTGCATTATGACTGCAGGTATTGTGGTCTATGCAAACATGACTCCTCGTAAAAAAGGTGTCAGTTTTGTTGCCAGATAAAACGGTAAAAAAACAATTATCTTATTTTTTACTGGCAAATGAGGTACCAATGGTGTGAATGTTGAACTTCTTACGAAGCCAACCGTGCTAATCGGAGGACAACAGTGACACACGCAAGGCAGTCGGGAAGAACGTGAGTGTTCAAGGTAAATGTTTAAATTGGCGACAGTGGCGCGAGGGCTCGGCGTACGATTCACGTAGATAGTTTGGCCATCATTCTATTACGATTTGCACAAAACGACTCCACTAATTTTAAACGAAAAGTAACAGCACATACAGAAGCTTAAAATTATAATTGGTATAACATTTTTTATATGAATGCCTCAATTATTTCCAAATACCGTAAACCACTTTGCAAGAGTAGCGAGGCCAAAGTCAACATTAAGGGATAGGTGTTTGAGGCAGGAGTGATGTCCGTGTTGCTTTACTGCTGGGAGAGCGAGACTTTAAGAAATAATACTGCAGAGACACTTCTATAATGTAGTTATATCGGTGAACTTACAGGATAGTGTTCATTTGACGGTAAGATAGGTGAAAGTATCTTGAAAATTCATAAAAAGAATGTTCACCTTTATTTAACCAGGTAAAGAAACCCTTGAGTTTAAAAAGTTATCTTGCAAGGGGAACCTGTGGAAAGACATTATTTCAGATGCAAACATGATAAGGAAGTTTAACACGTACGCTTTCGCGACCAATGTCATCCATAATAGAGGTTTTTTTGGGTTAGATCGCGTAAATATATAAACGTGTCGTTAAACCCGCCATCACACGACACAGCCAATTAGTAAGGGTTGTCACGTAAACAGAACGTGGCCATTCGTCATTAGTACAGCACTAGTGTGTAGTGTAGTGTATAGTGTAGTGTATAGTGTAGTGCTTAGTGTAGTGTATAGTGTAGTAGTGTATAGTGTAGTGTATAGTGTAGTGTATAGTGTAGTGTACTAGTACAGCACACCGGTGTGTTGGAGAGCAAATCCACAACATTTACAATCCTAGTACGACGTTTCACCAGTAATTACAACTAGCTTCATCAGGCGGACAGCCAGATATTCAGGCAGACAGCAAGACAGTCACAAGCTTTCTTGACTGCAGGAATCCATACTCTTTGGTTCTTTCGGTAGGTAGACAAAATAATAGATCACGACGTTTCGATCGCAACGCAAGCGACCGCCTTCAGGTGAGAGAGAAAGCCTGTTCTGATTACGTGACAAACCTTACTAATTGGCTGTGTCCGGTGGTGGTGGGTTTAATGACACGTTTATATTTACGCGATCTAACCCAAAAAATCTCTATTATGCAGGAAAAGGAAGTTGCGATGGATGGGGAGCGTGTGTGGAGGATGGAGTAGGGCAAATGGTCGAGGCGGACAATGGCATTACGCGCCCAGAGGTCAGCCAACGGGAAGAACTACGCCACGTGACGGTGATTGCACTGTCAGAGCAGTCCTGTAATTCGGTGCCAACTGTGCACGCGCTGAGGGGTCTAACAGGAGGAACAATGTGACGAGCGAAAGGTATTGTCATCATTGGCCATGCTGACTTCTTGAATTGTCACAGGGAATGAGTGTGCCCATGGCAGTGCTGTTGAATCCCCGTAGCCTATGCAATAATTGTTGGGGGCTCAGTGCGCACAAAGTTTTTATCTGAAGAGCTCAAATAACGAAGCAGCCACAAACGGCGGACAGCTGTGTCCAGTGGTGTAAGTTGGGGAGCGTGAAACCGAAGCGAGGCAGAAAGAGTACATGGAGATGGAGGGGAATTGATAATTATAAGATTAGGTTTTTTAAAAGTAGATGAATGTACCGTAGTTGCATCACCAGAGAACATTATTCGTACACAGTCTCTGCAAATGCATCACCCGTTTATAAAGTGTATACTATTGCAAACGGAGAAGTGATACTTGATTATATATACGTCGCAACATCGTACATCTGTGTGCCAGACACACCGTCTGTAATGCCCTACGAGCTAGTTATCTGCTTGTTTGTATCATATGAAATTGGTATCATTTGGGATTTACCGTCACTCTAACAACGATAAATTCACAAAACCAGTGACACACAAAAATACATATACACACACACAGATAGAAATAGCTACACACAGAGACCCCCACACGCATGTAGAGGAATAAACACTGTCAAAAACAAAGATCCCCGTATAGCCTTGAGATACTATTGGGGCAAGTGCTGTTAGCGAGCACCTATGAAGGCCGGCACGGCACACGAGGGGGGAGGTGGCCAGCACCACGCCCGGCCGCCTTTGTCTCCCTAGTGGCGATGTTTACACACGGCACCAGGCACTCACTTGAGGCTGAGTCCACCTAGGGGAGGAGACCCAGGACCGGTTCAGATAATCGTTCCTGGTGTTCGTCGTGAGCGAGAATCAAACTCGGGTTGCCGGGTTCGTAGTGTAGAGTAGCGCTAACCGCTACACTACGCGTTTACATATACACACACACAGACGAATACACAACCAAAACAACAACAACAACTGCCATTTGCCACTAAGTGGCAGTGATGACTCTATGGCATTTCTTCCAGACTCGGTGCACTTGAGGCCACGTGAACTGTCAAACACTCACTCGCTCATTGACAGGCCACGGGACAGGTCCACGTGTTATGCATTAACTGACTGAGATGCCTGGTAGATGCACCACCTGCACTCCCCACTGTGACATCTTGCTGTGGTCAGCAACCTGGCACTTTGATCATTGCCGT
This sequence comes from Lampetra planeri, assembly GCF_965212315.1. NCBI lineage: Eukaryota > Metazoa > Chordata > Hyperoartia > Petromyzontiformes > Petromyzontidae > Lampetra > Lampetra planeri. Next base: position 11,827,969 of record NC_136130.1, on the reverse strand, counting down.
GAGCATCACTCTCCCACACTCTATTGCTGGAAGGTGGATACCCACCTTCCAAGAGCAAATCTCATGGGCATTCTCCCCAGAGACCGATATTGACACTGCTAATACCAGTTATCGGCAAGTCTGCCCATCTCCAGGTTATCGTAAACGACAGTCCGTGCTGTTTCTTTTTTCCCCTTTACCCAGAAGAACTGAAGTCGGGCATGTAAGTTACATGCCCAACCAACGCAACCTCACCGAGCAGACGAGTCCACTGATGAGACCGTGTCTATATCTTTCAAGAATATGCGAACTCCATCCTGGCTAAACCCAGGATGGATTGTAGGCAAACTAGTCTGTAGGTTTCATACTGGGTCCACATTTTGCCAATATAGAAGACAGGGCACGATTGTAGCCATGTGGATAATTTAGTTATAGCTACCACACGGTTTTACACACCCAAATAAGAGATAATATCAATAACCGGATTCGGAGTGAGACGTCTGCTACCAAAACCCGTACTGGCCATATACACACTGCCCTCATACGAGAACCCTCCACCCTCTCCACTAGCACCCCATTACTCATGGAGGATTTGTGGGGTTGAGTGGACATTGACACAAAGCACCTGGGTTGGTAATCTATTTTGGTGGGACTGACGGAATAAGATCGCACCTCTCCACGGCAAGCTCCAGATTCACGTACCATGCGGAATTCCCATGGCGCTTGCAATCCACGAAGTTGGAGACAATGTTTGGTGGATTACGCGTCGAATGTAAGCTGTGGCTGGGACTCTAAATCAGATCACTGGGGTTAGAGTGCAGTGCAGTGCTAACCACTGCCACACACTAAGAGCTCCTAAACTACTGCAAGTATAATGTTGCACGATTTGCAATGTTAAATATTGACCTTGGAAGCCCAGCGGATGAATGATTTGTTTTTAATTTAAGAAAATAAAATGATCTTTATTTGATTAGCTGAAGAATGTATATTAATTGCACCCTAATGCAGTACGTAAATAAAGTGAACCATTTGTCAATGGTTTGGGTGAATGTTAATAACAAAAAAAATCAACAGTATTTGCTTTAAAATAGAAAACAATGAATGACCTTGGAGACCACCTGGGGAATTTATCTTATTTTTGTACTGCATACAGCAACAGACTGTGGATGTATGTAACACATGAATAAATATTATGGAAGTGGGAGGCTGGCAACGCTGGAGATGTGGGGGAGGGGGTTAACTCGGAAAAATAGACCAGTACCCGGCAGATATGATGGACACAACCATAAATTTGTATCCATCTTCTCGGTTGAAGTTATGTCTATGTTTATATATCTAGATGGCTTCATGAACAAACCTTTGATAGTAGCCAGGTTTGCAGAGTACCTTGGTCTCGGAAAAAACAATATCATGCGAGCCCACAGCGTTATAGCAATGGTCAGCCACGGCAGAGGTATTGGTTCTGCCGTGTTTCAGATCTGCCTTGTGCTCGCGAACACGGTCCGAGACGTGTCGTTTCGTTTCCCCAATGCTACCGCAGCCACAACTCAGTTTGTAGACTCCAGGATATTGCATGTCAGGAATTACATCCTTCACAGAGGGGATTAAATCACGGATTTGTGTACTGTATTGAATCGGACCTGGATCTTGTGTTTGTTTAAGATTTTGGAAACCTGCAGTCACGAAAGCTTCAAATCAAGATTGCATGATTATGATTATTTACGAGCACTGTGTGCGCATTCTCGCTGGCTACCCACGTGTCCACGCACCTGCTGTGTTCTGTTTCGCTCCAGTCGGTGAGATGTTGTGCTCACATTGTATATCGTTGATCCTCTATGTTATAATGTGTTACAAAATGCATGTGCTGTCTGTGTCACGTGCTGATGCTTTGCGTGGTGTATTGTGACGTTTATAACGAAGACCGGGCCCTCCCACAGCAATGCAGAATTGTATCCACCACTTGGCTGAAGTCCACCAAGAGGAATACTTGATTGTAATCACTCACCATCCGCACGCTCGCTGGTCCCTGAGCAAGCGGAGGGCGATGGAGGCGCTGGGGGTGTTTGAGCGCGCAGCGCTGTCAAATTGGCGGCCGAAGTTCGATTCCGGGCCACGGCTATACCAGGCCACGTCGCCAACTCGCACTGAGCAGCATGGGTGAAGTCCCGACCAGACAACCCACGACCCACGCGGCCTGTGGAGGCGGCCTTCGTCAAGCAGTGGATTGATCATGAACTGTATAATCGATGCATTATTAGAGGGGGTGGGGTGGTTCGCGATACGGAACTCAGCTTCGACTCTGTGGGAATCATTCCTGCGCCTCGCCTCGCCCCCCGCTCCCACCACCCCGCCCTTCACCAACCCGCAACTGACCAGCGTGGTGAAGTATGGTCGAAAACCCCCATGACCGACAGAGCGCGGAGAAAAGTCCTATCGCCCGTCGGCACGACCGCGGACAAAGCTTCGCGCACTCTCTTGGTGGGAAGGGTTGAGAATTGGCTGTGGAAAAAAACGAGAGAGAGAAAACAACAACAAGGCTGCGGCATCATCTTCATTGTGCAGTGGAGACACGTCGTCCCGCGGTGATCTCTGTGCCCCCGTGCGAGAGGAGACAGGGGCTGCGGGCGTGGATTGGGGCGTCAGGGGCTGTGATTGATCATCCCTCCTCGCATGCCGGCACCACCCCCTGCGCCCGGCTCTGGCTCTCGGCCCAGGGACGCAGTCACGGGGGCTGCGGGGGCTGCGGGCGCGCCGCCCCCACCGCCCGTGTCCCGTTATTCCAGAGGCCCTCTTACAGGGGTGGTGGGGAGTGAGTGCGGAGAGCGTGAGAGAGAGAGAGGGGGGGAGAGCGCAGTGCTTGCGTGGTGAGTGTGTGGCTTGTGTGTGGGAAGGGCGGGAGAGGCTGCGTTCCACCGGACACCCGGGATACACGCGGCGAGGCGAACACACGGACAGACACCCCGAGTACACACACAGACTGGCTGGCTGGCACAACACACGGGGAGCAGGGCAGGATGACACGGCACACACGTGGGCGCGTGGACACGTAGCTAACGCGGACACGCAGGGCACACTCGGGGTGTTCACAGACACGCGGTGGCACTGCGTACTAGCACGTAGACGCGGATACACGTTCACGTGGAGCAACGCATGTGGACATAGCAAGAGAGAGAGAGAGACACACCAACACACTGACATCGCGCAGACACACCCACCATACGTAGAGATACACCGACACACCGACTTATTAACGGGAAACATACACGAGCAAATACGCGAACACAGGCACACGAAGACACGCACGCACTGACATATGTACAGAATTACATACATGCCACTGGGGCACGTAACCGGTGACACGCGGACAACAACAACAACAACAACCGCAGTTTTCCACTCAGTGGCTGACGTCAACACGGCGCTTAAGCCAGGCTAGGTGCACTTTGAGGCCACGTGAAGTATCGAAGGTACTAAACACTCAGACACTAACACACGCGCACAGACGAACACGCGAATACTCGCACACGCCAATACACTCACGAATACTCACCACACACTCACGAATACTCACCACACACTCACGAATACTCACCACACACTCACAAATACTCACCACACACTCACGAATACTCATCAACACACTCACAAATACTCACCACACACTCACGAATACTCACCACACACTCACGAATACTCACCACACACTCACGAATACTCACCACACACTCACGAATACTCACCACACACTCACGAATACTCATCAACACACTCACAAATACTCACCACACACTCACGAATACTCACCACACACTCACGAATACTCACCACACACTCACAAATACTCACCACACACTCACGAATACTCATCAACACACTCACGGATACTCACCACACACTCACGAAAACCCACCACACACTCACAAATACTCCCACACACTCACGAATACTCACCACACACTCACGAATACTCACCACACACTCACGAATACTCATCAACACACTCACAAATACTCACCACACACTCACGAATACTCACCACACACTCACGAATACTCACCACACACTCACGAATACTCACCACACACTCACGAATACTCACCACACACTCACAAATACTCATCAACACACTCACAAATACTCACCACACACTCACGAATACTCACCACACACTCACAAATACTCACCACACACTCACGAATACTCATCAACACACTCACAAATACTCACCACACACTCACGAATACTCATCAACACACTCACAAATACTCACCACACACTCACGAATACTCACCACACACTCACAAATACTCACCACACACTCACGAATACTCATCAACACACTCACAAATACTCACCACACACTCACAAATACTCACCACACACTCACAAATACTCACCACACACTCACAAATACTCACCACACACTCACGAATACTCACCACACACTCACAAATACTCACCACACACTCACGAATACTCACCACACACTCACGAATACTCACCACACACTCACGAATACTCACCACACACTCACGAATACTCATCAACACACTCACAAATACTCACCACACACTCACAAATACTCACCACACACTCACGAATACTCACCACACACTCACAAATACTCACCGACACACTCACGGATACTCACCACACACTCACAAATACTCACCACACACTCACGAATACTCACCACACACTCACGAATACTCATCAACACACTCACAAATACTCACCACACACTCACGGATACTCACCACACACTCACAAATACTCATCAACACACTCACAAATACTCACCGACACACTCACGGATACTCACCACACACTCACGAATACTCACCACACACTCACGAATACTCACCACACACTCACAAATACTCACCACACACTCACAAATACTCACCACACACTCACGAATACTCACCACACACTCACAAATACTCACCACACACTCACAAATACTCACCGACACACTCACAAATACTCACCACACACTCACGAAAACCCACCACACACTCACAAATACTCACCGACACACTCACGAATACTCACCACACACTCACAAATACTCACCACACACTCACGAATACTCACCACACACTCACGAATACTCACCACACACTCACGAATACTCACCACACACTCACAAATACTCACCGACACACTCACGAATACTCACCACACACTCACAAATACTCACCACACACTCACGAATACTCACCTACACACTCACAAATACTCACTAACACACTCACGAATACTCACCACACACTCACGAATACTCACCTACACACTCACAAATACTCACCGACACACTCACGAATACTCACCACACACTCACAAATACTCACCACACACTCACAAATACTCACCACACACTCACGGAAACCCACCACACACTTACAAATACTCACCACACACTCACCGACACACTCACGAATACTCACAAACACTCACCGACACACTCACGAATACTCACAAATACTCACCGACACACTCACGAATACTCACCAACACTCACAAATACTCACTAACACACTCACAGATACTCACAAATACTCATCACACACTCACGAATACTCACAAATACTCACCACACACTCACGAATACTCACCAACACACTCACACTCACCGACACACTCACGGATACTCACCAACACTCACAAATACTCACTAACACACTCACAGATACTCACAAATACTCATCACACACTCACGAATACTCACAAATACTCACCACACACGAATACTCACCAACACACTCACACTCACCGACACACTCACGGATACTCACCACACACTCACAAATACTCACCACACACTCACGAATACTCACCAACACACTCACACTCACCGACACACTCACAAATACTCACCACACACTCACCAACACACTCACAAATACTCACCGACACACTCACGGATACTCACCGACACACACTGGCACGCAATCACAGCAGCGTCTCGTTGGGCCCTCGTTGCTGAGCCGGTGTGATCGGGCCCGCCCGGCCTCCCGCCCGCGTCTCGCACACCACGACCCCGTGGCCCGTGGCGTCGCGCTATATTTAGTCAAAAGCCATCGGAACGAACCGCAGGAGCCTCTCTCATCCTCTGGCTCGCGATGCGTCGCTTCATCATCGGCCGACCGGGGATGACTTCCCTCGCCCTCCGTCTGGTGAGTCCATCCGGGGCCAGTGTCGCCGCCAGCTCAGCGCCGTGTTATGTGGCCACCGCTTTGAGTTTCGTGGTTTGTACCTCGTGCGACACTGCGAACGCGGTTTCACGCCGAGACATGTGCGTTGATGTTTATCGCTACAGCCACCGACTTGCCTCTGGCTTTCCCCGGCAACAGGAATGTTTGGTAGTGACTTTCGCAAAGTATTGTGACGTGCTTTGGGATCTTGAGGACAGGGTGCGGATTCAGCCATTTAAGAGCAGTTACCGTGCACGTATACAGACCGGGTCCTGTGACCCGGCTACCGTGTGTAGTCATGCCGGGTACCGTGTGTAGCAAGGCCGTAGCCATGGAGTCAACATTGGGGGAGACCAAATCTTCCAGGGGGTCTAGGCCCCCCCCCCAGAAAAAATCTAAATTTGAAAACAAATTTCCTGCCATTTCCTGCCTAAAATATAAAAAAATAATTCACTACCACATGGGATGGACTTTTTATTTATTTTTTTACGATAATTTCAAATAGTGTATTGTATTACATTGATCTGTTTTTTCTTTTTTACATTTTATTGTTTCATTGTATGTAATGACAGAGATTAGGGATTTATAAAGTACAACCATAACCACAATCATATAATTAATCAGAAATCTATGCATTTTTATATGAAGACAAGTCCAGATATTGTGGGCAAGGTTTAGCAATTTTTTAAAATATTGTTTATAGAAATATATTGGGGGGGGGGGCATTTTGAACATATTTGAATATTGTTTGTCACGCCTGATGATGATTGCTTGTGTTGCAATCGAAACGTCGTAATTTATTTATTTCTGTTTTTTTATTTTTTATTTAAAAAATTTCACCTAGGTGACTTTACCGAAAGAACCAAAGAGTATGGATCCTTGCAGTCACTAAAACTTCACATCTAGAAGGGATGTGTCCCCCCCAATAGAAATGATAATTACGACCTTGGTGTGTAGTCAGTGCCGGATTAAGCGAGTGCGGGGCCTGTCGCATGTGTTATAACGGGGCCCTAAATAAATAACATATACATATTAATACACAAAAAATTTACTTACACAGTAAAGTAATTGTATTTTTCATTTGCTATACAGCCAGATAATACGACAAATCGTTAACCTTAAACACCCAGTAGTTCATAAAAGATGAAGGCAGTTTTGTACTATAATAATAGAGCAAGTGCAGAATCACTAAACCGGAATTGATGCTTGAAAGCTTTTGCTCCTAGGATAATCCGGCACCGTGTGCGGTAATGCCAGCACCGTGTGTGGTAATGCCAGCACCGTGTGTGGTAATGCCAGCACCGTGTGTGGTAATGCCAGCACCGTGTGTGGTAATGCCAGTACCGTGTGTGGTAATGCCAGGTCACGTGTGTGGTAATGTCAGTACCGTGTGTGGTAATGCCAGCACCGTGTGTGGTAATGCCAGCACCGTGTGTGGTAATGCCAGTACCGTGTGTGGTAATGCCAGCACCGTGTGTGGTAATGCCAGTACCGTGTGTGGTAATGTCAGTACCGTGTGTGGTAATGCCAGGTCACGTGTGTGGTAATGCCAGCACCGTGTGTGGTAATGCCAGCACCGTGTGTGGTAATGCCAGCACCGTGTGTGGTAATGTCAGTACCGTGTGTGGTAATGTCAGTACCGTGTGTGGTAATGCCAGGTCACGTGTGTGGTAATGCCAGCACCGTGTGTGGTAATGCCAGCACCGTGTGTGGTAATGCCAGCACCGTGTGTGGTAATGCCAGTACCGTGTGTGGTAATGTCAGTACCGTGTGTGGTAATGCCAGGTCACGTGTGTGGTAATGCCAGCACCGTGTGTGGTAATGCCAGCACCGTGTGTGGTAATGCCAGTACCGTGTGTGGTAATGTCAGTACCGTGTGTGGTAATGCCAGGTCACGTGTGTGGTAATGCCAGCACCGTGTGTGGTAATGCCAGCACCGTGTGTGGTAATGCCAGCACCGTGTGTGGTAATGCCAGTACCGTGTGTGGTAATGCCAGCACCGTGTGTGGTAATGCCAGTACCGTGTGTGGTAATGTCAGTACCGTGTGTGGTAATGCCAGGTCACGTGTGTGGTAATGCCAGCACCGTGTGTGGTAATGCCAGCACCGTGTGTGGTAATGTCAGTACCGTGTGTGGTAATGCCAGTACCGTGTGTGGTAATGCCAGGTCACGTGTGTGGTAATGTCAGTACCGTGTGTGGTAATGCCAGCACCGTGTGTGGTAATGCCAGGTCACGTGTGTGGTAATGCCAGTACCGTGTGTGGTAATGCCAGCACCGTGTGTGGTAATGTCAGTACCGTGTGTGGTAATGCCAGGTCACGTGTGTGGTAATGCCAGGTCACGTGTGGTAATGCCAGTACCGTGTGTGGTAATGCCAGTACCGTGTGTGGTAATGCCAGGTCACGTGTGTGGTAATGCCAGGTCACGTGTGTGGTAATGCCAGTACCGTGTGTGGTAATGCCAGCACCGTGTGTGGTAATGCCAGTACCGTGTGTGGTAATGCCAGGTCACGTGTGTGGTAATGCCAGGTCACGTGTGGTAATGCCAGTACCGTGTGTGGTAATGCCAGTACCGTGTGTGGTAATGCCAGTACCGTGTGTGGTAATGCCAGTACCGTGTGTGGTAATGCCAGGTCACGTGTGTGGTAATGCCAGGTCACGTGTGGTAATGCCAGTACCGTGTGTGGTAACGCCAGTTCTGTGTGCGGTAATGTCAGCACCGTGTGTGGTAATACCAGGTCACGTGTGTGGTAATGCCAGGTCACGTGTGTGGTAATGCTAGGTCACGTGTGTGGCAATGCCAGGTCACGTGTGTGGTAATGCCGGGTAAATTGTTTCGTGACATTCTTGGTCACATGTAGGGGAGGTGATTCGGGGGCATTTTCAGGTTGAGTTTGACGACTCCCCGCTCCAAGGAGTTGTCGACGCGAGCGTCAGTGCCCTCCTCACCCCGCCAGGGGCCATGGGGATGGATGTTCGTGCGAGTCGACTGTGGCCCTCTCTGTGTTTCCGCCAGCGAGTTTGACCCAGCAATGGAGCGGAGTTGGTGGGTGGCGCACGAGCCCAGATAATGAGGATTTGTTTTTTAAATCACTGCTTGCTTCCGTCTGCCGTGAAAATTAGAACAGCAACAGGATATACTAGAATGACGTACGGGCCAAATGACCCTTCAGATCAGAGGCAATCGTCATTAAAGTAGAGGAAGTTGGCCGGATAAATATAATCTCAGTCGATCTCTCTTCCCTCCCCTTCCACGCGTACTCTTAAGAACGGCCACTTCCCCCAAAACCTCAGCTTGGTGTATATTTTGATTCGATCTGTTTCCCCATCTTCCACCTCTCATCGTGCAAAGGGCCACTGCGCCACACCATTATCTTCTTGTGCATCCCACGCGGCCGCGCCGTACAGCTCCACCGATTCGGGTTTTTTTTTCGGTTTGTACCGCGCGTATTGTTTGGCATGATGTCTGACGTTTCACTCACCGTGCTGGGACCTTCTTCGGAAACTGAGCTGAACCGAATTGAGTTCCTGAAGATGCTCCCATTTCGCATGGAACACACACAGGAGAGATATCCAATGGCCGTTTGACCGGTGGAGAAGGTCAATGTTCAGAGCGAACGGGGAGAGTTTATATTTGGGTACGGCTGGCATTTAACAGAGGCGCCGAGGCGCACACACGTGTCCTGGTGGCTATTTAACCCCATCACCTGCGAGACTAATTGTGACTGTGCCCTAGTACTGTGTAAGTATTCATCACCACCGACACCGCTACAATCGTAACGCACCCGTGTAATCAATATTGTACAGCACTTACAATCGTCTGGCGGAGCGGTGGTGCAGTGGTTGTGACCCCAGCGACGTGACTTCCAATTGTGGCCGGTCGCGGCTGACCTCACGATATTTAAAACCAGCCCCCCCCCCGCCCCCCACTCCACCAACCTACAGTGACCAGCGCGGTGAAGTATGGTCAAATAACCCCCGTGGCCGACACAGCTTTGCAGGGCTTTTACCCAGCAGTGGAATAACAAAGAGCTGCAAATGATCAGCTAATCAAAGAGTGTATCAATTGTGGTAGACACGCTTATGAATATTACGTTATCTCGTGTCATAGCAACGCTAGTTATATTGCTTGTTTTCAACATCGCCAACAGGCTCGTTTCTCCGCCTCCTGTAGTCAGTCAGTCAGTCGAGATGCCTGCAGCACGCAGCGAGCAAGCGGCAGTCACCTTAACCGCGCCTTGACCGCCACCGAGCTGAGTTAACCCCAAGGGGACACTCGCTCTCAAGGAACCTCTCCCGTTTCCTTTGCGACACAACATGTGATCTCAGCGAACAATGCAAGTGCAGGGTTTGTGAGCGTGTGTGTGTACTAGTGGGAGCGGTGGCACAGCGGTTAGCGCGCTGCGCTACAAACTCGGCGACCCGAGTTCGATTTCCGCTCACGGTCACCACCAGTGGCGATTATCTAAGCCGGAGCTGGGCCTCTCCTAGGCCGACGCAGCCTAAAAAATTAGTACCTGGTGCGGGGTGTAAACATTTGCACTGGAGAGACAAAGGCGGCCGGGCGTGGTGCTGGCCACCCACCCCCTCGTGTGCCGTGCTGACCTTCAAAGGTGCTCGTTAACAGCACTTGCCCCAACAGTCTGTTAAGGCTATACGGGGGATCTTTGTTGTGTACATGTGAGTGTGGGGAGCGGTAGCACAGTGGTTAGCGCACTGCGATTGGAACAATGCGACCCGAGTTCGATTTCCGCTCACAACCAACATCAGTGCCGAATGTCTAAACCGTTCCTGGGCCTCCCTGGGGTTCAATCAGCCAGTACTGGTGTGTGGCACAGGGGAGACAAAGGCGGGCGGGCGTAGTGCTTGCCCAACTACCCTCCTTATGCTCCGTATTGGCCTTCATATGGGTGCTCAGTGAGACAGCACTTGCCCAACCCTCTGAAGGAGGCTATACGGTGTTGACTGTGTTTGTTTTGTGAGTTGCGCCCTCCGAGGCTCACTTTCGCTCTCACACGAGCCACGACGACACGAACCTTAAATCTGCCGTGAGCCGCGGTGCAGTGCGAGAGAGACGAGGAGAGGATAGAGAAGAGTGAGGGGCGCAGCGCTCCGTCCGTGCGGGTCCCGCAGTCGACGCCGAGCGGTGCACGTGTGACAGTGCGCGCGCAATCGCGCGTGCGCGCGCACGTGCGCGCGTGCGCTATCACACGCGCGCCCAGTTCCACGCGTTTGACTATCCACGGAGCGATGTGCCTGCCACCAATTCCTTCGCTGTGTTATTGCCGTATTCTCCGCATTTTAAGACGCTCTCGGGTTATAAGACGCACTCCGAATCTGCGTCATTGAAGTTTAACAAATCTGGTCACACGCACACACCTATCGGATTATAGGAGGCACCCTCAACGTTTGCTTTAATGAAAGGAAAAAGGTTTTAATGGGTCTCATCATGGGTAGAATACGGTAGTAGGATCCGATGTTCAAGTATACATGCAGCTCCTTTTGTGAATGCCCTGCAGGATTGTGGGGGTTATTTGGCCACGTGGGCCAGTGGGATTGTGAGCCCGTCTGTGCGGACGTTTTGACTGTTTTCCACAGGTACCGACATACAAAACGTGACTCTACAATGAATTGGCCCGATGCAGGATCCTCCTGAAAGAGAGTTATGGGGCTCCGTGAGGATATCTTGAAGACACGAACATCGTGATGAATTTTCAGTGTTTTATGTATTTTGCATTGCATAAGGTTATATTGAGCATGTGATGTTCAATACAAATAACTACATCCTCACCGGGTGGCATGAAGCACATTAGTCCACATATATACAACCTGACACATGCAGCAGAGTCTTATTGTCCCGTCTTCCTGCGTTGTACGCGGGATAATTGGTGAAGTACATCGCCTGCCTTTGCTACACAGGGCGATCCACTTACAGACACCCCACTAAACCAACGTATACATCCCAGAGAAACGACATTATAATGAATAATCTCTACACGCCTTCCACCAATCTCAATGGACGTATTACATATGTTTACACTCTCTGTAAAATATGCAGCTATCGCCTTCACGATATTCCTGTTGAGAAGATGGTCATCAGAATCAGTATTGAGAAAATGAAAGTTCGCTATTGTATAATATTCATGCTATAGCTTAATATCATACTGCTGTTAAAAGTATGACTAGATTTTCCTGGCTGGCTGCTATCTGAGCTCCTCTCCACATCAACAACAAGTGTCTTGTCAGTGGCTGCGGGCCGTTACCACCGAACCTAGCTGGGTAACTGGCTGCACGGGATTTTCCGTATATCAAGTAAGCGCTGAAACCGTGGAAGCAGCTTGTAAGACATACAATAGACATCGACACGAAAGAGGTGGCAGCAACGAATGCAGAACTCTGAAATAGCTCCAGAATTTCTATTTAAAGCTTTCGTGACTGCAGGGATGGCTGCTTGCGTTGTGGCCGAAACGTCGTGAGAATTATTTTATTATGTTTTATTTTTATTATTTTATTACTTCCCTTCTACGTGACTTTACCGAAAGAACCAAGAAGATAGCTCCAGAACTCATCTATTCGTGCTCCGATTAATGCAATTATTTCGCCAGAATATTCCTTAAATCCTGGAGAATATAAAACAATGTCACGAAACGTATTATCTGGGTATGTTGTCATTGCATGAGAGCGGAGAGTGCGAGTGTAGCGCTCCGAGTCGAGGGGCAGGACCGCGAGACGTCGTCACGGGTCTCCGTCTCTCATCTTCCGTTGCTGAGTGATGACTTTTCGACTCGCCTGTTTCACGAACACAAACGAAACACATCGAAACAAATGCCCACCAAATTGCACAAATGTACGTGTTCCGAGGGCTGTTGACGTGGAGAATGTACAAAAACGAGGGCAGCCGAAAGGCGTCGAGATTGTCCAACGTAGATCGCAGGCCTGGAAATCAGAACGCGCAGAGTCCCTGGATCATGAATCTCTAATAGAGCTCAGCACGTCCGTCATCAACACTGCATGAAAAAGAAAAACGTCTACAATAGGCCACGTTTCAGACAATGGCCCTTCTATATTGACGAATGTTTCGAGTTTTGTTTGTGTTTGTTACGCCACTGCCATCACAGTATCTCACATAATTACGATGATAACAAAGCACGTTCGCGTGGCCTCGGACCCTGTGATTATTATTCGAAGGCTGCTGCCTTCCTTGTTAGCTGTGATTATAAATACGAACTAAATAAGCCACACGGAGCAATCCCCGTGCACTTCCTCGTTATCTCGTCGGCCTGGCCGTCACCCCCAGGACTCCCTTCGCCGTCCTCTGCCCCCACGCACGAGAAGGCGCCTCCCTTCCTCTCCACCACAAACACAAATCCAACAGCGGATTTTTGCGTCGCCAGAATTTATAGATAAACTCTTTTCGTAATTTCCTTACTTTAAAAAACGCGTTCCTGCCAATTGCATTGTAATAAGGTTCGGTTTGCAGACTGGCACTTCTAGTGTTCCAGCAACTCAAACAGGGGTTGGTAGGACGTGCAGAGATGCGAGATGCGAGCTATTGGAGCTATGAAGTACGTTTCTCTGGTGACCTCGTGATGCCGTGACTGCTGCTGGGGTCAAGTTGGATGGGCCTGGGTAGTAGTAGCAGTACGGCTGCTTCCGAAGGGAGAAGCGTTCCACCAGAGTGGAGCGGCCACCGCTGTCGCCCGCTCGAGCGTGAAGCTCCGGGCCAGGCTGCGTCCAGCACGGCTCCTCGGGGTCTTGAAAACGAGGCGTCGAAGACATGCATGTACTGTATGTGCGTTGAACTTCTTTCGCACCATACATAGCCAACCGTGCTAATCAGATGTGCGGTATCATAATAACTATCATCCTCACGATGAGCAATGGTAAATCCACTGCTGGATGAAGGCCTAGCACCAGCGCACGAGACAAATTATTCGCTCCATCTCCCCGATGGACGTGCTCTTGAACACGTTCCATTCCTTTCGCTGCTACTGTAACCACGGCGTGTGTCCCCCTCCCCCCGCACGTTAGCACAATCGACCAAGCGGCTGCAGACGAGACTGGAAGCGCGTTCACGCTCTGCAAGGACGCGCACAAGGGCAGGCAAACAGCAGAAGAGCACAGCGTGTGCGTGGCGACCAAACAGAGCGGGAAGCAGCAAGAGTTTATTCAAATACAATCAGTTAAACAAATATGGTTTGTTCAGGAATGTGAGGAATCTGACCACTTGACCATGAGCAGACATCTGTCAGACCTATTTGCTTGCGACAAGTCAAACACGTGTTTTATACGCGGGCTCTTTTTTTGAAAAGTTGCGCCCGGAATGGGAACGCAGCCTTGACGTTGGGAAATTGCCAGTGAGCAGCAGCACGATACAGCAGCATTTAAACAATGAATACATCATGTGCAAGTTCTATAAACGCTCACACGGGATGCCATAGTTTGCCATTCACGAGCCTCCATAATGCGAATTCAAATATAATCAGTGGTGCAAGGTAAGACTTGGAAATGGGGAAAAATGTGTCGAAATAATGGATTACTTCTCATCGCATCGCGCTGCACCATTTCTGTGGGGCTTTTCTCGTTGCCATGAAGCACCGCGTGGTGCACTCTGGGCAGTGTGGTGCACTCTGGGCAGTGTGGTGCACTCTGGGCAGTGTGGTGCACTCTGGGCAGTGTGGTGCACTCTGGGCAGTGTGGTGCCACTCTGGGCAGTGTGGTGCACGCCACTCTGGGCAGTGTGGTGCACTCTGGGCAGTGTGGTGCACTCTGGGCAGTGTGGTGCACTCTGGGCAGTGTGGTGCACTCTGGGCAGTGTGGTGCCACTCTGGGCAGTGTGGTGCACGCCACTCTGGGCAGTGTGGTGCACTCTGGGCAGTGTGGTGCACTCTGGGCAGTGTGGTGCACTCTGGGCAGTGTGGTGCACTCTGGGCAGTGTGGTGCACGCCACTCTGGGCAGTGTGGTGCCACTCTGGGTCTTGTGATACGCTCTGGGTCCGTGTGGTGCGCTCTGGGCAATGTGGCGCCACTCTGGGTCTTGTGATGCGCTCTGGGCAGTGTGGTGCACTCTGGGCAGTGTGGTGCACTCTGGGCAGTATGGTGCACGCCACTCTGGGCAGTGTGGTGCCACTCTGGGTCTTGTGATGCACTCTGGGCAGTGTGGTGCACGCCACTGGGTCCGTGTGGTGCACGCCACTCTGGGCAGTGTGGTGCACGCCACTGGGTCCGTGTGGTGCACGCCACTCTGGGCAGTGTGGTGCACGCCACTCTGGGCAGTGTGGTGCACGCCACTCTGGGCAGTGTGGTGCACGCCACTCTGGGCAGTGTGGTGCACGCCACTCTGGGCAGTGTGGTGCACGCCACTCTGGGCAGTGTGGTGCACGCCACTCTGGGCAGTGTGGTGCACGCCACTCTGGGCAGTGTGGTGCACGCCACTCTGGGTCGTGTGGCGGGACGAGGTTCCTCTCGGTGAGGCTTGCGACCCAATTGGCTTTGCACGGTGGACGATTCAATCCCCTCCACTGGCAGCGAGTTTTGCTACATTTATCTCACCATTTACATTACATTCCTGAAGCAGCACTTTTTTTCCATCTTATACAGAGAAAACAATTTCACAATCCGCGTTTTTATTTTCCAGAAAAAAAATGTCTCAGTAATCCCTTCTGAGCGGGGTGTTTGGGATTTTTTTTTGCAAATCCACATCCGTTTTTTAGCCTGAGAGTAACCCCCCTCCCCACACACACACACGAGCGATTAAACCTCAAATTCGACACAGACAAGTTTCAAACCTATTTTCTCTCATGCCCATCGCCCAGCCACCTCACAGGGCGGCCAATTACGCCATATGAATGACCCACAAACACTGCCTCCAGGCGTACACCACCACCACCACCGCAATCGTGGGAATTAAAAGCGGTCGGTGATGAAGTCGTCAGGTGGTGGCTTTCCGGAGCTCCCTCGTCGCCTCCCCATCGCCTCCCTGCACCCACAACGACGCTCTGCGTCCCCCCGAGGCCTCTCGCCGTGCCACCAGTCCTCTCGGTCGATCGCGTCCCCACCACCTGGCCATCTCGGTTCTCGTCCTACGCAGCTGCGCGCTTTGATTTCCACGCCGCGTTTCTACGACGCCGATCGCCTCATTTGGCCATTTCCTGTGTTTAGCTGGCTCGCCGAAGGATGGAATATTTCTCCTCCCCGTTCTCTCCTTGTATAGAACGGCTTTGGAACTCCCATCTTTCCAACCTCAAATAACCTGACGACGATAAATAAATAAGCATGTCGAATCTCACTATCCTGACATTAGTTATCCTTGCTTGCTGGCCACGTCGCATTGTAGACCTTAGGACCTCGGCTTATCAACTCGGACTGAACAAAATAAGCGACAGTAATGAGTAAGGATCAGTCCAGGCCACGTTGTCTTGCGCATATATTTGAACCATTTTGAGAGTGCACAGTGTTTACGCCTCCGTCTAAGCGCAGGATTTTGCAACCTTTCCACGTCTCACTTTTAAAACAACGTGTGGCGTGTGAGTCAATACTCTCTACGTTACCCTGTTAATCATAACAAGAACGTTAATGTTCTACTAAAATTATAACATGCGTTTCCAATTTTCTGAGCAAACAAGAATGAAAAAAAAGCGACCTTGTATGATAACATCAACACTGATGCGATCACCTTGGAAGGGGGATTTTACACGTGCTGCCCAGAATGCCGCGCAACATTTGCCGCATTCTTACTTCTCATTCTTACTTCTCATTCTTACTTCTCATTCTTTCATTTCATTCTTACTTTTCATTCTTAGTTTTCATTCTTAGTTTTCATTCTTACTTTTCATTCTTAGTTTTCATTCCCACTTTTCACTCTTACTTTTCATTCTTAGTTTTCATTCTTACTTTTCATTCTTTCTTTCCATTCCTACTTTTCATTCTTGCTTCTCATTCTTTAATTTCATTCTTACTTTTCATTCTTAGTTTTCATTCTTACTTTTCATTTTTACTTTTCATTCTTAGTTTTCATTCTTATTTCTAATTCTTACTTTTCATTCTTACTTCTCATTCTTACTATTCATTCTTTCTTTTCATTCTTACTTTTCATTCTTAGTTTTCATTCTTACTTTTCATTCTCGCTTCTCATTCGCGGCTCAACGTCGCGATGGCAGCTGCAGGGCCTCTACGTGCATTTTACGCTCGGTGTATTTTTGGGGATTGTAGAACAGAAATAGAATGTGTTTCGTTTCACAAAGGCAGTATTGTGTGAACGGTCTGCGATGCGGAGAATTGCTTGTGGAGAAATGCAGGGGGGGAACAGGCCCTTTTATAGGAATGGCGTGTTTTTAGCACCTTTGCTGAATAATTTCCAGTTCAACTCAATTAAAACAACGTTCACACTATGGCATTACTATACTCACGTAAATATAAAATTTATAGATTCTATCTACGTGACTTTACCGAAAGAACCAAAGAGTATGGAGTCCTGCAGTCACGAAAGCTTCAAATATAGCATTACTGTTGAGCTGTATGAATTTGGGGTTTTAAAGACTTTTTAATAATTTTATTCCATGGCTGGATCGGGTTCAGGCGGTCATTTTAGACTTTCACTCACTTTTACCCAGCTTTTTTTTTCTGGCAACAAAACAGGTGTTGAGATGTTAAAACACCAAACTGAAACCTTTAATAAGGAATCATGTCTGCATTAACCACAATACTTGTGGTCAGAATGCAAATAAAAAACACTGATATAATACGCATTGACTTTGAAACTGATTGGTCCACACCAAAGACAGCTTTCTTTTAAGCCTCGCCTTAAAACGGTGCTAGACCAGAGGACGCCAAAAGGCGTACAGCACAAAGTCAACGCACTAGCAGAGTAACGAGAGCTCGGGGCGAGCAGCTACATCATGGGACCTCCTTTGCCAGTACCACAATATGAGAATAGGTATTCCCCTGACGAACAGTCGTTTCATCAAGATGTGTGGCCAGCGTGGAGGAGGAGGCCTATCCTCCCCGAGATGGCTTCTCGAAAGCTCCCTGCAGTAGCTGATGCCCTTCTTCCAGCAGTGGCGTGAGCGAGACGTTCCTGGGCTGTGGTTTTAGTTCAAACTTGTCTGGCGACGGCTTGCCCCTCGATCATCAACTAAACATTTGACGGTCAAATCTCCTTCCCATTCCGCCGTACACGTACGTGGAGAAACGCCACCGTCCAGACGCAAGGCTGCGACTGCTCAAACGGTGAGGCCCAGGGTGTACCCCGCTGGGTGAGTCGGTGAGCCGGTGATGCCAATGATGATTTACACATTTGGGTGCCCGTCTCTCAATCAGATTAATCCACCGTGGATCTTCCACCAAGTCGTGACTATGTTATGAATCCCTATAGGACGACGGGCTCACTCGACCGCCCACACTAACTGTAGGTGTGACCTCAAACGCATCAGAGCGTGGAGCTGAGGGCAACTTTGCTGTCTCGGTTCAAATCTGCGCTGTGTAAACGCCACGCACACCAGGCGTCTGTGTGAGTGCCCTGACGATGCGATGTGGGTGGATCCCCGCTATCCGAGCATTTTCACTCCGTTGTCTCTTTTCCACAACTTCTCAAGAGCGTATGCACGTGTTGAACTTCTTTCGCGCCGTACGTAGCCAACCGTGCTCATCGGAGGTGCGATGGAAGGACAACAAACTAAACACAAAGAGCAGTTTTAAAGAAATTCGTTTAAATCTTTAAGTGAAAGTGCATAACTCCAGTGGCTTCCTAATATCATATCAGGAGGTGTTAACTCTTATCTCTTACAACTTTAATAGTGCTGCTTGTTGCTGGCCACTTGGCGTTTTGGGCCTGTGCTCAGAAACCGTGATTTAAACAAATTTTACAACAAATTTGACAGCGTTCATTTAGTCTCATCATCATCCAATAGGTAGTCCACTCTTAGTTATTAAATGTAATTAGCTGTGAGTATTCCCTCGCTATGGATATCCCGGAGCCGAGAGTAGTGCCCAGCTCTTGGTATCCCGAGGCTGTGGCAGAGGTCGCAACCGGGTACCCGATACCCGTACCCTACCCGATACCCGGCTACCCGTACCCGGTCGGGTACGGGTACCCGTTTGCGACCCTGGTGCGGCCGGGTACGGGTACGGGTAGGCCGTGAGTCACTGGTCACTCATTTCCCAACGTCTTGTCTCTTCTCACAATTCAAGTTCCTAGAATCAACCCACCCACGCCTGCAACATGGCTTCATCCCAGAGGTCGCAATCAGGTACCCGATACCCGTATCCTACCCGTACCCGGCCGGGTAGGGTACGGGTACGGCCGGGTACGGGTACCCGTTTGCGACCCTGGTGCGGCCGGGTACGGGTACGGGGGGTAAGGAATCAAAACGCGTTTGCGACCTCTGGGCTGTGGGCATGGCTTGGCGAGGCCTTCATCCGGCAGTGGACTTACAAATGGGCATGAGCCTGACGAATAAATGAAGCTGTAAGATATTGAAAGTAATTTTCCACTTGGGATTTTAAGGTTTAGCCTCGTAAAATATGACCTCATATGATCTGGGCATTTAAAGCGTGCTCAGAATGTTGTACTGTGTCACGGGTCGTGTCACGAGGCAATACATTTCAGCTCAAAACAACTCATGAGGGGGCCTCCTGTCCCGTGGCACACGTAATAAAGGCGGCGTTGTTATTCAATCGGTGGCCTGCGCGTTGTTATTGCAGCATCGGCTACTCGGTGAGGAGGCGGGCGTGTGCGCGCTGTGCGTTACGATAACGAGCGGAGCGTGAGCGGTTTAGTCATGACCGCGCGTTATCCTTCACCAGGCCTGCTGCTGGCACTGGGGGGGGGGGGGACACACACAAAGCTTTTGTTAAACAATAAATAATCGGCCAAACATCGGTTGCAGCGCAATTGCATCCAATGAGCATCGCAATAGAGTCGGCAAAATTCGCTCCCTCTCTGCCCACTCCGTTCACCCCATAGGAGGCTTCAGTGCTGAGATTTGTAACTGCAATAAAAAAAACTTTGAAGAAAGCAATACTGCGTGTCAGTGTTACATTAAATGGTTTTCATTCCATGGCAGTTGAGCGAAATATGTTTATTGGTAAGAGCTTCACTTGTTTTTTTATTCATAATCATATGAAATACGTAAAACAGGTATTTTATTGCCGTGTCATTGTAATTATATAAATGTTGAAGCCTTACGGCCCTTCCTCAATGCAATGTTGACGAGGCCCAAGCAACCCACGCTGGTGGGGGTTATTTGACCATACTTCACCACACCAGTCAGTGCACCTTGATCTCGGCGTGGGAGCACACAGGAGTACAATGCAACAATGGACTGTGTTGCATTGCCATCTGCTCTCCACCGCACAGCGCTGAAGCCTATAACCTAAAACACATATAACCTAAAACACATATAACCTATAACACCTATAACCTATAACACCTATAACCTATAACACCGATAACCTATAACACCTATTACCTATAACACCTATAACCTATAACACCTATAACACCTATAACCTATAACACCTGCCGTGCTTTGTGGTCGTCCATTCAAGCACTCTCCGGACTCGACGCTGCTTAGCATCCGAGATCTGACGATACTTGATCATACACTTTAACATATACTAAGAACATATACTAATATTTTAGTTCTAACTACGTGACTTTACCGAAAGAACCAAAAAGTATGGATTCCTGCAGTCACGAAAGCTTCAAATCAATACTAATATTTTTTTTTTTCAAATGTTTGTTCTTTTAATTTTGTCGGGTCTTCCGGGTTGAATTGGGCCACTGGCAACCACTCTGGCCGCGACTGTAGAATTTGTTCAAGTAACCTCCAGCGAGCCAGCGACCCCAGCTCAGGCTCAGATCTCCTCCCCTCGGTTCATCCGGGGCGACCGATCCCCCCCCCCCCCACTGGGCCCAGTGTCCACGCCGAGCCTCGCGACTCGCCTGGCCAGCAGGAACGTTCATAGTCCGGGCAGCCACCCGCGTGACGTGCCCGCCGCACGTGCGTCCACTCGGCCGGCTGATTACGAAAGAGCCGCTTTTGATGTGCCCCGAGGCGTGTGACGGACTTGAAGTGCCCGCTCGCCAGGTGGAGCCAGGAACTGGACAATCAAACGCACGTGCTCTCCGACTCGGACCCAAATGTCACCGCGCCAGATTGCAAGCGTGCGTTTGGCATTTCTAGCGAGGCTTGGGCGTCTTGTGGCAGCCCAGACGTCAGTGGAATCGTGTTCGCACGCACGCACGCACTAATTGTTGGAGGGAGACAACTGCAGAGCTCGGAAAGAAAGCGCACGCCAAGGGCAGTTATTGAAGTTGGATTGGTGTCAACATGATGAAATAAAGAGGTGAACAAGAGCAGGAAGGAATGCTTTGAAAAGCAGCATACATACTTGGTCGATACAAACGTTGCCGATACAGACAATTTCAATGAGTACATATTTCAAGCCACCACAAAAAGATAATAAACGCAAAGTTTAAAGGGAACGCGCTGAAAAGTGAACAAAGAAGCGTGCAGATGCATCCCGCACCGCTGACTAGCACGGTTGGCTATGTACGGCGCGAAAGAAGTTCAACAATCATCATCATCAGCAGCAGCCATCGTCTATTCACCTGTATGTGAAGACATCTGCTATTTGCATTTTCCCCTGATTCATCCGCTCCTTGTTCTGTATCTCGGTGTAAGTCCAGGTGTGTATATAAGTTGAATTTCTTTCGCACCGTACATAGCCAACCGTGCTCATAGGAGGTGCGGGATATGATGATGACATCCGCAACTTCTTTAACATCATGGACCACTCATGCTATATTCAGATGTGAGTCATTAAACAAAACAAAGACAACACGAGTGTGTCCCTCACCTTGACAACAGAACTGTTCGTGCAACTCTCGCCAGGTTTAAACGCAAACGCCTCCAACATCAGCGGAGGCGTCCGCTGGTCGTGTGACGTCACAAAGCCTTGCCACGTGTTTTTTTTTCTTGGAAAAAGTCCTTCGTCGACCGATCCAAGCAAACCCATCATGAGAAACAAAGTAGACGTTGTCCCCCGAAGGGAGCTGGGAAGATTGTCGATATAGTAAACAGAGCACACAGAGCACACAGCGGCAGAGTAAACAGCAACCCCGGCCTTGGGCGCGCGATGGCTATTGACGACACACAGATTTGTTTTTTTGTTCCCAAGGATTCAAACGCCGTGTTTGTAACACACGTCTAACTAGTTTAGCTGTGTTAAACACGTCTAGTTAGATGGAGAGTGGCGCTAAAGCGAGCGACCTTGGAAGTGTTTCGCCACGCCGAGAGTTACCTCTGCCTGGTTGCCGGTGTGGAGTCGTACGCGAGAACGCGGGCATGTTTGTTTGTGGAAACTCTGGCATCGACGAAGGACGACAGTGTAATGTGAAGGCAGCGGCGGCGCGGCGCGGTTGGCAAGGGCCCCGGTGCAGGGGATGAAATGGGGGCCCCGACCCTGGCCGGGTTCCCTCACGCTTCGTAGCCACGCCCCTCCTCGCCCGCGCAGCTGCACCGCCTGCGCGCTCGACGGCCACGCAAAGAGACGGAGAGTCCGGGCAGAGCGCGCGGCGGCGCTGTTGAATGCGCGCGCGCAACGCACGTGGTCAGGTGCGCGAAACGTCAACCGCAACGGGACAGAATGCGCCCCCTCTCTCTCTCTCTCGCGTGGTCGTTACATTTAATCAGTCGGCAGGGAGTATCGATTCTGATTGATTGATCAGCTCGAGTTATCCAAGCGAACTTATTTCTTTTTTGAAACAGCTGCCCGGATTTGAGCTGCAGGCCAAACTGCGTCTCACGAATGACTGCGTCTCACATTCAACGGACTCAACGAAATATGAATGCCAGCACATTAAACTTTAGTTCAGGCAAAAAAAAATTCTAATGTAAATGTTTATCGTGTGCTTCAGTCGACAGCGCCACAGATTTATAAAATCGTTAATTTTCTTTTGTTGGCTCAGTGGCTTTTAGTTTAAAATAAATTGCAGGGACCAGATTGATGCTGAGAGTTTCGAGAAATGAATATACACCGATGGATTTTAAATTGACCGAACGGACTGTGCTTAGCAATATACAATTGCAAAACAGTTACGTTTAATTCCGTCCAAATGAAAGATTATCCTGAATCTGCGTTTAGACAGCGAAACAAAACAGAAGGCCCCTTCCTCGCCTTCGGGGCTGCAGCGCTACAGTGGACCTAATTTTCGCGCTTGTTTTCACTGCAGCATACCAGATGTACGGAGTGCCGATTACAGAGTTGCCGATGCACACACTCCGTGGGTCGCTAATCTTGATGCGATTTATTTTACAAACATGCGCACAGAGCAGAGGAAATGTAGTCACGAACGAACTGGAGCAACTATGCAAACTAAAGTCAAATAATTAATAATGGCAAAACACATTTTGTCTGCATCTTTTGCTGAGTCTGTGTGTGGTTTGGGCGGGTCGATTGGAGAGAAGCCAAAAACTAATTCCGTGGTAGTTTTTAAAAATGTATCTTCATCCTCTGCGATGATCTCCCCTGGTGACGCTGTCACTCGTCTGGCTGCAGTGATGTCTGTAATAAAACACGATTTCCGTGTGATACCATTTTCATGATAAGCGATTGTTACGTGTGTAAGAACGGCGAATAGCATTTTCTGCAGGGGTGGGTTGAGGTGGTCCTATATGGGGCTGTGCGATGCCCTTTCTCCCAGCGCTGATATCGGAGCGGGACCCTTCCTCCCCGAGCGCCGCTGGCCCAGCTGGAATAACGCGCAGACTCCTCGTGCTGCCTCCTGGTGTGACGCCTGCATCGCATCGCACGGCTTCTGATCTATCACAGGGCGAGATGGGCGCTCCGATTGGTTCGGTAATCGATGATGATAAATTCGGATAGCACGAAAACACTTGGAGGGAAAGCAAACATCTCTCATCTCTGTTCCAACGTGTGTCGCTGGACGTGCGGTGATGGGTGCGCTTGGCATCATCATCATCATCAGCATCATCATCATCAGCATCATCATCAGCAGCAGCAGCATCATCATCAGCCGCTATGGTCGATCCACTGCTGACGGAAGGCCTCCCCAACCCACCGCCATCTCAGCCCTGCGACAGAATCACCCGGCCAGCACCCGCACGCGCCGACGTCGTGGCGCCATCTCCACTCTCGGCTGGCACCGCTCGTGGCAAGTGTCCAGCACCCTACACCTCACGACCCCTGCGAGCCGTGACGCGCGCTGCGCAGCTCAAGTCCG
The DNA here is from genome assembly GCF_965212315.1 of Lampetra planeri. Taxonomy (NCBI): domain Eukaryota; kingdom Metazoa; phylum Chordata; class Hyperoartia; order Petromyzontiformes; family Petromyzontidae; genus Lampetra; species Lampetra planeri. The sequence goes on along the minus strand of NC_136130.1, from coordinate 11,803,547 downwards.
CTTACTCCTCAACAGTCAACGCCTCTTGCATTTCCTCTCCGCTACATTTGCTCCCATTTCTGTAATTCCCACAATGCACCGCCCCATGCCTCTTTGTAGATAAACGCGGACAATGGAATTGGTCCCGAGAGCGCCCCGACACCAAATTGGATGGAGATGACCCTCGCCGGGACGTCTCCTGTGCTCTGCCAACAGCATCCCGACCACGGGCTCGTCCGCTTTGTTTACCGCTCCAATCTCCCTGCGAGAAATAAAGCGAGAGATGCTTGACACAACTCAAAGCCGAGGAATTCCGGGCACTTGAAGCTACGTGTGGGCACGTCAACTTGGCGGTAAGGGAGTGGGAGAGGTCCCTCCAGCCTGCGGTACTGCCCACTGGAGATGGGCATCACTGCTGACTGTCGCCACCCCACACGCGTGGAGGCGAGGCGCGCGATCTCCAGCGCTGTCTCCTGCCTGTGTTACACTCCACGGCTTCCGTCCTGTCAGGCCATCGAACGATTCATCGATTCAAAATCACGAATCAGTTCTCTTCCATCTTGTTTGTATCGTCTGTCTCATATGTACCACCTTGCTTGCGCCGTTTCATTAGTTGTGTCGCTGGCCAATCAAAAATGAGTCACAGTGATGCATTAGATTCTGCTGCGGTCAGAGGGAGATAAAACAGACCGCTCAAGCCAGGCCGCCCGCGTGGTTATCTGCTGCGTACTTGCAGAGTGTGCCACTCAGAGGCGATCCCATGGCGAGCCGCACGCATTTGGCAACGACTCGCGAAGGAGAATGCATTTGAGTTTGCCGCTCGTGTATTTGTGACGAGGGTCCTGGTCGCGTTGCGCCGGTGGCTTCCCACTGCACCGCGACCTCCGTGACCCCGTCTCCAGCGTTGGCCACGCACAGTGCCATTGGCGATCGCTTTGTCAACATGGTGGGTTGCTGGACCTCCTCTACGTCAGCTCAGCCGGACAAAAATAATGAATTTACCTAGCTTCCGTGTAATCGATATCAGCACTTGGGAGATAAAGATGGCAGGGCATGGAGCTTGTCGCTGTGTCGCCGTATCCCTCACCCGCCCTCGGCCTTGTAAGTGGTCACCAACAACGCTTACCCCAGTAGTGCATATGGCTATTTTTAGTGTAAACATACACGTGATGTTTCAACATTGCCACATGTATACACCGTGTGGTCGTGTTTTATGTTGAACCTATGCACTCATTCATGCCCGGCCTCGTTTCCCCATCATTCTCCGATTCCTTCTTGGAAGCAACGATCCGAACAGCCGTCCCTGTGATCACCAACTTGTTATGAGCACAGTTACCGTTTCTAATGTAATCTTGGAGTATGAGTGGTGAATAAGTGCCTTGCCATAGACTGCAGAGGCGAGACACAATGGTATTTAACGTACACTGCTCGTTTCTGGAGTGCGAGTGATGGTGTGTATGTTGTCCACTATAGAAGAACCTTTTTCCAAACCCCTGCTCCCTCTGTTTGTTGATTGGCCTAAAAACAATACCATTGTTCTCAATGTTTCTCACGAACAATTTATATCCAGGACAAGTGATAAGAGGCTAAAGGGTCTGTCATTCTTCAAGTCAGCTTTGTCTCCCTCTTTGGACGGATGAATAACTTGGGCATCATCCCACAATTGCGGTAAGCAATTTCTGTGTGAGGATTTAATAAACAGGTCCATCAATCTCTATCCAACAGCTGCATCAAAATTATCCAATGGTCCAAACTAACAACAGAGTGGTCGCCAGGAGGGTTGCACCGTGGAGGATGATCATCGTGGAGATGAAGCAAGGACACTTGCTTCGGTGTGCGGAAGTCTTCATGCAGCAGTGGACAGAACATGGCTTATGTGATTATGATCATGATAATGAATAAGTGCCGATCCATCTTCATTGCTCAGTTTTCGTGTCCAAGAAAGCATTCTCCATCCATCTCTATGAACACATTTGGCAACAATTAAACCCTGAGCCTCCTCCTTTCAGGTCTTGCGAAAGTGGAAAGCAAACAGTAATTGAAAAACATCGATTCTTACGCGCGAAGTTCGATGCTCGCATCGCGAGTGCCAGAATCAATTTTAGCCCATGAATCGGTGAATCGTTATGTACCGGTGTTTTATCTCAGTCACATTTGTAGCTACGGGTCATTTAAACATTCTGCAGTACAGATCTGTATCGTTGGAACGACGGCACAGTACACATTCCTGCGGAGGGAGCTGGTAGGAACGTTGGGTTGCTCGGTCAATGGCCTGCAGGGTCAACGGCGGCGTGGTGTATTCCGCAAATATGCCCGACTGTGAGGGCGGGCACAAGCCGGCGTGAGTAGGTTAAACGTTGAGTTTTATAAGGGCACCACGGGGTGACCAGCCCCTCCCCACCCAGCCCCACCCCTCCCACCCAGCCCCTCCCCACCAGGCCCTCCCCACCCTCCCCTCCCCACCCAGCCCCTTCCCACCCTCCCCTCTCCACTCAGCCCCACCCCTCCAATTTTTGAATGCATGACAGACGGACGGACACAATAATCCCATGTGGGCTGGTGTAACCAGGAGGTTCCTACCAGTATTAAATATCTTAATTTACCAGGTGTACAACCTTGTTAATTATCTTTAGAACTTACCGGCCGCTGGTAGGAGTTGAACCATAAAGTATTAGTTAACTGACCAAGGGCGAATATTGCGTGTGCTGGACTGTCCGTGGGCAGCGTTCTGTCTGTACATGGAGTTCACGAGGCAACAATCTGCTTCTGTGTATACTTCTTGTTTACGAAAAGCCCGTTATTAGTTTGGGTAAGAGTGTATTAGTGTTATTTATTTTGCCCGTAACCAAGGGGACCCGCCGTTCCGTTCCTGGCAGTGCTGCGATGCGATCGTCCGTGGCGCGAGCTCCTCCGAGTCCACGTGGCTGGCGGAGGCAGCGGCGCTGTGCCCCAGCTCCCTGGGGGGGGGGGGGGGCTCGCGGGGACTGCCGGGTCCGAACTGAGACCCGCGAGTCGGACGGGAGCGGAGCGAACCTGCAGCATCTGCCGCCTCTGGCTGTTTCCCCGTTGTTCGTTTGGAGCCAGTCTGTTGCTTTAAACCCATATTATTATCCACGAGATTGATGCGCTATCGACAGGATGCATTGTTTACCCGGCCATGCTGACACATTTGGCTGACTAAGCCTATGCAGTATTATAGCCACCTTGTACGATATAAACACGGCCGTGTGGACACTTTAAATGTACCACCACGAACAGCATTGTGGAAATACCTCTCTGCCTGACAGTGGAGTACAGAGGCTACAGTCCCTTTGATTTGGTGTAAGGGGCATTTAAAAAATGGCGTGAAAAAGAAATCACCTTTGGATGTAATTTTCTATAACGTGCCAGGATTTAAGTAAAACCAGTTCAAAGCTCGGGAATTCGATGTGCCCCGCTCTTTTCTCTTTCAGCAAGCAACGTACGTGGGGCTTTTTTTTCTCCTGCTGATCAGATTTCCAGTCTTACGTTGCTCTGGAGACAGAGATTCATTACCATGGACATTTATGGCCTCTTCTGTAAAGGGAGACTTCTGTGCAGCAGTCACGCATAGATAATCACCACTTTGTACAATTTGGTTTTCCAATTTGAAAATTGAGCACACAGTGGCCTACTCCAGAAAATTATGCCACTTTACATCAAAGAGAACATTTACGTAATTTCCGACAAAATTACCAAATGGCTGCGGTAATCAAAGCATCGAGCCCGTGCGGGGCTGCCTCGGTCGGGAGTGCGTCTAACAGCTAAGCCGGAACCGTGGTCCAATATCAAGCTGCCGTGCTTTGTTAGCCCCGTAGGAGAATAGACCTCGGAGGTTACGACTCTTGCCCAGAAGGTAAGGGAGGTAAATGTGTCTCGACCTCTCGGCTGAGATGGATTGGTCACGTGTTGAGAATCGACAAGGACGGTGACATTAGAATGGCTTTGGAGATGTCACCGGTGCAGGGCAGAAGGGGCGGTGGGAGGACCCGAGGGTTGGGGAGGAAGGGTCACGTGGCATGAGACGTGAGGACGGGGAATGTGACTGGTGAAAAGGCACAAAATAACGTAGGGGAAGCTGACCCCTTGCAGAACTGGGACTTTGGCTTCGAAGAAGAATATTCTTTAGAAGAAACGCTCCCGTCTACAGCGAAGATCTCAAACGGGCACGGGTGCCCGTGCACACACTCACACGTGGATGTGCACGTGTGAGAGTGCACAATGTAGGAGGTTTTTGGCTCACAAAGCAACGGCGGGATGGGTCCCACGCTCCGAGCGGCACAAAGTAACGTCGGGACATTCCACGGCTAACGGCACACACGTGCGCGCTGCTCTCTGGAGACGGCCGCTGGCTGCCAAGCGAGACAGGTGGAGGCACTTTTACGAGATACTCGGAACGAGGACGAACGACCGACCGTGGATTATTCGATTTCTCCCCCCCCCCTTCCCCCCAAATTGAGATTTAAAAAATTCCATAAATGCGAATTTAAAGTAACGTGTATCAAATTCGTTCCCTAGTTTATAAGTGACACTTCATAGACATACTCTTTGGTTCTTTCGGTAAAGTCACGTAGGTAGAAAAATAATAGATCACGACGTTTCGATCGCAACACAAGCGATCGTCATCAGGTGGGACAACCACAGCAAGAAAACAATTGCTGAAGTAGGGGAGAGATCTGCCGTGGCACGAGGTTACATAGGCCTCGGCAGCAAGGAGGAGAGAGAAGGGGGGGGGACATTCAGTATATTGAGTTGCCGTGCAATGAGGGATGACTGCAATTAACTTGACATGATTTACAGATGGGAGTTAAGATTGCCAACTTCATTGCTGTGCTGTTTTTCTTCCCATAAGACCCAACACACAAATATACTTTGCTATGACTAATCTTATACTTGCTTACATTATGCGTGGTTAATGTTCGAGGCCAAGTTGTATATAATTGATTGAAAAGACTTAACTTACTAAGATTCCTTGTGTTCCTGTAAGGAATCTAAAAAAGTTACCCCGTTTGCAGATCTGGGTTAATAGTGCATTGATGCATCACTTAAAATAATGGTGTGTACTCACGATACATTTGAGATCAGACTCAGACGTATTTCTCAGTCACACCGATAGGTCTATTATCATCAACCCAATGCGGTATAAATCAACACATTTCAAAACAATGCCGGTACCAGATCTCATTACAAAATCAATTCCTGCCACCCGAACAAAGATTCGAATTCCGGGACTATCCGGGCCAAACCTGGACAGGTGACAACTCTACAAATCTTGCATCAAATTGTGCGTGTGTGAATTGATCGTTTTAAATTTGTACATTTTCTTTGTTGATAGGTCCACGTGACCCGTTGCCACTAGACGTCACTACGTTCATCACAATAGGAAGAGGGAAACAAGAAAACAAACTTGAATAGTCGCTCCTCCGATCCGTGACAATTCCTCACATTACGAGGGAACACATTTCACGAGACCTCATTCCCGGCGATAAGGATCTTACCATTGCTCTACCTTGTTTGAAACGGACTCAATCTCATCCTACCCTCTGCCGCTTGTGCATTTGGCACAGTCCAAGGTTGTGTTTATTTTTGCGCAGGATGCTACGAGTCCATGCTGGGTGTCGGCCGCTCACTTTAAATGCGGAAATGTGTAACACGACAGCCCCTTGGTGCTTTTTTCTTCTTCTGCATTTTGAAAAATCCTCAATTTTAAGACCTCCCAAATAAACACTTTCCGAGTGATGCGAAGTCAAAGGTTAAAGCTCCGCGCGCTCCAACGTCGCCTCGCTCACGGCACTGCTGGCGGAAAGTTGTCTGCTCAGGGAGCCCCCCCAGAGAGCCCCCCCCCCCCGGGAGCCCCCCCACTCCCCCCCGTGGGCCTCCCCCACGGGTCGCGGGGTCAGCCACGGGGCTGGGGGAGGGGTGGGGTGGCCACTTCGCGCGGCCCGCCGCGTGGGGAGGGCCGTGAGAGCGCTGGTTTGTGCCTCCAGGTCTTGGGCAGCGCGTTGATGAGCTTGCTCGGTTTTCATTCACACAAAGTCCCGGAGAAGCAAAGCGAAACTTTCCGATCAAGTTCCGTTCATATCGGGCGACCTTTGCGAGAGTTCGCGCGCGCATCCTCCTCGTCATAGACGGACATCGCGGAACGACGGCAGCTGATGCGTTGGATCAGTGCGGTGCAGGAGAAGGCTGAGCGGCGAGAAGCGAGTGCGGTAGAAGTGACCTTGCTGGAGAGAGGTTAAAGTGACCTTGCTAGAGAGAGGTTGAAGTGAACTTGCTAGAGAGAGGTTGAAGGCGGCGTCGATAAGGGGGGGAGGGTGGCGAGAGAGGCCAAGGTCGCTTTGACGACCAAGTGGAGAGGATGCACGTGCTGGGGAAAGGGATAAAAACGATGGGAAGAGGCCAGGAAAGACTGAGCCCTCGGGCTTTGGGGATGGACGCCAAGGCGAATAAACGGAGAGGACGATTCAAAATAAATAAATGGCGAACTCAAAATTAGCTGAAGCATAACACGTACAAATTAGTTCATGTGAAAGATTATATGACACACGTGGAGAACGAACTCCAGAAACGTGGGCTACAAGCTGCCGCACGGCTTGCCGATGACACCGGCAAGTGGGACGTGGCAAGCGGAATACTTGACCACCTGCGGGGCTGAGTGGAGTTTCGTCGTGTTTATGCAATCGCGGACTCTTTGTATTTCGTTCAGTAGATTAAACAATGCAACCACAGAGCAATATCTGTGTTCTGGCGCAGAGAGGAACCCCGGGTGTTCTCTATTCTGTGGTTAAAACACTCGGTTTTCATGTGTGCTTGTATTTATGTCTGCTATTTACAAAAACCGTAATTCTACACAGTGATTTGGCGATGTTCCTTTGGCTCTGGTGCACAAGCACACGTGACAACAACCACTGAGCACAATCGGCACGTCAACAACGCGGCCCCGAGAGAACACGAACAAACCCCACGACGGGCGACGTTTCGGGCCATGGCCCTTCCCCAGAGCACGCCGCCAATCTGCGCCGAGTGCACAGAGATGTGAGACGCGCTTGGCTTATGTTTGTGTCTCTGTCCTGTCGACCTCACAGCGGAGCCCTGATTGTTGAAGCTTTGGGAGGGACCGGATAAAGCCAAGAGAGATCTCCGTCGAGCGAGGGGTACGTGGCTGCCCAACCCTTCACGCGCCGCGTCTTACCTCCACGTGTGGAGCGCGTACTTCCTACGCGTTCGTTCCTTCAGGACCATGGACTCGCTCTCTGCTATTTGTGCCGTTTTCGTTTTCCGTTGCTGCTGCGCTCTCACTCCCGTGTCCAACAAGCCGGGAAGCTGGCTCAACGGAATCATCCGTGGAACAAATCAAACATGCGCATTTTCTCATAAGCCTTCGAGCCGACGATCAGACACTCGTTATATACGCTCAAAGACAAAAATCCCCTGTATAGCCTCGACACGCTGTTGGGGCAAGTGCTGTTCGCGGCATCCGATGAAGGCCGCCATGGCACACGAGGAGGTGGGTGGCCAGCACCTTATCCAGGCACCTTTGTCCCCTCACACACTCACACACACTCACACACTCACACGCACACACACTCACACACTCACACACTCACACACACACACACTCACACACTCACACACTCACACACACACACACTCATACACTCATACACTCACACACACACACTCACACACTCACACACTCACACTCACACACTCACACACACACCCACACACTCACACACTCACACACTCACACACTCACACACTCACACTCACACACACTCACACACTCACACGCACACACACTCACACACTCACACACTCACACACTCACACTTACACACTCACACACTCACACACTCACACACTCACACACACACACTCACACACTCACACACACTCACACACTCACACGCACACACACTCACACACTCACACACACACACTCACACACTCACACACTCACACACACACCCACACACTCACACACTCTCACACACACACTCACACACACACTCACACACACACTCACACACTCACACGCACACACACTCACACACTCACACACTCACACTCACACACTCACACACACACCCACACACTCACACACTCTCACACACACACACACTCACACACTCACACACACACACTTACACACTCACACACTCACACACTCACACACTCACACACTCACACACTCACACACTCTCACACACACACTCACACACTCACACACACACGTGGGTGCAATAAATACAATATGCTCTCCACTTTATCTTGCTTGCCAGCTTGGAATAGGGCTGTTCGCGAGCTCCTATTAAGGCAAGGACAATGCATGAGGAAATGTCAAAGACGGCTGCACACATGCCCAGGATTGTTCGCTCCCCCATTGCTGGTGTTGACATCAACTCGAATTGGTAATGTCAGGCTGAGGCAACCTCGGGGAGACTCTGGAACAGATCGAGATCATGGTTCGCAGAGAATCCCACGGCCGGGAACACGACCCTTGTCACTACGAATGCAGCTCAGTGTTATGTTTATTCAAATCGTGAAAGAGTTTTCAATTCAAATTCCTGTCGTATTGTTCAGTTGAAGATGTCAGTTTTGAATGCATTCGGCGCGCAGTTCTGGTTCCAGTGTTGGAACCTGGCGCTGTGGTGCCACGCGGCTCGCTGGTGGCACGCTCACAGAGGCTTGAACTCAGAAGACCACCCTGGTTATCACTGCGGTGTGTGTCAACCATACAACACAACGCGCCCTCAGCTTCACGGTGAGCGTTAAAGCTCCCGCGATATCATTTCTAAAAAGAGTTGCCCATTTTCTTGGTTATTTCGGTAAAGTCACGTAGAAGGGAAATAATAAAATAATACAAATAAAACATAATTAAATAATTCTCACGACGTTTTGGCCACAACGCAAGCAACCGTCCTCAGATGAAGAACAGGTCTGTCGGGACAGACAGCGTTGTGGCCGAAACGTCGTGAGAATTATTTTATTATGTTTTATTTTTATTATTTTGTTATTTCCCTTCTACGTGACTTTACCGAAAGAACCAAGATGAATCCCGGCAGTCACGAAAGCTTTAAATCAGAGTTGCCCATTGTACTGCACATTACTTGGTTGCAATTACACCTTCCAATCATCGCCCCGGCTGTGAACCCGCCAGGGACTGTCTGTGCACCACACTGTGCCTTCCTTCACGACAATAGCCTTACACTCTATGAGAATAGCGCAAATGCCAAATGTACTCAATTATCATCAAATATTAAAATAAAACTTTTTGTGTGAGACTGCATCGGCAGCGGTGCACGTGAGCAAATGATACAAACTCATGTGCGTCATGAACACCGCAATAAACATGCAATTTATATTTCACTAAATAAATTGGTGTGGTCACAAGAATGTTATTGAGGAACGTGTTTTAGTTTTGGGAACGAACCCAGATTATAGTTTTGAACCGTTGCTTTGACTTCTGAATTTTCAGTTTCGTTTCACACTCAGGGTTCTCTTTTTCCACGTTCAAACAAACTTCCCATTTTCATATTTTCGGCGAACTTCACCGAGTGGCGAGCGCATGTGGCAACCCGAGAGAGAGAGCGGCGCGCGCCGCAGCTGAACACGTGCGCGCTCTAACCCTCGGCACGTGCGCTCTTCCCCAAAACAAGAAGACCCGCGCAGTGCTGCTGCTGTTGCTGCTTCTGCTGCTGCTGCAGCTGCTGCTGCTGTTGCTGCTGCTGCGTGAACATCGAGGTTGCCCCGTGGCGAGCCTGCCTCGGGCAGGCCGCACCACGTGCCGGGAGGTGCGGGCGAGCCCTCTTTACTCAAAGCTGATGAGTTACACTCCTCGGTCACCGAAGATAATTCGTCCTTAATATCAGGGGGTGCGTTATGCTTGTCTAGGTTACGAATGTCAAAAAAAAAACGTAATTACAACCAGGCTTTCTACAAGATGTTCTCTCTACGTTTCACTGCTTTTGTAATGATTCGCGGCGCAGTTGGGTTTGGCTTGGGTTAAATGTTATGGTAGCGTGATCGGATTAGAGGGACATGACAAGGTACCAGCTTCAATGAAACCCAGGCCACCCCCGCCTCGCTCCACGCTCCTACAAATCGAGAGAAACGCGCCCACACACACGTGTCTGACGCCACACACACACGTCTCATCCTGCACACACACACACGTCTCACCCTGCACACACACACACGTCTCACCCTGCACACACACACACGTCTCATCCCACACACACATACACACACACGTCTCATCCCTCACACACACACACGTCTCATCCCACACACACACACACGTCTCATCCCACACACACACACACACGTCTCATCCCACACACACACACACGTATCATCCCACACACACACGTCTCACCCTGCACACACACGTCTCATCCCACACACACACACACACGTATCATCCCACACACACACACACGTCTCACCCTGCACACACACACACGTCTCACCCTGCACACACACACACGTCTCATCCCACACACACACACACACGTCTCATCCTGCACACACACACACGTCTCACCCTGCACACACACACACGTCTCACCCTGCACACACACACACGTCTCATCCCACACACACATACACACACACGTCTCATCCCTCACACACACACACACACGTCTCATCCCACACACACACACACGTCTCATCCCACACACACACACACACGTCTCATCCCACACACACACACACGTATCATCCCACACACACACGTCTCACCCTGCACACACACGTCTCATCCCACACACACACACACACGTATCATCCCACACACACACACACGTCTCACCCTGCACACACACGTCTCATCCCACACACACACACACACGTATCATCCCACACACACACATACACGTCTCATCCCACACACACGTCTCATCCCACACACACACACACACGTCTCATCCCACACACACACACACACGTCTCATCCCACACACACACACACGTCTCATCCCACACACACACACGTCTCATCTCACACACACACACGTCTCATCCCACACACACACACACACGTCTCATCCCACACACACACACACGTCTCACCCCACACACACACACACGTCTCATCCCACACACACACACACGTCTCATCCCACACACACATACACGTCTCACCCCACACACACACACACGTCTCATCCCACACACACACACACGTCTCATCCCACACACACACACACGTCTCATCCCCCACACACATACACGTCTCATCCCACACACACACACACGTCTCATCCCACACACACACACACGTCTCACCCCACACACACACGTCTCATCCCACACACACACACGTCTCATCCCACACACACACACGTCTCATCCCACACACACACACGTCTCATCCCACACACACACACACGTCTCATCCCACACACACACACACGTCTCATCCCACACACACACACACGTCTCATCCCACACACACACACACGTCTCATCCCACACACACACACGTCTCATCCCACACACACACACGTCTCATCCCACACACACACACACGTCTCATCCCACACACACACACGTCTCATCCCACACACACACACACACGTCTCATCCCACACACACATACACGTCTCACCCCACACACACACACACGTCTCATCCCACACACACACACACGTCTCATCCCACACACACACACACGTCTCATCCCCCACACACATACACGTCTCATCCCACACACACACACACGTCTCATCCCACACACACACACACGTCTCACCCCACACACACACGTCTCATCCCACACACACACACGTCTCATCCCACACACACACGTCTCATCCCACACACACACACACACGTCTCATCCCACACACACACACACGTCTCATCCCACACACACACACACGTCTCATCCCACACACACACACGTCTCATCCCACACACACACACGTCTCATCCCACACACACACACACACACGTCTCATCCCACACACACATACACGTCTCACCCCACACACACACACGTCTCATCCCACACACACACACGTCTCATCCCACACACACACGTCTCATCCCACACACACACACGTCTCATCCCACACACACACACCCGTCTCACCCCGCACACACCATCCACTCTGGCAGTATTTGTGGCTTCCAGCTTCTAAAACTCGGCAGTAAATTTCTCATTAAATGTAATCACTACTGACTTTGGTGAATTTACACAACCAGTTAGCGTGCGCAAAGCGATTTGCGTTTTTAAAGTATTTGGAGGGTGTAGTGGGGGCACAGCGGTTAGCGCAAGTACCGGGTGACATGAGTTCAATTCCAGGCCATGGCTAGAACGCGTCGAGAGTGATATCCATTCCGTTTCTGGGTGCCCCATTTCACCAGCGTGCACTGTCAGGCGTCGCGGCGCGTGGCTTAACGACCCCAGAGACGAATCGGGTGTGCGGAGACTCTCATCCAGCAGTGGGTTTGACATTCAAGCATCTGCACACAGCCATTTCTGGAGGGAGCGTAACGAGAGGCGATCGCCAGAGAGAGAGAGAGCACAAGTGGGTGGCCAGTATAGAAGAGAGCTTTCAGTTGCTGGAGGGATGCGTTTCCGCTCTGTTCACTCGTGAGTGCATTTACGATGTCGCAGTGACAATTATTTTGCGTAACGAGTTAAGGCGGGAGGCTGCATTCAGCCAGCGTCTCTTTCGGAAAGGAGATCTGGGAAAAAATACACGGCATGAAAACGTAACAGCAATAAATCGTAAACAAAAACAAAGGACACTAGTTCTGCCCCTTGCAAATGAAAAACAAATCTAAAACTGGGCAAGAAAACTGGCACCAAAAATCTTGTGCAAAATGCGCGTGCAATTTTCCCGTGGCTGAATGTGAATACACAAGTGGCAACTGTGATGTCAAAGTGAGGTGATTGCATTACAGCACGCCCGGCTGGGATTATTAAACGCGAGTAGGAAACGGAGCTTTGCTCGAGAAAAGCAAAACACACGGCAGCATCCGTGGGGCTAAACCTGAGCTCACAATCACCAATTGCTTTGTGACGCTTCACTGGCGGTGGTGCATGAGAGCAGACATAACAAACAGAACAACACGACATTGGTCAAGAACACTGCCTTGACAGAACAGTTCCTTAAATAAGGAAAAATATGCAATACGTGACATTTCAGACAGTGTACGAGTGAAGTGATCGGATTACAAATGTCTGCACTTGTGAGCGTGTTATCAGTGAAACTTCATGGGAGGAACGCGTTGAGGGTGCCTCCACCTATGCCCAGGTGACATTTACCTGTTCCTTGTTTCTGGAGGATTGTGGGTAGCAGGAACCTTCTTAGCTGAAACGCGACAAGGTGTTTGAAAGAAAAACAAAAAACTGAATTTGCTTAGTTTTACTTTCCCTAATGTCATCTGTTTACCAAGCAGGACTCCATGCTGCGTCTCTGCGAAGAAATGTGTCACTGCACAGCAAATCTATTATAGAAAATGTTTGTAATCGATTACTCGGGATACACCAGGGAACGATTTAAACATCCAAACATCTGGTTTAAATAATGAGGCACCTGGGTCACTCCCTCTGTTAGATTGGTTTATATAATTTGTTTTAATAAAGTGGCTGATGGGGGAATGTTTCCGAAATGAATGTAAATAATATCCATCCCTTGGAGTTCCCTGCCAAAAGAGCAAGTTTTCTGGCTCAGCGCTCCCGCCGCACTCTCCACTCTCGTGCTCTCCTGCTCATTTCGCCAGACGGACTCCCCTTAGTTCGGTGTCTGCCAGCGGCACATCCTTCCTCTTGTGCCCCTCGGCCTTTTCGTGGCCCAACGGTGGCACTTTCGCCGCTCGTTGCAGAGTTTCACGGCTGTAGCCCCACAGGCCGCCCTGGTTAATACCGCGCGGGGCCTCCCTGGTTAATACTGCGCAGGGCGCCCTCGTTATTAAAACGCAAGCGTATTGACCGTAAAGTACTACGCGGCGTCTGCTGCCCGGTAGATGCAAAATATTGTTTCGTTTGACTTTCCCAAACGTCGTTCGAAAAGGCGAAGCCGTTGTGAGGATCGTTTGACTTTTACTTCACAATGCAGATCGGTGCGGGAAGGTGAACGGGGGTGCAGGACCGGTTCGGCTATCGCTTGCCACTGCTGTTAGCCGTGGCCAGGAATTGAATTTGGGCGGCAGGGTTCCAGGTACGGAGAGTCAACCACTGCGGCACCGCTCAGCCACAGGAATCTCTACATGTTTAATTCCATATTGTAAACGAGACGCTTTAAAGGTTGTTGAAGTAAAGTGCAATTCTGTAATATACTTTTTTTTATGGCTGAGGAGGCGGTTGCTGCTGTTGCATTATGAACAATTCTATTCAGAGTCAAACTGATCATGGTCAACATGAGCACCATCACTCTCCAAACTGTCGGGCACCCTGCTAAACATCGGGGTCGTGAGGCCAGGAAACTGAGTGGCAAGCGACATTCATGGTCTCAAGCGGAGCACAATGTCTCGACCGAGGTAGGCACGTGACCAGTAGCCACAGCACTAACGATAGGTGTACTACTGGGTGTACTACTGGATGTGGTATACTGGATGTGGTGTGCTGGATGTGGTGTGCTGTATGTGGTGTGCTGTATGTGTAAACATTTTTTCTTGCCGCCAACCCAGACATTGCTGGCTTGAAATGAATCCCTGGTCTCCACCATGAAAGTGCTGCACTCTTTGATATGCGTTCGGTCATGTGACTTGGCCGTGCAATGTAAATAACACAGAGGGATCATTTGTTAGGCAGATGATTATAAACACGAGTTGACGAAGCAAATCGGCCACTCTATAAACCATCCATTCATCGTCATTCGTGAACATTTAACCAAGAGTTGATTTGACTAAATGTATCTGATGGTAATTTAGATGGTGTTGTTTTACATTGAATGTAAAAATAATTTTCCATTTCATAGGTTGTGTTTCTGTTTGCCTCGAGCAAGATGACGCCGCGCACGAGTTTCTCGTTACGCGGCCGTGGGCGTACAGGGTGCTCGCCACGGGCCGGTTTCGCGGCCGATAAATATTCCCACATCCTCTCGGCAATTTTCTTTTGGGAATTACCAAAGCGCTCCATCTGCGATAAAGTGGACATGAAACTCCCCGTCAACCCGTTCACGAAGGCGGCCATTACGTGTCAGGGCCAGAGAGCTCCAGTTCCAAATCTTCGAATTATTCACGACGAAATAGCAAACCGTGGCCAGCCCTGTGTGAGCGTGCCCCTTTGAAGAGTCGCCCCTGCAAGAAGGATGACAATGGTTTCCAGCAGGTTATCACCTTGTTAAGTAAATGACGTCGAATTGAATGAAACCGAGACGAGAAAAGCTTTGAAACGAGTCAGCAGTTTGTATTCTGTGGAGGCGGGGTGTGTTGGGGGTGTGTTGGGGGTGTCAGCCTCGCCTGCCGCTGACGTGCAGCTACTGTGCAGCCCGCTGCTCGAAGTCGCCTTGCTCAAATCGCGAGAACCGACTGCACGGCTGCATCGCGGCACCCACGTGGCTCTCGCGCTCCGGCGAATGTGAGCAGCATTGCCCGAGTCAAATTATGGCAAAGCTGATGAAATTGAGCAGGATGCCGGCCTGCATGCATTTAGAGCCCAGAGCCAAACATGTGGAAAGAGGTGAACTTTAAAGACATCACTGCGTGCCCTAAAACATGTTTGTTTTATTATTTACATATCAGTTTCGTGTAATAAATTCCAAGCAAAATAAGCGATTTAAGGCGGGGGTCTCTAACTGCGTTTTTTTATTTACAGAAACTCTTTAGCTCCTTGCAGTATTCAGTTACTTATTTGTATGCTCCGTGTGCAGATGTTTCGCTTCTCGGAGATCGTGTGAGTGATATTTCGACATCAGCTCGTGGGAGCTGCCTGCTTCGGCTGTGGGGGGGGGGGGGTCCTTGATGATGGGGGTCGTCTTCCGTCCAGGCCCAGGGCTCGTCGTGGCCAGCGATGCACGCGGCTTGAAGCTGCTCGTAAAGTTGATAGTTGTGAGCAGCCATTCGAACGAGAACCTCCAAGTGAGATGGCAGAAGGGACAGGGACACGGGGATAGAGGTGCGGTGAGTTGAGAGGAGTTGAGGATGATGCAGAGGAGTCGTGACATGATGGCGATGTAGATCGGAAACAAATATAGAGACAGGAGAGCTAAAGGAGACACGGGCAATATAGGGATGAGATCAATTAATGGGCTTGTGAGGTTTTTTTTACTTATTAGGATTTGAAATAAAGCTGTTGTTTGGTGCATCCATACTGTATCCACCACCCCATAGTCAATTATGTATTCCTTTGACAAAGGGTCAACCAGATATGAGTTGACTCCTATTACACACCCCATATATGGTGGAATACGTCATATCAGTGGTGGCATCGTGCACGCTACGGGGAGATCCTCTTATCCGCATGTATGCGTGGAAATCACTTCTGTTATCCGCGTAGCTATCCGTAGATGAACGCGGATGCACGGATAATTTGATTTATACAGATCCAATTGGGGACATCTATTTGGGGTATTAAGCGGAATGATTAAGTGTGCACGCGCCAGACGCTTCGTTGCATCACGTGACAGTGGAGGATGACGATGGCTTTGGAAGGCCTTCTTCATTCAGCAGTGGACAGATCATGGCCGATGATCACATTGTTGTGAATTATTTTGTACCAATTTACTCATTGTGTCAATAAGTACAATGCTGTATATGGGTGTGTGTGGGGGGTCACGGTAACGTAGCTTTTGGGGAACGACTTCGCACAGCTCTCAACAACTATCAAGGGAGAGAGAGACAAGTCTAAGTATAAACACGCAGACCGTGCGCATCTTCTCGAGCCTGCGAGCTCGCCGTGGAGGTTTAGAAGCTCGGTGTTCGATGGAGCTCTACACGTCCAAATCGATGCAGATCCAGACGGGCGGACGGGCAGGCGGAATGGTGCGCGCGTATCGGAGGAGCGCTTTTCCAGGGTATCGAATGCTCTCAAAAATATTTCAACTCTCATCCGCCAAGGACGTTCTGGTTATCCCTTCATTAATTATTAACGCTAAGTGCACGAGTGGCCTCAGCTTGAGCAGCATCGGAGGTTTAGAACAAAGAGTCTGTGCAAATGCCCGTGGGCAATCGTGTCCGTACGAAGCAACGCGCTAATACAATTTGTCGTACTGTACTGTGGGAGTGCAATGTGAACATGTTGCAATCGTCGTTAGCTGCTGATGTGAATCACAGCATCTTATTCAGCAGGTGAGCAGCGTTGGTAATTGGTAACTGATTTTGGGAATAGACTTCTAGTAACGTCATACAAAGTTACACATTTTTTGCCGATAAAATAAGGCAATTGATGTAAAATATTTTAAATTTCATGCCCATGTGTTTATATGTATTTGTGCGAAACGTAATTTTGGTAGCCTGCAATAAGCAGGTGACGAGCAGCTGCAGAGGTCTACTGGATGTGGTTGGCCGGGATTGGAAAATATTTTCTGGGTCACCGACCCAGAGCGATCTGACGAAAGTGAACCCCGAGTACGCGTGTCTGTGCGTGAAAATGTGTGCTGGAATTTGTATTCGGAATCGCGTTTTGTCTTCGCGCTCGTGTGCCCGAGAAGACTTTGTGTGCATGGTGGATGAGGCACGTGGTCACGTGGCCCACACTATGATGTCAGAATTTTTATTTATCCACCCACCGATTCAACAAATGACGGCAATGAAGGGTCAAGGTTATCAGGTAGATTGCGTATCATTGCTTTCTAATTAAACAAACGTGCCACACGTTACCCGGTATGGAGTGTCCTTCCTAAAGGCAGTTTCCATCTGTAAAGGATTTTGCGGAGGGGTCAGATATTCCCAATGATGGCATCTCCCAAAATGCACCAGTGTGTGTGCATGACTCGAGCCCATGACAAGCCAAGACTTCTCACGCACACGCTATTTACAGCACGTGGATTGGACATGCGTGAAGATCAACTGTCTTTACATTGCCTCAAGCGCAAGTCCCCTGCACTGCTGAGACTTTGAAAAATATCCCCTTGCGCATGAAAACTATACATGGAAATAAACAAGGGAGATGGATATCTTCTGCTTTTTAGAATTTGTGTTGGACACATCTTCTGGTGCTCTCCAGTAGCCAAAGTGAACCAGTTCACGCTCCTAAGTCAGTTCCCTTGCTTCTCGTGAACTTCTGTTGCAATGTCTCCATTCTACAGTACCAGTGTTACACAACCTTCAAGTTCAAGCTCATTGTGAACAATACAAAAAATAAAATTAATACGCACACAACAGAACGCCCCCTTCGTATATCTGCCCCTCCACATAACACACAAACGTGTTATTTTACACAAACATCACTCTGGGAGTGCACAATTTCAGGAGCACTGTTTCAGTGCCTCATGGGCACTCAGGCTCACTCCCACCGATGTTGATGAATTGCCAGGTTTATAGGTAAGGACTCTGATCATTATTGGTCTGAGTTTAACACAAACCTATGTAATACGCGCACAAAATAATAATGCGCATCATGGATTTCTGTTGCATTGTCACCCGATCGCCAGATCTTTGATTTATCATTCGCTAAATATAATCAAGAATAGGTTCACGTGACCGCCTCGTTACTTCCAGCCTTTCTAAGAAGTTGTACCAGCTTCACAAAGCGTGTTCCTTGAGACAGCCGATCCTCGGTAACTGTGCCAGCCCATCTTATCGTGCCATAAACACTGAATCGATACAATCTCCTTGCTCAAGCAATCGTTATTCCTTCAACTCCATTGGCAGCCCTGAGCCAGTGGTATGTCTCACCGCTGCTAAGTCTGCCAAACTCTTAATTGAGTTGCGTTATTGTCTTATGTAAGGGTGACGCTGTGGTATCACATGTGCCTCGCAGCAAGTAGCGCCTGGGTTTGATTCACGAGGCGGGCGCCTCCCTGCGTGGTGTTGGTACGTTCTGCCCCTGCCACTGAATGGGGTTCCTCCCATAGCTACGGCGACTCAGTGGGGATTACAGCAGCTGCGACATTGCCCCCGACAGACAACCCTTGACAGGACCCTCCTGAAAAAGAGTCTCGTGACTTTCTTATGTAAAACAACACTCATCGTTATCATAATGTAATTAGTAGGCGTATAGAGTTATTACTATTATTATTCCCTACGTATGTCTCCACGGGGTTTTTTTTGTTTCGAGGGTTGCCCCTGTACAGCCCCTTGAGATGTCCTACGCAGCAATTAAGACGCTGCGCTCTTCAACATTGCTACAATGATCCGTTCCACGTTTAAATTTCGATTTAAAGCTTTCGTGACTGCAGGGATTCATCTTCTTGGTTCTTTCGGTAAAGTCACGTAGAAGGGAAGTAATATTCTTCGCCTGAGGATGGCTGCTTGCGTTGTGGCCGAAACGTCGTGAGAATTGTTTTATTATGTTTTATTTTTATTATTTTATTACTTCCCTTCTACGTGACTTTACCGAAAGAACCAAGAAGACGTTCCACGTTTGTTCGCCAATCAATCACAGGCGACTTCGCTCAGAGGCGTGTGCACATCTTGTTGACCATGGAGAGACGACCAGCCGAGTTGAACCCCAGCTGTTCCCTCTCCCTGCGACACAAACGGGGCCCTCTCGGCCCCATCGACAAACAGCCCCGACATTCTAGACACGGCGCTGTGTGTAGAGTGCACGCAAACATGGCTTTGCTAAATTGACGATCGTTTTCTGTCACGCGCAAAACATGAAACTTGAACTAAATATGCTGCCCATCCTTTCTCAAATGTCAAATGGCAGTTTCAATAGCACGTGGCATCGTTAACGATACTCGTCACCATGAAGGTAATGGGAAAAAACAATTTCATAAAATGCCCTCCTCCCCTCTATGCCTCGATGCAGCATCAGGCTGGAGTGGACCTCATTGGGCAGCTGACTCGCACAGCAGAGAGACCCGTCACTGGGGGACGGAGCTGCGCCTGTCTCACGGTCGCTACTTCAGTGACCCCATTCTTCTTCTTGGTTCTTTCGGTAAAGTCACGTAGAAGGGAAGTAATAAAATAAAAATAAAACATAATAAAATTATTATGTTTTATTTTTATTATTTTATTACTTCCCTTCTACGTGACTTTACCGAAAGAACCAAGAAGATGAATCCCTGCAGTCACGAAAGCTTTAAATCGAAATTGACCCCATTCTGCTCTATTTCGCATTTATAGAGCGCCCTGCCCACTAGATAAGAACTATCGTCAACAACACGGCGTGGCCCCGAGGGTATCAGCCCTTCTCTCGAGCACAGACGAAAGGGCCGCACTGCCCCGCACGTGGCCTATTTTGTATATTTCCACTTCGAGGGCCACGGGTGTTGTTATTGGCGAACGTCTTGAGATGTTGTTTCCATCAGTCATGTGACCGTGGCTCAAGCGCACCCACGTGTCGCCTCCCTATTCAAGAACGGAACACTTAAAAACAAACAGCAGCAAACTCACATTTCATAAACGTCAACGTTTGAATGCCAATGCCCAGAATTTCCTGCCGTTGTTGTAGTTTCCCAGACTGCCTGATTGCAAACGGGCGCCAGTAAACAAGGTGTTCCACTTGCTGATCGCGGTACGCTGATGGGGCTGAACCGTCTCATTGTGCTCGGTTCATTTCCAGCGGGGTCACAGGGCGTGGTCATCCGGAGGAGGGATCTGCAACTGAACTTCTTTTGTTTCTTGTTCACAGTTACTGCGATGTACTTAGGCTCAGAGTTCGATTTAGTGTTCAAGTATGTATATATATATGCGCTTGCTTTGAGCCAGGATCCGTGACCAACACAGACCGGAGGAGCCCTTCCCTAGAAACACCTTGGCAGTTCACGAGTGTCGATTCCGGAAAACCCGACTCTGAATGTCGAAACCGGTCCACAGTTTGCTTGTGTTGAACCAAAGTTGCCGAAATCGTGCACTCGCAACACTTCCGCGTGGCCGGTGGGATGTGTCACAAAAACACTCCGTTATATATTGTTCATGTGGAGGCACGGCGGTGGGAGGGAGGTCTATTGCCCGTCTCTGTATCTTGTGTAGTATTTTATAAATACAAACGTAACAATTGCCCGAGTGAGCGTTACGTCTCACAAGCGCGTCAACCCTGTTGGGGATTCCGCTCGTGCTAGCATACCGCGGCAGCGTAAGGGCGAGACACCCTGAGTCGTAGCGGGTGGGCGACTTCTTGTGGGCATTATGCACAGAGATGAAGCACCAGTTGGTGCTCGCCACGAGGGCTGTGTCTCGCAGCTCAGCGTCGTGAGGTCGACGTGCGCCACCGCGATCGGTTTCGCTCCGGCGTTGGCGCGTGGACCGCAGCAAAGGAACGCGAGCGGAGTGCCGACGTGGGCACGGTTGGGCCCGAGCGGTGGTCTTGTTTTTGGTGTGTTCGCTGTCTTATAACAAAATAAAATAAAACAGAGAATACATAACGACGTGACCCTGCCCCTGAGCTGAGAGCCCACGGGAGCGCGCTGCGTGAACTCTGTGCGGTGGGGCTCGCAGTGCCGTCTCTCTCGAGTCCAACTTTTTTTTTAAAACCTCTCCACCTCCAAACTTCCCACATTTGATTATTTACACTGAATTCGAGTTACAGCGATTTTATATATATATGTGTGTGTGTATATATGTGTGTGCATATATGTGTGCGCGTATATATGTGTATATATATAATGTAACACACTATTATAATCAGCGCTGTGTCGTATGCTATTTAATGTATTATTTTTTCTTTCTACGTGACTTTTCCGAAAGAACCAAAGAGTAATTCCTGCAGTCACGAAAGCTTCAAATTAAGTTTAAACCACCTCTACGGGGAGGTTTTAAGTGTGTTTCTCTCTCTCTGTGTGTCTCTGTGTTGTCTCTCTCTGCTTGTGTGTCGGTCTTTGTGTCTCCGTGTCTGTGTCTTGTCTCTCTCTCAAATTCCACACTTAACTTATAATTTAGCAATCTTTGGAAGAACGTAATCAACCAGACTATGCGTTAATTGTGTGTTGACCGACTCTCTGTATTGCATTGCATTTCCAAATTTTACTAAGTTTGTTTGATTAAGTGTGTTTTCTCTCTCTCTGTCTCCCCTTGTGTTGTCGCTCTAGTTTTTCCTGCAGTCACGAAAGCTCCAAATCTCTCATTGACATGCTAATTTCTCTACCCCCCCCCCCTCTCTCTCTACCCCCTCTCTATTTAAGGCCTCGACACAGAGGCGTTTTTTTTCCTTGTGTGCCTATGTGTGTGTCTCTCTCTGTGTGTCTCTGTTATCTCTCTCTGCTTGTGTGTCTGTCTATGTGTCTCCGTGTCTGTGTTTTGTCTCTCTCTCAAATTTAGCAATCTTTGGAAGAACGTAATCAACCAGGTAGGGTGTTGATTGTTATGTTAGCCGACTCTCTGTGTTGTATAGCATTATAGTTCTAAGTTTACTAGGTTTCTCTTTTATTTGTACCTGATGATGATTGCTTGTGTTGCAATCGAAACGTCGTATGCTATTATTTAATTGATAATTTTCTCTTTCTGCGTGACTTTACCGAAAGAAGCAAAGAGTTTTCTATGGTGTTTATAGATATCTCATCACGATACATGTGCTTTGGGGATACAGTGGTCTTCAGTGTTGCCAGCATCGTTCAATACAGCACTGCGCATTGATTGCGATGTCAATCACTGTAACGTCAAGGAACAAAGTACACCGTCTCACTCTCCCACGTGTGGTTTGGGGTATTAAGGCACGATGACCGACGTTTCGGTCCACGTGAAGTTTCCAGCACGTGGAGCGAAACGTCCGACAACGTGCCAAGCAACTTGCGGTTAAACCTGAAAGCACAATGGGGAAATCATTCACAGCAGCAGCAGTAGCGCTGCTGGTGGTGGTGCTGGTGGTGTTGCTGCTGTTGTTGTTGTTGTTGCTGCTGTTGCTGCTGCCTGTTGCTGCCCAATGGTGTTGCCACGGAAGTGCTTCAAGACATTCTGCGGTGCTGCTCTTGCCAGCAATGTTTGTCATTGGCTTGTTTTGTATCATGCCAGGGTATCGTCTGTATTGAGCACTCCTGCGAATAGTATCACGAGTCCAGGTCCAAGCAGCAAAGGCATCGGTGCTGCTGTTCTTGCACTGTATTATATTGGCATGCGCCTGCAATTCAGCCCTTTGAAAGCACAGATTTAATCTGAATGGATTCCCATTCTGATAGACTACGTGGTGGCCATTAGATTGTAGTACAGCAAGTAGGTCACTCACGTGCCTCTGCACATGTTGAGGGGTTTCTTGAATGTGTGGGGTTTCTCCCGGATACTGCGAATACCTGTCAGGTGCAAATGGCTGATGAAGGGATTGGTCCAACATCTCAGCGTTTCCCCTGTAACATCTTCTTCTTATCACCGAGTGCAGCTCTCCTGGCTCAGCAAGGACTGCTAGCGATAGGAGTTTCAAGATTTTAAGAGACCCACAGGACAGAGTCTCGTTTAGCAAGAGTGACCTGGGGCATGAGTCTGCCAGTCGGGTTGGCGATGATTGCTGCTGTGCACAGTGCAATCCCAGTTGAGTAATCTGCGTCGTAACGTCCGAATGTTTGCACATTTGGACCCTGACGCCGGCACGCAATGACCTGCTCTTGCGAACGATGTCAGGGGACCTTTAACTTCCACTGCGAAGCTGTGGGCGCGTAGTATTATTGTACCGCGGTCATTACAGCGACAGCAATAACCAGGGCGGCCGCTGGCCTCTAAACCTCTAACCTCTGCATTGACGCGCCACAGCCGAGCTGCGTCACCGCCCACATTGCAGTGGCTCACACAACACAGGGGAGGGACTCGCGTGGAAAAGGTCGCCGGTTTGACCTCCCGGCGCGTCGGCTGACACAAATCCACCGGGCAGGATACACGGGCACAGCACAGCGAGTCGATGGGCAGGTCGCGTGCGGTGGGGTGAAGTGTGGGTACTCTCGCCACTTCCAAGACATTTCGCCAGCGTGGAAGAGTAGGCCAAAAACACCCTTTCATAGACTCTCTCTCGTGCTGCCGCGCGGAGGCCCTCCCGCCAGCGGCGGTGCGAGCGAGCGACTGTAGGCCTGCACCTTCAGCTCGTTGCTTGTTTGGTCGTGCTGCGTAATCATCGCCAGCGGGCATCGGCAGCTCCGGTAAAGGTGAACGCCGGGCACGTCACAGGTTGTGCCCAGCACGTCACAGGTGTGGCCCAGCACGTCACAGGTGTGGCCCAGCACGAGCACGTCCCACTTCCTGCAAGTCTCCGCGCGCATAAAAGATTTAAAGTCAAGTGCCCGTAGGGCCGCCGCCGCCGCGGGGTTTGCACTCTCGCGGGTGAAGACCTTGTAAATGATTGATGGGACTAAGCAGCGCAGCCTTCTGGCGCACGGCATCTGGAGAGCTCGCTGATAGACGGAAAACTAATACTATCAGCATCCTGCCCGGCAACAGACGGCTCTAAGTGGCTCTCTGACTGTAACCAGACCGCCGCGCGCTCTGGACGTGCATTATTTAATTACCTTATGCAAGGTTTGCTGATTTGAAACCCGACTGGCCCATCCGGGTAGAGGCAACTTCCTCTCCCGTCAAACTCCGGGGGTCTCCAACTTGCCGAGTGATTTTCCAAAGTGCCAATTTCCCCGTGGGTTCTTTTGTGCCGAGTTTCAGTCACGTGACTCCACCGTTGATTATTTTCACGCAACTAAATATGCAAGTGTTTTTTTTTTAATACAAAAATTACGTTTGTATTCCTGGTGCCACGCCACTAGTGAGTGATGGGGATGCTCCATCCGCTGTTGGCTTCAGCACCTCCTCAGAACCCCACCGCTCCTACTGCAACAAGGAGACGAATCACTATTCCGACGGCTCTTATCTGCAAGAGAACATTTTTGGATGAATGTGCAGCATTCAAACGCCACTGCACCTCAAGTCCACGTCACTTACAGATCTCCCAGACCGATGGGTTTTTTTCAATGCTCCTCAGCGCCCCGTGGCACGCCCGCCGCATTTTTAACGAGTTGGCAACCCTAGGTCTGCCTTGAAAGTTATTGACGGGTTTTTTTGTCTTTGGTTGCTGTTGCTGCTGTGTTCACGCACCACGGATCTTTTTTGTAAAATAGTGGGGCAATTGGCTACCTTTGAACATCCATGTAACAAATACATTCAACACTCTAAATGAAGTGTGTTTCTTTTTCTCCATTTGCTCTTCAACACAGCCTAGGCACGCCACCTTTTCCACCAATCCTAGACATACTTCTCAGTCAGCCTGGATCTCTCAAAACTCTGTAAAGCATACACTGCAATACAGTTCAAGACTTTGCCGGTACGAGAGCACGGCACAAATCAGTTTCTGCCACAGATCGTGTCAATTCCCGAACCGACTGCGTCAAACCTGCACAGGTGGGGCGACCTTAGTGCAGCTCCGTTGACGCTCAAGAATTAGTTTAACGAAAAAAAGCACGACATTTCAGACATCACTAGAGTGCCGGTGATATCGTTGTAGGATTCGTAATCAATAAATAAGTCTGAAGGCCCATGGTGGATATCCCAGCCTCTGACATTCGAAGTGTTTATTTTCAGTGCTGTACCTCCCTTTAAGATTCGGAATGTATACGCAAGGATGACACATGTTTAAATTTGGTTTCATGTAGATTTAAACAAGAAGCATTTCTTCCGGGAAGAGAATGGCTTAAGATCTTCTTCATATATCCTTACTAAGACTGTTTGGCCCCATTTCATGCCGGACTACAGGCCTCTCACACGAAGTCACTTCACACTTGGTACGTTTCAGCTTAATGTGAGATTTCCGCATTTGCGTTGCACACGGAGCTCTTGTCACATCCACACCTCTTACTGTCGTAAGAGGTTCAGGTGGAGGTGGTTGGGGAAAGGGGGGGGGTTGGATCGTCATCATCTGGGCCTCTTCCCAAGCGTCTCTAAGGCCCTGCCAACAATCATCTCATCTGGAGCTGCATTCCAAGCAGCGCTTGGCTTTGCGAAACAGCGGAGATGTTTCCTTCTCCGGCGCTAACACAAGCAACATGTGTGTGCGCACAGCACGCCTGCTGCGAAGCCTCCTCCTCCTCCGCCGTCGCCCGTTCGTTCGTTCGTTCTCGAGGCCTCGCTGCGGCGAAGTGGGAACACGAATGACAGCCAAAGTGTCAAGTCGCCGCCCTTTGAAGAAGAACTCACGCGATATCCGTGAGTCTTGACGAGTTAAACAAACACTCTGCCGGGGGTTGAGGCTTGAGTCACCGATATATAAATGCGTCGCAGATCTCGGCTACAGCACCGATAGCTCGCAACTTTCGCTCCATTCACGTTCATAGTGTGGATTTTATACCTTTCGTCGCGATAGCGATCATCAAATATGAACATTATTCTCAGCCGACCACCTCGAGTTACCGCTGCGTGCATTGCTAATCAGAATGATAGTGGAATAGATTTGATATCCGCAGCATTCTGATCGCGCACGGCTATCACAAAGGTGTCGCTTCACAGAAGGATACAATCTGCCGGTAGGGAGTGATGTTTCCATGGTGATGTCACAAAAACAAATGCATTTCCATTCCCGATAGTGGCTTCAACGTTGTTCTCTGTCTCTTTGAGCTGCCACTGATCTTCAAAAGGGGCTTCTGGTTGGTACAGCTTGACACGAGAAGACAACATCCACGGTGTTGCTGACACTCCCGCAAGGCGTAGTCATTTAAATGCGAGTGGTCATGCGGAGGGAGTTATTTTCCTCGTGAAACTTAACAGTGTTATGCTGATATATAAGCGTGCTGCAGAATTACTCATATCTGTGGAAACCTCCATAACGAGAAAAATTTTCGAGCGTCGAAATTTGTGTTAAGTAGCAGAGAAACTGTCCCAGTTTCCGCAGCTATTTGCTGATCTGTCCAGGAGGAGCTTGCCAATCTCATTCTGGCATCAGCCTCAGTACGAATCAACACATTAATCAAGCCCATGTTTTTCTAAGAGTGTGATATGTGACATATCCTAAGGAACAGAATATTTTTCCAGTTGATCATTTTGTTTTATAACACAATACAATGTTTACCTCCACAAGACGAGGTTCGGGCTCTCGTACCTCGCGGATGGCCATTCCCAGACGTTTTGTCTGGGAATTAGTGGCCCGTGGCCAACTTTGCACAAAAACGAGCGTGCAGATTCCCACGTGGCCAATCACTGGCGGCCGGTGCGGCCACCAGCACGGCCGATGGAGCGGCCTTGGCCAGGGCGATGGGTGGCCATGCCGACGGCAGCTCGCACAACCCCAGCAGACCCCCCCCCCCCCCGCTTGACCACGCCGTTACATGTCTAGAAGCTCCGAGGCGGCAGGGGCTTCGCCCAGCGGAGAGCGATGGCCAAGTGCGGGAAGGCGGCTCGCTCAGACACGGCCACCCTCACGGCCACCCCTGCTTACCCTGGTCCCTGCTGCCACCCCCCCGTGCCCCCCAAAAGGTCCCGCTGCTGCTGCTACCGCCACCCGCGTCTGCTGTGGAGGAGGCCCTGCCTGTGGATATTTTACACGCCGTGTCTACACGCACCCGAGTAGGTGACAGCGATACATTGTCGAACTCATGAGACCTTCTGTGCGTTGCCGACCGGTATCACGTCACGGTATCGCCATCGTCTGCTTCATCGAGCGCAAGTCGCAAGCTCGGTGTGGTTCGGTCTCAGGGAATGCGAGCAGCTTGGGAGGCCGCTGACGAAGCGAGGCTGGCAGGAAACTCTCAGAGTCGTCAGCTGCTGCCAGAGTTTGTTTGGCCAGAACCGTCGGCCTTCAATTCACATCCCGGCAGCTCGCAGCGCGTGCTGTGCAACACGGCCGCTCGCAGCCCGATCGCCGTCCAACTAAAACACGCTTCGCTTACACAATCATTCTTATCAGAGCAATGCAAAATATAAACAATACTTTTCCTCCGTACTCAGAAAATGTGATTACGTTAGCATCGTCCATAGTGTTTGTCTCAGCTCCAGAACGGAATTGTAATCAAGCAGAGGCCGACAGCGGCGGCGGGGGGGGGGGGTCGCAATTCCTGGAGTTGGGAGACGCTGATCCGTGCCACCTGTGCTGTAGCTGGAGCGTTGACACCGACTTCGCCGCACTCACAACCGCCCGGCTCATCAGAGTCGCTCGCCAAACCGCACAGATCTGCTGGTGACGTCACCGAAGTAACTCAAACTCCTTTTGATCCGCAAGAAAAAAAAAAGGTGGCATGAAGAACGATTTCCTGGAACCAAATTTCAAGCTCGGAGCGCTTGAGAAAGTGCCCGCGCGTCGACGCGTCACCGAACCCGCAGCCCGAGCAGCGGCAGCTGCACAGGTCGCCGTCGGCTTCGCTGGCGGCACGGGGAATTTGGGGGAGTTTGGGGGGGGGGTGCATGGGGAGTGGGAATGCTTTAGGAACAGCTTGTACCTGCGCACAACCATTTGCAGAATTGCATTAGTGCCTTCCTAATATTCATCCAATTCACTTAGCGTTCAAGCGGAGTACATTTCACGTTACAATTCGTCATTACATTACTTCAGGTTTTGTTACTGTGCTGCAAAATGCCGTTGTGGGCCAGTATGCAGACGTGGCTTTGGCCGTGCGTGAGAGAGGGAGAGGACGAAAGGATCGCAACGAGTAAGCGGTGGACGCCTGCACGCTGGACACAAACTCTCCGCTGATTGTGGACGCAGGAGAGGAAGAGTGCCGATCAGTCCGCGATTATTGACATGCGACTTCAAGCCGAGGCCCTTTTGCGGCGCCAGGATAGAATGGATGAATGAACAATGATTCCTTCTCTTGGCAATCGCAGAGCGAGCATTCTCAGAGGACCAGCCAACCAACAATGCAACCCATACACACGGCCGGAGCTGCCAATGCTTCAGAGCACACACACACACAAGGGGGCCCCATATTTAAAATATTTTTTTTCCCACGGCCCATGACTAGAATGTCAAATTCCCAGTTTTGCGACCCCTCTAAAAATACACAATATATGATTATATTGAAACAATATAAAACACCGCAAGTACAAAACATCAGTTACGATGTATTCGTTGTTGGATGATCCTCAACAAGCTATCACCTCCTCGCATGGCCTCGATATACGACCACGCAGCGAGCTTCTGCACACCATCCACACGGCGGAATGCTCAGGAACCGTTGCCACCTTTGGCTGCCTCTAGTCGCACCTCCGATTAGCACGGTTGGCTACGTACGGTGCGAAAGAAGTTCAACGCAGGTACACAGCCTCGCCCACCACCCATCATCTCCCCCAGTCCGAGCCCACTCACCTTGACGGCCAATCAGCAGCCCCTAACTCGCACGTGTTCCCCGACCCACGTGTTCCTCTTTACCCGCTCTCGGCGTAATTTAAAACATCTGCACGTATATAAAATACAACGTAAACGACCGAGTCGGGGGGTTATTACAAGCACAGGTCAAAAATACATCACCATTATCATTAGCGCCGCCACCTTGATGACCGAATCATGCCCGGGCGAGTAAACCTCGGCACACATCTGTGCGTTTGTGGGCCGTGTCCAAAACCCGTGCGTGGCAGAATTCGATATCTGTGGATTGATGCGATGGGCTTGGTGATCCCAACGCACTGCTCATGTGGGTACACTGCGATCGGAATTATACGCAGTCAGTATATTTCATGGGACCTCCTTTGCCAGTACCAAAATATGAGTATTGGTTTTCCCCTTTTTTCTGGCAACACGCCTTTTGGCGTCCCCTGGTCATACACTGTTTGAGACGAGGCTCGAAAGAAAGCTGTCGCTGGTGTGGACCAATCAGCTTCAAAGACAATGCATATATTATCAAAATATGTTTTTTGTTTGCATTCTGACCACAAGTATTGTGGTTAATGCAGACATGATTCCTTGTAAAAGGTTTCAGTTTGGTGTTTTAACATCTAACACAACTGTTTTGTTGCCAGAAAAAAGGGGAAACCTATTCTCAGTAAGTATATTGTACGTGCAAAGTGTGTGGAGTGGGGGGGGGGGGCGTGAGGAACGTCTTCGTTGTAAGGATGCTGCGATGTTATTTGAAAGAGAAGTGGGCACGCGTGCCGGTGTCGCGGTCCAAATTCGAAAATGACCCGCAAATGATGCAACTTGGGCAAAGCCGCCAAGCGAACGTGGCACGCTCTCCAGCGGAACGAGCGCGGACTCCGCTCGTCTGTTTGATGGAGCACTTCACCAGAGCCCTTTCACACTGGGAGCAAGGCGCAAATAGACACCCACACGCACACACAATCCACATTGGAGTTACATTCGTCGTTTCCTGCTTTTGGTCAATCACGTATAAGTGTAAATTGTGCTTCAAGATGCAACTACGGTTGTTTTAAAGATTGTGTATGAATGACAAGTGAATGATGATGGTTGGGTAGCTGTAATCTTTGCCACGTGTCCTAGGTGGTGCCTTAAGTGGTGTCGATGATGAGGATCCAATGGACCATTACTGTGACCAAAGACGCGGAGCTTTGATCTACCAAATTCAGCGCAGATTCCACAGTCTTGCAATGGATATTTTGCACTTTTATCAACGTCTGGGCTGAGACCATCAAACTCGCTCCACATCGGGCTCTGGTTACACCTTGGATTGTAGCCCAGGGATTAAACCCAGATCTACGCTGTGCAAAATCGGTGGCCTCACATGGGCATCAGCATCCACTGGTCTCAGATCACCAGACCACTTCACGAAATAACTCAGTGTGGGAATCCTTCCTTAAATGGTTTTGGCAAAAATGTGAAACAATTGACCAAGGTTTCAGGTTTGTTTTATTTGAAGTGTTATTTATTCCATTAATCGTTTGAAAAATCTACAGGATGAGCCTAAATGTACACTGGTATGTCCTTAATATTTACAACGCAAACATTTCATATGATATTAATAATTTAAACTTGCAACGCACGCATAATTAACTCGCTCTGAAGAGAGAATACAACTCTGAGGTGCGAATAACGACTCGCTATTGGAATGAAGCTCCATCTCCCAACAGAGCACATAGACAGTGACCATAGTTACTCTGTGGAGAGAGGCAGACTGACCTTCACCTGTTATAAGGGAAGACTGTACTTTATAAAGTAGAACTCTGTCAATAACAAGGGTTCACGTTATGATCCAGTTTGAGCTACACTAAGGATCGTCATCATACATCTGGATTTGAACGTTTTATTTTCTGGACTTCTACCCATGTCAGTAGCAGATCTAGCCGAGTCCAGGGTTATCATGAACCCAGGGCCTTCCCTCCATTTGGAGAATGTATTCCACTTTTAGTGCCACCTGTCTGGGTTTGATCCAGACAGACCTGGAATTAGGCGTTTGTCTTTGGGTGGCAGAAATTTACTTGTGCCGAGATCTGGTACCCGTATGACTGTGTCGAAATTTATTGCAGTAGACTGCAACGTTTTCATAACAGACATAGGCCGCCTGAGACATAATACATCTGGGTTTGGGCTGCGTGAAAGATGACGACCCTAATTCCACACCGACCCGCATTGAGAAATGGACATAAGTGGGTGAGAGTCTACGATGCTCACAGGACAGGGCTGAATAAAAGAGGAATTTTCGCTTCTAACGTTTGGGATTCTTCTAAACGCCTCTAAAGGCTTCGGCAGAGTGCTAAGCTGTTCATCGTGTGGTGCGATGGCTCGGCACGCAGCCGTGTATGCACACACACGTAAACATGTATGTGTGTCTGGCTGAATGAGACACGATTGGACAGCTCTGTGCTTGGACGGGGATTGAACCATTGTGACCTGCCACCCGACTCTAAAAGCAAGTGGCAGGGCACAATGGTTATACAATCGGGTGGCATTCTTCCAAAGTGAATGTGGGCATCACCCCATTCCTCCTGGCAAATTGGCAGTACAATGTCTGTTCAAAACAGATGATTGGATCAGACGGGCTTTTATGGAAATGTAATGCCGGCAGAACGTTCCACAAGGGTGGAAGCGGTTCTTTTAAGCTCTCGGGTATCAGGTATTCTTGCAAGAGACGCTATTCCTTGAACGGACTCCGACCTGAGTCGTCAAAGGGTCTCGATGACTGCGGAAGACAGCAGCACATCTCTTGCGCGTACTTTTTGTGTGAATTCAGTGGAGTGACAGCGTTGTTCACAGCAACGTTCTGCGGGTTGGTGGAGGAGGCAGGGTTGGATGCGCAGTGACTGGCATCGATTAGTCCCAGTCGAGGTTGACACGAAGAGTGAACGCTATCTGAACTGGTCCTGGCTACCATCACCACCGCGCCCACACTCTCCATGATTTGTCATCCATCCCCCGCACCTTCGACACCTCCGATTAGAGCAGTTGGCTACATACGTACAAACGTTTAAATAGTACGATACCTCTGTTCGCATAGTACAGTTTTCGTCGGTTTTTGAAAGTAGCAGTTTTCTGGAGTTCTCGTTTACCTATTGAGCCGCCCTGTTTCTATGTTGCAGCTACGCTCATGGCTCTTTCTTTTGTGTTCCAGGCCTAGCATCTGCTGGGGGCAGCACCGCCATGGCACGCAGCGCTCTGCTGGGGCTGCTGCTGCTGCTGCTCACTGCTCACCGTGCCGCTGGTGAGGCCTCCCCTTGACAAACAGCGACGTCGGCATGGCCCCGCCGGCCAGAGCCTTCACAGTTCAGCAGCCACTCACGGCTGGCGAGTTTTCGGAACACGTTAGATTACCATTATTCCAGTCAGAGCCAAGATTGCATCAGTCGGCGTGCACGCGCCGATGTTAGCGGTGTTATTTAATTGCATTTTTAAAGGGATAAAAAAAGAGTAATCCTGGAACACGTGTCGTGTCTGCAAACTCAGAAACGGACACCTCACTGCCCCTAGCAAGGGGCACAACGGCAGTCCGTCAAAATGCCACGTGGTGACCTCCCATCTGCATGCCAGTGACAGCTCCATGGACAACTGAGGCAGCCCATGGGGGGAGACACACAACTACAACATGGCACACACGAGACTTCTCGAATGTCCTTTGCTGCACACCACGTGATGCCTGCAGCCTTAAACAAACATTATGCATCGTGGAAGCAAATCCAAGTTTTATCCAGGATCAATCATGCTTACCATGAGATTTACATTTTTATGCAGCAATGCAGAGTCTTATCCAACTGGATTGTGATATGAACATGCTGTGATATGTAATATAATCGCGCAAAGTTTTGACAGATTCTTCGAATTGATGTTTCCAAGAATCCTGTTAATGTTTGACCCCCCCTTAGAAAAAGTCACGGCAATGTCGCGACTGCACAAAACACGACCCCCACTGGGCGAGACCCCCACCCAGCGAGACCCTCACCCAGCGAGACCCCCACTGGGTGAGACCCCCACTGGGTGAGACCCCCACCGGGTGAGACCCCCACTGGGTGAGACCCCCACTGGGCACAACCTTGGCCGACAATGAGCAGCAACGCGCGCGGTGTTTGACAAATGAGTTGCACAACTCTCGACGCTTCCCCCCCAAATCTTGATCCCATTGCACGGAGCGCGATCCCTGCTGCTGACCCTTCCCCCGGGCACGGGCCACGTGGGGCAGCAGCTGATCGGCCGGGCCGCGCTCCTCGCACCCGTAGCCAATGGGGAGACGGCGTGAGCGCGTCGCCTACAGCTCTGCTATAGGTTTCATTAAAGTGTTCCCCCTTTTACTGTTGTGCGTTTATAGGGCGTCACCATCGTAATCATCATCATCAGAGGTGGGCAATCCACTGCTGGATGAAGCCGTCAGAGCAAAAATGCGTTTGCATGTTTAGGGGAAGGGTTCTCTTCGCACTGTTTTTTTTATTCTGAGTTTTGGGGCAACCTGTTGATCAATGTGCCCAGTTTGCTTTTGGGTACGACCCTAATAGCAGCACAGGTTTACAAGAAGGCATCCCTCCATTTGCGGAAGCACAAAGCTCCTGAAAAATCCGTGAAGGGAAATTCCGTCCATCGAACCTGAGCTTTCCCCAGTCGATGTCCGTGACGTGTACAATTGGAGATTCGTTCCTACGGAGACAAAAACTAAAAAATACGGCCCCAAAACGAAATACATTCACATTTAAGAATGCAGCAAACCTTTTTAAAGCACATATTCAATGGAAAATCGATACTCTTGTTAAAAAATAATACTCGGTCATGAAATTAAAAATACTGTACGGCACTGGCCAGAAACTGGTGATTGCTGTGTCAGGTGGTGGTGGTGGTTCAGAGAGGTGGTGCGGTGAGGTGGTGGTGGTGTTGGTTCAGCGAGGTGTTGCGGCGAGGTGGTGGAAGCCACACGAGCCGAGCTTGGGGCACAGCAGGGTGAAGGTCGCGGGAAAACCAGGAGAGGAGGGAATGCGCGAACCATAGGGGGGGGGGGGGCAGCATGACATGCATGCTAGGACTACCGACAGACCGAGCATTCATTCCCTTCCAAACAAATTATTTAAAGATTAAATATTCCGTAAATGCGAGTTTCATTTAATGTGTTTCGAATTCGGTACCTAGTTTACGACTCTGCATTGAGTTGCCATAAAACGACGGATGACCGTCCTAAAGTTTTCTTCGTATAGAGTCATCTATAGTGTATGTGCTCCCCTTAGACACACAGAGAGCTAAAGTATTGACGCTTTGAATCCACTTGTCCCCAGGCTCTTAATGCCAGGAATTTCTCTCCATGTGTGGGATCTCTCTCTCTTTATCTCTGGGGCAGCTCATATATAATTGTGTCATAAATAACCCGTCTGCACGCAGGGTCACTTTTGTTTGCTTAAATGAAACGCTCCATCATCCCACACTTTTCTATCATCGGACCATCCGCACAATCCACTTGAGCTTGCAAGGCCGAGACCATACAAATCGCTCAACCCAAATTCCTGCGCGCATGTCCAACGATTACCGACTCTCACACACCGATGATGACGACCTGTAAAATTCCACGTTATTCACGATCAGCCTTGCAATTTATTGCAGCGCCACGCGATACGTTTTCGCGTTTAAGAGGTGCCGCGTAAAACAATTTGAATGGAATTAATTGATTGAAGCGGCAGTCCTTAATATGATGAGATTGTGTTATGTTTAAGTGCTGGCTTTGAGTGGGTGTGTATCTATGTATACAGTAGTGTATGTATCCTACATCGGGGTCTGAGCATCTTATCCGACGGTGCAGTCCGTAGCACATCCACCCGCTGTTATAGTGCGTGCAGAACATGGGTCAATTCCTACAGCCACACAGTGACACCTTTGTGGAATTGCTAAATTACAAGACCCTGTGACATTTGAAAGAGTATGCCGTTCTTTACAAGCGTAATAACCCAAAGGCAATTTGTATTTAAATATATCAAAGAAAAACATGTACTTCCACATGAAACGAAACCACGCCTTGAAAATGAACTTGCCAAACATCTGTACAAGACCCGCCTTAAAACGAGTATTGAGACTCAGTGAGAAATTTCAGTAAATTAAAGATGTTAATGGCACACAAACTTAGAATAATAAATTAATTGGATAAATATTCCCAGGGTGGATTCTCCATGGTTTGCCAGGCCGCAAACATTACTCTGTGTAGCAGCACATGTGAAAGAGCATTGCCCTATACGATGTGGTTCAGGGATAACTTGAAGCAATATCAGAGGTACCGTAGTTTAGTCTTGTATGTTGAAATTATGTTGCACTGTACGCAGTCAACCGTGATAATCGTAGGTGCGAGGGAAGGACAACTAAACACAAGCGGCTTTAAAAAATTAATTTTCAATCTAAATTGTAAAGTGCATAGCTCCAGTGGCTTGCTAATATCGGGAGGAAGAGCGTTCCAGACGGCCTCAGAAGCGCATTCCGTGGGCTGTTCTCCAACATGCGAGGCTGCACTGCGAGAGATCCGTGACGCTGATAGCACAGCCGCTATTTCTGACCAAATAAACTATTTTAAATCCTCTGCGTTGCCTTCTTGCCCACGAATCCTGTTATCTACGGGGATCAGAGGAACTTCGAGTTTCTTGTGAAGCCAATAAGCTGCACCGCTCGGGCTACGGAGCCGAGAGCCTCAGTCACGGTTTTGATTTCGCTGTCGCGTCGAGGTTACTGCGGGTCCCGCGGGGGACTGCACGTGCCCTCGGCGTCGCGTCACGCACGTCACGTGGCGTTTCGTCACACTCGCACAAAGACGAAGACACACCCCCACCCACCGTGTCGCCTTAGCAGACTGTTGGGGCGAGCGCTGTTATAGCGAGTGCTGGTGTCGCACACTCGCTGACAATTACTTCACTGGACATGGAGAGGGGCCTTGGATTGGTGTGAACTTGATGCAGGTGGAGCAGACTTTGTACTTTCCAGCTGTGGGATTTGATGCAACGCTTTCCCCGTAGCCCAGCAAGTGTGGAGCGCACACATTCGTCCTTATTTTGTGTAGAGTGCATTTAATTGAAAAATGTAAAGTTGCTTCCTGCTCATGTAAGCAAGCAGGCAGTGTTCATCTTCTGTTTACAACCCTGATAGCAGTCGTGGAAATTCAACCATTTGTAGAATTCACCACAAGGAGGCACTTATTTTATTGATCCGGGAAGGATGAAGGGCTGAGTCGACCCCGACAGGGATTTCAGCTCGCATCCTTGCGAACCACGCACACTGCACTCGCGGCACCGGTGTACATTTGGTTTGTTTATTTTGTTCAGCCAGATGAGAACTTAAGAGACCTGCGTCAAATCAAATTAAACGGCAATTGAAATCAGCACAAAAACAATTGAATTTCATGGGGGAAATCAAGAATATTACACAAACGTAAATCAGTGATAAATGAAATATTACCTTTCACTTCAGTCGGCACGGGCAGATTATTTTCAGATTGATCATAGTAAAATTACAAGTACCAGACAATGTGGCAACCTAGGATAGAGATGAGTGTTGCATTTAAGAATCCAGCCAGCGTTGCTGCACAATACACACGGACAAGTACCGGGGAGTGCCATGCGGGGTTTCATTCGCACCGCGTGGGGTTTCCCGATGGACTTCCCAATCATCGTCGTGGTCTGCAGCCCTTCCCCGCTCAAAACGCCTCTTGGTTTTCTCCTCCACAATTTGGGAGATGATGGGATGATCTTCTTAGGTTTTTTCGGTAAAGTCACGTAGAAAGTAAAATAAAATAAAAAACAAAAATCACGACGTTTCGGAGGCAACACAAGTCTCCGTCATCAGGTGGGACCGTCACAGCCAGATTAGCTGTATCAAGATAAGCTGTATCAAGATACAGCTAATCTGGCTGTGACGGTTCCACCTGATGACGGAGACTTGTGTTGCCTCCGAAACGTCGGACCGTCACAGCCAGATTAGCTGTATCTTGATACAGCTAATCTGGCTGTGACGGTCCCACCTGATGACGGAGACTTGTGTTGCCTCCGAAACGTCGTGATTTTTGTTTTTTATTTTATTTTACTTTCTACGTGACTTTACCGAAAAAACCTAAGAAGATGATTCCTTGCAGTCACGAAAGCTTCAAATCTAGAATAAATGATGGGATGAGTTCAAATTAGAGAGAGCGAAAGAGACAGGAAGTTCATCGTAAATGAGAATTGCGAGGAGAGAACGCTTAGAGTGGAGGGGAAGACTGCAGACTGAGACTTACGATTGCACTTGAGATGCTGCATGGCAGTCGTGGTATGCATCCGCAAAGCATTTTCAAGGCACGCCGCCGCAGTTGAACCATTTCATGTTAATGGAAGTTGCCCTTAATTCGAAAGACCCACAAAGCTTGGGTAATTTCAACAACTCCCAAAAGACAAAAAAACCCAATCAATATTCGCCTCCCCCTGGAGAGTTCAGCCCATTAAGATGAAGCGATCGTTAGGGAGACAGGAAGAGTCAGCACGCGCGGGCGGGCGCAGCGTCGCAGTAATGCACTCGGAGAGCATTAACCCCGAAACTCTTCCTTCTCACCCCCACCTCATCACCCCCCCCCGGCCCCTACACCCTCCAGGTCAGACTCCGGAGAGTGTCCTGGACGGCATCAACGGTGAGATCCGCAAAGGTGGCTCTGTGTGCGTGTAGGTTGCGTGGGCCATCTTCGCAGGACGAGCACGAACGCGTAGAGAACGTCACCACTGCGTTGTTGCCAGATAAGCGCCTCGCCATGCCGTGCAGGACATGGCGGTTAATTCGCCACGCTTCAGTACGCGTTGGTTAAGGCGGGGAACAGACGTGAGAACATAGACGTACAGTACAACAATGTATGTTTTCTGCACCGACCTCTGCCGGTAACGTAGCCCTCCTGATGTCCAAGCGTCGACAAGAATAAGATGAAAGCGCGCGTTCTCTTGCGAACGTAGGCTCCTGCGTACGCGTTGGGTTTTGTGAGAAACGCGCTCCTGTTGAATAAGTTTGATACGTTTGTTTGCCCACAAAACCTGGAGGCGTTTTGAAAGCACAGCAACAAAAATCAACACACGCAGAGTTATTGTTCACGCCCTGACAACGTTTGTTACTGGACACGCGCCATCCTGCAAGGATCACGGTAATAATGTGCAAGAGCACGTGATGCGTGGAGCCGATGTGAAGCTGCACTCACTCGACCCCAGGGCTGCTGTGTGGTCCTCTCTGGCACCGCGCATGCCGTTCACAGGGTCACATGACCCACACGCCACCACCAACAACAACAACACACACACATTGCGACATGCTCGTGTTTCATTATTACGCACAAAAGACAAAGATCGCCCTTATAGCCTTGACAGACTGTTGGGGCAAGTGCCTACAGCGAGCACCCACAAACCACACTCGCATCACCCGCATCAAGCCGCGCCACCACGCGCGTCACCCACCCCGATGTGTCGACACCCCGACTCCGGTTTTGTATCGAGCATCGTTCGGCACGGTGTCCGTCGACGTTTCTCTCCACGTGCTCGGGAGCCTCTTCGAGAACCGAATGTCCCCCCACCACCCCACCCCCCATGACAGCCTCGACCCCGTGCTTGCTGGCGGATGGCTCTCCGGGGCCCATAATGTGCGTGCTCTACAGCGCGAACGGGGACCTCATGTGCCATTGGTTCGCGGGGCTCGACTCGTCCGCACCCACCGCCTACAAGCTGAACTGGAGGTCGTAAGTGACAGCCACCGCAGTGACCAATCAAACTTGATCTCTCTCATTTATATTTTAAAAAAAGGGTTCCTTAAACATCCAAGGACCTCCGCATCCCCTTTGACATCGTACCTCTGATTAGTACGGCTGGCTGCGTACTGTGCAAAAGAAGTTAAATGCGTACGTAACGCGTACACCAGTTGTGGAGCATAGTGTAACACATTTCTTGGATTGAGCAAGGTCATTATAAGATCTTGGGAACAGAGATCATGATAACATGGGTCCTTCCTTGCTTTTACCCTTTTTGGCAATAACACGGGTGTTCATCAGATGTTCAAACACCAAACGGAAACCTTTTGCAAGGAATCATGACATCGACACCTGTTTTATTGCAAGAAAGGCTAAATCTTCTTGGTTCTTTCGGTAAAGTCACGTAGAATGGAAATAATCAAATAATAAAAATAAAACATAATAAAATAATTATCACGACGTTTCGGACGCAAGCAGCCGTCCTCAGGTGAAGAACAGGTCTGTCGAGAAGACAGACCTGTCCTCAGGAGAAGAACAGGTCTGTCGAGGAGACAGAGAAGAACAGGTCTGTCGAGAAGACAGAGACAGAGATTATGTCTTCTCGACAGACCTGTTCTTCACCTGAGGACGGCTGCTTGCGTTGTGGCCGCAACGTCGTGAGAATTATTTTATTATGTTTTATTTTTTATTATTTTATTATTTCCTTTCTACGTGACTTTACCGAAAGAACCAAGAAGATGAATCCCTGCAGTCACGGAAAGCTTTAAATAGAAAGGCTAAACCAATTTTTATAGAGAGATCATGACGTTGGGAGGAAATTCCAAAGTGGAGCCTGGGTGAGGTTGGACGCAGAGAAATGTTGTGGCCTGGAGCATGGCGAGTGGGTGAGTGGTTGTTGTGGCCTGATGTGGGAGTGTGGTGAGTGTGTGAGTGTTGTGGCCTCGTGTGTTATGGTTTGTTGAAGAATGGAGGAAACTGGCCGGTCATTCTGGTCGAGAGTCCTCACAAGAGACTTGTGAAATGTAAACACAAATCCTGGGGGGCCTCTGAACAGGTGGCAGCCGTGTTGCATATATTCAAATAGCACGTTGCCGAAAACCATAATCTTTTAACATTTTGTTATATTGCTTCTCGTCGTTACCTCTTGAAACGAGAGATGGTTTAACGTCGGCCAATTGCTGCACAAAGGAGGCGCATGTGCTGTCCATGCAATAGATGATCCATATATAGATGCCCCACTGATGTGTAACGGCCCCCTTTCTACTCCGATTGAATATTGTGAACGCGATGGCTCCATATCTCAAAGAGTTGAGAGCTGATACAACGTAATACGTTTCTTGAGTTTGGTGGCAATATATCGCTATTCTTTGCATGGAGGGGGGGGCACATCTATAACCAGACCACTCGATACCACAAAATAACCCCTCGATCGCATCGTAGCCCGCACGTCGCCACCAGGGCCTCGCGTGGCAGCGCGCTGCCGCTGTTGATCCGCGCCTCGTTCCCGACCCTGGCCACGTTCAGGGAGCACGACTTGCCGAACAACGACACGACGCCGCCTCCGCTCGACGTGGACCCCAGCTGGGAAGAAAGCCGCTTCTACGACGTGCAAGGCGACCAGTGAGTAGCGCGCGGCCGTCGTGGAGTGGTGCCAACACGGCACTCGACAGGCGCGCAGAGTCGGTCCGCCCTGTCCCCACTCCTCCAGTCGTCAGTGCTTGCGAGGGGCACGTGTCGGATAAAATGTATAGACAACAACAATAACAATACAAATAAATGGATGGGTAGGCACTCTGCGTTGTGTTCTGTCCTCCGGAGAAGTGGGAGACGCCACAAGAGCCGAGCACCACGGGTTTGTGAAACGCTAACACTTTATTTCAAAGTGTTCTTCCTGCGATAGTGATCACAAACACCCTCCACGTCACGACACTGCTTAGATTCCTCTGTTTAAAGGATTGAGCGCCAGGGTTCATATTCTAGACCCAATTATTATACGTATTTTATATATTTAAATAAACTGTAATATCGTAAATCGTGCATATCTTCATTACCACCAACTCGGTCAATTAACATAACAAAGTTCCTGTTAGTCGATTGGCACAGTTAATATAAATTTAACAGCTATATTGGTGGAGAGTACCCATGGTGGACACTGCCCGTGGTGGACACTGCCCATGGTGGACACTGCCCTTGGTGGACAGTACCCATGGTGGACAGTACCCATGGTGGACACTGCCCTTGGTGGACACTGCCCATGGTGGACAGTACCCATGGTGGACACTGCCCTTGGTGGACAGTACCCATGGTGGACACTGCCCATGGTGGACACTGCCCTTGGTGGACACTGCCCATGGTGGACACTGCCCATGGTGGACAGTACCCATGGTGGACACTGCCCTTGGTGGACACTGCCCATGGTGGACACTGCCCATGGTGGACACTGCCCATGGTGGACACTGCCCTTGGTGGACACTGCCCATGGTGGACACTGCCCTTGGTGGACACTGCCCATGGTGGACACTGCCCTTGGTGGACACTGCCCATGGTGGACACTGCCCTTGGTGGACACTGCCCATGGTGGACAGTACCCATGGTGGACACTGCCCATGGTGGACACTGCCCTTGGTGGACACTGCCCATGGTGGACACTGCCCATGGTGGACACTGCCCATAG
Source organism: Lampetra planeri (assembly GCF_965212315.1). Taxonomy (NCBI): domain Eukaryota; kingdom Metazoa; phylum Chordata; class Hyperoartia; order Petromyzontiformes; family Petromyzontidae; genus Lampetra; species Lampetra planeri. The sequence goes on along the minus strand of NC_136130.1, from coordinate 11,761,841 downwards.
TGGACACTGCCCTTGGTGGACACTGCCCTTGGTGGACACTGCCCTTGGTGGACACTGCCCATGGTGGACACTGCCCTTGGTGGACACTGCCCTTGGTGGACAGTACCCATGGTGGACACTGCCCATGGTGGACACTGCCCATGGTGGACACTGCCCATGGTGGACATGTTAATATATTCGACTGACCGATCCCCGTTGGCTCACGGGACACGGATGAGAAACGATTGAGACAAAAACTAATTTCGTAAAGAAGAGCAGAGGCGCGAACAGAGCACGTGCAGTGCAGAAATCTCAGTAAAAGACACGCATCTACAAAGAAGTGGGAAGATACAATTGACAACAAAAAGCGAAGTATGAATGACATATTGCACGTACTTCGAGCCTGGTCACATATCTAAAGTGAACGCAACATTCTGCGAATCGCTCACGTAGTCACCTCTGAGGTTTTACTCTCAATTATCTTTGCTGTCACATCTCGTGTATCTGCGCGATGCCACATGCGAGCGAACCGCGTGCGTTTCCCGTTGACCCTTGACCTCTCGCACGGGGCGTGCTGCGAGTACAGGCTCCTGCGGATGGCCTGCGACGAGAAGGACGGCTGCGTGGTCTGCAACCTCAGAAGATTCCACCTCGTCGTGGGAGTGAACTACATGTACGACATGTGGGTGACGGCCAACGGCACGGCTGTATCCAAGCACCTGCAAGTCGAGCCCCAGAATAAGAGTACGTGCCCTGTGCCCCTCTCCCCTCCCGCGTCGCCCCACGGACACGGGCGAAGTGTCGTACCAGCTCGAGTGCGCGTGGGTTTCCTCCCACCACACGTGGGGGGGGGGGGGGGTTGCCCTGGACATGCGAAAAACAAAGCAATGTTGTAGGACCCCCACCCCCAAGTAGCTCAAGGGGTTTTCTGATTCGCATAAAAATATGCGTGTGCCAAATATCAGAGCGAAAACCAGATCCTGATGAACATGAACAGCTGATAATTCTTATAACAATCAAAATATATTTAATGATTCTATTACCTTGATTACTGTGCACAACTGTAGCATAGGTGAATTACGCATCTTGTCGCGCGACAAACCCAAAATGTATTTCTGCTGAGGAACCTCAATGGAATCAAACCTGTGATGTGTGGATTGCAAGTCGGGCCTGTAAACCATCACACCGTGGCAGCTACCCCCACCAGCATGTGCCGGCTTCACGAGGGATCCTTATTTTGGAATCGTTTAACACCAACACGCGTTCATAATGAAGGTTTGCCAAATTAAAAAACGTACCTGCAAATTACCCAATTTGTGATCGCACATAGCAATCATCGCCCACTAATGGCAAACCAGTGGCCACTTTCAGACCAGGTGTCAAGTCACCTTGTGTCGCACAGGGGCAGAGCTGCCACTGGGGGTGCCCTTTCTCATGTGTGGAGTTGAGATGCGATGTAAAGCACTCAGGGAATGTCCGGCGTATACGAGGGTGCTATACCGAGTACAAATCACGACGTTCTTATAACCACCACGATGGTTGCTCAATATCGCAGCCTTGCCCAGCGCAGCCGTTAACATGAGCAGCGCAGTCGTCGGTGGCAGCGAGAGCCCGCGCGAAGTGCCCACGTGTGCCTGTGTGTGTGTGCCGGTGTGTGTGTGTGCCTGTGGGTGTGTGCCGGTGTGTGTGTGCCTGTGTGTGTGTGTGCCTGTGTGTGTGTGTGCCTGTGTGTGTGCCTGTGTGCCTGTGTGCCTGTGTGTGTGTGCCGGTGTGTGTGTGCGTGTGTGTGTGTGCCTGTGTGTGTGCCTGTGTGTGTGACTGTGTGTGTGTGTGTGCCTGTGTGTGTGCCTGTGTGTGTGTGACTGTGTGTGTGCCTGTGTGTGACTGTGTGTGTGCCTGTGTGTGTGTGTGACTGTGTGTGCGCGTGTGCCTGTGTGTGTGTGCCTGTGTGTGTGTGTGCCTGTGTGCCTGTGTGTGTGCCTGTGTGTGACTGTGTGTGTGCCTGTGTGTGTGCCTGTGTGCCTGTGTGTGTGCCTGTGTGTGCCTGTGTGTGTGTCTGTGTGTGTGCCTGTGTGTGTGTGTGCCTGTGTGTGTGTGTGTGACTGTGTGTGTGACTGTGTGTGTGCCTGTGTGTGTCCCTGTGTGTGTGTGTGACTGTGTGTATGCCTGTGTGTGTGTGTGACTGTGTGTGTGCCTGTGTGTGTGTGCGCTTGCAGTCCTCCTGCCTCCACCGAGCAACGTGCAACTGATTTCAGAGCGGGACGAGCCCACGCAGCTCACGGTGCAGTGGGAAAAACCCTCCTTGATCCACAGCAAGTGCCAACTGCGCTACCGACACCAAGGGACCAGCCACTGGACCACGGTACCGACGACCCCGGCGGACTCGCGCCCGAAATTGCTCGCCGCCGAGAGAAACGCGGATGGTTGGACGGGGCAGAGCGAGGGGCGCGGAGTGCTGCCGCGTTCGCGTGGAGCCCCTCGGGGGTGAGCTGGGACGGTCATCGTTGGCGTCGTGACGGGAGCGTGCCTGTCGTTGGCAGGTGAACGACGTGATGGACAACGCATCGCACTACACTCTGTACGACCTGGCGCCTGGCTCCCTCTACTGGGCCCAGCTGCGCTGCCGCCTGATACCTGAAGGAGAATATTGGAGCCCCTGGAGCCAGCCGCGGGTCGGACAGACACCTGACGCAGGTGCACGCCGATATTCCCGCACGAGCTGGCACCAGCCCCGTCCTCATGATGGGGTGCCCATCAGACAGACAATCGCAGTACATCTCTCTCTGTCTCGTCCCAATACACCTTGTCGATATCTCGTGTGTCATCTCACGAGGAGTTCATCATTTGAAAGGGGGAGGGGCGCCAAAAATATGTTTTGCTCTGGACCCCCGATGTGCGAGCATGGGGCCTGCTCTCTTCATCTCACTCCAGCAACTGTGGTGATACACGAGATGTGGGATTTTCCCTTGGTCAGTGAGTTTTTGTTTTGTTTACCCACACGTGCATCACCGTTCTACTCCTTTGACTGGTGTCATGATCTGGGAACGAGCACGGCAAATCGTCACGTGTCCCCTAATAGAACCGTAACGTGCCAAGATCCGCGGGTTGCAAACATTATAAATAGAGGGGCGAGAAATGCATTCACAAGAGAGATTTAGGAGACGTGTCTCCAGAGAGAAATATGACATCGGCGTAGGGAGATAAAAGCATGTGCCAGTGTCACACACTGTGTGCCTTGTGACCGCAAATCCCACACGCTGACCAAGGCAATAAAGTTGATTACCTGAGTCGGGTTTATGCAGTTAGCCACAAGGCCGCGACAAGCTATGATTAACGGTGCGCTTGAGCTCACGCCGTGGGTGAAACTTGTCCCGGGGGCCGTAGTGAGGACGTGAACTTGCACCCGGCCCTTACGGCACCAGGCAGGTGAGTGAGGGCTGGCGAAGACGGGAAGCTCGTGTAGCCGCACATCGGGGAGCCGTGCCACCTTTCCCAGGGGCGTGTTGTCTGACCGAGTGCCTCCCATGCGTCTCCGCGTCTCCAGTCCCGCTAGGGGCGCCGAGCGTGTGGAGGGAACTCGGCGAGCCCGACGCCCGGGGGTGGCGGGACCTCACCGTCTTGTGGAAGGTGAGCCACCGCTTCTTTCCCCGTGTCCAAAATAATACAAATAACGATTCGAAAGTAATTTCGCGACGGAGACCTCCGTGCCACGTCCTCGTAACTCCACCGCCGGACGTCGCGTGCCCGGCGGCAGGATTTCCCGGAGAAGCAGGCGCGCGGCCGCGTGCTGCACTGGCTCGTGTCGCTGCATCCGGGGAACCGGGAGACGAAGCTGGAGGCGCGGTACCGCGGCGCGACGCTGTCCGTGTCGGCGAACGAGCCCATCCACGTGAGCGTCCGTGCCGTCAACTCGGCGGGGAGATCGGACTCCGCGGGGTTCAGCGTGCCGACGCTCGCCCACTCCGGTGAGCGCTCCCACACCACCGTGCGGCATCGTGCGGGCAGGGCGCGTACGGGAGGGTGCCTTAGCCGGTTTCATACGGGCGCTGGGATACTTAGCGATGGGGTCACGCCAGATCACGTGATGAGCGTCGTGTACACGCACGGCTATTGTTTACTGATCCGCTGCTGGACGAGACCCTCCCTGTGCTGCGTGGGTCACGGCGGTGTTTTGACCCTATTTCACCACGCTGGTTGATGAAGGCAGGGAGCATAGACCTGGCAGCGTAGACTACAGACCCACGGGATTGTCTCCACTGACTTCCGTTGACCACCATCTCAAGGGACATCACAGGGGTGCAACGTTAACGTGCTGCCACATTCTCCAGGTTGACCTATTAACGTATAGACGGCAGCCAATCAGCTCAGGGTTAGGGCGGCTCATCGGGGCAGCCGAAGGGCTCTGAAACTGTTCCAGTGGCAATTCATGCTATGATTGTGCAACCATCACACACCACGCGGCTTGGATAGTGAGGTGTTAGGTTCCCCTGCAGTGATGTTTCAATGTCGGCATGTTTTGATAATTACCATTGGTTATCAAGGTTATCCACTTTGCATTTAACGTGCCGCCAATTCCACACGAAATGTGCCCATTCCACCGCCGCAGTTGGATTGAGTGCGCTCCTAACTGGACGACCGTCTTTAAACTCCAGTTTTAAAGCGTGGAGTGTTGGCGAGTATGATTCACTTCCAGTGACCTATGACTCCTATTTTCTGCATGGCACCCACTTGTGTATGCGCGTGTGTGAACCCGGCAACCCGAGTTAGATTTCCGCGCACGTCACCATAACAGTGGTGAATATCTGAAGTGGTTCTGGGCCTCCCGTAGGTCGACTCAGCCTTACAATAAGTACCTGGTGCATTGTGTAAATAACAGCATTGGGGAGGCAAAGGGCGTGGTGTTGGCCACCCACCCCATAGTGTGCCGTGCCGGCCTTCATAGGTGCTCGCTAACAGCACTTTTTAAAACTATTTTTACTATAAACAATTTTTATGTTACCAGATAAGGTCCACTGAGCTATCTAGTTTATGTTTTCAGAAGAAACCTGGCCACAATGTGGCTTATCATGTGAAAAATAATTTATAGCAGCCAAATTCTCTAAACACATGTTTCTAAATGTGGAGAGAAAAACCGGAGGACCCAGAGAAAAATCTACGCGACCACAGGGAGAGACACGCAAACTCCAAATATACAGCAGGCGTCAGGGTCTTGGTCAAACCCACGACCTCCTGTATGCAGGGCGAGGTAGTTAACATCTCGCCACCGTGGCGCCCCCTTGCCCCAACAGTCTGTTAAGGCTTCACGGGGGACCTTTGTCTTTATGTGTGACAGGGGTGCTGCCTCCACTGCAGCTGAGCGCCCACAGCCAGGAGGGACCCGATGGACGCCCGGCGTTGCTCGTCACCTGGGCACCCCCAGAATGCCACCATCACATGGTCAAGGGCTACCTGGTGGAGTGGAGTCCAACGAGCCGCTCGACGTCGTCATCCACGTCATCGGATCTTCCGTCGGCGTCGCCGCCGACGCTTTCATCGCTGCCCTCGTTAACCTCGCCGTCGTCTTCGATGGCAGCAGCAGAAGCAGCAGCACTGACAGCGCCATCACCGTGGAGCCCTTTGCTCACACCCAGCCTGACCAGCTGGGCCCGGCTGCCAGCTAACAGCCTCTCCTTCAACATCACGGGTGAGGCATCGGGAGCCGTTCCGACATTTTAACAATGCACCTGTGTTTCCTGGAATTGATTGAGGAGGGCACGGCATGGCCATGTTGGCTCCACGGAACGGTACTGTTATTGTATCTGTGCGTCGTCCGTTGCCTCTCTCATCTCGATAGCGTCTCATTGGATGGGTGCAATCTCTGATTTGCAAGTGTGAATGTCAATGTTTTCGGGGATGCTTATGCGGGCCAGTCTCACAATCCAATAATTTTAGAAAATAATTTATAAAAACGTGGTATTGTTATTGATTGCATATAATGACGATCGTGCACTCGGGAGAGCGTCACTAAGTCTCAAGACTACTTTCCAAAAGGTTCCTGCATTGGGATATTTGGCAAATACCGTCACTGAGTGTTTAGTATTCAATTCTTTATCTTTGTACGAAGTACCTGGTTTTATTCATCAAGTTATATGGACAATTTTCTTTACCCAAATAACTTGGCTATGTGTGACTGCGATCGTCATTGCTTGATGTGTTTGTTTTGCATTGATAAACGCCGAGACCCTCAAACTTGTATTATTACAAACTGCAACGAGTTCCTGTTGACCCAGCTCAACTTTTTTATGGGGAGGTGTCCTTAACACAGAAGGTCCCCGTTTCAATCCGGCACCTCCTTCTCGGTCTAACGAGCTCCATTTACGATGCCGGTGGTGGTGGAGTTTCCAAGACTCGAGAAGAGCGCGTGAGCGTGCCTACGGTGCATTCTCTACGAAGGAGGGCAACCCCTGTGGATCACTGCAGGCACTTTGCTCTTTCCTGGGACACTCAGCCTCCTTCCTCCCTTGACGGTCAGACGGGGCAGATGGGCGACGTGGGCTGGTAACCCACACATTGCCCCGTGACAAGTCATCCTTCAATCGTTTCAGCAGCAGCAGCAGCAAGACACATTACCTTATATTTTCCAGGAACAAAAGTTGGCTTTGACAGATTCCTCTGAAAACCCTTTCATGGTCAACTTAAGTTAGAAAAACGTCAACGTAGAGCGAGGGTGCTAACCGCACAGGCGTGCGATCCCACGAGGAGAGGCCGCGCATTTTTATGTTGTAGCGGAGAGCAGTCACGAGGAGACGGAACGTGAAGCCACTGGACGGCGTTCCCGGCAGTTGGCTGCGTCCGGAGCCAAACGTCGCTCCCCACGACCACATCGCAACAGTCCGTGGCGTGGGGGAGGGGATCCCCCCGCTGACCTGTGGCCTCTGACCCCCACAGGGAGCCTGGAGCCCTGCGTGGGCTACGCGGTGTCGGTCTACGCGCGCTACACCCGAAGGGAGGGGCTCCCCGCAAGGACGATCGCCTTCGCCCGCGAATGCCGTGAGTCGAGCCCCCCCCCCCCAATTCTCTATGCCCTGTGCAGCCTGTTGTAGAGAGACAGGGGGGTGCAGCCTGTTGTAGAGACAGGGGGGGGGGGGTGCAGTGATTTATCTGTCGCGCCACTGCTCCAGGAAGGGCCTCGGTAATAGGGAGCCCCACGGAGCCCCTCCAGAGGGAGTTTTTGGCCTCCTCTTTCAGACCGGCCAGACGTCTTGGAGGAGGCGTGGGAGCACCCAGACCCACACTTTGCCCCACCACGTGGGAGCTGCCAGTCGACTGACTGTGCTGCACCCACTCACACCGCCCCCCGTGTGGACAGCCAGGGCAGGGGCGGGCACACAGAGAGCGCGTGCTGCACATTTGTGGCATAGCACACGGTCCGTTCGACTCTCCTGGGACGCGACCACATGTTCACACTTCTGGCAAAATACTCTCGCACCACAAAAACGGGTCCCCTCGAGTCGGATGCGTGAGGGCTCGTGTCAGGGTGAGGGTACGTGAGTGTGTCCGTGTGTGTCCGTCTGTCTCCGTGTGTATGTCTTCACGCGTGATTGCGAGTGGGTCTGTGTGTCTTTGTACGTTGTGGGGAGCGGTTGTGTCGCGATCAGCGCGCCGCACTACAAACCTGGCGAACCGAGTTCGATTCCTGCTCACGGCCAACACCAGTGAGGATTATCTGAACCGGTCCTGGGCCTCCCCTAAGTCGACTCAGCCTCAAATGAGTACCTCGTGTGGTGGGGAGACAAGGTGCTGGCCACCCACCCCCTCGTATGCCGTGCCGGCCTTCATAGATGCTACTCGCTAACAGCACTTGCCCCTACAGTCTGTTATGGCTATACAGGGGATTTTGTCTTTGTATATTAGTGATTAAATGAGTACCTGGTACGGTGTGTGAACATCAGCACTGAGGAGACAAAGGCAGCCCAACGTGATGGTAGCCACCCACCCCCTCGTGTGCTGCGCCGGCCTTCGTAGCTGCTGCCTAACAGCACTTGCCCCAACAGTCTGCTGAAGGCTCCTCAGCGGATCGTTGTCTTTGTGCCGCGTGCACGCGCCTGTGTGCACTTGAATGGGCAGCTCCTGATCGGGGTCCGGAGCTGGAGATACAGGAGGTGCAGGGCAGCAGCGCACAGCTCTCCTGGCAGGCGATTCCTCTGGAGAATAGGCGCGGCGTCCTCCGGGGCTACACCATCCACTACAGCGACCCCTCGCACCTCAACAAGAGTAGGTCACCGGAGCCGTCGAGCACGCGGGCCGCGTCACTGCAGCGATCGTAGTTACGATCCGTGCTGGGCTCCTGCGCACGAGATGATTTAATCGCTCCGTCTATGAGGTCTGTAAGACCCTCTTGGGTGCGTTTCCTCTTTTTCCATTAACAAATCGGTGACTCAGCGCCCTGGCACAACACCTACACAGCGGCGCGTAAATAATCCCGCAAATGTAGAGCAGATGTAAAAGTTGTTCCAGAAAACATGCATCGCACGTCAGGGGTTTCCGGCCCAAATTAGTGTTTTGGGATTCGTCGACGGGGTGCGGCGTTGTGTCTCTCGGACGCAGTCGTTCACGCACTGCGCTGTGAACGCGGCAAACCCGAGTTCAGATCCCGGTCATGGCTGGCATCAATGGCGAGTGATGTCTGAACTGGTTCTGGTTACCTCCTCCACTCTTCACCAACCTGCGCTAACCGATGGTCAAACAGTAGCCCCCATTCTAGATTTGAAGCTTTCGTGACTGCAAGGATTCATATTCTTAGGTTTTTTTCGGTAAAGTCACGTAGGTAAAAAATTATAATTAATGAAAGTAAAATAAAATAAAAATCACGACGTTTCGGAGGCAACACAAGCTGAAGACGGAAGCTTGTGTTGCCTCCGAAACGTCGTGATTTTTATTTTTATTTTATTTTACTTTCATAAATTTAAATTTTTTACCTACGTGACTTTACCGAAAAAACCTAAGAATAAGCAGCCCCCATGACCAACAATGGCGTTGGGATGCCTTCATCCAGCAATAGATTGATTTAAATTTGTAATTAATATCGTCATTAACTTATATCACTTTTAAAGCTAAGTGAGTTGATCCCTGGCATTGCAACCAATCGTGTTGAAAGTTGTGCTGGCACTCTGATGAATGAAATTAATCGAATACCCTACCAATTATCGGTTCCATTACTTGACTAATCGCATAGCATGAAAATAGTTGGGGGGAAAAAGTCTGGCATCTGTTTCCACGTGTGCCACTGGATGTGCGGTGATGGGCAGGGCTTGGCTTCGCCATCATCATCAGCCGCGTGCCCGGGGCATGGTTCGTCGGGAGTTCCTGCCTTCACTGGGCAGGATGTCAGGGTGGCCAACATTTTCAGGGGGCGTGAGAAATCGACCCGGGATAAAAGCAGTCGATGAGCAATGTGTATTTGATTAATCGGCTTAATTAACTAATCCTACCAGATCGAGTTAAAAGCCACGGCATTGTGAATCATGGCGATTGCAAGCCCCTTGTCATTTGTGACACTGCCGACGAACTCCCTGGCTATGCGCACCCTGACACGCCACGGGTGCACGTGGCCTCGCGCCCATGCACTCAGCCCCAGTCTCGGTGTTTGGTTGGTGCCGATGCGTGGGGCTGTCCACAGGGAGCGTTGTGTGGCTCGCGAAGTCAGCGAATGCGTGGGACGGGAGTTGCCTCTGTGTATTTGAACAGTGCAGAGTTACTCCTCCATTCCCCATGACAGATGTGCCTGGTTTCATAATTCAGAAAACATCTTGTACATGTGTACACACATGTGTACACGTGTGTACACATGTGTGTACATGTGTACACATGTGCGCTTAACTTTGTTGCGTAGGTGCGGGAGTGGATGTGACTGAAAATTAATTGTTTGTGTGTGCTTGCGGTGTGTGTGCATACTGTGTGTGCGTGCGGTGTGTGTGTGTGCGGTGTGTGTGGGTGCGGTGTGTGTGTACGTGCGTGCGGTGTGTGTGCGTGCGGTGTGTGTGTGTGCGGTGTGTGTGGGTGTGCGTGCGGTGTGTGTTTGTGCGGTGTGTGTGTGCGTGCGTGCGGTGTGTGTGCGTGCGTGCGGTGTGTGTACGTGCGGTGTGTGTGTGTGCGTGCGGTGTGTGTGTGTGTGCGTGCGGTGTGTGTGTACGTGCGTGCGGTGTGTGTACGTGCGTGCGGTGTGTGTGTGTGCGGTGTGTGTGGGTGTGCGTGCGGTGTGTGTTTGTGCGGTGTGTGTGTACGTGCGTGCGGTGTGTGTGCGTGCGTGCGGTGTGTGTGCGTGCGTGCGGTGTGTGTATGCGTGTGTGCGGTGTGTGTATGCGTGTGTGCGTGCGTGCGGTGTGTGTATGCGTGTGTGCGGTGTGTTTGTGTGTGTGTGCGTACGGTGTGTGTGCGTGCGTGCGGTGTGTGTGTGCGGTGTGTGTGTGCGTGCGGTGTGTGCGTGCGGTGTGTGTGTGTGCGTGCGGTGTGTGTGTGTGCGTGCGGTGTGTGTGCATGCGTGCGATGTGTGTGCGTGCGTGCGGTGTGTGTGTGCGGTGTGTGCGTGCGTGCGGTGTGTGTGTGCGGTGTGTGTGTGTGTGCGTGCGGTGTGTGCGTGCGTGTGCAGCGGTGGAGGTGGACGCGTCGCAGTTGAGCGTCGTGCTGCCCCACCTCCGCAGCAGCACGGTGTACACGGTGTGGGCGAGGGCTCGCACCGGCGGCGGGGAGGGACCCGACGGCTCCTCAATCTCCTTCAAAACCAAGCACCTGGGTAACGGGGAGCGCCTCTCCCTCCTCACCCCTCTCTTCACGCCCCTCTCCACACCTCTCCTCACCTCTCTTCGCACCCCTCTCCTCACCCCTCTCTTCACACCTCTGTAAGTTGACAAGTAAACGGAGTTGTGGGTGAGTGGCCAGTAGGTGAGTGGACTGAATCCGCTCCGCCGAGTAACTCCGGGCAGCCGTGGGGCCCCTGAGGCTCTGCGGCCGCTCCCTGCCACGCTCCGCCGGCGAGCGACACGACAAGAGGTGGACTCAGCGTTATTTTCTGCTGAATTTAAAATAGCCCGGAACGAGCGGAGGAGTTGAACTTTAAAAAAATAAAGAATCCGCAAAAGGCTTACACTGTCAAATACAAATAAACGCGAACGCCTCAAGTGCCAAACTCTACTTTTTTTCTGTGAAGCAGGGCACGGCTATTTATGTATTTATATAGAGAGCAGTTGACAAATCACACGCACTTTCACTTCCACATTTGCGATGCATGCGGCTCGAGGGGAAGTAATGCGTGTTCCGCCGTGAGGCTCCGTCAAGGGTGACTGATTGTGTTTTTGTCTAAGATACTGGACCCAGTAGGCACACTCACTCTCCTGTTGTTATTTCTTAATCAAAATTTCCCCTGGAAAACAAAGTAAATCTCATATAAAGCCAGAAGAGCAAACGAATTTATGAATTAGTCAAACGATTGCAGTGTTGCTCGATACATTTCAGGCTATTATCAATTGCGATTCAATCTTTCACAAGCAGGGGTGTTTTTTACACCCCACACAGTCAGACGCAATATTGTGTATCGGGAAATAGAACGACTCTGGCTTGGAGTGACTGAATGGACGAGAGCACTCAGGGAACAAAATGCAGTTCCCATGTACAGTCCACACGGGTGATCTTTGGGCAATGTTTACATATCAGAGTATACATAGCCCTTCACAAATAGTTTACATTAGCCATCGGGATGGAAGACACTTCAACTTAGCTCTGTGATAGAATTTCCCCATGGTCATTCTCTGTCCACAGCTGGATCTGTGCGAGAGCTGTGAATGGAAATGAATCTGTCTCGTGGCACGATGCACATCGCACGACTAGAATATGAACGGGGTCAGGATACAGGGAAAGGACTGGGAGACCGGTGCTGTCCAGGCATCGTCACCACGGTGTGGGGGCGCGTGACACCGCATCAGACCAGAGGTCTCCACGTCTCCCGGTGCGATGGATCGTGCATCACGCTACACAGCGTATTACCCTGCGTGCCTGGAGTGTGTGGCAGATGTCATGCCCATGATCCTGCAGACTTTTCTGCCGCTCACTGATCACAGCAATAGTTTTCCATGTACACTACTGCACCTTCTTCTCTCCTTCGATTTCCTTTGAAAGAAATAACGTGGACGCAGGGAGCTTCCTGTGCTGGGAAATCCCCCAACTACCCATGCTCGTTGTAGCTATCTTTAGTGTGCCTGTGACACTTGCCGCCGCGTCACGAGCAGAGCGTGGCACGCGTTCCATCCCGCGGCAGGAGGGCAACTGCGACGAAGGACAGCGCAACTGAGACACGCGTGCTCGCGTGATTACACGCATGTTCCAACCAGCGTGAGTCATGGCTCAGACATTCCTGAGCTGCGTGCGGATCTAGGAGGCGTGTCGGAGCAGAGTCGGAGGTTAAAACCCCGTGGCGTAAAACGGGCGAGTTAGTTTTGAGCGCATGCGATGAATTGTAATACTTCAGTTTGCCTTTGTGAGTTCTGAAGTGTCCTCTCTCAAGGTGATGTGGGCGCTAGAGTGCAGTTCGCATTGGCCAAGGGACTTTGCAGTTCGGCGGATCGATTTTAAAAACACAGAGCCAATCATCAACACCACGTACATGTTAATCATTATACCCCAGCTGGAGTGTAGATCATTCGATAGATCAGTGAGATTGTGAGTTCATATCCTGGCTGAGGGCGACTCGCCTCCATCATAATCATCATCAAGCCAGGCAGAGTAAAACGAGTTCAAGCAGGTTCGAAGTCAAAATCAGTTCTAGTGGGGCCAGTGTTCATTCTAGGACACAAATCCCCAACGCGAAGCAACTCAACCTGCTCGCCCTGAGCTAAAGGCATGGGCAGCGGTCGTCACTGGATCATCCGTGAGTGCTTTGTTGAATTTCTGGGATCCGAGTTTAATTGTCCCACTCAAAATTGCACTACGTTTTTTTTGCTCGTTTTGTTACGAGACTTGCAATCTGTGCTTTTTACTTAAACAACCGAAACACCTTCCGACGAGCGCAGATTGCTGAATCCCCTTTTGGAGCCGGTGCCTCTCCGCCCATTCCCGGCCGTGTGTAATTCCTTAAATGTCAAAGCCGGAAAGCGAAGGTCACTGAGCTCACGTCCTTCCTGTAAGCGGAGCGTCGCAAGGGAATCGTCCGAATGGACCCGCGCGGGGCTCCCGTCTATATTTAGTGGCTTCTGCTGTCTGGAGAACCCGGAGAGCGTCCTGACACACGAGGGTGCCTCACTGGCAGCGCGTGCGTCGCGTGCTGCTGCCCGTTGTCAGTGTGTCTGTGTCTCTGTATATTGTGGGAAGCGGTCGTGCCGTGGTTAGCGCTGCACTCCGCTACGAACCCAACCACCCGAGTTTGATTCTTGCTCACAGCCAACATTGTTGACGGATATCCGAACCGGTCCTGGGCTTCCCCTAGATGGACTCGGCCTTAAAACAACCGTGGATGGTTCTGAAAGTAAAGCACCCTCGGTCCTGAAATGTCAAGCGTTTTAAAACTGCCCGACTTAAATAATAACAAACAACATTCAACGTTTTCTTTTTTACGGATAATATTAAACATTTCCAGGGTCTGAAAGGTCCGGGTGGGGGAGAGCACATCAAAAATAGAAACTCAGAGACGTGAACAATAGAAACACAGAGACATGAACAATAGAAACACAGAGACGTGAACAATAGAAACACAGAGACGTGAACAATCGAAACATAGAGACGTGAACAATAGAAACACAGAGACGTGAACAATAGAAACACAGAGACGTGAACAATAGAAACACAGAGACGTGAACAATAGAAACAGAGACGTGAACAATAGAAACACAGAGACGTGAACAATAGAAACACAGAGACGTGAACAATAGAAACAGAGACGTGAACAATAGAAACACAGAGACGTAAACAATAGAAACACAGAGACAGGAACAATAGAAACACAGAAGCTTTCTTGACTGCAAGGATTCATACTCTTTGTTTTTTTCCGGTAAAGTCACGTAGATACTATTATGATTTAATTTAGTTGTTTTCATTTATTTTATTTTTTACCCACGTGACTTTACCGAAAAAATCAAAGAATACAGAGGGGAAAGTGAGAGACCGGGGCAAGGAGTGACTATGAGATGCATGCTAGAAGGAGCGGAATGGAGAAGGCTGGAGAGTGATTGAGAGAGACAGAGAGGGATGAGAGATCGAGAGGGATGGAGGCTGGTGGGGGAGCTCGCAAATAGCTTGGCTTGCACATATCGGGTGTTGCTGGTGGTGATGACACTTTTCACTGCCTCTCGCTGCATCGACTGGACATCCCCCGTGCAGACACTTTATTTTGGGACCAATATTCCCCCAGACAGCACTTATAAGTGTCTCATCTCTCCGGGACCGGTAATTTATGACCATTAGCCATATATAGCGGGGGTGGCTAGTGCACTTAACGACAGCGACAGTCTGCGGATGGAATTACCCGTCGATGGTCCTGGCCGACTCGCTGCGTCGTGCCTGCACGATGGCGGCACGCCCGCGATGTCCGTCCATTGTGACAGTTGTCATGAAAGCGATACAATTGTAAAACGGAATTACAAAGCCATGGGACATTGATATCCACGATAATATTGACACCGTTTTAAAAAGAATGTCTATCCTATTTTATCATTCTTCTTTCGTATCGCGTTTGGAAAAGAAAGCAACGGGGCCGCAACTGTCTTGTTTATTTTGTAAAAGCTGAGCGGAGTCCGCGTGTTCCACCAGAAGGACACGTGGCGTATTGGGCAGTCGTCGGTGATGTACCATCGTGGTTTGCACCTCGCCGCATTCGCAGTTTGGCGGAGTCTTCCAATCGTTCCGTTTATGGAGGAAATATCCCCACAGCGTCCTTCTTCAGTGTCTTGTTCAGTCACGGCTGAGAGCGGTCTCCACTGTCGTGTCATGAGTGTTGTCAACAACCTTCACATCCGTAAATGTCTCTTGGTCTTTAAGCTTTAGGGTTTTTTCCCCCCGTTGGGTCAATCTGCTGCTATGCAATTGCGTTTGCTAAGCGACGTGTGTGTGTGTGGCAGTCAGGTGGAACTTGAGTAACGGAACCTGCCAGAGCCCAGAGCAGCAGCAGCAGCAGCAGCAGGGCCCGTGGGGACGGGGAGACACCTCCAGACCACGGCACCTCTCGTCCATCTCCCGTGTATCTCACGACCCCCCCTCTCCCCCCTCTCTC
This sequence comes from Lampetra planeri, assembly GCF_965212315.1. Lineage (NCBI taxonomy): Eukaryota > Metazoa > Chordata > Hyperoartia > Petromyzontiformes > Petromyzontidae > Lampetra > Lampetra planeri. The sequence goes on along the minus strand of NC_136130.1, from coordinate 11,746,630 downwards.
CCCGAACTCTCCCTCCTCTCCCCCATCTCACCAGATGACTGGAAGGTGTTGGCCATGGTGACTGTGGTGTGCGTGGCCGTGCTGCTGCTGGCGCTCTCCACCGCGTGCCTGTGCACGCGCTGCAGGAACTGGTACCCCCCCCCCCCCCCAGCACGAGATGCCCCAACGCTGTGACCCACAACGGCAAACGCTGAATAGGGGGCCCTGTCCAGGCGCAGGATGTGGGGGTAGGGGCAGGGTCAGTGGGAGGTCGTGTTCGTGGCTACTCGGCGAGTTGGTTCGGCAATCTGGCGGATAAGAGAGTTGGTAAAGTATGGGTCTGGCCAGTAATTTTCAGTTTTTCAGTTTCATGTATTAGGTGTAGCCCTGTGAGCCATGCGGCTCTTGACTCGGGTGCAACCGCAACAAACAAAAACACGAACAAGAAACATCTTAAAGTGACTACACGCAACAGAAAAATCCAGGAAAAAACGGTATACATGGAACGTTGGTCCTAAGTTGGGTGGTTATGGTTGGGGGTTTCGTTAACAAATAGCGGACGGTTGGTGAAGATTAGGAGTGTGGAAAGTACGTGCCTTTTTTTGAGACACAAGTGACAACTTTGTTGCTGCTCACGCTGCCGTGGCTACCAAAGCTCCTCTGCAAGGTCCCACACTCTGCAAAGTGTCGCTCTTGGCTCAAACCCCCGAGAGCACAGCAGCTATAATTAGATGGCACGAGCCTCAACCCGTCCAACCAAACGTGTCACTCACTCACAAGAGAATGGCTTCCGCTGGTTGGCCAATTTTACCGGAGGCATCCCGTTCCCGTACGACGTTGCCATCACTCTTGGTGGGGGCTCACGTAAAGGCACTGAAATTATTTCAACTTTTTTTATTTTATCGGTTAAGGCCCACTGAGCTATTTAGCTCTTTTTTCAGAAGCTACCTGGCCACAAATGTTAGCTAAACGAAGTGTCTTATCACGTGGAAATTTATAGCAGACAAAAACTCTCAACGCACTTTTAATAGAAGGTTTCAGGCTGATCATATTTCAAATTCATATTCTTACCAACCCGCTTATCTACACTGCACTTTTGTTTTCGCAATTGATATAATTTTTTGGTCAATTGTGAGTCCACCTGGGATCCAACCCAGGGCAGTAAATTACTACAGTAAATTACAACAAGAACGGCTCTGAAGCAAACGCCGGTAGTGCTGCCCTCTGTCGGCCTCTTGTGAAGTAATAACAACATGGCTCTCGCAGCAGAGGCCGAGCTGTACGTTTTGTTAACTTGTTTATGTACCAAATAAAAAAGTATTGATCTAGGAAAGCTATACTGAGTCGTAGGACTCTTCTTAATGAGGGTCCTGTATTGGGGTTTTATTTTTAACTAAGATTTCAGCAAATGAGTGATGAGTTGTGTGTATTATTATACACGTGGGAGGAAACCACAGTACCCAGAGAAACGCCACGCCTCGCGCGAGGGGGCAACGCTTTATCCCCGTACAGATGAAATCAGATGGTGATTAGTCCACTTCCGGTATCTCCTTCTCCTGGCGAGCCAGGGTATGGCACCTCGACTCTCATTGGAAGAGAATTTCACAGCATTTGTGTGATCCACCAACCCTCGCCTCCACAATGCTGGATTAGAAGCGTCAGCCATCACGTGTCCCACACACACACACACACTTCATACATTCCCCACAACATTTAGAGCTCAGATCTGAGCCGTACTCGGCTCATCTCGTTTCTGGTCCCCGTGCTTCAAGAAGCACACAGCTCCACGAGCTAGGCATGCCCCACTCCTTGCTGTCCATTCCTCCCTCCCCTCCGACTCCGGGGGGAAGTGATCAATATAAATTTTACGAGATTGAACGTACGCGTTGGTTAGGTAACACCAACCCAAGCTAAACCTACATTCGTAATCGTACCCCATGTTTTATTTATTACCAAAATATAACCGTGAAGTTGACCTCAGAGAGCAACACCACTGACCATTCTCTGACGACGACTCGTTTAGAGCACAGCCCGGCTCAAAACGATTAACTTCCTTCAGCAAAGTGAGCCACACGGCCAATTAGAAGCAGGCCATGTGCTTGGGTGGCGCCGGCTTGGCATGGTTAGGCTGCCGGTCGGTTGTGATGGTGAAGTGGTTACTCCTTTCATCGGACGTGGACGGTTGATGGGCTGAGGCAACCCCCAATGCGGATTTGACCTCGCGACCTTCTGGCCGAGCGAGCCGCTCGCTCTCAGTCGAGAGCGAGTTGTGGAATGTGAATTTGAGAAGAAGGCGTTAGCCGTGACTTACTCATTCTGCATTTCTGTAAAGGCATTGACTGAGGCTGCGTTGTCTCCCCACAGGATCAAGGAACACCTTTACTACCCAGACTTCAGGAAATCTCGTGTGCTCAGAGACCTCATGCAACAGCAGGTAACTATAGCAATCTATTGCCTACACCTACAGAACATAATTTACCATTTGCAGTATTTTATGCATTGATTGGCCAGTTAGGAAATTTTAATTGGCAAATATGCAGAGAGTGGATATGTTTTTAAATCTCCATATCATTTGCACTGGAGTTATCCAGCCTATTAATTGCCTTGTGTTGATCCAGTGTTTAAAAATGTGTCTCTGATGGGGCTTCCCAATCGTATAAAGTTAGTTCTACTTGACATAAATTTGTGCGAATATGTTTAATTTGAAAACAATATTTTCGTGGACTCAATATTCTTAAAAATTCTCATTTTAAATCTACAGGTAATGAGAGCAAGGCCGCAGTGTGACATGTGTTACACTCTAATCGACAACGGCCAAAGAGGCAACTTCTCTCAATGTTCAGCAACGTCGCTGGCTCCAGCCGATTGACCCCATGACCCTGACATCCGCCTTTCCCAGCAGTCGCAGGGTGGCCACCGCCAGTCGTCGGCGAGCGACCTGGAGACGGTGGTGTCGTCCGTGGAGGTGGTGGAGTCCGAGTCTCCTCAGCTGCTCCGCGGCAGCTGCAAGGGCGTCGGAGTGACTGGCGGGCCGACCGGCGCGGACACGCGCTCGCTCGGCGGGGAGACCAGCGGCATCGGCAGCAGCCGCCCGTCCTCGCCCGACCGCCACACGAGCGACGAGTCCGACACGTGCTGCAGCAGCAACGCCACCAGCGTGGCCAACGTGGACGCGCTATTGCCGCCGCCGCCGTCGTCGCGACGGCGCGAGGGCCCAAGGGACGGCTCGGGGGAAGAGGAGGAGGAGGAAGAGGAGGAGGGCGAGAGCGCGGCCTCGCGCTCGCGCTCGCACCAGCGCCTGGACGAGGGCGGGCGCCCCTTCCCGGCGCCGGGCGCCGCGTGCCCGCGCGCCCACACGTGGTCGTGCTCCGACGGCGAGGAGCCGTGCCTCCTGCCGGCCCCACACGGCGCCCACGCCGAGCCCTACTCGCAGGTCTCCTACCGCGACCGTCGCCAGGAGCAGGGCTGCCCCGGCCGCTCGGGGCGGGAGGAGCGCGGCGAGCGCGTGGGCGGCGACGGGGGGGTCGCGTCGCGTTCGCTCGACGCCGCGGGAGACGACGACGGTAACGACGGCGACGACGACGACGACGGCGGCGGCGGCAACAGCGGCGGCGGCTTCACGGACGCCTCCGTGTTGCTGCGCTCGTTCGTTGGGAAGCCGCCCGGGCCGTGCCTCACGGACGGGGAGTGCCGCTGCTGCGGGAGGTCCAAGCTGGGAGGCAAGAGCGGCGGCGGCTGCGGCGGTAGGCAAGAGCAGGACGAGGCGAGCGTGGGGGGCGCGGACGAGAGGGTGCAGGCGTACTTCCCCCAACTCGTCACGGAGGCCGGGTACATGCCCCAGTGAGACGGCGGCAGGGCCGGCGCGCGACGAGCGTGCGCTACGCTCGCCGCCACGCTGCTCGGTAAAACACTTATTTAATCGTTCAAGTGTACAACGAACTTTAAAAACCAAGATTGTTTATTGATCTAAATGCAGTGGACCCACATTTTCCATTACTCGGAGACCGTAGCAGAAGTACCAAGAGCCTAAAGGTTCAGTAAGCTGCTTTTTCACTGGCTGTAAGGGTCATCTTTACAGAGAAAATGGAACCGAAACAGGAACAGGTTTTTCATTCAATCTGTAGGTATGGTCGAGAGCTGGAACAAAAAACATTGCCAATTGGCAAATGTTCAAATTCTTTGTGATGGATTAGCCAAGCACTCAAGCAACATATTGTTCTCATCAAAAAATCCAGTCACGGACGCAACATTTCACAAGGCGACGCAACTGCCTCGTCATTTGCACAGATTCTGTACAGCAACGCTTGTACGCGCCTTAGACTCTCACAATCCTGGATCCGTTTTTGTTTTTTTCTGACAAAATGTTTTCAATTCACCATTCATTCAAGAACATGCTGCTGCTCTCACGATGAATGCGTGTGTCTCCAGCTTCTTCGCTCCAGAGCTCCCCAGTCCTCGGTTCCCACTCATGAACCCAGGGCCAACACTCGTCAGTCCTACAATGTCAAGTCCTATGATCTCCGGCTCAAGATGTTCAGTCCAAACATCAATCACCCCTCGATGTAAAGGCTCCTATCGTTTCGTCCAAGTTTGGTGTTCGCGCCGTTCTCATAGCGCGAGGCTATCACGAAGGAAGGCGCTACGTTTCACATAGTCAGCAGTGGATTACCAGTGGGGGGCAAAGTTGAAATCTGTAATCGCTGATATCTACGTTGATATCTGTAATCCTAATGGTCAATCTTTTTATTTTTAGCAAATGTGAACCACGACACCGGCACGCAATGGCCTAGTTATTCCGAATGATGTAAGGGGATCTTTAATGTCTAATGTGAAGCAGAGGGCAACGTTTTTGTCATGGCTAATACACCCGCAGCAAAAACCAGGGCTGCCTGCCAGATTCGAATCGCGAAGCTCTGCACGAGGTAGCGAGCGCGCTACCGCCGGGCTGCGTCATCGCCCCGAGAGTCTGTGCCGCGTGTCCCACAGAAGCGAGTTCGGTATCAGCCGGCTTCCGACTCGGCCAAAGCAACGCAATTACGCACACCGCAGCCTCTCCATGGGCCGGTAACGATTGCCAACTGAAGCAAAACTCGCCCGCGCTCACGGGGTGGGCGCTGTACCACCCACGGTGGTCACCCACACGATACCTCTACTGCCCCCCCCCCCCGTCCGAGAGGATCTGGGGCCGGGCCAGAGTAACGGGACGCGCCGAGTCATTCACGATCAGACGCACGCTTCAGCAGGGTGCTCTGCAGGTGATTGTGAGAGCAGCCGACGTGCAGAGAAACGCGTGGAGACGTCCAGAGAGCTGTGGATTGTTCAATCCCAACTCCTACGTGACTTTACAGAAAACACCTAAGAATACAAACTCCGCCCGGCGTGCACGGTGTACGTCGCTCCTGGCATACGCCAGACATTTTACACTGTATTTAAATTCGTAGCATCAGTTTCTATCAAATGCCGTCCGCCTGCTCTGAGGTTGGCGTTGGTGGGTCTCCGCTGGATGGCGGCGCTGCATACGGAGAACCCCCCCCCCCCCCCCCGTGTTGAGGTCCTGCACGGAGCGGTGACCATTCTGGCGCCACGAAGCGCTTGCGTTATGTTTGCGATGAACGGCACTCGAGAGTCAATCGCTGGCCGTGTGGCCATTCGCCTCCGCGGTCATTTGCGGAGCTGTCCAAAATTCGGCATCGTGCTGCCATTCAAGAATGTTTTCTTCTTTCTTCCGTCTCGTTTTGTATTTCCTGTCTCGTGCTCACGGGTGTCCCGTCCTGTGTGCTCCATCTCATTTGTACTGTCACATTTTGTTCTCTCATTTGCATTGCCCTCTCTCATGAGTACTGTCTTGGATCGTACTGTCTCTATTTTACTGTGTAATTACGTGATGATAATTTTGTGTTTATTGTCTATTTTGCTCGTTCAGTCTCGTTCGTATGGTCTAATATGTTCTGTCTGCCTCATCTGTTCCGTTAGCCTGAATGTAGCATGGACGTATAATTTTTGCATCGAAGCACGATTTCACGGAGGTATCATGAGCCTTAGAGGTCATTTGAATTTCACGATTCGACACATCGCTACGTGCCTCGAACCCACATCCCCGCAGAGTGCAACCCACCCAACCGCGACAACAGCTGAACAAACGACAACATAACAGCAACCAACCTGAAGAAAATCAAGCGCTATACAAGTGACGGCAACAGTGAACGCAACAACAAACAACAACAACAAACATAACAACAACAACAAGCACATTCAGTGACGACAGCGACGACGATGAGCCGACACGGCAAGAATTACGGGTGTTGTGGACAATTGTGTGAGAGTCACATTTGGGTCATTGCTCCCGCACTCTCTCAGAGGCTGCTAAACCCATTAATTCGAAAGGGAATAAGTTAACGACTGCTTTCACAGAGGCTGCTGTGTGGGGGACAGCAAGGAGCGTCCGAGGAGGAGATGGAGCTGGGCACGAGGCCTCCAGGGCCACAGCTGTGGCCGTAGAGGGAGGCCATGGGGGGGGGAGGGAGGGGGACCCCACATTGGATTTGTCATCTGTCACACTGTTGTTGTAAGAGTTTATATTTCTTTGACATGTGTCGCACTCTTTATTTTTGTAAAGAAACACAAAAACACGGGATGCAGTCATTTCCGTGGATGCACAATTGATCGTTTTGCCAAATGTGGCAATTTAAACATCGCTCTGCAACCTCTACCGGCGAGCTGAGGCTCTAATGGTGTCGGCGCGTTCGACGCTCGTGCCGACGACCGCGTGCCGGTGACATTTGGCCGAGGAGGGCTTTGCCGCAAGAACACGGCCCGGATCGTGCGCGTCGCCACCGCCTCGATGTCAATTATGAATCGGAATATTGGCATGGAAAAACATACGCGTTCCGATAGTTTTCAGCGTACAACTTTAGCCGTGCAGTTTCCAAAGCCGTGAGAACGCGTTTTTTTCGAATTGGTGGCTATAAACCAGTCACTGGATACTCACTTTAAAAGGGGGTTAATCATTGAGAGGCCCACACTGAAGGCTCATGTCGAGTTAAATCAATCAGAATTAAGTCATCACCAGAAACAAAGTTTGAGGAACTGTATCAATTTTATGATCAGTAGGAGACTACAAGCAGGTCAGAGGTCAGGATTAAAAGCAGCAGCTGAGAGATCAGGAGCTGTGAACTTCCTGTCAGATGCGGAACTTGGAAACTTAAATCCTCATCAGTGATGCCCACCCTTCCTCAAACTTTGTAGTCTTGATTCATCGCCGGCGCATCTCGGTCATAGCACATGCATAACTTTGGAAAATGTAGGCTTCACCGTAACAATTCTCGCACAGCAAGAGCTGGAGAACGCAGCTACGGGAGCCATTGGGTGGTCACGTTTCCCCCAAAGTCTGCACACCTGATTGACTGGCTTCTTGATGAGAATAATACGAGGTCATAGGTTACCTCCAATGCCTCTGTGTAGCCAGTGCAATGGAATTGATGCATGCGTGAATGTTTAACATGCAGGTGCCGCGCAAACAGCGGGTTAGAGTTCAGGGATGGCAGCCGTGCTGGTTGTGTCACGGCGTGTGGCTGGATACGCATTGCCTGCTCCTGCTGAGTTTTGCTCCTGAAGATTCTGTGTGCCGTTAACGACTGGTGCCAGGCTTCTTGTATCCAGATGATGATGGGTCAAGTAGCTAATCGTGATGACTTGATGTGGCAGACACTTGCAGAGTTGTGTATTACAGGACACTGATGCCTGGGGTCTCAGTAGTAAAAGACAGAATTTATTGTAGTTAGCTACTACCCATGATTTGTATTAGCACAACGAGCTCTCGTGCGTCTACAGAAAAATAATACGCATAAATACATTTGTATTCTTTTCAAATGGTTATTACGCTAAAATATCAGATTGTGGACGTTTCCAACAAAGGCAACCAATTTGTTGGATTCTGGTATGCCTCGTTATGTTCTGCCAAAAGCCCTTGGGAGTTGTTTAACTCATTCTTTACGTAATGGCCAAACGGTTCTGTCGGATTTTTACCCTTTTCTGATTATGACCCATCGCCAAATGCATATAAGTGCTGGATAGAGTTAAATTAAATCCTTACACAGCACGGTCAATTAAATATTTAATGAAATATTAAATGTAAATGTTTCATCTGTCACTACAAAGTTATTGGATTCCAAGATTAAGGCGTTTTAATGGCAGAGCTGAAATTAATTGTAAAAAATAATAATTATAGAATTAAAATTAAGGTTTTAATGATTTAATTCACTCGTAACTTTAAACTTTTTTTCTAGTTTAAATTAAATTACGTTTTCATATTCACTACCCTCTCACAGAGTTCAGATTTATATATTTTTTCAATTTCAGTTGTACTTAAAATGCAGCATTTGAATATGTCAGTTTCATATCCACAACTTTTAAGATGTTAATATCACCATCGTTCTGTAAATGTTTTTCAGTTTCAGATTTCCGCACTTTACAACAACGCGTTGCGCGTACAGTACGCCACGTGTACAGTGTGCACAGTACTTGTACAGTAATACTGTGCGTACAGTACGCCACTGTACAGTATGCGGCGTGTACAGTGTGTACAGTACTGTTGCGCGTACAGTATGTTCACCGTATTTACTGCTGTGGTCTCACTTAGCCTTGAGATGATTTCTTGTTAATTGTGTTTTTTGACAGATATGACCAGGATATATATAAATAAAAGTTATGGTCGTTAAATTTGTATTATTATAAAATGAGGACAGTGTTCATATTTGTGGTCGTGGATATGGTCCTGATACACATAGGCCGACCCTTATAGAGGTTATCACAGGAGCTGTTTATTACTTTACAAAGTTATGTGCCGGGGTCGTTCCCTGCCTCCAGTGAAAAGTGTCGCTGCAGGGACCCGGCCTTCAAAGACGTTCATCCTGTGTGGTCATTCGTCTGCCATCGGGGCAGAAACTCGTGCAGCTTAATTCTGATAATTGTTCATAATATGGGGGGGGGGGGAGTGTTGGTTTAGATCGCGTAAATATAATTGTAAAGGAGAGCCGACACAAAGTTGCAGGGGGTTCGTCTTTTACTCCATCCTTCAGTCCACACTCGTCCCCAGCCTTCTCAATCTCGTTCCCGCCAAGATCTCCCCTCTTCCCGCCCATTCTCTCTCTTATATCTCCTCGCTTTCTCCTCCCTCTTTCCCTGTCACCGTCCCACTCCCCCTTCTTTTGGTGGGAATCCTTCCCCCTGACATCCCTTATATAATAAATGTGTCCTTAACCCGCCACTACCCGACACAGCCAATTAGTAAGATTTGTCACGTAAACAGAACATGCCAATTCTTTACTAGTGTAGTGTTAACGATTCAGAGAGAGTTTATAGGAGGCACCTTCTTTATTAACAAATTCCATGGTCCCGTCCACACACTCTCCACAGTAGCTCAGCTCAGCCTGTACACAACACCGGCCGTCTAACACTGACGGCGCTGACTGATATAGCCAACTACTCTCCAACGTAGCGCAACATCCAGTGGAGACGTTTAGCGAAGACGGCGACGAGACGACGGCGACGACGAGACGAGTCCACTCCCAGAACCGGCAGCCTCGAGCCCCCCGCTCTCGGCTCCTTTTATGCTCCCGGCGCGGCCTGGCCCCGCCCTGACCGCGCCTCCCTTCTCGAACCCGCCAACAGGTTCCAGCGGCTTCCAGACGGGTTCCTCCCTCTGTCCACACACCGTGCACGCCCTCACCGGCGTGTGTGCTGTCTGTCCACCAACCGGCGCTATTACACTACACATGTACAGCACGCCGGTGTGTTGTAAATGTTGTGGATTTGCTCTCCAACACACCAGTGTGCTGTATTAGTAACGAATTGGCATGTTCTGTTTACGTGACAAACCTTACGACAGTAATTGGCTGTGTCGGGTGGTGGCGGGTTAACGACACATTTATATTTGCGCGATCCAACCCAAAAAAACCTGTATTATGGATGATATTGGTCGCGAAAGCCTGCGTGTTAATCTGAGAATGTTATTGACGTGGTTACGAGCAGCTTTGAGTGTGTAAAATGTTACGTGTTATTCGGTGTAATGTGATTGTGTATCCTAAAACATTAATGCACAGTCGAGTATGGGTTTGTGATTTCTGTAGCCAATACATCACCATGCTGATAGACTATCACTGCTTATGAATGTAAATGAATCCAATATTAATTGGGCAGACTGTACCTCTAAACCTTAGCAACAACCTTTGCTTTCTCCCCCTGCTTAAGCCTGACACACAATTAACCTTATTAAATAAAATTGAACACTTACATGCCTAGCCAATTGTAAGCCCCTAAAACTATCAACGGCTTTGACCTTCGTTCACGTATATCAAACACATACCTCGTTTAAATGAAACAATGTGAATCAAACTAATATTGAAGCAGATCACAGCAACTGGGACTTGGCATGTTTATTGTCCGTTACGCAGTGGGGGGACCTGTTAAAGTGCAGCGTCGCGAACACAGACCCCATCGATGATCACTGCTATTTCACGATGTCACACATTGTCTTGTATGTGTTGAACTTCTTTCGCACCATACGTAGCCAACCGTGCTAATCGGAGGTGCGGAGGAAGGACAACAAACTAAACACAAAAAAGAAGTTCTAAAGAAATTAACCATAACAGTTGTTTGGGGGGGTTTACGCGATCTAACCCAAACAAAACCTTATTATGGATATTGGTCGCGAAAGCCTACACCTTAAACTAAATAAATTAGTTTGTCAATCTCGATGCTTCTTTACAAGTGCCATAGCTCTCAGTGGCTTCCTAATAGCGGAAGGAAGAGCGTTCCAGACGGCAACGCAGAAGCTTATCCCAAAGCGCCACGCGATGCGGTGCCGCCCGTATCTTGCACCACCACCGCCACCACCGCCACCACCACCACCACGTGTTCCCCTCTGGTGTGTCCATCTTCCTCCCATCGTGGTCACGCAGTGCCGAGTTCCCCCCCCCCCCCCCCCGTGTTTGATGGCTAGGTCCCAGAATTTCCGCTACAACTTACAAAAAACCACACAGCAAGCAATGCGACGCCGAGAACGGGGACGTGAAGCGAAGGCCTTTTTGGGGGGGGTGGGAAGGGGGGGGGGTGTGATTTATGTTCACAAATTTAAAATGCTAATTAAAAACAAATCAACCTTTGACCTGTGGAATCGGATTGCAGATGTAAATTCTTGCAACGTGCGGACGAGCATCGATTGTGAAGCAACTGGTTGCGTGCGAAGCCCGGTTCACAGACAGGCGGCCGACAGCACTCGGCGGTAAATTTCTGAAGATTTGCCAGCTTCAAAGCGATCGTATATTTAAACTGATCGCACGTGTAATAGGAAAGGGGTAAACAGGCCGCTATTTCTAAACTTCAGGAGGCGGTGATCAAAGGCACCCCGGGCTGCGTTGACGACGTCTTTATTGGGGATTCTCTCATCGGTCGCTCGTCTCGAGCTGCTGCTGCTTTCGGAGGCGTCCGTCCTTGCGACGAATGATCCACACACGTTGAAGTGTTGCCAGCAGCACCAAACTAACAACACAGGCTGCGTGAACCGGGCCCTCCTACCCACAGGGTCAGAGTTATTTTTGTCTTTAGGCTGCACATTTCAGTTACAGATTCTATACTCGTTGCCCTGATATAGGATTACTATGGAGCTGATCATATCAACGGGCAAAAGTGTTCCATAGCCCTAGGCTGAGTAACATGAACAATGCCATCTTATTCCCATCCAGCCCCCTTACGGAGGCAGCTGGTGTCCACGAACTTTTTGGCCAGGAGTCCTGGACTCTTCGGGGTGATCATGTCCCATCCGTTGCCGATGTCTCCGCGAAAGTTGTTCCGTGGCGTTACTACTACTTAGCGTCGGTGGGAGTCCGCTCCCCCATCCATTCACTCGTTACCCGGACCTCGCGAGCATGCGAGCCACCTTCCCTGGAGCCACGGTGGAGCCACGGTGGGCGAAGGGCCCTCTTGGCTACGACCGCCACTTTCAACCCCGAGGCCTAGAGGCCCCAATCACCTCGCCATCTACTGCCACGCGTGTACATAGAGTATGAGGTTTTTAGAGTGGTCATTCCAACGTACGTGCGGTATATTACGATGAAGTCGTTATCTATACTCTATATACTGTGCTATATATCCAGTGATTAGCAACGCATCTCTTGGAAGATTTTAGGGCTTTTTAACCGAAAGACCTTTAAGATCACAGTATTTTCCATTGCCAATTGTGCAATCGGTTCGGCACTCTTACCGATGAGAACCCCTGGCGCACACTTAACACGACGTCAAATCACCAATAAAATACTTCACCAATTCCACATTCTACTTCGTTGGCAATATGCAATTTTACTCCGGAGTAACAATTTCCAATCGTTCAGGTAATTTACAATACAGAATGTGCACGCGAATATGCCAGACTAATTTCAAACAAAACGTTGGGTCGCTCTCTATGTTCTTGGTGTTGGATCGTCCCAACGACATCCAATTTTGAGTTGTTGGTTAAGTTGGTAAAGCTGTGGCTCGCCGATGAGGCCCTTGAGCGTGAAACGGCCGCGTTACGTTCGCCAGTCGCCGAGGCCGAGACGTGGCACAGCAAAAGCATCGCCAGAGGAAACTGTTTGTGCAAAAGTAACGGTGTTATCCTTCTCACAAAAGGAGAGCTTTTACGTTTCCAATGTCAAGGATATATTATTATATGGTTAATAATGACGTAAATAATTAAATAAAACTTACACTACCTATTATTAGGTCATAGTTATGAAAAAAATCATTGGTCCATGTTTAAAATGCGGTTTCAGGCATGTTATTGTACAGTTTACAGTATTTTGTTTGATAATTTAGCCACCATTAACATCTTTGCGATTATCCATCCGTACGGATCGTGAAACAGATGAGGCAGTGTCACCACAAGTGGACTGTCAAGTCTAGCGCTAGATAGCACGGATATCTCACTCTCATTTCCGTTACCAATCCTGCCTGTATAGTACGCTATATAAACACACGTACAAACATGTAAGCACATAGAGAACGTGTTATATATATATGCATGTGTATATGTGGTATACACGCAAAGGTGAGGGCACGCGTTTTGAGAACTTCTGAGAAAGGTTCTGCACCTCTGAGGACAATGTCACCCTTGCTGTGGTGATGCACGGAGACACCGCATAGCAGTATTCATAAATAGCAGCCCCCTTGTGGGAGAAAGGTCCTGGAGGCCTCCTTGGAATGTGAACTCGTGCGGGCTCGGTGATCATCAGCCTGACAGCCGCCACATGGCACCTCGCGTGTCTGCCACTCGGCAGGTGAGGACCAGCGATTGAGGCTGGCAAACTTGTTACAGCAGTGGCATAGAGCGTCGGAGATTAGTAGAGCCGATGGAAGCAACGTTTATTGAAACGTGTTTGATGAACAATGGTTGGTCCGTACAGGGACACAACCTCGGGTGATCACGTGGCCTCTGTCGGTAATCGACATTGGAAGTTACCAACCCAATTTCCCACAATCAGGAGCAGCAATGGAGGTTGCATATATTTTGGCAGCTACTATGGCTCGTAACAATTCCCCTAAAATTGCTTGAATTTCTCATGACCTTCGCAAGATTCTAGACACGATGTGTGTACCCTAAAGTGTATAGCGCATTGTAAACTGTGGGATCACTGCATGTGATGTAACTTGTGCTAAGCGTCTGCTTTGTTTCCACCTGTATATTTATTTAAAGTCAGAACGTGTTAACCTCAAGGCGTGACAGAGAATGGCATTTAATTATATCCACATGTTTGTCTAGGGACTCAATCGTCCGAGGGTTTCGGGGTGGGGTCGAGCACACACCGTGAAGCCTTCAACCACCTTAAGAAAACAATGTGCAAGGAGGTCCTAGGAGGTTGGAAGTGAACCTCTAATTAAAGGAAGGCTTCGCAGGGGAAGGGGTCGATAAGTGTCATTCTTGCCAAAGCAAGTCTCACGCTCTCACGCACAGGCTCACACTAAAATGCTTATGGTGGTAGATGGGGGAGACATTTATAGTATTGTCGATTTCCACATTCAGCCAAAAGTGGCAAAAGACAAACTATTTTAGGAGGACACCTTAACGTTTTAAAAGTTTGAGGATTTATATTTGCCGGTTGGTGTGATTTGTGAGGGATTCAAGTAAACGCGTTGCATTTCTCATTTGCTCGATGGCACTAAACGCCTCCATTTTAAACAAACACCGGGGCCTAAAAAGTCCTGGCCCTTAAAGCTAACTTTCAAATAAGTTAATTAAAAAAAAGTGTCTCTGTTCTCGCACAGATCGAAGGCTGTTGTGAGAAGAATTAAGAAAAACAAGTTTTGCAGCCAACTTAAAAGTTTGTATAATTCGGCTCTTCCATTATAATAATCGTGGATTTGACATCCTTAAGCCAGCTGCAAGCACTGAGGCCACACGGAAGTTTGCACTCAACATCTTCTGCTTCGGCCGAAATTACAACTCATGCACAACATTATGATCATGGTTGGTGTGATCACACTGGCAGTGACTGGTTCCACGGAGCATATCACTGATCCCCATTCCTTTATTGATCTATTCATTGGGACAACCTCCCATTTTAAGACAGTTTCAAACGTACTTTAAATTACTGCCATCCTGTCTCCCCTGCTAGCCCAACAATCTTCGCTATTTGAATTTTCTTGTTCACTCAAATGCAGTGTTTGAGCTGTGAGCAGCCAACCATTGCCAACATATGAAGCAAAATGATTTTGCAGTCCTCGTGACCACACGCAAAGGGAAAACAATAACCACTAAGCATGGCCAATGCCCTCAACCCGATGTAGCTCTGCCACGGGGGATGGGGAGAGGACTCGGGTGTTGGGGGTGGGCTTAGAAGCCAGGATCTTAGAGGGAGGCTCTCACCTGCACAGATGACACTTCCGTTGTGGTGATTGCGAGGGGAGTGACATCCCTTGAGAGGGGCGGTCACCGCAGGGATTGCGCCACGGGAGAAATACGTCTCCGCTTTGTACAGAGACGCCTATGAGCAAACGTCGGGATTTGATGGGTGGAAGAATGCTACGTTGCTACATTGTGCCGCATGCACACAGGCTTAAGGCACATGCGATGTGGCTGATTTGATTATACAGTACAGTAAATAATAGAGATGTATTTTACGGAACCATTTTCTTTATGTGTTTAAACCGTATAGTATTGTGTACAGTGCATTGTGTAATGGTTTTTACCTCAGTATAGTGGAGTTGTGTGTTCTGTATTAGTCAATAAATGTGATGCCCACTACAGTTTACAGGCGTGGTCTTTCATGTTTGATTCCAACATTTTTCATAATTGTGTAGTATTTCTTTATGAAATGGGATTAATTTAATAACTGAAAAAAGCTGAGATTTGGATCACCCTAAATGTATATATTAAAAAGTATTTGGTGATGTTGCAGCTGCGTTGGCAGAGGTGCACACACAAAAACAACTCGAAGGTTTTTGGGTGAGATCGCGTTATTTATAAATGTGTCGCAACCCACCACCCGACTACTCAGATTGTAAATGTTGTGGATTCACTCTTCAACACACCGGTGGGCTAAAGTAGTGAACTATTTTGTCTTTTGTCAACGTGACACTTTTTACTGATTGGCCGTGTCGGGTGGTGGAGGGTTGCGACACATTTATAAACAACGCGATCTAATGATAATTGGTTTTTTACCCTTCTATCTGGCAACAAAACTGACAGTTTTGTTGCCAGATAGAAGGGTAAAAAACCAATTATCATATTTTTACTGGCAAATGAGGTTCCCATAGAACGCGATCTAACCTAAAAACATTTATTATGAATAGTGGTCGCGAAAGCCTAGGTGTTAAAAACAACAACACTCAATACCCACTCCTGCCCCAGCAATGTGGAATTTCCACCACAGGTTCATGATGAAGGGTTGTGATTTTTCGGGTTTTTTTGTTGCTATAGGAGTACACAGTCTCTTCCTTAAATGAGATCCTCGCAAAGCTTACATTCAACTAAACTTTCCATTTCACAAGACAAGACCCACTGAGCTATGGAGCTCTTTATCAGAAGCGTCCTGACTAGAGACGATAGCGCAACGAAGTGGCTTGTCGCTTGTAAAATGCATCGCAGCCAAATGCGTTCAAAACGCGTGACCTTGACTCCGAGCGTGGAGGGGAAAAAGCAGAGGACCCGGAGAGAGAAGCTCACGCGACCACGGGAGAGGGACACGCGAACTCCACATACACAGCAGCAGCAGCAGGCGTCGTCAGGGATCGAACCCACGACCTCCTGCATATGCCACGCGCCTGGAGGCTGTAATGCACTGCCTGGTTCAGTAAACACAACCATGTTGGATGTTCATTTGTGGCGAGCAGCAAGCTGTGGATTCGCTAATGACAACCCCAACGTTGCGTAATTATACCTCATTTACTCAAATAGAGCCACTCAAGTGACAGATGAGTGTTTAACTAATCACAACTTTAAATACACACTTACAATAAATGTGCGCGCGCGCACACGCACACACCGATTTAACCATCAACAAATACTCCCACACAAAGATGCACGCGTCACAAAGAAACACAGCCACGTGTAGAGCACGGGCACCACATGCACCCGAGTTGCAGAATTATCAGTTAGAGCTCCCTCGTGCACTGGAGAAAGCGATCTTGAAGCTATATCTGGAACAACAACAAAAGAGGTTTGCTTCATTTTATTTTGGTGAAGTTCACTCAACGGCACCTTGAAAGGGGAGCGGCTTCAGCCGTTAGAATCCCAGACGCGCAGAGCCCAATTCTTAAAGAGCCCGTCCCCCGGGAGGGAATAAGTGGACAATTAGCAGCTGAAGTTTCAGGAAAGCCCATTAAATGCTAAGGCCCCAGTGTCCACAAAGCAGCGGCGTTTGGCTGGGCCACGGCAGCGTGGCGAGAGTGCCAACTCGCTCCGCTCCATCGGCTGGAATCGGCGTCGAAGGCGCCCCACGTGCGCCCCGTGGCCACGCGTCCCGAGCACCACGCGCAGCTCTTGGCGCACCGCGAGGTGCCGAGCACGAGCCGGGCACGAGCCGAGCACGAGCCGGGCCACGGCGCGGGCGGCGCGGGCGGCGTGAGCGCCCTCGTGACCAGAAGCCCGGAGCGGCTGTCCAGGTGGCAGGAGGTGTCTCACTCCCACGGCTGGGACGCGGCGAGGCACGCGGGGACACGGGCGACTCCAGCCTGGGTGTCAACGACGCCACGCTGGTTCAGACGATTCTTGCTTCAGACGCTTCGTCTAGCCTGGCACGGCGATCTAAAGGGCCGTCCATAAATGATGTCACGCGATTTTGGACGATTTTTGACCCCCCCCCCCCCTCGTCACGCGGCGTCACAAAAAGTCAGACCCCCCCTCTAATATGACGTCACAAAGCTCTGCCCCCCCCAAAAATAAAACATGCTTCAAATTGCTTTAAACTATTGTCATTGTAGTGCGTATATAATGTGGCGCTGCACTCTGATGTTGTAGGAGAAGACATTTATTAAAAAGTATATTTAATTAAGGTGAACGTGTTTATATTTATTTAAAGTTGCGCATTTTGATGTGACGTCACATTTCTCACCCCCCCCCCCCCTCGTCACACATCGTCACAAATGTCTGACCCCCCCTAGGTGCGTGACGTCATTTATGGACGGCCCCTAAGTAGCCACCAGTGATTAGACACCTCCGATATGCACGGTTGGCTACGTACGGTGCGAAAGAAGTTCAACGCACATGCATAACTCAAGCGTAACATGCATTGCATAAAAAACACATCAAGCTGTTTAGGTTATGATTTTCACTTAATTCAGTATAGCACACATCTGAGTGCTTAAACATATACCCAAAGATGAACACGATGTACGGCTGTGTTTCAGGCTTGAAGCGTGGACAGATGCATCCTGGGACTGTGAGACGGGAAGAGGGACACGTGACAGTGACACGGCGCCGCCTGCTGACCAGCAGCTGCCACTGCAGGTGGACACTGCGCACACGCCGTGAGCATCGTGTACACGGTGTGTGTGTGGCTGGTGATGGAATCAGCCCTATTGAGAAGACACGAGAAATAATTCAGCTGCGTTATCTTCCACGATGGTCCCTTGCCTGTTGACTGAAGGTTTTCCTGAAGGACGTTTCTTCATTTAATGATAACTCAATAGCAAAAATTGACATCCATTTGCCGATTAAATATTTTTATTGCATTAGCTTCACAGACATCAGTGGCGTGGTGACCGCGATGTTGCATACAGCTCCGGGCAGCGCAACGATAGCCCCAGCAGCTGAGCGACGCAGTGCTGCATTCGCGACGGAGAGACGCGATCTAACCCATAAAACCTTTATTATGAATAATATGACCAGGCAGCAGCTGCCTGGTCATGCCGCGTCCGTCGGGCGTTTCCCCAAATGTTGCAGAGGCAGCAGCAGCAGCAGAATGTCGTGCATCATACACAAGACGAGACCTCCCAATGCCAGTGTAGTTTTCCCCAACGTTAAATTACAGGCAATTAATTCACAACATTGTCTCGGTGTGTGATGGATTGTCTGTTGTTTACTGCCGACCGCTAAATCCAACAATTGTGCCAATTGTTTTGCACAGTAAAACAACAAGCGTCTCAAAGATTCTCTTCTTTCAGGAGGTCCTGCCATGGGACGTTTGGCCAAATGCCACGAGTGAGGAAATCGGAGCAAGCAGACGAAGTCCGCACAGGCGCGAGGAGGCATCTCGCCAAACCTGGAGCAGCCCTGAGCCACCTCGCAGCCCTGAGCCACCTCGCAGCCCTTCGCCTACAACACCGTCCAGGCCTTTGTGGCGACCCACCCAAGCACCAGCCAGCCCCCCCCCCGTTCCATCTCTGCTCAGCTCCAGAGGCGAG
The DNA here is from genome assembly GCF_965212315.1 of Lampetra planeri. Classification (NCBI taxonomy): domain Eukaryota; kingdom Metazoa; phylum Chordata; class Hyperoartia; order Petromyzontiformes; family Petromyzontidae; genus Lampetra; species Lampetra planeri. The sequence goes on along the minus strand of NC_136130.1, from coordinate 11,727,778 downwards.
GCACACTTTGGTGGTCTGATCGCACGCGCCACTCCTGATGCTCTCTGGAGCTGGCAGCAAGAAATGGCGCTGTCGTGTAACAGTCTATTTTTGAGCGTGACTGTGGTTTGATTTTAAAACGAATTATTTGGTGATCCTGCCTTGCCAGTGGTGCACAAGAACAAATAATAATAATATATTTAAACTCACTTTCATCAATGGCATTACCTTACAAGAGAAAAAAATATGTATAATAGGCAACATTTGGGTCAATGGCTCTTCATCTTACATAACATTCACCATATGCTGAGTTTGTTTGTGAAAGGAGGCGTCTTCTCCTGAACTCTTTTTTTCATCCACGAGACTCCTCCGCCGTGGTGAAGACAGCATTCACGATGCCGTTTGCAGTGCCCCTCCCAACAGGGGCGGGCACAAGTCACGCACATTCACAGGCCCTTGATTCCACGATGAAACGGTGTGTGATGTTCTATTACACCAGCCTTCTTATCTCTTCATTGGCTACCAGTCAAATTCCGAGTGGATTTTAAGATACTGCTATTGACCTTCGGCTTAAAAGGGCTCACCCCACGTTACACGCAGGAACTAATACATGTATATATCCAATCAAGGTTCTTAAGATCTTCTCATCTCCAACTGCTCAGCACTCCCAGGTCTCGGTTGAGCTCTTTTGGTGACCGGGCTTTTGTTAGCGTGGCACCCCAACTATGGAACGCCTTTCCACTTGAAATCAGGGCAATCGGAGTCGGTAGATAGATCCAAGTCTGCTTTGAAACCCCATCTCTTTAAAGTGGCCTTCCCTATCCACTTTGTTCGGTTGCGCCTGCTTCTGTTTTCGTTTCCTGCTTTTCATGCAATGCGCACTGGGATCCTAGGATGGACTGCGCATCGTACATTTGAATGATGATGGTGACGAGTCGTCGACGACTCCACTGACACCAGCGACTCGCCACACATGAGGAGCCCATTAGCCAGAGAGATGACCCATGGCTTGAACCCAGCCTCTCAGGGGTGTTGGCTCAACACCATGACATGGGTCACGCTCCTGTGCTCCCCAAGCCACCTCACTGGCAGCGCAGTTTGACATCGAGAGGCATTCGAGAGAGCGCAGGATGCAGGGTCGAATGTCACAGGGGTCTGAATGTGTGTAGAACCTGTCTGCGATTAGCAGCTCCATATTCATCACTCATCCCAGGCTATACAATTATATTAATAAGGTAGTGGTATGTGCGCTCAGGTTCCACATTATGAAGTTCCTTTGTCAGATTTTAATAAGCGCTTCTCAAATCTAGTCATTAGAATTTTTTTCATTTCGTCATGTAGTTTTTTCTCTTTAACACACGTTCGAATATATTTTGTGATTAGAAATGAAAATTACAAATGATAAACAAGGGCACTGTCTGTAATATCAGCCATTTAGAGGCAAGAGTTTGTGCTGCACCACAGAGTTAGGAGACTTCTAATTCCGCTGGGCTGCAAAATGACCAGGAGATGGCACTACAGCCTGTGGGCTTGAAAACCAATCCGTGGACCTTCCACTTGTACCTCCTCACGTGCTTGGGGTTGCTCTACGTGCTCCAGTTCCCTCACACATTCAAAGCACACTTTTACAAAAAGTTTAACTAAATATGCCTGTGCAGAATAAATCTTGAGACATATCGCAGCTATCCTGGAAAATAAAAAAATTATCTGTTTAACATAAAAATACACATTAAATAAAAAACTAAATGTATTGGTGATTATTCAAAGATTTTGACTGAATATGAGATGAACAACAAGGCAGGAGCACAGCGCGGCTTGATACGTTTCTCTCGCTACTCCTAGGGGGTCTTCATTACGTCAATATTTACACCGAAATGTAAAAATCATCGACATGGTCTTGTGTTACGACGCAGCTCACAACAGCAGAGACCCACAGCTCTCAAATACAGCGGTCGTGAAATCATTTACTTTATTTTCTTAAAGTAATTCCTAACATTCAAATTATTATTCTAAGTAGTAGCAAATGAATGAAGCATACATAACTGTACAAACGGAGACCGAATCGGAACACAAACAAGTTGGCAAAAACGAGACAAAAAAAAATCTAATCTTAAATTAAAGTCAAATCCCTGAATCGTGACAATGCATCCAATCGCTGGTGGGGTTAGCCAGTCATTGCGTGGCTGCTATCCGGCCGCTGACTTCCGATTGCGATCATCTGTGGGGATTGGTGGCTGTGACCCGAGGAGGTGAGGGGTGGGGAGGTTTGTGATGGGGAGGCTCCCACGTTGACGAAGGGCAGCCCGGTTCATTTTTTTGCACCAAGATAATCGTTTGTTGTTGCTATTGCTTCAAATAGCGATATAAATATGCATGCATGTCCACAACTGGGGATCAGGACCTTCCATATTGTTATTTTAATAATGTATGGTTCAATAAGACATGATTACGTGATCCCTGGCCAAACATATCGTCTCTCCCTCCAGTAGAAATGTACAAGCACTTGCAGAACAATTTAAGCAACAACAATCGCATATAAGAAAGGAGTTTGATCTCCAAGCGACTCGGTGGTCAAATATTCCCACCACCATCTGGCATGAAACCGTCTCCATTTCTGACGGAGACCACGAGGAAAGAATAACTCAAGTTCCCTCTCTGTCTTCTCGACAGACCTGTTCTCCACCTGAGGTCGGCTGCTTGCGTTGTGGCCGAAACGTCGTGAGAATTATTTTATTGTTTTATTTTTATTATTTACATTCTACGTGACTTTACCGAAAGAACCAAGAAGATGAATCCCTGCAGTCACGAAAGCTTTAAATCGAAATCAAATTCCCTGCTCAATTCTTCCAGGGAATTGTAATGGAAACACACATGGCTGGCACGTACGACCAGCCCAACACCACTGCAAGTCTTGTTCCGCCCCAAATATTCCCAATTGTCATCATTGTACATCTGCTAGTAACGTATTTTATAGGTGAAAAATCGCAATATGAATTTTTCCACACTTTGTACTCCACACTATCACGCACCCTGTGTGTGTTTTACCCAGGTCTCCAATGAAATCAAAACGACTTTTCCGTAAATTATTTCCACCATCACGGGAGTTTAGGCTGTTGGGAAGTCAAAGTCAAGGCAGACTTATTTTAATAAGAGCACAGTTGAAGTTGTTCCTGACATTCCAACGCCATCAGGACTTGGCATCATCCCTTGATTAATCAAGCGATGATCTCATGACCGTAGGCATTGTGATGAGAATCGTGATACAGGTACCAATGTGAGTTGCAAGTTGCCCCTAAACCCAGTTGCCCACAGCCACGTGACAAGGTGCGACAATCACAAAGCATTCATACCCACATTCTAAGACCAAAGGGGTTCAGATCAACACATTCCATAAACTATACTGCCCAAAGAGAATGGCACAGCAGACCCATCCTTGCATACATTGCAGTTACATTCCACAACCACAAGACAACCACACAACAACCACAGGGTGAACACAAGGCATCCCGCAACCGTACTCCCCATTAACACAATAGCAGGGCCATGGATGTCGGTCGGTGACTTGCTCCGGTTCAAGCACGAAGCCTACGCACCACCCATCCTCTCCCGGTCCCACAGCCACGTCAGCACAGACGAGAGGCCATCAACGCGCCCGATGGGAGCTCGGGGTGATCCCTGAGAGGCCCTGGTGCCACCGCGTGCCCGTGCCAGGTGCTGGGACGTCAAGGGGGGCTGGCCGGGTGCTCGTGACGCGAGGTGGGTGCCGAGTAACGTGGGTAGCAAGGGAATGAGAGAGAGTAGAGACAATTTTATTTACCTTTTTAAAATTCGTGGGACTGAAGCAATAATACGCATGATTCGCTTATATACACATTGCGGCGGTCAAAACGTCTTGAAAATGAGATTGTTGGCTAATACAATGGTAATACAAGACCATTAGGCTTAATTAGATGTTAACATTTTGACATGCCAATAACACTACATGATAGTACATAAATAGAGGGTTAGTTACTAGAGTAGAATAAAAATGTAAAATGTTCGAGTCGGGGCATACTTTTGAATCACATTTTTTTTTACTTTTGGACTGTGTCTCTGCACAGACACACAAAGCGCACACGCACACACAGCAGCGTAGCCGTCTCCCCCACAGAAGTGGCTGCGAGCACATTCAGTGGTTCCTCCTGGGACCCCGAGTCAAACTCACGGCCACTCCTCCGACAGCGGCCGCCTCCGCCGCGCTCCCACGCGAGAGTGGTCATCGCGCCTCCCGAGACCCCCCGCCTCCCGTGACCCCCCGCCTCCCGTGACCCCCCGCCTCCCGTGACCCCCGGCCGCCCCCGCGACCGATGGAGTGGACACGAGGCCCCACGACAGCTCCTCGCTCCACCGGCCAATCGGAGCGCTCGGCCACACGGCCCGCCTCGTGGAGCGCCCGCGGAGGCATCGTGCGGAACGATACCTCGTGATTTATTATTATTATGATTTAGGGTCGGCACTTTACAGCTCCAGTGGTAACAAAAGAAATTAGTGGCTTAAACAGCAAATATGGTGAGGATGAGGAGTATCAATTATGACCATGGTGATGATCTTGTACTCAGGACGATGATGATGAACATAAGGTGACAACCATGGCATGCCAGCTCTCCGCTGTGTTTTCGGGTCATACCGCCATGTTGTTTGGCACGGTGTCCGACGTTTGACTCCACGTGACGGCAGCTTCTTCAGAAACTAAAAACAAGACGCAGTGACCAAGACGAAGCTGATGAAACGGTGCCGACGATTGAAATTTACGACGAATGCCCGAGGATCGGTGCCCAAGGGACGGCAACGACCGCGATGGTGACGAAGGAGGTGGCGACCGCGCCCACTCCGAGCTCGTCCGTGCATTCACCGGTGCCAGTCCTGCGGGAAAATGTCACTGCGGCACGGAGAGGCTGCGAGCAAGCTCCTCGCGCAGCGGTGAAGTTTGCGGGGAGGCAGCGGCGAGCAAACCGGCCACCGTGGAAACGTAGAGGCAGAAGAAAGTTGGCGGACTCGGCCGGGGGGTATGAACCGTGCCCCCCATCGCGTGACCCCACAGCTGCTGCCCCCCACCCCCTACTCTTCCTCCTCTTCCTCCTCCTCGAGGCGTGCGCTGGGAGCCGGTCGCCGACACACGCCGTAGCCAGGCCGCGATTCGGCCCCGAGGCCTGGGCCCAGGGGCGGAGCGGAGCGCGCCGATTCCTCGTCTTCCCTCGCCACTTCATCGCTGGCGTCGCTCCGCACCCTGCCCTGCTTCCAGCCGTCCACAAAGAGGTCCGAGACGAGCAACGCCTGCCAGGCAAACACAGGCAGAGTCACACGCACGTCGCACACACACACACACACGCACACACACACGCACGTCGCACAGCTCCCACTCAAGAGGTGCGTGCCGACTGGCCGGCAATGATTGATATGTGTACAGTACTCATTGATTCGCTGGCCTTGTTTGAGATTGTCTCTGTGTGATCCACTAACCCCCCCCCGCTTCCAAGTCGCCAGGGCTCTCTAACGGCGCGGTAGCCCTGCCGAGATGGTGACACAGAAAAGGAAGTAACTGACTGCACAAAACTTCACAGCCGATTTAAAAACAAAGTGCGAAACAAGTGGCTGCACTCGGCTCCGAGAGCCCAACGCACACGCACACACACACACGCGCACACACACACACACATGCACACACGCACGCACACAAGCACGCACACACACACGCACACACACACACGCACACACACACACGCACACACACACACACGCACACACACGAACGCACACACACGAACGCGCACACACGCACTCACACACGCACGCACACACACACGCACACACACACGCCCCATTTATCCAAGCAGAGAGCGCCACCAGGTGGCCGCACTGGAGAGTTCCTCTGAAGGAGAGATTTTGTTGACTCCTGTAATTCCCTATCGTGTGTTCTCACAGGCAGGCGTGTGTTCTCACAGGCAGGCGCGTGCCCCGCTTGACTGCGGGGTAATTGCTGAGACTCGCTCCGTATTTGGAGGCCAGCGAAGTGAACGTTGTATAATTGTTAGATGCACTTCATTCGGGCGGGCGTCGGCGTAACGCGCCTGCAATACGGCACTTTGCACGCGAGCGTTGGTGGGGGATCTCACACTCCATGCACGTGGGATGGCAACAGAGCAAGTGGATTAACTTACATCTGTACGGGGATCGAGCGTTACGCCCCTCGCACGCGCGTGGGTCACGCGTGGGTCACGCGTGGGTCACGCGTGGGCTTTCTCTGGGTACTCCGGTTTCCCCAGAAAGCTTTCTGTTTTTAACGTAGTGTGGTACGATATGAAGTATGGCAGTAAGATATGGTGATATACATGAATGATAGCACATTTGGGAAATAAATCTCCAATTGAGTGTGTTTCCACAAGATGCGAATCTGCTCTTTTGACCTTTAACTTATCACACCACTTTGTTAATCGTGATCATGAACAAACGCACCCAGAATACACCCCACATTGTCATATCGGTGAAGCTAAGCAGGACAATGATCCTGGACGGGGCTTGGGCGAGTGCCCACCAGGCACGCCAGGTGGTCACGGGCGGCCACGTCGCGACGCCGCGTGGTGCGGGGAGCAGACGGCGGCGCAGCAAAACCGCTCGCTCGACTGCCATTCCATCCTCCCACGTCCACGCTCCAGCCACCTTCGCCAACACGGACTGGCCGGCGTGGTGAAGTACGGTCAAATTATCGCCACGACCCGCATGGTCGTGCGGAGAGGCCCTCTCATCCAGTGGTGGTCAAGAGTCCACCCTGTGTCAACGGGAAACAGCCCGAGCAGGAGGCGTCACGCACCGCACCACCCCCGTCACGTCGCCTCTACCCGTCGTCCGCCAGGAGGGGTTGTTTAGCCGTGCAGGAGAACGCCGCTTGTTTTGTATCGGACGCCGAATCACTTGCCCTCAAGAGCCGCGGATGACCGCAAGACAGGCGATCCGCGTCTAACGGCACGAGTGCCCGAGGCCCCCTGCCATCATCCAGCAGCGGATCGACCGAAGGGGCGACGCGTGCGAACCGAGGCTCGAGGGGGGCGGGGGGCGGGGGGTGAGGCTCACGGTGGCGAAGGCGACGGCGGCTCCCTGCAGGAGGCCCACGAGGACGTCGCTCCAGTGGTGCTTGTAGTCGGAGACGCGCGACAGCCCCACGTACACGGCCATGAGCACCAGCACGAACTCCACGAAGGGGCGCAGGATGCGGGCGCCGCGCCAGCGCAGGCGAGACTCCACGTAGAGCTGACGGCGCACGCGCGGGGACGCACGGGGGGACACGGGGACGACGGACGGCGGTGAGAAAAAGACACGGGCGGGGGGCGACAGAGGGGGGCGACACGGGGAATAACTTGCCGGGACCGTCGGAGAGAATGACACCTGGCGATGACATGGAGAGCACAACGCACGGAGAGAACGGCATTCGAACAAGACACGGAGAGAACAACACGTGGGGTGAGACACAAACGCACGCACGAGAATGGCGCAGAGGTCGTGATGCACAGGTTTATACAGAGAGAAGAGATGATACGTACCGATAATAACACAGAGGGTGACAGACTGAGACGCGCGGGGATGCCAGAGAATGACGAGGAGAAGGCGACACACATGGGATCGACTGGCAGGACTGGCTGGCACGAGGACGACAAAGTGTGAACGTTGCTATGCTTGGAATGCCATTCATGGGAATGTTGTTACACCGGGAATAACTTTCTAAGTTTGCCACTCGGGCAATTGTTCCGCAAGGAATGTGACGTGGAACACATCATATGTGGAATGTCACGCAATATTACATAGTTTATAACACTTTGTGGTCCCAAAATTTTGAGCCCTGTGACAATACAACTGAGTGAGACGCACGTAGAATGCGGTGACCAGAGCAAGGCCGATGAGGTTTCAAAGAGAAGCCCCCAAGAGTGTTGTTTTATTTAACGTGAATGTCTCCTTGAGCTCTCCTTCACAATCATCTGCTTCTTCACAGACACCTCAAACAAAGATAACTTCTGGAATGGCTTCTGGTAGAGGAGTATGTTTTTCTAATCCTCATTTCAGAGCAGTTTTGGAGAACGAACATTAAAAAACTGGAGCCAAACTTGTCTCTAGCTGAACTCCTGCCCAAGAATCCAAAGACTGAGAAGGTGGCACAAGGCCATGTGCGATGGGAGGGACACATCTGCTACACAGGACATCTGCGAAAAATAGCATCACAGCTCATCGGATGACTTCAGTAGAAAAAAAGATTCTCATTCTGGGAGGTATTATGGTGACAGCGAGTAGGGGAGGGAGCCCCAAGCGCTTTGCCTCTGGATTTCTGGGCGTGTGGCTGTCAAGGTGTCTGAAGAAGGAGTGCGTCAGCGGCCTCCACATGAACCCCGGAGCGAGGGTGCTCTGTGTGCGTGGGGGGTGAGGGGGGGATACTCACCGCCAGGTACATCAAGGTGTACATTGCGAACGAGGCATGGCCGGAGTAGAACGACTTCCTGCAAAGAGAAATAACTCGTGGTGAAGAGCGGGGCAGCAAAGGTTCACCCACCCCATGGAGAATCGATCAACTCTCGCGTTTGCATGGCAGCGATTCGATTGAAGATTTGTATACGCTCGCAATTCAATGCATGTATCGTGAGCTTATGAATCGATATTGCCACCCCTAGGGAACAGCATCTCTCCTCACATTATATCCAGTTCAACGTGTGTGGGCGCACACACACAGGCACACACACACACAACAAAAACAACAGCCGTCATTCACCACTAAGTGGCGGTGACATCACCACTGCGCTTGTGCGAGGCCAGGTGCACTTTGAGGCCACGTGAAGTGTCGAACGCTCGCTGCTGACAGGAGGTCACGGGACAGACCCAGCAGGTGCCACGGGTTGACTGACTGAGATGACTGGTAGATTCACCACCAACTCTGCCTCCCTATTGTGCCAGGCTAGGTGCAGGAGGTCACGGGACAGACCCAGCAGGTGCCACGGGTTGACCGACTGAGATGACAACCGGCAGATGCAGCAGCAGCTGTGCTCCCCACTACGCCACCTCGCTGCGTTTTAGCCGCCCGGCGCTCCGCTCATTGTCATCAGCGTTGTTTCTCCACCCTGCCGGTCTTGTCGGAGGGCGACTGCCTCCAAACGCCCCGTAGCACAGCGGCACCCGCAGGCGCAAACGCACGCCCACAGGCCCACACATGCCACACACACAAACACGGTACACACAGCACACATACATGCCACACACACACATACGGTACACACACATACGGTACACACACACACGCCACACACACACGCCACACACACACACGCCACACACACGCACTACACACACACGCACTACACACACACGCCACACACACACGCCACACACACACGCCACACACACACACACGCACGGTCCACGAGCGCACCGAGGTCTCACCGTGCGGCGATGACGTCGTCGGGGGCGCCGGTGCACACCTTGTCGGTGATGTAGCCGGCCGAGCAGTTGAGCAGCGCGGGGTCGGGGCGGCACACGGCCAAGAAGTGCGGGCGCGGGCGGCCGATGGCGAACTTGGCGACGTTGGTGAAGCTCTGGCTCACGGCCATGCCCAGCAGGAAGGGCCCCAGCGCGCGGTAGAGGGCCACCACGTACGGGCTGTGCACGAACGACGTCGGCCGGTGCTTGAGGTAGCGCACGGCCACGCACTCCCCCACGATCATCTGCGGCGGACGCAAAGGCGACGGGAGGGAAGCTCGCGGGTGCGCAAAGAGGCGTGCAGAGGCGCGCGCTCGTGATTACACCGCCACCGCATTGACGGCCAAGTTATATAATGCGCTAGTCTGCAATTGAACAATAATGTATTATTATAAACGCAAGACTCATTGTGCGATCTAAGCGCTGTCCACCGCCGGCGGGGGCTGCAGTGCCACGATCCACCGATCCCGTCCCTTCACTAAGCCTCGCCCCCACCCCAATCTCTCGCTTGATGCCTACCGTCTCGCCATCACGTTCTTCTTCCCCTCCATCGCTCCTCTCACAGACTGCTCAATCAGCCTTGCCCCCTAACCCTCCCTCTCTCCTCCGGCGTGACCTCGAGCAAGAGACGCGTGCTCATCACGGGGAAGGCCGGGGTGGGGCGGCCGACCTGTTGCGTCGCTGAACTTCTGAAAACGCAGCAAGCAACACGGCCCGGCCCACGGCTCAAATAGTGGCAAGGCGGCGCTGCATCGGTGTCATGGCACCTTGCCCCAGGTGCCAGAAAGTCTAGCTAGGCTCTGCACACACACACGCAGTGCCAGTGTACACACACACACAGTCCTAGTGCACACACACACAGTCCCAGTGCACACACACACAGTCCCAGTGCACACACACACACAGTGTACACACACACACACAGTATACACACACACAGTCCCAGTACACACACACACACAGGACCCCGCGCCTATGCCCCCCTCCTTTATCAGCCTGCCCCTAGCAGTGTGGTGAAGTATGGTCAAAACAACCACAGCCCACGTGTGTGTGGAGGGAGGCGCCCGTGCAGGAGTCGATCGACAGAAGCACTGCACAGGCCGCACATGTGAGGCGGTGGCCACTTTGTGCCAATGGCAAAGGGGAGGAGTGCGCCAAGCACACGTGAGGATTTGTTGAGTTGGCGAATCGTGAAAGTGGCGTGCAGTGCAAATTGATTCACGTGGACGCACGCGGCCACTAGAGGCGCCGCCTTCCCGCAAATGGCAAAGGAGGAGAGAACAATAATTATCGGACTGCGAGGGGGCACGGGGAGGGGGGGCAGCTGTCACGTTCGTGACGAGTGTGAAGCTCAATAAAGAAGATGACTCTGTGAGCCCGCGAAGAATGCTCAGTGGCCCAGTCCCTCAGGCAATCGTTCGTGAGCGAGCTCGCGAGCCGGCTCGCCCGCTCACTCCCCATCCCAACACCGCCCAGAGCTCGCGAGCCATCACCTATTTCTACCAACGCTTCGAAAACAAACACGTGCGAGGTGTCACGGTCCACGGAGAGACCCCCATTCACACCCGGCGGGTCGCGGCTCACGAGACGGAGCGGAGCGGAGGAGGCCCTTGCCACGAACACAGCCGCCCAGCTCACGCTCGACTTGAAGACGACCAACTTTGTTCAGGGAGGTGATGCGTGCGGCGCAGAGAAAGGCCACTCAACCAGTTGTGCATATCTGCACCGAGAAGTGTCACTATTTAACCAGGTGACTCGTGATCTCTTTCACAAGCAGGTGCCCCACATTGGGAGTTACCACTCTCTACGGGCGTGTCACTTGGAGACTCTCTCTGGCCTTCCACTTTGTGGGGAAGTCACCAGTGCTTGTCCTATGGAAAGACTCTCCCCCGCCATAGGAATGTGGAATTTCACCAACTGGCTCGGCTCTGCGCACCGGAGATGAGAGCAGGACACAACTTTGACTCTGGGTCACTTACGTAAAGGGATACGTTCACTTTTAACAATGAAGGATAATTTTCACGTTTGATATTTTGGCAGTACTCTAAGCACACAATCATATACCCTTGAATAGAACATGGTATTTAATTTTAGCCTCATGGCACATGGAGTGCTTTGGTAACCTCGCACTGAAATTACCGTGTGGATATAGGAATAGAATAGTCAGCTACAGCGCACCAAGCTTAGTGTTCACCCACGCGTACATTTTCCTGATTCAATGAACTTGCACAATTCGGGGTTGCAATGCAATTCGAGAACCTAATTATATTTTAACAGGTGTCACGTGACCAAATTACATGTAACATTAATCATAGTTTCCTGCACACGTGCAACTTGATGTATGCATCGCGAGCATAAGACTCCAAGTCAATTGATGAACGGTTGCATCATGACATGCCTTACTTATCAAGAGCACCAGCACAACCTTCACCCCCGTGGGAATGTGTTTGTTTGTTGCACAAGTTATTTACATTCTTTGCGGGGATAAATATTTATTTCTCGTCTTTGTTGATTTCACGATTGTACCGTGACGTACTTTACATCATCCCGGGTGTCCCTTGCAATGCATACTTCTGTCCGCAATGGGGACTTCTCACGAAAGCTTCAAGTTAAGTTATAAATATCGTCGAGGTATGTATTTTCCACGACCATTATCACTGTCATCACGGTTACATTTACGTCACGCCTATCATACAGATATCACCAATAGCCGTGACGTCGCAGTCCGCGAGCGAGCGCCAAGACCCCAAGCGTTGTTTGTCAACACGTTTTTGACCGTGTTCAAGGAGTCCAGGGCCATCCGACGCGTGTCAAGATGAATTCAAACGAACATTTACTTGTATTTCATGGTCAAGCGTGTCACTATCGCACTCTAGTGACGCCACCGCCATGCAAGTTAATGTTCGATGCACCGTCAATGCAGTGTCATCACTACAGGCCTTTAAACCACAAACGTGATTTATTATTAAAAGGTTCATTTTCAAACAAACCAAGTTTTACTGTCACGTTAGGCAGAGGTGTGTGTGTGTGTGTATATGCACATGCACGCTCAGTATGAGAGCTCAATCTTGATGTGAAGCTCTCGTGACTGCAGGAATCCACTCTCTGGTTCTTTCGGTAAAGTCACGTGGGTAGACAAAATAATAAAAGAACACGACGTTTCGGTCTTGCGTCCGTCATCAGGTGAGAAAGAATTATCTGCTGTTGTGGCTTTATATAGGCACGGGAGGGGGGGCAAGGGGGGTTTGTAGAGTCGTGGCTGCAGGAGTTCAGGGGGGGAGGGGGGAGGGTTTGTGGCGTGTAGGAACGGGTGGGGGCTGGAGAAATTCGCATGTCAATGAAATTCAAATCTTGAGTCTTGAATTACTCTTTGGGTCTTTCAGAAAAGTCACGTGACTTTACCGAAAGAAACAAAGGGCACTTCCTTGCAGTCACGAAAGCTGCAAATTAAGTTTAGTCTTGAATTAGTAAACGCGTATTGTTTAGAAAACATCTTTATTATTTTTTCTATCTACGTGACTGTACCGCAAGAACCAAAGAGTATGAGAGCTGTTTATTTTTAGATGGAGCGTGAGGTCAGGTGAGGGAGTTAAAGGCTCTAACATCTAGCAGGACAATGCTACTCAGCAGTCTGCGGGGTCTTTGTGCGTGCGTACACACGTGGCCATGTGCACATGTGTGCAATGTGCAATAATCCTGGCAGCCATAAATAACACGAGAGGGAAATTGTATCTGAACCCGCCTAGGGCCTCACCTGGGTCAAATCCGCCTTAAACGAGGCCTTGGTACAATGTGTCAACATCACCACTGGGGAGACAATGGTACCTGAACATGTCTGGCCACATCATCCCCATGTCTGCTGTGAGAAGCTTTGAAGGCGCTCGCTAACGGCAGCAAGTGTGTAACACTAAACACCAAGTCTCACGTGCGTGTGTCTCTGTGCACGTGTCTCTCTGTGTGCGCGTATCTCTGTGCGTGCGTGCCTCTGTGTGCGCGTGTCTCTGTGTGCACGTGCCTCTGTGTGCGCGTGTCTCTGTGTGCGCGTGTCTGTGTGCGCATGCCTCTCTGTGTGCGTGTCTGTGCATCTGCTGTGTTTTTCCGCCCGCAAGCCCAGCTACAACGTGCAGAGGCAGCTCCCGTTCAGCCAGAAAGACGGGGCTCAGCGGTGTTGTGAAGACCGCCTTTGGTGGAGAGGGCTCATGAAAAAACGTTGACCCAGCTACCAACAGCAGCCAAGAGCCCAGGACAGGTTCAGATATCATTCGGCAATCACGTGGGCCACGGGCAGAACTCTATTTCAGTTCTCCGGGGTCAAAGCGCCCGTGCACGACCCGCTGCGCCGCCGCTCCCTCGTTCGACTCACGAAATGCGTCCCATTCTCATCCGCTATACCAGCGCGAGTGCTCTACGATCCTGTAATCCTACGCGTTTATAGGTCCTTTGAAGCGGCAATCAGAAACTGTCTCTAAAAATAGCGCCGTGATGCATGGCGACCATTGTTGACGTTGCTTGTTGTTGTTTGTTTGCGAGTTAACGCGGGAGGCCGGTATCTGGGCGTCAGAACTCACCGAGGCCATCGGCAGGATGACGCCCACGGCGTAGAGCACCTGGTGCGTGATGGTGCTCCCTTTTAAGGGGTACTGGATGCTCTCGTCGTCGCAGTAGAACCCCCGGTGGAATGGAGAGACGTACGGCTGGTTGAGGATGATCACAGGCAGCCAGGCTGGGAGGGGTGGGGAAGACGCACACAAATAGAAAAATACATGTGATATCGTTAAATCAAGGAGACTGATTACCAAGGTTTGCCTGCTGCTGCTTTCTAGCACCTAATCTCAGGAATGAGGCTTCAGGAAGTGGACGGAGCCAGATTTAGAGGGAGAGAAATGGGAGAGAATGAGATATGGTGGGTAGGGGGTGAGAGGGGAGGGCGGCCAACAGGAGGGAAGGTGTGGACGGGAGTGGATTCCTGCAGGTAAAGATGGGCACGATGAGAATGAGACCCGGGCACACGCCGCCACTAACTCGGCAAGATCTCGGCGTTGTCGTGTCGCCCGCATGAGACGACTCGCACTTCCACACGTCCACACACTCTAATCAGATGCCACGCATTCTAATACGCACACAAATACAAAGATCCCCCGTATAACCTCAAAAGACCGTTGGGGCAAGTGTCGTTAGCGAGCACCTATGGAGGCCGGCACGGCACACGTGGGGGTGTGGGTGGCCAGCACCACGCCCGGCTGCCTTTGTCTCCCCAGTGGTGATGTTTACACACCGCACCAGGTACTCATTTGAGGCTGAGTCGACATAGGGGAGGCCCAGGACCGGTTCAGATAATCGTCACCGGCGTTGGCCATGAGCTGGAATTGAACCCGGGTCACTGGATTCGTAGTGCAGGGTGCTAACCGCTACACAATAAGATAAAAAATTCGTTTGTAATTTACTATTCACCGATAAAAGAAGAGTGTAACACACGGACGAATGAGTAACGTGTACAACAAATAAGGGGTAAAATATTCATCGATTCATCAGCTCAAATCGATAGCTATGCTCAGAGCGCATGCTTCAAATCAAATCGAGGCAGTTTGTCGATTCAGAAATAGAGCGAATTATTAAAGGCTTAATATACAGCATGTGTCATGAGGATCTATATATGAGATGGCCTTCCGATCGACAGAAACTAAATATAGACGAATGGCAGAGGGCGGGCGCTGGTATTGGTGAAGATGGATCGCACTGCAGTGGGCCAGGGTGGAGTCGAGGCTGCAGGCGAGAATTGTGCTGGGTCATGAGCACCGTGCCCAGTCGCTCCCCAAAAATATCCGCCACCTCCATCCACACCCGCCACGTTGCCCACTTAGCTGTTGTCGTACATTTCTGGAGCGTGCCACCTGATAACGCCCCTGGTCTTGTAGAATGCAGACTCTTTATTCTTGACAGTCGTGGAGGGAGAGAGCGGAGGATGGTGGGGATTGTATGGAGGCAGGGAAGGCAGCAAGAAGGCAGGGGGAGAGAGAGCACGGGGTGTGGCTGAGTCATGTTCCCAGGAGGGAAAGGAGAGAAGCTGCAGGGGACATTAAGGGTTGTTCGTGAGTCATGTGTGCTTCGTATTATGGCAGGGGAGCGTGCCATCATGTGGTAGAATTCTGAAAAAAGTTGGCGCCACGACAAAGCGCGCAGCAATCAGCACGCGATGACCCATGTGGCCACCGTCGTCGAGAAGTGAATTGCGGGAACATGTGCTTCAAACACACGCACACGCACGCACACGTCAAGCTGTTGTTGCACTTGTTCCCATGGAATATGGGCTTGTAGGGGCAAGCGCTGATCACGAGCGCAGCACACAACGGGGTGGCATGATTAGTGCTGTCCGGCCGCCTTTGTCTCTCCAGCACTGTGTCGACACACCGCACCGTGTAGTTTGTATAAGGATTGTCAACCTTGTGGAGGACCGGGGCAGCCTGATATAACACCACATACCCCACTGTGAATAGCTGAGAATGTAAATCCATCGCGCCACGACTGCACTGAAACAAGGCCCACAAGCCATTGCCACTCACACACACGCAGATCATCCCTAGAGCCTCTGTAGACTGTCAGTTGCTGATAGCATTCACCTAGCAAGGCCGACACAGCACACAAGGGGGTGATGTGGCTCGTATCACACCAAGCCGCTTTTGTCTCCCCAGTGCCAATACTTACACACCACAACAGGCACAATACAGTACTCATTAAACACTGAGTCGACATAGGGGAGGCCCAGAACCGGTTCAGATAATCGCCACTCCTCCTACCTATGGCCAGGAATCAAACCCAGATCGCCAGGTTTGTTGCGCAATGTGATCATAATTATGCCAAGCTTCACCCACAAAGACAAAGGTCCCCCGTATAGCCTTAATAGACGTTTGGGGCAAGTGCTGTTAGCGAGCGCCGATGAAGGCCATCACAGCACTCGAGGGGATGGGTGGCCAGCACCGCACCCGGCCACTTTTGTCTCCCTAGCGACGATGTTTACACACCGCACCAGATACTTACTTGAGGCCCTGAGTCGACCTCGGGGAGGCCCATGACTGATTCAAATATTCTCCACTGTTATTGGTCGTGAGCGGGAATCTCACTCGGGTCGCTGGGTTCATAGCCAAGTGCACGAACCATTGCGCTACCGCTCTCCATGCGTATGCAGGAACAGGCACGTGGCACACACGTGGCCCAAAATGACCAGTTCTAGAATGGGCTGAATGTTTTTTTGCACAACAATTAGCAACCGGAATTGGCACCACCGAACTTTCTGCATTGGGCAACCACTTCACTCACATCTTATCTCTTGCATTGCACAACTACAGCAGGGAGATACATCATCTACAGCATAGTCTACATCATCTACACCATCTACATCTCTACATCGTCTACAGCATCATCTACATCGTCTACAGCATCATCTACATCGTCTAAATCATCTACAGCATCGTCTACAGCAAAGATACATCACAGAGAGATACATCACAGAGGGATACATCGTCGGGGAACAGCCCTGGTTTGAGACTCCACGGGACATCCCCAGGGCGCATATTCACGAACTTTCATGAGCTGCTTTGCTGGTTCAGCATCACACCTAGAAGCTGGGCATGCCGTAATCGTGTTCAAACTCTGCACAATGTTAAAACATTAAAGATGCTGTGCAGGCATCTCTCTGGCTTGGCTGACATTAACGTATCATGAACAACCAGGAAGTGTGATAATCCAGAGGGAGTCAAGGGGGCACCTGAAACGCAGGCCCTCGGTGGGCCTGGCTCGGTGTGGAGACTCAGGCCCCCGACACACGTTGTACGAGGCAACAGGGGGGTTGCGCTCTGTGACGCAACATTTCCATCTGTTATGAAATGCGGTGAGAATGCCTCAGCGATGCGGCACGCCAAGCCCTGATCGTTGTCACGCGCGCTTCTGAATTCAAACTGCCGTTGGCCAGACAGCAAGGCAGCCAGTGTGCCACTGCGTGCCACTGACCTGAGGCCAGTACTCATGACTGGATACCAGGTATGTCTGACCCGCCGCCAGTATTATTGGTATGACACCAGGTGTCACAATGATCTGACAATATGAACGCTGACGTGACACCAGGTGTGCCATTAGCCCGGCGGCAATTGTGACACGGACCTGAAGGGAGGTGTGAGAGTGACCTCATACGAGTACGACCCGACTACTGACCTGACACCAGGCGTGCCACTAGCCTCACAGCAGGCGTGCCAATCACCTGACACCGTGCAGCATCGTCAAGCCTCCATCACATTGACTCGGCTCGTGTTCTCGTTTACAGACATTTCCACGCAGGACGAACACTCGCAGGGCTCTCGAGAAGCCAGCGCTTGTGCAGAGTGCCCTCTTGAATATGTGTTGGAAGGGTTTTATTGAGCTTGCGTCTCCTTTCTTGCATGCGTAAGTATTGGTCTGATACGTGCCGCACACGAGGTGTAAAAGACTTGCAATTATGAGAGAGTAAAAGTTGCAGTGGTAAATTGACACCACAACGCGCCACGCGATCTCATTTGCGCCTTTACTAAACACAGCGAGACACGCACGCGACAGCTCTCGTGCCTCGGCAGGAAGGGCCGTACGGTGACATCGTGGCAGCACGGGGCACAGCGGCGGCATCGCCGTATGTTCTCCCGGTGGCAAACATTTATTTAGCATCTGCCAATTACCGCTTTACTGTGACTCAATTGGCGCCGACTGCTGTAATATACTGTATTTTCTTTAACAATTTTTTCTTTTACCAGGTAAGGCCCACTGAGCTATAAAGCTCTTTTTCAGAAGAGACCTGGCCACAAATCATAGCTCAACGAAGTGGCTTATCATGTGGAAATTTATCGCAGACAAATACTGTAAACGCAACCACAGGGAGAGAGGCACGCAAACTCCAAACATACAGGCATCAGGGTTGGGATCGAACCCACCACCTCCTGCATACCTAGCGAGGAAGTTAACATCTCGCCACCGTGGTGCCCATGCCCCCCAGCAACTTTTATGTGCCATAGCGACGGCGTACAGGAGGTGATGTCGCATCGCCCAGTGTCCACCTTCAGGCAGGCATTGGAGCGAGTTGCCGGTTCAAACAGCAACCACTTCAGGTGACGACAGCCCAATCGTCCGGTTGCTGCCCTGCATCATCCATGCAAATTGTCACGCATAGACCGCGCTTTAGCCGGAGTCCATGCTTATCAATATTTACAATGTGACAATGGAGCGATCGTCACCACAGTGACAATGGAACAGTTGTACTCACTCTGTCGCTCTGTGTCTTGTGCTAAAATTTCACGCTGCAAGAGGTTTTGCTTGACACGGGCTCACCAATGAGCTCATGCCAGATGACGAAGGCATCATGTCGGGCTTGGTGCCCTGCCACCATGTGCTCATACCACGAGGAAGTGACATCACAGGAGGCTACATTACGTTGCTGTTACTGCCCAATGCTTCTCTAGGCCCAATGAGAATGTTCCAGTGACAATTAAGAGTTGGTGGTTTGAATGAGTGTCACTTTGGTGAGTCTGTGGCTTCTGCGGATTAAAAACAAAACTCCCTAAGTGTGCAACATGCTTTAAAGTGCACGTGTCACTGCTCAAGAAAAAAAACACTCCCAAGTCCACTAAATATTGAGAGATGCTATCGCACGAGGAACATTAGCTATGGTCTAGCGACGATGGTCAGAACATGTTTCACTCACTCATGACATGACAGTGAGCGCGTCGTCACCGTGCTAGGAGTGGAACTCGACAATGAGTGTTAGAAGGAACATCTACGGGGATGCCCAGGCAACTACTGCCTTGTTACACGACCTTTAAACTTAGCTGGACCACAGGCAATGGCCAGAGCAGCTACCCATCTAATATGTGGGACACAAAAAGTAGAATTGGTATGCTTGAACATGTATTTGCTGCTTCAGGATATAATTAGTACAGAATTTATGGACATTTAATTGCTGGAAAAAACACTGTGGAATATCCACAAAGCGATAGATTAAAAGGTAAAGGCCCCAATTTACAAGAGTGGTAAATGTTCCTTTTCTGCCTGTTTTTTTGGCAGAAATATGCCAACAACGTAATCAACAACAATGGGCCAAATGGCAAAGGTGATGCGTTTTGGTCGTAATGTCAACGTAGAAGTTTAGCTTATTGTCTCTGTGATAGAACAAAACTATAATTTGGTGACAGTGTTAAGTTCAGTTCGGACGCTTTAGTGCCCATTTCACAAGTTGAAAAATTGGGAAAGATCTCTGAAAGTAGAGTCTCACAATATTTTCATCACAGCAATTCTCAGAAATACATTTTGCATGCGCACCCAACTGTTCATTTTAAATACCCTCCGCCTTGTATCATGGGTCCCCCTCTTGCAAAATAAACCGTGCATTTTAAATGGGCTTACCCCTGCATATAAAGTAAAGATTCATGCAGTGACGCTTGTGAAAACATTGAGCAAAGTGTACAGTCGCCAATCCCTTGTCCTCGCACGCAGAGCGCGCAACAATATACCGCTTGTGCTTCTAGCCACTCCTAAGAAGATGCTGTGATTCTGTCTGGGTCATAAGGGTTTCCTTATTATTTTGTATTATATATGCACGAGCTTGTTTACCCTAAAATCCTCCGTTCGTAAGACACGTTCGGGAAGTTATTTTGCGCGTAATTTTTGCGTATCTTTTACGTCACATATGTTAATAAACAATTACTCTAAATTCAGGAAAACCCTTCGTTTCCAGACACGTTTTCAGGAGGGTATCGTGCTGAATTGTTTGGAAATTTTTATTATTTTTTTACTTAAAGCTTTCGTGACTGCAGGAATTCATGCTATTTGGGTCTTTCGGTAAAGTCACGTAGACCGAAAAAATAATTTAAAAATCACAATCTACGTGACTTTACCGAAAGACAAAAATATAATTTTATGATTGCAGTGCATCCCGTATGGGAATGTCTCTACTAGGTCCTGTCATGACAAGAATCACTGATGGGGCCTAGGGGAGAAATCTCACATACATTCAGTGTTACAAAACATTGCCAGGAGTTCCCCCCGCTGTTTGTAAGACAAGTTTTCAGAAAATGTCAGAGGGACAAGTGTGATTAACTCTTATACAGATGACCAACAGTTCATACGAGGTGCTGTCGACATACTGTTGTGAAGGGTGCAAAGTTCCATAAGAGAACAGTAATAAAATAGGTGTGGTACAACATACAGATGTATTGATCTAACTGCAATGAGTCTGCGGATTGAATAATAGTTGGGCTTTGAGTGAGAGCCCCTCGAAAGTGTGAGTATTTTCCGGGTGCTGTGGTTTCCTCTCACATACCACAAACCAAAATAATTCACTAAACATCCCAGTGTAGGACCCTACCAAAATTTGTAATATTAAAAAAAAAATGTAAACACACTTTTATGAAATGTACTAGTAATGGCAGAACTCCACGACTCCAGGAAGTGGCCCCGACGCTTGCCATAACATAAGGGACCGTGGCCAATTACAGCCAACGTCAGTTGACCGTGGACAATTATACCCAAGCCGAAACATAACATATAAAAAAGAATGTTTAAAAAGATTTAATTTTATTTTTTATGATAGAATATAGTATTGTCATCAGTATGACATGAGTATACCAAGTATGCAGTCGATACCACATTGGGAAGTGGGTTAAAATTGAGTTACAAGATTTGAGGATACGACAACGACAGACAGAGTGAGTTAAAAGAAAGTTTGTAAAAAAAACTGAGACTCGGGTGACACACACAATCCATCTGTATGGAATCAAGGCAGCATCTATCAGAGACAGCACGGGAATTAAATTGTGGGGCAATCTATGCGGACCTTAAGTTATCCCTTCTCATTTGTGGATTTTCTCTGAGATTTCCCAACCATATACAAAAAACTCGTCAATATGATTTTCCAACATTCCCGAAGCGAGCCACACCTGAAAAGAAGTCTTTAATGCGGTTTTCACTGCTAAATATAATTACTCGTATTGCGTAAGGGCGTTTCATCATTTGACGAAAGTAACACATCGGTCACTGTACGTGGAACGGCATCTCGTCTCCACCCGTCGCCCATCCCGATAAAACTATAGGTAGGAAATTATGACTCTAAATGTGTACATATTGATACTGGTGTCTGTGCAGCGGTTAGCGCAACTTCGCTACGAACCCAGAAACGCGAGTTGGATTCCGGCCGTGTCGAATACGATCGGCGAGTGAGATCTAAACCGGTCGTGGGCACCCACCTCACCAACCGTCGCGGACCTGCGTGGTGAAGTATAGTCAAACATCCCCCCCATTGCTGACACGCCACGGGTTGGCTTTCAACCAGTGGAGGATTGACAAAGGGCTGTAGTATGCCTCACCCGTAGACCTTTGTGTTTATGGTTTGAAATCAGGACAATCAGACCCCAATCTTAGTGCGTCTAGTTCCAGGTATGGTTTGTATTAACCAGCGATTGGAATGCATTTTTTTTTTACTTAAAACTGTACTGCTCTCGCTGTTGCCAACATTGCGAAACGTTTAATAACGCAGCAAGTGCATGCAATTAAAATCGTATTTTTGTTACGGCCCAAAATCATGAGAAGGCTCTCGATGTTCCGAGAAAGAAAATCTGAGTAGCCTAGAAGAAGTGTCTGCATTCATGCCTCTGAAGTGTGGCTTATAGAGACAGTGGTGTAGCAGTAGCACAAGACTCTTCACTGTGTATTCAAAAACACTGGACCCGAAGTTGAATCAATATAATCTTCTTTTGTCTCAGTTGGCGAGACCTGCCGAGATAAAATATGTATTTGGCATAAAAGAGACCCCTGTCATTGATGTATTGTTGTGTACGGTAGTTTATGTAACAATGTGAGCTCTCTGTCTATCCACTGTTGGACAAAGGGCTCTCCTCCACTACACGTTGGTCGTGGGCTGTTGCTTGACGAGGCTTTCACCGCGTTGGTCAGTGCGGGATGGTGAATGTGGCGAGCATAGACATCGGAGCATCGTGCAGTACAACAATTGAATGCACCGCCCGCTGCTGACGACGCAGTACCACGTCGGCCTGCGGCACCCCGATTACGCACGCCGATCACCCATCCAATTACCATCCAGGATTAGCTCTGCTGAGCTTCCGAGCTCCGATGACTTCGGGCGTATTCTGGGTGCGATTCCGTCGTGGTCAAATGTCTTGAAGCAAAACAAAATAGATCGGCACCGCCGCACGCACAACCTGCGCGACTTGTCCAAAACTCGCATGCCATCAGCAGGTTCTCGCACGCGACTCCCCCACAGCATATCCGCTTCATCATCACGACAAAGGTCTCCTCCACGGTCAGAACATCACCTCCTTTGCTCATTTTCGTGATGGAAGAGGGGGGGGGAAAGCACTTCAGTAGCAGCACCAGCAGCAGCTGCACTGTTTACTGATGGACGAATGGAAGCGGAGATGTAAACAAGCACAGGAAACAGTCGGCGACGTTTCCACCGATAGGCAGAGGGCCGTAGCGCGAGCTGGGACGACACCGCGAGCGGCCACGCCGCCCGACAAACTCGTTCGCCGTGCGACAGATTCACATCGGGGACTCGGGAGGGGAGCTAGCGGGAGTGGGTTGGGCCAGTTCACGTGTGGCCGCTGCCACGGAGCAGCCTGCGTGCGACGGGCGGGCACGTAGGTCACGTCCCGAGTTTCCTTATACGAGCGATAAGCCTCAGGCGATGATTTGAACGTCGCCGGTAGATAAGCGATTGCCAAACGGCCTTCCTTGTGAAGAGGTCCCTCACTCAAGCTCGCTCGTCAAGCTGCTGCGTTACAGTGCGTGGCTTGCTGCTGCTGGCTGACTGCGGCGATGACAAACGCTTGTAACCTATCGATGCGGAGGCGGGGTTGGTGGATCACACAGAGATGGAACATGACGAGCGCGAGACACAAAATCGGGTGAAACGATTTATTTATTCCTACCAGTATCACACGTACTTGTGGCGAGCATGCAACGACCATGCTCTGATTATGATAAAGCTCTGATTATAATAAAGCTGCATTGTCTTTGAAAGTGATCGGCCTACACCAGAGACATCCTTCTTCATAGCCTCGTCTCACCAGTGTCAGACCAGAGAACCGCAAAAGGCGAACCCGTACAAAGACAATGCCATACGTATCAAAGCATTTATAGCTAGGGGTGAGCAGCTATATCATTGGACCTTTTTGCCAGTATCAAAGTATGAAAAACAAGAATAGATTCTCATTTTTTAAAAGTGTTTCCCTCGTATTCTTTCAACCCAATCTTCAGCGTTACAAAACCCCAGTCTGGAGCGGCACATCTGGGCACGTGAAGAAAAAAAAAGAGCGTACATCAAGATTCTGTTGGAAGTTGGAGTCTCTCCAAGAATGTGTTTTTGATTTAAATTCAATACAAAATGTAACCGATGTAGAATTCCCGGTGTCTCGAGTGCCCATTAGTTTACGAGTGCACAATGGCCTGCAAACGCCAAGGTGTCTCTTTGCCGAGCTGCGATTCAGGAGAGGACTGTGTCACAAGAAAGTCGGCACTACTCAGAATGAACGCGGCAATCGTCAATAATGCCACGTTTTTACCCGGGCTAAGCCCCATGGAGCCTAGAGACACTTTTCCAGGAAGGGGCCTGCATTGGGATGTTTGTCCATTGAGAGGCATAACACTCACGAGGTCCGGATAGATGGGTGCATTAACCTGCTTACTCGACTTCTAGCTGCTAACGCTCTTGCAGCTTGGCGGGATTGAGTCTCGCCAATCTGCGTGAACCACCAGCACTTGCCTCCAAAGTTCACCACGCCCAGCCAAACTCGTTGCTAAGGTGGCAGACCCAGGGGCTGTGTGGTTGCCGAGAGGGGCTGTGTGGTTGCCGAGAGGGGCTGTGTGGTTGCCGAGAGGGGCTGTTTGGTTGCCGAGAGGGGTTGTGTCGGGTGATTTATGAGGGTGTTCACTGCTATGGAGATCACAGCCATGGTTACCATCTCTACCAACATGAATGGCTTATTTAATGTCAGTGCCCCGTGTTATTTGATGTCATAAGGGGCCGTCCATAAATGACGTCACGCACCTGGGGGGATGGGGGGGGTCAGACATTTGTGACAATGTGTGACGAGGAGGGGGGGGGGTTGAGAAATGTGATGTCACATCAAAATGCGCAACTTTAAATAAATATAGAAAACAAGTTCGACCCATGCAGGTATTGTGACAAGTATTGCTGGCCGCATGATACTGGAATGTCTTATTATTATTAGTGTAGCAGCATAGAAGATCAGGGTGTCAAGTGATAACAAACATCGTTCAGTTTTAATGAAGTGAGTACTACTTTGTGGGAAGCGAAGAGTGGATTTTCTATGGATAGACTGGTCCCTGCCATGAGAATGATGGAATGTTCACGACTAGCTCAGAACCACTGACGTAGATGCCACTCTTTAAGCAGAGACTGCAACTTTTTGGAAAATCTTGTGGTCATACCTGTATGAGAATACCTTGGCTTTGCCTACAACTTCTACAAGATATTAACCAAAAGATATCGTATATTAGGTTTCTATTTGGCTGGACTGATGGTTCCAAAGCCAAAGGGAGGGAGATCCAGAATTAGAATTTGATTATGGCATGGTCCAGTACAGTGTGGCAGTCAGCACATGTGGAATTGAACCAGTTTGCAGCATCAATGGTGGATCCATTACCACAGCCACACATTGTTTTTGTGGAATGTTACCAAAGTGTGGTTTATGCTGTAGGCTGTGTGTAAAGGGCTCTGTGAAATTCACAAGAGTGTGTTACTGTGCACATAAATCGTGACTTACAAAGCTAAATGTTTTCAAAAGAGCTAAAGAAAAGCAAAGGAATTCGTATTCGCCACTGGAACAGAACAAAACAAAATTGAAAATATCTGGAGGATCCAGGAAGGGCAGCACGTCTCTGTTTGGCAACAGGGGTGAACAGAATGTGTTTACCAAATGTTCTCCACTCCTGATTGCAATAAAGTGTATTAAGTAAAAGCGTGGCAATATACTTGTGTATTTTTTCCCAATTATATCCATATTGTGTTTTTGGAAACATATCATTATTCAGACAATGATATTTGGAATGCTCCAAGAAAGCAGCGTGACATCACCCCCCATGTGACAGAAAGTCCTCTATGATAATTTGGAACTATTTCTACAATGCCTGAACATGTGTGTGATGTCCACTTGTGGTGGCACCCTCTCACGTGTCTTGCCTTAGAGATGTTCTAACAGGTGGATTCAAGGCACCAACACAGGATTTGCCAAAATGTGTGAAATCTCAAATGTATAGTTTTTAGTGGTTATTTGGTTTCTTGCTCAAACTGAGAACCCTGTGTAATCACAAGGTGGGTGGCTATCACGGGACCCAGGATCTGTGTTCAACTTTGTTTCCTGGCAATTATTGGCTCGATCAGCCACTCGGCCAACTGGCCATACTTCAGGTTAAAAGTGATTTTCTTCTCCGTGATATGCTCATAGGCAGAAGTGTTCTTAAATTCCAACATCTGGATGTCACTATTGTGCTCAGCGGGTTTCATCGCACAGAGCATGTAAACGAGCCCCTGTCTTTCCAAGAACAATCGTCCGTTATGTAGAGCCACTGAGAGGCCAGTGGTGCAGTAGCTGTGGACGCAGGCGCAGTGAGGATGGCACAGGAGCCAAGATGTGCGTAGCTCCACGCAATCACGCAACCTGAAAAGAGGTGCAATTTCAAAATAATTATGTAAGGGATAAACTACATTACTTTATTTTCCAGGTAAAGCCCACCAAGCTATTAGCTATTTTTGAGAGGCAACCTGGACACGCAAATCACCGAATAAGCGTGTTTATAAATGTGGAGGGAAAAACCGGAGGACCTGGAGAAAAATCAACACGACCACCATGGGGAGAGAGACACGCAAACTCCAAATATACAACAGGCATAGTCAGGGTTGGGATCGAGCCAACGACCTGCTGCTACCAGGCGAGGTAGATATCATCTCCTAGCCACCGCCAGTTGCATAAGCAATGGTTTGACACCTACAAGAAAGTGAATGGACCTCACAATCAGCAATATACCCTTTCATCACCGCCAGTATTCTCGGCTCTTCATTACTGTCAATTTAATTCAAACAAGACCCAGAAGGGATCATCCAGGCAGCTCCACTTCAAACTCCCATCCTTCCTGCACAACTTTCATGAATTCAGAACTACCCATCACAGAGACCGCTCTGGATTCGAGACATCTAAAACTAAGGAACTCACTTCCTACATGTGATTAATGAGTTTCCTGAAACGTAAAATCTACAGTGAATTCAAAACATATGCTAGCAAGCGGAGGATTTCTTGATTGTTCTCTTGGGAATCAGGGCATTTGTGTCTTGGAGTTTTTTAGACATCAGATTAACAGGCCCATTTCTCCAAAACAATGTTATATTTTAACGTCTCTGGGCATAAACACATTGTAAACAACCCTAACTGCAGTAATATACAGCACACACACCTATGAAGTCTGTGGTTTAGCCTAAACACACATTGCTCAAAATATGCACACAATTACACACGCACAAAAGACAAAGACCGCCGTGTCGCCTTAAGAGACTGTAGGGGCAAGTGCTGTTAGCGAGCACCTACGAAGGCCGGCACGGCACACGAGGGGGTCGATGAACAGCACCACGCCCGGCCGCCTTTGTCTCCCGAGTGGCGATGACCGCACCAGGGATGAGGGAGGACCAGTTCAGGTAATCGTCACTGGTGTTGGCCATGAGCGGGAATCACACTGGTTGGCGGGTTCATAGCGCGGCGTGCTAACCACGATCCTACCACTCCCCGCATACACCTTGAAAACACACACTCATAGATAACACAGTAGACACACAGTAGACACACAAAATGTAAACTCACCATGTTTGCATTAATGCCTAAACAATGCTTAGTAAGATGTGGATACATGTATCCACGACGTGTATAAGTATGCAGTATTTTAAGTCTCTCCCAACTGCTTTAGACCGTACCCCAAGACTCACTCAGCACTGGTGGCTGATATCGTCAATTATTTTCCTCTCTGAACGATTCAACACAAGCCAAGATGTCTTCCAGCTCAACCAAACAACAGGACAGAGCCCATCTGCTTTGGCAGTACAAAATCAATTGTGAACATTTCACATTACTATGGCAGATTCCTGGCTCTGCAGTAATTTCCTAAAAAGTGTTAGAACTTTATCAATTCCAGAGGGATGATGGATGTATTGACCAGACAGCCAATAATTGATCTCACAAGTTTGGGTACATAACAGGGATTAAATTATTATAAACAGCGATGACGCATCGCCGCATTGAACTGTTGTACAATAACGGATGGACTTTCCGCCAGTACTTGTCATCAGTTTATAATGCTGCAGTTTAAAAAACTTGTTTCAATTCCTTAAAAAAAACAAAGTGAAAATCTACTTTCCAAAAACAAAAAGGAGAACTGGATTTGACCCTTCGCTCAATAACTACATCACATGACTGTAACCATTTCACTAACGTACTTGCTGGTGACTGTAATATTAATGGAGATACCTTAATCCAGCTTTAGAAAGACGCTAGAGGTGATGAATAGTAATGTTTGTCACAGAAAATGTGCGAGTGTAACATGGAGCGTCAACGAAAGGCATGTACTGTAATGATTCACCCCCCTCCATAAATTTGATGAAATGCCATCATTTGTGGTCGCGGTTGAAGAATCGATTCTTTCCATCTTGTTTAAACATTTCTCGGTCTTTTTTTCTCATGTGTGCAGTGTTGTTCGTTCCATTAGCCTTAATGTAACAGCATATGTCCATACCAGTTGCGTAAATCATATACAGTATAACAGTCTTCCACGCCCCATGTGTGTACAGCACGAGTATACGGATCGATTTGAGTCGATGCATCGTTACAATGCCTCGTCGTCAACTCTACGTTTCTTCAAGCCGCCTTAAGTGCTCACAACTCCTTGAATGTGAAGGTGTGCCAAACAGGACATCATCAGCATCACACATTGGAGATGCCGATGGTGATGGTGTCGGAAGATGTGGTCGAGTGGATCTGAAGTGAGAGAGCCGAGTCTACATCCCCAAGAACCTGAGCTCAAATGCAGACACAGGCGTACGAGATTAAACTTGGTGTCTCGAGCGTAGGCAGTTTATTGTATCGACCTGGTGGTCACCAATGACCAGAGGTGGGACAAAGTCATTGTTATGCAAGTCCAAGTCGAGTCGCAAGTCATCAAATTCATGACTCGAGTCTGACTCGAGTCCAAGTCACATGACTCGAGTCCACATCTCAGAGGTGGGACAAAGTCATTGTTATGCAAGTCCAAGTCGAGTCGCAAGTCATCAAATTCATGACTCGAGTCTGACTCGAGTCCAAGTCACATGACTCGAGTCCACACCTCTGCCAATGACTGCACCTACAAAACATTAGAGTACATTGAAATCTGGTTTCACTTAAAACGGTTCAATTCCAGCTGTGATAAACCGCTGATTTTTACAGGCATGCAACATAAAACAATTACATAGCAGAGGATGTAGGAAAGTTAGTGTAAAGATATAAATGCCACTTTGTAAAGTTCTGAAAATGCACTCTTGCACATCCACCATTCTCAGACACGTGGACCACACCGAGCTGTACAATTTTGAAATAAAATATTTGTTGCGATTACACGAAACACCACAATAACAGATTCAGTCAAAGTCGCATAACAGACCTGTACGAGCAATAACTCAACTTATTCATACTACTAGCTTCAAATGTAGAACTATTTGGGTCTTTCGGAAAAGTCACATAGATAGAAAAATAATTTTAAAAATCACGACGTTGCGATCGCAACACAAGCAATCGTCCTCAGCTGAAAATCTTCATGTTGTACCACAACCAAATTTAATTACTGCTCTCTTCTGGAACTTTGCACCCTTCACAACAGTGTCTACAGCACCTAGTATGCACTGTTGGTCATTTGTAGAAGAGTTAATCACACTTGTCCCTCTGACATTTTCTGAAAACTTGTCTATGTTACAAACAGCGGGGAAAAACTCTGCCAATGTTTTGTAACACTGAATGTATGTGAGATTTCTCCCCTAGGCCCCATCAGTGATTCTTGTCATGACAGGACCTAGTAGAGACATTCCCATACGGGATGCACTGCAATCATCAAATACTCTGGGTTTGTCGGTAAAGTCACGTAGATTGTGATTTTTTTTTTCGATCTACGTGACTTTACCGAAAGACCCACATAGTATGAATTCCTGCAGTCACGAAAGCTTTAAGTCAAGATTCAACTCATTCAATTGAAAAAACTGGCCTCTTAAGATGTCATCGAAATTGCAATTCTCAGCAGTTTGTTCAGAGCCATTTGAAGTGACAAGGAAGCTCACTTTATCTTATTGGCTTCAAGCAGTTTTTATTTGTATTTTCACCAAACACTGTACATGAGTATTTTGCTATCAGCATGTAGCTAAAGATGAAACATTTGAGCTTGTCCACAGAGAGATAACTTCTAGATTTGGTTGGAAACTTTTTTTCTTTCTCTCTACCTAGACAGCCTCCATAACCAGACGGCCTATCAATATCATCTTTGTCTAGAAAAAAGATATGGACTTCTCTTCAAAACTGGCAACATTTTAAATTACTAACATTTTCTGGTTTGAAGAAAATATAAAAAAGCAACCATTAAAATCATATTCATGTAAAATTATACCCACGTACTAAATCCTTTCAGATGATCAGTAGGACTCTTAAAGTATGAATTTACTTCAAG
The DNA here is from genome assembly GCF_965212315.1 of Lampetra planeri. NCBI lineage: Eukaryota > Metazoa > Chordata > Hyperoartia > Petromyzontiformes > Petromyzontidae > Lampetra > Lampetra planeri. The sequence continues at coordinate 11,697,535 of NC_136130.1, read as the reverse complement.
TTCGTGAGTTATTCATGATTGTGTGCCTGCCAAGCACACATTTAAAAGCCAAGGATACTGTAAACCAGTTACATCGCAAGAGGAAAGCCATTAACACGATTTTACACTGTCCAACATCTCATTCATATTTGCTGAATTGTCTGTGTGCAATGTCATTTGAGATCCCTACTGTATATCAGAGTCAACCCAATGTATATTTGTGATGTGTACGTTGTAGACAGAATTTCAAAACCTAAACAACCAAACTAAGATATACAGTACTTCGGATCTTAGGTTGAAGAATATCTGGGACCGGCTTAAAATGCATGCGACCCAGAAGACCCATACACCTATTTGAGGATCTCCATCACACAACCTCCAGGCGACATTCTCTACTCTAGAGCCAGGCCTTGACGATGAAGGACAGAGAGCAGTTGCCAAAAATAACTTCATTGCCAACAAACCTTGACATGGTCGGCAGCGTAGACTTCCAACAACAAGAACAAATTACGGAGAACAAAACAATAACCCACATAAGCAAAACAACCCTTTAATCCACTCATTTATTGAAACTTAAAACAACTATTTAAGGGTTTGCAAAAAATGTGAACTGTGGTGCTGTGGGTCTAACATTATTGACAGCCCCGTGCCCTCTGGCTCATCCGTGCACAAAGTAGCATTTGGTTTTCCAGGTCTTGCCTTGCTGACCACACTCGTTGCCTGCGATATTTGTACCAGAGGTCGCAACCGGGTACCCGATACCCGTACCCTACCCGTACCCGGCCGGGTAGGGTACAGGTACGGCCGGGTACGGGTACCCGTTTGCGACCTGGTGCGGCCGGGAACGGGTACGGGTAAGGAATCAAAACCCGTTTGCGACCTCTGATTTGTACCAGGTTATTTATTATTCCGGAGGCAGTTTAACAACGAGGTTAACAGACTTCAAGATGGCAAGTGCAGACATTACAAGGGACTGCATATGGTGGGATAGGTTCTGGCATTTAAATAATGATGCATAATCCTCCCTGTGCTGTCAAATACGCACACACAATAAAAGGAAAATGGTACCATAATAGTCAAATGTCCTCGCTCTCAGCATTCACACCTGACCAATGGGTCATGGACGTTTGTAATGCCACTTAAAGATCTGATACAAATGTTTTAAATTGCTGTATATATCATCGTGTTTATTGCCACTTTAAAATCCAAACCTTAAGTTTGAAAATGCATGATACACTGTCGTTTACAAACCCCTGTACAATAAGATTATCTTTTTGGTTGCTTCAACAAATTATAAGGTAAAAACGGGTCTGCCCTATGTTAAAAGTTAATCAGATTACATCTATGTCGTATGTATTACAGATTAGCGTAATGTTTCTCTTTACAAGCATCAGCCGGCAACGTTGTTGGCCTGCTTTCAACTGCACTGCTTCTCATGTGGCCGCCTCCTTCGCCAAAGCCACCAGCAGCAGCGTGCCCTTGCTGTTGCTGATGAGCAGGATTCAGGGCGAGAATCTCAACTTAAGTTGAAACAGCGCGTGGCAAATTCGCTGTAACTAAGCCATTGCAAGGTCCAGTGGCTAAAGAAAATAAACACGAACTTTGGCAGTGCGACCATTTGGACTTACTAAGATGGGAAGTGGCCAACTCAAGGGAAACTCATTACAGCATTAAGATCATTAGCACCAGATGAAATGAACCTAAGGCATACCTGTCAACCCATTATCAGTGCCCTATCTTATCACAGACCATTTCAGATCTTATTGATCATCCAGTGCCCCTTACACATCTCAAAGTTCGTCCTACAAAGAGCCATCACAAGGGAGAAACACAAACAAATAGACAAAAACATGTTTTTCCCTCCTCTACAAGAATACGGGTAACCCGTATAGGTTGACGATTTCACAAATTGTCTGTGCTGCACAATGAAAAACACTGCCAATTCAAATGAGCCAGGAAAGTGAATACAAATTCCATCATCGAAGGTGGACAAACCGGTTCAACTCCCTCGGGGAATACCGCTTTCAACTGGACCCGCCACACACGTGCACACAAGCTACACTCTTCTCGAACAATCCAGTCCAGAGAGAAATAAGTTAAATGAAGACATCCCACGGATATATCATTGTTAACCCTTGACGATTAGTGCGCAGCAATCCCATTGTGAGTGTGGGTGTGATGTGTGTTGGTGTGTTGGTGTGATGAGTGTGTGGGTGTGATGAGTGTGTACCATGTAGTTACGTGTGCAGTATGGGAGCAGTGCAGGCGTGTACTAAGTGTAGTGTGTAGTGTGGTGTGTGTGTGGTGTGTGTGGTGCATGTGTAGTGTGGTGTGTAGTGTGTGTGCACTAAGTGTAGTGTGTGTGTACTAAGTGTAGTGTGTGTGGTGTGTGTGTAGTGTGTGTGTGTACTAAGTGTAGTGTGTGTGGTGTGTGTGTGTAGTGTGTGTGGTGTGTGTGGTGTGTGTGTGTACTAAGTGTAGTGTGTAGTGTGTGTGTGTACTAAGTGTAGTGTGTGTGTGTACTAAGTGTAGTGTGTGTGGTGTGTGTGTAGTGTGTGTGTGTACTAAGTGTAGTGTGTGTGGTGTGTGTGTGTGTAGTGTGTGTGGTGTGTGTGGTGTGTGTGTGTACTAAGTGTAGTGTGTGTGGTGTGTGTGTAGTGTGTGTGTGTACTAAGTGTAGTGTGTGTGTGTACTAAGTGTAGTGTGTGTGTGTACTAAGTGTAGTGTGTGTAGTGTGTGTGTAGTGTGTGTGTGTACTAAGTGTAGTGTGTGTGGTGTGTGTGTAGTGTGTGTGTGTAGTGTGTGTGTGTACTAAGTGTAGTGTGTGTGGTGTGTGTGTAGTGTGTGTGTGTAGTGTGTGTGGTGAGTGTGTAGTGTGTGTGTGGTGTGTGGTGTGTGTACTAAGTGTAGTGTGTGTGGTGTGTGTGTAGTGTGTGTGTATACTAAGTGTAGTGTGTGTGGTGTGTGTGTAGTGTGTGTGTGTAGTGTGTGTGTGTAGTGTGTGTGTGTAGTGTGTGTGTAGTGTGTGTGTAGTGTGTGTGTGTACTAAGTGTAGTGTGTGTAGTGTGTGTGTGTAGTGTGTGTGTGTAGTGTGTGTGTGTAGTGTGTGTGTGTACTAAGTGTAGTGTGTGTAGTGTGTGTGGTGTGTGTGTAGTGTGTGTGTGTAGTGTGTGTGTAGTGTGTGTGTATAGTGTGTGTGTGTAGTGTGTGTGTGTACTAAGTATAGTGTGTGTAGTGTGTGTGTGTAGTGTGTGTGTGTAGTGTGTGTGTGTAGTGTGTGTGTGTGTACTAAGTGTAGTGTGTGTAGTGTGTGTGTGTAGTGTGTGTGTGTAGTGTGTGTGTGTAGTGTGTGTGTGTACTAAGTGTAGTGTGTGTAGTGTGTGTGTGTACTAAGTGTAGTGTGTGTAGTGTGTGTGTGTAGTGTGTGTGTGTAGTGTGTGTGTGTAGTGTGTGTGTGTAGTGTGTGTGTGTAGTGTGTGTGTGTACTAAGTGTGGTGTGTGTGGTGTGTGTGTAGTGTGTGTGTGTAGTGTGTGTGTAGTGTGTGTGTGTACTAAGTGTAGTGTGTGTGTAGTGTGTGTAGTGTGTGTGTGTGTACTAAGTGTAGTGTGTGTGGTGTGTGTGTAGTGTGTGTGTGTACTAAGTGTAGTGTGTGTAGTGTGTGTGTGTAGTGTGTGTGTGTAGTGTGTGTAGTGTGTGTGTGTAGTGTGTGTGTGTACTAAGTGTAGTGTGTGTAGTGTGTGTGTGTAGTGTGTGTGTGTAGTGTGTGTGTGTAGTGTGTGTGTGTGTAGTGTGTGTGTGTAGTGTGTGTGTGTACTAAGTGTAGTGTGTGTAGTGTGTGTGGTGTGTGTGTAGTGTGTGTGTGTAGTGTGTGTGTGTAGTGTGTGTAGTGTGTGTGTGTAGTGTGTGTGTGTAGTGTGTGTGTGTACTAAGTGTAGTGTGTGTAGTGTGTGTGTGTAGTGTGTGTGTGTAGTGTGTGTGTGTAGTGTGTGTGTGTAGTTTGTGTGTGTAGTGTGTGTGTGTACTAAGTGTAGTGTGTGTGTGTAGTGTGTGTGTGTAGTGTGTGTGTGTAGTGTGTGTGTGTAGTGTGTGTGTGTAGTGTGTGTGTGTACTAAGTGTAGTGTGTGTAGTGTGTGTGTGTGGTGTGTGTGTAGTGTGTGTGTGTACTAAGTGTAGTGTGTGTGTGTAGTGTGTGTGTGTAGTGTGTGTGTGTAGTGTGTGTGTGTAGTGTGTGTGTGTAGTGTGTGTGTGTAGTGTGTGTGTGTAGTGTGTGTGTGTAGTGTGTGTGTAGTGTGTGTGTGTAGTGTGTGTACTAAGTGTAGTGTGTGTAGTGTGTGTGGTGTGTGTGTAGTGTGTGTGTGTAGTGTGTGTGTGTGTGTAGTGTGTGTGTGTAGTGTGTGTAGTGTGTGTGTGTAGTGTGTGTGTGTAGTGTGTGTGTGTAGTGTGTGTGTGTACTAAGTGTAGTGTGTGTAGTGTGTGTGTGTAGTGTGTGTGTGTAGTGTGTGTGTGTAGTGTGTGTGTGTAGTGTGTGTGTGTAGTGTGTGTGTGTACTAAGTGTAGTGTGTGTAGTGTGTGTAGTGTGTGTGTGTAGTGTGTGTAGTGTGTGTGTGTACTAAGTGTAGTGTGTGTAGTGTGTGTGTGTGTACTAAGTGTAGTGTGTGTAGTGTGTGTGTAGTGTGTGTGTGTAGTGTGTGTGTGTAGTGTGTGTGTGTGGTGTGTGTGTAGTGTGTGTGTGTAGTGTGTGTGTGTAGTGTGTGTGGTGTGTGTGTAGTGTGTGTGTGTAGTGTGTGTAGTGTGTGTGTGTAGTGTGTGTGTGTAGTGTGTGTGTGTAGTGTGTGTGTGTAGTGTGTGTGTGTACTAAGTGTAGTGTGTGTGTGTGTAGTGTGTGTGTGTAGTGTGTGTGTGTAGTGTGTGTGTGTAGTGTGTGTGTACTAAGTGTAGTGTGTGTAGTAGTATGTGTAGTGTGTGTGTGTAGTGTGTGTGTGTAGTGTGTGTGTGTACTAAGTGTAGTGTGTGTAGTGTGTGTGTGTGTACTAAGTGTAGTGTGTGTAGTGTGTGTGTAGTGTGTGTGTGTAGTGTGTGTGTGTAGTGTGTGTGTGTGGTGTGTGTGTAGTGTGTGTGTGGTGTGTGTGTAGTGTGTGTGGTGTGTGTGTACTAAGTGTAGTGTGTGTAGTGTGTGTGTGTAGTGTGTGTGTAGTGTGTGTGTGTAGTGTGTGTGTGTAGTGTGTGTGTACTAAGTGTAGTGTGTGTAGTGTGTGTGTGTACTAAGTATAGTGTGTGTAGTGTGTGTGTGTAGTGTGTGTGTGTAGTGTGTGTGTGGTGTGTGTGTAGTGTGTGTGGTGTGTGTGTGTAGTGTGTGTGTGTAGTGTGTGTGTGGTGTGTGTGTAGTGTGTGTGTGTAGTGTGTGTGTGTAGTGTGTGTGTGGTGTGTGTGTAGTGTGTGTGGTGTGTGTGTGTAGTGTGTGTGTGGTGTGTGTGTAGTGTGTGTGTAGTGTGTGTGTGTAGTGTGTGTGTGTAGTGTGTGTGTGTACTAAGTGTAGTGTGTGTAGTGTGTGTGTGTACTAAGTATAGTGTGTGTAGTGTGTGTGTGTAGTGTGTGTAGTGTGTGTGTGGTGTGTGTGTAGTGTGTGTGGTGTGTGGATGTATCTATGGGCAGCGGTGGTGCCGCTGTTAGCGCTACGCTGCGCTACGAACCCGGCCACCCGAGTTCGATTCCCGCTCTCGGTCAACACCATCAGTGACGATAATCTGAACCGGTTTTGGGCCTCCCCTGGGTCGACTCAGCCTCAAATGAGTACCTGGTGTGGTGTGTAAACAACACCATTGGGGAGACAAAGGCGGCCGGGCGTGGTGCTGGCCACCCATACCGACCTCCATTGGTGCTCGCTAACAGCACTTGCCCCACCAGTCTGTTAAGGCTACACGGGGGATCTTTGTCTTTGTATCCATGCATACGGTGTGCATGTGTGTGGGGTTATATTATGCATGTGGGTGTACACTGTGTGTGGGTTGTACCAAGTACGTCTCTTTGTTGAACGTTGTGCGTGTTGTGTGTCTATACAGGTACACGTCTATACAGGTACACGTGTTGTGTGTGTCTCTATGCAGGTACACGTGTTGTGTGTGTGTCTCTATGCAGGTACACGTGTGTGTGTCTATACAGGTACACGTGTTGTGTGTGTGTCTCTATGCAGGTACACGTGTGTGTGTCTATACAGGTACACGTGTTGTGTGTCTATACAGGTACACGTGTTGTGTGTGTATACAGGTACACGTGTGTGTATACAGGTACACGTGTGCGTGGTACACGTGTGACCGTGCGGGTGTTCTGTGTCCAGTGCAGGGAGATTGCACGCGTGCTTGTGGACTGTACAGGACTGTACCTACCCTGTGTGTGTGGGTACCGTGGTGTGGTGGTGTGCGGTGATGTGTGGGTGTGAAGGTGTGTGTGTGTGTGTGTGGTGTGTGTGTGGTGTGTGTGTGTGTGGTGGGGAGCGGTGGTGTAGTGGTTAGCGCTACGCTGCGCTACGAACCTGGGCGACCCCAGTTCGATTCCTGCTCACGGCCAACACCAGTGACGATTATCTGAACCGGACCTGGGCCTCCCCTAGGTCGACTCAGCCTCAAATGAGTACCTGGTGCGGTGTGTAAACATCGCCACTGGGGAGACAAAGGCGGTCGGGCGTGGTGCTGGCCACCACCCGTTCGTGTACCGTGTCGGCCTTCATAGGTGCTCGCTAATAGCACTTGCCCCTACAGTCCGTTAAGGCTATATGGGGGATCTTTGTTGTGTCTGCGTGTCTGTGTGTGTCTGTGTGTGTGTGTCTGTGTGTGTGCCGTCGTGCACAGTACACGCGGCTGTCCTGTCTGTGTGAGCACTTGTGTGCACTGCGTTACACACTGCAGTATCCCATAGTATGCACCGTGTGCTATATATAGAGTGTATCCTGCATTGTTAGTGTGTGTCCAATACAAGTACTGTACGCTATTGTGTTTTTACGTAGTGTATATCTTCACGCAGTGTATATGCACGTTCATTTGACACCACCCCTGTGTGTATACACCCTGTAGTGTAATGCGTAAGTAAGGAACAGCTATTGAACAATCTTATATATAAACGTGTACCGGATGCATTCATTTCACACGAGCGACCATTGTGTACGTATCCGGTGTCGTGCTTGTGTCCTGCTGCCAGTGCGTGCGGCAGCAGGTGTGGTCTCACCCAGCAGCAGACAGAGCATGTCAATGGCCACGCAGCCCATGCCCAGGGGGTCTCCCGTCACCCACGCCATGCCTCCTCCCGGTGCACGGCTGCTCCGCTCGTCCTCTCTGCTGCTCGCCCTCGCGTATTTTAACTCGAACATGACACCACACCACCACACCAGCACGGGGATCTCCTCCTCCTCACCACCACCTCCCCCACCGCTGCCAGCAGCCACTCCCTCGGGCACACGCCCTCCGTGTGCTGCTATCCACCGCCCTCCTCCTCCTCACTCTCACGTTTTACTCGCCCTCGCCACCGACAGTGAATCACTCTCCTGAGTCTCTCTCACACACTCTCTCACACACTCTCTCACATACACACACTCTCACACTCTCTCTCTCTCATACACACACTCTCTCTCTCACACACACTCTCTCTCTCTCACTGTCTCCGTGCTTCAGTGTCACGCACTCACCCACCCAGAACCTGACAAGCAGCCTCCACCTGTACACTCTTCCTTGAGTACACACGCCCCCCTACCCCAGCCAGCATCATTCACGATAACAACAACCACCACCTCCTGCTCCTCCTCTCCCAAGACTCGAACAGTGGGCTGCTTCTGAGTCTGGAAGAGTGTGACCCCTACCCTACCCCCCCGTACTGCAAACCACAGGTTGGGTTACCATTTGTTTGCTTTCAAGACACACTTTTGTTATTTTATTTGTTTAGCAAGCAAGCAAGCAAACTCTGCTGTAAAGCCAATTGGCCGATGGACTGAAACAAATATTTGTTTTTGTGTAAGTGCAGAAATACCGTGGTGGCATGCCGCGTTTTTAAGAAACCATCATTTCCAGGGATATCAAATTTAGCCAGTTGTATGTTTTTTACATTGCTTTATATTCAAATAATCTAATAAAAGCAATATACTGTGGAGGAAGAATGAAAGGAAACCCCATATAAAAACCTACCAGAATCCATAAACCATTTCAGGAATGTACAAAGCAACACAAACGCAGATGCCGCATGGCACAACACTGCTGCCATGAAACTCACCAGCACCACGGGTTCCTGTGCAGCACGGAGAGGCTGACTGCATCAAGTCACCATTGCTTTCCACTCCAACTCTATTTTCATGGGTCACCAAGACAATTCCTGTTATGTGCAGATCATGGCAGAGCCGCCGATATTATTTCGAGGGAACAATACGGAACAAAGCTACTCCTTCAACCAGAAACTGAGTTTGCAATCTTAATCCCTTAGTTGTTGCTGATCAGAAGCCTCACGTTCTTAAGCAAACTGCTTTTTTCACCAATAACACTGATTTTTTGGGTTAAATTGCGAAAATATAAATGTGTGTCGGGTGGTGGCGGGTTTAACGATACATTTATATTTACGCGATCTAACCCAAAAACCCTGTATTATGGATGATATTGGTGGCAAAAGCCTACATGTTAAATTCGTTTTTTTCACATTTGCATAAAGAATAATTTACGGAAGTTATTATAGAGAGATTATAGAATTATTGGCATGGAAAAAACGTGTGGTTCCTGTGATGCACGTGTCCTCCTCGTGTTTTGCACAGCACCTTAGGATGCATTTGGATGCTCTATGATTATATTGCCCTCTGCAGTCTTGCTTCCCAGTGCATAGCGAGTCCGCTGTAGTGTCGTGCTCTGACTGATGTCCTTTGAATGAGGTGAAAAGCTACTGAGAGCTATGCATGTATATTTATCAAGAGATCATAATCATCACGATCCGTGGGTAGATAGCCCGTAGGCGTCCACTGAACATTTCGTCATTTCAGATACCTGGGTAATATACAGGCGTTGAGTTTAAGGTTTCAAATGAATTGCAAAACTGCCGTATAAAATGCCTACACAAATTGTTAAAACGGCAAAAAGTCATGCAAAAGACATGGCATGACACATCTAAGGAGGGAAGCATGCTTCTGCACGCTCATGCAGCTGAATGTTATACATTCCTTTCACACACACACCCTTCCTACCTCTCCCCTCTCTTACCGCCTCATCTCCATTCTCCCACGAGGTGGAAATGACAGCTCATAGGTGTTTTTTTTCTAGTCCATGTTGGTGCTTTTTGGGACGTTAATAATGTTGTTAATACGTGAATTTAAGTTGTATTGAATAGTTAAGATTTAGTCTTGGTGCTCTTTTGATAAATATTGATATGCAGTTTGAATGTCTGTAACGTGTACAGAGAACACGACACCATTGTACTGTACTGTGTGATTGTATCTCCCTGTGAGTCCACTGCTAGATGAAGGGCTCCTGCTCAGTCCCAGTCATCGGAGTTGTTTGATCATACTTCACCGTTCTGGTCAGTGTGGGTTGTTAAAGGGGGGGGGCAAGAAGGGCTCAGATGTCACTCGCCAATGATGTTAGCCATGGCCGGGAATCATGGCGAACATCACCGAGTTCATAGTGTAGCGTGATGATTATAATCACTGCATGACCCATCATCACTCTACCCCACACTACTGTATATCATTCCCACAATTAGATATGAGTGATTGCGCTTAATACAGGGTTTACTACACATACACAGTACTGCAAGTATTTCTAGAAATCAGGGCTGCATATCGGATATACAGCATATATTGAATCAAATTCTATATGAAGTAATGGACATGAATGTATGCTCACTTTTGGAGCTGTTCACGCAGATATGCACGTGAGGGAACGTGAAAATTTAATGTTTGTGCTCTTTCGAGGATTATCTTTTTTCAGTGTAAATGCACTGTAACAAATGACAGAGTCCAACGACTACGGCACTGTAGTTTACAGTCCTTTGTCAATCACCTGCAATAGGAAGGCCTCCAACCTGGGCTAGTGCCCTGCACTTTGAACCCAGAGATCCAAGTTCCATTTCCAGACATGACGAACATCGGCGACGAGTTATGTCTGAGCCAGACCTGCGCAACTCTCGACTTCTCAAACCCAGAATGAGCAGCGTGGTGAAGTATGGTCAAACAGCACTGTTTCTCATCTCCAACATATAATAAATATATCTAACGGCACTAAACACATGGATGAGTACACATACACAGTAATATACAATTAGTGTCTGCTTAAACACATGCTTGCTATAGCACAGTGGTCAAGAAGGCCCAATCGTTGATGGATTGAAACATGTTCTTAATGCATATAGATGGACTTTTGACAGGCTTTGTTTTTAACTTCGTAAAATAGGCCCACTCCTCACCCCCCTTGGTGTTGTTGCGACCAGAACAATGGTCATGAAGGCCCTCAGGATGAAGGATTCTTTGTGGAATTTGCCCCTCCGCCTGCCTAGACCTCCGATTATCATGCATGCATGCATCCACCAACGTATGACTTAGAGCACAACCTGAAATTATTTTATTGTCTCTGTAACGGATTACGGTCTCCATAAAATACGTAAGCTAGAGTAAAACAGCATTCACTAAAGAAAAGCCTTTGTCAATATTCTGGGTTTCAAATGTTTTACTTTTACACCCCCATTTGTACAGTCGTGTTTCTTGTGTCCATATTATTTGCATACTTAAGTTAACCTTTTTAGCCTACATGTAAAATACAAACATAATTTGCACGAGTATAAAATAATGTATTCTTTCACACAAGATCTGAGCATCGCAATTGATTTTACAGTACTTGATTAAATGATCCATCGCTATACAACTACTGGATTGGGTTTCTCCACGGTCATCTCCACCTAAGATGACGAGTACCTTGTGTGGTGAGGTCACAACCGTAGCTGTTACCTTTGAGACACAGTCAACATGCCTGACGCTAGCCACCCCACATACTTGTGCACCATGCCAACCGTACAGAACGTTTCTTATCTGCGACGTTATTGGCCACAACTCCTATTATACATGGGAGGTAATGTACAGAGTCTCTCCAAAAACGTATAGTATGCACGGACCTATTCTTCCACGTATCTGAGATTTTTCCCACGGATAAGTGGAATAGTTTCACAAATAACCAAATCGATAATAGGGTCCGCGATGTTCTGCCAAGTCGATGTGGATGAGGAGTTATGTACGAAGAGAACGAGGGATGTTGTTCACGTACAATCTGTGAATGAGCAGAGTCTTGTGAAAGCCTCGTTGATTTTTACTGCTTTTGTTTAAATATGGGCGTTTTTTTAAATCTGTGCCCACTAAAGGGTCAAGGTTCACAATTGTTACATGACACTGAACAGCAAAACTACAGCGGCAATAAAAAATGTCTCGTGCTGTGACTATAAAGCCACCCTTGTAACTCACACTTACATTATTTTTTTACAGTTAAACTGGACTTGCACACACAAAGACATCGATACTACAAAGTAAGGGTGGAACGATTAATCCACAACCCACAGTTATTTGATAATTATTTTCAATTTAGGCTCACGGTTTTATTCAAGAACCAATTCTTAACATTTTGGTAAACGATAACCCCTCTATTGGCTGCTCGGGTGATGTAAGCTCATGACATAAATTAGTTCTTACACACATTCAATGCACGTAATGCGAGCTTAAGAATTTATATGACTAATCAGTGAATCAATGCATCGCTCCATCCCCCATGATAACATTTATAAACAGTCTGTTTGGGCAAGGGCTGTTGGCGAGCACCGATCAACACCAACATGGTACACGAAGGGGTGGTATGGCCAGCACCACGCTCGGCTGCCTTTACCTCCCTCGTGGTGATATTGACGTACCACGCCATGTACTCCTTCAACAGTTGACTGATGGGAGGCCCAGGACCGGTTCAGATTTTCGCCACCAATGTTAGCCGTGGGCGAGAATCGAACTTGAGTGGTCAGGCTCGAAGCATAGCGTGCTAAGCACGACGTTGTTGCTCCCCACAGTATTAATAGGCACACACAGTGACAATAGGTACACGAGCCACACACAAACCCACCTGGGTGAGGTTGACGCTGTGTGTTCGCGAGACTGTGACCCAGGTCTCCGTGCTTGTGAGTCTTCACTCAGAAGTGAGAGCGACGCTTGGTGAGGCCTCCGGCTCTGGGTGGATGGAACCACAGAGTGCTGCAACGTCCTCCTGAAACCACCACCGCACACTTACCACACTGCCATGTTGACACATTCATAAAAAACAATGAAACCACCACACTCATGAAGCAAACCTCATAAACCTCAAAGCTTAGTACAATATCATGCAAACATTTAAATGAGTGCCTTACCAGTGAACACTGTATATTGTAATGTTGTTGTTTACAGAATATGCTCCTTCAAGGTACATCAAAATCTGACTTCCCGTGGCATTGGCAGATGTTCATGTGGGTGATTGAATCACATGATCGAGATTTCTCAACGTTCCACGATTGTGGAAGTTCCTGCTTGTGAATTTGCGTTACAAGACCCCGGAGTAAAAAAATTTGATGGCCACAACCAAAAACAACTGCAATTTAAAATAGGGTTAAAAATGTAAACTTATGAGCACCAATACCGTTTTAGTGGCAGTCACATGCTATGAAGTGGTAGTCATGTGTTGTTACTAATGTAATGTATTATTTAACAACAAGCAGACTTACGCTTGCAGTTTAAAACTCGAGTGTACTTTACATGGAACACATGACCACTACTTAACTCTGGTTTGTGGGTAATGTTTTCTGATAGCTGAATTTATGCGTGACCATTTCATGATTTTCTCAGCATATTGTGAGAACAAAACAACCCATCTCGACAAAATCTATTACACATTTATAATGCAAATGACCCGATACATATGTTGGCGAATGTCCCTTTTGTAAAAAAATTATGGGGGGAAAATGTGCAATGTCTCCATAACCACCAACGGGGATAATAATAATAAAAAAGATGTGTTTCGGCAGTTTTGTGAAGAACTGCATCGCCTACATGGCTTTTCAATGTACATGTGGTACATGCGCATGTACAGCCCTTTATCAATCCACTGCTGAAAGAGGGCCTCCCCACGCCATGCGAATTGTGGGGGTTATTTGACCACATACTGGTCAGTGCGGGTAAGTGTAAACAGGCAGCAAAAATGTGGCAGCAAAGAAGTACAGAAATGGATTACGCTAAACTCCTTTGCTGCTTACCATAGCCCCCCATACGGTAATTGTGTAAAAAAAATATTTCCACAAGGTCATAAATATTATAATTATAATTAAAGGATTCCAGGCTGTTTGATCGGGCATTATTGTAGAACATATACAGAGCTTTAAAAAAAAACATTATCACAAGCAGTGTGAGAGGTCATGCTGCAGGGCATCATGGGAACGAACAGGATCTTGCAAGCCCTATGTGCTCTGGCCAACTGCCATAAAAAATGAAAATGTGGCCTTTTTCAAATTCTGAGCCGTAAAGCAATGCGGTAACTACAGTGCTGGTTTTCACTCAGGGACCTTAAACAGAACGACTGCCCAACCTGCACAATTGCCCTCAACTGGAACGAGCTTGGTACAGCCTATGGGCTTTATAGACAAACGTGATTCCCAGCCCAGAGTTTCAATCATCTGGAAGAAAATAAAACAAAACATGATCTTATCGGCTGTGGAGGATGTTAGTGCGACACGCATATTTGTGTGAGATTGTACACACACATAGCACAATTACCTTTCGCACTGGGTCGACAGGTACCACACAATTTCAAGTACACCCTGTGCAGTGGAAACTCGTATACAGGAAAGCCACTCTAATCCGTGACTCTATTACCCACGCCTCCTATTGTATGTGGAGCTATTCTTCCAAGTACGCATCTGCATTTATCCGTGCATTTTCCAGTGGCTAAGTGGAGAAAATTCTTAGCTGCGTGAATACGGTAATCATCGTTCCCGCGAGAGTGGTCCTTCACGTAAGAGTTCTGATGTACACAAAGGGCCTGAATCATGATGCACTTGAGATTATTTGTGATAATGTGCTATTGTCTGCATCACCAACAATGGCATACGCTACTTTCCAGCCCTATTGCTTTCAGACGTAGGCTGCCGATTTTTCCCCCTTTTACCGCAGAACAATTTCCAAAAAGAATAATTTGCTTCATGGACTAACAGTGTTTTGATGCAATTATGTGAAAATGGTAATGTCAAAATTGTAAAATAAAAAAAATATCTTTTTTTATATTTTATTTCTTAAGTATTCAGTGGTTATAATGCAGGTGAGCTGGAATGCAGGAAATTAATTCTAATTATATTCCATTATTATTTTAATCTATATTTTTTAAGTTACTGTCAACGTAGAGATTTTTGGTTTAAACATTTTTTCCCAGAAAATCACTGTGGAGATGCTTTGCCTGGGCACGTGCCAACCTATATCCCGCTCGTTATTTTTGAAAGGTTAGCAAATATATATGAATGAAACAAATCGCCACGGCCATGCGTATCGGGCTGTTGAATTAACATGTGCGTCTGTACCCTTGTTGGGAGACGACACGTGCACACAACGTATCGCGGTTGCATTCCACAACGTGTACTTTGCATTAAGTACACACAACACTGTGCGGGTGGAGTAACCACACACCCTCGTGTTGTCTCTGCCAATCCAGCACACACACACACACGCCTCTTACTCGTGCACACAAAAGACAACTCATATTCCCCATATAGACATGGAGACTGTTGGGGTGAGTGCCGTGAGGCTTGACTGGTGCATGGAGATGGGGGAAATGTCGTCAGCACCACACCTGGCCATCTTTGGCTCATGTTTAGCACTGTGGAGTCGAGGGTGGTAACAACAGCTCACACCGAAATATTAACAAACCCACAGCGTATGAGTAACTCATTGGAAGTGGACAAGATACAGTAGTTGTATTCATAGTGCTTAACGTAATATATTGTATTTAGACGCAGACCAACTGTTACATTGTAGAAATAAATATGTTATCAGAGTTCAGCCACCAATATATTTAATCAATCCACTCCCAACATCATGTATGTTTTTTTTTTACCATACTTCACTGCGCTGGTCACTGCGAACGCGGAGAGCATGAATGTGATGACAACAACTCACATTGCAACCCACGACTGCACTGAGTAGCCATTATACGCGCAGATATAAATGTGTCGTGAAACCCGCCACCAACCAACATTTAGTAGGGTTTGTCATGTGTTTGACCGATCTATCCCAAAAACACCTGCATTATGGATGTTTGCAAGATACATCATACAGGTTTTCGCGCAAGGACTCACAAGTGATGTCATCACAGCTACCCCTCTATTTAAGGAACGAAACAGGAGGATTTCTCCACAATTCTGGCCGTCGCCTGATGAAGCTAGTTGTAATTACTGGCGAAACGTCGTACTCAGATTGTAAATGTTGTGGATGTGGAAATCTGGCTGTCAGCTTGATGAAGCTAGTTGTAATTACTGGCGAAACGTCGTACTCAGATTGTAAATGTTGTGCATTTGCTCTCCAACAGACCGGTGTGCTGTACGAGTAACGAATTGGCCACGTTCTGTTTACGTGACAACCCTTACTAGTTGGCTGTGTCGGGTGGTGGCGGGTTTAACGACACATTTATTATATTTACGCGTATTCTGTAGTTCTTTTGGTAAAGTCACGTAGAGAGAAAAAAATTATAACAATAAAATAATAAAAATAAAGTCAATAAAAAATATATATATTTACGCGATCTAACCCCCCAAAAAAACTGTATTATGGCTGATATTGGTCGCGATAGCCTGCTGCGTGTTAAACTGCACGGAGTATTTTTTACTGCACTGCCCTCTGCTGCCCGCATTGCAATAGTGTACTTGAAGTGCCCACCACTTCTTCTTGGTTCTTTCGGTAAAGTCACGTAGAAGTGAAATATTATAAAATAATAAAAATAAATCTTTTTTATTTTTATTGTTTTATTTTTTAAATTTTATTATTTCTCCCCAGTGGCGATGTTCACACACCACACCAGTTACTCGTTTGAGGCTGAGTCGACCTAGGGGAGGCCCAGGAGTTCGTAGCGCAGCGCGCTAACCACGACACTACACTGCGTGACGCCTCCACGTGCGCGGGTCACGTGACAGATATGACGTCACAGTTCACTTGCCGTGCAAAAGATAAATTCATTATTGAGCTCCCTTCCCCCAAAATTTTAAAAATAAAGTGTCTTTTAATAATGTTTGCATGGTGTACAGTCTGGAAAGTACCCACATGGCAAATTTGCAGTTTGTTGCATGTCGGGAAGTACGCTAAACATTTTGAACAGACACACATATTCACAACTTCGCCTTTTATATATATTAATTATATAAGTCCGCTTAATCGGCACTGGTGTTTGGTGGCCGAGAGCGGGAATCGAACCGTGGTCGCCGGGTTCTGTAGCGCGGCGCGCTAACCGCTGCACCACCGCTCCCACACTCAGACAAAGATCGCCCGTACGAGCACGCACGCGCGCGGCTCTCGCTCACACAGTGACACGCAGGGAGGGTCTGGTGCGTGTCGCCATGTCCACGTCTCCTGCCTCCTCCGTCCTCGCCTCCATCAGGCAGCGCCTGGAGCCGCTCGGATTCGAGTGCCACGGCTTCCAGGTGCATCACACACACACTGTGCAGCACACACACACAGTGCAGCACACGCACACTGTGCAGCGCGCACGCACAGTGTGCAGCACACACGCACGCGGTGTGCAGTACACGTGGTTGATGGCACACCAGTACAGGACACGCACTGTCGATGCGGAACACGGTACAGTATATGGATCGCTGTGCAGAGTAATACACTGTACTGTACACTGTACTGTACACAAGGACACTGTACTGTTTACACAGCGGTGCAATGCAGCGCAACACAGCACTGTACTTAACTACAGTGCAGTAGAGTTGCACAACTATAGAGTACAGTCCACACAGCGCTACAGCACTACAGCAGTACAGTACACAGAACAAGCACATGTGGTCACACAGCGCAGGACAGCAGTACAGTACACAGCACAAGCACACGTGGTCACGCAGCGTGGGACAGCAGTACAGTACACAGCACAAGCACACGTGGTCACACAGCGTGGGACAGCAGTACAGTACACAGCACAAGCACACGTGGTCACACAGCGTGGGACAGCAGTACAGTACACAGCACAAGCACACGTGGTCACACAGCGTGGGACAGCAGTAAAAGTACACAGAACAAGCACACGTGGTCACACAGCGTGGGACAGCAGTACAGTACACAGCACAAGCACACGTGGTCACACAGCGTGGGACAGCAGTAAAAGTACACAGAACAAGCACACGTGGTCACACAGCATGGGACAGCAGTACAGTACACAGCACACGCACACGTGGTCACGCAGCGTGGGACAGCAGTAAAAGTACACGTCGTGTACACAACTCGGTACAGTGGACTCCGCGAGCACAACGGCGGCAGTACAAACGCCGAGGTGTGCTTCTGTTCTCTGTGTCGGTATGTACAGGGTGGTCCAGATGTCTTGTGACCCGCATTTAATTCTCTAAAACTTTCGTGTACAGTATAGCATTGGGTGTGAGAACAAAAATGAATAAGGATGGGGGGGGGATGTTGGGGATCAATTAACTTGGGGTCACAAGACATCTGGACCACCCTGTTACAGTACACGTGTAGACATAAGTTACACCCGGAATAAGCACGTGTGTAGTACGTGTACACATATAGTATACAGTGTTCTACTGTATGCTATATATTCTACTGTCTCGTTTACTCTGCAGAGTTCACCGCGTGGTATATTGTTATCTACAATACATCGTATGTGCACGCGTCTGTAATTGCAATACTCGATTGTATACAATCTACAAGGAACTGCACTGTGAATGCTGCCCGATGCTTTGTGTGTACTGTGTGTGTACTGTGTGTCTGCTGTGTGTGTGTACTGTGTGTGTGTAGTGTGTGTACTGTGTGTGTACTGTGTATCTGCTGTGTGTGTGTAGTGTGTGTACTGTGTGTGTACTGTGTGTCTGCTGTGTGTGTACTGTGTGTGTGTAGTGTGTGTACTGTGTGTCTGCTGTGTGTGTACTGTGTGTGTGTACTGTGAGCGGTGTGTGTGTACTGTGTGTACTGTGTGTGTGTGCGGTGTGTGTGTACTGTGTGCGGTGTGTGTGTACTGTGTGTGTGTATTGTGTGTGTGTACTGTGTGTACTGTGTGTGTGCAGTGTAATTCACGCTGTCCATTAGACACGTTCCTTATTCGCTTGACATTGAGCCACGTGGGTTGTTGAGAAACTGACAGTGAATGGGCTTTGCGTTGCGTGTACGCGTGTGGATGTGTATGGCTATGTGTGTTGTCCGTGGACGTCCTGTAGTGTGTATAGATTGTGGCAGTGATTGTGTTATGTACTTTGGTTGTGTGTGGGCTGGTATCTTGATTACTGTATTGTGTACAGCATTTGAGGTGGGCTGGTATAATCATTGTGTATCAGGTGAGTTGGTATGGTGGTGATTGTGTGCTTTGTGTGCCATGTGGGCTGGTGTCATGATTATTGTGTGCTGTGTATTTGCTGGTGTCATGATTATTGTGTGCTGTGTATTTGCGGGTGGGCTAGTAACATCATTGTGTTTCTGATGGGCTAGTATCATGATTGTGTGCTGCGTGTACCAGGTGGCCTGGTATAATGAGCGGGTGCTGGAGGGCTTCCGCCTGCCCGTGCCAGCAGAGTCTCTGGCCGTGCTCGTCATCAGCACCCCCTCCATGTTCGAGCTCGCACTGCTGCCATTCCTGTCCCGGACGGAGCGGTGCGGCATCCGTGACCCCGTGGACGAGTGCTCGGCGTTTCACCTCGCCGCTGTCGCACAGGTGCCTCGCTCCTCCTGGTTTCTGCAGTACAGCAACTACACCGACTTGACCGATGACCGTTTCCGTCCGTATGGGGATAGAGTGTTGCCCCCTCTCGCACACGTGGGTTTTCTGCTGGTGCTCCGGTTTATCCCACTTGTGTGTGTGCAGTGTAAATAAAAACCCAAAGCAGGACCCTCCTGAAAGAGTCCTATGGCTCGGTGTGGCTCTCCTGGATAAATAAGTAAATCATGATTATCTGTAACGTTGGACTACCCAGTGGCATTCATTTCACGGCTCTCACCCTGCTGATGAGACTGAAGTTCTGACCAGATTGTTAAGCAAATGCTACTGAGATAAATTGATCCTGAAGGCGCGTTGGTCAATGAAGTAAACACGTTTCTGTGATGAAACACATTTCCAAATAGTTTATGTACTGCGAGTTGGTTTCTGATGTAGCTATCCAAGTACTTTTTCCTTATTTGTGTTGATTTTATCCTGATACTCGGGTTTATTTCACGTAAAAAACTACAGTAATAAGAAACTGGCCAAAAAAGTTAGTTAGCTTGCTCCTAAGGCAGCCTTGAGATTTGCAAATGTTCTGGGGTAAGTAAACTTCTGTTTTTATTCTTGTTTATTTATCGGGGTTTGATAGTACAATGTTAGAGATTATCGAAGAAAAATACATTATTTTACCATGCTATAATTCCAACACCTGTGGTTCCAACATTCACCAACCATCTACTGCTGACAAGTGTGGTCAAATATAGTCGCATAATACCCACAGATATGAGGTACATTTCCAGCATTTGCTGTGACAAAACGGGGCTATCTACGCACGCGTGCACGACCGTGCGTTTGCGTGCGCCGCATGGCAGGAGTTCCCGGGCCAGCGCGTGGACGTGATCCACGACTTCGACGTGCTGCCCAGCCGGCGGCCGCGCCTGCTGGTACAGACGGCGGCGCACGTGGCCGGCGCGGCCTTCTACTACCGGTCGGAGGACGTGCGCGACGCCCCCTGGCCTGCACACAAGGTGTGGTGGCCACGGCCTCCTCTTTCTCACCGCTCTCTCTCTCAGCTTTGCCGCTCACCCTGCGTCTGATTGCACTGCACAGGATTGCCACGCCACCGTACAGAAACCTCAACCACGGGTGCAATGTCATCGTTGTGATTTTAGTTTCTTCCTGTCATTCAATTATCTGAAAATACTTGATGATCAAAATGATAATAGGAAGATGAATGGATCTCATAGCTCTGATTTATACTCGTAATATGGAGAGATGTTATTTAAAACCCAGTGATCGCCCATTGAGACCAGAAATCTCTCAAGGCAGACCGGCCCCCACCATGAGCATGTGGCTGCTGATCTACCAAAAGCGATTATCTCCATCCCATTGCTCAACTGAGGAAGGAAGCACAGCTATTTTTTTACCTTTACTGTATAATAGTTTACGTGGATAAAAAACTAAATGTAACGCAGTCCCAATGACCTGTGCGTTGGCGGTGCTGGTGGAGTAGAAGATGTTTGGGGTGTGCATGCACCCCGTGTACGGAGGCTGGTTCGCCATCCGGGGGGCGCTGGTCTTCGCGGACGTGAGCGCCTCGGACCTGCCGCGTCCGGAGCCTCCCGACTCCGTGTCCTCCAACGCCGCACGCATCCTCCTGCTCGAGAAGTTCAACTACAACTGGCAGGTGAGACAACGGAGGGAGGAGGACACGGGGGCACGCGCGTGGTGGTGCGTGCATGGCAGTGTGTGCGTAGTAGTGCGTACGTGAGATGTGTGAGGGAGTGGTGGTGCAGTGGTAAATGTACTGTGCTATGCCCGAGCCACCTGTGTTCAAATCCTGTAAATGCACACCATAAGTGAAAAGTGTGACTTGTCCTTGAGCCTCCCCTAGGTTAGCTTAGCCTTAAATAAGTACCTGGTGTGGTGTGTTAATGTAAGTAGTGACCAAATAAGGGTGGCCAGGCGTGGTGTTGGCCACATGAACCTGTCATGTAATGTACCAGCCTACATAGCTGCTCATGGCATTCAGATGGAACTTGGCAATATTTTCTACAAAATTTTACATTGGATCTTTGACTCGTTATGATGTGAATGTGGGTCGCAGCGTGTGAGGGTATTAGATGGAGGTAGATGATGTGTGATGGGATTTATTCCCCACTGAGTCTACTTGTGGATATGAAGCCACTGACTCCTTGCACATGGGTGCAGCGGCCAATATGCCACACAAGCAGACTATTCAGCCTCTCGGTTTCATCGTTTACAGCTGTTAAATTCGCTGCTCTAACCTCTGTGTCATGTGCAGATTCAGTTGCGTTTTGTGTAATTATACGCAGCCACATTGAATACGAGTTTGCTTGAGGGTGGTGATCCTGGTCTTTAACCATGGATTCTCCACTTGTGTGCTGCCTTGGGTGTGCATTGTGTATGCATTGTGTGTATGCACGTGTGTGTGTGTGCGCGTGTGTGTGCGCGCATTATGTGTGCGTGTGTAGGACTGGAGCTATCGTGACGTTATCCCCGTGAAGCAGCGCTACTCCGAGGCACAGAAGCTGTATTTCTCTACACCACCCGACCAGCGGCACACCCTGCCCGGCTTTGCTTTTCTCCAGCCTCAGCCCACATCACAACCAGGGGCTGAATCTGAAACTGAACCAGTGTCCCGACCAGAGCAAAGGTCAACACCAGAAGCAGAATCGGTGTCACTACAAGCAGCAGTGTCCGTACCATAGCGAATGTCGACACCAGAACTCGTTTAAATGCACAAAACCAGAACTCATGTCTGTTACATAATACACATATACAACAGAACCAGTGTCTGCACCTAAAACATAATCAGTCATTTGCACCAAGAACGTGAACGTTCTGACCCTGTGCCTCTACTGGACGTCTGTGCAAAAGAGCTTTATAGCTCATCAGATTCCTCCAGTATAAATACAGATTTTGATTCTGAAGAACAGACCATTTGTCAGTCCAAAAACCGGTGTGTGTACCATTAACATTGCCTACAATGTAAGCCGTGGCTATACTAAAACCAGAGTACTGTGACGAGATGCCGCGCTGTCAATGGGGAGCGAGCGGCTCGTAGCAGTTGAGCTGCTCCACCTAACCCAAGAGGGATATCCACCAATGGGTGTTCTCTGTGGGGCCGCTGGCTGCCTGGATGTTGTCTTCTACTGTCGGAGGGAAGTCCCTTCCATGGAAAAGTCTCCTAATAGATACCGAGAGCACGATTGGCAAAGGCGATTAAAACCAATTTCTGCCTTGGTTGCAAGTGCCTTGTGATAGCAGCCTGCAAAGTTTTGCGACCTTTACATAAGTAACTGCATTGTGCTTTTGTATCAAAATATGCACTATAAGCAGAACTTTAGTCACGGACAAATTGTGGACTGCACGTTTCTATTGGCCATGAAAAAAGGGTATACAATTTAAGGAAATTATATTAATAGGTTTTCGTAGCCAATACAATTGTCCATACAATATTTGTTTATTGGTTAGGCCGCATGATAGTTTTAAGCCAACGTTCTTGTAGAGCGGTAATGACAATAATTTTTTTACTTAAACTACTTTATGGCCCAACCCAAAAACATATTGTAAAAAAAATAGACATCTAACACTATCTGAGCGATTGTCCGCATTGTTTCCACAAACTAAGGGTTTACTATATAAAAGTATAATGATAGTCAACACCAACTTGTCATTGTCCTCATTTCAGCCCTTCATTGCCTGTTATGAAGCTGTATTCGTGTTGCGCCCTGCAACCAGGGCCGTCCATTAGGGGGTGGGGGGCCCGGGGCAACTCAGTGCCCCCCCCCCGACGCCTTCAAACTAAACCGGAAGTGTTACATCTTACACTGTGACGTACAAGCGCTGGGCCCCTCAAAATGCGGGGCCCCTCAAAATGCGGGGCCCAGGGCGGTCGCCCCAATTCGCCCGATTCTTCTGCAGCCATTAAGAGGCGCTGCCATTCACAATGTCAACTTTTGAACCGTTAAATTGAATCCTGAGGATGAATCCCAACAATTCTATGAAACAATGGATATATACAAATCCCTTTTGTCAATCCTCGGCGCACCATCACATGGCATGTATTTACAAAGGCCACCCACCTCCATGCTCGGCTGGATGAAGGTCCCCCCCGTGTTATTGTGCGGGTCGTGGGGAGCTGGCTCGTGCAGGTGATATTCGAGCCTCTACCGGTTGGCTAAGCAGGCATCGCAACGCTTTTATAAAAAATCGGAATTTTGTTATTTAACCCCATACCTGAATTGTGATCGTTGGGCATAGGAACCCATTGCGAAGTGAATTCTGCTGTTGGTTTGGGCCACTCGAGTGCAACAGGGCCACCCATAATGCAGGCAACATTGTATAGTATTTTCATACATATTTATTTACAAATCATGCAGGCAACATTTTATAGTATTTTCATACATATTTATTTACCAATAATGCAAGCAACATGTAGTATTTTCATAAACATGTTTTATTGAAGAGTTTGTTATAGCACGGTTGGTTACATACGGTGCGAATGAAGTTTAACATATATATGGCAATTAAAAAATGTCATCCTTAGATTCTAATCAGGCCCCATGGTGTAAAGTGCAGTCTCCAAATCGTATCCACTATCTCTGACCTCTCTCTGTGCTATGAAAAAGGGCCATTACCCGAAACGTCGCCAGCCGTAGGCAGGAATCAAGGTGCACGAAAGTACAACCATGGATGTTTATGCACTGCCATCTGTTGCTCACAACATAGCCGACAGTATTAAAAACCCCGTGCATGCAAATCGGACCGTTTAAAGTCGGCTTTAAAAACATCCCGCTTAAAAAAAAAACCCAGCGATACTGGTTTCAAATATATATAAAAACATTTTTACATATCTCAGCTACACAGTGTTCTGGCCGTGCATAAGTTCAGCAGCATTCAACAATAAAGGGATGTTTGTGGGTTAGATCGCGTAAATATAAATGCGTCGTTAAACCCGCCACCACCCGACACATCCAATTAGCAGAGGTGGGACAAAGTCATTGTTATGCAAGTCCAAGTCGAGTCGCAAGTCATCAAATTCATGACTCGAGTCTGACTCGAGTCCAAGTCACATGACTCGAGTCCACATCTCATAGGTGGGACAAAGTCATTGTTATGCAAGTCCAAGTCGAGTCGCAAGTCATCAAATTCATCACTCGAGTCTGACTCGAGTCCAAGTCACATGACTCGAGTCCACACCTCTGCCAATTAGTAATTCTAAGCGATCCAACCCCCCCAAAAATCCATCATGGATATTGTTCGCGATAGCCTACGCGTTACGCGTTAAATCGGTTCAACACTGGGCAGGTTTCGATATTCCGTGTCTCATCAGCAGAGGACGCGCTTCGCTTGAAGCCCCCAAACCACGCATCGCCCCGTGGGTGCGTGGTGGGTGCGTGCGTTGTGGGTGGGTGCGTGGTGGGTGCGTGGAGGGTGCGTGGTGGGTGCGTGGAGGGTGCGTGGTGGGTGCGTGGGTGGGTGCGTGGAGGGTGCGTGGGTGGGTACGTGGTGGGTGGATGGTGAGTGCGTGGTGGGTGGGTGCGTGGAGGGTGCGTGGGTGGGTACGTGGTGGGTGGATGGTGGGGGCGTGGTGGGTGGGTGCGCGGAGGGTGCGTGGGTGGGTGGGTGCGTGGAGGGTGCGTGGTGGGTGCGTGGAGGGTGCGTGGTGGGTGCGTGGGTGGGTACGTGGTGGGTGGATGGTGGGGGCGTGGTGGGTGGGTGCGTGGTGGGTGGGGGCGCGGAGGGTGCGTGGAGGGTGCGTGGGTGGGTGGGTGCGTGGAGGGTGCGTGGTGGGTGCGTGGGTGGGTACGTGGTGGGTGGATGGTGGGGGCGTGGTGGGTGGGTGCGTGGAGGGTGCGTGGTGGGTGCGTGGGTGGGTACGTGGTGGGTGGATGGTGGGGGCGTGGTGGGTGGGTGCGTGGGTGGGTGGGTGCGTGGAGGGTGCGTGGTGGGTGCGTGGAGGGTGCGTGGTGGGTGGGTGCGTGGGTGGGTGGGTGCGTGGAGGGTGCGTGGTGGGTGCGTGGAGGGTGCGTGGTGGGTGCGTGGGTGGGTACGTGGTGGGTGGATGGTGGGGGCGTGGTGGGTGGGTGCGTGGGTGGGTGGGTGCGTGGAGGGTGCGTGGTGGGTGCGTGGAGGGTGCGTGGGTGGGTGGGTGCGTGGAGGGTGCGTGGTGGGTGCGTGGTGGGTGGATGGTGGGTGCGTGGATGGTGGGGGCGTGGTGGGTGGGTGGGTGGTGGGGGCTTCCACTAACGCGAGCACCGCGCGGATCGGCTTCGACCTCCACTCCGCCCACAGCGACGCCGCCCAGCGACCCCCACCCACCACGCTGCCGCCACGTGGCCGCCGGCGATCGGTCACGTGGCGCGCACGCAGATTATTTATTTATTTTCCATGACCGCGTGACGTCTAAATAATTAAATAACCGCGGCTTCGTAGGCGGAAGTGGCTGCGGCATCCCGGAAGTGTCGCGCCGCACGTGTCGACCATCTACCCCCCACGGCGGCGGCAGGCGACAGGCGGCAGGCGACATGCTGCTGCTGCCCGTGTCCGTGCGGGACGGAGACTCGAAGCCTCGGCGGGCCCGGCTCGTCCACCGCCTCGCCGGCTGGTTCCGGTGAGGGGGCGAGGCGCGGCGCGGCGCTCAGGGCGGGCGGGCTGGCGGCTGCGTCTCGTTGGGCCCCTCTGCTGGTGGCCGCGTCCAGGCCAAGTTGGGACGGTGGGGAGCTGCGGGAGTTGTGTGAATGGGTTGTTGTGTGCGGTGTGTGGGGTTCTTGTGGTGTGTGTGGGGTGTGTGAACGTGTGTAGGGTGTTTGTGGTTCATGTGAGGTGTTTGTCGTGTGTGTTGGGTGTGGGGTTATTGTGATGTGTGGGGTGTGTGTGGGGTGTTGTTCTTGTGGTGTGTGCGGTGTGTGGGGTTATTGTGATGTGTGGTGTATGGACGTGTGAGGTGTTTGACGTTGGTGTGAGTAGTGTTTGAACGTGTTTGGGGTTGGTGTGTGTGAGCTGTGTAAGGATGGTTGTATATTAGTCTGTCGTGTTTGACGTTGTGGTTCGTGCGTCGTGTACAGTCGATGTGAGTGTGGGATCCTTGTGGCGCCAAGTTTTGTCGAGTGTTAATTGTGTATGATGTTTGCATGTGTGGTACGTGCTTGTTGTGAATGTGGAAAGGGGACGATACAAAGCGAGGCGCGGAAAGTGACGGTGACCCAACAACAACAATAACAGCCCTGTATGTACAGCTTGTGTGACGCCTTTCATAAAGTCTCAAGACGTAGATGACAACCAAGACCCCTGTTGCCCTACGGGCATCTCGGTGGCTGTTTCCGCCTGCTTTAGAGCAGCCGAGCGCTTGGTTGTTGAAGGTGGTTGTTGAAGGTGGTTGTTGAAGGTGGTTGTTGAAGGTGGTTGTTGAAGGTGGTTGTTGAAGGTGGTTGTTGAAGGTGGTTGTTGTTTGTGGTGTTTTGAATGCGACCCCCACCACGCGCCTATTCACGTAGGCTTTCGTGACCAATGTTCATAATAGAGGGGTTATTTTTGGGTTAAATGTTGTGGTTTCACCCCTCAACACGCCGATGGGCTGAAGTAGTAACTATTTGGCGTTTTGTTTACGTGATGGAGGGTTTCGACACATTTATACTTACGCGATCTAACCCAAAAAAAACATCTTATGAATGTTCTGTCTTGTGCTTTTTTTGGGGCCTCCACCAATGCTCGCTCTGTGCCCCCACCCCCTTCTCACCCCAACAGGTCCATTCTCGCGGACCAAATCTCCCGCAACTTGTTCTTCTTCCTCTTGCTCAACCTCTCCTTCGCGTTCGTAGAGCTCTTCTACGGGATATGGAGCAACAGGTACACGGTGTTGTGATGCGCCGCCTCAAGGGACCCCCCCCCCCCCACCGTGTTGCAGCTTCGGCGTGCTGTTCGCCGGATGTGAGACACCGCAGACCGCGGCTGCGGTGTCGTTGTTGTGTTCGCGGCTTGGCCTCGTGGTGCCAGGGTGGGGAGGTGGATGGGGAGTTGGAACAATTCGTCTCTTGTTTTGTACGACGCCCGTTCGGCAATCCGCTGCTGGATGAAAGCCTCCCCAAGCTTCGTCTGCCGTGAGGCTTTGGTTTTTTTAAACCATACTTCACCACGCTGGTCTGTGAAAGCGGGGTTTGGCAGGATGTAGTCAGATTTCACTTGCCACCCTTTGTTAGCTTTGGTTATGATTTAAAGTCGTGTCGCCGAGTGATTGTTGGGCATTCTTTAACCAGTGCCACGACCCAACTCTCCAGGCAACGAAGGCCTGTAGAGAATAGTTGTTGAGACGGGTGCGATGGGTCTGTTCGGATATCGCTTTAGCCGTGGCTGGGAATCGAACTTTGATTGCTAAGATTAAAACGCAGTTCGCTCACCCATTGCACCACCGCTCCATCCACGATGCATCGATGTATCGATTAATGTATATTTTGTGAGCTCACGATGTTTGTGTGTGTGCATTAATCCAGCAATGCTGGATTAGAAGTTCAACATACCTCTTGCGTGTGATGAGTCCACGTGATCACGTAACCGATAGTCATTCCACCGGGGATAAAAAAAAAATACCAATTGGTGTATTGAAACGCCATGCTGATTTGTAACAATTGATAGAATTGCAAGGGCTACGAGCGAGTGCTTTGTAAACACCGGCGTTGAGCCCACGACCCCACGCCGTGCCACGTTGCCGACAGCTGGCCGCAGGTTCAAGCTTCGCATCACTGGGAGGCATTGCACTGGGGACCAGGTTTACAACCATTCACTCACTCCGCACCGTGCCATTTCATCACCGCGCTCTGTCCTCTGCTTTGCCTGCCAATCAGTAAATATTCTCTCCAACTGGACATTATCCCTGCCCAATTTTATTATTCTTGAATACGAAGTCGAGGTAGAGAAAGCGTTACTCTGAGACGCATTATTGAATACGTGTATCATGAGTATTAGATTCAATTTGAGGCCATACATTGAACTGTCTCATTTGTACTGACTACCATTGCGTTTGTACGGACTATATACCGTCATGAGTCGTTACATCCCTCGCACATGCCCATTTAATCTTTGAGGTGTAAATATCTAAAATCGGTCCCAATTCACTCCGAGCGAGTGATGCGCCATTGCATTATGAACACATACCCCATTGGTGTAGCTCATTTGACAAACTTCAATATATAAATCACCTCTTGCATATCTCCTGTCTATTAATGTATTTTTAAGTCACTTAGACCGAAATGCCGATGTTGCCATGGTTTATTGGCCAGCACACTAGACGGTCAATCCAGAGGTCACCGGTTCAACCTCCTGGCACAGCAGTTGAAGCCATGGGCAACTTTCATGAATCCCCCTGCCCACCGATCAGCATACATTCATACACCACAGGCGATCGGTAGGTCGTGTGTGGTGGGGTGAAGTGTGGCTACTCCTCCTACCTTTTCCAAGACGACTGGCCAGTGTGGAAGAGGAGGCCCCAAATACCCTCCAGCAGGACTCTAGAGCGCCGTCTACCGGGAGGGCCTTCCGCTAGCAGTGGCGAGAGCAAGAATTTGAGGGCTGCGCCTTGACCCTCTTTACTCTAAAATGTCATTGTGCAGTCCTGCAAACATCTGAAGGGTATTTGGGCAACTCTTCCACGCTGGTCAGATGTTTAGGCAAGCAAATCCTCATCACTGTCACATTTTGAACCTAATTAGGCTCTGGCCTGTTTATTTTATGTATTTTAAGTTTCACCGTCGCTGAGGTTAGGGTCAGCCAGTGACGTCAACTAAACCAATTTTCATAGAGATTATGCCTTGATTAGGTGTGTGCTTGGGGCACACACTTGTGCTGCCCCTGCCCAAGGCCAAA
This sequence comes from Lampetra planeri, assembly GCF_965212315.1. NCBI lineage: Eukaryota > Metazoa > Chordata > Hyperoartia > Petromyzontiformes > Petromyzontidae > Lampetra > Lampetra planeri. Next base: position 11,668,756 of record NC_136130.1, on the reverse strand, counting down.
CACAGCATGTTGTAATCATGTGGGATTGTTGTGGTGGATAAAAGCAGAGCTTAATTAAACACTAATTACAGCTTTCCAGTGAAACTGGTTTGGTGGGCTGGCTGCATGGCTGGTGTGTTCCCACATGGAGGCATGTGGAGTGGATAGTTGCAGCGTGGGAAATCCTGAGACGATGTAGTTTAAGTAGAGAGCCCTTAACCAACGAATGGCCAGATAAAATCCAGCGTATGACTGGTTAATGCAGTCTTGATGCAGTAGTTTGCCAGCTTGCTATGATTCATCCAGATAAGAGGAATTTGTTCAGCCAGCTATCTGGTTGCAGCACTGTGGATGATGTTTTTTTTAAAAACGTCCCCATAATCTTCCTCCTCTTGGTGAATACCGTACAGAAATGGCATTTTATTCCATCATTTATATGAAGAAGTTTGTGCAGCTGCCCAATGGTGGTTGTTAAGAATAATCAAACTTTGTTGTTCATTATAACGTAGACATTACAGTTCCCCTGACAGCATTGACAAGAGTAAAATATTGTGCACCAGTGTTGTAACATATATCCCAGTCGTGAGCATCTCCCATAATTCTCAGAGCAGACAAAGTTGTCATGCAGCGACGATTGCAAAACAAATGAACCTAATTGAGATATCACATGAATGAATACATTCTTTAGGATCACGCAATGTTGCGGTCGTCTGGAATTCAAATGTAGCGGCTCGTGTTTCCGAATTGCAATACAGTATCACAACACTTATCACAACACAACACACGTTTATTTTAACGTATCGTCAAAATGCGACCTTTTGTCAAGTTGCAGTTTCATGTTCCCTGTCCCGCGAGCCGAGTTTGTGCCGTCGGTCCCCTCCCGAGAGTCGCGCCGGCCCCCATAGCGTGCGACAACGCGTTGAACACGGCGCTTTCACAGTCGAACCGCAAGGTACCCGCGCGCGTTACGGCCTCCTGTGCTCACGACCGACAGAATTCGTCCCGGCGGCGCGGCCCACTTAGGACGCGCTCCTGTAGCGCCGTTAATATTGCGACAGATCCACCGCGGTGTTGCAGACTCTGCTTTCGATCATTTTACCGCGTGCTCTCGAGTGCGTTTTAGACGGCACTCGGAGGCCTCCCTTGAGTGGAAGGCAGCGCGTGGGGTAATGACGGCGTCTAATGACACCATCGGCTTTAAATTTGCGCAAATTGCTCTGGCACCCCCCCCGTCTCCTTCATCGATGTAATGTTCGTGTTGTGCAGTTTTGCGCGTCTACTTAATGTTGCCTTGTGTTGACATGTTGTCTTCGGCTTTCTTTACTCGTTTGCCCTCCCTTTTGTTTGTCAGATTGAGACCTTTTGCATCGTCTATTATTTGATAATGCATTCCATTAGCTTGAGCCTTGAATTGCGGTACACTTGGAGCACTGGCATGCACAGAGGTCACATGCGTTTGGGAGTGAAGCAAGAGCTTTGAGATGCAGAATGTGACCACAGTGCTGTGAGTGATGTTGAAGCCCAGCAGGAGCAGCCCATGATGGTAAAGTTTATAACTTTCCCACACTGTTGTTTATCGCTCATGAATGTTAGCAAATTCTTCTTTTGTTGGTGGGTAGGGGGAAAAAATCACAACTTCCAAATTGATGACAATTTGCAAGCTTGGATAATCTAAAAATACATTGGCAGCATGCGGTGATGATGGACACTTTCGCCGAATTCCTACGGAGTCTGTTTGTTACTTCGTATTTTGAGCAGTGGAATTGGTGTAAACATAGAACCCTGTTGAGCTGTAAGTTGGTAAGGAGGTGGTTGGCCAGTAAGGGGGTTCAAAAACCCATCGTGAAAACTTTGAAGGTTATCCTCTCGTATGCCAGTGTCCACCCCTTTTTATTTGAATTTACCAAACATTCCATTGCAGGAACCTCTTAAAAGTAATTGGCTACATTGACACTTTGTGGGATAAACACATGGCAATATTATTAAAATGAAATTTGTAGGTAAAATTTATAAAAGATCTGATGGAAACCTTGGAGTAAAATATTACTTTGACAAACAAAAAAACACGATTATAATGTTGATGTCATGTTGCCTCATGGCAGTTGCTAGAGGTTCGCATATGCTCCAGGGCCTAGCTTGTGTTTGTGGCGTTTGCTGTGGATTTAGCCAACGAAACCACGGCATCCGCAGTGAGCTTGCTTGGACAGATTTATTTGTGGTGCATTTTTAAGGCCATGTTTTAAAAATGTGAATCCTAAAAAAGTCTGCGTCTGCCGGTGAAGTAAGCGCTTGGGCAGTGCTTGTTTCCGTGGGTTGTCCTGAGCCAATAGAGACTTTTGAAAACTGACCCTAAGAACTCATCTGCATAAAGACCTGTCCAAATTAATGTAAAAAAAAAGTCTGTAAAACATGATTACCAAATATAAGAAAATATTTTGGCATGAAATGCGTGTTAACTTAGTAGTAACTCAAGATATCACGGAGAAGATAATTCATCAAAGTTCTAGGTCTGGTGTGTCTTTAAAATGAGCAGCTCTTATGAAAAACTGTGGGTCAGAAGCCATGAAAATGCAGTGCGCTGCCAGGGCGACCCCTGTGTCCCGCCACGCACGCAGCCAAATAATCCGAGACCTATACCTGAAGGCCACCGTGTAGTCGGCAACTGTGCCAATCCCCGCTTTTTCATCCAAGCGACACCGACATCCGAACGTCCCCGGAGGCTCGGTGTGTGCGTTCACATCTTTCCCGTGTGCGCCCACGCCCCCTTCCCTTCCTTTCCTCCCCCCAACCAGCCTGGGACTCATCTCGGACTCGTTCCACATGTTCTTCGACTGCACGGCCCTGCTGGCAGGGCTGGCGGCGTCCGTCATCTCGCGGTGGCACGCCAACGACGCCTTCTCCTATGGGTACGCCGTGCGCCAGCGCGCCCGCGAGTGTCCGGGGACCCTTCTTCAAAGCCTCCTCAAGCATCAAAGTGCCACCCGTAACGCTTTTCCCTAGCTTGAGCCGTGGCGCTGATCTCAACACGAGCAAGGCCCCAGTTCTTCTGTTAACACCCGCGATTGTATAACTATTACTCCTATCTGTAGCCTCAACACCACAGCCTGAGCTCTACACGTAGCCGTGAACTCGCAGGTGCAATCGCAACCCTCGCGCTAAGCCGCCGTGTGTTCTGTGTCCGCCCCGTGTGCAGGTACGTCAGGGCAGAAGTGATGGCTGGCTTTGTCAACGGCCTCTTTTTGATCTTCACGGCTTTCTTCATATTCTCCGAGGGCATTGAGGTAAGCGCTTTGTTGCGGGCGTGACGATGCGTCAGATCGGTGCTGGTCCTTGTGCCCGCGATGCACCTGTGTCGTGTCTGAGAATCTCATTTGCATGTGCGCTGCACGTAATCCAGCAGCCATTATCTGGTCTGGTTTTGAGATTATTGGACTCGCCAGCAGATTACTGCTTGTTATATTTTTTTTTTTAAGTTACATTTGTAGGAGACAATTGTCAGAATACGTTGGGTTCTTTCTGCCCTTTAGAGTAGATTCCGTGTGATCCAGAACGTTCTTTCACCAGTTTTCCTTTCCATCTGGACAATATGGTTACACCGAAGGGCTCAACTGGGCAGCATGGTGACCAATGATTTTATCATCAACGTCGTCCTGCTGTGTTGGCAGGGTGATAGTTGCCCCAGAGGCTGACGTGATCTACAAAGCGACCCCTTTTTACAGTGCATCTGATGTAGTCGTGTTTGTACTTCCTCTGCTGATAATTCGTACACTTGGCACCGATTGCGGTTGCAGTTTTCACGCCGAATGCTGTGGCTTGACCTAATTGTGTTTTGCATGGAGAAGTGCACTCATTTGTGCATCTTGAACCCTCTGTTGCAGTGTGTGTTACCTCGTGTGTCGTACACCCCATCGCGGTTATGTCCACAGCCGCTCCGTCGTGTTGCCGCTGTGCGCCCTGCAGCGGCGCTCGGTTGGGAATCGTTGCCGGCGTTCATTTTGAGATTCCCTCCCCCCTCTCTCCCCCTCCCCCGCCGGCTCTGGCAGCGAGCCGTAGAGCCGCCGGAGGTTCACCACGACCGCCTCCTCACCGTCTCCGTGCTGGGTTTCTTTGTCAACCTCGTCGGAATCTTCGCGTTCCAGCACGGCGGGCACGGCCACTCCCACGGAGGTGCGTGGTGGAGCCCCCGCGCCCGCACGTCCGTGTCCACACGTCCGCTCGCTTTAGATTTTTTTTGTCGAGCTTTGCGCGAAACGCTGTGACGGGCGGGGTTGCCGACGGAGTGGTGATGGAGAGAAGGCGCCCGGGTGGACGATGATCGCCGTGGGCGGGGAGCAGCGAGGTCGGGAGTCGGAGGGTGGTGCTGTGAGACGGGGATGAATGGTGACGCTGTCGAGAGGATTTTGTCTTTTGTCATCGTGATGCTTGGCACCCAACTAAAACCTGTTTCTGCTGGTTCCACGTGGAATCTATAAGCCACTGCCACCTTTTCCACAAATGGAAAATGAAAGTTGCCCAAGTGCAAGTTCGGCGAACCCGCACAATCGTCGGAGCGCATCGTGACCTCGTGTCCACTGCGAGTGGCTCCGAGACCAGCCACTGGATTTACAACCTCGACATTGAGTTGTAGTTGTTGTGAACAAGACCCAGTGGATCCTACAGGATTACTGCATTGACTAAAGCCTTTGCGGAGTGCTGGCTTTCTGCCATGGGATGAGACGCCAGACGATTGAACTGGGTGTTGAACCCATTGGCCGATGCCTGGCGTGGCTGCCATATTTGGGGCAAGCAGCGAGCGAGTGGCTGCTGCTGCTGTGTTTTTTCTGCGATCCCAGCGGGAGCAGAGAGGTGGGAGCAGGTGACGGTACAGGAAGTAGGTCGACAGCTCAGTGGAGGTTTAGTGAGTCGTGTTGCTTGCAACTGTTTTCTCTGGGTACTCCCAGTTTCCTCCCATAAACAAATTAGCCAAAGAGAAATTGGAAAAACGTTGCTTTGCTTTTCTAATGTTAATTACTTTTCATGATGCCACATTCCATGGAGTTGTTGCAATAATATTTTCACGTTGATTTTTGCGCTGTTTTTATACATTGGTGTTCATTATTTAACATTCAGCTTTAATTAATCCCAGGTCTCTCTCGGTCCCGTTGAGCTCTTGAACTTGTTGTAAAGGTCATGTCATCGACGATCCTCCTGAAAGAGTCTTGAGATTCGTTTGTGGCTTCACTAGGCAACTAAGGGCTGTCCTCACAACGGGCATCCGAAGTTGTGACGCTCGATGGAGGTTCTTGGTGCCAATGTTTTGTCGACAGAACTGAATAATGGCGACAGACCCGGTGGTGGGTGTTAATAATATCCGTGTCGTTTCTCTGCTCCGTAAAGGACACGGGCACAGCCATGCGCAGCACAACGGCGACAAGCAATCCCACGGCCACTCGCACGGCCACTCGCACGGCCAAGGCTCGTGCCACGGCCACCACGGTGAGTCGGGGCCTCCGCGGCAACTCCGCCGCTTCCTTGAACTCTCACGCGGCCATTTACTCGATGGGAGATGCCGACGATCTCTTGGCTTGAAGTCTTTGGATCTGTATTGCTTCTGCTACTGCCGGCCGCTTGGCCCGCCACTGGAACTCACCGACCACGCAGTTCCTGTGTCGTAGCTCCCCTCGTGATCAGTTGGCACGCAGCGCAAATTCGATGTCTCACCACGCTCACATGAAATGTTCACATTGAGAATCGACCCTGCACATCTCTCGCGACAGATCGGCCTTCGCGAGCGGAAATTCAAAGCGCGCGCCCGGTGTGGATTGTGGAAATGCCAACCAGATTGTGGGAACGCCAACCAGCTGAAGCCATTCCCTAGCTAATCTGGACGTAGACTTATCGTCGGTTGCCATACGCAAGAGTGTGATGCTTCATTCGGTGTCCTTCCTGCTTGCTCACATTTAATTTAAGCTCCGTGCCTGTTTCTTGATGCTACCACCATCATTGGTGTCTTCGTGGGAGGTCACCCCCCCATTCTCGCACCTCCGATTAGCATGGTTGGCTACGTACGGTGCAAAAGAAGTTCAACATACATGCATATCTTCTTCTTCTGTGCTGCTCTGGAAAAGCTTTTTCTGTGTATTTAAATTCATCTTTTTAAATAACAAGTCCTGGCCACTTTTCTATCTTAGTTTGCTTGGCATGCAGTATATGACTCAATTCAATGGAGCGCGTATGCTGTAAAGCCTTAATCCGTAATCTTGTCAGTTGTTTACTTTGTATTTCAGCACTGCTTTATAGAGTATACGAAAGCAGATTGTAACGTTTTTGGTACGAACAACAGAGCCACAGCTGCCTGACCTGGTCACGGCTCTAAAGCCCAGCAGAGCCGGTCCCGCTCAGCGCTTCGATGGGTGACCTCCCGCTTGTAGCGCAGCATTGTTGACCTCTGTCATGACATTTAAGATGCTCGGTGACATTTACATTCCAGCCCCGAATCTTGCAGCGGCTTATTTTTTTGTCAGGCCTGACATTATACGATGCCTAACCCTAATGCCTGTCTAGACAATATGTAATTTTACCATTTGTAACTATTTAAAAACGAGCATATTTATAATCATCTTTGAGCCCAGTTCCCACAACGTCGTGGGTGACTTCCCACTGCCAGGGCAACACACGGACAGCACACGCTGTGCTATTTAAAAACTACTTGCTACTTTTTTTTATCTTGCCAGGTACGGCCCACTGAGCTTTATAACTCTCTTTATGAAGCGAACTGGCAACAAATGTTAACTAAACTAAGTGGCTTATCACGTGGAAATGTTCACAGCAAAATACTCTTAAGTGCATGTTTCTTAATGTGGAGGGAAAAACCGGAGGACGCGGAGAAAAATCCATGTCACCACGGGGAGAACATGCAAACTGCAAATATACAGGCGTCAGGGTTGGGATGGACCCCACGACCTGGTGCATACCAGGCGAGGCAGATAACGTCTCGCCACCGCGCTGGTGCGGTCTGCTGTGCAGCACAACCGCGTTCGTCGACAGTCGTGTAACGCGTTGGTCTGTCGCAGGTCATGAAGAGGAGGAGCCGTCCATCTCCACTGGCTCCAATAAGCAGATCCTGCAGGGTACGTGTGGCGGTGGCGGCGGCCTCGGCCCGAGGCTTCACCCTGGGCACCACCAGAGGGCGCACGCGCACCGCTGTGTGCTCGTGTCCACGTGTGGGCGGTGGGGTTCGTGGTGACGTCACAGTGGTTCACGCCCTGCTGCTACGAACCCGGCTGGCTTCGGTGGTAATGGGAATCAGAATCTCTTTCTGGGCCTCGCCGAGGTCAACCCGGCTTTAATTGAGTATGTGGTGCTTTGTGTAAACATCAGCACTGGGGAGACAAAGGTGTCCGGGAGTGGTGCTGGCCACAGCACTTTCTTGTGCACCGCACACACATTTTAAAACTGCTGACAGCACTGGCCCCAACAGTCTGTAGGCTGTATCGGGGGATCTGTGTATGTGTGTGATTACGTGTGTGTGAGGAGCGGTGGTGTAGTGGTTAGCGCGCTGCGCTACAAACCCGGCGGCCCAAGTCCGATTCCCGGTCACAGCCAACACCAGTGATGATTATCTGAACCGGTCCTGGGCCTTCACTAGATCGACTCTGCCTCAAATTATATTTCGATGCGGTGTGTAAACATCGCCACTCGAGAAACAAAGCAGCCGGGCGTGGTGCTGGCTACCCACTCACCCCCTCTTGTGCCGTGTCCGCCTTCATAGGTGCTCCTCACTAACAGCACTTGCCCCATCAATCTGTTAATTCTACACGGGGGATCTTTGTGTTTTGCAGGTGTGTTCCTGCATATTGTGGCGGACACTGTGGGCAGCATCGGGGTGATCATCTCCACGCTGCTGATGCAGAACTACGGCCTCATGATCGCCGACCCCATCTGCTCCATGATCATCGCCGGGCTCATCTGCGTCAGGTGCCGCCCCGCGCCCCACGCCCTCCCAGCCCTATTGCTCTTCGCCCCCTCGGAGTTCGTCAGTCTGCCCGACCCTGGAGAGCAGAGCAGAGCAGATGCGCCATTGTTGAGTCAACGGCACCCCCTGTTGGGTGTGGCGTGGGGAGTTAATCTGTGCTGCTGTCGAGCAGCACCACATCAATGCGCTCCACGTTCCGACTCCTAATCCTGGGCTGCTATCGGAGCTTGAGCCGAGATCTTGTGTGTGCAATGAGGTGATGCTGCTGTCAGTTCAATCGCCAACATGTAACTTGTCCGATGCAAGAAGTACATTTTACCGAGTAATTATCGGCAATAATGCTGCCTTGTCACTCTGTGACCGCGCTAATGCTGTCTGCATGTCGTCCACCCGTCACCGGCCTGGGTAGCATCATGCGCCACTCGTTTAAGGTTTTGGCCGGTTACTTCGTTCCTGCCCTTGAGTGACATCGTTGTGATGGCACAGGTAAGAGACGTCAAGAGCACCCCTGGCGCTCCGTGTTACCAAGTTCCCCATTGGGAACTTGCTAAACGAGCGTGTGTTTGTAAGTCTCGTGTCGAGTACGAGACTGGACCCCCCCCCCCCCACCCTGGTGTGGCTCCTCGGCCTTGTGGATGACTTTACCACCGATGTCCGTGCCGGTGTGATATCACGTCACGGGCGTCACATTCAGCTCCGTCGCGGTGCTTCCCTCGAGAAGGTGCATCCCGTGACGCCGCGTGGCACGTTGCGCGTTGCTGCCCGGTGTTTCCCCCCCCGTAGGCTCGGATCGGAACGAGGTGCCGGTCTCGATGGCTGACACTTGGTTTCCCGATGGCGCCATAGTACCCCGGCGTGGCTTGCACGATTCGATTTTGCAGGGCTCCGGTCGAAGCCGTCGGCGTTCTGTATCCAACAGTTGTTAGATTTTGGTTTTGGTGCGGCTACTGCTCGTGGGCGACTCCGTAGACCACGAGCGATGGAAATTTGCACGTTTAAATAACCGAGTGCTCCCCCTTTCACCACCCCGCACCGACCAGCGTGGTGAAGTATGGTCAAGTAATGGCCATGACCTCTACACCTGTGAGAGCCTCTTAAACTTCATTGTCTCCTGTAGAGTGGAAACGAAGGGAATGTGATGGTCGAGGGAAGGTGGTTTATATTTAAATGGCCTCATACTGTATTGGTCGGTGCCAAAGTTGACGCTTCCCAACCTTGGTGTGCACAGCTTGGTTTCGCGCTGCAGTATAATATAGAAACTCTTTCTTGACCTTGAAACACCGTTCCGAATTAAAATTGAAACATATCCCCCAAAGTAAGCTGCTGCTGCTGCGTGGCACTACAAGGCAGCTCTGCCGTCAAATTATTTCTGGAAAGGAAAAGCGTTTTAACAAGCTTGTGCTTTTTATTTAAAAGTCGTTTTTTTTGGGAAATAAAAAGTGAATGTTATTGCGCCAGCTGCTGAGAGAACGGACAGAGTGACTCACAGGGAGGGAGTGTGGGACAAGCCACCGTGACGTTGAAGGTTTACCACAATTCAAATCTCTTGGCATGAACCTGTGAAAATCACGGAAGGAACTTGCAGTGAACAAGAAATCATTTGTGCGATTTCGTGGTCTACTGTATTGCTGCAGACTGGACGGCCGTGCCAATGAGGGCCACCGCCCAGGCACGGTTCATGGGAGATCTCTCAGCCTGCCCCAGCAGACTTAACGTTTGACACTGGCCTTAAAAAGAAAAGGTGGATGATGCAACGTTTCGGGCAATGGGCCTCCTTCACGGCACACAGAGAGGGGACCGAGATGTGGAGTGCCCCCCCTCCCCACCTCTTGTGCTGCCCAAAACGTGGGCTATTAATTACTCTTTATTTTAAAGACCACAGTGTTATTGATGAATGCGTTGAGAGTTTTTTGAAGTTGTGACGAGCCAGTGGTGCACAGGCAAGCGCAGTGTCACCAAGCCATTTGAGAGCTGGTGGTTGTCGGTGTTTTTCACACTGGTACGCCGCGCTGATAGTTTTTTGCTCGTGCTGTTACGGCCCTCCGCGTTGTGTGTTGCGCTGCCTTTTGGCTCCCCTTGCTGGCTTTGACGTCTGCGATGATCGTCGTCGTAGCCTGCTATCATGGTCGGAATAATAACGTTTACGCCACCAAGATATCGACCTGGGGACCTTCGCCAAGGTCAACTCTTCCCAGTGATGTCCTGGGCAGGAGCCGGCCCACTTTGCCGGCTCCTGCCCAGGACACCGGCGTGCCCAGCGGTGGCGGTGGCAGGTGGTGGTTTACCGGGGCTCGTGGGAACACTGTAGCAGCCGCTCCACCCTCGCGTGCCTGTGGTGATTCACCCGCGGTCGTCGTGTGTGAGAAACTCCCGCTGTGGTCGAGGCCGGTGCACGCGACGACCACCGCCGCTTTCCTCGGAAGAGCGTGGAGCTTTGTTGAGGACGGCACGGCGAGCGCAGAGCGCGTGGCACCGCGGCCTCCTCCGCACCTCGCCCACGCTTGGCCGACACTCCCTCCATCAAAACTACACTCGATTTATTTATACATTTGATTTTATCAGCACTGTGCACACACTACAATCTTTTTTACTTCTTCTGCTGCTTGTATTCCTGTTGTGCTGTTGGCTTCGTGCCATACATCGCTCGAGGCATTTATCAACTTAGAAGCAATTCAGATTTTTGCTTTCAGTTCCTGGCCCGTTGTTGGAACATTGCTGGATATTTATTTATTTTTAGATCTTCCTGGCAAAAGTGCTGCCTGCACTGAGGGTTGTGGGTGGCACTGCCGTTGGGATCGAAATCTCGTGCCCCTTAATTCTAGATCTCGTGCCCCTTCATTCTAGACCGTGTAAGCCTACGTTGCCCCCGGCGCCTGAGAATCTCCTCCAGCTGGGCAAACGGTGTCCGCTGGCTCGTGCCCCTGCCCAGCGGCGTCGCCATTTGGTGGCGCATTTGGCGCGGGGGGGGGGGGGTCTGAGGGGGCCCTGAGGGGGCCCCTCCCCTTGCACCAGGGCCACGCCAGATGCTTCGTGCCTCTGCCAGTGCCCTTCGTAGATTGGCGCTGCTGAAACGAGCGAGTTCCTCGTGCTGCGTTCCATCGTCGCCGCTGGTGTTGGCCGGCGTGGTTAGCGGTGACCTCTCCACACTGCAGTGTTTCACTGTCAAACTTGGTACCAAATAGCCCTCGGCAGTCTCAACAGACTAACAGGCGGACGTACCACTGTTTTACTTGTGTGTGTGTGTGTGTACGTGTTGCAGTGTCATTCCTCTCCTGCGAGATTCAATCGGCATCCTGATGCAAAGAACGCCGCCCAGCCTGGAGCCTGTGCTGCCTCAGTGCTATCAGAGGGTAAGACCCCCCCCACTCCCCTTGCTCCTCCTCCCACATGCATCCATGAGCGCCTCTCACTACCCCCACGCCGTAACCTCTTCATCAGTTCCCTACGCTCGAGATGCGGTTCGAGTCTCCAGTTGGAACCGAGGAGGAATGTCGTTTATCGCGCCCGTGTGTTCGCGGTGGCTGAACGCTTCGACGTTAGCTCTGCGATCCACCAGTCCGCCCGCGCGTGAACGTGCGTGCGTGACCGTGCGTGTGTGTTCGTGTAAGCCTACGTTGCCCCCGGCGACTGAGAATCTCCTCCAGCTGGGCAAACGGTGTCCGCTGGCTCGGAGAAGATATCAAACATAAGTCTCTAAGGTTGAAAGACTTTTCCTGCTGTTGGCACGTCCCCTTGACCTACTGCATATTCAGGAGGAAGTCAGGAGAGCACTTCATTTGCCAATGACTGACAAACATAATATCGGCTGACAAAGCGGCGCGGTGGTGAGCACGCACCGCGCTCTGAACCCCGGCCACATGAGTTCGGCTCCCAGCAGCAGCTGACATGGGTGGCGAGCAGTGTCTGAACCATCCCTTCCTCCGGTAGGGAAGGCGTAACGAAGTATGGATTGACAGAGCTGTGAATAACCGTTTTGGTTAAACTCCGCCCGAGGTGTCGGTGTAAAAATCGTCAATTTCTAACCTGGTTACTCGGCACGAAGAGTGTCCATTAGGATGGCAGACACTGTAAAATAATGCCCTGGGCATCTCGGAGCACTTTACATCTGACGGGCAACTTGCATCTCATCTCAAACATTCAAAGAGCACTCCCAGTGGCCGCTGTCCCCGTGTGGCAGATGGTGACTCAGCACTTGCCCCAACAGTCTGTTAAAGGTTGTACGGGGGGGGGGTCTTTGTGTGGTGCAGGTGCAGCAGCTGCAAGGCGTGTACAGCATCACGGAGCCTCACTTCTGGACGCTGTGCAGCGACGTGTTCGTTGGCACCGTCAAGCTCCACGTGGCGCCAGACGCCAACGCCAGATGGCTGCTGAGCCAGACTCACAGCATCTTCACGCAGGTGCGCTCGCTCGCTCTCAATTGCTCACGCTCGCTCACTCGCTCACACTCACCCGCTTGCTCGCTCACTCGCTCACTCGCTCACCCACTCACTTGCTCACGCTCGCTCGCTCACCTGCTCGCTCGCTCGCTCACACTCACCCACTCGCTCGCTCGCTCACACTCGCTCAATCGCTCACACTCACCCACTCGCTCGCTCACTCGCTCACTTGCTCACCCACTCACTTGCTCACACTCACTCGCTTGCTCACCTGCTTGCTCGCTCACACTCACCCACTCGCTCGCTCATTCGCTCGCTCGCTCATTCGCTCGCTCGCTCACACTCGCTCAATCGCTCACACTCACCCACTCGCTCGCTCACTCGCTCACCTGCTCGCTCGCTCACACTCGCTCAATCGCTCACCTGCTCGCTCGCACTCACTCACTCGCTCACACTCACTCGCTCACCTGAATGCACCACGGCTCCTGCAGAAGCGTGGCCGCAGTAAATCCAGGTGCTAAACTAAAACGGAATTAAAACAAAACCCAATCCTTATGAAAAGTGACCTCAACACATTCGTCAATAACACTGCCCTTAAGAGTAAAAATATCTAATGGGTGACTTCACGCAATGACCCTTCTCTGCTTTGTTGGATAGGGCCATTGCCATAAACCTTGCTGGGAATCAAACTCGGATCTCACGGTTGATGGCGCAGCCTGATAACCGGTGCGCGGCTGCACGTGTGAACTCGCGAATTGCCATGTGGTTGACTTGTTTGTGTTTGTGGGTGTGTGTGTGTGCACGCGTGTGTTTGTATGCGTGCGCGTGTGTGTGTGTGTGCACGTGTATTTGTGTGTGTTTGTGTGTGTGTGAGCGCGTGTTTGTGTGTGCGCGTGTGTGTTTGTGTGTATGTTTGTGTGTGTGTGTGTGCGCGCGTGTGTTTGTGTGTGTGTTTGTGTGTGTGTGAGCGCGTGTGTGTTTGTGTGTGTGTGTGCGCATGTGTGAGCGCGTGTGTGTTTGTGTGTGTGTGTGCGCATGTGTGTTTGTGTGTATGTGTGTGTGCGCGCGCGTGTGTTCCAGGCTGGAGTGAGGCAGCTCTACGTACAGATCGACTTTGCTGCCGTCTAGGCCTTAATTCTCATCCGCAAAGCAGCGGCTGCCCCCTTTTTAAATACCAAGGGACCAGAATTCATTTCTTTTAAAGCATTTTTGTTGCGTCTTATTGATTGAACATGTTTAACCCTGTGCCATGAATCTTAAAATATATAAATATATTTAAAGACCATAAATGCATGGTGTTATTTATACACCAGTTGTACATTCTGTTTGTATTTTTTATGTGGGACGCAGGGAATCACTTGGGACCTTATTTGCATTAATTTATATTGCTCCTAATGACTGTGGCGTGGAGCGGTGGCACAATGGTTAGCACAATGCGCTGTGAACCCAGCAACACGAGTTAAAGTCCGTGCTATGCTGTGTGTCCCAGAAACGTGCTGCCAAGCGTCGATTTTGTTGGTGTATTCAAAGTGCCGATTTAGTTGAGACCGTCTTGCTTTCATGACCGATGCTGTGCCTGTCTTGGCGTCCCACGCAGGGCCTAGCAAGGTGACGATGCCGGACGGTCATCTCATTCAGCCAGACGCATAATTACCTTCTGAATGTGTTTATTTAACAACCTGTGTTTAAATCTGTCATTAATTTAGAGCAAGGAAAGCAGAATCTTGATTGTTTATAGTTTCATGTTCAGATTCATTATTTTTGTTAATTACAAAAGCAGTAAAGAGAAACTAGTTTTAAGAGTCCTGCTACCTGTCATCTGCATCTCGCTGCGTTTGTGTCCGTGCTGCATACCCGGGAATCATGTTTCTGCCTGCAGATGCAGCCAGTTGTTGTCCTGGTCTTCCGATGACGGTGTCCCTTCTCTCAAGGCCTGTGGGGGGGGGCGCGCACACGTGGCGGTTTTGCTAAACACACCTTGGCTTGGCGATATTGCCAAGGCTCTCAACAAGAACATTATTGTTCTTTTGCCGAGTTGCGACCGAGCTATCTGGGCCTTGAGAAGGCATTGACTGGAGCAGTGCTGAACTTTTACACCAATTTTTTAAGCAATAAAAAAACCAAACCACCCCCATCAATGCAGTGAAGATTTGGCTCGGGGAAACTTCCAAACGTTCCCACTCCGCTTGCGACTGCTAGAGACCTGACTCATGCCAAACTCATGTTGAGGAGTTGTCTTAATAGAAACACCGGCATGGATTTTGATTGGCTCTGTCTTGCGTTATTGTCTGTGCCAGATACGTGGCGCACGTTAAACTGACCCACGTGTGTGTTCGCGCGCTAGGGCTGAGACAAGGAAGCGGTGTCTCTTGAAGCTAGGATACACGGGACGTAAGGGCCCTGAATGGATGAGCCCTCAATGTGAACAAGAGGCTGGAATTCCGAGAAACGTGTTTTCTGGATCTTTGCGGCGTTGCGATGTTCGGGCGTGCTCTCAACGCGCTGCAGCGTCTCTCTCGCAGTCTTGATATCGCCACAGAGCTCGCGTGCAGCCTACAGCGGGGGCCATCCGCACGCCAATTCAAGTATCCGGTGCTGCACGCAGACCAAGAAGAGGATTTCATGCGACCGCCTGACCAATAAAAACTGGCGCAGCAGTCGCGTGATCGCGTAAAGAAAATTTAAAATCAAAATAAGGTTGTGTAGTCTGGGGGGAAATTGGGAGGAAAATGGTGTTCACACTTTTGAATATGGTGCTGATGTCATTTTCAAACGCTTAGAATGCACCGGAACTTTGTTGGACTTCAAAAGCTAAGCAGAATTGAGTCTTGATAGTGTTTGGATCTCTGACCACCATACTCAACAGCAGGTGTTGTAAGCTACATTGTTGGAAAAGGGCAGTTTAGGACCAAATCCATTGTTTACAGGACTGTGCTCCCAACAGCTATGGCTCCCTGCCTTCAGTGACCGGCAAGGTGAAGTATCGTCAAATAACCCTCGCTACCCGCATGGAGTGTGTAGGCCCTCGTCCCGCAGTGAAATTAACAAAAGGGCTGTACTTGTCGAGTGCAAGTAATCTTAAGAGTGCTTTGTACAAAAAGCAATACTTGACCGTTTGTCTTCGCTTATCGGACATGAGCACCGCGCCAGTCACGTGGGCTTGGTCCGAGCCCAGTCCTCGATGGGAAGGTCGTGCTGATTGTACTACGTTGAACTTCTTTCACATCGTACGTAGCCAATCGTGCTCATCGGAGGAATGAGTTTTCACGCTTGATGTGTTTGCGGTGACGGCGTGGCTACAAAACGCTGCTCTTTAGCCACTTGTAAGGAGGGGAGTTGGGGGGGGCCTTGATGAACCCATTCGACCTCGTCCACTGAACCCTGTTCCAGTCTAAAGTGTTTACCGAACCGGCCTTAACCGCACAGCGAGCTGCCCGCGTGGCTACTGCCCGAGCTGCAGCGGAATCTGCCGTGAGACACCGGGGTAGAAGACGTTTTCGACACGTGGTGGTCTCGAGGATGAATGTTGGTTGCTTTATTGAATGCGTGCTCTGTTGCTGGACTGCTGTGAGATCTGCGTACGTGTGCCCTGCAAATATTCTCGAGAGGAGCGTCGCGTTACTCCTGGCATTTGTTTGTAGCCCGGTGCAACATAGGGGAAGGACCTGAAATTACAATGCCATCACTCGTAAAATCCATATCTGGTTTTGAAACGTGAAACATTAAATCTCAACTCATTAGAGTTTTTATTCGTGGCCCAGGGAAGTGGAATTGGAGATGGTGTGTGGGACCACGCTGCGACTGACAAGGGGGGAAGTGGTTGTGTGTAAAACCACGACCCTTGATCTCGGCCTTCCACAGAGTTCTCGGTGGAACGATCACTTTTTGTTGTTTGAGCGCGTCTCGGTGCACACATACAAACCTGCGCCATTCTTGGTGTATTTTACTGTCCTTGTTTACAAAATATTGTATTTTATTGGGCACAAGTATACATTTACGTAAACTAACGCGAGAGGGAGATTTGCGTGTAAACCATCAAAAAAATTAAAATGTGAAGATTTTGTCATTTTAAACGGCAGTTTTAAACCATTTTTTTTCCTTAAAAAAATCAAGATGTCAGCACTTTGCGTACTTATTAAACATGTTGGAACGTCTACAACTGGCGATTGCTGTGCGTTCTTAAGCCGCCGGTACATCCTGAACGTTGCTCATTGTATAACTTCGTACATTGCACGCAAAGTGTCGTTGAAGTGACGACCTGTGTGGACTGACGCGTGAATCTCTGCGTGGCGTCATCGCTGCAGTGGGAACGAGAGAGGACGCGGCACAGACAATCCAGTGCGCAGCGATTTGAGATGCCACATGGTGATGCTGGACGGAACACGCCACCGCAAAGAATTGAGTGCAGGGCGCGTCTCGTCAGCTGTCTCTCGCGAAGTGTTTTAATCTCAAGCGATGTACACATTTCTCGAGCCGATTGGCTGCTACTTGCAAACCAACGGTGCTTGCCGCGTGTAGCTAAATGAGGCCTTCGTGACCACTCGATTCGCGTTATCGCGAAATGTTATCTCTACATTCCATAGTTGCATCCGCGTAGTGTAGGCCAAATGAAAGTGAAGTCGTTAGAAATCGTGGAAAGAACCTGTTTACGTGACAAACATTACTAATTGGCTGTGTCGGGTGGTGGCGGGTTTAACGACACAACATTTATATTTACACGATCTCACACAAACAAACCTCTTATGAACCTCCTGTTCGCTTGGCAAACACCCGCCCCGGAAGGATACGCCACTGAGCAGCTGCTGCTGCTGTGACTTGAATCGGTGTCTCTCCTCGTCAAGACGAAGACATTTCTTGCGGGGCTACTCGGCGCAGTTGGTTCACTGTCTCCGTGTATTTCTTGATCTGACAGAAAAAAAATCCTTCACTTCTAAAAAGGGACAATTCAAGTACGTGGGCCACATTTAGCTCGCTCCGATGTCCATGCAGTCATTGGTGAGAGCATCGCTCGCGAACCTAGCTTCTTCGTCTGAAGATGGTGACCCAGAGGCTGAACCCATGCGTTCAGTGGTGTTGATTTTTCTCAATTGCCAATTAGTTGTGTAAGGTAGCCATTTGTGCACGTGCCTTCTTACCAGATTACTTCTGTGCCCCTCGCTACCGTGCGGCCGGCAGCAAACTTGTGACAATCTGGTTGAGCGACTGGTGCACCGTGTGTCGGTGGCGGACCAAATCCGACATTGCGAAGTCGCGCACGGAAAAATCGTGACCCCCTCCCGCCTCCTTCAGTGGTGGATCCAAAGGGGTGGGAGGGGTGCAAATGGGGCGATCGCTAAGCCCTTCGAGACCCTGACATTGATTTTATTTTATTGAGAATTATCGGAGAAAATGTTGAATCTTTATTTTTCATGAATGTATAGGGCCCTATTTAAAGGGCTTCATTTCGGGACCGCTCCCTCTGGGGAAGTTTCTAGATCCAACCTCTGATCCCCTTGTGCAAAAATTGTGTATCCCTATGTAAATACCGTTTGCCAAATCTCTATTTTTTCTTTAAAAGAGTGTGTAACTCGTCGGTTTATAGGCTAACAGGGAGTGTTAAAACAAATAAACCCACGTGAAACCACCACCACTGTTGCTGTTACTTCCTTCCGAGGGTCAAGGGCACGTTGAGAGTGGGGCTGTGGAAGGCCACTTTCCAACTCCTGGGCACTTCGCGGCGAGCTATCGATTGTCTCCAGTGACGGAGTGCTGCTTTGAGGCAAAACGGCTTTTGAAAAGATGGAGACTCTTTCAATCATTTGTTTTAAGTGCAGCGGTTCCACGCGGCTTAGCGTTTGGTGGGGTCAGATGTTGGCTGGGTGGCGTGGGGACACGAATCCAAAGTCTCTTGCACGGGGACGCTGAGCTACGATTGGCTGACAGCCTGCATATGAATCCAAAGCTTGCACCCAAGATCATATAAATAATATTGTTCGTGTGTGGTAGGGTTGATTCTGTATAAACCGATTCAGATAGCTCTGAGGGTAATTATCTCATTTGCTCGCAAGGCTCAGATTTTCATGGTTTAGTCAGGATAGTCGAAAACTACTACGAGTGAGAGAGTGTTTCTGCTCACACAAGGTCTGGGACAGCACTCATCGTTAGTGTTAATCAGCGGTGGAAGTTCCACATTCCTATAGCAGGACCCACATGATATATAGTGGTACATGGAATAACCAGTACAGAGTTCCAAAGTTGTGCCTATTTTATTGGCCACACGTGGATGGTGATGGGCCAGGTGTAGTTGTGCGTTCATCCGAGGGGACTACGATCCATTAGCTGTCCAAGGGACCCTTGGAACGGCAGTGCTGGCGTTTGGGTCTCTCCACGACGGTGGCACTGGGGTAGCTGAGGTTGACCGCTCCCGTGGTTTTCGTCGATTTACACCCAGAAACTCCGAGGAGTCGTCACTGCACGTGTTGCGTGCCACTATCGACTGCTGCTTGTCGGTGGTTTCTTTTTTTACGAAGAGGACAACGATCGGCTTTGTGCCTGGATGCGAATGATGGCAAATCGGGATAACGGAAATTTGTGATAATGGCGACATCAAAATTCAAGAACAACTCAGCAATTGCCGTTCTTAACTCGGCCAGGCAGGAAAAGGTCACGTCTGTTATCAGATTTGCCTGCTGCCGTTATCGGCTACCGGTAACAATGGCCGTGCCACACTCGCACCGAGCCCGGTGTGCAAGAGCCCAGCGGCGCTCCTGAGTGTGACCGTTCAACACCGGTGATGCCAATCGTCCCCGATGCCCCTTTCAGGGCGAGCGCTTCCCAAAAGAAATGTGCGGCCGTAACGAAGTCGTCAGCCTTCGTCTACCTGCTCGCTACTCAGAGGGGCTCTCTCTCTCTCTCTGGCACGTGGTGGTGGGTGGGGAGATTTCTCGTGGCCCTTCGGTGCGGCGCTGCGAGCGCACGCGATCCGTGAGTCACCGCTGGAACAAACCGCGCCACGTGCCGCCACCGCCGCCGCCACGCGCCGCGGGGACGTCACAAGAGTGAGTCAGTGTCGTCGTGGAAGTCGCTGATCCGACCACACGACTGATGTTGGGTTCTCAAAGGCAGCTTTGGCAGTGGAGCTGAGCGAGCTCCGTGTTGTGCGTGCGTGTGCGAGGTTTGCGTCGTCAGTTGGTCCACCGTGATGTCCGATGTTTCACTCCACGCGCCGGAAGCTCAGTTCCTCGCAGAGGTTTCCGGGTACGTGGAGCGAAACGTCGGACAGACGTCGCGCCGAATCATCCAACAACGCAACCCAAACACACATTCGACAGCTCAAACTCCGCTCCACTCGCGAGTTGCCTTTGAGAACCCCAAATCATGGCCGAGAACCCCGACCGTGAATCGGGTTCCTGCACAAGGTGCCAGCACGTGGAGCTAAAACGTCGGACGTCGCAGCGACCAACGCGCGGTACGACACGAAGACGCACCGGAGAGATGTACAGCACGACCCGCGAACACCTACGCAGTCCGTGTTGTTCGAGTTCAGTGCCGGACTAAGCTAGTGCGGGGCCTGTAGCATGTGTTGTTATAACGGGGCCCTAAATATTAAAAACATATATTTCACTTGCATAGTAAAGAAATTGTATTATTTCACTTGCTATACAGCCAGATAATACGACAAATAGCTAACCTTAAACGCCCAGTCGTTCGTAAAAATTGAAGGCGGTATAGTACTATAGTGATAGAGCAAGTGCAGAATCACTGAACCGGAATTGATAGCTTGAAAGCATTTAGCGCGGGGCCCTTGAACGTGCGGGGCCCGTAGCTACTTGTGTAGCTTCTTGTGTAAATACTTGTGTAGTAGCTACATGTGTAGTAGCTACTTTTGCTACTAGGATCATCCGCCACTGTTCGAGTTGCATTCGAATGTATTCGCCAGCGTGAGTGTCCCATGTGTCCCATGTTTGCCATGTTCGCATCGTTTGCGCGCACTTCAAGTACAACGATCTGCACACCGCACAGCATCCTTGTTGTGCTTCCCCGCACCTCCGACTGGCGCGGTTTGCGACGTACGGTGCGAACGAAGTTCAACATACACACATACAGTTTGGAAAAGTCCGAAAAAGAGACGACGCCAAAGTCCCCGAAACGGAAATGTAGCAGCAATAAAACTCAACACATTCGTCAATCACGCTGCGTGGCCTTCAACAGGCAACATATACAACGGGTGACGTTTCGGGCAATGGCCCTTCTTCGTGGGTCAGTCCATGAGCAGGGATTTTCTTACCACACTCACGAGTCGCCAGTGTGAGCAGGTGAGATTGCTGGAGACAATGGAGCTGAGACTCGAGGACACCACACCAATGCCGAGCCGTGGTTCCACTCAGCGAAAAGCTGGGCGTGTAATTTGCTCTCGACTGAAGCATCTCTCGTTTGCTTAGACGAAGGGTATGAAGCATCCTATCGCAAGCCCGATCTCTAACGTGACGAGGGCATTCTGACATTTCACTTGAAATGGTTCGCCAACAAAAAAACGACGTTTGCACGCTCCGTTATTTCCCCGTGACTCAGAGCGCGCCTCGCTCGCTCCTGGGGGCCAAGCGGAGGCTGCCTCCAGCCTCGGGCGGCCCGGCGGTTAGGAGGCGACTCGGGGCATCATCCCCGCAGTGGACGTCCTGGTCGCCCGCACCACCCGGCTCCAACGTCGCGATGTGGCAGGGATGTTGCTGCTGCTGTAGAGAGTTGTAGGTGATGCCCGCTGTGTTGATGCGGCAGGGATGTTGCTGCTGCTGTAGAGAGTTGTAGGTGATGCCCGCTGTGTTGATGCGGCAGGGATGTTGCTGCTGCTGTAGAGAGTTGTAGGTGACACAGACCCCCCCCCCCACTCTGTGCTACTGTTGGGGCTCACCGGGCGGGCTGTCTCTTCGCCCCAATGCTTTGCTCTGATCTCTCTCTCTCTGTGAGCCACGTGCGTTCTCAAACACGCTGGCAATCATCGGCTTCCTTCCATTGAACTCTGTCCATGATTTTACTCAATCGCTTTGCATTAGATTCTCCCAGTTGCATCCAATTGTTCCACTTGTATATGTAACATGCTGTTATTTACTGTCTTCCACATCTTCTCGCATCTCTAATAGCAACATGAATATTTAACTGTCAATAAGGTCCATGTACTACGTACACAAATTAAAGTTCTGTATACGGTATGAAATATATTACAGTTGTTAGCTTGCAAGGATGTTTAAGGTTAGTTTTGGGATGGACAAATTCGGGTTATCATTCGTAAGCCGATGCTTCGCCGGATTTATACAGGACGCACTTTGGCGCTTTGTATTGGCTTCATTTTGATAAAATATATAAAAACATATATATTGTTTTATGTTATTCTGCTGCAGAAGCCCGTCACGGTGTGATGGAGTGCAGTTGATGAAAGCTGTGTTTATTTTTCGAAACGAGGGCATGTCTGGGTCGTGTCGCTGTCAGCCCGCGTGGCTGTTTTTTGTTCGTCCGTTCACAGCGCCTCGCGAGGGCTGCTTCCCTGCCATGGCGAGTCGGCCACTCGCCTTTTCGCCCCCGTCTCGAAGAGATTCAAGCAAATTATTGTCGCTACAAATGTGGGTAATATCAAGGTGGTCGGTGTTGATCACATTACCTCAAATCACCTGAAAATGCCCGTACTGCAATTGAAAAATCTGCGTACATTCCTTTAACAAAAACTACGACTTTTATTGTTTAAGTAATTGTCAAAAATTTTTTTAACACAACGCCTTCCTATGCGTATTGTGCATTTACACAACTGACCGCGAATATCTGCAATGCTCATCGCAGGTGCCTGTTGCAGGTGCCTGTTGCAGGAGTAACTGTGGCTCAACGCAAGCAACGGTGAGTCAGCAGGCGGCATGCAGCCCGGGCATGGCTGTCACACAGACGCTGTGACTTGTACAACAACTTTCTTCTCGCCATCCAAGATGCCCTTTGCTCTCAATGTCGAGTGCGGGCTTCTGTTTTGCTTTGTGGCCCTCAATAATTGTCACAACTGGGGTATGAATTTAGAGTGCGGGGTTGTCCGTTTCGCTCGTGTTAATCAGCCCTCTGTGATGACTACGGTAAAATCATAGGTGCAGGGGGATTGTGAAGGTGCACACACCACTAGAGAGTGATGATGATACACCTAGTAAATGACACAATTCAGATGTTTGTATTTCTTTAAATCGTACATTCAAGGGATAAAACGGTGAAGTCACCCTCACTCAAAATAGCGATGTCTTCGTAATGTTGACGGTAGTTTTTCTCTCGTTACAAACGCTGCGTGAGATGGGGGTCGTGTCCGTGTGTGCACCCTCGACTCCCGTGCGGCAGAGGCAGGAAGTCGACACGTGCAGAGTCGTTAACCCGTCGACGGGGTTCTACATCGACAGCTCGCGAGCGTTACTCCTCCATCGCAACGTGACCCTCTCTAAAACTCACGTTGACGGCTACAAAATAGCTTGTTTGAGGTCAAGTCTGATCGGTTTCATGTTCGCCCAGAAGCATGGTCAAGTCGCCCACGTGAGCCACACCGCTGGGTCATCACCTCGTCCAGCTGCGCATTGCAGGCAACAACACGCCTGTGACGCGTGCCGCGTAACGCGTGTCGCCCTGCCACAACGTGGCCGGAGTTCTCGACTCGAAGACACGCCGACGTGGGTGCTGCTTGCTGCTGCTGCTGCTGCTTGCCGCTGTTGTTGTGATGCTTTGCAGATCGTTCCATCATCGCCAGCAGACCGTGTAATTGACTGCAGGTCCCCCCCCTGCCCCGAGTGTTGTTGTTGTTGGTAGCGGCGCGTGTCCTGCGGACTCGCCAGCTGCTGTCGAGGCGCGCAGCGTTGGAGCGATTCGCGTTTCGTAGCGTTGAAAGTGACACAGCGAGGTTGACCAAAACAAAAATTCGCAGGGTGGTCCAGGTGTCTTGTGACCCCCCCCCCCAATTAATTGACCCCGAATTTTTTTAGTTTACCTTTTGAATATTAATTTCTGTTTGAAGACAACCTTTAAAAAATCTATTTTTAAGCCGTCGAGTAATAAAAGTGGGGGTCACAAGACATCGGCACCGCGCTGTAGAAAGCTCGAGCAAGCGAACGCACCAATGGCATTCTCGTCCTCAATATGAGCGAAGAGACAGCGCGCTTGGTCGCCACGAGACGTGGTCCTCATCGAGCAGTGGAGTCGGCTTCCTCCACGTCTCACAGACGGTGGTCGCGTCTCCCGTGTCGACCCCGTGGCTTCGTGCCGAGGGGTTCCGGGCCCCGTCCACCTCGCGGCTTGTTTGACCGCGCGCGCTGCAACTTCTGTCTGGTTCGGTGCCCCCTGGGGCCCATGCTACATTCTGCAACGTTCCTTTCACGGCCCCCCGTTAATAAACAAAAGTTTCGTTTCAAAACCAACGCCGGTTTTACAGGCGTCTGCAGGGCTACCCCCGTGGAGGGGGGCGGGGGGGGTGCTGAGATGCGGGCTCCGTGGGCTGGGGTCTCGCCAACACGAAACGACGTTCCTGGGTGCAGTGAGCTGAGAGAGTTTAAGAGTTGTTATTGTCGAGCTCTATTGAGCATTCCTGCAGCTTTCATGTGCTCGGTGTGTGTGTGTGCCTGCTGGGGAGCGGTGGTGTAGCGGTTAGCGCCACGCTGCGCTACGAACGCGGTGACCCGAGTTCGATTCCCGCTCACGGCCAACACCGGTGACGATTATCTGAGCCGGTCTTGGGCCTCCCCTAGGTCGGCTCAGCCTCAAATGAGTAGCTGGTGTAGCGGTGTGTAGTAAACATCGCCACTGGGGAGACAAAGGCGGCCGGGCGTGGTGCTGGCCACCCACCCCCTCGTGTGCCGTGCTGGCCTTCACAGATGCTCGCTAACTTGCCCCAACAGTCTGTTGAGGTTACACGGGGGATGTTTTTTGTACATATATACATATAGCCAAACGGTGTCAGGATTCGCTACTATACATATAGTATATATGTAGGAGTTTCCCATGATACCACACGGTATTTCGCTTCGGAATCATACCTTTTGTAAAAGATTTGTACAAACATTTTGTTTGACAAAATTTAAATTAAAGTCACGAAACTGTAATGACAACGGAGATATTATCATTATTAGTATTACTATAACATGAAAATACGCGAGACAAGAGTGAAGGAAGCGAGTTTTCATTGCCGCGTGATAAAATATCGATAGTTCTGCTGCTGTGATGTACTCAGCATCGGGTATAATATTACAACATTCTTGGCAATATGTACAATTACGAAATTGTAAATTGTGAATTTCCAAGATTGTGATTGTACACGTTTGTAAGATTGATTTGATGAAATTATACCAAACATTACATCTGTCGTGTTCCACGGTGCCTTCCCTCCTGCAGTGAGTTTGTATTTTATTGTAATCATTGTAACTTCATTACCACTTTATTTTCTTCGTATAATATAGAATCAGTAACATAGTATCAGGGTTTCTCTTTAATTACACATGTTTTCAATAGTGTAAAGTGTATAGATGATGTAATGAAAACAATGCATTAGGAGTAAACAATAACATTCAGTGTAAATCCTCCCAGCTGTGTATATTTTTTTGTGTTAATGTAAATGTCTGGAACTTGGGTTGGACACAATCCATCATTATTTCTGGGTCAATAAAATTAGTACCACTTCATGGGAAGCCAAGTAATGATTGTAAAGGTGCAATAAAGAATTTAATCGATTACAGTACAATATGACGTATTTTGCTCACCATACAGGCATTGAATGACAAGATTAATGTAAATGTTATATGTAATAGGTTCACGTGAAACCTCCAGCCACTGTAGGCCGCTACATTTGCCATAATGTAAAAATTTTTCTTAAATATAAGTGGCTCTGAATTGTGACAATTCGTTGTTATTGAAATGGTGGCGAATCCTGACACCGTTTGGCTATGTATATAGATAGCGTACGTTTCACACGTGGCACTGTTCTGTGTAATTACTGATGATATCTGAACTTCGCTCTATTACTTTGGACTCGACTGTCGGCCACTTTTCTACTCGATTGTGCACTGCTGTGTACACCAGCCGTTGTGTCATCTCTTTACATTCTACTCCAGATCGCCTGGCAGACACTCATCTCAAAAGGCTCTTGCGCCTGGTTCTTAGTAAACTTCATCTTTGGAAATTCCCCCAAAAAATTTCCGTGCCAATAATTTCCAATGCCGTAATGACCAATACAGCACGGGTATGCGTGTGTGTACAATCCCACAGTTCAACAGAGGCACGCGGTGCGATCGTACCTCGTATCCATTGTCCAGCTGCTCGTCTCACAATCCTTTTGGTCACGCGCTTACACACTTAGCAGACTTTGACAATTCCATGACAAACCATCTGAATAATATCACAGCTGTCAACCCATACGGTTTACCCCGTATTCTTGTACAGGGAAATTTAGTTTTCAGGTCCATACGGCGTACAGCCGTTTCAAAACGGGCAAACATTTTTTAGTCTTATTTGTTTGTATTTCTCCCTTGTGATGATGGGACTTTGTAGGATGAACGTTGAGGTTTATCAGGGGCACGGGTTGAGCAATAATGTCTGAATCGGTCTGTAATAAGGTCGGCACTGATAAGGGGTTGACAGGTTTGTGATATTTAGACGCCAAGGATGGTTGTTGACACCCGAACATCTAAAGTTGCATCATTGTTAGAAACGTTTCATTATTACTGTATCATCATCATCATTATCAGTCGTGCTCGAGCCACTGCTGGATGAAGGCATCCCCAAGGCAGCTCCAACAAACCAGACGAGCAAGCCAGGACGAGGAAGGGTTCTCTACGATCGACCATAAACGTGCATGCAGTCCTGTACCCTTTAATCCGGTTCTGAAAAAATACTCATCAACGTCAATCATCGATGAAAGATGATCAGTCGTACGCGTACAGATGCATCCTTGTCATTGGGGCACTGCTTTGGAAGCGTTTTCAGCCACAGTACCAATCCCAGCGCAGAGTGTGGGGCCAATACCCCGCATCTGGCCATGTAGGGGCAGCGCCGTGTCTAGCGAGCGATATTTTGTATATTTTGGGTTTATCGTTCTTCCAGGAAAATCGCGATGTTTGTGCGCGGATGAGGGGCCGCGAAACCTCCGACTTTAACTCGGATCTCGTTCCCAGCCTCCCCATTGGTCCGCGCGCTCACCCAGCCGCGATTACATTTAATGTTTACATTTAATCGCGGCGACATCGACATTGAGGTTGATTACATTGTACAGGTTGATTTAAAATAACGATACACGAATGCTTTTTGCTGAGAGGGAAATAATAATCTTGATATTACGGCCTGTTGACTTTCTTGCAGGTATTTGAATGTTAGTTTGCCTAATTTAAAGAAATAAAAAACAACTCTCCTGCAATTGGCTTCTCAGCATTCCAGCTGGGTGTTACTATGTCGGTTCCCCCGCATGCTCCGATTAGCGCGGTTGGCTACGTACGGTGCGAAGGAAGTTAGACAACACGCGGCACGTTCGAATCCTGGGGATCGTGGTCGATTCAGCCAAGAACCTTTCTCTGGCATCGCTAAAATGAACGACTTTGTGATTTGAAGGGCAGAGTGGAGGTACTACGGAGAGGCTGGTATCTAACACCGAACAGTCACCACCGTCGGAGAGCAGCAACACCACCACCGCACACCCAACGGGACACTTTGATTTTCATTCAGATCCCAGCTCTCCATCGGTCGCTGCAATTGCTGCCGAGCCAGTCGACCAGGGAGGCGACGGTTTGATTCCTGCTGCTGCTGCCGCGCCTGTACTCCTCTGCGGTGAATCACTCTCTGATGCAAGGGGGACCGTGGGCGATTAGAGCGAGGGAGGAGAACATCGGTTGAACGCAGCGCGAGTCGGTGCCCACGAAGGGGAGAGCGAGCGAAGGGAGAATGCGTTGCGCCGTGAGCATCGCTCGACCCCTGTACGCGGAGGCGGTGGATATTGTTTATGGAGGGGGCTGCAACGCCCTTCCTCGCCCTCCCGTCTTGGCATCTGCTATCAACGTCGCCGCGGTCCACTGGCCGTGACACCTGACACGCGTTACACACAAAGCGTCTCGCCACAAACGAACCCCAACACCTTGCTGAGCTCATCAAGGAGCATGAACCATCCTCGCAGCGGCTTTTCGCGAGCCATCCAACAGAGAGGGTCACTGCATCGCACGCTTTCAGGTGCGCTTCTGCGGCCGTCTGGAACGCTCTTCCGATATGAGGAAGCCACTGTAGCTGTGCACTTTTACATCATGTGGATTAACAACTCATTTCCTTCAAACTGCTTTTTGTGTTTAGTTTGTTGTCCTTCCCTCGCACCTCCGATTAGCACGGTTGGCTACGTACGGCGCGAAATAAGTTCAACGTACATACACGCAAGGACAAGCCATTGTGCATTGTCATGGCCTAAATCTTGATTTGAAGCTTTCGTGACTGCAGGAATCCATACTCTTTGGTTCTTTCGGTAAAGTCACGAAGGTAGAAAAATACAATAAAAAATAATTGAATTATTTTTTATTTTATTTCAATTTATTATTTTATTTTTCTACCGACGTGACTTTACCGAAAGAACCAAAGAGCATGGCCTAAATGTTGAACCTTAAAATTATCCTCAACCAATAAAAAAAAAATCTTTAAAAGAGAAGATGAATATTAATGGTCTTTCAAGCAGTTAAATAAATGATATTATAAATAAGTAAATGTAGCTAAATACAAATTGCGTACAGATGGCCCAAACCAGGCTTGTAGGATGGGAATCATCTGCCAAGCTAGAGGGTTTGAATGTACGGGTAGATTGAAAAAAATAAATGATTAATTCCCCCCTCTGTTTATTATCGTTTACATCAGCACTTCCACAAAAACAAAATAACTGCTTGAAATATTTCCCTGCTCGTGATATTCTTGGCTCACGATCGCTTCTCGGGAAGATTAGCGCCAATGTCTAACAGATGGCGCTGTGCAGCCCTCTTACTCCGACACCCATTCACAGGTACTGCCACGACTCTCCCCCCTTGGTGTGCTCGACAGCTCACTTGTGCGGCGGGACCGGGTCACGCGGTCTCTTCAGCAACCTTCAGAATCCCCAAATGAGGCCAAAACGACCACAGATTTGCGATAAGTCGGGATGTCGTGCGAGTGCGACATCCGGAACCGAAGAGAGTGATATTGGTTTTGGACACTTTATTTTTTAATCACCGGTAAACCAGATGATAATCACCAGCAACTGACAATTCTGAAGCTTCCGCATTCTCAAGTCTGCAAAATCGGTGACAGGTTTGTGAACATGTACGTCATTCCCATATCACCGCCATCATCCCAGCAACATCAGCTCTAACGAGATCTAAAGAAAAAAATGTATCCCAGCAAATGATTGCCATGACCAGGAATGTGTTATGCCAATCCAATACATGAATGTAAGCATGCTGCACTGATACGGTCAACTGCAGCATGGAAACAGCTGTAGCCAGACAGGTGTAGCTGTGTATTGGTGGTGGCTAAACCACACCGACTACACACACATCCTGCGTTGGGCTCACACAATCCTGCGAATTCTCCGTAAGGCAGTGTGTGTGCATCCTAAGAGGCTGACTGACGTGTTAGAACATGCTGTCCCCATGCCATTGTTGAAGAATACGAGCCACCGTTCCCATCACCAACAATGGGGCTGCAAAGTCACCCAGGTGATGTGTTCCGGTCATTTCGTAGAAAATAATTAATTGGGCCCTACATTTCACCCTCAAGTGGATTTACCTGATGGGACAAAATTTGGGCCCCAAATATGGGGCCCAAATATTATCAAGTCTGTAAAAGCAAGCGGCTTAAGCATGTTGTGAGCGACTGGTGTAGATACATATCTGTCGGGACATTTCATTCCAACAAACTGATTTCAATCCACATCGTCACGCATCAAACCACTCATCGGTGACCGGGCCGGCACCACCAACTCGCTGCACTCGAGAAGAACCCGCTTCAATCCTGGGCAGTGGCTCGAACCCGGATTCAAACCCAGGGCCCGCGAGCTACGGAGAGGCTGGTACCCAACACCGAACAGTCACCACCGTCGGAGAGCAGCAGCAGCAGCACCGCACACCCAACGGGACCCCCACACCACCCCCACCCCGCTCCTTGTGTGTCGCCGCCGCTCAGGAGGTGAGCGTGGAGGCGTCGACCTCTTGGAGTCCGTCGAGCGCCCCGGCGTGGAGCGCGTGCAGGCGCAGCATGTCGGCCTCCAGGGGGTGCAGCTGCCCCGTGACCACGAGCGAGTGCAGCGGCCCGCCCAGCTCGGCGCCCGCCAGCTCCGAGAGAGGCGCCGCCGTGATGCGCTGCGTCTCAGAGCCGACGCGGGCCAGGCCCACGCACACCGTCGCCTCGCTCAGCGCTGACGGCGCCAGCGGGGACACACGGAGAGACACAGAGAGTCACAGAGAGAGAGAGTTAGAGAGAGAGAGACAGACAGAGAGACAGAGAGAGACAGAGAGAGACAGAGAGAGGGAGCCAGAGAGAGAGAGACACAGAGAGACACAGAGAGACACAGAGAGACAGAGAGAGACAGAGAGAGGGAGCCAGAGAGAGAGACAGAGACACAGAGAGACACAGAGAGAGTTAGAGAGAGAGAGAGACAGAGAGAAACAGAGAGAAACAGAGAGAGACAAAGAGTGAGAGTTATAGAGAGAGAGACAAAGAGAGAGACAGAGAGAGAGACATGTCGGTCGTCTATGATAAAACGATCGTCGCCAGCCCTGCTCCAAGTGTCGCATGAATCAAACGTGCCGAGTCGATTCGCGCTTCCGCAGCCCCCCCCCCCTGGTGTTGTTGTTGTTGGAGACCAATCTCAACACGTTGACATGGGTGCGACGTTCCGCTGGGGACTCCATCGAGCACCTAACGATTAGCACGGTTGGGTACGTACGGCGCGAACAAAGTTCAACACACACACACGATGCTGCCGCTGCCGCTGACGACGAGGCCGACGCCGGAGAGTATCGGCTGCGAGGTGTGCCGATGTGCGTGTCGGCAGAATGAATGAAACTTCTCTGTGTGTGGCACACAGAGAAGAACCGTGGCCAAACACGGCGCGCCTTTGCCTCCCCACGACGTTGACCACACACTGCAGCTGTTCACTTTAAGCCAAAACAACATCGAATAAATCAAACTCTGATTCCGATACTAATTACGACTCGATGTGCATGACCAGGAATTGAACGTGGGTCGCGAGGATTGCAGTGCGGTACACTCACCACCGTGCAACCGCTTCCCACGCGCACACACACGCACACGCGCGGGCACAAGTGCATTCCCAACACACAAGCACACGCACAATGCTCCGTTGGCACGACGCCCACACAAGGAATGCGCACGCAACATGTGGAGCACACGGGTCGCAGAGCGCATGTGGGGTTCTCACGGCGACGACGCGTACACACACACACACGCACGTGCACACACGTGGAATGTGCCCCGAACACATGGGACTGCACGCGCGCACACCCACACGTGCCAATTACACACACACACACGCACGCACACGCGTGCCCGTGCACGCAACACACACATACGCACCCAAAGTCAAAGGCACAGATCCCCCAAATTGCGTTATCGACTTTTGGGGCAGGTGTCGTTAGCGAGCACCTATTTAAGGGCCGAACGGCGCACGAGAGCATTGTGTGGCTAGCAGCACGCCCGTCCGCCTTTGTCTCCCAAACGCTGATGTTTACACACTGTACCAGGTACTCGTTTAAGGCTGAGTCAACCTAGGCGACGCCTTTCCCGGTATGTATTGCAGCGCGCTAACCACTACACTACCCGTTCCCCACGAACACACTCCCCCGCACACGCACACGCAGCCACAGACGCATGCCGTGCGCCTGACAGCACGCGCACGCTCGCCTCCACAAACGCCTGCTCTCGATTTGCATACGGTTGAGGAAATTTCTGTCGGGGAGTTCTGACGCGAACACGCGAGGGCGTTCGCGGGGCCCGCACTAAGCACGGCCACCTTTGGCTCCCCATTCGCGATGGTGTTGGAAAACACGGAGGCTTTCGCGCCCAATATCATCCATATAAACTGGGTTTTTTGGGTTAGATCGCGTGAATATATAGATGTGTCGTTAAACCCACCAGCCACAAATCTGGCTATCGCCTGATGAAGCTAGTTGTGATTACTGGCAAAAGTTCATACTCGGATTGTAAATGTTGTGGCTTTGCTCTCCAACACACTGGTGTGCTGTACTAGTGATGAATTGCCACGTTCTGTTTACGTGACAAACCTCACTAGTTGGCTGTGTCGGGTGGTGGCGGGTTTAATGACACATTCATATATTTACGCGATCTAACCTATTATAGCAATGGTATTGTGAGCACAGCATCAAGCGCTCATTTTAGACTCAGCCAACCTAGGGGAAGCCCGTGCCAAATGCAGATACCAGCTGCACATGAAGCGCGAAGAACCAGCCCACACAGCACAGCGGGGCAAACATCGAAGCCGCCACCGCTGGCAAGTGAATACACGTGAATACACGTTCATACGCAAACAAAGAAAAAGCCAAAGATCTCCCGTGTAGCCTTAACAGACTGTTGGGGATCGTGCTGTTAGCGAGCAGCACCTGTGAAGTCTGGCATGGCACACGAGGGGGTACGGGTGGGCAGCGCCACGCCAATCCGCCTTTGTCTCCCCAATGCACATGTTTACACAACACCCCAGCTAATCACTTATAGCTGCGTTGACCTAGTGGAGGCCCAGGACCGGTTCAGATATATTCGCTGCTGTTATTGGCCATGAGCGGGAATCAAACTCGGCTCACCTGGTTCGTAGCGCAGTGCGCTAACCACTGCACGACCGATCCCCGTGAAGCTCGCTCATAAGTACACAAACAACGAAACCTAACCCGGTTGAGCGACCTGCTTTTTAAATCGTCGTCGCCGCCGTCAGCCCAACGATACGAGGCTCACACAGCGGCATGCCGCCTCCCACCGGCAGAGCTCCAGGCGCCAAACATCAATCTCGCAACATGGCAGCAATTACTGGCACAGGAATTCATCGATACGAGCTGTGGATGCTGCCGTGAGAGTATTTATTGGCCCGGCTAATTTAACGGGGGCCGTTAATTTGGCCGCGAGGCCAGCTCACAACCGCCTAGAACTCCATCTTTCTTTTTACAATGGCGAGCAATCGGCGTCTGTTCCCGGTTCGCGTGAGACGGGGCAGGAACTCGTGAGCATTTGACAAATACGGCCGCCGTGAGGTCTCGGTGAACGGAATGTTTATAAACTCACGTCAGTTCAATGAAATGAGCGGCGGATATTCGTATTCGCTTACACCGTATTTATAACAGGAGTTATTTTTAACACAGCGATCGCGTGTGCACCTTTAAATCAAAACTATATAAATTAATAATTTTGCCACGAGATTTCAATTGAACCATTGTTCGGCAATGCAACGATTTTTTTTTCCGCGTAACATTGAGACGACGGAACGAAGGCCGAAGTGTGCAAAAGAACCGTGGGAGAGATGCATTCTGGGAGTTACACTGATACATAAAGAGAAACCCAGCGGCCAGAGAGCACGTGCCAGTGAGATGCGCCACGTCTACCGTCAGTCGGTAAGTGGGTCAGGACACGTCACCGGACGGACGATGTGCAGGTGGTCAAGACGACCGACGGAGTGAGTGGCAGCCTGATCGGGCTGCCACTCACCTTGGAGGTGGAGGAGCTAGACGGATTATTGCATTGAAAGACCATGAGAGAGAGGGACGTTTTGGGGAAGTCTTCATACAGCAGTGGATAGATCATGGCTGATATGTGTTTGTGTGATGAACAAATCGAACACCTCAACATTTTTTTACTGTCAATTTAAGGTGGGGGGTGGGGGGAAGGCATTTCTCTGCCAAGGAGGTAAATGTGGGCCTTGCCCAAGGTTCTGCATGAAGTCGTGAGAGCTCCACACGAAGCGAACGGAGACCGTGTCGGGTGTGCACATGAGAGGCTGGCGAAGGAGCTTGTGAGCGAGTGTGAGAGTGAGCTGGGTGTTTGAGTTGATGGGTGAACTTGGGAGTGTGTGGCTGGGCTAGTTACTAACAGGGTGGGTGAACTGTTGGGTGGCTGGGCGAGTGAGCGTATGGGTGAGTGAGTGTATGGGTGAGTGAGCGTATGGGTGAGTGAGCGTATGGGTGAGTGAGCGTATGGGTGAGTGAGCGTATGGGTGAGTGAGCGTATGGGTGAGTGAGCGTATGGGTCAGTGAGCGTATGGGTCAGTGAGCGTATGGGTGAGTGAGCGT
This sequence comes from Lampetra planeri, assembly GCF_965212315.1. Classification (NCBI taxonomy): domain Eukaryota; kingdom Metazoa; phylum Chordata; class Hyperoartia; order Petromyzontiformes; family Petromyzontidae; genus Lampetra; species Lampetra planeri. Next base: position 11,635,166 of record NC_136130.1, on the reverse strand, counting down.
AGGGGTGAGCGTAGGGGTGAGTGAGCGTAGGGGTGAGTGAGCGTAGGGGTGAGTGAGCGTAGGGGTGAGTGAGCGTAGGGGTGAGTGAGTAGGCAGTGTAGAACGGTAGTGTCGCGGTTAGTGCTCTGTGCTACGAATTTGACGAACAGCACCAGTGACGAATATCTGAACCAGTTCTGGGCCTCCCCGAGGTTGACTCAGCCTCAAATGAGTAGCTGGTGTAGCGGTGTGTAAACATCACCACTGGGGAAACAAAGGCGGCTGGGCGTGGTGCTGGCCACCCACCCCCTCGTGTGTCGTGCCGCGCTTCAGAGGTGCTCGCTAACAGCACTTGCCCCAAAAGTCTGTTAAGGCTATACAGGGGATCTTTGCCTTTGTTGTAAGTGGGTGAACGAGTGAGTGGGTGAGCGAATGGGTAAAAGCGTGGTCAGCTCAGCACGTGAGTGAACCTATGGGAAAGTGAATAAGTAGGTGCGGTATTTGTGGGTAAGTGGGCGTGTGGGTAAGTGGGCGAGTGGGTAAGTGGGCGAGTAAACAAGTGGTTGAGTGGATGGAGAAGCAGTTGATTGAATGTGGTGATCGGTTGAGTGAGCAAATACAATAATACTTGCATTCATATTGCGCTCAAGCAGTCGTGTGGGCGAGCAGTCGTGTGGGTGAGTGTGTGGGTGAGTGTGTGGGTGAGCGTGTGGGTGAGCGAGCGGTCGAGCGAGAACACTCACGGACGGGGTCTCCGCGCTCCCGCCGGTTGTGCACGATCTCGAGCAGCTGCTCGGCCGCCTGGCTCACAGTCATGAAGCGCGGCGGCTCAAACACGCGGCGGCCCCTGAACACACACACACACGCACACAAAGATCCCCCTATAGCCTTAAGAGACTGTTGGGGCAAGTGCTGTTTGCGAGAACCTATGAAAGCCGGCACGGTACACGAGGGGGTGGGTGGCCAGCACCACGCCCGGCCACCTTTGTCTCCCCAGTGGTGATGTTTACACATCGCACCAGGCACTCATTTGAGTTTGAGTAGACCTAGAGAGGAGGCCTTGGACCAGTTCAAATAATCGTCACTAGTGTTGGCGCCGCACACACACACGCACGCACGTACACACCCCCGCGATAGCATGCGTGAGCATCAATGATTTATAACTTAGAACATTTCAATGTAAACGTTACCTTAAGACTAATGGGCGCAAGACAGAACCAAAAACACACCAAACGAGACAGATTAAAAAATAAATTGTTGAATGGCATTGCGACGAGAGTTGGGAGTCGAATCTTCACTTCACTACGGCTGGGGAGGAGGGTTTTTGTGTTTTTTTCTGCGTCCCCCAGTTTCCTCCCACGTGACATAAAACACGAAACGACGATTTGGCCAAACATCACAAGGTCCTCTTGAAAAAGATCTGAAGCCGTGCGGCTTTACTGCACAAACAAATAACATCGTGTGTATTCGCGCGCTGTGTGTGCGTGCGTGTGCCAAACTCGGACAATCCAATGTGCAGGCGTCAGAGAGAAACAAAATACAATCTGCACCATGGGACCTTTTTGCCAGTATCAAAGTATGACAAATAAAAACAAGTTTTACCCTTTCTGGCAACGCAACAGATGTTGAGATGTACAAACTTTGTGGAAGGAATCAAGTCTGCATTAACCACACACAGCACTTCGTGGTGAAGATGCAGACACATCATCAGAGCGCGTTTGTTTACGTGTTCACCACTAGCTCGTGTGGTCAACGCAGACTTGATTCCTCGCGAAACGTTTCTATTCGGTGTTTGTCTTAACACCTGTTGTGTTGCCAGAAAGGATAAAAAAAAATCTTATTTCTCATTTAAAATCTGTTTATTCTTCCGGATTGAGGGAGCAGCAAGCGGCGTTATCGAGCGCCTTGTACAGCCAGCGGGGCGCACGCGTGAGAGCGATCGACCACACGCCGCTCACTCCGCCATGTTGGCATCGTGGTAACGACGTTGACACTCGATATCAGGTAATCACCAAAGGTTGAGCTGACCTATCGGGGCAAACCAGGCCAGCTTCAGTAACCAAATCCCACTGATTTCTGCATCAACAGAAATGTGACCTCCTCTAGCGTTGGGATCACGTTGCAACGCGTTAACCAACGCTCCTCCACTCCCCCAACACACACGCAACGTCAAGCGATACGACCATTCACGTTCCTTTTATCAACATGTCGAAAGCGTTGGTGCCCGGTCTTATCTAACATCCACTCCCAGTGTTGTGTAATCTTCCTAACACCTGGATACAAATGATTTGCACCAGTACGAGGAAGTGTGTTTTAATGCTGACGGCAGGGAAATATTTGCCTCGGTGTGTCACGCAGCGCATGGTTTTGCAGCGGGGCAGACAGGGTGGATGCAAGCTCCGTATTGCGCAGCTGCACGGGCTGATCACGAGTTTGCCTGCTTCAGCGAATGCTGTTGGCAAGCAGTTTCGGGAAGCCGACAGAATGATGGACAAAACATGAATTTATTTTGTGCGTGAAGAGATCGACTTTAGTCTCTTTCTTTATTTGCTACAGCAAGAACTAGGTCAGAATCTTGATTTCTATGAAAAAAATTATATAACTAAGTAATGTATAATCAGGATTGTAAGGAAGACATTAATAACAGTCTGCTCCCTTGCCCGGACGTGGTGTACACACACCGACCGCCCGTGTATCCGAGTGGCCGGTCTCCTTTCGTTGTGAATCCTTACGGCAGAGCAGAACGCGAGTGCACTTATATCAGTAAAACACGTTTCCTCCTGCAAACAACGTTTTTGCTTCCCAGTGTTCCGGGGTGTTTCTCTTACTCACATGTGCAAGCCTAACCTTTACCTGGAAGTCACGTGACTCACCTCATCATGTTTTCCACCGACTGCTCTTTAACTTTAATATCTGCAGTGAAAAAAAACAAAACCGCCTCCAACTCAGGCAACAACATCAATAATAATTCTACAAATGCGCAATCTTAACACTCTACGACGCTACACAGCAGGAACATACTTGAATGCATAGACGTGTGGAAAATTGCGCTCTGATTGATCACGTGACTCGTGTGATGTATCATGACAGGGTGAAGTTAAGGTGTTTTTCAGACAGTTTAAGTAAAAAAAAATTACATTGCGGAATGTTTTCTATTTTTTATAATTTGATTCCTCTTGTTCAGTTAATAAAAAACGGAATCTTTACGATTCAAGCTCATCATGATTTGATACTAGAACTGATTTATTGTTTTTGTTGACGCACTCGTGAATGACCGCTCCCGCAGTGGATGCAGCGTGTGACATGAACCCAACAGACACGACTTGCACTCACGGGAACATTCAGATTCGTGCAGCGTCCTTCAAGAAAACTGCTCCTCTGTGCCACGCACACTCAACACAGCCTAGCGCTGCTCCGTTCTTGAAAGCACAACCGCGCGTAATAGACAGAGCCCTCCGATGCGTGATCGGGTTGCACCACGACGCTCCGCCGCTCGCCGGGAGAGGGCGGAGCGTCGGAACGTCGGACACCACGGCGGAGCTGCGGAGCGCGCGAGGCCACGCCGGAGAGACCGCGAGCGTGGACGCTGGATCGTGGGCGTCGAAGCGTACCGAGCAGACACAGGGTGTGGAAGCCCATCTCGCGATTGCGGGCGATCTTGTCGTAGAAGCTCTCCGGCCTCCACGAGTCGGTCCAGAACACCACCGACACAGTCTCCCCGAAGTTGTACAGCTGCAAAGGCACAACGGACAGGCAACGAGTCCAGCTACAAACACAAGGATCGAGCAGTACCCCGACGTAGCCCGTCGTACACCGTTCTGGGCAAGCGCAGTTTAAAAAAAAACGTACTGAGATTAAATGTAGAGCCCTTTGTCAATCCACTGCTGGATGAAGTCCTGCCCATGCCTCTCGGTCCTGGGGGCTGTCTGACCATACTTCACCACGCTGGTCAGTGTGCACTCTTGAAAGGGAGTGCCCTGGACCGGTTCGTGGCCACTGGTGGCTGTCGTGACCGGAAATCGATTTCGGGATTTGTAGCGCGGCGTGCAAACCGCACGCGCGCTCATAATCACAAGAAAATAAACACTTCCATTATTTAATTAAAACTCTCGACCAGGTCAGAGCACGAAGAGATGAAATCTTTTTACGGATGATATGTTTACCCTGAGGCCCAACATTGAGGCTTACATCTTTTCGCTTCATTGGGCAACCTCCCTAAGCCAACAAAAGCTTTTACTATTATTGGAAATCGGGCTCAGCCAGAATCAACAAGGAAGGCTGCGTATCTGAAAGTGCAGCTCAAGGAGAAACATCATAAGCAGGCGGAGGAAGAAGAAGGATACCAATGATATTTTATTGACTCAGCTTCAATCCGAGATAAAGCAGCGGGGCTCCCGCGTGGACCCTGAAGGTTTCGGCCTCGTCACCGCGCACAGCACTGAAAGGATATTAAAAATTGTTTTTTCATTTAATGCCGCAAGCTAACGGCTTATTAAGGTGACCACTTGGCTCGCCCACGTTGCTGGCGGTTGTGGCGGCAGATGCCTTCACGGCGCCCGTGGCTTTGCCTCGGGGTGCTGTGCACTGCGACGGCTTCCCATAGAGACTTTAGAAGTGGAAAAACAAATATTTGTGCCTAGATACCATTATCCACATTTCGGACAGAGTATATTTTAGAAAGGGGAGCCCTATGCACGGTGCACCGCACACGCGTAACCTGCACGGTGCACCACACACACGTGACCTGCACGGTGCACCACACACACGTGACCTGCACAATGCACCACACACACGTGACCTGCACGGTGCACCGCACACGCGTAACCTGCACGGTGCACCACACACACGTGACCTGCACGGTGCACCACACACACGTGACCTGCACGATGCACCACACACACGTGACCTGCACGGTGCACCGCACACGCGTGAAATGCACGGTGCACCGCACACGCGTGACCTGCACGGTGCACCGCACACGCGTGACCTGCACGGTGCACCACACACGCGTGACCTGCACGGTGCACCACACACGCGTGACCTGCACGGTGCACTGCACACGCGTGACCTGCACGGTGCACCGAACACGCGTGACCTGCACGGTGCACCACACACACGTGACCTGCACGGTGCACCGCACACGCGTGACCTGCACGGTGCACCACACACACGTGACCTGCACGGTGCACCGCACACGCGTGACCTGCACGGTGCACCGCACACGCGTGACCTGCACGGTGCACCGCACACACGTGATCTGCACGGTGCATCGCACACGCGTGACCTGCACGGTGCATCGCACACGCGTGACCTGCACGGTGCACCACACACGCGTGACCTGGAGCAGGGTACTTCCTGTGCTAAAAATAAAAACCTGGAGAAATCCACACATGAAGGTTTGCCTTATCTCTCCTACTTAGATTTCCATGGCCGAGAAACACCAAGTGCTAATGTTTGCTAAGGCTCAGGCTTGGGTGAAGGATATCTGATCCACGTCCCACACACCACGTGGAGCGCCCCCCTTCACCTGTGGCTCGTCACATTTCAAAACCAGAATCTATATTTTTAGTTCTCACGCTATCTCTCGTTTTGCTTCTTTGCTCCGATTTATATTTGGTTGTTTTCTTACCATTGCCATTCCCTTCATTGCAGTTCGGTGACCCAGGTCCTCTATCCCGATCTCGAGTTGTCACTTGGAAACCACAAAATAAAATGGAAACTTAAACCACGCATCCCCGCGGGAGAGATCAGCCGATTGAGCCGCCCGCATTCAGGAGTCGTCGTTGCAGGTACAGCAGCTTCCTGCGTTGATTTGATCGTATTTTGTAAAAATAAAAAAATAATACCAGAAAGGCAGAGACAATATCTCGGACCTCAATAGCAGATGCAAACCACAAAAACAGAGGGGTCGCTTAGCTTGCGAACACACCGCGGATGTGCGTAGCAGAGACGCAGCACGAAGTGTGCAACGGCTGCTTGAGTAGGGTCGAGTCGGCCAGGCATACTTCTTGTTGCGCTCGCTGCAGGGACCCGCGACACCGCATCGTGGACATCGAGAGATCGCGACGGAGTGGGGGGGGGACTTTAACGTCAGTCCGGGAAGCACGGGGATTGTTTCCTCGGCCACAACGCCGTGGCGGTTACGCAGTCTCTACGACGACGGCCGTCTCTCGTACGCAAACCCTCAGAGACAAACAAGTCCGCTTATCACACAACGAATCGCAAATGTCACGGCCCCACAAATAAGGATTTGCGGAGAAGACCAATGAGGATAAGGAGAAGCTCGGGCGTGTGAAGAAAAGCGAGCCCTTGCGGACGGGACGTGTCCCTGCTTTTTGTGTGTAGTTTGTTGTCCTCGCCAGCACCTCCGCCTGTCACGGTTAGCTACGTACGGTGCGAAGGAAGTTCAACACACTGTACGTGTCCGTAAAAGGGTCGGCGATCGATGGGTGAAACCAGCAACACAGCAGCTACCAGACGCAACAAACACAGAGAGTACAATCAAAGAGGAGACGGAGCGATGTAATCAGGGCAAGCGAGGGCCTGACAAATAGTGCAGCTGTCAACGGCTAATCTCAGGAGCTGCACGCAGAGGCCTTCACCCAGCACTCGGCCAAGCACGGCTTCTGCAAAAACATTTTCCAAAGTCCATGCTTTTCCATGGGAAATAATTACACGTTTTTGTTTTTTTATCGCACATACCGTTTTCAGTTTCGGTTAAATTATCACTTGATAAAACGCAATATTTAGCAAAAAAAATTGAGAAAGAGTCGAGCGGGAAAGAGAAAAATCTTTCCAAGAGATTTGAAATCAAATTAACCATATCTACATAATTGGGTGCTATTAAGGGGCGCTGGGGTAAACATTTCCTGTTGGGACGGAGCTGCAAGGCTACAAGCGCAACACCATGGTCATTAACGAACCCCCAGCAGGCCACAGCCGCTGCAGCAGCAGCACGGACATCAACACAGCGCTGACGACAACAACCAGGCGGTAGTCCAAGTGACTCGCCAACGCACTGACGCTGCACCGCAATACCGGGAGAGAGACGATGGTAACTCGGGGAGGACTTTATCCAGCGGCTCGTCATCGCCTGCCACTCGTCATCGTGGCAGGCGATGACGAGTGGCCGAGCGGATACCAGGAATCATTTCCACAGATGAATGCGGCTGATGAGATCTATCGAAAGCACCTCCCGCCACATCGCACCAGCGGAGTGCCGCTTTGTGTGTGCGTGCGAGGAAAAGATCCCGCAGCATCTCCTGAACGAGCGGGCTGACTGCGTGTCCATGGCACGGGAGAAAAATGTAAGATCACGCGCGTAATCACGTGCCGTGTTGCGATCGGATAACCGTTTCATAACCACCGGGTGGGTGATCGCGGTTGTGCCGTACGGCTCTCCGACGCGTTTCTGGGTCGTGCCGCACGTAGTTCGGCACGATGTCCGACGTTTCGCTCTCCGCGTGCCGCGGGAGCTTTCTCGACGACACCGAGCACATCGGAAAGCCGCGCGGAACGAATCGTGAAATCCTACGCACAGTCACGTTCCTGGAAATCAAAGAAGAATCGCTGCGGTGAGCGCGGCTTGCAGCGGTGGCCAACCTCTATCACAGGGCAGCGCTGGACGCAGGGACGATGCAGCCGACACACGGTGACCCACACCGCTCGCGTGCGTACACGCTTCCACTGCAGCCCTTTACGCGTGAGGCTCACTGCCCCGAGGAGCGAGGAGAGGTTACGCGAACGGAAGCGGGGGTGTTTCGGGCCGAGTGCGCGTGTGCGTGCGTAGTGCCACAGGCTTTTTATGAAATATTTCCAACCCCCCGCTCTCTCCTCCCACATTCCCGCTCAGTCTGTTTCCCATCAGCCCCGAGTGGGGAATTACAGCGGGAACAGAGGCCGCCATGGGAAGTTACCCTCAGCGAGCAGCTCGGCGCGTACCGCAAACTCAGCAACAATTCCACCGAACCCCCCGTCCCGAGGCTAGATTTTCCTCTATTCCCACTTGAATTCTCTCGTGCAACTTACAGGCCATTGACAATTCATTGACAACGGGCTCTAAGTGGGGATGGGAGTGGGGGGCAGCCTCCTCCAGCTCCGGGCCGGAGTACCGGCGTTCGCTCTCAGCAGCAGCAGCAGTAGCCACCCAACCGCGCTCGGCGATTCACGGAGGAACGCGGCCAACGTCTCGCCCGTCCGCTAACGATGTCTCCAGGACGTGCAAAGTCAAATGACGAGAACCTCTCAGGCAAATGTGCCCCTACCCCCCGCAAAGAGCGTGCCTGCAAAATAAGTCACGCTGATAAGTTAGGAAACATAACAAAGAAACGTAGCTTATCAAACACGAGTTCGGATAACGGAGTTGTGACGGCGCAGAAACGATCCCGGCCCAACTGCTCCCTTAGGCCCCGTTGCACACGCGGCGATACCGCGTTGACTTATCGCGCGAGCGAGAACGACGAAAAGAACGCACGACGCGTGGTGAACGAGGGAAGACGTCCCGGGGTCCGAGCGGCCACGCGATAGAATTGTTCTCAGGGACGCTTCTCGAATCAAAAGCCGCAAGCTGTATAAACACACGCGCGCGGAGAGAGAGAGAGAGAGAGGCGAGCAGGGATGAGCGAACCGTGGAGCGGTTGTCACTGTGGCAATCGATTTTAAAGTCGGCAGGGACGCAGCTCTCGGAACGCGAGAGAGCTGCGTGCGAGAGAGCTGCGTGCGAGAGAGCTGCGTGTGCGTCCACAACATCCGCCTGAGACGGACCACGACCGCGACCGCACAGGGCTCACTTGGGGTTTTTTTATTTTATAGAAAGTTCAAATGCAGAAACACTCGATAAGACACGGCCCGGTTTCCGTGCGGGTCCCAGTGTGGGTGCCAGTGCACTGCCGTCACCTAAGAAACAGAAGGTCTCGCTTTCAAGATGACCGGCTGAAGTCTTGAACAGCGAGACGTCATCGTTGGGCGAAGAGGGCATTCTGCCGCCAGCCGTGACTCGCACACCGCGAACGCCGTCACTGGCGGAGGAAGCGGGGAAGCACCCCGGGGAGAAGACAACGATTCAGAGTGCCTTGGGCTCCACGAGGAGAGAGCCAGGCAAAGTGCCTAGGGCTCCATGAGGAAAGAGAGATTCAGAGTGCCTGGGGCTCCATGAAGAGAGAGAGATTCAGAGTGCCTTGGGCTCCATTAGGAGAGAGAGATTCAGAGTGCCTTGGGCACCATTAGGAGATAGAGATTCAGAGTGCCTGGGGCTCCATGAAGAGAGAGAGATTCAGAGTGCCTGGGGCTCCATGAAGAGAGAGAGATTCAGAGTGCCTGGGGCTCCATGAGGAGAGAGAGATTCAGAGTGCCTGGGGCTCCATGAGGAAAGAGAGATTCAGAGTGCCTAGGGCTCCACGAGGAGAGAGCACAACCCACACACCACGGCCTGAAGCCTTCTTCTCGCTCGCCATTGGATGGACGATCACGATTCACGGCCGCGATTGGACTCGAGAGTACCGTACGGTACATCGTGATAAATGCAACGATACTTATTTACCGAGTGAACGTCAAACTTGAATCCGAAGACTCTTCCTTCTCAGGAGGGTCCTGTGGCTTTGGGGCTGTTTGGCCACCATAGCACCTCGAGTGGAGGCAGCAGTCAGGCAAGTCAACGACAGTCGCGGCTCCTCTCATCCGCGACCCTCTCACCCGCGACCCTCTCACCCGCGACCCTCTCACCCGCGACCTTATATCCATCCGCCGGAGCTGCAGCGTCTCGCGAAATATCATTCCCCCCCCACCGCCAGCCCCGATTCCTTTTCGTGGACATGCAGAGACGATCTGCGTAGAGTCAGGGGCCACGATGCTCGTACCCCACGTCACCGCAGGGTGAATGAAGTTCTTATGGCAGACACCATGGATACATCAGCAACGGATTGCTGCACATTCCATTCGACGCGTGCGTCGTGAGCGTAAGAATAGATTTTAACCGACGAATGGACACATCGTCCACGCCTAAGAGACATAAGCTGAAGAACTTTAGCAGACATCAGTCACTCTCAAAAGCCTAATGGGCAGCGGACGTCTCAACGTGGTGACGAATCGATGGCAAAAGCCAGGAGTGGAATCAGGTGAAAGGGTGGAGCGGCAGAACGAGGCCACGGGCTGAAACGGCACGGGTCGTTGGTTGTCCAGGGACCTGGTGTAGGGTTGAACGAAAATCCAGCAGTGGATAGAGAACGGCAGCTGCTAATAATAACGACTGTAAAAATATATTCTACATATATATAGCCGGCGTGGATTTGGCCCACAGAGAATATTCCTGAGAAAGGATTCCGTGGGAGTTTGTGAGAGGAAACTCGCGACAGTTGCAGGAGACAAGCAAATCGAGCAGTGCTCCGGAGGAGGCCACGTCTCCCAACGGGGCTGTCTCTGTGTGAACGCAACTGCGCCGATACAACGTGCATCGTGTGAGCCGCCAGAGCCATCCAAAACGATCGCGAACGCCTGCATCAGCCGTGCGAGTAGCGCAAACATTGTTTTTCCGTGGGAGCGTGTCATCTCCGATATTCCCTTCTCAGATACGGAGCAGAGTAGACGAGACACGAACCAGCAATGGAGTGGAGTGAGTCACTCCCTGTCTGAATATCAATATGTTACAAACCAAATAAAACTATATCCACACTCCTGGGCACGCCTCTAAAATGGCCTTCAAAGAGAGTTCGTCCCAAGTTTATCCGTAAACGTCTTTGTTTATTTTCAGAGCTGAATTAAAACAGAATTTTCATGGTCAAAGTTACTGGGGCGTTCGTGAAGTAATTGGCAACTGGGCTGACACCATGGGTTTGCTGTCCCTGTGTAAAGAGCTTAACCACTCGTGACTGGCGGCATTCTAGCCCAGGCTCTGGACCATGTCAGCTCAGCGCTCTGATGAGACAAGATCCTCCTTCAAAACCTGGCCACTTCCAAGAATTGCTCTGAAAGCAATAACAATTACAGTGGTTAGCGCGCTGTGCCGTGAACCTGGCGACCTTAAGTTTGATTTATTTGCATTGCTAAAATTAGAGGCGAGCAGAAAACTTAGCCAATCCCTGATGGGGGAAGTCTCATCGAGCGGTGGATTGACGTTTTTGTTTAACGTGTCACTCCACGTGCTGGGTGCTTTCCAAGAACAAGTTCCACAAGAAGCTCCAAGCTGGTGGAGTGACACGCCGGACGTCATGCCGAACGACGCATGGTACAGCAGAGAACAACCACGAGAACTTACACAGCACAGCACCGCACGGATGGATTTCCCCCTTCTTGCCATGTGGCCGAATATTGCTCAACCTCCGCACGTTTTTTTTTCCATCCTTCGCTTCTTTGTGGAAAAAGTGAGCGGGTGTGACCCCAACTTAAATTTCCACGTTCTGCCCGGCGTCGTATACACGAGAACGTGATCTACGCTCGCGAAACTTCACGCGGAATATTTACAAAAGCCTCACAAGCAACTGGTCTCATTTCCAGGAAGCGCTGTCGACTGCAGAAAGCACAATTCAACAGTAAGAATGAACACGACGGTTCACCGACGGCGTGGTATCTGGAGCGACACGCGGTGACCTGCGTCTCCGCGAGGTGGAGGTCGCGGGGCTGCGGAACGCGCTTTGCTCGTCCCACGGCGTTCGACTCCGCGCTGTGGGAGAGCACCACTTGCCAAGGGCGTGCGCGGTCATTTTGTTGTTGTTGCTTCCATTAAATGGAAAACAATTCAAGCAAGAATGTCATCAAACGGAATCCACACGGGGATTTTGTTCTGAGAGAGTTTACATTCAGTTTTGTTCAGTTTATTTTTCCACTGGGCCTAAGTGAACAGAAAGCGCTTTGTACACAAGGATTCGCTGCGTGAGCGCAGATGGGTCCGTGATGAGCTCAGGTGGGTCCGTCATGAGGTGCCCTCGCTGGGTGGGTGCACCGCTAGAAGCCCGCGGTGGACACGAGATGCGTCACCTCTCTCAAAGCCTCAGATGATTACGATGCAAACGGTCCGCATATTCAGTCATAAGTCTGTTTTCCTGCAGCAAACTAGAGAAGCATTGCAAGCAACATGGAGAGCGCAATGCTGCAGAGAAGTTCAGACCAGCGGGGCTGCTATTGCAGCAGAGAGCAGTCCTGCTGACGCAAATTATTTGCGATGTGAATTAAGGCATGCTAAGCAGACAAATATTGACGAACAGCATCATGGAAAAAATCCACGAAACTTTCCAACGCCGTCAAAAAAAGTCACCGTGTCCCCGCGCTCATGGCCTCCTTCGCACGGTGGGGACCAGACTTTCGTGAACACTTTCACTGATGATGCCCCACAACACGGTACCCTTCGTGAGGTGGTGCTTATTGTAGCAACCCTGGAAGGACGATGGGATGAGTCCCCTCATAACCGAGAGGGTCCGTGTATGAAACGCAGCCCCAACCGACAAAGGCGATTATCCAATCTTAACTGTCATTTTTAACTGTTGTGCAATCAGTGCCATGCCATGGCACCGATCCCTACGCTAGCAAACACAAAGCCTAAACGACACTCTGCGAGACAAACACAACTGGAGCAGGGGATTTTTGGATTCCAAATCAATTGCATGTGGAAGCATTTGCTGTAGAGTAGCAGCCTGTGTACAGGGGCCGCTGTGTTAATGTCGGCCCCCTTAGAGTCATGTGACCACGCCGCTTTATTCCCGGGACAATTGTATGAAGGTGGCCCTGTGTGTGCATAGACTGCGTCTCGTGACCTTAGGAGACCGCTCTCCAAGATGGGCTATTGTTTCCCTTTCACTCAACTCAATGTCCTTTATTTAACCAGCTGAGGGGTCCCTGAGAATGTATTATCTCTTTTGTGAGTGGTGACCTTGGTAACCATGGTTACGTAGGGACGGTTTTTTGTAATGCAATGTGGTTTTAATGAGTCTTAGACTGCACCACCATTAAAACACGCTTCACCCGCCGCTCCTCATTCCCATCGCCATCATCGGCCATCAACTGTCCGTCGCCTTCGCGGTCGCACTCTCGTCTCGGAGGGTTGTCCCGCTTCCAACGCACGTGCATATCAAAAACACAAAACCACGTTCTCATTCCCGGTCTTTACTGGATGTTTGAAAAGTGAGTTGCCTGGGTGGTGCATTCAGACGACGTCTCAGGTTCAACCCAACCCACACGGCAAGCCCCAGGGAGACTCCCCCATCCCCCCCGTTCAATTCCCAGGCTCCAACTCTTGAGATGGAGCCACTAGAGTGGACCGGAATAAGCGCACGATGAGATGGGGAGGTGGACGCGAGCCCGTTGGAGGGCTTTTTGAAAAGCTTAACTTTTAAAAGTAACGTTATTTACTGTAGCGATGCTGCACCGTTTAATAGTAGCTTGAGAATTCCCAGAATGCACACACACCTACTGTAATTTCCGTCGTGGCTTGAATATAACGTTACAATGCTTTTTAATATATATGTGGAGATTTGTTAAAAATGTAGTGTATTCTCAAAATACTGGGCTAATTCAGGTGTGGGGTAACCCGGTAAATGATATCTGTTTGATTAAACAAAAACTCATAATTTCCAAAAATACCAACTGGTAAAGTTTTTTATATAGATTTTTTTTTACATCATTGAGGCCTAACATGACTAGCTTTTTTTTCTCTCTTCCGACCGGGGCATGTAATGTTTTTTTGGGTATAAATCCCAACGACAGCCAATGAGCGTTGAGGCTCTAAAGACTGAGTGAGGCCTCGAGGAACAGGCTTCCTGCTGGGACCGTCCTCGCACTGCGGTTCGCAGTTCATCAACTCCTCCCCCACATTCGGAGAGAAAATAAAACAACCGCCGGGAAGACTTACGCATGGGAAGGAATTCGTAATTTTTCACCGTTAATTTCATGGTGTCATAACACGGCTGCTACTGCTGCCGCTGTTGTAGACATAGGCGTGGGATGGGGAGTGTGTGTGTGGGGGGGGGGAGCAACCACGGGGCTGCATTCCACAATCGTACCAAGGCCAATCACACATCAGCAGCCCGACGGCGTTTTAAACTACGTTAATTGGTACCGAGTTGACCCGCGTGACCCACGCCCAGTCCCTCCGCCACCGTTCCAACGGCGATTGAAACGGGCAGCTGGAAGCAGTGCAAAGCTCAAAGTATTCAGGTGAGCAGCAGCTGAATTACCGTACGTGGGAAAAACTCGTGATTCCGTTAACTCAAGCCGAAAAGTTAGAAATGCTTTAACAGTGCAAGGCAGATCCAGGTTGCTGTACTTACAAAACCATTATTGGTTTTTACCTGGCATAATTTAGTTTACAGTATATTAGCGGGTGATTTTCAAATGTTGGCTCTGGACTATGACACTGGTACAACTATAGCCTGCCCTTGTTTATGATGTTATACGGTATTTAATATCCACTTCACAGCAGACTGTGTGTTTAGGCAATTCCCTGCAGTACATTCTGGATAACGGTGGGAATTGAACTGCGAACTCCAGCAAACAGGTTTAGTCACAACCAAATGCAAGGCTATTCATCTGATTTAAACGCCTGCTAATTGAGATAATGGCCTCCAATTAGGGAATTTCCCAGACCACGTTTAGCCAATAAAACTTTTCATTGCTGCATTCCTGGGATAAAAAAAACCCATTTTGAAGCCTCACTTTGCAACATACAACAACTTGTGTGGAAAGTATTGCATGGATATGGGTAAAAAAACATATCTATTTTCATTCTGGAATGGGCCGTGTTTTTTTTTCCAACAACCGTAGTTACGAGAAAAAGCTAAATGAGTCTGAGGCGGCAGAGCGCCTGTTGATTGCGTGGCTTCCCGAGTGACGGCAAATATCCTCGGGCGGGCAGGGAGCAGCAGAGTTCACGGGCACCTAAATGCCAGAGCTCCATGACAGGAAGTGAGTGGCAGGGCCGCACTAAGGAGACAGCCATGGGTTGGCACAGGGAGGTAATTCCTTTAACTGAATGAAAGTCCTTAATGCCGTTGTCTTAAAACTTTAACCTCAGGGTGGAAAGGTCAACGGTATTAAGTTTTGGGGTTTGTCATTTTATGGCCATTAGGGTAGAAATGTAAAACTAATTGTGATATGAAAAGCAATTAAAGCTGTTTGGATAATGCAAGAACACGCGTAAAGGACACGTAGACACACACAGACAAAGGTCCCCCATATAACCTTATAGGCTGTTGTGGCAAGTGCTGTTAGCGAGCATCTATGAAGTCCTGCATGGTGCACCACACCCGGCCACCTTTGTCTCACCAGTGCCGATGTTGACCCGCTGCACCAGGTATTCATTTGAGGCTAAATCGAACTAGAAGATGCTTGCGACCAACTTAGAAATTCGCCAACAATGTCGGCCGCAAGCACGAATCGAAAGGTTACTGAGTTCATAGCACATTGCACTACTACACTGCCGCTCCGCTCATACACACACGTAGACACAAGCACACACACACACACATAATAAGCACTGACATGTTACTGCCAAGCTCCTAACAGTTTAATGAGGTCAAATGTCAGAGTCAAGCTTAAAATAGGAATGACGGGTCAACTTAGCTTGAGTCAATTACAGAATTATAGTCGTTAGCTGAAGCTGGGATATTCACATTGGCGTGTGGTGACAGATCAGAGCTCAAACAACGATAAGAACAACAACCGCCACCACCACCAAAGCTACGTGGCCATGTCGAAGGAGGACACAAGGTGTCTACTTAACGCGTCAGCGTGCGAAACAAGATGCTTCCCACGGACGGCACAGTAGCACCCCCATTACCAAACCAGGAAATTCAGGGTCCTGACCCCGAACCGTGTGAGGAACATCAGAGCGCTTTCAGAGCAGGAGAATTAACATTATTAGGCCCGAGAAGGATCACTCAATCGTGGAGAAGAGAGGCCGGCTGGTGAGTGTGTGATTGTGAGTCACAGTCGACTCATCCCTCCCAATGGGGTTGGTGCATTGTGCGCCACTCGGTGAGAATTGCCGAGCGGCTGAGCTACGGAGGAATGTGAACTTTCGAGCACTTGCTCAGAAACGCTCACAGAGATGGGCAACCACACAACGCAAGGAAACTTTTGACTCGCAAGGTCATCAATGAACGCGGTCACACGAGAGGTCAAATCAATCGTCATCTCGGCTCGGGGTCACCGAGGTGCCTCTTAACGGTTTCCAATAATGCCCCTTTCTCTGGAGCACTTTAACCCCAGCCCACTGCGTCTTCCGCCTGTCTGCACGTGTGCTCTAATGGCAGGTATGCGGCACGCTTTGCGAGCACCTATGAATTTCGGCACGGCGCACGCGGCTGTGGTGTGGCGGAGTTGTCCCGTAGTCGTCATGTAAAACGCACCCAAGATCTTAAACATCCACTTTCATGCGGATTGCGTGCTTTGGTGTCTGTGTGTTGTGTGGCCTCAAACGTGGTCCACATGTGTGCGTCTGTTGTGTGTGGTGAGGTGTGGCGCAGCAGTTAGCGCACTGCGCTCCGAACCCAGCGACCCGAGTTCAATTCCCGCGCAAGGCCAACACCAGCGACGATTATATTAACTTTTCATGGGCCTCCCTTCTGCCATCTCAGCCTGAAATGAATATGCAATGTGTAAACTTCGCCAGTAGGGAGACAAAGGCGACCAGGCCTGGTGCTGGCCACCCACCCCCTCGTGTGCCGCGCCTGCCTTCATAGGTGCTCGCTTTGAGCACTTGTCCCAAAAGACTGTTCAGGTTGTATGGGGGGGTGGGGGGGATCTTTGTCTTTGCTTGCGTACACACCTGTAGGCCGCAGCAGGCAGCGGCGGTGAGGATGGAGGCGTTGTGCACCACACGGTATGGAACCCCTTCCCGCACGGCTCGGAGCACCAGGTCACTGTGCGTCGTCGCCCTGGAGTTGCGACGTTTCGTGGAGACGATCGCGGGACAAGGGAAGGGACGGCAGAGTGTGTCGCTCAAGTTTACTTTTTGTTGCTATCACTCGTCTATATTTCGGCCGCGCTATGGGTGCCACGTGACAAAGCAGAACGACTTTAATAGGACGGTTTATCCACATAAGGGGCATATGAACCGTATGGTGGTACCCCGGGGTACCATAGTACCCCGGCTCTCGCATAATATCCGTGATGCAGTAATTTTTAGTTTGTTGATGGTCGGCGATGCGGCCATCGACTCATCTCGACGAGCTGTACTCACGATGCACCACTACGGTGCGTACGAGCGTTCAGGGTTTCAGCGCAATCGTCCTCGCTGCGTTTCGACATTGCGGAGTAGCACCAATTTCGGATTGATTGGTACCCCAGTCGCGGAGTTAAGTACACCCCTGGGAAAAATAGTGTCCCAGAAATAAAATATTTAATTGCCTCGGCCATTTTGTATTATTTGGTACCCCGGGGTACCGCCATAAGGATCATATCATGTATGACCTGCAGTGCGCTACCCACTGAATAGTTTTTTTTATCTGCTATGCGGTCGTGAGGACGATGGGTAACACGCAAAGAAACAATCAGCAGACAAAAAGTCCGCTTTTCCACGTAAAAAAATAATTTTAGTTTTCAGAGCTGGAAAAAGCCAAATTACGTGAAACATCTAATGTTATGGGTTTTTTGTGTGCAGGTAATGATGGTGACCAGGCTGAAACCATCAACTTGTTTTATTTGAGAAGACCGTTTAATCGTAAGTGGCTGCTCAGATTTTAACCGCAGGTCTTGGCAGTGCCGGATCAGTGGTCCGACCTCCCAGCCACCACCAGGTCACCTCTATGTTTTTTTAAGTTTGGCTCTTTCAGTTCCCACTTCAGAACGCTTAACTCATGCGTTTACGTCTTTATTTACACATTTCCACCCATTCTGTGATAGCCACAAGATCCGTACAGCTGCAGTGCAATTAATAAACAGCTAACAGACCAAACACCTAAAATGTATTTAAAATATATATGGATCTATGTTTGTTTGAATTAAAAAAAATATCCAAACCAAATCTAAACACATACATGTATTCAAATTCCCCATCATGTGCTTTATGTCTCATGATTGACAAATTTTGATTGGCATGTGGTCACTTTACGACTTGAGTTCAGCCAGTATCGAGCAGTACTGGACTGTATGTGCTTTCTGATGACCAAGGGGAAGAACCTAAAGTGCAAGTGGTGGGAGACCGTCATGAGCACTTCTTGTAGGCCACGTGTCGACTGCGCAGCAGCTGTGGGATTTGACGGCGGGTAAGACGCACTGGCGAGGTGCGGTGGCATCAACGGCTTTGGCCACGATGACGCCTTCAACTCGATGAGCTGCTTTCTGTGGGGCCAACGTACCTCCCATCGGTTCACGCACCACCGATGAGCACGTTTGGCTACGTACGGTGCGAAAGAAGTTCCACGTACGCACGTGCTACGACTGTCGTGGCTATGGCGAGCCAACCGGGACGTTTTGTAGCTCGACCGCCGGGCCTCACCCGAACGGGTCGCCCACCACCAGCAGCGCCACGTCGGCGTCGCGGGCCTCCTCCAGGATGCGCTGCGTGTCCATCTCGACGGTCTCCCGGTCGGCGAGCACCACCTCTCTCCCGTAGAACTCCTCCTGCGCACAGCGCGGCACCGATTAGCACGGGTTGGCGTCCAACACACTCACAGCGCGCCACCGGCCCACAGATTTTGAGCCGTGCGCGTGGCTCAGACGCGGTTCGGGCCCCACGGTGTCTCCGGCTGCTACCCACCCACGACATTGGCGTGTCCACGTCAATCGCTTCCCTTCGTCCACTGCTGCATGAGGGTCTCCCCGCGCCGGGCGGGTCATGGGGGGTTATTTGAGCATTTTGTACCACGCTGGTCAATGTGGGTTAATGCAGGTGGGGACAATAGACGTGGGAGCATAGACGTACAGTATAACAGTGAAATATTTATGAACAGTCCTCTGGAGTGGAACACGTAAAACGCTGCAAGGAAATATTAGAACTTGCCTCCTTTCTCAGCCTCCCCACCTCCGATTAGCACGGCCAGCGACGTACAATGTCCCCCCCCCACCCTTTGCAACAGGCAATTTGCGAATGGGCTCGAACCTGAGAGACTGCCCATGCGATGCACACCTTCACCGACGCACAATAGCAACCGCGGAATCTTCGTGGTGTGCGTGCAATGCGAACAGCGCTAACCACAAACCACAGACGCGAGCCTACGCACCAATGCCTCCTTGCCCACGCTCAGTATGGACGTGTACGCCTCGAGGTACACGGTCCGGCACTGTCGCACGATCTCCAGCCCCTTCACCGTGATGTCCTTCGCATCGCCCAGGCCCAGGCCGACCAGGTAGAGCATCGTCGCGACTTGAGTGACAGGCGCGTCTCGCCACACACTTCCCCGCAGTGCACAACAGCTCACACACCCCGACTCCCCTCACACTTGCCGCCGTGCAACCTGCTCTCGTGACACCTCAAACCACACTACACCTCGTACTCCATATGCCACACAGGCCTCACACACATTACGCCCCGCTCTCCAGAACCCCGTGTAGCCCAAACAGAATGTGTCTGAGCGAGCACCTATGAAGGCCGGCACGGCAAACGAGGGGGTGGCCAGCACCACGCCCGGCCGCCTTTGTCTCCCCAGTGACGATGTTTACACACCGCAGCAGGTACTCGTTTGAGGCTGAGTCGACCTGACACCTCACATCCACTGACAGCCGAGAAGAGCAACGCTCGCAACACCGCTCACGCCGCCGGTTCGCGGCTGTAGCTTTCAGAAGCGATTCTGCGCCCGTCTGTGACCCTCTTATAGTTCAGATATTCGGAAGCCACTGGAAGCTGTGCGCTTTTAAATCATCCAGATTGACAAACTCATTCCTTAGAGCTGCCTTTTGTGTTTTAGTTTGTTGTCCCCCACCCGCACCTCCGATTAGCACGATTAGCTACGTACGGTACGAAAGAAGTGCAGCGTAAAGTTGTACTGTACATACGAACGAGCTCACGAGCAGCGCACAGCAACACGCAGCGCAACGCAAACTCAACACACGTGGCCCGTGCCTGCGAAATCCGCTTTACGGCACCCGGGCGGGCTCGACCATTGGGGGAGGTTGATCCGCTTTGCGACACTTTACCGCGGTTCCGCCGTAAAGCGATGGTATTTTTTTTCTCTCTCAACACGAGGGCCGGCCCGGTCAGCTGCTGGAGCCAAGGCAGCCCCCCCCCCCCTTAGCCCCCCCTCGGCCCCCTTCGGCCCCCCACGCCCCCCCCCCCTCACCACCACCACAACGAAGCGGCCCTTCGCTCCGCGTTCACTTCAAAGGCGCCGACGCCGCCGCGTGCAGGAGCCGTCTCGATCGTCCGAGCGCTGCACGAGAGAGCCCCCCCCCCCCAACTCGAGACGACTTCTAAACAAACTCGACAACAACAACAGCAACAACAACAACAACAATAGACGGATCCTTAGCGACGCGAGCGCAACTCTAGCGGCCCAGGCACGTGCGGTCAACACGACGAGGACCTCGGCTGGGCGAGGAGCGCCGCCCTGTCTCGCGTCTCCCCTGCGGCGCCTCTTGTGCCCGTGAGCAGCTGCCCGATGGACGCGGGCAGCGCGCTGCCCTCGGTGGAGCTCTCCAACGGGCAGACAATTCCCATGCTGGGCTTAGGTGAGTCCCACTGACGCGGCCACTCTGCTAAGGGGCCCAGCCATTGAGTATTTTATTATTTTATTTTATTATATAATATTATTACATAATATTATTTTATTATGTTTCATTTTTATTATTTTATTACTTCCCTTTTACGTGACTTTATCGAAAGAACCAAGAAGACGCACAAATCTGTCAACACTTGACCCACCCCTCCCTGGACGCACGCGGACTTTCTACACCTCCCACCGAAACCTATAGAACGGCCGATATCTAATCCACGCAGAAACGATCAAGGATTAATATTAAGGGGCCGTCCATAAATGACGTCACGCGATTTTGGCCGATTTTTGACCCCCCCCCCCTCGTCACGCGGCGTCACAAAGAGTCAGACGCCCCTCAAATATGACGTCACAAAGCTCTGCTCCCCCCCCCCAACCATATTGCCATTTTGAAAATAAAACATGCTTCAAATCACTTTAAACTATTGTCATTGTAGTGCGTATTTAATGTGGCGCTGCACTCTGATGTTGTAGGAGAAAACATGTATTAAAAAGGAGGCGTTGGAAAGCTGAAATTTAGCAGAAAATTCACTTGAAAATATTCAACGTCTAACTAAAACTGCAGATGTTCAAAATATTATATTGAAGTTCTCTTATAATTATAAAATTTAAAGTAATTATAACTATAAAAAAAAATACTTGAAACTTTGTAGTAGAACGAAGCAAAATGGAGAGTACAATTATAACAATTACATATTAATTTCACATAATGAAAAGCCCTGGTAGAATCATTTAAATAATTAAGTAGTTAATAATGAAAATGAATCAATATTAGTGTTGTTAGAACAATTCCATTTAATCTTTGGTTCTTTCGGTGAAGTCACGTCGAAAGAAAAATAAATTAAATAATAGCATACGACGTTTCGATTGCAACACAAGCAATCATCATCAGGTACGAATGAATGAGAAAACAAACCTAGTAAACTTAGAAATACAATGCAATACAACACAGAGAGTCGGCTAACATAACAGTCAACACCCCACCTGGTTGATTACGTTCTTTCAAATATTGCTAAATTTGAGAGAGACAAAACACAGACACGGAGACACATAGACAGACACAGAAGCAGAGAGAGATGACACAGAGACACACAGAGAGAGACACACATATAGGCACACAGAGAAACAACGCATCTGTGTCGAGGCCTTAGAGAGAGAGGGGGCAGAGAGAGAGGGGGGGGGCAGAGAGAGAGGGGGGGGGGGTAGAGAAATTAGCATGTCAATGAGAGATTTGGAGCTTCCGTGACTGCAGGAAATACTAGAGCGACAACACAAGGACACACCGAGACAGAGAGAGAAAACACACTTAATCA
Source organism: Lampetra planeri (assembly GCF_965212315.1). NCBI lineage: Eukaryota > Metazoa > Chordata > Hyperoartia > Petromyzontiformes > Petromyzontidae > Lampetra > Lampetra planeri. The sequence goes on along the minus strand of NC_136130.1, from coordinate 11,613,241 downwards.
AACAAACTTAGATACATTTGGAAATGTAATGCAATGCAACACAGAGAGTCGGTCAACACACAATTAACGCATAGCCTGGTTGATTACAAAGATTGCTAATCTTTGGAGTAAGGATGATAATGATGTTCCACTTATTTCTCTCGAACTGCTTTTTGTGTTTAGTTTGTTGTCCCCCCCCGCGTCTTTGATTAGCACGGTCGGCTACGTACGGTGCAAAAGAAGTTCAACATACCGCACGTACGAAGTTCAACATACACGTCACACTGCTGTTACAAGGCACTTGGGAGTCGTCCCACGGCAGAACGCTTTGCCCATTGATTGCACCGCAGGTGAAAAGACGCGGGAGCCTACAAATACAGTCCAACAATGGACTGTTGCCTGCTATGAACAAATCTCCCAGAATGTGCCCCGATTCTGGAAGCTAAGCAGGGTTCTTAAGGGCTAAGCAGGGTGTTATGCCTGGATAGTGCTTGGATGGGTTGATCACAATGCATAACTTGTGTTGCAGGCTGTGTGGGAGGCTTGTGATGTCGGAGGGATTATTTCATTCACAGCTGAGTAAACCTAAAAGAGACCTAAGTGGGCAGTTTCAGCTGAGATTGAACACAAGTCCTTTGGGTGGCGAGTATTCTGCAGTTAGCCAGATATCTCATTGCCCCTCGCCCAACACATGGCCTCTTAGCAAGCTTGATGAAAGCCAGCTGAATCAACAGCTCATACTTGTTCCAGTTTAATCGTGTTCATTGTCTGTGCGGTGGAATAAACGTTTTGAAATTCAAACTGCACTCAAGTACATTTATTGTTCAGTGGAGAGGAATTCAGTTTCTTGCTGCCAGTAAACTTAATTATTTCGATTTTAATAATTCTCAGAATCGCTACGTGATAAATGAAGCGATAGCAGCAGCAGCAGCAGCGCTTGACTCCATCCAGATGCAGAGCAAGGACAAGGCGAGCGTGATTTTATATTAATATTCCTCTCCAGCGTGTTGTTGGCTCGAGTTGCTATTCTTGGTGCTCTCCTTGGCAGGGAAGGACGAGTGTGCTGCGATCTCCGAGGGATGTTGGGCTGTACTCTCGTGTGTCGCAGAGAGAACGCGCCGTGCGTATGTTCTGGGCGGCCTGGCAGCGCTGAGAGCTGTCGATCGTGCGTTGTTCTTCCTTCTTTCCCACGAACACTCCTGGGTCTCTCAGTCCCTGGCTGGGCCGAGTCATAAATAGACTTGCAATGGGCCCTCTCCTGGGACCTAATTCTCCTTCCCAAATATGCAAATGCATATGACCAAATCACCCTGAAGCTGATTCGAGTTGAGCCTAGGTAGTGTTTTGGATTCCAAACTGTTTGTAAGCTCGGTCTGCGAAGTGGCCCAAGCCAGTGCATATTTTTCATTCAATGCTGCAACTTATTTCCAAGACAAATTATGGTCATGGGTAAACAGGTTTCCTGTCGCTCAATGGATCTGCCTCGTTTAAATCCCTGAACATCAATGAGCGGATGAGTGACCGATGGCAGTCTTATAACCGTGAGCCCAGACAGCCCAAATTGTGTAGGCAGTGACCCGTGACTCGCAAAGACAAACGTGTAATGTTTTAGGCAGCTCTTCCATCCTTTGATACGTGACGCTTGGCGCATATGGTTTTTAACTCTCCGTTGAAAGAGATACGACGTGCATAATCACTTAGATTCGTTGGATCCACTTGAGCTGGGCTTTCTTTGTATCAGTGGGTACTTGGTAGAGCAATAGTCTTGCCAACCATAGGTCATCGGTGTGCGGGTCCATCATCTCTCCAGAGTCGGCGAAATGAGGACCAAATGATGAATATCACCTGTCAAGAAGTCGGCCGTGAACTTCCTGCACAGAGACTGGGACTTGCCGTAGTGATGTCAAATTGTAACCGCTGGCACACCGGATCACCAACAGAGCCGATCGGCTCGAAGATACGTGATTGCTTCAACGGTCACGCATTTTTGGCGCAGAATCACATTTAAAGGTTATTTCTGGGCATCATCTAAATATATACCCGATGCACGGTTGCGTTGTATTGCTTTGTTAATCTCAGTTTCATTCAGTGATAAATGCTCATTTAAGAAAAGCAATTGTAAGGGAGGCTTTGGTCCTGGTCATTGTGTAGGAGCAGTTCAAAATCACGTGCAACTGGGTGTGTGAGAAAGTAGCATTTGGGTTGTGACACTGCCGGAACGTAGTGGCCGGCTATCGCCATTTACGTCGCTGATTTTTTTGATAGCTTTTCAATAACATGTTGGTATTCGTATATATCTCTTTGCGATGACAAACCCTGTAAACAAATTAATATGGGCCCAGTTATTATTGAACCATGAGCTGTATGAACTGGCTCGGTGGTGAATGTGATGCCCACTAACACACATGGCTTCCCAATATAGTGAGAACGAGAGGGGGGAAATGTGTCACGACCCTATATTTAGCTGTGCCAGTTGCTCCCACACTGAATTCACAGGGTGTGCGCCTGTTTCCTTTGGCCAAATCACACACGGGCCCAGATTCTTCAGCTGTGGAAAGCTCGACATTCACAAGAGAAGTGAATGATACGACATCCAGTATGGAGGGTTGCAGGGTGGGTGCTTAGGTTGAATAAATCAGATGAAATCCAATGTGCTCTCGAGTCTTTAAGTGAACATACAAACTCTTGACGTTTACATCATGGGACCTCCTTTGCCAGTGTGCATTGACCACAATACTTGTGGTTGGAATGCAAACAAAAAACATACTCTGATAATATATGCATTGTCTTTGAATCTCATTGGTCCACACCAGAGACAGCTTTCTTTCGAGTATGTTTTTTTGCATTCTGACCACAAGTATTGTGGTTAATGCAAACATGATTCCTTGCAAACGGTTTCAGTTTGGTGTTTTAACATCTTAACACCTGTTTTTTTGCCAGAAAAAAGGGGAAACCCTATTCTTATATCTTGACGTTTAATGTGGAACACGTTGACGGCTGGGGCAGTGTTAATATTCTTCTCGGCCTTGTGGCTTTGAATGATTTGTCCGGGTGTTGCTGTTGTGACTGAGTGTGCTGCTCACATCTGGAAGGTTGCAAGTTCACAACCTGGTTGGAGGTCCACAGAGCCAATTATGATGCTGGGGTCAATAAAATTAGCATAACTTTGCGTGACACTTTTCACCGTGGGTCTAAAAGATATTCTCTCCAGCTCTCCGCACTGGAAACTTTTTTTCTGCAAGCTCCAAACTTTCCTCTTCTCTATGACTGTGTCTCTCGGTGTGAAGTGTCTTCATTCCTACTAGAACCATACGGCCACCTACTTCCAAGTCCTGTAGCATTCTACTCTCCGACTCACTCTCACCCCTCTAAGAATATTATCTCTTCGGAAATGATCTCCATGGGCATGTTCCACGGTTTGCACAGTGCCTTGAGATGCGGTTGCAGTTGGACGCTTTACGAATCCGCTTTGCATCGTTGAATTGTGTTCCTTTGCCTCTTCCTGCAGATGTCGAATCCTGTCGTGTGCACAGCGTCAGGAGTGACACGTTAGTGCTGCACAGTGTTGTTGCACCGCTCTGCAAATCCCTGCGTTCTGTGCTCCGGATGAAATCCCTCCGATGTCTTAGCCCGGGGATGCTGTTCGCTGATAAGCCGCGCCACTCTGCTGTCTGCCAATGCTTTTGCAGAGATAGAACAGAACTTCACCCCAATTTTCCCCGCCAGTTGCAATGATTGCCAAGCGAAAAAATTACAACGCAGGAGAGGCAGGTGCTAGCAATTTATTCTGATTGCGCCGCGGTAATGAGATCGCTGTCTGGCCCCGCGGTCTGCGAGGTGGCCTTGCGTTTCACAGCCTGGCAAGGTCACGGCAGTGACCCTGCTGACCCCTGCTCGAATCTGCCTGCTGCACCTTGCCAGCGTGTGAAGTGCTGCCCGTGCCCTGGGCCACTGTGGCCTCTTCCCACGCGGCTCGGAGCACAAGCCACCTCCCACACCACTTATTGAGACTTTTTTTTTACAAATTTCTACGTTTCTTAATGAATGAGTTCTAATTAATTTTAAATGATTGCGTGCCTGACGTGGCATGTAAAGCATCACATCATGCGTGTAAGAATATGATTGGTCGTTTTCTAATTATATGCAACGTTTATGCAAATGTAAAATTGTTAGGATAATGGTGCTTAACAAGACGGGACAAACGGGGATATGAATTCTCATACGCCTCCTTCTAAATGCATATAAGGTACGTGCATGCACTGCCCAGGCACTATAATCGAGTTGTACATTGTAATTTCTGTTTTTGAGTGGCTTTCTCTACTTTTTGTCATCGTTAGGACGGGGCATGCATGCCGATTCTAGAACCTGTGCGAGAGTGGAGCCACACATACATTGTCTGGATGTAGCAAAGTTCTTCGCTCAAACTCCTTTAGGGGTCTCTTATACGCCGATTGCTTCACTCTGCGCTCATCTGCCAAGCAATACATCCACACGTACATATGATAAAGGAGCAGCCCTGCAATTCCTTGCTCACTCGACTGCTGGTCTAAGGGCCTGTCTAGAGGGTATTTTAGTGACTCTTTCACTCTGGCTAAACATCTTGAATGTACCCGTTGCAAATGAGTCGGGCTACATTTAATGTGAAAGACTATCTTAGGTAGCCAGCAGGCTTCTAATCACTTTGCCTGAATAATAGTATGTTCAATCTTCTGAGATCACTTAACATGTTTTCCTGAAAATTGCACAACTCCTAAACCAATCGCTGCAAGATGTAACTCCACAAATTAGCAATATCGCTTCCCAGATCTGTGCGCTCTAGTTTTTTGGCAAGATTGGCAGCAAAATATTTAGCAAAAAGCGTTTCAAGAATTAAAACAATCCTGTGAACTTGCAAAGTAATGCGATCAGCACGTGCAGCTGCGAGTCTGTGTGCCTGGCGTGTGGTGAGCAGTGGTGCAGTGGTTAGCGCTACGCCGTGTCACGAACCCGGCGACTCGAGTTCGATTCCTGCTCACGACCAACACCTTTTGACGATTATCTGAACCAGTCCTGGGCCTCCCCTAGGTCGACTCAGCCTTAAACGAGTACCTCGTGCGATGTGTAAACATTGCCACTGGGGAGACAAAGGCGGTCGTACTTGGCGCTGGCCACCCACCCCCCTCGTGTGTCGCGTTCGCCTTAATAGGTGCTCGCTAACAGCACTTGCCCCAAGAGCCTGTTAAGGCTATAGGGGGGGACTTTGTCTTTGCCTATTCTGTGTCTGTTTGTGTGTTCACGCATACAGAATGACGGCTTCCTTAATTGCCTGGTGTGCCGGTTTACTTCTCTCGTGCTATCAGTGATGAATGGGCTGTCGGTATCGTTCTATCTATGCATGTGTCTTATCAGCCCGCGTAGGATTCCTGAATAGGAATGTTTTCACGCTGCCATGTCATGAGCGGGTGGCAGTGCAGGCCGTCTGTCTAATACCTATCTACACACCCATCACCTAATCTGCCTGTCTGTCTCTCAGCCTGAATGAGTCCAGACAAACTTCTGGAAGACGGTTTAAAATTCCAGGCGTCTATTCCAGAAGGGCGCTGTGTCCGAGGTCGACCGAGGGCGGCCGGGCTGGTCAGCGGGGAGCCCCCCAGGGAATTCCTTTCACGATTCTTTCCCATCCAGTAACGCGCAGCGGCAGAGGAGGCGCGAGAGTGCCTGCCGCGTTCATTACACGCGGGGCCACGGCCGCGGTGCGACGCCAATCGATGCGTCGCGCTTTTTTATTTCGCAAACGGGAGACTGCGAGGTGGTTTCAGTCTCTTCCAGGGTTAAGAGGAGGAGTGGGATGTTCACGCACAGCTGTATGTTTTCTCACTCTGTGACGCGGGACTATAATATACACGATGCCGCGATAACATCCCTCTCTTGATGCTCGCACAGCTTCTTTGGATGCGGTCATATTTAGACGCTATGTAAGTCCACATCGTATAAAAATAAAGACTTCACAACCCTTTGCCAGTTCTCCGCTGGATGAAGGACTTCCCACGTCGTGTCAATCATAGGGGTTGCTTGAACATACCTTGCCATGCCGGGCAGGGCAAGTTCGGATATCACTCCCCACTGATGTGAGCCGTGGCTGGCTTGAAGCGCAGGGGCCACATTCACTGCACTGCCGCTCAACCCCAGTTCACACGGGGTGTCAATAAGTGAAAATATTCCATCACTGCACCGGTTACTTGACGGGCAGGCAACGCAGACATTGTGAATCCGATAGGCGTATCGCGTGAATCAAAGCGGCAGTCCCTGGGGCTTTCACATCGGAATAAAGCACGTGTGAGAGAGAGGGCCTTTCTGTAAGAGGGCTACGTCTCTAAGAACAGGTTACGCTTTCAATAGAGGTTAATCATCCACAATCGCGCACCGTTGTGGCCTCCACATTCACAACAACAACACGTGCCGAGGTTGGTGGCCTGGCAAAATAAAAGTTAGCCGCCTACTTGTGCCTGAGGGGGGAAAGTGACACTTTCTGTCTGGGTCACAGTTGTCACCTTTGAATTTTAAAGAAAATATGGACAAAGATCAAAGTCACGTCCTCCCAAAATAGGTGTTTGAGACAACTCTATAGAGAAGCACGCAAGTGATTTTAAGAGTCAGAAGAGTGCTGATTAACAGATATTAAATTCTAGCCCTTCTAAATCCGAACGCTGTACTTCACCACGCTGGTCAGTGTGGGTGAGTCAAGGTGGGAGGGCAGCACTGGTTCTGATTTAACTCGCCACTGGTGTGAACGGTGGCCACAAGGTTCATAGCGCAGCTAGCTAACCACTGCTTCACCGTTCCCCTTCATGTGCACTGTCGATACGAGTTCTGTGCGGGTGGCCACTCGACTGGAGCACAGACATTCCGAATCTGGTGGCCACCTAGTAGGCTGAAATGTAGCAGACACGCATTGAAATGGGTCACATGATCAAGCCACATGGCATGTTGATGGTTAAATCGTCCATTATATTGTGCTGAATCTGTAAAATGGCAATTATTTATGAAGCAGAGATAACGGCATTACCGTTGCATAATCATAACATCTTGCTCGGAAGTGCCCTGTTAATACGTCAGTGCAGCGACGTCACTCGAGTGGAAGGGTGAGGTCAGTCGTCCAGTGTTATTGCCCTATAACTGGACATCCTGCTTCCAATGAAATAACGATTGTTAATATAGATTATGTCACTGCTGTCACATGGGCAGCTTGCACATAGACACACACACACATACGCGTGCGCGTACAGGAAATGGGTTTGGGAGCTTCGTACGTGGGGGCCTCTCAAGTCCAGGAACTCCGTTTTCCTCCCAGACGCAAAATGGAATTGGCCAAAGTATGGAAGAGCAGCATGCTCCTTAAAAGGTCTTGGGGCTCTGTGAGGCTTTCCTGGATACACAATGACATTGCATCTAGCAATTCACTTATTTTCGAAAGTTAGATCTTAAATGCTGTCACGAAAACGTATACATCGTTCATGATTTTATTTGGCTTTTTGAGTCTTGGCCACTTTAAATTAATCTTAAAAATCCCAATTTGACACACTTATGAAGCACAGTATAAGGTAATAGCTAATTAAATAACTCACAATTATGCATCAGTCACGTTAATGTTGATGACAACTGTTATATCTGAGTGTCTGGCACATGAACATTTTCTTTCATTACCAAAGTAAATACGCAGATTTGAGCAAAAGTTTACGACTTTAACTTTAGACCAAGATACTGTTATAGACATTCTTATGGTGGCGTAGATGGGGGTGCACAACATTTCTACAAAGATGAATATGCCCCATTCGTGCTGCTAGCGAGCTGTGTGGCCAGCACCACGCCCGGCCACCTTTGTGCTCCCATTATTGACGTTACACACCACATCAATCAAGTTGAGTCATCCTAGAGGGGGGGGGGGGGGGAGGTTCAGAACCGAGTCTAATTATTACCATCGATGTTAGCCGCAACTGAGAATCAGATCACCAGGTCCGTAGTGCCGTGCGATAAGCACTATGCCTCCGCTCCCCCGAGTTCTGCACGGGTGGCATCTCGACTCTGGAGGACAGACGGGTTGAATCAGGTGACCACCTAGCAGGCTGAAATGTAGCAGACACGCATTGAAATCGGTCACATGATCAGGCCACGTGGTTCGTAGTGCCGTGCGATAACCGCTATGCCACCACTCCCCTATATATACACACGCACACATATCCAATAATTATCTCCCGTTGGGAGAAACTAAACAACAGTAAACATAGCACCCTAACAAATGACAAAATGGGGTTGCTTTATCATTGTCTTATCTCTGTTTACAAACGTGGTCATGACGCACGCCAACCCTGGGTGACCCCAGTACCGTTACTGTGATCAGGGGAAATGATGGTCGCTGTTGATAGCCGTTTGTCTGCAGCCTCTCCCCCTCTTTAGGCAGGCCTGGCTCTGCGAGCCTCCCCCTCTGCTATTTTGACGTGGCGCACACACACAAACCAGCCCTGCACACAGCACTCGCAAGATACACAGATTAACGGCCTCCCATCTCGATCCATAAAGGCAATTGAATGAAAGTGGTATATGAACCTTAAACATCAGACGTAATGGGAACATCAGATTGTGGAACTCGGGGCCTGGTGTTCAACATCCTCGCCACTCGGCCAGCTCCATTTCCCTGCTGTCTCGTTGTTTGTTTGTAAAAATGTTTTACTAAATATACGGGATGCTAAAATGCAACATAGCAATGTCTCCAAAGAAAAAGTTCATTATCACCGTGTGTTACCTGCCGTGACATGGATCAGAAGCATGGACACTGAGACAACAAAAGGAACGGCCGTTGAAAAGGGTGCAGAGGAGCGTTGAGAAGTACAAGCCTGGGATTACAACGCGAGACAGGAAGAGGATCGCAGATTAGAGAAGAGATGCAAGCGAGAGCTGTCGTATTGAGCGTTTAGAAGTGTGGGCTTGGGCAGGACGACACGTCTTTTGAGCAGGACGACACATCTCTTGGGCAGGGCACGTCTCGGGAAGAAATGATGGCCGGTGGCTGAGACAAATAACGGAGTGGCGGGCCAAGGGAGGGAACTCGCCCAAGAGGACGCCCACCGCGGAGATGGAGCGGTCACATTGGCTCCTCGTGTGCAGGAGCAGCGTGGATCGTTACAGGACCGTGAGAAATGGTGGATGGCTCGGGGAGGCCTTCATTCAGCAGTGGAGCGATCATACTTAAAGATGATCCCGTCTGCTGGAAAATGCACGACAAACGTGTGTCGTAAGGCCTGTCCTTGCATCGCTCGCAAGTAGAGGTCATTCTGTGCTGGTGCCAAATCCGAATATTGCTATTGGTATAATATATTGGTATGGTAATACGAATATGATGTCACCATTAGCTATCGTGAACGGAGATGACGAATCTAATTGGGAAAAACAAAGCACCGCACTTGAATTGTTATAAAATAAATTGCATTTGCAATTTAATACGCTCGTAAAACGAGCTGGACCCTGGTGTGGTGCCATGGTTAGCACGCTGGACTTAAATTTCACTCGGATGCGTGCAATATTGTGGGTTGATGTTACATAATAATAGTTATCTGCTGTTTGTCAATCCACTGCTGGATTGTGGCCTACCCATGCCTCTTGGTCATAGCGGTTGTTTGACCATACTTCACCACACGGGTCAGTGTGGGTTGTAGACTGACGTGCACATGGCCGACTGATATTACCACTGATGTTAGCCCTGGCCAGGAGTTGAACTCAGGATACCGGATGTTACGGTCCATGGAAGCTATTTTTTAAGCTCGTGAAACAGGAGTTTTACAGCACCGAATGTTTTGAAGGTTTAATCAAGATATCCCTCCCCTGCCGACTGGAAAACCTGAAAAGCTTCATTGTGCCAGATTAAATCAAACCGTTCAATGCTCACGGAGCCGCATTGTGGCATTGACGTATGAACAACGCAGACGTGTGTCGCTTTGCGCATACGCCCCTCGCTCCCGCGCACGCACACTCTCTCGCACACGCACAGGCATAAACATACACACCCACTGACGCGCACAACGTGAGCACGCACTTAGAAAACCTTACTCGCATGCGTACGTACAAGGGTCTCCTTTAAGCCTCCTTATGGGGTTGTGAAAGTACCGCTTAGGGAGCCCCTATTATGAACCGGCGCATTATGGCCCAATCACCTAGAATGCACCCAATCTCATCGTTTACAGAACTTTTACGCTCCTGCATCGATGTCCCTCTCCTTCACCAATCTGCGCCGGCTGGCTTGGTGAAGCGCGGTCAAACGACCTCCACGCGCCGCACGGAAGTGGGGAGTCCCTCGTCCAGCACGGCATTGGAAAGCGTTGGGACGTGCGTCTCGTGGGATTTCACTGTCGGCGAGTTTCCGACGCCCTGCTGGTGAGACGTGAGGTCTTTAACGTCACAGTGAAGTCCGCCACCACACTTCTCCGAGGACGTCGCCGCTGTAACGGCGGGAGCGACTTCGCGGTCGTGTGTCACGATACCACGAGGTTAGCGCATCTGCCCGTCGTAACTTTTAAACCTTTTTCAATCTCATCAACGGAGTTAAAACCCTATACGGAACAGCCCAGTACACACGGTTTAAGTCCGGACCCACGTGGAAATAACGGTTTGATTTTTTTTGGGGGGTCTACGACTTTCTCGAAGAAAGTCTGTCAAAGGAGCTTTTTTTTCCCACTTCCATTTGAGGAATTTATTTTTTACGCTATGACGTTTTATAGGCGGCTGCTACCACCGCCTCTGCGTCGAAGATGTAATTAGGCTTCCTGGTGACAGCAGTAACTCCTGGGTTCCTGTGCGCAGTAAACCGTGATTGTGCGGAGCAGTGAACCACAGCCTGTTTGGAAAACCGTTGCTCAAAGGGTCACTTAAAATCATTAGGTTCACTCCCTGGCCGGCCCAGCCAGGGATGCAATTTTAGCCAATTTACAGGAGGGCACTTAGCTAGCGGTGTGCGTTTAAACAGAAGGCCACTGGTTCTCTGCTTTTTGGCACTTTGCGCTAAGGGCTGTGCTGCACAGGCAGGCGATTAGTAAATAAATAACCAAGTGTTGTCCTGTGAAAAACAACGCAGGGCTGTGTGTTGTTGGCGGTGATAGCGGTGTTACCCAGCCCGCCACGCGCTAATCAAGGTCAGAGGTCACCGCCACAGCAGTCTCTCTTGTGCCAGGGCGACCTGGCGGTGCAAATAACAGCCGCGACAAAAAACAGAAACTCAACAAAAACAACTTAATCTGTGTTTGTACAGCATTTTGAAATGCGGTTGCACATAGACACGATGTGTCAGTCCGTCACGGCATCGTGCCAAATCACGCGCGTTGCAACCAGAAGTACACTTGGTAATGTTTCATAATGCTGTGATCGTTCGTAACCGGACAAGAGCTCTCTTGGGATTATTTGTGTCTTTCTAGGATATCTGCAGTAGAGACGCGTTTCATCACAGTTCTTGTTGCCACAATGTTCCACGTCATTGCTAACCAATGCCGCAAACATAAGCGAGCAGACATCACCTAACCACGTTGGGCGCTCAGCCAGACCTCTTGTCTCTGTGTGCACCTCCTCACATAGTCCAACTTGGATAGCTTGGTAGAGACATGAATGGAGGTGGGAGGGCAGAGGGTTTTGACACAGTTGATTTATGTTTTGCTTTATTGCTGTGCTTTATTTTGTATTTGTTCTGCGTTTTGTCATTTTGATGACCCAGGTTATACATTCAAATGAGGCTATCGCGTGCTCTCTTGAGTTATCTCGCCTGGTTAAGCAAATGCACTTGAAACTTGAAAGGTGGGGAAATTGGATGGCACATTATTATTATGGAGGTTGCTCGTTTATTGGCAGTCGAGAGAAGAAAGGCCTTGTTTATATCAATTCATATCTGCATGGTGTAGAAACGAGGTGTGTAAAGATGAATTGATTCACGGATTGAAATGGATTTCACTGCTTGGAATTTGTCTCAAATTGTCCACACATATGTTGTGCACGATTTGTGAAGAATATGACGGAGTAGCAGCCAGGGAGGGGAATGCTTCCGAGAGGGCATCTAGCGAGGAGTCGGAGCGATGAAATCAGCCCTCGTGCTCGTCCTGTGACCATGCGAGATAGTGGCAGCTTGGGGCGAGGCCTTCATCCAGCAGTGGATTGACCATGGACGATTGTGCAATTGTTCAAATGTCACCTTGAGGGCAACGGGGTTAGCGATACAGAATAAATGATACAAACGAGAGCCGATACAATGGAGAGTATTGTGATAATCCATCCGGTATCTGGAGGAGTGGATCATTGCACGCCCTTGACACACACGACACACGCTACACAAACTACACACACACACACTTTGACACGTTCAACGTGTACACAAAACACATGCGTCCCTTTATAGATAAGAGGCCGTGCACAATCGGTCGATCTGTGATCCATATCCCGTGGCAGCTGCTGCTGCGCCCTCGAACAGCCCCCCCCTCCCCCTGTTGTGTTTCTAACTGGGAGCACTCCCCAGGCAGACCAGATAAGGAGAGGTCACGTTCATCCCCCGTCTTCCTGTAACTCTTCTCACAGCCTGCGCTCGCTCGCTCGCCGATGAAGCCGCCCACATCTTGACAGCCGGGCATTGAACAAGCGCTGCCAGATCCTCTCGACTATGCTGGCGTCGTCTCTCAACATCGGGGCGGGGGGGGGATGCGGAGGGAGATTTTCAGTTGTTTGGCTGGACCTGTGGAAATAATCCTCAGTTTAACACGCAGGCTTTCGCGACCAATATCATCCATAATATAGGGTTTTTTGGGTTAGATCGCGTGAATTTAAATGTGTCGTTAAACCCGCCACGATCCTACATGGCGAATTAGTAAGGTTTGTCACGTAAACAGGACATGCCAATTCGTTACTAGTGTAGTGGTGTAAACTCACACGGAGACGAGATTCTCTGTAAGGGCTATTGCCAGCTTATTAACGACTACACTCACGTACAGAATCACCGATCAGGTACAACTACACCTGGTCCTTCCCATGGACCGTCCCGCTTAACTCCTCGGCCTATCTTCACCTAAGCTCCCCACTAATCCCACTCTTCCCTCGGCCTAGGGTCTCGGTGCCGAGCGGCGTGTCTTCCGTGCCCTGGAGACCTCCGTGCCCTCGGCTCCCCACAACGACCCCACCCCTTTGCCCGGGGGGGGGGGGTCCCCCTTAAGTACCCCTCCCCTCTGGATAACATGACGTCACCACATGACGTCATCCAGCTCTTTCCTGCCGATGCCCTGACCTCCTCCCACTACTCCTCTACACCGGTACAGCACTAACCGGTGTGGTGGAGAGCCAAGCCACAACATTTACAATCTGAGTACGACGTTTCGCCAGTACTAACTAGCGAAACGAGTTACCTAGCAAAACTAGTTGCTACTGGCCAGAACTAATGAGAGAATCTATCGAAATTGAGAGAAATTTTTATTATTTTAACCGTTCGGATAGCTACAGGCTTAGTGCTGCTTGGAAGCGAATCATCAAACAATGCATTGTCTAAATGCATGCCTATACAAGCCACCATACGTCAATGGGGATTACCTATTCGAGGACAATAACAGGAACTGCTATCTTACTGCAGGCAAACGACAGGAGCTACAAGAACAATGTGCCTGCATCATGGACATTGATACTAATTACCATATGAATACCCCAACCGGCAATGGATAACCATTGAAAACGTATATACAATCATTAATCATCACATCTACCCCTCTATTTAAGGAACGAAACAGGAATATTTCTCCACAAATCTGGCGGTCGCCTGATGAAGCTAGTTGTAATTACTGGCGAAACGTCAAACTCAGATTGTAAATGTTGTGGCTTGGCTCTCCAGCACACCGGTGTGCTGTACTAGTGACGAATTGGCCACGTTCTGTTTACGTGACAACCCTTACTAGTTGGCTGTGTCGGGTGGTGGCGGGTTTAACGACATGTTCACGCGATTTAACCCAACAAAACGATGTTCTGAAAAAATCCTCGTTATCGTCAGAATATTTTGTAATCGTGTGAATAAGAATTGTTATAACAATGTATTAAATAATAAGGAAATTAATCTCAGTGCTTGGTCACTATCTTGTGATGATGAGGGTCCCCCCACCTGGGTCCATCACTGGGGTTGTTTGACCATACTTCACCACGCTGGTCAGTACGGGTGGGCCCATATATCATATCACTTACCACTGATGTCAACTGTTGCCGCGAATCAAACTCATGTCACCTCGCTTATCGCATCGTGCGCTAACCACTGCACCACCGTTCCCCACCCACAATGTTTGTTGTGACATAATAATTCAAAACAACGAGGGCCGCAAATGAACAAAAATCTAATTTTCTGAGACCAAAGATTGCACAGTGATCATCGTATGGAGATACCTGGCCGCTTCCACAGCAATGTGGAATTTTAACCGCCGTCTCAGGACCACGAGTGGAGCTAAATAGAGTTGGAACAATTCACTCTCCCGGGAATTCAATGAACAATTCAGTCTCCAAAATTTAAACCATAAAACACAGCTGCAAAATGTGTTTACAGTTTAACATCGCCACAAAAATGGACTTAAACCTGTCGAGAATTGTTGAAAGCTATATCCTAAAAAAAAAATTGTTTGCTGGATTTCTTTGTATAATAATGTGCAAATGTGAAAATTATAACAACAGCATTTTCCTTTGGCAGGCTGTATTACTGTTGATTGAATCTGCTAAACTCCAGGAAGTTTCTCTGTCTGCACCCTTTTTATATTTCTCGCAGTTTATTGTTTCAGTTTTCATGGAACTAACATTTTGTTTCCTTCCACATTGTTTTCAAACGCCTGTTTAGAACAATCTTGTATATTTTTGTAAATAGTTTATACGTCAATTCATTGTGTTCTTTGCCCAACCTTATCCAGATTGCACTATCAGCGTCATGCCATAAGACGAAGGTTGCCATTCGGATATCTCACGAAGCAGTGCGACCCTTCATCTTAGAGAATGAACCAAGGAAGTGGATCTCACAGAACGACTTCGGAGATCCATCAGAAATGACCCCTGATCCACAAAGTGGGAAGGGGCAGCACTTTTCCTATCACCATGCCGCAGAGTAATGTTCGTCACTTGAGCGTCAAACTGATCATTTTCATTCTCAAAGCTGAGTGTCCGACAATTTTAAGTGCTGAACTTGATTTCATGCGGTTTGTTTGTACGGTGGAACATCGGTATGAGTTTTATTAGCAAGATGTGCTCTTGGAAATCAATTCCAGCGGTTATCCCCATGTCATGGCCAAGAATTCGTCCATGGACAACGTGGAGCCCAATAATATAATAACAGCAGTATTGTTATGCTGCTTCGACAAATTATGACCGTAGATAAGCATTAATAGATAAGGATGTTTTGTTGTTTAAATTCCTGAAAGGAAATACAATACGGTAATTTATCAGCCTGTGGGCTTTCCAAGCAAATGTATTTCAGTAAGCCTATTTTTAAACAAGACCAGCTGGGACCGGTTTTAACTTTACTTAGACTCCTCAGCGGCCATGTGGACAGCGAGTAACGGTTGGCTGTAGGGCAGAGGTCGCAAACGGGTTTTGATTCCTTACCCGTACCCGTACCCGGCCGCACCAAGGTCGCAAATGGGTACCCGTACCCGACTGGGTACGGATAGCCGGGTATCGGGTAGGGTACGGGTATCGGGTACCCGGTTGCGACTTCTGTGTAGGGTCAAACAACCCCGCACGAAGGGCTGCACTCGTACCCACACAGGTGTACAGGTGATGGGTAAATGAGCAATGGATGACTCGCAAACTTGTTTCACGTCTCGTAGAGGTTGTGAAAAAACGTGAACCCTGCCGTTGTAATAATTCAGCGACAGTTATTGAGTTTCCATTCGTAATTAGTCGACTCTGTGCTGCGCCGTTATTTCAAGCAGGCCGGTATTCAATTCCTCCGCACCTTCATCTCTTATTTCCTTTGCAATTGGTTCTCCATACCCTCACATTTCACCGCTGGGAAGTATTATGAACATTAAAATATCGCTACGTTGTTCATAAGGCCCGCTGATGTCATTTGCGAGAGCAAAAACATCGGGTCCCGTTTGGGTGACCAAAATAGGAGAATGCCTCTGGTCGTGCTCTGATCACAGGCTCGCTCTCCCTGTGCCAGCTGTAGGCCTGGGGAAGTGCTCATCGCTCATCGCCGGTGCCGAGCCACCGGTGGAAATGTCACGACTTTAGAGGGACCCGATCAGTCGGAGTCGACACGACCTGTTGGATTCCCATCGATTCGTCGCAATTTTTTCCTCGCTTTACTGGCCTATGGAGATGGTGGTGGGGGAGCAGACTCAACCCACACTCAGATTTGAACTTGCAACCTCATACTCACAAGCCCCAATTGCTCTGCCAGGCAAGGCACCGAGCTATTGCCCACACTAGGTAATGTATCCACATGGTAGGTGATGCATGTGTTTTTTTTTGGGTTGCATCTTGAAAGTTAATCCTGCCTTTCTGTGTGTGTGTGTGCGTATCACCTATTGTACGTGCACCAAGGAGCCAACCTTTCACCTGCGCAACTCAAGGAGCTGCCCAGTGAGCGATGCTATTGAAGTAACAACCGGTGGTAGTTCTGTGTTGTCTCTTTCAGTGACACCCACTCCTCCCCTACTTGTAGGCGGGGGCGAGGGGGGGTCCACGGTCAATGACTGCCAGCAGCTCACTTGGGGTGGCATCATCATCATCATCATCATCCGTGATCTATCTGCTGTTGGGGTGAAGGCTCCTCCAAGCTCTCGCCCATCTCTCACCTCCACGTGACGCATCCATCCTTCCCGGTCCTGCACACCAGCTGGATTGATCGCTCCATTCCCGTGGCGGGATCTCGCGCGCGGCCGTTCTCATTTGGCGACCAGTTAGCCACGAGCCTCGACTGCCGGCAACCATTCCCCCCTCGCGACGCATATTGCCCAAGCCCCGCTTGCTTTTCTGAACAGTCGGAGCGGTGCCGGCAGCGTGCGTGCGGTGTGCGGTAATTTAATAAACACACAGATGCAGCCTTTGCCCTAAGTGGGAGCAATAATTGCCGGCGGGCATCGAACTCCACGGTAGACATTCGGGTGCTCAACTCTCTTGAACATTGCTGCAGTGTTCTTCACGGGAGTGGGACATTGTTTGTCACTGTTATGGCCGACATGAAATAACCCAGCAATGGTTGTGTAGCCTCACTGGTTTAAACGAGCGCTCGTAAAATCAGCTCTTTTACGAGGCCATCAATTATCCCTGGAGCAGAGGGGTAAGTTTAACGAGTTAATTACTGACAATAAAGTATAAGCTAGAGTAGCGTTTTTTGTTGTTATGTGCATATCTATGTGCAACATTTCTAAAGCAATACAGTCAATGTAAGGATGCACTCGTGGCCCAGGGTATCTCGGTCAACAGAGCAGACGGGGGCCCCAGCTCGCCGCTGGGCAGGTGGGCGTCGTCTTCCCTTCCGTGCCGTCGGCCGCGGTGACCTCCACAGGTCGCGACACAGGAGGCGTTGCGCGTGGCGCGTTGAGGGGCGGTGCGGAGCGGTGGCGTCGTGGTTAGCGCACCGCGGTGCAGTTCCCGGGTGAAGTGCCTTCATTCCGGGTAGAGGTGTGTGTGTGTGTCAACGTTACTGCGGGGCAGACGCAAGTGCCACTTGTTTCATCCACCGTTGTGAGTGCCGCGCCTGCCTTAACGGGAGCTCGCGAACAGTGCTTGCAAGCCCTGCGACCCTCCCGAGGATGAACGGGGATATTTACTTGCGTGTGTGCGTGTGTGCCTCTGTTCGTTTTGTTCATTTACTTTATGAGCACAACATCATTACAGTACACAAAACGTCTCGAAGCATACCCAAATTCACTTGTACCAGGTGTATGTACATATTATATGTGAGAATGTGGGGGCATGCTCATGTGTACGTGCCTGTATGTGTACACGCTCTCACGCGCGTGTGTGCGTGTGTGTGTGTGCGTGTGCGAGTCTGCCTGTACGTGTGCATTGCACGTGTGTGCCGATACCTATTTATGGGGAGCGGCGGTGAAGTGATTAGGCACCGAAGATCGATTCCCAGTCACGGCTGACATCAATGGCGAGTGATATCAGAATCGATCCTGAGCCTTCCGTGGGTTGACTCGGCCTTAAACGAGTACCTCGTGCAGTGTGTGAACATCAGAACTGGGGAGACGAAGGCAGCCGGGCGTGGTGCTGGCTACAACACCCGTCGATGTGCCCGTGCTGGCCTTCATAGGTACTGGATTACAGCAATTGTCCTAACAGTCTGTTAAAGGCTACATTGGGGATCTTCGGCTTTGTATGTCTGTGTGTGTGTATGTGTTGTTTACAATGAGCAGGGCGCCGGGCGGCTTAAACAAAACCAGGCAACAGTGGCGTACACGGGCGGCGGCATCTGCCTGTCCTCGCTGCCGGCTAACGTCTGGGCCCGTCGCCTGAACTCATGCCATCAGCGAGGCTGAATGCACGAAAGCCGGATCATCGCTCAACCAGAAAAACGTGGCACGTACTTAATGCGCACGTGCGTGTCCGTGTGTGTCCTTGCGCGCTCCAGGCACGTCGCACTGGGGCGGCTACTCGCACGCGGCGGTGCTGTACGCGCTGGGCGCGTGCGGCGTGCGGCACGTGGACACGGCGCGGCGCTACGGCTGCGAGGAGCGCGTCGGCGCGGCCCTGCGGGAGAGCGGCGTGCCGCGCGCCAGCGTGTGGCTCACCTCCAAGCTGTGGCCGGGGGACATGGGCCACGCCGCGGCCCGCGCCGCCTGCCTCCGCTCGTGCCGCGCCCTCGACACCGACTACCTCGGTCAGCACCACGGGCCGCAGGCCTCGCGCGCCGAGAGAGCGACGGGCGCAACGACGGAGCGCGCTCGGTGTTTCGCGCCATCGTTGTCACGGCGCGGGCCGACCGTCGCAAGGGCAAGGCGCTGCTGTGCTTGGCAGTAGGGGGCGGTGTTGCTGTTTGTGTAATCCCAACGCCGGCATGCAACGGCCGGCTCTTTTGGAACGACGTCACGGGATCTTTTAACGTCCACCGTGAAGCAGCCGGTGTGTGCGTGTTTACTGTTATCGGTGATGCAGGAATAGCCAGAGCAGCCTGCTGGATTCGAACCGCGAGCCTCTGAAATAAGCGACGAACGCCCTACCTCTGGCCAGTTCTCCCGCGTGAAATAAATTACTCGGCCTCCATGAATGTACGTGTCCATTCCGCTGTTGGATTAGAGCTTTACAAGGAATCTCACATTTTTCAATACGCAAATTATGACGGTGGACTTCAGTAGCTCGCCATTGAAATTATTGGGTGGCTGCTGTGGGGACACGTGGCCGGCGGTCGAGGGTAGTGCATCGAAATCCGCCGTTGTACAGTACTTCTTTGTTTCCACGTCCATATTACCCACCGCCACCAACCGCACACTGACCAGCGTGGTGAAGCGTGGCCAAGCTACCCCTCGAGCTCCGCGCAGACGCGGGGCCGGGCCCTTGTCCAGCAGCGGATCGGCAAAAAGGGGGCAGCACTGCACACGTGGCAGAGATAAAAACGGTCAGTCCCCATGCAACCTGGCCGAGCGGCTGGCAGGCCCACGTCCGGGGATGCCCAGAAGGCTCCTCGTCGGGGTGAGTGAACGCAGACGGCTGCAGGAGCAGACACGTTCCCCAAGTTCATTTCTCTTCTTGGCGGTGGCCTCGCCTGCAAACTTTCAAGTGCTTTGGGAAACGCAAATACAACGCGCCGTGGCCGTCTTCAAGTGCGTGCCCATTGGGTGGTCTCGGAACGGGCGGGCGGGCGGCCATTCCGTTTGTTTGTGTTGCTCGTGTGCTGTTTGCGTTCTGTTGAACGTTGCATCGTTTACCGAGTGTGTGCCGCCCACAGTCGGCCCAGGCTGGCCTGCACTGCGGACGGAGTTGTCACTTGACTGTCAGAAGTGGTGCGCGAGTCCAAATCGCTCCGGGTTGGAGGTTGACTTAGATGGTGTTCTCGTTTGTCTTGTGTAATGTATGCAGTGTTTTCACGATGTTAGCCTAAATGTAACATGAGCATAGTATTTGCATACAATCATAAATAATCGTTCTCATCTAGGATTCAATGCATGTATCGTAAGCATACACATCCATTTGACCGGTTAACGTGTGCTCCGTTTGATAACTCGTGCACCTGGCACGTTATTACGGTGCTCCTTTTCACATTTAATTCTATATCTTTGCTGTAACAACATTAAGTTGTGACTTTGCAGAATGTTCAACGTCCTCTTTGCATCGCTTTGGTAATAACATCCGGCGACGGTCTACCGGGCCGCTGCGGTAATGAAGCCGTGTCCACCCCCCCCCCCCCGCACGGACCGTTCTTTGCGGTGAGCGTGCCAGAATCAGAATATTTATTTCTCCTGCAGGAGGAATCCGATGAGCTATAAAGCTCTTTTTTTCCAGTCGGGGCGGGTAAGATCGTTACAACAACAAACAGTACAAAAACACGATAGGAACGCAAAGTACAAGAAAGGTAAACAAATCCCCCAAACACAAACAAACACAACACTAAGCCATCCCCATCCTACCAGACAAAGCCCACCGAGGCATTAACTTATTGTTCAAAAGCGACTTGGCCACAAATGATAGCTCAACAAAGCGGCCTATCATTTGGCCATTTATCGCAGCAAAATCATCTAAAAAGTGCCGACCGCTCTTCGCGGCGAGCGTGCCGACTGCCCGGCCCGCCCGGCCGTTTGATCTCGCCGTGCGTAGCGGCTTCACTCAGACGCGGTTCGTGACCATCCCCTCCGTCAAGGCCGAAGCAGCCACGGATCCTCGTTGTGCGTGGCTCGTTGTGCCGTGCGTGCGCGCACGCTTTATCTCGTCAAGACAACCTGTCTCCGCCCCGTTCACGCGCGATTAGCCGCACGTTCATATGCAAATTGACGAGTGCGGATTAAATGCACATCTGCTGGCCGCTGGCCATGTGGAGGTGGGCTGGGTGAGTCCCACAATAGGCGCTGCTCTTTGTAAGCGCTGCTGTTTATTTTGAGGGAGGTCGTTATGTTCCATCGTCCAGCGTAACCCGAATGCAAATTACAATAGCCGCTGTTCTCTAAACATAAATCACGTCTTGGCCTGAAGGTCCCTTGATCATGACGCCTCTCACACACACACGCACGCGCGCGCGTGGAGGATCCGTGCGGTTGACGCTGTCTGCGAGGAGACCCAAGAAGCCGATCGCTTCTTTGGATGAATGAGTTTAAATTTTGCCGAACATGACCGGAATATTTTACTGTGAACAAAAAGTTGTTAAATTAATACCAGACGTGTCCTTTATTGAACCGTGTAAGAGCCCGTGTAGAAGTTTAATTGCTTGCATGTCTCTAACAATGGGCTTTCATCGCTGGAAGCTGTAATTACGTGTAATATAGCTCCTGCTGTCTGCAGTGTTGCGGGTGGAGGGTGTCAACGATGAGAGGTTTATATATATAAGAGAGGGGATTCCCTTTGTAACCGACTTGATCCATGGGTGGCGCTTACCGCTAGCTCACCGCTCCCTCGTGCCCGGTGGATAGATCTTGACTTATGATCGTCATTACACGCCTGTTATGTATACCAGCTTGTTTGCCCGTCCTAGGATGGAAGCTGTAATATTTACGAATTTTTTTAGCAGATTTAAATTTAATGGCGGTGAATCTTGCACTAAAGTACGTCATCAAACACTTCACTGCAGTTCACTGTAGCACTGTATTAATGGCAGTGATTTTGCACAAAACTACGTCATAAAACACCTCAATTCATGTCACTGTAGCACTGTTTATAACTGACCTTCAATTTGTTCAAATTCACTGCTCTGATACTTTATTCTCTTCTGCTTTCAATCGCTGGGGTTGAAATAAATTTGAATTCGATACAATATCTGGAAAATCACCGAGAAATGTCTATTTTACCATAATGTAGAAGCATAAATTAGACTTACCTTTTGTCTCAAGTGCTGAAGAAATAAATAAAGACAGCAAATCCACTTTGTTGCTGCGTATAATTATTTGTTAAATTCACTTTCAATAAAGAAACGCCAAACTTAAAGCGAATTTGCCCAAAAAATATTTTCCGTTCGACCTTCTGCTTGAGTGTAAAAATCCACCCATTCATGAATATTCATGACGGGAGGTACGGCACGTGGAGTGACGTCACACGCGTTACACACAAACAGACATTCTTGGCTCATTATAGTAGTAATATCACACGTAAGGGCCTTGTACATATTTCCTCAATTTGTACTCCCAAATCATGCCCTAATATACCGGTATTTAAAGCTTAAATGTCACGCCAATAATGTAGCGGTTATGGCGGTGCTATTTATCTTCTCTAAGAATCTGCACTGATGAAAGGAGGCCTTGTGGATCATTGGAAATGTGGATAATATCGTGACGCGCAAAGTCGTCCTTTGAGATTTTACTTCGAAAGGGATTGAGCGTCCCTACCAATGCACATCTGTAGCCTGCACGTATCTCCTCTCGCTGTCCGTTCTCTCAACCTACCCTCTCTCTTGGCCTGGATGGCCTTGAATTTCTCAAACAACCACAAAGTATGTAAAATAGAAGTGCGTATGGCAAAAAAGTCATCGTGCTTTCGTTCGTCTCGGACCTCAATGATTTAAAGTAACAATTTGGTACATTTGGTGTTGGCTCCTTTGATTTAGCGCAAGGATTTCATGAGGGCACCACGCTTCACCGACATGGTTTGAATTTGGCAAATCTGGACCGTGACGCCGGCACACGACGGCCGACTCGTTTCGAGTGGCGCGAGGCGACCTCCGGCCTCCGCCGTGAAGCAGACGGCGCGTGGTGGTTTACGGTGAACACGCCGCACCGCAGCATTAACCAGGGCGGCCTGCCGTGGTACAGCCGCGAACCTCTGCAACGAGCGGCGAGAGCACTTCCGCTGGGCTCCATCACCCACCGTCCATCAGGTTCACAGAGGGGCGTCCGTAAACCCTGCGTCATCGTCGGTCCAGATCTTTCTCCCACCCCCAAGGTCTCTCATCCCAGCCGGACCTCCTCCTATCCCCACTTGTGCAACGTCCGCTTCCAGATGCCACTCTTTCGTCCACTCATTGTTTTTCTCCGTGAAACAAAGTTTAACTGTAAAGGCAAATTCACTACATCCTGTGACGGGGGTGGGGGTTGAACCCCACCAAGAAGCTTTAAGAATCCCGAAGTTCTGTAATGGAAAGTCTGGGTGATGATTTCACCGTGGATGACAGAGTTATGTTTCACAGGCCACGGTCACATGATGTAGCGATAATTTTAAGACCACGTGTAAGTTCGCTGGTGGGAGGGTTTAAGGGTGGAGGGCTGATGGTGTGCTCCGCTAAAAGACTTCCCTGCTCCGAATCCAGCTGACGTGAAACAGCGCATTTCCCACTCGTGTCCTGCGATACAATGCAAACAATACGAGGGGCAGCAGTGATTCATCCGGGCTCGAGTCGGGGTGTGATTGGCAGGGCGTTTACGGAAAATCGACTGCAGCACAAGCGCTGCCTCGTACATATTGTCCCCGTCATTACTTATTTTTTGTTTTTTGCGTAAGCGACCGATTGTAATCATTTTTCCCTACCCGAGATTCTGTGGGACTGGTAGTCCGCCAGTCGGTGTGGCTCAGCAGTGAAGCAGTTCGCCATGGACTCTGCGTGGACTTCGGGTTTTGAATCTTCCCGGTGATTTGTGTGGGGAATCGCCAAAGCGTGCTATTCGAAGCGCAATGGAGCGACCGTTAAAAACGCTGTGGTGACATTTTCAAGAGTAGGCCGTTGTTTGTGCGATATCCCAACTTGAGCACGTAAAAATGTGTCCGCAGCTAAATTATATATAATTACTCACTGATGTCACGTAAATATGGGCACCCAAGCTCATGTTTGTTCAAGAGATTACATCAAATGATACGTGTAGGAATATAATGAGAGCTTTGGACCAGATGGTATCGTGGGAATTGGCCCCTACGCTCTTATTATATTTTGCATTTGGCTACGGTACTCAAAGGCTGATGTTGTGACCATTTTTTATTTGACCAGAGCAAGTGTTCACGGAGTTCATGCTCGTTATGGTGCAAGACGAAATGCATTGTCTAGTGATGGCGCGTTGGCAGTTTGGCACAAGCAGACAAAAGAACAAGTCGGCACATTGCTACAACAGCAGCGTGTGGCCTTTAAAGTCGAATTAATCTCGATATAAAATCGGCGACTTTTCTGGCAGTGGCCATTCTTCACATCGCCCCAAACATCACCTCTCATACATTTAATTTTAACTTAAGGCCACAAATGCGCGCAGTGTGTTTGTATGAGGCTTTTAGGGGTCTCGTGATAATAATGTGAAGGCCTCTAGTGGCTTGAGGGTTCCACACGTGATTCAGTGCATATGTCGTGAACTTAAAAATCGATATTAATTGATGAAGCAATGCATCATTACACCCACTATTGGGCATCGGTTTGGCTTTTTGACCTCAATACCACGAGTGTGATTGAGCTGCGAGGTCTCCAGACACACCGAGACTAAAGGACATCGGTTTATTATCTTAAAGCCACACGTGTGTTTGTTTCTTTGACTAAATAAATAATCGTTCATGTTGGTCTGAAGCGTTCAGATAGATAAATGGGCCACGTGGCAAATCGTCAGAGTCCGTGGCTTGTGGTTGTAAGGTTCAGAGTTCAAATCCCAGTCGGGGGTCTGCTCAGGTCTTCTTGCCTACGGGGTTGATGAAGTGAGGACCAAGTTGTGTGTGGGTGGGGAAGTCACCGCTGGTTCTATGAAGAGGCTTGCGCCCGTCAGGGTAATGGGGAATTTCCACCACCGGCTTCGGGCTGTAAACAGGAGATGAGCAATTTGAAGAGGAAACCACCTTTAGCACAGATAGACGTTGACAATAGCTGCGGACGAAGATGCGGCCGTTGCTGCTGCCGCCGCCGCCGCTACTGGACGGCGATGATGAAGTGCAGCGGGGAGGGTGGTGGGCGCCAAACGCGGCGCTGGCGGTGGCGGCGGTGTCGGCGGTGGCGGTGGTGGTGGTGGTGTCGGTCCGTGTGTGGGGAGGTAGGAAACGGAGCGGCGGGGGAGCGGGCGGCACTCCATTGTTCCTCCTCCTCGTCGCCGCCCGCCAAAGGGATTTCCTGTTTGACCCTAAATGGACCAATCTGACCGGCCCTTCCTATAGGCGAGCAAGCAGAACAATTGTGGACGTCGTGGTTTTTGTGCCCGCGCCGCCTTGCCCTGCTGCTCGAGGGGTTGTCCGTGGTTTGAAGCTCCAGACATGTCGGTCTCTCCGTCTCACTTTTATTATTATTATTATTATGTTATTAATGCAGATCATTGCAGGAACGTTATGCTGGGGTGATCTATTGTTAAGCGTTTCCCCAGCCGCGCTTGCAGTATTGCTTACGAGTATTTTCTTTCCAGCTCGGATGACGTCCCCGAGGTTCCACACCGGGTGCTCGATTCTCACGTCGAGTTGGTGGAGTTGAGTCGAGTCACTGGGTGTTCATTTCAGGCTGAGCTGACCCACTTGAAGGTCACGCTAGGTACGCTGACCTTGTAACCACCACACCGACCACACTGCTCTCCAGCCACCTCGGCTGAAGAGTGAAAGTCAAAAGTTAAAACTTCAAAGTGCCTCCTTTCTCAGTTGAGCAGCAATCAGTGCTCATTGCCATCGTCAACCCAGGAGGACTGGGGAACATTCCACCTTCCTATGACGAGGGCCGGTTGTCACATTGGATAGCCAATGCCTTCTCTCCACGAGGTGGGTCTTTATATTACCCACCCGACATGATGGGCAGAGTTGACCCCAGCCAGACTTTAGAGATTGAGTGGAGCGGTCGGATGACAAGTCCCACTGCTGTGTGACCAATCAGCAAGCGATGGATGACAGCGTAAACTCCAACGCGAGATCAAAGTGCAAATGCATTGTTTCAGCCAGACCCCCCTCCTCTCTCCCCCCTCCAGCCCCCACCCCCTCTGTCCCCTCCCCCTCCAGACCCCCCCTCCTTCTCACAGAACTGAAAATCAACCCCCTTGCTTTGCTGCGGATGAATTTTTCTTACACTCGCACGTACGCATTTGTTCCCGCGCGGGCCAAAGGCCCCATTGTTCTGCAATCGCTCAAACAATGCGAGCTCATTGGCCTTTGTTGTGAGTCAGGGCAAACATTATGGTAACAAATTCTTCAAACAGATTTCCCGGCCACCTCCGCGCGACCCCATCCTTCTCTTGCTGTGCCCGCAGCATGTGCCGAAGGTCCCCGCGTGAGGGCTCTTTAGGTGAACCCAGCATTTGCTGAAACCACGGCGTTAAGATACACAGCGGCGCACTTCATCAGAAAGGACGACGTTTGCAGATTTGTCTTCACCAAGGAAACCTTTTTTCCTTAATGTGCTTCTTTTAAATGTTTGCCACACGTCACTCTCAAACAAACAAAGTGATAATGGGGGAAATTCTTGAAAGTTACGTGAAAATGAGTAGTAACCGTATTATTATTATAACATCTCAGCAGTGATCATTTTATTAACAATGTTTTATTGATGATAAAGTAATTAAGTTACGGCCTACTCTATACGTAATTTTCAAACACCGGCATTAAGCGATATCATCATTCTTCTGCAAAATTCGGTAATGGGAGTCGCTTTGCCAAAATGAGAGCCGAGAGCTCCGCGGTGTTTTCCGTCGTAACCACAATCAACGGCGGCGGTGCGGCTTAGGTAAATATTAGATTTTAAACATAAACACGGCAAACGTGTACGCGCATGTGTGTGTGTGCGCGTGTGTGTGCTGCACTCGTAAATACAGGGAAACGACCACGCTAAGAGCCTCCCACTGGGAGCGAAACCTAAAACGTGGCCGTTAAAGGGGTTGCATTTGTAGGAATAAAAATTATTTCAATGCGGGGGAAAAAACCGAGTAACCGCATTGTACAATGGCCCTCTCTTTATTAAGTAATAAGGCCATTGTGGTTGCAGGTGTAGAAGTTTCAGTTTGGGGTTCTGCGTACCGCTCCGTGAGTGAGTGCGAACGTCTGGAAGAATGGAAAGTGCGCACGCAGCTAGCTCTCTTAGCCTAGGAGGCGTCCTGGCGTGTGTTTTGTTGGGTCCAGGACACAACGGCGGCTGGGCGTTGGGTCTCCGTGTTTTTCAAATTAACTACAAATCGCTTCCATGCTTCTCTCCGCGAGTGATACTGTAACAACGGGGTGACTGGTGTTCGAATTAGGGAAATGCATTTTTTGTCTGACTTGAATTCACCGTCAACTACGCGTGTGCTCCGGGGCTTCACTGCGCCACTCCACACTCGCGACGAATAGGGGATTTGATTTTTTTCTTAATGAATGATGTCTCGTACGCATTGTCAGCTCAATGGGGTTTAAATAGCCAGGTGGGGCACTGCAACAGTGTCCCATATAGTTTGAGGACCAGACTATGAGTTTAAAAAAATAATCGTTTTAAAAGTGTATATGTCGTTTGTCTCTTTACCGTGATTCTCGAATATGTTGTTGTTAGGTGAGTAACTCTTAGTCTGTGCGCTCCAGTTGACCGGGTGAAACGTGGCCTAGGTTATTGCTCAATCCTGGCCAACTGGCCCAACAAACTTAATAAGTGCATGGATTTGTTTTCCATTCTTGAACTCACAAACAGCAGGGCCACGTATGTGTGTTCGCATCGCTGTTGAAGATGGCCGGGCCATATTTATTGCTCATGAGCATTTAATTGCATTTAATTTATAAAGTAAACTTTTTTTATGTACCTCTTTTTCCGAAGCGACCTGGCTTACCACAATATCATAGCTAAACGAAGTGTGCTGAGCACGTGGAAATTGATATCAGCAGCCAAACACTCTAAAGACGTGGTGATGTTGATTCTAAATGTTGAGGGAAAAACCGGAGGACCCGGAGAAAATGTCACGCGACCACGGGGAGAGAGACACGCAAACTCCAAATATACAGCAGGCGTCGGGGTCGGGATCGAAGCCACGACCTCCTGTATACCGAGCGAGGGAGATAACATCCCGCTACCGTGGGGAGATGCTTGGGCACCCAGGACTGGAGCCCATATCACAGATGCGTTGGCTCAGCGCGGTGACAGACATCAGCCTTAGTCCACTTAGCCACGCGGCCAGCTGACGTCAGATATCAGGGCTTACGTTGGCAGTGTTTTAGAAACACAGCCTGAAATATTTTGTTGCTGTCATTGTCAACAAATAGAGCCTCAATAACGGAGGATTTAACAAGCGTCGTCTCGGCCATTCCTTCTCTGCTCTGCAGATGAAATAATTGCCCCAAATGTTGACTTAAACGTCCTCTTTAGGTTGTAACTTCTAAGGCAGAGCTGTCCTGCATTTGTGAACAATGACAGTGATAAAGTATGTTTCACGTATATTGTCTAAGCAAGGATGAGCTTGGATAGTGCATGGATAGGCGACCACCATGTCCACCAGGTTGCTTTAGTCTGCTGCTGCTGCTGCAGGGCTAAGCGATTGGCAGTAGAAGGCAGCGCTGCAAAACCTCTTGCTGGACTGCACTTCTATGCTCCCGCATCTACGCCACCCTATGTTCACCAACTGGCACTGACCAGAGTGGTGAAGCGAGGTCAGTGTCACCCCCCACCGACTGCACGGCACGGGGGGTGGGTTCCTATCCAGCAGTGGATCGACAAAGAGCCGCGCGGCGCTCCGGCATCGGCGTGTGGAGCGTGCGGCACTGGCACAGACTTGAGCGGGGGCGGGGCACGAGACACTTTGGCTTGGAATGTAATTGACTGGAAGTATTCTTGAGACAGATGGCAGCCCCATTGGTCAGTGAGCTCACCACTGAGCCCCTCTGCACAGGGTCAGCCGCTCATTTCCCGCGCACATCTGATAACGCCTGCAGGGAATTACTGCGCAAATTTTATCCGTTTTTAAAAAGAAGCGAGGCTAAAACCCGCCGGAACCGAGAGAAGGCGAAACCAACTGCGGCCGTCACCGGCAGCATCAACCGGATTTGCAGCCAAGCAACTTCAAATGGCAGCTGTGTCAGGTGTGGCGCTGCCACATTACAGACCTCCGCTCTCAGCGTTGCATGTCGGCGTGTGACTGACTTTCTGTCTTCTCAAAAAAAAATAACCCTCTTCTTTGTTTCCCTTTGATGCACGCACACACCCCACTGTTCTCAGTCGCTGTGCCAAGTGCGTGCACCGTCGCACGCCCCGTCAACGTTTGACTGAGAGTACGTCTGCCGCTATGGGCAGGGATTAGGGAGACGTGTCGGCACCGCAGACATCGTCGCGCTGGCCTCACTCCAGCTCGCGATGGACGACGTTCGCACGGCCCGCGCCGTGCCTGGGCAAGTTCGCCAGGCGCATGGAAATGCATCCGCAGTACAGCGTTCCACGTTGATAACGCCCGGCTGTCAAAACACTCTGCCAGAGAAGCAGGGGGAGGGAAGGAGTGGGGAGAGATGGCGACTGGCAGGGAGATGGACGTGTACGCGAGTCTGTGCGTGTGTGCGTGTATATCATTGGGGGGGAGCAGTCGTGTAGTGGTTAGCGTGCTGCGTTGCAATCCCCGCTTATTACCAAAAACAGCGGTGAACATTGGAACCGGTCCCGGACCTGGCCGGAAACCCAAGTTCGATTCCCGCTCACGGCCACCGTCACCGGTGACGATTATCTGCATTGGTCCCGGGCCTCCTCTAGGTTGACTCAGCCTTAATGACTACCTGGAGCGGTGTGCAAACATCAGCACTGGGGAGACAAAGGCGGCCAGGCGTGGTGTTGCCGTCTGTCAAAGGCCGTATGGGGGATCTTTGTTCTTTGTGTATAAACGTATAAAGACACATGCACACACACGACCGCAGAAGGAGAAAAGAGTAAAGCACATGAACGCATATCCACAGAGGGAGGTAGGGAGCACTTCCCCCACACTTAAAACGTGTAAATTGCGTAGACGTTTCGTTTCCAAGGTCAGGCCGGGGTCGAACGAGGTCACATTCCGTGCACGTGGTTCCCGAGCTGCCCCCCTCCCCCACCCCTCACGGGTCCCATCCACCCAATGGGACCCACGGGGCCCCGTGGGCCCCATTCGATGAACAGATGAGTTCATCGTGTTGTGATTTGGGGAACGCGTGCCCAGCTGACGGGTGTCAGCAAAGAGCCGCGAAGAAACCGGACTTGCCGCACGATTCCCCAATATAACCCTCCTGGCCCCTGCGGCATCCCTATTCGAGATGGGTTTTTTGCCTTTCCAATTTCTGGACTGAGAATTTGGGATTAATTAAAACGCACATCCTCACGGTTTGAACGAAAAAAATGAACACGGCAATTTACATGCAAAGCTCCAGGCCGTTTGAAGGTCTTTGCAAAATTCCCGCAACCCCATCAAGAGTCGGTGCCCCTTTTTCACTTTGCTAAATTTGCCACCGAGAATTGTCCGTGCTGGGGTGTGTGTCCGAGCCACGTCCATCGCAGTTATGGTGGGGGGTCATGGCGTGTCGTTGCTCGGGCTACGCTCGCGAGCCTGTTTGCTCGGTGATGTCACCACAAGAGACTCGTCTAGACTCAACCGGTGACCTTCGCCAGTCTCTAACGATGTCCCGTTCCTTCGCGGAAGATGACGCAACCCAACAAATGACGAATTCCCTATCAGCCACGCCGATTCGTGTTGACATTGTCTGCGAGATGAATGGCTCAATGTGCCCGCCGCTTATATTTGTTTTGGGTTCTGAACGCTCCATTTTTTTTTGCTGCACTTTGCTTTGTTTGCTTTTGCTTTGGCCACTTTGGTGAGCCAGGTCACTGCTCTTGTGAGTGAGACTCACCCTGCTCTCTCGAGGTCCCACCTGGTTACAACAAGATCAACTTCGCACTTGAGCCACTTTGCCACAGCTCCACCCTTCCAGTGGTTATGCGTGGGACGTAGAGGATTTGCATTCTTTCATTGAGCCAAATCAGGACTTGATATGGCTCCACTTCACTCACGATGGCCGGCGTGCACGCGCATCCACAGGCGCTTGATTCTCATTGCTTCGGTTGCACTGTGTGCACGCACAGTACTTAATGTCTCTCATCTGTCTTGTACAACGTCAATATCCCTACGATAAAAATGGGACGCCATCTCTGTTGAAGGCCCTTCATCACCGGTGACAGTTGTGCTTGCTGTCCCAGGGGTGATCTTTGGAAGGTATCGACAAACACTGATTCTCACAATGTGATACTAATTTTACCTAGCCCAGAGAGATGCTGATGATGATGAGTCAGCTCTAGCCTTTATTTTTTCGGAATTACCAATGGAGCCTTGTCCTGGTGCCGCATTTTCACACGCACATTTACGTTCGATATATTTCCGTAATGAAAACCACACTTGGTAACGTTATCCCCAAACTTGCTGAGCATATATGTTTAAGGTTGCTTTGGGCCCGGAATGTGACGATCCAAACTGCCAATTGGTGCATTATTCAGCCTATACTCTTTAAAATCATTCATTCGTGTCATTGGGCCAAATGTTAATCCCCTTGGAGAATACCCACCGAAAACTAAAAGGCTGCGGACATGCTCGCCAGCTGCTGTATTAAAAAAACCTACGCTTCAGTGCGCTGACACAATTTCG
Source organism: Lampetra planeri (assembly GCF_965212315.1). Taxonomy (NCBI): domain Eukaryota; kingdom Metazoa; phylum Chordata; class Hyperoartia; order Petromyzontiformes; family Petromyzontidae; genus Lampetra; species Lampetra planeri. The sequence goes on along the minus strand of NC_136130.1, from coordinate 11,581,628 downwards.
CAGGTGCTGTTGATTTCCTCGCGACAAATAAATCATAATGACATTACCGCGTTTGGGCAGCGGCGCGTGAAGCCGCTCCCCGAGTCTCAACACCGACCTCCGTTCCCCAAAGCGGCGCCGGGTGGAACGCGCACTTACTCTCAGATTCCACTTCATTGAAACACAAATTAGCGGGAGTCAAACACGGATTTGGGGAGGTGGAGCCCGGGGGGGGAGGGGGCTGCTTATGGAATGAAAATTCCCTGGCGGCTCGTGAGATGCGGACGGACGTGCCGGCTGCTCCGAGCGAGGCCGCGCGCAGGCGGCTCCGCAGTGCGGGGGCACGGGCGCGTAAACCCTGGCGGCCGCTCGTGGGCGAGCGCATCCTGTTTCACAAACAGGACGCGGGGCGCGAATGTGCGGAGAGACGCGCGCGGCCGCCACGCTGCCGTTCGGCCGACACTTTCTACTCGGCGGAGTTCCCGACGTGCGGACGCCCCCCACCCCCCCCCAGACCCGCGCGGTTCTCCATCCCCGAGGGACCGCCCCACGGCACCCGCGCGGCCACCCGCCGCCCACCCCGTCTCTCTGCCCACGCCCGCGGGCGCTGCGAACACCTCGCCATACGGGAGGCCGCTCGGAGAGGGGCAGAGGGTGCGGGTGAAGTCGCTCCGTCGAGAGTCGCCCGCCGACTCGTCCGCGCGTGGCTCTGGCCGGGCTCGCCCGCCCGCCCGCCCGCTCGGCCCATCCTCGGCGAGCCGCGCCGTCCCACGGGCCCAGCGGCGCTCGGTTTCTAGCAAGCCGGCCGGCGCTGTTGGAAGCCGGCCAGTCGCACTTGAACCTGAGCCAAGTCTCGTCGGCCCGTCGGTTCCAACCCCCCGCAGACTTTGTCTATGCAAGCGCCATCGGGGCCCTTCCTCTTTTAAAGCCAGAGCCCGTCGGCTCACGCGGCTTAATTTCATTTTCGCAACGAGCGTGCTCAGTGTGGGGTTCCTGATTAATGTCTTGGTCAAGGAACGTTTCGTTTAAAAAAAAATAGTTGTCAGAATGCTTTGCAGCGAAGATCGGGTTTGGGTCATGGCGTGTTTTTCTTTTGCTTTTGCTCCGTGCGTCAGTAAACCTCTCCGCCAGCGGTTGCCTATTAAGGAAGAGATCGGATTTTGGTTTGCCAGCGTGGATTTTTAGAATTTTGGCACAACACGGTGTGCTCATATCTCTGAGACATCTCCTTATGGACTCGGAGTTTTAGTGGTTTACTTAAGCTCACGCGAGCGTCGGGCAGCGTTAATCGCCATTCTCAGTCCGGAAACAGTTGTGGGATTAGTCTTTCCAAAGGACAACAAATATGGACTTTTCACCAAGAGGTGTTCAACATTTGGTTCTCATTTTACCGACCCCACGGGGATGATTGGCTGAATTGGAAGCTGCTGCTACTACTGATCTACTGACTAAGCTTCATGTAGGCCTGCTGTAAAGATGTATTAAGATAAGCTGACAAATCCATTGGCCTCGTATCAAGATATTCCAGTGCAATCCCATTGTTTTGTTCGAATGCTCCGGCACTGCAATGCCTACAATGATTTCCTGCACTCGCATCATGGAGATCAGTCAATGCTCACAGAAGTAGTTGGGTGACTTTTAATCTGTGGATTAAATGGAGTGTATTGATTGGATGGGGTCTCTTCATTGGCGCTGATTGGCTGTACAAACCACTCGCTCATCTACGCATAACTAAAGTCCATGCAGTCTATGATGGTCACGGACTGAAACGTTTCCTGGTTTCGTAGATTGTTTTGTAGGGTGCCGCGATGGCGAGATGTTAACTACCTCACCTGGTATACGGGAGGTCGTGGGTTCCATACCGACCTTGGCGCCTGTATATTTGGAGTTTGCATATTCTCCATCCCCGTGGTCGCGTGAAATGTTCCCCTGGTCCTCCGGTTTTTCCCTCCACATTTAGAATGAAGGTTTGTTTCGATGATTTGGCTGCTATACATTTCCACGTGATAAGCCACTCCGTTGAGCAATAATTTGTGGCCAGGTGGCTTCTGGAAAAGAGTTATATAGCTCAGTGGGCCTTCCCTGGTGAAATGAAAATGGTCTACGTCTGGTGACATCAGCATAAAGTTCCACGAGATTTCCACCATTGGAACCTCATTTGGCAGTAAAAAATATGATAATTGGTTTTTTACCCTTCTATCTGGCAACAAAACTGACACCTTTTTTTACAAGGAGTCATGTTTACATAGACCACAATACCTGCAGTCATAATGCAAACAAAAAACATAACTCTGATAATGTGCACTGTCCTTGAAGTTGATTGGTCCACACCCGAGACAGCTTTCCTTAGAGCCTAGTCTCACATGGGTTGGACCAGATGACGCCAAAAGGCGTTGCAGTTAGAGGGTGTCCGCAAGTGTTCCCTCTGTGATGGCAGCGCTGAATCTTCCGCCGCGCAGACTGAAGGGAAATCGTACCGCGGCCCGGCTACATTCAGCATTCAATTTCTAATGAATTAGTCTCTTGGGAGTCGGTCTGTACCTCGTAGAGTATGCACAGTTGTAAGACGGAAGGCGCGAAGCGGAGTGGGGTCTGCGTGGCCGGAGTGTGCCGTGGAGTCGTCGGAGCCGTACCGGCGAACCACCGAGCGAGCGTGAGCGCACGCCAATCCTCGCCGGCGCTTTCACCGTCGCGCTTCGCCCTGTTTTGTGTCTCCCCTCCCTCCCCCCCCGGACGTCGTCGCGGCCGCCGTCAGACTTGTACCTGGTCCACTGGCCAGAGGGGCAGCCGCCCCCAGGCCAGAGCCGGCGGGAGCTGCGAGCGGAGACGTGGCGGGCGCTGGAGGAGCTCTACTCCGAAGGTACCGGCTCCGTCCGCGGTCCCCTCTGCGCGGCCACCGAGGCCTCGTCTCGCCGAGGGAGACGCGCGGGGCCCACGCGGCCATTCGACACCTCCGCCACCTCCGCCGAGGTTTTCGCGGCCGTGCCACGCAGCGCTCCGTCGCGCTGTTGCGGGTTCTGCCACGATGTCTGACGTTTCGCTCCCGAGTGCCGGCCGCTTCTTCGGGAACTGAACGTTGTCATATTAAATATTTGGCTGCTGCTCGGCATCAAGAGATATGGCTTGGACGGGCGACCTCCGTGAACGCAAGTTTGTTATAGGCCTCGGGGTTTACGTGATGGGCGTCATAGGTCAGTGCAGAAGCATCTGTTGTACTGTACTTCTACAGCCGCGGCTGTGGTCTAAGTGACCACGCATGCCAAGCCCGGCACGGCCGCTCCTCTGGTCCTCCGTGCAGGTGAGCGCTACCGAGCGTCGATGCGGCCTTGCGTTGCGACGTTTTGCCAGTCCCTAATGAGCGCGTCGGACGCGGGGGTGGAAACCGCGGCATCCGGAAAGAAACCCCCGCCGCCAGCGAGAGGGCAGCATTCTTTCAGGAATCCGCGTGGATAATTCAGCAGCCCCCTTGCCGCTGCTGTAATCCCATCTCCTGGATCTCTCGCAGCATGTGGGGAAATGTGGGCGATCAACGAACCCCTTTGCGGCTTCTGGGGGCGTGCGGCTACCGCGTCCGGCGCTAATGATTAACGTTGATGCCCCACTGACAGGGTCCTGTCGGTGAGTGGCGTTGCCTCGAGGGCCTGGGGTTGGGCGCGGATTTGCGGCGGTGCTCCCTCGTGACGCAGCGCGCTCTGAAGTGGGGTTGGGTTCCGTGGCCGCTGGGAATTTGCGGGCAGCGTGTGGGGGAAGCGCGCGAGAGCGCGAGGGAGCTGTGAATCTTGGCAGTGCACCGCACTGCTCTCCGCGCGCGTTTTACGTTTTGCGCACCGCACGTTCTTCGGCGTGATGTCCGACGTTTCACTCCACGTGCTGGGAGCTTCTCCAGGTAGATGGAAGAAGTTCCTAAAGAAGCTCCCAGCCAGGACGAGGAGTGGAGCGTTGGAAATCGTGCCTGCCGAACAACACGCGATGCAAGCCGAAGTACATCGTAGAGGAACTTCTTCAGTTACGGAAGAAGCTCACAGCACAGGGAGTGAAACGTCAGACAGCGTGTCACATGACACGCGTTATGACCCGAAAACACATTGGAGAGGTGTGCTGCGGCACAACCCTGTGTCTGTGATAGAGCACCGACTCGGTCAAAAGGTCATGAATTTAAATCTCTATCGCAGATCAACTCAGCCCATCATCCTATCAGTGTTGATAAAATGAGTAACAATTTGTAGGAAGTCAGCAGTGGTTTTTCCTCTGGAGAGACCGGTCCCCATCGTGGGAATGTGAAGTGTCAGCATTTTGCTCAGGATTGGAATTGGAGATGAGCACTTTTCAGGCGCGCGTTTAAACACGGGTACAATTTGACTTGGACGGCACGCTACATCATACTCAATCTCGTACCATTATTACGTAAGCAAAGTGAATTTACCGAACGTGAAATTTAATTGAAATCAAATCCCCAAAAAATAAATTGGAATGGAAAAACAATTTCAAGCATGAGTGACACTGTGCAGATGTCTGTGCGTGGGTTGTGTATGGCCTGGTGGTAGAACACTCGCAGACACCGCCTCCAGTTCCGGTGATTTTACGCCCTTGCGTGCACCTCGCCTCGGCCCCACCGGGCAGCGGCAACGCTTGACCCGAATTGTGGGGGTCAAACAGCCGTGACATTTACCAGCCAGCCATACATTTACCCTCCCCCCCCCCCTCTACGTTCCTTCTCGCCGTGCGCTCTCTTATCTCTCTGCCATCTTAAACGCAGCCCTCGCCGCTGCCGCGGCTTCCAAGATGTGCCTCTGCCTGCACATTCAGCCTCTCCGTTTTATGTCGTTTAGTGGGACACTGGAGCGAGGCTGGCGAAGTCATTCTTAGGGAACGTTAGGTTGCACGTTTGCTTTGTTTGCATCGGGGAAACAAATAGCTCCCCTGCTATGTAATAGCCAAACAAAAGCAGTGAGGTGCAGAACGCACCAGCATTGTGCCAACCCAGGCACGTGGGATAGGCAGTGCGCAGCTCATCAGAACTTTGTTAATATTATTATAATTCAATAAAATGGGCAAAAATGTGTTTTGTGGTCACTTGAGGTTTCTCATGAACGGCCAATCGCACGGTAATTGCCTGGCTGCAATTGAAGCCTGGATTACAAACGGCCCTGGTTACTCTGTAGGGCTTCATATTTTTCACAAATTTCCTAGGACTGTGCCATGTTCTCACTCTGGTTGTTTTCTGGAACCAGTCACGAGAATAAAGCAGTATATGTATGTGTGAAAAAATCACCACCGGGCGTCATATTTCTCGGTTTATTTTACCGCTGCAACCTCCCGACTACGCTCGCAGCTGTGCATACACGCCGTTGGATCACCCTCCGCTCGCTCGGCAAAACTCGCCTCGAGGCTGGTCGTTTTTGTTTCCGCGGTGCATTTGACCGAGCTTAATATCATCCACTCATTGCAGACGAGGGCTTGATTGTACCTTGAACTAGATGCAAGATTTAAACCTCAACTCCGATGTTGATATGTGCACGTGCAGCTCTTTTGGCCATAAACTGCTGGATGGGTGTCTCCCTAATTGGCCGTACGTGGATATAAACTTCCCAAAATACAGGGTGCTTAAAAAAAATGTTAACACTTAAATGGGACTGTCGTTTTTAATGTAAAAAGAAAGCATAATGCACTGACATTAAAACAAATGCATGTTAACAGCTTCATGCCTGGAATCTTCTCCAGGTGGTCTCCAGAGCCTGGAGGCACATTTCTTGCGGTATTGTTGCAAATTTTCAGAAGTGTAAAACATTTTTTAAGCACCCTTTATATAAGGAATTCCCTAAAAAATGTTCCTGCCTGCCGCGGACAGGATCAGCTTAAGCGCGTGCCGTCGGGCGACATGACCAGCAGCGTTTGGCAGGGAAACGCTCTTCTGGGTGCAAGTGCACTACTGTTTGTGTCCTCGTGCTCCGAGGACTTCATCGACATCCGCGTGGATTTTGGCTTTCCTGCATATTTCTAATGCAATTACCGGCAGCTGTTTTCCCTGCGAAATGTGTCCATCGCTTTAATTGCACGAAACCCGCGCCAGCACCACACACACACACACACGCGCTCACGATGAAGGCTGCCCCGCTAAAGAGCTGACGATCAGTCGGTGGTTTTCAGCAGCGCTTGGGTGGCGGCGACGGTGACGGCCAAGGGCATCCGACCCTCCAAGCCCATTACCCTCCAGCTGCCAAGTGCCGTTTGTTTAGTGGGGGTAGGGGAGTTGCTGGTTGGTGCCACTGGCCGCTTCAAAAGTGCCGCTGCGCCCACTGGGCAGGCCGCGAGAGAGCGGCCCGGAGCACCTGCCCGTGGCTCACAACAACTCCAACAAAGCCCCCTTTGAGGCTGCGTTGTGTGGCAGCAGCAGCAGCAGCGCTGTATCCAGGGGATTAGTGGATATTAAATGACTGAGGCACTCTGATGGGGGCAGCTGAATTCATTAAGGGCTTCCAAGCACCTGGGTGCAAACCATCTCTGTTTGCAGCAGGAAATGTGCTGCCATTTTATTTTTTGTGTTCGTATTTATTTGACGAATTGTTTTTGTGTTTTTTTTAATGTTTTAACTCCAATTGTGCTTCAGGCTTTGTGTCATGAGATCAAGCAATTTCCATTGGAAACTCTTACAGCATTAGAGCATGGCCCATGGAAGATGATGTCAAGGGACTACTTCTGAGGTCCCTTTAAGGGACCCCTTATCCACACGATTCCTTCTGTACTTTCCCATGCACCGTGGGAATCAAAGTCCATTTTAATATTTCATTCTCGAAATTGTAAATGTGCCAAATTGAGTGAAAAATGAAAATAGAATGTTTTTTTTTGTATGAACTAGTTAGTGATCGAGCCGATACCATCAACTCAGTTTAGTTGGGAGGCGATTTTAACCACAGGTAACTGTGATGGATTCAAAGCCATCATCCTCAGTGCTGTGACTCAGAGCCCGTCCAGCCACCCATTGTACATTTCATAAATCAGATTTAAAACTTTTGACTTAAAACTTTCGTGACTGCAGGGATTCATATTCTTGGTTCTTTCGGTAAAGTCACGTAGATAGTAAATAAAATAAAATAATAATTTTTATTTATTTAAATTTTTATTTTTATTTTCTATCTACGTGACCTTACCGAAAGAACCAAGAATACAGATTTTAAACGCTCCGATTGCGCGGCGAATGTGTACGATGCAGGCAGCGTGAACGTGTCGTGCATCCCAACGTTTGTGTCCTTTGCATAAACGTGATAAACGCGAACATTAGTGACTCCCGGCGCTGCTGTTGGCCGCGCTTATTGCCGCGCTCAAGCAAGCGCTGCGTGCGGGGGACAGGGGCCGAGCCTCGCGGCTACAGCGAGCGTGGCGCTGCACCTGCCGCTGCTGCAGCGATCGAGTTCCTTCTGCCGAGCAGCGCCAGCGTGCGGCATCTGCCACGCTCGTTTTTTTATAACTTGGCAGCGTTGTGATTTGTTTGGGCGTCTGTACGAATGTCGTGCAAAAAAAAAATGTGGAATGCTCTACCGTGCTGAAATGAGCTGGCGGGTGGTGCTTTTCTCCTTGGGTGATTCTTGGTTGTGGCAGAATGCTGGAAATTCCATGTTTCTATGATAGGGAGCAGTATTTCTGGTACGTGACTACTATAATCTATATCTACAATCAGATCTTAACCGATTAAATCAGGCTTGTTGAATGACTTATAGAATGCAATACAATTCCTTTATATAAGATCAGCTGATAGCCTATTTACAATAAAAGTCTCATTACAAAGGGGGACTTGGGTTAAAATAAATACGTCGTCACAGCACACACTAAACAAATCAAAGCCCAGAGTTAAACATCACAACAGGAAATATACCAGAAAATGCTTTACAGCGTGTTTATGTGTACGTACACAGGTCCATTGCTCAGCTGCGCAAGACCACGTGTTTACGCTTGTGCGTGCTTTCACATGGCATCTGTTTGCGTAACCAGGGATTATGAAAATATGATCCGCGCACACACGCGCGCGCCTGTACACACGCACACACGCGCGCACGCACACACTGTGTCGCAAACACACACTCACACACACTTGTGACGCTTGTGGGAATAGGTGAGGGGCCTCGACGCCACCAACTCCGGTCAACACTTGCCGCGCACTCAGGCCTGCTGCCTCCCCAGTGCACACTGTGCTGGCCCGCTGCTCACGCTGGGCTGGGCCCAAGTGTCCGTGTTGCCATGGTGGCTCTCATCACGTTGGTGAGTGTGGATCAAAGGGGAGGGGAGGCCCAGGAGACAGTTCAGATACCCGTCGCCACTGTTAGCCGTGGATGGGAATTGAACTCGGGTCGCCGGATTCATAGTGCGGTGCGCTAACCACTGCGCCACCGCTTGCTCCGTTAACTTGACCCATGCTTTCAGTGAACTTAATTGAGATGTGTTTGCCAATTCAACACAAAACCACTTTTTAAGTTAGCGTTGTAGGCTGTAGACGTAAGTGATGTCAGCGAGGATCTGTCCCAGTTGTGCAAAGAGATTGTACACCAGACACTCGTTACAGGCCCTGTCTACTTACGGACGGCCTGTGCCAGACTACCCACTGCTTCTGGGTTTTGAAGACAGTTAAAGTCTACAAACGAAGCGTTTATTTTGTCACTTGTTTATATGCGATTATGAGTTAGTGCGACATTGCTTAATTTCTCTTACAGTGTCAATGAATCACGGCACTTGCTGACGTCCATCTGTCACAGCTGTGATGTGGGTAGCGTTGTTTACATGGGAGCCACCGCTAACGCTTAGTGGCTTAAACTTTTAAATACACGGTTGTGACAGCAGCTAGAGATACACCTGTAACATAGACACACACCTGCAACCTAGGGACGGGGGGTTGGCGGATCACGAGCCACGGTGATTGTGGCCACTCGACGTTAGTATGACGAGTAGGCAGGTTCGCCTCTCCGTATAGATGTGTGAGCGTTGTGTCCATCGATATGCGTAGAATTTCTCCAGGTGCTCTGGTTTCTTCCCCCACGCGTAAAGTACAAATGATGTCATTGGTCAAAAATGACAAAGCGTGATCTCCCCGGAGTCTTCCGGATAAGTGATTCAGAAAAATGTTCAGAGTATTAAATACAGATCATTCTTAGTGCTCCCTGGTGGAGCAGACGGCCCGGAGTCCACGGTTTAATTCCCACTCATGTCTGTAAACTCATACCAAATAGCTACGGTGGTGGGGGCTGGGGGGGTTTGGACTGCAAACGTGAAATCGTGGCTCTCTCAGAGGACACCCCACGCACTGCTCGAGCACGGGACGGGCCCCAGCTCCCGGGGCCGCTGCTCCTCGCCGTGTCGGTGGCCGCGTCCGCTCCACCGGGTGGCTGTGACCCCGCGTTGCCTTCGCTAACGGCCGCGTGCGCGTGGGAGTCGAGTCATGTGCTAACTATTTAGGCATTTGCAATAACATTAGTTTTGCCCCGGAGGCCCTCAATAATGCATTTCTTCTAATAATGCCCTCCTTTGTGGGGGCGGCGCGGGCGTCCGCCAACTCGGGTTACACCACCTCCAGAAAGCGCCGCTGCCGCTGCCGCCGCCGCTGCTGCCCACGTGCGATGCGGAGGAAATGGCAGAGCGCGTGCTCGGCTCGCTCGCGGGGGTGCCGTGAGCTCGTGGAGGGAGGGGGGCTGCTTGTTGAGTCGGGAGCCTTGGGGGGCTCCCTCGTCTTGTGTGTTGTGGGGGGGGGGGGTCGTGCAATGTCGACACACGGTTGGGTTGTGCCACCTCTAAGGTGCGACACCACCGAGGGGCCTCTATGAGGCAATGAGAAAGGCTGTATCTCACAATCCCCGGCGAGGGGAGAAGCGCTTGCGGACGCGTTGTTCTCGTGACACGGCCGAGGGAGTTTACGAGGACAGATTTCCCAGAGAGGGCGACTTCAACAAAGAGGAACGGTCCTGGATAAAACCCCAACAGGTGGCGGCACTAAAGGCAGCACACAGGGGCCCAAGCACGCCTGTGTGCTCTACACCTGTACGCGTGCTGTACACCTGTAAGTGCTCTACACCTGTACGCATGCTGTACACCTGTAAGTGCTCTACACCTGTGTGCTGTACACCTGTAAGTGCTCTACACCTGTACGCATGCTGTACACCTGTAAGTGCTGTACACCTGTAAGTGCTGTACACCTGTAAGTGCTGTACACCTGTAAGTGCTGTACACCTGTAAGTGCTGTACACCTGTGTGCTGTACACCTGTAAGTGCTCTACACCTGTACGCATGCTGTACACCTGTAAGTGCTGTACACCTGTACGTGTGCTGTACACCTGTAAGTGCTGTACACCTGTAAGTGCTGTACACCTGTAAGTGCTCTACACCTGTGTGCTGTACACCTGTAAGTGCTCTACACCTGTACGCGTGCTGTACACCTGTAAGTGCTCTACACCTGTACGCATGCTGTACACCTGTAAGTGCTCTACACCTGTGTGCTGTACACCTGTAAGTGCTCTACACCTGTACGCATGCTGTACACCTGTAAGTGCTGTACACCTGTACGCGTGCTGTACACCTGTAAGTGCTGTACACCTGTAAGTGCTGTACACCTGTAAGTGCTGTACACCTGTAAGTGCTCTACACCTGTGTGCTGTACACCTGTAAGTGCTCTACACCTGTGTGCTGTACACCTGTAAGCGTGCGCAGTAATTAAAGCCTGCGACGGCACCGCGTCGGCAGAGTTTGACAGCACCGCCCTATAACACCTCGCCACCTTCGCCGTTGCAATGAGAACATCGTCACGGCCATTGCCGCCCCACCTCCTTGTCGCCGTTGCTCGGGGTCGACGTTGGCCATACGGAAGAAGAAGAAGAAGACATGCTGTCTCAAGTTGCTGTTGTTGTTGTTGTGTTTCTGTGTAAGAGCCTGTGACTGCATCACCAGCAGTACCTCTGCGTCTGTTTGTCATTTTGCCCGTCTTCTATCTTGTCCGTCCTTTCTCTTCATCCACCCGCCCGTGCACCTCTCTCCGCACAATGCCTATTTCAATGCGACCATCACTAATGGCAAGCACGTGAGCATGCCGATGTTGTAATTATGAAAGCACCTGCGAATACCCGCACAGCCGCGGCGTTCTGCAAGACCCAGGCTCATGCGTGTGACGGGAATCACGGCGCGGCGTGGGATGTGACTGATGTGTTAGTGCTGTGGCTGATGATGTGTTAGTCTTGTAGCTGATGATGTGTTAGTGCTGTAGGTGATGTGTTAGTCCTGTAGCCCACGGCTACAAAGTGCTCATGTGCAATACAACCCTGCGACACAATTCTCTTTTATGCAGCGCTCCGGAATAAAAAAAAAACACAACTTAAAAAAATCCGTTGGCCAATTATTTCGGCTGAACAATAAGCCAACTCAAGCACGTAATATGTTGTTTTTTTGTTATTTTTTATTTAAAAAAGATTCAATTATGCCAGCATTCTTGATATGGTTTGTAATATAGTTCCAGAAGCAGGCACTTTCATTGTTTATGATTGGAGGAATTTCCAAATGGTCACCAACCGAGATAATCGGAGGTGCGGGGAAAGGACAACAAACTAAACACAAAAAAGCAGTTGTCAAGAAATGAGTTCTCATTCTAGAATAAAAAAGGGGATATCTCCAGTGGCTTCATAATATCTAAAGCCACGCAATATGGGGGGACAACCGTCTGCACGGATGCAATCGCAGTCCCGCTCCGCTCTCCTGCCTTGTCTTAGTCAGCCACCGACAAACCGTTGGCCGCTCCGCGCACACTTCCCTGCGACCCACCAACCCTCGCCGCCAAAGCGTCGCGGGCGTGCGCCAACACGCTCGGGCCACATTGAGGGGGCAACCGGTGTAGCAAAGAGTGTGAAGGGCTCACGGTTTTGACGCAAGATAATCTTACCGTGTAGGGTAAGCATTCATTTCCCTCAATTACTGTGACCGCCGCTGTTGAAATGCCCTAAGTGAGAGTAATGTGCGCTTTTTATTTTGACGTGGCCTCATACTTTTGGCTCTCCTTGGAGGAACACTTCAATCGTCTAATTTTCATGACAAAAAAGTAAAAAAAAGTGGCTGGGCATGGTTTGAGCCGTTACGCAATGCAGCGCAGGATAACTCGATTTGTACGCCTGGCTGCCAGACTAAGAAGCGGGTGGCACGTTTGCGTTGAGTGTTCTCCTGCTGCGAGAAAAGCCACCCTTCACATTATGGAATTAGGCAATTTGATGCAGTAAATGCATTTCTTTTCCACGTGAGTTTGCATCGAACCAGACAGCATGCTTTACAGATGTCATTGTCCTCGGATCACCGCTAAGATTTACGGACAGCCTTCAACTAATGTGCATCATCATAATCGTCAGCGGCATTATTGTCTGGCTTGCACTACAGCTACAGCAGGTCACAGCTGCCTATGTAGTAATCACAACGCCCTATTTATTAATAACCTAGAAAAGCATCACTGAGCTTCGTGACTCTTTTTTGAGAGCGTCCATTTGGAATGCTCACAGACTCAGAACAGCCTCTCTGGAAGACGACATCACACAACGACTTCTGAGGCCCTTTCCGCCGCATTAACCTTTCACTCGTGCCCTTCATTACCGACGCCTCCGCTGACTCACCTGCTGCCCGGGTCGGCCCTGTTGGCCTTGGGGGGCAGCGGGAGGCGGCGCGGTGCCGCTCGCGCCGGGGCGAGACAAATCGGTTAAACACGGCAGCCCAAACGCGGCTTTAATACATATGAAAAAAAAACGCGCCATCGTGCTCGGATCGCTCGAGCACATGGTCCCGGCGAACGCCTGGGAACGCCGCTGGAGCGGAGGGCGGACGAGCGGGTGGGCAGGCGGACGAGCGGGCGACCCCCGGGGTGACGCCTGCGCGACTCACGGCTGCTTCACACAAGGGGCTCCGCACCAGGCGGGGCGCGGGGCTCCTCCGCTGGGGGTCCCCGGGCGGCGGCGGCGGGGCGGCCCGCGTGGTAACAGCAGATGGGCCCGCGCGGCCGGCGACAACACGCGTCCCATTGGCCGATTCTCCAGCGGCCGCGGCTGTAGAATTCATTGAAATCCCACGCGGCCAACGGTGCCGATGGGGACTCGGAGCCCCCCCCCCCTCCCTCGGGCCCCGCACGACGGTGCCGCGGAGACCCTGGCGGGTGCCCTCCTCCCCCTCCTGTGTGGCCGAGCCCGCCGGGCCGCTCAGGTGGCCGTGCGCCGAGCACGCGGCCGCGGGGATTATGACGATAATGATGATGACGATGCAATTTGTAGCACGCGCACGATTTCCCGTGACACGTACAGTCGTGTCCGTGTGGTGCCAAGCTCGGTGATGGACATTGTGAATTTGTACAGGAAATTATTACAAAAGGAAAACATATCTTCTGTGAAAAACAATTCTGCTTCTTATCTTGAAAACGTGTGAAAGCAAGGTCCCGCGGTCAGCACCAACATTCCGCTTCGCATTTTCTTTTTTTTACAATTGTCCCAGAGCAAAGCCAATTCACGGGCAGCGTCTTCGTAGCAACAGAATAAACCCCCAAATGATGCCCTGGGACCACTCGGGCAACCACGGTGGACTGAGCTCTTAGTTCACGCACTGGTAAAACTTTCCTATTGAGTTGTAACTGGTTCGGCGATGAAGTGCGCGCCAACCAGCTTGGCTATCATGTGCAGGTGTAAAGCGCAAGTCTAGCCCGCCTCACCCTTCCTCGTGAACTCTCCCCAACCTTGGCTGTGCTCACAGAACGCTTCGTCGGACTGGCTTGGTTCGCTTAGCTATCACGGCCACAGTTTCTTAGCGATGTTATACATTCATCCCTTTTTCGCGTAGATCATCGTGTAAAGTTCACATCTGCTCGGACGGGACGCCAGAGCTCGACGTGTAACTGAGCAACGTGGCGAGCGATTAAAATCTGCTGCCCGTTGAGCCCTGCTGCGAGGTGCGACGAGCCGGGCGCATTAGCGGTGCGCGGCTCCGCCGGCTCCTCGAGAGGCTGGTGCCACCAGGGGAGCGCTTGGCACGTGCTCGCCAGGACGGCGGCAGCGCAGCGGCCGAGCGGTGCGCTCTTCTCATCTGGGGATCGAGTTTGCTCTTGAATTCCTGGAGCGCATCTGTTATTTTCGTGGGGAAATTTACAGAATAAATCATTGATGAGGATAATTAATTGGGTACGTTTGCCGTTTGAGCCATTTGTGGTGCGGTGCCGGCGATCATCACGAAGGCGCCGCTGTGTTTCACAGGCGCCATCGGCCGTGGTTTCACAGTAGGGCGGCGACGGTGCTTTGTGCGATCCCAATTTAGTAATTTGCAGTGTAATATTTAAAATCTGCCAAATCTGGATATGTCTTCATGTTTTCCAATCTGCAGCAGAATATATATACAGTATAACACAGTCATGTAATAAATATATTTTAAGGGTCAACAGTTTATTTTCATGAGAAGAACATCGCTGCAGGAGTACAGGGGCCATAGGTCGGCGTCTGGAAAAGCCATTCCCATCAGAACTCGGCTCCTCTCTTTGGGCAACTCCCGAGTCACGGTCTCGGACTCCTGGGCAAATTTACAACCTCCTTGGCCACTGCGGCCACACCGGGGTTGGGTAGACAGCGGGGGAGGGTGAGGGGAGGGGGAACTTTTATTGCACCCCCCCCCACCATTCCCACCACATTTCCGTAACGCCCCACACCTCCGTGCACCAATCTGTTGGAAAAATTTGCGTGATAAACAGCTCGGCTTTGAAACCCATTATAGCCACCCTCCCCCAACCCACGGCCTTTATTCTGCTCCTTTGTTCGTTTTGGGCAAGGCCTTTACAATCTGCTTGCCGGTTGAGGCGGCCCCCCTTCTCCGCTCAGTTATTTATACGGATTGCGTGTGGCTCTGCCGTCCACTCCTAAGCAACTGCACCGAAGCACAATGGCGGCCTTTGTACGAGCTGAATTCCCTGGAATCTGTACCGTTTCGCAAAAGGCCAAGCGTTTGGCCAGCGCGCGCGAAGCACCACTGCATTGGCCCAGCGGTGAGATCGTCCGGAGCGAGGTCGGGCACGCGCTGTCCGGCAAACGGCGTCCCCGTTACCTAAGTGGCACTGCCCGCTCCGAGTTGAGATATTGAAGACGATGTCATCAACTCGGAGAAGCTGACCTTCACCATGCCGGTGTCGTCATCCAGAATTGATGAACTTGTGGGGAGAGTTTTGTAGACTTGTATTTTACCAAGCACGGGAGGAATATATGATTTTTTTTTACAAATATCACCGGATGAGCGCTGGGAGGCGGGACGTTGCAGCGACGTGATTGTAGGCAAAGTGACAGCGCAGCATTGTGCACTTAGCAGCCGGTGCGCTCGCTCACAGCTCGGCACCTTCGATCGTTTGATCATTCCGCTTGAGCTGACGAGCAACCTGCATTAGCGCCGCACGCCTCGGCGCTTCTCAAGAGGCCGGTACCAGCGCACACTCGGCACGCGCGGACCCACGTCACGAGCGAGGGGCCCGCCGCTCGGCCCACTCGACACTGGATCAACGTAGATGGAATTTGCAGATTGCTCCTGCTGCCCAGTGATTGTATTGAGTGTCCTTAGCGTATGCCATCTGCCACAGAGTGGACTTTAACTGCTTCGTGATAGTTTTTTTCCATTGAGTTCCAATGCCACGTCTCAAAAATACTTTTCATACGTGGACAAAGATTACCGCGACTTAATCCCGACGAGATATGTAGCCGCCCCTGTGTAAGTGTTATTGCGAAGGTCTCGCGCGTGATGTAACGGATGAACCTCAATGGGCCGGTTGCCATGGCTGAATCAAGGACGTTGAGTTGAACCTCGCTGTGCGAGTGCGCGTCCACGTATCGCGCCGTCGCCGTGTGGGACAATCGTGCGAGTAGTGCGTCCGTTACCTCCGTATCGCCCTTAGATTAACATCCTCGGCGAGACAAACAGAGTCGGGGGGCGAGGTGGGAATAGACGCACGACTTTTTGCGTGCGTAGGCCATTTCACAAAAAACTAAATCTGAAGTGTCGCTTCCTTTGAGCGTGCGGCGACAAGAGAAGGAACGCCGTGTCCCTCTCCGCTTGAGTTGCGGCCAAATTAACTCCGAACCCCATTTATTTTGCCGCCGCTTGAAAGGAACGCGCCTGATTTAATAAGCGTGGGCGGCGCTGCCAAGCGTCGCGACGCGGCCGTGTGGCCCGGCGGTCTCCCTGCGCACTTTGCGTCGCGGTCGGCGGCGACTGGGCACGGTTCTGTGCGACTGCCCGGTGATGAATTTGGCGAGGAATGGACTGTTTACACTCCGTCTTCAAAGAGCACCGCTCGCAGGGCCATGTCGCCGTGTGCCCGGTTTTATATAATAAAAAGGTAACGGTGCAGCCCCTGCGATTGCTAACTCCGCTGCTGGCGGAAGGGCCTCCACTCAAGGGAGCTCTGGAGAGCCCCTCTAGAGGGTGTTGGGCCTACTCTTCCACAGCTGTCCAGATGTCTTTGAGTAGGTGGGAGTGCCCACGCTTCACCGCAGGCGAGCTGTCGGGAGCACTGTGGTTTACTGTTCATGTTTACAATGCAGGGTGACACGGAGTGGCGGGTCGGGGGGTGGAGAAACGTCCACCGTTGTGTCTGCTGCCCGCGCCGGGAGGTCGAATCGACCGGGCGACCTCTGGATGGCAAGCCCTGTGTGCGCTGACCGTTACTCTGCGGCGGTTGGAAAGTGACTTCCAACTTGATTGCAAGCCCATTCGGGTGGATTAAAATGAGTGCCACTTTGTGGGACGTCAGCCGGGATTTTTCCTTGTGAGGAATTGCCCCTCCCCCCCCCCCATTGCTCACTTCAGCAAGGACACTGGCTTGATGTGATGTGGGCATCGACCTCTTCCGTTGTGGCCTCCAGAGGTCTGCCTTGACAGGTGCCTGTGAATTATCACCTGGGATGCGCCGTTCTCATC
Organism: Lampetra planeri; assembly: GCF_965212315.1. Taxonomy (NCBI): domain Eukaryota; kingdom Metazoa; phylum Chordata; class Hyperoartia; order Petromyzontiformes; family Petromyzontidae; genus Lampetra; species Lampetra planeri. The sequence continues at coordinate 11,564,714 of NC_136130.1, read as the reverse complement.
AAATCTCAGAAGCTCAGCAGGATGGAGCTTGGATAATGCCTGGATGGGCGACCACCGTACACAATACGGGGAGCTGTGGGGCTTCCTTTGCAGCAGGAAATAGTGTAGGACCTCCATTGTTGTACTGTACTCTGCTCCGAGATCTATACTCCCCTCCCTCAGCAATTCCCACTGAGCAGAGTGGCGAAGTACGGTCGAGTCAGCCCCACGTGCCGCACGACTGGACGGAGGACGGCACCTCGTCGTAATTCTTGTGAGCATTGCCCGACAACAGAACATTTTCAGTGGGCCAGTGCGTCCGATGAAAACATTATCGCAGGTACAATTCTCTGTTGTGTCACCTTGGCGAAGAGCGAACGGCGCTCGCGCCTGCGGAGACCCGTGACGGTCGAGCGTTGTGAGGTGACGGCACTCAGAAGATACCGGGCTCCGGACAACGCTTCCTCTCGTCGGTTCTCTCGTCCGGCTTGAGACGAAAAAACAAAGAGCGGAAATGTGTGCGGAGTGCATCCTTCCAGTCTGGCCCAGTCACAGGGCACCAGCATCCCCGGTGAATGATTTGAAGAAAAAAAACATGCGTCAGCTGCTGGTTCTCTTTATTTGTTGTACGTACGCACGTTGAACTTCGTTCGCACCCTACGTAGCCAACCGTGGCGATTCGGAGGTGCGGGGGAAGGACGGCAAACCGACACGCAAAAAGCAGTTCTGAAGAAATTAGTTTTCACCCTAGATGATTTAACAGTGCATTGCTCCAGTGGCTTCCTAATATTGGAAGGAAGAGCGTTCCAGACGGCTGCTGAAGCGCATCCGAAGGAGCGCGATGTGGAGACCGTCTCCTTTGTTCGACGGCCAGCAGCCAAAAGCCGTTTTGGCGAGGATGAGCAGCGTTCGCGTGGTGATGGTTTACGCTCCCCGACGAGGTCGGCGAGGCGGTTTTCTTATTCTAGTTGAAGCGAAGAGGACCGTCCCGCGCGAAGGCGTCGGGGACAACGGCTGACGCACGTCAGGCGGCCCGTCGCGGTGCACGGAGCAGTCGACGCCTCAGCGGTGCCAGGCCTCCGAGCCGGCCGCCTGGCCGCGCTTTTACGATCCCGTTCACCTGCGTGTCGGCTACAAAGTTCTCGCTCGTTTATTTTTCCATGCCCTTCGCGCTCTCGCTCTTGTTTACATCACCACCGCTCCAACGTCTCCCCCCCCACCCCCACCTTTTATCCATAAAATATACGGTTTTCTCGCCCCACACACACTCAGACTCCCCCTCCCCCCGGGGCCTCTCCTCAGCGCGATGTCACTGCCTCTCCTCCGCTACGCTCCCCGTCAGCTGAGGGGAGGCTTTCGCTGGACGTTAATTTAAGGCCAAGCCGGCGGAGGGAGGCCACTTGGGATAGCACCGTCCCTAGAGGTGACCCTCAGTCACTGGGCAATAAACGTGAGAGACGCCCTCCCACAGCACGCACGATCAGTGCCTCTGTGGGAGAGTTATTAGGTCTCATTCACGCGTACGTGCAGATGCGTGCGCGCACGCCAAGCTTGGAAAAGGACAGATGGAGAGGCCCATCTGCGTGTCGCGTAGCACACGCCGCCAAATATACTGAGCAGGGCAACTCATTTAACCTTCCCGAGAACCGTTAAGAGAGGCGAAGCTTGCCGGGTGAAAGCTGCTGATGTGTCACTGCGACGCTGGATCTCTGTCGTTGGCTGTGCTTGTGTATCTGGACTGTGTCTGTACATGTGTTTTTATTGCATATTTTTTTCCTATACGCGAGCATATGGGAATGTTTATGCACATGTTCACATGTGCATCTAAGCATATTTGTTGTGCGCACGTTCGCATGTGTCTGTTGCTTTGTGAACATGCGTGTGGGACATTATGAGACCCTGGATACAGAGCTGTCTAGGCAAAGTCTATTGAATGTCCTCACCATTTAGGCAGGACTGCATTGGGTGGCTCATTAGGCCTAAGATACCACTTGCTTGGGCATTTTTTGCGAGATCATCCGGAGTGGTTCAAATGTGCACAACCCAGGCTATAGCAAGCAGCAGGGTCTAGTGACATGGTACACGAGGACATCCCACTGGTTGGTATCTGCAGTGTCTACATCGGTCTGTTCGGAGTTTGTGCTTGAGCAATGCCGCTGGGAAGCCCCTAGCAGTAACGTGCGGTGGAGGAGCTCTGCTCACAAGAAGGAATGAAGCGTGGAACGGCTGAAATGTGGCAACGAGAGAAACTGGGTCAGGGTTTCCCAGAAGTCACAATTACCATCAGCGCATCCAGCTACCCTATAGCATCTGGATGTATCCTACTGTAGCAAGTCCATGAACCTTCAGCGGTCTGCATGGCCTCACATAATCACAAAGCTTAGCACAGGTAGCAGTACAAGATTTGAACAATGCCACAGCAGTGGCCATGTCTGGCAGGCAAGGTTGCAGTGCCCAGCCACTGTTTGCTCAAGCAGCTTCGGTTTGGCCGACTCGATGCACGAGTGCAGAATGAGCCAGAGAATTAGCTGATATGGTGCAGGAGGACCTGGAGATGAACGGACTTGCCAAATGCCAGTATCAGAGGTGTCACGATCTACCTCTGTGAAGGAGGCTCGTGAATGATGCAATTTGCAGTTGCTTGCAGTCGCAACAGCAGGGGGGGGGGAGGAGGAATGCGTACAACAATGAGCAGTGTAATGGACTATTACACAGCGAGTTATCGCAGTGGGAGCCTAAGTGGTGGACCTGCTGGTCACTCCGGTCTGTTAACCTATGGCACCTGGGTCTGTCATGCGACCTCCTGCAAGCCAACCTTCACCATGCCACGGCTGCAAACTGCACCTAACCTCACACAAATACTGTGGTAATATCACTGCTACATAGGCAATAGTAGTTGCTGCTATTTCTGCGTACGTCTGTGTATGGCAAGTGGTGAGGCAGTGGTTTGCGTGTTGCGCACAAATGGGTTCGATCGTTCACCACCGCTAACATCAGTGGTGAGCGATATCAGAATTGGTCCTGGAACTCCCCTATGTAGACTCAGTCTTAAATGAGTACCGGGTGGTGGTACGTGAACACCGGCACTGGGGAGACAAAGGCGGCCGGGCGTGGTGCTGTGACCACGCCGCTCTCGCCTTGTGCGCCGTCCTGCCCTCCGTTACCGATGGCTGGCGGCACTTCTGACCGTCCGTTAGTGGCTGCGCGGTGAGGGGTGTCCGTCTCTGACCGTCTCTGTTCGTGTGCAGGCATCTGCAAGGCAATTGGAGTGAGCAACTTTCAGCAGCACCACGTGGAGGAGCTGCAGGAAGACTGTGACGTCACCCCGCACGTGAACCAGGTGCGTGGGGCGCGCCGGGCTCCTCTACACTTCCGTTGCATCTCACTCGGTCGGCTGCTTTGGTTTCACAGCTCTGCTCCGGTATCTCCCATGGTGAAATAAAAGCACGAGGATGCGATTCAAATACCACGTGTGATTGTAATTGGTGTAATGGTACGCCTCCCAAACGTCCGCATGTTGAATGGAACAGCTTCTTCGTCTTCTGCACGCATTTTCCTCTTCGTGGGAGAGCTGTTGGTTTATATAACGAGTGTAATGTGCGGTAGATATTTTCAACATTTTCTATTGCTATTTGTACTTCATGGATAGGAATAACACCAACTGATGCCACGGACTTTAAGCTTACTTATTTTGGAAACACCAAACATCTCCACGGAATACTTTGGCATAATCCAAATTCGGAATCTGAGACACCACGCCGTGAAGGGCTCTCTGTTAAAATCAAATGACAGCATTATTAAATGACGACTTTTTTTTAGAATGCCAAGCTCCAGCAGTACTCTCCTTGCTTTCTCTTTGCTCTGAAAAAGGAGGGCCCGAGCAGGCAAACGTTGGCCTGAGATGCCGGATGGTTATTATCGTCGTATTATTTAGTGATGGTGATGGTAAAGTATTTAGGGGTCTGCGTTTCGACACGACCGCCAACGCTGTGCCCGAGGTTTCTGTTTGAAGTTTTGCCGCGGCCCTCGTGAGGGGGGTCCCAACTCCGTTGTCGTTGCCTCCGCCGCCGCCGCGTTCATTGGCGACGCTCAATAAAAAATCGTCTAACGACACGGCGGCCCTGCCGTTAAAAAACGAAGCCTCGAGAGGATGGCATCTCAAAAAGCACACCGCTATGAAGCGCTTCACTGAAAATAAAAGCGCGATCCGAGGTGCAGATCGGGCCCTGTTGGTCCTGAGCGGTGTGTCGACGGCCCACTGGTGTCAACAGGCCTCGGCCATGTCTATTGTTGTTGTTGACCAGTTTGCTGGCTTTAGGCGATCCCCACCTCTGCATTTGGTCTCCAGTGACCGGTTTCAGGCTCCACGTGTCCTATTAAATCTCAATGTGTGGCGATGTTGCTGCACGGGCAGTGGCGCAGAAGCACAAATAACGGAAAGAAATCAACATATTCGTCACTAACACCGCTTTAAACTCAACTCGTCCCTGTTATTCACAGCCGTGTTTCAGTTGCTTTCTTATAGCGCTCGCTGCTGTTAGCGAGAAACTAAACAGGGAATCTTTGTCTTTCTTTGCGTGTGGCAACACACAGACACACGTGCACACAAAGACAGGATTCCCCGTGTGACCGACTCAGGCCGTTGGGACAAGTGCTGTTAGCGAGTAGCGCCTATGGAGCATGGCCCAGCACACGAGGGGGTGAGTGGCCAGCACCACGCCTGGCCACCTTTGTCTCCCCAGTGCCGATGTTGTTTACATCCTGCACCAGTTACTCATTTAAGGCTGTGTTGACCTAGGGGAGGCCCAGGACCCGGTCCAGATATTCGTCACTGTTATCGGTCCCGCACAGGAATTGAATTTGGATCAAGTTCAATTCCTGTTGGTAGCGCAGCGCGCCAATGACTGTACCACCGCTCTTCACACCTCCGCGCACAAACGCACGCGTGCACACGCACGCACACACACACGACACGCGCACGCACACGCACGCGCACGCACGACACGTGAACAACATCAGGGCGGGATATTTGTTTTTCTTAATGGGGCCGCTTGCCAGGGTGCAGCCGCGCCGCTGCCGGTGTCTGCGCACGAACGCCGGGGACCTTTCACGCCGGGGTCCCCCTGCAGAAGCCGTCGCTGGCAGCCCCTTCGTCCCCCCGGGGGGGGCGGGGGGCAGCCCGGGCCATGACACGGCCAGGGTGGGACTCGCGAGACAGGAGCGGGGGGAGCAGTGGCAAGGGGTTGAGATGGGGGGGTGGGGGATGGAACGGAGGGGAAAGTGTGGTAAGGGTGAGGAGGTGGGTGATGGGGGAGCTTGGCAGACAGGCAGATGGACGGAGAGATAGAGGGACAGGCAGAGAGAGGAGCGGAGCTGGTCCTGTGTGGTCGTGCGTGTCTGTCCCGGTGAATCGGTGCAGAATTCACATAAACGTCAGGTTTATTTAAAAAATCTGCTTTGTAGATGCGTTTTAGCAGGTGTGAAGGTTTACCGTGTCTCAGTGAAACACGGATTGTGGCACCGAGCCACCGCTGCTGGCGCGGCGCTGTCTCGTCAGCACGAACAGCGCAGCACCCTCACGTCCCGGGGACTTCCTTCCCCACTGCCCCGCGCCAGCAGCCCACGGCAAAATAACCGTCCTGGCGACGGTGAAGCTTTCCAGGCAGGAATCTCAGCAAGGTTGGGGTCGGGTGTTATTGACGATATATACACACACACACGTAAATTATGTTGTTGAATGTTATTTAAACAATATACGGTACGTATGCAGTGTACACGTCGCAATAGTGTAGGGACCGGGTGGAGCGGTGGCACAGCGGTTAGCACGTTGCGCTAGGAACCCGGTGGCTTGAGTTCGATTCCCAGCTGCGGCTCGCACCAGGGTCGAGTGATATTTGAACCGGTCTCGGATGCTCCTCCCTTGCCATGCCGCGCTGACCGGCGTGGTGATTCGTGGTGAGACAACCCCGGTGACCCACACGGCGTCGGCACGGGGCGAGGGGGCGTTCGTCCAGAAGCGGATTTCGACGAAGGGCTGAATATTTGTTTTCGTTGTGAGCAGAGCCACGATGTCAACCCAACGGAGGGTGTCCACGAGGGTCCTCGCCAAGTCATCTCATTTCCTCCCACGTGCAAAACAACTCCTTAACAAGCTGGCCAAACATCCTATTGCAGGACCCACCTGAAAAGCAATCTTGATACTTTCCTGGAAAAATAAGACGTATGTACACCCAACCCGATGCTTTTTCTGTTCTCAGTCGGTTGAAAGGGGATTTTCATTGCTTGGAGAAGCAACGTCGCCCCGTTTAACGACGACATTCTAGCTGTGCGTGGTTTTAGAGCAGGGCACTGATGACACGAACCACCTACCCCACGCTATTTGAAGATGCTCGGCACAGCTTGGCGCCTACATAGGTGGTCCGGCCCTAAGCTTACGAGGTCGTACCAACCCACCGCTGACTCTAAATGGCCAATTTGGCCTTTTGTTATTAAAGCAGCGGCACTCCTTAACAATAATAATTTACAGTTCGCTGTCAATCCACTGCTGGATGAAGGCTTCCCCATGCAAGTTTTAGTTATGGCGGTTGTTTTAACATTCCTCACCATGCTGCAATGGAGAGGGGAGGGAGCCCAAAACGGATTGGCGCGTCACTCGCCGCTGACGTTAGCCATGGCCAGGAATTGAAGTCGGGTGGTCGCGATCAGAGCAACGTGCGCCCGTCACTGTGCCACCGCACCGCCAGCCCAGGTTTCCAGGAGTTAAACTGAAGCAATGATTTAATGTCAGAGTATATTGCGCACATCAATAATGATTCATAAATCCAAGGAAGAGTCATTGCCTTGAGGCTTGCTATGTGTTTTTGTAAGAGAACTCTGGATGAATAGCTATTTATGGAATTGAATCTTCGGGTAATGTTCGAAAGTAAAGATTTGGGCCATGAGCAAGAACCTCCACGCTTGCGAATGATTTAACAGCATCGTCATCGTCATCGTCAGGGCCCACGAGTCTGCAGATGACACCCGTCAACAACCACCCACCGGTTTCGGAATGACAACGGTGGCCTGCAGCGGGGATGTTGGTCATCACTTGGGTGATGCCTGCCACCCAGCAATCACCCAGCACTCACCCAGCACTCACCCAGCACTCACCCAGCCCCTCCGTGCCCATCGTCTAGCAAGCCACTAAACAGCACAGGGAGATGTACATTGGGGGTGTAATGGACCCTCACTTAATGGACTGGATTGTTAGCTCGGTGCCTGTTTTGTGTACTCAGAGACCCGTGCAAAGGTTTACTCAATGTGTAAATCACGACCTTTGGGTTTTTATCAGTTTGCTTGTGCAGCCATCTCTGCCCAGCTTCCCTGAAGCGCCTTGTTGTTTGCACTTTAAGATGCACTGCTGACCACCAGCCCCTCCTCCACACCCAGGACCCCGACTCCCTCTCGTTGGGCACTTCGTCTTCGTCTGGCGTTCTGCTTTCTCTTCTCCGTCCTCTTCCTTTGACTTTGCATAGCAGCTGCTGATGAGTCCAGGACCAGGGCTGGGCTCCCAAGGCTGGGCCTGAGGAGGGCCTCACTAAAGTTTAGGTTTGTTGGCATTTGCGAGATAAACGCATCGCGGATAGACCTTGTGTGAAGGTTTCTATCGCCCACATTTTTTCCAGCATGACTACTAAAAACCAACAAAAACCAACACCAGGAGGCTAATGGTCTACGCTTGCATTGAGCAAAACGCTTTGAGAACCAGAATCGGAATCTGTGTTTATCCTGGAGAAATCCGATGAGCTTTGAAGCTCTGTGATTTTTACAGATGTCCATCACAACAGCAACATGCAGTGAGGGGACAACAATGGTGCTCAGCCACACACGCATCCTCTTGTGCCGGGGTGCTTTAGCCTCCAGCGCTGCGATGTGGTTGCTTTGTAGCGGCACGTGTTCGTGCCCATCTCCCTCGGTTTGCCTGGTTTGCCCTTATCTCCGAATGCCCCTAATTAAGACAGAGGGGACACGGTGCAGCCCAAAGACCCTAAGGATGCATTCTATATTTCAAGCCCTCATTGCAGCTGTCAGATAAATGCTCTTTGAGAAGTACTTGTAAGGACGTGTGGTCAAAGCATCTCCTTAAACATTTTTGGCCACACGACATATGGCTTTCTTTAGACTGGATGTGGTCGGCCTTTAATGTGCGTTTGTGTGTGTGTGTGTGTACGCGCGTGCGCGCGTGTGTTTGTGTGTGAAGCGAAAGTGTGCATTTCATCAAACGCGCGTGTATGTGGTTGAGTGCACGTGTGCGTTCACAGGTATGGGTTTGCAAGGCAGGTGCAGTAGGTTAACTCCATCTGCCATTGGCTAAATCAGAGGAGAGATGGCTGCCGAATCAATCATTCCACTTATAAAGCGCCAGGTGAGAGCCCAGCGATGCACCACGTCTGCCCTGCGAGAGACACCTGCGGGGAGGGCGTACATGAAAGACGGACGTTACGGAACGCCAAGATCGGCCTCGCGTTCAGCCCTCTGACACCCGGCCGGTGTGCACGCTTCCCGCTGTCGCGCCGCGATTTCTGCAAGGAGCTGCCAGGGTGCGCAGTCTGCAATGAGGTGTACGTTTGGCAATTTGGGACGTCACTTGCAATTATTGCACAAATATGTGGCAAAGGGTGAATGTTCGACGCTGCAAGTGCTCGATCGGGGCACTGCTGGCGGAAGGGCCTCCACGGGAGGGAGCTTTGGAGAGCCTCTCTGGAGGGTGTTTTGGTCTACGCTTCCACACCGGCCAGCTGTGTGGGAAGGGGTGAGAGTGAGAACACTTTGCCCTTCACCTGCTGGCAGAGGTGTGGACTCGAGTCATGTGACTTGGACTCGAGTCAGACTCGAGTCATGAATTTGATGACTTGCGACTCGACTTGGACTTGCATAACAATGACTTTGTCCCACCTATGAGATGTGGACTCGAGTCATGTGACTTGGACTCGAGTCAGACTCGAGTCATGAATTTGATGACTTGCGACTCGACTTGGACTTGCATAACAATGACTTTGTCCCACCTCTGCCTGCTGGTCAATGAACTGCGGTGAACCCATATCTGCTGCTGGGTGAACAGAGGCACTGGGGGGGGGGGGGGGATTTACGAAACTTGCGTCGTTGTTTCAACTGCGTGCTGACCACTACACTAGAGTAGCATCCCTCCCTATACCATACATGTCATTCAAAAATACCCTCGACTTAGTTGTAATATTTCGATTTAAAGCTGACTGCAGGGATTCATCTTCTTGGGTCTTTCGGTAAAGTCACGTAGAATGGAAATAATATAAAATAAATAAATATTATAACAGATTATTATATAATTTTATTAATATATTATGTTATTTTATTATGTTTTATTATTATTTTATTATTTCCATTCTACGTGACTTTGCCGAAAGAACCAAGAAGCTAAGTTGTAATAATGAATCATTGAGTACCCGGAGCGACATAACTTCAGTGCCATCCTCCAGGGTTCCCTTAGTTTACTACTCGGCCAGGGAGTGGCCTGCCCTCACAAAAGGTCGCGGGAGGTTTTTAACGCCAACTCGTGGCGGATGGCACACGCTGTGGTAGTGCACGGAGCACGGTTGATGGGTAGCAGTGCGAGTGGTGGGGCACGGTGACACCCAGCAGGTCTTGCTTGTACGCGCGCGTGTGCCGCACATCGTACCGCTTGCAGCACTGTGCTGTGATCCTCACAAGTTCAATTTACGCGCACGCACATCACCTATGGATATGTAACTTCTGAGTCTACAATTAGTGCCTGGTGCAACGTGTTCAACATTGTCGCCAGGAAGACAAATGTGGTCAGATGTGGTGCTGGTCCCGTTACCAATCTGCATTGCCCGGCCTTCGTAGATGCTTTCTAAGAATACTTTCCGAAGAACAGCCTATGCACGTAAACGATGGATCTTTGCTTCGCTTTTGATAATACTCTCCGTTTCATTTTGACCTTGTTCTCATCCTGCGTAATGTTTGCTGGCTAAGACGTGAGACACACTTTTGAACAAAACAAAGCTGCCTTCTCAAAACGGCTTAAAATCTCCCCGAGACACAAAGCGCAGACGTCGATTCCTCACCGACGGAGCAGAGTGCAGACATTTGGTATAATACATGCGGGTTGACCCACAGCAAGGGTCTCTGCAGATGAGGTATGACGGAGATTTTGGAGAGAGAACACACGTGCGATACTATCGCTCACACGAGCCCCGAGGCGGTGTCAAGCCGCTACGAAGGCAGCGTTGCTCTGCCCAGTGCGTTTACTGCAGCGGCGTCATGATGTAAATTCTTCATCTCAATATCAATTCTTCAGCTCAACGATTCATGCACACTCGTGTGCGGATTGATACGTGTCGTTTCGTACGTATGTGGTGGGCATTTAGGTCACGTGATCCCTGCAGCCAGGGGAGGCGCTCATCATGAGCCATGACCTATTCACTGCTGGATGAAGGCCTTGCCAATCTGGTGCCATCTCGTTGTTCCATTTCCATGGAGGATGCCCGCTCAGGCCTTACCTCCTTGCTTGGCTGCAGCTCATCATTAAGCAGCATGTCCTCCCCAACTCTACATAAAATCAGTTATCATTGAATTATTGTTTTACATTTTAAATGCTCATCATTTACAGGCCTTGGTGAATCCACGGTCAGTCGTGGGAGTTGTCTGCCGCCCTTGCTGACGAGGTGAGGGCACGCGGGACCGGCTCGGACTTCACTCGCCACTCACGTTAGCCATGGCCGGGAATCGAACTCGCATGTCTGGGTTCATAGGCACAACACTGTTGTACCTTTTCGACCACGGTGAAACATTTTGGCTCCAACACAGCACAGATGTGGCCTGTCATGTGCATGCTGTCGCAGGGCGTTTAACGTCTACTTTCCAGTCGATGTCGCTTTACTTATTCGCTGCAGAGACTGCAGATCGCTGCGAGTTGTAATAAAAACAACAACACAGAGGCCGTGCCCATGAATGTTCGAACAAGGTGACGTCGAGTTATTTGTGACAGCGATCGGACGGCTGTCCACGGGAAACGGCTTGGGTGCGGACGCGACGGACCGTTTCAGAAGCACGCCGACAGCTGCTGGGCGTGTGCCGCCCTTCCCGTCTGTCCAGTCGGTGATACCGCGGTGGTCGTGGGGGTGGACGTGGGGGTGGACGTGGGGGTGGACGTGGGGGTGGACGTGGGCGTGGGGGCGGCACCATGCCCGGCTGACACAGCAGGCAGGGGTAAGGGCAGGAACATGAATGATCGGACAGCCATGGGTTGAGAGTGCGTTTTAAAATAGACTGCGGTAGATTCCTTCTAATCTGGAGATGTCTAAACTAACAACCCATCTGACTCCACAGAGCTGGAATGAGCAGTTTTGTGTTAATGTAAGGGGGAGCCTAGCAACAATCACTCTTCCGCATATCACTCGACCGCATTAACCATAGGGCCATTTTATTCACCAGGTAAGCTGCGCTGGGTTTCACAACTTGCTTTGTGCTCTGGGATGTTTGACCACTACCGAAATGAGTGTTTTGCATGTGAAAGGAAACAAGATTATCCAAGGAAAACTCTCACAATAAGAAAGAATGACATTCCAAACTGCATGCGCATGTCAGTAACCTACTTCCTGTACTGCAATCTGATGAGCACCTAGTTTCCATGCAGGATTGGAGTCTCTTGCACGCGATGAACTCCGCGTGATCCGCTAACCCCTGAGTGCTGGATCGCCGGGGCGTGCCGCTATGCCCTGTGGCAGTGGGGGGCTCCGTTGACACCAGGCGGGCGAATGGTGAAAGTTTAAAGGGAACGTAATCTAATATAAATAATAATCATCATTGAATACATTTGGTACGTGTGCCATTTTTATATTGCAAAGGCTATCACATATGCTTTCTGTTTCTCAGACTTAGCCTTCAGTAGTGGACTAAGTTGTTCTGCGTTAGGTATTGTGCTAATTTGGCAAATCCGAACCGTGACGCTGGCACACAATGTCCTGGTTTCGAACGACGTCAGGGGATCTTTAACTTCCACTGTGAAGAAGCTGGCGTGTATTTGTTGGTCATTCCACCCACAGTAATAACCGGGGTGGCCTACCGGATTCGAACCGTCAACCTTTGCAACAAGTGTCGGACCTCGCTCCGGTTGGGTCATATCACCGCCCCTAAATATAATCGCAATGATCGATAAACACCAATTCTTCCACGCGCGATTCGGTGCACTTATAACGAGCGTCAAGAATCCGACTTTAATCAAATTCATCGATCCACCGTTACACCGCCTAAGATTTCGCGTCACGTCCACTCGGCCGCAATGATACAGACACGCGGTCACTTCCACGTGGAATGATCACGGCGCTGTGTCTGACCCCCGCCGAGGTTCGCCGACGAACCTGGCTCCGGCTGCGTGCCGCGAGGCTGCCTGGCCACCTGCGGGAGGTTTTAATCTTCCCGAAACTTCATACGGAGAGACGCAGCCCCGAGGTTTTTTTTTATTAGTATTACACTCTTTGTATTCACTCACTCTCTCTGTTGTTGTTGTATCCTCAAATATTGTAACTCAATTTTAACCGACTTCCCAATGTGGTATCGACTGAAAACTTGGTTTACTTATGTCATATTGGTGACGATGCTATATTCTATCATAACAAATTTAAAAACGTATATTTTTAAACATCATTTTTTACATGTTATGTTTCGCCTTGGGTCTAATTGTCCACGGTCAACTAACGTTGGCTGTAATTGGCCACTCACGGGCTCTTACGTCATGGCAAGCTGCGGGGCCACTTCCTGGAGTCGTGGAGTTTCTTCCATTATCAGTACAGTACATTTCATTAAAGCGTGTTTTTAAAAAAGTTTTTTTTAATACTACTTTGTTCTACTTCGTTGTCAAGTGGGAGGGTTTCCCTTTCGGGACTGGCAACCACAAAACATGCGGGTGTCGCCTCTCTGCCCTTGTGTTTGCTCAAGGTGGTGGTTTTTAGATTCCGATTTTATATATTTTTTATGTCTCTGCTTTCTTCTTCGCGCAGGGGAGGGGGCGTACACTCCCACGAGCCTCAGCCAGAGGCAGCCCCCACCCAGCCCCCAGCCAGCCAGCCCCCAGCCAGCCAGCCCCCACCCAGCCAGCCCCCAGCCAGCCAGCCAGCCAGCCCCCACCCAGCCCTCACCCAGCCAGCCCCCAGCCAGCCCCCACCCAGCCAGCCCCCAGCCAGCCCCCAGCCAGCCCCCACCCAGCCCCCACCCAGCCAGCCCCCACCCAGCTCCCACCCAGCCAGCCCCCACCCCCGCACCACCCCAGATCCCATCTTCCGTAGCCACGTCTGCCCGCACGCTGTCGATGAAAATGCCAAAAAAATGCACTTTTTAAACACTGCCAAATAATGTATTTGGCAAATGTGATGGGCCTGTATGTGTGCGACACGCATCTTAATGGGTGCTCACTAGGATCGCTTGCATCTTCCTGTATGCTTTAGTTAACCAGGGGGTGAAACAAACCCGTTAGGACACGTACAATGGCATTGACTCTGCGAGGCTGACCTGGGTAACATCCAGAACAGAAAGTTGCACCTAAAGTTTTGAAGGCTGAATGTGGCGACACAGGCATCCTCTTGTTTCTTTATCTGTGTTTGTGCGTGCGTGCGGTGGCTGGCGCACTGCGCTACGAACCCGGCGGCCTAGATTTGGTTCCCGGACACGACTGACATCAGTGGTGATTATCTGAGTCAGAGAGTGCTGCGCTTTGGACTACATGTTCTTGTGGAAGGTGCTCGTAATGTATGGCAGAATGGAGTAAGGGAAACGCATGGTGTGGCGAGAAAGCATTGTAGATGTAACCAGGAAGGGGGAGCTATCACGGGTGGGACACTTGTTGGTGAAGGAGACAATCACATTGCTCTCCGGACGCTCCGGTTCTCCTCCCACAAGTATAAACAGTCATTAATTTGGCGGAATACATCTTGACATTAATCTTCGGAGTGCCACTCAGAGGGCGGAGGTCAAAGGGTGACCCAAAGTGAGTTGGCGAGGCATTGTGAGAGGACAGCTGTTACGTTGTGCCCAATCTGCAGGCTCCAGGAGGTGGAAGGAAACGATTGCGAGGTGCGGTGGCGTTCACGCCTTCGGCCGCGTTCACAAAATAATCCACCCGTTTCGAGGAATATCGCAGACCTTTTTTCAAAAAGCATACTGTGCATATGATGTGTCGCGTCCAGAAGGATGCATGAAAGGAAATGTATTCATTTGTTTTTATTACGAGCAAAAAATATTGTTGGGTTATAAATTCATGGCATTTGAAATGTCATGCTGTGAATAATAATGCTTTTGACGTGGTCGATGGAGTGAAACTCATGACCTTTTCTTTTCCGTGCCCATTTCGCATACGCCACAGGTAACCGGAGCCCTCTTGCTCTGGTTAACTGTTGTGTATTGTCTTTCACGTTTTTATTTGTTACCTATGGCAAGTCGCGAAATCTTTGAACGTCCACCGTTCTGAACGTGGTGCGTAAATGGTGGTAATGTAATATGATACCCAGCCCTCAGCACCAGCCAATAATGTCATTTGCTTCTTGAGATTAAAAATGTTATCGTACTTTGTTCTAGGAAAATAGACATTTTAAGTTCAGCATGGGAACACAATGTCCTTGTGAAGCAGTATGTGACTCACGGTCACGATGCAACGAAGGGTCCTTGTATCGTGTTTTAGTGCCGTTGTATTGTGTCATTGTTGTTCACATTATGCAATAATTTGGACACGCATTTAGAATTACTGTAAACACACTGGCCTTTTTTTTATTATCGTGCCTTCCGTATATTCACGGCGCAGTAGAGAACACGCGCAGGTGAACGATGTGAGCTCAACGATTACGATATACCAGTGAGTTGGTGCAGGACGCGTGGTGGCTAGAAGAGACGATGGAAAGTGGTCACGAATCATGATCAGTTCGTGTGCGGGGGCTGGATGGATTGTTGCATCGTGGGGGGTAACGGCCTTCATCCAGCAGTGGATTGATCACGGCTGGTGATGATGGTGATTCATGGCGATCCCAGCGGAGTGAGAGTGGACGAGAGAGTTGGAGGATTTCTATGCAACATACTGCAGCATTTTCATTCACTAGTTGCCTTGGTTGCCCTGACCTCCCAGGATTCTCTGGGGTTCGCTGGTGCTGCCCCTGGCTGCCCCGGGTGTCCCTGAGGCTCATTGTTGGTGCTGGGGCCCTGGGCGCTTTGTCCCAGGATGTGCGCTGGTTTTGATCTCTCTCCTCTCTTCCACGTTTCCCAGCCCTCACCACCCCCGCTACATCCCCAGTCAACCCCTACCCTCTTAGGATACGATTACATTTGAACACCGTATACTTATTTAGATATTTAAACACCGTATATATTTAAATTGTTCTTGTGGGAGGAGCAGTGGTGCAGTGGTCATTATCCAGGCCCAAACCAGCTTAGCTTCAGGACCTGCTCAGATTGAGATTGGGCACAATCTAACTTATTTGTTTTTGTAATTTAGTTTTTGCCATTTCATACTTTTAAATCCCAATCGCCTGTGGCGTAGCCACCATTGTTTAATTCCACATGGACAACCTGGCGCACCACTCCATCTCGGTGCCTTCATGAAAACTTTGGAGATTTGACTCTGCAAGTATCATTGCAAACGCTCACGGAAACGAACGCGGCTCCACGGTAGGCATGAGAGCGCACCCACACATGTGCGCGTCCCATTGCCCACGCACGCGTGCGTCCCGTAGCACGCTGATCACGCCGGGGTGCGGCGTGCCCTTCCAAGCTTGGGGAGAAAACGCGCACTTGGAATATTTAGTTTCTCACCTGGCCCAAAATGACAAGAACGTGGGCATTGGTATTGGTAAGCCGTGGCGTGGGCTTCACAGAGAGACGGGTGTAGGGGTGTTGTCGTTTTTGTGAATGCGTGTTAAGTGGCCTCAAGTGGCCCGACGTTTAACACGAACATTCCCTTCGCGATAATTATACAATTTGGTCCCTTCAAAATATCACTACGTACAGTATTTACCGGGTAAACGTTTATTTGGAGAGTTGAGGTATAACTGTCAAAAAGGTAAAAGTGTCTCATTGCCCAAGCCAGCGTTGTGTGGTGCTCCCCCAAAGCCAGTGTGGTAGGAATTCCACATTATGGTGGCAGAAGCAGACCACTCCATAGGGTGACGCCGGTTGCTTTATGAAAAGTGGTATTTATTTTATGTACCCAAGAGGAATTATGGGCCGCATTTAGTCATGATCGTAACAAAATATATACATCTAAAAGCAAGTTGCGTGTTTCATGTTTAATGTGTATTTTCTTTATAGTTTGACCAAAGGGGTACAATATCAGTGGAATTATGTTGCATCATGATTTAATTACTTTCCCACTCTATTGCTCGGAAGCATTGTTCACATTGTATAGAAAAAGCTTAGTGAACAATTAGGTGAAATTGTTGCATTTATAATAAGTAGATCTTAAAAGTATGGGAACTGTACACAAAAAATCCTGTTCGTATAAAATATAAAAAAAGTGGGGTTGGTTTTAAAAAAAACATAAACAAGGAAAAAAACCCACTCAGAAAACCAAAGTGACCTTGATTTTAACGAGCAAAAAAGAAAAGATCTCACTTAAAGAAGAAAACCCTCACATAAAACTGTTGAGTTTCAGTTTGGTTGCCTGGGCAATGGAGAAAGGAGGGATTATTCACGGCACGAGAGCGTGGCCCCCGCCGGTTTCGCTTCTCTTGCCCGGTGACTCACGCCGCCGCCCCACGCACCGTCCCACCGCGGGTCCGCATTGTGCCGCTCGCAGAGAGGCCCAGGAAGGAAGCACTGGCAGCGTTCGGGATAATGATTTATTTTGTCAATGCCCTCCGCCTCCACTACTGACGTCCCGCTAACAAAGGGCAGGGCTGTGGGGCCACCGCGGGTGGCTCGGTGGGGGTGGGGGGGGCCTTGCCCATGAGGCAGTAATGCGGAGAGGGCCTGTAGCACTCCCCCGCACGACACTGAACCGCGTCCTCAAGCGTGGGGAGTTCATGGTCCAGGCCCGGCCACTGCCTGCGAGCCGAGTCGGTATTGCCAACTCCCTCGCACTCGAATTCCGCTCTCCCACCCACGATGGACCAGGTGTAGCCCAAGTGGAGTGAGTGGAGTGTCAACCCGGCCTGCACATTTCCAGTGGCTTGTCACTCGCTGGATGCCCTCACTGTGTCGGAGCGATGCGAGCCGGTTCTGCGGAGATATGTCCATCAAGTCCAAAATTAATTCCCGTGGTCAGCCAAGTGCTCGAGCATCATGAGTTGAGTCCCAATCCAGCCGTGCAATGTTTTCGCATTTCGTGTCCTTTATCCAGGTGCACTTTTGAAGGCTTATTTGACAGACAGCTGCCAAGGCATCCACTCACACAATGGGCAAGGCAGCACAGTGTACTCGCGATGTCTTCTCTCATAGATCACTTTGCAATATATCAGCCGGTGGCATCTGTAATCAACTCTGTCTGGCTTTGCAGAAGGCAGCAAGCATTGTCGTGCCACGTTGTGTTGTGGGTGGCAGGAGCGCTGCTGCGGTTATGAAGCCAGCCACCTGAGTTAGATTCCCGGCCACGGCTAACGTCAATAGGAAGCGATGTCTGCATTGGAACCGGCTCATTGCTTCACCAGCCCGCACTGACCAACAAATAATGGATTATTTGTGTCAGAGTTGATGCATGGGTCGCGAGTGTGAGAGTCTCGGACACATGAATTCACTCTCCGCTAGAGCCGCTCTGCCTCAAAGCAAAAGGCAAAGTCTTGGCTGTTGTGAGGAAGGGCTCCAGTGTATTTAATAGTACTGTCGAATACTGGTGAGCTATGGTCAACATGAAACAGTACACAGTTGCCACATTGCATTTTCTGCCATGATACTTACAAAGGCCTCACCTTCAGCCTGTCAAGTCTGTGGATAGATCAGGCTGCTTCGTATGAAGTTGTAATCTGTCGGGCTGAACCCTCCTCACGAGACCCAACATTTTTGGAACCTGGCCCAGAGTTTGCATGCTTAAACATATGCTGCTGGATAATAGTTGGAAGGGCGACGGACTCCGTAATATGTTTAATCCACCCTGTCTGCACACAGAGAACAGATGCCGTGCAGTCCATTCCTAGCGTTGGGTGCGGAAGGTACTCGATTAAAAACAACAAGATGCTTTCGCCCGCGGAAACACGCGTCTCTCCCGTAGAATGTGCTCTCCGACACCCTCGGAGGCTGCTTGCAATGCACACGGTTAAGATTACAGTCCCGCTTGGGGAATGGATGAAGGATGTCATCTCCACGAAGATAAAAGCGCCTTTTAAAAATAGGGCACCCCCCCCCCCCACACATCAAAGGTAAAGACGGGAGGGTAAAGAGCGAACGCTACAAGGAGAGAGAGAGAGAGAGGTAGAGGGAGCAGAGAGAGAGAGAGACATCTGTGCAAGAGATTGATGCTGGGTATGCCACGGTTCCAGTCATGACCACATCAAAGCTCCGTAGTTATGCAGTTCCCACCGTGATGACAAACATCGCTACGCTCATCATACATGTTGTTGTGGCTTGTCTTTCCAACACACCGCTGTGCTGTACTAGTGACGAATTGGCCACGTTCTGTTTACGTGACAACCCTTACTAATTGGCTGTGTCGGATGGTGACGGGTTTAACGACACATTTTTATTTACGCGATCTAACCCAAAAAAAACCTCTTATGGCTATTGGTCGTGAAAGTGTACAGTTAGACTCTACGCTCACATTATGCTGCGTGTTAGACTCTCTACGCTCACATTATGCTGCGTGTTAAACTCTCTACGTGTTAGACTCTCTACGTGTTAAACTCTCTACGTGTTAGACTCTCTACGTGTTAAACTCTCTACGTGTTAAACTCTCTATGCTCACGTTATGCTGCGTTAGACTCTCTACGCTCACGTTATGCTGCGTGTTAGACTCTACGCTCACGTTATGCTGCGTGTTAGACTCTACGCTCACGTTATGCTGCGTGTTAGACTCTACGCTCACGTTATGCTGCGTGTTAGACTCTACGCTCACATTATGCTGCGTGTTAGACTCTACGCTCACGTTATGCTGCGTGTTAGACTCTACGCTCACGTTATGCTGCGTGTTAGACTCTACGCTCACGTTATGCTGCGTGTTAGACTCTACGCTCACGTTATGCTGCGTGTTAGACTCTACGCTCACGTTATGCTGCGTGTTAGACTCTACGCTCACGTTATGCTGCGTGTTAGACTCTACGCTCACGTTATGCTGCGTGTTAGACTCTACGCTCACGTTATGCTGCGTGTTAGACTCTACGCTCACGTTATGCTGCGTGTTAGACTCTACGCTCACGTTATGCTGCGTTAGACTCTCTACGCTCACGTTATGCTGCGTGTTAGACTCTACGCTCACGTTATGCTGCGTGTTAGACTCTACGCTCACGTTATGCTGCGTGTTAGACTCTACGCTCACGTTATGCTGCGTGTTAGACTCTACGCTCACGTTATGCTGCGTGTTAGACTCTACGCTCACATTATGCTGCGTGTTAGACTCTACGCTCACATTATGCTGCGTGTTAGACTCTACGCTCACGTTATGCTGCGTGTTAGACTCTACGCTCACATTATGCTATGTGTTAGACTCTACGCTCACATTATGCTGCGTGTTAGACTCTCTACGCTCACGTTATGCTGCGTGTTAGACTCTACGCTCACATTATGCTGCGTGTTAGACTCTACGCTCACGTTATGCTGCGTGTTAGACTCTACGCTCACGTTATGCTGCGTGTTAGACTCTACGCTCACGTTATGCCAGCAGAAGTCTCTTGGGGAGAAGCAGTTGCTCAGGGAAACCCCAAGACATACGAATAAACACGCAATCGCACTTGATAGATTGATCACATGCCTGATCACATGCTTGGTCACATGCTTCCTTATGCATTGTGTAATTGCGTGACACTGTTACTTTGACAGAAACATCATGCCATCCACAAATCCACAAAACAACGATGAACCTCCACAGCTAGAAAAATTCATATTTGTACCGATTCTAAATGTTTGCTGGCTTTGAGATGCTGCACCACACAGAGCGAGCGCTACTCACGCCCACGATCGTGTTCAATTCAGCGGGATGTGAAATCTTTCGTTCATGACCTCTGTGGAAACCGTTAAGATACCGTATAGTACCCCAGTATCATCATAATTAATCCACTGCTGGATGACGGCTTCGCCAAACGGTTTCCGCCACTCCCTCGATGCAACAAGCCTGGCTGTTTGCAGCGTGCTTGATCCGATTTCATCGCTCCGTCTCCCCGGTGGGCGCGACCCACGGGTGTGTCGCCGCCTGTCTCCCCGCGACGCCGTTCCTCTCCACTGCGGGCAACTCCCCAACTACGATAACAATTCTAAATACGGCAAACATTGTTTTCGTTAGTCGTGGCCGTCATATGAATAGTTTATTATTATTATAATATATTTTTTGACCATTGTTACCGTTACTACGGCATGTTACTCGAAGGAAAAAGTTGAGCGTTGGCGTAACGGACTGCGAATCGCCCGCCTCGTCTATGGCTCACTGCCCGGCGACGTTGAGTCCGTGCCGGCTGGCCCAGAGCGGGGCCTGTTGGAGGTGACAGGATCGATTGCCGTAGCTGCTCAGCAAATTCTGAATGTTGTTATTATGATTATCAAAGCACGCGGTCGTCTCTGGAGGAGATTTTGAAGGCTTTGGGGTGCAAGTGACATGTGCGCGAGGAGGGCCGTTTGTGTCCGGTGGAAAACTCCATCTTGGCGGAGAAAATGGAAAACACACAAATGTGCCGAGCCGGTGGTGGCCGAGTTGACGTGGCCCTCTGCCACCACTCGTGATCGGCGTTCTACAACACCATGGCGTTCTACAACACCATGGCGTTCTACAATACCATGGCGTTCTACAACACCATGGCGTTCTACAACACCATGGCGTTCTACAACACCATGGCGTTCTACAACACCATGTCGCGCAAGCGTGTACACGCAGGGGTGGTCGTGGTGAAACAGTCGATAGAAGGCGTTCAATAGAAAAAGAGGGGCCCCCAAATATAGAGGCTCGAGCCGCCGTCAAACTCTGCCCAGCCAAGGTAATCATAGCTGCTGGTGGTGGTGGTCAATTGTTTTAGTGGAGGCTGTAATCACGGTCACCTCGTGCTGTATATCAGCAGATAGTGCGTGTTGATAGCGCCGCCCCCATCATGGGATCCTAAACCGCCGGACGCTGACAATCTACGCTCACTCGGTGGGCCATGCTGCTGCTGACCACTAACAATCAGCGCGTTCACGTTATTGGCAGCCCAGTGGCGTTGTTGATCAACGTGGCCCGCCGCACGTGCAGTGAGGTGCATTCCCCGTGGCCACGTGGGGATTTGTCCGCGGGACGGCACTGCCCAAGTCACCACACGTAGCGAGTGTCGTTCGCCGTCGTTCGCCGTCGTTCGCCGTCGCGACGCACAAAGACCGCGCGTGCAAGCAATTGTTCTGCACTCGTTGTTTTAAAAGCCAGCGATGGCGGTCTCTGGGCCTGCGTAGTGTTTAGACGTGTCGGCCACCGTGCGTGACAGGTGCTATAGGCTGCTGCCGCAGGGCTACGTGGTGGGCAGCAGCAAAGGGCAGTGGAGCAAAATCCATTGTTGTACTGTATGCTCCCACGCTATGCTCCCTGCCGTCACTATCCTGCACTGACCAGCGTGGAAGGTACGGTCAAGTGGCCCATGTGGCGTGGGGAGGCCCCCATCCAGCGGTGGATTGACCAATGGCTGCCCATATTTGTGTATTTATATATGAATGTGTTCATCCAGGTACCCCATGCAAGCGGTCTCCATGCATCTTGATGGAATTTCACCTTGGGTGAATCGAGTTCGCTGAGGTGGGGCTGAGTGAATTGAGGCTGATGTCCGTGTCAGAGTAATGAGCACGGAGTGTAAAGGTGCTGGCATTCAGCTTGGGTGGTAACAGTAGGTCAAGGAGTCTCTCGCGTACAGCCGCTTTGAAGGTCTCCGCACGTTGCCATTGACTGCGCACAAGTCCACTGAAGGCAATTGCTTTCGTCTCTCTCTCTCTCTTCCACCTGGCCCAGCTGCAGTGGACGCATTTGCTTGCACCTTGCGAAGCACCGTGCTGCTGCGCTGGTTGACAGACGAGTGGAGAGTCGATCTCTACGAGGTATGCCACGGTTCCAGTCCTCATATCCGAAGAAAGAGCGTTCCAGACGGCCGCAGATGGAACCATAATGCACGACAGAGGCCAAATGAGTGGTTCTGTGCAGATCTTGGTTGCAAAGCGTTCGCGTATCCCAAGAAACAAAAATACCCTTCCAGGTGAGGAAGAGGAGGGGAGACGTTTCGGGCGTCACACCTCGAGAGGTGACCGGCACTCGCTGCCCTCGTGCGTCCGAGCGAGATGGATCGTGGCACCGCAGTCCCGTCGGGGATGGCGTTGGCATCTGGGGAGGGGGGGTACGGACTTCACCCTGCAGTGGATAGAGAACGGCTGCTGATGATGCTGATGATGCCATTATGATCCATGTCGTCGCATTCATTTGTGACCACCCTTTTCTTTTGAACCTTGAGGCCAAAAGGCGCCTTGATGCAACACAGAGCACGCACCTTTGTGTGTTCAGACACATCTGCTCCGTCTACCCAACCCCCCTCACACCCCGGCTTTAAAAACCCCACGGTGCACTGACACCTTGTCATATATAACGCAGGGACCTTTGGAGTTCTCCCAGCTTGCTCCACTCATCGTTTTGGCGTGCACACTGCCGGCAGATTGTCTTGCTCCTTTCAATGCGAACAGCAATCGAGTGCGTTTCTGAAACGCATTAGGGCGGCCGTGTTCAAAAAACGTAGCCCCAAACCACATGTGTGTCTGTGTGTGCGCGCGTGTGTCTTGTGTGTGCGCGCACGCACGGGTGCATGTGTGTGCGCGTGTGTGCATGTCTGTGCGCGTGTGTGTGCGTGTCTCTGTGTGCGCGTGCATCTGTGCATGTATCTGTGTGTCTGCGTGCGTGGCAGAACACTCTTTATTTCCTCATTCATTCAGGGATGCTGTCTATTCACTCGTCCGTTCATTCGGGAATGATGTACATTCATTCCGGAATATTCATGAAGATCACTGGGAATAGAATAGTCAACTATTTAGAGGGCACCCAACGACGTGACCAAGCGGCATCACCGACCACTCCTTCCCCGTCGACCATTCTCTTTCCTCACCCCTCCACTCATTTCCATCCCTCCCCTACCTCCTCGTGACCCCTAAGTGACCCCTCTTATCGCCGTCACTCATTCCTCAATCCATGTAGCTCGCCCCTGCCGTCTGAATCACTCCATCCCGTGCCACCGTTGTGTAAGCCGTGTGAAACGCTTCGCGAGAAGACGCCGTATAAACATAAACGGGATTGCACTCTAAATGTTGAGCTTCTTTCGCACCGTACGTAGCCAACCATGCTCATCGAAGGTGCCAAGAAAATAAACACAAAGAGCAGATTTAGATGATGATGATGATGAATTTGACTCGGTGGGAAGTGATGCAGTCGGTCCAAGCTCTCTCAAAACAAGGCTGACATGAATAATATATTTATATTTACAAACGATTGAGCTGATTGCCAAGGATCTCACCGTTCGTTACACTGAGGTCACATGGGGGAAGTAACTAGATGCATGGCAGGAAGCCACGCGTGGCGGTTTGCTGTCGCCAGCATTTTTATTCGCAGCAACGTGAGAAGATTTTTGTTCCCAACGTTGAATTGTGAAAATAAAGGCATGAAAATAAATGGGGGGGGGAGGGGTGTTGAACGGTAACTCACGTTTTGCCGATAGCATCGGCATTATAACATCCGATGAAAAATGTTTTATTAGTGGAGATATCGCGCCTCACACGAGCTTAAAATAAACGCCGAAGCTCCGACGGAATAAAAAAAAAATCACGGTTGAACAGAGCACAGAACGTAAGTCGTCATCGTCATGAGCATCGACAGCTAAGGTCGTTCCACTGCTGGATGAAGGCCTCCCCAGGCCGTCGCCGTCTCTAATGACCGTGCAGTGTGACAATCCGCCCAGCGCCTGGACACGAGGAGCTGATATCACCGCTCCATCTGCGGTGCGCTACGAACCCGGCGAGCCGAGTTCGATTCCCGCTCACGGCCAACACTGGTGACGATTATCTGAACCGGTCCTGGGCCTCACCTAGGTCGACTCAGCCTCAAATGAGTACCTGATGCGGCGTGTAAACATCGCCACTGGGAAGACAAAGGCGGCTTGGCGTGGTGTTGGCAAAGCACCCCCCCCTCGTGTGCCGTTCCGGCCTTCAAAGGTGCTCGCTCACAGCACTTGCCCCTACAGTCTGTTAAGGCTATACGGGGGGTCTTTGTCTTCGCATTGATAGCACACACACTGCACACACGGTAGCACAGAAGAACCGAGAACTTCCATTCGGCCACCTCTCCATCAACACCTCCCCGACGCTTCGTGTTGAATCGTTGTTCCCCGTCTCGTTTGCGCTCGACGTTGCGCCGTAGCTGCCACATTCCGCACGCTGTTGGGACAGCGATGGGCATCGCGCTCATATCCGGCCGATGGGATCTCCCTCCGGCGCTGTAGCCGGAGCATCCGCTGGCAGTTCAGGAGGTCGTGGGTTCAGCTCCCACTGATCGCAGCTGGAGAGCGTGACAGGGGTAGCAGAATTCTTGGAACCCTTTAAGGTAACAAAACGAAGGGTTTTTTTTCCCGCTCTTACACAAACAGACCGGACTTGAGAGAGAGATGGCACGAATTAAAATGTTCGTGCTGTGAAGTTGCTTCGCTCCCAGTGGTGTAGAAACGAATGAAAGGGCATTTAATAACTACTGTGACCATGTATGAAAGGAGCAATGTGCACTTTATATGGTGTCTAAATGTTCATAGGGTTTATTAAAAGAGCGGTGGAGGTGTATTACACAGAGCATCGTGCAAAGATTTATAGAACTCGCAGTAAATTCCCAGCCTTGTACGTGCATCGTTGGCAAGTTGAACCTGGACCGTTCTTCCCCTCGGCTGGCAGCCTTCACCCAGCAGCGGATAGACAGAGAGCCGTGTGAAACATTGCGTCGTCACATTACAAAGCGAGCCCCAAACACATCCACGCTTGTCAAATCACCGTCAGGCCGTAGACGTCTTCCCACGTGGCGCGCAGAGTGAAGCGCCTCTCGGGACGCGACAGCGAGAGCGTCACGCCCCGTTTAGATTGCGTCGTTATTGTTGTTCGAGTTGTCGTCTAACAAACGGTAGCGGAGGCGCAGGGGATTGAGCGGGGCCTTGGCAGAAGGAGACTGGTTCAGCGCCTGCTCCCGAGGGGACCGTCATGACGCATCTGCTGCTCAGACGGCAGTCATTCATTTCGCGCACCAACTGATGGTCGCGGTTCCCTCCGCCACCGCCCTTTCTTAGCTCCCTCCGTGACGCCGTGGGGCACAATGTCTCTCGTCAAGACGATCCGCTAAGAACCAAACTCGAACGCCGCATTGGATATCCGTGGACTTGCGCCATTGAAAAACGAGTCGGAGAGATCAGAGAGAAAATGCATAAAA
Organism: Lampetra planeri; assembly: GCF_965212315.1. NCBI lineage: Eukaryota > Metazoa > Chordata > Hyperoartia > Petromyzontiformes > Petromyzontidae > Lampetra > Lampetra planeri. The sequence goes on along the minus strand of NC_136130.1, from coordinate 11,539,132 downwards.
TGTTGAGACGCAACTGAGAAAAAAAAAGACCATGAGCCAATATGCACACTGACCCTGCCCTGACTGCTGCCCGTAAGCTTGCAGACTGCTAATTGTCGGAACGTGTTACATAATCCATGGTATTTCATCACTTGTTTTTAAACGTGTTTTCTTACACTGTCGTAACAGGTAAAGGTGCAGCCCTGCTATTTGCGTTTCTCGCTCCACTGCTGGTGGAAGGGCCTCCACTAGGGGGAGCTCTAGGGAGCCTCTCTCTCTTTCCACTCTATTTTGGCCTCCTCTTCCACACGAGGCAAACGTCTTTAAAGGGGTGGGAGTAGCCACAATGTACCCCCCCCCCCACGCGCAATCTGCCGGTCGACGAACAGTCGTGAACCCATTTATCCTGCTGGGTGGGCAGAGGCAGTGGGGGGGGAGAGGGGGTGGAGGAGGGGGGGGTGGAGATTTAAGAAACTTGCCGCACCCGTGTCTCCTGCCGCGCAGGGAGATTGAACTTGCGGCCACCGCTGCTCCATCCTTGCAATTCTGTGATAAGCAAATAAATATCTCGGAAGAATGTAAGATTCCAAACAGCTGTGGTTTTCCACTTTGCGAGACTCTTGGCAGGAGTGGGTGTGTGTTTTAATTAAGTTGAGCTTTTTGGCTTGGAACGTAAAGACTTTAGAAAGCCTTGCTTTCAAAATCCATTTCCCTGACCTTCAGCTCTGTGGAACAAAGGGATACGATTAATAACAGCGCTGAAGCCCAGACGAGAGATTGCATTGTTTACCCGTGGTCGTATACAATCCACTCTCTAGCAACAAAGACGCAAAGTAGAATCGTCGCTAGTGCAGTGAGTGCACGGATTGATAAAAAAAAAACACCACAACGTTTGTTTCTGTCACAGGTAACAGAAATGCAGCTTGATTAAATATTTATGATAATTGTAATCGTTTACTGGATGAGGGCCTCTCCATGCAACCTCAATCATAGGGCCTGTTGGACCATACTTCATTACACCGGTCAATGTGAGACTGTGAAGGGCCCGTGACTGCTCCAGATTTCACTTGCAACTGAGGCTAGCCATGGCTCGGATTTAAACTCAGCTAGCCCAGGTTCACGGCGCAAAACGCTAAACTGTACGCAGAGGGGTGATTGATAATTCTGATAATAGTCTGACAAAGAAGATGTGGTTGCATGTATATTCAGTTAAAAATACTGTACGTAATTTTGTGAAGGTCTGTCAAATTCCAAAGCAATGCAATAACTTGTGCTGTTTTCTCCAAGTATTTAAAATCATCCTGTTTGTGTCTTAACTTTTTTTTGAGAAATCTGAGCTGCCGGCAATCATGACACATCTTCAAAAGAAGATCATGACATGGCAAGAAATCCCGACTGGCATGGAAAACGCATCAGGAGTATCTGCCGCATCACATCCGGCGGTTAAGAGAAGGCGGACAAGCGTTTTAATGTGGAGGAGAGTCTCGTAAACACTGTGTGCGGTCGAGGCATCCTCCGCCTTCCGTAACTGAGGAGCGTGTCAGCAAAGCTCGTGCTCCCATCGTGGAGTTTTTTATTCAGCGAATGCTTTTACACGTGACTTTCACACAGTTATAGCACCATATTTACAAGACAAATAAATAATGAAATACATGTATGTCGATGTCAGCCCACGTAGACACAGAGCCATGTGACCGTCTCCTCCTCCTCCAGCACACGTAGGGCAACATCATCCAGCCCGCCCGGCACGCCCTAACGGACTTGCGCGCCACGGTCTCCTGGCTCCCCGCACTCACACGGAGGGCTGGCATACAATGGCCTGGCCAGGGGAAACGTTTTCGAGTCCTTCGGCCTTTGGCATGGTGACAGCATGGGCAGGTGCGCGTTGACACGCGGGGAGCCGCGTTGCCCCACAGCGTGGGCAGGAGCGCGTTGTCCGCAGGCCGTGTTGCCCACCGCAGAGACCGTCGACTCTGCGTGAACCGAGCTGAGCCAGGGCCAACAAAACACGGAGGGTTCCTCACCGACCGAGCGACCGTGGATAGAAACACGGCTCCATTATTAGTCGCTGTAAGCACCGCGGATCACCGTGGATTGACCCCCACCAAGGGAATGTCGAGTTCAAGCCCACATAGATGGCCTCCGTTAATTTTACTCGATATTTGTGGACACTTTTGCTGGGTGATTTAACGTGGAACGTGAACGTGGAGTGTCCATCATCAAAAGCTGCGAACGCCTCCCCGTGCCAGGCTTGGTGGAGTCATACCGAGTGATGTTTTTTCAGTTGAACACGCAGGCTTTCGCGATCAATATTATTCATAATAAAGTGTTTTTGGGTTAGATCGCATCATCGGGCGATTTGCCCGATGATGCTGGATGTAATTACCAGCGAAACGTCGTACTACTCAGATTGTAAATGTTGTGGCTTTACTCTCCAGCACACCGGTGGGCTGGAGTCGTCACTAATTGTCGTTTTGTTTAGTGACAAATCCCTTACTGTTTGGCTGTGTCGGGTGATGGAGGGTTACGACACATTCATACTTACGCGATCTAACCCAAAAACCTTGATGATGAACGATGTTTGTTCGCTAATTTATTGATCGCGAGCACGGGCCCACGACGCCAAGGGGCCAGGATCAAGCGGCACTATTAAAGTGGTAGTCGATGAGAGGTCGCAACTGGGAGGCGCCTTGGCAAGGGAGTGCCACGTGCAGCTGATGACGACGGCGGAGTGCGATGCCGCCCAAGCGACGGGGCGAGGGGAGTTGAGGCTGGCGCTTCGCTGTTTCAGGACGACGATTCCGTGGCTCGCAAGTCCCCAGTTGCCATGGCTGCCATTCACGGCTCCGGTTTTCAATAGTTTGATCTCCGCCTCCGCCTCCTCACCGTGAGTCACTTCTGTGTTTTCACAGTTGAAGAATCACCTGTGGGGCAAAGCAATTTCCCAGTGGCATTGGAATGACGTGCGCTGTGAGCTCGTGGTTCAAGGAGTCACACGTACGTGTGTATGTATGTTGAACCTGGTCAAGGCCTATGATACCATCAGTAGGCCTGGGCTCTGGGTTGTTCTTCGTGCTTTCGGAGTCCCTGACCCTCTGCTCACGATCATTAAGGACCTTTATGATGGTGAGCGGGCCCGGGTAAAACTACGTGGCCGGGAGTCAGAGCCATTCCCTGTACACCTTGGGGTGCGACAGGGATGTCCGCTGGCTCCCACATTATTTAACATCTATTTTGACCACGTGGTTCGTGAAGCCTTCAATAGCTGTGGGGGGTTTACCATTTGGTACAGATACAATGCGGTCAAGGGATGGCTCCCTATCGGTCAACCACGTTACGTATGCCGATGATTTGGTAATTGCTGCTCATTCAGAGGAGGAGTTAGAGACGCTTCTGCTGAAACTGAAGTATGCCACTAAGAGGTGGGGCCTTACCATCAGCCCCACCAAAACTAAGCACCTGCCTGGGTATTTTGTACCATTGGACACAACTCCCAATCGGTGATGGGGCAGTTGTGGAGAGAGTGGAGAGTTTCCCATACCTTGGCAGTGTGCTCATGACCGGCTCCGGTTTGGTAGCGGAGGTCTCACTCCAAATCAGTCGAGTGGCAATATATTTTCATCGGTTGCGTAATGCTGTGTGGAAGCTGCCTGGTCTGTCGCTCCGCACGAAGCTTCAGGTCTTCTCGACCACAGTCATTCCCTCCCTTCTCTACGCTTGCGAAACGTGGACCCCCCTAATGGAGCATCTTCGCCGGTTAGAAACATTTAGGCTGGCCTGCCTACGATCCATCCTGGGTTTAACCAGGCTGGATTGTGTGAGGAGCTCACAAATCCTTGAAAGATCTGGGCAAAATCCCATCGGTGAGCTCCTCCGGCAGGCCAGGCTGCGTTGGCTGGGTCATGTAGCCCGCATGCCCAGCCACCGCATGCCTAAACAGCTTTTGTTAGGCCGGATCGAGGGGGCTAAACGGGCGCAGCACGGGCTAGAGAAGAGATGGAGTGATGTGGTACAGGAGGACGTGGAGCTGAGTGGACTTGCCAGTGACTGGTGCCAGCGGTGTCAAGATCGGCCTCTGTGGAGGAGGCTCGTGAAGGACGCTACCGGGCAGTTGGAGGCAGTCGCCCTCTAACAACAACGGAGGGCGGAGGAGCGACGCTCACAACAACGAGCGGAGTGTCGGGTGACTAAAGCACAGCAATTTGTCACAGTAGGGGGCACAGGTGGTGCATCAGCCAGTCGTCTCAATCATCTCAGTCAGTCGACCCGTGGTACCTGGGTCTGCCCCGCGACCTGCCAGCGGGCGTTTAACACTTCACGTGGCCTCAAGGTGTACATGGCCTGGCACAAGCGTCGTGGTGACGTCACCGCCACTTAGTGGCGAATGGCGGTTGTTGTGTTATTGTTGTGAAGTTCTTTCGTACCGTACGGAGCCAACTGCGCTCTTCGGAGGTGCGAGACGAAGCAGCGGGCTCCTGGCGGCTGCGATGAGAGCTCCGTCCCTCCAGCGATGATGGAACAAGCAGCACTGCGCTTCATGGGGAGCCCTGCAGATTAATCTCACAGCGACATCGGAGTCCCTCGTTGCTCTCCTTCTTAGAACACAGGCTTTTCCAGCCCCCTTGTATTTGCAAACGGATATATTAAAGGCCGTGAATTTATGTGCGATTATAATAATCATTTATGACCCTTTCATAATCTACTGTTGGATGAAAGCCTTCCCAACACTGCGTCGATCGTGGGGGTCGTTTGACCATACTTCACCGCGCTGGTCAGTGCCAGTAGGTGAAATGGGGCCGGGACCGGTTAAGATGTAATAGGTGGCCAGGTTCATCGTCGGGTTTTATAAAAATCGGTTTAAATGTTTTCAGTTTAACACGTAGGCTTTCGCCTGGATGTAATTGCCAGCGAAAGGTCGTACCACTCAAATTGTAAATGTTGTGGATTTACTCTCCAACACACCGGTGGGCTAAAGTAGTAACTACTTGGCGCCTCGTTTACACGACAAACCTGACTGGCCGTGTCGGGTGGTGGAGGGTTACGACACATTTATACTTACGCGATATAACCCACAAAACCTTTATTGTGAAATGTTTTCGCGTGCCCATTCACAGCACGAAGCTGACGGTTACCGGTTGTGCCGAGCGTACAGAAGAATGTCTCGGCACAAACCTAACGCCCGTTACCTCGATCGCGGAGAATCGGAGGGATGCTGCCGTGGGGCGCAGCGGTTCGTATCGCACTGCACCCGCAATGCCCGGGTCGCCGGGTGGGTTCCCGATGGCCGCCGCAACGGTTTACATCGTGGGGCCACTTTCTCAAATCCTCCACTGCCGCCTCCGTCCACCCAGCGGCAGCATTGACGGGTTCGCCAGAGCGGATCGGCAGGTCGCGTGTGTGGCGGCGTGAAGTGTGGGTACGCTGACCTCTTCCTGACCTTAGGAACCGGTAACGATTCTCAGTCGGTCACGATTCTCACCCCGAGTTCATTGTAGCGTAGTGCGTGAAGCACTGCACCACTGCTCCCCCCATTCTTCTGGACATTTGTGAAAAAGGGCTTCAGAGCTCATCGGATTCCTCCAGGATAAATAAAGATTCTGATTAATTTTCCACGCACGCATGCACACATATACACGAGATATGATAGGGCTGGAACCAGTCACCTCAACAGAAATTCATTTAAACTTCGCCTCCAGTGGCTGCACGGGTGACGTGGAGCCACTAGATTGAGGATCGATTCTGACTCACGCGATTGAGTGCACGTACCTATTGTGAGCTGAAGTTAATCAATGAATCGATGCATCGGTCCACACCTAATGTACAGTTAATCCAAGCTATGCTTAATTTCACAAGAAATACAAACACGTGAAACACGCAGCATCAGCGTGCACGTGCCTGCAAATGAAAACGTTTCGCTGCCCCAGTTAGAATTATCATCGTGAAAACAAACCGTTCAGGACTTTGTGTAATCGCTCTAAGAAAACAGCATCGTATATCAGCCGGAGCCTTGCAGATGAATGTTCCCCTCCTGCCAATATTTGTTGAAACAAGGCGACGCGGAGCGGGTTCCCAGTGAACGGAGCCTCATCAGTTAAGGCCAGCGGCTTGTTGAATATTTACGACAGGGCTGCTCTGGGCCTGCGTTAGTTCACGTGGCTACGAGAGACGATGGCCATCGGTCGAGGCAAACAATCGAGTGGCAGCCGGGAGAGGAAACTCGCCCGAGAGGATGTCAATGCAGCATCGCCGAACAACGCAGATTAATGTCAACGCTTCCACGCACGCTACGTGCAGTGAATTGTGTGTTGTGTGTGTGATAAAATGTACGTTTGCCGATGGGAATGTTGACCCGTGCAGCCACTAGAGGCTGTTATTTTTTACGACAATGTAACAAAAAAAAGTCCTTGGATCGGAGCAGTGGATATGGTTACTGTGATTGGGCAGGGTGGAGCAGAGTCGTCCACCCCACGTGGTTGGGCAGGGTGGAGCACAGTTGTCCACCCCGGGTGGTTAGGCAGGGTGGAGCACAGTTGTCCACCCCGCGTGGTTGGGCAGGGTGGAGCAGAGTCGTCCACCCCGCGTGGTTGGGCAGGGTGGAGCGCAGCATTCCACCCCGCGTGGTCACCGCATGGTTCTTTCATCTCACACGGTTCTGCTCGACCACTTAAGTCACTGCACCGTCCACAAAGATGCACGTTAAAATATTTAATCTCTTGGTATTTAATAACACATCTTTGACCCTGTTTGAAGTGTCTCGGCACTGGGTGAAGTTTTTTTTTCATTTTGTCGCAGAAGCCTCTTCTGGAGTTAAATGTTTAACAATTCAACACTTAACAATGTGGAACAACCTGGAAATAAAATCACCACAGTTTCTGCTGCTGTCCTGCAGGGATCGATGTCATCTGGACAGATGACATCCACCCCGTCTAGACTGATCCTTGGGGCATATATATTTGTTTTATCCTCTCCAATTTTTAAACACTTTTCTGTTAGATGTCACATCTCAAAAGTGATTCATGTCCTGCTAATTAAAACGTATACTTTAATACATGTGTTAGCCATAAGCGGCATCGTCATGCATTTCTCATACGCTGCTAAAACAAAACTTAAGGTTGTACAAGTCCAGTGTTTGTACTAACAAACCGACACGAATCGATGTACACGTGCAGCCCGTTCGTCAAGCCGCTGCTGGGGGAGGTCCTCTCCACGTCGTACTGGCCCGAGGGGTTGTCTGTCCATACTTCACCACGCCGGTTGCACCGGGTGGGTGAAGAGGAGGGCGCTCAAATCGGCTGACATGAGCCGTGTCGGAGTCCCAACTGAGGTTAGGGGGGGGGGGTCAGAGAGCTGCGCGCTGAACCGCTGTCTCTTCTGATTCCCATGTGGCGCTAAAATCGGACTCGGAGTTCTCCCTGCTCCGTGTTCGTAGCAGAGGCCAAGAACGAGCGACGTTGTAAACGAACATCAACAACGACGTCGACAGTGTCAACACAACGCAATCAAACGGCTCATTGTTCGGCATTGTTTTCACGTGGATGTGATCACGTTAGTTTTTCCACTTTCACTCAGCCTTCTGATCCTTTATATAGCGCGGGCATGGTTACCTTGGCGGTTAACTTCACGGTTACCTTGGCAGTTAACTTCACGGTTAACTTCGCGGTTAACTTGGCGGTTAACTTGGCGCAAAAAATGTGGCACGGGGCGCTCGTCGCAAGCGCGGCGTCAATTGAACACTCTCTGCCGTTCTCGCAAACACACGCAGGGCCCTGCACGCAGAGCCCTGCACGCAGAGCCCTGCACCACGCAGCGTGTTCACCCCCCTAAGACGCGTCACGCCGGGTTCCTCTCTTGGCGCCCTCGGGGGCTGTCGTGTGGCTCTGCGACTGATGGCGGAGTGGCCCGCCGAGACGTAATGAGACGCAGGCGAGCGAGATGAAAGAGAGATCAACACGCGATAGAGACGAGAGAGAGAGCTGCGGACGCAAGATTAGTGAGATGAAAGCAAGATACACGAGAGAGACAGAGACCTAGGGATAACATTGTCTCGGAGAATGTATCGCGCGTCTCGTGTGCCATTGAGCAAAGCGGTGACAACACGTGCACACACACGCACCTGCTGAACACTGGTCAGCTCAAACTGTGACGTCTCTGCTAAGTGGCAGAGATAATTATTTGCTAAATTAAAGTCTTAAAACGCAGTCCAGAGCCTCCCCGTATCCCCGACTCTTTGCTGTTCTCCATCTAACGGTGACAACGTCGCCTCCTCCACGCACCAAGCCCACGCGGGTTTATTGAAGCGCACTTTTGTCTGTTTATCTTAGAGCAAAAGCCTGGTAAACACCTTCCCTGGAATGTTCAATAAACCTATCCCTCTAGAGTTACCAAACTCCTTTTTATCCTCCCCTTTTATGTAAAGGTACGATAATAACTTTTCCCCAGTCCTGTGGAAACTGTTAGCTCCTCCACTGCAGCTGTGATTATTTAGCGAAGTTATTCCAGCATCTGTTGGCCACCTTTTCATATTTCAGAGAAAGCCTCAACTCCTGATACAAGCACACCTGGCCTCGCAACCAAAGGGGGTGTGCTAATATCCTGCTTCTGCTGCATCACAACGATCTTTAACCGAACACAGTAAATAGGGCGCTTTGTACGCACAGGATATGAGCCATGTGTACTGTTTAACACGAAGGCTTTAGCGACCAATATCATCCACAATACAGGTTTTTTTGGGTTAGATCGCGTCAATATATTTACAGGATTTTTTGGGGGGAGTTCAATATATTTACGCGGTCTAACCTAAAAAAACAAATCAGCATTGTGGGTGATGTTGTAGTTGCACGACACGATCGGCCCTGGCTTTGTTGAGCGCGCGCTCGATTCGATAGCAGCCCCTCACCCCCCTATTGTGTTCATGGAAAATGAGACGCGCGCGGTACAGCAGCAGGCGCCCAAGAGGGAGCGGAGCGAGTAGGTGGAGGAGGTGGAGGAGGAGGTGGAGGAGGAGGAGGTGGAGGAGCGTCTTCTCTGATAGCCGGCCGGAGCCGCGTGGAGGGAAGCTCGCGCTGCCTGTCGTGTTGTTGTTGGGGCAATGAAAGGCCGGATGTCTGGTAAAATATATATATTTTAAAATAACAGCGAGCACGCAACCACGCAGTCGGCACAGGACATTGCCACGGTATTGAAACTCCACCCAAAAAAAAAAGTTGTTGGTTTAATTTTTTTAAATCTTGCTTCGAGACAATATCATCGGAGGTCCCGTGGTCGTTGACGTAACCGGTTCGGATCCGGTCGAGACTCATCGTGCTCCGTGCCGAGTGACGCCTTGCGCGGTGTGGCGGTGAGCGCGCTGCGCTACAAAGCCGGCGAGCCGAGTTCGATTCACGCCCACGCCCACCGTCACCGGCGACGATTACCTGAACCGGTCCTGGGCCTCCCCTAGGTCGACTCAGCCTCAAATGAGTACCTGGCGCGGTCTGTAAACATCGCCACTGGGGAGACAAAGGCGGCCGGGCGTGGTGCTGGACACCCACCCCCTCGTGTGCCGTGCCGGCCTTCATAGGTGCTCGCTAACAGCACTTGCCCCAATAGTCTGGTGAAGGCTACACGGGGGGTCTTTGTCTTTGTTGCCGTGTGCAGCTTCACTAAATGAAATCATCCGGCTTTCTATTGCAGAAGATGTAATTTATATCAATTGGCTGCCACCTGGGTAAATAGAGGACGTTGGGTTGCATTGGAACTGCCCCTCGCCCCGCTCTCTGCCCTGCCCCGTTCCATCTGAGCCCGTGGCGAGGAGGCACGCGCGGGCGTGCGTGGCGGCTCGCGGAGATGACATCAGACGGAGTTTAAAGGGACAACAGTGTGCATGTGTGACAGTGTGCGTGTGTGTAACAGTGTGTGTGTGACAGTGCGTGTGTGTAACAGTGTGTGTGTGACAGTGTGTGTGTGCAACAGTGTGTGTGTGTAACAGTGTGTGTGTGTAACATTCGTAGTTTCCAATGTTTATTTAGGCTGGCCTGCCTACGATTAATCCTGGGTTTAACCAGGCTGGATTGTGTGAGGAGCTCACAAATCCTTGAAAGATCTGGGCAAAGTCCCATCGGTGAGCTCCTCCGACAGGCAAGGCTGCATTGGCTGGGTCATGTAGCCCGCATGCCCAGCCACCGCATGCCTAAACAGCTTTTGTTCGGCCGGATTGAGGGGGCTAAACGGGCGCGGCACGGGCAGAGAAGAGATGGAGTGATGTGGTACAGGAGGACGTGGAGCTGAGTGGACTTGCCGATGACTGGTACCAGCGGTGTCAAGATCGGCCTCTGTGGAGGAGGCTCGTGAAGGACGCTACCGGGTAGTTGGAGGCAGTCGCCCTCCAACAACAACGGAGGGCGGAGGAGCGACGCTCACAACAACGAGCGGAGCGCCGGGTGGATAAAGCACAGCAAGTTGGCACAGTAGGGGGCACAGGTGGTGCATCAGCCAATCATCTCGGTCATCTCAGTCAGTCGACCCGTGGCACCTGGGTCTGCCCCGTGACCTCCTGCCAGCGGGCGTTCGGCACTTCACGTGGCGTCAAGGTGCACATTGCCTGGCACAAGCGTCGTGGTGACGTCACCGCCACTTAGTGGCGAATGGCGGTTGTTGTGTGTAACAGTGTGTGTGTGTGACAGTGTGTGTGCGTGCGCGTTTGGGGAGCGGTAGTGTAGCGATTCCTGCTCAAGGTCAACACCAGTGACGATTGTCTGAATCGGTCCTGGGCCTCCCCTAGGTCGACTCAGCCTCAAATTAGTAGCTGGTGTAGCGGTGTGTAAACATCACCACTGGGGAGACAAAGGCGGCCGGGCGTGGTGCTGGCCACCCACCCCCTCGTGTGCCCTACAAGCCTTCATGGGTGCGTGCTAACAGCACTTGCCCCAACAAGTCCGTTAATGCTATCCGGGGGATCTTAGTATTTAGTGTACGTGCACCACCAGCGCACACAAGGGTTCTCATCGTAATTTTTTTACCCAGCTCCGTTCCGGTGGCTGGACGTGGGCACGCCGCGCGGGGAGTCTCGTGTAACAAGCCATCACGATGGACATCTCCCATCATCATCCGTTAACAAAAAAAAAGATCGAGCGAGAGAGTGAGCTAGAGAGTGAGCGAGAGGTGGGGTTTACATAAAGCAAAGTTTTAAAAAAAATTACGAAATGATGAACGAAGCAAAATGCCGACTACACCGAGCATCTTCTTGTTTCCACTGATCGTAAAAAAAAGCATCATCACCACCGCAGACGAGCTGACCTGTGTGCTCAGAGCCGTCAGGCGTGGCCGCCTTCGGCTGCCGTTCTGTCACCAGCCTCGCCCAGCGTCCCTCGCCCCTCCCTCACTCCCCCCACGTTGCGTCCCGTTCGAGCCCGCGTGCGTTTCTTAGCGGTCAATTTGACGTCTGTAATTTGTGGGTTTTTTGTTGCCTCCGATCCATGTGTTTTTTTAACAGCCGTGTGTTTTTTTTGTCTTTCAATTATTGCACATTCGTTCGTTTACGCTGTGGGATGAACAGACCGCGCGCGTGTGTGCCCGCTCTAGCGAGGCGCACTCGGAATTCTGGGAACCTGCCACGGTTCTGTGCAACAAAAATAAACTTGGCCAATTTTTTTTCACGAGTTGAGAAGAAAAGCTACCTTTGACTGATCTCGTGTGCGAGTGTCTCTCTGTCTCTGTCAGTCTCGTGTGTGTGTGTGAATTCCGTGTGGAATTTAGAAGGCTAAATGGGGCATCTTTGTTTGAGGGAGCGTATGCAGGTGTGTGTGTGTATATGTGAACTTATAAACGCCTGAACAGGATTTCTTCCACCAGTCTCGTCCTGGCTAAGAGGGAGAACGTTGTGCTGGTGTGTGTGTGGTGTGCCTATGGGTGGTGCAGTGTTGCAGTGCTTAGCGCACTGAGCCGCAAAGATTAGATTCCCGCTTACGGCCAACATCAATGGTCGAGCATCTGCACCAGTCCTGGGCCTTTTCCAAGGTCGACCGAGTTCTCATGGAAAGCCTTCATAGTTTCCCCACTTGTCGACGTAGGCTACATCGTGGGGTGGAAGCTATAAATGTGTACAGTACACGCGGCTGTGCGCTCTATTAAATACATATCTACATGTAACAAGACACAGCAATGTATCTTCTTGATGGCTCTGCAGCTGAGCTTAAAAAAAACAGAAAATTAGTTTTTATTTTATACCGACCTCTTTGTTTTGGCCGCCTCAAGTTGGGGTGACGCGTGCGGGCTTTGGCACAGCTGCGACCTCCGGGATGAGAGGGATTCTCGCTTCCGCGCGGCGTGAAGCGGTGACGTCTCGGGACATTACTAACTCGGTGCTTTACGGGATTCTTTTTTACGCATCCCTTTGAAGGAAAATGTAACCCAAAAAACCAACAGCTCTCACCTTGTAGATGTGTACCCAGGCTACCTGTTCTGGGCTGTGCCCAACGCAGGCTTTGATGATGACCTCAGGGAGCACCCTTCCAGCAGCAGCAGCGGTGGCGTGAGAAGACGTTGCATCGCTGAGGCCGGCTGCACCTGGGGGAGCTCGTAACTGGGTACTCGTTCCAGTCCGAGGCAGCCCCAGCGGGCCTAAACATCAGTTGACAATTTTAGCATCAACAGCCAGAGTTTGAACCCTGGGGGGGCGGGGAGGGGAGGGGGTCAGTGGAACGGAAGTGGGGGGCCGGCACAAAGCCGTTGTTTGAGAATGCGCCTGACGGCTCTTCGGGGCAGAGGAATGCGCGCTACCGCGATGACAACACTCCTGGAAGTGCCCTCACAATGCACAGGCAGCGACGCAGAAAGCCGCCCAGTGTCTGATCAAATGAAAGTGCGGCGGCGGTGGCGGCGGCGACTTCTAACGGCGCGCTTTGAAAGCGCCTGGCCGAGCGGAGTGCGGCTTCAACTCGTCGCATTCCAGCGGAGACATTAGAAGTTATAAAATTGCCGTCGCTGGCACGTGGAGGTTCCTGGCCAGAGCCCCGTGACCCTCCCGGCGCTGCCCGTTACAGTGGCGATGAAGAGGGGCTCATTGACCCACACGCACACAGCCCCGGTGCGTGCCCACGCCCTCGCCCATCCATTCGCGAGCCCACGCTGAGTGAGGCCTCCATCCGATGTCGCGTGATCATTAGAGACCCGTCCTGCTAGACAGAGTAGGTCACTGTGTACAGGAATCGTGACTCAATATTGACATTGAAAGACAACTTGCTAGTCGATTGTAAGTCTACAAAGTGAAACATTTTCCGATTTAACAATAATGGCATCTACCTTGAAAACTATATTAATCTCAGTGCATATTACCGATTTAAAAGTAAATTCATGAACACATTTGAAAAAAAAAAGAAACCTATAATTAGCCAGCATGAAAGTATTCAAGGAAGCAAAACATAAACTGCAAATAATGACAAATAATTAAAACCTTTATATATACAAAACTCTTGAAACACGTATACTGTATATGTTTACACGGTTCACCTCTGTCAGGCCGCTGCTTTTGGCCACCCCACAATTTGGCTGCGTGTGATCCCAATTGAGTCATTTTCATGTACATTTTTAGCACTGGAACCTTTGCCCAACAGATAGCAGCGACGTTGTATGTCTTGTTTTGGCTAAGGGAGGGGAATGGAGAACTCAGAGGAAACCCATGGAGGAGAACGGGGGGAGGACACACGCAACACTCCACACAGGGAGGCGCTCGAGTTGAGAGTCGAACCCAGGCCCTTTGGCCGTGAGACACGAGTGTCACCACTGTGCCACCTTGGCACCCACAACCACCCTCGCTGTTGATCACGATTGTAACAACCTGGCTCTTCCACCTGCTGTCTTGTTTTGATTAAATTGGAATTTTGGATTTATTTAAAAATGCAGCCGCATGCTGCAAGCCGTTTTATTTTTTCAACTACGTGTTAGTTTAATCGGTTAATCTACAATTTCAGTGTGTCTTATTTCACGTTTTATTTCTTCTGAATTTCTCGTGTCAGATGTTCCATCCAGTGTAACTACAGTCCAGATATATTATTGCTCGGCTAGCAAATGTTCGGATGTCCATTGATGCTGGACCAGGCCACGTGAAACCTAATGACAAGTGAACGTTTTATTTTGTGTAGTTGGTCGATTCGGCTTAGGTTCATCAACTCCCCGCACTCAAAAACCCAGGCTTTTCATCACGAGTGGGCTGTCCTGGTTTGACCCCCAGGATCTCGGATCTGAGAAACGTAGATCAGTGGGCCCCGTGAGGGTTGCCCAGTCACCAGAATTTCCACTTCAAACAGCAGTGGCGGGCGCTGGGAGCACAGTGGGAAGTGAGATCAAAGCAACTGCTGTGTAATCTTCACGTGCGGATTAGCGGCAATTAGGCAGTTTTACCGGAGGCGTAAATAAGTACATGAATCGGTTTACAACAACCAAGGTTGTTGGTGGAGCGGTGGTGCAGCTGTGAGTTCCAGTCCCGGCCACGGTTCACATCAGTGGCGAGTGATTTTAGAACTTGGTCCCGCGCCTCTCCGAGTTTAACTCAGTACCCGGTGTTGCATCTAATCATCGGCAATGGGGGGAGACAAAGGGGGCCGGGCGTGGTGTTGGCTACACCCCACACACCCCTCCCCGCCGCCCCATGCCGCGGTTGAAGGCGGCCACGCGAGGGGATCTTTGCCTTTGTCGTTGGCGCGAGCAGGTGGAGTTCCACCCGTACCAGCAGCCTCGCGAGCTCATGTCGTTCTGCCGGTCGCGGGGCATCGCCTTCGAGGGCTACTGCCCCCTGGCCAAGGGGCAGGTGCTGTGCGACCCCACGGTCCGCGCCGTCGCGCGCAAGCACGCGCGCTCGCCCGCCCAGGTGTGCATCCGGTGGAGCCTGCAGGTACGCAATGCTGTCGTGACGCGTCGCCCGCTCCCCGCCGTCCTGACAAACGGGGAGCCGAAGGAAATGGCCGTGCTTGGCTGGCTGGGTGGCTGGCACGGGAACAGCTAAGATTGGATGGCAGGCTGGCGGATGGCGGTATAGGCAGGCATTCAGGCAGCTAACAGGCAGGTAGAGGCTGCTAGCAGGCAGGCAGGAAGGCAATTGTTGTGATGGAGCAAATTCAAATCACTCAAAGAGGATTGCACACAGCAATCATCGCCGCCTACTGGCAACTAATGCCACGGGGGGCACTCCTCCAAACGAGACCATCCCCTGTCTCTTGAGTCCTCGGCTCGTTTAACAAGATAAACCCGAAACAGTGATGAGATGCAGCGGTTGGATCCTGTGGTGGTAAGGTATCATGCATGGACATTTTTGGCCAACATTGGCACTTTATTAAAAGACAGCACCTCCGATTAGCACGGTGCAAAAGAAGTTAATCATACATACAAACAACGCTTGCGTGAAACACGGGGGGAGGGGTTGATTGAGTGGCGAGAGTCACGTGCGCGCGATGTTTTACCAACTGATCCTGCGTTTGGTGACATGCCCTGTCTTCCAGAACGGGGTGATCACCATCCCAAAGTCGACAAAGGAGGCAAGGATCAAGGAGAACTGCCAGGTGGGAACGCCGTGCCACCGCGGGACGGCCACGCCGCTCGTTTGCAGAGGCTCGCGGTTCGAGACCAGCGGCCGGCCCCGGTTAATACTTGCGGGCGTAGTGACCGTAGTGGACGTTGAAGATGCCCCTGACGTAATGCTCACGCAGTAGGCCGTTGTGTGCCAGTGTCAGGGTCAAAGTTCACCTAAGTGAACTTCACCTAAGTGAACTTTGACCCTCAGCTGGTTAAACAAAATTAACTTGGACTTGAAACCTTACCCGCTCATCGTCTGAGCTCAGTGATCGTGCTCCCGAGCCTCCGAATGTCGCCTGTTCACTTTCCCCCACGCGGCTTCTCTGCATTCGTCGCGGCTTCGCTTTGTAAACACTTTGGTGCACCTTGGCTGTGGCTCCCGTGCCATTTTGCTTGAGTTACTTCCCTCCCTTCCCTATTCCTCACGTAACTCTGCCTCATTCATTCCCTGCTTGAGGTGCGGCCTTGCGTGCATCGTGTCAAATTGATCGTCAAAAACCTCGTATCGGACGCTCCAAAAATAAGAAAATATTGTATCACACTATTCGGTCGGGCATAAGCAAACAAACCACTAACCGATACGATGGGTACAATTATGGATATTGTACAGCCCTCTGTCAATCCACTGCCAGATGAAGGCCCAGCCACATCGTGTCGGTCTTTGGGAGTGTTTGACATAGTTCGCCATTCTGGTCAGCGCAGGTCGGTGAAGTGAGGGTGCAGGATGGGGTCAGGTTTCACTCTCCACTGATGTGAACCGTGGTGGTGGAATTGAACTCAGGTGACCAGATTCACTGCACTCCCCATTTTCCCACCACTTTGGCAACAGAAATGTAACCCAGCAATATGGAATGGACTCTAATGGTGAGGTTCTGCATTGGCGTCAGTTTTACACAACTTACCATTGCAACTCTTTCTGCATTATGGAAGGTCTCTGAATGGGAGAAAAATACATTTTCAAGTTCGGGTTTATACTTAGAATTAAAATAAGTAGGCTTAGTTTGCGGCCTACAAGCCTCTGATCGCGAGGCACCCTGACATTTAAGAACCGTGGGTGCCATATGACATCACAGCACAGAGGCCTACTTCAGCATTTGACATTTTGAATTTGACAGGAAGCCACAGCAGCTGTTGAAGCAGATACGTATGGAATCAGCAATTATTTTACCTTAACCGCTTGATTTTGATTGGCAGATAGCTCACTCGCTAGAGCATTCGCTGACATTGGGATTGACTGAAAAAATATTACCACCACCATCAGTCTGATTCGGTTACTTAGAAAAATAGCGTATGATACAGAATATCATAGCGTAATACAATTTCAACTTAATAATTTTATTAAGCACCTTTCATCGAGAAGTGCGGCACAAGACACAGCAGCAAACAATCAGCGTAAAAACAACTCGTGAAACTAAAAGTAATCAATGCTTAAAAGACATTTTCTGAATTTACGAGTAGTTGAATAAACGGGAGTGTATGAATGCGTTTTAAAACGCGGTTTTCAAAATCTCCACCGACTCGGAGACTCCGAGAGATCTGGTGGAAGAGAGTTCCAGAGTCTGGGAGCCACACGGGGGACCGGCTCCTGGTCGATCATCGACCGGAGCCTCGTCCCAGGAACGCAGAGGAGACCTGCACCCCCAGGTCTTAGATCTTAGAGACCTTGAGGGGACGTGCGGTTGCAAGCAACGAGTCTCTGAAGTAGGCGGGACGAGGTGGTTCAGAGCTTTGTAAGTTAGCACCGACGTGTAATGGCGTCTGTAATGTGTACGGCGTTTTATAAATACGTATCTTTTGAGCGTGGATGTAATTTTGTTGTGACCAGGTGGGAATTCTGGAGACCAGGATGAGTCTTATTTGCAAGAGGAGTGATCTGGGTCACCGAACTGACCACAGGAAAACAAATAAAAATAAAGTACAGCAAAGAAGCTAATTTAAATCGGAACAGAAATGACCATGTCACGAGAAATATCTAAAATATTGCACGAGGATAAATCACCGTTAAATAATAACATGGAAAGAGGGTGTTCAAAGTTATTTGATAGGAAAGTGGAATTCCCTCCAGTGGTTCAAGACCTTCAATAAAAAATATGTCCTTAATATGTCCTAAAAAACATGTCCTTCTCTTGCATCGTCGATCTTGCTTCACTCTGCTCCACACCGTGGCCTCCAAGCAAAACGAGACTCCCAGGGGCCATCCACATCGGACACGGGTCCGATGTGGCATTTCAGGATTTTATAAGACCGCGCTGAGGTTACAGTTCAATGTTGCAGTGACGTGCGACATCAAATTCATTAATTTCAATCGCCTTTAACCAAAAGGGGGGGGGGCCTTCGAGATGTGTTCGATCTCCTCACAGAATAAATAAACGCGGTTCCAGTCATCTTTCCTTATCCAAATGAAACCGATTCCTCCTTTGCCCATGTGCTATTGCTGATTTACGTGAAGCAGCATTCGTTTAAGCAGCCCAACTCTTGACTGGCGATGAGACCCAGAAGGGTGAAACCCGTAAAGCTGTGGGTTGCCATATCTTATTGTCCAGTGCAATCCCTCTTCACGAATAAGAGACACTTGGGAAATGATATTTAAACGGGGACGCTTATTAATTTCTTGGCACAGTTGTGATGGGACGGTGCTTGTATCAATGGAATTTCCAACTGCGTGCCTACTGGCGGAGGGACGAGCGGGACCACGTGGCTACCTTGCCGGGTTGCTCAGCTCAACGCGCTGCTCGGGGCAGACAAAGTGGCGCACGGTGACCGCACGGCCCTTCTAGACAGCTCGAACGCAGCGGCACTGGCGGGGTGTGCCTGCCGGTACCTGCCACGTTCTGACCCCGTGGACATCTGTGAAAAAGAGCTTGATAGTTCATCGGATTCTTCCAGGATAATTAAATATTCAGATTTTGACTAACTCCCCCCCCCCCCCACCATTCCCACATCTCCCACTCCCCCTCTCCCTCCCACAAACTCCCCCTAACCCCCACCCTCTACCCCCCCCCTTGTCCCCACTTCACTCTTCCGCTCACCACCCTCCACACGCAGGTATTTGATTTCCACCTTGCCGATGACGACGTGGCCGCGCTGAACGGCTTACACGACGGCAGGCATGTCAGCTGGGACTGGAGCAGCTGCCTGTGAAGCCGTTGCCTCTCTAACCGACGCGCCCCCCAAAACAAAACACCAACCTCAGACTCGAGCCCCCCCCCCACCCAACTACACAAACATTGCAGAGGCAGCCCAGAGCCACTGTGTGCGCAGCGCGCTTTAACACGGTGCCGTCGACAGCTCCGTTCACGTCGTCGGCGTCGTCAGCGTCGTTGTACCTCGTTTAAGGTGGGCGGAGGGGGGGAGCCCGTGGAGTAGAAGCCCTGTTGTTGCTAAGAGACCTCGGTCGACCTGGTGGGAGTGGGACCAATCTTTATGTGTGGGTACAATTCCGATTTCGGACGTTGCGGTGGGCACGCAAGAACGTGTGCCCTTTGTGATTGGCACCGCGTTGCCTCGCACGGCTGCATTACCATGGGTGGCTCACTTTGCCGTGCGAGCCAGCCATAGGTGTCTCACTTTGCCGTGCGAGCCACCCGTGTGAGCCAGCCGCGCGCTGTTTGCACGACTTACCTGGCAGTGCGGCGAGGAGTCGCGCTCTGCGTTGCACTAAAAATCAGAGAATCGAGTGCTTTGTGCTCGTACTGCGCGTTTCCAACCAGGCGGTTTTATTTTGATCGGCCGAGCTGCTCAGCTCACAGTCGCATGCTCTCGATTTCAAATCCCACTTCGGGAGGGGGGGGGGTTAACTCGACCCATCGACCCATCATCCATTCAGGATTGGTCGCGTGAGCGCTCCTTTGTGCTCGAGGCAACAATAGATGTCCTTGGCGGAGATTGGTCCCAGCGGAATCTCGCAGGAATGTGGCCGTTTCGCTGCTGCCTGAGGCCTAACAATGGGCGGCTGCAGCCCCGACTGAGTGCCCTGGACACCGATTTTAATCCACCGCACACGCGAACTCGACAGAGAGCCGCTCCAAAGAGATCGTGAGCAATGGTGTTAGCCGAGACTTGCAAACAAACAAACGTGGATTTTCTATTCACCCTCGGGACCGACCCAGCCCCGTCTTGAATTGGTGTGAGATGTTGAACGGTGAGCCCGTTTCTTCATTTCACGTGACAAGTTGGTGAACGTTACGCTTGTAATGAATTCAAAGCAACTGTACACCTGGACTAGAAGCTGAAATATAAAGATAGCCACTGAAAGTTAAAACTTAGGGTTGTGTTTTTAAGATGCGCTTGTTTGAAAGAGGGAGGCTCAAGCCAAATGCTTACTAATTCCTTGCATGCTATTTTGAACATTGTGCAACAGATTAAATTCATTTGCATTACTGCATAAGTTACTAAACAGATAAGCAGACAATGACGTCTTCACATATCTCTCTTTCCACGTAAAACGAAGTGGTTTTTTTACAGAACAAATCAGAGCCACGGCCTTCTGGAAGTGCATAATTCCGTCACCATTAATTCGGTGCAAGTGATCAAGTGTGCGACCTGTACTCATCGTCACGTGGAGCAGAGGGTTGAAAATAAAGTTGTGTCAACCACAAATCCAACAATTTGATAACAATCTTCAACTCTAAAGGTGGCACAGTTGTTGTTGTCGATTTCTCACTCCACATGACCCAGGACCTGCTGCACTGCAAATTATCCAGTGGCATTAAGAGAGTATATCTGGCACGAACGTCATAAAATCTTCCAAGTAGCATTGCATAGTGATGCCTTGTGTTGACCACACATGTATTCCTGCACCGTGTGCTATTCAACACTGCGGTTAAACTCTGTGAATGTGAACATCTGATTGTTTTAATAAAGCATAAACGTTACATTGTTTGACTACCAGTAGAATGCAGTGTATGCCGTGATTGTGATGAGATAAAAATGCACGTGTGTACGCGCGCTCCTCTGCATGGTTTTATGGCTCCCAAGGGTTGGGGAAACTTTTCCTTCCCGAGGGCCTTTGAAGACCTTGGGCAGTCCACCACAAACTTTAATGTGCGCACCTCCGTCACTTCTGTAGCTGCAAGAGGGCCTTGCTGTGGACAGGTTTGGCCACACCTTAATGCCAAATAATATGTGGGGACTGACGCTAAAATCAGTGCCGGATTAAGCTAGTGCGGGGCCTGTAGCACATCTTGTTATAAAGGGGCCATACATTTAAAAAACCCATAAATATTAGAACACAAATGTTTAACTTGCAGAGTAAGGTAATTATCTTTTTTCATTTGCTATACAGCCAGATAATACGACAAATCGCTAACCTTAAACACCCAGTCGTTCATAAAAGTTTAAGGCAGTATAGTACTATAGTATTATTTGTTTCTTTCGGTTAAGTCACGTCTAAAGATAAAATAATAAATTAAATTAAATAATAGAATACGACGTTTCGATTGCAACACAAGCAATCATCATTTAATTTAATTTATTATTTTATCTTTAGACGTGACTTAACCGAAAGAAACAAATAATAATTCCTGCAGTCACGAAAGTTCTAAAATTAAGATAGTACTATAGTAATAGAGCAAGTGCAAAATCACTGAACCGGAATTGATAGCTTGAAAGCATTGAGCGCGGGGCCCTTGAAAGTGAGGGGCCCATAGCATATGTAGCTACTTTTGCTACTAGGATAATCTGGCACTGACTAAAATCGGGCCAAACCAAGTAACTTCATTGGCACCGTTTGATTGACCTCCCACGTTCAGACGACTGGAGGGTGTGGTTAGTCAGATGGGGCCTGTGAATGTCTGCGATTAGCCACCAGAACCGAGTGCACTGGGCAGGAATCTTAACCTCTGATGAAGACTGCCCAGGAATTGATTTGTCCTGAGATCTTGTGTTCAACTTTATTGGCGTATACTGCACAGTTATGATAGCTTGAGAAATGTAGGCAATCGAACTGTGTTGAGAGAAGACGCGTCATGGCCTTTATTGGCACCATTCTGATTCAGAGTCACTATTGAATAATAAATAATAGCTTCTTAGCTCAGTTGGCGTTGCCCGTAATAAACTCACGGTTTTTACCCTTGGTAGACGCTTATCATTATTATGAACTGAATGTGTCATATGATACTATGTTATTGGCAAGGTAGCTGTCCCGGTAAATCTCTTGAGTCTTCCCAGGACATTGAATATCTCGGTTTGTGTCAGTTGCATAATAATAGTTCTCCCATCTTCCCATGATATCTCCCGGTTGTTATTTTTTTTTATTCAGAGGAGGCACCCCCGTGTGCGTGCCGTGCGTACGCACGTGACTTTGCGTGTGCGTATCTGCTTGTCCGTCTGCTTGTCGGCGTCTCTCCGTTCCAGGTGTTCGACTTCAGCCTACCTGCGGAGGACATGGCGACCTTGGATGGAATGCACGCGGACAGGAAGCTCATTCATCTCACTCAGCCCATGTGGCAGGGCTGAGAATTTGGAGTGCTCTTCAGCAACCACTGCAGGACTCGACTTG
Organism: Lampetra planeri; assembly: GCF_965212315.1. Taxonomy (NCBI): domain Eukaryota; kingdom Metazoa; phylum Chordata; class Hyperoartia; order Petromyzontiformes; family Petromyzontidae; genus Lampetra; species Lampetra planeri. The sequence continues at coordinate 11,517,111 of NC_136130.1, read as the reverse complement.
AATCGGCAATGGGTGCGGCCTGCTCAACCACCACAAGGAGTCACATGCAACTAACGGAGCAGTGGTAGGTTTTATGTTGAGTTTTTTTAAAGATTGATTTCAAGGATGAAAACATGGGAAATGTGCGTGGCAGCTGCGGTCTCTCATGAGACGCGCGATAACGAATCTCCTCATGCTGCATAATCCCAGACCAGGCGTTCGCTTGTGGGTACTCTCCGAGGTACAGTCATTCATAAATGGTAATATGGCTTTAAATAAGAGACCTGGTTCTGTCCTGGATTGGAGCCCAGAGATTGAACTTGGATTAAAATCAGCTGTGAAGGGGTTCTGAGAGGGACGGGGATTCAAGTGAACTACTGCCGAGTGTGCCCAGCACAAGAACTTCGTGCTCCAGCCCTCACCGTTGTGCCTCGATTACGCGCAAATGCATTTCACTTTTCTGTTTTTATGTGAAACATAAACAGGCAAGTGGATGACTTTCAGAGCTGTGGTGCACGTCTGTGATGTCACCTCTGAGTTGTTGCTCATCCCAGTGAGCGAGCGGCGATGGGGCAATGCGGTGGCATCTCCACTGAAATGTGGCTCTGCTCTAACAGTTGAAACCGAAATGGAAAAATAACTCAAACATTTGATTCTTGTTGTGCCTTGTTGAAAGTAGCTGCGTTGCGGTATACTGTACGCGGCCGATAAAAAAAACATGAATGTGTAAAAATATTTCGCAATCTCGTGACCCCAAGCAGCCGATCGTGAGTTTAAACACAATCCGTCAAAGGCATCTTTGAGAAACGGCGCGAATCAAATTCCCAAAATGTTGACTTTCCAGGCTGTAAAATTGCATCTGAAAGCAACCAAAAACATAACGGCTTGCAGGAGTCGCCGGAGAGAAACACTCTTCCTGGCGCAAATGCATCCACGTATTCAGAGAGCCCCAGGCTGCAAAGATCGCCGTCATGTCTGACTTGGTGCATTGCAGTGTTGTTGTTGTTGTTGTGGAGTGCAGTGTTTAATTCAGAGCTGATGCAATGTAACCTTCTATACAGCATGCACTCCCCCGCTGAGGCCTTCTGAGAGAGCCGCAGTGCGATGCATTATTAATAAAGGATTTGTTTGAAACTCACGCCGGGGACAGCTTTTGTAAAAATATATATTTATTTTGCCACAACCTGAGCCGCTGGCAGGCGTGTTGTTTGTCATGGCGATAAACGAGCAGAGTGTTTTGTTGTGAATTTTTGAAGTCCTTTTGTGGGGCTCCCTCGGCTGCGAGCGGAAGCTGTCTCATAAACAAGGCCCGCGAATAAGTATATAACGAAACAGCGTGCTTATGGTGTAAGTGACCTCGATCGGTGCTCTGGCCAATCAACCTCGGAGAGAAGCTCTCGCCTCCGCCGTCGGGCTCTGAAAGCGGAGGAGCGAATGCACCCAACGCAAGCAACTCAAATCCACACATCCCAGCACGGCACCCACACGCGCGCTGGGTTTCCGTAGTAAATAGAAGTTTTCATTTCGCCGAATATGTTGAATGACGCGCCGCTTTCCAACACAAATAGTATTTTTCCTTTACCAGCCACCACTGGCACCGTGCGCGGTGATTTATGCGTTGTTTTTAGAGTAGCGTCCGGATTATAAATATCTGCAGTGAGATATAATCCATCACATTCGGCACATTTCAAACTTAACTGCGTCTCGAATGCATTTGTCAACATTTAAAAGATTTGTACATGTTTATCCTGTTTGTGAGGAGGGAAACGTTTGAAAGGAAGTATAAATGTCGTTTATTCCCTCTATATTCCAATGTTTAATCCAATAAACAGCACATTCAAACTAAATCATTAGAAACCCAGGAACAGGCTTAACATTCACTTACATGGGCATGGAAAGACTTAAGGAAGGGGTAGCTCAGCGGGAGAGTGGATCCCAGTTGGTAGGTTGCGAGTTCAAATCCCGGTCGGGGATTGACTCAGGCCATCGTCCCCCGCCGCGTGAGAGATGACGAGGACCACCTGGTGAGGAAGCCAACGGTCGTTGTCCTGTGGATGTCCTTGCCCCCATCGTAGGAATGTGGAACTTCCACCACTGGCTCAGGGTTGTAAACGGGAGATGAGCTCCAATGCCGCAATGAACATTCAATCACGAAATCACGTTGCCTTAAGCTTTGACTGTGGCACTTATTGAGGTGGTTGGGCCTACGTGTAGGCATGTTGAACTTCTTTTGCACCGTACGCAGCCAATCGTGCTAATCGGAGGTGCGGGAGAAGGACAACAAACTAAACACAATAACTAATTTCTCAAGAAATTAGTTAATTTCTCAAGAAATTAGTTATCAATCTAGATGACTTAAAAGTTGCTTCCTAATATCGGAAGAGCATTCCAGACGGCCGCAGAAGCGCACCTGAAACCGCCATGCAATGCAGTAAGCACCCTTGTTCGATGGCCAGCGAGGACGAGCGGAGTTCGCGTGGTGATGGTGTTTGCTCCTTGACCAGATCAAGGCCTGTGCCATACAAGCCAGACATCGTTTCCCCCGTTTCTGCCGTTCTGGTCCACTCACAAAACATCTTCATCTGGCTCGATTCCAAGCAGGGTCGGGGTTGAGGTAATCGGTGTTTTTTGTCGTACCTAGAGTCAGTGAGTGCACTTGAACGTGTGACATCACCCGCAATAAAAAAGGGGTGACCGTGGCTGCTGCTGATGATGGTGATGATGGTGATTATGAGACTGCAGTGCAGTGCCAGTGGCCTGCAGCATGAACGACGACCACAACGCCACCCTCCCATCCCCTGCCATCTCGTGCCAGCTGCCCTCCAAAAACAATTTCACCCCGCTGCTCATGACGAATGAGCAGTTTGCACAACAGCGGGCAGAGCGATGTGGGCAACTCGATCGCAGCAAGTGTGCGCTTAGGGGCACGTTTGGATTAAATTGCAGCCATTCTCAGCTGCCCACCCGAACTCCCTGGGCCTCTGCCATAGCCTCCTGCCGGAGGTCCTCTTGCGTCTACACGTGGCCTTTCTGTGCGCCAAGTTGCTGCGGTGACATCGCCACTTTGCGGGCAGTGATGGATTCATCGCACGGTGTGTGTGTGTGTGCGTGTAAAACTGCCGACAATAATCATCCGTCCCTGTTGGAATACATTGAAAAATGTAAATGTGTTGCCCACCGTAGCAAATACACAAAAGAGGCTGCACATATGGTTATTGCTATTTTGGCTTTCATCATTTAATAGTAAAGGAAAAGTGTATAGCATAGTAAATGTTTAATTTTGGACGATACTTGAGAAGTTGTGCACCCGAGCATCGGGGCCACCCATTAACATTTGGTCACAGCATTCATCATCATCAGCCATGATCTATCCATTACTGGATGAAGGCCTTCCGAAGCCATTGCCATCCCTTGCAATCTCACAATTAGTAAAACTATTAGGGGCCGTCCATAAATGACGTCACACACCTGGGGGGGGGGGGGGGGTCAGACATTTGTGACGATGTGTGACGAGGGGGGGGGTTTGAGAAATGTGACGTCACATCAAAATGCGCAACTTTAAATAAATATAGACAACACGTTCTACTTAATTAAATAGACTTTTTAATAAATGTTTTTTCCTACAACATCAGAGTGCAGCGCCACATTAAATACGCACTACAATGACAATAGTTTAAAGCGATTTGAAGCATGTTTTTTTTTGGGGGGGGGGCAGAGCTTTGTGACGTCATATTTGAGGGGGGGGTCTGACTTTTTGTGACGCCGTGTGACGGCCCCTTACTACGACTGTATCATGGTATAAATTCGTTAATTTGTTTAAACCAGAAGGCAACGCATGGGTCAATGTATCTCTTCCGAAAGCCACGTGCGTGACGCATGCAAAAATGCAATAATATTTCCGCTCAATGCAGTTATTCGTTCTCGTATTGAGAATGGTTGTGGTGAAAATGCCTTTAATATCTTGATCAACAAAACATCCACATGTTACCACTTGGCAACCTCACAGCTGCACCGCCAGGAATGCGTGCGGTTTGTATGCTCACCGTCTGCATTTGCCAAAATATGAGAATAGGTTTTTCCCCTTTTTTTCTGGCAACACCTAGTTTTGTTGCCAAATAAAAGGGGAAAACTCATTCTCGTCGGCATTTGATTGACAAGCAGTTTTCAGAGGTCACGTGATCCGCAATGTGATCACGTGCGTGTTGTTGCCACCTTGTCACGTCGTTTTTATTCATGGTTGCTGAGCAAAGGCCAAAGGTCAAAAATAGCGACAGCCAGCAACAAGCAGCATTATTGAAGGTGCAATAGATGTGTTCGTGTTTTACATTGAGTAAAGTTCTGATAAGGACGTTGGAAGAGAGATAATGTGAAGGGATTCCAAAGCGGAGTGTGAGGACAGTTCTTCCATTACTAGTACGTTACATTTCATTAAAGCGTGTTTTAATAAAGTTTTTTTTTTATATTACTTATTTTTATCAAGGGAAATATTGTTAGAAATAGATTTGTGGCTGGGAAACGAAGCTAAGAGGACGTGGAATAATGCAACGTGCAGCTGGATTTTGAGATCGTCGCTATGATTCGCATTTTTGTCTGCAATGCCTGGCCATCTCCTGCATCTTGTTCTCAAAAGTTTTGATCATCATCGGTGTTTATCTCAGTGCTGGCATGTTTCCCTCGACACTCATATCATCAATGCGGCCTCTACACCGAGACTTGGTGCCAGGCTTAGCTGTGACAAGACATGCGTTACAGCGAATGGTCCTCATACCCAGAGTGGTCGTGGTGGAATTCAACTGCATTTTCATTTCCTAGTGAATTTTGCAATATTTAAAAATGAATCCCGTCAGTGTTGACACAACAGAGGCGTAGGAACAGCATAGTGATCCAGTGTGTGTGCCCTTCACATTGAATCCTTGCACACACACAAAGCAACGTTTATACGACGCACTCACACGCACACATAGCCACGCTTACACGCACAATGATTCGCCTTGTGTTAGCAACACTCTCTGCTGCTGTTGTCTGCTGTGGCGCGAGGCACACACACACACGGCAGGCAAGGTAGCGGGCACGACATCGTCCCAACGTTGGCCAGGGTCAACTCTTGAGATTGGCGACGAAGTAGAAGGCGCTTTGAGCAAGGCCGCAGCCATGCACCACCGTGTTGAAGAACTGTGAACTCTTTGTTTTAATTTGCCGGCTGGGGGGAGATCAAACCGGTAACCCCTCGATTTCAAATCCCGTGCGACAAACCATCACCCCGTGACAGCATCCCATGCAGTAGTTCCGAATAGCGTTTACGAAATCAACAGATGTAACACATTGCTATTACACACCAGAGCAATTTATATTTAAACATATTCCTATGTGTTTTTGCCCAAGAGACCATTCAGACAAGTTATGTGAGTGAACACCAACTACTAAGGCTGGTAAACACGAGTTTGTCTCCACAGCAATGATGCTGACAGATCATCGCACCGGGTACTCGTTCGAAAATCAATTCGACACGGGAGATACCCAGAGTCCAGGTCCATATTCCAATTTCCAGTGGTGTCTGGGCCCCAAACTAAAGCTCGGGGCACTGGCAGCAGTAGTGCAGTGACTGTACCGTGCCACCTGCCCCGCCTGCCACACAAACAACGCGTACGCAGTTCTCACACACACACGCGCGCGCGGATACTTCTTCATGCAATTGGGGCGGGAGCCTTTCGCTTGACAGCCAAGAAAAATGTTCGTTCACCTCAACAGGAGCGCTCTTGTCCGCGGCGAGCCGAGCACACATCTGTGGGCAATGGGCCGGACGCGTTGAGCAGGGCGAAGCCAAATGCCCCATCATCGCAGTGTCTGGATTTTCCTTCTCGTGTTTATTTTTAAGGAACATGGTTTTTTTTGTTCGGTCGAGGTTGCACGACAAGAGACAAACAGCAGCTGACAAAGACAAATGACCCCTTTTTTTTAGTTCGAACAAATTGTTGGTGTAAGTTTGGCTGTCGACGGAGCCAGCTGGTTCCCCGTTGGTAGCGTTTCACTCAGCAGTGGATCGATAATGATTATAACCCATCATGCAGCCACCCGTGATTCTTCTTAAATTATCAATTGTGTTTTGTTTATTTCTTTACCACTTGTTTAACGTTGCGCCCCAGCCCTGTCCCAATTTGTGCTATCGGCATCACGTGGTCACGAGACGAAGTCGCCTCCATTTGGGTCGCTCGCAGATCGGTGCACGAATCACGAACGGCCCACGGAAGTGGATATCAAAGAGCTGCTGCTGCTACTACTATCTCATTAGATCCCCTAAAGTGAGAATAAATTAGACAGCCATCCAATGATTAAACGGTGTTTTCAAGTCCAGCGATTTAAATCGTTTTTCAAGAACTGCGCGGTATAAACCATGAAGTTTAAGTGTGGCTCTTTCGGCTCTCGCGATGGAAAGTCGCGGGTTAAATGCGAAGTGCGGGAGATGTCAACGACTCTCGCCTCCTCTTCGGCAGAGGAGGCTGTTGGAGGGACGTGGAAAGTTGTTCGGTGACGAGTCGAGGTGAGACGCGCAGTCTTACCCAGTGAGCAAGGAACGTTGGCCCAACGTTGGGCCTGTTTACTGGGTACGTAGGCGTCCAATCCCAACGCACCTTGCCACGTGTGCACTGCGCGCGTGCCGTAAGAACAGCCCCAGCACAGTGCAATACGGCGAGTGAAGAACGACTCTGTGTGTCGCCTCTCCCCTTCGTTTTGTGTTTCCCTTGCCCGCCTTACCTTCCCCTAAACAAATCCGTGCTCCCGTGAGCAGGGTAGCGAGCGAGCCCTGCTTCCTCACTCTCCCTTGCCCCGTGACCACCTCTCCTCGGGTTTTCGTCTGTGCCTCCCCCCTTCCATTTTTTTTATCGCTCGCGTTTTGTACTGGGCGCTTCTTAAAACACACAAAAAAAACTCTGATTCAGAATCTATTTATACTGCAGAAGGAATCCGATGAGCTGTAAAGCTCTTTTTCACAGGTATCCAGTCAGGGCAGGTCAGAACGTTACAACAACAAACAGGAGTGCAAAAGTATAGGAAAGATAAGAGATGAACAACAATAAAATACAACTCTACTATGCTTTATTTTGCCAGGTAAAGCCCACTGAGCTATTAGATTAATCTTCAGAAGCGACCTGGCCACAAATGACAGCTCAACGAGAGTGGATTATCACGTGGAAATGTCGAGCAGCCGAATAATCGAAACGATCTGAACGCACGTTTCTAAAGTCTGCATGCGGCACGACGAGTCCCGGTGCCCCGCGGGGTCATCGGCGAGTCGGGGTCATCGGCCAGTCGGGGTCGTCAGCGAGTCGGGGTCATCGGCGAGTCGGGGTCATCGGCCAGTCGGGGTCATCGGCCAGTCGGGGTCATCGACGAGTCGAGTTCATTGGCGCCGTCGTCCTCGCGCTCCGGACGGTTCCTGTTTCGCAGCTGAATCCACGATCCCATGTTGTAAATATTTATTGGCAATTTCCCATTGTAATACATACACGGTATGAAATAATTAAATAATGGCTCCATGCACAAACCGATAAGGGTCTGTTTAATTGGCAAAAAAAATGTAAGAAGAGAGTAATAACATTTCGGTACATGAGCCAAAAGCCTTTTCCGGACCAATGTTTTCCAGCGGCATTTGTTCTTCTGCCGTGTATATGGAGGCTCGGGTCAATTACAGTCGTTTATTTTTCCTTCATTAAAACGAAGCCCAATGGGGCTGCGTATGGGACAGCAATCTCCGGTGCGGAGGAAACCGGATAGAAGAGAGAGGGATAAAGCGATGAACAATGTACTCGTTACAGCTCGTGTTCAGTATTACCGTTACATTTCGGATCGCATTGCAAAAAAACGATCTAAGATGTTAAAACATCTTTCGAGAGGACTAATTGTATTAGAGAGTGGACTGGCGGAGCAGTGGCACGGTGATTTGCTCGGTGCGCTGTGACCTCGGTTATCTGAGTTCAATCCCGGGCCAGTGGTGGTGATTTCGAAAAGTTTTTTTGGTTTGGCCATGTTTTTTTGTTGGAGTACGGAGTTAGAATGATGGCTTTAATGTAAGTTGTCTTGTGGTTGTTGTTGTTTGACTTCCACTGGGATTTTTGCACAGAGCGTTGGTGTACGGTGCTTTTTCTGGAAGATTTTTGCAGTTTTTCTTGGATTTTTCTGTTTGCGCATAGTCACTTTAATATGTTTTCTTGTTCATGTTTTAGTTTTTTGTTTGTTGCGGTTGCACCCGATTCAAGAGCCGAATGGCTCACAGGGCTATACCAAATAAATGAAACTGAAACTGAAATATCTGAACCAGTCTTGGTTAACCGCCTCTTCACAAACCGTCAATAGCCACCACAGGGAAGCATGGTCAGACAAGCCTCATGCTTGGCAGCGTGGGGAGGCCTTCATTCCTGCACTGGATTGATAAAAGGTTGTAAATTGTTATTGTATTACATTATGTCTCCACGGCAAACGGGTGCTGTGATTATTGTTTATTCGAGGTAGGGACCCCATTGCAGGAGGGGGGGGGCTGTTCTACTCGAGCAGACAAAGTAATCAGCAGTCCACACTGTATGTTGTGATCTCATGGGCATTCCGATGTCTCACTGGAACCTATTTGGCATTTGTTTCTCAATTTTAGGCCAATGGACATTATAATTACCCAATGTAACCCGATGGGAATTCTGTCTTCCCCATGTTATTCTACTGGCATTCGGTTCTGTCATTTATTTCAAGCCCCGGCCCTCCATTATTACTATAAATTACGTTTTAATGCTTGAATTTTACTTTTTTTAAAAGATTTTTGACCCCAAAAAATTGCAGTTCTAATGCTATTTTCCAACAAAACGACATCCCACGTGGCCGGAATGTTCGCAATTGACCGCTTTCACAGCGCGTTTTGAGTGCTGTTGCTCTATTGTTACGTATTTTATTGTTCAACCAAGGGGATTACAGCTTTAAAGCTGAAACCCCGGTTTACAAGCATTCATATACAGGATAATGAGGCTTTAATTGAAGTAAAAGAAGCTGGTCAAATATTTTAGCAAAATTTGCGGGGGGAAAAAAGCTTGTAAATGTTTTTGGTTTTCCTTGTCCCTGCAGGTCTCTCCATTTTTATTGTCTGACTCCTCCAGGCACGTGCACTGACAGCTACACACACACATAATTGTGGCACAATAAGACCGTGCAAGTTGAACCCAGGTCGCCAGCGTCGAAGACAGCCAAGCTACCCACGACACCACGCAGCCTTGGTGCGCATCAGCAATGCTCTGGTTATCAAATAATCGACTTGTTTAAAATAGCTTTTTCAAAGTTTTTAATGAAAATGTATAAATAAAAACATTAAGATTTGTATTTATCTTTCCCTTACAACACGACATATGAAAACAATACACACACGCAGGATGAAATAAAAAACAAACATTAAGTAAGAATGCCGGGTTTCGAACTCGCGTGTCAAAGTCTCGCAGCCGCCTCTGTCATCCACTCGGCTACAGCGAAGTGACGACGTCACCGGGGATTTCCCTTCACGACGCTGAGCAGTGGACGCGCGGCGTCTTCGGGACGAACGCGACCGGACCTGGGGGTGAACCTCCACCCCCACCTATGATGGGGGGAGGCATTACCTTTGACCATTGGATGTTGCCCCCCCCCTCCCCCATTATAGTCTATGGGAATTCGTGGACATTACCCATCATGTTGATTTGGTGCGGCCAATGAAGAGCGAGTTTTAGAGATCGATTCAGTAGTTGTGGTCACCACATCTGCGCCTCTCTATATAAGGAACAAACAAGGTGGACTTATTCACAAATCTGGCTGTTGCCTGATGAAGCTGGTTGTAATTACTGGCGAAACGTCGTACTCAGATTGTAAATGTTGTGGCTTGGCTCTCCAACACAGCGGTGTTGCTGTACTAGTGACGAATTGGCCACGTTCTGTTTACGTGACAACCCGTACTAGTTGGCTGTGTCGGGTGGTGGCGGATTTGATGACACATTTATATATTTACGCGATCTAACCCCCAACAAAACTATATTATGGATGATATTGGTCGCGAAAGCCCACGTGTAAAACTGATAGATTCAGCTCATCAATCATTTACATCAAAGACAAAGCCCCCCCCTCTCCCCGTATAGCCTTAACAGAATGTTGGGGCAAGTGCTGTCCGTCACAGGCAACTATCGTTCGATGGCAGACGCATGAAGTGACATCTTGCACTATGTTTGAATAATGGCGAACGGAAAGGTGTGGTCACGTATATATAAATAGATTTACAAACGTTCCCTATTCTCCTCGGCAATCAACAAGTTTGTCTTGCTGGCTGCTTTTATGATAGATTCAGGTGCCCGAGACGTCGCCTATTATATTTTTGTTTTTCCTTTTAAGACCACGGTGTTATTGACGATCGTGTTGAGTTGATGCAGTGGCTATTACTAATTTAATAACGCCGTGCGCATCACAAACGGGTCACTGAAACCGACACCAATCCCCTGGCGATCATTCTGCCAACACAAAAACACCGCCAAGACACGCACATGGCTGGGGAGTTTAAACACTTTATTGCCCCTGATTATTCATCTTCCCGCCAAACAACACCTCAACAATGTACCTCGCCCAGCGGCTCGACTCCCGATCTCCCCTCCATCTGTGATGGCACGGCGCTGCTGCTGTAGCCACCCCAGAATCTCACCACCCGCGCGCTGCCGGCGAACAGAGTGGAACAAACGCGGACGTCCAGAATCAATAAACAAACCTCCTCATTCGAGACCCACGACATCGAATCTTCTCGCGTCGGACATCCCTCTTCGAAGACACTGGAACGGCAACAACCATCAAGGGCATCAGAGCATCAACAGGCCGGTGCGCGCCTCTCCTTCGTGCGTGGCCATCTGAAAGACAGGCCAGGGTGCGGCTGTGGCCACCCAACCCCAACTGCGGACCGCGCGGTACAACGACTGAAGTTAGCGCTCCTTCCACGAAGGAACAGCGACGCGACACGGACTCTCTCTCTCTCTCTGCTGAAGCCCTCTCGCGGCTTGCAAAACCTCGACAGTGACATTGAGCTCCTGCGCAGACTGCACAAGTCATCGTACGCACGGACGGCATTGCTCAACCACATTAAGGTGTCCGGATCGCTGTTTGCACCTCTGTGGGGTCACGAGCGCCTCGCCGGCGGTTGTGGCAATTGGGAGGCGGCTGGGAGTAGAGAGAGTTGGGGAGGAAGGTGGGGAGGGAGGGAGGGCTGGGGTCTGTGGGGGGAGAGAGGTGGGGAGGGAGGGCTGGGGTCTGTGGGGGGAGAGAGGTGGGGAGGGAGGGCTGGGCTCTGTGCGAGGAGGGAGATGGGGGAGGCAGGGAGGCTGGGTTCTGTGGAAAGAGCGAGGTGGGGAGGGAGGCAGGGCTGGGCTCTGTGGGGGGAGAGAGGTGGGGAGCGAGATTGGGCTCTGTGGGAGGGTGGGAGGGAGAGGTGGGAGCGGGAGCCCCATGTGCGCGGGCGGGCTGGCGGGGGGAACTCCCCAGGCGGTGCCACTCACCGCTTCGCTCTAAAGCCGCGTGCGGCGGCGGTGCGGCACCACTCCGTGCACACGCGGGGGGCGGACAGAGAGCTCAGCCGCTTTCTCTCTCTCCCCCTCCCTCTCTCGGACTTTCTCTCCACAACGCGAGTTGCCTTGCGTGTACACCGCTGAGTGACTTTGCACGAGACTCGCTCTCCTGTGGTCAAGGCTCCAACCTCGCCACCGTCACGCACGTGGGGACAGCAATGTAGAAGTGGCTGGGTGAGTGTGCGCGCTGCTGATGCCGCTGCTGCTGCTGCTGTGGTCGTTGTGTTTTGCGGGTCGTTGGGAACACGGAGGGTGATGACGATGAGAATGTTCGCTGTGGTCCATGGTCATCACCTCCAGCCCGTACACAGCCGGCAGAGAAGGGAGAGCCAGTCGAGACGAGTCGTGGTTTTTTGAAGGGAGACAGACGGTGGCTGCGCCGTTGTTCTGTACTCGGTAATAACGCTGCAACGCTAAGAAGTTTCTCATAAAAAGTTTCGTGGTCGTCGCACGGGAAATGTGTATTGGCATGACGCGGTTCATAAAACGGTGGGTTACAAGCAACGGGCTAGTTCACGACTGGAGTTTAATCGTAACGGAATATTAAAATATGAACCCAGAGAGGCGGGGTGATGATAGTTGGTGATTCGTGCACATAACTGTGGTTGTGATGTGAGCTTTGACGGCATTCTCGTTACACGGACAGAAGTGCGTTGCGGTCCGCGCTGCCCATTCGCGACGCGAGTTGGAGGGAGGTGAATGGGCAGGAGGTGTTTTGACTGCGAAGTCTGGAATATAATTAACATATTACAGCGTGTTCGCTCAATATCGAGTGTGGGTGACATACCGTCGTCATTGCACTGTAGATACGACAATGTGTGCAGTTAAAGCGGCACACAGCCGGAGAAAACGGACTCGGCACGCCGTGTCGGTCATGGGGATTGTTCGACCATACTTCACCACGCTGGTCAGTGCGGATTGGTAACTGATGGGTGAGTGGGGTTGGACCCCGGTCCGGGTTTAGACGCCACTCGCCACTGATCCCGCTGCGCTAATTCCTGCGCCACCCATCAACTTGTCACCGCTCCGTTAGTCACCAGTAGGAGATGTCAAATCCCGGGTCTCGCGACGACGCTGCGATGAGAACGACTCGGACCCGCGGGACTCAAGACGGCAAAGACGACCCACGAGGCTATGCGTGGGGTCAACGGGGTCATGGGCAGCCTCGCGTCGCTCCACTGCTGGATGAGATGCAGAGGGTGAAATCGCCGCCATGCGTCACGGTGCCTCGATGGGATTCTGTATCGCCCCCTGGCGCGAGAAACGTGGCAGGATCCTCGTGGGGAAAAATAATAATCATGAGACTCAGGGTAAAAGCAAGTGTCATCATATTCATTTAAAATAATTTAAAATCTGCATTCAATAATTATTAACTGCACCAGGAGCACACTGCACAGTGGGTTTGTAGATACTGTGTGCCGAATCTGGAGCGAATTTAAATGGTGAGTACGGCACGTGCATGCTTCACAGCGACCACATCACCTGGCATGCGTTGGTCTCGTCAGATCTCGTAATCTGAGCAGCTGTGCGCCTGGATGCGGCTGGGATTGGTTGACCAGAACGTGAGCTTGCCACAGAGATCGCAAGCTTACGGTGTGGGTAGTGCAGCGACATCTATTGTTGTATTGCACGTCTCTGCTCCCCTCCTCCATCCGTCCACACTCACCTGGCCAGCGTGGTGAAGTATGGTCAAATAAAGCCTGCGACTGGCAAGGCTTTGTGGGGAGGCCTTCATCCAGCGGTGGACTGACATCCGTTTCCTAGTGTCGACTCAGCCTCAAATGAGTACCTGGGTGCAAGTGTGTAAACATCGTTACTGGAGAGACAAAGGCGGCCGGGCGTGATGGTAGCCACCGACCCCCTCGTGTGCCGTGCCAGCGTCCATAGGTGCTCGCTGACAACACTTGCCCCAGCAGTCTGCTGAGGCTGTACGGGGGATCTCTGTCTTTGTTTCCCAGTGCACGAATGCCATCTCGTTTTGAATTCCCTCTACGTCGCCCAAAGTCTGCGGGCACGGGGGAGGCTCCGAGGCGTCCGATTGTGACACGGGGCTGCCGACTGCGCGCGAGGCACGTGGGGACGGACTCTCACTCTCACTACTTCTTGCAGTTTCGTTGCGGGTGGTTTAGAGATTTGCGGATTTGTTGTCAGTGGCAGAGAGTTGTTAATGCGGTCACGGGGTCTTTAACGTCCACTTAGCGACTGATTGGGCGTTGTTAAGTCCCTGCGGGGATGATGGGGTTGCCGACGGGAGTAAGGTTTGACCGGTAAAACGGAACATTGTTAGCCGACTGTGTTTACTCTCCACCGGCTTTAGATCCATACGTCACGCAGGCGAATTACTCGGTGCACTGCTGATGAGGACCGCATGTTTTTAAAAAAAAGTTTAGCACGAGACGTGAATTCAAATTCCGGCCCGTACAATGTGTTGAGGTTAACATTCAGACATGTGGCTTTTATGATGGTTCCTAATCCCAGCTTACAGACGCGCATCGCGAGCATCTTGCTTGGGTGCTCGTTATGCACATCGAACGCGGTGTCCAAATCATCACGAAGCTTGCACCAAATGTCAGCTTTCTTGCGAATACAGACCCTCAAAGACAAAGATCCCCCGTATAACCTTAACAGACTGTTGGGACAAGTGTTGTCAGTGAGCACCTACGAAGGCCGGGGGTGGGTGGCCAGCACCACGCCCGGCCGCCTTTGTCTCCCTAGTGGCGATATTTAAACACCGCACCAGGTACTCATTTGAAGATGCATTCACTGGTGTTGGCCGCGAGCGGGAATGGAACTCGGCTCCGTAGCGCAGCGACCGTGTGTTCGATGGCAGACACATCGAGTGAAACCCGGCACTAAAGTTACATAATAAAAATAGCCAAGGGCTGAATAGTTGTGAACATCTTCACAATTACACTTTTTTTGGCCAGAAAGGTGCGGTCGGAAAGATAAATATATATTGACAAACGTTCCATATTTTCGATTTGAGAAGAACCAGTTTGACTTGCTGGCTGCTTTATGCGATTACGGAAACACAAGTCCGAACAACCCCCGAGTCGCATTGCCCACGATCCACGGCCGTGGGGCTCACGGCGGGACACACGCAGCACAAAGGACTCCGTGTCTCGGCATCAGATAGGAACTCCCGCACCGGCTGCGCTGTGAGACGGAATACACAAACCACGCAAACCACACACGGGCTGCCCTGAGACAGATTCACATCTTTCACGATGCATGCGGCCAACACTTGACTGTGCCTCGTTGTTGAACACATACACAGTGGCGCGTGTTCTCAACAACAACAACAAGACTGAGAACATGAACATTGACAAACACGTGGAACAAGTCTTCTTCTTGGTTCTTTCGGTAAAGTCACGTGACTTTACCGAAATAACCAAGAAGACAATCCCTGCAGTCACGAAAGCTTTCAATCGAAATTTAACGTGGAACAAGCCTGTGATGTTCATTGCTGATAGTTTTATGAAGACTGTCTTGGGCTACTTTTATTTATTCATTCCCGAGTCTCCAGATTATAAGACGCTCCACAACACCGATGAGCACGGTTGGCTACGTACGGTGCGAAAGAAGTTTAGCAAACCATCATGTTGAACATACGTCCAAGACACACATCTGAGACTTGCGCTTGGTGTTTGCCAATATAAGTCGACACCGCTGGTCACAATACAAAGATCGCAGCGCACTAGCCGCTACACGACCGCTCCCCACTCTTGTCACGCTCAAGACAAAGATCCCCCGTATAGCCTTAACAGACTGTTGGGGCAAGTGCTGTTAGCGAGCAGCTATGAAGGCCGGCATGGCACACGAAGGAGTGGGTGGCCAGCACCACGCCTCTCCCCAGTCGCGATGTTTTTACACACCGCACCAGGTACTCATTTGAGTCCGAGTCGACCTAGGAGAGACCCAGAACCCGTTCCGATAGTCGCCACCGGTGTTGGCCGTGAGCGGGAATCGAACTCGGGTCGCCAGGTTCGTAGCGCAGCGTAGCGCTAACCACTACACCACCGCTCCCCCACTCTTTGTCACGCTCGCACACGCGCGCCCACACTGTAAGATTCGTGCAGTTGTGAAACGTAAATGTGGAAGTCCCGTCCGTTGTGGAACCCGTTAGTTGTGGAACCCATGCACCCTTGCTGCTGCATCAGCAGCTCGTGCACACTGCGGGTCGCCGTCTGCGGAGGTGTTGCAATGTGAAGCGTGGTGAATGTGCCACTGGGTGTGCACTGTGTTCACGTGAAGGTACCACTGTGTTCACGTGAAGGTGCTGGTGAGTGTTCTGCTGCCACTGGATTGCAACCTCATCTCTTTTGCCTTAAAATATCGCGAGGATGTGTGCGTTTTTTTATCTGCGGAATGGTGGCCATCGACACAGGATCCTCTGTTGCGAACCCGTGCTCATCGGTGCCGAGGTGTGCTGCTGGCCACGGCGAGGAGAGGCCTTCAGCCGAGAGAGAGATGTGAGATGTTTCGTGTCGTTGTGCCGTTTCCTCCTCTTCCTCCGTTGCCCACAATCCCAATCCGCTGGGACTCGTGCATACGGCAGCTTGTGGATGCAGCAGACGGCAATGCAATGTAACGCTGTGTGAAGTCACGCAGAGTCTCTCTCTCTCTCTGTGTAGCTTGACTGTCGAGGAATCGTCACTTAACCCAACAATGTAGAGCACGCAGAAGTGTCACGCTTACTTGTGCGCGTGCGAGACTTGCTCTGCGTTCGTGAGGTGACACACACGCGCACCTACACGCACGTGCACGCTTGACGCAGAGCGCTCCTGTTGTCGACGTGTGATCGTTTCGATTCTTTGCACGTCGTACTGAGCTATGTTATTTCCATGCCCCTCGGCAATGCACTGCTGCTCGGTCAAAGTTCACCCCACGCCGTGTCAGGCGAGGGTGTTTTTATTGACCATACTTCACCTCGCTGGTCAGATCGGGTCGGTGAAAATAGGAAATGGTCTAGACCTGGCTGTGGCTATGAATCTAACTCGTATCTCTGCGGCTTCAGAGAGCGGGAGAGCGGTGTGCTAACCACTTTGTCACCGCTCCCCTCGCTATGCACGTGCCAGTATCAGCACGTAACACAGTACTGCGTGGTGTACATGGAATGTGCATGCAAATTACTCGACTGAGTCTTTTTTCCCCCTGGGGAGTTCACGCGGGTGGAACATTGTGTTGCATTATTTCTATCGACAGGAACGAAAATCTTTTCACGACACCATTTTACCGCATACATTTTCAATACATTTAAACGTTTAATCCATCCACGTGTGTGCAATGTATAGGGGAGGTTAGCGAGTTGGGTGCAGTGCAGCGTTTGAGGGATCGAGTGCAGGGCGGAGCGCTTAGCTCCAGTGGGGGGGGGGGGGGCATCTCGCAGCCCTCGCAGTCCCGAGGTGTTGGAGTTCAAATCCGCTGCCTCCCCAGCGGGGACTCGTAGCCTGAGCTCCAACTGGCGACTCATCCTCGGCCACGCAGAGTGGAGCCCAAGGGGCGCGCACCTCGCGCGGGCCGTGAGGTGGTCACATTATCGCGCCCTCGGCCAGGAGAGGCGAGTTCGACGAAGGGGGGACAAGTGTCAATCCACTGCTGGATGAGAGCCGGCCCGGGACACACTTCGCTACGCGCCCGCATGACCGAGGGCCTCCCACGCAGTATCCAGGCTCGGAGTGCCCTGCGCAGATTTGGAGCTCCGTGAGAAGATGGGCACAATCTGGGCGATCCGGGGACACCGTGTGCGCTTCTCTCTCGGCTATTCGGTCTCAGGAGTTCCGTCCCGAATGTCCACTGCGCCCTCGGCGGAACATTCCGCGTTTAATGGACTCCGATAAATTACACAGATGCAGCCTCGGCTACGAGAACCCAACCCGATCCTTCACGCGGTGCCCCAGCCGCAGCCGAAAAAGGCTGTGTTTGTTTAATCTGTGCAAGCATTTCATCGTGGCATCTTAAAACCCCACAGCACGAATGTTTACGTGTATTTAGAGGACTCGTTAACTTGATTATCATACCGAGTTTCAAACTAAATCCCGCTGAAGCTTCTGGGTTGATGAAAAATTACCCTTCCCAAATTGCGGTAATGCGATACCATAGTACGTGGCGGTGCGTTGTTGATTCACATCACTTTGTCAATCCCCTGTTGGACGAAGGCTTCCTTCCCCATGCCAAGTGGCTTCTTTAACCATACTTCACCATACTGGTCAGTGCAGGTTTGGCGAGGGTGGAGAGTGTCCCATTGGGCAGGTCCCAGTACTGGTTCAGGTATCGAATTGCACTCACTGCACCACCTCCACTCGTAGTATTTGTATGCAGTAGATATCAACGCTCCCAGGTCTAGGTTGCGATCCTTTGGTGATCGGGCTTTTGTTCGCTTGGCACCACAAGCTACGGAACGCCTCGCCACTTGAAATCAGTCGGTAGATAAATTGAAGTCTGCTTTGAAACCCCATCTCTGTAAAGTGGCATTCCCTCCTTAGTTTGCTCGGTTGCCCCGGGGTTCTGTTTCTGTTTCCTGCTTTTGATGTACTGCGCATTGGGATCCGAGGATGTAATGCGCATCGTACATTTTAATTATTATTTTATACAGTCCAAAGTCAAAGTGTCTCCATGCAAATGAAAGTAAGGGATAGTGCTCATCTCTATTAGTGGCACCGAATCATTGATGGACATTCCACATTTCTATGGCAGGGGAGCAATTTATCCATAGCAGAGCTGAGCTCACACCAATATATTCGTCGTGTAAGGCTGCTTCGACGGAGGGGAAAGCCAGAACCGGCTCGTATTTCACTCGCGACTGGTGTTAGCCATGCCTGGGGATTGAACCGAGGTGGCCGGCTTCAGCGCAATACAACAGTGCCTGGGGGAAGGAACTGGGCAGGTGTTGGGGGTGGGGGGACATTCTGGAAAGAGCGCGGAGAGGATTTTGAATCCCAGCCACAGTCCAGTTGCCGATGGAGCAGCAGGGGCAGCGACTTGGTGCTCGCGGTCTCGCGGCGCCCTCTGCTGGTCACTCGGCACATTGATGTTGTGCGCGTGCCACTTGCTCTGTTCAGGTCCTCGTCTTTTTGTTTGGTTTAAGATAGCGGGGAGTAAGCCAGAGTAGTTTAACCGGCCAATTGATTCAATTGCGAATGGGGGTGGGGGGGAACAGGCGAAATTATATTTATGTCAAAGGAACAACATTTTAAATCGCCCCAAGATGATAGTTTAACAAACAAAAAACAACTGTCACAAGTCTGGCACTAAATCGGTTTATTTTGTTTCATTTTACAAAAGCTGGCGGCCAGCAGTTTCATATTCCGTAATGAAGTTGTAGCCAATGTAAATACAAGCCTTTACATTTTAGCTGACATTCATTATTCCACAAAAATTGGCAGGTTGACTGAATTTCATTGTTGTTTTTTATTGCATTACGCTGCATCGTAAAATGTTTTATTGCAGCTTACATCCATGATTTGCGATACTTCACCGGAGACAGACTTGCATTAGGTGGATTCGAGTTTGTGTCTTAACGGATCTCGAATGACACAGATTGACTGCTCGCCTGCGCACTGTCGTTTCCGTATCACTCTTCTATCGCTGCTGCTACAGCTACCGTGGTTACCGTTCCCCTGGACTTGACTCCTTGATTCCTCCACCCGAGTTGAGGACTCGGGGCCCTACCAGACACTCATTCACTGTGTCGTCTCATCCACGCACCCACTCACTCATTCACCCACTCATTCACTCGCTCATTCACTCACCCACTCAACCACTCACCCACTCATCCACCCATCTACGCACCCACCAACCACCCACTCACTCAGCAAGCCACCCGCTCACTTCCCCACTCACCCACACTTACCCACCCACTCACCCACTCACTCATTCACGCGCTCATTCACTCACTCATCCACCCATCTACCCACTCACTCACTCATCCACCCATCTACCCACCCACCCACTCACCCACCAAACCACCCGCTCACTCCCCCACTCACCCACACTTACCCACTCACTCATTCACGCACTCACCCACTCCCCCATTCACCCTCCCACTCAACAATCCATTCACCCACACACCCACCCACTCACCCACACATTAATGCACTCACACACACTCACACACTCACTCACACTCTCACACACACACACTCACTCACACACTCACACACTCACTCCCCCACCCACTCACTTACCCACACATTCATGCACTCACCCACTCACTCACCCACCCACTCACCCACCCAATCACCCACTCACCCACCCACTCACCCACCCGATCACCACACTGCGGGTTACAACTCTTATCTTTCTGCTCCTTCCCACACACCGCTTCACTTTTGAACTCCTTACCTGCCGGTCTTTTTCTCAATTTCTTATAACCATGCTCAATTCAAGATCGTGTCAACTTATTGATTATACTGACTCTAGTGCTGTTTGTTGCTGGCTGTCTGGTACGTTGGGTATTTGGGGCCTGTTGTGTGACGATGAAGCCGAGGAAAGCCCGGTTGATCCGCTCGTTGTTTAAAAACGCCCGGCAGTAAAGTCCCGACAGGAAACAGTGAGTCAATAACACAACTTCTGCAGATGGTTATACTTGCATACTTTTCAAATTACTGCGGATTGTAGGTTTCAGAAAAATGCTCGCGCAGGAAACGAATTCCATAGTTGGGACGTGCGAGGGTAAGAGGAATCGACGTGCCGAGCAATGCCACGTGCAGCCAGAGTCACGCACTGCGGGGAACGACAATAGAACATGACGCGTGTGAATGTACAACAATGTGATTCATTTGTATGTTGAACTTCTTTCAACCGTGTTCAAATATATCCAGGAAAGCCTCTCCGAGTCCCAAAGCCAGTTTCCAGGATGCTTCTGCATCGCGATATTCGTCCAGTTCTCTTCGATAAGCGCATGGCACGTGGAAGCCCCGGGAGCCGGAGTAGCCCCACGCGTAGGAGGGGATAACCCCTCGAAAGTCTGCACAGACAGGTTAAACAAATAAACCGCACTGCCATCTCCTGGTTACCGCGTGGCCCAGTGGGTTTGGGAGTTGCACACACCTGGGTGATCCACCAACCCTTTCCTCCAAAGAATCGAGGTGAGCGCCACAGCGCTCCGTGAAACGAGCCCAGGCTGCCCACGCTGCCCATGTGTCTTACATTGAGGGGCGATGCCCTGTGTGACTTAAGAGGCAGCACAAGGGGGTAGCGACTCCACCGTCCACTGGTGACGGTGCAGGGTTATTCGGGGAGGCAGTCGGAATTCGGTGCAGCACGGTGTAGAGGCGAAAGGGCCCACAAACGGTGCACCCCACGCGGCCAGCGATTGTTTACGACGGTGTTTGTTTGGATGCACTTTCTTTGCCGCACACGCCACGTGAAAGGGCGCGCGATTGTTATTTCTGGTCTTGTTGACACCGTGCGGGTTCTCACCACGTGTGTCATATTAAACGAGATGTCTTATTAATTATCGTCTGTGCACCAGCTTGAATTATGGCTTGATAAACAGCGCGCGCACGCACACACACACACGAGTGGATCGGGCAAACAAGTCCATAAATAATTGTATATGCATTTCGAAGACGTGAAACATCTGGCGCGGGGTAAACACGCAAATGGCACGCAACGTTCACCCAGCCCGCAGGCGCGGTGCGTCTGCAGCGCTGAGGCTGCTCATTCATCGCTGAAGAGGACCGCGTCCTCACCTGCGCAGGTGATGCCCTGCGGGACGAGGGCATCGGCCGTGCAGGTTGTCGTGATTTATGATCTGGGAGAATCACGAGAGGTGGGACGTGGTGCTCCAAACCCTGCCGTGTGGCTCTGCTGCCAGCACGGGGTTTCATGATTGGTGAACGTTTTTAATGTGAGATTAAATAAAAGAAAAACAACTTAAACAACACTATTTTCAATTCATATAAGGGTTAACAACTTAGGAAAAACCGCCACTTTTTTCAAATTTTCTTGCTGTGGATTTCACACCTGATGATGATTGCTTGTGTTGCAGTCGAAACGTCGTGAGAATTTGTTGTTGTTTTATATTTGTATTATTTTATTATTTCCATTTTACGTGACATTACCGAAAGAGCCAAGAATATGGTTAACAACTTGTTTTCCAAACGAAATATCACATTAAGAAACAGACTATTGAAAAACAATATTGAACGATCATTAAAATGGTATGCTTCATTACGTACAAAGGCTTGATGGAAAATAATAAATCACAGCCCTTTGTCAATCCACTGCTGGACGAAGGCTTCCCCCCACACCACGCCGGTCATGGGGAATGTTTTGCCAAAACTTCACCCACAATGGGCAGCGAGTTGGTGATGGTACGGGGCCAAGGGACCGGTTGAGATATCGCTCTCCACTCGTTCCATCCCCGGCATCAGGATTCGGGCTCAGACATCGGGGTTCATAGCGCGGCGAGCTAACCGCTTCGCCATCGCTCCGAGAGAAATGAAATTCTCGCCGGGGCGGAATTGCCACCGAGCACGGGAGGCGGGCGCTGGCACTCAAAATAAACCCAGCGCTAGAAGCTCCGAGCGAGGGGGAGCCGTGAAGAGCGGGGAGCGGGCGAGCGCCGTGGGCACGTCCTGTCCGCGATTGCGCTTGGCCGTGGCAGTGCCGCTGCTTTATTTTGGTCGCGAGGATAAATGTCCGTGGGCCTTTTGATGTTTGGGGCCGCGCAGGTGCTCCCAGATCGGTTTACGCACGCGGGCTTCGATGAAAAGAAATACGAGGCAGATTGTTTGTTTCACTTCGGGAGGAACATTCCTTTCATTTCATAGCCACCGGTTTTAAAATAAAGAAATAAAAACCCTTCAAAAGTTACAATAAATAGCAATGCGGGTATGAGCGCAGCGTGTCCAGACAGCATGTGAACACTAATAGGAGCCCCTTCCACATTCCTCCGCAATGTGTTGGCCGTGCGTGGTGTGAGATTTACAGCACGTGCGGCCCGCGGGCCACGTTAATGGCCATTTTTGGCGGTAAAAAAGTGGGCAGCAATCGTCGTGTCGGAATCACCACTCGAAAAGGCCTTTGCATTTATAGCCCATGGCTCACAAAGCTTAGATGGCACAACAGAAGCGGGAGCCTGCCAGCCTCAGATCCTCCTTCGCGACAGCCCCAACATGTGTACCGCTGTGGCGAGAGGAGCGATGCAGCTCCACCCAAGCTCGTGCCCTTGCCTACACACTATCCACCCGCCGGTACATTCCGCGGTGGATCCCAAAGGGTGAGGTGATGGGGGGGATGATCACATTCTTCTTGAGACCCCAAATATTCATATTTTATTTCGATCTAGCAGAGAATATGAATTAAATGCGTATTATTATTATTATTGTAGGGTCCTATTTAAGTCTTGAAACTTTGGGACTACCTGCTAGGGTAGTATTTTAGATCCGCCTCTGGGTAAATCCCACCGGCATGTTTTGTTTTGGTGAACTTAACAAAACTGTTGGCAAAGAACGGTGAGCGTGGTAGGCGAGTGGAAGAGACGTCTTTCTTGGGACGTGAGACTTGTCCCTGCATTGGTCATGTTCCTCTGCCGTTGACCGTGTGTCTCTCTTCCCCACTGTCTCTTCTGTCACTTTTACCCCGGTGCGTTTTGTATTTTCCTGACGTACGTTGTAGGTCGCGGTGAGATGCCGCGGCGTCCAAGCGACAAACGAACGCAAATGCTCGTCCTTTCACTCAACATGTTTCTTCTTACCCCACGTGTTTTTCCAGACGCTGGTGACCGGACGCCGCTCGTGCCCTCCTCCGCCATGGAGCACCCAGCCCTGCTGGGAACAGCTCCAGCCGTGACCATGGAGGCCTCGCCATCCCCCTCCGCGGAAGACTATGCCTACTACAAAATAACCAACACGATGTACCTGTACTCCAACCCGCTGGTGATCCTGGCTCACTACAACTACACGGGCAAGCTGAACAACCGCGACAAGCGCGACCGTGCCGTGACCACCACCGGCATCGTCGCCATCGTCGTGTGCTGCGTCATCATCGTCGAGAACCTCGTGGTCCTGCTCACCTTCTGGCGGAACCGCAAGTTCCACACGCCCACCTACTACTTCCTCGCCAACCTGGCCTGCTCCGACTTGCTGGCGGCCGCCGCCTACGTGGCCAACATTTCGCTCTCGGGCCCCAACACCTTCACGATGACGCCGACCGCGTGGTTCGCGCGCGAGGGCGTCATCTTCGTGGCGCTCGCCGCCTCCGTGTTCAGCTTCCTGGCCATCGCCGTGGAGCGCCACCTCATCATGGCGCGACGGCGCCTGGCCCCGGCCATCCCGGGCCGACGCCGCGTGCGCGCCTGCCTGCTCATCGCGTTGTGCTGGGCGCTGGCCCTGCTGCTCGGCTCGCTGCCCAGCCTCGGCTGGAACTGCCTGCGCGCGCTGCAGCAGTGCTCCGTGGTGCTGCCGCTCTACTCGCGGCGCTTCCTCGCGTTCTGCGTCACGCTCTACACGCTCGTGCTGGCCGGCATCGTCACGCTGTACGCGCGCGTCTACGCCGCCGTGCGGCGCAGCGGCCGCAGGGTCGGCGGCAACGGCGGCAACGGAGGCTGCGGCGGAGGGACTCGCAAGGCCACCCCGGGCACGTCGCGCCGCTCGGTGCTGCTGCTCAAGACGGTCTTCATCGTGGTGGGCGTCTTCATCGCGTGCTGGACGCCGCTCTTCGGGCTGCTGCTGGCCGACGTCGCGTGCGGCACGTTGCGGCGCGGCCTCAGCTGCAGCGCCGCCGCCACCTCGGCCGCCAACTGGCTCATCCCGCTGGCCGTGCTCAACTCGGGAATGAACCCGCTCATCTACGCCGCGTCCAGCCGCGACATGCGCCGCGCCTTTGCCCGCCTGCTATGCTGCTGTTGCGCCCGCGGCCGCCTCGGGGCGGGCGAGTCGGCGGCCAACGCCACGCGCTCCCGCTCCAGCGCGTCCTCCGGCGGCAGGCCCACCGCCACGGCCACCAACGAGCGGGACCTGACGAGCCCGGACGGGGGCGGGGGCGGGCACACGCCGCCCAACTCCATCAAGGCGCTGCTGCTGTCGCCCGGCCTGGAGCAGCCGCCCATCACCGTCAAGAGCCAGCCGCCCCCGCCGTCCTAACGCGCGCCGGGCTCGCGCACGCCGGACTCGAGCGTCGCGCTCAGCCTCTGCGGGAACTTGGCTCCGTCCGCAGGCCCAGGAGGGCAGCGGCGGCAAGTCCTGAGTGTAGGGGGGAAGGTGCCGTCAGTTCCATCCCGAGAGGCGCATTTCGCCAATGTGGTCACGGCGATGTCAGCCGACTCCACGCAGAAATGTGACGTTTGTTGGGCCGAGAAGAAGAAGAAGTCGAAGTTGGCCATGCAGTCGCGTTGCTGGGAACTTCCCAGCTCGAGAGAGAGAGAAGTCGTGTTCCGTCTTTACAACAATTGATCTGCCCCCACCGATTGCCCCAATCTACAAAATGCAGTCCTCTGAGATGAACGCGGCGGTTTGAAACAGTATCAACGTGATGACTTTAGTAAATATATTCTGGCATCTTTTGGATTGTCATGCAAGGGCACTTAAACTTAGCACATTTTTTTGAAAATACTCTACTGTACATATTTTTTTTAAAGCAACTTACTATTAGTTGATGATTGGTACAGACAAATATGTTCTGTATGCTTGGACAACCACTAAGACAGACTGCACAACAAGACTCAAGTTCAGATGTTCATTATAGTTTACACTAATATTTGTGCTATCGGGAATTGTGAAGTGTTCGTGAGGATGTCCATGGCTGAGAGAACCTGGTCACGTGAGGAGCATTGGAAGAGTCTTTTTTGCAAGATGCGACACCTAAACACATCACAGCTTCAAGAGGACACTTATCAATTTTGGTCTCTTTCCAGTTACAGCAGCAGAGTTGAGTTGGAAGTAGATTAAAGAGACTTCATTGCATCTTGTAACCGAACGCTACACTTCATTGCAAGCGCTTATGTTTACAGTATTTTTCTTGTAAAGATTAAGACTTTTTTAAAATAATTGTTGTTTTTCACATGTTGCCCATTTTTACGTTACTGTAACATGAAGAGCATTCAAGGGAACGGTTATGATGACAGCCAGGCCTCAATTGACATCGCCCTGGGCACTAAGCGTCTCCCTGCAGAGCCTGCAGGCCCCTAACGCTGCACTGGCTTCTGGGTAAGATGGCGCTGATAGACGTCACTCACTCGGTATCGTCTCAGCTACAGTTGCCACCTGTTCTGTTTTTTTTCCCAGGATCATCCTCTTTTTGTGTATGCACGTTGAATTTCTTTCGCACCGTACGTAGCCAACCGTGCTAATCGGAGGTACGGGGGAAGGACAACAAATTAAACACAAAAAGTAGTTCTAAAGAAATTAGTTTTCAATCTAAATGTAAAAGTGCATAACTCCAGTGGCTTCCTCATTTTTGAAGCAGCTTTCCTGCCAAGTGCATCATACACCACTCAAGACGATGCATTTCCAAGTCATTCTCTCCTCTCCTGGTATTGGAATATTCTTCTGTCCGTATGTCCTGATTTTTTTTAGTAATTCAGAGATGGCAGATCTAGTCTCGGTGCGGTCCTGTTTGGACCATACATGGTCAGGAGGAGTGGAGGCTCAAAGCCGTCCTGCTATGGACCCCGAGTATAACTGGGCAGCGAACCACAGTGAGTGTGCGGTGTAACAATCACGGCCCGACCTTGTTACAAGTGGACGACTGGACGAGGAGAGGATAACGAGACGCAGCAATTGAACGTAATACCACTTACGATGATGATGGTGGGAATGCACGTACATTTCCAAAAAAACAGGCACAGTACTTGTTTTAGTTAGGTGGGTGGACACGAGGTGGATCATTTAAATGTTGTTGGCATTAAGTCCAGGTGCTGAGGGATCAATTGAGCTTTCAAGAGATTGGTGCCTCTTTCTGGAAATGCGATGCGAGGAATGGTCAAAACGTATTAAGGACAACACTGCCGACATGCTGGAATCAGAGTCCAGCCAGCGAGCTAAGATAAACCCAGGATCTCATCATGTGTAATGAGTCGGTGGCATCTGCCCAGGAACCAAATTGCAACACAAAAAATAGCCTATCGTATACAATTTGGTTTTGCACTTAATGTGGCGTAGCGTGGTTTCCAAGGCTCCGTGTCCACATTATTCCATGATGAAAATAAACCTCGTGGCTCTTTCGCACAGTCCAAGAGTAGAGCCTCTTTTGGTTCAAGAAGATTAGACACTTCAAGTAAATCAGGCCAAGGTCTCTTTATTTCGGTCGAGGGTTTTTCCACGAATGGTATTGTGGCTGCACAATCGTAGGAAGTCTTAGAGTGAGAATTGCCATCACTTTGTGTGCCTACGTGCTAATAGTACAATTTTAGGATGTAATTATTGAAAAAAGCAATTTTGGAAACCGAATTTAAACAATGAACCCGCAAAGAGTTGTAATGTTATTCTCAAACTCCTGTGGCCATTTCTGAATGGACATCATATTTCTCGCTTTGTACTTTGAATGCAAGGACAAATGCTATTGAGATGTTACTGTATCATTATTAAGCTAACACAAAACTGCAGACAGAAGGATTTTATATGCTTTAATGTGTTTAGCATGTTTTAATGAGAAACGTCTGTTCCATGGAAAATAAAATAAGATAAACCGTGCTTTTGTAGAAATGCATGTATTCAAAACAGACTTCGTGGAAATTAGTTTTTTGACCCGAAACAAAGTTAGGTTGTAATTGTTTGCCCGCATCACGGCATTTAACCAGTAATGCCGAGACATCTTGATTTGAGACCTTATCCGTTTGATGCATAAGGATACATTGTAATCAGTGAATTACTGCCACATGCCAAATTGTGAGGACTTCACTTCAAATCACAGTCACACCCTGCCTCTCTCATCGCGGTCGGCTTGTGAGACATCTCAAGTCGATGTCCTGTGGAGAGCACCTTTCAAGTTCACTACCGTCCAACACCGGCGTAACATCGGGCAACACGCATTAAGTTGACGGTAGTATGGACGTAAATTCTAACGATATTTATTGCTGCATTTATTTAAAATTGTATATTTTTACAAACTTATTGAGTTGAAACCATGTAATATTAAAATAAACAGATGTTTTAAATTTATATACAATCCTATTATACACTTTGTTTGGTTAGAATGTTTTGACACCAGATTATTAAAATGATCAATAACTTAATTGAATCTATTCTTATCCTCTATGTGACTGATCACGAGTTACATTATAGACTTCAAAATATCCCCGAGTCATTACGTTGGCAAGACAACTATTTAGTTTCGCATTAAACTTCAGTTTTGACATCTTGGTATCACAGAATATTCCCACAACGATTTGTAAAAGCATTAATGTTGTGTTATTACGCAAAAATACAGTGTCAATGTTCTTCAAATCATCTGTCTGCAGTTTTTTTTATCTTATGTTCAGTTTGCACATGACTTGTACGATAGGACCTGCTAAGTTTATGTAAATATTCACACGTGCAAGATTCACTTAAGACAACAGGAGCACGTATGATATTGAATCGAGGCTAGATTTCGTCGGTGCAGTGTGATCGATCTCCGTCATAATAACCTTTGTGGGTTTTTCAACACGTACAATTACTCTAAATGTTGGATTTTAGCACCAAATCTTTCCCGTTTGTTAAGGGATTCCTACCATCAGCAGAGCCTTGTGTAGAACAGCAGGATAGCCCAGACATGCCACACACAACAACCACCACCACCAAGGGTCTCTTCAAAAGCCTCTCTCGGCATAAGAACCAGAATGCACTGCGCAACTCATCGGAGCGGTTAGTCACGTGCCTCACATTGACTCATATTCCATTTTATTCTGCAGAGATAAATTGCTATAAAGCTGGATTAGGTCAAATGTAAGTGACATGTTTACCTTGGTGACCAAGCTGGGGCCAGAAGCTTAATGGCCTGAGAACCTGGTATAATAGCGGCAACGTGGCAATTTGGTTAAGTTAGAAAATCTTTAATTTGGATATAAGCTCTTAGCCCATTTGAGTCATGCGACTAGGTAGACCTTGTGACGTTGAAGATGTTCTGTCCAGTGTAGAGAGTTGATTTTACACTTTTTAATAAGTCGACGGTGTAGGTTTGCGCTCATTGTGTTAGGCAATCACAAAGCCGTACTTTGTTGTCTTTTCTATTCAATGTACATTCAATAAAAAAATGCCTTGGTTTAAACGAACGTGTGTAATCATGATCTGCCGAGCTTGTGTTGTGTACTGCGGTGTGTATTTAACTCGTGGGTCTATAAAGCACAGTAATTAGTTTCACGATGTGCTCGTCTTCGTCGCTGTAATTGAAAGAACGCCGGGAGAACGGGGCCATCGGTGGCTCGCGGGATTTCAATGCAAGTTGACCTCATTATTGTAACGCTGCAAGTTTGTTTATAATTGCATTCGTCCACCTCCCACGCACTCAAGCCGGGACACATTATACTAATTGCGTTCAGATGAAGAGGACAAAGGGAGTGGTTAGGGAGAGCCCACGCGAGTGTTATCTGGGTTAATCGGAGTAGGGTGTGCGTGTGTGTCGTGGACAGTCGAGGTGGCATAGACAACGTGGCCACCACCACCACCACGACGCTACATCGGTGGCGAATGTCAGAAACCAGCGGGGGCACCATTGGGCCCAAGCCCCCCGTTCTGCCCGTTCCCACGTCCATTCAAAGGTTCTTGGCCTTTCTCATTCTCCCCATGAGCAAGCGCCAGTCCAAAACTTAGATATCATCATCACCATCATTATCACCATCGTCATCATCATCCTATGTTAATATTTAGAAAGTGCGAGTGGGCAGGAGGCGATTAAATGGGCAATGCCTGCAGAGTGGATTCTGTGTATTTAGTGAGGCATGCTCTACATGCCTCACAAAAAAGCACAAAGGCTGTTGCGGCAAAGTGCTTCAAGCGAGCAACTACTAACTTCGTTTCCCCAGTGTTGATGTTTACACACTGCACCTGCTACTCGTTTAAGGCTAACACAGACACACACACGCGCGTGTATGCACATAAGTGTCAATCATCACCAAGTGGCGGGTGATGTCACCATGGTACTCGTGTCAGGCTAGGTGCACTTTGAGGCCACGTTAATTGTCGAAGACTCACCGCACATGCCCAGGTGTTATGGGTTAACTCACTGAGTTGACTGACAGACGCACCACCTGTGCTCCCCACTCTGCCAACTTGCTGCGTTATAGCCACTCGGCGCTCTGCTCGTTGTTGTGAGCATCGCTCCTCCGTTGTTGTTGGAGCGCAACTGCCTCCACCTGCCCAGCAGCAGCAGCATCCTTCACGAGTCTCCTCCACAGAGGCCGATTTTGGCACCGCAGCTACTGGTCATCGGCGAGAGCAAGAGAGTTAGATAGAACTCTACTCCACGAAAAGAGATGGAACGTGACAACTCCTCTTACCCGTCATATTATTATCCACAAATGCAATACCACGAGACAAAGACAAAGTCCCCCCGTATAGCCTTAACAGACTGTTGGGGCAAGTGCTGTTAGCGAGCACCTATGAAGGCCGGAACCGCACACGAGGGGGTGGGTGGCCAGCACCACGCCAGACCGCCTTTGTCTCTCCAGTGGCGATGTTTAAACACCGCACCAGGTACTCATTTGAGACTGAGTCGACCTAGGGGAAGCCCAGGATCGGTTCAAATAATCGTCACCGGTGTTGGCCGTGAGCGGGAATCGAACTCGGGTCGCCGGGTTCATAGCGCAGCGTAGCGCTAACTGCTGCACCACCACTCCCCACATCACCAATCACACCAACATACATCATGCTAATACCACTGCCACCATAATCACAGCATCGCCATTCTTACTACTACAACCATGCTTTTAAAAAAAAAAATTCTATCCACTGCTGGATGAAGGCGCCCCCCACGGCACAACGCCGCTCGCTGTCCTGCGACACTACGAGGCGTCTCCCTCCTGCGACACCACGAGGCGTCTCTCTCCTGCACGCGAGCTGATCTCTGTCGCGTCTCGACGGGGCTCAGCGTCTGGCGCCTTGAGGACAGTCCCTGCGTTGGCTGTTGTTGCACCATCAGTGTCATCAATCGACACGAACCCCCCCCCCCCATTAGCGATGCGCTGTTCTCCACGGTCACCGCGACGTCTCGGATGTGTGTTCGGCACTTGATCCGTGTGCTCCCGCGTCTCTCGGTGTCATCCAAGCACGATTCTCCTCTAATCCAACCCACCTCTTTAAATACTTTACACCACCGCGCCTTTCACTTCGCCGCTCCTTTCAAACCTGACCTCGTTAAAACAGAAGAAGAGAGATGCCCAAAATAATAATAAAACGCTTTCTTGTGGGAATTGAACCTCTGCACATCACGTTTCAGCACTTGCATTGTAACTCTATATCCCTATCATCAATGCGAAGTGCGAATTATTCATGTTGCACATCTTAACTTTGTGGCAGCTGATATAAATAACTTCTTTGATGTTTTTTTTTCTCTCGTAGCAATCATTCGTGATTACGCCGATAGGGTTACATTCGTTGCACGCGAGCGTTTCCCCCAGGAGGGCCACCGCGCACTCGCGAAACGTCAAGGGCGTTGGCACGGGTGGCGAGGTGGTGATGACACTCGTGCCCCACGGCAAGAAAGCCCTGGGTTCGAATCCCGAACGAGGGCCGCCTCTCCACCGTGGAGTTTTGTGCGATCTCTCTCCTTCTGTTCAGCATGGGATTCTAGCGGGATCACGAGTTTCCTCCCGTAGCAAAACAACAACAAACCCCAATTCTAGATTTGAAGCTTTCGTGACTGCAAGGATTCATACTCTTTGTTTTTTTCGGTAAAGTGACGTAAGTAAAAAAACTAAATGAAAACAACTCAATGAAATCACGACGTTTCGGGCGCAACACAAGCGTCCTTCTTCAGGTGGGGACATCTGAAGTGTGGCAGACACGCTGCGGTGTCTCCACCTGGAGAAGGACGCTTGTGTTGAGCCCGAAACGTCGTGATTTAATTAAGTTGTTTTCATTTCGTTTATTTTATTTTTTTACCTACGTGACTTTACCGAAAAAAACAAAGAGTATTGAACTCCTATTGGCCAAAACACCCCAATGCTGAAAAATTACACTGCAAATTGCTTAAATATGATTACACACCGCAATATTGTATGTATGATGAACTTCTTTCGCACTGTACATAGCCAACCGTGCTAATCGTAAGTGCGGGGGCAGGACAATAAACTAAACACAAAAAGCAGCTGCAAAGAAATGAGTTTGTCAATCTAGATGATTTAAAAGTGCATAACTCCAGTGGCTTCCTAATGTCGGACGGAAGAGCGTTCCAGACGGCCGCAGAAGCGCATCTGAAAGCGCGCGATGCAGTGACCGCCTTTGTTTGATGGTTATCCAAAAGCCACTGCTGCGAGCGTGAGTGGAATTTGCATGAGAATGAGTGGAATTTGCGTGAGAATGAGTGGAGTTTGCGTGAGAGTGAGTGGAATTTGCATGAGAATGAGTGGAATTTGCGTGAGAATGAGTGGAGTTTGCGTGAGAATGAGTGGAGTTTGCGTGAGAATGAGTGGAATTTGCATGAGAATGAGTGGAATTTGCGTGAGAATGAGTGGAGTTTGCGTGAGAATGAGTGGAGTTTGCGTGAGAATGAGTGGAATTTGCATGAGAATGAGTGGAATTTGCGTGAGAATGAGTGGAGTTTGCGTGAGAATGAGTGGAGTTTGCGTGAGAATGAGTGGAGTTTGCATGAGAATGAGTGGAATTTGCGTGAGAATGAGTGGAGTTTGCGTGAGAATGAGTGGAGTTTGCGTGAGAATGAGTGGAGTTTGCGTGAGAATGAGTGGAGTTTGCGTGAGAATGAGTGGAATTTGCATGAGAATGAGTGGAATTTGCGTGAGAATGAGTGGAGTTTGCGTGAGAATGAGTGGAGTTTGCGTGAGAATGAGTGGAGTTTGCGTGAGAATGAGTGGAATTTGCGTGAGAATGAGTGGAGTTTGCGTGAGAATGAGTGGAGTTTGCGTGAGAATGAGTGGAGTTTGCATGAGAATGAGTGGAATTTGCGTGAGAATGAGTGGAGTTTGCGTGAGAATGAGTGGAGTTTGCGTGAGAATGAGTGGAGTTTGCGTGAGAATGAGTGGAGTTTGCGTGAGAGTGAGTGGAATTTGCATGAGAATGAGTGGAATTTGCGTGAGAATGAGTGGAGTTTGCGTGAGAATGAGTGGAGTTTGCGTGAGAATGAGTGGAATTTGCATGAGAATGAGTGGAATTTGCGTGAGAATGAGTGGAGTTTGCGTGAGAATGAGTGGAGTTTGCGTGAGAATGAGTGGAATTTGCATGAGAATGAGTGGAATTTGCGTGAGAATGAGTGGAGTTTGCGTGAGAATGAGTGGAGTTTGCGTGAGAATGAGTGGAATTTGCATGAGAATGAGTGGAATTTGCGTGAGAATGAGTGGAGTTTGCGTGAGAATGAGTGGAGTTTGCGTGAGAATGAGTGGAATTTGCGTGAGAATGAGTGGAGTTTGCGTGAGAATGAGTGGAATTTGCATGAGAATGAGTGAAATTTGCGTGAGAATGAGTGGAGTTTGCGTGAGAATGAGTGGAATTTGCATGAGAATGAGTG
Organism: Lampetra planeri; assembly: GCF_965212315.1. Taxonomy (NCBI): domain Eukaryota; kingdom Metazoa; phylum Chordata; class Hyperoartia; order Petromyzontiformes; family Petromyzontidae; genus Lampetra; species Lampetra planeri. The sequence goes on along the minus strand of NC_136130.1, from coordinate 11,483,926 downwards.
GAATTTGCGTGAGAATGAGTGGAGTTTGCGTGAGAATGAGTGGAGTTTGCGTGAGAATGAGTGGAGTTTGCGTGAGAATGAGTGGAGTTTGCGTGAGAATGAGTGGAGTTTGCGTGAGAATGAGTGGAATTTGCGTGAGCATTAACAGAATTCGTCCCCTTCTGGGGAAAAAAACCCCTCCTGAAAAAGTATTGAGAATGAGTGAGGCATTTGAGTAAACAAACCATAGTAATAATAATTCATAAAAATATATACGCGTGACATATTTATAAAATATGTGATATATATTTGTAACGAAATGTAGAAAATACAGAGTAATTCCACGAGTCTGGTTCAGTGTTTCCTTCCCACCCTGCACGCGGCAGCAGCACTGATACAGCAGACATGTGACTCGTGATACATGAACCTGACACCAAGAAAGGAGATGGAATCGAGCCTCTCGAGAAAGAATAGAAATTGGTGACTTCTGATGAATTATGCATACGATGGCACGTGGACCTGGTAACCAGAGGCTTCTGCTCCTTGTGCAATGCTCATTTCGCAAAGACTGCAGATAGAAACGCAGGGGGATGCATCAAGTGGCTTGGAGTTATTCGTGTTTTTGTCTGTGTGTTTTTATTTTTTAAACCATTTCTGACCATGAGCTGGGACGTGAATTCAAAAGGAGTGCTGCTCTTAAGCTGCGCTCTGTTGCTAAAATGCCTCGACCCTGGTAAGGCAGGAAAAGGTGACGAATACATTCATGGAGCCTGCCGAAGCGGGTTGCATCGCAGGCTAAGCTGTGTGTGTGTGTGTTAAATGCGCTGTGTGCCTACCGTGCCATTTTAAAATGTATACAAATTTTTGAATTCTGCATTGGGAGTAGAGTATAGCCCAGATGCTCCATAAAAGTAAAACACACCACGGGTGATAAATTCGTTGAAAGAAGTGTAGACATACCGAGTGATCTTCCAGATTCTCGACAACTACCGTCGAAATCAGACAGCTGAGAATGAGGGGGGTAAAGAGATACAAAACGAAACTCCTCTTATCCGTCATCTTATCATCCACCAATCCTCTTATCCGCCAGGGACATTGAGTTCGCCATTCTTCCGTTATTTGCAGATGCTCAAAAAGCGACAGAAACGAGGGACGGATCTTTTTTAAAGCCACTTCAATCGCAGCTGCGTTGGAACATATTTGTTTATGAGAGGGATGAGGCTATATTTATTTATTTAAATCTATTTTTTGAATCTCATCCGGCTTCTCATGGCTGCTTGTGAGCACAGCGTGAGGTTTCCGTGAGGCCTCAGGCCCAGCCCACCGCTCACCTCACCGCCACGGCCTGCGACGAGGTGAGTGCTGCGTAAACGATTAATTTATCGATTATAATCGATAGGAGCCACAGAGATAGTTTATACAGTTTTCAGTCCCTCCCCTCCCTCTCTCTCTCTTATCGGACACGTGTGACGTGGTCCAGTGACATAGAAACCGCAGTTGAGGTCACTCGGCTAACACATAATCGTACATCAGCACGATTTAGGCAACTGCGGATGAGAGGAGTTTCTCTGTCAGTTTAAAACGAAGACTTTCGCAACTAATATCATCCATAATACAGATTTTTTTGGGGGGGGGGGGGGGGTTAACGCGATATAACCCAAAAAACCCATGTGCTATGGAGTTGCTCTGTGTTAGGGTAGATATTCGATCGAATGAAAGAATGCGTAGTAAGTGCAGATTGTATGTACAGCGATACGACGCGGGTAGTGCTATGGAGCGGACGACAGCGCGATGCGGTACTGAGAGAGAGCGGTAGGGGAGGCACAGCTATTTTCGGCTGTGGGATTTGATCGCTTACGGGAAAATTGTTTAGTTTCCGACATACGGAAAATTCGGGTTACGGATATTTCTCGGGAACCTTGCCCTTCCGTAGGCCGGGGACTCCCTGTACAGAGAGAGACAAAAAAATCGGAGTCAGTGTCCAGTTCCATTAAACACCTTCTTGCACGACTGTTCCTGGACTCGTACTGCCTGTATATAACAATGCAAAGGAAATTGCCACTCAGAATATTTTCTGTAAACGAAGGCACGGAAGCTTAGACTGCAAAGAGAAGATAGGGTCAATGGTGAGGGCAGCTAGGAGGAATGGGTTCCGGGCAGCATAAAAATGCTCTCACCACCAGTGAGTCGATATTGAGTGTAGGCCTGCCTGATTCCTGGAGTGGAGTGCGCGAGTGAGAAGATGGGGGGGAGACAGGGTGGGCGTCAGGGATCATCAAAGAGGTCGAAGGGACGAGCTTGGGGGAGCATCAGAAGCCATCGTGTGGCACGCTTGCAGGTTGATGGATGCGAGGATTGGAATGACGCCAGTAGCCCCTCAGCGGCATCCTGCGTCCTCTGGAAAAGGGAGTCTGTGAATCCCGTGCAGTGGCCACGTCCAGCTGACTGCAAGCTCAGCGCACGTGGCCGAGGGTTTCAGCAGCGCGGTTGGAAGGCGCTCTGCAGGTGGCGAAAGCCAGGGCCTTGTTTCGTTTATAAGACGTGAAAATAAACACGACAGGGATAAGGGATGCTTTGAGGTGTACCACTTTGTTGGAGACTTGAATGGATGTGAATGGTCAAGAGGGTAGCGGTTTGCCTGTTGACACGTTGTGGGGATTCTGCGGATGAGGAAGGGAAAGTAAAAAGCCATCATCATCATGATCATGATTATTATTAATAGATGAATAAAGTTGAGCGATGAGTAGATTCAGGAGAGGCAGAGAGACAGTCACTGCTCAGAACAACGAAGTCGATCGTGACGGCCACTGGTGTCAAAAGCAAACAGTTTGGTCCAGAAGAATGATCAGAGCGTGACAGCGAAGACAGGAGGTCACTGTCCCCGCAGACACACGGTGCAGAAGAGGGAAGGGTTGTAAGGTCGAGGAGTGGTGGGTGGTTAAAACATCCTGAATTGGGCCATGCTGGGCCGCGTTGCCACTGCGACCGTGACCCCACCCACCCAGAGCCCTCGTTGCTGGTGCCACAACATCACCGTTGAAGAGTAACGTGAACAAAGTTGCGAGTCACTCGATCCACGAGCAACTTTGTTTCTCGTCACGACAGCCCTCGATAAAAGCAGCGTGATCGTTACAGACGGCAATCGCGCCGGAGTCCTCAATCTCCGCGACCCTTTGACCTGCGACTCCACGGTCCTTGAAAACTCCCATTTTCCGCCTCCCTATTCTTCCAACTATCCACAATCGTCCACGGGGTTTTTTCCCCCATCCCCGCTTTGCGAGTTTTGCAGATAAGAGGAGCGCGTCGGCAAATTCATCCGATAATTCGCAAACAGCAAAAATAAATTCCGGCGGACGGCCGTGTCCGTGACGTTCGTCGTCCCGCATCGCCGCAGACGAGGCGAGTTTCCACTCTGCTTGTTTCACGCAACGGGATTATCAGAACGAGCGCTCCGGTCGGAACGCGACAAAACTCAGCGGCGTCGCTCGATCTCTCCCGTGCCGCCCCCCCCCCCCACGGCGCGCAGTGAAATGCGGCGGCGTGCTGTCGTCACGCTCGGGCCACGTGCGCAGCCCACGCCACCCTGCGCCGTACCCGGCGCTCGCCGACTGCCTCTGGCTGCTGGTGGCCCCGGCGGGAGCGCGCCTCACGCTCGCGTTCTCCGCCTTCTCGCTGGAGCCGCACCCGGCGTGCGCGTACGACGCGCTCACGCTCTGGGACGGGCAGCCCGGCACGGCGGGCGCGCTGCGGGGCCGCTTCTGCGGGGAACGCGGCCGCAACGGCAGCGAGGAGGCGCCACGGTCACCGGGGGTCATCCCGCCGGCCGTTCTCATCTCGTCCGGCCACGTCGTGGGCCTGCAGTTCCACTCGGACAAACACGTGTCGCGTCCGGGATTTCTCATCGTCTACGACACTGGTGCGTGGGGCTCAGCGGTGGTGGCACTAAGGCCAGTTGTGACCTCTGATCAAGAGATTCGGTTCTCAAGGAATATTTCCCCGAGTTCCACAGACCTCACCGGACCCGACAGTGGAGGTTGGGCCCAGAAATATTTCCAGGAAGTCAGCCCTGGAAAGTTCCGGCTGCCAATTAAGCCCTTGATGATAATGTGAGCAAATTGATTAACTCGTTTGAGTTTGTGGTCCAAAGTGAAGGCTGTGTGCACAAAACCTACGGAATGGTGATGTCACTTCACGCCTCGTATTCCCGGCGCTACCCAGACTAAACTTTGCCACGTTTCCAAGATATGATGAGGTTTCAAACATTCATATTGATTTGGTTGTAGGCAGATTACAAAAGTATATGTAAAATATAAGTTTTTAAATACCCTGTATATTCAGCATCAGTAAAGTGATTAGATATCATCTAAAGACTTGGGTCATCGTTCACAATATGCACTGATTGGAAACTTTCTTCAAGCACATTGTGGTTGATAAAACTCAAGTTTCCCAAATATTCCATCAGTTTCTTCCTGACCGCGCTATCGGCATCACGGCACGAGACGACCTGTCTATTCCCGCCTCTCGTCCAGTAGAAAGGCCCGAAGAAGCGGACACCGTAGAGCTACATCTGAGAGCCATTGAATGCCACAGAGCTGAGGGCAGCACTTTCCCACCAGCCTGGATATGAGCGGAATGTTTGCCGCATGGGCAGCAATTCATTCTCAGTGCTGGAATTTATTCAATTTAACGTGGTACAAACATTTCTCAAACGGGGGGTGGCTGAGATCTCGTATTTGTTTACTTTTTATTGCTGAAGACATTTCTAGCCTGTTCCTCCTCTAGAGGACTGCGGGGGGCCTCTCTCGGGACCTTCCGGGAGCTTCGCGAGCCCTGCATACCCCAGCCACTACCCCAACGGCGCCGACTGCGTCTGGGCGCTCGGCCACTCGGCGGCATCCTTCACCGGCGCGACGAACTGGACGGAGATCGGCGCCGCGCGCCCGGAGGTGGCGGTCTTCGCGGCCACGACCACCCTCGCGTTCCGTGACCTGCTGCTGGAGGGGGGCGAGGGCTGTGGCTTCGACTACGTGGCTGTGTACGCAGGCGGCGAGGAAGCCGGCGGTGACGGTAGCGAACGATATTTCAATGTTTGTGGGGGTTTTCGGGGGGGGGGGGGGGGTGTTACCATTTTTATCTCACAACCGTGCCGTGGGCATCGTGTTGTGATGCCCACAGCACACTTGCGACTCGTGCAACTAGTTCCCCTTGAAACCTGTTGGGCTCCCCAAACCAACGAATAATTGTATGCAATCCAGCCTAGCTTCTGGGACACGAAGTAACCGAATGGGATCTTTACTGATCCATTTGGGAATGATTTTCAAAGGAATATCATCCGTGTCAAAATGAGCATCAAAGATCCGGAGTTAATCCGTTTGTTGTATTTTTGGAGGAGACCTCTGGCAGGCCGCCACTGCTCGTCCCACCGAGCTCCTGGGCCGATATTGTGGCATCCTCAGCGGGACGGATCTCCCGACGTTCGTGTCTCCACCTGGGCGTCGCCTGCTCGTGGTGTTCCACTCCGACTACAACATCGGCGCTCGGGGCTTCTTGGCCGAGTACCACACAGGTCGGCGAACACGCACAGGGGCAGAGCACAATCACAAGCTGACTAAGCAACGGAAACTTTCCAAGAACATCGCTCGAGCAGAGTTTGTATGGAGTCTGTCTGTTATGTTCTGACGCTTGGTCCGCATGTGCTTCCTCCAGGTTCTCCAGTTTCCTCCCGCAGATAAAATAAAGGAGCACAACGTAACCGCTATTGGCCAAACGTCCCAACGCTAAAAAAAACATTTCCCGCAAAGTAACCAATCTGGGAATGGACACGGCAGAAACACCGCACGCCCCCAACTGCGAAGACCTGGCAGGACCCTCCTGAAAAAAGAGAGAGACGCGAGACTTCGGGGGCAGGGGGGGGGTGCAGGAGGGGGGGGGGAGACTTTTTCTCGTATAAAAAAAAATGGTCGTCTTACGCACTAACCCCCGTGACGCGGCCGCGTGCAGACGAGTGCCAGCGCACGCTGACGGCGCTGCAGGGCGCCGTGCACAGTCCGCGCTACCCGGGCCCCTACCCCGGCGGGGCGCGCTGCCGCTGGCTCCTCGCCGTGCCGCCGCCCCTCCGCCTCCGCCTCTCCTTCCGAGACTTCCAGCTCGAGGAGAGCGACGAGCGGGGCCACTGTGGGTGGGTAAGGCCCCGGCAGGATTTGTGGGGTTTTCTCCTGAAGTCACGTGAGGGTTAATCGCGCGTCAACACCTCTCTGTGTCGCGAGTGGTCGGGTGGATTTTTTTTTCGTGGTTTTACGAGCACATTCCCAGCTCATTGTGGGGGGGGGGGGTTCCTCCAAGCAAGCACTTTGAGGAAGGAACTTGAATGTTTACTAAAATTCTATCACAATAGCTGAAGGTGGTACTGGATACTACTTCCCTGAACTAAATGCTTCAAATAGTTTTAAAAGCAGACCACTTTCCACAAGTTAACTCATCATTTAGGATCAACGCGACCACAGTGTCCGTAGTTTTGGAAAAGAAGATCGCAACGTGTGGCCCAAAACCCAGGTCTGAGTGATTGGTTTTTTTCTTTAATTTATCAATGAACTGTCGCAGTGCAGTGCAACCATTCGTGTTAGAGAACTGCCCGTGGAAGTGGGTTGCACAGAGTTACCTCCGCGACCCCTTCAGGTGACCTCTGGTGCACACGATTGAGTCAAAACGAAGTGCACAACCCAGTTTATCACGATGTGGGTTTACTTTTTATGCAGTCATTGATGGCATGGCTGGGACCATCAAATCTCTACACTGGAGAACTCGGTTTAATCGCAGCTACCTGCCTGCATAAACAGTAAGAACAACAACAACAATGCATAACAGGTGCTGGGAAAGTAAGCAATGCTGTGGGCAAGTGCCCAATTGTTTTAGATGTCATCACCAAGATCCTTGAACACAACTGCCACCTGGCAGACCTATTCCACCGGAACTTTAGAACAGAAATCACGAACGTGCGGTGCACAGTCGAAACGCAGAGATGATGGCAACATGTATTTTGAGCATCTGTGACACGCAACACTACTGCAGAGTGTAGATAGATTACTGAGCGACACAACACCAGAGACAACACCAGGGACAACACCAGGGCTCCCTTATCCGTTTGGCTGATGTGCATACCTAGAGACTCGAGTGTTAACAATTCATCCCTGTCAACCCCTTATCAGCGCCCTACCTTATTACAGACCAATCCAGACCTTATTGGTCACCCCGTGCTCCTGATAAATCTCAACGTTCATCCTACAAAGTCCCATCACAAGGGAGAAACACAAATACACAAAACATGTTTTGCCCGTATTGAACAACGGCTGTACGCCGTATGGACCTTCAAACTCAATTTCCCTGTACAGGAACACGGAGTGAAGCGTATGGGGTTGACAGCTGTGACATTTCCCAATTGAAGGTTCACATTTATTCATTACCCATTTCACTTGAGCTTTAAACTAATAAAGTCGATCAGAACTGTAAATTCGCAGAACGTTCACCTATAATTTGCACGTCCCTTTGACTCGCTCGAGATATACATTCTTAACTACTGCACAACGTATCGCAGCACAGTACACCCAACCCACTGTGAAGACCAACACAAATATACGTGAGGCATGGTTACAGACGCTTCCAGTGTTGATTAAACGAACTCGGTTAACTCAGTCGCTTAATATTCTAAGCCAGTCCGGTTCAATGCGGCACACACGCACACCGCTCGCTGCAAACTCTCAATGCGTGAAGTTACCATTGAGCACCTGCGTTCAAACTCACCCGCCACGCATTTGGCTAGCAGAAGGTTTTGTTTGTTTGTTTAGAACCTGTGTGGACTTAACTTAGGGAACACAAGTATGATGTCCCTTGCCTGCACAAGTCTAGACCGCCAAGCCCCATCAGTGGGCAGCAGTGGTACGGCACGCACGAGCAGAGCAGTGCCTGCAGTTGCCGCGTGGCTGTGGTGCGGGCACCCAACCCACCACCAGCACCACCAGCAACCAGCAGGTCGCGACTCGACACAGCCACCTCCTGGCCAGATGCGATATTGACCGCCCCGTTGTTGAAGCCTCCTTTGCTAATCAGGGACCCAACAACCTCACCCAACTTTGCCTTGTAAACAAATCCAACTTAACAGTATTTGCTCCAAGATAATTAATTGTGGGAGATCGATTTCGAATGTGGCACGCGTGAATCTGAAAATATGTCCTGTCGCGCGTCTTGCGATGGTCACTAAAGTCGCATGTGCATTTTATTATCGCCCAATATTACGCCACTCAAGACAACGCGTTGCATGTACGTATGTTGAACTTCTTTCGCACCGTACGCAGCCAACCGTGCGCATCGGAGGTTAATGCAGTTCTCCCCTCTTCTGCTATTCTGAGTCGAGGTGGCAGCCGTATGCGGTGGACTGACTGTAGTTGAATATTCGTCTGGATTAATCTTCTTGGTTCTTTCGGTAAAGTGACATAGAATGGAAATAATAAAATAATAAAAATAAAACATAATAAAATATTTTTATTTTTAGAATGGAAATAAAAAATAATAAAAATAAAACATAATCAAATATGCTTTCTTTTTATTACTTTATTATTTCCATTCTACGTGACTTTACCGAAAGAACCAAGAAGATGAATCCCTGCAGTCACGAAAGCTTTAAATCGAAATGTATTCGTCTGGAGTCAGCTATGACCAGGTGGCGCTGTTGGTTGAATGTTCGTCTGGAGTCAGCTATGACCAGGTGGCGCTGTTGGTTGAATGTTCGTCTGGAGTCAGCTATGACCAGGTGACGCTGTTGGTTGAATGTTCGTCTGGAGTCAGCTATGACCAGGTGACGCTGTTGGTTGAATGTTCGTCTGGAGTCAGCTATGACCAGGTGGCGCTGTTGGTTGAATGTTCGTCTGGAGTCAGCTATGACCAGGTGACGCTGTTGGTTGAATGTTCGTCTGGAGTCAGCTATGACCAGGTGACGCTGTTGGTTGAATGTTCGTCTGGAGTCAGCTATGACCAGGTGGCGCTGTTGGTTGAATGTTCGTCTGGAGTCAGCTATGACCAGGTGACGCTGTTGGTTGAATGTTCGTCTGGAGTCAGCTATGACCAGGTGACGCTGTTGGTTGAATGTTCGCCTGGAGTCAGCTATGACCAGGTGACGCTGTTGGTTGAATGTTCGCCTGGAGTCAGCTATGACCAGGTGGCGCTGTTCGACGGTGAGACGGAGAACGAGAACTCGTCTCTCGGACGGTTCTGCGGCTCGAGGATGCCCCCGGCGACGACGTCGACCTCCAGCAAGCTGCTCGTCACGATGCACACAGACTCCTCCGAGGCCCTGCGAGGGTTTTCACTCTCCTACACGGCTGGTGAGAGCGGCCGCTGGATGTGCACTTTGAGCGTTTTCTGGAAGAAGATTTTGTTTTTTACTGCAAATGCCCCCTTCTCAAAGGAGACGGCGCAAAGCAACAGACCCGTAGCAACAGTCATTGTTGTTGATATTCACGCAGGAATTCCCCAACTCTGAAAAATGTGGACCGCGACACTGGCGTCCACCAGATAGGTAGCCACGTGTGGTCTGGGCCTCCCCTAGGTCGACTCAGCCTCAAATGAGTATCTGACGTATTGTGTAAACGGCAGCATGGGGAGACAAAGGCGGCCGGGCGTGGTGCTGGCCACCCACCCACCCCCCTCGTGTGCCGTGCCGGCCTTCGCAGGTGCCGCTCGCTCACGGCACTTGCCCCAAACGTCTGTTGAGGCTACACGGTGGGGGTGGGGGGGGATCTTTGCCTTTGCCAGTGCTGCCCATGACGGTGGCCTGCGGCGAGAGCGGCTTCACGGCGACGCTGCCCACGGAGCTGCCGGCCGGGGTGCGCCTCCTGTCCGCCCGCCTCAGGGACCCTGCCTGCTCGTCCGCTCCCTCGGGCGCCACGCTCACGATCGAGGCCAACTACAGCGACTGCCGCACGACGGTGCAGGTTGGTGCGCCCCGGGCCGCGTGGCTCCCCCCGCGTTGAATTCGTGACTTGCATCGCTCGTCGTCGCCTCTCGTCGTCTGTTGTTGCTGTTTGCTCAAAGTGTGAATGCTTACCCCGAGCTCTCAATACTCTGATAGTGCGCTGTCTTTGAGTTGTACGCCTTTTGGCGTCATCTGGTCCAACACCAATGGAGACTCGGCTCTAAGAAAAGCTGTCTCGGGTGTGGACCAATCAACTTCAAGGGCAGTGCATATCATTATCATCATCAGAGTTGTTTCTTTTTGTTTGCATTTTGACTGCTTGTGTTGTGGTTATTGCAAACATGATGCCTTGTATAAAGGTGTCAGTTTTTGTACCAGTTGAAAGGGTAAAACCCTATCACTATGTTGTTTGTTGTTGTTGTTGAGAAGTCAACGGTGGGATAGAGGAGAAAGGTGTCAGCTGTGATGGCTCGTAGGGCTTCATCCAGATTCCTCGCCTCGCCGCTCTTGCGTTCGCTTGCATCCGTGCTCTTGTCTGGCTCGCGTGGTGTTGTTCGGCGCCGTGTCCGACGTTTCGCGCCGCGTGCTGGGAGCTTCTTTGGGAACTAAAACGACATCACAAACTCATACGCAATTATTGTATAGTTTAGTGAAGTGTAAAAAAAAACACAATTATTTCACTATTTAAATACATTGATGTACCGTCTGAATATTTGTGTTAAATTGTATTTGCTTTTGTGTAACAATGCATTCTATTGCTCATCCACTTGAAGTGTATTCCATTGTTCTAGGCTCCCTTTAATGATACCATCTCTATATTCGACGAAGAACAATGGAGAGAGTGAATGCTTCATAGGCTTGCCGTAGGAACGATAATTATTATCCGAGGCCTTGGGTGCTTGACGCCAAGATCTTAACATCATCCCAGAAGAAGCCACCTTAAGAAACAAGCATTTTATTATCAGACCCATTTTCATTATTTGGTTTAATATTTAGGCTTTCGCGACCGATATTATTTATAATAAAGGTTTGTGGGTTAGATCGCATCAGTATAAATATTTCGGTATTACCTTTGAATCTCTGCACCTTACCTAAAAACTCTTATAATGAATAATATTGGTCGCGAAAGCCTACTATAAAATTGGAGAAACTCCGCATCAAGCGTGTAAATTGATGTCGTCACTGGCATTCCTCAAAAGGTGCAGAGATTCAAAGGTGATACCAACACATTTATACTCTAACCCAACAACCTTCGTTATTAAATTTAATCATTTGAATTATGAGAACGCCATTTACTACTTGCAACATTTCCCCGCTCCGCTTTCGTTCTCGCCACCACCGACTTCCCTTCGCAGCACCCCTCCGTGCCGGCGGACAAACTGGGCGCCCAGCAAGCCGTGCAGCACAGCAACGTGGTGAGAGTGACCCTGAGCCTGGCGGGCTCCCAGCAGGAGCAGTCGCTTCCCGTACGCTGCCTCGCTCGGCTCCGCGCCCCCGTCGAGCAGCCCGAGACGGCGGCTCCCCGCGGGCCCCCAGCGCCCCCGGCCGCCCCCACGCTCGACGGCGTGAGGTCGGACGACACGAGCGGGGTGCTCTTCATCACCATCTGCGTGCTGGCGTGCGTGCTCATGTTCGCCGCTGCCATCGCCTTCTTTATCCTGTAGGCCCGCGGTGCGGCACGCGCTGTCTCAGCACACGCTAATTATAATTAGACAAAGTAAGATTTCTGTCCGTTAGTTTACAGTCAGTGGTGATGTTCAGGGCTGGTGACATCAGTGGTTGCACAAGGGCGGAAAATAGAGGGGAGGGGATGGGGGTAAAGATGCACTTGAGACGTCTCATCCCACTGCGTGGCTTTTCTGGAGACCGATACCCCGCCACCCTGGTGGGATTCCCAGAGGTTCGCCCTGCAACTGCGTTTGATCGATCAATAGGCCTCTTGGGATGAGACTGAGACGAATCAAAAGATTGGCCCGCTTCGGGTAGTACTGCTGGGAAAACAACAAAAGCACTTGTCTGTGAGACACGCAAAACGTTGGACATCGCGCTGAACTACTCGTGGGTTCGATCCGAAACCAGACAGGAGAGTTGTGCAGCACAGCCGCGAATAACCTCTAGACCAGTGGTTCTTGACCTGGGAGATGCCCTTTCTGGGGGTGCGAGACGTGGCCAGGTTTTTATTTAGAAGGTAAATCACCAAAACACAAATTAAGCACGAGCACGTAAGTACACAACTACTTTGTTTCATCAAACTCTTATGCATTTACTCTTTGGTTCTTTCGGTAAAGTCACGTAGAAAGAAAAATAAAATACATAATAGCAAGCGACGTTTCGATTGCAACACCTGATGATGATTGCTGATAAGGCTGCAGTGGAGGTTAAGAACCACTGACCTACCCAGTGCCGCTTTGTCTATTAAGCCCAGAGCCTGATTAGCTACAATATTGTATATTTGAAATAAAAATTACATCAAATTAATGAACATTAACGAAGTCTTAAACTCAATGTCGGTGCGGTTAGTCATAATGCGAAGTTTTTGTGTTGTTGTTCAGTCACCGCTGTGGCGTCTTCAACAAAAAATAAACATCGCCCGGCAGGTGGCAACGTCACGGAATAAAACAAAAGTAGTCCGTGTGAAGTGGAAAAACTTTGTTTTGGTAGGATAAATTAATAAAATAAAGCCGCAGTGTTTGCGTGCCGTGTGTGAGAAAAACATCGACACGCGGACAATGGAGAGAGAGAGAGAGCCCTGCCCGCTTCGTCACGAGCCGTGAGCTCCACGAGTGGCTGTCGCAAGGGAGATGTTTGTGTTGTCGTCGTTTTATTGATTTTCTTCAAAAGCACCGCATCGCCATGGGGTTCTCTTTCTCGTCGAAACTTGTTACTTCAAATGAGGACAGAAAAAGTGCGAGGGGACGACTTGAACCCCGGGGGTTTGTGTGTGCGGCTACCCGGGCGACCTACTGCGATCTTCTCTCCCATGTGATGTTTGTAATTGCCGGCGAAACGTCAGAGTACTCGAATAGTAAATGTTGTCGTGCCTTGACTCTCACAACACACAGCCGCTGTTCCAGTGACGAATTGGCCACGTTCTGTTCACGTGACAAAGCTCACTAATTGGCTGTGTCGGGTGGTGGCGGGTTTTAACGACGCATTTATATTTACACGATCTATCCCAAACACGCCTGCTCTAGTGTGAATAATATTGGTGTGGAAAGGCTCCTGCGACTGATGCGCGTCCGACTGATCGTCGGCCTGTGATTGTGTGTGATGACGGTGGTGCCCCAGCACACACGACGACTACTCAACGTGTTTACTTTAAGGGCAGTGTTGACGAATGTGTTGAGTTTTTTGCGCAAACATTAAGTTACCGCAACTTAGCGGTCTGCCTTGTCAATATAATTGTACAAGGCAAGGTTTAGTAATATGACATAAGACAACTTGTGGTCCTAATCCGTCGATGAGTGTATGGCGTGTTTGGCAACAGCACGTTTAGTGAATATTTAAGAATTCATGGCCGTGCTGCTATTTCGTGGCCACCTTGCTGCCCAAGCCGACAACACCGTGGCACTCCCAGGCCGCCTCGCATCCAAACACGAACCGGCCTCAAGCCTTTTCATCTTTTAACAATAATATTAGTCCGTTTGGTAGTCGCATCATTATTATGATGCGAGGCTATCATGGACGCGCTCTGTTTCACAGACACGGTGCACAGTATTCCTAGTCGTGGGTGATGGTTGCTATGTGTCATTCCAACCGAGAAATTTGAATGTAATTTTTCGAATGTAGCCAATGTTTTACCATCATGCCAGCACAATGGCATATTAATTACGAATGACTTCGGGGAATATTTTACGTCCACTGTTGGTTCTTCTTCTCCAGCACCTCCGATTAGCACAGTCGGCTACGTACGGTGGCAAAGAAGTTCAACATACATACGTACCGTGAAGCAGACGGCGCGTATTTTACAGTTAATACACTTGCAGTGTAATAACCAGGGCGGCCTGCTGTATTAGAACCGCGATCGTCTGTAACAAACGGCGCACGTGCTACGGGGCAGGGCCACATCGCCGCCCACACCTGACGATCTGATGAGATCGTGCACGACCCCAGGGTGATGTTGATCGTCGGCGATTGAATTATGAATCAACATCGATCGGCTACCGCCACGTGATACGTACTTGCAGCAAGAACTGTTCACGCAAAGGGGTTCTCAACTGCGGCTCCAAACGTGTGGAGTCGCCACCACTCACGACCCGTGGGGCGTGAGCGAGTGATCCGACCTACAACTATCCCTGGGCAGAATGTTTAAGTGGCCAAATGTTTACGGGTCTCCATCACGCTTCTGGAAAAAATCCAACCGCTGTCTCCATCCCGAACGATGTGGCAAGCAGATCGCCTACCGAGTGTTGCTGCCTAGGCCCTCGGGAAGACGCAGCTCTCTGATGCGTCTTCCCACCGTACCGTGCGTGGTTCGGCACGTCCGACGTTTCGCGCCAGGTGCTTGGGAGATTCTTTCGGGAAACTGATCGGAACCGAATTAAGCATATGAAGGATGCTGGCCAGTTCATGGAAGTACACGGTACGCAGCTCACAATAGAAGCATTGCAGGTGCACTCAGGCACAGGCCGTTGGGTGCGACTTCTGTGATGGGTAACTGCGTTGTAAGACCAGGATCCAGATGGTGGGAGACTGTAAGAGCAGACCTTGAAGGTCTATGGGATGTCAGAGCAAGAAAGACGCCTTGGCAAAATGTGGGGGCATCAGCGGCATTGACCATGATGACCCCTTGACCTTCGCTGCTGTACCTATGTGTTGAACTTCTTTCGCACGGCACGCAGCTAACCGTGCTAATCCTATTCCTGTTAGGGCCACGCATGATATCTGATGTCGTCGCCCGGCCGTTCTGAGATTCCCTGAAGTCAAGTTGAGTGTTGTTCTCTGTGGTGGTGACTTCAACATTTACTCTCTGCAGTGGGGGGTGGGTGTGTGCCCTCTGTGGAGAGTGTCACGTGCTAGGTGTGTGTGCGTGCCTATATATATCAAGAGAGGGCGGTGCTGGGATGCTGTGATTGTGAAAACGCGCCACATACTCAGCCAACCTGCTAGAGAGACTGTTTCATTTTTGGAAGAAGAAGAATAAGAAGATGCTACGTTGTTTTTAATTTGTCGCAAACTTACCGTTGTTATTGTTTTAACCCGCTAGTTGAGTGCAGAGCTGTTTGTGCGACAGGTAAGGTGAATGCTACCTCCTGACAAGTGGTGGGATAAAGTGTGGGGTTCTTACAGCTTGGGCAAGGAATCTCCTGTTGCAACATTCTACATTATTAAGCTTCATATTTTAATCCAGCACATGTTCACTTGTATCCAAGATAAGCATTTAATAATGTTGTGAACTAGTTTGTAATATATAATTATTCATTAAACTGTCCTTTTCGACTTAAACCGGGGTTCCAATTCACACATTTACTCAAGTAGATGATGTTCTTTGAATAAGTAGTTTGCGATATTTAATAGGAATAATAATAAACATGTACATGTCTTTAGTCTCCTGTTGATAAATGCGTTTTAAGATTGCGTCTGATGACCGCGTTGCGTCAAAGCACGCGACGCCATTGCTGACCGTTACGAAATGTCATTTAATTATAAAAAATGTTTTACTTATTATTATTAATGACAAACAGGGAATCTTTTTATATCCTCATTAATTATATATATTACTGAATTATTTCATTGCAGTGTTAAGACTATTGATTGAATGATAAAGGTTTAGAGCAAACATCCACGTGAAATGTGCTTGGGTCTTTCGGTAAAGTCACGTAGATAGGTTCAAAGAAAATAACAAAAAGCTACGACGTTTCGATCGAAACGTAGTTTTTTGTAATTTTATAAACGTCGTAGTTTTTCGTTATTTTTTGTTATTTTTTTTGAACATATCTACGTGACTTTACCGAAAGACCCAATAATATGAATTCCTGCAGTCACGAAAGCTTTAAGTCAAGATCCACGTGACATATGGCATATTGTGTCCTTTAACCAAGTAAGGGCCCATTTTCTATTTCGCACGGGAGATATGGAACTGTGGGGTACACGCGGTTATTTGTATTTGACTACATTTGGTCATTTTAGAAGTGTATTTTGAGCTATGACACTTGACCTACCTGAACGACCTTAGCGGTGCACGGTCTTTAACGTGCACTCTCAAGGCGAATGTTGCACTTTGGAAATGATGGAGAGAAATTATCACAAACATCCGTAGAAATTCATCGACCTACCTTGATACGACTAAAAAGCGTCAGGCTACCCAGAGACGCTGAATGCATTTGAACTCGTACATCGCACAATTTTATCACGGATTTAATAATATTTTTTGAGTATAGGATATTTTTTGTCACTTAAAGTTTTCATTTCGTTCGCTTTTGCTGTTACATCTGCACCTTCCCCTCTGTCAGCTCTTGTGTTTGTGTACGGTTGCGACTGGAACACAAACATGTGGTCTCAACTGGCTCTCACCTGGTGATTAAACACAACACTGTACTTTACAAATAACGCTCACTCTCAAATGTAAGCGGCGTAGCTCTCCCAGGTAATAATCTATAAAGGGGGCAAATTGTCATACAAAGTCACTACCTTCAGATAATCCGAATTGATTGCATTTTAATCAAGTTTTAATGAGATACGATGAAATTATTCTATAAAATAAACATCAACAGATTCCTCTTGGCACATTTATTTATTGACACGTACTCGTGAAAAACAGAATCTTGGACTGACATTTTATTTAACTAAATAACATTCTCTCGAAGTGTTGTTAATCTGTATGCCGCGTTTATATTGCACGGCTGTAATTGCTGTTTGAACAGCAAGTGCGAATTGGTACAATAAATACCAATGTGAAACCGATTTTCAGTGATTTCCGTTAACAGACCCATTAGTGTCACATGTACGTCCAACCGAAGCTGAACTGCTCCGCAAATTTCAATGCAGACCAACGCTGCTGCACATTTTACCGTGAAAGAATATGGACAAAGTGAAAGCATTCCTTGTATTAGGTAGTTTTCACAATGAATGGAAAACGCGCGTGGGGTACATGCAGTCAAGAGTCAAAACAATAAAGCATTCATAGATGCTGTCCAGTTACCACACAGTTAGTTTTAGTTTATTTGTGTAACCAGGTTAGCGAGTCAACACAATGACAGATACATTCATCATGAGGACGAGGGGAGAGAGCAGATAAACACACCGTTATAATCTAAAACACTTTTCAAATCCACTGCTGGATGGATGGCACGGGGGGGGGGGGGGGGTACGGGCGATTCCCGATGACACTCAGAATCAGAATATTTAGTTCCGCTGTCAGTACGTAAGGGGGGTGGGATGCACGGGCTTGCGGAACCCGTTCAGATATCACTCGCCACTGATGATAGCCGTGGGCGGAAATTGAATCCAGGTGACGGGGTGCGCGGTGCAGCGCTCGAATCGCCGTGCCACCTCAAGCCACCGATCTCCGATGTGTTCGGCTACCAAAACTTGCAATAATCCTTGAGCAGCCGCATCTCTGTTGGGCCCTGCAATTTCCGTCTATTCTTCAGGCAGATCCTCTCCTGGATTCCTCTCGGCAAACATATGATGCCCCCTCTAACTCTCTAAAACTCCCACACATCTCTCTCCCGCTTTGGCTAAGCGTCGCATATAGGAAGCAAAGATTCAGATTTCCAAACATGTCTTTGTGAGCCAGAATATCTCTTTTGGCTCCAACATAGGTGTCTCTAACTCTCTTGTCAACTGGATGTGAACCCAGACACACACGGCACAGACACGCACCGTGGATTTTTGTTTTCCATTTCAGACGTTGCCCGTGTGAGGTGCAGACCAAGCAGCCGCAGGCATTGCCCGTCGCTGGTTTAGTTTACAAAAGATAAAATCGATAACTTGCGACGAGACGCCAGTTTGCGGGTTGCCACGTAACGAGCTGGCAAACACGGGGAGTGTGAGCAGTGTGTGAGTGTGTGTGAGTGTGTGAGCAGTGTGTGTGAGTGTGTGTAAGTGATGTGAGAATGTGTGAGTGAGTGTGTGACTGAGTCTGTGTGTGAGTGAGTGTGTGAGAGTGTGTGAGTGAGTGTGAGAGTGTGTGAGTGAGTGTGTGAGTGTGAGTGAGAGTGTGTGTGAGTGTGTGAGTGAGTGTGTGAGTGAGTGTGTGAGTGTGAGTGAGAGTGTGTGTGAGTGTGTGAGTGAGTGTGTGAGTGAGAGTGTGAGTGAGAGTGTGTGTGAGTGAGTGTGTGAGTGAGTGTGTATGTGAGAATGTGTGAGTGTGTGACTGAGTCTGTGTGTGAGTGAGTGTGTGAGAGTGTGTGAGTGAGAGTGTGTGAGTGAGTGTGTAAGTGAGAGTGTGAGTGAGAGTGAGTGTGTGTGAGTGAGAGTGTGACTGAGTCTGTGTGTGAGTGAGTGTGTGAGCGTGTGTGAGTGAGTGTGTAAGTGAGAGTGTGAGTGAGAGTGAGTGTGTGTGAGTGAGAGTGTGTGTGAGTGAGTGTGTGAGTGAGTGTGTGAGTGAGTGTGTGAGTGAGTGTGTGAGTGAGTGTGTGAGTGAGTGTGTGAGTGAGTGAGTGTGTGTGAGGGTGTGTGAGAGTGTGTGAGTGTGTGTGTGAGTGTGTGAGTGTGTGTGTGAGTGTGTGTGTGAGTGAGTGTGTGTGTGAGTGTGTGAGTGTGTGTGTGAGTGTGTGTGTGAGTGAGTGTGTGTGAGAGTGTGTGTGAGTGTGTGTGTGAGTGAGTGTGTGTGTGAGTGTGTGAGTGTGTGTGTGAGTGTGTGTGTGAGTGAGTGTGTGTGAGAGTGTGTGTAAGTGAGTGAGTGTGTGTGAGAGTGTGTGAGTGTGTGTGTGAGTGTGTGTGAGAGTGTGTGAGTCTGTGTGTGAGTGTGTGTGTGAGTGAGTGTGTGTGTGAGTGTGTGAGTGTGTGTGTGAGTGTGTGTGTGAGTGAGTGTGTGAGTGAGAGTGTGTGAGTGAGTGAGTGAGTGTGTGTGAGAGTGTGTGAGTGTGTGTGAGTGAGTGTGTGAGTGAGTGAGTGTGTGAGTGAGAGTGTGAGTGAGAGTGTGTGAGTGAGTGAGTGTGTGTGAGAGTGTGTGAGTGAGTGTGTGTGAGTGAGAGTGTGAGTGAGTGTGTGAGTGAGTGTGTGAGTGAGTGTGTGAGTGAGTGTGTGAGTGAGTGTGTGTGAGTGTGTGTGAGTGTGTGTGTGAGTGTGTGTGTGAGTGTGTATGTGTGTGTGCCCACCGGGGAGCGGTAGTGTAGCGGTTAGCGTGCCTCGCTATGAACCCGGCGACCCGAGTTCGACTCCGGCTCCCGACCAACACCAGTAAAGATTTTCTGAACCGGTCCTGGGTCTCCCCTAGTTCGACTCAACCTCAATTGAGTACCTGGTGCTATGTGTAATAACATCGCCAATGGAGAGACAAAGGCGGCCGGGCGTGGTGCTGACCACTCACCCCCTTGTGTGCCGTGCCGGCCTTCATAGGTGCTCACTAACAGCACTTGCCCCGACATTCTACCTCGGCTACACGGGGGATCTTTGTCTTTGTGTGCCCACCGCACAGATGTGTGTCACACTCGACACACAGAGTATAGACACAAGCTGCCACTTTCACGGAACGCGTGGGCAACAAAAGCACACCCGTGCAGTGTACACACATAGAGTATGTAATATATATATTGTCTGCGTATTCAAATTGGGTATTCGTTGCATTGGCGACGCAGACATCGTTGTGAGATCATAAACCTCGTCAAAATAGCACGGGCTATATGGTTTAGTGGTTTTAATTATTTAGCTTTCTCCGTGGAGATATTAAATAGTTCCACAGCATTTTTGTAAAATGTTCACAACGCAAACACTGTAGTAACAATCATTATAATTCACAACCCTTTGTAAACCTACTGACGGATGAAATCCTCACCACGCCGTGACACGGATGGGGAGTCGGTCGACCATACTTCACCACGCTGGTCGTCGATGCGGCTTGGTCAAGGCGAGGGTGGCCCAAGATTGGTTCAAATATCACTCAGCCACTGACGTTAACAGCCACAGAAAATCTAAGCCGGTTCACCAGCTTCAGCAGGGCCAAGTGGTCTGAGCACTTTACTCGTGACATACGGTCGGCTATCCCTAATAATCATCCTTCGTGAACTGCATCAGTGGGACAGACATTTCGGCAGATATTGGAATAGAGGAGTGAGTCTTCTGCATTTTAAGAATTCGGAATACCAAAGTCGACAACGTATGTGTTGGGAAAGCGTCAAGTGTCCTGACCGGGCGTCAGGGTCGTGACTGGGAGCGGTGTGGGAGAGGCCACGCCGGCTTCCTTCATTCCACGAGCCCCACGCGTTCTCAACAAAAGCAAAGTTTTGACTTGGAGTCGGCAGCTTTATGTGGCGGTGAAAGGGTGTAAACACTCGGCACAGACCGTCGAATAATCTCGTTGCTTAGCAAACCCAGAGCAGCGCGTTTAACTCTCCACACCGTAGGGCCATTGACATTGGAGTCAATGGCACCAACTTCCTAGAAGCTTTCCCTGGGATTGCGATTCTCGACGGCATTGGAATGGAATGGGGGGGGTAAGAGGTGGATGGCTCCGTTCCGAATGAATGTTCTTGAAGCTGTTGTGGGCTTTTTCTTATTCTCATCGTCGCTGCGATGGGGGCGACAGCACACAGCTGGTTGGACATTTGCAGAAAGAGGCCGATGTTCAGCTCCCCCCAAACCCCACGTGGTAGAAATCACTGCAGCGTTAATTAGGCTGCATCACAGGCCCTGTACTTTCCCAAGTAATTGTTTTTGTCTGATTCGCAACATTATCCTGAAGCCATCGCCTGCGCCGTCCTCGTACGGCTCTCCCTGTTGTCTGCTCAGCTCCGAGTTGACGCCTTCTGTTACCCTCACCAATCTACAGGTGAGGGAGATCATCCATGAGTAGCAGCGCATTCATCCTCTTATCCACGTTCAAGCTAGCCGTAGGGGTAACACGTCGGGGTAACATGTAAGGGTACCACGAGTAGAATTGCCGAGATAAACGCGGATAATAGAGGGGGGGGGGGGGTTTGGGTTAGATCGTGTAAATATAAATGTGTCGTTAAACCCGCCACCACCCGACACAGCCAACTAGTAAGGTTTGTCACGCAAACAGAACGTGCCAATTCGTCACTAGTACAGCACACCGGTGTATAGTGTAGTGTATAGTAGTGTAGTGTATAGTAGTGTAGTGTATAGTGTAGTGTATAGTGTAGTGTATAGTGTAGTGTATTGTGTAGTATATAGTAGTGTATAGTGTAGTGTATAGTATATAGTAGTGTACAGTGCAGTGTATAGTGTAGTATATAGTAGTGTATAGTGTAGTGTATAGTGTAATGTAGTGTAGTATACTAGTACAGCACACCGGTGTGTTGGAGAGCCAAGCCACAGCATTCACAATCTAAATACGACGTTTCGCCAGTGATTACAACTAGCTTCATCAGGCGACAGCCAGAATTGCGGAGAAGTCCTCCTGTTTCGTTCCTTAAATAGAAGGGGTAGCTGTGATGACATCACTTGTGAACCCAGCACGTGCGAAGTGGAGGGGGATTAATTATTACATCTAAATTACAATGCGTATCCATTGCTGGTTGGGTTATTCATATGGTAGTCAACGTACATTATGCATGCACATTATGCAACACGGATGTTTGGTCGTTAGCTCGTGTGTGCGTGTGTGTGCGTGTTCATGGGGAGCGGTGGTGGAGCGATTAGCCCATCGCGCTACGAACCCGGCGACCCGAGTTCGATTCCCGCTCACGGCTAACACAGGTGACGATTGTCTGAACCTGGAGCGGCGTTTAAGTAAACATCGCCACTGGGAGACAAAGGCGGTGGGGCTTGGTGCTGGCCACCCACCCCATCGTGTGCCGTGCCGACCTTCGTAGGTGCTCGCTATCAGCACTTGCCCCTACAGTCTGTCCAGGCTAAACGGGGGATCTTTGTTGTTTGTGTGCGCGGGGCATGCAGGCGGCGGGGAGCGGTGCGTGTGTTCTCATGGTGAAGGACGCTGGGAGCCCGGTTCCTCTTCCCCCGAGGGGGACGGCTCCTGCAGTGCACCCCAGTCCAGTCCCCACCAACAACCACAACCACAAGGCCAGGGAGCATGGCTCGCCCAAGCCTGCCCAGGTAGACGTCGTCGTCGCTCGCCATTCTCCGTTGAATTGGTCCGCGTCATGATCTGGTCAAATGTGTGTCGTTCAGACCCTCCACCACCCAGCGTGGCAAAATAAATGCACTTGTCACGTGGTGTTGAGGTACAGTTCTCACAGACAAATTTAGCAGCAATTGGATTTGTGACGTGTCATTTGAAACTACGTCGAGGATCTTCAGGACAAGATCCTTCTGACTCAACTCCACACATTCTGGCGATCCGCAACGTCGTCGCCCTTAACGCAGCGACGGACCGGGAGAGCGGGTGCCATAAACAACGTCGACCGCGTCGATTCATCCATATTTCGCTGCCACGGTCGAACAACTACTCCACTCGAGACACCGTGGTTGAGACTCCACTTGCAGATTACGCACGGCGCTCGCCCGCCCGCCCGCCCGCCCCCCAGCGCGCGAAGCAACACCTGCCGCCCCCCTCTCCACGCAGGCGTCGCCCGTAGCCGTGCCGGGCAACCGCAGGAAGGCACCGATGCCGCCCGCGCAGCGCGAATCCCCTCCTGGCCACGCCGCCTCCACCGCCGCCGCCGCCGCGATCCCCGGCCACGCCGTGCTCCCTCGCGGCTCCGTGGCGCCTTTCAGCCTGCGCGGCCTCATCACCGCACGCCGCTTCACCAGGAACCTCAAGGTGCTCGCGGATTTTAAACACACGCCATGTACGTGGATACGTCCATGCGTGCGTGCGTCTGTCAAAATGAAAATACAAAATGTCGTGCTGGACTTGGTTTCGCGTCCGTGAACAGCACGGCCCGCTCGCATTTTTTTCCCATGAAAGAAGTCGATGATAATTGTAGCCGATTAATCGACGTGTATGGCGTGTCGTCCCAACTCTTTATACACACGCACGCGCGCACTCCCTCAGCCGTCTCGCCCCTGCCGCCGTGCGCACCGCGAGCTGCGCATCGTCTGGCCTTCGGTCATTTCATTAAAAGCTGAATGAAGTACAAACATCGTTCGATGATCTCAACGCCGATGAAATGAAAGATCTGGCAATAAATAAATATCAGTTAAGAATTTGAATAATATATTTCACCTGCCCGTAAACAGATGTCTGGAGTGGGCATTCACAATCGCTCTCGAACGCTGCCGTGCAGGACAAATGACGCCACAGTCAATAAACACTCCCGCATTTCGAAAATGGAGATTTTTCTCTCGTGGATTCTTGGTGCGTTGCTCATCGTCGTGCAACGTTTGCTTTTCAAGAAATGAAGCGGAACAACTAAGCTCTTCTTGGTTCTTTCGGTAAAGTCACGTAGAATGGAAATAATAAAATAATAAAAATAAAACATAATAAAATCATTCTCACGACGTTTCGGCCAAAACGCAAGCAGCCGTCCTCAGGTGAAGAACAGGTCTGTCGAGAAGACAGATTCTTCCTGTTCTCCACCTAAGGACGGCTGCTTGCGTTTTGGCCGAAACGTCGTGAGAATGATTTTATTATGTTTTATTTTTATTATTTTATTATTTCCATTCTACGTGACTTTACCGAAAGAACAAAGAAGATGAATCCCTGCAGTCACGAAAGCTTTAAATCGAAACAAAGCTCTTGCAATGAATCTATAACTCGCGGGGTAATTCCCCCGGCGAGGTATCAGTCGGCACTCACCCTGCACCTCTGGGTCCCCCCGGCAGGCGAAGACGGCGCAGAGGATCGCAGAGAGGAAGCAGATGGAGGGGCGAGCGGGCACGGGCGACCATGGGGCAGAGGTAAACTCCGCGAGGAGGCACGGAGGTGCAGGGTGGCAGTGGGGACGGCATGGGCCCTGGTGCGAGGTGAACGGTGGCCCAGATTGGGCTCAGCCCTGGCTGCGGATCGGACTAACTTTCATGTGAATGTTCGGACATTCAGAGTTGGAAGTTTTACAATGAATAATGCGGTCAATGTAATTTCCCATGTACTGGAAGATCGTGAGGGTTTGGTGGTTGAAAGTCCACCTGCACCCTAGTCCTACTGTTGAACATTATCAAAATATTAATTTACGTACAAATGGACATTATAGACCAATCGACTTTGCAATAATTTTTGTATAAAAAGAAACCCAGAAACAACAACAGACATTTTTCTCTGCATGAGACACTTCGCTTGTTGATGTGTTCAAGGGCATAACCACAGACGTCAATTTGCAGACGTGAAGAACCCCGCGAGCTTAGCGCATTAAATTCTCGGCAAGGGTAATTACGCGCAGCGTAAAGTGTAAGTGGAGCCGAGAGCCCCTCACTCGAGTGGCGCGTGCACTGTTATTGTTTCAACGCTTTTCACGAAACCACCGATTGCAGATTGGGAATTGTGTTCTCTCTGCGGGCTCTCTTGTAATTGAAGCATATTAACTTGAAGGAGCTTGCGCACCTGCGCTGTGAACCTGGAGACTTGAACTTTATTTGAGGCCATGGCTACGAACATCGGTGTGGAGTGATATCAGAACCGGTCCTGTGCACTGTTCAGCATGGCATCACGAAACTCCAATCCGGGTCTGAGCGATGCCCTCAGTCAAAATCTGTCGTGAAGTTTCTTTTAGGTCAACCCTTAGACTTTGTCCTGGTCTCGTGAGTTCTCACCTGGCTAAACGTACGATTCTAATAACATTGGGGGGGAAATCTATTTTCTCGCTTTTGTGTGTGTAATCATTCCCATTCTCGCACCTCCGATTAGCACGGTTGCCTATGTACGGTGCGAAAGAAGTTCCACATACACACATATACCCACCGTGAGTCGCGCTAATCGAATTTCGGGGGTTGGGGTCTAGTTGCCTCGGGGTGCGTCGCTCCCATTGGCTGAGCCAACGATGGGGCCGGCTACGCCTCCCGGACCATCGCTCACTCGTAAGCACCATTTAGATATTCAGAGTTCATTTTTTGTTGTAAAAAAATTCCCTGGGGCCAAAGAGCGCCATAACTGAATCAGCGTTGTACGGGGGTCGCGCTCAGCGAGGTCTGCCTGTAAAAGGTCACTGGTGGTGGCCAAACATCCCAATTCTGAACATGTACCTGCACACTACTCAAATGGGATTATACGCAGCAGCAGCATCGCCTCCTGCTACAAAAACTTAGCAGGACGCTCCCGCAAAGAGCCTTGAGACCGAGTGAGGCTTTCCTGGGGGTAAGCAAGCGTGATAATAAGCAAGTCAAATAATAACCTCCCGTCTCTTTTGTCCAGGGTGGCTCGGCTGGGGCCGGCCACGAGAGCTTTCCCGTGGAGCGCCTGGAGCGCCTGCTGGAGGAGACGCTGACTCGGCACCTGGGGGAGGGGGAGGCCCTCGACGCGGCCGCCTGCGCTCGCCTCGCGCCGCTGCTCAGCGAGGAGATCAAAGGTACAGCGCCCACGGCCGATGGCGAGCGTTGCGTGTTATGTGCTGTATGTACCGTGTGTGTGTGTGTGTTGAACTTCTTTGGCACCGTACGTAGCCAACCGTGCTCGTCGGAGGTGCGGGGGTAGGACAACAGACTGAACACGAAAAGCAGTTCTAGATTACTCTTTGGTTCTTTCGGTAAAGTCACGTAGTTAGAAATAAAATAAAACAAATCACGACGTTTCGATCGCAACACAAGCGGTCGTCGTAATTTGTTCATTTTATTTCTACCCACGTGACTTTACCGAAACAACCAAAGAGTATGGATTCCTGCAGGCACGAAAGCTTCAAATCAAGATTCAGTTCTAGATTATTTAAAAGTTCACAGCTCCAGTGGCTTCTGAATATCGGAAGGAAGAGCGTTCCAGACGGCCACAGAAGCGCATCTGAAAGCGCGCGATGAAGTCACCGTCCTTGTTTAATGGCTATCCAAAAGCCGCTGCGAGGGTAACCGGAGTTCGCGTGATGGTTTACGCTCCTTGACAAGATCAGCAAGGCGTTGTTGTTCATTTGTGGCAAGCGCTCGTGACACATCTTTCACTTTTGCATCCAACTGGTTCGGTGGATCAAAGAGGGACACCGGTGCCACGTCACTGTGTAGATGTGGCATTCAAACAAATTAACTCCAACAATTAACGCTGCCAGATATCCCGGTTGGGCCAAAACAGTCCCAGTTTCTCGAAGGAGGCCCCATTGCCACCCTCAAAAGCGTTTGTGACATTCAGGATCGTGTCGCCGAGTTAAACTTGTCTGGCCCTTGCTCGAGTCAACATACAGGGACAGCTGCCACCGGGGGTACCCTTGGTTGAACTGCAGCAGGGCATTGTGAATGGTCGAGACGAGATGCGCTCTCGCCACGCCGAGGCGTTCAAGCGTTCCAATCGGAGCTCCCCCTCTGCACGCCGCGTCTCCCCCTCCCCCCGCACAGCTCGCGCCAAGGAACAGACCCCCACGCGCTACAAGCTGATCGTGAGCGTGACGTTGGGCAGCTGGGAGCGCGAGCAGGTGGTGGTGGCCAGCCGCTGCCTCTGGGACCCGGCCGCCGACGCCTTCGCCTCCCACCACTACCGCCGCGGGGCGCGCTTCTGCGTCGCGACCATCTTCGGCGTCTACTACGAGTGATGGCCGCCGGCGCCGTCTCCCTGCCACCCCGGGCTCGAAACGAAATCCCCGTCGCCGCGAACGTCACGTCCGTGGCGTGCGCCGGTGCGTGGGATTTACCGATCGGTGTCCCCCCCCCACCCCTCCCTACTTTGCGCGACATCATCGGCCGTGAATCGCGGTGCCGGCGTGGGAAGGAAGGAGCGCCGGGCGAGCGTCGTCCGGGTCGTTTTGCACGGTGGCAGCGATCGCGCACGGTCGTCCGTGTCTGCGCGTTAGTAGGAAGGGTGCGGGGGTTGGCATCGGGGGTGCGCAGTCGAGGCTGACGATGCACTCGTCGCACGTGAGTGATCGGCGGCGTCGCGGACAACGCCGCGCGTGTCAGGGCGGTGAGCCCGCAACATTGTGGAGGGTCTGCGACCGGGTCTCGGGTATCTGTCATCAGACCGAGAGTCTGCTCTGTCATCTTGTTAAAAACACGCACACGCACGTACGTATAAACAAATATACTCTTTTAGTCTGATCTAACTGCAGGGATAAATAGGAACCTGCAAAATCCAGCACAGGGCGTGAGGGGGTGGAGAGATCAAAATCGGCCACGGTCTCCCCACCGATGATCTCGACACGACGCTCAAGAGGCACTTTTTTAGGGTGGTTCAACTTGCTTAGGCTGAGTTATTAATTTCCGTTGTGAACGTGGGCGGGAAGGCCAAAGCCTGGCTGCCTCGACTTGTTGGTCATCCCAATAACCACCAGGCCACCGCTCTTCACGCTGTGAAACCAGCACTTGCATCATGATGACAAGATCCATCGATTAAAATCTATCCCTGCGCTTATGTTGCATGGCATAGAAACATTCACAATTCATGAAATTTGCATTTGAATGGAAATGGTAGGTTGAGTTAAGATTGAGGCCAATGACACGAATGAAACAAAACAAACATGATATATCAAGAGAATTGCGTTCTCAAATCGTGACAATTCATCAGATCATGGTGGGGGCTAGGGGCGGGGGAACGGGGGACAGGGTGGAATTATTTACACCCCTGATGCCCACAATGCCAACTCTCCCTGGTGGCTCTGGTCCATTGGTAGCTCTCGGCCAGGGTCTCGTGAGCACTGCCTGACCCCGACTGTGAGCCCATACGGTGATATGCACCGTCCTGGACCCGCTGCTAGATGACGGTTACCTCCTGCACATCTGTGAAAAGAGCTTTATAGCTCATCGGATTCCTTCGGTATAAATGTTCTGATTCTGAAGGTTTTTCAGAGCTCTTGGCACTTGGCCTCTCGGTGGCCGTCAAGAGAATCGAATCGGGCAAAACGGAAGTGGCTTTATTTTCCGTCTGCTCCGCATTGACTTCAAACGTCACCCAACCGGGACATTGCGTGGGACTCCAGAGAGAGGGATGTGTGTATGTTGAACTTATATCGCACCGAACGAAGGCAGCCGTGCTAATCAGAGGTTGGGGGATAGGGCCGAACAACGATGGGCCAAACCCACACGTAAAAGTTTCTCCACCAGATTTGTGATGTCTACTCCAAAAATAATTCCAATGTACTCGAACCGTATCCAAGTAATTTTTTGTGTAACAAAGCTCAAAAAAATACATGGACCCTAACATGTAAACCCATGGGCTTGCTTTGAACATTTCCAAAAGTGCACAACCAGATCAACGTCCTGACGGGCAACTTATACAAAGTGTCAATCAAATCTGTTCTTATTGAGAAATGTTGGGTTGAGATGGTGGCACAGGGGTTGGCACGCTTTGCCGTGGGTTCGGCTACCCGAGTTTGATTCCTGGCCACAGCTGACATCAGTAGTGGGAGATATTGGAACTGATCCCTGGTTTCCCCTTTCACACATTGGCCAGTGAGGTGAAGACAAACAACCTCCGTGACCGATACAGCATGGGGCGACCTTAGTCCAGCACTGGATTGACATAAGGCTGCGAATTATTCAACCATTCACTACAATTTAGAGCGTTATGACAACGTTTATAAACAGGTGGGACATCTGCCACCAGTGAAGCAGCAGCCAGAACCAACGCACCGCTGCTTAAGAGAGCAGGCTAGATATTCTTCATCATCATCAAAATTTACCGCCCGACACTATTGCGCGAATAACTGAGCTCAGAGGGTCTTGTACTCATCCAGGTATGTTTAAGAGGCTTCCACAAGCTGCACTTACAGGAAACCCACGAGGGTCAAGGCTTCGAGCAGGGGGCATCAAAGGGCGTCACGTGGAGTGTGAGAGTCACTTGAACAATGGGGGCTCTCTCACCCCTCGGCAGTCACCTGGACCCAACGGTCTGCGTCACTCCTGAGAGAGTGTGTCATCTGGTCGCTCAGCTGCCCGTTGCAGGTCGGCCTCACAACTCAACCCGAGCACGCGACGCCTCTTGATCATCTCCAGCGTCTCTTGAGAACAAATATTTTGCTCGCCTCGGACTTTGGCTCTCGGGCAGAGATTTTTTTTGTTCTTCTGAAGTGCCAAACAGGACCTTCAAATACCTTTCGTGGGCCACACATGTACACACACCTCAGACGTGACCGAGCGATTTAAATGAGAAGCAATGTTGTTGCCAGATAGAACATATTCCCCTCTAGTACCCGATTACTGCGCCCAAAGTTATTGCAGTGATGGGTGTCATTTGCAGGCCATTGTAAAGAGGTGCGTCTCATGTGGCTGCGAGCCAAATTCAATGTGCGCACGTTGAAATTATTTTCGCAACGTACGCAGCCAACCGTGCTAATCGGAGGTGTGTTGGAAGGACAACAAACTAAACACAAAACGCAGTTCTAAAGAAATTAGTTTTCATTCTAGATTTCAAAGTGCAAAGCTCTAGTGGCTTCCTAATATCGGAAAGAAGAGCGTTCCAGACGGCTGCAAGAGCAGTGCATCTGAAAGGCGTGCGATGCGGTGACCACCGTCTGTGTTTGATGGCTATCTTGGGGCCTAATGTGGACGTGCTCTAAGGTGTGCACTGGCAGGTTTCAGTGCGTCTCGATTGAAGACCTCCGATGTATTTTGAAATATCCTCCACTTAACCCCATCCGACATGAATACAGAAGGTTCAATGTAGATGTCTTATTTATTGGATGTTTAAAGATTTAATGACAGTCGAGCAGTGCTAAGAATATTTTTGGAAATGTGTTCAATCTTCAAAGAGTTGCCACAATAATCATCTGTGGTCAGAGTTACATGAATTCAACCTTCGTCGGGTGCCAGCAATGATCTAGGTGTTCCCAGCAACGGTCTATACAGTTCTCTGTAAAGACGGTTGTTTGTAAGGTTATTCTGTTTTTGATCGAACAGTGCCTTGGGACATTTGTTTTTTTGTGAAAGGCACTGCACAAAATAAAACTAAATCATCGGCATGCAATGATTCACACCACAGAGATTCGACGAATTGCCACAATCCGGGATCATGATTTGATTTAATAATCGAAAATGGTTGTCTTCATTTTTACCATCGTATTTTTTCTTTTAGTATCGTTTGTACAATTTTGGCCACTGGATTCGAATTTTGAATGATTATAATCGCTGGGTGGGTGAATAGTTCCATGCGAGAGTGAACACCGATCACTCGAGTTTCGGCAGTCTTCGGCTAGATTGCGAAACACACAGTGGACTTTCCAACAATAACTCCGGCATTTGCAAGATTGAAAAACTGTCTACCGGTGGACGCTTTGGCTTCATTGAACGGCCTGTCACGTGAGCGCGTTTAAGTTTAACACTCTGGCTTGGCCAGGTAAGTAGCCCCAGTGCCATCACTCATGCGGCAAGCCACAGCTGTCGACCCCATACGGTTTACCCGGTTTCTTGTACAGGGAAATTGAGTTTTCAGGTCCATACGGCGTACAGCCGTTTCAATACGGGCACAAAAATTGTCTGTCTGTTTGTGTTTCTCTCTTGTGATGGGACTTTGTAGGATGAACGTTGAGATTTATATGGGGCACGGGGTGACCAATACGGTCTGATAAGGGGTTGACAAGTATGGGCATGTTAACCATGTGTATTGTTTGCCCCATTGTTGTTCAAACATATTTACATGACGATAACTTTATGCAATAGAGTAAAATGCTTAAAATTAAATTATAGTTTCCATTTCGTACCGACACGTGTTTTGCTCGAAGAGGTATTGGAAATGTGTCGGCAGTCATATGCCATCAATGTGAAGACTCCTGTGGATGGTGGCAGTGTTGTAGAGAAATAATAATTTATCCATACTATTTACTAAACAAGTCCAAAAAAATGATTTTGTTTGTATAAAAAAGGATTCGCCTAATGTCAGCGAGTTTGTTTTTTCCCTGTAAAGTTCATATCGTCACGTGCTTTTATAAACTGTATATGTAAGTATATAACCCTGTTTTCACATAATTGTTTGCAATGCAGATAACTACCGTAATTCTGAGCCACACATATAGTCAAACATTACTGACATACATTGATGTATTTTTTAAGAACTTAAACTGGATTGTATATCATATCTGAGTCTTAAAGTATTTTTTCAAGCTCATTCGCAAATACAAATTTAAAAATATTGCATCGACTGTGTTAATCATATTTTAATAAATTCTCAATAATTCTAACTTAATTTTTCTTTTTTTTCTTTTTTACTTGGGTATGCAGCCTCACATTTGTATGAACAATTCTATCCATATTAAATTCGATTTTTTTTTCCTAATTACTAAATTCAACATATTTGATCTCTCACAGCCATATCACCATTTGGTTTGACTGCCGAGTCATGTACAACTCAACACTCGGGCATTAGAGGCGAGATAAGAAGCCATCAATGGGACCCAGAGAAGCGGTTCGTCATGTCAAACGTCCAGAAGCTGTTCCCTTAACACGGGATAATTATGCCTGATGAGATTCCACCCAAAAGGAGCAATCTAAGAGGATAAAGCAAAACAAAACGATGACAATTAGAACCGGAGTTGTGCCACTGAGTGGCGGCTTGCGACAGCCGGGGTGGCAGTGAGGAGGTGTCCAAGGTTGTCTCGTTGCCGCCACGTGTCCTGATGTTGTTGTTGTTGTTGCTGCTGTACCCTGCTGGTGTGGCTGCGTGGCCGTCTTGGGAGTGACGCACGAAGGGACTTGCATGATGCCAGACCGCTGTCTTAAGTAAACTGCCAAGATGCATACCACGGAATGTCGCTCACATTTAAACCGTAGATGTACATGGGGCTTGCTGCAGCGATGTGGGGAGGGGGGTCTTGGGGGGAACACGCGGGGTGGGTAATTACTATAATGTTGACGTGTCCGTTTGGCATTCGGGCAAATAATGCGATTAATTGGAGTTGGCAGAGGTTACAAGAATGGGCAAGTGGGAACTTACGGGAAAAGTCTGATAATAATAGTAATATGTAAATAAATAAGACTGCGAGACCTATAAAGATGATATCATTTTTGTCAAGAGGGCGTGCTCTCTAAGTAGCGGCAATACCAGACAAATTGAAAGAGCATGTGATGGGCAAAAATAAATCAAGGTTAAACGAATGTGAACTCTGCTATGGCTTGTTGACAAGCTCTGAGAAAGTACAAAGCCAGCCAAAGTCGATCGTGCTGCGTCACTGCCCATGTACAATATTGACCTTGAAAACTTGCTGGCTGAAAGCTGGGGTTGTTTTCTCAGGCAACAAATAGCAGCAGTGTTTATAGTGACTGTCACATTTAAAGTAATCATTTAAAGCCCTCGTCGGTCTACTGCTGGATGAAAACCTCCCGACAGCGTGTCGGTCACGGAGGTCGCGAGACCATACTTCACTAAACTGGTCAGTCGTGTGGTGGGTTGGTGACCCCAGAACTTTCCACTGATGCTGCCCGTGACGAGGAACTAAACTCAGGTCACGGGGTTTACATCACTCCACCGCCGTAAAGTTTACAACTTAGAGACGTGAAAATATTTATTTTTGGTCCACCAAAAATATAACCAAAGAATGATTGCAACTCGATATGCATACAAAAAAACACACTTTTGCATCGGCCGTGTGCATACGCAGGGCAAATGCGTTTTCATCCAAGACTCCCCGAGTCAGCCAAGGCTCCAACTCGACCGTTCACTGACCCCCCTTTGTTTTTGTTTAGCAACCGGCACTAAAGACCGTGGCAGCAGCAGCAGCAGCACAAGGAAAGGGAGCAGATTTGAGAACGCGCGCGACCGACCGCCTTATGAACATAGCGAGTCTCGCTTGCGAGGGCTTCGTGTTTGCAATGTCATCAACAGCGGCAGGGGGTTAAATCAACTTTGGCTGCTATAATGTGTTGCCGGGGCTGTGTTGCAAAGCAGCACCTCTCTCTCTCTCGAGGAGGAGGAGGTTGCTTGTTTTCGCAAAACTATTTTGTGTGTTTTCGTCGAGGTGTGTGCCAGGATGGGTCAAGGAGCATGATGTACCCAAGGCGCTGATGGCTGTCGAGCACTCAGCCGTCACGAGCGGTATTTTAAGATGGAAGATTCGTGCGTGTCTCAGTCCGCTTGTCCTGGTAAGGGTCGTGGTGGCAGACTCACTCACTACTACACTATACACTACACTATACACTACTATACACTACACTATACACTACTATACACTATATTACTATACACTACTATACACTACACTATACTCTACTACGCTACACTATACACTACTATACACTACACTATACACTACTATACACTACACTATAAACTACTATACACTATACCACTATACACTACTATACACTACACTATACACTACTATACACTACACTATACACTACTATACACTACACTATACACTACACTATACACTACACTATACTCTACTACGCTACACTATACACTACTATACACTACACTATACACTACTAAACACTACACTATAAACTACTATACACTATACTACTATACACTACTATACACTACACTATACACTACACTACACTCTACTACGCTACACTATACACTACTATACACTACACTATACACTACGCTATACTCTACACTATACACTACACTCTACTATGCTACACTATACACCACTATACACTACTATACACAGACTGTCGGTCTTCCTAGATAATTCCCAGGCGGCGTTCCCAGGCCAGCCGAGCGACGTCTTCCCGCCAGCAGCAGCAGCAGTATACACTACTATGCACTATACACTACACCATACACTACACTATACTCTACACTACACACTATACAGCAGCAGCAGCCCTGGTCCGACCCCACGGGTCTTCTCCCGGTTGTCGTGAACCCACCCACCCACCCCATGTCCGCCCAGCAGCCATGATGATGTTTGTAGAACGAGTTGTAACAGCGTGGGTGTTCGTCGCCTCATTCCGAGACGTCTGATCAGCGTGGAAGAGAAGGCGACGTGTCATCTACAGCTCCCTCTGGTGCAGGCCCATCTGTCGGCAGTGACCTGAGCAAGGACATGCAGGACTGCACCTTTACTTT
Organism: Lampetra planeri; assembly: GCF_965212315.1. Classification (NCBI taxonomy): domain Eukaryota; kingdom Metazoa; phylum Chordata; class Hyperoartia; order Petromyzontiformes; family Petromyzontidae; genus Lampetra; species Lampetra planeri. The sequence continues at coordinate 11,449,880 of NC_136130.1, read as the reverse complement.
GTGTTATACAGTCGATGCTGAATTCCAATAGGTTTTTTTTTTATTCAGAGAGTGTTTGTATCAAGAGGTTTATGTTCGTAATAGCTACCACGAGGGAACTGCATTTTTGCAATGTAACTGACATGTATACCAAGAACAAGAATGTTCCCATATTGAAAAAAACCCAAAATCGAATCGTTTTGTGTGTGTGCAGTCATTGGTGACCGGGTTGACACGATCCACTCACTCCACTTGAGAACCCGGTCAAATGAGTCGCTTGCCTGGATACGAACTCAGCAACGCAGCGGTGCCAGTTTCAAAGGCCCACACTCTCATCAGCATGTCTGTAGGGTGAACTTCTTTAGCACCGTACGTAGTGTAGCCAACCGTGGCAATGGAAGGTGCGGAATGCACGTGTACGTCATCAATGCTGGCCTTAAGTGGCATTGCGAGTGGTCTCCACGCTGCTGCTGTGCGGTATAAACTATAAACACGTTTAACGTGGTGTGATCAGTATATGTATACTGCTTTCTAATGGTCGCAATGAAATACTGTTGCACAACCGTGAATCCTACAGGAAACGTAACCATAGCAGTACACAATGTGTTTATTTAACCAGGTCACGTGCTAAAATGAAAATATTTGTAATTTTTTTTGCACTTTCATTTCGCTTTACAATTAATTTATCACATTTAAAACCCATGAATGAAAACAGCAAGGTGTATAACAATGCAAGGTGTATAACAATGCAAGGTGTATAACAATGCAAGGTGTATAACAATGCAAGGTGTATAACAATGCAAGGTGTATAACAATGCAAGGGTGTTGGCATGAGCTGTGGTGAACTCGTAAAGGGAAGGAATTAAATACTGCAAACAGAGATGGACAAAAAACGATAACAGGATCGGATATTAGTCTGAAGAAGAGTTGGTGGCATGAATATCTTGCCCATTCCCATTTGGTATGTGCAGGTTTATGCACCAAAATCATACATACACACACATGTACCTACGTCACACACACATGTACCTATTTCACACACACACACACACACATGTACCTACATCACCCACACACATGTACCTACATCACCCACACACATGTACCTACATCACACACACACATGTACCTACATCACACACACACGTGTACCTACATCATACACACACATGTACCTACATCACACACACGTGTACCTACATCATACACACATGTACCTACATCATACACACACACACATGTACCTACATCATACACACACACACATGTACCTACATCACACACACATGTACCTACATCACACACACATGTACCTACATCATACACACACACACATGTACCTACATCATACACACACACACATGTACCTACATCACACACACATGTACCTACATCACACACACATGTACCTACATCAAACACACACATGTACCTACATCATACACACACACATGCACCTACATCTCACACAATCACACACACACGTACCCACATACAGAAGCTCTCACAATCACACACACACACGTACCTACATCACACACACATGTACTTACATCACACACACATGTACCTACATCACACACACACACACATGTATCCACATCATACACACACACACACATGTACCTACATCTCACACAATCACCCACACACGTACCCACGTACAGAAGCTCTCACAATTACCGCAAATAAAAAGATCAGTGCTGGAGAAGACGTCAGCAAACAGGATTGTCACGCCTGCACTGATTTTATATTTACAAACGATGAATGCTATTTTTCACTTGGTCTTTAAAACAGGGGACATCAGAAGACTTGGACATGGCAAATACATTTTTCTTTTCTCATTCTTTATACCTTATGCTTTATTCTTACCCTTTCTTTATATAAAAACAAGCCACTGAAACTTCGTACTTTTAAAACACAGTCACCATGTTATCACGCGACATTTCCAAACCTTTACACTATAACCCTTCAAATATCGTAGTGTTTTTTTTTCATTTTCGTTTTATCTTAAGAAATGGCTTCATCTTTAGAACATAAAAAAGCATGCTAGGGTTATTAGTTTAATCAATGGCTATTATTTAATTATAATATCAAATGTTCAGTGTCATTAACCGTCTGATACAGTAACTCATGTCTACACATTTATTCAAAATACAGGACGCTTAAAGAATCTTGAAACACCGATGGAAGCTAGACAGCTTGTTTTTCATCAACAGTTCATGGTATTGTTCCACTCCAGAGTAAATAATCCCAGGGTCATCATGGAGAGGCCATTGTGGTGAAGTACAAAGTAGCAATGTCCAGGGTGCTCGACGTACAGACACCCCACTGACGTAGAACGAGCATCACAACTCTCCTCTCGACAAGCGACTGAATGCCGTGAGAGAAGTGACTTTTACAGGAGAGGGGGGGGGCGAAAACAGCCGATAATTGTGTTGTTATTGGTGGAATACATTGTCGAGACTTGGAAATTAAAGAGTTGTTCCTTCATGATTTCTCACTTTATTTTTAGTGGGATATCTATAAATGGTATCGCCCAAAATATTCGTGTGGGCTTGATGAAGCGGTGAGAATTTGCAACGGAAGAGCCAATTGAATGACTGTGGTTTAACGTTACGGGGCCGTTCGTTTGATTTTTGTTTTAAACACCGAGCCACGTTCATCACGGACGCGAGGCTTCCATGAAGTTGTCTGCCGAAGCCCACAAGGCTAAGCCCGCGGTTCTACGTTCGAGCAACACTGACCAAAGAACTGTGAATACCAACCGATAGAATCTGTCCACAGTACAAATGTCTCCATTTACAATCATGCCTTTCAAGGAGTGGCACCTGCAGGTGCAGCTTAATGTCTTCATTTGCAATGGTGGGGGAAGGCGAGAAGAGTTTGAATGCATAATAATTGAGACAAATAAAAAGCATTTTAAGAAACAACAGTGACTTGGCTGCAGGTACCACATCGTACACTCATCACCTGCCGTAGGAATGCTTGGGTGTGTTACATCACTACACAAGTTTTTTTTTTTGTAAAATTAAATCCTGCATTATACTAGAAACAGTTCAATACAGTGACGACATATCAATCGGCCTTAAAGTTAAATGTCACCATGACCGATGCTGAAACGTGGCCCAAATTCAAGAGCACTGCAATATTGGCAAGCAGATTACGATGAAAGTTACACTGGGGTTGTAGAGCCTCATTTCCATGCGCACACAATTGCGTTATGAAACTCACGATGAATGTGGGCTAAGAGTGCGTGGCATTTTAAAGCATTTACTGTAGTTACCCAACACAAGACGTGTCCTACACATGCCAACAGAAGGAGTCCAGGCAACAGAAAATGTGGACTGTTGCATAAAGCACACGTTAACATTTGTGTAACTCATTGTGTCTTGTTTTGGAGGATAATTATAGATGCCGGTATATATTGACAGAACTTTATTCTGTCTCCACGTTAAAATAAAAGTACATTTTAGTCCACCAGTCTTTTGGCTTCCCAGACCTATATTATCTTGTGGCATTTGCATACCTGTCAACCCCTTATTAGCGCCTATCCTATTACAGACAAATTCAGACTCGATTGGTCACCCCGTGCCCTTATTCATCTATGGACCTGAAAACTCAATTTCCCTGTACAAGAAAACGAGTAAATCGTTTGGGTTGACAGCTTTGCATTTGTACTTGCGTGCCGATGACGAAACCACTACACATCTGGGATGAGAGTCATTCTCTCCACTGTTCACATAGAACCAAAAGCCACTGGCCGATTAGTTCACGAGAACACTGCCCATGCGAGGATGGTAACCTTGGCAAGCCAGCCTCGCCGAGTGCCTGGATCCAGATCCACGGTGGCCACACACAATGGAGAGAAACTAAAAGTTACTCAAGACTCCAACTTCTTTCAGCATTATCACCAACTAAGTTACTCAAGACTCCACCTTCTTTCAGCATTATCACCAACTAAGTTACCCAAGACTCCACCTTCTTTCAGCATTATCACCAACTAAGTTACCCAAGACTCCACCTTCTTTCAGCATTATCACCAACTAAGTTACCCAAGACTCCACCTTCTTTCAGCATTATCACCAACTAAGTTACCCAAGACTCCACCTTCTTTCAGCATTATCACCAACTAAGTTACCCAAGACTCCACCTTCTTTCAGCATTATCACCAACTAAGTTACCCAAGACTCCACCTTCTTTCAGCATTATCACCAACTAAGTTACCCAAGACTCCACCTTCTTTCAGCATTATCACCAACTAAGTTACCCAAGACTCCACCTTCTTTCAGCATTATCACCAACTAAGTTACCCAAGACTCCACCTTCTTTCAGCATTATCACCAACTATGTTACCCAAGACTCCACCTTCTTTCAGCATTATCACCAACTAAGTTACCCAAGACTCCACCTTCTTTCAGCATTATCACCAACTATGTTACCCAAGACTCCACCTTCTTTCAGCATTATCACCAACTAAGTTACTCAAGACTCCACCTTCTTTCAGCATTATCACCAACTATGTTACCCAAGACTCCACCTTCTTTCAGCATTATCACCAACTATGTTACCCAAGACTCCACCTTCTTTCAGCATTATCACCAACTATGTTACCCAAGACTCCACCTTCTTTCAGCATTATCACCAACTAAGTTACCCAAGACTCCACCTTCTTTCAGCATTATCACCAACTAAGTTACCCAAGACTCCACCTTCTTTCAGCATTATCACCAACGCGTTTAGGAATTGCGCCTTAGACCGTTGGATGTGCAATGACAGAGGTGGCCTCATCCTGCTCTGAGGGACTTTTAGGAGAATACAACTGAAATAATGTTGTGGTTCTTTGCGATATCTACCCGTGCCTTATCCCCACAGGCATGGACCATGCTGGCAAGAAAGTCATTCTTCGGTATACTCTATTTACCGGATTCCAATGTTCAGATGCTGTAATGAAACGTGATCTTCAGTTTACAAAGGTTTCCATCTGAACATGAGGAAACGGATTTTTTTTCACGATGGTCCAAAGTGCTGTTTAAGAGTTAATTCGGGATCATTGCAATTTATCTTTCAATGTGATGGTGTGTGCGTGGAAATGAGGCTTTTACATTTCCATTTGGGGCAAAAAAAATTGAATAATAAAACGACAGTGCCCAAAAGGGATACTCCGACGGCAAAAACACTTTGTTTATTTTACACTGATCTAACCGGAACCAATAAATAAAACACTCCTTTTGATTAGAATATTAATTTTATATAACATCACATTCACTCCACCCCTTTGTTAAAAAAACCCCACAAATCTTGAGTGCCAATTCAAAACTAATTCTGAAGAGGCTGTGAAACAATTCAATGTAGAGCTGCAACAACGTGCTGAATCACCGTCACATTACAAACACTAGATGTCAGCACTCACGTTGTAGAAAAAAAAACACATCTGGGTTTTCATAGCTCCGTCTCAAATACAACCCAGTTGTAAATCAATGGCCAGGCCACTTTGATTGGATGGCTGCTGCGGCGACGTTATGCGGAGCTCACGACGACGCAATGCGAAACACTGCAGCCCCACGCGGAGGTGCGTGCCGCATGCAGCCATCCGTTAGAATAAAATTGGGAGCCTTTGGCCCATCAAATTTTAGTCACTCACTTTTAAGGTACTCGCCAAAACGTTGACCCAAATCGTGCTCGCCAGAAGAATGATAACCCTCGGGAGCGTTTTTAAATACTGTGCATTAGTACGGTTTGGTGGTGGGGGGGTCCCTATACAAACTTGACGAACGCCTTTCAAAGAGAAGACCCGCAACTCTGACTCCATAGACTCATGTGACAAGCAGATTTGATTGCATTGTCATCATAGGTGGCTCAACCATGAATGTAACACTTTACTCACTTCACTCATTCCAACTGCGCTCGACAAGCCTGTGCTTCTCATGGCCACCAATGACCTTTTGTGAGTTATTAAGTGTTTGGTTTGCAAGATGCGTACTCACACATGACGGAAACACAAAGTGTAAATGTCTCTCCTATGTCGCAGCTCAACATTGCTGTGTTGGGATTCCCACGAACGAATCCACGATTTTGTTTGTCTCCACGTTGCGGTCGAATGCATAGCGCCTCTGGTGGCTGCAGAGGCCACATTAACCCACTGCACAAACCGAATAAAATCTATTCATTACCACGCACAGTGAGAGTGGATCACGGGGATGAGGATCAATTTTCATTGACGAATCTTGCCATCGTTACACCCTCGACTCTGCGGCGAAAGCGCGGTGAGCATACACAAATGAATAAGAAGGCTGTCACCCCCCCATGCACACCAGAGGGCATTGCCCCTCAGCGCTCGTGCCACTGAATGCAATTGCCCTTTGCCCTCCGTGGCTTCTGGGCGCACTGCTGCTGCTGCTGCAGCTGCTGCAGGTCGCCGCCACGAGGTGGCGCTAAGCGCAGTTCGGACAGCCCTGCTCATGTCTTGGTTTCATGCGACGTGTTAAAGACGTGAGCTCGATTAGACAATAACTTAATAAATTACAATTTTGGCAAGCACAATTAAATATAACTACAAACTCAAGTGTGCTGGTGTAATAAAATTATATTAGAAAAATAACGCGTTGTGCTTTTGCCATTGGAGTAAACGACTTTTTCGTAATATTGCTGTGGTTAATCACCATTACCTCATCGATTATTGACAGCGCATAGCAACCAACCTAAAGGCAAGTGGACTGATACCGTTGGTCAGAACAGATGACTGTATTACGAATTATATATTCATAACTGCCATGGAAATTCAATCAGCAAATTAATAAAAAAATATATATACCAAGAATTAAACAGACACTAAACAAAACAATTCTAACAATTACAGCATCGTATAACAGCAAATTAATTAATACGTTAAATAACTGAAGTGATTTTATGACTTATCAATGGTAGAAACTATCTTAAATTAGTGATCGTAACTTTAATTTGCATGAAATTCATAGTTTGGTTCGAACCGCTTTCATCGTTTATATTAACCGAGCCGATAATTTATCACCGAAATCAACCGTCAAAAATCTGTCTTTAATACTTTTGAATAAAATGCATATCAGAAATGTTACTATTCCTGAAATCATCATTATCTAGAGTGAGGATATCAGCAAAACGATTCAATGAGAGCGACAAATCAACATCATATGTACACTTTACAAACCACGAACGGACAAAACATTTTGGGGAGAGGATATTGAAGTTGCCGTCGGCGTGACAGCGAGAATTCGACAACCCAGGCTAACGTACTGGCCCGTACAGTGATCGTTGTATAGCGTTCCCATCTTAACTGGGCTTCGATTAACGGCTTGGCATTGTGTTGGTGTGACCTTTTCTTGAAATCTAAGTACCGTAACTGGTTATCGAAACATTTTAACCGCCCCTCACACTCACTTACACAATGCGTGTATACCGTGGAATACCGATGTGTGTGTCTACCGTGTAATACCGTGGTATACAGCAGTGCTCCAACTAATCCGTGACCCTATCACACGCGACTACAATTATCCCCGGCAGCTGTAGGGTCCACTAAAACCCTTACTAACCGCGTGTCTATTCATCCTGTTATCCGTGATTTTTTTTTCTCTCCACAAATAAGTGCAGCAAATTCGCGGATAACCTCGCGGATAATAATAGTAGTAATAGTTGGGGCTTGCGATGTGTGTCTCCCACATCACGGCGGATAAGAGCAGTGCTAATAATGCATTGTTCGAGGGTGGTCAAAACTAGCTATTGTACAATACCGCAAAGAAGCGTACAACAGAATATCTGTAATGCTACTCAAGTCACTTCCTACAATACTATGGTAATGTAAAACGTGTGAATCGATGGGGATGGTTAAAACCATTCTTTTACAATGTTTTGACAGCTTCAAATATTCAAATACGGTATGCAGTACTGCATATACAGTATACTGCGAATGTCATTAAATTAAAAATAGACCCTCATAGTTTTCCCTTTGATAAGAGTTGCTGTATCTGAAGTTAGCTCGGCCGCTGTTACAAATATTATTAAAATGCCAGTCGTATACTCGTAAATTCCGGGTGAAATGACCGCGTAATACCACGGCCTGCGTTTCTGGATTTGGTTTGTGGAACCTGCTGTCGGAGAAAAAGTGGCTTCTTCTTAAGTGTGAACAAACTTGCGATATCGACTATTCAATTATCGATCAAAACTATACAACAAAAACATTCAGCAAAGCTCAATTACATAAGTCGACAATGACGCACAATCAACAACTTAGTAACATTTTAAGTGAACTTCCTAAAGCAAGCTATTGCCTATTATCAACAAAAATAAATGATAAGTCCTTCTGCTGTACACAGCTTGGCAGATTTTTGGAACCTTTCACTTGGAACTTAAAACTGTCGCCACATTTCACGGCGCAGCAGCTCAAGGTGCCTACCGACCCACCGCAGAATAACGCAAAGCAGCACCTCGCCCGTGTTTATACCCCCACGTTCCGATGACACTCTCCAGCACTTGCAACAACGTGGACGCAGTATTGCGGTCCACCTTGCCGAAGGTGAACGTACCACAGCAATGTTGTCGTATTTATTTCAAAACCTGGCGTATTGGCCAACCAAAACGTCCTCTCTGCTGCTGGTGAAAATCCCCACCAACTCGAAATTAAATAATGCACACACCGGGACCAGAGTTATTACGGTCGCACCGCTCAACGGCACAAACAACCGGCGACACCTTCTTGGCCAAATTGTGGGCACGAGCAGCACAACACCGGCCTCATCTCGCCAGTGGCCCTACGAGGCGGCCACCTCGGTGGTATGTAAGTCATGGTGGCCGGCCTGGGTGGTGCAGAGGTCAGGGCACTGTGCCTGCACCACCAAGGGCCTGGGTTCGAATCCAAGCCAGATTCTCAACTGTTGTTGCGAGTGGATGGTCTCAGCCCCCTAACTTCAATGACTGCACACAAAATAAACAATATATGAAATGTGTATTTTCACTTGATTTGCCAAAAACAATAAAAATGTCTGGTTGACTATCGTGCAATGAGGGTGGAGGGGGGAGTGCTGCGTCCCTGGTGCTGATCAGAGGTCACTTGACGGGCCCTCTGAAGTCGTTCAGTGATATCACATTCCACGGGACATTCAATGGCTCTGCATGAGTTCCGAACGGACACTAAATCTCATGAAAGGACGCCAAAAGTGAAAATGGAATGAAATAACAAAAACAGATGCCCTATATATATTTATCGCTAAAAATAAATAATATAAACATTATTCTGGATCAAAATCTGCTTGGAAGGTGCGGTCATTTGTCTTGTGGCCAAATTAGGCCGCTGTGCAAGCACATGCCCTCTGCTGCGTGGGGAAATTCCACGTTTACGATGTGCAACCCGATGTACATCTCTTGTCCAGAGTGTGCAGTATTCGATGAGTAACACAACAGAGACTAAGACCTTTAACATCACTGTAGAAATACTGGTCAAATTCAACGTTCGCACTCACACAAAAAAGGCCTCGTGGATTAGACACCATGAGCCATCACGCTCGAGGTAGAGAGGCAATGAAACCTCTCGGAATCAATTGTTGTGATCACAGATTCAGCCCAATGTTCAGAAGCACATTTAAAACATGATTAATAAATTAAAAAACTACACAACCCACGTGTTTCGAAATCAAATGCAGGGGTCTTTTAAAGGGAAGGGAGCTGCTAATAAAGCTTTGGGATAAACTGCGTGGAAATGGAAACATGTTTTGAGATAGATATAAATTCTTAGCCTCATACATGCACACACACGTATACACACAGAGGTACACGCGCGCACACACACAAATACACACGCACAAATCCACATGTACGTACCAAATGTACACAAAGTACATCTTACGTTCTCCGATACCACAAAGGGAAGAAATTGACGATAACAACATCACACAGTTGTTTACAAACGTTTGGTGAACGTAAAACAACCCGTCGATAGCCGTCCCATCGTTCTTTTTTTTTCCCACGTAAAAAAATGTACAGTGCCAACTACACAGCGTCCCTTGCGCATGAAGGATAACGGAGGACAACAACAGCACCTGGGTTTGGCTCCCCTCCGTCAAAACCATCTCCGTTACGATTCTGTCCCTTCCCACGTCGGACGATAACGTACACTGCACCCACTTTCTCCCCACGAAAACAACAACAAAAATATATATGTATTTCCTGTTATATACTCCATCGAAGACACGAAGCTGCAAGGCAAATCGTTACTGAAACACTCACGAAAAATAAAAAAACATTTACTCGGATTAAGAACGTTGCGTTAAATGCAGCGAACGAGTTCAGGGTGTTTTTTTATTTTGTGTGGTAAAAGTCCCTTCGTTAATCGGGAACGTTTACCCACCTCAAGACTAGAGAGACAAATGCTGCCCACAGAGATGACACGAACACACGCGCTCACTTGAGCGCCTCGCGCACACAGGCCTGTGAACGCCTTGGTCCATAAATTTGTTATCTTCTGCGTGTTGTGTTTTTTTCTCTTTTTCCCGTTTGTGTGTGTATGTATATATATGTAAATCTGTTTTGTTTATTGCATGAAGGTGAAGTCTGCGTGGTCTCCGGGCTCCTTTTCAAATCTCTTCGCCTCCTCCTGCATGCTCTCCTTGATTTTCAAAATAGCAGCCGACTCATTCTGGTCCTGGGCGTTCACAGCAAGGACAGGGGGAGGTGCGGGTCGGCAGAGGGAGCGGACATTTGGACAAAATGTTTTTAATGCCACCGACGAAGTTTGCACCCCGGTATGAACATTCCAATGTTGCCTTTGAAGCGACACGTCAGCCATGATAAGGTACAGGAGGCGTGCGACTCTTCAGCCCCTCATATCTCGATGAATTGTCATGATTCGGGTTTAACATTGTGCTGAATGTAGCACCCCTAGTGGCTGTAGGGTCATGTGACCCCAGAGCATACAACAAAAACACAATTCGAAAAATGATAGATTCTCACACACACACACACGATTCTATGCACGTATCGCGAGCATTAACAAACGATTTTAATCGATGAATCAATGCATTGTCACATAGCTAGCAATTGTTATAGTCGGTGGACTGATTACTGGGACACCGTACGGATTGCCCACGCCCACTGTACCGAGTGTTCGCACGAAGAGGATTACGGTGGGACACTCACTCCGTCGTTCTGAAAGGCGTTGAGGAATCCCGCAGGGATCTCACCCTCTTCCCGTGGCGTCCCGGGCTGGTTGCTGAGGTTGTTTGGCGAGTTCTTTAAAAACAAAGGAAATATGAAAAAAAAACAAGAGATAATTGACAGATGCATCATCTGTTTTCAAGACTAAGATGGCAGAGCCCCACATCGCGCTGTCGAATAACCCGCATGCGTTTAGGTGAAAGGTCAAAGGGGCAGCCCTGCAATTGCTCGCTCATGCCACCGCTGGCAGAAAAGCCTCCGCTACAGTGAACTCTCAAGGGCATTCGTTCTATTCTTTCACATTGACCAAACGTGTTGGAAGAAGTGGGCGTACCCACACTTTACACCATCAAACATGAGCTGCCGATCAGCTAACTGCGGCTTCTTCAGGACCCGGTTCAGGAACTGGGTTCCTGAAGAAGCTCCCAGCACGTGGAGCGAAACGTCGGACATCGTGCCGAACAACGCACGGTAGGACCCATTGGCTCCTGTGTCCAGGTGGTTTGTTTGGCTGTGTCGGGTGGCTGAGGGTGCATTGACGCAACGTGCTGACGTGCTGGTGTAGTGCACGTTCAGTCACTTCAGTCAGGCCTCCCGTCATTACACTGCGCCACGTCGCATGGTTTCGTGTGATTCTTCTGCAGCACCTCCTCCTGCACTTTGTGTGCGTCACACAAGTCCCTACATCACTTTGTGAGAAACCAATAAAAAGAAATGAACGTGTGCACTCGGCCCACCTTGGGAATTCCATCCATTTCACCAGAACCTAACAGCACAAGCAAACAAATAAAATTAGCAGGAACCCTACTGTCAATGTAACAATGCATCGTTTCATCCGTTTATATCGATGTCTCAGGGTCTCTTGATACACACATGTTGTCCTTCCCCCGCACCTCCGATTAGTACGGTTGGCTACGTACGGTGCAAAAGAAGTTCAACATACACACATCGAGCAACGCAGGAACCGATGGAACTGATTTTTAAAAATTGTTTTTCGATTCGTGTTTGTTTGTGATGCACGCAGCCACCAGTGGCTGCTAAATTCTTCACAATAAAAAAAACTCTAGATTATTTAAATAAAATCACAGCCCTGAATCGTGACAATTCATCACATCGCTGGCGGGAACAGGGGAAGAATCGTTGTAACCTGAATCGTTTAAAAAGTAAAATTATATATATAAAAAGATGTCATCACCAAATACATACAAATTGTACAGTACTTGTTTATCTAAAATAGAAAATACGGTACAAGCACATCATGGGGCAGTCAGTACGCACACGTGGTCAGATTTTTCTATTCGTTGTGAGTGTTGACAAGTTTGGCAAAAATAACAATTTAGGCTGAATTTACATCCATACTCTTTGGTTCTTTCGGTAAAGTAACTTAGGTATAAAATAAAATAAATTAAATCACGACGTTTCGATCGCAACACAAGCAATCATCATCAGGTGGGAAAACCACAGCAAGAAATGTTTTGCTGAAGTGATGGCTTTTCTTGCTGTGGTCTTCCCACCTGATGATGATTGCTTGTGTTGCGATCGAAACGTCGTGATTTAATTTAATTTATACCCACGTGACTTTACCGAAAGAACCAAAGAGTATGGATCCCTGCAGTCACGAAAACTTCAAATTTAGATTGAATTTACATCACAGCACGCAATTTCCCATCCCCGCCCTCCTATCCCTGCTCTCCTATCCCCAATCTCCCATCGTCCCTCTCCCATCCCCACTCTCCCATCGCCGCTCTCCCATCCCCACTCTCCAATCTCCACCTTTCCAATCCCCAATCTCTTGTGCGCGACCCACCTATGGAGCCGTTCATGTGATGGGGTTCCATGGGGCCCATTCCAGGCATGGAGCCCATCGGCCCCTCCGGGCCGGGACCAATGGGGAACTGTGGGCAGACACGCGGCATTGAGAGACGCGGCGTGGAGACACACGCAGCGACCTGTCAGGTGACGCTAACCCATCCAGACCATACAATGGAGTTCTATTCGGAAGTAAGAAAACAAATACTGATTCCAATCAAAATTACTCTGTTTTTACTCATAAAGTAACCGACCATTTTCCTAAATATAACAATTATTTCACTTTAAGAGCCACTGGTACCATCATGCTCTCTGAGTAATGCATTCTTGTTCGTGGCATCCTGGTTATAATTTAAAATAATTGGATTTAATTTATCGTCGGTATCTTATATGGAAGGAACACTTATTCGCTGTGTCCTAATTGCATTTATTTGACGGGTTTGTATGTAGGGTACGGTTATTGGAAGGACATGTACACTTTTCACCACTCAGTAGGTTTTACAAACGTTCATAATACAGTTTTTTGTTGGGTTAGATCGCATAAATGTATAAATGTGTCGTTAAACCCGCCACCACCCGACACAGCCAACTAGTAAGGGTTGTCACGTAAACAGAACGAGGCCAATTCGTCACTAGTACAGCACTAACTGGTGTGTTGGAGAGCCAAGCCACAACATTTACAATCTGAGTACGACGTTTCGCCAGTAATTACAACTAGCTTCATCAGGCGACAGCCAGATTTGCTTACAAACTATATTTGAACGAACTGGCACTTTTTAAAGTAAAAATGTGAATTGGAAATTCAATCAACAGAAAATTCACATGCGCTTCACGCGTGCCAATAACATATGCCGCACTTCAATTTCTGTGAGTCAGGCCCACGGCATGTCCTGGAAAGAATCATCATTGTACGTTTCTACCTCCAATGCCCCATCCATTCAAAGCCCTTCCCCTCCTGCCTCCCCCAACGCACACTGCACTGGAATTCACCATCTGCGCGGTGGCTACAGTTTTCTCAGTCATTCAAGCTCTTACGAACCGAGACCTAAATAAAACATAGAAGAAATATAATTTTTTACAAATATGGAAGAGCTAGCTCCACTCAGATGGCACGATGAAAGGAACTAAATATTGAGTGAGAGGGGAGTCACATAAGGAGATGTGCCTTCACCAGAGTTAATCACACCTGCGGTGACATCTGAATCAGAAACATCGACATTCACGAAGAATACGAAACACAGGCCGGAATATGCACTAAGAAGCAGGGAGAGGTGCCCGTTTGGAGAGACACGGGAGAGGCGGGAAGAGGAACACGTCCATTGCAGAACGTACGCCAGTTGGAGACATGATTTTGACCGCTCGAAAAAGTCAGTGGGCTTGGGCAGGACATGTCGCTGGAAGCGACGATGGTCGCTGGTCGAGACTAATGGCGGAGGGAGTGTCCAAGAGTACGTCCAGCACGGAGACGGAGTGATGAAGTCAGCTCGTATGCTGCAGCTGAATGGATAGTTGTATCACGAGAGTGAGGGACAGCCATGGCTTGGGGAGGCCTTCATCCAGCAGTGGATTGATCATGTCTGATGATGATGATGATGTCAGTTAGCACCTAATTGCTCTCAATCCTTTGTGACTGCCCAGGTGACTGCCCAGGTGACTGCCCAGGTGACTGCCCAAGTGACTGCCCAGGTGACTGCCCAGGTGACTGCCCGGGTGACTGCCCAGGTGACTGCCCAGGTGACTGCCCGGGTGACTGCCCAGGTGACTGCCCGGGTGACTGCCCAGGTGACTGCCCAGGTGACTGCCCGGGTGACTGCCCAGGTGACTGCCCAGCTTCCGTTGGAAAGCTCCAAGGCACGAGACTCACGTTTGGCCGGTTCCCTGGCTGCACGGGGTTCATCATGGTGTACATGTCGCTCGAGTTAGAATCTGTGAACAAAAACACACACGTTCATCAACACGCACGCTGAGACGACAAACTGTGTTGCATTGCGTTGTATCAGGAGGTTGGTAAGTAGCTCAGGTGTCTTTCCCTTACAAAACATGAAATTGCCTTTCGCAAATCGAGATCAAACGTCCTATCTCACCACATCCATTGGACTGGACTCTCATCGGTTGTGCATGAGACAGATTTGCTCTCTGCCTGCCTGCCTGTCTGCCAGCTTCGCTTATCGAGCTTCTCTTCTTACTCTCTGGCACAGCTGATCGTGAGTGCCCTCTCGGGGTGAAGAAGAGAAACTTTAAAAAATAGAAAACCGACATCAACGCGACAAAGAGCAGGCGGGCCACAGGCATGGGCACGGCACGGGCCCCCTGCACAAACACGAACACCCACCGCACGGCTGCGGGAACTATTCCACAAGCGATCATCGTGACCCTCTGCTTTCGACTCTCGGGCGCCAACCTCATACGTCGCTCCTCCGCGAGACTCCCACACGTGCGAAGCGTCACGCCTGGAAAGCTGGGGCTCTGAACGAATACCGTGTGTCGTGGACATCATCACAGCTGGCGAGGTGTTAACTGCCTCTCCGGGTCCTCCGGTGTTTCCCTCCACGTGCATTTAGAGTATTTGGCTGCTTTAAATGTCCACGTGATAAGCCACTTCGTTGAACCATCATTTGTGACCAGGTCGCTCCTGAAAAAGAGCTATAGAGCTCAGTGGGCCTTACCTTGTAAAATAAAAATATTTTAGTTTTTAGTTTTATCTCCGTGGGCTAAGACCGCCGTGCCACTGAAGGTACGGCCCCGCAGCCACACGAGGCCTGCCGCTGTGGAGCGGTCGGCAAAAGCGATTTGTACATTATTGCAAGTATCTCAGCTGGTACGAATTGGGTACTAGAGGGAAATGTTCACATCCAGGTGTTGGTGCGAGGAAAGCGGACGCAAGCACCACATCAGTGAGGTCAAGGTGAGCCTTCATAGTTTTTGACGTTATCACTGAACGACGCTGAGGTTTGTGTCGACGTGTGGGCCCGCCAAAGGTTACGTGCAAGTCTCCTCTTCGCCGATGGGTAAGGAACAGACTCCACACCGCTGAGCTACACCGTTCGCTGCCCTGGACGCGCAGATTTAAAATCTCCGCGTGGCATCGTGCGTCATGATCCACACACGTGCGCGCTAAACTCCGGGGTGACGGACACGCTCGGCCGTACCTCCTGGGCTGGGCATGATGGGAGTTCCTGGTGGGCCGCTGCCAGGGGGACCCTGATGGAAATGCATTCAACGGGAGGGAAGGAAAAAAAACGAGACACCTCGGTGAGTGACAAAGCGGCTACGCGAACACAGAGAGGTAGGCGAGTGGATGACGAAGCGGGTGTACGAAGGCGATGGGCCTTGTAAGGTAAACGCAAACACCTTGTTGATAACACGATGAACCAAACGGCACTGCAAAGGTGTGAATTCACACGGCCCTAGCCAATGTGCCACCACACCTCCCTCCCAACCGTGTCAAATAATCGTACAAATAAATACGTGAATACATGACACGATTTAAGCAGCTAAAGAGTGGGGGGTTGAAGGCGGAACCCGATGGTGAAACTCCCCTTGTTCACCCCTGCACTCGGATCGCGTTGTGGATCTGAAGTTGACCCCAATGAACACGACACGGACCCCTTTATAGATGACACACGTAAATAATCTGAGAATGTTGATGAAGAAATTCGTTTACATCTGCAATCAACGGCCAAGATTGATCTGTTAAATGAACGTTCTCTTGATTATACAGTGGTATTTTTCAAATCACGGTTATATATGCATCTGGAAATTATGACATAAAATAAGAACACCTACCCCGTAGTTTCCAGGTGAGGGAACAGAGTAAGGAATCTGCAGATATAGAAACATGTTATGATTCAAATTGCATGACAACGGATCTCATCACGTGTGCGTTTGACAAGCCGTCTCATCAACAAGGTAATTCATCAATAACCACAGACAACACAACTCACAGGAAGTGTGGACTGTTTTGCATAACACCACTCCGAAATAGAATTGACCAAATGGCGCAGATCTTTAGACTCACTGAGGCTCTGTGAAATAGATCATTGGCTTTTTTGTTATTATTATATTATTATAACCCTTTGGTATAATGTGATAGTAGAGAAACCAAACATCTCAGCGTTAATAAGCAGTGGCAGGTTTGTCTGCTTACGCTGTAATATGTAAGAGGTCATACTTTAGATGTTTAACCTTGTGGCTAAGCCAGAATGCTCTGGGGATTTCTCATGATGCTGCATTTCCAAAAAAGTTGTTTTTACCTACGCGCCCATTATTCATCAAAATTAATCTCTCATTATTCCATACAATGTACCGACAAGCACATCAGACTCTTTGATTATTGTGCTGTGGACACCCATCTGCACGCACGCCATCAACCACGCGTTAATTTATTTTAAACAGTGTTTGGCAGGAGAAGTAAATGTCAGTGTCAGGTCATGTGATGAGACAGCTCTGGGGTCTGTGGGGAGGTTCTCGAATGCAAAAGTGATTTGTCCTTTGCCTGGATGCCAATATCACAATCGGGACATGTGGTTAAATGCGTCAAGAGTAAAACATGACTTACTGAGTTTGGGTTGGGCCACGGTCGACCACCTGGGACTCTGCATGGAACAGAATAATTCATGTCACTTCCACGGTGTAAATTCCCTCCCAGCTCCCAATGGGCAGCAGCGTCAACACGTTAGTCCCCGTGCACGAGGAGTGTCATAATTCATCTCGCGGAAGGTCGAGGAATTGTCGCAAATCGTGGGTCACAATTCTATTCAATGATCAATCCTTTCACCTTGTGTGTCCCGTTTGGATTCTCTTCTTATCTCATACGTAGAGTTTGTGCTTGCTCCAGTTGCCTCGCGTGACATTTGCATGTCACTTGCATACAATTTGCACGAAATTAAACAAAAGTTCGATTCTTAAATAGGCCGCCGGACGCATGAATTATGAGCATTGAGCATTGGCATTAACGATGAACTGACTGACGCATCGATTCTCCCGTGCGACGCGGCTCAACGTTACGCAGTGCACTCACGGTGCTCACCTCCATAGGACACCAGCAGAGCCAATGGTGACCACATGGACAATACAATGCCGCTGTGCACTTTTTTGAGAGCATTTTCTTAAACACAGTTTTTGAGCACAGGTCCAAAGGTTCAGCAACAAACAGTATCATCAAAGTTTTAAGAGGGAAGGGTGTAACACGTGTCTTGAATTCAGCAAGGTTATAAGAGCCTGGATCAAAGAGATGATGGCAGAGGAAATCCAAAGTGGAGCAGTGTGCGAGGTAGTAAAGAAGCAGAGAGAGAAGTGTGGTGACCTGCAGTGTGGTGAGTGTGTGGGTGATTTACAGCCATAGTAAGATTGGATATTGAGGGGCATGTCAGAAGTTGCTATAGATTGCGTCATCCCTCCCACTGCAGCAGCCAATCAAAGTCCATACAACATGGCCACCACAAATTCACTCACGCAACATGGCGCCTCTGACATCATCACTGTGCGCGGAAGCCGGTCAGTAGCTGGGGTGATTAATGTTTATTTCTGTTATTACGAGTAATAGTGCCAATAATTATATTATTTCACTATTAGTTTACTTTGCTTTTGGACCATCGATGTAAGAATGACGGGTCCTGACCGCCCATTGATTCTCTCCTCACTTTACAAAGCTTAACTCTCTTGACTCGCTTATGGGATCAGGAGTTACGGCAAGCATCAGCTTACGCAATTTTTTTAATTGCTTAATTCGGTCTGTACTCGGGCCCTCTAACCACCTGTCAGGACACGAAACGAAAGGGCTGTTAATTGAAATTGGGTGTTGCTCACAAGGGAAGTCCTGGCATCCCAGGGCCTCCCAAGGAATTGTGAGGAGGCCTCATTCCTGGTCCGTAACCCTGCAAAAAAATACATCATGGTTATTTTTGTATGCAGAGTGTACATTTTGTATCTATATATATATAAAAAAATGAAAGTCTGTCTGTATATTCCAACTACAAATCCACACCTTGAAGCTACCGTCACCATACTTGGCAGCGCTACCTTTTAAAACCACGCAGAAAACCTTAGCTACAGGGCTCGGAGCCCCCCAAACGGCTCCCCACACGCTCCCCGTGACATCACCATCCCTAACTCAGCACACAATAACCTGGCCCTGCACATCTAACAGTTAAATAACGACCCCTCCTCCTCATAAAGTTAATCTAACTATTGCCATTGATTGATCACCAAACAAACACCGTTGGTGATTCCAATTAGTGGTCAGCCACCGTGAGCTTGCCCACCGTCTCTCCGTGCGAGACAATCAAACGGCATTGACGCTTCAAAAAAAATTCGCTATGTAATTTCGTACCCCATTACGGCACGTTACATAACATTTATTACAGGCCCCATGGTACAGCAAAATCTTAACAGTTGCTGTAACGCCATTGACCCCTTCTGAATACAGTGATTGAGCCACTCTACATTCAGAAAAGATAGCCGCAAGTACCCGGGCAACGCCGGGTATTTCCTGCTAGTACATTATACAAACGCTCACTGCGGACCTCAAAATGGGAATGTATTTGTCTCATTGCATGATGCCAAGAGCACAATTACAATGTAATAGGGACACAAAGTCAAACAAAACTTGTCATGTCCCATACCTGAGGCCCCATCGGTCCCATCCCACGTGGCCCTCCAATCCTTTGCAGGGGGCCTCCCATCACAGGGTGACCTGCGGACAGCGGCGGTCCACACGGAGACACACGCAGAGTACAAACACCACCTTTGTGTTCATTTCAATACACTCACCCACTACACCAGATATACATTCTAAAGTGCACCGACCCAGCGGAGTTCGAGGCCAGGTTTAGATGCTAAATGTCACAGCGCGCATGCAGGAATAGAACCCAGGTCACTGAGAATATAGGGCGATGTGTGATAGCTATCTCTTCAGTCCTCTGCCCAACAGCAGGTGCTTGGCTTAAACTCCCTCCATCCTATCTGATCTTCAGCTACCGTCTTCATTCCCCTGTCCAGCTCCCGCTTCCTTCAAGTTTCCAAGCAGTACATTTCTTTTTCTGCCTCTCATGCCGGAATCCTTCCGTCCAGAACTTCCTTCAAAAATCAATCCACACCGTTTGCCTTTAGAATTTATCTCTACCCAAACCTGCTTTAGAACGTCCCCATTACTTTCCCTTCCCATGATCGTCGTCAGCTACGATCAATCCACTGCTGGATGAATGCCGCCGCCATCTCTCACGATCCTGCGGTGCAACGCTCGACCTGATGCCTCCACCGCGAGCCGATTCCATCGCTCCATCTTCCCGGGTGACGCGCGTCCGAGTGGACACATTCCGTCCCCTTCCACTAACGTACACAAATGCGCGTGCGCTAATTAAATGAGCGCGAGCCGGTGTGTACACACGCCTCTGTGCACATTGGCAGACTCAACGTGTGCACTCGCACACCGTTGGCAAAACACCCGGCGCCAGTTGCCAAGTTTGTAATTGACGTCAGCATGGCTTTGTGACAAAACAAATAGACGCGCAGACACCTCCCTTTAGCCTTACACATCATAGGGCCTTGTGCTGTTCGTGAGCACCTCTTAAAAGACCAGCACAGCACACACGAGGGGTGGTGTGGGCAGCACCATGCCTGGCCACGTTCGTCTCATCAGTCCTGATGTTTGCACGTCGCATCAAGTACTCATTTAATGCCGAGTAGACCTAGGAGAGGCTCACAACTGGTTCACATAATTGCTACTGTTAGCAGTGGCTGGGAATTGCACTCAGTTTGCCAGCTTCGTAGCAGTGTCCTAACCACAGCGTCACCCAAAATACAAAGATCCCTCGTATAGCCTCCATAGACTGTAGGGGCAAGTGCTATTCGTGACCACCTATGAAGGCCGGCACGGCACATGAGAGGGGGTGGGCGACAAGTACCAAGACCAGGCGCCTTTGTCTTCCCAGTGGCAATGTTTACACACTGCACCAAGTACTCATTTGAGGCTGAGTCAACCTAGGGAAGGCCCAGGACCGGTTCAGTCAATCGTCACTGGTAGTGGCCGTGAGTGGATATTGAACCAGGGTCGCCGGGTTCGTAGGGCAGTGCGCTAACCACTACACTACTGCCCACACGTGGCCACACGTGGCCACCAATGGACGAATATCCAGTGAAGAATTGTATTTTCATGGTAAAATGGACTCGTAAACTCAGAATACCACTCCAGAGAGGACACGCAATACCTGCCACGGATTCATCCATTAATACGGCACGGAGTGTCTGTATCTCTCTCCTACAACCTTTCCACCCTCTTCCCTCACCAACTTCTCCCTCTTCCTATAATTTCCTTCCCCTCTCTTCTCAACTTTATCTTCATTGCCCTCCCTGCATGGTTTTCTGTCCAGTGTCCCCTCTCCCCTCCGTCCGTGTACACAGACTTCCCGTCTCTCTCCCCTGCGCAGAGGTCGCAACCGGGTACCTGATACCAGTACCCTACCCGATACCCGGCTACCCGTACCCGGCCAGGTACGGGTACGGGTACCCGTTTGCGACCCTGGTGCGGCCGGGTACGGGTAGGCCGTGAGTCACTGGTGAGTAACTGTTTGTCACTCATTTCGGGTAGGGTACGGGTAGGGAACGGGTACCCGTACCCGGCTGGGTACGGGTACCCATTTGCGACCCTGCTGCGGCCGGGTACGGGTACGGGTAAGGAATCAAAACCCGTTTGCGACCTCTGCCCCTGCATTTCCATCTGTCACTCTCTCGTCTGTGCCCAGCCGCTCACCTGGGTTCCTGATGGGGTCCATGTTGTTGGGAAGGAGAGTCTGCGGGCCTGTGACAGCACCTGGAGGCTGTGACAGAAATAAACGTGATGCACTTCTTGTTGGTGACTGCTTTTAACGCAATTCTTGTAAAAAAAAAAATCGCGAATTCTCCAGTAACAACGATGGGGAAATCTGCCAACACTATGTGTTTCAGTCGAGCTAGCCACCTGACTTTCCGCTAATCTAAATAAATGTGACCAAAGGCGTGGAGGCAAAGGTGCCGTTGAATTTTTTTGGCCGGATTGATTTGTGCCGTGTTTGTCCCTCTGGCCCCCGGTCCCATACGTCCACAAGCCACGGTATCTACAGCTGCAAAACTCAAGATAATTCATCTAACCCACGACGATGAATTGTATAAGGGTATGGTGGCATTCATAATTGCTATGCTGGTACTTGTTTAACCCAGGTCTCCCTTGGTCTAGACATTTTAGTCAATGTGGTCTATAATTATTATCATTATAATACAGATTATTATTTATTATTATACTGAGAAAAAAAACAACTCCTATGGTTATGCATGACCTACAGACGTGTTCACGAATGGCTAGCTGTGGCTCAGGCTCAGCTCATGGAAATCCTGTTTGAGCCAGCTCCCTTGAGCCAGAGCCTGGTCTGAGCCGAGCCATGACAAAGAATACGGGCCGCCTAAGACTTGACTAGCACGTCACATGTTGTCGTCGGCTAGACTAATACTACGACTAAATTAATTAAATGTGACACCTCAATTAACACTACTTTCTAGCAGCCTCTAGCCAGGACAAGTCCAGACAGAGCATGTCGTGAGAAGCAGCCTCTCTTACTTGACCAGGCATCCTGTGGTGTGCTCTGGGTCCTCCTGGGTACCGAGGAGACATGAACGGCTGGAACACACGAGAACACACACACACACAGCAGCACGATGAATTATAACAAGAGTACGTATTTTCCCACAAGACTCTCGCCAATGCTTCCTGGAGAGCCTTGAATGAAGGGGTCTTAATGGAGTGCAACGTGAATTCCGCTTTCATCGTTTCTTCACGCAGGAAGAACTCGGAGTGCCAGGAGAAAACCAGCGCACGCAAGATCCACCACCCTCCAATGAAAACAGTTGCTGTAACGCCAATACAGTAAAGATGAATGTTGCAGCCCTGAAATTGCTTGTCCGTGCTACTAGTGGTGGAAAGGCCTCCACTGGAGGGAGCTCGATAAACCCCTTAGAGAGGCTCGAACTGATGCTTGAGGAATCAACTGATCAATCGGTCTAAGAGTGTGCATTGCCACCACAGAGGGAAATACGGAGTCACTTTCAGGCCTTGACCTCAATTTGCCACCACAGAGGGAAATACGGAGTCACTAGTTCAGGTTATGAGATATGTACACAAGGTAAGATTTAGTGTCTTCACACATATTTGCGTATAAATACAAAATAATATAATTTACAGCCCATTGTCAACCCACCGCTGGATGAAGGGCTCCCCACGCGGTGATACGGTGATGGCTTGGGGAGTTTTTCATTCGGCAACGGCGGATTGAACGTGACTGATGATAATGACGATGAAGAGTGGCTTAACATCCAGAAACTCTGAATCAATATTAAACACACAGATCCAGGTGAAACGCTTTCTATCTCTCAGGGTTGCAGGATTCAGAACACCTGGCAACACAATTTACTGAACAACGCATTTCCCTTGAAGCCAGGGAAGCGTTTCCCACTGACCTGTAAAATGTGAAAATGTTGCTGGCGTGCACTTGGCTATCATGGGACCTGAGAACCAGGCGTAGAACGCCCCCTTTGAAATGGATCTCATTTAGAAACATTTGACACGAAAACTAAAGCAACACAAACCCATAATTTGCTTCCTAAAGCGGCTCAAGTTTTTTTTTTGTCTAAAACGGCCATGTTCGTCTGGTGGTTATGACACTTAACAACAAGTAAGCATGGGGTAAGTGATGTGATTCCCGCCTGCGCGTGGCAACGGCGGTTTAGCACCGCATCGCCCTCGTGGAGGTGGTACCTGAGGCGTGGGCACTGGAGTCAAAGAATCGCAGGGGGTGCCAAGAGCGGCGAGAGGGTGGAAGTGGGCGACGTGAAGTGGGCGACGTGAGGCGAGGTCGCCACAGCCCAGGCTTCCCCACACCCCAAGCCTCGCGACCCGCCACCGGCACGCTACGTCTCTCCGAGTTCACCAATTTACCACTCCCATTCAAAATAACAAATTCGACGTGGAACAAGTCCGATGGTAAGGCCATGGTTTGAAATCAAACTCGCACACCTCCGGATTCACAGTGCGATGCGCAAGCACCCCCACCCCCGCACCAGCAGTCGCCATTCACCACACACACATACACTTAAATGTACACACGCACATTGATAACATGCATACACAAATGTATATACACACACACACCATTTCACCTTGTGGAAAGGTTCAATGCATGAATCATCTTACTTGGAGGAAAGTTGTCAGTGTTAATGTTATATGTTATATCTCCTGTAACTTTTTTGTCAAAACATGAGTCGTTCTCATTCCTTTCATGAGCTTCCCCAGACGTTAATTACGCGAACTGATTATCACTACGTCTGATTAACGCGTCTTTCCTTGTTCATGTGTCACGGTGTGAAGCCTCTTTGCCAGGCCGTGACAGTTTGCCTTGGGCACACAGCTATGAAAAAATGTTTGACACTCGGAGGGGAGAATTAACTATTCGTAGATATAAAAATTCACAATTCTGGGAATTAATTTTGGACTGCCACAGTGGTGTAGTGGGTAGCACACTGGACTTGCAATCCACAGGCCACGAATTCAATGCCGTGGCAGTTAACCCAATTAGTCCATGGGCCAGAGCAGAAATTATCATCAGCATCTTTAGCAGTACCCATATATTTATACGATTAATAAGAGTGAATTACTTGTCAAACCCACTAATTTCAAATAGTTTTCACATACTTCACTGTTATTGGCCACACAAGGAATTTGCAACCACTCGGGTGGCACCGACAAGTGACACGTCTGGCCTGGGCTCACAAACTCAATGCTCAGGTTCATTGAAGCTCCCATGTCCTCTCCAGCATAAATGGGCCAACCAGAGACAGTCGATCTGCAGGCCGGGTGCGGTGGGTAACACGTGTCTATGACCCCACTGCAGAGGTGTGGACTCGAGTCATGTGACTTGGACTCGAGTCAGACTCGAGTCATGAATTTGATGACTTGCGACTCGACTTGGACTTGCATAACAATGACTTTGTCCCACCTATGAGATGTGGACTCGAGTCATGTGACTTGGACTCGAGTCAGACTCGAGTCATGAATTTGATGACTTGCGACTCGACTTGGACTTGCATAACAATGACTTTGTCCCACCTCTGCCCCACTGATTCCAAGGCAACCTTGCCGGAGTGGAAGAGCGGGCAAAATCCCCTCCGAGTGGGAGAGGCCTCTTCTGCCAGCAGTAGCGCCAGCGAGCAAATGAAAGGTGGGTGGGTGGTGGGGACTGCACCCTCCACCTTGAATCCAACAGAGGGGGCCACACGCCTACAGCTGGGATTGCTTGGCCATCACCCAGCAAGCGAGGGCTTGCAAGCCAAGTGAAACGTCACTCCCAGAAGCATATGCAGCAACAAAGGCATGCAGTATAGTTAAGGGTCTCGCCATCTGACAGTGATAAAATGTACGTGTTTTAATTGCCTAATCCATACGCAGGAGACGGAATAATATATACTATAATTTATGTGACGTGAATGTTGCTGTTTTAATGCATAGGTCTGCAACAGACCTGCACGTTCTATATATAGAGTACATGAGCATACAGTACGAGCTTACATACTGCATATATTATATAGAGTACATGGCCATACAGTACAAGCTTACATACTGCGTATATTAAGCATGTAACAAAACACATCTCTGTACTATGGGTCATTGCCTGAAACGTCGCCTAATATATATAAAAAAAAAATGTTTAGGGCCACAGTGTTATTGACAAATGTGTTGCGTTTGCGTTGTCTGTCCGAATGAACCGCTACCAAATGCCGTATCGCGAAACATATTTGAAGCACTACAGCCATTTATCAATGAAAGTACAATGTAGTCTTACGCTCCCGATATACGCATAAAACACGAATATTTACAATGTATGCTGAACGGAACGTGGATGCCAGTGAGAACAGCACAACAGTAGGCCAGCAGGTGCCGCTTGAACTGAACCGTAGTCCTGAATCAGGATCGTTGACCAAACCGCCGAGTGGGTGAAACATTACCACGGCCAACGCCCCAGCGCACGTGGGAGCACTGCCGATCACTGCGCTATCATTGCAGTGACCCGGCACCAGAGTTCAATTCCCGAACCTGGCTTGCGCCTCCCCCCGTATCTGGTGCGATGCATCTGAACCAGCAGCTGGGGGCAATGGAGGCAGCCAGGAGAATGCTGTGGCCATAACGCAAAGTAACGGGATAGAATTTGCATTAAACAGTGGCGGCATCGTCGAAATAAACTAAAACGATTTCATTTTTTAAATAGTACAAATATTTTTTTTTTTAAACAGGGAGGGCCCACTGAGCTATATATTTCTTTCAGAAGCGACCTGGCCACAACTGATAGCTGAACAAAGTGGCTTATCATCATGTGGACATTTATAGCAGTGAAATACTCTCAACGCGGAGGACCTGAAGAAAAATCCACGTGACCACAGGGAGAACACGCAAACTCCAAATATAGAGCAGCAGGTGTCAGGATCGAACCCACGACCTCCTGTATACCAGGTGAGGTAGTTAACATCTCCTAGCCACCGTGGCGGTAGCGAGATGATCCGACCACACCTCAAGGCGCTGTACAGAAACAGTGGCCGTCACATTTCTTCATGGGGCAGGGTGCATTACAAATATTCTCGCTAACAGCGCGTGCGTCAATCGGGTTGTGAGTGGGGTTGGAGGGGTTGCAGTGTTTCCTCTTTAACGATTTCCAACGAAGGTTTAAAGCATTAGCTCTGTTTGTCCGTCCGTATGTGTGGAAGCGGGGGGGGGACAATAGCTAAAGGTGATGCAAGATGAACGAACCTGCAACGTTGTGTTGCTGTTAGGGACTTAGGTTTTAAAAAAGCCGGCCAAATTGACCAAGTGTTGCCAAAAACTTTGGAGACAAAACTCGGGCAACATTTGACTTCCGTATAAACAAATATGCAAACATGTTTCGGACTGGAACCGGCTGTCTTCCCTATTGCTGATTTTAATCCGCGCACGGACGAACGCGCATTGGGAAGCGTTACGTAATCCACAAGCCACAAAGTCGCGCACTTGTAACAGATACCAGCCAAACGTTCCAACGCTCAAAGCACGGCTTGCAAATGACTCTATTGGGATGATTAAACGCAATAGCAGCAACGTCGCCCCCCAATGCAGGCAGCACACCAGCCCACGCGGGCGAGCGCGTACGTTTTGTTTACACGGCAAAGGGGCAGCAGTGAAAACCGCAGCATCAAGCAGCTCAATCGCATCAAGCAGAGCAAGCGGAGGGCTTATTTTGGTACAAACGCACCAGCCAATTTATTAAAAGTTAATGCCCTTTATTTAACCGCTGCGTAGGTCAGAGTTCACGAATTTTCAGGGAGTGGGGGGGTGGGAGGCACTTTCGCGGATAAGACATCATTGGTTTGAGGGCTGCCACACATTTAAAATCCATTGGGGGTTTGACAGCAGCACGACGATGATAATGCGCGGTGTGTTCACTCGTTGTGTACTGTGGGAGGCCGCACCTCAGGGGCCGCACTAAAGGCCGTCAGGGGCCGCCAGTGGCCCGCGGGCCTTGCAATGAGGAACGCTGGCCTAGGTGTTCGCGGTTGTGCTGCACCGCTCTCCGATGCGTGCTCGGGTCGTGCCGCGTGCTGTTCGGCGCGATGTCCAACGTTTCGCTCGACAAGCTCCGTGGGAGCTTCCTCGGGAACTCAATTTATTTTCATTCTGACCAGCTGAGGCCCTGCCGAGATGCAGGTGTGTTTCTGCTTTTACCAAGAACATTTACTGTACACTGTATTTCACCATTCGCCATTGGGTAAGTGTGAAGTTTAGGACGCTATTCAGGATATTACATGGCTTACAATGGGGCACACTTGCGCACTAATGCGCTGGGAAAAACCAGTTGGTGACTGCGGGAAATTAACAACTTGTTTCCAAGCAACGTGAATCAAACGCAAGTTTTTTGATCACTCGAATACCCAGCGGCCTAATTTGAGTTCACCATGTTTTGCTTTACTGTCTACGAGTTTCTGCTTTTAAAAATTAATATCAATTGTATTATTTGTAGTTATTATTATATTTATGCTCGTGTTATAACTTTTTCGAATTAAATATTCATGCAGCTTGAAAGTAATGTCGTGGTGAAACATTTGGCGGTGGCCATGAGGACACTGTGTGGTCGGCTGGTTCAGGGCATCGGAGCAAATGAGATGATCGACGCTGGGTTCACATCTGGAATTCAGCTGCCCACAATCAACCTGGGTTCTGAAGTGTCGTGAATTGATGATCTAAGGTCAGTCACCAATGGCTGCACGAACACATTTAAGCCAAATTGTCTCTCTGCTCAAACAAGCACTGGCACAGCACTCACCACCACCGGGAGCCCGAGCCAGTGGTGGAAATTCCACGTTCCTATGACAGGCGCCAGCCTATACAAAGGACTTTTCCACAAGGTAGTACTCATTTTATCGCCATGAATAAATCCCCTCTGCCTCTGTCCACCCTGCAATCTAAATGGACGCAGCACAGTATTTGATCGGGGGGTCGTGTGTGGTGGGGTAAATTGTGGGTATTCCCACCTGTTCCAAGATGCCTGGCCTGCACGGAAGAGAAGGCCAAAACAGATCTGGAGGCCCTTCTGCCAGTAGTGTCGTAAGCAAGACATTTCCGGGGCTGCACAGTTACCCCCTCTGCCTTCACCATCGTTGTGACAGTGATATGGGAATGCCTGTAGGTGCTGTTGGGTGTGGGATCACTCCCACACGAAGTTGGGATGCGTTGCGATCGACGATGAATTTTTGTTTTAATACCGTGCGACAATGAGCCGCCGCAAGAGCGAGATCAACACGAGCGGTCGGGTCGCGACGTGCGCTAGAGCTGGGTGTGCGGGTTCATTAGGAGCCTCACTTGTCCGTGCGGTCCCATTATGGGGTTGTTGGGAGTGTGGGGAGGAGCCGGGTGCCCGTGTGGAGACATCTGTGAGCCTGGGGGGCCCTGTAAACACACGATTACCATCGGTATTATTATTTCGTAAAAAAAGAAACGCACGCTCGCACGCACGCAAGCCGCAATTTTCACGTCTAAAAAAAGCCTCCATTTTAGTCAAATAGACTAATGGTGCATGCCACTTGCTAGGGCACGACGCACGATGCAGAAACATGGGCGTTGACTTACAAAAGTAAATAAACAAAAACTGAAAAGTGCGCCAAGAAGCCCGCAGAGATGCATGCTTGGAATTACGCTGGGACGGAAAGAGGAACGCGTGGATTTCAGACGTCACAGACCACGTAATCGCACTCCCCCCCACCCCCCCAAATCGAGACCCAACCAAAAAAAACCCCCTTTATTACGGATATTGGTCGCGAAAGCCTACTATGCGTTCAACCAAATTGGGACGTTTGGTAGCTTTCCCACAGGTGGTCACGCCGACACCGCGGCCACCCGAGCAGGCGTAGACCACGCGACCCGCGTCCCCGGGGGTGCCGTGTGTGGGGTGCGTACCGGGAAGAAGCCGGGCGGGAGCGGTCCGCTGGGCATGCCGTCATTTGGGGGAAGATTTCCCAGCACTGGGCTCTGGGCCGCTGCCGCGGCTGCCGCCGCTGCACTCTGTGGTCAGACACAAAACGGAGGTCTCCACGTCAGCTCGGTCCGACTGCGGCGCTGGTTGTTGCGAGCGCTCGCTGCGATTTGGGAGCGCAAGCCGGCGGGAGGAATAAGAGCGCACCGGGCTTGCCTCTATGCTACAAATTTGATAGATTACTTGCAAATTTGATGAATTGGAAAAACCACGAAGCAACTTCGCTCCCCACCGGCAAAAAAATGCCCACTTGTAGGCCGAAGCGCGTTCACTTTGTGCCGTACAGGGAGAGCTGCAACCGAGAGTCGCCTTTGCGAGCCTGCAGCAGGATTATGGCTGAGTGTACCTAGCGGAGGTCCAAAACAGGATCGGACACCATTTGGCACCGATTATGTTTAGAGCCAGGAACTGAAGTCAGCTTGCCGAGTTCATACTGCAGTGTGCACTGCACCACCGTTCTCACGCACATATACTGTACATGTGCGCACAGAACAAACACAAAGACGAACAGACTGCTGGGGCAAGTGCTCGAGCACCTATAAAGGCCGGGCACCACACACGAGGGGGTGGGTGGCCAGCACCACGCCAGACCGCTCTGTCTCCCCGGTGGAGATGTTTACACACCGCACCAGGTACTCATTTGAGGCTGAATCGACCTAGGGGAGGCCCAGGACCGGTTCAGATAATCGTCACTGGTGGTGGCCGTGAGTGGGAATCGAACCCGGGTCGCCAAGTTCGTAGTGCAGCGTAGCGCTAACCGCTACACTACCGTCCCAACAACAACCGCCACTTGCCACCAAGTGGCGGTGACATCACCACGGCGCTTGTGCCAGGCTAAGTGCACGTAAGGCCACGTGAAGTGTCGAACGCCCACTGACAGGAGGTCACGGGGCAAACCCAGGTACCATGGGTCGACTGACTGAGATGACTGTCAGATGCACCACCTGTGCCCTCTACTGTGCCAACTTGCTGTGTTTTAGACACCCGGTGCTCCGCTCATTGTTGTGAGCAACGCTCCTCTGCCCTCCGTAGTTGCTGGAGGGCGACTGCCCCCAACTGCCCAGTAGCGTCCTTCACGAGCCTCCTCCACAGAGGCCGATCTTGACACCGCTGGTACCAGTCATCGGCAAGTCCACTCAGCTCCACATCCTCCTGTACCACATCACTCCATCTCTTCTCTAGCCCGTGCGACGCCCGTTTAGCCTCTATCCGGCCGAACAAAAGCTGTTTAGGCATGCGGTGGCTGGGCATGCGGGCTACATGACCCAGCCACTGATCCCCACACACACACGCATATCCACGTCTTTTTTGGATGCGTGCCACAAGTTTTAACTTCTTTAGTTAAGCATGACGATTAGTTTGAGTTGTTTCAGGTGAACTACAGCAGGTGCGGAGTACAATTAACACACACACACACATATATATATATGTATTGCCTCATGATCTGAACGGTTTGTTATAGGCCTTAACAAAATTTCCTTCGGGCTATATCTTAACTACCAAATTATCACGGTCTATCCTTGCTGAGTTTAAACACAAAAGTAAGTTTTAAGAAAAGTTATTGTTATCCTAATTAATGGTGTGCAGGCCAAGACTATCCAACTCAGCCCACATGAAAATCTGGTTTCATCTCTTGTGGGAGTTTATTTATCTGTGTGATGCTGGCATGGAGCCACCCAGCCACTCTTGATTTTGGAACACCTTTCAAATTGCTCATTTGACTTTGTTTCATAACTTTGGGCCACGTTTCTTGACAGCAGCCAGCGATTCAAAAGAATGCGTCACCATTAATCCGAGGGGAAGGTTGAACGCTGTACTGCGATGCTTCAAACCCGAGGTTCAAGGGGGTCGGTGACGCGTCCGCTTGCTTGTTGCAGATACGGTCAGAGCATGCGTTATACATATATATTGTCCGGTCCGGCGCAATTGTAAACAATATTGGAGAAAATGAATATATCGTCGTTTGATAATGTACCAGGATATTTAATATAATATTTGTGGACCGTTTCTGTATCCAATAATTAAATTACAGTGCTGGAGACATTATTCTTAGAGGCGGTATATTATAGTTAACCTAACAGTACAATTCATGGAATTCATTTAGCTAGTTATTATAATTGTTTATTTATCTGTGTAATTTAAGTTGTTTAACATAGTGCTTTCATTTTACAGCGTTGGTGTGCTTATTTTAATGCCGCTTCAATCTTGATTTGAAGCTTTCGTGACTGCAGGAATCCATACTCTTTGATTCTTTCGGTAAAGTCACGTAGGTAGACAAAATAAAATAAAATATAACACATCACGACGTTTCGATCGCAACACAAGCGGTCGACCTCAGGTGGGAAAAAATAATCCAGCAGTGGAGCTGTTGGCTGGTTTTTTTGTCCACTCCGGCGATTTGTTTTTTCCGCCTGAGGACGACCGCTTGTGTTGCGATCGAAACGTCGTGATATGTTATTTTTTATTTTATTTTATTTTTCTACCTACGTGACTTTACCGAAAGAACCAAAGAATATTATTAATACCACTTATGTAACTAACTACGCGAGTCAACAGCTGTGTTTTATAACTTCATTTTGGAACTAAATTATAAAAAGTTTTTACATTACTGCACATTACAGGGCATGACCTCTCCGTGCGGCCGGAAGGGCTTATTTGACCATACTTCACCACGCTGATCCGTGTGGGTTGGTCAGGTATAAACGTGGGAGCATAGAAGTACTGTGCACAAATGCATTGTGATGCACTGCCCTTTGCTGCCCACCGCAGTCTCTCCAGTCTATGGCCGATGACAGCCGTCAGCCACGAGCGGTCGCCTACTCAACGCTAGCCAGGCTCGTACCTGCTTAGCTCGCGAGATCGGATGAGTTCCGGTCCGGGTTAGACTCGACCCCAAGAGGCATTAACGAACAGAGGGCCCAAGTAAACACAACAGTTCTGTGTCTCAAGCGACAAACCACCTCAGTTACAAGTCACTTCTCCACGGCTTCTCATATCGAGTCACGTCCATGTCTTCCTGCTGAAGCGCTCAGGAAATACTCACACCCTACTGGCGGCCTTCAGCCAGTGGTGGATACAAGAGGGGGGGGGGGGTGGTACCTTATTGATATTTATCAGGGGGAAATACATTTAATGTTTTTTTTATATTCGTGTTAGGGCTCAACTAAAAGTTTGAAATTTCAGGACCATCCTGCAGTGGAAAGTGCACATCGCGTTTCTAACGAGGAGAATTGTTTCCCCAAGAGTACGGTCAGTGACGGCTTCCGATAACGTAGTACATATTTTATCTACCCAACACGGATGATGAGCCGAGTCGACCCCCGACTGTGATATGAACCTTTCCCGATTGCGAGCCGATGCTGCAAGCAACGAACAACATCGTCGTCATCATCATCGCTCGCCCCATACCGGCTGGAGAGAGCTGTCGACGATCACACACAGGCACCCTTAGAGGGGGCTCCGTACAACACGAGCAACGATGCTCTCCTCGAACTGACGGCGCGTTACCAAAACGCGCACCGCGCGCGCGGCTGTGACCCGGAGTCAACACAACGTGCCGAGGCAGAGGGGAGGACACTAAGTACAGGGGGGAGAGACGCAGAGCACAAACAAGGAATTTGCCAAACACGTCAAGTCAACGATGGTTATTATAATAATTTCATTACCCGAGAGACCGATGTCTTTATTTAACCACGTGATATCCCACCGCAACGTCTACTTTTCACGGAAGACTTGAGGAAATGTAACGCGAAGTGCGCGTCGAGGGGCGAGAGGAGGAAATTCACGGAGCGAAATGGAGCGTGACATCACATTATGTCAGAGGGTCTTAATTCCAACCTGAAAGCAGATGGTCCACTTTACATTCGTCATTAAGTGACTACACTGCTCCACACTAATCTACGCGGTGACATTGCACGCGGTCGCCGTGACAACCAGGCTACTAAGGAGATGATGCACACGTTGCTCGTGTATTTGAAGCTGCTCCGAGACACGATGTGCGCACACGCTGGCCAGGTACACGCTGGGTACGAACACCCACAGTCAATGCACGCGCACATAAACTGAAAACACATCGATGCAGGGCGAGGCAAACTTTGCAGCAGTGAGCATTGGTGACTATACTGCGCTGATGGGTCCTAATAAGGGTGAAACCGGTCCACAGTTGTTAACCACTGCTGCTGCCGCTCGCAGTCGGTCACGTTTGCTCCACATCGCGATGGTGGTCTAAGACAAGAGGACCACAATGCACTTGTTCGGGAAATGCCGATGGATTTTGCGTGATGCACAAAGGCTGCGCGCTGACAGCGGAGCAAGTTAACCACATCGGCGAAGAGGCCGCGGCTGGGTTGAGACACCACGCGGTTAACGTAATGCATTGGGATAAATTTAGGCCAACGCTGGAACAACATTGACCCCACGGTCAGTGCCGTATAATATCTGGGCAATTGCTGCAGGTCGCATGACCAGGAATGAACGCTGGGTCACGGGGATCACGGTACAAACACAAACAGCAGGGACACTTGTAAAAGCGGAGACGCGCACGCACACTCCTGATGTAATGGACTGCACAGGGGGCGTTATCGCGCCCGCATTTTGTGACCCCATGCATCACTGGGACTTCGCCGAGAGCGTAAACCTGCATCGGCACTCCTCACGACGGCTAAAAAAACAAAGCCTGATCCAACTTGTTCACGGCACGATTCACACGCGCAGCAATTTTTTTTATAAATTGTCGCGATTCAGGCCGACGGTTCGATACAAGAATCAGTTTTTTTTCTTCAGTCTCGTTTTAATTGCCGTTTCTTTGTAGAATTCTGCATTAGCAATATACCACTGCGCCGGTGTCTCCGGTTGTATCCAGGCGGTGGTAGCGCACGCCAGCGCGTGCGAGGGTTGGCGGATGACACAAATGTCGCGAAACTCCCTTCTCGTCGGCACTGACTCAGAGGTCAGAGCCCTCAGACCTGGGGCTCCGATCCAGGCAAGGGGAGTGAGCTAATGGTCTCAGCCTGACCACCAACGACTTGCGCAGAAAGCCACCGCCGACTTTGAGCTGTGGCTGCCGGGTTTGCAGCAACAGTTCGTTAACCTCCGCACGACCGCGCCGCCTTCAATACTCGCATGCACGCGCATGCGGGCATTGTGATGTTCGTTGAATGATATTACGTGAGAAATACTCATGCAAATGATGAACTTCACATTTTGCTGTGTGCCCGTCTCAGATAACTCTGTATTTATGGAGGCTGTGTGATATAATTACGTGTCTGCTCCATCACGCCTGCAGTGGTTTAATTAGGGACATGCTATGTTATTCTTTTTGCACTATTACCCAATAAGGAATTAAGATGATGCATTTGTGATAATGCACCAAGCATGAATTCCTGAACCCGATACTGTATTATGCATAGATCCACAAGTACAAGCTAAATATTTGTTATCATATCCTGTATTACTTAATTGCACTCTATCATGCATGACCTATTAAGCAGGTCCTCCTTGTTGTAGCGGGTTGAGTAAAAAAAATCCACTGGAAAATTTCTCCAATTATTGTAGAAACTGGTGCAAGACGGCATTTAATTTGTATTTTACATTGCGGTTTAGATTGTGGCATTGGTTGGCTGTGTTCCATGGGATGGCCTGTCAATGATGTCTCTCTGCATAGGATGAGCTGAAATCCGTGTTTCATCAGATGCGTAAGGCCAATCGAAAGCTGCCTGGGCTGCGGCTCTCTACACAGAACAATGTTAAAATATAAAGTCCAAGACAATACACTATGATTTGAATGTACACAGCGTCTATATGTGACCACATCTGAAGTCACATTGCCATCGCTTCCCTGTGGCTGTGAGGCATGGGGTCTCTTGAGAGGGCATCTCAGCTGGCTTGAAAACCTTCAGGCCGACCTACTACTACTATCCTGAGCCTATTCAGATTAAATAAAAAATAATGAATCGTAATTTTGTCCGTTTAGGTATTCACGCCATTCTAATAAGGCAAGGCTATCCTGGGAGGAAGGAGCTGCTTTTCACGGACATATTCTGCAGTATTTTCACAGTGGGTGGCGATGATTACTATGTGTGCAATTCCAATTGAGTACATTTGCCAAATTTGATCACATCTGGCAAATTTGGGCCACGACGCCAAGTTCAAATTGGGCAGAAAAGGCAAGAGACAATAGCAATGACATGGTATAAATAAATAACGTTAACTATACAATCAAATGTGACCGGGGTCTTTGATTCAAGATGGGGGAGATTGAATAATTCATTACGTGCCTAAAACCAAAACACACTGTCAGCACGAAGATTTGCACTCACAAGTGCAGCACGTGAGTTGAAACCTCGGCTGGGGCTCACTAAGCCCATCATCCCTCTGGGGTCAATAAAATGGGTACCAAATCATCAGCGGTTGTCCTGTGAAAAGACTTGACCGCTGGTGAAGGATTTAGTACGAAACAATGTCACAAGGAAGACGTGGTGCCACAGGGCCAACCTCAAGTTCCAAAAAAATTTCTGCAAATAGAGTTCTGAAAATTGAGAAATAAAACCGAAGGAATGGCCGTGTTGAAGCAACGGCCCACGCGCCATGGTCTGCCACGCGTTGCAACAACCGAAAACAAATCTCCACAGGCTGCAACTGGCACGAATAAAGGACGCTGAACTGAATTTCTACAGTCGCACACACACGCACACACACGTGTACATGCGCATTAAAAGATCCCCTGTATAGCCTGTAACAGACTGTTAGGGCAAGTGCTGTTAGCGAGCACCTACGAAGGCCGGAACGGCACAAGAGGGGGTGGGTGGCCAGCACCGTGCCCGGCCGCATACAAACACACGTGTACATACACACACACACTCAGTCGTGTACATACGTACAGGCTTAACCACGACTCGTGCACAACAGCGGACATGTGCAATATGGCACACACATGCTTGTGCATGCACCGACACACACACATACATACATGTGGGTGCGTGTGCACGCACGCGCAAGATCATTAGCATTTCTAAGAAAAGCTGCTCCACATCAGACTGTCATTTACTCGCTGGCAGATGAGAGCAGCTTCCTCTCCTTCTGCTGCAGCAGCAGCCACCTCTCCACAACCCCAGCCAAAGGAAGAATCAGCACGAGGGGACCTCTAAGGGGGCATTCCGACAAGCGCACCGTGCCGACGTGCTCACAAAAACCCACCGACAACTCGGACACCGTGCCGATAATATCCAACGAATTATCTGGTGGTGATGTTGCTGCGTTGGTTGGCAGCGGCGCTGAAGCACAATTCAAACAAAACTCAACGCATTCGTCAGTAACAACGTCGCGCGCGTGTGTGTATGGCCTTAAAAGGATATAATAGGCGACGTTACAGGCAACGGCCCTTCCTCATAGCACATGGGCCAGAGATAATAGGAGCTGGAGACTTCACTTCACATCATGGGGCCTGATAATATTTTTTTTATATTTTCTGATGGACAGTCTTTTTAATTGGCCCTTGATCAACAGTTTGTGCTCTGAAGAAGGGCCATTGCTCAGAACGTCGTCCATATTTTATTTAAAGGCAGTATTAGTTCTGAAGGTGTTAAGTGTTTTTTTGCGATTAATATCGGTATTGCATGAGAGTATACGGATTAAAATCCGTATGGGAGTCGAGGGCAAATGTGGGTGAACAGAGGTAAACCATTTCGATTTAAAGCTTTCGTGCCTGCAGGGATTCATATTCTTGGTTCTTTCGGTAAAGTCAAGTAGAAGGGAAATAATAAAATAATACAAATAAAACCACTTCTCTAACCGTAGGTTAGTTGACGTCGACTCGCTGGTTCTTGTTCCGATGACGTTTGACGTGACTTTCAAATGAAACTCAGGATGTAATCATTACATTTGGTTGTGGTGGAGTGTATTACCGACGCAACTTTGATTGGCGCGTGCAAGATGCATTCACTCGCGGCAACATCACGACATAGATTGAAAACTAATTTCTTTAGAACTTATTTTTGTGTGTTTAGTTTGTTGTCCTTCCCCCACACCCTATATTAGCACGGCTGGCTACGTACGGTGCGAAAGAAGTTCAACGTGCATACGTACATCAATGAACATGTCTACCATACATTATCTCATGGTCTATCCCAGCACAATCTCTTGGCTGCTCCGAAGACGTGAGGATGAGTGAATCTTTCAAAAAAACGGGCATCACGGCTGCGTGCAGCCCAATGAAGAACAAAAGTTAATTCAACTGATGGGACGATGTTGAGAGTAACTTCAACACACCTCTGAAACGAGGAGATGTCATTCCCCCTCTGGGTCGCCCTCCTTGCTGCATGTCAGCGTGGAAAATATCATCCCTCAGAACTGCGCTCAGCTAAATATTTGCTATTGCTATTTACAATTTTGTTATTTTACCAGATAAAGTCCACTGAACTATGTAGCTTATTTTCAGAAGCGACCTCGCCACAAGTGACAGCTCAACGAGGTGGCTCGTCGTCATCATCATCACGTGGAAATTCACGGCAGCCAAATACTCGAAACGCGTGACGTTGATTTATAAATGTGGAGGAAAACACTGGAGGACTCGGAGAAAAATCCACACCACCATGGGGAGAACATGCAAACTCCATGTATACAGCAGGCGTCAGGGTCGGGATTGAACCCCCCGTGACTTCCTGCAGACCAGGGGAGGCAGTTACCATCTCGCCATCGCGGCGCCCCAAATATATACGGGTTGGACACACGGATTGGACACAGTCTGTGCATAAAATGCTTTCGGCACGAGCTGAAACATTTGACGGGATTCGTTGGCCGTCCAAAAAGTTAATCCTTTATAAAAGCCCGGCGTTCCGTTTGTCCGTCAACTAAATTATAAGAGAGCCTTTCAGAAGGTCCTGAATCAAAAAGTTATAGAAAGTGGACGATCCAACAGGTTTACAACAATTTTTGACCCCCCCAACGAGTTTAACTCCCCCCCCCCGCCACGAAAAGAAAATAAATATAGATAAATATACCTACTACACACCCTACTAGATACAATAGTCAGTAGTATCTACTACATACTCTATATGCAATAGTCAGTAGTATTTGATTCACACCCTACATACAATAGAATCAGTAGTATCTACTAGACACCCTACATACTATAGAGTCAGTAGTATCTACTACACACCCTACATACAATAGAATCAGTAGTATCTACTACACACCCTACATACAATAGAGTCAGTAGTATCTACTACACACCCTACATACAATAGAATCAGTAGTATCTACTACACACACTACATACTATAGAGTCAGTAGTATCTACTACACACCCTACATACAATAGAATCAGTAGTATCTACTACACACACTACACACTATAGAGTCAGTAGTATCTACTAGACACCCTACATACTATAGAGTCCATATTTATTTTGTAGGCAGGAGCGAGAATAAGGAGGCCACAGGCTGCTGAAATCCTAGTGTTTTTAAAATACCTCGCAGGTAAAACAATGGCGTGGATGAGACTACGTTCTAAAACACGGTTCTGGAGATTGCAATTGCTTATTTGATGATAGCTCCTTCAACCAAGAGGCATCACCTGCTTGAAACGTGCATCACAAAACATCCAGACATCCACAACTGCTGAGTAGGAATATGAATGTGAACACTACTGCTTATGGGACAGTTTTAAAAATATAGTTTTGAAGATAAATACAGTAATTAGTTCCACAAGTTTGTTTGAACATAATTTTGTTTAATTGGTAAGATAAGTAGGAAAAAAATACGAGATTAGTGGCAATGTGTCTCTGTGTCCACGTGTGTCTTTGTGTGTGTCCGTGTCTGTCTGCATCACTGTGTCTCTGTGTCTGCCTGCATGTCTGTGTGTGTGCGTGTCTCCATGTCTCTCTCTGTCTGCATGCCTGTGTGTGTGCGTGTCTCCGCGTGTCTCCGTGTGTCCCCGTGTCTGTCTCTGTCTGCATGTCTGTGTGTGTGCGTGTCTCCGTGTGTCCCCGTGTCTCTCTCTGTCTGCATGTCTGTGTGTGTCTCCAAGGTTGTCTCTATCTCTACAGCAGTAGTGTAGCGGTTAGCGCTACGAACCTGGCAACGCGAGTTCGATTCCCGCTCATGGCCAACACCAGTGATGATTAATTATTTTAACCGGTCCGGGGCCTCCCCTAGGTCGACTCAACCTCAAATGAGTATCTGGTGCGGTGTCTAAACATCACCACTAGGGAGACAAAGGCAGTCAGGTGTGGTGCTAGCCACCCACCCCCTCGTGTACCGTTCCGGCGTTTATAGGTGCTCGCTAACAGCACTTGCCCCAAAAGTCTGTAAGGCTACACGGGGGGTCTTTGTCTTTTTTGTGTCTCTATCTCCGTGCATGAATCTCCATTTCTGGGGCTCCTCCTTGTGTCTCTCAGACGGAAACAAGTAGGAGACAGACAGACGCGGAGACACAGAAAGATAAAGCTGTAAGTGCTCTTGATGGTCACACTAATTTAATGGCCGGTTACTTTATTTGCATTTATTGTAAATAAGTGACAATATACAACCTGGAGAGAAAACAAGTAAATTGCTCCAAATTAAAGTTATGCAAAAACATAAAACGAAAAAATTGACAACCATTTTTCGTGTGGTGAGTGCTGTGTGCAAATTACAATGTTTTTATTCTGTATTCCTCCTCTGTTATCATGTTTCCCTGGCCGAGATGCATTTACATTCACGGCAAACCTGAACAAACCTTAGCCAAACAAAGAAGACGATAACAAAAATGTAGAATTTCAGCCACATTCTCGCTCAGGTAAAAAAACTAGCCTCTCAGACAAGTACGCAAATAGGTGTTTGTTATTTGCATATGGGATTGAGAATGCATTTCAGTGTGGAGATAAATTACATTCAACCTTGTCTACAAATAATTACCTGTGTATGAATAAGTGAAACACTTTAGCTTTTTTCAACAAACAGCATGACATTCAAATTTAATTGAGAAATCACAAAATTGGGAACTTTAAGTCTGAATAAATCTGCTAAGATCCTGAGTTGGATTCCAGGCAGCCACCCGCGATCAAACCGAGGTCTCAAGTGCTGCGAGTTCCTCTTAGCCCAGCCACCAACGACTGCATAAATAACCCGGAACATGAAATGTGGTTCTGCATTCAATTTTGGATAAACTCCAGCTTTGAGAGTAAAACATTTATATCGGTTTGACTGTCCTACGATAAACATTCCTCTCAGTGGCCAGACTAGTGAGGGAGGTGTTGCCCTCTACTGCGTATGGACCAGGGGTCGCTTGAAGGGGTCTCAAGAAGTAACTTTGTGATATCCACTTCTGTGGGTCATTCTCTAAAACAAAAAATGGTTGCGCTGCGAGCGATCCGATTGGACACTTCGACTCGTGACGCGATGCCGTCGCCCAATAGTGATGAAAACTGGGAAAGATAACAAAATATTAACTGAAATATCGTAATTGATAAATGTGATGGCAAATTGAGATGCCAAACAAACCGTTTCTGTACCACACGGTGTCATGTGCTCCTTAAGAGTGGGATCTGCTTTCTTATCTGGATGCTGACACAAATGTCATTTATACTATGTTAAAATATATATTTTTTACTAATGTTCAATATTTTAAAAGCCTAACCGGATTTCCATGACTCTTTGAGGATGATCCAGTTTTTCAGGTTAAACCAGAATATATTTGTGAATATATACTGAATATAAGTATATGTTATACAAGCACAGTTCTAATAAAAGCAACACGTCTTCACATTATGCTGGTAGGCAGCTGGTGGAAGACAAACGGCAGCTTCTGATACAATCACATTGGATGTACGCACACCCGGTCTGTCTCCAAAGCGGTGTGCTTCTAACCATGCTCTACTGCAGAGTGGTTCTTAACCTGGGGCGCGAGATGCCCTGAGCACCAAAGGGATGCAAGCTGCAGTGAATGTTAAGAACCACTGCTCTACTGCATTGTGTACAAAACAACTAAACTGCTAAGCGGACGCCTGTGCACGATGTCCACTGACTTGGGACAGTCGGCAGCGAGCCGGTCGTCTCTAACTGCCCCGAGTCAGCAAAGCAAGCAGCACACCTTGCCCCCAGCAGGTGGGTGTCTCACTCCAATCGTGGCCCAGACGCAAAACCAACACATCCACGATGTGCGATTCGCCAACTCCACTTGTACACTGCACACCCCCAGAAAGTCAGTTTAAATATTGCTGTCTCTTATTGGAGTAGTTGAAGAGACTGATGTCGTGCGTATGCTCTTCTACACAGAGGCTCTGGATGCCCAACGGAGGTAGCTGCCACCACGATTGACTTGCGTGGGTTTTTTCGCGGCTGCGCTACGAAGCGCCTCCGTTGTGTTTTCGGGGTCGCGTCGTTGGGCGCGACGTCCGACGTTTCGCTCCGCGTGCCG
The DNA here is from genome assembly GCF_965212315.1 of Lampetra planeri. Lineage (NCBI taxonomy): Eukaryota > Metazoa > Chordata > Hyperoartia > Petromyzontiformes > Petromyzontidae > Lampetra > Lampetra planeri. The sequence goes on along the minus strand of NC_136130.1, from coordinate 11,407,943 downwards.
GGAGCTTCTTCGGCACACGGTGCGCAATAACATCGGACACCATGGCGGACTGCACGCACTACAACCCGGAAAGACACTGGACAGCCATATTGATCTTTTGTAATTCAACCGCTGTTGCTGCAGAGGCGCAGAAGGCATGGCTCTGGACAGCACGGCAACGGTTCAGATCGGTTAAATTAAAACATGGAAATAAGAAAACAAAATGTACACTAAAGCCACGCTTTCTTTAACCTTCCAGGGCTAGGCGCTTGGTTGGTACTGCTCTGCAAAAACCCTGTGGTCTTTATTTCCATAACGCTGCACTGCCTTTTTTATTTGAAAATGTGAACCTCAGTTTGCCATTTTAATAAAATGGAATTGCAATTCAAATCCATCGTGTAATTCATTAAACAAAAACAACAAATCAACTGCCACAGAACTAAACGATAATACAATATAAATATAATTTGCAGCTTGAAATTAGTTTAACAATTAGAATAACGATGCTATAGACCTGGCTTCTCTCCACTCTAGCGAATTCACAGCCATTCCCGGCGCTAAAAGGGTTAATGATAATCTGGGTTTCCCGACAGTCATATGGCGGCTAATATTGGCGTGAAATTTAATGTGGCCATTTTGCCTATTCTAACAAAGATGTCCATATTTTTCTTCCACCACTAATTACCATCCACCGCCGCAGTCGAATTGTGGGGGGGAGGGCGAGAGTGCGAGGCGATAGCCACTGTTTGGACAGCGGCTATAGGAGCTGGGACCACCACAGTCACGACCTTTATGGCTCCATGCGCCATATTGTGTGGGACTGTAACTGCATTTATAATTCACAGACAGAATCACTGTACGCACGGCAGGATGGTGGTGCATTGATTTTCACATTATATGTACTGTATTATAGTACTCTTAAATACAGCACAGCACCGCATGAGTAATATTTGGAGAGAGGAAAAAAAATACTATATTCAGGGGCAGTGGTGGCGTAGCTATTAAGGCACCGTGCTAATGAACCCGGCGGCCTGAGTTCGCCCCACTGGTGAATGCACACGTGTGTATGTACACTACTACTATAGGGTGTAATGGGTTCAGTGGGCTTCTGGTAATTAGCGCACTCGCCATTAGGCCAGCTTGCACTAAGTGCACGGTTGAACTCCCTCATTTCCCTGGAAAGTGTTACGGCACAGAATTCGCAACGAGCCGAGGACCCGTGACACCATTAGCAAGAGTAATTTGTGCTGTTGGTCTGACAGCCCCCACAGTTCTTATAAAAATGTGAAATATGCCTACAGCTAAACAGATTCCAGGAGATTGTACAGCCGACACACAGCGTCAAGAACCGGCAACACCAACAGGGCCCAGGCAACGTGAGCTGGTTGCCGGAGAAGCTCCCGGTATGTGGAGCGAAACGTGGGCCACGGGGTCCAAGCCAAGAAGCCACCGGAGAGAGCCCTCTGTCTCTGAGGCGGTCACTTTCAGTCATTGCTGGCCCAGCAGAGAAGCCCCCCCCCCCCGTACACCCCCTCGGGTGTAAGCCCTCGATACTGTGGACACGAGAGCTGTGACACTGGCCTATTATCGGGCTTGTAATCAGAACAGCAACCGCTTCATTTTGCACGCTATTTCGAGTGCCACTGTAATTTGTGTTACATCACCGCAGCTTTACGGGAAGCCAGTTGGTGACACCGCGCGCGTGTTCGACGGGACAGCAATGGGGGGGGGGGGCAGCAGTTCTGTGGGGGGGGCAGCAGTTTTGTGGGCGTGGCTGCGCCGTGTGCTGGTGGTGCCGATTCCCGAGATCAAATCTCTGCTGTTTACACAAGCGGCAGATGGCAAAACTACCTGGGGCCAATTTTAGGTCGGCGCACGAGCGGGCTGGTGCAGGGCAAGGGGTGGTGGGTGAAGTGGTGAAGGGGTGCGGCGGTGGTCGAGGAAAGGAGGCTTTTCCGAACGAGGTGATGCAGAGGAGGGTAGGAGGGCAGGCTTAGGAAGGCTGACGGCGGGGATGGGGCGCTGACGTCGCCCGGACGAAACGCGTTCTCTGCTTGTTGCAGAAGTTTGCAGTTCGAATCCGACAGGCCACCCTGGTTATTACTGCAGGAGTATTAACCGCAATAAGTGGACGTTAAAGATCCCGTCACTTGAAATGAGTAGGCCATTGCGTGCCGGTGCCATGCACCAAATTTGACGAATATGCATTGCCTGCAAATTACTCAATTGGGATTACACGTCGCAATGATTGCTCCCGACTGGCAGACTTACATCCATCTGTGAAACATCACGCCGTCGGGACAGCCCTGCGCTGTATAAAAATGCCACGAATACCATATGTACGTTTTTGTTTCATATTGCGTCGTTCAAACTGCATCTCACAATCAACGAGGAACCACAGGCAGGCAGGTGGTGAGCCAACAATTTCCCAAGCTGCAGTTCTCTATATATATTAAGATGTTTTCAGCCAATGTGCTTATACATGGAGGAAGAACCCGGAGAAAAGTCACGCGCGCAAGGAGGCAACATCCCACGCACGCAGACGACTTCGCGTTTTGCACTTTGCCGTATCGCATTCTCCACGCAGGCCTGGGTATGGCACCTGGATAAAAACGGGAAGAGAGCTGCCACCGCATTTGGGCAATCCACCAACCCTGGCATCCACAGTGCCGGATTACAAGCGTGCGTGTTGTTATTATTCATTAGTATCCGCTGAAACCAGGCCACCTTGCGAACAACGGCTAGGACTCGACGATGCCACCCGCGTGTGGCCTCGTGTTTAGAATTCAATCGCAGCGGCCATCAGTGGACACGTCAGGCACACGGCTGGCGGGAGGCGTCTCAAAGTCCGGGGTGGAACGCTGCCACGAGCGGGCACGGAGGGGGGTGGAAAACAATGCATATTGAAGTCAATGACAGAGAGAATTACGTAACTGCCAACCAAAACGGGTTGTTGTAGTGCTGTACCACGAGGATCGAACGCGCGCACTTCACATGCGGTGCTCGAGTGCGATACGGATTCGTGAAGTCACGGCTACTTTGAATGATGATTATGATGAAAGTCACCATCGTTACGATAAATAAATTCGGTATTACGCAATGTTGTGGCTGCTCTACATTACGTGAATTTTAGCTGTAAGGCAACCAATGTTTATTGAATTTAAATACGTGACGTGAATGTGATGCGTTTCATTGTATCATAATACGCATTTATACATAATCATAATAATACATTACGTCAATTAGTATTAACACAATATTTATCGAATGACAGACGAAGGCAGAGATGGCACCGCGAGATTCTCGGGGCTGTGGGTGGAGCGGCTGCGTGAAGTGGGGGCGGTGTCTGGGGGTTTGAGGTGGAGAAAGAGGGTGGGACACGTGCCAAGGCCCCCTTCTCTCTCACCATCTGTCCACCCCTCGTGGCAGTGAATGTCTGCTGCTGCTACTGCTCAGTCGGCCCGCGGTTTGGGCTTTGTGTGTTTGTAACACGTGCGGCGCGTCAACGCGGAGCTTAGCTCTCGGCTCCATGCCCTGCCTCTAGGGCCCTGCCCCGTCTCTAGGGCCCTGCCCCTCCTCTAGGGCCCTGCCCCTCCTGGAGGGCCCTCCCTGCCTGGCGGTCTGCGCACTCTCGGCAGAGCCGCCAATGTTGCACGGCGGTGGTGACGATTCCATCTCCCCCGTCTGCTGCCCCGCGACCCACGTGGTTGCCCTCGGCCCCTCCTCAACCGCACAGTGCGGAATGTTCGGGCCGAAATCCCCCGCTGCGTCGGCAGTGAGAGGCCTGGGATGGATAGTTTTGTTATTTCAATAGAAAAAAATTGCGATGCCAACAGCGGCAGTGTACTCGAGAAGGCCTCACCGAGTCCTCAAGAATAGTTTCAGGATGGAGTAATTTGCAGGTGTTCTTTGAGCATTAGGATGTCTAGGCCACCGCCAGCTACAATGCATGGAGTTTTTTTTAGCTATGGGAAGAAACCAGAGAACCCAGAGGAAAGCCGTGCAGAAAAGGGGGAGAAATACTGTCCAGGCAGCAGAGGTGTGGACTCGAGTCATGCGACTTGGACTCGAGTCAGACTCGAGTCATGATTTTGATGACTTCAGACTCGACTTGGACTTGCCTCATCTTTGACTCGACTTGACTCGGGACTCGAGAGCAAAGACTTGAGACTTACTTGTGACTTGCATAACAATGACTTTGTCCCACCTCTGCCAGGCAGACTTCGCCGAGCGCGAGGGTTACCTTCTTGGAAAATGCCGTGTTGGGGAGAACCGGGATCAACAAATAATTGACCTTGTGGGAAACATCGGGTTGGGTTCCTGGGTCCGAAATGATCACGCCCTCATTTAACTAATTCTACAAGCAAAACAACACAAATGAGACGGTACAAACGATCCAAGAGGATCGTTTGTACCGTCTGTGACGGTTGTGACGGTCCCACCTGATGACGGAGACTTGTGTTGCCTCCGAAACGTCGTGATTTTTGTTTTTTATTTTATTTTATTTTCATTCATTTTGATGTTTTACCTACGTGACTTTACCGAAAAAACCTAAGAATATGATCCAAGAGGAATCCGTTTTTGATATTAACGGACACCTCAAATTATGACGATCGAAATGTTGAAGAGCGAAACATCATAGGCCGGCCAACGGGCCTGCGACGAGACGCAAGAGAGTTCCCGCCAGCCATGTATCGGTGTCGCTGGCCAAACGGAAAATGAAATATCATTGGGTGGCAGCGGCGCACAAACAACAACAACAACCACACGACAACATCCGTCAATAAGGCTGTGGCCTTAACAGGAACTATATAAAAGGCAACGTTTCAGGCTTGGTGGCCCTTCAAATGGCACTTTAGAAAGTACGTAAACAAATAACTGTTCCCCCTGCATGTAGGCATCTCTGGGCACAGTGTTTTGCTGATGCCACTCAAAGCTCTGATCACACTCGTGCATCGCCATACAAGGGGCTATCTTGCTCGTGTGAGAAATCTCTTCGTTGCGGTCTGACAGGTCTCCATCCTAAGCTCGCTCGCTCTCTCCTCCCACTCACAAAATTCATCTCCAGCTTTAACACGGACCAACAATTCTATCAGGGGTAAAACAATGATTCACAAACATCGATTAATATGAATAATTTAGTACGGTGCTGTTGACTCATCTGTATGTTATAACTTTTTTCGCGCCGTACGCAGCCAACCGTGCTAATCGGACTGAGGCATTAGTCCCCTGAGTCATGAAGACACCGGTTTACAAAATACTGCAGTCTTAAAGTTACCGTCGTTCCTATTTTACTTACTCGCAGAGAGGTCTGCATGCATTTCATTGATTTCCTTTTCCATTCACACAAATGTTAACACCTCGATGCACTGCATCCTTCCCCGCGCCCAACGCCTCTCATTTCCCAGGCTTCCCGAGCAAAAGGTACACGCCCCGGTGGGCTCCCGCCTTGTCCCGAGGAAACCTATCCATCCAAAAAAATACAGGAGCAAAAGGCAAAGGAGCAGCCTCGCAATTGCCGGTAGATGCCACAGCTGGCGACAGGGCAGCTCCATAGAACGTTCCGTCGAGAGTATTTTGGTTTACTCCTCCAAGCCGGTCGGACGTCTTCAAGGAGGTGGGGAGTAGCTACGTGTTACTCCGCCAAACAGGCCCTGTTGTTACAGCAGCCCTTTTGCCCACTTCAGCAATTGTTTCTTGCTGTGGTTGTCCCACCTGATGACGGACGCTTGCGTTGCGCCCGAAACGTCGTGATTTAATTTATTTTGTTTTATACCCACGTGACTTTACCGAAAGAAGCAAAGAGTATGTATCCCTGCAATCACGAAAACTTCAAATCTAGATTAGGCCCTGCTGATTGAGGAACTGCGGTGTATTTGTTAATACTGCTGGGTGCCACAGAGGCGGGAGAGATTTAAGTAATTGTTTCAGCTGCCGTGCCGGGAGATCGAATCGGCGGCCTCTGCATTGCAAGTCCAGCATGCTGACCGTTCGTTACACCGCGGTCGCGTCGAAAAACAGTCGAAGGTACTGAATTTAATATTTTTGAATAGAGGCACAAACTCCTCTTTGAGTTAACCGAACTGCTTTAATAATTCATGTTACAGCTGTATTAAAATTTAACAATTTTTCTAAATTTAGCATTCGAAAAAAATACATTTTTTTTTTTTCTGCAATGGAAAAATCAAGCGGATGAAAATGTTTAAAAACTCTAACCATTTTTGTGGGAAAATAAAAAAAACTGCTTCTTGCAGGAATTGATTCCATCTGAGGAAAATGAGGCTATGGTAAAAAAAAATGTTTTAGCCACAATTCGAGATTTCCTTTTATAATTCTAGGCAGCCCAAATGAGCGAACATTGGAAAATTCTGGGAATTCAAGGTGACTTGGGTAGGGACACGTGGAATAAATTGAGCCTGGAATTCCCGACGGCAGAAATTTTCCCAGTGCCTCCACAAATTCTCCCGTGGCCATGGAGACAGACTGTAAATGAAGAGGCTGCCTCGTTAAAATACTCGCCACGGCTGCAGTCGCAGTAAATCTCGCTCGAAATGGCAGAGGAAGCGGGAGGGAGTGAGACGGTGAACATTTTTTTCTCCGCTCCATAAAGACAGCCAGAGGAGTGGCTGCATTATAGATATACATTACATCGACAAAGAGTCCGCCAACACCGCCGCCACAGAATGCTAATGCCGTAAGCCCCACGTTTAAACAACACCTCAGCTTTTGTGGATCTTCGTGCACATACCAATGTGTATAAACACAGCACTACATCCATACATACACACACCGTACAGTTTATACAAGGTGGTACAAGAGCAGCCCTGCAATTACGCTGTTCATGCCACTGCTGTCAAAAGGACCTCCACTCCGGGTGGCGCCTCGAGAGGGAGGACTTGGCCTACTCTTTCACGCTGGCCTCATGTTTTGGAGCTACCCACACTTGACCTCACCACACGCGACCTGCACTTACGATGCTGGGTGCTGCACAGAGGCAGCAGAATTTAAGAATTGCCCCCCCCCCCCCCCAGTGTTTCAGCTGCCACGCCGGGAGATAGAAGTGCAGCGTGATATCCTCGGCAGCAGAATCCCACACCCCTTTATGTTGAAAGTATATTTGGCGGAGGTTCCGTCAGTGAACACGCGCCTTCAAGAGAGGCAATCTGCTGCGCTGCAAACTCGAATGCACTTGATCGTCACAGGGATTCGTGCCATGTGAACGCTGTCTCGTGTCCACGCACTGTATAATAGCAGGCGGTTACTGTCAATTATGGCTTTGCTCAACACAGGGGGCTTCTAACCCCAAGCACTGTACCCTTGGAGCACAATTACACATTTCCCCTAATTTAATAAGTTTGGCAACATTTCAAAACTTCAATACAAAACATCTCAAAATGGCCCCGACTTGCTTTTAACATCCAGGGTCTCTGACACGAGGGGCCACTCTTCCCAATCCTCCGTAGAAATGACTGCGCGCGGCCGTGAGAGTTCAACATTGAAACCTTTGTAAAACTGACTTCACGGTAATCCATGTGGCCAGGTTTAACTCAATCTGTATAATTTGGGTGGGGGGGGGGGCTGGTGCTGCTGCAGAGGAGGTCGCCGGTGCGATTCCATCTCCCGTGCGCACGGCAGTTAAGACAAATGGGCAAGGTTCTTAAATCCCCCCGTGCCTCTGTCTCCTCGACAGTACAAAGGGGAACACCGCAGTGAGTCGATGGGCAGGTCGCGTGTCGTGGACCCAAGAGTGAGGTACTGCACTCCCACCTCTTCCAGGACATCTGGCCAGCAGGACGGGTAGGTCAAATACAATCATAGATGGGCTTGGAAGAACTCACTCGAGTGAAGGCTCTTCTGGCAGCAGTTGTACGAGCAGGCAATTGCAGGTCTGCGCCTTTATCTTACAGGGATAACTTTACTCGCAATTACGCCTCGAGAACGCTGAGAGATATTTGCAGCTCAAGGGAACTTTCCTGTTGTGAATCTGGGCCACAACATTAACAAGCCGCCTACAGCGCGGGGTCATCATCATCCCACTTTACACAGGACGGAACACTTGGGCTCGCTAACACGAGTGGGCCCTAGCAGCAGCGGCAGCAGGAGCAGGAATCGAACCGTCGCCTCTGCCACACCCAGCATCCGAGCGGCAGACTCAAGTGACCCACAGTCTAGCGGGCTACAATTGTTTTCATATATATTTTTTTAAAGTATTTTTTTTTTAAGTAAAAAAAATATATGAAAATACAAAACTGGGACATTTGAAAACGCCGGCATGCACAGGGGACACATTGACCAGTAACAACGTGCAAAATTGGGAAGGCTACTGCGGGACTGGATGGCTATTTTCAAATGAAATTCGGTAAGGCCAGCAAATATACGCAGTGTATTGTATATATATGTCACTGTCTTAGAAACACAACACCATGGTGTAAAAACGATGTATTTGTGCACTTTATAGGCAATTCCCATCTCCTCACGGTCATGGCAGGAAGGCCCTTTTGGCCCCAGATTTGCATACAGGCCAGGCACATGACACATTTTTACTAAAATATAAAAAAAACGGAATAGTCAAACTTGTGAACAGTTACAGTGCGAATCTATGCCGTTTGCGTATACGTATATTCCGTCGTCGTTTAGAAACCAGCCCCATAGCGGAGGAATGACGCTAGTTTTATTTGTCTCAGGTCGGGGCCGATGAACACCTCCGATTAGCGTGGTCGGCTAGGTACGGTGCGAAAGAGGTTCAACATTCACACGTACAGACCAAGTCACCCGTCACGCGCTGACCGCAATGGACCTGGGAAGCTAAGCGGGGGTTCAAGCCTGGACCGCGCTCGGATGGGCAACCGCCATGCCCGGGACACGGGCGGCAGAGGGCAGTGCAGAAAATTCCCACCGCTGTTCCACCCCCACCCCTTTACCAACCCGCACTGACCGGCGTGGTGAAGCACGGTTAAATATCCCTCAGGGCCAGCAAGGCGTGACCTCGGCCCTCATCTCACAGCGGACTGACAAAGCGGGCTGTGAGGTTTGCCACACTATACCGTAAGGGTCTTTCCTCCCCATTCCGCCTGGCCTCAGCGGCCTGTACGGGAGGCTCGGTGGAAGCGGGTGGGCCCCAGGGTGGGGATGAAGATGATCAGAGTTTCACCGGAAATTTACGAGCCGTGGCCAGTGATGTGAGTGTGCTCGGCGGCTGTGGAGACCCCGACCCATTCTTAGGTATCATCGCGAGCCCAAATCGCGAGCCCGAATCGCGACGATTCATTGACTTGACAGGCGCAGGGAATGCAATTGTTGTTGACCTGTATGTCGACGATATTTTTCGTTAAGTTTTCATTTCCTGCTCTTGCTAATTATGTCACTTAGACTTTAATGTTCACTTTGTGCTCTGGTAATGCACCACAACATTGCAGCGACACTTAAAAGAGATTAAGCATTAATCACACGGCTTTCCTCTTAAATGCACGCGTTTTTGCAATTATTATTCTCTCAAAACGTTCCACAAACAAACCCATCGGGGAATTGCACGAATGGGACGTGATGCCGGGGAAGCCGTTAGGTCTCCAAAAGGTCTCCCTCCATAATCCCGTCGTAACATTCAGCCTCCAACAAAGCATCCGGGGAGCCTGCCGACCAGCGCCGTATCGGCTCTGGGTCCACGCCTCACCGCATCCACAAAGTTTAGTTCCCGCAGCCACAGCTACATAAACCCATTGGCCCCAAAAATAGCTTAGTGGATACCATCCAGACTGTCAGATGCTAACGGTGATTTTCTTGAAGCATTTTGACCTCTAGATCACCAACGTGTACGATAGCAAGGTCACGATGGTAGCGGTTTATCGTGGTGGGGGGGCGGGGGCAAAAGGCTGTTATGGAAAATTACCGCGTTACGTTTGACAAGAGAATACCGTTCTGGGAACAGAAAATGGAATATGAAAATAAAAAGCAGGTCCTTATATAAAGCAGAGTTTACATTCACGGGACTTTCTGTAAATGGTGTATACTCGATTTAAAGCTTTCGTGACTGCAGGGATTCATCTTCTTGGTTCTTTCGGTAAAGTCACGTAGAAGGTAAATAATAAAATAATAAAAATAAAACATAATAAAATACAATTCTCACGATGTTTCGGCCACAACGCAAGCAGCCGTCCTAAGGTGAAGAACAGGTTTGTCGGAAAGACAGCGTCTGAGGACGGCTGCTTGCGTTGTGGCCGAAACGTCGTGAGAATTGTATTTTATTATGTTTTATTTTTATTATTTTATTATTTCCCTTCTACGTGACTTTACCGAAAGAACCAAGAAGATGGTGTATACTCGTAGCATTTGCCACCCCAGGTAGTCCCGGTGGCTGCCACTGTGTAACAAATGGTAAACAGCCCACGATGTCCGTGACTTGAAAATGAAGCCACGTTGTGCAGGCGTCACCGCCCAGAGGTCACAACTGCCAATGCCGTTGCTGCTCCGACAGCTCACAATCACTTTCTGCCATCCGTCAGATCAGCCACAAAGCGTTTGATGGGATACGAGCTTTACTACCCGGCTTCGCCTGGGACTTGGATTCACCACGCCCGGCCGCCTTTGTCTCCCCAGTGGCGATGTTCACACACCACACCAGTTACTCGTTTGAGGCTGAGTCGACCGAGGGGAGGCCCAGGACCGGTTCAAATAATCGTCACCGGTGGTGGCTGTGAGCGGGAATCAAACTCGGGTCGCCGGGTTCGTAGCGCAGCGCGCCAAGCACAACGCATGCGCGGGTCACATGACAGATGTGACGTCACAGCTCACTTGCCGTGCAAAAAATATGCATTATTGCGCCCCCGCCCCCCCCCCCAAAATATCAAAGTCTATTTGAATAATTTGTGCATGGTGTACAGTCTGGAAAGTACCCACATGGCAAATTTCAAGTTTGTTGCATGTCGGGAAGTACGCTAAACATTTTGAACAGACACACATAATCACAAATTTCCCTTTTATATATAGATGGTAAATAATGCAATTATAATAACAATGTACGGCCCTTTATCAATCCCATGCTGGATCGAGGCGTCCCCACGCCGAGCGGAATCGTCACCCCGAGTTGCAACGGTTCGTCGAGTCGCGAGTGGGGGGAGCACAATCGTTACTGGCAGGCCGCATGCAGCATCGTCAGGTTGTAGAGTGGCGGTGGCGGTGGTGACACTGGACATGGCCTGCAATCCAGCACTGTGCATCGCCACACACACGTCCTGAAACTCCTTTCCCGTGGGCGTCGAGGTGCCGTACCCTGGCTCGCCGGAAGCAGGCAGGACAGCAAAGTGGACTAATCGCCATCTGTTTCTATCTGTACAGGTAGAGTGGTGACAAACTCGGGAAATGCGTGGGGTTTTCTCCGGTTGCCCCGACTGTAGCCGGGTGTTTATGGTGTCACCAGGCCCCCATAGAAAATGTACGTCTATTGCCCAATGGGTTTTACTTGAGCCAAAATAAAACCTAAAATAACCTATATTATTCAAAAAAATGAAATGTATACATTATTTAGTATTAATGCAAAAAAACATTTACAGTCCATAATAAATTAATTCAATTATATGTGTATGTGCTCTTTCATAATGCTCTATTCATTTGTAAAATACAATATTTATCCATATTTTTTTTTATAGCATTCTGTAAGGATTATTCCGGTCTAGTTGAGTTTTAATAATCCATTGGGTGTCTTGCATGCCACCAGGCAGGGAGCCCCATTACATGCTAATGCTTCCGGGCCTTCGGAAATAAAGTTGTGGGAAGGTTTGGAGTGAGGGGTTTTGAGTGGGTGGTGGTGAGCGACGTGGAAATAAGGAGGGGAGACGGAGGAACGAGGTAGGGGGGGGGGGGTTCATAAGATCTGCGCACAAGAAGTGTGTGTGGCGTTGTACGAGGGGATGCCAACCCTACGGGAATACCGGATTCTCGTCGATTAAACATCAATGTATCGACTGTGATGTTTAATTGAGCACTATCTCGTGCTCGGTTCCTCGAGACCCTACGAGCCACACCCGGCACGACGATGACGTCATGAAGCTCAGCCCATCACCTCCCGTCCAGCAGCACGTGTGGGAACGAAGGGATGACATCATTTTTTACGACTATTTTCGTACAATCCGATAAATCGGGTCATCGGACCAATAATCGAGAGAGTCATCGATTACTAGAAAGTAACACAACTCTATTGACCAGTGCTGACGGTGTTCCTGGGCCAAGCCCCGTCTGGTGCCCAGCAAGAGGACTGAAATCCAGAATCCTTTCTCAGAGATTCTCCAAAGGCAAAGGGTAAGAGCTGTGGCTGGCCACATTGAAAGCCGCAATGTTTGCTGGGCATGAGATGTCGCCTCTCCTCTGTTGGGAGCTGGACCGGTGGCGCCTGGACCTTGGATGAACACAGGGAGGACCGCCTCTGGCATCTGGCATAGAGAGGGATCGGCAGTTATCCACTCGGGCAGGATAAAAAAAACTCTACACATTTCCTTGAAGGAAAAAAAATATGTAACAAGCGACGCTTCGGGCAATGTCCCTTCTTCGTAGCACACAAGACAACACGGAGTGGCTCTCTTATTTCAAACAAAAATGGAAGAGGCCATGGGAGCATGACAGTGAAGGTGTGTGAGGATTTGAGTATCCACCTGCTCTGCAAGGTGATGGTTTTTATTCCGTGCAGTCATTGGTGCCTGCGCTGAGATCGCGAACTCATTGCACTTGAGAGGCGGGTTGGATCACTCGTGGCTGGTTCCATTCTCATAAACTACAACATCTATTGCCAGCGAACGAGGAAGCGTTGTGACCTTTGCCCTAAGATGAAAAGAGCCACTCAGGGCTGCAAGGGTGAGTGGTGATCTTGGGTTGTGGACGATATGGAAAGTGCTTAAGCGGCCCATGACCACAAAACACTTTTACACCATCAACAAGTCGCTTACAGCACTAACCCTATTGCCTACATGAAGGAGAAGAATTGTGATACAATCTCCGATCCCTCGGGTCAGGTTTGCAGATTTGCGAGGTATGTCTGAGGTCCCTGGGGGAGGGGGGATCACACCCTGCCAAAACAACATCGCGGGGCAACAGGGAGGTGACCTTTTCGAAGGTTGTGGAGCCTGAAAGGTTGGAAAAAGCAGCCACATCCTGTACACCGCTGACTGATGCTTCCTCTGCCAGCGTGGTACAGAGGGAGGTTATTGCCCCGAGATCAGGAAAGTAGCAGGGCAAGGATGATCTCTCCAGTGAGATGCTGAGGAAGGGTGGAGATTCTGTGCCGAGTGCGTTCAACGGAATGAAATCGCAACTGCTTGGACCACAGGTTACGTTCCATAGCACTGGAGAGGATTACCCTGAACGGCACAGATTGCTACAAGTAGCAGGGCATCCCCCTCCTCAACGTGCTTTTAAATGCCCTGGGAAAGATTAACATAATTTTGCCAAGCATGGTGAACCTCTTCTTGGTTCTTTCGGTAAAGTCACGTAGAAGGGAAATAATAAAATAATACAAATAAAACATAATAAAATACAATTCTCATGACGTTTCGGCCACAACGCAAGCAGCCGTCCTCAGGTGAAGAACAGGGCTGTCGGAAAGACAGCGTCATTCGGACTCTGTCTTTCCGACAGCCCTGTTCTTCACCTGAGGACGGCTGCTTGCGTTGTGGCCGAAACGTCATGAGAATTGTATTTTATTATGTTTAATTTGTATTATTTTATTATTTCCCTTCTACGTGTCTTTACCGAAAGAACCAAGAAGATGAATCCCTGCAGTCACGAAAGCTTTAAATCGAAATGGTGAACCTCATTGTGAGTTTAGGCAAAGTTGTTCTTGGATGGAGACATCATATTCTCTGTTGTTCTACTTCAGTAGATGTTAAGATATACTATCAATGGGAAGCACACCTCTGCTCCATAGACCAAGTAAACACCTGTAACACCATCAAGAGGCCAGGGATTCGGATCACTCCTCATGCCTTTGGGGTCCCTGACTCCCCGCTCAGTAGCCCTGTCTGGAATGTGAACTCACAACTTTCAAAATAAGCCTCAAATAGGGCAGCAGGTTGGCTCAGGTGACCAATGCCCATGTCGGTGCGCCGTGTCAGAACGACTTGAGACCACAGATCATATCTCGGGCGGATCATGTCTCAGATTATGGCCTCCGTTCGGTCACCGATGACTGCACGCGAGAGAGCATTTTTAAAACTTGTCTGTTTTTGTTTCTTCTCTCACTCACAGTTGCAAAGTGCAGCCGAGGGCGCTGCCAGGCTGAGGGCGGCGGTTGGCAAGACAACGCCCTGGCAAAGAGGTGAAAGGGAACTCTGGTCTGTGTGGAGGATGGGGACGAGAGAGCCGCTCGGAACGATCAGAAGGTGCCTTGCGATGCTTCCCTGGTGAAGCTGATTCTCTGCTGCCATCGACCATGATCGATCCGCTGCTGGATGAAGGCGTCCGCAAGATATCGCCGTCTCTCATGATAACGTCGCAACCCACCAAGAAGCTGCACGCGAGATGGTTTCATCGCTCCGTCTCCTCGGTGGACGTTCTCTTAGACGCCCTCCGTATCTTGGATGTCACTCCACCGTCCCTTCTCGCGACGATTCTTGCCCAAGTCCGCTTAGTTTTTGTAAACAAAAATATTTACGTCTTAACTTGCTTATGTCATGTTCCTTTTTCTGTCTCCCAGCGTAATCCACTTTTTATTCCATTATATTGTTAAGGAATACATTTCTGAACCATGTGTCACAGCACCTATTACGCACCGATTAAAAAAAAAACTTTCTTCTTGAGGCACATTGCTGCATTCCGTTTCATTGCCAAGTCGAGTTTTACAAATGCAATCCAACCTCTTCATCTCATCGTTTTGATTCCGGCCGCCCACTAGCACACTCGTCTGCGCTATCCAGGTGTGTCACTCTGACAGATATCTAAAAAAATTTGTTGCAGATTTATAATTCGTGACCTTTGTTTTGCCCACATTTATCGTTGCAGCTTTCTTTACATGAGGTTCTCCTAACATATCCTGCAGTTCATTTCAAATTGGACGTGATAATGACTGTGCCATCAGCACCAGTCATTATACCATCCGCTGCCAGTCGGGGGTCCGAAATGGACACTTTTTTCCACGTGACCTCACAACCGACAGGGAACAATTGAGAAATAATTGGTGGTTAAAAGAAAAGCCGGTCTGGAAGGCCCAGGGGATAGTGCCTTTGTCGCACCACCGAAGCATCTCTGCTGAGACCCCCGCATAATGCAACTGCAGGCGACCACCTGAGGGACGAGGCCACTCACTCGCAAGCACAGCCGATGATGCTTTGAGCCTGGTTACCAATGGCAACACGACTGCCCCGTCACACGCATCACCTATCATGTTCACTTAGCGAATGCAGAGCGGCACGCACGCCAGCCGACAGAGGGAAAGCCCCGAGGAGGAGAAGTCCGCCGGGGGGAGATGGAGCGGTGAGATCGGATCCGTGTGCAGCTGCTCGGCGAATCGTTGCGCTGCGGGGCGGTGAAGGATGGCCGTGGATTGGGGAGGATTTCAAACAGCAGTGGAATGATGGTGGCTGATGATGATAATGGTGAATTAAAATTTTCTCTACTCTGGGGGATACATTCACATTTTTTTAAAACACGCATATGGTCCTATCGTTTTTAACGAAAAAAAGAACGCATACTACACTGTAACATCATAACAAATGTGATGTTAATAGCTTCAAAAAGTCAAAAAGTCTCCACTTGTTCACCATCGTTGTCAACACATTGCCTGGAATCTTCTCCAGGTGGTCTCCAGAGCCCGGAGGCACATTGCTTGTGGTATCGTTGCAAATTCTCAGAAGTGTTCACATTTTTTTTTAAAGCACCCTGTATTGACTGATTCGCATGCAGAAAGCGACGTTTTACACAGCACGAAAGAAGATTATCTCGTGAGTGATAAGATTGGCCTACCAAAGCAGTTTAGACTCAGACTTGACTTCATCTGGTTAAGGCCTGTTGAGCTAAAGTCTCCCAAGTGCAGTGTCGCTATCAGGGCCACCTCCTGAAGTGGTGTGATTGTTGACCACGAGTTTGAGGGGGGTGTTTCTTCACCTCACAGTTTGACAACCACGTGACCACCACATGGCACGTACAATGCTCGAAGCCTTGTCTAGAATACCAGCTCACAATAGACGTATGTACAGTACGTGTGTATGTATTATTGTTTTAAACCACCAAACTCAAAAGCAGTTTAAAACGTGGCCATCCCATCAGGCAGCAGTGCAACAAAGCAATGTGTTGTTCACATGACATGCTGCAAGGCATGATGGGAGTCTTGCCTTCCTGCTGTTTGTGACCAGCACACCTATGCGTGTTCTTATGTCTATAAATACAAAGTCCACCTCCTTCAGCGGAGATTGAATGTCAGGGCAAGTGCTGGTAACGAGAACCCATAAATGTGGGTACAATGCAGGGAAGTGACGAAGCTAGCACCACGCATTCCCACCTGCCTTTGCCTCCCCACTGCTGACGTGCGCAATGCCACACCAAATACTCGCTCGAGCCGACCAAGGGGTGGCCCCGGTCAAATTCAGTTGACACGAATTTGCACGAGCAGGAAGTGAGCCCAGGTCACCGAGATAATAACAGAGTGCACTAACCAGAGCCCGTCGCTTGCACGCACAGTAACAGCGTATCCTATATTATTCATCCGTGTCCATATAGAGCCGCATGTCCACACATCAGGTTTCAGCAAGCACCCACCCATGGGCCCGTGGCTTCCGTGCGGATTACGATGTCCCTGCGAGACTCAACGGCTCCATTAGCACCTTCGGGATGTGGGGCGAGCGAGAGTGTGCACGCTGGTGGATTGACCGAGTATCGAACGGAGAGGGGAGCGGCCGTTAGAGAGGGAGAGAACGGGGACTGTGCGAAGGAGGCCGTTGCGATTGTGGGTGATGGGGTCAGTGAGCAGCGGTGGGAGCGAG
The DNA here is from genome assembly GCF_965212315.1 of Lampetra planeri. Taxonomy (NCBI): domain Eukaryota; kingdom Metazoa; phylum Chordata; class Hyperoartia; order Petromyzontiformes; family Petromyzontidae; genus Lampetra; species Lampetra planeri. The sequence continues at coordinate 11,391,006 of NC_136130.1, read as the reverse complement.
TAACGTGCTGGGTGTGGGGTTGGTGTTCATTTTGCTGCAGTGAAAGCGAGAAAGGGTGGGATGCGGGGCGGAATGTCGGGCAGCCGCGTGTCCGGCTTTGACCCGGACACAGTCCGAGAATCGGCATCTGTGCTCTGGTGGCATGGACTGATTTGTGCCAAGATATGGTACCAGTATCGTGTTGAACTCTGTTAAAAATGTACTGGCCAGTTTTGATGCCCGAGTTTGTTGTGGAAAAGGTGGCAAGCCGAATGGAATGAGAGTCCAAGACTGCATGGAGTTTGTATTGTTAGGTGGTTGTATGAAGTAGGATTGGACGGTACAATGTTACATATCTGACTCGCTGGGAACCGAGGGTATGAGTGTGGTCGGATACGTGAATATCGATAGAAAAGTTTACGCCATCATGCACATATACTACTACACTGGGTATGGGCGGTAAATGGATCACGGCAGATATGTCATGGTTAGATATGCGACATTGTCCTGTATATATGCGAGTTTAACACGTAGGCTTTCGCGACTGATATTATGTATATACGTGTGTAGGGAGCAGTGGCGCACAAGTTAGCACATTCCACTACGATCTTAGGAACTCACACCAACAACAGGTAGCATCTGAACCAGGCCCGTGTCTCCATTGGAGTGCATATGTTTTGGATAGTTATCGAATGTAGGCTGGGATCAACCATATGATAATGGATTTGTATTGATATAGATTTCCAGGGAGGAGAAGCCAACCACTTAAGGTATTGTATGATGAGGCGCGTGCTTATGCGCAACTAAAAGGAAAGAAGCAAGAGTGGTTTAAAACAAGGCCTGCCTCCCACCTGAAGACGATTGCTTGTGTGGCAATCGAAACGTCGTGATCGGTTATTATTTTTTCTTCTACCTACGTGACTTTTCCAAAAGAACCAAAGAGTATGAGTAAGGCCCGGTATTGACGTAAATATTTTATAACCCATTCTGTTCAATGTCAGGCTCAACTTTCGCTCAGCCCACAGCTACGTGATACCACCCTGAGGTGGCAGGTCTGCCGCTTGCTGCAGAGGTTCAGGGTTCGAATTCAGCGGCCGCTCTGATGTACACCACCACTTTCAATAATCCCACTCTTTATTTTAACCACTATCATCTTAGTGTACAATTTAATGATTGTAAATCGCCATGGGCTAAGGCGCTGTTTTAATCTATACAAGATGAGATATTAACCAAAAACGCGCGTGCCGTCTGTTTCACAAAAGTAGGGCACTGTGTGCCAGAGTCATGGTCCAAATGTTCCGTATTTGAAAAATTACCTGCAAATGATGTACTCAATTTGGATTATGAAATCACAAGCATTCCCCCACTGGCAGCCCACAGGGTTTCAGCAATCGTTGGTGGCCCCGGTGACTGGGTGCCTTCCAGCTTGTCCGTGGTGTCCTGCCCAAACGAGCAAGTAGGCCTCAATGGCAGCCTCTCCTTCGTCAACTTTCAGATGTTCTGCTAAGTCACGATGTGAGTCTCCTATACCTTTATCACGGGGATCCGTAGGAAGTGATCATGTGGAAATAATAAATAAATACATAAATGTTTAATGCCCGCACAGATGTTTGCCCAACTCCAAACGGCAGAGGACATGTTGTAGTGGCAGCAATGTGTATAATGCGGGCAGCTTGAGAAGAGGTTAAAATAACTAATGTGTTTTCAGGGTGAATTATTTTACGGATCCCATAAACCACTTTGGAAAAGTAGAGACGTCAGTGTCCGTGTTAAAAGATGGATGCTTGCGGCAGGAGCTGTGTCTGTGTTGCTGTGTGCATCAGACAAATAGACCCGAACAAAGTAACTCGAAAAAAGCACCTTCTGGCATTCAATACAGGAGCAGCACAAAGCACATGGCAACTTGAAAGTAGTGCAGAACGGAGCCTGGCAATGAAGTGCTGCAGATGCATTCCAGAAGATGAGGATGCAATGGTTGGGCACGTCGGCAGGTTGGAGGAGGTTAAGTGAACTCAGGCTGGCACTGGAGAGGTACCCAGAGCTTGGAAGCCAAAAGCAGGCTTACATCCAGATAGTGCGATAGTGTAAAAGCACATCTTGGAGGCTGAGTATCAACTGTGCAACATCAACCGGACAACAGTTAATGGATCTGAAGCAAAAGAAAGCAATGTTGAGGTTGTGACGGAATCGACAACATCAAGATTGAAGCAATATGTACACGCAAACCCTCTGTTGGGCTTTCAAAGCACAGTATTTAATTATTTTGGTGGCCTGGATCATTCCTGCGAATGAGAATATCCTGGTCTCTTGACTTCTCAACTGGGTTAAACAAAATAGAATGACAGTATTTGTGTCTCTCCCAGAACATTGTTTTGTCTCGCTTTCAGTTCAGCGTTTGTTACTCGACTTGGCTTGCTCACGTATGTATTGCTTTGCTTCGTGAGAGATCCTAACCGCTTGGAGGATGATACGGTGCCTCCTTGTACCACAAGCAGTGCCCCCCCCCGCCCCCCACTTTAATCGGCCCGGCAACACGGAACCAGGCAGAGATTGGTGAAGCAATTGATCTGAAAAACAGGGGGCTTCCTTCTGTGTGCACAAAGATTTAACCCCATAACCCAGGCTACCCTCATTTACCCAATTAAAGTGTTAAATACACAATTCAATACGCAAACAGTTAAACAATCTTCCCACCATTTTAACCACTGCTAAAATAATTTCGCTTAATATTTAAATTACTACAGGCTCGCCTTCTAGCTATATTGCAGCCATTTCATAAAAAGACTATATATTGCCGTAATAATGCTATTATTGTTTTTTTTTTTGCTAAACTCAATGCCAATCGTGATATTGAGGCACAGAGTAGGAGAATTAGAAAATGCTAAGAATTACTTTTCAGGCACTGGCTACTAAGTTTCACATTTTCCGATCAGCCTGGAAGTAACATCACAGGTGTCTACTTGACAAGGATTAAAGTTCCACGATTCCACATAAATCACTGTAGACATTCTGATGGATTCAGCCAAGTCCACAAATGACTGCATAAAAAAACCCCAATGTATAAATTTAGTTTCACAGTTTAATTTGGCCCGGGCCAGCAAAAAGTCACACAGTTAACCACTTGGCCATATGCGCAACTGAAGATAGCGGCAGGCTTAAGAGGCTGTAGCAAGGCCGGACGGAGCCTTAAACGATGACAGACGAAGGTCAAAGGCGCTCTCTCTTCACGAACCCCACACAGTTGCTCCCAGAACAAAGGGAAAAGTCACCCTTACTTCCGTACCCCGCGTGCCGAATGAGATTTTATTGTTGGGATTGTTAGAATGTAAAAAAGCGTGGCGCAATTAGACCCCCATTGAACAAGTCATGGGCTTCACGCACGGACTTTCCACACTGTGGGGATGAAGGGGTTAACGCCTTCAATGAGCCACTCTGCAGTCCAAGCAGCCACCTAATTCCATCCGTAATTGCTGTTTGCACACTCCCCACCACCACCACCCTTAAGCCGCTGCATTCACTGCCACTTGGCATACACTTAACGCCACGTGTTTACAAAATAAGCGTGTCCTTAGGACCGGCCACAAGCGAGGGTGGCCAGGGCTTTTGACCACGCACCGAGCGGGCTGAGAAACACACACACACGGCAACGTGCAACATATGGTCCTCTCTTTACATGGGTGCGAGTGGCGGGGGCCGTCGGATGGCATCTTGCCGTGGTCTCGCGCAAGCCACGTCTTGCCAGCGAGGATCCCAGCGAGTGCGGAAGGACAACGCGCGTTGATCAATGCAACACATCAAGCATCACAACACTCTACCTAGGGTCATTGACAATCTGCATAGCGACGTGGAAACCCAATAATACTTTGCAATAGCCACCCCTCGAGAGCTTAAGTATCAGCAACAAAACGGTGCACTTATTCTTTCATATTTATTCCGATCCGAGTAACGAAACGTGCGTGGAGGATTTGATGTTTTCCCCCCATCCCTAGATTCGTATGCAGTAAGTTTTTTGTCATGGGTGCACATCACCTCAGCAGGCAGCTACGACAGACGCCAACCATTCACCACAATGTTCTTCCAAAAGGCGACAGATTCTCGAATCGAATCGCGACCAACAAATATTCCAGGGAGAGCGGGGAGGGGAGCAGAGGGTTGTGAATCATTCCACCCATCAAGTGTATGCAGAGCAGCCTTATTCAGCTCCTGTGGCAACATTGGTTGGAGTTGGTGTGTTTGAAACCTCGTCCTGAACATTTTACCCGAAGACTTTTCTGCCGCTTTAAAAGAGCGCTGGGTGGGAGAGGGCTGCAGTGCCGGTGGAGAAGGCCGTGAGGGGCGGGGGGTGCATCAGCAGGAGCGGCAGGAGCAGGAGGTTCTTGCAATGGAGCTGGGCTACGCAAACAGGCGGACTTTGAGGAGTAGTGGGGAGAGCGGTGGGAGAGGGTGGGGAGAGCGGTGGGAGAGGGTGGGGAGTGGGTGGGGTGGGGTGGGGAGAGCGGTGGGAGAGGGTGGGGAGAGGGGTGGGAGAGGGTGGGGAGAGGGGTGGGGAGAGCGGTGGGAGAGGGTGGGGAGTGGGTGGGGTGGGGTGGGGAGAGCGGTGGGAGAGGGTGGGGAGAGGGGTGGGTGGGGTGGGGAGAGGGGTGGGAGAGGGTGGGGAGAAGGGTGGGAGAGGGGTGGGGAGAGGGGTGGGAGGGGGGTGGGAGACGGTGGGGAGAGCGGTGGGGAGAGGGGTGGGTGGGGTGGGGAGAGGGGTGGGTGGGGTGGGGAGAGGGGTGGGGAGAGGGTGGAGAGAGCGGTGGGAGAGGGTGGGAGAGGGGTGGGGAGAGGGGTGGGAGGGGGGTTGGAGAGGGGTGGGAGAGGGTGGGGAGAGGGTGGGGAGTGGGGTGGGGAGAGGGGTGGGGAGGGGGTGGGGAGAGGGTGGGGAGAGGGGTGGGAGAGGGTGGGGAGAGCGGTGGGAGAGGGTGGGGAGAGCGGTGGGAGAGGGTGGGGAGACGGTGGGGAGAGGGGTGGGAGAGGGTGGGGAGAACGGTGGGAGAGGGTGGGGAGAAGGGTGGGGAGAAGGGTGGGAGAGGGTGGGAGAGGGGTGGGAGAGGGTGGGGAGGGGGGTGGGGAGAGGGTGGGGAGGGGGGTGGGAGAGGGTGGGGAGAGGGGTGGGAGAGGGGTGGGAGAGGGGTGGGAGAGGGTGGTAGAGGGTGGGGAGGGGGGTGGGAGAGGGTGGGGAGGGGGGTGGGAGAGGGGTGGGAGAGGGTGGGGAGAGGGGTGGGAGAGGGTGGGGAGAGGGGTGGGAGAGGGTGGGGAGAGGGGTGGGGAAGGGGGTGGGAGGGGGGTTGGAGAGGGGTGGGAGGGGGGTGGGGAGAGGGGTGGGAGGGGGGTGGGAGAAGGTGGGGAGAGAGTGGGAGGAGGTGTGGGAGGGAGAAGGGTGGGAGGGGGGTGGGTGAAGTGGGGAGAGGGGTGGGAGGGGGGTGGGGGGAGGCAGGGTTGACGCCCCCCCCACCTCTCGCAAATCGTCTGGGAGGAGACGCCACGTGCCTGACTGCCGCACTGTACGCCCAGGGGGCATCAGCAGTGTTGGGGGGTGAGGGTGGTGGGAGGAACAAACTGGGTTGGGGTGAGTGCACAGAGGTGGGGGGGGGAGATGCAGGTTGTGTGGGTGGGGGTCGCACAGACACACACACAGACACACACACAAACACACATAGTCCCCCTCCCCCGGGGGGTTAGGCGCTCTTTGCGCTAAGGATGCGAGTGTGTGGTGGGTGTGAGAGGTGAAGGACCAATGGTGAGGAGGAGGTGGTGGTGGCTGCCGGCGTGTGCCCTGCTGGAGGAGCGCAGCGGCTCGGAACCGCGGTTAACGCGGCCGCCGCGTTAACCGGGTTAACGAGTTAACGCGTTCACCGGGTAACGCGGACACAACGCGGGACCAGGCAGCGGATTCTCTCGGCAGCCCGCGGAGCTGCAGGGCCTCCTCTCCCAACCCCCCAATCCACCCACCCTCATCTCACCCCGGCAAACACAAACAACAACCGCGGCGATTCGTGACGCCCACCACGGCGCTTGTGCCAGGCTCGGTGCACCTTGAGTCAGACGCGTGCGCATTACGCAAGCCCAGGGAAATTACGCACGTGCGTGTGCGTGTGTGTGTCATCACGCGAATGTGACGTTTCGCGAGTGAGAAGTTCCCGTGTCCGCACGTCGCGCGGTGCCATGGCGAGGCAGGGAAATAATTACCATTGTCTGGAGAGGACAAGAAATAGCCTCGTGAGGATGGAGAGGATGAAAGTTTAGAAAAATAATTGCCACGTTGATTTACCGTCACGACGTAAAAAAATAAAGGCATCACTACTACAGCTCACGATTCTGCGCGGACAACATTTTTCACTTTCCCTTCGAGAGAGAGGAGTTTGTTGTTGTTGTTTAGAAATGTGCAGATTTAAATATATTTGGGTCGAATGGGTGGGATGCGTCCAGGGGGAGGGGAAGGTGTGGGGGCAGTCTGGCGGGTGTGAGTCAGGAGGAAGAGGGGGGCACACAGGTGGTCTAATCGGAGGGGGGGGGGGCACAGGCGGTCTAATCAGGGGGGAGGGGCACGTAGTGTCGTGAGCGAGGGTCTATCCGCGGCACGGCTGCCGTGGCCACGGCGGTGTCGGGGCCGAGACGATGTTCAAGCAGCGCATATCGCTGCAGGAACGGCACTTGCCTCGCTCCCTCCATCTCTCTCTCCTCCCCTTCCCCACAAACCCACCCACCCACCCTGGGGGATCTGTGTAGGAGGGGCAGAAGGGAAGCTGAGAAGAGAGGCGAGCCAGGCTGGTGAGTGGAGGTGCGCGCTGGGATGTGAAGACGCCCCGTGTGTGTGGAGGATGGTGCTGGTGGTGGGGGGCTAGGGGAGGGTTTGGTTGGTGGGGGGCTAGGGGAGGGTTTGGTTGGTGGGGGGCTAGGGGAGGGTTTGGTTGGTGGGGGGGGGGCTGGGCCAGATCTACCGTATTCTCCACATTAGACGATGCTATGCAAAGCAAGACGAACACCCTCCCCCCCCCAAACTTATGCCCGCTGTCAATAAAGTAGCGGCTATCCATTTAGCACGTACGCATGGAGGGGGGAGGGGGGGTTAAACCAAACGCGTGCGCTTGTGTATGGGGGGGTCTACTGACAATGTGCGCATAGGAAACGGGGGGAGGGGTGAAGCCTCGACAATAATGTGTCTACATTGGCCTTCAAATGAGTCAGATAGTCCGGCGGTGGACTATCGGTGTGCTTAAACACGTGAATATTATTAATCCTTGATCGTTTCTGCGTGGATTAAATACCGACCGTTCTATAGGATTCGGGGGGGGGGGGTGTAAAAAGTCCGCATGCGTACAGGGAGGAGGGGAGGGGTCAAGTTTTGACAGATTTCTGCGTGCCTACTAAATGGATGACCCCCTACACACATCGACACACACGCACGCACACACACACGTTTCATACACTGCTCCAAGATGCCCCCCCCCCCCCCCGTTAGCTTTAAAATACGGGAGGGGCGGCAGTGCGTCTGATGATCTTTAGAATACGGTACCACGTTGTGCTTGGGGAGGCTATAACAATTACATTCCAACCAATGCAAGCATCTCCCCTACCCACCAACCTGCCCCCCCACCCACCCACCATCCCACACCCCCCCACCCTGCACCACCGCCCCCTCCATCCGACCACCGACACCGCCACCCCCCCCCACCACTACGCGTGATTTATGACCACTGTGCCTCTCGCCTTCCAGAGTCCCAGAGTAAAGCTGCTCTGGTAATCTCTGGCTGGAGTGAAGACCCGGATCTGGATCCGAGGACGTGTGTCTGCGACGGGAATGCATTTATTTATTCACGTTCAATTAAATTACTTTTCTCCCCTCTGTCTCTCTCTCTCTCTCTCCCCTGATGGGTGACAGGGATTTAAAAATAGATGATCTCTTGGATCAAGAGTTTCCTTTGGGTAAGCGCACGCGTGCACACGTGTGTGCACGCGTGTACAAGACAAAGATCCCCCGTGTAGCCGACGCAGACTGTTGGGGCAAAGTGTTGCTGGCGAGCAGCACCTACGAAGGCCGGCACTTTGGAACAAAGAGGGGGTGGGTGGCTAGCACGAGGCTCGGCCGCCTTTGTCTCCCCAGTGGCGATGTTTACACACCGCACCAGGTACTCGTTTGAGGCTGAGTCGACCTAGGGGAGGCCCAGGATCGATTCAGATATGCGCTAACCACAGCATATGCAGGCAAGGATACTGTTTTTTTTTACATTTTACGTAAACAGATGACTACAACGATTACGTGCGCAATTTGCGCACACTTGTGTATGAAACGCATGCACAAAAAAGACGACTCGCTATAAAAGAGCTGGAGAACAAATAATGTTTACATTTTAAACACTGCAGATATGAATAAATCATGCACATTAAGAGTCATGTAAATCAGTAATTCATTGAGACCGAGTAAGAGCTCGCCGGCTCGTCTCTTCCACAAAGGATGGGGAGCGGTGGCGCAATGGTTAACGCACTTCACTGTGAACCCGGGTTCCCGAGTTTGATTTCTGGCCACGGCTAACATCAGTGGCAAGTGACCTCTAACCCGGTGCTGTGTCGTCTTCGTCCCCCACATCCATTTGTCTTAATTAACCTGCACTAATCACTATGGTGACATCTAATTGAGCTGATCTGGCCCACGCCTTCCGATCACTTCGGCCTGCATCATGACCCACTCGGGCAATGACGTCACCCAAAAGGATGACGAGCGGCCACTTTAGCCAGCATGTGCGACAGGTCACAGATGGCATCTCACTCATCAGCCTTGTCTGCATCTCTCCAATTATGTCTATTAAACCATTATATTGAACCCTAGTTTAAGTGTTAATTCCGCAAGCCGAAGGTTTAAGGCAGCGCATAGGGATGTCGTTGTGTGACAAGTTTACGTAGGAAGGGGTGAGTGTCCACTTTGGAAGAATATAAAGTTATCAACTCGGATGCTAAGAAATGCAAGTTTGAAGTCAGACCCGTGTCTGTGTTACTGCGTGGGTTACGGTGACACTCTCACAAGGAGATTTTAAATTAAGCTTACAGTGTTTGCGTACATGTAAATGTGGATGACTGCTGAGATATGTTGCCAGAATATTTGTTGTGAGCAAATAAGTTTATGAAACAATAGACGAGAATTGTCTCATTTACGAGCGTGACCTGGGTCACAGAAAAGACAAAAGAAAAACAAAAACCAGAAATCAGAACACAAACAATTGTAACACGCGAGGAATTGAAAATATTGATATTGCAAACACAATTCCCTGCAGTGCAAATCAGTTTGGGCAGATTGCCTCCAATAGACGGTGCAAATCAATCGTCATTGTTAACGTAATCAGAAAGAGTGGGTTGTGCTGTGCGTCGTGTGAGAATGTTGGTCAGGGTAGGTTACCGAGACGTGCATATTTATTTCCTGAAGAAGCTTCCAGCGCGTGGGGCAAAAGATCGGGCAACGTGCCGAACAGCACGCGGAGAGCCGAACAAGTCCAATGGTTGGCGACCAAAGCAAACACAACCTGGAGCCAGACGGCGGCTGATTGTTAAGAGCAGGCCGTGGGAGCCAGGTGCTGACCGTGCAACCGTTTAAGGCCCCATGCGCGAGGAAAGAAGTGCGGTGGTGTCAATAGCAGTGGCCTTGGTGACCTCTTAACCCCGGCTGGCATACACGGCGTATGCAAACATGTTTGTGTTTTTAGGCGCGAGGAGGACCGAGCCAACTCGCCGCTGGGGTTTGTTCGGTCGAGCCCCCCTCTGCTGGTTCAGGAGGGTTTGGCAATGTGCGGGGGGGGGGTCGTCATTCCCCCCCCCTGGGGCTTGGGATTCTCCAACTTCGCAGAATGAAAGACGCCACAGTTTTCCCAGTAGCCCCGCAACTTTATGGAACAGTTGCGCATTTGCGTAACGCGGCCTTCACACGCGGCAGAGCACCTGAAGCCTGACTCTTCCGCTCCTTCCGTGGGCAGGGATTACACAGCGATGAACTCTGTGGCAGAATGATTTGTTCTGCCCTGCCCATAACTTGGGATTGGTTGGCAATTGCAGAGTGCCCGCTCAGCAGAAAACAGACGGTAATTGTTAAAATCTAACTGTGGAAAGGTTAAGCCGAGCGGAGCATAATTTTACTCTGTTCACGAATCATGCCAGTAATCCCACAATTAGGAAGACTGTCAAACGACTAAATGAGATATAGGCGAGCCAATAGGCCTTGTGCACGCTGAAAGGTGTCCACAATTGCAGCGATGGTGTCATGATTACAAGGAAAATACGTGCGCAGCCCTTTTGATAATCCACTGCTTGATGAGGACCTTCTCACAACGCAGGAATTATTCGACCATACTTCACCACGCTGGTCAACGCGGGTTGGCGAAGATGGGTAGCAAGGACATTGGAGCGTAGTCCTGTACATCGATGGATTTTGCTGCAACGCCCTGTACTGACATTGACGCTGACACCAGTTTTATGCATGGTGGTCGCCCATCCAAGTGATAGCCAGGCTCAAGCCTGCTTAGCTTCTGAGATCTGATGAGATCTGGGTGATCTGGTCACAGAAATCACGATTGTATACGATCCAGAAGTCAGCAGGATGTTTTCGTTCACACGCAGAAGTCTGTTCCACTGGTTTCAGATTCAGTGCAACAAAGACAAATATACCCCTATAGCCTGCAACAGACTGTAGGGGCAAGTGCTGTTAGCGAGCACCTATGAAGGCCGGCACAGTACACGAGGGGGTGGGTAGGCAACACCACGCCCGGCCGCCTTTGTCCCCCCAGTGGCGATGTTTACACATCGCACAGGTACTCATTTGAGGCTGAGTCGACCTAGGGGAGGCCCAGGACCTGTTCCGATAATCGTCACCGGTGTTGGCCGTGAGCGGGAATCGAACCCAGGTCACCAGGTTCGTAGCGCAGCGTAGCACTAACCACTACAACACCGTTCCCCAGTACAACGAGCACACTCACCGGCACTAAAGTGAATATTGCATAACTACACGGGTCCGCTGAGGAACACACTGCGCCGTTTTGCTAGTCCCTTGTTCTCACCAGTATTAAACGCGTGATGTTTACACGCAGACATCGCTAAACTGCACGGCAAAGACGAGCACGTGCGCGTGCTAACATCATTATAAACACTACGCGTCGGTACATTCAATTGTGAGCAATGAAAACATTGCCAAGCACATATACTATGCAATAAAGGCCTAATACACGCGGGGTACATGTGCAATATAAATTTCGGAGTGGCAGAGAAATTGGCACAAAGTATCGCTATTTTATTAAACAATGCCACTGCAAAACGTGTAATGACAATGAGATACGGTTAACTGCTTGTTCCACTTAAGTGGCGCCGAGGCCACGCAGATGTATCGAGTGGGCTACATGTAATAATCATCAGTAATCATACAATACACTCGGCAGGGGTTTCACGGTTGTGCTGTGCAGCTGTGCAAAGTGTGTGTTGGGTTGTGCCGCCGGGTTTCTCGGCACGATGTCCGACGGTTCGCTCCTTTCGCTCCATGTGCTCGGAACTAACTCGTGCGGCTTCTCAAGAAGCTCTCCAGGCACGTGATGCGCAACGTTGGACGTCACGCTGACCAACGTTCGGTGCGACGCAACAATGCATCGGGGAGCTAACAATATAATTCATTGTCAGCTGGTGCTCACGGACCGTTGCGCTCGAATCGGACCGTGCCTGTCCAGGCGGCCTGGCTCGGGGCGACGGATCGCGGACACGTGGAGGAACAATTTTGAAACGGCCGCCTGTCGATGGCTTAGCGACTACGACTGCTACTTTTGTCAGTCCACGGGCGACCTGGCGGTGCCTGAACCACCTCCGTACGGGCGTCGGCTGCCGCAGAGTGAACCTCGAGAAGTGGGGGGCCACCTCCACCGGGCCAAGACCGAGGTCCACGGCCATCGGAAGACGAAGCCTCGCTCGTCGGCCCGTTGTGTCGGCGGAGCGCGCCCACCGCAGATCGTCACCGTTGGGTCCACGTTGCTATGATGGGACACACACTGATGACACGACGGATCTACGGCTCGCCGAAGCCCTCCCCGTGGTTCACCGCGGCTCGGATGTTACCGGCGGCCGCCGGCATTGGACGCGGCCGTGAATGACATTCTGACGCTGCGGGGCTCGTGGTGCGTTGGGCTCACGAGCGCGATGCCGCTCCGCTCCGAATTTTACAGACAGCCAAAGTCTAAACTGGGTGTGCGGTGGTTAATTGGTTCCTCAATTAAAATCTGTCGTTGTGCTCGTAATAAATGCATCAAATTGCGTGTCTAAGAATCAATTAACTACCATTTGTGAAAATGCTAAGCGAATTACAGACTAATACTCCTCTAGGCCAATGGAATGAACCAGGCAGAGCGAGACAGAACGACAGTAGAGAGACGGTGCAAACGAGACGCGTAACAATCGTTTTTGAACGTTTGAGTCGAATCGCAACCCTGAATCAACGAATTGGATTTGCTGGGGGTTGTCGGGGGTGTCGGTAGGGGGTCGGGTCGGCAGGAGGAGGTGGCACGTGACTGGAAGTAGCCACCACAGCCATTAACCAAATGTATACAGGACGTGGTGTGCCGGGCGCGTCCATATTGTCCGGGTCACCGAATTGGACAGAGCGAGCTGAATAATAAGCACCGAGTCTCAACCGGGGATTGAAATGGACACGGATCCAGATCCAGAGCTCGACATCCACCGACTCCAGTTCCATTCGCGTGTTGTGCAGGGCTGCCGGGCGCCGGTGCGAACACGGGGAGGGAGGGAGGGGAGGGAGGGAGGGGGGCCAAGAGGGAAGGATATGGGGGGGGGGGCGGTGCTGGTGGGGGGGGAGAGAAGCGAGGGGGGTTGTGGGGGAGGGAGGAGAGGCCGGGGTCTCAGGGGAGGGGCACATTTTACACTGTGTTGTGGATGTGACACATACGTGTGTGTGCAACAGTGTGTGTGCTTATCGTATGTGTATGTATGGATGTTACGCACGCCTCTATTATTTACTGGTAACAGTTGCGGGCGATCCCAGCTTGTCTCGGGCTGTAGTGCAATGTTCCTGGCGGAGGCAAATCACTTGGTTCGCTGATGATGGGAATTTTTGATGTTTCGTGCTAAGCATGCCCCTACCGCATGAGTAAAAAAAAGAATTCACGTGTGTTGTAGAGTCCATCGTTTTTGAAGGCTCACGTTGGAAAACGTAGGGTTTCGGATTGTTCGCGTTAAGAGCATAGACGTCCTGATTATTTTTGCCAATTTCAGCTTTGCAGCCCTTTCAGAATACAACCAAAATCTCCACGAGTCAGCCAGCCACCACCGTCACACCCTGTCATTGCACCCAACGTGTGCGTCTCGAAGAAAATCGTTTCGCGCACGGCAAGATTCGATTCATTTACCGTGAGCAGCTATTCAAATCGATGCCGCTCTCGATCGCGATCAATCACAGCGATTCACACTCAACCACGGCACTCGCTCCACACGCACGTGGGTCTAGTCACGTGGGTCTAGTCACACTCGTCTAGTCACGTGGGTCTAGGCACGTGCAACACCTGCAGCTCCGTACAAAACACCAATTAGCAACGTGAGGTTTTATTGATTTGATCTCTCATCTCTGCTGCCATCAAGCATGTCACTGCTGGGATCTTTTCACGGAGGGCTTACAAATCAGTCTCTCAATAACATTCGCTTTTAAAAAAAGAGACGGGATCGTTGCCTCCTGCCATCAACGTCACAGCTTCTCAAACGTAAATTTTTGCCGCTCCTGTGTGGCCACGGCAGTGTCATCCACCCCCCCCCCCCCCAAATAAAAAAAACGCATTCTGCGACTCGATGCGAGTTCGTGAATGCCTCCCTCCACCGTCACGTGCGAGCGACTGACCGCGGCGGGACACGTTCATCGCTGCTGGATTTGGCAGAGGTGTTGGGGGTTTAAGAAACTTCCAGTCGTTTCGCCTGCCGCGCCTGGAGATCAAAACAGGCGACTTCTTGATTGAAAGTAAATTTTGCGAAGCATCATTCCCTCCCCACAAGCGACATTCTATTATCCGCGTGCCAGATAATCGCAGCAAGAATACATGGCGCTTGATTTATTTGGAGATGATTGACCAGCCCCGTTGGAAGGGAGAGTTGGGCCCAGCCAGCCGCCCTAAAAAGTAACGTCGCATGTGAGACGTCTCAGAATGTGGACAGAACACGACTTAAGAAGACCTTTAACTTATTAGTCACGTGACAAAGCGTCGTGAGATCGAACACAGCCACCGGAGGGCCGCCACAACCACCGGCAACGAAAAAAACGAAGAATCGATCTCTCGGATCAAATCCCCGCGGCGATTCATTGCGAGGCGTCGAATATACACGCGCACCGTAACGGTGACATCAAAGCGCACGTCTGCCCATGGGTCCGATGCGTCCAGCAGTGCCCCTTGCGTTGCCACGGAGACCTGGGGCCTGCCCTTCACAGCGACACTCCTCGCCACATTGCCATCACGGGCACAATTGCAAGTGGGGCCTCGAGTATGAATTAAGATCAGTACGCTAAGCTACACGGTTAAAACATTCGGTTGATCTTTGCTGCTAAATCTTTGTCACACTTCATCAAGGTGCTCAGGAGATTAGCTCATCTGTAACATGTAACTAATGTAATATACTTTAAGAAGCCAGGTTGGTAAATAAAAGAAATGAACAAATACCAAGCGAACGCATAAACCTCCCTAATCCTATAATTCTGGGTCCACGTCAAAAGTGCCACAGAGAGGCGCAGATTAGCGAGGCTGATATTTAATTTGATTAAATTGAAATTCACTTACACTTATTTTGACAACACGGGGAGGTGGCAGAGCTCCTCGCATCATGCCGAGCGCGGCTCTCCGTGGCTCTGTGTGCAGTCGGCTCCAGATGGGGTAGGGGGGGGGGGCAAGGGTGAAAATAAACTACCAGACCGAGAAGCAAAACATCCTTCACCTACCCAGGAACGTAAACTCCGAGTCATTCTCTCTCACCTCAGTGGCCATGACCACGCAAGGACAAACACCGCATCCTCTGGATTATACGATGCACTTTTGCCCCGTGTAATTTAAAGCAAACAGTTGTGGGTGCATCTTATAATCGGATGTGTGACTGAAATTGCGTAACTTTGTTGACGCCCGGCACGAGCTTCGGGCGAGTTTTATTCTCCGGAAGACCTCACGCTCCGGAGAATACGGGGATGAATATGATTTATGACCAGCCTCTAAGTCAATGCACTGCTGGATGAAGGCATCCCCCAATGTCGTGTCGATCATTGTGGTTGGTTAACCATACCTCACCACGATGGTCAATGCCGTGTTGATGAAGGGGGCACACCCAGGACGAGTTAGGATTTCACTCACCACCGATGTTAGCCGTAGCCGGGAACTGAACCACGGTTGCTGGCTTCATAGAGCAGAGGATTTGGGATTCAGGCTATGGCAATCACAAGCTTTTTAGACATCGCAGCATTTAGCATTCCATTTTTTTGCTTTTAAAATCTTAATTATGGCAGAAAAAAGTTTTCGAGCATTTGTTGTTGACAAGTCGAGACCATCACGTTGATACACCTGAGGAGCTGGTTTGAATATCTGGTGGGAGCCCAGGAGTTAAACCCAGGAGTTAAACCCAGGAGTTAAACCCAGGAGTTAAACCCGGGGTCTCTGTGGTTTTCGATTAAAGTTCTGACGCAGACCTTTGGCCCTTGAGCCAAGAGCCAGAGTTCTAATGCCACTGTAAAGACCTTTCCCACTGAGCTACTTAGTTGAAAGTTTGGGTTGAGAAGATCAACTCCCAGGTTACTGCATGGACTCTGCAGTGGCTACATCCCAGACAATATCAACAAAATGCAGTACAATGTCATATATCCGACTGTCACATATCCGCCCTGACCAATTAATCAGTGCACCGTAATTGTGTACGATGTAACTATAATTTCCTACAAATGTCCACATAAACCAACCTTTGCACATATCCACCTCAGTCCTCAGCGAGTCAAATATGCGACATATATTTCCATATTCGGAGTTGATTAACATCCTGATGGGAAAAAATGCAAATGTAAACTCATGAGATAGTTTTACACAGATGCGATCTAAACGATCTCCACCTCGCGGAAAGCACCTTCAACCCTGGCTGCAGAAGCGGGCAGGGCTAATGCCCAGTTAAGTCAGTGGTGGGGAGAATTAAGCATTCGTCCAATTCAGTTGCCACATTTCCACTCTGCGCAAATGCCGAGTTTCCAACCGTGGTGGCATGTGCGGTGGCGTGCTGTGCGCGTCTTAACGCTCGCGCTCAGGATTTCAGCACGAATAATGCGAACTGGCAAAATGGGATTCCTGCCGGTCAGCGGGAGAAAAACTTCGTGAACTGCTCCAAACAGAGGCTGACCCAAACCTGCCAATCAACGGCAACCCCAACGGCATCCCGCGTCGACGGCCGACATCCAGGACTCAGGCCGCTTTGAGCGCACGCGCCACAAACTCCACGGGATGCGAATTTCAGCATCGGAACGGCGCGGACCAAATCATTGGCTTCATGCAACTTGCGAAACAAACAGCTGATCAGGAAACCCACCACCACGTTATCCGTCTTCCACAACACACAGCTCATCAGTGAGCCAACCACCACACTGCCCAGCTTCCTCTACACACAGCTCATCAGCGAGCCCACCACCACACTGCCCAGCTTCCTCTACACACAGCTCATCAGCGAGCCCACCACCACCATGATGCCCAGTTTCCATCTTCCCTGCAAACAATTTGCAGCATTTTATTTGAGCGGCACAAACCAGGGAAGATGCCCAAGTGGAAAATCCGAGACTCTTCCTGTGTGCTGCTGCGGCTAGGAACTCAAAACCACGGACCACGTAACTTCGCACTGCCACAAACATACCATGCATGTGAAGGTGGTGGGTGTGCGTATCTGAATTTCACCAAACTATCAGACGAAGCAACTGCTTGGCTAAATCACATACAAATTAACCATATGAAAGTAGTGGAAAAAAGCTGGGGGGGAATAAAACCTGTTCAGGCCCCTTAAGTCAATTAACTTTGCCTCATGGGTGACAGTCTATTCGTTTGAAATTTGGCCCAAAACAAAGTCGTTTCCATGGTTTTAATGAGAACAATCTTAAAATCACATATTAGATTTTGGGTTGCCAAATGCAACATGGCATCCGATTTTAAAATCTCGAAGTAAATTTTAAACCCATATAAAACAGGCCCATGATTAATTGTATTTGGAGATTTTCAAAGAAAAAAAACGTGAGGAAGAAATGTGCTGAAGAATGTAGGTCTTAATACCATAAAAGGAAAGTTCATCGCCAGACAAGTCAAGATTTACACAAAGCAGCGTTTATTGAAAGATGCCACATCTGGTCAACCCTGACAAACATGGACCCCGCTCCCGCTGCAGCTAACTCCCTCTGGTTGTTATCATCCTTCTTTGTATGTAAATGTATTGGCAGAGCGTGTACACGTACACACCTGTGCGCTGCCACAATTGCCTGTCAACACGTAAACACGCACACATAGGCCTTGGCAAGGTAAGGTAAATTACCTTTATTACCGGGTAAAAGGGTAAAGGTAAAGGGTAAAGGTTTCGACATGCCAAGGGGTAAGGTAAAGAGTAGGGTAAAGGTAGCTCAGAAGAATTACCCGGTAGGGTAAGGGTCGGGCGAATAATTACCCGGTAAATACAGTACCTTGTTTACCGCTAAAAGTTCCGTGGCGCAGTGACGCAGTCCGTGGCCTCCATTTTAAAGTGATGGCGGAGCACATGGAGACGGTCCACGTTCTTGAGGTCGAGGTGCTAGAGGACGAGGATGCCAGCAACGGCTTTTTTGGGGTCGCTGCGAACAGCAATCGAAAGAGGCAGCGGTATGCGTTCCCGTGGGAGCACACACACGATTGGATGGAGGGTGATCCGCATGCACAGCAAGGGAAGCGGCAGTGCACTGCCGCTAGTGGTTTTCCACCCACACGAACGCGTCGGGGTGGAAAGCCCACCTCAAGAAACACAACGTGCTCGCCCCAAGCAGCGAGGTCGGGACGTCGGCGAGCCGCCTAATACAGCAAACGCTGAGCCGTCCAGCAATCCCGGATCGCCTCCTGGTAAAGTTTGAGAACGCGGTGGTGGATTTTGTTATCCAAGGTGCAATCTCTTTGCGAGCCGCCGGCAGCGACAAGTTCAAGATCTTGGTCAACACATTGACGCAGGGATACGAGGGCCCATCATTCGCAGGATTGTCGAGCATCACGCCATCATGCTGCCCATCGTCGGGGCGTTCTTCTCCAACCTGGACGTCGCCATCTCGCTCACCATCGACGGGTGGTCGAACCGCAACCTGAAGAAATTTTGGATGGTCACGGTGCACTGGATCGACAGCAAATCTGGTGCGTCAAAATCCATGCTGCTGACAATCCTCGATGTGCAGTCCGGAAGGGGTGTCGGCAAGCGCATTGAGGCCGCTCTGTTTGAGCATCTCCAAAGCCTCGGGCACAATATCTCGACCAAGCTGCTCGCTGTCACCAGCGACAATGGCTCCGATGCGAACAGTGCTGTCAAGACGTTGTTCACCCTGGTCAACGTGGACGCCGGATATGAGCAGTTGTGGGCTTGCCACCATATTCGATGTGCGGATCATTCCGTCCAGATCGGTGTCGTCCAAGTTCTAAAACTGATCAAGTCAACAAATGCCGAACTGCGCAAGGCGCTCGTCAATATCAGGTGCAGCAAGGTCGTCCGGCAGTCGTACCGCCGCGAGGCTGAGATCGCCAAGCTCGCCAGCAAGGAGCCGACGCACCAGGACTCGCCGACCAGGTGGCATTCGACGTTTGACATGGGCAACGACGCCATCAAGAAGCGTGTCCCATTGGACATTATCATGGCGCGCTTCCAGGATGTGATCGGTGTCGGTGCTTTATCTGAACTGCAGTGGACAAACATCGAGGGCGTGACAGCATTCCTGCGAATGCCGCACCAGGTCATGGCCTCGTTGTCGGCGGACCACAATTCGACATTGGATCTCGTGCCGGTGATGATGGAGCACCTCGTCCGTCATTGCGATCACGGTGAAGCCGCCCTTAGAGCGATCGATGAGCCCTTGCCTGCGACGGGGATGAAGACCGAACTAGTGCGGTACCGCCACCTACTGGTTCAGGAACCCGCCATTGTGGCATCCTACTTGAATCCACAGCTGCCGAAAACGACAGACCAAGACGAGCTGGCTACACTGAAGGCCACGATCCGCTCTGTCCTGCAGCATCGCTACTCGGACGTGCTCACGATCTCGCCGACAGCAGTTGCTGCCCATATGGAGGAGCGGTCGCTGTTCAGCACCCTGTTCAGCAACGTCGGCAACTCCATAGACGACGGCGATGAAGTCGATAGCTTTCTGAGCATGGGCGTCACGACCGCCAGCGCCTTCATTGACGTAATGCAGTGGTGGTTTCTCCGCAAAGAGCTGCTCCCCGCCCACTACAAGATGGCCTGCGACTACTTGGGAGCGCCGGCGACGTCAACTCCCTGTGAACGTGCGAATAGCGGAGCCGGGCGGGAGTTCACATGCGTTCGCCAGTCGCTGTCAACGACGCTCTTCATAAAGTCCATGTGCTTGCGCTCATGGATCACAGCCGGCTGCCTGAAGGTTCCGTCTAACTGGGCGGGAGCGGCGCAGGATCTTATTGCCTGTCGTCCGTCCAAGGATGATGGCAATGACGAACTTGATCAGGTTGTTGATGAGATCGCCATCGACCAAGACGACTGGGACGAGGAGGTTATGGAGGACGGTGTCGTCGACAGCCTAAATGCCCGATTTGAGAGTATTCTATATGAATAAAGCGTCTTCTTGGTTCTTTCGGTAAAGTCACGTAGAATGGAAATAATAAAATAATAAAAATAAAACATTCTAAAATAATTCTCACGACGTTTCGGCCACAACGCAAGCAGCCGTCCTCAGGTGAAGACTAGGTCTGTCGGGGAGACAGCGTCTGAATGAAACAGAACCATGCTTGGAGCGTATATTTAATCTGGGTTGGAAGGGGGGGAAAGGGCGCCTTGACAAAATAATTTGCATATCAAGAGGAATTTAGCATATTTATGGGAAATGCAGGTATGTGATTAGTACTACTTATGCCCATGCATTAGGCAGGATTAGCAGCATCAAAGGGAGGGGATATGGGAAATGCAGGTATGTGATTAGTACTACTTATGCCCGTGCATTATGCAGGATTAGCAGCATCAAAGGGAGGGGATATGGGAAATGCAGGTATGTGATTAGTACTACTTATGCCCGTGCATTATGCAGGATTAGCAGCATCAAAGGGAGGGGATATGGGAAATGCAGGTATGTGATTAGTACTACTTATGCCCGTGCATTATGCAGGACTAGCAGCATCAAAGGGAGGGGACATGGGGAATGCAGGTATGTGATTAGTACTACTTATGCCCGTGCATTATGCAGGATTAGCAGCATCAAAGGGAGGGGATATGGGAAATGCAGGTATGTGATTAGTACTACGTATGCCCGTGCATTATGCAGGATTAGCAGCATCAAATGGAGGGGACATGGGAAATGCAGGTATGTGATTAGTGCTACTTATGCCCGTGCATTATGCAGGATTAGCAGCATCAAAAGGAGGGGATAGGGGTAGCATTAATAAAGGGAAGGAGTGTTAATAGTATGTAGCTGCAGTAACTAAAACCACCACGTAAACAACTAAAGTATAAACTACATAGTATCATCAGTATACTAAATATACTCTACAATAAGCTGAGTTACTAACAGTAAGTAATACATTACAATTCTACGTCGTAAAAATATAATATGCTTCCATCTAAACTACACCGTACTATATACTTCCATAGACAAACCCAACATTAAATTATATACTGTATTGCTATAAACCACACAAACTCCACTCTACATCCTGGCACCAGACAAACTCCACTCTACATCCTGGCACCAGACAAACTCCACTCTACATCCTGGCACCAGACAAACTCCACTCTACATCCTGGCACCAGACAAACTCCACTCTACATCCTGGCACCAGACAAACTCCACTCTACATCCTGGCACCAGACAAACTCCACTCTACATCCTGGCACCAGACAAACTCCACTCTACATCCTGGCACCAGACAAACTCCACTCTACATCCTGGCACCAGACAAACTCCACACTACATCCTGGCACCATACAAACTCCACTCTACATCCTGGCACCAGACAAAATCCACTCTACATCCTGGCACCAGACAAACTCCACTCTACATCCTGGCACCAGACAAAATCCACTCTACATCCTGGCACCAGACAAACTCCACTCTACATTCTGGCACCAGACAAACTCCACTCTACATCCTGGCACCAGACAAACTCCACTCTACATCCTGGCACCAGACAAACTCCACTCTACATCCTGGCACCAGACAAACTCCACTCTACATCCTGGCACCAGACAAACTCCACTCAACATCCTGGCACCAGACAAACTCCACACTACATCCTGGCACCAGACAAACTCCACTCTATATCCTGGCACCAGACAAACTCCACTCTACATCCTGGCACCAGACAAACTCCACACTACATCCTGGCACCAGACAAACTCCACTCTACATCCTGGCACCATACAAACTCCACTCTACATCCTGGCACCAGACAAACTCCACTCTACATCCTGGCACCAGACAAACTCCACTCTACATCCTGGCACCAGACAAACTCCACACTACGTCCTGGCACCAGACAAACTCCACTCTACATCCTGGCACCATACAAACTCCACTCTACATCCTGGCACCAGACAAACTCCACTCTACATCCTGGCACCAGACAAACTGCACTCAACATCCTGGCACCAGACAAACTCCACTCTACATCCTGGCACCAGACAAACTCCACTCTACATCCTGGCACCAAACAAACTCCACTCTACATCCTGGCACCAGACAAACTCCACTCTACATCCTGGCACCAGACAAACTCCACACTACATCCTGGCACCAAACAAACTCCACTCTACATCCTGGCACCAGACAAACTCCACTCTACATCCTGGCACCAGACAAACTCCACTCTACATCCTGGCACCAGACAAACTCCACTCTACATCCTGGCACCAAACAAACTCCACTCTACATCCTGGCACCAGACAAACTCCACTCTACATCCTGGCACCAGACAAACTCCACTCTACATCCTGGCACCAGACAAACTCCACTCTACATCCTGGCACCAGACAAACTCCACTCTACATCCTGGCACCAAACAAACTCCACTCTACATCCTGGCACCAAACAAACTCCACTCTACATCCTGGCACCAGACAAACTCCACTCTACATCCTGGCACCAGACAAACTCCACTCTACATCCTGGCACCAGACAAACTCCACTCTACATCCTGGCACCAGACAAACTCCACTCTACATCCTGGCACCAGACAACCTCCACTCCTTCACTATACAATTACGATACTATATATTACTTTGTACATTGTATTAAGCATATACATTTTATACTATTTGTTATTATACACTGTACCATATACAGCAGTGTGATATACATTAGGGTGTGGAGAATAATACATATTGTAATATTACAATGTATAAGATATAGGGTGGTTTATAGCAATACAGTATATAATTTAATGTTGGGTTTGTCTATGGCAGTATATAGTACGAAGTAGACTCGTGTGATGTAAGAGAATAAAGTTTAGATGGAAGCATATTATATTTTTTACGACGTAGAATTGTTATGCATTACTTACTGTTAGTAACTCAGCTTATTGTAGAGTATATTTAGTATATTGATGAGACTATCTAGTTTATACTTTAGTTGTTTACGTGGTGGTTTTAGTTACTGCAGCTACATACTATTAACACGCCTTCCCTTAATTAATGCTACCCCTATCCCCTCCTTTTGATGCTGCTAATCCTGCATAATGCACGGGCATAAGTAGTACTAATCACATACCTGCATTTCTCATAAATATGCTAAATTCCTCTTGATATGCAAATTATTTTGTCAAGGCGCCCTTTCCCCCCCTTCCAACCCAGATTAAATATACGCTCCAAGCATGGTGCTGTTTCATTCAGACGCTGTCTCCCCGACAGACCTGGTCTTCACCTGAGGACGGCTGCTTGCGTTGTGGCCGAAACGTCGTGAGAATTATTTTATTATGTTTTCTTTTTATTATTGTATTATTTCCATTCTACGTGACTTTACCGAAAGAACCAAGAAAATGAATCCCTGCAGTCACGAAAGCTTTAAATCGAAAAATGAATAAAGCGCTTTGCATTTATCGTTTAAAAAAATTCCATGTTTTTTACCCCAGTAATTACCCTGTAATCGCGAAATTTGTATGGGATAAGGGTAAAAGGTAAGGTAAAGGTAGGCTCGTTCTTTTTTTACCTTTTACCTTACCTGCTAAAGGGTAAAAGGTAGGGTAGCGCGATTGTATTGTGGTAAGGTAAAAGGTAGGGTAAAGTTTCTCTTGTTTTTTTTACCGTTTAACTTTTACCTTACCTTGCCGAGGCCTACGCACACACACGACAAAGCGTCAGCGATGGTTTGGTGAAGTTATGGATCAGGGCCTGATGGAAGGCAGGTTTTACACGACGATACCATCATGCCCCATGAAAACAACACGTGGTGTTGCAATTATTTGCAAATATTTTCAACAAGGTGATTATGGACAGATACGAGCTCGGATGTACACCGATATACAAGGGGAGACAGACGCTCATTAAGAAACAAATGCAAATCATAAACATCACATTGGCTGTTAACAAAGATAAGTGGCCTTGGGCAGACATTTTCGCTTAGATGGGATTATAATAATCGATGTTGGACGAGACTTGTTGCAGAATGGCAGCCCAAGGAGAGAATGTGCCCAAGAGGATGACCACCGTGGAAAAATGGGAGTCATGGGCCAATGAAATACGTGGATGTGCAGGAATAAGACATTGTGTGATATTGCAGGACCACGAGGGATTGCAAAGGCATGGGGAGGCCTTCATCTAGCAGTGGATAGAATATGCGTGATGACATTAGGTTTACAAATACGGTCATTAATAACTATATCTGGCCAACACGCGGTGTTAGTCAAGAGTGCACAGCTGGTCGATAAAAATTTTTTTTATATTAAATTGGCATTCAATACCCACTTCTTTGCGGGCCTGTTATGATTTTTAACAGAATTTGGCCAACACCGTGAGCCAAATCAGACGACTTCGCGTTCGTGGACGCGGTCGTTACGGCCACGTGCTCCGCGCATTGTTCGGTCACAAATATTGACGGGAAGGCCGCACACCCCACCCCCCAACCCCCGCATTGCTCCCAACGTAAATATGATTTGACTAATCTATTCCAGTCGACTTTAACCAAGTCATCAATGCACCATCGCGCCTTTAACATATTAGTACAGTGTAATACGCGGCGAGGGTGTGCGAAGAGATAATGGGGAGGGTGATGGAGGTGGGGGAGAGAGGGGGGGGGTGCAAGAGATGTGGAAGGGGGAGAGAGAGATGGGAGAGGGAGAGAGAATTGCGTGTCCTTGGAGATTGTTTCTTAAACTGCATCGCTCTTCCCCACCCCCACAATAGCTGCCTGCCCCTTCTTACAATACACAACATATTAATATATATACAGGG
Organism: Lampetra planeri; assembly: GCF_965212315.1. Classification (NCBI taxonomy): domain Eukaryota; kingdom Metazoa; phylum Chordata; class Hyperoartia; order Petromyzontiformes; family Petromyzontidae; genus Lampetra; species Lampetra planeri. Next base: position 11,366,337 of record NC_136130.1, on the reverse strand, counting down.
GGAGGAGGAGAGGGAGGATCGGGAGGAGGAGGGGGGGAGCACGACTTCCCTCGGGCAATTATTGCACCCCCCAACTCCCCGCCACACCCCCCCCCCCTGTTGAGAGTGGCACACTCACGACGTCTGACATGCACAAGACAAAGATCCCCCGGATAGGCTTCATAGACGTTGGGGGCAAGTGCAGAGACAAAGATCCAACCTATTCGCCCTAACAGACGATTGCGTGCTGGTCACACACCCCCCGTCGGCAGACGACGGGGGAGATGTGGCCAGCACCACGCCCGGCCGCCTTTGTCTCCCCAGTGGCTCTGTTGTACACAGAGCACCAGCTACTCATTTGAGGCTGAGTCGGCAAACACACACACACACGTGCACGCGTTCAGCACTAACACGTCGATATGTGCACACACGAACACACACACACACCCTTCCACGAGTGATCTGCAGTCGTGTGTGGTGAGTCGGTGCACACAATCATGTGTGTGCGTTAGTCCTGTACGGATGCACACGCACGCACGCTATGGCGCACAGAGCGCGTTCCCCATTCGCTGCAGGTGTTCACGGTTCGATTTTCAGCGGCCGCCCCGATTAATACTGCGGGCGTGGTAACCGCGCGAATGCGCTACGTCTGCTGCACAGTGAGTGACCTTAAGGGTTCCCGTGGCTACATTTGCAAGAATAGGCCATATTTCCACGGTCCAAATGAGAAACATTACCAGAAAATTACTCGCTTGGGAGTATACATTGCGACCCTTGCAGCCCATACTGAGAAATACACTTGGCAGGACCCTCCAGACAAAGAATCATGCGACTCCGAGTGAGGATTCCCGGGTAAACAAGAGAAGTAATAACATTTGATGCGGCAAATATAACAGCAGCAACGCATTGGCCACGAATTGGTGGTGATGTCACCTTGGCGTTCGCGCCATGCTTAGAAGCCCTGTGAAGTTACATGGAATGACAGAGGCTCATGGGTACAAGGTTATGGGAGAGATCCAAATACGCATGCTCCTACCACTACACTGTATGACGCGCGCACACACACACATAGGTGTGCATGTTGCAGTAGAGAGAGATTTGAGGCAGGTGGACGCCAAAAGGGCTGTTAGCGAGTACACGTGACGATAAACACAGCATGGGATGGGGATGCTGTGTGCAGACAACACACACGATGTCAACTGTGTCTGTCTACCCCGATTGACAGCCACGCGAGTAGATTAGCTCCTAAGTTTTGGCTGAACTGACCTAAGCGAGGTCAGGTTCTGATATCAACTGAACTTAAGATTGACACGCAGACTTTCGCGACCAATATCATCCATAATATAGGTTTTTTTTTTTGGGGGGGGGGGGGGTTAAATCGCGTAAATATAAACGTGTCACTAAACCTGCCCAGGACCAGGACCGGTTCAGAGAATCGTCAACCGGTGTTGGCCGTGAGCGGGAATCGAACTCGGGTGGACCGTGGTTCACAGCGCGGCGCGCTAACCACTGCGCCACCGCTCCCCAGCCCCACTCACACCCCCCCACACAGGATCTACACCCCCCCCCCCGAACATAAAAGCAGACATTCCCCTCCCCCCCAGCGAGCTTGTGAATCTTGCCACGTACGCAGCGCGTCAGACAGATGGGCACCCCCAGCCCACTCCACGTGGGAGCTTGCCCAGAGTGGGCACTGGGAGCGAGGCTTGAGTGGGCTGCAGAGCCCACAAAGACAAAGATCACCCGTACGGGCCGGACAGACTGTTGGGGCAAGTGCTGTTAGCGAGTAGCACCTATGAAGGCTACCGGCACTGTGGCACACGAGGGGGTGGTTGGCCAGCACCACGCCCGGCCGCCTTTGTCTCCCCCAGTGGGGATGTTTACGCACCGCACCGGATACTCATTCGAGGCCGAGTCGACCTAGGGGAGGCCCAGGACCGGTTCAGGTAATCGTCACTGATGGTGTTGGCTGTGAGCGGGAATCAAACTCGGGTGGCCGGGTTCGTAACGCAGCGACACACGCACATGTTACACACACGACACACACACACGCACATGTTACACACACACGCACATGTTACACACACGACACACACGCACATGTTACACACACGACACACACACAATACACACGGCAACGCACGTGATAAACCGCACACACGAAGAGAGACGCACGCTTACAAGTGCGCACACATCGTCACGCACACACCAATGTACACACACACACATTTAGATATGCAAAGCATCCAGCATACATAATGCACACCCACACATGATAACACTCCGACGGGAAGGCACACAGCATACACGCTGATCTAACATTGTACTCTACACATGCACCGTTCAAGGCATGTGCGCACACACACACTCGAATGCACGATCAACCACAGGTAGCCGTCATTCGTGGCGGTGACGACGATGTGCCAGGCTAGGTGCACGCACGAGGCCACGTTGGTGCACTCACACACACGCAGACGAAGCAATGCGCACACACACACCGTGTAGTGATGCAAACAGACATTGCACAGTAGTAGTACTGTATGCGCAAATACAGCTGACAAGCAAATATTGAAAAAAAGACAAAGATCCCCCGTGTAGCCATAACAGACTGTTGGGGCAAGTGCTGTTAGCGAGCACCTATGAAGGCCGGCACGGCAACACGTGGGGGTGGGTGGTCAGCACCACGGCCAGCCGCCTTTGTCTCCCCAGTAGCCACCCTTACACACCGCACCCAGGTGCTCGTTTGAGGCTGAGTCGACCTAGGGGAGGCCCGTGACCGGTTCAGATAATCGCTGTCACCGGTGTTGGCCGTGAGCGGGAATCGAACTCTGGGGTGCTGATCCGCAACACCACCGCTCCCCACAGCAGTGCACAGACTCGCGCAGACACACACAGACACAGACAGGCACTCTCACTCCACACGGAGCCACACACACGCACAGACACACACAGACAGGCACTCTCACTCCACACGGAGCCACGCACACAGACACGTGCAGACAGGCACTCTCACTCAACACGGAGCCACACACACGCACACAGACACACACGCACACAGACACGTGCACACGCACCGAGACAACGTTACATTCGCCAGCATACGCACTCACGTCCGCACATCTGGACTCAATGCGAAAACTTAGGCTGCTTGCTGCGGGAGAGGGGCAACCATTCACATTCCCGACGATTCCGTGAATTGCTTCACCATCTCGGATCAATGCTGTTAACGCTCTGGGTGGCCGTAGAGGGCACTAGTGGCTGGAGGGAGTCGTTCACGTAAACCCATGACAATCCGCACACATGACCAAGTGGAGTTGCGACCTGTGACACCTGGAGGCCGGAGTTTGAGTCACAGCCACGGGAGACATCGGTGGTGAGTGCTCCCTGAGCTGGCCTCCTGAGCCACCCACCAATCAACCAATCAGCACCGACCAGCGTGAAGTATGGTCAACCAACACTCTTGACCCACGTGGCATGAGGAGTCCTTCATCTCGAAGTGGATTAACAAACAGGCTGATATATGCAACAATTATGGATCATGTATGTAGGTCTGTTGAACTTCTTTTGTACCGTATGTAGCCAACCGTGCTGATCAAAGGTGTGGGAAATGGGATAAATTTACCAAGAGGTAGCGTCGCGTCTTTTGCCCAACTTTGAGGCCTTCTATATTAATTTCTCAAAACATATCCTGCAGTTAATTTCCTCGGTCCTTATGAGAACTATTACATTAGTCAATGGGAGAGGCACAGTTGGGCTAGAGGTAACTAAGCAAAACAAACTTCACGTACTTAGAAGTGAAACTTATTTATCGAAGGGAAGCGGCCGCAAGGTTCCGCACGAATTGCGTACCTGGGATAGCGATTGACATTGTGGAAAATAATCGGCGGATGAGAGCAGGTCGGAGTGGTATCTACAATCTGAAGTGAATGGAAATGAAAAGCACCACACCAATGTGCTTAATAAGGGGGGCGCCACGGTGGCGAGATGTTAACTCTCTCGCCTGGTCTACAGGAGGACGTGGGTTCGATCCCAACTCTGACGCCTGTATATCTGGAGTTTGCATGTTCTCCCCGTGGTTGCGTGGATTTTCTCCGGGTCCTCCGGTTTTCCCCTCCACATTTAGAAATATGTACTCAAGATTATTTGACTGTAATAGCCAGGTCGCCTCTGAAAAAGGGTTATACAGCTCAGTGGGACTTACCTGGTAATATAACAAAAAATGTTATAGTTTTTAAAGTTTGGACTGTTTTCAATAATTGCTTTTTTATTGCTATAACATTCATCACAAACGTGGACACGAACAGAGAACGGAAGAAGAACATTTTATGAGATACATTCATCTCACCGAATATATCTCTTGTCGAAACAAGATCTCCTCTGGCTGGCTTTCTCCACCACTGTGTACGGAGTCAAACCCAGGGCCTCAGCGTTGATGGCTCAGGGCTGCACCACACAGGAATTACCCTCCGCACTTCCTCTGCAATAGATTTGAAGAAGCCGTCCACATTCCACATTTGGGGCGCACGGCTGCGCTGTTCCGTATATGGGGTTGTGGAAGGGGAATATTTTTTTTACTCCTTGTCGAGATTGGGTATACGTGCACGGCCCATCTGCTCATCCGCTGCTCAGACCATCAATTTTATTATTAAAATTGTTTGTATCTTTTACTCATTAAGTCGTTTTATTGCTTTGTAATAACCTTGTTTTCACCAAGGCCTCCCTGATAATAGCGGAATGCTGTCTTGAACGGGCTTTTGCCTGGGTCTGAACAATGAATCTCTGCCCTGTCGCTGCACTTAATTGCACGTCGACCGTCCTTTGTTTTGACGAAGCTTTTCACGGCTCCGATGTAGAGAAACGCTCTTAAGACGCTGCTCTTTTGGGGCAGCCGCGGCGAGCGCTGCTGCTCATTTCTCCTCCACGACGTTTCGCGTCGCACGCTGGAGGCATCTTCACGACGTCCGGTCCAGCGGAGGTTTCTGCTCCCTGCTCGCTGTGTTTTGTCAACCGTCCGCTGGACGAGGGCCTCCCCACGTCGTGCCAGTTGCCAAGGGGGGAATTTGTGCATACTTCACCGCGCTGGTCAGTTCTTATCTCACTTTCATTCATAAAGTGCCTTAAACCAAGGCGTTGAGCAGAGAATTAGTAGCATAGACATGTACCGTACAAGAACGGGTCTTGATCTGACTTTTGCTTATACACGGTAATGTAATTCGGAAAATCCATACCAATGCTATATATTATGGTTTATAAATTGTTCACGACATTGAACACCAAACGCGCAGGTTGTACGCGATTATGCTGCTGAGTAGCTCTCCGATGTGTTTTCGGGTGGTACGGAAAGTTGCTCGGCACGACATCTGATGTTCTTCCTGAAGAAGCTCTCGGCCCGTGGAGTGAAACATCGGACAACGTGGCGAACGAGACACGTGGTACGGCTCGGAAACGCATGGAAATGAGCGCTGCAGGATTACAGTTTAATTTCAGTGGAAGCTGTTCAGGTGTCACCGATCCTGAATAAGCTAAAAGTGAATTATGCTCAAGGGTGGTTATACAATCTTCACAGATATACCGAATACAAAGACCATAAGGTATAATTAAAAATATTATTAAAACTGTAAAATATTTATGACCACATATTAAGATGCTAGTTTGCTTTGTGTGTGATGCGAATGAAAGGAGTGCTCCATGAAAGTTTGAATCATGAAGTAATTAAAAATCATAACAGAATTTTTCCGAGCATGGAATGTGCTTTTTTAAAATAGATTTTTTTTTGGTCTTTACCCAAAATGTGTTACAATTGTAGTCCTGGCGTCATCTCACTGGACAGTAGTGCCCGTTCAGAACTACCGGAGTGTGCCGGGCATCATCACCCTGTGTTACAGAACGGCCTGCAGAAGAAGATATCACAGAAATACTTTCGAGATCGCTTCAAGTGAGCTCTTCATTCACACGAGGGGACTGCTGCACCTTCCCACAAACCCTGCGATGGAGAAATGTTCGTCACATCGCAATCGAAGCAGTATTTTACATTTCAAGAGCTGGAATGTTGTTACATTAATTGAAACACGGTGTCGTTGCTGTGAAGTCATTGGTGACCGAGTAGAGACCAGCAACTCCCTACACTTGAGAACCCAGTTTAATAATGGCCGTTTCCAAATTGGGAACAGTTTCCATTTCAAATCCTTACAGAGTCGTAGATCGCCCCATGTTAGAGAACAGCCCACTGAAGGTGATTTTACAGAATTACTTGTGAGATTCCTTCATGTGACTTCCTAGTTCTTTACATGACCTCAAGTGACCTCGTATTCCACATGCTTTTCTGTAAAGATATTCCTCTTACAGCAATACAACCTGGATTTATTTCCAACTTCAAGTGAAAAACATAACTTAACATGATCCGGGTTTGTGCAGTCATTGCTGACCAGATGCATCCAACCATCAGCTCGTGACACCTGAGAGCCTGGTTTAGCCATGGCTGGTTGCCTGGTCTCAAACCCAGCCTCTTAGCTGGGCTGGTTCAGTGGTGTGTGGCCACCTGCAGGGAAGATCCCGGATGTAAGGCCACTACCTCTCCATCAATCCTTGAAATTAAATCCTTTTCTTCCCCGCTTCCCGCTCCCCTCCACTCTGTCCCACCATCTCATTCCCTCCCTTCTCCTCGCTCCTGTCTCCTCTGCTCGTAACCTCGGAGTTATCTTTAGCTCCTCCCTATCCAAACCAAATATCTGCCACTACCTGCTCGTGTGCCACTTCCACCTGTCCAATGTCCACAACACCCATCCCCTGATCGCACTCTCTGCCGCTAAACTCCTGGTTCACTCCCTTGGTTTCACTCGCCTCGACTATTGCAGTTCTCTTCTTCTCGGCCTTCCTGCCCGCGCCTTCACTCCTCTCCAACAACAGATACAAAATGCCTCGGCCTGGATAAATGTTAACCTCCCCCCACAATTCCCACACTTCTGCTCTACTTTCCCAACTCCACTGGCTCCCCGTCTACCATCGCCGTCTTTTTAACATTTCTCACTCTATCCTACAAATCCCTCCATTGTCTTGCCCCACCGTATCTTGCTTCTCTCTTACACATCCCATCCTCTATTCTCCCAATCGCCACTCTCCCTCTCGGTGCCTCCCTCGCCCTGCGCTCATTCTCGCTCTCGTCCATTTTCCCTTATCACTCCCCTTCACTGGAACAAACTCCCACTGCACATAAACCAATCATCTTTAATGACCTGCTTCTGTTCCTCCCTTAAAACAACTCCAATCTCTTCTCCCGTGGCTATCCTACTCCTACTCGCTGCCCCGGCCCCCCAGCTATGACCAGGCCTACCCCATCCCTGTCACTACCCCTATCCCAACCGCTCTTTAACCACTGCCACCTGTCCTCCTTACTGTCACCATAGCTACAACACCACTTTTAATAACCCCCACAAAGAGGAAGTGAGGGAGGGTCCGGCTGCAATGAAGAAAGGCAAGGCTGCCAGGAGAGATGGTATCCCCCCAGAATCCCTCCGTCACTTAGGCCCTAGGGGACTCCAATGGCTGGCAAACCTGTGCACCGAAACTATGAAAACCGGAAGCATCCCAAAAGCATGGCGGGAGGCGACCGTCATTGCAATAGCTAAACCGGGCAAACCAACCGATCAACCCGGGAAGTCATAGGCCAATAATATCACTCCTGTGCACAACCCATAAACTCCTGAAACGCATCATCATCCTCGTCGAGCCTGGACACAGCTGCTGCTGTCACCAACTTTTGGCCCTTATGACGTACATTGAGGCCGGATTCCAGAAGAAATTGTCAGCCATACGAAATGAGAAGAAGAGGAAGATAACCCCACTCTTTATTTTAACCACTATCATCTGATGTACAGTTTTAACATTGTTGTAGAGCACCTTGGAGGAAGGTGGGATATATATAGATAAGATCTTTAAGCTCGAGGAAATGTTGTTCTCGCTTCAGGGAAAATAGCAACTAAAGATGGTGGACTGGATGCAGCGAACACCGCGTGGCTTAAACCACACGCACCGTGAGGGTCCCACGCTGGCTCGGCTCGGATGTGGCAGTGGAAAAGGGGTACTGGAGGCAGGACCGAGGAAGAGGTGGACAGATGGTTCCGTGGAGGCCTTGAGAGAGGCCAGGACTGCAGAATGATGGCATCAGATAGAAGGCAGGAAGTTACGAAGAGATGCTGTTTACCAACCATCTGAGCCAAGAACGGCTTGGACACGTAGACCAATGATGGTGATGTTGGTGATGACATGGAAGGTCTGAACCATGACCCTCGCTAGAACCAATTATTTATAATTCCTGTGAGTCCCACCAATCCACCCTCTTAAGTTGCTGTAATAAAGGTGCGTGTCACCACACCCAGCATCCATATCAGACTCATTTCACAGCGCGCACGACAGTCGTGATATTTGAAAGAAAAAAAACGCCACGCATATTCTCTCTGACGTCAAAGAGAAGCAGGGGCGGGGAGGCAGGGGGGGCGCGAGTGAAACGGGAAACTGCCGGGTAGGTGTAGGGTTGCTGGTGGTAGACACGACATGCAATTTCAAAACAAAACACGGCGGGCATGAGTCACATGTGGCTGCCAAAAAGGGTTAAAGGTTGAAATTAGGACACTCCATCATGTTTGCCGAGATTCTTCTCCGTACGGAATTCACACTTCTGCTTCGAGCCCACTGAAGGCCTCATTCCGGCAGGCAGCTGAGTACAGTCGCTGTTTTCTGTTTTTCTTATAAAAAATAAATACAAGGTGAGCGTTAAAGGTGCTGCCCTGGGATTGTTTGCCCGCAGAATGGCTTCCACTGGAGGGTATTTGGCCTACTCCTCCTCGCTGGCCAGGCATCTCGGAAGAAGTGGCAGTACCCACCGATTCCAAAATGAAATTTCACATTTAACAGATCCCACATCCGAGTTGTACAAAATATTTTCCACTTGGTATAGAATTAGGGCAACTCTCGTGGCAAAAAAGACCGAGCTCATCATCGGCCACTTCATGAGCTCAAGCTCAGACTCTTCACTCTCGCGAAGAGCCCACTTTGATTCCGTGATTGCATTTACATGAACGATCTCCTCGCGTTAATGGGGGTGCCTGCCCCCGTGCCGTGCCTGTAGCGTTCTGCAACTCCCGACGCTTGCGAGCGCGTGCCATGCGAACATGATTTTGCCCACATATGCAGCCGCTTGGTGGTGTCTCAATGTTGTGGGGGAGGCGGGGGCGGGCTTGAAGGCCCTCAAATGCTCAGCGAGGGCTCGCGCAGAGAGCGTGGCCCAGCTGTCGCTGTGTTTGTTTGCGAAACGTGATAACGGCTATCGCATCGCCGATCGATGTTTGGAGGGGGGCGGAGGGAGGCTGCGAGGTGGATTTAATCCGATGACTGTGCAGTGTTCGTGTCATCATCACTGAGTCACTGCATACATTGTGCCAAAAATCTGCATCGATACAGAACATTGAGTTCATTACGAGAATGAGTGAAACATTACTTAACCTTTGAGATGGATATTTTATTCTACCCAAGTCGGTTCACGCTAAAAAAATTGCAATAAAATTCTGAAGGTGCACTTCATAAACATGGCTGGAAAACCACGCCTATCTGCAGATTTCATTTCTTTGAATCTTAAATTAGTCAACCAAATGCCTGCTATTATGAAGGCATGGTTGTCTCTGATGCTGCGTTCCCACAAACACTGAACATCAGGTCGGCCCAGTTTAGAAAAACCGGGCATATGGGTTGAGCTTGGATTCTCATAGCTACCTTCTCGGGTTAGGCGAGATGCACGCCCAGGCTTTGTGGCACACCGTTTGCTGGGCCCAGTATCTCTGTTCCGGAAGGCAACTCCGCACTTTCAGCGGGTACAGGTGTCGTGTCGCAGGGTCAACGCAGAAAAGAGATACGCGCTCAATTTGACCTGTCTTTCGCAGGTCAAATTCAGGGCCAGGTTTTTATTTTGAGGGCTTTTATTTAAAAAAAACAGGTAAAACATTTTACAAAAATAACATATGTTAAACTGTGATGGCGTAAGCTTACCAAAGCATCCATTAAACCTTGTTGAAAATAATTGAGTTGCTTCCCTTCAGCCGTGCAGGGGAGGAGGGGGAGGATGAGGAGAAGAGGGCAGGAAATACGGAGAGGATGGGAGGGGGGCTGATGGAAGGGGGGCTGATGGGAGGGGGGCTGATTCCACCGCCGTGAAGCTATGCGACAAGAAATGAGCCATGCCAGGCCGAAACAAGAATGGCTCGTCGTGGCGCGGATCTGGTTTCTAATGGCCGTGGAACCGCAACGTGGAGTCACTTTGCCTGCGGGCAGAAATGGTTTGATTCCTGCAGTTTTCTGGTGACACTTTGGTCACTCGCCACGACCCACCCCATCTGGTGTGAAGTGCACAGTGCGATCTTCCCCACCTGTCGGCGAAGAAAATGTCACTGAGGAGGGTCTGGTTTGTTAGTTTTCAGTTCTCAGACTCATAATTTCGAAGTACAATATTAAAGCTAAATGAAAAAAAAATCGTAGGGATAATTAAAACCCCATGCATGCAAGATATTCCATGTTTTTAAAGTGCAATAAAAAAATGTTGAGCAAGGCCCTCCTATCATCGAATACTTAAATAATATTTAATTAAGTATTCGATTACTCCACCAGTTATCGGTTCAATTTCTCGACTGAAAATAGTCGGAAAGAAAAGTTTCACCTCCATACGCGGGAGGCGATGGGCGGGTCTCAGCGATGTCATCGGCGGCATCATCATCAGCCGTGTCACGCTGGGCGTGGCGTGCAGGGGGTTTCCTGCCTTCGAATGTCGGGGTGGCTGCCGTTATTACAGAGACCCGACTGATTGACCACAAACGAGCACTGTAATCGATGACCATTATTAGTCGCTCGGTCGACTTCGTTGACTTATCGTGCCAGCTCCATACCAAGCCGCCACGCAGTGTGCAGCAGTGGAGGGGGTGTCTTGAGTGTGCTCAAGCTTTGCCTCGAGGGCATAAGTCTCCCTCGTATGAAAAGAGCAGTGACCATCGGAGCATTGCAGTAGAGTACGAAGTGCACGAGACGGGTCTGTCAATGTTGAGTGGACTGCGGTGAGGCGGGTAGCGCCCCATTATTGTACTAATACGCTGCTCGTGTGCAGAATCCGGTCAAGCTGCATAATATGTTTTGGTGCCACCAAAGACTCGGCAACAATTTGTTCTCATCTGGGTTGGACTTGCATCTGGGTTGGACTTGCATCTGGGTTGGACTTGCATCTGGGTTGGACTTGCATCTGGGTTGGACTTGCATCTGGGTTGGACTTGTATTTAGGTTGGACTTGCATCTGGGTTGGACTTGTATCTGGGTTGGACTTGTATCTGGGTTGGACTTGTATCTGGGTTGGACTTGTATTTAGGTTGGACTTGTATCTGGGTTGGACTTGTATTTAGGTTGGACTTGCATCTGGGTTGGACTTGTATCTGGGTTGGACTTGTATCTGGGTTGGACTTGTATTTAGGTTGGACTTGTATCTGGGTTGGACTTGCATCTGGGTTGGACTTGTATCTGGGTTGGACTTGTATCTGGGTTGGACTTGTATTTAGGTTGGACTTGTATCTGGGTTGGACTTGTATTTAGGTTGGACTTGCATCTGGGTTGGACTTGTATCTGGGTTGGACTTATATCTGGGTTGGACTTACATCTGGGTTGGACTTGTATCTGGGTCGAGCTGATGCTGCGCTGGTTGCAGGCTCAAGGAGTTGGACCTCTAGCGATGCTCGGATAACTTAACAGAATACATCGATGGGTCTTCCTTATTCAGGCGCCATCGGCTAAATTACGAGCATTGGAACTAACGAACTAAAATCTAACATTTAAATGTAGGGCTATTTCCTGTAAAATCGTCGAGGCGCCTCTTGTAAATGCAAGTATGGTAATGGACTGTGAACTGGTTGAAGTGAGCACACTGCGATTGACTGAAACTAAACGAACTTAGAATTTGTCTAAAAACGGGTACAATGTTCCTGTGGTTGAAAGGTCAAGTTGTAAGTACAGTACCCACTGTGGCATCCCTTAACATAACCATGCCGTTCTAATAATGAGATATTAAAGAAAAATATTTATCCTACTCCCAGATCCTGTTTACTCTGTAACCAATTATTCACTGCCCCAGTCCCACATTGCACTTATTAAACGTATGCACGCACACGTGTAGACTGACTCATATGCAAGTGTGTGTGTGTGTGTTATGGGAAACGGTGGCACTGTGGTTAGGATGGTGCCCTAGGAATCCGGTGACCTGAGGTCGATTACTGGGCAGATGATGACGCCAAAAATTCATGGGGACTGATGTCTAAGGCAGTCTTGGGCTGAGGCCGATTCGACCATAAATGAGTGCCTGTTATCGTGTGTCAACATTAGCAGAAAGGCAGAAAGCACTATGAATGTAACGATCAGAGTTCGATTCTCGGGCATGTTTAACGTAGTAGGTGATATCTGAGCCGCTATTGGGGCCCCTCCTATGTCAACTCAGCCTTAAACGAGCGCGTGGGTGTTGTTTAAACATCGGCAGTGGAAAGGAAAAAAGTGACCAGGCGTAGTTCCCCACTCGTGCGCATTGCCAGCCTGAATAGGTGCCCAATAAAAGCACTTGTCCCAATAGTCTGTAAGAGGGCTTTGCAGGGATCTTTATCTTTGTTATAAATACGAGGAGTTGTGGGATAATGTTCAGCAAATTCCATATACGGTAGGTCCCATTACGTTTAATTTGACTCCCGGTCATGCACGAGATGAGCAGCGATTGGTATCGGAACCTCTCTTGTAAATTCCCTGGGTTAGTTAAGGTCAAGAGGTCATCATGACCAATGTGGCCAACGTCACCTCGCCGTCACTTCCCTCCTTCTGCTAGATCCCCTTGGCTGTTGTAAAGTCTCCCACCATCTGACTCGAGGTCATCTCTTTGGCTGCTGACCGCTGGGTGCCACTCCAGTGCAGGGTGTGCGAACCGTCCCTCTGCCGTTCCGCAAACGTGTCCCACCCATCACAACCTCCTCTCTTTAATTCCATCTCCAGTGCTTTCTGTAGAGGTCCCAGCATAAACTTGCGCGTTGCTTACTCTACCCTTCAATGAAATTCTGAGCAGGCTCCACGTGCGCACCCCAGCTTTGACTCAGCCTGAAATGAGTGGCGTAACGATACATCGATTAAATGTGATTCCTCTGATCACAAAGCATGCATCAAGTTTGTCGTTTAAGAATCGGCAATATTTACTGCAGCGAACCCATGACCGCTGGATTGCAAGTTCAGCGTTCGCCGTTACACCGCCACGTTACTGCACACAACTCTGACTAAGTTGTCAAAAGAAAACACATTTCGCATGGTCATGAGCATACACAAACCTTTAAGTGTCACGGTGAGGTTTTACAACCCTTTGTGGAAAATAAATACCAACACGAAAGTTAAAACCCAAGATAAATGTAGTGGGAAGTGTGCCGAGGTAAAGTGGTTTACACGCCGCAGTTGGCCGCCAGAATTCGCCGGTTCAGATCTCCCGGCACGGCGATTGAAACTACGGCGCAAGTTTCTAAAATCCCCTCCGTGCCTCCGTCCACCCGGGGGTATAAACGGGTTCACCACAGAGAACCAATAAGGCAGGTCGCCTGTGGTGGAACCAAGTGTGGGTTCCTCCGCCTCTTTCAAGATGTCTGGTCAGCGTGGACGACGAGGCTGGAAATAGCCTGCCGAGGGCCTCTCTAGAACTCCCTTTAGTAGAGGCCCTTCAGCAATCTTGCGAGCAAGAGATTGCAGGCTCGGGTATTGCGCCAAATCAGAAGCTCTCCGCACAGCTGACCCCCCCCCCCCCCCCTTCAGACACAAAACTCAACACGTTCGTCAATAACGGTGCGTGGCCTTAAAAGGAAATGCGTACAACAGACGACGTTTCGGGCAAATGGCTCTCTGCACGGCACTCTCTTCAGACAGCTAACCAATTAGCCGCAACAGACCATCAGCTATTCTAACAGGTGAAGCACATATCCGGTTAGCAAATGTACGGGACGATTATTTACCTAGTCAGGTGCACGAGCCAGCTGGCCACCCATCTGGGCATACAACCACCATCCATAGCTCCATCACACCACACAACTGGCCGTATACCCACCGATACAAGCAGCCATTGACGTCGAACAGCGAAGTACAGTCAGGCACAGAGCCCAAGAAATGATCATTGTCTTATGTTCGAGCAATAAAACCCATTGAAGGGTGTGCATGTGTGTGTATGCCCATGTGTACGGCCAACACCAGTGACGATTATCTGAACCGGTCATGGGCCTCCCCTAGGTCAACTCGGCCTCAAATAAGTACCTGGTGCGGTGTGTAATCATCACCACTGGGGAGACAAAGGCGGCCAGGCGTGGTACTGGCCACCCACCCCCTCGTGTGTTGTGCCGGCCTTTATTAGGTGCTCACTAACAGCACTTGCCCCAACAGTCTGTTCAGGCTATACGGGGGATCTTTGTCTTTTGTATGTGTGTGGGGAGTGATAGTGTAGAGGTGAGTGCAGCAGCACACTGCGCTATGAACTCGCTGACCCGAGTTTGTTTCCCGAGCCGTGCATAACATCAGCGGCAATTGCACGAACCGGTCGTGGACCTCCACTAGGTCAACTCAGCCGTACACGAGCACCTCGTGTGGCGTGTGGGAAACATTAGCGGTGGCGAGAAAAAACCGCGGTCGGGATCGGAGCTGGCCACACCACCCCCCTCGTGGGCCGTGCTGACCTTAATAGGCGCTCTCTAACAACGCCCGTTCCGACAGGCGGCGTGTCTATCGGGGATCTTTGTCTTGGTCGAGCGAGGTGAGCATAGGCATCAATTCATTGGCTGGCAACAGATCCGTGGAACGAGCCTCGTATGGGTTCACACTCTCTCCAGTGTGGAACCGGATTCAACCGAAATGATCTTAAACGAACATTGGATAGGATCAGATTAACCGACTGATAAGCACAGCATCAAGTCTACCCCGACTAAGGTCGGGTCGCGTCCCCATCAGCCAAAATATAAAATATTTTTTGCTAATTTTAGCAATGAACAAGAAAGAACGTCTTTTTAGACGCTTAAGAATAAATTCATAATGTACCACCATCGTGTACTGTGTTTCCGTAATTACTGCGTTCTAAAAATTGTCCCCAAGAACACAAAATGCCGTTACCGTCGGGGTCAGCAGGCCCCTGTAGACCTACAAAAGGTCCCCGGTTCAATTCCCCAAATGGAAAGTGTTTTATTTATTAATTATTAACAATGAAGAAAACATGTTGTTTTTTTGCCTCCGAATGAATGCATATTAATCCGAAGAATTAATTACCGCACTGTACAGTAATTAATTCAGGGAAGGGCATGACAACGGAAGAGTGCGCAGAAAAGCGTGGAGAGACGCTTCCTTGCAATTACGCGGAGAGACAGAAATAGGAACACGTGGATAAGAAAACCTATGCTTATTGAAAACGCAATTCAAACTGTTGAGAAAATGAAGTGGTCTTGGCCAGGACACATCATGAGAAGAGACAAAGGCCGATGGTCAAGAATAATTCACTAAACTATTTTAATTTTACCAGCTAAGATCCACGGAGCGCTTTTTCAGCAGCGACCAGGCCACAAATGATAGCTCAACAAAGTGGCTTATCATGTCGAAATGTGTCGCAGTGAAATACTCTAAATGCATGTCTCTAAATGTGGAGGGAAAAACCGGAGGACCCGGAGATAAATCCACACAACCACGGGGAGAACACGCAAACTCCAGATATACAGGCGCCAGGGTCGGGATCAAACTCACAACCTCCTGTATACCTGGTGAGGGCGGTAACATCTCCTAGCCACCATGGCACCCCAAAAAAAAAAATCTTATTTTAGTTTTAGATTTTTCGGTTGACAACGGAGTGCCAGCCAGGGGATGACATTACGTCCACCGTGAGGACGGAGCAATCAGCTCGTACGCGGGCGCTGGCTGGATTATCACGTGGCGTGATCTCCCTCTCGCACTTCCGCTCGCTCCTTCTTCCTCGCACCTGTCAACGTAGTTGCCGACCCATGGAGGGGGCACCTTGACCGGGTAGGTGCCTCGGTGACACCTGGAAGGGGTGGAGCTGGGGTCGTGCTGACCGAGAAAACTGTCGAAGAGATGTTCCATCTGTGACATCGTGGACGACCCTACCTGCTCAACACTGCCAGTGTCACCGCACCAACCAACCCGCTGTTCTACACAGCACATGTTCATCGAAAGCACAAGACGCCAAGGCCAGGTGCAGATACACATTGCCACCGGGGTTGTGCATGGCCAGATATTAAGCCCATGTCATTAGGATCATCATCATCATCAGCAGCAGCAGCAGCCATGGTCAATCTACTGCTGGGTGAAGGCCTCCCCAAGCAGCTGCCATGCTTCTTCTTGGTTCTTTCGGTAAAGTCACGTAGGCTGCCATGCTGTGCGATCCCCCGGTGTAGCGATCCACCCAGCACCCGCTGCTCAGAGCCGATAATTTAATCGCGACGTCTTCTCAGGGAACATCCACTCAGACGCGTGCCCTTCCTGGGGTGGCATTTCCATCGTTCTACTTGACCGTCGGTCATCAACCCATCGAGCGATGTGTCCTGTCCAAGCCCACTTAATCTTCTGAACTGTCTTTGACCTGCGTATGCTCCGTAATCCACGTGTTCCTCCTTCCCACCTCCCCGTGTAATTCTAAGTGTCCATCTATCCACGCATCTTTGCATTGATTTGTGTTCATTTACTTTGTAACGATATGAAATCGCACCTCCGATTAGCACGGTTGGCTACGTACGGTGCAAATGAAGTTCAATATTCATACAAAAACCAATGGGCCACTGCTTCTCAATCATGAACATAATCCACAAGACAATTCCCATATAGCTTTACCAGGCTGTTGAGGCAAGTTGCTGTTAGCAAGCACCTATGAAGGCCGAGGGGGGGGGAGACGTGGTCAGCACCACGCCCGGCCGCCTTTGTCTCCCCAGAACTGACGTTTACCCACCCGCAGCCACATACTCGTTTAAAACACAAACACCCAAAGCGAGGCCCGGGACCGGTTCGGATAATCACCGGAATCGAATTTGGGCCGTTGGGGTTCGTAGCGCGGGGGGGGGGGGCTGACCACCACGATGCCCCCCCCCCCCCCACAAACACACGACTCCACGCGCGCGCACGGTGCACGGAGCAGCAGAGTGCACGCGAACAACCGGCGCCATCGTAAATGTCCATAAGGAACCCTTCCCAAGGCCACGCGCACGGCAACCGTCATTCACACAACAGCTCACGGAATGATACGCACACCGATACTGTGCGGTGCATTGAAGTTGCGTGCGCGTGTGTGTACGTATGACGAGTAAAAATAAACGGAGAAGGTTTGTAAAGAGAGAGAGAAAAAAGACTCTCACTAGTTGCAAGGTTTCAACAATCGAGATTCCGCCGTGGTGTTGGGTCGGCGCAATGGACCGGTCGGTCGCCAGTTCAATCTCCCGGCGCGGCAGTTGAAACGTGGGACAAGTTTCTTAAATTCAGCCCTCTCTGTCCAAGCAGCAGTCCACCGGCAGTTCGCGTGTGGTGGGGTAAAGTGTGGGTACTCGCAACCTCCAATTGGCACGGCTGGCTACGTAGGGTGCGAATGAAGTCCAACATACGTACGTAAGACAACTGGCCAGCATGGAAGAGTAGGCCGATGTAGGAGCTCTCTCTAGAGCTCCCTCTAGTGGAGGCCCTTCCCTCAGCGGTGGCATGAGCAAGGAATTTCAGGACTGCACCTTTACCTGCATAGCCAAGGAAACAGGCCTCTTGCCTGTTTAGCATTGTCCTTTGTCGAACTAAACATATATGAACTAGTTTTGTGATCTTAATACTCATCAGCGAGCCATAGTTTTAGTCAACAATTGCCTGACTGTTACAGGCAAAGCCAATAAGACCACCCTCTTGGGCTTGCTTCGGAAAACAAATCATCAGGATGACACGTAATGGAGCCTCACAAAAACGACATCTTCATGTTCATTCCCCGATCGCTACCTGCACGGCCACTGTGGCCACGATCTTCGCTACGATTCCTCCACCCGTGTCGAGGACTGGGTCTACCGGACACCGTTTCATCTCAACCACACAGTGTTCACTCACCACGCGGGGTGTGTTCACCACCACGTGGTGTTCACCACCACACTGCAGGTCACGGCACCTCTCTCTTTCTGCTGCTTCCCTCGCACCGCTCCACTTTGGAATTCCCTCGTCCCATCGTCTCAAAGTCTCGCCCAAATTCTGATAACCTTGCGCAATTCAAGTAACGTAGACTCTACACCCTTATCTATTACAACTTTTAAAGTGCTGTTTGTTACTAGCCCCTGGGGCCTGTGCCGAACCGCCGCTATCTAAGCAAACGGCTCTTGCCCGTGACATCCGTGCGTCACACAGGCAAGTGGCAACATCAGGCTGAGCGCTTGAAAGCACTCCAAATCGTTTTGTTGCATTGCGCAACCCGCTGATGTAAAATATAGGTGCGCTCACCTTGAAGATCTGTCCGTCAAACGGCGGATTACTTTTCACCTCTCGGCAGATACAGGAATACCGTGCATCTATTATTTGTGCACTGCATACTAAGTAATCTATTCAATTTGCCTATTTGATCAATGTCAATTAAATATGGTAATGTAATGCAAGATAATTCCTCTGACCCGTTAACCGATTACTCCTGACTCCTCTATTATCCGTGGGAACTGTAGGGTCCATGAAAATGTCCATTTCCCTCGGCCATAATATTCCTATTATCCGCCATCAACAATGCAATTCTCAAGGTTCATTGCGGAACAGCGTCCAATTACCCACACATATTTTGAGAAACAGTTAATAAAAAAATCGTGAACAACTCCGATCATATTATACTGACGCCCCATATCATAACGTGTAAAGGGACGTTCTATCGTATTTTGCATTTGTTCAAACACGGTATGTGTGAGTACAAGCGTGTGTTTGCATCGGTGTGCATGTCAGTGCAGACGTGTGCTCATGATATTGTTAGATATGCTACTGTTCCATTACTAAGTGATATTGTTACATCCCATCAGTAAATAAGGCATGGGAAATGAATGGCCATCTGCTGCTACAACTCTGCAATACCCCACAGGTTTTTAAGGAAGCTCCTTCTTGTATCGCTCCCAGCGGTGCAAGAGTTAATTATATAATTATATGTAACTGGAGTCACTTTGGCATTGTCCGGACGCCCACGTGGTCAGTCACTGATTAGGGCGAGGACCGGACAAGGGGATGGTCGTCGTGACGTCCGTCCACCAAATCCAGTCGGCGTGCGCGTCCACGATGCCCCACACCGGCTCGCCTGCCCGTGGAGCGCCATCCCGAGTCACATCGCAAACGCTGGCACACTCGAATCTTTCAAGTCGAATCAGAGAGAAAATTATGTTAGCAGCCGGTGTTTAAGCTGCACTGAATGGCGACTGGTTTATTATTGTTGCTGTTAGTGTTGTTGTTGTCAGAGTATTTAGTGTAAAGCACCCTGGGATTGTGCAGCTGCTTGAAGAGTGCTAAATGAAAGCGAACCGGTGCTGGACTTTCAAGCGATCGCGATGCCCGGCTCGTCTGACGCTCTCTTGGCTTTTTCTTTTAAATTGAGGACCCACGGAAGCCACACGCGTAGGGGCGGCTTCGCCACTCACGTTGGGTCAACGGCTCAGCTCCGCAGCGTGCCCATTACGCTCTCAAGTGTAAATCATGCGGCTATCAAGCTCACGGGGAATCTCGTTGGCAGGAGAGAATGCTAGCACCTGGCCGCGCAAATTCCTCTTTTTACAGGGCCCCGCGGTTTTTGTTGGGGAGAGGAGTGAACGTCATAGTCGCCGATTCAATTGTGGGGTTTACGGTGAATAGAATGACGCCGTCACGGTGATCCAGAGTAGCGATGAAACTCACACCCCAACCAACGTCAGATCACTTTATAACCACAGAGGGGCTTGAAAGGCTGCGCAGGAATCCTTCCTAGTCTGGTGGTCGTATTAAGTTGCCATGCGTATTGTACTTGTAAACAATAGTGTAAAAAAATACTCAGGAATTGTGGGTATTTCCCATGATGCCATGGCGCCTAAAAGTCTGTCAACTGCGCATGTTATTGCGTAATAAAAAACAAGTGTTAAGTCACCTACTAGTTGAGAGTGGTGGTGGCTTGGGGGAGGCCTTCATCCAGCAGTGGATTGAACACGGCTGATGCTGATGAGTTAGATTCAAGTGAAAGCTCAGCACCACGTCTTGCTCGTGAGAGAGATCAAGATGAAATACATTTTTGTTTGGAGGAAATTAATGAGAATCTGAACTCACCGTGTACACACACGCTGCCTAAACGGAGCGCGCGGCTTGACGTTGATTCGTTTTAAGATTCAGCAATGCTCAACTCAGCCACGGTTAAGCCCTTCAGCTCAAACAGAAAAACGACAATTTTGCTTACGATCAAAGATAATGTCGTGAGGTCATCACGGCCAACAAGCCTGCTACCAAGTTCATAATCTGTCGGTTTATTGCACCTGGAATGACAGAACTATAAGCTACCGGAGCTCTTTTTATCCAAATAGCTTCACGTGCGTGCCTGAAAGTCTCACAGGCGTCTGCATGATGGAGGCTAAGCTCCGTGTGTAAGTGAAAGGAGAGGAACTGAACGGCTTGACCTGAGGACCAGATTTTCGCAGCCGTATGTTTTGTCACCCACGTTCAATACCCCGCACGACTATTGTGCATTCACTAAAACCATCACAGTCCGTGATGCCCGGACCGAGTATTTCTCTGGTCAGTATGTACGTTGAACTTCATTCGCACCGTACGTAGCCAACCGTGCTAATCGTTGGTCCGAGGAAGGGCATAACTGCACGAGTTCCAAATTCTCCACGTGGCCAATCGCAGCAGATTACGTGATAGGCATTTGAAATTAGTGGGTTACCAAATAATTCAACCTTACTGGCCGCGTAGGTTCAGTGTCACTACTAAAATTTGGCCTCCTTAGGTGGTAACAATTTATGCTCCGGCCTAAGAGGCAGGGGTGGAGGCAGCGAAGCAGCCAGGGGCAACGTGCCCCGGAGGGAACCGGAGATGGCAGCTGTTTATTCACAGGGGCCCTAGCGGCGGCTCTTTGTGGCGGTTGTAGGCACCGGGGCCAACTGTGGGCCACTCGAGCGAGCTATTTAAAGCTGGGTGAATGGGCAGTGTTCGAGATGAACTTCCTGTACCTTTATTACAGGTGTCGGGAGGAAGTGAGACTGTGTGCGAGCCATTGACGACTTTGTGCGTTTAGTCAGTTGTGGAAAGGTCAAGAGACAAACTGCATTGGGCAGGGTTGGTTTTTACATGCTGCAAAAACCCCTTTTAAGGGAGTAGAGAGGTCATCTTTAGTGTTGAGAGGTGAGAGTTTGAGGCAACGGTAAACCTGTTATTGCATGGGGCGGAGAGCTGGGATTTATAAAGCAACCGTAAAATAAGTGTCTGACCTTTGCATGCAGCGGCTGCTGGGAACTTCATGCCAGGAGAGGGCTAATGAACTTGGGCACGTGTGTTATAGATGCGATTCGGAGCGGCCGGTTTGGGTTGGCCCAATGGTATCCATGCGCCTTACAAATGCAAATTCGTTTTTATTGGGATAGAGGAAGGCAGATAATTATTGACACAATGAGACACCGAGTCAAGCAACAGGAAATACCTGACGTCAGATAACAGAAGTGATGATAATAATCTGTGTTTATCTTATAGAGCACCCCAGACGCCGGAGATGTCTCGGAGTGCTTGTGGCCGCAAGGCGCCTCGGCACCCGTCCCGCAAGCGGACGTCGGTCTGCCAGTAGGGGGCGATGGTTGCTTTGCATACTGTAATCGCCATCGAATACATCGCGGGTCATTTTCGCATTTGGAAAAATGTAGGTAGGGTAGAGCAGGGCTTAATTTGAGCCGAGTCTGCCTGGCTCGTAAAATATAACCACACCGTGGGCACACCACATCGAGTATGCCTCTCACTATGGTTGTGGCTTCTACTCACATGCCCACTGCAGTCTACCAGTGACCTAGACAATATCCCGTGAAAAATTGGGTTCTGGGGTAGAGACAGCATCAGACATAGGAATCATAATTTATATGTTGTACATGGGAGGCTTGGCGTATGTGGACGGTATAGGTCGAGTTTGTTAGCCAGGACCATGGCTGGGCCAATGAAGCTGGACACTGAGGCCTCAATATCAGCTTCCCAAAAACAAAAGTTGGTGGTAGCAGTGAGGGATGGATCTCCTGCATCAGTGTGCCAGGAAATATCCTGGTGCTGATTCTAATCCGGCAGTCTTGTCCGTCACGATGAATGGAAGATTGTGGAACGGCAGTGTGGGTTCACGTAGGAGTTGTCCCTGACGAATCCTCGACAGTATTTTGTGTCCGTCTGCTCGAGTCAAGTTATGCAGAATTTTAATGGAACCTACGCATCTGCTCTTTATGCCTGGTCAAGACCTCTGACACCCATTAAGAGGCCACGGCTTTGGATCATTCTTCATGCCTTTAGGGTCCTGGCCCCTTTGCTCATGATCATTAAGGCCCTTCATGATGCTGCGCAGACCCTGAAAAAAGCCACTAGGCTCGGAGCCATTTCACAATATTTTGACCGCATCGTTCAGGAGGCCATGGCTATGCCAAAATGACGCTGATCAATTCCTCGTTGATGCTGCTACATCTCTCTCTGATCCTCAATTTCCCAACCCCGTTTTGATGCTGAAACCCCAATTCAAGCTTTTGTCACTTTGCGTGGCCACTGCAACTCTCTCCTCTACAGCCTCCCTAAATCCCTTGCACCAAAACTTTAGATGATCCAATTACAGCCACTAGACTTCTGAATTCACCTGTAAACGATATCGTATCTAGTTCTCAAATCGCTGGCTCCAAATTTCGAACTGGAATCGGTTTCAAGATCATTCTTACTGTTTTTAAAATCCTAAATGGTACTGCTCTGGGCTATCAGTCTCCCCTCGTCTCACTCGACTCCCCTCTTAGTGCACTTCCCCCTGGCAGGCTTGGCCTCTTAGTGGAACCCAAATCAACCTCCAAGCTACGGGAGGTCGCTCCTTCTCCCTCTGCCATCTCAGCTGTGTACAATTCTCTCCCCTTGGTCATGTGCACCGCTGATTCCCTTCCCTCTTTAGGTCCAGACTTAAGATCTTGCAACTCTCCTCTACCATTGGCTACTTACAGCCTAATAACACTCTCCCACACGTCCCCCCACCACTTTAGACCCTGCCATCTCAATCATCAACCTCTCCCATTCTTTCTCTGGTTGCAGAAAAATTAAAGATATGTCGTTGTGCGACAGGGTGGCTCAGATGCAACACTTGTACCTCACAGCGAGACGACCTGGGTTCGATTCCCGGCTCGGCGTTGGATTACACACGGCAACATCGCCCCTCCTGAGAAAACTCGGAGACTTCTGTGAGGCTTTCCTTGGATAAACAAGCGGAAATTTTTAAATAAATTATAATTTACGAATCATCGTGCATCCCGGAACAATTGACGCGGGGTGACGGTGGTTGGGAACGGTTGTGCGGGGTAATGCCGCTGCTCAAACTGCCAAACTTGTGCTTTGCTTTGCAGTTGTTTTATTATGAGCATTTAGGGCTGCTTGCACTATTTATACAATCAATACATTAACATCATTATTATTATGATGTATATTGATGGCCTGGTGGTTCCTGCCAATCTGAGAATGGTACTAATGTCCCCAACATTGATCCGAGAGATTTTGCTTAAAAAAACACATAGGGGCCTTGCCATCACTCACACCAAAACAAAACAGCTGCGTGGTTACTTAGTGTAGTCGAACACTGAACGGTCAATCGACATGAAACCCCGGGTCTTCTGCACCACGATCATGCCCTCTGTTCTTTCTTGTCAATTGTGGGCCACTTACCAGGGACATGGGTAGCAACTTAGAAATATTAAGGCTGGCCTGACCCTGGTCCCTTGTGAGGCTACCAACGTTGGATTATCTGGGATCACTGATACTGGAAATAAAAAGACAAAATCCCAACAGCAAGCATGTGTTGGTTGAGTCATGCAGACCACATCCCCAGCCATGGCATGCCCAATTAGCTTTTGTTTGGCTGTATGGAGGGGGCTAAACGGGCATGACTTGAGCTAGAGAACAGATGGGCAGATGTGGTTCAGGATGACCAGGAGGGGAGTGGATTTGCAAGTGACTGGTACCAGCAGCGTCAGAATCGGCCTCTCTGTAGGAGGCTCATGAAAGATACTTCTGTGCGGCTGGAGACATCTGCCCTCCAGCAACAACAGGAGACAGATGAGCGTTGCTCACAACAAGGAGCAGGAGGTCGGGTGGCGAAACAGCAAGCTAGCACAGTGGGGAGCACAAGTCATGCATCTGCCAATTACTGTGGTCAGTTAACCCATATTACCTAGGTCTGTCCTGTGACCCCCTGGTTGTGAGCCTTTGTGGTTTCAAAGTGCACGCAGCCTATTGTTGGTGCAGTCCCATCGCGTGGCTGCCTTCCCGCTCGTCCGTGGTTCCCTACCCCTAGCCGAGTCATGTTTCTGCCTCTACGAGTGAGCAAATACTGTAGTGTGCAGCACGTTACACGTTTCAATTATTAGAATAATTTCCATGGTGAAATCATGACAAAAGACATTTTCATTGAATATGCGTGCACACGTGCACTTTTGTACGCGTAACTGTGCGTACGCTTGAGTCGCCCGCTCGTACTGATCAGCGTGGCGAAGTATGGTAGAAAATAACCCCCACAACCCATACAACATGGAGAGGACTTCATCTAGCAATGGACTGACCATGGCTGATGATGATTTGAGCCACCTTTTCAGCATTTCCAGATGGCTTCTGATTGAAAGTAGCGAGGGACAAGGCCACACCACTTGGCTACCTTCGCATAAATGTGCCCATTTATGAGCGTGCATTTGCACGCGCGTGTTGGCATGAAGCATGGCACGCGTGTTGTGTGTACGTACCTGCGTGTGAAACGCACAGGTGCGCGTGTGGCGTGTATTGTGTGGCGTGTATGTGGAAGAGGGCATTGCAGTAATTAGCACACTGCACTCCAAAATCCGGCCACCCCCCCCCCGTTCCATTTCCAGCCACAGACAAAATCAATGGCGAAAAAAGGAGCCAGTCCTGTGCCTTCCCTAGGTCAACTCGGCATTAAATGAGTACGTACCTGATGCAGTATGCAAACATCATCCGCGGAGACGGAAAGGCGACCGGGCGTGGTGCTGGTCACACCACCCCTTTAGTGTGCCGTCCTGACCTTAATAGGTGCTCACAAACAGCCTTCGCCCAACCGCCTGCTCAGGGCGACATTGGGGGTGTTTTCTATTCACGTGTGCACGCGAGCGTTCGACGTGTCTGTGCGCAAGTGTCTGTGCGCAAGTGTCTGTGCGCACGTGTCTGCTTAGATGTATGTGTGCGTGTGTGCGTGCACACAAGCGAGCGAATCCACACGCTTGCCATTTTGGCAGCAGCCCCATGAAGACACCAAGACCCATCCAACCACATCCTGTCAATCATCCCCAAGCTGATGATGGTCGCTACGAAAACGAGGCCCGGATGCACAGCACTGGATCAGGATTCGTCATTGAAACGGCCTCGATTAACCCTTTGGAACGCAAGCAATTACGCAGACTTTTCACATCCGTTGCCACCAAAAGTGGAATTGATGAAATGGAATTCTGTTTATTTGTTCGTAATGTCTGCATTCGTGCTTTTAAAATGTAAAAAAACAGGCTCTGTGAAATAATGCGCGTATATTTTTTAACGCTCGATTTCCACACTCAGAGAGGTTGCGCTCACTGCATGGTGCTCTCTCGCTGGGGTTATATTCAGCAGAAGGAGCTCTCTCTCTCTCGGTGCACACGGAGTCATTCTCCTCTACCCCAGCCGTGTAACGTTTCTGTCTTTGCCAGCCGTATTCTGACCTCACCTCGTCGATTTTCACCCTCGTTGATGATGCAAAAATTAAATGAGCCTACAGCACATCGTGTCTCAACCATTCCAATGCCCTGCTGCGGTCTAGCCTTGGGAACCCCAAGTGGCAGCTGTCCCTGTGCAGCACGAATAATACGCAGCACTGGCC
Source organism: Lampetra planeri (assembly GCF_965212315.1). Lineage (NCBI taxonomy): Eukaryota > Metazoa > Chordata > Hyperoartia > Petromyzontiformes > Petromyzontidae > Lampetra > Lampetra planeri. The sequence goes on along the minus strand of NC_136130.1, from coordinate 11,340,209 downwards.
TACCAATGGCCATTGGTCCACCGGTAGGTGGCGATGTTGCCTACGTGGATTTTTTTCCCCAAGTAAATAATTTGCGAGGAATTTATCGAATTTGGACCACGACACCGGCACACATGGCTCACACTTTTTCGAATCATGTCACGGAATCTTTTATCATTCCACTGTAAAGTGGACAGTGCTCAGTATTTGTGATTGTTAAAGCCGCGGTATTGGCCAGGGGCGGTGACCAGGGCTTGAACCACGAACTACAGCAAAGAGCGGCCAACACGCTACTGTCCCTACCTCTCTGCCGTGTCACCGCTGCGTTGCCTCCGGTTCACCGAGGTTAAAGGGGTTTGGGGCTGCGAGGGGCAGGAGGGGGTGAGAATGGTTGGGATGAGGCCTCTGGGTTTGTGGGGGGACAGGGCACGTTTTGTGCGGGGGAGAGGTGGGGGGGTTTGCACGGTGTGTGTGCACTTCACCAATAGTTCGGGCACCAGCGAAACTCCGCTCGTGGAAGCAGATCTAGAGCTCCTTTCAGGACGATCATATGCCCCCCCTAGCTTCTAATACAGTCAAGGTCCGGTGACTGCAATCTCTGCCTGCTATCGGCCCATGCCAGGCTTTCCTTAAGTGCGCTATTATACGCTTGTTTGTCGAATTTGGCAAAACTATAGTGAACAAGAACCCTGGGATGGGCAATGAGCTTATTCCTATTGGGACCTCATTCTTCTCGACCCTCTCTATGCAATGCTAAAATAACCGACTGCTTAAGTTGTGTGGCAACTGTTTTCCCATTGCACTCGCCACTAAATATATGATACAATTCCATCGGGGTCTGCCGGCCACTTATTTCACCATTTCGGTGGTGACACCACCCACTCCTGCTGCCCACGCAGGATACGGAGATCTCACTGCTGCTGCTGCTGCTTCGGCCTGTGGTAGGCTAACCCCTACGTCCAGCTCGTTAGTTCTTAGTCACTGATCTCCGCAAAGCTGCAAATCACTCTTCCCCCCCGTTGATCGATGCTTCTCAATGAATCTGAAGGACTGTGCGGTTCTGGATGAATCGGATCTTGTGAAAACCTTAAGGACGTGCCATCTCTCCCGAGTGTTCCCGGCTGCGGACATCCACCACAAATTCGAATGCGATATTCGTGGAAGGCCGCTTGCTATCGAGTCTCTTTACTCTATGGAATCACTTGGCGCCGTCCTTATTTATGTTAAGTTTCTCCATTTCCCCTGCCTGCTTCATGCTAATAACAGTCCCATGATGAGGCTGTCCCTCTTACGTCTCGCTTTCTCCCCTGTCAACGTAAACCAATGTGGTCTCCGGCAGGTTTTCAGCGGTCACAATCGAAACAATCAGACGGTAAGTAAAAGCACAGGCCCTGCTTGACCACGCCGCTGCTGACGGAAAGGCCTCCACTCGAGGCAGCTCTAGAAGGTATATTTGGCCTCATCTTCCACTGGCCAAATGTATTGGACATGGGGGAAGCACCCACATTTTGCCCCACAAAGCGTGATTTTCCGACAGACTGTGGAGTGCACATTCCCGCTGCTGGGTGGACAGGCGGAGTCGGGGTTGGGGATTTAAAACATTTGCCGCATCGGGAAATTGACTCGTACCGGGGACCTCTGGATTGTAAGTCCAGTGCGCTGACCGCAATACTCCCCTAGCATCACACTCTCTAGCTCGTCTACTCAAAGAGCCAGCCTACTACTCGTCCGTGTATATACACACACATCTATTCTGTTACATGACAGATTCCTAGACTCAATCTGTAACTTGTTACAGACAGCACAAGTGGGAATCTTTGCCAAGGCAGAACGATGCTGCAGAGGATGACTTGAGGGAACGATGCCCAACGGTGCATCTACTGGTCATCTCAGCCAACCCATGGCACCTGGGTCTGTCCCGTGACCTGTCAGCGAGCCATCGACAATTCACGTGGCCTCAAAGTGCATCTGGCCTGGCACAGGCGCCGTGGTGTGGCGAATGGCAGATATTGGTATTGGTATCGGTTAACGCGAAACGTTACGAACCCGGCGACCCGAGTTCGATTCCCGCTCACGGCCAACAACAGTGACGATTATTTGAACAGGTCCTGGGCCTCCCCTAGGTCGACTCAACCTCAAATGAGTACCCGGTGCAGTGGGTAAAAACTAGGGAGACAAAGGCGGCTGGGCGAGGTGCTGGCCACCAACCCCCTTGTGTGGCGTGCCGGCCTTCATAGGTGCGACTAGCTAACAGCACTTGCCCCAACAGTCTGTTAAGGCTATACGGGGTATCTTTGTCTTTTGGTGTCCGCAGTGTGGTTCTGTGAAGCGCCCATGAGGTGGGGCTCTGCCTCACCACGTTGAGCACAACGGAGACCTGTGGCCCAGGCATTCCATAAACATGAACTTACGAAAAATTGTGATAAAACCACATTTGGTGAGGCGGGGTGGGGGGGGTTGCACCGTGTGTGTACTCTACCAAAATTTACGGACGTTTAAAATTACCTGACATTGCCTAACGGTGCACAATTAACATCGCGGTAACAAAAGCGACTCGCAATGAAAACGTTCCCAATTATTCACAACCGCTGTAACTCAGGTTTCCACTCCGCAGATATATAAACTCTCTAATCCATTGCAGAGGTTTTCACCTGGTTAAATAAAGACACTGATTAGGAGCAGAGGGTCAAATAACCTCATATTTTATGTATATCTCAATTAAAATTAAAGTATTTTTTTTTACATTAATTATTTTCATCAATCCCGAGGAAGTGCTGTGAAATCGCAGTTAACGCAGTTGACAATAATTGTACATTCAATCATGTGCACAATTTTCGAATGTGGCTCTTGAAATGTGTGGCATTGCACAGAGGCGCGCTACTCTTGGCACCCACTTACAGCGGCCGGTAAGCTGCGGCAATTCCGCACAGACGGACACAACAACGTGACTGGGCAGCGTGGAGAATCAAAACTCTTCCGACTCGTCAAATGTGGCCGGCTACCCGCGGTATCACCCGGGAACCAACAAACATCTTACGGGTACACGGGTACAGCAGCAATGGCAGTGGGAAGGCGAGCGTCTTGTATTTCACGCCGCCCACCTTTGTGCATTGACCAACAACGCTTAAACGACAAGTAACGAAGTGCCAAGCTGCCAAAACGCATCTTCTGTCCCCGCCACACGCGCACACAAGTAAAGTTAACGATAAGGCGGCTGGGAGAAACAAACAAATAAGACAGAGTTCCGGGTTTTTTCGGCCGGCGCACAAAATTTGTGGAGGCGAAATCCGCCCCCCCCCCAAAAAAAAAAATCCACCTCTTCACCGTTTCAACATTGAGCCCTGTTGCCATGACAACCGGGATCCAAGTCGCTTTCCTCCCCTCCCCCCAGTGACCGCTCCCCCCCCCCACCACCAACATCACCACGGGGGCACGTGGGATGAATGCACAAGGAGGGACGGAAGAGTTGTGGGGGGGTGAGGAGGAGGAGGAGGTTGTGGTGGTGGGGGCGAGAATCCGGAGACCCGAGTTCCATTCCCGCTCACGGCCACCACCACCGACGCCGCCGCCGACGGTTATCTGAACCGGTGCCGGGCCTCCCATAGGTCGACTCAGCCTTAAATTAGTACCCGGCGCTGCCACGGGGGAGACAAAGGCGGTCGGGCCCTGGCGCTGGTCACCCACCTCCTCGTGTGCCGTGCTATGCCCTTCATCATAGGTGTTACTCGCGAACAGCACTTGCCCCAAAAGTCTGCTGAGGCTACACGGGGGATCTTTGGCGTTGGTTGGTGGCGGGGAGTGTGTGGGGGGGGGAAGATGGAGAGGGCTGAGGGGGGAGGCTGGCGGAATTGACAAACCCGGCGGACCAGTCCACAAAGTGAGCATCTCTCGGCTCAATTCTCTTAACCTGGCAGATGGCCACGTCACGGAGAGGCAAAATCCCCGTCTATATTACGTTTTGCTTTGAACATCCTCGAGAAACTGAAAGAGCCGTGCATAAATGCAACGCTCATTCTTTATCTCGCTGCTGCTGTTGTTTTTTTTTCCAGCGGGGTCCCCCCCCCCCCCACGACTTTACTGAACCCCTTTCCTTCCTGCACTTACAAACTCTCAAGGTGTCACGTTCGGACCCTGACAGTGGTGATCATTCATCGAGGATGCTAACGATTCTTCGATCGAGATCGATTCTTACGCTCAGGACACGTGCATTACCGCATATGTTTTAAGACTCGGTTACAGCATCTAGGATGTATGTATATGATATGCTAATGCCACTTTTTGGCAAATAGCCCAAACAAGACAGGACCAACAATTGATGATCGTCAACCGTGACAATTGCCAGGGGCTGAGGGGAGGGGTGCAACACCAGATGCCCGTTATTTCATTATTTGTACGGACTATCCCGCAGCCTCTGAATCATGAGAGGGTTCAGGCAGCCCATCACAATTCTCGGGTAGGTGAAGTGAGCACCACGTGGCTTGAAGTGCCACTCTTTGGCAATTCAGCAGCAGTTGCTAAATACAGAACCTGGTCCCGCGACAGGATAACGGAATCGTCACTGCCCCAGTGCTGGAATGCAGCGTGGGCCACTCCGAACATCGGTGGGATTCGTTCTCCGCTGGCGCGCGTTAGGGTCGTGCCGCGGAGATGTTCGGTACGACGTTCCGCTCCACGTGGCCGGGCGATTCTTGCGGAATCGAACTGGGCAGATCGCGAGCCCCGTTCCCTCCGTGACACAAAGTTTGGCGGCCTCGGCTCAAACATCGGCCGGCCTGCATCAGACACCGCAACGCGATATAATCGAGGGAGCATTGACCTGCTCCATTCAGTTCCTTAAAGAAGCTCCCGGCGCGTGGAGTGAAACGTCAGACATCGTGCTGAACAACATCTGGTTCAACCCGAAAACACTTTGGAGAACTTTGCAGCACAACCGTGACAAGCTACAGAGACATGTCGGTAGAACTTGTGCTCTCAGCCTGGCCTTACTTAGCAAGGGTTGATGCCAGGTGGGTTGACACAGCTGAGGTACAAAATAAAACCACAGAGTATTTCATGGGAAAAATTGTATCTCACAATACCAGAGGAGGAGGGTCAAACTGCGTGTAAGCGTAGGTGAATGTATGTTGTTGAACTTATTTCGCACCGTACGTAGCCAACCGTGCTAATCGGAGGTGTGGTGAAAGAACAACAAACTAAACACAATGTTTTCGATGTCTCGAGTTCACGTATTTTCGCAACTGCAAAAAACCAGGACCGTGAATGTCCCAGAAATACGTAAGACAATGCCAATCAAAAATTAAATGTAGTTTTGATTGGCATTGTGAAGTTTCCTAGATGTGAGGTCACTTAAAAGGTGCTGCCTAAAAGTGCCCTAATGAGATACTACTTTGGTGTTCCGAAGTTATTAAAATATCTCCAAACCACGGACGTCCAGGCTACGTAACCCAAGAGGACCTCCACTGGCCTTGTTCAGTGGCCTCTACAATCGCCAACCAACACCGTCCCCTTTCTTTGTGTCCCAACTAACACCGTTCCCTTCGTGTGTTGCAAGCCTCGTTGAAACTTTCCTGTATCCATGCCACAAGCCACCTCACCCTTCTTTTGAACACCGTCAAAAAGAAAAGAAAAAACTGAATTTGACACAATAAAAAAATTACAGCCTGACGAATAAAAGTTTTCTCATCGTGCTCGTTATCTGCTGTGAAAATGGATCAAAAACTTTTCACACAATGACCAGAAAGTCGAACAAAAGCTACAAAAAAAAGTGTGCAAAGAAGCTTACAGAGACAAGGCTTGCTTGGAATTATCCTCGATCAAGGGATGCAAATCGGAAATTGTGGTGACAGTTAAGGAAAGGAATGTTCCACTTATTTTATTTACAAATGCCCACGAATAACAGGAGGCACCCACAACAGCACTTACACCGTGGTCTAAAAACACGAACACTCAGAGGCAGCTGGCAACTTCATAATCATAAATACAAAATCATCCGTAACAATCCATCATGGATAATCCTACCGCACCTGCAGCGATCACTTCTAGGTCTCTCCTGATGTCCTCCTGGGGCAAGCGGACCTCAACATTAGCATTTAGCTCCTGGACATAATGCCACACACGTGGGAAATTACTCCGGGTATCCGTAAGCAAAAACTCCTCATAACTACGGACACACGCGAATTATAAGAAGAGAATTTGACCCGCTGACAATAGGAGTTTTTCGCAGGTAGATTCAGGCCCTGGAACAACACGGGAAATACAGGTAAGAAACCCTTTGGACAATGATGATCTGCGCCGTTATTGAAACGTGGAACTGTGCTGTATTCGATGCAGAACCATTGTCTAATTTGGACATCTTAACTAGGAAAGTACATATGTATGCATGTTTGTTGCACAGCCAACCGTGCTAATAGGAGGTGCGGGGAGGGTACCACAAACTGAACAACTAAACTATACATACATTCAATACAATGTGAATAGCTGTGCATGCCACTTTTAACAGCTCATTGATTATTTGCTATCGACGACTGAGCTTTAGCTGATTACACAGACGTTAGTTGCAGCTCTACTGAAAATTCAATCACATCACACGGAGGCTTGCTTCACATTTTCCAAAACACCATTTGCAAAAGGTGTTTTTCTAAAGTGCACTGCAGTTACAGTTGCCATCGCTGAGGTGCAAAAGACCAGGATAAATAATCGGAGTACGAATATCCCACGACACAGGACTGAAGACTTTTCTGAAAAAATCAGAGTGACTTACTCTTTACAGCGGAAGGCAAGTATAAGCTACACAGAGTGTAAGACGGACCCTTGAAGGAGACTGGGGAAGATCCTTAACTTCCCTTTGGGAATGTTTGGGAATGGAACAACAGTCATTCCGCAATTCGAGTATACGTCGTGGTGATTTCCACGAGACCAACTCATTGATGATCAATTCACCTTCGCGGGACCGTGCGTAGTTGGCAGCACGTCGAGCGAGCGTTGCGTGCAAACGTGAAAAACACATCGCAGCGCCTGTAAAGTGCATCGACGATGCATCACCGGCTCGCATGGATTTTCTTTGTGCTCATTCACTTATTTGTTTATTTACTGCAAACTCATCCACTTAAAAGCTTGATTATTCGTGTTAATGGGATGGCGGCGAAAGGGCGGGCTCAACTGGCCTCGTCTTGCATCGACTGGCTTCTAAGATCTCGACAAATCCAAGCGCTCGTTTGCACACACAAAACGAGCTGGGAGGAGACCAGCTGGGCTTTGGCCACTTCGCCGCCACTTTCACTGCAGCCAGTTACGATCGAGTTCCTCGATGGATCAACTCAGCTTCACAGGATTCACATCGACACGGACCGTTGCTGAGGGCCCGTCGACAAAGTCGAACGTTCCACGCCGATTTAACAAAACCGCTTGCCCGCGTGTTGTTTTCCGGGTCGCATCGTGTTGTTCGGCCCGATGTCCGACGTTTCACTCCACGCCGTTGGGGAGCTTATTCAGGAACTAGCACTTTGAACGCCGTGCCGACCAGGATGAGGCACGACCGGAAAACACACCGGAGAGCCATGCAGCACAACCGCTTCTAGATGAACACAAATCTCAACGAAGGCTTCCCACACGAGGTCGGTCGTGAGGGGGTTGTTTGACCATACCTCCCCACTCCGGTTAGTACAGGTGGGTCAAGGAAGTGAGGCTCAGGATGAGTTCAAATGTCACTCTCCACTACGGACGGGTGACCGTGGATGGGAATCGAACTCGGGCGGCCGGGTTCACGGTGCAACGGCTTCCCCACCGTGTCACCAAATCCACACCCTGACTGGGTAACATGACAGGTGGCCGTGTGCCCCGACTTTCGACACGCTCGGCTACGTCGTTCTCTTCGCCAAGAGGCAGTGCTCACCATGACGGAGAGTGCACTGTTTTAATAGTCGTGTTTTAATAGTATGAATAACAGGCACGATTTATTGTTGAAACCTACAACAAAGCCTTCTCCCAATGGGCAGGCCGAGTGTCCGACCGGTCAAGCTGGATGTAACCGGACCCCATTGGACGAACGCTCCAAATGATTCACGGGCAGGCCACATCAGCAGATCCGAACTGATTGAATTTATTTCGTTATCTGACAGAACAAAAAAAAATCAGCTTGGATCGAACCATCCAGCCGAAGCAGCACTGTACTCGTGTTAAACACTGTACAACATGGTTGCTATAAATCTCAGTGCGACGTACATTACTCGGCGCATGCGGTAGAGGCGACCCACGGCTCGCAAACATCTCTGGCGAACCTCTCTCATCTGCATTGCCACCCTGCCCCAACCAACCCCACCACCTTCCATTCCTCCTGCCCTCTCCTCCTCATCCTCCTCTCTCCCCACCCCCTTCTCACCCACGCACCCCCTTCTTGCCCTCGACGGACGAGCATCCATCAATAATTCACGGAGAGCACATCCCACAGCAGGTTTCGTCAGCACGCGGCCATCCAGTCTGCATCCAAACAAATCGAGCGCAGGTGCGATCTGCAATCCAGAATGGCGCAACGCATCCGCTGAGGAGGAAGAGGACGCAGAGTCATCGTCGTTGCGTGAAGACGGCGCTCCCTTCTCCCCTCGTTTGAGAGCAAATCATTCCGCTGCTCTCCCACCGTGCGCGCTTGCTCTGGCTGAAACGCGCTCCCCTATGCATATACATGCCCTCTATTGGGCTCACACAGTAGTGTGGGTCTTCCCACAATGCTGTGTGGAATGCGTAATAGGTTGTATAACGCTTGTTGACCAGCGAGGTGAAGTATGGTCAAATCAACCCCCCTCCCACCAACACCAATGTGGCATGGAGAGGTCCTCGTCAAAGCAGTGGACTGGCAAAGCGCTGACCTGATGGTGGGAATTCTAATCAGCTGTCAAGGATGTTTGCTGGCTTTCATCCCTTTCAATCATCATCGGCCATGGTCAATCCGCTGCTGGATAGAGAACTCCCCAAGCCGCAACCACCGCATGTTTTTCACGATCCTGCGATGCAATGTAGCACCTCCACGCGAACTGATTTCATCACTCCATCTCCTCGGGGAGACATTCTCCCGGATGCGTTCCTTTCCTAGGCTGCCACTCCATCACTCTGCTAGACAAACCCCTCTGGGCTGTTGCGATTCCTCTTTTTAAGGCGGACCCCACAGTTTGCGAGGAGTTCTCTCCCACAACCTTAGCCGCAGTCGGGTAGCAGGGCTATAATGCGATAATGATCCCCACTTAAGGTAAATGTGACCCGCTGTAGAGATGTACAGCCATGGAAATGCCCTCTCCCATTTAATTCCACCGCGGTTGGTGACATTTCCTTCGACGGCGGCCGATAAGAGATGGTCGCTGTCTCTGGGCTCCACTTCCTTTGTGCCACCCGAGCCACAATTGGCTGCCGCTTCACGTGTCCATCCCTGAAAAGTCGCCCGTGCGAACCTTGCGGCGCGTTGAACGTGAGCGTGACATCCCCGCGACGCCGCTTGCTTGAGTCTCAAGGTGCCAAATGTGTTCCGTCGCACGCGTTGATTGGTGCCGTGCGAAGGCACCGCGAGTGGCAGCACGACGGAGGCCAAACCGTGACTCACGAGCCGCATGAGAACTCCCGGGCAGTTCCACTGCGGTTCGACAGAGAGACGCAGCTAACATTTTTCACCTTTCCTTACAACTTTTATTTCAAAACGTAAAAAAAACGCTGGAAGTGGAGCCAAAATTTATTACCCCGGGGGCATTTCCACAGACCTCCAAATTCAGAACTGACCACAGCCAATCAGCGCGAGCGAGCCGGCCACGTGTGACCACCCTATGTAACCACCCTGCATGTGCCTTTTGACTCCCGGCCACGTGAAGGTTTTGCTTTGCGGCTTGTACGGTCAGGAAGTTTGGCCATCCCTGGTATCATGGCATCACCTCCTCATTCGTAGGAAACCTGCACTGCTGACCTTGCGACGCGCCGTGAGTGCCGCCCCACAACCACGCTGCTCGTACAGCCGTGTCAATAACCAATCTCAAGTGGAGGATAAGGCCACGCGGTGCCTATCGCTTGTGCTACGCGGCCCCCCTCTAGAGTTGTGGCTGTTGGGGCACGCTTCGTGCACGGTGGGATTTTAAACTGGAAATCATGAAAATGGTCATTCACGTGGATAAAACACGTGGCTATACCCATCTGGTGTAGTGGCAGCTGGATTGCACGGAAGAAAAGCCAGTGTGAGAGATTACGAAAGATCTACGCGGATTCACGTTCACGCTGTCGCGCGTGCAGTTACGCTCGTTTACATCCCTTGCTCAATCCGATGCCTCCAGACGCCACGTCGACCAGTGGGATTTCTGAGCGTGCTTTACCCCGCAGGTCAGTTAGCGTACAATATGCACACGAAAAGTCACGCACAGAACGGCAGTTGTAATGGAGTGAATGGGTGAATAAATGGCGCGAATAATGTCTATGGCTCCAGTGGGCTCGCTCTACCCAGTGTTTTGAGGTCATCGACTTCAATTAACTGACTTTTTTTTATATCCTGACCTCATCTTCATGGTCAAAAACAGAAGAATGCTACGCTCATTGACTACATTTCAAAACTCACAAGGTATTGAAAAACCGACGGTCTGATGTTGTTGTGAGGTCATCTGCAAGACGAACGTCCGATAGATGGTGCTGTGGTGTGTGACTGCAGGGTTTCTGTCACGCAACTGCGCGGGTTTTTCACGGCCGTGCCGTACGGCTCTCCGGTGTGTGTCTAGGTCGCACCGCGCGTTATTTGGCATGATGTCCGACGTTTCGCTCTATGGCCCGAAGAGCGTGCGATTAACGCCTCGCGTGCTGGAGGCTTCTTCAGTTCTGATCCCAAAGCAAGCCCCCACCCCCCCCCCCCCCGTCGCAGAACGAAACGTCGGAACATCAAGCGGAACGCAACTCTCCGTGACGCGGAAGCGCGCCACGGAGGCGCGATCTCACACAACGCACCGCACGGCATCGCTGCGCATCTTGCGTGGACCGTGCGCTTGCACGTTTCATGTAAGGGCTGTTCAGGAATACTTCAACACATTTTATTTTTAACATATAAATTAGCACGTGGCATGCTGAAACAAGCCTACGCCGCCACACTTGCCCCGCTGTCGAGCGCACCGAGTGTGTTCGGCTGCTTTTGCACAGAACGGACTCCGAGAGATGACCTCAAGAACAACGAAGAAAGTGTGCGTGCAGAAGACGCCGCAACATAAAAACTATGATGATGAAGATGATGATGATGATCACATTTTTAAACCGTGAGGGACTGGGGGTGTCGTAAAATTGTTTACGATTGCGCAAATGGCGAACCAGGTGTTCTCTGCTTACGTTTCAAAAACGTTAGCATGACCCACTTTGCTGGCATTGCGAAAAGGGGTGCAGCTACGCTTTGCAAGTCGGGGAGTGTATCATTAGTGAACGGTTCCCAGTGCTTTGTGGGTAGATTACTGATGGGATCTACTAAGTTTTCTCCCTACTTTGTCACGGATAAGAGGAGTTATGTCCTACTCAACTACAATATACTACATCCACTGACTCAGTGTTTAAAGGTTAATCATCAGTACAACGCTTCATAAATGCAAAACTTAGAGACATAACACAGTGCGACTGTGGACATGCAACCCAAAGAATGGACCACTGCGAAGTGTCGAACACTCGCTGGCAGGAGATCACGGAACAGACCCAGGTATCGTGAGTTGACCGACTGACTGGCTGACCGAGAACATACCGTCAGAAATGTTACTACTTCCAACAGCACGTTTACACGCAGACACGCAGACACGCGGAATCACTGGCTACACGCGTAGGGCCTGACATGAGGCCGCAGTCGCAGCCCCCAGCCAGCAGCCGTTCGGAGCCTGGCGACGGAACATTAACGGAGGCTGGCGACCAAACATTAACGGAGGCTGGCCAGTGTGGCGTGACGTGACGCTGTCAGCCCAATGGCCAACGACAGCACACAAACGTGGGTCGAAAACTGTTCGTCTCCAGGTGGCGAATGCTGTAATGTACACACCTTTGTCCGAGTTGGGCTTGATTCCAATAAGATCGACTTGGATCAATTTTGGGTGGAAACGGGAAACCTATCCAAAGGGTTAGTGATAGTAAAAATAACACGTTTTGTTTAATTCTCCCTCTCTCTCCCTCTCTCTCGTTATGAGAGGAATAACATAGTTCTAGTTGGGCCAACTGGCCTTGCGTCACAGAGTTACGAGTAGATAACGAGGGGAGATATGTTTTTGTTTTACCAAAAAAGGCTGACTGGAGAGAATTAAACGAGCGGAAAACATTTCTTGTCTTCATGAGGAGCAGCTAAGTGGTTTTGAGAATGTAAACATCTCGAAACAAATGTTGTTGGGCTTAAAAGGCTAAAAATAAAGCGGGCTGTGTTCAGGGCAAGGGTCATTGTCTGAAACGTCGCCAATTGTGATTTGTTTTCCTTTCAAAGCCACATTGTTGTTATTGATGAATGTGTCGAGTTTGCCGTTGCTTGCGCACCACTGCCAACGCAGCTATCGCCAAATAGTTTGTTCACTTCCGGGCTTACGCTGTGCATGCGATGCGGATAGTTTACAAAAATATATATCCATAAATAAATGTCTATGTAAATACATTCAAACGGGATGCTGCCGTGGCGTGATGGTCAGCACACTGAACTCGGTCGCCGGTTCAAATTGATCTCCTGGCGTAGCAGGTAAGACACGAACGGTGCGGGTTTGTTAAAGGACCCCACACCTCTGTTCAGCCAGCAATATATATATTATTTGACCCCCCACTCCCTTAATTAACATCTGTGAAATAAAAGCTTCATAGCTCAACAGATTCCTCCTGTCTAAATAAATATTCCGATTTTTTTACATAAAAAATTCTGATTATAAATGTATGCACCACCGGTAGCCGATTGGTAGGTAGCAAGTCGTGGGCTACAGTGTGGGCATGGAAGAGTAGGCCAAAACACCCTCTAGGGTAGCTCTATAGAGCTCCGCCGAGTGGAGGTCCTTATTGGCGTGAACAGCCACTTTTCACGACGGACACATTTCTAATTCACGGAGGCAACCATTTGTATTTAAACAACTACAATGTGCCTACACAAATTGCCGCATCGGCATTAATTGGTCACTTAGGTGCACGTGTTGGATTCCGCCGATGACATCATTACTTGCCTGTCTTGTGAGAGTGCTGAGAGCGCAGGTCTGGTCTGTGTACGCATTTCCCGGTGCAGAACTGCCACTCAAAACACGCCTCTTTATTGCCACTGAGGGGCCATGGCATGTCATCTGGGAGATGTCTTTTCCCACACAGGCACAAAAATGCGCACCATGTTACGCCAATTTAATTTCCCCGGCACAACGGTTTATATTACGTGATGCGAAAAAATTACTTCTTTTCAGATAACGGTTCTTCTGCTCAACTTGAGTCGGACATTGTTCACGTTGTCAACAAACGTTCACTTAATGTTGACATTCCCCGACCATCCCTTGCACAGTGCAACTCCATACCTACAGCGGAGAGATGCTGCCGGGGTTGTAATGGTGAGCAAACTGGACTTCTGATCCAGAGGTCACCGGTTCAACTTATCCTGTAGCGGCAGTTAAAACAATGTGATTTTTTTTCCTTCACTGTCCATCTAGCGGTATAAATGCAGCGAGTCAATGGGCAGGTCACATGAGGTGGAGGGTAAAGTGTGGTTATCCCAACCCCTTCCAAGACGTCAGAGCTAGCGTGGATGAGCACGGTTGGCTACGTACGGTGCGAAAGAAGTTCAACACACACACGTACATGAGCAGGCCAAAATTCCCTCAAAAGGGGCTCTCTAGTAGTGGAGGACCTTCTGCCAACATGGGTATGAGCAAGGAATTGCATGGTTGCACCTTTACCTCCTACTAGAGTATATACGGTATTCAGTGGGAGGAGGAGCTGTAGCCCAGAGGTTATAGAACTGCGGTGAAGGAAGTTCAACTGCGAGCCAAGGCAAACATCGGTAGCGAGTGATCTCTGAAGTGGTCCCTGGCCCTTCCCCGTTCACTCCCCTGTACTAGGGAAGTATGGTCAATCAACCCCGATGGTCAACATGGGATGAGGAGGCCTTCATCCAGCAGTGGATTGGTAAATGGCTATAAAATTATTATTACTCCACAGGTACATTCATAACCCCAAATCGGAATAATTCCATCCATACTGGGACAAGCGTCAGCCTCCGTTATAAAGACCTATCAATCAAACCCATTAAATAAAACCTCCTCTTTGTTAAGCTCCAATCAGTAGATCTTGTTATCTACAAGGGCTTGCGGATTCATTATTCCTGTTACACTGTTGCCATACAGATAGGATGAGTGGTGAAATACTTAATTGTGGCAGTGATATACAGGCCGCCACGCTACAGCCTGCGACTCTTCATGCGGCGTCTGTGCTACGCTACGCGTCAAGTGTATCACACAGGGCACCACCACGCTTTTTTGTATTACTATTTAGCACTATTTTTATTTTTACCAGGTAAGGCCCACTGAGCTACGTAGCTATTTTTAAGAAGCCACCTGGTCACAAATGATAGCTCAACGAAGTGGCTTATCAGGTGAAAATGTATTGCAGTCAAATACTCTAAACGTGTTTCTAATTGTGGAGAGAAAAACTGGAGGACCTGGAGAAAAATCCACGCAACCACGGGGAGATACAACACGCAAACTCAAAATATACAGCAGGCATCAGGGTAGTGATCTGACCCACGGCTTCCCATATACCAGGCGAAGTAGTTAACATCTCGTATTATTCTTTTGTTAAACCAGGAAAGCCTCAAACAATTATCAAGACAATTTTTTAGGAGGCTCCTGCCAAGTTTTCATGGTAGAGAAAGGATGTTAGTGTGCGTTGGCACAATGTCCGACGTTTCTCTCCCAGGAGGGGAACACGTGGATGAGAGAACAAATGAAAAACATTGGCAGATTGCATCGAAAACAAATTGATTATGGGTGTAATGATGCATCAATTCCTCGATTAAAATTAATTCTTACACTCAAGGCAAGTTCCTCAAATAGTGTGCTTGAGAATTAATTATTTACAGCTGATGCAAATTGTACACAAATTCTAATGTTGCTTTTGAGGTCAGTGCAGCAACTAACAATTGAAAAACAATACAAATGAGATCGCAAAAATGAAGCAAACCGATTTTTGAACGGAACCGCAACCTCGAATCGTGACAAATCGCCAAGCCACTGGGAGAGGTGATCGTTACGTTTCTACACCTCTTCTTTCTGACGGCACGGAGTTGATCGGCGATGTTTCTGTGTTTTTATCGAGGTTGGCGAGTGAGCGGGTGGACGCCTTCAGGAATCAGCCTCACGGTGAACGTTTTGAAATGCTGCCGGCGAATGATCGCAGCGGGCCGTGGCGTCACCGCGTGCTCCGTGGTTTGAGATTGGTGACGCCAGTCGCGCTGTGGACTATTCTCGATTGTCCATCGGTGAAGGGGCACTCGTTCCCATACTGTATTTCGCTTTCACACTCGGTGTTTCCACACAGATAATAAGCTAAGCGCTAAGAACTTCCCCAGGTCCACAATAACGCGGAACGGAGGAAGTTCCAGCATGTCCCTGCGTGATCGCATGTCAACGACGCCTGGATGTGAAGTGAACCCACAGTTGAAATAGTAAAAAAAAAGAAAATCTCCACCCCTTTTGGCAGAACGATGCCGTTCACACAGCTGACACTGCTCATCTTCTCCTCGCAAGATAATTAATCGGGGCGGTGACGCGGCCTAGCGAAAGCTCGTTCGCCTCTTGCTGCAGAGGTCCGCGGTTCGAATCTGCGAGGCCGCCTGCTTAATAGCGCGGCTGCACTAACCACGCAACATGCGCCGCCGACTTCACGGTGGACGCTGGAATAAGATCTCTAGACGTCATTCGCAACGAGTCGGGTATTGCGTGCCGACATCATGGTCCAGATTTGCCCCAATCGAAATGTTACACAACACATTACTCAACGGGTGCATGTCGCGTTGCAACATCACCACCCTACTGTGAAACTACTGCAGGCGATGCCTGTGAAACACAACGGCACCTTCGCGATAGCCTTGCACGATAAGAACGATAGCGTCAATACCAACTCTAGTCAACTATAATGAATAATTATTATCTCACACGTCTCCTATGCATCTCTGAAACAGAGATGATGAGAAGGAATCCCTCTTCTTTCTTGTGTGTGTCCCTCACCTCCACCCTCCCATTTCACAATCTTCCCCGATGTCACCATCCCCCATGTAAAGCGTGTGGAGATGTGGTAGCATTAGTACGCTGTACAGATTGGCGTTGTTGTTGTTGTTGCTCTTCCTTGTGTATAGTATCACGCGTGCCATGCTTCACACCTCAAACATGCCGTGTGTGTGTGTGTAAGACACAACGAGGACATCAAGTCTGAAAGCTCGTGGAGCGCGCGCCAAAGTTAAACACCACTCAGGAATCATCTCTTAAACACAGAAGTAGCTCTGCACACACCGATTACAGCTACTCCACAGCGTTCGAGCCACAGCCAATTAAAGTGGAAATTGTGTGAAGGGCCTTTTAGTCTCAAGTATTCGTTCTGAAATCTCAAATCCTGAGAAGGATGCTTTTTCCCCTCCATGTGAAGCTGGGTCACTAGTGGATACTAAGAAATGTGAAAGCATCATTTGCCCGTTTGAACCTACAATCCTGGGGCTTAATTTTTCGACGTAGCCGTCCATGGTTGAGCAGCACCAGAATATATTTCCCCACCTATCCACGCACCCACCAATGCTGGTGATGTGGGGTGGGGGGGGCGACAACTTGGAGGTGTCCAGGGGGTTGGTTTTGAAGGTACTCCAGAACATATTCCGCGGGCAATGAAACCCTGCTGAGCCCTAGCAAGGCCATACTTTGGCATTAACACTGAATCCGATATGCGAGCGAGCACACACACACATACAAATACACGCATACATCAACAACCACAACCGCCTTTCGCCACTAAGTGGTGGTGACGTCACCACGACGCTTGTGCCAGGCCATGTGCACCTTGAGGCCACGTGAAGTGTCGAACGCCCGCATACACACACACACACGTACCCATACTGCACACCACTCGCAATGCTGGATGGATTCACCACGTATAGGGAGGACATGTTCATCTTATAACACAGGTAAGCCACCTTTATGTCTGGAAAGCGTCAATTAAAAATGTTCCGCTGTTGCGTACACGTTTATCGGGTCACGGGAGATTACACCAGGTAGAGCAGTCCCCTGATTTCAACATAAACCGGGAAGTCCTATCCACAACCCTATTATCCGTGACTCCAATGCAGGTGTTCAAGTCAAAGGTCCAGACACAGGATGCTTCCGCCAAACACAAGTGTGTGAAGATGAATGCTTACGGACTTTGCTATTTTTATAACAAATACCCTTTCTTTATTTTGGTTGAATACATGTATTGCCAATTTTTTATTGTTTACATATATTGAACTCTGGGCTCTGTCAGTTGTGTAAAGCCAATGGACAATTGCACTTTGTTATCCACTTTTATGAAACAGCCATGAATTATCAATGACAATGGGAGACGAAAACTTATGCAAAAGCAAATAATCAAAAGTAATGATGTTGCATTAACCGGGAAACACAAAGCAGCCTTTACCGTAGCCGTTTCTCAGGTGGATATTTATGTGTTCATTGTAATGCGAGTTGAGGAAAATATTTAATTTGACAAAGTATTTTCCAAAAGAGGCCTACAGAGGTCACAGAGTTAAGGCAGCGGAAATAATTACCCAGTTCAACAAAACAATCTTAAGCTATAAATGCACACGTATGAAGCAGCTGCTGGTAAAACATGAGCATGTTTGTAAAAAAAAAAAGCACAGAGAGTGATGGACAGTGTAACAATTCGGATCCAGTGATGGGAATCGCTCCCTGTGAGCCGCAAATCGCACGATTGGAGATGGATCTCAGTGACGTTTCCTGTCCCAAGTCGAAGAATACCATTTGGTGGTCCAGGTCTCCAGTGAAGAGGTATGAGTCATGATGAGGCACCGTCAGTTTATCCAAATCGGTTTATTAAGGAAAACACCAAACTAAATCGCCCACCTACTGTGCAACTGCGGCACAAAGCGCCTTCATGATAGCTAGCCTTGCACGATAAGAATGATGCCAATCCTAAATGTAATAATGATTAGATTCGGTTTTTTATCTTTGACTGGTTATATAGCCCCAGGACACAAACAAAACCATTTCTGGGAAGAGGAGTGGTTTCGGTTACTCACGTAATCGTGAAAGGCCTTGGCTTCACTCGAGTGGTCACACGTTTCGCGTCTCTCCGGGGCAGCGCAGTACAGGTCCCAGAAAACACTGGGGAAGAGGGTGCCATGGTGGGGAGCACACAAACACACACGAGTCCGAATGGTAAAGGTGCAGTCCTGAAAAATTACTTTCTTGAATAAAGCTTGTGGAATTATACAGCTTTTATCAATGATAACAAAATAAATTTTATTTCTGAGAACTGCAATATGCAACCGGAAGATCGTATCTCTGAGATCTAGATTTTCTCTCGCCAGCTCGTGACCTGTCCCGCTAAGATGGGTCACTATCTCGACGTTTAGAACTATACTATGAGACCTCCTTTACCAGTGGCAAAATATAGTGATAGGTTTTTACCCTTTCAACTGGTACAAAAACTGACACCTTTATACAAGGCATCATGTTTGCAATAACCACAACACAAGCAGTCAAAATGCAAACAAAAAGAAACAACTCTGATAATGATAATAATATGCACTGTCCTTGAAGTTGATTGGTCCACACCCAAGACAGCTTTTGGCGTCACCTGGTCCAACACCAATGGAGACTAGGCTCTAAGAAAAGCTGTCTCGGGTGTGGACCAATCAACTTCAAGGACAGTGCATATTATTATCAGAGTTGTTTCTTTTTGTTTGCATTTTGAGTGCTTGTGTTGTGGTTATTGCAAACATGATGCCTTGTATAAAGGTGTCAGTTTTTGTACCAGTTGAAAGGGTAAAAACCTATCACTATGTTTGGAACTATGTTTGGGGCCTCGGATGCTTTCATTTTTTTCAAATGTTGACCCAGCTTGGTTTGCTAAATCACCGTGTACTGAAGGTGTTTTTGCTTCGTACACAATGGCTCCAACTCTTTTTTTTTCGAGTTCAGGTTGGCATCGAGCTCTCGTGTCATGGGCTCCTACCGCAATACCTCTGCCCCTAAAGTGTAAACACTGGAAGAATTGTCCGATAACACCTTAATATATGGAGAACTGCAGAGCTTGGGCAATTGTTGGCACCGGTTCACCGCGTGGCCACTGCCGTCTTCACCGCTTCGCTGCGGTTCCTTCTCACGCCTCAGCGTCATTCTCTCACTCAAAAGCGAGTGAATCCCGCGCAGCGGCGTGTTACACATTTAAATTATTATATTATCAGCGTTGTGTCTGAGGACCACTTCCCGTGAGTCAAAGTTTCAGGGTCAGGAACAAATTGAAAAAAAAAGGCGATATCAGAGCGTGACCAAAATGTTGGACATCATGAATCCGTGTTCTAAACACCTGAGGGACTAACATCGGCTGAAATAAGGAAGGATTCAATTTGTGAGCTCGCCTTACGGGCTTCCGAGATGTGTGTGAAATCTACCTCTGAGGGAAACACAGTTTACCGTGCGTCAACCGGGTGCTGCTCTGAGGTAAACAACTTGAGTTGACCTCTGAGGTCCATGAGGGAGGTTAGATACCGTGAACGCCCATCCACGGACGAGGACTGACTTACGTTCCATTCTCCCAAAGTATTTCATCGTCATTTTGAATCACAGTCGCTGAGCACAGGGTCCAAAGGCCCAAGTGTCAAGCGGGCAGCAAAATAGAATCATAATCTTTTATCATCCTCGAGGAGGAATCCGAAGAGCCATGAAGCTCTTTTTCACAGATGTCCAGTCGGGGTGGGTCATGAAGCTACAACAACAAAGACTAGGAAAACCAATACGAGAGCAAAGTAGAGGAAAAGTTAGCAAATTACTAAAATAAATAACACACAGAAATACCAATTGCACAATTACACCAATTCCTGCCGATTTTTCAACACTCTTATCAAAGTTGTCATAGAAAAGAGTGAAGACGTTGATTAGGTTGAAACAGCTGATAGGATGTTGGGAAAAAGAGGCAACGAGACGGAGCTTCAAAGTGAGGCGGTGTGTGGGAAGTAGCAGGCAGAGAAAAGTCGCAGTGTGGTGTGTGGGTGAGTGTGGGTGAGTGTAGTGAGTGATTGTGGTGAGCGGGTGAGTGTAGTGAGTGAGTGTGGTGTGTGCGTGAGTGTGGGTGAGTGTGGGTGAGTGTAGTGAGTGAGTGTGGTGAGTGGATGAGTGTAGTGAGTGAGTGAGCGGGTGAGCGGGTGAGTACGGTGAGTCTGTTGTTGTGACCTGCAGTGTAGTGTGTAGGTGAGTGTGGTGAGTGGGTGAGTGGTTGAGTGTGGTAAGTGGGTGAGTGTGTGAATGAGTGAGTGCGCGTGGCGAGTGTGGCGAGTGTGGTGAGTGGGTGAGTGTGTGATTGAGCGTGGTGAGTGGGTGAGTGTGTGAATGAGTGAGTGTGGGGAGTGTGTGAATGAGTGAGTGTGGGGAGCGGTAGTGTAGCGGTCAGCGCGCTGCGCTATGAACCTGGCGACCCGGGTTCGATTCCCGCTCACGGCCAACACCAGTGACGATTATCTGAACCGGTCGTGGGCCTCCCCTAGGTCGACTCAGCCTGAAATGAGTACCTGGTGCGGTGTGTAAACATCGCCACTGGGGAGACAAAGGCGGTCGGGCGTGGTGCTGGCCACCCACCCCCCGTGTACCGTTCCGGCCTTCATAGGTGCTCGCTAACAGCACTTGCCCCTACAGTCTGTTAAGGCTATACGGGGATCTTTATCTTTATCTTCGTGGTGAGTGTGGCGAGTATGGTGAGTGTGTTGAGTGTGTTGAGTGTAGTGAGTGAGTGTGGATGAGTGTGGAGAGTGTGGTGAGTGTGTGAGATGAGATGAAACGAGTGAGTGTGGCAGAGAGCGTGTGCATCATCACCACGTGTGGAAGTCTGGGCTAAGACACCGCCCAGAGGGCGCTCTCCAGAACTGCCTCTCATCTCATAGTGGACGCGCTTCCGAAGGCAGTGGCGTGATCCAGCTATTGCAGGGCTGCACCTTTACCAAGCAAACTTTACATCTAATGTGGCAAATCCACCTCACGGGGTCCATGATTATTGAAAAAAGAGTTTGGAAGTGTCATTAATCTCCACACTGCACTACGAACTCGGCGTCCTGAGTTCAATTCCCGGCCGCGGCTAACATCAGTGTTAATTGAACCGATCTTGGGCACCCAGCTTCGCAAACCCGCACTGGCCGGCGTGACGACGCGTGGAGAGTTTTATTATATATTTTTGAAGGAGGCATACATTGTTAGCCATGCTCTCGATTTTCCAAACAACTTCGAACAAACCGCACTTTATTCGAACAAAGGAGCCGAATGTGAAACCTGGTAATAGACAGCAAGACTTTCAGATAAGCGGATTACAGCTAAGAGCTGGACTGCATGTTACATTGTGTCCCTGCCTACACACTTTGGTCAGTTGATGGAGATTCTCATAAGCTGGAAACGATGTTAGCTTTGAAAAAAATCTCCACTTCAGCAAAGCAAATACTATTTTAGGCCCGATCTATCTTCCAGCAGCATCATTCCAGTTATTGTATTTTGCCTGTCTGCAGCCGTGCGAGCCCGCAAGGTGGTGTCGAGCTTAATACGAGAAGCCTCCCCATCGGCAATAAATCAAGAACTTCTTATGACGCTGTCCGGTAACAGCGGTGGTCACTTACCACCACCATGAGTGCAGGAAGCCAGGAGGCTCCCCCAGAGTTATATTTTTTTCCCACCGTATCTGCACACACACACAAATAAGCACAGACACGCACACAGCGTTACAGTAAATCAGAGTTCATAACAGCGTCCGGCTGTAGGGCACACCCAGGCTCTGCGCGTATCAACTAGGAATGAGTCTTGGACGCAAACGTTTCGGATTTTGGATTTGTTTTGATTTTCAGATAGTTTACGTTGCCGTATTTTGGCGAGTGCACGCGCATAAATGTATTAACGTCTCCGCCGACCCCATGTTGACACCATTATTGGCAGGAACGTGCGGACGCGGTGTCACTTTAACGGCAGTTTGCGTAGAACAATAAAAATAATTAAATGGAACCATCCTGAAATTTCATGTCTAAGGCATCAGAATTTTCGGATTCATCTGAAAATCGGCAGCTCATCCCTGAGTATCGACATTGCAGAACGTCAGCAAACAGACGGGCGCATAGCAACGTGGAACATCGGGGTATGTAATATCATCTGGGTATATAATGCCATTAGGGAATGAAGCAGTGAATCACCGAAAATGAACACACACAACAGTACATAATTGGACATCGGGGTACAAAACAGCACATTTTTGAATTGCTAGTTCATAAAACGATATCAGGGAACGTATAGGCACATCACGTAATG
The DNA here is from genome assembly GCF_965212315.1 of Lampetra planeri. NCBI lineage: Eukaryota > Metazoa > Chordata > Hyperoartia > Petromyzontiformes > Petromyzontidae > Lampetra > Lampetra planeri. The sequence goes on along the minus strand of NC_136130.1, from coordinate 11,317,710 downwards.
GGGAGCATAACAGTGCATCGTTAAACGCCGGAGTACTTAATAGTGGATACTGGAACAACAGGCTGCAAAATAACAATGGTTTAAATGTATGTAACAGCATAAAGGGCCAGATAAGATACCGGTACCCGAATACACAGACACAAGGATTTATATTATCACAATCGTAAGGGTGCATAATAGCGCAGCACATGCAGTGTATACATAATATTGAGGATTTTAATAAATAAATAAAACACATCCGGGCTGCCAATGTGCATATAATGGTGCATATAATGGCAGATGCGAATAAAACACGATGACCAATTATTTCAAGAAGACTTATTTAGTTTCTTCTGACGTCTCCTATGACACCACGTGCCACCACAGCGAAGGCCACAGCACACCCTCTCACACCGGGGCCCGTGGCCATGCTCTCGCCTTAGCGTGGTTGCAATGCGCTGGAGCAATCCACGGTTCAAACCCAAAGGGCCGCCCTGGTTAACACTGCAGGTGTATTAACTCTAAATGCGCGCCGTTGTCTGCTTTAAAATTCTACAGGCTAATGTTTACAAATTTGGGGAACCAAAAATTTGGTGCCAATTTTTTTTCACACTTTAAAATGTTTTAACACAGGCCTACGAAGATTTGTATCTGAAGGTTCTGAGTGGTGCTGAATACATACATATGACATATTTTCGACAAATCAGGCCCTTTTTGGGAAGAGATGCAAATGTAGATATGTGAGTGGGGCGCAGTTCAGCTATGAAGGGATCCAATCATGACGGCTCGTGTCGTGACCCGAATAAGATTCCAAACTGATTGGATCAGACACAGAATTCCCAAAATCCCATCACTTGGCAGGCAGTAAAATCCAATCCGAATCGGGTTATTGGTATCCAATTTTACAAACTGTGCAATGACATATTATACCACTGTACTAAGTAATTAACAAAAGAACAAAAACATAATTTGTTATTCTATTCAACTCGTAAAAAGTTCAGTTTAGGTGTAAACATACATTATCACGTTAATTTGTACAGGAAAACCTTGTCAAATGTGTGTTTCGGCTCTTCACGGTTTACCGAATGAGGCATGCTTTCCGGAACACGGCGGTGATTTTTGAGCTATACGTGGTTCGACGTTGCTAACATTGTTGCTAAGATTGTTGTTCGAGAGGGTTGCAAGAAGTGAGAGCGCTGCATCCGTTGGAAGGTACCCTGCGCGTGAATGAACCGTGTGGATTTGAATCGATTGCGAGAACCATTTATTTACCAAGTGCAGGTTTTTTTTTGCGTGACAATGTAACACGTACAGTACCCCACTATACACGCTCACAGGTTCACATACATCGCTGCGTGCATCTTAGCCGCCTGCCCGGTGAGGACGTCAGTCAGACGGCGCCTCATTAACGTTCAAGTGACAGCGCTATGGGCGAGCATGAGGCTGCCAATGTGTGCAATAAAGAATATCCCAAAAAGACGAACTGCAGTGCAGCATAGCCCCGGTGAGGTGCCTGCTGCTGCTGCTGCTGAGTACAAAGGTCGTGAGTTGAACTATCCCACACACTACACCGACTGCACACACGAGAGGTACTGGAGGCTATTTTTAACATATACAGTGCTGCTAATACTGAGGAACGGACGATGTTTCTCAATGTTTTGTTAGGTCTATAGTAACCACTGCCATCATCATTATCATCATCAGACAAGATCTATTCCTAGCTGGAGGAAGCCATAATCCATTCCAGACCCCATTTACAGTAATACCGTAACCATAACTTGAGTACTTTATGGATTTATTTAAATTAAAATAAAAAATATATGATTATCCATACTCTTAGGTTTTTTCGGTAAAGTCACGTAGGTAAAAAATATAAAAACATTTTTACTAAAAGTAATAATAGAAATAAAATAAAATTATAAATCACGACGTTTCGGAGGCAACACAAGTCTCCGTCATCAGGTGGGACCGTCACAGCTAGATTTGCTGATACAGCAAATCTAGCTGTGACGGTCCCACCTGATGACGGAGACTTACGTGACTTTACCGAAAAAACCTAAGAGTATGAATCCTTGCAGTCACGAAAGCTTCAAATCTAGAAATAAGAATATCCAATTGGCTGATCAAGACTCTGTCCAATCAGCTGATTAGGAACATGACGGGATGTTGACCAAATCTCATTCCAATCTATGCACGACATTTGCGATTAGCTGACATCCTATATTTTTGTTCACGCAAAACTCACGATCCAATTCCAGTTGCAGCTGATGGTGCCCGCAAGGTGACAGAGAGAGAAGAGAACCGTGGCCAGCAGTGGTGAGGTCACAAATACCACAAGTGGGGGTGAAGAACCGTTCTTGAATTGCGAAAAACAGAATCAGCCACAGTTTTTACGTTAAAAAAAAGAATTAATTCCACTGAATTACTCTGAAAAACTTGTATTAATTGGTACCGGGTGTTGTTTTTGTGCTGTCGTGAGTGAGTTTGACAAATGGCAAAAAAACTCTTAAAAGGGAAAAAAAGTGAAAACTCAAGATGTGTGCCCAGACTTTCAGAAGTCACTTTTCTCTGTCCACCAGCAGCACCGTAAGCTGCACAGACTCATCCTGCACAGAAGTTAACCAGCCAATGAGATCCGCTCCTGGGTAAGAACGCTGTGCAGGCCTGCACGCCATTTTGAGAATCACCTCTAAATCACTGCTAAACAGCGCACGTTGCCTAGCAACAACATTCCCAGGAGCCTTTGGCCAGCGTGCAAAAAATTGAGTTAGGCTAATGTTGTTAGCTGTCCATCATTTTTCTCAGAATCCATCGCAAAAAGATAATCAGCATTTGGCAAGATGCTTTATTACGTTTGTGTCAATTTTCTATGCCGGTTAAGCTGTTGGTATTCTCGGGCCTATTTTCCACAGTGACATTTGGTGGAAGCAATGCAGAGAGACCCTTTTTTTTACTCACCGTCACCTTGAAACACTTTCAATGTGCCGCTGCCTAGTGGCTGCTTGTTACGATCCAGATTTTTCAACTTTTCTCTCAGAAAGAAAAATACGTCACCAAGTGGAAAGTGATCAAAATGTAAATCTCAAACATATCGTTTGTGAGAAGAACGGGGGGCAACCTATGACATCCCGTTATTTTAACAACAAAATTCTGACATTAACCCGACGATGCATAGCCCAAAGCGTTGACCGGTATTTGACCGAGGCAGAGCTGAAGGAGATTCAGCGTCCGAGTTTGATTGAAAAACCATTTATTTTAAAGTTGCGGGTAGTTTTTTTCCAACGCGTCGTTGAAAACTTGACACTGCCACGTGCGCAGAGACACTGGCTTGGAATTGCACTGAGAGACAGAAAAATGATCGAGCATGGGTCAGGGACCAACCACGAGTGAGAAACACCGTATTGAACTTGAAGAAACGTGAGAGTTGGCGTTGGGCAGGACACGTCGCCCAATGGGACTGGAGAGAATGAGTCTCAAGAGGACAACCGCCACGGATGGACCAAGCAGTGATCGGGTTGAGTTCAAGTGCAGGAGTGGGATGAGCGGGAGCAGCGAAGGACCACAAGGGATTGCGATGGTGTGGAGGGGCCTTCATCCAGCGGTAAATAGCTGATGGCCATGATTCTGATGATAGAGACACAATGGCCTGCTGTTGAGAGCAAATGTCTGGATTTTAATTCCCATTTTAAAACAAACATTGTACCCTACAGAAGTCTCTGGGTAGCAGTGAACTCAGCGTGGCTGGGAAACTGCCTACCAAGCCATCACGCTATCACACTCCCACTGAGGCATGCACAAAGGGGAAGGTAAAGGTGCAGCCTGCAATTGCTTGCTCACACCACTGCCGGTGGAAGGGTCTCCACCCGACGGAGCTCTAGAGAGAGAGAGAGAGCCTGTCTCGAGGAAATCTTGACCTTGTCTTCCATGCCGTCTCGATGTCTTGGAAGATGGGGGGGTGGGGGGGTACCCACACTTTAGCCCATCACACACGACCTGCCGACGAACTGCGCTGTATCCATTTGTACTTCCGGGTGGACATAAGCGCTGAGTGGGTCGGCGGGGAGATTTAACAAAAAGGTCCAATTGTTTCAACAGCCGTCAGTCGTGATGAGGACACTTTCTGCGGGCGTTTGTGTGCGCACCTGTTCACAACCTACAGCGCGGGTGACTGCACTGCAGCGTGAGCCGCACACGTCGCTTGCTTCGCTCCGAAGCTCACGCGCTCGCTTGCGCGTGGCGTGTTCCCTCGCACCCTTGGAATAAAACGTGGATTTACGTGGCTCTCTGAACGCAGCCGCATCTCGCGATGCCCAACAGCGTGAACTGGATATTCGTCGCGTACCTAAGCCATTTAACTGCGTCGCAAACGCGTACACGTGTGCTATTTAACGCCATTATAGACACTGCAGAGTAGGTGGATGTTATTCTGCCCGTAAGTATAATTTACAATAACAGCGCTGAACGGCGATTGCGGTTGCAACACTGCAAAGCACGAATCTAAAGATGTTAGTTGTGTCTGGCCATTTGCAACCCTTCCGAGCATAGCATAGGATTCTTCCAGCTGTCCTGCATGCTGTAGTATTATTTTATCGACATATAAGCATCACGTACTGGCCAGTTGAGTCAAGTATGGTCAAACAACCCCAACAACTGATAAGGGGAGGCCCTCTGCTGTGAGCTAAGAATCACGTGCACCATGAACACTGGCCAGGCTTTAGCGGTTGTGTTGCGTAGTTCTCCGATTCGTTTTTCGTGTTGTTCGGCGTGATGTCTGACGTTTCACTCCGTCTGATGGGAGCTTCTGCAGGAACCCGAGTGGGTTCCTGCATCAGCTCCTGAGCATTGAAGTCTCCCGAGCGCGGGGTGCGAAAAAAACGTCCCACACCGCGCCATACAACACAAAAAACTAATCGGAGGGCTGTACCACACAACTGCAACGACGACAACAACAGCCGCCATTCATCACCAAGTGACGGTGACATCACCACGGCGCTCGTGCCAGGCCAGGTGCACTTTGAGGCCACGTGAAGTGTCGAAGGCTCGCTGCTGGCAGGAGGTCACGGCGGGACAGACCCAGGTGGTGCCGTGGGTTGACCGAGATGACTGGCAGATGCATCACCCGTGCTGCCTACCGCGCCGTACACAACCGCCACTCGCCAGAGGTCGCAAGCGGGTTTTGATTCCTTACCCGTACCCGTACCTGGCCGCACCAAGGTCGCAAACGGGTACCCGTACCCGGCTGGGTACGGGTAGCCGGGTATCGGGTAGGGTACGGGTATCGGGTACCCGGTTGCGACCTCTGCCACTCGCTCCTCTGGCCGGCGGCACCTCTGGAGGAAGGAAGGGTCTCTGTGACCAGGCTACTCCGTGTCCAGTCGCTCTGCCCACTAGAGGCAGCTGCTTAGATGTCCACCCATAGTCGTGTACAGGGACATGAGTGTGCAGGTCCACAAGGCGTACAACCGTTTCAATGCGAGCAACAGAAACATCAGAAGTGGAAAATAAAAAAAGTCGTGGGACATATTTTCTTTTTATTCTGCAGAGTAGCAGATTGGGATGTACATGGATGATAGTATATTATTTAACCCTTCATAATTTTTCGTGCTTATTGTTGTATATTTACAACGTGAGTGTGTACATCCACATATCAAGCAAGCAGCAGTATCAGCATGCAAGATCACAGACGATAGCATAAGTAGCATCATTGACAGCAACTATCAAAATTAATACGTAAAACAGTTTTTGTTTAGTAACATAATTTTGTGTCTATTTGTTTGTGTTTCTCCCTTGTGATGGGACTTTGTAGGATGAACGTTCAGATTTATAAGGGGCACGGGGTGACCAATAAGGTCTGAATTGTCTTCTTGGTTCTTTCGGTAAAGTCACGTAGGAGGGAAGTAATAAAATAATAAAAATAAAACATAATAAAATAATTCTCACGACGTTTCGGCCACAACGCAAGCAGCCGTCCTCAGGTGAAGACCAGGTCTGTCGGGGAGACGCTTATTACTTCCCTTCTACGTGACTTTACCGAAAGAACCAAGAAGATGAATCCCTGCAGTCACGAAAGCTTTAAATCGAAGGTCTGAATTGGTCTGTAATAAGGTAGGGCACTGATTAGGGGTTGAGAGGTATGCATCTGCCACGATGACTCTTGAGCCCGACTGCCCGCTCGGCTCTCGCGGCCGCCCTTAATCCACGCCCCACGACCGTGGCCACACTTGGCCCAAGCTGCGGCGCACGGCCGGTGCTTGAGAGAGCGCCAGCTTCCGCTCGAGCTAAGCGTGCCAACGAGACGCTTGTGGGTCTCCCACGGGCCAGCTTGCGCCCGAGAGCTTACTTAGAGTCGCGTAACATACAGAAGCAGTTTTCAACGCAATCGCAGCCTTTTCCCATTACAATTAGGCTTCTAATTGAGAATGCAAATGTTTCCAATCAACAAAAGGCAATTGGCTCCATTGGAATAGCATGAGAATCTGGCTCTTCATCTCGCCTGCTCTATCTCTGTTCCCAACTCCGAGTTCGCTGCACGATGGTGTCTTGTGTCCAGAAAAAAAAACATTCTGTGACAATAACAAAACACTTCTTTACATTTGAAGCAGTTTAAATCCTACAAATGAATCAACATCACTTACTACTTTTCACCAACTTATTTAAACTCCTATCACCGAATTTTCCGTATTATGACGCACTTTTCCCCCAGTACTGTAATGCGAAAGATGGGAATTCATCTCACAATCCGGTAGGTACACGCGCGTGTGTGTGTGCAAGACCAGATTTGTGCAGCATTATTGAAACCGGGCACATGTCTGGGGTGCGTCTTTCACTTTAGAGCTTTTTTTTTTTATAACCCAGAGGATACGGTGTACTGTTATTAAGAGTTACCTCAACTCAGAAATCTGGAATGGACCACGATATGAAATATGAAAAAAAATCAAACAACTCCAACAGCCAGAGCAGGATTTTCAAGATTCGGCTCATGGAGTTGCTCTTGCCCATTTCATTCGTGTTCTGCATCGTGACTGTGCCTCCCTTCCTGGGTGATTCTAGGTCTGTTTGGCTTCTCTTTGAACCATCGAGCCCCGCATCGTTGCTGCTCCCATCTACAGCGGTGACACGGCCCAGCCCACTGTGCTCGCCCCGCCTGCTCCACCCAGACAACATGCCCCAGTGTGTCTGTGCCGTCTGCTCCACCCCGTCACGCCGCTTGTACACATCATATGTATTCTGGCCATAATAGTGACCCAAAATGGCCTGCTCCTTGCAATTATGTCTTGGGGTCTTAAATGTTCACTTTGCGATAAACAAAATGTCTTGGTAATTCTCTGAAGAATTTACCAGGCAGCTGCAGGAGAAGAAAAGCCATCAGAAATCTACGCAAGCCGTCCCAACGGAGAGTTTGCCGACGCAAGGCGTTTCTCGTGTGACTCACCTCCGACAGAAACGTTTGTGCCGACTTCTGAGCGCCAACGTGAAGCAAGTACTCGTACACGTACAGAGCAAGCCTGCACACGTGCGCACACACAAACATGTACAGAGGTCAAGCAGAAATCAAAGACAAAGATCCCCCATAAAGCGTTAACACACTGCTCGGGAAACTGCTGCTAGTGGTCTCCATGGGGATTTTGCTATATTTTCCAGAAGGTTAGACGTACACCTGATGTGAATGGAGTTGAACAAATCTGGTCTCTCGCTCACACACACACACAAAATTACAAGATGTGCCTGTAAAATATGGTATTTGACCATACTTCACCATGCTGTTCAGTGTAGGTTGATGATGGCGATCATTACAAAGTTGGATTTTGTGTCGCACTGCCCTCCTGGTGTACACCGCGCGCTTGTGCCTGCTGATCGCCATCGCTACCTGATTTGGTCATGGGATATTTTTATTTATGGCTTTGTACATCACGTAAATTTGATGGATGCCTCTACACCTGCACGTTTATCCAACTGTTCCATTTTTACACGGAGTGCCACATCAGCCAAAAGTGACAACCAATCACGAATTTTAATATATATATTTTATGTAAAGAAAGCATGGGCAAACAAACAGCACAACGTTTAAAAGAAGCACGTTCAATTATCAGTGCGAAAACATAGTCCTGACAGGAAGCCACAAAGCACTGTGATGATCTTCTTGGTTCTTTCGGTAAAGTCACGTAGAAGGGAAATAATAAAATAATACAAATGAAACATAATAAAATAATGATAGTGATGATAAATAGTGATGGTAAATAGTGATGATGCTCTGAATAATGTGGGAGAAAAGGAACATCTTACTTCTACCTCACTTGCAGAGAATTGCGAGTGAGATTAAGGCCGCCACTAAACACATCCTATATTATCTGTAACATCCACGACAGAATGTCCGTGGAGCTGCAGTTCCAGCCACCGCTGAAAGTTTTCTACCGCACGGTGAAAGACGGTGGAAATCGATGCGCGTCAATTCACAATCGCGACCAGAGATGAAGGGCGCCGGCGTGGTCTCGTCCCTCGAGTCCTTTAAGGGACGGTGGCCTCGTGGTACTGGGGTGTGACATACAAGGAGGGGCTGGCTGGCTGGCTGCCTAGCCTTGCAAAGCAGTAGTTGTGGAGAGGATTTATTGAAAAAAAACTTGTTTTTGGCTCACATCCCTTGCGGACAAACACAAGGGAGATGAGGTGAGGGGCCATCCGATGCCTAAGCACAACAGCTACGCAGGCATAGGTTAGCTATTCATCACACGGCGCAGCTGAAAACACAGGGCGCGTAAGGCTCCTCCGTTCTAGATCCTGTGGAACGATTGCCCCTCCAATTCCCCCTCTCTCTCAGTGGAAGAGACGAGAGCCACAGGCATACGCTGGCAGCAATTAAAATATAAGCGCGCTTTACGAGCAGCTTTCTGCTGACATCTGAACCGGTCCTCGACCCCCCACGATCCCCCGCCTCGTCGCCAGTCAGCATTGACAAGCACGGTCAAGCAACCCGCGTGACCAACACGCTGTGGGAAGGAAGCCTTCACGCAGCAGTGGAGTGACAAAGGGCTGTCAACACAATGCAGGGAACGCTTTGGTATTGAGAGAACGTGGCTGGGTCGCCACCTCGAAGGTACACAAAACTGGGACAGAGGAAGAAGAGTATCTCATAATTCTAGATTTGAAGCTTTCGTGACTGCAAGGATTTATATTCTTAGGTTTTTTCGGTAAAGTCACGTAGGTAAAAAATTAAAATTAAGAAAAGTAAAATAAAATAAAAATCACGACGTTTCGGAGGCAACACAAACTTCCGTCTTCAGGTGGAACCGTCACAGCACGCTTGCTGTACTTGATACTTTAATCAATTTTAATTTTAATTTTTTACCTACGTGACTTTACCGAAAAAACCTAAGAATAAGTATCTCATAATACTGGGAGAGTGGAGAACCTAATGTGTATGCTTCGTCTCGAGTGGCGGCTTATTATCATTATCCAAATGGCAAAAAGCAGGACTTAATATTAACCGGGGAGACTTACGGATTCCCCAGCACAAGTACGTAAAAACGAGGACGTCCTGGGAAGACCAGGTCAGGTGGTAACCCTAACTTCACCATGGGCCCTGAAACCATCAGGGCAGTGTAAGTTGTGGAACACATTGGGCACTTCGTTCACGGCTGGGGTTGTGCTGCCACTAATTAAACGTCTCTTCTCCATCATCATCATCCAATTTTCGGATTTAGTTTGGACAATTCAATGGTAGGTAAATAATTTCTACTCAGGGCCACGGATGGGCTAGTGCCACCACCGCGAATTCCTTTCGACGCGCCACTTCGTGTGACCAACTCCCTTCGCTCGTCAAAGATGTTCCTCTGAAAAAAAAATTACATCCACAATGCAATTTTTACTGTGCTGCCATCTGCTGAGAGTTTTAATAATGTCCACCCATGTTTGCATCGTTTATAGTTGACTCATATCAGAATGCTGTACCCCACTCGTTAGACTGAAACTCATTTATTGCACCGGCTTGCAATGTTGTTAGGAGATTTAAGTTCTGCAGGTCAATGCTTAAACAGCTCCTTCCAGGCTACAGAAATGATTTTGTGACAAGACCATGGTGACAATACATCTATGGAGGTTTGCTTTTAATAAATGTAAGAGGCGGATGGGTGGCTCGGAAATCAGCGTGTTGTGCTGCACCGTTGAGATTCTGGGTTTACATCAGAGCAGCTGCCCGTAATTAAATCGGCTTCTCAAGTGTAGTGAGTTGATGGTCTTAGCATGGTCACCAATGACTGCACCAAAAAAAAAACATCGCAATTAATTTGAATCTGTACTTAAGTTGGCTAAAGCCCAGGGCTGAGAATTAAAATCTCGGTTCGAATGTCACGAGACACAAATTATTCCCATGTGCGGAACAGGTGAGAAGGTGCTGATCTCTACTTTGTGGACCGGAGATCACTCGAAGGCATCTGAGAGGTAGCTCTGTAATATCCGCTTCCACGGGTTGTTCTCTAACAAGGGGTACACTACTTGACGATTAGCTCCAAATGGATTCTCCATCTCATGACGCGACGCCGATAGCACAATCGGGATATAATTACGGGGAAATTACAAGGAAAGATTAAATACATATTTAATGTGAGCTATACTTCGATACAAAATGGTGATTTAACAATTCAGTAGAGAACTGTACTTCACAACAATTGTGAAACAATTGCTGAGATCAGGTTCCAGTTCATCTGAATACAATTTGCGTGATGGACTCGTGTTAAAGTGGACAAAAAGAATCCGCATGGTATCTCATTTCCTCATTTTTTGCCCCCAAAGATATTTATGTCTTCCACGTTTCATGTTTTCACATTCCTCGTTTCCCATTGTGTGCTGCGAATACCCTTATACAGTAAACACGGTACCGCGTAAGGCCATCACATCTTGTGGTCCACTCCCCGTTCCTTCTGAATCACCAGTATCGTTTAACGGGTTCGAGAGCCCACGACAGGTTTGGAGAGCTACTGTGTTGTCTTCCTTTGTACGGAGAACATAGGAAACTGGTATGAATATTATACTAGAGTACGATACATATTTGGGATGCTGCCATGATATAATGGTTGGCACACTGGACTCCCAGAGGTTCATGGTTCAATCTCTCAGCTCGGCAGCTGAGACGGTGCAAGATTCTTGAAATCTCTCCCCACCTGTTCACCCAGCAGTATAAATGAGTACACGGCATTTAATCCATCGGCAGGTTGTGTGCGGTGGGCTAAAGTGCGGGAACTCCAAACCGCCTCCAAGACGTCTAGGCAAGCGTGGAATAGTAGGCCAAACACCTTCTACAGGGGCTCCCTCTATTGGAGGCCTTTCCACAAGTGGTGTGGTGTAGCGGTGTAGTGTAGCGGTGTAGTGTGGAGGTGCGTCATCATAAATCATCGTCATAAATCACCTTCATCTTTTAAAACAGCTGTAAAAAAATCTTAGGTTAAAAGTAGGGGTGATGGTTGAACGACCGCTGAGATTTTAATCCGATTGAAGCTGCAAGCACATTCGTTGGTCGTTGGTCTCAAGATCTGACGGAATTAATGCTCCACATAAACGTGTCCATCATCGTCGTCATCGTGATCTCTATCAGCTGCTGCCGATCCACCACTACTGGATGAAGGCCCTCCTCACACCGCCAACACCCCTCACTGCCCTGTGATGCCAAAAACCACTTCTCGTCCCTGCGCTCGGACTCATCTCATCGCGCCACGCTCAGCAACGGTTGTCGTCCACTCAGGCGCATGAGAATAATAATTAAAATGTATAAAGCGCCCCTAACCAATCGTTCTCAGGGCACCATGCGTGGAAATGCAGAAGTAGTCTAACATCAATCAAGGAAAGAAGAAGTGAGAAAGACGTTTGAAAATAACTAGAGAGAGAAAGCCATTTTAAACAGAGACGTTTTTAGTCCCTCCTTTTGCTGCCATTCCATTGCCAGTCTCATGCACGCGCTTGCACCGCAGCAGCGGGCCATCGAGCGCCACATAGCAAGCGAGGTTTGGGGGACGATCGCGACAAAGGGCTCTGAACCCTCCCAAACCCAAGGTCGAGCGGACAGCAGTTCGGGAAGTAGTTCCACAGGCAGTTCTGTTTGCGGACTTTTCACTGTTATTGCCTCGTTATGCGTGGGCCTTTATGGGGTAGTTTCGTTTCCTTTCGCATTTAAAACACTCCTTGAAATGAATGGGCAAAACAAATCCAATTCAGGAGCCTCTTGAAAAGGCATCTTAAGACTCGGATCAGCTCTCCTGACTAAATATGTCACATCACCATCATCATAATTATCAGCACAAGCAGCATGGTGTCGTCATTAGCAGCAATAGCATAATGAACATGTTGCCATCATCATCCTGTTACCTGCAGGGGAACTCACAAATACTACTCAGACAACACACAAACATTTGCAAAAGGCACAGAGCCGTTGTGCAAATGCAGAACAATCAGCATTTCCCGAAGAAGTGCATTATGGTTCTCTAGTCTTAAGATCACCATCAACATAAAGACCACAATGCACCTCAAGAAATATATCTCTATATTCGTGCACAAACTACAGTAAGCGCACATGTGTAGTTTGCTGTATTTCTCTCACACGCACTCTTAAGTTCAGTTTATAAAAGCAATGAAGTGCACGCAGCAATAGACTGGGCTTAAGCCATTTATCCCTAACGACACGCGAGACCTGCAGACGGTCATATTTAACACGCGACAAAACCCACGCAGACACTCGCACACAGAAGTGCAATCCTGAACAGTTCAGGACACAGTACAGCACATCACCCATGACGAATCCACTGATGGATGAAAGCCTCCATAAGCCGTCGCATTCTCTCACAACTTGTAATATAAAAAGCCATCTAGCTTCTGTACAATGAGAAGCTTTAATTACTCTATCTCCGTGATCAACGTCCTTTCGATTGTGTTTGCTCCATCGCAGGTCCTCCCCAATATTTTCTTAACAGTCAATATGCATTTGGTATGTTCTATAACCTGTGTTCTACTTCCTGTCTCTCGGTGTCACCCCAAGAATGTCACCCCCATTCTCCTTGGTCAATGTCCACGTTTCTGATCCATTGTCACAGCAGGTAATATGAACCGATTTGAAACTTTCTTAAGTACTGAATGAACAGTCTACGATACAGCATGCAAAAAAGTTTAAAGTATCATCTAAAACAGTGTTCTTCACAAACTTTCAAAGGGGGGTCACTTTTGCCGTCAAGACGACATCGGTGCGAGGGCCATTGGGGGTTTTGACAGCAGCACGATGATGATGATGCTGGGGGGGGAGCGCACGTCAGGGGCCGCACCAAAGGCCACCAGGGGCCGCCAGCGGCCGGCGGGCCTTGCAGCGAAGAACGCCGCTCTGGAGGGCCTCTCTAGAGCTTCCTCTGGAAGCATCTAAATCCAGCGCGACACACAAGGCCATTTCCACATAAACGCCCTCCTGTCTCTTCACCTTCTCGCCGCTCAGGCCAACCACGCCACTGTCCCAAAGGACTGACGCCACATTGAGGGGTCGACTTTCCCACCCCGCCCCCGCAGTGGAGGACCAGGAAAAGTCTCCATTCTCAGTCAATGAAATGAGCAGGAATTCAACGGGGGGGAGGAGGAGTGGGAACGGAACTCGTACAACCGGAATGACAGCTTGGCGACGATGTTGGATTCGCGTCACTCTCGAGTCGCCTGCTGGAGGAATAAATGGCCATTGTCCCACTGCGAAGCTCAACAAGTACGCCGACTCAAGATTGTGTGCTGGCAGGCATTGTTCTATTGCCATATCCTTGCCCCGCAGGTTTGTGTCCGTTGATTTTAGGTGCGCGCGTGGTGATAAACACAAAAAAATGCAGTTTAATTTTGGAATAAGAAAGTTAATGCACTAAATTAAAATGTATTATATATATGGTTCGCGGTTAACCTGCACTTTTTGTTCGATATAATGCGAAAAAAACCATAGATGGTAGACAATACTGTAAGTCCCCTTCATGTAACTGCCTTTCCTCATTAGAAATAAAAGTTTTTTTTCTTACAACGAATCGGTTCCAGAATTAATTCAGTCGAGTACAACCAATCAATCGCTACAGTTGGCTTTGACACACGGTCTCTCATCAGCAAGGCAAGTACCGCCCGAAACGATGCTGACCAACCCACCAGATGTTTTTGGCCAGGACCTTCTCTTTAAATTCATACAATGACATGTTTCTGCGGAAAGTTTGCAGAGCGGTAGTGCCAACATCTGGTATCTCCTGTGTGAAGTGATGCCACAGTTGCTTGGGGCAGTCTGGGTATTCCCGGGATGACAGCGAACTCTGCTTCAAGTGCTGCGGGAAACAGCAGCACGTGATGGAAGTTTACGGTGAATGAAAATGTTAGAGCAGTTGAACTTTTGCAGGTGACCTGTACGTCCGCGTGATGTGTGCGCGTCTGTCTGTCACACAGAAGCGCGTTCGGATCGTGCGAAAAAGTTTAAAGTGGATGACAGACGGTAAAAGGTGACGACAATGCGACATTAGAATTTCCTAAAATGGGTGCGTAACATATCCTGAAGAAGGATTTGCTTCCGACACTGAAGCGGTCTCGTACAACACGAATGGGACAACAGTGTTAAGCGTAGCAGGGGGGGGGGGGGTATCTTGAGCGACGGGGTCAGTTTGAACTACTTCACTTCACTCTCAAGTGTAACCTTGAATCACCCGTGGACTGCATGTCCTACACTCATGTTGACCAACAATTCTTAGGGGTGGCACAGATGCTGATGGAGCAGCCAATCCCGGGGCTTGAGAGTTGGGGTTTGTTCTATCCGTATAATGAAACGTATTTGATTGAGAAACCGAGACTTATAAAGGAGTCGCTGACAGATCGATGAGGCTGAACTTGGTAATGTCTCTCAAATATTCAATCTCATTTGGGGAGTTGCATTTTTGGTCAGTGCCACACTTTCCTAAGCCGCTTCGGGTATACAGTACAGCCAACATGCTCACATGCACATTTAGGCACCTAACACACCTGTACACAACACACATTCACCCGTGTGCATCTCTCGATCACGTGAACCCACACCTGTGACCACACGCATTTCACCACTAGTACACAATACACACAGATGAAAGGCAATACTGCACTGGGCACGTCTGTGACACACATACCCAGTGAGTGGATACCCGGTCAGACACACACACATACCCTGCCGCTCACACACACACCCAGTCACAGAGATTCCCCGTTTGGCCTGAACAGAGAGTGCTGTGCACCTTTGAAGGCCGGCACGGCACAAGAGGGGGTGGGTGGCCAGCAACACGCCCGGCCGCCTTTGTGTCCCGAGTGGTGATGTTTACACACCACACCAGATACTCATTTGAGGTTGAGTCGACCTAGGAGAGGCCCAGGACCGGTTCTTAAAATCACCACTGGTGTTGCCTGAGTGGCAATGGAGCCCGGGTCGCCAGGTTCATAGCGCAGCGTGCTAACCACTGCGCCACCAACCCCCAGCCACACGTACATGTACCCAGTCAGTAACACACACACACGTACCTAGGTCACACACACACACATACCCAGGTCACACACACACACATACCCAGGTCACACACACACACATACCCAGGTCACACACACATACCCAGGTCACACACACATACCCAGGTCACACACACACACATACCCAGGTCACACACACACACATACCCAGGTCACACACACACACATACCACAGTTCCTTTAATTGCCGCACTAAAGCCACATGCGTCACCAGCATCACGCACACAAGTGTAAAGAAGACATCCACACAATTCGGACCTGCGAGTAAACGATGTGTCAAAGGTAAAGGTGCAACCCTGCAATTGCTTGCTCAAGCCACTGCTGGCATTCCCAGTGTATTGTGTGCCAATGCAGGACGACAGATACCACAACGGAACTACAGGACTACTTAGTGAACACTAACAATGACCAGTGGATACAAGACGCACATTCATTGGTGAGCGTGTAACCAGAGCTTTATAGAATTGTTTTGTCGGTGTTTGGAGTGTTGCAGTGGCCCAGTGATTGCTGTGCCCTGCGCCACGGTGGAGAGACGTCAACTATCGTCAACTATCTCCCCTGGTAGACGGGAGTTCGAGGGTTCTATCCCGACCCTGACCCCTGTATATTTGAAGTTTGCGTGTCTCTCTCCCTGTGGTCTCGTGGATGTTTCTCCGAGTCCAGATTTCCCCTCCACATTTAGAAACAAGCGTTTAGAGTATTTGGTTGCTATAAATTTCCACACGATAAGCCACTTCATTGAGCTATCAATTGTGACCAGATCGCTTCTGAAAAAGAGCTAGAGAGCTCAATGGGCCTTACATGGTTTAAAAAAGTTTTTTTGTAGTTTTATGAACCTTGTGGCCTCAGTTGTATTCCACGTGCTTGGCTAACATCTGTGGCAAGTGAAATCCCCTTCCCACTAAGCCAACCTCCACTTACTAGCACGGTGAAGTATGGTTAAACAATCCCCACAATGATGACACAGCATGGGGAAGGCTGTGGATTGACATGGCCATAAGTTGTTACAACAGAAGTTCTGTAGTCTTGTTTGCTGCTAAAGTCACCAAGCACAAGCATTATTAATGCCACGTACTTACAGTGACACCACACAGGCAATTATTAACAGCACATGCACAGTTCTGTACGTAAATAAACAGCAGTGTTACTGTGACCATACATACAAATAAACACGAATTCAGTGCCCATTACTTATTTTGCTGCAATTGAGCAGTCGCACAAGTTTGGACGTATATGTCAAGACACTTTTAAAACGTGAGCAATCATTCGCATCATTATGAAGTGGCGTTTTTACTTGGGCAGCGAGGAAATCATTTAGGGCTGTTAATTCACGTCGAAATAAGATGTCCCGCTTTCTTTATAAGGGGAAAAACACTTAAAATATTCCACGGCGTCAGACATACTCGGACGAACTGACTTTTTCATCCACGCTGGGATGGTTGAGGTGCACTCAGTTGTGTGCTAACCATCTGACCTATTCCATATTGTCTAAAACTGCAGCTACATACACTATTGTATCGACAGCTCATGTCGCATTGGGATTTCGTGTTTACTGTAGAGTGAATGCAAGTTGTCACATCTGAGATTTGAGCCGACTCCAGGACAGTGGTCTACTTATGCAAGTGATTTCACGGGTGTGTGTTTAAGTTCAGCACACTTTGGCAATATGCTTATTATTACACCTTGGTAATAGCATAGTATTGTGTCATTCGTGTGTATGGCGAAACGAATGGCACCTCCTAAGTCTATGTCCCAGTTAGTTGTCCAGGAATTAGTTTAAGTAAATGTAAAAAGTAAAGCTTTAGCCCTGCAAGTACTGTACATAACTTGCTCATGCCACTGCTGGTGGAAGGATCTCCACTCGATAGAGCTCAACAGAGCCGACCCCTATAGGTACAGAGATGGGAGTACTCACACTTTACCCCACCACTCAAAACATGCACTGCTCGGTGGACAGGGGTAGGCAATTTGAGAAAGCTGCCCCGTTGTTTCAACTGCCACGCTTGAAAGATTGAACTTAACAGGAGGATTGCAAGTCCAATGCCCTGACCATTCCACCACGGGCAACATCCCTTCTGTAAAATATATTCCGCGTAAATAGCCAAGCAGCAGTGTTGACTGTACAGACTGGCTTATAAAAAAAATATGCACTGACCACTTTAAGCCAGTACCTTAAATCACATGGTGATATTATCATAACACGGAAAATACAACCAATGATACAACTGAATAGAGGAAACATCAATTTGGGACTTTTGAACATGCACTTCAACGCATACCTGTGAACGAAAACTCGCAACACACTGGCATGCCCTCTGTTGGCAATTGTACGCACAGCAGCCTGATTATTGGATACCAACTATTTAAAGTAGTAATTTGACCACTCACAAATCCTCAACCCGATGAAATTCCATTCAGGAATCACTTCTTCTTATTTCTACAGTATCATCTACCCTGCCTTGGTTGTTGGGTCTCGTTTGTTGTGTTGTTTGTACGGTCTTGTTGGTACCCTCTTGCCTCACCTATCCTGAAACGTCTCACCTGTGATGTTTGTTCACAATGCGTCTTCCTTCTAATCAGCCGAAGGGAAACGTGCACAAGCATGCACGGATGTACATAAACGGATTCTTAGACAAACGATGTGATTATGTATGCATTGCGAGAGAAATAATAGAAATGTTTTCCCTATATGCCTATGGTAAAAGGTGAAACTGAAATTTAAAATAAGAAAAATTCTTCATCAACCAACAGGGGGCGTTTATGCTGTTGTGACGATAGCTCCAAATTAAGATTTGGGGCAAACTTATTTGTATTAGTATTTCACGCTTTTTTATTTAATCACTGTTGATGTTGTTGTCGTATCCTCAAATCTTGTAACTCAATTTTAACCCACTTCCCAATGTGGTATCGACTGCAAACTTGGTATACTTATGTCATACTGATGACAATACTATATTCTAACATAAAAAAAATTAAACCATCTTTTTATATGTTATGTTTTGCCTTGGGTCTAATTGTCCACGCTCAACTCACGTTGGCTGTAAATCACCACGGGCCCTGATGTTATGGGCAAGCCTCGGGGCCACTTCCTGGAGTCGTGGAGTTCTGCCATTACTCGTACGGTACATTTCATTAAAGCGTATTTAAAAAAAGGTATTTTTAAATATTACTTATTTTATCTCAGTACTAGCTTTCTTGCCCGACCAAGGACAGGTGTATACTGCAGTAAATCTGAAATATTACAGGGAGGAACAATGTTCCACACTGCCCACCAGGGATTATTTAGCTGTCTGTCTGTCTGTCGTGCATAAATAAATATATAATACACACAGCTCTTTGATTGGTGGAGACCTTACAAACAGCTCTTTGATTGGTGGAGACCTACTGCCGGGTACGGAGGGGGGAGGTGCCTAAGGGAGGAGGGTCAGAGGAGGGGCCTAAGGAAGGGGGGAGTCAGGAGAGGGGCCTGAGGGGGGGGGGATCAGAGGAGGGGCCTAAGGGAGGGGGGGTCAGGGGAGGGGCCTAAGGATATGGGGGGTGGTCAGGGGAGGGGCCTAAGGGAAGGGGGGTCAGGGGAGGGGCCTGAGGATATGGGGGGGTGGCCAGGGGAGGGGCCTAAGGGAGGGGGGGGGTGCTTAAGCAAGGGGGAGGGGCCGATAGTTAAGGGGGCTGGCTACCTGGCTGTCTGCCTGGCTACCTCAAGTCAAGTTACTGTATCTTGTACACAGGTAGGAACAACAGGTTCCACACTCCCCACCAGGGATTATTTGTCTGTCTGTTGTGCACGAATGCGCTGTCCAACCAAGTTCCTACCTGCCCACTCCGAAGGAACGTGTTCAATAGAAAATTTGTTCAGCTCATGATTATTAATGAGGGGGGTTGCCCCATGTGGAGTGACGTCACCCGTTAATGGTTATTGTGGAGGGGTGCAGCATGTGGAGTGCGCAAACTTCTTGTGCGTTCGTGTAAATTTCCACGCGTGCATGAATATTAATGAAGGGGGGGGGAGCTCTTTTGCAGTGACGTCACGCACGGATGTAGCACTGTGCTGCGAAAATGTGTTTTTCACCGTCACTTTCTGTAAAGAAGCGACTTTGCGTAATAAATTATTTAATTCAGCTCGACCTTCCTCTGCGTTAGTGTAATAATCCACCCACTCATGAATATTAATGAGGGGGGTGGGCCTCATGTGGAGTGACGTCACGCGCGGGACACACATTCTTGGCTCATATTAGTAATGTGTTGATTCATCTCGGCCAGGAGAAATGTTGCGGTCAAAAGAAGCGAGGATTATCATTCACTCGAAGATGTTATCTTCATAATACGGTAGATTACCGCACTCTGCTGCACACATCAAAACTCACTGCCACGGTCTATGCACAGCTCGTTTTGTCAAACCACTCCTGGATGAGGGCCTCACCACGTGTCTTGTGGCCATGTTAGCGAAAGTTCACCACACTGGTGCGTGCGGATTGGTGGTGGTGGGGGTTGGGGAGACAACTATTTAGTTTCTGTGACTGCCCTCTACTGCCCACACAGCCTATTGCAACTGTATCTCCTACATGGTGGTCATCCTTACAGGCAACTATCCAGGCTGAATTCACTCTGCGTAACTTATATTCTGGTCACCAATCCGGGCACTATCCAGGCTGAATTCAATCTGCGTAACTTCTAAACTCTGATGGCGAGATGGGAGTGAATACCGTATTTTATTTGCTCACAGGTAACTGTTACAGTACAGTAAATGTATGTACACGAATCATCATCCAATTGACTACACTTCGTGTTTTCTTCAACTTGCAGGAATGCGTCTTCCTGTTGATACACAGGAATTGCCATCAGCCGAGATTACATTGCAGTGCCACAAATATCAAAGAGTGGATTCATTATTGTACTTTCTGCACAAGGGTAAATTTGAACAACTTGCACGGTCACTAGTTTGTTATCAAAAACTTCTTGTAGGCAGACGTAAACATCGCAGTTACTTGTACACACAACAATCCCCAGACCATATCAATCTCATTGTGCAGACAAAAACAAGCCACCAACACACAAGTGCACCACCACCACACGTCCACTGAACATTTGTAGCAACAACTAAACTGAGTTAGACAAAGTGTAAATGCTGCACTTTGGTGTGCACGGTTAATTGACCAGAATGGATGGATACACGCCACGGTTCGGATACGTGACGTGTATGTTACTCCAAATTAACACTTACGGCGGGTGCCGCCGGTCCACGCACGCTCTAACACTTGGGATAAAAGTCCACAACAGGGCACACACACACACTTCTCACGGTTCCACGTGCACGGCTCACAAAGGACACCCCAAACACGCGGTGTGCCACTCGCTGGCCCCGAGCTACGCACACCGCTCGCCTCGAGTTACGCACACCGTGCTGGCCCCGAGTTACGCACAACCGTGCTGGCCCCGGGTTACGCACACCGTGCTGGCCCCGAGTTACGCACAACCGTGCTGGCCCCGGGTTACACACACTGTGCTGGCCCCCGAGTTACGCGCACCGTGCTGGCCCCGAGTTACGCACACCGCCCGCGCGGTGCAAAGTGCACAACAGTGGAGTCGTGGTGGTTAACAAACAACAATAAATGTTGGGGGGCAGTAAAGGGCAACCCCTAGTGGCTAGGCAGAGTTCAAGGGGGGCAACCCACTCCGGGGGTGGTATTGTCCCTGCAGACAGCTGCAGCAACAGGACGAACCACCCATCCAGTGTAGGTGGTGCAACGCTTGCAAATAGGTGCAACGTGGTGCACGTGACACACGCTAACACGTGCATGCGTCTTACACTCAATGTTCAACAGCAACAACTCATTGTGCAACGTGTTACAGTGCTGTGTTGGCAGTGGTGCACACGCACGAACTACAACACGAAATGTCAACGCGTTTGTCGAGAACGATGTCCCTGTTTTGAAGAAGGGCAGTTGCCTGAAACGTCGGGTTATTTCATATTTTAATCCTCTTCGGAGGCGGTGTTATTCGCAAGCGGTGACTTTTTTGGTGACACACAATGTGACAAGCACATCGCACACAGCTCAGAACATAAGAGTATACTGTACATTACAGTTTAACACATTTAACATAAAGCAGAGCCTACAGTGTTGTAGTGTACTGTACCTCTAATCACAATTGCATACTGATTCAGCTGTGCTTTACACACCAATACAGTACTGTGCTGTACATAAACTCGCAGTACAGACATTACACAATGCGTACTGTCAAGCAATTAAAATGCCGACAGAAAACACAAGCAGTTGGTACTTGCCAACATCAGAACTCCTATACACAAACAGTACTGGAGTGTGCAGACTGAATTAACTACATCATTGCCCTTTTACACAATCATTCACTTATAACGCACTGATGTATACAGGACTGGAGACATCCTGCAGCACACCAATGCAACGCACGTGTACGCAGCACTGTAATGTATACAGGAGGTGGAGAAAGTAATTACTGTTAACTCGAGAAGATGCCCACATTTTAAACTGTTTCACACAAGTAACTAAAATCTGTCTATTCGACACACACACACCTTCAACCGAACACACTAAAGTGTACAGAATGAGTTTTACAGTGCATTATGCTCACTTTAGATACAGTACTTGTTACCCAGGCAATTAAGGCTTCTCTTCCCAGCTGTATTAACACGGCATATGTAACATGTAAACACAAAGACACACACGTGTGCACATACACTTAACACAGTCGTACACCGACACAGCAAATTCACAAAATGTGCGTACAATTTAAGCTTTTAAGTGTACAGGTTATACTGTATGTTCATTGACAACACAGGAACCCATCACGTTCAGTGAGTACAATACACAGATTCACAACTACAGTACTGTAGCTGTATGCATTACACATACATGAGTACACATACATACAGCTACGATATACTGTCATGTACTGTCATGTATCTACATTGTATCATATGCATAATTCAATTGAGTTACATATATCGTACAATACGAATGTACATTCACACAGTACACCACACACATCTCATATCCACACACACTGCAACTACATTCAAACTACTAGCATGCCGCACATGCTGTACAAATACATTTACCAACAGGGCTAACATATACTGCATAGTATATAGTATACTCACAACGCGGATTTCAGATGACAGGTCCAAGCATGTAACAACACATGCATTTAAATGCCCTGACAATTCACATATATACACATTCACTTAGGGAGTACACACGGAAATCTACAATCACTGCATGGCCAATGTACACAGTCACACAACATCATTAACAACGTGGGCTTCGATTTACAGGCAAGTGCATAATGCTACACCTACACACATCTCTACATACACACACACACTAAGTGAGTGTTACACACCTACACACACAACACGTACAATGCTACATCCACACACATCTCTACATACACACACACTAAGTGACTACTACACACACAACACGCACAATGCTACACCTACACACATCTCTACATACACACACACACTAAGTGACTACTACACACACAACACGTACAATGCTACACCTACACACATCTCTAATCACACACACACTCAAAGTGAGTACTACACACACACACAACACGTACAATGCTACATCCACACACATCTCTACATACACACACACAAAGTGAGTACTACACACACAACACGTACAATGCTACACCTACACACATCTCTACATACACACACACACTAAGTGACTACTACACACACAACACGTACAATGCTACATCCACACACATCTCTACATACACACAATCACAGAGTGCTACACACACAACACGTACAATGCTACACCTACACACATCTCTAACCACACACACAACTACGGCAGACGAGTGAAAGAGACGTAGCTAAACTTACTTTTCCCTCGCTTGAGTGTCTGACGGCACCACGGCCGACTTCCCCTTGGCGTACATCGCGGAGGGAAGCCGGCGAGAGACGTCGTGGTGGAGGAGGAGGAGGTCTCCCTGCCGTGCCCTGCCGTGGTCGCGGGCACCTGTCAGCCCATGAAGAGCCAAAGCCACGGAGGCTAAAACCCCCCGCACCCCCCCCCCCCCCAAAAGAACCCCCCCCCCCTCTAACCCCCCCTCCCCCCCACTTTTACAACACTTAGCCAAGCCCCCCCCCCACTACCAGCAGCCTGGCCCCCCACCAGCAGCACCAGCAGCAGCAGCACCCCCCTCGTGCCCACCACTACCACCACCACTACCACCACCACGTGTCCACTACCACTACCTCGTGCCCACTACCACCACCACTACCACCTCGTTACCACCACCACTACTACCACCACCACGTGCCCACCACTACCACCACTACTTCGTGCCCACCACCACGTGCCCACTACCACCACCACGTGCCCACTACCACCACCACGTGTCCACTACCACCACTACCTCGTGCCCTCCTCCTTCACTCTGCTACTGCTACCGCTGCTGCTGTTGTTGTTTCTCTTTTAAAGATGTTCTTCTTGCCCGCCGCGCGTTGCAATGCGCTGCTAAACAAAGACGGCACACTACTCGGAGGTAGCTGCTGTTGCCTCCTCTCGGGTTTGTGATAGTTGGTGGTGGTGGTGGGGGGGAAGGTTTTGTTGTTGGTTGTGGTGGTGGTTGTTAAATTGTCTTGCCAAGATTTTTTGTTGTTGCTGCTACTGCCGTGGCTGCTGCTGCTGCTCCCTTGCGTGTCTCTTTTTTTGTCTCTATTTTATTTTCTTGGCTGTGCACAGATATCAGTACCCACCACCACTCAGCCGCCCGCCCTCCCCCCCTCTCTCTCGGACATGCCCAGCCTTCCCTACCCCTCACCACACAAAACGCACACACACACAGTGCACACACACTACACACACACAGTGCACACACAGTGCACACACACACAGTTCACACACACAATGCACACACACAATTCACACAGTGCACACACACAGTGCACATACACAATGCACACAGTGCACACACACACAGTGCACACACACACACACTGCACACACACACACAGTGCACACACTGCACACAGTGCACACACACACAGTGCACACACAGTGCACACACACAGTTCACACACACAGTGCACACACACGCACACAATGCACACACACACACAGTGCACACACAGTGCACACACACAATGCACACACACTGCACACACACACACAAAGCACACACACACAGTGCACACACACTGCACACACACTGCACACACAGTGCACACACACTGCACACACACCCAATACACACACAATGCACACACTGCACACAAACACGCACACAGTGCACATGCACACACAGTTCACACACAGTGCACACACACAGTGCACACTCACACAGTGCACACACACACTGCACACATACACACAGTGCACACACACTGCACACACGCAGTGCACATACACTGCACACACACACAGTGCACACACACTTCACACACACTGCACACACACACAGTGCACACACAATGCACACACACACAGTGCACACACAGTACACACACACACACAGTGCACACACACAGTGCACACACACACTGCACACACACAGTGCACACACACAGTGCACACACACACACACAGTGCACACACACACACACAGTGCACACACACTGCACATACACACACTGCACACACACAGTGCACACACATACTGCACACACACAGTGCACACACACACTGCACACACACAGTGCACACACACACTGCACACACACAGTGCATACACACTGCACACACACAGTGCACACACACACACTGCACACACACACACACACAATGCACACACACTGCACACACACGTAAAACACGCGCACCCATATAAACACACACGCGTACATTTAATGCACACACACACGCACAATGCACACACACACGCACATACACAATGCAAACACACGTAAAACACTCGCGCACCCATAAAAACACACACAACACACTAGATATGCACAATGAACACGTGTGTGTACACTCGCTGCGTTATACTCCCGCAGCTACTTAGATCAGCACGGGTTTGCTACGTGCGGTGCGAAAGAAGTTCAACGGACATACATTGCACACACAAATACACATATACACAATGTACTCATACATAATGCACACACACATATAGTACAAATCAGGACACCACACTAAATACAATGCACACCTACAATCATAACGCACATACACATAATGCACACAACACACGTAAAACACTCTCACTAAATGAGCAATAAACAGCCAATCAATACACTCACAATGCACAAGATACACACCATATGTACATTTCACAATACACAATTCCCCAACACAAAAAGACCACATTTACACTCACCGCAACACATAATTGCACACACGACGATGTGCAACAACGCCTTGTCACTGCGTGTTAAGCCCCCTTAACCCCCAACACCCTCCAAGCAGTACTCGACATACACACATATGACAACAACAACAACACACGATTGACACACGACTACACCATAACAACAGTGTCCAACAATCACAAGCGGCACAAACTCCACACAAAACCAAAGTCGCTGCGGTATTGCGCTCGGTCCAGCATGGGGCGGTGCTCGTCTGCTATTTATAGCCTTATAACTTATGTGGAAATTCCCTGTTCCTATGACGGGGTCACGTCTCCCCGTAGGACAACCACGAAATTGCACGACTCGATTGTTGTTGTTGATCCGTGAAGACCATGGATTGAGTTGACTCCCTGACCAGGAATTGAAATCTTGACACACTCAAGATACACACACACACGTTGTAATAATGCATAGACTCCACAAGAGTCTTTACACACACACCAAGGATACGATGTATGTGTAAATACAGGCTCATCCTACACAATCACGCAAAACACACAAACACTTTACACAAGCACACTGCTTAGTCACTACACAAACACTCCATACACACACGATATACTCTGTGATCCACAGTTCATAATCTTTCTCATCAAACTTCAACAACGCGGACAGTATTGTGTACACACACACTCAACACACATTCAATTTCTGGTCACGAAACACAAATTATCCCTGTACATGTTACACAATCACTACTGTACACACACATACTCATGTACACACAACACATACACGCTCATGTACACACAACACACACTCATGTATACACAATACAAACACATACTCATGTACACACAACACACTCATGTACACACAATACATACACACTCATGTACACACAACACACTCATGTACACACAACACACACTCATGTACACACAATACATACACACTCATCTATACACAACACATACACACTCATCTACACACAACACACACACGTGAACACACAGCCCAAGCACATAGGCTCCACACACACACACCATCTCCACACATAACACACACTTGACACACGGTGCATGTGTGTAAAGTAGCATCACATGTGCCCCATAATGAAGGCACATTCAATATTCTCTTTAGACACACACACATATTTGAACACTCATGTACACGGGACATGGATACACTAAACACACACTCATACATTTAACACTCACACACACACCTTCCAAGTCTAAATTTATAGATTCCATATAACAGTGTTACAAACACTGCAATATACACACACATTCCATGTACTGTATTGTATATACACACACTGCATACACAATGCACTTTCGACACCCACTCATTCGCACCAATTGCAAGCACACTCCAGATACAGTATAAATAGGCAAACTCTACACATTTAATAATGTACTTTATATATTGTTCACAAAACATCATGCAGGTATTGCTTTACACAAAACATTACACAAAATTCCTTTACTATTAAATATCACACTACACACACCAAATGATACACAATACATATTCTCACGCACATTAAATACAGCTGACACATACATACACAGTACGACCCATACACAAACTATACACACAGCACACATACACATCTCCCACACACGTCACACACACTACATCTTTCAAACACACACACACCCCACACACACTACACACACTACATACACACACTACATACACACACTACACACACACTACACACACGCCCCACACTACACACACACTACACACACACACGCCCCACACTACACACACGCCACTACACACACTACACACACACACTACACACACACTACACACACACACGCCCCACACTACACACACACACGCCCCACACTACACACACACACTACATACACGCTACACACACACTACACACACGCCCCACACTACACACACGCCCCACACTACACACACACGACACACGCCCCACACTACACACACTACACACACTACACTACACACACTACACACGCCCCCCACATACACTACACACACACTACACACACACTACACACACACATTACACACACCACACACACTACACACACACACTACACACACAAACTACACACGCCCCACACATACACTACACACACTACACACACTACACAAACACTACACACACACACTACACACACACTACACACACACACGCCCCACACTACACACACACACTACACACACCACACACACACACGCCCCACCCTACACACACACCACACACACTACACACACACACGAAGACAAAGATCCCCCGTATATGAACTGCGCGGCACTTGAAAGGGTGGGTGGTGGCTAAACACTATCCCTGACCACCTTTGTCTCCCCAATGCTGTTTATACACCGAACCAGGTACTCATTAAAGGCTGAGTCAACCTAAGGGAGGCCTAGGACTGGTTAAGACAAATACACATCTCCCACATCACACACGACAGTGACCACACATATCTCACACTAAACATCTATTTCACACATACACACATCATAAACTACACACACCTATCACACACACATCACACAGGACAGTGTCAACACACATCTCAAACACTAAACATCTATCTCACACATCATAAACTACACACAGTACACAGTACACATCACACAGGACAGCTACTACACACATCTCAAACACTAAACATCTGTCTGGCACACATCACACAGTACACACACACATATATCCCACACGCATACATCATACACTACACACATCTATCTCACACACACATTCACATCACACACAGTCACTCAAATTCACATCACACACGTCACACACATTCACACATACACACAGTCACACACATACACACACATTCACATCACACACAGTCACGAAGAACAACCCACAGCCCAGGCCTACTGATGGTATCATAGGCCTTAACCAGGTCAATAAAGCAGAGATGTAGGTCTTGTTGGAATTCCCTATACCTCTGCTGTAGCATACGGACAGAAAATATGGCATCTGTGCAGGACCGCCCTTTCCTGAAACCGCATTGGGGCTCCGCAAGCCTCTCCTCAGTGTGCCTAGCAAGGCGATGTTGAATAATCCTTGCCAGGACCTTTCCCGGCACACTGAGGAGTGAGATGCCCCTGTAGTTGTTACAGTCTGTGCGGTCCCCCTTCTTAAAGAGGGGGGCCACCAGGGCATCCTTCCAATCCTGCGGAACCCGTCCAGTGGTCCAGACTGTTATGATGTCATATAAGGCAGTCTGTGCACAAACGCCAACCTCCCTGAGCATTTCGCTTGGAAGATTATCTCTGCCAGGTACCTTTCCTGGTCTCAGACTCTGGATCACCTTCAGTACTTCCTCAACAGCTGGCACCTCAGCCAGCCACTCACAGGGGGTGACCTCTTCCAATATTTGAGGCACCGCAGCCTCAGCAGGGTTATTCCCACTTTGTGCCATGATGTTTTCCTGGCTGAGGGATTTCCCCTCCCCCAGGACCTCACAGAAATGCTCAGAAAATTTGCAAACCTGTTCCTGGGGGTCGGAGATTGGATCACCGTTCTTTCCCCTAATGATGGTAATAGGTATGGCGCTGCAGGTAACTTTTTTGATGGAGTTAAATAGGGATTTGTGATCGCGGGCCACTGAGGCAGACTCCATCTCCTCAACAACCCGTGACCACCACCCATCCTTGCAGCGCCTTACGGCTCTCCGAACCTCCGAGCGAACGCTGCGGTAAACCTCATTCTCTGACGTGGGATGCTGTAGCCGATGAGAGTGAGCCTGTCGCTTTTTCTCAACTAACCTGAACACCTCCTCTGTCAGCCAGGGTTTCTGGGGAGGTCTGGGCCGCGTACCCAAAGCAGCCATTGCAGCTGCATGAGTCACAGTCCTAAACCTCGCCCATTTACCCTCGACATCAGGAGGAGTGGGGGACGATGCCAACCCCAACTGCAAGCGATGATGAAATTCTCGCTTGCAACTTTCATCAGCTAACTGAGACCAGGCCACTTTAGGTTGGAATGGGGTCCTGTGTGTAAACCTACCACCGGAGTGGAAGAATGGCAGGCGCATCTTACAGATGACTAGTCGATGGTCAGAGGGCAGATCAGCTCCACGGTAGGTCCTGGTGTCAAGGACATGGGCTCGCATCCGCTGGTCCATCACTATGTAGTCCAGCAGATGTTCTTGCTTGGACCCGGCATGCATCCATGATGTTGTGTGGATGCGCTGATGCCGGAACAGCGTGTTGGTAATTACAAGCCCATGGGCTGCACAGAAATCTAGCAGCCTCCTACCATTGTTATTGAGCTGATCTGGCCCATGCCTTCCAATCACTCCAGACCAGGTGCCAGCATCATGGCCAACTCGAGCATTGAAGTCACCCAACAAGATGACTCTGTCCCAAGTGGCCACTTTAGCCAGCACCTGTGACAGGAGGTCATAGAAGGCATCTGACTCATCGGCTTTGCCTGCATCCCTCCACGGATGTTCGTCTTCGGTGGGAGCATAAGTAACCACGACCACCACTCCTCGCCTCCGGTTGATGGGAATTCTAGATTTGAAGCTTTCGTGACTGCAAGGAATCATCTTCTTAGGTTTTTTCGGTAAAGTCACGTAGAAAGTAAAATAAAATAAAAACAAAAATCACGACGTTTCGGAGGCAACACAAGTCTCCGTCATCAGGTGGGACCGTCACAGCCAGATTAGCTGTATCAAGTGAGGCAATGATTCAAGATGTAATCCCTTAAAAGCGAGTTGAGGGGGGAGGGAGAGGGAGGGGGGAGCTCATCAGACTATGGTAGCCAATGAAAGGAACGTATCGGGAGGGAGGGGGGGCGAGGCCAAAAGGGTGGGCGATGGACGTGGAAGCGCTTGTGCGCAAGCGGCCAATTGTGTTGGCGTGTGCAGTAATTGGCCGCTTGCGCACAAGCGCTTCCACGTCCATCGCCCACCCTTTTGGCCTCGCCCCCCCTCCCTCCCGATACGTTCCTTTCATTGGCTACCATAGTCTGATGAGCTCCCCCCTCCCTCTCCCTCCCCCCTCAACTCGCTTTTAAGGGATTACATCTTGAATCATTGCCTCACTTGATACAGCTAATCTGGCTGTGACGGTCCCACCTGATGACGGAGACTTGTGTTGCCTCCGAAACGTCGTGATTTTTGTTTTTATTTTATTTTACTTTCTACGTGACTTTACCGAAAAAACCTAAGAAGGTTGATGGGAAGGCGAGGCCAAAGTATCCTGAGGCTTATAGCTTCCCACACCTCACCTCCACGCTCCCACGCCCCCTTCATTATTTTGTTCAGAATAAGAGCCACACCCTGTTGTTTGGCAGTCTCCTGCCCCGAGTGGAGGACTGTCCACCCCTCATGGTGGCAGGAGCCAGAATCGGCCCACTGGACCTCCTGAATGCCACAGAGATCCAGGCGGTACCGGTCCAGCTCCCGACAAAGGAGTGGCAGCCTCTCCTCCTGGCCAAACCCCAATTGGCGGAGCCAGGAGATTGACACATACACACACATTCACACACATTAACATCACACACACACATACACACACATTCACATCACACATACATACACACACATTCACATCACACACATACACACACATCACACACACATCACACATTCACATCACACACATACACACACATCACACACACTGTATACACATGCTCTGGACCCCCCTCCTCCTCTGTGCACCCTCCCCTCCTCGGGCGATCGCCGACTCCACGGCCACGGAATCGACTCCACTCCGCACGGACTCCACTCCGCACAGACCCCACGGCCACGGACTCCGCTCCGCACCTTGCGGGCCACCCTCGCCGCCGCCGCGCTCACGGGAGACGGGCGGAGAGGGGGGAGCTCAAGGGGGCTGGGCACGAGTTTTGTGGATGTGCGTGCGCGTATATGGTGTGCGTGCGTGTGTGGTGTGTGTGGTGTATGCGGTGTGTGTGGTGCGTGTGTGTGCGTGCGTGTGTGCGGTGAGTGTGCGTGTGTGTGGTGCGTGTGTGTGGTGTGTGTGTGCGGTGTGTGTGGTACGTGTGTGCGGTGCGTGTGTGCGGTGCGTGTGTGTGGGTGCGTTTGTGTGGGTGTGTGTGTGTGTGTGGTTCGTGTGTGTGGTGTGTGTGCGGTGTGTGTGCGTGCGTGTTTGTGTGTGCGTGTGGTGTATGTGTGTGGCGTGTGTTGTGATTTGCGTGTGTGTGATGTGCGTGTGTGTTTGATGTGCGCGTGTGTGTGTTTGATGTGCGTGTGTGTGTGTAATGTTTGTGCGCGAGTATCTCCCGTCATGGGCATCCCCTAGGTCGACTCAGCCTCAAATGAGTAGCTGGGTGCGGTGTGTAAAAACATCGCCACTGGGGAGACAAAGGCGGCCGGGCGTGGCGCTGGCCACCCACCCTCTCGTGTGCCGTTCCGGCCTTCATAGGTGCTCGCTAACAGCACTTGCCCCTACAGTCTGTTAAAGGCTACACCGGGGCGTCTTAGTGTGAGTGTGTGTGTGATTGCGCGTGTACGAGTGGGTTGTGTGTGCTTTGAGTGGCTGTGTGTGTAGGGAGCGGTGGTGCCGTGGTTAGCGCACTGCGCGACGAACCCGGCGACCCGAGTTCGATTCCCGCTCACGACCAATAACAGTTCAGTGACCAACGCATATCTGAACCTCAATGTTAACTCGACTCATTCATAAATTAGGACCTGGTGCGGTGTTTTAACGACACCGGGGAGACAAAGGCGGCCGGGCGTGGTGTTCGCTAGAGCACCAGCCTCGTGTGCCGTGTCGGCCTTAATAGGGGTTCGCCAACAGCACTTGCCCCATCAGTCTACAAGGCTACATAGGGGATCTTTACCTTTGTCACTGCCTGCGTCTGCAAGCTCAGACACGCACCGTAGCTGCAATTCGTCGTGGTAAGGAAGTGGGCATTGTGACGTATGTGTACACGTGGGATATGTAGATTTGAGTGTCCACAAATGTGTGTGCACGTGTATGTACACTTTTATCTCGTGTCTACAAGTTCTGACATACACCACCACGTTTGTAAGTGACAATTGTGTCGTGTGATGTGCAGTTTCGAGTGTACTCTTTGGTTTATTCGGTAAAGTCACGTAGGTAAAAAATAAAATCAATGAAAAGAACTAAATTAAATCACGACGTTTCGGGCGCAACACAAGCGTCCGTCATCAGGTGGGAAAGCATGGCCTACTGCTGATGCAGACTGCTTTGAGTGTGTACACGTAAATTTGTTCCCACAAGTTCACAATTGCACCAGATATTTATTTTAAAAATATTTAGAACGTGTTCACATTTTACATACACGTGATTGAGTACGCGTGTATGTGTGTACACGTAAGTATAACCCTGTACTGGAAGCAATTGTAATAGTGATTTGAAGCTTTCGTGACTCGGTAAAGTCACTTAGGTATAAAATAAAATAAATCACGACGTTTCGATCGCAACACAAGCGGTCGTCCTCAGGTAGAAAAAATAAAAATATATAATCCAGCAGTGGAACTGCTTATTTTATTTTACACCTACGTGACTTTACCGAAATAATTAAAGGGTATACTATGATTGTAATAGTGAACTACTGTCAGCCGCGGATCACGAAAATCCACGATTCCATTCCTGGTCTTGCCCATCAGTGAAATTTAATTGGAACCTGGAACTTGGTTTTGAACTAATCCTCAGAAGGTTTACCTGCGGTTGTGTGAACTTAAACACGGGGAGGGGGGGGGGATACAAATGCGGTTGGCTCTACGTGGCAATGACCACCCACAGACCTAGCGATAGCATTAATACGTGCTCGCGATAATTAATTAAATCTGTGTTTGGTGTATATGGGCCCGTATTTGACCAATATGTACGTGCTGTGCACACAAGGTGTGTTCTATATTGTCTAAAAGTCTCACCCAGTGTGTGAATGCTCGTACACGTGCGCATGTGTAGTGACACAGCGCCGACTGCTGTCCAGCAGCGGCAACTGCAGGTGGACACTTAGCGCACACGCCGTGAGCATGATGTACACGGTGTGTGTGTGTGCCGGCAGGGCGGAGGAACTGGGGCAAGGGCCACGGTGTGGACCTCGTGGGGAGGCCCCTGGAACCCTCCGGTGGGTTCGAGAACGGAGGCGCGGCCAGGGCGGGGCCAGGGCGGGGCCAGGCCGCGCCGAGGGGAATAAAAGCAGCGGAGAGCGAGGGCTCCGGGCTGCCGGTGCTGGGAGTGGAGTCGTCGTCTTCGCTGTCGTCTTTGCCCGATCATTGCGCGGCCGGACAGCGGCTGGCTGTCTCGGTCGACGCCGTCGGTGCAACGCGGACGGGGTCGTGTCTCGGCCGGGTCGTACGGCAGCATGGTCGTGAGAGAGAGGGGGCCTGAGTTGGTGGTGTGAACGAGATGATAAAGAGCGAGATGGTGTCTCCTGCGACTACCTCGTCTCCGACTGAGTGTGTGTGCGCCGCACACCACACGCACACACGCCGCGAGGGTGAACACTACACATGTACTACTCAACACGGGTGTCCATGTGCAGGACGTGAAAATTCACTGACACATGTACAGAGACAAAGATCCTCCATATAGCCTGTAACACTTGGGGGCAAGTGCTACTGGTGAGTAGCTGATGTATACACACTGGTACTGTACTCGTTTAAGGCTGAGTCGACCTAGGGGATACCCACTTAACACATATTGCCCCATCTATTCCGAAACAGAGTGCACACGTGCCGTTCGTCTCTTCCCATAGGCACGTTCGTGAACTTAATTTAAATGCACAGGCCGTTCTTTCAATCCACTGCTGGATGAGGGGGTTATCTGACCATACTTAACCAACACGTGGAAGACGTTACGTGGTCTACAGTATTGTGTGTGCGTGTAACAGTGTGCTTGATAACAGCACTTGCCCCAACAGTCCGTCGAGGCTAGACGGGGGATCTTTGTCTTTTTGTGTCATTGTGTGTGCACGTGTTTATATTGGGGAGCGGTGGCGTAGGTCGACTCAGCCTCAAATGAGTACCTGTTGCGGTGTGTAGTAAACATCGTCACTGGGGATACAAAGGCGGCCGGGCGTGGTGCTGGACACCCACCCCCCTCTCGTGTGCCGTTGCCGGTCTTCATAGCCCCAACAGTCTGTTGCAGGCTACACGAGGGATCTTTGTGTGTGTTTGTGTAACATCGTGTGTGTGTAACAGTGTGTGAGTGTGTGTAAGAGTGTGTGAATGTGTGTAACAGTGTGTGTGTAACACTGTGAGTCTGTAATGGTGTGAATGTGTAACAGTGTGAGTGTGTATAACGGTGTGTGAGTGTGTAAGAGTGTGAGTGTGTGTAACCGTGTGTGTGTGTAACAGTGTTAATGTGTGTAACAGTGTGTGTGAATGTGCGGAACAGTGTGTGAGTGTTTAACAGTGTGTGAGTGTGTAGCAGTGTGTGAGTGTGTGTAACAGTGTGTTAGTGTGTGTGAATGTGTGTAACAGTGTGTGTGTGTGTAACAGTGTGTGAGTGTGTGTAACTGTGAGAGTGTGTAAGATTGTGAGTGTGTGTAACCGTGTGTGAGTGTGTGTAAGAGTGTGTGAGTGTGTAACCGTGTGTGAGTGTGTGTAACTGTGAGTGTGTGTAAGAGTGTGTGAGTGTGTAATCGTGTGTGAGTGTGCGTGCACGTGTTTGTATTGGGGGCGTGTCGAGGGGGAGGCGCTGTGTGCTCAGAGTGTGTGTCACAGTGTGTGAGTGTGTGTAACAGTGTAAGTGTGTGTAACAGTGTGTGAGTGTGTGTAACAGTGTAACAGTGTGTCACAGTGTGTGAGTGTGTGTAACAGTGTAAGTGTGTGTAACAGTGTGTGAGTGTGTGTAACAGTGTAAGTGTGTGTAACAGTGTGTGAGTGTGTGTAACAGTGTAACAGTGTGTCACAGTGTGTGAGTGTGTGTAACAGTGTAAGTGTGTGTAACAGTGTGTGAGTGTGTGTAACAGTGTAAGTGTGTGTAACAGTGTGTGAGTGTGTGTAACAGTGTAACAGTGTGTCACAGTGTGTGAGTGTGTGTAACAGTGTAAGTGTGTGTAACAGTGTGTGAGTGTGTGTAACAGTGTAAGTGTGTGTAACAGTGTGTGAGTGTGTGTAACAGTGTAAGTGTGTGTAACAGTGTGTGAGTGTGTGTAACAGTGTAAGTGTGTGTAACAGTGTGTGAGTGTGTGTAACAGTGTAAGTGTGTGTAACAGTGTGTGAGTGTGTGTAACAGTGTAACAGTGTGTCACAGTGTGTGAGTGTGTGTAACAGTGTAAGTGTGTGTAACAGTGTAAGTGTGTGTAACAGTGTGTGAGTGTGTGTATGGGAGAAAGCGGGCGGGGGGGGGGGCATTTACTGTAATTGAAACGCAGTGACATCTGATTGGACCAAAGCGCGTGTGTTATATACATGTGTGTGTTATACATGTGTGTGTTATACATGTGTGTGTGTGTATGTGGGGAGCGGTAGTTTAGTGGTTAGCGCTACGCTGCGCTACGAACCTGGCGACCCCACCGAGTGCGATTCGCGCTCACGGCCAACACCGGCGACGATTACCTGAAGCGGTCCTGGGCCTCCCCCTAGGTCGACTCAGCCTCAAATGAGTACCTGGCGCGGTGTGTAAACACCGCCAGGAGGGAGACAAAGGCGGCCGGGCGTGGTGTTTGACCACCCCGCGCGCGTGTGCCGTGCGGGCGTTCACAGGTAGTCCGCGAACAGCACTTGCCCCCGCAGTGTGTGAAGGCTATGTGGGGGATCTTTGCCTCGTTCTTGTGCGAGGCCAGCAGATAGGGAGCGGTGGCGCTGCCGTTAGCGCACCAAGCTACGAACCCCGGGGGCTACCCGAGTTCCAAACCCGGCCACGGCTAACAGCAGTGGCCGGTGATGTTGTCTCAAGCCCTTCTGTCCGCCCCCCACGCCGAGCTTTCCACCTCGCTCAACTCGCACTGACCAGGATGGTGAAATATGGTCAAGCGGGCTTGACAAAGGAGCTGTAAAATGTGACTTATGATTATTATGTACACGGTAACACCACGCACACGCACACACACGTGCGTGTGTGTGCGTGTGCGTGGTGTTGCTTCTATGCGCACGCGCGGGCCGCCTTGAAACCGCGAGCTGCTGCTGCTGCCGGAGCGAGCGTCATTCCACCCAACCAGCACAACCAAACCCCCACCCACCACCAGCCAGCACAACCAAACCCCCACCCACCACCAGCCAGCACAACCAAACCCCCACCCACCACCAGCCAGCACAACCAAACCCCCACCCACCACCAGCCAGCACAACCAAACCCCCACCCACCACCACCAACCAGCACCACCACCCACCACAACCAGCACCACCACCCGCCGGCAGCCCTCTCCTCCCTCTACAGTAGTTGCACACCCCCCCCATCTGCAAGCCACCCCCCAAGCTCACTCCTTGGAGTAGGGGGGGGAGCTGCTTGGAGGGGGCACGAGGCCCCCCACCCCGACCAGAAGGCGCAGTCGTTGTCAGCCTCGAACTTCTCACTGCTGAGCAAAATGCCCACGAATTATTTTTTTATGTCTATTATTCGTTGTTCACGTCCAGTAGAGGTGGTGGCCTACGAACTATTTGATTTCATCTCTCACATTTCGTTTTGTCCTTTTACCACGATGGCTGAGCACAGATCCAAAGGCACCAAAATCGCCAAGCGGCCAGCAAGAAACAGCACTGTACACATTTGCTATCGATGAGGGTCGCAACAATTTGCTTTAATTGAGCGAGGTTAAGAGCTAGGCAAGTGACACCTTCATGAGCTGCAAAGTGTGAGCAGTGCGATGTCGTGGATGAAACCGTGTGGATGAGACGAAATTGTCTCGGATAAAGTCATCGGATGAAGTTGATATGAACGTAAGCCACAGTAGTGATAAGAGAGTGAGTAAGGAAGGAGGTGATCACTGGTGTGTGAGTGAGTAGAGCCAATCGGAGAGTTGAAATAATAAAATAATAAAAATTGTGAGAATTATTTTATTATGTTTTATTTTTATTATTTTATTATTTCCATTCTACGTGACTTTACCGAAAGAACCAAGAAGATGAATCCCTACAGTCACGAAAGCTTTAAATCGAAATTTTATCGGAGAGTTGTCAGCCAGGAACTTCCCACTGTCCCATTCTCTTCCATTCCTTTCCATAGTTGTTCTTGTCCAGGAGCGGCCTCTCCATTGTTCGGTTCCATCTCACACATTGCACGATGGACAGAATTTGAGAACATTTTATACTGGTAGGAACCTCCTGGTTACACCAGCCTACAGGGGATTATTGTGTCCGTTGTGCAGGGAGGGGCTGGGTAGGGAGGGGAGGGTGGTGGCGGCTGGGTGGCGAGGGTGGGGAGGGGCTGGGTGGGGAGGGGCTGGGTGGGGGGAGGCTGGGGCTGGGTGGGGGGTGGGAGGGGTGGGGCTGGGTGGGGAGGGGTTGGTCATCCCGTGGTGCCCTTATAAAACTCAACGTTTAACCTACTCACGCCGGCTTGTGCCCGCCCTCACAGTCGGGCATATTTGCGGAATACACCACGCCGCCGTTGACCCTGGCCATTGACCGAGCAACCCAACGTTCCTACCAGCTCCCTCCGCAGGAGGAATGTGTTTTATTAGCTACGTGACTTTACCGAAAGAACCTAAGAGTATGAGAACATTGTTATTCCTGTAATTCTGTTTAATGGCTTCAAAAATATGTCGTGCCATCTTGCCAACTTGTCTTGTCTTCGCTTCTCTCTCTCTCCCTCTCTACTCCACAGCTGAGTGTATCTCTCATGCCTCCTCAGCTCTCCAGATGTGTCCTTTCCACTTTCACGTGATTTATTTTTGCTTTAATAAAACCAACGGTGACCCCTTGTTCATTTCCTTGGTGTATTCCTCTCTGTTCCTTAACCCAGGTCCTTCAATTACTCCGCCAACACCTCCTTCCATCTAACTTTCGTAAATGTGTCAATCCCTTTCTAAGTTCTAACTCAACCCCTAACATGTGCTCAGAGTTGTATCTTGTGAACATGTATGTGCTGACCAAATCACCTGGATTGCTCCTGGTCCTATCACAATTCGGAAGCTAAGTAGTATTTAAACCTTGATAGTGCTTGAACAGGTGACCATCGTGCACACAAGACACACGTTTTACCCGCTCTGAGCAGTAGAGATCAGCTGAAAAATATTTCTGTCCCCACCCCCTTCACCAACCAGCACTAACCAGCGTGGTGAAGAATGGTCGAATGTCTCTCAAGTCCGTAACGCGTGGGGAGCTCCGCATTCAGCAATGGTTTACAAAAACGGGACGTGAATTTACTCGTCATCGGCAGACATAATCTTTCATCTCACACTGTCCAGTAATATAAACAAAACCGAGTATATTACACGGTTATGATTCCTAATATGGTATCTTAAAAGGTTATTTCTGTGACGGTATGAGTGCTGAGCTGGTACTGCTAAATTCTTGGATTTGAATCCTGGTTAGATGAAGTTTGAAAATATAACACCAACGACTACAGAATGACCCATCACACCATCAACACGTGGTTAAGCACTCAAGATTATTTCCATTTTCCCACCTCGGAGGGTTTGTACAGCGGATGACCAAAAATGCACAAATGTGTAATGGCCCACCTGTTGTAGCGATTTGAGGAGTGCAGTGCGAGATGGTTGTGAGTGGCGGAGTGTGTGTGTGCGAATAATACAACAGCGCAGAATAGATTTGTGAATAGTAGTAAGTGCACGGTGTGAGATTTATAACAGATCCTTGTTGAAATAACGAATGTTGTAACTGACCGTAATTGTATAAAATACAGGACAAGGGAATTTAAGGGAAAGCTGTTCCCATTTATGGCGGCCACATTGTTCATCGAGGTGAGGCAAAGGTGCCACAGGTTGCCATGTCCCCTGCCTGTGGTACCACTTCCCAAATGATTGTGCGATTGTCTCCAATTTTTGGTAGATGCCACACGACTAGCCACCCTGGTAAGTGACTCGATCGCAACCAAAATGTGTTCCATTGCCCCTGAGATCGGTGCCAGTGTGGGTAGTTAGACCAGGTAAGTGGAGGATTGTGAGGAGACCAACATGGTTTGAATGTGGAGTATGTTTGAGGTATTACAGAAGATATTGGTGTGTTAATAGGGTTGTTCCAAACTAAAAATATATATTTTAAACTGCAGAGTGTATCTGCTTTCTCATATATAAAGGTGGGTGATCACATACTGTTTGGGTCTTTCGGTAAAATCACATAGATAGAAAAATAATAACAATAATAATAACAGTACGTATATATATGACTAGAATAAGAGTGGGAGATTAAACACAAAATAACGGTTTATTTCAAAACCTTTATCTACATTCTCCGAACCAGTCGCAGTGTATTTATTACATCTTTTAACTTGCCCCTCTATAAGCTATGGAGCCATCCCTTGCACAATATTCAGTCACCTGTTGAAAATAAAGTAAGAGGTCATTCAAAAACCGAGATGTTTTTTTTCCATAAATGGGTTCCCCTGTATATATAAGCCAAGGGTTGCATAAATGCTTAAAAACTTTACACAACTGTAATATGTACCGTATATATATACACATAGTATACTCAGTCATTACATCGTGGGCATGATTCATACATGGAGTGAAAGGAAGCTTCACACAAAGGTGTGTAAAAGCCATTTTTGCTCAAAATCAAACGCGACCGCTATTCTCCCGGCTGGAAAGTGGACAACTCTTCCCACTAGATTAACACCGACCAATCCCGAGTGATCGGTTGTGTAAGAGGATTCTGACCACTGGATCATGATGTCATTGGGGTGATTCACTGCCACGGAAGAAGCCAACCAATCAGACTTCGAGCCATCTGATTTTGTGGAATAGTTCAATCAGCAGAGTACAGAGTTGGGTAATGTATGCATGTGTAATGCGGGCGAAAGCGACCTTCCGGATGCGACGTCACGAGGAGGCGGAGCCAGGTGACGTGGGTGAAAGGTAGGGGGTCCTTAAGCGGGTAAACCGGAAGGAGAAGTCAGTCGGGGTGTGAATGGAAAGGTGTGGGGCCACGCGGGCGTACGAGCCGAGGGGGCACCGTCAGAAGCGGGAGCCAACCCTGGGAACAGTAGGGAGCTACTGGGAGGTGTAAAGCTGCAGATAGAGATAGGCAGTAAGGCTGTGTGTGAGGGGCAGCGGGGTGGCTGCCAAGAGTCGCAGGAGCGACGAGAAGGCGAGACAGCACGAGGCTGTCAGAGCTGCAGCAGGAACAGCCAAGGGAGCTGTGTGAGAGTACAGCAGCGGAGCTGCTGTGGGGCTGCGAGAGCGACAAGAACAGCAGCGGGGCTGCTGATGTGGACTGGAGTGACATCGGAACCAGCACAGAGAGAATAAGAGAGACAGCCGTGTGGGAACGCAGTACGGACCGAATAAAGGACACTGAGCCAGAGATCGTGGTCAAGTCTTTTATTACACTGGGGTCAGAAGTGAAACGGCATGTCTAAGCAAGTAAGGAAGAAAATTCCCCCGGCGCCAGCATCGGCTTCTTCGTCCGACGACGACGAATTCCCTCCGACCACGGATTCTGCTGGGGTGGTGGAGGAGAGCCCTGCTGAGGCGAGCACGGGGACGGGCGTGGAAGATGTCGGCGCGATGGCGGGTCCGTCAACAACATTGGACGCTGACCAAAGATGGCAACAGGTGGCAGAACAACTGGAGACACTCAAGGACGTCCTGGCGCATCTATGTCACCTCGTTACGCCAAGGACGACGATGGAACGAGAAGGTGCTCCACGGGCCGCCACGTTGCCTGCCCTGCCGCCGCCATTGGCCACGCGGCAAGAAGACGCCATCTTGCGCGCTCCGCGGCGCCAAACCGCCATCTTGGCCACGCCGCGGGCCGACGCCATTTTGAATTTGCCTCCAGAACAACCATCATTGGAAGACGGCGTAAAGAGGAGTCGGAGTCGCCACCTTACTACAGTTAAGGAATTCTCTATCGGGGGCGATTGGAGCGCTTTCGCCTGCCGATTTTTGGCGGCGGTTCGTTCAGCAAGATGGACCGATGCGGAGGCCTTGGAAGTGTTGCCGACTCTACTGGACGACGAATCTGTTCGATTTTTCCGTTCCATAACGGCCGATAAGAAGAAGACTTTATGTGGAGTTTTTGAGGAAATGGCCGACGCCTATGAGCCACCTGACGACGCGCATCGGCGATTCGCTCAACGACAACGAGCACCCGAAGAATCGCCCGTGGCGTTCAGGGGTGCGGTGTTGGAGCTGGCCATGGCAGCATATCCTGACACGCCACAGGATCTGCTCGAGCCTCTCATATTGGGAAAAATGCTGGAGCTGTCTCGGGATCTGGGGATCCCCATGCCTGTGTGTGGGCATGAGAAGCTCACGTCCCGGGCGGCAGCAAAGTGTCTGGATGCGCAGTTTAATCTCCGTCGCTGGAAGCAAGTGGCGGCATGGACGGGTGGGCCCGTCAAGGAAGGAGGCGCGATGGGGTGGGACCCCACAAGGGCGATCTATGTGCCGGATGAGCGGGGTCCACAGGAGCTGACGGCTGCCTCCTCTCCATGGTCGGGACGCGGAAGGCCGGGACCGCTTGCTACGCCATCGGGACGGGGCCGCCGGGATGCAAGACCTGCGCTTCGGCGCAACGAGGCCGATTGCTTCCGCTGCGGCCGTAGGGGCCATTACGCCAAAGATTGCTGGGCCCGCTTCCCGGGTCCGCCGCAGCAGGAGCCCACAACACCGGACAAGCCGACCAAGGAACCTCCGAAACAGGCATGTCGGCACGCACCAGACACTCGGCAAGGCTTTACACCTCACCCACCACCTTTGTTGCGCGATCCTATTGTTGTTGTTAAAGAAAGGCCATCGACGGGGCCTTGTCATTC
The DNA here is from genome assembly GCF_965212315.1 of Lampetra planeri. Classification (NCBI taxonomy): domain Eukaryota; kingdom Metazoa; phylum Chordata; class Hyperoartia; order Petromyzontiformes; family Petromyzontidae; genus Lampetra; species Lampetra planeri. Next base: position 11,275,061 of record NC_136130.1, on the reverse strand, counting down.
AGTTATGCAGTGGCGCAAATTGGCACGGAGAGTTGTCGCGGCCGCTACGGGTTCGTCCACTGTACCGGGGTCCATACAAGGTGTGGACGTGCGCATTTTGGTCGACTCGGGAGCGTCTGCGACTATTATATCGGATGTCATTTTCCATCTGTTGGGCATTCCGCCGGGGGCTGTGCGTCCGGTTTATGGGTCTTGCGTCGCTGCGAACGGGGGTAGTATGGGTATCGTGGGCCAGGTGGATGCTAAGATATCTATAGGGGATGTGTCGGCTTCGGGCGTTGTGTTAATATCGAGATCTTTGGCGGTTCCTTGCTTACTAGGCACGGATTTTTTGGCTAAGATGCCCATTTTGATTAAAATCAATGAGAATTGTATTGAATTGCCGGGGGGCCGTCGAATCTCGTTTCTGCCGTCGCCCTGGGGGCGACCTGCTTCGGCCGTACAGGTGCAGGCGCTGTCCGTCGCATCTGTGGACATCCCACCTGGTTCACAGATGCTTATACCCTTGCGGTATCGGAAGCCCCTGCCCAATCGGCTAGGAGCATTAGGGGTCTTGTTGTCACCATCCGCCACCATAACAACGGGATTGGCGTTAGTTGGGGCACAGACCATCGTCCGGCCGGATCAATTACCGGTTTTACAGGTGCTTAATGCGGGGGTGGAAAACATCCGTGTTCCGGCCGGTACGGTTGTGGCACATGCCACTACGGCGTTTGCGACGCACGATTGTCCGCATCGCCGGGGAGTGGTCGCTGGTGTTTCCGAGCCAAGGGGTTCGGATAATCGTTGGATCGCTACCTTATGTGACGAAAATTCTTCCCTGTCCGTGGGGCAACGTGATGCGCTGCGTAAATTGTTGCTGACGTATTCGGATGTGTTCAGCTCCGACGATTTGGATTTGGGACGCACATCGTTGCTTTCCCATCACATTGAGACGGGCGACGCTGCCCCTATTCGGTTAAATTCGCATCGGATGAGTCCAGCGGAGCGAGAACACGTTCGGGGGGCGGTGGAAGACATGTTGGCTGCGGACATTATATCGCCATCTAACAGCCCATGGGGCGCTCCTGTGGTCTTGGTTAAGAAAAAGGATGGCAACTTGCGATTTTGTGTCGATTTCCGGAAATTGAATAAGATATCGGTGGCAGATGCGTACCCCCTGCCGCGTATGGACGACTCCCTTGACGCATTGTCGGGGGCTAAGTTCTTTTCCACACTGGACCTCTCTTCGGGATTTTGGCAGCTTCCCCTTGACGAGTCCTCACGGGAGAAAACCGCATTCCGTACGCCGCAGGGGTTATTTCAATTCAACTGCCTCCCGATGGGATTGAATGCGGCCCCTGCTACATTTCAAAGATTGATGGAGCTCGTTTTGACGGGGTTGCAGTGGGAGACGTGTCTTATATATTTGGACGATATTATTGTGTTCAGCCGCACATTTGAGGAACATTTAACGCGGCTGGAGACAGTGTTCACGAGGATGCGCTCTGCCAATTTGAAATTCAAACCAAAGAAATGCCACCTACTGCAACGGTCCGTCCGTTATTTGGGGCACATTGTGAGTGCAGAGGGGGTGTCCACGGATCCGGAAAAGACGGCGTGTGTCCGGGATTGGCCGACTCCGGCCTCTGTGGGGGATGTTCGGCGGGTTTTGGGATTTGCCTCGTATTACCGAAGATTTGTGCCGGGGTTTGCGACGATTGCGAGGCCCTTGCATCTCCTTACGGGTAAAGGACGGAAATTTGTTTGGGGAGAACCGGAAGAGGCGGCCTTTCGGAGTCTGCGTGATCTATTGGCTACGGCCCCGACATTGGATTATCCCGATTTTGATCGCCCTTTCATTCTTGATACGGACGCGAGTGACACAGGTATTGGGGCGGTATTATCACAGTCTAAAGGGGGCGTAGAGCGCGTCGTGGCGTATGGTAGCCGAGTCTTGTCGCCTGCGGAAACACGCTACTGTGTCACTCGTAGAGAACTTTTGGCGGTTGTTTTTTTCCTACGGCAATTTCGACCGTACCTTTACGGTCGTTCTTTTATTGTGCGTACGGATCATGCGGCCTTGCAATATGCACTTAAAATGGACCAGCCATCGGGACAGTGGGCACGTTGGTTGGACACGCTGCAGGAATTTTCCTTCCAAATTCAACATCGGAAGGGAGTGCGCCATGCGAACGCTGACGCACTTTCCAGATTACCGGGGCGCGCCCCTTGTAAATGTGCGTCGGGGACGCATAGGTGTTCGCCGATTCTGAACCCCCCTCAGCCGCTTACGTTGGCCGTCGGGAAGTCGGATACTCCGATGGAACCGGGACCGACTGATGGGGTTTTGAATCTGCCGCGGTCTGTCTGGATTCGGGAACAGATGATGGACGAGTCGTTGTTGTCCATGCGGAAGCGGTCTATGAGGGACAATGGGAGTCCGAGTTCGGCTGTGGGGCCGCGAACCGCTCTCCGAGATGGTCTGCTTATGTGGCAAGAAAGGTTCCAGGAAAGCTGGCGTGTGGTGGTACCAACGTCCTTGCGATTTGAGTTGATTAGAACTCTCCATTGTGACACACTATTGCATTTAGGGGTGCAGAAGACCTTGTTGACGTTACAACGTCATTATTTTTGGCACGGCATGGCGACAGATGTCGTAGGGCACGTGCGCGCGTGCCCTGAATGCGCCCGGCGTAAGCCGCCTAAACATCCTTACGTGCCGCCTCTCCAGTCGATTCAGGTGTCTCGAGTCAATGAATTGGTGGCACTGGACATATTGGGACCCTTCCCACCATCGGCGAGGGGAAATAAATATTTGCTGGTAGGGGTTGAGTATCTCTCCCGTTGGCCGATGGCCTGGCCGTTGCCCGATCAGTCGGCCGCGGCCATCACCGACGCCTTTTTGTTTGGGTACATTATGGACAAGGGGGCGCCGGAGAGACTCCTCACGGACCAGGGCCGAAATTTCTCTTCTAAATTATTGGCTGAAGTGTGCGCAGGCCTTGGGACTAAGAAGATACGGACATCTCCATACCATCCGCAGACGGATGGTATGGTTGAGCGGCTGAACAGGACATTGTCTGCCATGCTTTGCCATACTGTGTGTGAACAGCAATCGGATTGGGATCTGCACATCCCCGGAGTGCTTTCGGCGTACAGGATGACGCCCCATGCGGCTACAGGGTATTCGCCGTTTTACCTTATGTATGGTCGGGAAAACGTGCCTCCGGTGGATGTGCAATTGGGTACTGGGGTGAAGGGACCTCGTAAACCACTCCCTGAATACATTCAGGACACGGTTCGCCGGGTTACGGAGGCGCGGGAAAACGCCCGCGTGGCTACGGCCAAAGCCCAGGCCCGGAACGAGCGGTATGCTCGGCGGTCTGAGGGGGAGTGCCCCTGGAAGGTGGAAGACCTGGCCTGGCTCCATTGCCCGCAGGTGCGGCCGGGGACCTCTCCTAAATTGCACAAACCTTGGCATGGTCCTGTGCGCCTCATTGAGGTTCCCAATCCACAGTCGGCGCGCGTTCAGTTTGGTTCTCGCCGTTGGTTTGTTCATACGTCGCGGTTGAAACCATATGTTGCTCCCCTACGTGATGCGTCATCTCCCAATGTTGCCTTGCCGGGGTCTGTTGCTGCTGACTCTGACTCTTCCCCGCCTGCGACCATTGATCTTGCTAGAGCGCCTGTCGTACCTGTTCCAGACAGGCCGACCGTGACACCGCGGGGGAGGAGTGGGCCTGTTCGGAGGGCGCCTGCCAGGGATGCGGTACCTTCAAGCCCGGCGACCCTTCCGACCCCGCTGCAGGCGCATTCGCGGAATACGACCAAGACTGATTCGTCAGGGACACGAGATGTCGGTGGACTTCCAATCGCAGCAGGGGAATTACCCCCTGTCATTTCTCGTGTTCCATCGCGTCCCCGTTCTACAAGTGGGCCGCCGACCGTCCGGGACGGGCCGGCGACCCGCACTCGTTCCAAATCGCTTACGTTTCGTTGATTGTATGTTGTTATTGTTCTTGTTCTTGCCGTCGTATTTATCGCATGCTTTCGTACGTTCGTCGATGTTACTTGTGTGTTGTTCTTGTTGTTATATTGCATGCTTAGTGTCCTTTAAGGGGGAAGGTCGGTTCACCGCATTACGCTTTGGTGTTGTTCAGCCGAGGTCGGCTGGGTTTTTTTCTATGGGGGAGGGTGGTGTAATGCGGGCGAAAGCGACCTTCCGGATGCGACGTCACGAGGAGGCGGAGCCAGGTGACGTGGGTGAAAGGTAGGGGGTCCTTAAGCGGGTAAACCGGAAGGAGAAGTCAGTCGGGGTGTGAATGGAAAGGTGTGGGGCCACGCGGGCGTACGAGCCGAGGGGGCACCGTCAGAAGCGGGAGCCAACCCTGGGAACAGTAGGGAGCTACTGGGAGGTGTAAAGCTGCAGATAGAGATAGGCAGTAAGGCTGTGTGTGAGGGGCAGCGGGGTGGCTGCCAAGAGTCGCAGAAGCGACGAGAAGGCGAGACAGCACGAGGCTGTCAGAGCTGCAGCAGGAACAGCCAAGGGAGCTGTGTGAGAGTACAGCAGCGGAGCTGCTGTGGGGCTGCGAGAGCGACAAGAACAGCAGCGGGGCTGCTGATGTGGACTGGAGTGACATCGGAACCAGCACAGAGAGAATAAGAGAGACAGCCGTGTGGGAACGCAGTACGGACCGAATAAAGGACACTGAGCCAGAGATCGTGGTCAAGTCTTTTATTACACATGTACTGTATGTTGAACTTCTTTTGCACCGTACCTAGCCAACCCTGCTAATCGGAGGTGCGCGGAAGGACAACAAACTAGTGGACCTGTGTCATGCCGACCCAAGGACTTGCAGATCTCGCACGCCGCACGTGTGACACGAGTATTCGGCCTATTCTCACGCTCGCCCACAAACACACACACACGCATTTCAGGCGATACTGCTTCACACCCCCCCCCCAACCCTCTATTATTTGGGCTGACACACAAACACACGTGAATCAAATGTAAACACGCATCACTCACTCGTAAACAGGCCCATAAATCTCATCATCACCCTGCTCTCCCCCAGGTAGTGCAACAATTTGTGTGAAACCGAAGACTTGCCTCTCAGTGACCCCAGTACCGGGGTTGAAGAACCTACGGCTCGCGGGCCAGATACGACCCCGCGACTTAATTTCACAATTGAGTCGCGGGGTCTACCACTTCGATACGGTCTGCGAGCAATATTTATATGTCACTGCAATCATCCTGGCCACGTGACGTCGGAACTTTGAGCCAACATCAACCACGTGTCAGTGAGAGTGGGCGCAGAGGTCATGCTTTTGCGTAGTAAAGGCGATCGACGATTTTGTTTTGAGTCATTTGATGAAAGACGCGAGGGTAGTGTGTTCGTTGCGTAGTTGCCCGCCAAACGTATTTGAAGTTCCGATGTGGCTCTCGGCAAGGAAACATTTTCTCCCCATGCCTGTTCTAGTGAAACCACCTGGTGAGTTTGACGGACTCCCCAAACCCGATAGCCTGGGGGTCGAGGCTACTGTGAGGTCACCTTCATCACAGCCAGGGTCACCGAGGGCTTGGCCATGACCTCCTGGAGAGGAAACACTGACACAGGGCAAGAGTCAGCCATATCAACACCAATGTATTTCCATGCAGTCGAGTTTATTTTGAGATTTAACGAAGCAGTGATACTGGCTAAAACAAAGAGAGCCGTGGCAGAAATGGTGTTTTGTCTTATGTGTTGCTAATGAGCTGACGGAAGGGACAGATGATTATGAGAGTTTAGTGGCTGCAGTGGGAGAGGTCTGAGCGGTCGCTGGCTGTTTTGACAGCTTGTTGGCACGGTAGCTAATTGACTTGGGGGATGTTTCAACAGTTTTCATCCCAGAGATAGTTCCAACGCCGTAGAAACCGTATACCGACTGGAGACACGTGCAGTATCCCTATGCGGCAAACGGGAGTTCACTGGGCCTTCAATGGGAGTTTGGTGTCACTGGGAGTTTGGTGTCACTGTTACACGACGTGTCCTCCCCTCTCGGGGTCCACGCTATCCTGCCTTTTAAAATCGATACACCGCACGGCGTCTTTCGCTTTCCGTCTGCACCAGCGCCTGCAACGCGGCATCCACGCTGGTCCGCTCGGTGTGAAGCAGCGACGCCGCGAATCGACGACTACGATACCTCCATATGAGCTGCACGATAATCGTATCGCCCGTCACGTCGTATCAGAACTGATCAGCTTCAAAATAGCCGTGGGTCAAATCAGACCTGATGTGATTGGATCCCAGCAGACCCAAACCATACACCTCTACTCGATATACTTTGACTGCTCACTAAACGAGGTCTATTTGTGGGGGGGGGGGGCACTATTGTCCCATGTGACCAACGCACACGCATGTACAAATTGGGGGGGGGGGGGTGGCGTTAGTATCTCGACAAAGATCCACGGATAGCCTTAAACAGACTTGGGGGGGACGTTCTGTTCGCGAGCACCTAGTAAGGCCGACACGGCACACAAGGGGGTGGGTGGCCAAAACCTGATGTTCACACGTAGCACCATTTAAGGCTGAGTCGGCCTAGGGGAGGCCCTGTACCGGATCAAATATTCTCCTCAGTGTTGTTTGTCGTGAGCGGGAATCGAACCCGGGTAGCCGGGTTCGTAGCACGGCGCGCTAACCGCTGCGCCACCGCTCCCCTACAAGTCACAGTAGCACCCAGCAGCAGGGGTCTCACTGCTGCCACGTTGTCACCGCTGCATCACACTCGTGGGTGCAATCCACATTCTCACTTTGATGGTAGCACATCCACGAACTACTCAGCTGGTGGATAGCAAAAGCTCTTTTGATTGGCAAGATTCTATTTATATTCCGCATCGTAAGCTATTGCAAATTTATGTTGGGATTTTTATTACTTAGTGGCTGGGTTGTGGGGCGAGTGGTGGCACACTGGTTGACGCACCGCGCTATGAAATCGGTGACCTGAGTTTCATTTCTGGCCACCGCTGACACGAGTGGCGAGTGAGATCTGAACCAACTCACACTGACCAGCTGGTCAAAATGATACTCAAACAACTCCCAAGATTGACACAGCATGAGGCCTTCATCCAGAAGTGGATTGACAAAGCACTGTTAATTATTACTTCACTGTATGAATTTGTATGAATCATAGTCGTGACACATGCCACACGGACCTTATCTGGCAGGTTATTGGCATTGGCATGTTAAAATCCCATCACCAGACTCTGCATAGAGCAAGTCAGTCAGGGATACGTTTTGTTATAGATGAAATTACATTTTCAGATGTCAAAATACCATCCAACAAGTTCTGGGGATGGAGCAGTACAGTGGTTGTGCTCAATGCGTTAAGAAACAAAAATTACGGGAGCGATGCAAATCCTTCAGTTTGCAGTGGACGGTGACTCGGACGAGCGGTGGCGCTTCGGCCGCTGGTCGCGCCGAGACAGACACAGACAGAGAGCGCACGCAAGTTTGCATGTATGTATGTTGAACTTCTTTCGCACCCTACTTAGTCAACCGTGCTAAGTTAGGAACACCATGTGGTCTGCGAAGGATGTGGCGTGCCACATATGATGTTGACACCTTCCGATCCTCCTTTTGCTGCTCGCCGCCAACCAACAGCGACTCCTCGAGCCTCGTGTTGCCACCTCCGTGGGTGGCAAGGTGGCGTAGTGGTAACGCTTGTCTCTCACATAAAGAAAGACCTGGGTGCCATTCCTCACTCGGTCGTCTTTCGGGGTGGAGTTTGTATGTTCTTCCCTTGTTCTGCATGGGTTTCATCCGGATATCTCCGGTTTCCTCCCGTTGCTAAAAATATACAATGTCGATAGGGTTTTCCCCCTTTTTTCTGGTAACAAAACAGGTGTTGAGATGTTAAAACACCAAACTGAAACCTTTTACAAGGAATCATGTCTGCATTAACCACAATGGTTGTGGTCAGAATGCAAACAAAAAACATACTCTGATAATATATGAATTTACTTTGAAACTGATTGGTCCACACCAGAGGACGCCAAAAGGCCTTTTGGCAAAGGAGATCCCATGATATACCATGCCATCGATGTTGGCCAAACATGCCAATGCTGGACCCTCCTGAAAAATAGTCTGTGGACTTCGTGTAGCGTTCCTGGGTAAAAAAATGAAATTATGATTTACCTGTATAGGCACAAAACACTGGGACACATCACGGGAGCAATGCACGTACATGGATTATATTAAGTACTGTATTATTTAACAACCGCCAAAAAGAGTTTAATGTCCTGGCAAAACTAACAGATTTTCCAGGACAGCTACCTCACAACAAAGAGAACCGTTCTGGGAAAAACCAGGACGGGTGGCAACCCAATTCCAGCCCAGCCCATACCAGTGAGTGCTCAGAAATGTGCAGTGTCCTTCACTAACCCCGCTCATGAATCACGGCCATGTGACAGATGTAGACGTGCAGTAGAATTTGGATTTATGGCTTCGGCATGTGTGCAGAACCCTGAGAAACACAACTCTCCACATCCACTGCTCATTTACACAATTTTATGTTCCCTCGCTGGGTGGACGGTGGTGAGCGCGCTGCGCTATGGACCCGCGTTCGATATTCAGAACCAGTCTTGCCCTCCTCCACACCTCGTCCGCCGATGTGCACTGACCAACGTGAAGTGTGACGGACACGGCGTGGTAAGGCCTCAAGCTCACTGGTGGATTGAGAACGGCTGTGGGGGGGGGGGGGTTATTTATTTATTTATCACGTTGGCAGTTTCAGACGAGGATGGAACTGTGGGATGGAGCACGAATGCAGAATGAAGAGCTCCCATTTCCCAATAGTTGATGATGCGCTCTGTGTCTCTGCATCCTTGCTCTGGTGAATCTTGAAATTGACGTGCTCTGGAGAACGGCCTTTGCCCGAAACGTTGCCTCGTCAAAAACACATTTTCTTTTTAAGGCCACAGTCTTATTGACAAATGTGTTGTACAGTTTTCATTTTTACATCTCTAATGAGTTTTCCATTTTTTCTTTTGGTGCCAGGTCATGAGTTGAATCAATCTCCATTTGGTAATCCCAGCGAGCGGTGCACCACCCTGTTGTTTTTCGATAGGCCTCTTCATTCGTACTTTTTTTTTGCCCTGAAAAGAGTGTGATATATTGATCTGAAAGTGTTCGTTCTCCCAGCTGGGTGTAAGCTATCCACGACCCTATTTTATCCACAACTGCTGTTATCCAATCCATAGGAGCTGTAAGATCCTTCAAGACTCCTATTATCTGTCACACTTTTCTTCCTATAATCCACGAGAATATCTCTCGTGGGTAATTGGCATGAATTTGCAGACAACCCCATGGATAATAGTGTCCACGACGTCCACATCTGTGCGAATAAGAAGAGGTATTTGTAAGTGAAACACCAAATTAAGGTGATAAGTTTTCCGTGTGGAGTCACTGGTGACCAGGTTGACACCATGAAGCGACCAATATCCTTGAGAACCAGAGGCGGTTGCCTGGTGTCGAACTCGGCGACGTTGTCACTGGACACCTCACTGGACACCACACTTCAGGACAGTGACAGCGGTGACTCCCAGTGGCTTTCGTCTGCCTCTTAAAGGGTCAACAAAGGTAAAGGTGCAGCCCTGCAGTTTTTTTTGTTCACACCACTGCCCTCTAGGCTGGTGGTCTTCACTGCAAGGCCCGCGGGCCAATGGCGGCTCCTGGTGGCCTTCAGTTCGGCCCCTGACGTGAGGCCCCCGACAGTACACAGCATGTGCTGCTGTCAAACCTCAAAATGGTTTCAAATGTGTGGCGGCCCTCACACCGATTATGTCTTATCGGCGAAAGTGGCCTCCCCCCCCCCCTCCTCTGAAAATAAGTGCAGGACACACTGCTCTAGAGGGTACTTGGCCTACTCTTCTACGCAAGCCAGTGGCCCTGTACCCACACTTTATCCAACCACAAGAGACCTGCCCGCCGTTCGACTAACTGCCGGTGTGCTCATTTATACAGCTGGGTGGACAGAGGCGGGGGGGACTTCAGATGCTTATTTCACGGTGTCAACTGCTGCGCCAGGACAGTAAAATTCGAATAGGAGGCCTCTGGATTACAAGTCCAGGGTGCTAACCACCATTACACAACGGCATCATCACAAAGAAGAGAATAAATCTCAGTAAATGGGATTAAATCAAATTTATAGTTGGCGTAAATGCATTTGCCTTCATTTATCCATTGATTTTCATTAAATCTGTTGTGAGATGGTCATTAGAATTTTTTTTCTTCCGTGGGAGACGTAAAAACTATTGTTCAAAGAAAGGCAGTAATTATTACAAGCTCATAGAGCCACACTCACAAACATGGGAGAATCGTAATGCGAGACTAAAGATTGTTGTAATGGGAATTAAGTTCGAGTGAAAGGGGCACATTTCAATTGAGCATCTGACCAGCAGAAAGCCATAGCAGCAGCGTGTTTATAGCAGTTAGTTAATGATTAATTGCAATGCATTGTTGTGTCAGTGTGGCATGTTGGGATCACTCCATGGGGGATGGTAAAAGCTCTTGTGAGAAACCCCGAACCCATCGCCTCCCCTCTCTCGCTCCCTCTCACTCGACCTCCCCCCAACCCTTGATCCTCCACCCCCCCACATTCATTCCATTCCCCCAGCCACCTCCCGAACATTATCCACACCCTCCCACCTCCCGGTTCATTTAACAGGACACATCGGACTCTACCATTGAGAAGAAAGTGTGTAAAATACAGTGGATGCTGCACAAAACATGACACTATTTAGGTGCAGCGCTCGTGTGTGTATGTATGTCTGTGATATGTTCAATATGCTTCACCTTTTACGTATAATGACATTTTCAACTTGTTAGGGCATAGTATTCGCTCACTCTCGGACAAGAGAGAACGACTCGGATGCGCGAGGAACCACAGATGAGTGGGAAGCCAGCAGCCACACGGTGAGCCGGTGCCAACAATTTCCCAAGCTCTGCAGTCCTCTATATACGAAGCTGTAAACAGCCAATTGGTGACTGTTGACATGTGGGAGGAAACCGGAGCACACGGAGAAAAACCAATGCGTGCGAGGGAGCAACACTCTATCCCATACAGATGGAAGAGGTGGAGTCCACATGGTGCTGCCTTCTGTCGAGCCAGGGCACGGCTCCTCCCCGGTGCCCACAGCAAGCGAGTTCCACGACGTTCCTGTGATCCACCAACCCTCGCAGCCTCCGCGGTGCTGGATGAGAGGGCGTGCGTCACCATCTACACGAAGAGCCCTTCTGCCAATCCACGAGGGGTGGGTGTGGGGACATACCCGCGGGGAGATTTGACCATATTTCACGACGCTGATGAGCGTCGGCTGGTGAAGGCAGGCTAGCGTAGACGTGGGAGGTTATAAGAAAAGGTGAAACTTGGCAACGACCAAAAAAATCCGCCACGCACGCTCCTTTCGTTTCAGGAATCCTAAAATGTGGGGCATCCCCCAAGGTCCGTGACAATTCGTAAGTTCCGCAGAAGTCGCGCTAACAAATAACTCCTCTCGTTCGTCACGTACAGTACAGGGTGGTCCAGATGTCGGGTGACCCCGTTTATTTAAAACGTCATATTTGTGTATGCCAATGGGTGTGGAAACAGAAATGATCAAGCAAAAGAAAGAAACCGTTTAGGGGTCAATTAATTGGGGGTCACAAGACATCTGGAGCACCCTGAACACCGAAATGTCACGATGAGCACGCCATCTGGGACATGGCAGTACAGAACACAAACTAAACTAATGTTTTTATTTCACCAGGTCAAGCTCACTGAGCTATATTGCTGTGTTTTTTTTTCCAAAAGCCCCCTGTCCACAAATGATATCTCCACGAAGTGGCTCATCGCGGGGAAATGTACATCAGCCAAATTCTTCTAAACGCGCGATTCTAAATGTGGAGGGGAAACCCCCGGAGGACCTGGAGAAATATCCACGCCACCACGGGGAGAGAGACACGCAAACTACAAATACACAGCAGGGGTCAGGGTCGGGATCGAAAACCACACGACCTCCCGTATACCAGGGGAGGTAGTTAACATCTAGCCACCGTGGTGCATCTATATTGTATACAAATGTATGTAGTACACGTATATAGAGCAGAAAGGAAATTTAAAACTCAACAACCTTATAAGCGCGTGGGAAAGTGCGACCCCTTCTGTGCAAATGCCGCAAACGCCACTTGGTTTTATTGTTTAAAAAAGCCCTGCGAAAGATTTCCAAATGAATTCTTCGCCCTGTGCCCCCGATGACGAAAGCGCAATTGACATCAACAATGAGGACATTAAACACGAGCAGTAACAGGCCACAATCGAAAGTTAATTAGCACGTGCGTGTGCCCTGCACGCGTTTGTCTTTGTTAGCATATATGACACCGCAACTCATTTCAATTGCAACGGAGAGCTGACCCACCTGCGGTATTTGGACATTCATACATTTGTATCGTGCGGTATTAGAGCCTCAACAGACTGTTGGGGCAAGTGCTGTTAGCGAGCACCGATGAAGACCGGCACGGCACACGATGGGGTGGGTGACCAGCATCACGCCCGACCGCCTTTGTCTCCCAAGCCGCGATGTTTACACACCAGCTATTCATTTGAGGCTGAGTCGACCTCGGGGAGGCCCAGGAGTGGTTCAGATAATCGTCACCGGTGTTGGCGGTGAGCGGGAATCGAACTCGGGTCCCTGGGTTCGTAGCGCAGTGTGCTAATCCGCTCCACTACTGCTCATCCAATATATATGTATACACAGGCAGCTACACAGACATATATATAATCTGTCATGGAAATGCAAGCTGCATCCCAGTCATACCTAGGGGGTTGCCACCTCTTGAGGCACACAAAAAACTGGGACCCATTATTGGATGATGGATGAACGTCTCACAATACCGGAACAGGTGTAGGAATGTAGGAGCTGCATGTAAATGCATTGTCTTGAGTCACGCGTTATGAACGTTATTACTCAACTGATAACAAAAAAAAAACTGGGACATTTAATGTCCTGGGAAGACTGACAGATTTTTCCCAGGACAGCAGCGACCTCCTCAACAAGAGCACGATCCTGGGAAAACCAGGACGGGTGGGAACGCGATGGTAACACACACGTCCCAACAGCGCCAGTTTCACAGCCGGAGTGAGTGTTGCACACTTCTCACGTGCACGTGAGTGGTGCCAGTGCACCGAGCACGAACCTGGTGCACACTATTATAATTATTATAATAATTATTACCACGACGCTTGTTTATCCAGCGAAGCCTCAACGAGTCTCACGACTCGCAGGAGGGTCCTGCCAAGTATTTTTTTGGCAGTCGGAGGCAACGCTGCTACGTGGAATTCCAATCGAGCATTTTTGAAGGTGAATTGTCAGCATTTGCGGTTGTTTCGTCCAAAACCAATTACATTGCGAGTATTTTGTAGATTTGCTTTGGCAGTAAACTGGAAAAAACCCGGAGACACCCCATGCAGAACAGGAGGGAGGGACATACAATTGCACACTGAAAGGCGCCCAAGTCGGGAACTGAACCCAGGCGCTTGTTGCTGTGAGGCACGATCGTTACCACTGCCGATATTCACGTGCACAGGGCACACGCGTGTGCTCTGTGCAGATGCACGGCGCACGCCCCCACCATCACTTTCCCTGCCGCGTGTCACGCGTGCCGCTACAGTCCGTCACGCTTGCAGCACAGGTGATGCAACTGCATTCATGACCATCCGTGATCCTCGTCGTCATCATCATCACCCTCATCGTCGTCGCATTGCCCAGGAGTTGATTGGTCATCCGTGATCGTAGGTGACGCGGTGTAAATCCACGCAGGCAACTGTCAGGCGGTGTCTGAAATGAGCGAGGCAAGTAGTGGCGAATCCGCGATTTCTCGCGGATCCCGGGGGCGAGGCCTGGGATTCGAAGACTTTAGCGTGAATAATTACTCCTCGTGGTGTACACAAGTGTGCAGCAGCAGCAGCACCACCAACACAATTCGGACACCGCCCATTTTTTTAAACAAGGGTGGTTACATGGCCCAGCCGTGCAGTGGTTTGGTTATAATCGGTGACCATTTTGATCCGTTGTTGGGTGACCATTAATGGCAGCCCAAATCCACAAAGCGAACCGTGGATGAGCCGAAATGGAAAATGTAGAAATTGACTTAAATTCTCACCGCAGAATCCCACATCGCTGGTGATGTCTCCGTCCTCACCAAATTCAACACGGAAGATGATCAGAGGCCGGCGGAGATGCGAGTTACATTTCAAAATTGCCAGACAAATGATGAAGGTAATCACGGTTCAAAACTACAGTTACCATTAAAACATCTATGGCTGATGGATTATAATCGTCATCGTCGTTCAAGGATCAATGAGTATCTCAATGCGTGCTAGTGGTTGTCCTCACGAACAGCTCACGGACCTCGTAACCAACACAAATCAAAGTGGGCTTGGGCAGGAGACGTCTCGATGCAGTGGATGCCAAGTGACAGGGATGATGAGACTGGGTGGCACCACTGCCGTCGAGATGGGACCGATGAGATTAGTTCGCGTGCATTGAGTGAGACGGATTGCAGGAGCAGCAAGCAGCGCAACTGTGAGGATTGCCTCGGCCTGGAGAGGACTTCATCCAGTCGTGTGGAAACAATGGCTGATGGTGGTGATGGTGGTGGTTTATTTTTAGCCGAATGCTGTAAATTCGCCTCGTCACGCTCCCTCCCTCCCCTCCCTCTTTGCGTTTTCCCGAGTGCGGGGCTTGGCATGGATCGGATCGGCGATTGAATCGATACTTGATTATAATACTTAATATTCACGGCATAAAAAAACACCACCCACTACACCATCACCGTTTTATGATCTCTGCAGGAGGTTCTTCGCGTTTCTCTGCTCTATTGCTCTTTGCACACTTTCTCATTTTCCTCCAGCACTCTGTACCGCCGCATTCACTTGCCGTATGTTAATTTAACTTATCCATCTGCGGCACTCATTTCTCTCGAACCCGTAAGAAAAGGAACCGTTATCTCCTATCTCTCTCGTACCTCTCCATTTCCCTCCATGTCTGTTCGTTCGCTCCTCAGTCTCTTTCTCCCATCTCCTCTCTTGATGATGCTCTCCCTGCCATACATATCTCTTATTCTCTCATGCTCTCACCACACTCTCTCCCTCCCTCCCTCCCCCCTTCTCTTCCCAACCCTTACACCCCCTCCGCCGCCCTCTCCCATCCTCCTCTCCCATCCTTTCTCTCTAATCCCCTCCCCAAAACGCCAGTGCTGCTGCTGCTGCCGTGCAGTTTCAAGGCGGCCCATGGACTCTACCAACAGCCACGCACAAGCACGCGGGGACGGGGGGGGGTGATGCAGACATCTCTTAAACTTTACAACACAGACTTAAAAAAACAGTGCTAAAAAAACCCACCCCAGCCGCACACCAAACCAGATCCTACTCAAACATGCGGGGGGGCTGCCACTGTCACTACACTGGATGATGGCGTAGTACGGATCTTCAACATCCGCACACATTTGGTCCGGCGTATGGACGGGGTTTTAGCCACATGTGTGTGTGTGTCCATTCTCATTAAGATGGACAGCCTAGGGTCAAGCCACGCTGCTAAAACCATCAGTCCACCTCCTCCACCCTGCCAAGCCAGAAGGGCTGGGAGGAACGGAAGGCGGCTCAATGCACATTACTTAAACTATCAGGCTAGAGAGTGGTGGGCGGGGGGGTATTGCTAAAATTCTGGCCGTCTTTAATCGTCATTCTTCTATCTGCATTTATACCTGCATCTACGTTTTATTTCAACGAACTTACACACGCACATATACCGCCAGAGAATATGTTATAATCTACATTGTGTACACTAGTTATACTCTTACTTACACGTTAATCGCTGCAGTATGGATAATCGTATATCGAATATGCAATGTGTATTGTATACGTTATACAATATTAATTCAATGCGCGGTACACGAATTGCATTTATTCTATATATATATGTGTATACTGCGGTACACGTGTAGAATATATGGAATACGTATACCATATACTGTGTAGTTGCGTGCAAGATGTATGCTGCGTATGAGCAGTGCCGAACAGTGCTTGATATTCATATTCACAAACAACAGTACAGTTGGTACATGCGGAATATCAGCTTGCTATTTGTAAATGGTGTTTTGCTCGGCCAAATCTGGCACGCGCACACACGCCCACACACGGAATAAGAAGCAACATCAACGTGCACCACACGTGGACACGAACATCACATTGGGGCGAGGTGCATTGTGGGGGACACGTGCGCGCACACGCACACCTCGCGCACACGCACACCTCGCACACACGACCTGCCTTCCCCGCAAAGACAAAGATCCCCCGTGTAGGACTTTACAGACTGTCGGAAGCAGAGTGTAGGAGCAAGTGCGCTTGCTGTTAACCGGTTAGCCGCCTATGAAAGCGAACACGGCACGCCAGGGGCCGTGGTGAAGCCAGAACCACGCCCGGCCGCCTTTGTCTCTCCAAAAGGGGATGTTTACTCGGGAGTTATTTACAGCTGAGTCCACCTAGGGGAGGGAGCCCCTGGGACCGGCTCTGATAATCGTCACTGATGTTAGCCGTGAGCGGGAATCGAACGCGGGTCGCCCGGGATTCGTAGCGCAGTGTCGCTAACCACTGCGCCACCGCTCCCCATACACACACACACTCCACGTCAGGAGCTTCCACACGCGACACACACGCGACACACAGGACTCCCTCTGTCACCCCCACACACAGGGTGACAGCTCTCCGTCACAACCCCCACCCCCCACCGTACATCCCTCTCAAGTCACCATCAACATACTGACTGCACACACAACACACCCTCATCTCTCCCCTCCTCCTCCTCACCCACCCACCCACCACCACCACGCGCCTCCGATGCGCACGGTTGGCTACGTGCGGTGCGAAAGAAGTTCAACATATACTGTATCCACATGGGCGGGAAGTCCCTATACCCATTTAACCACTGAATGCATGCACCTCTCCGAGGCAAGGGGTATAGGGACTTCTCGCCCACACGTGTACAGTGATTTTTGTGTGTGTTTTGGCCACAGCTTCCACGCAGCACGACCACGGCTCACAAGCTGGTGGGAGGGGGGCTGGGAATGGGTGAGAGGGTCCACGCGAACCGACGGGGAGGGAGGGAGGGCATTGGAGTTGATTGAACAGATGCCAGAGATGTTGGGGGGGGGGGCAGAGTTTGCTACTGGGGAAGGGAGTTCTGTGCCAACCAAAGTTTGCAATGCTGTTGTTTTTTTTTACACCCGGGAACGTTTCAGATTGTTACATGTTGTTATTCGTAAAATAGGAGTTGTGTTCAAATTGGGTCCATTAAAAAAAATGCTGTACCGCTAACCACAAAAAAAAACAACAACCGGTAAACGGTTTTGTCACACGGATAAAGTCGACGCAAACGCGAGACATTTTTTTTAATTTCTTCTCTTTCGTAAACCCACCCAGCAATCACACCGGCAGGTCGCCGCGTGGCGGGGGGTAAAGTGTGGGCACGCCGATCTCTTCCGACGAAAGAATCCACCGCAATCGGTTACCGGTTCCCGACGTTAAGAACCGGTTTCGACACCGTTGTTACGGTTCAAACAAGCCCTGTTCACAAAGTAGCCTAGAAACGCGTGAGACGTAATCAATGATTCCACGTGAAAGCTGCAGTAGGCTCCATACACACATCTCGTCACTTTGTCCGGAAAATAAGACGCACCGAACATTGCGCCCGGTTTCAATACATATTTGGTCACACGCACACCTGATTATGAGACGCATCCAAAACGTTCCCTTTATAATCCAGATAATATGCCAACGCATGAGAAACATTTCAGCACCTCGCACACATCTCATCCTGTATACCACATCTCTATCTGGCTACGGCTGCTACTACTCTCCACCTACTACTGAGTCTCCACCTACCACTCATTCTCCACCTACCACCCACTCTCCACCACCTACCCACTCTTCCCAAGTCCACCAGATACCACGGGAAGAACAACTAATATTCGGTGACAGATGAAGCCCCGGGTCACAACCACCGCTCGCCCTGGTCGATCTCACCCGCTTGAGACGGACGTGATATTCCTCTCCAGGTTTCATTGATTAGTCGTGAATGCTATAGTTCCTCCTCCTCCCCATCCCTCTCTCCCTTCACAGCATAGACGTCTCCCACAGCATAAATGTCTCCCACTCTCCCGCCAGCTCCCCCTGCTGGTCTCACAAAAATAAAACTCAACATTCTCCAGTAACACTCGTGTGGCCTTAAAAGGAGCACACAAAAAGATAAGAGAGATACTGCATATAATAGGCGACGTTTCGGGGGATGGCCCTTCTTCACAGCACGTGAAGGGTAATTTCAATTTTTAAGGCCACGAAGTGGTATTGACGATTGCATTGTTTGTGCTTCGTGCACCACTGACAACGCAGAATCGCCGAGTAATGGGTCTCGGAGAGTGTTGCCAAACTCCTTCAACTGGCCCAGCAGCATTGGATTGAACCAATGAACCAATGCTGCTGATGAAGATGGACTTCCAGAGGGCCCGGCTGCCCATGAGTTGCGTAAAAACAACGTTTTTTAAAAATAATTGCATGCCGAGGCAAGTATGGGAAGAAGATGTTAATTCATAGTCTTTGGTTCTTTCGGTAAAGTCACGTAGATAGAAAAAATAATAAAAGTAAATTAAATAAAAACTACGACGTTTCGATCACAACACAAGCGGTCGTCATCAGGAGGATCGCTTGTGTCGTGATCGAAACGTCGTAGTTTTTTTTTTCTACCTACGTGCCTTTACCGAAATAACCACAGAATATTAATTCCTGCAGTCACGAAAGTTTTAAGTCAAGATGTTAATTCAATTAACATTGTGCACAATGATTCATGATTTTCCTTAATACGATGCTTTGTATGGCTACTAAACTGGGGGCAGGATGCAGATTAGACTGAAGGAAATGATTAAAATCGGGTAATCAAGGCCATTTGCAAAGCATAGTTACTTATAATTGGCCTAAGCAGCCAAAGCAATCGACACTAACAAAAATAAGGGCACTGAAAATAAATATTCGCGATCCGTAGTGAACACTCCCATCTAGTGGAATAGTCTCGGTAGTGTAAATGTAAATGTGTTAGAATATATTCTTTGAGTCTTTCGGTAAAGTCACGTAGATAAGAAAAACTACGACGTTTCGATCGCAACACAAGCGGTCTTCATCAGGAAAGATCTAATAGTGAGTGTGGAAACCCTCCCCGTAGAGGCGGTTCAATCTTGACTTAAAGATTTCGTATCTGCAGGAATTCATATTCTTTGGGTCTTTTGGTAAAGTCACGTAGGTAAAAAAAAGAATACTATTTTATTTTTTATTATTCTTCTACCTACGTGACTTTACCGAAATAACCAAAAAGTATGGATTCCTGCAGTCACGAAAACTTCAAATCAAGATTGACGTTTCGATCGCTTGTGTTTTACACTCGATAAGCGACTTACATATCTAAAAATGTTTTTAAAGGGCACACCCGTTGGCAGCTGCCCCTGTGCGGTATAGGTCGACTCAGCACCTGGCCTGCAAATGGGCATTAGTCTGCCAGTATGGGGCGATGATTACTGTGTATAATCCCAATTGAGTAATTTTGGGTGTAATTCTTTTTTTATATTTAGCGATCTTTAACGTCCGAAGAGAAACAGACGGCCGGTGTTTCATGGCTAATATACCCCCAGTAATGACCAGGGCGGCCTGCCGGATAAGAACCGCGTACCTCGTTAGCAAGCGGCGAACGCGCTTCCGCTGTCAATGTTCACGTATTATCATGCGACGTCCATTGTCAGCCTGAAGGTGGCAGCCAAAATCTGTACTGAATCCAACAACAACCACAACCACCACAACAGGTATTCGGGCAAAAAAACAACTACTGCAGCAAATCAGATGCCACTGGGGGTGTCCTTTGAAATGTGTTAAGATGAGGTGTAAGTCGCTTATCGCGTCTAAAGTGTTCTGACACGCCACTGTGTGAAGCAGCGCTTCTCAACCGGGGGTACGCGGATCCCGGGGGGGTCAGTGGCAATGTACCGAGGGGGTAGGCGAGGTGATTTATAAATGTGTGAAATTCTATCGTGTATGAGAGTCATTGGTGGCTCGTCATGTACGAATCTGCCAACATAAAATAACTCGGATAGCATTTCAATCCGTATGGTAGCCGAGAACGATGTCAATGACCTTTCTAAACTCATAGACCGCTAACAATGCGCGGGTTTCCAAGAGGCACCAGCGAGCGCTACAAACTTAGGTGATGCGTGCGGAGCGCCCTGTTGATTTTTATTTAATTCACTTGCAGTTACCAGGTAGCTGGGATAACTAAAAAATATGGACAACTGGTTAAAATATTGATGTTCATTATTGATATATTAATTTCTCAGAACCATGTTGTGTCAATCTTGATTTGAAGCTTTCGTGACTGCAGGAATCCATCCTCGTTGGTTCTATCGGTAAAGTCACGTAGGTAGACAAAATAAAAATAAAATAAAAAAGTGAAAAACAAATAAATTGTGATTTAATTTAGTTTTTCACTTTTTTTAATTTAAAAAAGTGAAAAACAACTCAATTGTGATTTAATTTAGTTTTTCACTTTTTTTATTTTATTTTATCATTATTTTCACCTACGTGACTTTACCGAAAGAACCAAAGAGTAATGATCGTTACGGTCACAAAAACTTCAAATCTAGAATTACGTCGTGATTTGTTTTATTTTATTTCTACCTACGTGACTTTACCGAAAGAACCAAAGAGTATGTTGTGTCAGGCAAGGGGGTCACTCGGTTGAAAGTAAATTCCACAAGGAGTTACAGTAGCCATGAAATATTGTACGGTACATCTGCGATGAACCCACTTCACCAACCTTCAATAACTAGGGTGCTCAGATATGGTCAATCAATCTCATGACCGACACGGCATTGGAAGGTCAGCAGATTGGCATATGATGTTAATACAAAAGGATAATAGTACAGTATCGCCAGAGCAGTTAATGAATATAGTAACACATTAACAAGTGTACCATTACTTCAAATAATAACAATTCACTGAAGACTAACTACAGTACTAAGAATATCAATATCCTCACAAGCAGTATGTTTAACAACTGCGGATCGCTGCCAGGTGCCTAAGTCGCATCAGACCATGTTCAGAATTCTTAAATGTCGGTATAAATCCCACAGGCTCCAAAACAGGCAAACTAAAGCGACCTACCAAAGATCATAGAGGCCAGTGGGACAGGCACACGACGCCGTTCTGCGTGGCTGCCTTGTGAAATGTGTTAGAGCATAGCAACACGACTTCTCTGTACTCCTTGCTCCCTTATTGGCACTCACAAAATACACAACTACGATTGTACAGGACGTTTAAATTAGGTTAACGCTGACTAGACAGCATTGTGAAACGTGGCAGGTTGAGAGTTACAATCTGCCCATGCAGGGATAATGCAGTTCAGGTTTGTGGAACAATTTAAAACACATGATGATGTTAATACTGCCAACTGTGCTTCGAGAATTTCGCTACAAAACCAAGCACTGTCCCATTGCCAGTCTAAAACCCTGGCGCATGAGCAGCTCTGGGGTGGACGGATAGTCCAGCATTGCGCGTGCTCACAGACTGATCAGCGTTAATTGTTGCCTGCCAACTTTTTGTTGGCATTCATGAGAGTGTGTGCGGATTTTCAGGAGAGTAATTGTGTGAGACCTTGTGCCACCTTTCACATTTCACCGCAGTGTGGACAATTTTGCGGTAGCATCATAGCAGAACATCTCAAATATGATGTTTTAATTAAAATTTACAGTATTTGAAGTGTTGAAATTAAGTATAATTAAGAAGTAGATTGGTCGAGACAGTAAGCAGGAATACAATGTAGATAGTAACACTATTAAGGTAAAGGGACACCCCAGGCATATCTTGTTAACGACACCACTGGAAAAAAGGCCGTCACTCAGTGGCAAGATGTTAACTGCCTCGCCTGGTATACAGGAGTTCGTAGGTTCAATCCAGACCCTGACGCCTGTATATTAAGAGTTTGCGTGTTCTCCCTGTGGTCGCGTGGATTTTTCTCCAGGTTCTTCAGTTTTTCCCTCCAGATTTAGAAAAATGCGTTTACAGTATTTGGCTATCCATTTCCACGTGATAAGCCACTTCGTTGAGCTATCATTTGTGGTCAGGTCGCTTCTTCAAACGAGCTACATCGCCCAGTGGGCCTTACCTGGTAAAATAAAAATAATCTATTGTTTAGTTTTACTCAGGAGAACTTTACAAAACCCCTCTTGGGTGTATTTTGGCCGACTTTTGCATGCATGCCAGACATCTTGCAAGTGCCCACACTGCACCGCACAACACGCGACTGGCCGATCGACGAATGAAAGGGACCAACATACTTAGCCTCCTTAAGCAAAGGCCTGAAGGCAGTCAGCAGCCTCCATTTCCTGGCTGCCCACCCATAACAAATTCGCACGAGACCAGGCTTCTTCAACTGGCTGTTCACTGGCCCCATCTGGTCACATAAAGGCTCTTGGAGTAGCCCACCGAAATACGGCTAATCTGTCCGCCAGCACTTGTCCAATGAGAACACAATTAAAACCCTATCCAGTGTCGGTCCACTTTCACTGAAGGTAATGTGACCCTCTCCACTCGATGCATGCCCCTCGATGGGGCCGAATTCGAATTTCCCACCAAAATTTTGAAAAATCAGCGTACTCCACATGGGGCAATTGCCGGCAAGGGCACTTCTGTGAAGTGGCAAGTGTTAAAGGATGATTTGACACTCGTCGGTGTTGCTCCATCATCTTTGAGTGCGGTCAGTGTCAGAGTCTGTGAAACCTACCATCACCCCGACTTAGATCGTGTTAACCCTTCTGTAATACGACAGAGACCCTGACCATGTTCAGGTTCCACTCTAAAGAATGGGACGGCAACAGCTTTGGACAAACAGCGACGTCCCCAATAAATATATTACCATTGACCCAAACCTTTTAACCCCCTGGGTTAAACTTGCCCACCAAAAAAAACAGAATAATCCCAAGCACTCATGGCAGATGGGGCCACCGCCTAATCAATTGAAATAAATAATAGAAAGCCCGGTGATCAGCAACTAAGAAAATTCTGACTGGGCCATTGACCACAACGCGAAAAGCTCAGCAGAGGCTTTGAAGACACCGATTCAGCCCCCCACTCCCGAAGCTGTGCCTTGACATTGGACATGGTCATAGACTTATGAGTTGCTTTAAAAAGCCACATGCAAGAAGAAGTGTCATGTGAGTGTCCGCTGAGTGGTATGGGTCACATGGAGGTAGCAACTCATGAGTCTATGTCCAGCTCTGATAGCCATAGCACATCCTTCATCACACATCACCTCTGTTATAACTGACCGCAGATAACGCAAAATAGTAATCAATCAAAAATAGTCAGGACATGGAGCAGTTGGCTGGGTTGGTGCAGCAGAAACTCCAACAGCGCTCCACCTTGGGTTGGTGCAGCCACCAATTCTGGCAAGCAGCTTTGCGACAGCAAGGCAGAGGCTTGTTGTTACTTCTCATTTGTAGCTGCTGGACAGGCCTGTGGGGTCACGTGCATCACTTGCACCGAGAGTTGAATACCCACGGGCTACCACTCTGTTTAGGGCAATCTGAAGGTCTAGGAAATAAATGGTGGTTTCGTGATCCAGGCTATAGGAAGTCACTGGAGCTATGCACTTTAAAATCTAGATTGAAAACTTTTTTTTGGGACTGCATTTTCTGTTCAGTTTTTTGTCCTTCCCGCACACCTCTGATTAGCACGTTTGGCTGCGTACGGTGCGAAAGAAGTTAAACATACAGACCTACATACGGCTTTTCACTTGCGTGCTGGAGCAGCGTTCAACTCTGGACGGGGATGGTGGATTGTGAGCGCTTTCCGAGCAACCACAATGCCCTGTGACAGGCCCACAAAGCGCATTGATGTTAAGACATTGTATTTGTTATACTGCAAGAGTTTGAGAGCAAACTCACTGAGGTATTGCGGTTTAATTGTTTATGTAAATGTTGTGAATTTCGATCTAACCCAAAACGCGATCTAACCCAAAAAAAACCTCTATTATGGATTCATATTGGTCGCGAAAGCCGACGTGTTAAATTATCAATTTGTTTGGATAATATCAAATTTAAAGTCTAACATTGAAAATAAAAGCGTGTGTGTGTGTGCATGCTCGGAGCTGCGTGTGTGACCTGACGGGGATTTTTTGGCTCGGTGTCCCCAGTCTCTGACCCCAATCACCGGCCAAAGCACTCCAGACCGACTGTAACTGAGAACACAGGGATAATTGGCTCCGTCTAGCGCAAACTGATTTACAAGGGGTTAGGTCCATAACCTATTTCTCACACAGTTGTATCAGCATAATTTGATACTAATTCAAACGTGGTTCAGACAAGGAGTGGCTCTGGTGTAAGTTAATATACAACTAAAGAATTATCACAATGCTCCTTTTAAACAATGGTCCAGAGGATCCATACATAGGTCGATGGACTAAAAACAGAAGTATTTGAAGAGATCAAATGTATATATTTGTATACGCTACAATGTTACACGTTATCCTCTGCAACAATGCAGAATGAATATTTGGCACTGAACGGGTCCCGATGGAGGCTCTTGCCAATGACATCTGGCAATACAGTGGCTTTTACTTGACAGGCTCGAATCTCTTGATGAGAGCCTGAATGTTGAGCCCTTGTCCAGAGATAATTGCTGAAATCACTGATGCTGATCCTAATGGCGCAGAAGTCCATTGGCTGATGAAACTCAACCCTGGACTGCGAACCACGACGCATTCACGAATACATTTCCTCGCTCACTTATGCCGCTGCCAGACTTGTCACACTGCAAACAACACCAACAAATTAAGTATAATACCAACAAACTAAAAGCTAATTGTAATGACGTTAGTTGTGATGACTTGCGAAACGTCGTACTCGAATTGTAAATGTTGTGGATTTTACTCTCAAACACACCAGCGCGTGCTGTATTCGTAACTAATTGGCATGTGTTGTTCACCTGACAAACCTTGCTAATGGGCTGCGTCGGGTTTAACGACGCATTTGTATTTACGCGATCTCACCCAAAAAAAATCCTCAATTGTGAGTTAATGTTGGTCGCGAAAGCCCTCCAACTCCCCCGTGTCAAACTAAAACTTCGCATTGATAAGGCCACGTGCAAGCGGCCACGCTCCACGCGCTCCACGTGCTCACGCTCGACCAATGAGAGCCGCGATGCGACTCCTGCCCCCAGCCGGGGAGGG
The DNA here is from genome assembly GCF_965212315.1 of Lampetra planeri. NCBI lineage: Eukaryota > Metazoa > Chordata > Hyperoartia > Petromyzontiformes > Petromyzontidae > Lampetra > Lampetra planeri. The sequence continues at coordinate 11,249,746 of NC_136130.1, read as the reverse complement.
GGGGGGTCACCGCTGAGCCAATGGGAGGCGCGTGGGGGTGGAGCCTAGGCGGTGTTGGAGGGGGGGGCTGCTACCCCCCCCCACTTCTCCACTGTGCGTTAAGCGCTCGAGTCGGGCAGCAGCAGCGGCGGCTGGCGTGGTGACCACCCCGGATTTATAAACAACATCATCATCTACAGCATCCCGAGTCTACAACATCGACTACAGCCACACAGCAGCAGCAGCAGCAGCGAGGTGAGTCAACTTTGGTTGGGCGCGTGGATTTCATTCAAAAGATCGAGTTTGCAAATCGGCCCCTGTGCGGCTGATGGAATGTGTCGAGAGAGAGAGACAAAAGAAGGCTGCGTATGACTGCGTATGGCTGGCTATAGTTTCAGGTTGTGTATCGTCAGCTGAGTTTGTTTATTTGTTATTTAGATTCTCCGCGGTGGGGCGAATTGGTTGTTTAGTGGGGAGTTGTTTTATCGCTTTGACTCGAACCCCCCCCCCCATCTCGTTCAGGGAGGGGTCATTGGGGTCAAGCGAGGCTGGCCCTGTTGCTGATGAGACACTCAATGTTGAAACCCGGACCTGTTGCTCTGCATTGAGACAATGCTGCTGGAATGATGCGCTATCAGAAGACCGTGCGGGCTGATGGGATGTGTTGACAAAAGAGTGTTGTTCTTTGTTATGCGGAGGGACAGGTGTATGTATTAGTATTCTCTGCTTTCGGTAAAGTCACGTAAAATGGAAATAATAAAATAAAACATAATAAAATAATTCTCACGACGTTTCGGCCACAACGCAAGCAGCCGTCCTCAGGTGAAGTCCAGGTCTGTCGGGGAGACAGCGTCTGAAAAAATGCACTTGAGTAGTTGAATCGCAGTGCTGCAATGCACTCGAAGCATGCAATTCGTTACAGCAGCTGCCGCTAAGACGTAGAGGTACAGCCCTGCAATTCCCTGCCCATGCCTCTTGCATTCAGGCTTGCACGACTGGTAAGTAGTAGTAGCCATAGAGAGAATATGCCCTCTCCGGGAGGGGTATTTGGGCTACTCTTTCACGCTGGCCAGAAAGATCTTGGAAAAGGGTGCCAAGAACATTTCATCGAGTCTGTTATGTATTTCCGTCCATGGCTGTGTTCACTCTCATCTTGCTTAGCACGTGTAAAGTGCCACGCTATTGACCAAGTTATGAGTTTGGAGTTCCTGTCCTGTACCCCACATTATTATTCTGTTTAACCGATGGTAATAAAAAAGGCATCTTGCAAACTTGTTCGTTGCTAAAGACTTTCAAGAGAGTGATTATCTCAAAAGGTTGGGGTTGTCTTGAAGAAATGAAAGACGTTTCTTAGAAACTAGTTTAAAATAATAAGCAATGGTTGAGTCACGCAATCTTATATATATAGCAATGTACAGCTTCCCCCATGCCACATGAGGGTTGTTCGACCATACTTCACCACGCCGGTCAGTGCGGACTGGTCAAAGGTCGTGGGATTCTGGACCGGTTCAGAGTATCGCTCGCCACTGATGTCCGCCACGGCTGGGAATCAAGAGAGGCAGGCAATTCATTCTAGATTTGAAGCTTTCGTGACTGCAAGCATTCATACTCTTAGGTTTTTTCGGTAAAGTCACGTAGGTAAATTTTAAAAAATAATAATAATTAATTAAAATAAATCAATTAAATCACGACGTTTCGGATGCAACACAAGCTTCCTTCATCAGGTGTTGTGCCTTTTTACATGTGACTTTACCGACAAAACCTAAGAGTAGGCAGGCAATTGTTGTAAGAACGTTGCATAACATCGCCTGTGTGGCATTTCCGCTACCGTTATTTGGGGAGGCCTTCATCCAGCAGTGGCTGATGACGCTGATGGTGACGAGTAATTTTGTTAAGGGAGGGAAATTTGACTTAATCTGGGATTTAATAACATCCTGGACTCACATTCTTGTGTCGAGAAAACACAGTCAGGGGTGTAATTGTGCGTTATTGGGTAACGCGGGGTTTGGATGTGAGTGCGTGAATCACTCGCTTGATGATTGATTACATCTCTTGCACAGTAACCCCTGGCTCTACACCGTCACGTTAGGCAATCCCCAGTTTGACTTGTCTGACCCATACGCACGGAGATCATTGAACTTTAAGACGAACTGTCAGCGAGCACCTATTAAGGGCGTGGGCGACACAACCTGTTAGTTTGGGGGTGTCGTCACCTTTGTCTCTCGAATTCTGACGTTTACACGCCGTGCCTGTGAATAATTTAAGGCTGAGTCGACCTAGAGGAGGTCCAGGACAAGTTGATAGTGGACACCACTTTCCACTGACTTTATCTGTGGTTCAGAGTGCAATTTACAAAGCATTGCCCAATGGCATTCCACAATCTCTCTCACCTTTGCCTGTTTAACCCCCAGCTCTCCACTGGAACATATAATAATACAGAACTGTAGTCCGAATTGGTTGTGGGTTCTAACCTTTTATATGAAGGCTATGTACCTGCACAAAAACTCTGACCCACACATACCTACAGGTACATGCACACATTAAATAATACGTTCACAAAGACAAAGATCCCCCGTATAGCCTTAACATACTGTTGGGGCAAGTGCTGTTAGCGAGCAGCTATGAAGAAGGCCGGCACGGCACACGAGGGGGTGGCTGGCCAGCACCACGTGTACAGGCACGCATAGCCACACATATGTAGTACCGTTGAGGACGCGTGGACACCCGAGTAGAGGCACACGTATTTATTTCACAACAGTCACTGGGGACATACAGTACTGGAGGGGGTATCGGCCCCCTCACCCGGATAGCTGGGAACACACGGCTAGCTACCCCTAGCCTGCCTCCTAATCCTCCAAATACTGGGCTAGGGGAGGCTGTCTGGCCCGACACTGGTCAGTCGGGCTACGGTACCCGGAGTCCCAGAGTCCTGGCTCTGGTTCACGGGACCACGCCGCTGGCTCGGTCCTGTGCGGCCCTGACAAGGGCGGCGTCCCAGGGGAGTCCAGGGCTCTAGCTAGACGATCTTCGGTCTTGACTCGTTTAGCTTTAACATTGTGCCCCGAGCCCTCTGACACATCCCCCTTTATACTCCACCCCCGCTGAGGGGTGGGGCCCCGGGCTGCCTGTTGCGGACGTCGTTGAGAGCACCCCCCCCCCCGTGCACTCACGTAGCCCCGCCCACTGTGTTTGTTTCCCATAAGCTGCCATGCATAACGGCTCTCTCTCTAACACCCCTACACATACAGCTCCTCCGTAACACCCCTACACATACATAGTCTGAGAAACAGTGGAGATTCATTCACGAACAACATCCTGTTTGTAGTGAGTTCTTGCATGGGTTTAGTATAAATACTCTAATTTGTTGTTGTTTTTGCTCGTGTAAGGGGCCGTGCATAAATGATGTCACGCACCTAGGGGGGGGGGGGTCAGACATTTGTGACGATGTGTGGCGAAGGGGGGGGGGGGTGAGAAATGTAACGTCACATCAAAATGCGCAACTTTAAATAAACAGACAACACGTTCTACTTAATTAAATAGACTTTTAGATCAATATTTTCTCCTACAACATCAGAGTGCACCGCCACATTAAATACGCACTACAATGACAATTGTTTAAAGCGATTTGAAGCATATTTTATATATATTTTTTGGGGGGGGGGGGCAGAGCTTTGTGACGTCATATTTGAGGGGGGGTCTGACTTTTTTTGGGGGGGGGATCAAAAATCGTCCAAAATCGTGTGACGTCATTTATGGACGCCCCCTAAGCACACCCCCCCCGCCACTCTACCCGCTGTGGTCTATGGATATTTATGTGACTCTTAAATGTTTATGAAACTAACGATCTCCAGTATATATAACAACTGTTAGATGGCTATGTACTGTAACTTTATGTAACGGGAATATCCTTTGACCGCCACCTCTGCCCACGGTCTAGGGCTGCGGTCGTCTCTGTAAAAGAGCTGCCAAACTCAATGGGGGGCCTCTCTCTTGACAGCAGTAGGTGCCAAGTCTTGTTGAGTCTGTGCTGAACTCTGCTGCGGACACTGGCGTGCTGGTGTCACAAGCACGAGCTTTAAACGCGGTGCCAGTTTCGTCACCGAGCTGAGTGTCAGCCTCCGTTGTGGAGGCAACCTCAGCCCCAGGTGTCAACATGCCATGTGCGACTGACCCTCACGACCTTTGACATGGTGAAACCACCAACGAATGACCCCGTGTCAAACAACGGGGCCTGGGTATTTTGCAAGGCACGTTACCGTCACTTTTGGCAGGTTAACAACTTGACGGCTTTGAAACGATGATACTGTACAGTACAAACTTGCATTCGGTTTGTTATTATTTACAAAAAAAAACATCGGATGCAGTGACGTCATTGTCTTAAAGGCAAAGGTGCAGCAATTGCGTCCTCACGCCACTGCAGGCGAAAGAGTCGTCCACTCGAGGGAAGCTCTAGGGAACCCCACTACACAGTGTATTTGGCCTACTCTTCCAGGCTGACTAGATGTCTTGATAGAGATAGACTTACCCATAACTATACTCCACCACAGGCATATGCATTGTCTTTGAAACTATCAGAGTATGTTTTTTGTTTGCATTCTGACCACAAGTATTGTGGTTAATGCAGACATGATTCCTTGTAAAAGGTTTCATTTGGGTGTTTTAACATCTTAATACCTGTTTTATTGCCAAGAATAAGGGGAAAACTTATTCTCATATTTTGGTACTGGCAAAGGAGGTCCCATGATGTAGCTGCTAACCCCGAGCTCTCATTTCTCTGGTAGTGCGTTGTCTTTGTGCTGTACGCCTTTTGGCGTCCTCTGGTCTAACACCGTCTGAGACGAGGCTCAAAAGAAATCTGCCTCTGGTGTGGACCAATTAGTTTGAAAGACAATGCATATGATATCAGAGCATGTTTTTTTTTGCATTATGACCACAAGCATTGTGGTTAATGCAGACATGATTCCTTGTAAAAGGTTTCAGTTTGGTGGTTTAACATCTTAACACAGCTGTTTTGTTGCCAGAAAAAATGGGAAAACCTATTCTCGTGCTTTGTTGAATTTGGGATTTTGGCTAAGACGGCCACAATGTTCTTCAGTGATATCTTTATCTTTACTTATCTCTCTGCTCTGTCTCACGATCTCGTATATTAGCCAGGGGGCAAACATAGATAATCGTCCTTTCCGGATTAACGAAAAAAGACTCTGTTGTTGTTATACCCTTTAGCCCGCTGTGGGAGTGAGCAATTTCCATAGTGGGGCAAGAAAAATGACCTCCGTTGGGGTTGTCCATGAGTCATCTGTGTTTGAAAACGAATTTGAATGTATTCCACGAGTTAAAAGTGTGGATTATCTGATTCAAGTGCAATGGGTGGACGGGGTGTGGAGGCATTTGGCCAACCTGTTGTGATGAATCGGTTAGCGAATGTTAATTAAGTTTTTTTTTTGGAAGAACAAACGAGCTTGTACACTTTGTTCTTCATTCCTCTGAGCGTGAGTAGGGCTGCAGTGCAGTACAGGCTGGTATGTTTAGCTGGCGTTCATGCTAAATTGTCTAGACACACAGACACGGCATCTACCCCACATGCGATGACAAGTAGTACGTCTGTGACAGCAGCAGCATCCGGATTTCGCCACTCGGTGACGTCTACATAAGTACATATTCCAGGCGATGTGTACTTGGAGGCCATGTGAAATGTCAAGGGTCATTGGACAGATCTAGGTTTTCTAGGCCAGTTTAACAAATAGGCTTTCGCGACTAATATCATCCATAGTATAGGTTTTTTTGGGTTAGATCACGTAAATATAAATGTGTCGTTAAACCCGCCACCACCCGACACAGCCAATCAGTAAGGTTTTTCACGTAAACAGAACGTGGCAATTCGTTATGAGTACAGCACACCGCTGTGTTGGAGAGCAAATCCACAACATTTACAAACTGAGCACGAAATTTCGCCAGTAATTACAAATAGCTTCATCCGATGGACAACCAGATTTGATATTATAGGTCAACTGACTGATGCGCGCACAGACTATGGATTTGCACTGGCGGAGAAAAAAATTCACGTTTTGTCGTTTGTCCGTGCGTGCATTTTATACCGTTCCAGGCCATTTGCCTGGCCGCCAACGTACGTTGTAGCATCACCACTTGTTTATAAACCAAGCCATGTAGCTCGGACTAGGATACGTTCCACCATGCTTTGGACTGTCTGCTCAGCACCTAGCCACAGCATAGCCCCAAGCGACATGCGCTGTAAATCACAGTGCACAGAATTCGTTTCTCATTACCTGTCGAGTTATTATTCTCCGTGTTTGCATGTGTGAAAATATCTCATTTCTGTTGAAAAGTGTTGTGTGAGTAGAATTTTTGGTCAGATCATCTTTTCTTAGGAACGCATCTTAGGTCATGTAATGAGACCTTATGGGAAAATACGTTTCGATTTATGATTTTGTCACTTTTACGTTCAGGTTTTTAAGAATGTCTGTGCGCGCGAGGTATTGCCCAATATTAGGGTCTAGCGAACGCACCCAGCACTCAAAGCCACAGCAGCACCGATTGAGGCTTCGTGCTGCGTATTGGTGCAGCAAGCCAAATGAATGCAAGGCAGAGAGAATGTGCGTCAGAAGCAGCAGAGTGGCCGGTGCTGGGTTTCTTGCGTGGGTGCTTATTGCGTGCAGTACTGTAATGCAATCCAAGATCACAAATGTATCTATGCATGTATATATGTAGAGTTTGATTTTATTAGATGCGTGTGTTTATCTGATCAAATCGCCCAATGATGCTGGATGTAATTACCAGCGAAACGTCACGGTACTGAAATTGAAAACGAAGTAGTCACTAATTGGCACGATTTGTTGAGTGACAAACCTTGCTGGTTGGCTCTGTCGGGTGGTGGCGGGTTAACGACACATTTATACTCGCGTGATCTAACCCCCCCAAAAAAAACCTTTATTGTGAATCATATTGGTCGCGAATGCCTACGTGTCAAACTGACACGCGTTTTTATGAGACCCTTACACCGAGCGTTGAGGACAGGGCTACAAGTCGCACTGGGAATGGCTCTGGCTCCTGCCTGCATAGCTTTACTGGGGCCAGCCCATCATCAAGGATCTGGATCATAATTTTCAGTTTAATCAGAAGAATCTGAAAGTTATGGTACGGATGCGAAGCTTCGGATGCTCTGAAAAGTTGTCTGATACTCATTCAATTAAATAATTCGATTTATTTTTTGAGTAAAAACTCGCCCCTAATAAAATGGGCATCGCAATACTTTACACTATAAATTTAAGAAAGGTCGTTCTACCTATAAAATCAAGACACGTATAAAAATATCAAATTGAGAGGACATACTTTAGGATTGATCCAAAAGTATGATGTCAAAGGAAATGACATCGCTTGCATTGCGTCACTGCCATGCTTGTCCCACCTAAAGTAGTGTCACTTGGCATGGAGCAAGTAAGGGAATTGGTGAGTGTGGTGGGAGGTTCAATGGGTAAATTGGTGAGTAATTGGGTGGGGTAGAATGAGTGAATGAATAAACGGGTTTGTCAGTTGTGAGAAGAAGAGAGTTGCGAGTGGTTGTCAAAGAGAATTAATGATTGTGTGGCAGAGCACGTGCCGAGGTGAGGGACTGCGTTTGGGCACTCAATTTAAAGAGCCCGGATGACAATTCGTCTGTGAATAACGATGTAACAACACCTCGAGATAGAGGAACAGCCCTACCTAGGAGGCTACCACAAGATACAGGAAGATCAGCCTGCTTAGCTCTTCCGCCTTCGAGACCTCTTCCTCCACTTCCTCTACCTCGCAAGTTCTCCAACTGCTCTTACAACTCCTCCACCTCAAACTGTACTGTATTGTGCAATTTATTTACGTATTGCTATGTTTTTGTTAACTATCTGAATGCGTTCATGCCTTCGTGTGGGATAATGTCTATATGAGTGGTTCTGTCAACGGGAGTGCTCCTCTACGTATGAATGACGATATCTCTGCGTGTGTTCTTACTTCTCTGTGTTCTTGTCTCTGCGCGTGTTATTGTATGTACGTAGGCGCCAATTCCCCAAGCTATGTGGCTCTATGCTTTATTGGGATATTTGGCAAATTAATAAGGAAGAATTCGATATCTGTAAACAATATATCCGTGTTTTACCTAATATACATGCGTTTATTTTTGTTTGTCCAGCCCATTATGCCAGATAATCATTGCGTTTCTTTTCCAAACTTGTTCCACAAAAAAAACAACGGAACAAACCCAAACGGGGCACGCAGGGAAACTGGTCGGCATGGGCGATGATGATGATGATGATCACGACGGCGGTGGCGGCACGGCTCTCAAAATAAATATCAGCTGCCAGCTCGAATTGTTTCACAAGTGGAACACGATCTGCCTGGATCGCAGGACGGTACACACCCCTCGCCCGCCCGCTGGCCCATCCGCCCGCCGACCCGTCCGCGTGACCGCCACCCTGCCGAAATGTCCCAGTGGAACGTGCGCGGCGCAAACTTTCCACGGCGCATGGAGCCAAGCAACCACGAGGACCTCCCGCTTTTGGCAGCACCTCGGTTCACCCGCCGCTCACGGGTGAACCGTAGAAGCACCGGAGCACTCGACAGAACAGCTGCTGCCTGCCGTGTCTCTCTCCGCGTGCGTGCGTGCGACGTCTTCCACGTGCTTAGCTCCTTCACGTGCTCCGTCGTGCGCAAGCAGCTGATCCGCTGTGTTTATCAAGCGGTGGGCTTGGGTTGAGGTTTTCATATTCACGCTTTGGCTGCTGTGAGCAGTTTCAGTTTCTATCGGGAGGCAAGCGGGAAGCCAGCTGCTCTCTCCCTCTCTATATATAAGCAGACGTTTGCCTCTGATTTAGTTTTTTCCTCTGCGACAATTGACGTCAGTCTGTGGAGCATTTTCATAATTCTCTTAAGAAAGGTGCAAGCCAAAATTTCGGCCGGATTTCAAAGCAGCGTCTTCAAAATAAAACAAGCCTCGAAGGAAAACGTCCACGTTGGAATACGAAGTAGCGCTGCTGGTAGCTTGGCTCAAGTTATTTATCTTTCGGTTTTAATTTATTTATTTGTTAAAACAATCTTCAAACCCGTGTTGGACAGCCGGGACCCACAACCCAGGTGTGTATCTTAGCGGATAAGACCTGTTCATTTTTTGAGTCTCGTCTAAGCATTGATTATATGAAGTTACTGTATATATATAAAAGACAAGACGCACTCTTAATAAACCTTGATTTGAAGCTTTCGTGACTGCAGGAATCCATACTCTTTGTTTCTTTCGGTAAAGTTTATGGATCTATTATTATCTATTATTGTTTATACCTAAGTGACTTTACCGAAAGAACCAAAGAGTATACTCTTAATCAACGTTTGCTAAAGCAATGCTTCGCATTACCATTGGCTGGTGGGTTACGGCACACAAACGCAAAGCTTTTCCAGCCCCTGTTAAGCACGGATGAGCATGGTGGTGTTCAGCGCCGCCGCCGCCGCCAGGACATCGTGTGTGCTTACAGAAGCAATGTTCCAGCAGCGGTGACAAAGGTGCCCTGTGTATTAACAAAGCCGCTTTTGTGTGGCCTGCCAATTAAACTCTGTTGCATTGTGGGGGTGCTGGCGACAGGAATGATGTCTTTAACACGGAGTAGGCTTTTGTCGCTCATATCTTTGGCTCGTAATACATTTCTGGGGTTCGGCAATGCACTGGTCAGACCAAATGTGTGTGGCTGAGAACCCTCCACCACCCGACACAGCCAAACACGTTTATTGTCACGTGGTGTACAAGCGTTTAGCGTGCCAATTATTTTTGGATCGGTGAGATGTAATGACGCCCTGGTCTTGGGGCGGTGGCGGCAGAGTGGTGGGGAGGGGGTCTCATGACCTAATGGAAACAAAGAAGCTGTGGTCTTGTGACTTATTCTGGGCACCTGATGTTTGGGTTTGACCAGGTAGGATGTGAGCTTTCCACTTGTTTGCGTGGAGGGAGCAGTTCAAGTTCAAGTTCATTTATTAGGTATAGCCCTGTGAGCCATTCGGCTCTTGAATCGGGTGCAACCGCAACAAACAAAAAACAAAAACATCAACAAAAAAACATCTTAAAGTGAATTTGTGACTGAGTGCAAACAGAAAATCCAAGAAAAGACAGCAAAATATTGCAGAAAAAAACACCGTACACCAGCGGTGATGCGGTGGTCAGTGCATTATTGCTCTATGAGCCCAGACGCCAGGGTTCAATTCCCGGCCGTGACCATATCAGTGGGGAGTTATCTCTCAACCAGTACTGGGCGCCTCCCCGTCAAAATCCCGGTGCTGACCAAGTACGGCCGTACAACCCGCATGAGTGACGCAGCAATCGTTCATTGAGTTGTGCAGCTCGCTGACAATTTTCTCTCTCGACCAAAAGGTGCAGCGGCAATCGCTTTGCTCCGCGTTGTCGCGGGGTGTTTCAGATCGCCGTGGTTCCGGAGTGCAGATCTGGTGCTGTGTAGCTCTCCATGTTCGTGCTGCGCCACGTGCTGTACGGCGCTCCGCTCGAATTCCTGCAGAAGCTGCCCGCACGTGGAGCGAAAAACGTCGAACATCACACATCAGAGAGCTAGGAAGACAATGTCTTCAGACACAGAGCTAGACATCCTGACCATTGGCGTGGTTCATGAGACCAGCACAGGTGGTGTTTGTGCGTGCAAAGGGAGCGGTAGTGTCGTGGTTCATCCATTGCGCGAGGAACCCAGCAACCCAAGTTAAGTTCCCACCCACGGCCAACATCGTTGACGAATACTTGAACGGGTGCTGGACCCTCACCTCGGTCAACTCAGGCTTACATGAGAACCTCGTGCAGTGTGTGAACATCACCAGCCACCCCCTCGTGTGCCGTGCCAGCCATAATAGGTGCTCGCTGACAGCACTTGCCCTGACAGTCTATTAAAGGGTTAAACACGGGGGCTGGGGGGTGCTGGAGTGTGTGGTGGGGGGGATCTTTGTGCAGAATTAGTCACCCTGGCAGCAGCTGGGTGGGAATGGCGCGTGGGGGGGGGGGTGTCTGGGGTCGTAGTGCGATGCCCGCTGGTGGACTCTGCGTGTCCTTGCAGACTGGGCTCCGTGCCATGTGGGCCACTGTCAACGGGTCGCAGCTCCGCGGGGTGATGGGCAGGTGGCCGCGAGATTATCTCGGCCGTGTGTTTACCCGCAGGCCCGATTTGTGCCACGGGTAACCCGGGTTAAGATACCGCTCCTCTGTTCACGTGTGCCCCCTGTCACACGTGCCGTGTGCACATTGAGCACGCGACTGTACTCATTTGTGTGTCTCCGGGATTCATGTTATTCTTGTTGGATAACATTTTCGAAACTTATTACGCCTCGAGCAGGTAATTCTACTCCGGCCCCTCTCTGTGCTTCTTGATCTCGACATTTCTCTGCAGTCACTGGTTGAGCAGCAACGTCAATTGGAGCCCAAGCCCGCTTTCCACATCCACGTTCACGTGGCCAGAGCCCTTTGTCCCATCGCGTGGCCCTGTAATCTGCTACCCTGTGTCATCCGCGCCCCCATGGCTCTCCGCGCTCTCCCCACCCGTTGTAACCCTCATGGCAAACCCTGGGAAATTGCATCGCGCGGAAGAATCTAGGTGATGGGATCAGCGTGGTGGGCGGAAGTGGTCGCGAAGTGGAGTTTTGTCAACTTTTATTGCGACGGAGCTGAACCAGAGGGGAGGATAGGCTCATGTATGGATGTATGTTGAGCGTCTTTCACACCGCACGTAGCCAACCGCGCTAATCGTCACCAGCCTCTACTGGGCGAAGGCCTCTCTCAGCTGTCTCTGCGTTGTAATAATCCAAGTGGTGCTTGTAAACGAGTTGATTCATCGCCTCTCGGAGGCGTTCCATTTCTTAGCTTGCCACTCCGATCGTCATTCTCGACCGTCGGCCATCGTCTCTGCAATTGTCCTGCCCAAGTCCCACTTCTATTCACGGGTATAAAGATCTACGGTGATTGTAACATAATTACAAACTATTTGGAAGAGTGGGGCTTGGGGCAGGGTGCGTCACTCGAGAAGGAATGATGGGCGATGGTCAAGAATAATAACCGAGTGTGGCAGCCACGAAACGGAACGCATCCAACGGGACGTCTACCTCGGAGATGGGCTAATTAAATCAGTCCATGTGCAGGTGCTGGGTGGATTGTTGCTTCACAGGATCGTGGAAGGTGGCAGTGGCCTTCCTCCAGTAGTGGATTGATCATGGCTGACGATAATTACGTCATTTTCCTGCATATGTTGTCGAATCAACGTGCACCCATTTCCGTCTTTCAGTATAATTCTGAGCGCGTGCATCGTTCCATCCCTGCCTCTTTGCACACCTGTGAGTGCGTGTTCAGCTATCAGTGCAAGAGATGCATGCATTTGGCTTGCCACCCTAACCTCTGTACGCAATGAGGGTGAACCGATAAGCTGTGCGGCGATATCTCTTGACTCCAGGCCATCCGCGACAGTGGTGTGGCCCATCTCACGCAAGGTAATTTGGACGATTAAACCGCGCGTAGCTCGTGCACATCAGAGCGTAAAAGGGGGCAACCCCTTTCATCTGAGAGTACTTGGGTGCAGCCAATGTCATCTTCATGCCACCACAAATGATTGTGCAGCTGATTGTACCTACCACTGAGCCAGAGAAAAGTCCGAAGTCTGTTTGGGTTAAGAAAGAAGCCGCTACCCAAGAGACATGGTGGTAATACTCGTGCCTCACACCAACAAGTCCCGAGGTTCGATTCCTGACTCGGGCCCCCCCTCTGTGGTGGAGGGTTTCCTCCCGGTTCTCCGCTTTTCCCCCATAGCTAAAAATAAACACAATGTAAGCCGTGTTGGGATTATACGTAGCGACATCGCCTCCTACTGGGAATTTTTGCTGTTGTCAGGATCCACTTGAAAATGAATCTTGAGACTCGGCGAGGTTCTTTCCATAATTCCGAAAACACCACGGCACCCCTGGCACTTTGCAATGTTGCATGGCATACCGGTTGCGAGGCACTCGTACAATGCACCTGATCTCACCAAATCTCACCAGATCTCGGAAGCTAAGCAGGTCGATAGCTCTCCGATGTGTTTTAAGGCTGTACCCCACCGTGTGCGGTTGAGCATATATCGGTTACCGAAAAATGCAGTTCCTAAATAAACTCCTTGCACACGGAGCAAAACCCCTTGACGCTGTGCCGACCAACGCGCGGTGCAACCCGAAACACATCGGGAGAGCCGTGCAGGACAACCGCAAAATCGTGCGCGGTCGTGTGAGCAGGGCTGAGCCCGAATAGTGCTTGGATGGGTGCCAACCAATGCATAAAATAGGTGTCGCCTGCTGCTGCTTATGCTGGGCTATGTTGCTAGCACATGGCAGAGCAGCAAAATCATTGTTGTACTGTACCATATTTCTATGTCTTCCCTTCCCCGCTTTCTCACCGACCCGCATCGCCCAGTGTGATGAAGTAGGATCATAGAGCCGCTCAGACCCGCACACAGCGGGAGTGTTCTCGTCCGGCAGTGGATTGAGTATAGTGCTGTGTGCGCGTGCACACCTATCCGTGCAGGCCGTTTCTGTGTGAAACGGCTGAATATCACATTTCTGATTCCCCTCGTGGCTACTGCCACCTCTTCCAAGACGTCCTGGACAGTGTGGAAGAGCAGGCAAAAATGACCCACGAGTGGAGGTCCTTCCACCTGCAGTGGCATGAGCAGCAGTTGCAGGGCTGCCGCTCTGTCCACGTAACTCCCCTTATCTGCACTGCGATGGGTTCATGCTATTCGAGTGTTGTTCAATACCTCCGAAGGATATGGTGATTATTAAAGATGGGAACAGTATGTACAACCACAAGGTTGCTTTTAAAGGTGCGGTTTGCTAGGGCTGATCACGTAACCTTGACAAACCAGTTGAGAGTAAATTTCAGCTTACTCCTCAGGTAAAGCAAGAGACACACTCACTGCGCAGGTCGTCGCCGGTCGTTCGCAGCCGGCGGTTATTTGTAAGTCTTAACGATAATAACACCGCTTTAAATGAATATCAACGTGCTGCATTATACTCGATGAAGCGATATGATGTAATGTCAAAGTTATCGTTTTGAAGTAGACACCGTTAAACTAGTGTGGGTTAAAGCATGTGCAGTAGATCCAAGCAAAATGACAAGCAACCCCCAGGGCTAACACAGCTAGGGAGGCATTCATCCAGCAGTGGATTTCCGGAGAGCGCAAAAACAGTGCCGGCAAGCGATGCCAAGTAGTTGCGACAAGAACAGCTCTCTGATTATGCAAGAACGGGAACTTTTGCCCCGCCTTTTGAGCAACCTTTGCCCAATTCCACGTAGGCGGTGGCTCCAAGAAGCCTTATTATATTATTATTAACGCGAAGGGCGCGTTCACGAAGTAATCGTTGCTCGCAATTATTTTCTCATGTCGGTCATTTTCATCAGAATGTCGTCCCACCCCGGAGCACCGACTCCCATGGAGAACGGAGTGGACCCCGCGGGGGTTACGCCCAACACGCGGGACGGGGAGACGGAGGTTCTGGGCGAAGCGGAGGACTGCAGGAACCCCACGGAGGTGGAAATGACCCAGCTGGTCATGCCGTGTCACGCCAACCACCTCGGGGAACTGAGCACGGGTCAGATGCTCAAGTGGATGGACGTCACTGCCTGTCTATCTGGTGAGCAGTTTCACTTTTCTTGTCACTGGACTGTCTTATCGCGACCACCATCCTGTCGCGACTCTTCCCGTGAACTTCACGCATCGATTCCTCCACCCGTGTGGAGGACTCGGTCTGCCAGACACTGTTTTGTCTCATCGACATCGTGTTCACCCGCCCACTCACTCACAACAACATTCACTCCTATACTCACTCATCCACTCACCCGCCCGCTCACTCACCATGCTGCAAGTCACAACAACACTCACTCCCATACTCACTCATCCACTCACCCGCCCACTCAGTCACCATGCTGCAGGTCACAACAACACTCACTCCCATACTCACTCATCCACTCACCCGCCTACTCACTCACCATGCTGCAAGTCACAACAACACGCACTCCTATACTCACTCATCCACTCACCCGCCCACTCACTCACAACAACACGCACTCCTATACTCACTCATCCACTCACCCACCCACTCACTCACCATGCTGCAGGTCACAACAACACTCACTCCCATACTCACTCATCCACTCACCCGCCCACTCAATCACCATACTGCAAGTCACAACAACACTCACTCCCATACTCACTCATCCACTCACCCACCCACTCACTCACCATGCTGCAGGTCACAACAACACTCACTCCCATACTCACTCATCCACTCACCCGCCCACTCACTCACCATGCTGCAGGTCACAACAACACTCACTCCCATACTCACTCATCCACTCACCCCCCCACTCACTCACCATGCTGCAGGTCACAACAACACTCACTCCTATACTCACTCATCCACTCACCCCCCCACTCACTCACCATGCTGCAGGTCACAACAACACTCACTCCTATACTCACTCTTCCACTCACCCCCCTACTCACTCACCATGCTGCAGGTCACAACAACACTCACTCCCATACTCACTCATCCACTCACCCCCCCACTCACTCACCATGCTGCAGGTCACAACAACACTCACTCCTATACTCACTCTTCCACTCACCCCCCCACTCACTCACCATGCTGCAGGTCACAACAACACTCACTCCCATACTCACTCATCCACTCACCCCCCCACTCACTCACCATGCTGCAGGTCACAACAACACTCACTCCTATACTCACTCTTCCACTCACCCCCCCACTCACTCACCATGCTGCAGGTCACAACAACACTCACTCCTATACTCACTCTTCCACTCACCCCCCCACTCACTCACCATGCTGCAGGTCACAACAACACTCACTCCTATACTCACTCTTCCACTCACCCCCCCACTCACTCACCATGCTGCAGGTCACAACAACACTCACTCCTATACTCACTCATCCACTCACCCCCCTACTCACTCACCATGCTGCAGGTCACAACAACACTCACTCCTATACTCACTCTTCCACTCACCCCCCCACTCACTCACCATGCTGCAGGTCACAACAACACTCACTCCTATACTCACTCATCCACTCACCCCCCCACTCACTCACCATGCTGCAGGTCACAACAACACTCACTCCTATACTCACTCGTCCATTCACCCACCCACTCATTCACCATGCTGCAAGTCACAACAACACTCACTCCTAGACTCACTCATCCACTCACCCGCCCACTCACTCACAACAACACTCACTCCTATACCCACCCATCCATTCACCCGCCCACTCACTCACCGTGCTGCAGGTCACAACAACACTCACTTCGATACTCACCCATCCACTCACCCGCCCACTCACTCACAACAACACTCACTCCTATACTCACTCATCCACTCACCCCCCCACTCACTCACCATGCTGCAGGTCACAACAACACTCACTCCTATACTCACCCATCCACTCCACTGCCCACTCACTCACCATACTGCAGGTCACAACAACACTCACTCCTATACTCACCCATCCACTCACCCGCCCACTCACTCACCATACTGCAGGTCACAACAACACTCACTCCTATACTCACTCATCCACTCACCCCCCCCACTCACTCACCATACTGCAGGTCACAACAACACTCACTGTCGTACTCACCCATCCACTCACCCGCCCACTCACCATGCTGTCGGTCACGACAACGCTCGCCGCACTGCAAGGCCCAACACCTCTCTGTTGACTTCTGCCCTCGCGCTGTTCCTCTTGGGAATTCTCTCCCATTGTCTCTTATCCTAAAGTTGTAATAATCCTGCTCAATTCAAGAAAAGAGTTGACTCAGCACCTCCCGTGGTGCTGTTTGCTCCCGGTCTGTGCTCAGCGACCGTAATGTAAATAAACAAAGCCACCACTGGACAGTTGTACAACCCCGGTGTGTACCGTGCACGATATGCCTCTTTACTTGCGGAGTCACACGGTGTTGCCACAGTGAAGTTGGACACAGGTGGCGGCTGTTCAAGTTTCAAGTTTATTTATTAGGTACAGCCCTGTGAGCCATTCGGCTCTTGAATCGGGTGCAACCGCAACAAACAAAAAACTAAAACATGAACAAGAAAACATCTTAAAGTGACTATGTGCAAACAGAAAATCCAAGAAAAGACAGCAAAATATCGCAGAAAAAGCACCGTACACCAACACTGTGTGCAAAAATCCCAGTGGGATGCAAGTCAAACAACAACAACCACAAGACAACTTAGATTAAGGCCATCAGTCTAACTCTGTACTACAACACACAAACATGGCCAAACCAAAAAACTTTTCGAAAATCACCAAAATAAAGCCATAAAAGCAATGGAACAGTGATCATAGGAACTGTGACCGAATTTTCACAATAAACGACGTAAACAACATGTACTACCAAACTCTGCAAAACTGTTCACGATTGCAGAGGAAGCCCCCTCCCCTCTGTCGCACGTTCACTTATCCGTGCGCCTGTCTGTGGCTTTGCGGTTCTGCAGCGGAGAGGCATGCAGGCCTGCTGTGCGTAACGGCCTCCATGGACGACTTTCAAGTAGAGGAAGCCATAAAGTAGGTGTCCTCTATATTCCACGCCTTACATGTGTTTAGTCAAACACGTGTTCGCCTAGAAGAAGCCTCCGCGGAATGTCAGGACTGTATCGTGGCGTTCTTTGGCGGCATTTGTGTTGTGTTTACGCTTGGGAAGGAGAGCATGCGCGGATGACGCACGAGAGTCGGTCGCGGCATCGCCACCGTATGTTGCCGCAGTGTGTTCACAAAAGTTACGAATCGCGTGTCTTCATTAATTCACGGTTTTGCACCTTGTAGGAATATTAACCGGGCAGGGGGAGCAGTGAAGCACGGGTTAGTTTCATTCCCGCTCACGGTAGTGGAGAGTTGGATCCAAACTCATCCCTCATTAACCAACACTAACCAGTGTGGTGAAGTATGGTCAAAAAGAACCCTCACGACTGATATAACACGGGAACGCCTAATTGTGATTGTGGATTTACAATGGATTGTAAATTACATATGAAGAAAACATTTGAAAATTTTTACTTTTGTTGTTGTTGAATGCCTTTGATTTTTGTATTTGCATCTTGACTAATTGAATATTAGGCATGCGGTTCACAATAAAATATTTATTTTGGAAAATTTTCGTATTTTTTGTACATTTATGGACAATTTTGGATATTTTTCAGATATCCCAGAGATTTGTATTTTACTGTAACTGGCAATGGCCCAAACATCCCAATGCTGAGAATGTGCCTGCAAATTACTCAACTTGGGATCATACAAAGTGACATTGCCCCCTACTGCAGACATGTCCAGGACCCTCCAGAAAATGAGTCTTGGGCAAAGTATAAATAAGTAAAGTCTGTGGAAAACATTATATATAATGTGTATTATGTATAATGTATTATAACCATACTGTATAATGTGTTCTACGGTTGTGCAATTTTATCGTTTACAAAGTAACATGGCACCGGTCGGCTTCCGCTCCGCCAGTTTTCAGGCGTGAGGCCAACCGTGATTGAACCCAGGGCCGGTGCTAGGGGCGATGCTGGGGTGGCACTGAAGCCACCAAAACGGCACTGGCGGCCCAGGGGTGAATTACTGCCACGGTTGCTCCCCCCAGACAACCTCTCGACTGCCTTCCCCCCCTCCCCCCGCTATCCTAGAGGAGCTGGAGCTCAGCCTGATTAAACGGTCTCATCATGGAAGTAGATGAAACAAAAAATAATTATAATTATCACTGTACTAAATGTCAACTTGAAACCAGTTTGACAAGGAGGACATGGTGTTTTGCCATTGCAGGGTTGGCCAGGCGGTGTACATCAAGGCCCAGGTGAACCGGGCGTTTAACACCAGCATGGAGGTGGGTTGAGTGAGACGCACGCTGGCCCCGTCCCGCTCGGTGTGAAACGTGGGCAAAGCGGCAGAGGGAAGTCAAAATTATAATAATAACAACGCTCATGTCAGGAAATTGAGCAATCGGGCTCGTCTAAAAGCATTGAAAGATGTGAACAAAGCAAAAACCAGTTGAACGTTACCACGTTAGCAGCGGAGACGCATGTAACCCGTTATATTCGTACACTTATGTTTGCATCCTTTGCTTAATAGACACTACGCGATGGCGTACTAGCTCTCCGATGTGTTTTCCGCGTGCTATTCGGCACGAGAGCTCTCAGCGCATGGAGCGAAACGTCGGATATTGTGCTGAACAACACACGGCGCAACCCGAGAGAACATGTCGGAGAGCTGTGTAGCACAACCGTGAAAACCTACGCAGCAGTATTGCCATGACGCACTCTCACGACGTGTTATAGTGGCGTACTATTAAACGTGATCTTCAGCATCCTCGCAGAACCAATCAGACCATCTTAGTACAGCATTGTCTGAAAACCTGAAGTGGAATACTTGGAGAATGGTCATTTTTACAGTTGTTTTGTATATATGTTTATGAAATGCTCTGTTCATCTCACGTTCATCTCACGCATTGCGACTAATGTACTGATTGGCGTTGTTGTTTGCAGGTGGGGATTGATGTTCGCGTTGAGGATCTGTCAACCGGCAACCAGAAGCTGGTGTGCATGGCCCACTCGACGTTCGTGGCTCGATCGCTGAGCGGCGAGAAGGTAAATCCTCTTGACACACCGCCCCTGCGATGCTTTGTGGATTACAGAACTAACCCTGTTTTACATTGTCGCGGCGACGGCGACGCACACGCTGACGCCATCGACGCGGGGCGCGCTTTGTGCGCGGGCAGGTGCAGCTGCAGGCGCTGATACCGCGCACGAGCGAGGAGAGCCTGCAGCACACGCTGGCGGCGGAGCGGCGCCGCATGCGCCTGGCCCACGCCGACACCATCCTCGAGCTGGTGCACAGCTGCCCCTTCCAGGACGGTGAGGCCCCCCCCGCCCCGCACTCGTACTGTCCGCCGCTCAGACGGGCTCGGGCCTCTCCCGCGTGGCTGTGCATACTCGGGAGTTTGTCGGGGAATTGGACGGCAGAACACGCACCACGGCACTCGGCTCACGACGATGGTGTTGTTGTTGATGACGTGGGCCCCGCCGCCCTCTGCTGCGAAGTTGCCACTCTGCGGCCCATTGCGTACGGGAGTCCTCTACGCGATGCTCTAAGCGATCCTCCACCCCTTGCTTCCAGGGCGCTGGGGGACTTAAGCACCACCATGCCCTGGCTCGCTTCGATGATGATGATGATGACGGTGGTATACCAACCTTTTCCGCCGTGTGTGAAGTGACACTGGGGCCGAACGTCGACTACGGGAAGGAGCTGGTGCCCGCGGCGCGTACGCGGGTGCACAGCGTGGAGCTAGTGCTGCCCCCTCACGCCAACCACCAGGGCAACACCTTCGGCGGGCAAATCATGGCGTGGATGGAAGCCGTCGCCACCATCTCCGCCAGGTGAGGCTGCCCCCTTGAGGTCGGATGCACAAAGTCATACGCACCCTGAACCTTATGGTCAATTTGAAAATACAATTCTTGTTATGCGTGCAAACAAAGAGAGACTCAAGGCCGGTGAGGGATTTCCTTGTTTTAATTGCAGACAAACTTGAGATGTTTACACATCAGCTATTTGGAAATCTGAATAATATGTGTTTCAGTAGTATTTGTTGTTGTTGTTTGTGTGTGTGTGTCGAAATATATATGTATTAAAAGGGAACAGAACAAAACAATAAACAGGGAGTTGTGTGTCCTCTTTTATTTAGAAATTAGAAAAGTAAACAGAAAGTGGTGGTCTCATCTGGCCGTGGTTAAGCTGGGTTCTGCAGTGCGGCGAGTTGTCACTCTCGGCCCAGTCGAAAAGGATGGCACAATAACATCGTCGTGGTAAATTTGGCTTATCACGGCCGTTTAACCTTGTCCACGCAATCGGTGGCAAAAATATTCGTCAATGAAGGGATTTACATTCATTTTTTCATATTAGTCAGCGATGAGTGGGAGTGGATTAGAGTCATCAGGAGTGTGACGATGATTAGGACTCCTGCCGACCAAATACCAAATCACGGCTGACTCTGACGAGCTGAAATTAAGTTGAATGAAGACGCAAACCAAGGTGATTTCGGGCCTGACTTTGATTCTCAGATCGTGTGCCTCTGTGTGTAGACTGTGCATATTCTCCCCTAAGTACTGCGGCGGTTTCCTTCGGGTCTGACGGTTTCCTCCCATAGTTGGAAAAAGAAAAAAAAAAGTTTAACACGTAGGAGGCTTTCGCCACCAATATCATCCAGAATAGAGGTGTTTTGGGTTAGATCGCGTAAATATATAAAAGTGTCGTTAAACCCGCCATCACCCGACACAGCCAACCAGTAAGGTTTGTCACGTAAAACAGAACGTGCCAATTCGTTACTAGTACAGCACACCGGTGTGTTGGAGAGAAAAGCCACAACATTTACAATATTTAAGTGATCTAACCCAAAAAAACCCCTCTTATGGAAGAAAATAGAAACATCCGATATTAGCCAAAACATCCAAATTCTAAAAAATTACTCAATTGGGATCACATGGCAGCAGCAGTAGCAGGACCCTCTTGAAAACAATTCTCAAGACTCGGTGAGGCTTCTCTGAGTAAACAAGTGTAGTAGTAATGTATGTACGTATGTTTAACTTTTCACCGTACGTAGCCAACCGTGCTAATCAAAGGTTCTTGGAAGGACAACATACTAAACACAAAAAGCAGTTCTAAAGAAAAGAGTTTTCAATCTAGATGATTTAAACGCGCATAGCTCCAGTGACTTCCTAATATCGGAAGGAAGAGCTTTCCTGTTGGCCGCAGAAGTGCATCCGAAGCGCGCGATGCTGTGACAGTCATTGTTCGATGGCCAGCCAATATCCGCTGCTGTAAGGATGACCGGAGTTCGCGTGATGATTTATGCTCCTTAACAACTCGACTACACGTCGCCAATGGCACGATTGGGGGGTAACGGACGCAGCGATGCGTCGTTTGCGTGCCGAGCGGCGGCCGCCGGCACGAGGATGACACTCTGCTCGCCCCGCTTGTGCAGCCGTCTGTGCCGCGCCCACGCCACCCTCCGGGACATCGACATGTTCCAGTTCCGTGGGCCGTCGCAGGTCGGCGATCGCCTCACCCTCAAGTCCATCGTCAACAACGCCTTCCGCAAGAGGTAAGCGCATGGCGCGCGCGAATCGTACGCTAACGCCAATGAAATTCGTCCACCGAGGAGATGGAGCGACGGACTCGGCTCGTGCGCGGGTGCTGGGTGGATTAATGCGTCGCAGGATCGTGAGAGGTGACGACGGCGGCCTGGGTGTCCCTTCATCCAGCAGCGGATTGATCATGGAACGATGGTGATGAATAACAACGTTATTTGCGAAGTCGCATTTTCATTCCTATTTAACCAAAAATCCTCTTGTGCGGGGTGTGACCCGGTGTGGTGTTGCGGCCTGTTACCGTTGTGGTGTCTAGGCAGTGTGGGGATGCAACGCGGTGTACTGTGTTGTTGCAGCATGGAGGTGGGGGTCTGTGTGGAGGCGTACCGCCAGGGAGACTGCAGCCCCGCGTCCCTGCGTCACATCAACAGCGCGTTCATGACGTTCGTCGTGCTGGACGACAACGGCGATGCGCGCACGCTGCCACGCATCAAGCCCTATGCTGGGGTACGATCGCTCTTGCACCTCGTTTTTATAAACAAAATTCGTGTTTTCCGTACGGTGCGAAAGAAGTGCAACATACATAATGAATCAGCCACTTGGAACTGAACTTTGCCGGCCCAGGAATGGCCCAGGGCCTGGGTCAGTCCAGGGTCTGGGTCAGTGTCCCCACGGTCCATGTGAGCAGTTCGGTAGGCCGACCCCTCTGCGGCCAGCGAGCTTAATAAAGTTAAGCAAAGGCCTAGACTATGTTAGCATAGTTGAGGTGTTTTTAACACAAACGTGGCCAAGAAGTAAAACGACGCGAGTGACGTCACGACGCTGTGCGACTCACCTGGGGAGGGCCGTCGTGGAGGCCCATGTCCAGCAGTGGATTGAACAAGGGCTGTGCATGCGCACGTACAAACAGGAAGGTGACGTTTGCTGCTCTCTGCTGAATTGATGTGGTCCCACCTCGCAGGACGGTGAGCGGCGCTACAGAGAGGCCATCGCCCGCAAGAAGATTCGTCTTGACAGGTACGAGCTCTCCGGCCAGTCGATTGACATCAACTACATCATCAACTCTTTCGACATCCACGTGCACAAGTCCGCTGTGGAGGAGGTGGTTAGGCGGCTGAGAGGCCTGATTCTGCGTCAGAGCACCGAAGAGGCACTGCTGAGATCCTGGTTTCGAATCCAGGGCAGCCGGTCGTGAAAAAAAAAGACGTTCTCCCCCATGTAGAGAGTTATATGGTCTTGACTGTAAAACTAATTGTCATGTTGAGTTTGGTTTTACGAACATTTTCGGTGGTGTTGTGCCACGATTGTCCTGCACTGACGCTTTACTCTTCTTACATCTATTTTTTTTACTTAGTCCTCTGTGCCAGATAATAACCTCAAGGATAACTATCAAGATACCTTTTATACCTGTAGAAATTATTTATCCTATTTTTTATGTAATTTTTTTTTGTTTCATTAAAAAAAATAACCCCACCGCCTGATAACAAACTACGCACGGGCGCCATTTAGCGATGGCGGACAGAGCCCTGGGAAAATTGGCTGAACTCTCAAGCTTCACCCCCACACAAGTGTCGCCTCCCGGAGGGTTCAGCAGCAAACACCTCCCATCCATCTTCCATTCAGGACATCCAGGGAACTCCGAGCACCCAATCCATTATCAGACTATTCCCAGCGGAAAGGTCGCCCGGCTCCTTGCAGATCGGCTGAATGCTTTCGAAATCCTCGCCTCATACATCTATTGTTCAACTCGCTTGAACAAAGCAAGGCAAGGTCGAGGGAAGGGCCTTCGTGTCCACGCACGTCTCTCTCCCCGGACACTGGGACCTCGCCAGGACAGATGGAATCAAATCCCAGCCTCAAGGAAGCTGGGATTACCAGTAGGAGATGGGTGTCTGGAATTCCCCTCCCCCGAGGAAACGATGGCTAATAAGGAGAAGAAAAATATCCTCTAAGGTCATCGAGGTCATCTGGGGATACCACGAAGAGAGGGAAGCTGGGAAAGAGAGGAAACTAAGCAGATGGAGAAATAAACGCACCACAGGTGCTCGCCACCAGACGGCGCCACTTGCGTTTCTCCGAGAGAAACGTTGACGATAGAGCACTGCAGCTTTCTAAACCTCATCGTTGTCGTCACGGCACTCACTTCCTGGGCTCGTGGCCCGGCTCGTAGAGGGCTCCGCCACGCGCCACACAACCCTCGGCCCCCCTGCAGCTGTGGACCCCCTCGATGCCGATGCCGTCCTCCTGTCCACGTTCACGTCTCGGACACCCGGACACGGGAGAGCTCACGTTGAGAAAGAAATCGCTGCGAGACAAAGGGCACTTCCGGCGCCGAGCCTGTCCGGCTCGAGAGAGGAAGAAGAGAGAGAGGGCATCAAACAGAGCGAGCTAAACCACGGCTGCAGATCCCAGCCGGGGAGAGGGCTCGCGCAGAACTCCCTTCCCGAGTCGACTCAACGGGAGGACGTCCTCACAGGACGGCACGCTACGAGCAGTGCTCCCCCTCAGAACCTCACACACCACGACTCTCAACCCCAGACACCACCAAAACGCTCCTCACCAAATATACCATCACCTGACCCCCCACTTTAACCCCCCTTCCCACCACCATGACCCAACCTCTATAGACCCATCCCCAAAGATACTCCACCAGCAACCCAATGCGAACCGCCGCCCCTAACGATCACCAGACCCCCCGATTCCAATCCCACCAATCGCTTCGCTCCTGTGTCAGAAGTTGTCTGGCAACTTCTACTAATTATCAACGACACTCAACACCTATAATTATACATTTTTATTATGAATTCTAATGGTACATTTTGTACCCGCGGCAAACGCCACACCTACGCCACACCTTTTATGAGAAAGCCACTACAGCTATGCACTTTTCAATCTTTAGAACAGTTTTTTATCTTTAGTTTGTTGTCCTTCCCCCGCACCTCCGATTACTTCGGTTCAACGTACACAACCCACGTGGACATGACGCAGAGATACTGGGCAGAGTATTAACCTCCATCCCACTGTCCATGTCTCTCTCAAGCCCCCCTCTCTTGTGGGGGCCTCCACACTCCTCATTCACTGCCTCCTCCCCCCACTCCTATTTCACCACCTCACCTTGTCCCCTCACCCCATGTGGCCAAGCACACGCGCACACTGTGTACGTTGAAGTGTTACCACACGTGGAGGCAGAATGTCAAGAGTAGAATTGTGTTACGTTTGTTGTGAGTTTGTCCTGTTACGGTGATCATTATTTACCTTCATCACTCAATGAAAGATATATTTACGTAATATAATATTCATCTTATTTATTGGAAATACGTACCTTAAGCACCACTTTCGCAAATATGTATAAATTAGAAATGCAGTGAACAGCAATGAAAGAAACCTTACTTACCGTACCGCAGCACTGTTAAATCGAGTATCTAACCCAGGCCCCACCAAGACAATTGCGGGAGATTAAAATATTATTATAATTTATTATATTAAAATATTGTATGGAACAAACCCATGAGGCCTGTAGACTACTGCAACTGCAACTCCCTTTTTGACCACGCAATGGGATGGAATTTGGACACATGTATTGTGGCATTAGTGCAGCACCACTTGGCCTTTATAACAATTCTCCTACATGGATCCTATCTGTCTCACGGCAAAAAATGGTGAAATATGACCCTAATACATCCCCGTTTTGTGCAGGATGCCCGATATGATCCGAAAATTGGAATCCTAAATAATTACACTCTTAAATATAATTAACTCTACCACACTTTCACCTTCCAAGCAAGCTTGCCAGGCCTCAGACAACAGGGACTATCCTGGCATAAATTTAAACTACATTTTACACCACTGCCCAGAATATTTTTGTTACACCATTGGAATCTCCACGACCCCCTCCTCAATAACCCCTCCAGGTCAATCCCCTTTGCCACCTTGCTACACCAGAACACCTTGGCAACAAAATAAGAATCAAGATTATCAACAAATCACATTTTATTCTAAACATCCCCAATTTATTTTAAGCGTCCCAAACCACCCAACCCGAACTGGATAACTTACACGAGCAGGATAACTGCTCACCAAATAAATATCCGTAAAAAAAATACGTGGATATAAAAGTACTTTTTTTCCACATCCCATCCAGCCCACGTGGTCTTCTGGCAGTGCATCATCTCAATAGCCTTGGTTCAACACAAGCTAACTGTGGACTGGTTTCGACATCCATTGTCTCATCAGCAGTCAGAATATCTGGGATCGGGATGTGTTCAGGTCCTCATATCTTCCCCCCATATAAGTATACAAGTGAACCTTATGGCGGTAAAATTTTGACTTATGGCGGTACCCCAGGGTACCATAGTACCCCGGCTCTCGCATAATGTCCGTGATGCAGTCATTTTGAGTCTGTTGATGGTCGGCGATGCGGCAATTGACTCATCTCGACGAGCTGTACACGATGCACTGTGGTACGTACCGCGAGCGTTCAGGGTTTCAGCGCAATCGTCCTCGCTGCATTTCGACATCGCAGAGTAGCACTGATTCGGATTGATTGGTACCCCAGTCGCGGAGTTAAGTACACCCTTGGAAAAAATAGTGTCCCAGAAATACAATATTTAATTGCCTCGGCCATTTTGTATTATTCGGTACCCCGGAGTACCGCCATTAGGACACTGTAAACATGTATTGAAGGATATCGCTTTGAACGCATGCACTTTAAAAATCTGCAATGTACACTGTTGTTTAGTCATAACGTATTTATTGCCGTGTCATTTTATTATTGAAATAAAGAAAGTACTACCTTTGGTTTTGCACTTAACTTGGCTAAATTCCAGCTCTCGGCATGAACAATGTCAGCTTGTCTCAGACAACCAGCGGGAAGTACCCGGCGTCGCCCGGGTCTTAAAAATATTTCAAAACTACTCTTAAAAATCTAACAGCAGTGCGTACTGACTGTGGTGGTACCTGCTATGATTACAGCAGTGCATACTGTGGTGATACCTGCTTTCACTGTAGCAGTGCATACTGTGGTGGTACCTGCTATGATTACAGCAGTGCATACTGACTGTGGTGGCACCTGCTATGATTACAGCAGTGCATACTGACTGTGGTGGTACCGACTATGATTACTGCAGTGCATACCGACTGTGGTGGTACCTGCTATCACTACAGTAGTACATGCTGACTCTATAGCAGTATTTATCGACTCTATAGCACAAAGTACTCACCTGACAAGAGTGTCGTGGTGAGGCCTAATCCCGTGCAGAGCCTCCGGCCTCGCCTAGATTGTCCAGCCGGCCGAGGTGGCACCTTGGCAGGCTGGGGCTGGGCTGCTATCCCTGACCCTCCCCCAGCCACGATCTCCCCGGCCGCTCTGCAGTAATATCTACGGCCTGTAGTGGTAGCATCTAGCGACTGTATATAGTAGTAACTGCATGCATCGGGGTGGGGGGGGACATCACACAGTGAAGATTTAAGCTCAGCGTTTAGTGTATTTCTATAGCATTTTTTACGCGAAAGAAAATGTCCCCCTCACTCCCACTGAAGGTGTGCGACTTGGCATGGCCCCCCCCCGCCCACCAAAGGCTCGTGAGTTAGTATGGCTGGGCACGCGTCATAAATAAATAAATAGATGATAAGCGCACAAAAATCACACTAAATCGCTAATTAAACAAATTAAAAGTTGACGGAAGTGAAAAAGGAATAGCGGAATAGCCCTTGCTCACTGCAGGGCTTACGGTTTGGTACCTGGATATTTTTCTTTACATAAACCCCACCGTTGGAGAGGTAAATCGTTCGCAAGCGCGCGAACAGACACAAACCCACAAACAAAGCCACAAACAGACAATTTTTTACTTTAATATATATAGATTAAAATGTGTGGCAAAAGCTCTGTGACCCGGCATCCATGGAGAATGGACGGTGCCGGTTAATCTGAGAGTTACACTCATGGTGCACCAAATTATCCAAGAACATGAAACGTTTCAAGAAAAAAACTAAATATACTCTTTTACAGAGGTACTCATCGGTTAATTGTAGAACATTCTAAGTGTATTGTAGAAAAGCGGAGCTTTTGCTGCATATCACTGTCATGCAACAGCCTTCTCTTTAGCTGGTGACATGACGGAGTGTGGATAATTATAATCGGCATTTTAAGCGATCTCGGTTGTAGTTCTGTGATATCATCTTCCAGAGGATTATCTAGCGTGGAGTAAAACAATAATAATGCTGTTGTAAAGCATTTAAGTTACTATGAGCTATATTTCATAATAATATACATTTTAGTATTATGCATGACAAAATAGACTTCTGTCCATATAAAAGTTAATATTTTATTTCATTAGAGCATTACTTAAATTTGCTGACAGTCCAAAAAAATCCGTGAATGTTTAGATGTGGCACCACCGTACATTATTCAGTGACCGCTCCGTGGATTACCCCCCCCCCCCCCGCATCTCGGCCATGAATTTTACAAACAATTACCATAACAAAATCTTAGCCTTATCTATCGATATCTGAAGATTTTCTGATATACATTTGGTTGACTGAGATGGGAAGGAACTTAATTTGCAGTGTTTCCACGCTGCGCTGTGGATTCCTGTGCAGTGCCAATGAGTTTTAGGCCCCTTGGCTCCTAAATATGGAGCACTTCGTGTGGTTAAAAATAACTTGCTGATGGCACATCACCCACGTATATTCTGTCACAAGGGTGGATCGTACGCGACTCTGTCCTGTAATTGAGCCGGGGCAGCAGTTATTCCACCTCGTGGCGTGTGGAGGGCGGTACGACGCAGCAAGCGTTAAGTTGTAAACGGACGCTGAACGCTAAACAGAATGAGTAGCGATACGATCCGCCTTTCTCCCTCGTGCATTCTGCTGTCTCACCCCCTGGTGTAAACGAGAAAAGGCTGCGACACCTATCGCGTTATTGTACGCTAATAAAGTAGACCATTGATACAAAAGAGATGCCGATTCTCAATGGGTTCTGTCTTGAGTAAATATTAGAGACGTCTCAATGAGTTGTAATTTGTCCCATTTGAATGTGCCCTTCGTAGGAAGTACATCTTGTCGTGCAAGCAGAACGAAGTGCCGCTGTCTGTTCCCTGGGACCCCAGCAACCAGGTACACACCCCATACCGTTCAAGTCACGTAGAAGGGAAATAATAAAATAATGAAAATAAAACATGATAAAATAAAATTCTCAAGACGTTTCGGCCACAACGCAAGCAGCCGTCCTCAGGTGAAGAAACAGCTGAGGAAGAAACACATGAGGACGGCTGCTTGCATTGTGGCCGAAACGTCGTGAGAATTTTTATTTTATTGTTTTATTTTTATTATTTTATTATTTCCCTTCTACGTGACTTTACCGACAGAACCAAGAATATGAATCCCTGCAGTCACGAAAGCTTTAAATCGAAAAATAAAACACCCCATACCGTCCACTCTCCCTTCCTGCCTTCATCAAATCTCCGCTCATCCATACCAACTCCTTACTACCCCCTACCACTTAATTACTGCGTCGTTTCCAGCTCCTCTCGATGCACTCGGCCAGGTTTTCAATTGATCCATGCAGACTCTGTTTTTTCGCTGTAGACAGTGGCCTACTTGCCAGTATTCAGAAAAATAACTCAACACTTCGTCAATAACACTGTGGCATTAAAAGAAAACATGTATGTTAGGCGACTATTCGGGAAATGTTCTTTCTGCATAGCGTATTATGAGTAATTTTACCAGGTAAGGCCCACTCAGCTGTAGAACTCTTTTTCAGAAGCGACCTGGCCACAAATGGTAACTCAACGAAGTGGCTTATCATGTGGAAATTTATAGCAGCCAAATGTTCTAAAAATCCACGCGGCCACGGAGAGAACATGCAAACTCCAAATATACAGGCGTCAGGGTCGGAATTGACCCCATGACCTCCTGTATACCAGGTGAGGGAAATAACATCTCGCAACCGCAGTGTCCCCATTATACAAAGTGTAATGTAAATAATTTCCCGTCCTTTGTAAAGCCACTACTGGATGAAGGCTTCCTCGTGCCATTCCAATTAAAGGGTGGTTATTTCACCCAAGGGAATGGGAGGGGGGGGGGGATTGTTTGACCACGCTTCACCACGCTGGTCAGTGTGAGTTGGTGAAGTTAGCAATGGCTGGGATTCCAGGGACAAGGTGCAGCCTCGCTATTTCACCATGGTACCGTTCCACCGCAAACACAAGGTGTGGTTTATTATTTAACTTCAGGCTCTTTCCGAGGTCAGCATGCCCTACAACAAGTGCCAGGTACATTGTGTCAAACAAGCAATGGGGAGACGTATCGCCGGACAGATTGTGCTGTCCAAGCTGTCACGACACTTGCCCCACATAGGCTGTGCGGTTAAACAGAGGATCTTTATCTCTGCTCTTCATGTTCTTTTCAGAATGTTCTTGATTGAATTTAAACGGGCGGACTTGATCTTGACTGGATTCCACGGGCAGGCACAACTCATGGGGTAACAGTGGTGGGCACGTCATCGTCCGCTCCTTATGCAGTTCTAGCGAACTCGATGTTGAATGTCGAGGAAGCTCGGGGATTGGCTCTTACCTTCTGAAAGTGGCCGGTTCCAATCCTTTTTTTGTCCGATAAATAAAACTTTGTCCGAGTTGGCGGTTGTGGGTTTTGTTACTGTATACGAAAAAAAAACCGGTTTTCTTGATGTGTTCTGGATGTACTGAGTAATGTAAGCTTCTGTGTGTGTGCGCGTGTGTGTGTGTATGCGTTCACACATAGGTCTACTTGAGCTTCAACAACGTCTTGGCTCTGACGCTATTGGCCAGCCGAGGGGCATGGGAGCTCGTTTCCGTCCAGAATGGGGTAAGGTGCTCGTTTCGGATGATTCATCCTAAACACAAAGTAGTCATGGCTGATATATCGTGCCACGGCCGCTCAGTCCACATCACACGCACCGAGGGCAACCCCTTCTATTGAACCACACGGATTGTTGCGTCTGGTGAGTGAGCATCTGGTGAGTGAGCGTCTGGTGAGTGCGTGGTGCGTGGCCACCGGTGAGCAGCGAGTATCTGTGTCTGGTGGGTGAGCGGCGAGTGACGGCTTGTGTGACTGCTCACACGTTGTGCTGTGGCTCTGCCGTGACGGTGCAGATCAAGCTGTACAGCTGCGAGGAGGGCGGCCTGTTGTCGTTCCGTATCGAGATGCGTGCCTGCGTCTCTGCTGAGCAGGCCTTCCTCCTGCTCTCTGATCTGCAGCACCGCGCCGCCTGGGACAAGCACTACCAGTGAGTCCCACGCATGTATAGAGACAAAGAACCCCCGTGCAGCCCTAACAGACTGTTCGGGCAAGTGCTGTGAGCACGCGGACAGCAAGGTGCACGAGGGGGTGGTCTGGCGAGCACCGCGCCCAACCAAATGTATTTCCCCATTGGCAATGTTTACACACGCCGTGCCAGGCACTCACTTAAGGCTAAGTCGACCTAGAGGAGGCCCAGGACCCGTTCAAATATATTCGTCACCATGTTGGCCGTGAGTGGGAATTGAACTCGGGTCACCGGGTTCGTAGCGCAGTGCGCTAACCATTCCGCCACCGCCTCCCGTGCATGCACGCTTAGAGAGATAAGTGTATATTCTGAATCGAGTGCTGGAGAAAATTCCGTGCGCGAGAATCGACATCTAAATCTAAAACTGTTCGCGTTACAAACATGCGCGCGCGCGTCTATTAGTAACAATCGTTTGCGTCCTTTGTACAGGAAATGCAGTCTGATCCAGGCGGCGGATGAAGATGATGCCATCTACAGCGTGGAGAGTCTGGCCATCCGCAAGGGCCTCAGGCCCCAGGACTTCGTGGTGCTCATGTCGCGCCGCCAGCCCTGCCAGACCAGGTTAGCAACGTCGGCGTCGTCGTTGTCTGTGATGCAGCGAAATACAAATCTCTAATAACAGTGTTAGCTCGGTGGTTAGCTTAGTGGTCAGCACGGTGGTCAGTGCAGTTGTTATCGCGGCGTTTTACGACCTCGGTTCGGAATTCCCAGCCACGGCTACCATCCGTGGCGACTGATATTTGAACCCTCACAGCCAGCACTGTCCAGCATGGTGAAGAATGTTTCAAAGAGCCCAACATGACCGATTGGGCATTGGGAGGCCTTCATCCAACAGTCGATTCATCATGGCTTTTTCTTATTCTTCTTCTCGATTGTTCTGCTTCATGGCAGGCCTTTGGCCCAAACTCCCTCCATCCTTTTGTATGGTCTTGTTTGTATTCTCTGTTTCTTTTCTTTTGTTCCATTAGCTGAAGTAAAGAGAACTTATTAAAATTACGTACCATCTGTATAAATGGTAATTCATTCTTCCATATGTATTTTGATACGTGTGCTATTATCGTAGGTCGATTTTATTATAATTATCCTCATCATCAATAATTTAATGGTCACGTGCCGAATAAACAACGCAGTATCACACACTCAAAACATCTTGAGTCCCTCATCATCATTAGACGCTTTTGGCGTCCTCTGGTCTAGCACCAGTTGGGTCGAGGCTCAAGAGAAAGCCATCCCTGGTGTGAACCAATCAGTTTCAAGGACAATGCATATACTATCATAGTGTGTTTTTTGTTTGCATTTTGACCACAAGCATGATTCCTTGGAAAAGGTTTCAGTTTTGTTGCCAGAAAAAAGGGGAAAAACCCTATTATTATATCTTGAGTCCCTTTCGCGTCGCCGTGTGGGACTGAAAAGCGCCCATTTGTGGCTCATCCTGGCCACAATTCGCACAGCTGTGATCAGAATGTACAAACTGCAGCGTGGTGCAAGTTCTGCTCCGCAGCCTGTGAGGCGTTGCCTCCTGGGGGCGGCGGGGGGGGGGGGGCATTTGACGAGACCGCACGCGATCGCGGCGTCTTGTGCCGTGCGCCGAGGAGCTTCCTCGTTGCTCACCGTGTCCTGCGCTCTCTAGCAGGGACCCGTACGTGATCGCCTTCCGCTCCGTCACCCTCCCGGCGGCGCCGCCGTCCCCGAACTTCACGCGGAGCGAGGTTCTGTGCGCCGGCTTCATCGTGCAGCAGCTCAACAGCAGCGAGACTCGGGTACGCTCGCACACTCTTGCCGATTACCACTTTGAGCGTGCCGTTTGTTGCTGACTGTTTGACGTTAATGACACGGGGGGCTCGGCAATTATTAAAATACAAATCCAAAACCCAGCACACACTCACAGGCTTCCTGTTCTCGTCCTGTGGCATTGTGGGCTGTTGGCACACAACCTTCTCCTTCGACGAAATCTCCTTGCAGTCACTTTTCACCTGAGCTTCGATCCCATTCACTGTTTGTACTCCCCTCAGATCAAGGTCCTCCCCTTCCCCTAGCACCTTCGAGTGTTAGAGTCACCATTCACCCCATGTAACCTGACCAGAATATTGTAGCTTCCCATTCTTGACCTGACTCCGTGTCCTTGAGACTTTGTCCATGTCGATTCTTTCCAGGACTCCCTTGTCCACTGCACGCTGATTTATTCCAAATGTTAACAGCTCTCCGGAAGTGATTCTCTTATTATTTCATGAATATCATAATATCAATCAACCGTATGTAATTGTTATTCATTTAATAAATTGGCATTACACATGGCAATCATTGCCTCCTTACTGAGAAAAGTTGGCAGGACCCTACTAAAAAAAGAGTCGTGAGACTAAAGTGAGGCTTTCCTGGGTAAAACAGGGGTGAATGTAATTTTTAAATTGAATAGAAATGAGCTTTGAAATTGATGTATTTATTTCTCCGTCCGTGTTGCAGATTTCTTATTACAACCAAGCCACACCGGCCGTGCTGCCGTACATTTCCAAGGACATCGCGGGCCTCTCGGTTGAGTCCCATGCACTTTTCCTGGCCTGCAAAACCTTCCTGGAGAACAACTCCAAACTGTGATCGGCGTGCGTCTGTCCGGGTCGGGGCGTGTGTGAGGCACGACGGGTTGTAAGCCCCCGACTCCCAGCACCTCGCAGACACAGAAGTCACGACTCCACAGAGAGAGGACTTGTCGCTGGCCTTTGCCCAATGATGGCGACGGTGGGTGTTTTCAAACGTGGTTTGTGTGAATAGAATCGAGGAAGTGATTGCAGCCGGAAGCTGCAGCGGCACGGACTACTTAAGACCGGATCCTTCCACAACTCGTGGAATGTGATGCAGACAAATGCACGGTGCAATTTTTTTTTGGATGAACGTCATGCAGTTTGAAACAAGGGGAGTTTGGTGCCTCCAGTTCATATTTGCAACGAGTCCCATCTGCGGATTTAGTAATTGTTAGTGATGCGTGCTGGTGATTAATTGTAGTTGAGTACAGTAAAAACCACGAGGTCAAGATGTGGGGCCTGAATATAGAACGACTTAGGCAATTATATAATTTGGAGATAGCTTATTGGTGGTTCGGACTACCCGACGGTTGATTGTCATAGTGAAAAAAAGGAAACCAATAAATCACCGGGCGATGATGTCATGGCGACCACGTTGCATGGGCGACGTTACGATAGCGATGTTGCATCGGGTTGCTTCCTGGCAACTGATTGGCTGGTGTAGTGGGAGTGATGATGCAATCCCTAGCAACCGCTGCCACACCCACATCATTGGTAACTCTGGAGAACACCTGCATTTCCTTATATTTTCCTTAGATTTTGTAAATAATTTTTTTCTGTCATTTCGGACCTTGCTATAATCGCAGCTTGCCGGATTTACTCAGGCACCTTCTGAGTCGAGCCCTTGTGTGCTGTATTACACATCACCTCTGTATGTCCTCAAAATGGAACGTAGGTTTTTTAAATGAAATAATCATAATAAAGTTAGCAATACTATGGCAATTTCTGTTCAGGTCAAAGGCAATAACTGGTGCTAGTTCTCTTGAAAGGCTATGAAGTGTTTTGTCTGGTGGGCCCTTGACAATACAGTGTGGGATCCTGGCATCGTGTGTCATAGAAGGGCTTGTCGGATAATAGGATTCGTGGGTATTAGGATCACGGATAAGAGGAGTTCTACTGTAGCAATGCATAACCCAAATATTGAGAAGGCCCCTGCTCGGCTCTCTGGCCCCTACATGAATGTATCCAGCAGAGGGCCCCTTTCTGCCAGGGTCCCCTGCTCGTGCAACAATCGCACCGTTGTTGATACCCGGCCTCCAAAGACGACACCGCATGCCGCGTGGCAATTACTGGTGAAAATACACACTTTGTAGTAATCGGTAAAGATACACAAACATATTTTCACGTTTACAAAAATAGAATGAAGGTGACTGAATAACAGTTTAGGGAACCTGTCAAGTTTTAACAGCCGATATCTTCGGCGTTCACAATAAAGAATGTTTTAATTTTTAATTTAGACTGTCCAAGCGAGACCATCACAGGCACTTTAGGTAACGTGATTAAGATTTCAGCGACGTGTTCATAAGTTCAGAGGCTGTGTTTATATTCACACACATACACAGCTACCTCCATGTCCATCCCCAACGACCGCTCCCATCGGCTTCCTGGCCGGAAGACTTCGGACATATAATGTACACTTCTAATACTGAAATAGCTAAAAGTGCATCCCTGCAATTCCTCGCTCTCGCCACTGCTGCCGGATGGCCTTAATACTGTAATGTACTTTTAAGGCAGCAATTATTCACCCGAGAGAACGCGAGGCACCAGGCCACCTCATCCCGATGACAACCGCAGCCTTTAAACCAACTGTCTGTTAAGTGAACATAGCCTTGACTTAAAGCTTTCGTGACTGCAGGAATTCATATTCTTTGGGTCTTTCGGTAAAGCCACGTAGATAGAAAAAATAATACAAATATCACGACGTTTCGATCGCAACACAAGCAATCGTCATCAGGTTTTTTAAAGGTTTTTCACCTGATGATGATTGCTTGTGTTGCGATCGAATCGTCGTGATATAAAGACCCAAAGAATATGAACATATATTTTTTGCTAATGCCCATCGGTAGAGTCGAGACATTACTTTTGCTTAATTGTTTTTTGCGTGTGTTTTTTATTGAGATGTTATAGGCGTGGGAATCCGGTGGATGCATCGTGTATTAAGTATATTGACGCCTTGTGGATTATTTTATGAAATGAGGCTGTGCTTTGTCAAGGAAAATATGTTGCCACACACTGGATATTAAAATGTAAAAAAATGTCGAACGCACAACTTTGATGGAGCCAGATCTAGCCACTGATTGTAATGTGACATTTTAAACGTATTCACTGTTACGTAACGTTATCCCTTATGAGGGAATCATTGCTTCAGTATTGCCTTGCTGTCACTGTAGCCACAGCAGTGCCCAGGGCTGTTGTACAGAAATTTGAGGTTTTGAAAATTGGCAACGGTGTAAAAAATATTCACGCTAATTTGTTATCGATATCGTCCGTGCATCGTGTACACGTGCCTGCTTTCTTGATGCGGATCATTTTGCTGTTGTTGTAAATATGCATTCGGAGTGACGTGGAGAGGCGTGCTGCCTCTGTTTTCTGCACAAAATTCCACAAATGATGATGAGATTAATTGCGCATCTTTGTGAAATTTAAATCGCGTTATTAAAAGCAGGCACATTTCCTCTAAGTCCTTCTAGATACATGGTACTTTATAATGACATCAGAAAATGTTGTGAACTTATTTTCAGGAAACACTAACATGAAGTATATATTTCTCACACCATTGTGGAGAAATCCCCATATTCCCTTCAAAGATATTTTAACGAAGTCTCACAGATTATATTTTTCCAGAAGGGAATGAGACATTGTAATAGTTGAGTTTTTATGAACTCGTAAACACTTGCTTGCATCCCACACGTACACAACTGCCTAGTTCAGATGGACATCTTCAAAGGCTTAATGACCTTTTTAATGTTTGCCTCAGTAAAAGTCGACTTTTGACAAGTTGATTCTGTGTTCTTGTAAATTGGGCTCTTGTGAATCTACTTGTTCAGTAACTTGGCGATTCTACCCTTGTACGTTTAGCTATCTCCATACGGCGGAAGTGGAGGCGCACTGGCGAGACTTTGCGAGATATGGTGGCCGGTTTCTGATGTTCTCTTTCTCCTCGGTGTGTTATGCATCGGCGTGTTTTTCTCAAGTCGGCACACGGAGTCACAGTGTTGACTCCAGATACGTCGGAGTTCGACCGCGTCAAACACTGGCATTGCCAACTTTCCCCATTTGCAAAACGTGGCCAAAAGGGTAGGGGGCAGGAGCTGATTGCTTAATGGAATGTGGCATAACGATTTGCGTGTTCATGAGTTGACTGTTATAGGGCATCGCTTAAATGCCTCGGCAACTCAAATGCGCCTTGGCATCATATCCCATCTCCACCATTCGAATGCCTTGTGGCAGTCCAGCTGAGGGGAGCCCCAAGTGGCAGCCGTCCTTACGTGGCTCAGGGTGCATGCAGTACCGGCCTGCAATTGGGCAGGAGTGTTCCAGTAGGGGTTGACTCTATGGATGGACACGTCGCTTAGTTAGAGATGGCTTTTACTGCAGAGTGCGGCCGGATTCAATGCTGTATTATTATTATTGTTGTAAAAATGAAAATATTTCCACGCTTAAGATGTCCGAGTGCAATAATCGACTTTTAGATACATATCACGAGAGGGTAGTGTGATAACAAGTGTAACTGCTTCGACGCCTGATGTGTAAGCATTACAAGTCAATAGGCCATTGATGTAAATTGTAATGAAGTTGTATAAGGGATAGAAATAGTGCAATTTGGCACAAAGTGAGGATTGTTGCATATTAACAATGGTTATATTGGTCAGGGAAAATGAAATTTGCGAAATACTACAGTAGAATGTTTAAGTAGAGATCAAAATAATGCTCCTTTACATTTTGATGACTTGATAATTGGTTTTTTACCCTTTTATCTGGCAACAAAACTGACACCTTTTTTTACGAGGAGTCATGTTTGTATATGCAAACATGACTCCTCGTAAAAAAAAAGGTGTCAGTTTTGTTGCCAGATAAAAGGGTAAAAAAACAATTATCATATTTTTTACTGGCAAATGAGGTACCAATGGTGTAAATTTTGATGACTTGTTTTTATATAAATGGATATCTTGTAAATAGGGACGATGTATGTGCTGTAGAGGTGTGGACTCGAGTCATGTGACTTGGACTCGAGTCAGACTCGAGTCATGAATTTGATGACTTGCGACTCGACTTGGACTTGCATAACAATGACTTTGTCCCACCTATGAGATGTGGACTCGAGTCATGTGACTTGGACTCGAGTCAGACTCGAGTCATGAATTTGATGACTTGCGACTCGACTTGGACTTGCATAACAATGACTTTGTCCCACCTCTGATGTGCTGTATTGGCTCATGTTAGAATGTCTCCCTTGAGCCGCTGTGGAATGTCTGCTTAATAACCGCGTGTTTCATTGGATTAGAAAAAGTAAAACCTAGCAACTTTATTGAATTTAGAAAGTTACGTCTTTAGAATAAAGGTAAGAACAAGAATTATGTTTACGAGACCTGAAACATGTCAGGATAACAGCAATAAAAAAAAAGTAAACATTCAACCCATGTAACTGTCGCCTGTTTTTTTTTGTTTCACCTCATGCATGTGACCAAATCACCCGTAATGTGCCCCATCTCCTCAGACCTCGTAGGCTCAGCAGGGACGAGCTTGTGTCAGGGTTGTCGTGGGTGGCTTGGGCAGACCATGATCCCCCCGTGAGGGACGATCGCCAATGGTCAAGAATAGCGATGGAGTGGCAGCCACGGTTCGGGGCACGCTCTAGAGGACGCGGCGTTCCGAGGAGACGGAGCGATGCAATTGGCTCCTGTGCGGCTGCCGGGTGGACAATTATATCGCGGGGTCGTGAGAGGTGGCGAGGGCCTGGGGAAGCCTTCATCCAGCAGTGGATTGTGCAAGAATGTTGATGAATGTTTGGATTGAAGCACTCCCTCCCGCCCGAGACATCTGGCTGCACACGCACAATTAAAAACCGTACCACGACAAACACCGTGAGTTTGGGGTAATTGTTTGTTTACTGCAGGATTCGTGGAAATGCATACAACTGGGACCGCTTAAGTCTCTCCAGTAAGTGGAGGAACTTGCTATGCATAAACAAATATCCACAAGGGAGATGAGAGGCTGTGTGTGTGTGGCCATGCCGAGCCAACCCGGTGTGGCTCTAGTTTTTTTTTCCACTGCAGCAGCTGAACCACAGCACTGACTATCACACGCAATGACCCTGGCCCTGCTTGGCCCCCGAACTACATTCGGTTTGTTTTGTGAGGCAACGTATCACGGTTTGGTTGTGAGGGCCCATGCCAGTGGAAAAGGGGGATATGAGGTGCCAAGGGGTGGTGCTCATGCAGAACACTGCACTTTATTAATAACACGTGTGTTCTAAAGACGCCTACATAACCACACAGTGTGATCCAGCTGCACGACTGGCAAGAAGAACATAATCGCGAGAAACAAAAGGTGTTCATAAAACAAAAACACTTAAGAACTGCATTGGTGCAAAAACACAGCTATAATTAGAGTGTGATGAATAATTCTAGATTTGAAGTTTTCGTGACTGCAAGGGTCCATACTCTTTGTTTTTTTTGGTAAAGTCAGTCATTTTGCTGTGACGGTGCCACCTGAAGACGGAAGCTTGTGTTGCCTCCGAAACGTCGTGATTTAATTAATTTTTATTTTCTTTTTTACCGACGTGACTTTACCGAGAAAAAAACAAGAGTGTGATGAATACTCCATGTAGCGGAGATACAGAACAGATTCGTCTGTTCTATAACGCCACGTGTTTTCATAACGCGAATTGGATATAACGCGATGAATGTATTAGGAAACACTTTGCATAACGCGGATGCGAATTGGATATAACGCCAATGAGTGAACATAACTACGTCAGGCGAGTAGGAATACAGCGGTCACAAGGCTGCCTCTGCGTAGCGTCATCGCGAGGCATTGGGATGCTGCTGGATGCTTCTAGACGCTATCTACAAGCCTCAGTCTTTGTGCAGCCTGCGTTATGCATCTCACGCGTTATCGCGGACTGTGCTTTCCCCTATATTATTTATTATAACGCGATTTTTCCGTAACGCGGTGTTCTTTAGAAACTCAACAACCGCATTAGGTGCCGTCCATAAATGACGTTACGCACCTAGGGGGGGGGGGGGTCAGACATTTGTTACGATGGGGGGGGTGAGACATGTGACGTCAACTCAAAATGCGCAACTTTAAATAAATATAGACAACACGTTCTACTGAATTAAATAGACGTTTTATTAAATGTTTTCTCCTACAACATCAGAGTGCAGCGCCACATTAAATACGCACTTCAATGACAATCGTTTAAAGCGATTTGAAGCATGTTTTATATTTTTTTTGGGGGGGGGCAGAGCTTTGTGACGTCATATTTGAGGGGGGGGGTCTGACTTTTTGTGACGCCGTGTGACGAAGGGAGGGGGGCCAAATATCGTCCAAAATTGCGTGACGTCATTTATGGACGGTCCCGTATAGGAGAATACACTGTATATAGATTGACAGTCTGGGAAGCGAGGAACAGTGGGACTGCGGTTTCGTGCACACTATCAAATCGATTTGAGGCCACTGCTAACATCATTGGTGAATGAAATGTGAACCAGTCCTGGCCCCCATTCACCAACCCGCACTGATCAGAATGGTGAAGTATGGTCAAAGAGGCCCCGTGACTAGTGTCGTGGAGAGGAGGCCATCTGGCAGTGAATTGACAAAGGGCTGTATTTTAATATTGTTATATTTGACATTTTCCCTTCAGAGTGGAGAGGGCAGCAATATTGTTGTATAGTTGGAATTTGCAAGTTATTTGAACCTTCCCTCATTGTCCTGTCTTACATCCTGCCCGGGAACAGTCTCATCTTGGAATGGTTCTAATTTCCTCTAGGTAAATGTTATACAATAGAAGTATCATTCACTGACGTCTTCGGTTTGAGAGTGCACGACCTTCTAAACTCTGGCATCAATCACGCTGAAGTGTGTGTGACACCTTGGACTTGTCATTTATTCCGGGCTCCCGTTCTCTTGACACAGGTATCACCTGTACAGGACCTCATTTCTCTATCAGTGGCAGGCCCAACTTAACGAATGCAAAGCTCTCCTCTACGGCCTCCCCAAATCCCTCATCTCCAGAGGGATTTTACACTGCCAAACTTCTCAACCGCACC
The DNA here is from genome assembly GCF_965212315.1 of Lampetra planeri. Classification (NCBI taxonomy): domain Eukaryota; kingdom Metazoa; phylum Chordata; class Hyperoartia; order Petromyzontiformes; family Petromyzontidae; genus Lampetra; species Lampetra planeri. The sequence goes on along the minus strand of NC_136130.1, from coordinate 11,208,423 downwards.
CCTAAACGAGGCCACCTCAACCCAATACTCCGATCTTTGCCACGGCTCCCGATTAAACCCTGGAGCAATGTCAAGAGCGCATCTTTAAGATCATCCACGAAATTGCCCCTGCCTACCTCTCCCCTCTCACCTCAATCTGCTCGCACTCTCTGTCCCAGTCAACCTTCACTCAGTGGGAGATGGCTCTCTTTTTTTTTTCTGCTGCCCCAAGAGCCTGGAATTTCCTTTCCACAGCCATCCATTATGTAGACTCCCTGGCCCTGTTCAAACCGAGACTCAAGATAATTGTCATCCTCTGCCTATGCCTCTGCCTATCGAATAAACATACCACACTGAATATTGACTTAAAGCTTTCGTGACTGCAGGAATTCATATTCTTTGGGTCTTTCGGTAAAGCCACGTGACTTTACCGAAAGACTCAAAGGATATGCAAACCACACTGCTTTAGTAAAGTGTCAAAGAGATATCCTCAGGTTTAGACGTTACATCAAACTTGATGATTCAAACTAGTTTATTATTTTTATTTTACAAGGTAAGGCCCACTGAGCTTTATAGCTATTTGTCAGAAGCGACCTGGCCACAAACGAAAGCTGAAGGAAGTGGATCATCACCATGTGGAAATTCGTAGCAGCCTAATTCTCTAAACGCACGTTTACTTAATGTGGAGGGGAAAACCGGAGGACCCGGAGAAAAATCCACGCGATCACGGGGAAACAACACGCAAACTCCAAATATTCCGGCGTCAGGATCGGGATCGAACCCACGACCTCTTGAATAGCGGGTGAGGGAGTTAACATTTTGCCACGGTAGCGTCCCTTTATTAACTAACGGCAGGCTCGTGTGGTGGGGTAAAGAGTCGGCGTTCCCATCTCTTCCAAGACTTCTGGCTCGTGTGCAGTAGGAGGCCAAGTACCCTCTAGAGGGGCTGCCTCGGACTCCCTCAATTAGTTGGAGGCCTCTTCTGGCAGCAGTGGCATCAGCAAGGAAATTTAGCATGGCTGCATCTGCCCAGGAATAGACATCACGGATTATTTTGCGAGGGATTAAAGAGTAAAGACATTTATCTTGCTAACCAGTGCACCGTTTGTACAGTGCAACCTGTGATTGTGGTGAGCAAAGTTCATTTTATGGGATGTTTAGGATGTTTTAATTTAAGTCTATCACTTGTTTAAATTATGATTAGATACGTGTGCTGCAAATATCTTTGGTTGGTCAGCCCCGGTTTTAAGGTCAGTAGAGGCTTCCCGCGATCCTATTAAATGTGCGCGTGTACACACAACCCCATCATATACCGGATACCTATACAGCGCACAACACATGCAAGGACACAATTCTAGCCACAGCCTTCGAGACTGTTGGGACAAGTTGTGTTTGCGAGCACCTATGATCACTGCTCACAATGGGTAAAACATTGGGACAAAATCGTGAGCGCTCACACAGAATAACAACGACACAAACACCATCTTGACACTGTCGTTGTGAAGCAACTGCGTTGTGTCAGATGTGGTTGGGACGTTCCCCCCTTACCGAGGGACGAATTGGACATTCACACAACTTGTTGATGGGAAACCACCCATTAAACAGCATGGCTGGAGAACTCCCGTCCACCGCACGAGGCCCACGTAGTGACACAGAAGTGGCCGAGTGCAATGACAAAACGCGACATTGCCGAGTTCAAAGTGCCATCGCCTCTCTGTGCGCCTCGATTAGTTTGGCTAACATGCTTCCAGGGATGGATACATGCCATTTGGGGGGCTGTTTCCAGTCTACCGGTAACCCTATCCCCTGTGTTATGAAATTAACCAAAAAAATTATATCCAGGGTGGTTATGGAAGTGCCCATACCGCTTGGCATGAATTCTGGAATTAACCCACAGGTAAAGAAAAGGGGGAATATCGGATATTTTCGTCTACTTTGTTTACGAATTAAAAGCCAATGTTTCACTCTGAGGACCTGTCGGAAACGTTAGCCTGTGAATGTTTATGTTTTAGGGCGGTGGTTTACGTGTTCGTAACATAAGGATGTGGTATTGAATTTCTTCTGCTATTTTTAGCAAAACAATTGTAGCGGTGTAAGTTTGTTATCTTAGTTGGTCAGTGCTGCTAATTGTTATTTTATTTGGCTCGTGCTGCTAATTTGTGTTACTTTGTGTTTGTTTAATGTGCCTGACTACTGATGAGATCCCAGAAGGTCGAAACCCCTTCCCGGGGTTTGCATGCGTAACAAATTCTGGTGGACAATGCTCTGGACAGCCACTAGATAAGGCTGATGAACTACAACTTAATAATAATTATACCACATGTTTGTATGTAGAGAGACAGAATGTAAGTAGTTCTGCTTAACTTTGATTTTGCTATCCAGGGTGCATTACAATCTGGAGAATAGGGAAACAGTGCAAATAATCACCGTAAACGAATTTTTAATGACTCTGTAACTATATATTGTTTTTACTCTGAATGATTGTTACAATTTGTCTGAGCCAACTTTAATGGCAGGATATATACACATGATTAGCATCGTTTTGTTTTTGCTAGTTTATCCTGTAATGTAGTTATTTTTTTCTGTGATTGCTATTTGGCTGTTTTTTCATCTCTTCTCAAATGTCTAATTGCTTGATTGTTGTGATTTCGTTGTATGTTATTACTGTTGTCATTTTGGTCCTGTTCAGGTCAAATTCAGAACCCAGAGCTCAAGAGAACTAAAAATGTATCACCTGGTTTAACAAAATACATTTCAAACGTATCAATGAATCCATTTGACCTTTGTGCACAATGCAAACAAAAACATCAGCGGCTCCTGATGAAGGGCATTTTAGTCACCGCAAGTATTGTGGTTAATGCAGACGTGATTCCTTACAAAGGGTTTCTGTTTGGTGTTTTAACATTTTAACACCTTTTTTATTGCCACAAAGGGTAAAACTGATTCTTACAAACCACCACCCCCACCCCACCCCACCCCCACCATCATCACCCCCGTGCTGATGTCAAAACCAACAATAAGTTAAAATGCGTGGCAGTCCTCGCATTGAAGTCGTCTTGGTAGAGAACACCGCTCTCGTATATATAGAGAGATACAGAGTGGGGAAGTTGTCTTTCTAGACCGTGAGTCGTTCCCAAGATTCCTGCGGGAGGTGGAGACGATTGTCAACCAACCCACCCGCTGCGTTGATTGTCGTCGATTGCTGCTTGGCGGTGGAGGGAGGAAGAGAGAGAGAGGAGGAGGGGGGAGCAAGAGGGAGGAGGAGGCGGAGCAAGGGGGAGGAGGAAGAGGGAGCACGGGGCGGCTTTGTTGTTGTCGCTGCTGCTGCTGCTGCGACCTATAAATAATGGCACGGCCAGGGCCCCCGCTGACAGACGCCGTCGCGTCCGCTGCCAGCCCCGCGGGGAGTCCGCATCAGCCATGAGCGTGGCCAGCAGCAAGGAGCTGGAGGCGAAGAGCGTGAAGGAGGAGGGCGAGTGGAGAGGCGGCGGTGGTGGTGGTGGCGGTGTGGAGAGGCGGCAGAGAGAGAAGTCGAGGCGACGGTTCGCCGCCATCGCGGCCCTCTGCGCACTCCTCCTGCTCATCGGGACCGCGCTCGTTCTCGTGCTGCTGCTGCTGCCTGGTGCGAGATGATGGGGGGGGGGGATGATGGTGGGGGGGGATGGTGATGGGAGATGATGGGGGTGGTGATGATGGTGATGGGAGATGATGGTGATGGGAGATGATGGGGGTGGGAGATGATGGGGGTGGTGATGATGGTGATGGGAGATGATGATGGTGATGATGGTGGTGGGAGATGATGGGGGTGATGATGGGGGTGATGGGGGTGGTGATGATGGTGATGGGAGATGATGGTGATGGGAGATGATGGTGATGGGAGATGATGGGGGTGGTGATGATGGTGATGGGAGATGATGATGGTGATGATGGTGGTGGGAGATGATGGGGGTGATGATGGGGGTGATGGGAGTGATGATGATGGTGATGATGGTGGTGGGAGATGATGGGGGTGATGATGGTGATGATGGTGGTGGGAGATGATGGGAGATGATGAGGGTGATGATGGGGGTGGTGGTGAGGGAAGTGTTGTGCGTTTTATTTTACACCTCTGTGTGTTTTTGGGTAAGGGCCCGACACCATTGGCGTTGTGATGGTGCGTGACCGAGTTTCTCAAACTGTGTCTCTGAACCGGTCCTGGGCCCTCCCCTAGGTCGACTCGGCCTCAAATGAGTACCTGGTGGCGATGTGTAAATGTGTCAGCATCGCCACTTGGGGAGACAAAGGCGGCCGGGCGTGGTGTTGGCCACCCACCCCCTCGTGTGTTAACAACACTCGCCCCTACAGTGTGGTAAAGACTACACATCTTTGTATGAGTGGTGATGTGTGTGTGTCTAACCTCGTGTACAAAGTAACGAGGTCTTTCATGCTTTAGATTAAAGATTGGGCAATGTGTCTTTTTATTATTACACGCTTTCTATTAACTCACTCTGTTGTTGTATCCTCAAATCTTGTAACTCCACCCCACCCTCCCCTCCCCACCTAGCCCCTCCCTGCACGACGGACGGACACAATAATCCCCTGTGGGCTGGTGGGACCAGTGGGTTCCTTCCAGTATTAACTCACTCTGTCCGTTGTTTTATCCTCAAAGCTTGTAACTCAATTTTAACCCACTTCCCAATGTGGTATCGACTGCAAACTTGGCTTACTTATGTCATACCGATGACAATACTATATTCTATCATTAAAAATGAAAACATATATTTTTACATAATTTTTTTATATGTTATGTTTCGCCTTGGCTCTAATTGTCCACGCTCAACTCACGTTGGCTGTAAATCACCATGGCAAGCATCGGGGCCACTTCCTGGAGTCATGAAGTTCTCCCATTACTAGTAGGGTACATTTCATTACGGCGTGTTTAAAAAAAGTATTTTTAAATATTACTTATTTTCTGCCTGAACTGGGCGATGTATAAATAACTAGATGTGGTGGTTGTGATGTCTTGGACAAGAGAGATGAGGGGGCTTGTGTGTCTGTGATTCTCTGCCATGGATTCCACATCGTGATATGGACGTGTTTGCTAAACACTGCCACTAGCAGTGTTTAGTTCATCGCATCACGACCTGGGAACGATTCCCTCACCACGACCGACACGAGTGGCGAGCGATATCAGGGCCAGGTCATGAGCCCTCCCCTATGTCGAATCGGCCTTAAATGAGTCGACGGTGATGGGTGTAAAAAGCAAATCGTCAACAACTTGGAAGACAAAGGCGGGTCGGGCATGGTAATGGCCACATCACCCTCAGTCACCCTTGCTAGTACTTGCCCCCAACATGCTCTGACCAGTGCCGGATTAGGCTAGTGCGGGACTTGTACCATATATGGTTATAAAGGGGCCCTAAATGTACAAAAAAAACTAATATTAAAACACATTTTTTACTTGCACAGTAAAGTAATTGTATTTTTTAATTTGCTATACAGCCAGATAATACGACAAATCGCTAACCTTAATCACCCAGTCGTTCATAAGAGTTGAAGGCGGTATAGTACTATAGTAATAGAGCAAGTGCAGAATCACTGAACCGGAATTGATAGCTTGAAAGCATTGAGCGCGGGGCCCTTGATAGTGAGGGGCCCGTAGCATATGTAGCTACTTTTGCTACTGCTGCTAGGTCTGTCCCGTGGCCTCCTGCCAGCGGACGTTCAACACTTTCACGTGGCCTTAACGTGCACATAGCCTGGCACAAGTGCTGTGGTGACGTCACCGCCACCTATTGGCGAATGGCGGTCGTTGTTGGCTCCCAATTGGCCCTCACGTGTTTTAGAACGGAGAAGACGGGCAGTGTGTGTTTGGTCTATGCTCATTACCCAGAGCCCCTAATCCAGAAGTGGATTAACAAAACCAAAGAATCGATTGTAATGTGCGCGTGTGTGTTTTAACGTGAGTTATAAAGCAGTGCCATCTAAAACTTTTCACTTGAAAGATAGGGCTGTGAGATTATGTATTAGTCTGGTCTTGGTTATATAGCATGGACGGATGTGGTGTTGTAGACAAAGATATAGGCAATCTGTGCCTATGATTTGGTGATAAAGTGCTGGACTATGATGTTTTAGAAGTTATATGACGATACTACGATATCGTACAATATAGGATCGATGATAATCGCATCCATTTTTCTAAATATTGGTATGTGGAGGTCATCGTCGCCTGTGATATTTGTCTTAAATATGTTATTCCCTTACAAAATGTTTATCAAGTGAACAATTTAATTAGTAAATAAATAGCTATTATCCACTAAATTAATGCTTTGGAAAATGTTTTCCGGAGTAATTGATGGCATGGCGATAATATCACGACCCTAATTTTCGTAGTTACATTTTTTTATGTAACTAACAGCATGTGTGTTAGTGGATTGTAATTCGAAAAATCTCATGTTGGGTGAATTGCAGTTAAAATTACTTTGGAGTTATTTTGTTAATTAATGCTGGAAGTTCAGCAAAGCGCAAATAAAATAAAACGAAAAGGTGAAATACATTTACAACGATATTTTGAAAATCGACATAGTTTCATTTTCTGAAAAATTAACTTGGTGACACCCCAAGTATTAAATACGAGAGATAGGGTGGCAGTGTGTTTGCGCCTGTTTCTGTCTGACAGGTATCTGACAGAGGTTATGAAGTGATGTTTTAAACTAGAGATGAAACGGTTTGTGTGTCTGAGCTGGGTTATTTATAAAACTCTGGAGTCTCGTTTTTTTTATGCGAGAGAAATGGGGTTGTGTGTGTATCTTTTCCGAGATATAAAGCATTGAGGTGTGTTGTTTTACCCTAGACAGATATTAATGTTTGCGTGTGTAGTGGCCTTGCTTGAAGCGTACATGTTTTGTTATGTACCAAAAGTTGTATTCCTGTATGTACCACTTTGAATGTGTTCTATTGCAGTTTCACAACACTCTTTAACTATTCGTGAAATACTGAAAAAACCTACCTCCATGTGTGGATCATGTAATCATTGTATTATAGCACTATATATAGAATACAGAGTGATCCATTGATATATTTCTCTCAAATAATTTGCAGAAATAGTATAAAAAACGTTATTAATTCAAAGCGTCAACAGGTCTCCTCTCAATGGGACATCTTAAACTTTTAACACTCTTCATTCAGTACATAATTGATCATGCTTGACGATCCACAATTGAATCCTGAGCCTATTTTTTTTTAGCTCTTTCCGAAGAAAATTAAAATCAGGAACACATTTTGGTGACAAACTAAGCCCATGCGATCTTCAAATACTCAAAAAGCCACATTCATGGAATAAATTTGCGGCGGTGCCTACGTGACTCTAATGGCTGGCATTGTTTGTGACGAGAAAGGCAAACTTAATATGGTGCGGGTTTTTGCGTGCAGTCATTGGTGACCAGCTGCACATGTTAACTTGGCACACTTGAGAACCAAGTTTAATCGCCCAGATTCGTATCTGTTGTCTCAGAGGTGTTGGCTGCATGCTTTGACGTAGTTCGTATCCAATATGACCACCAGGCTACCCTTATCTCTTGTTTCATTTATCTCAGTTGGCTGGCAGGGTGATGCTTTGCTTCGAGACCTTAACTGACATCTATTGAGTTCAAATCTGAGTCCAGGGTCATTTCAGTCTGTTGTTCCTACAGGATTTGATACAAAGATTGGATAAGATGAGAAGTCAGCATTGATTACCCTATGGATGGACCGGTCCCTGCAATGCAAATGTGGAATTTATACGATTTGTTAAGGTCTGCCAAAGAAAATTAACATTGTCCCATGTTTGCATTGGCAGGAAGATTCTGTTTTTTTAAACACAATTTCGAATTCCTGTATTATTTAAATATTTGTAAACTAAACAAGAATGCAATTTTCCTGCTTCTGGTCCCAAGAGGCCAAAGTGGCATGCTCACAGAAACAAGTTTAAAGTACATTTTCTGTAAACAGGTGAGAGCTGGCTGACCAAACTGGCTAAAGAAAAACGAGAAAACATCTTATGCCAATGAAACAAATATAATTCAGAACAAAATCCACTGTGACAGGCCCTAACACCTGCACGGTTGGTGTTGCCTTAGTAGAGCAAAAGCATCCAGATTCTATGGAAAAGCAAACACTCTGAATACAGTATTATTTTTTGGAAATCTCAATTATTCAAATTGTAAGAAAAAAGTCAGTGGGTTTGGTCCACACACTTTGCTAGAATAGACGATGGCCCATCGTCAAGAATAATAACGGAGTGGCAGCGAAGGAATGGAATGCATGCGAGAGGACGTCCACTGAGCAATGAAATCAGTCCTTCTGCAGGTTCTGGATTGATTGTTACAACGCAGGATTGTGAAAGGTGGCAGTGACTTAGGGAGCTCTTCATCCAGCAGTGGATTGACCATAGCTGATGTTGATTATACAAAAAACTATAAAATCTTGGATCGAATGTTTGCTCCAAATTATAGCAATGTATTGAATCCAGGAGTGGAGAGTATTTATGTCAAACGGACATACTAAAACGAATGACTTCTCTTCCAGATAAACCACGGTTCGATTCAGGCGGAGACATGCTGGACTACTTGGTCGAGCAGGGTGTTCTGCAGACACGCGATGGCCTCTATGTGGGATGGGCACATGCTGCCAACAACAAAGAGGAAATGAACGCTGCGCTCGGCAACAGTGAGGATTCTTCACTTTCACCTTTGTTTACACGCTTTTTATTAACTCACTCTGTTGTTGTATCCTCAAATCTTGTAACATATGTTTTACCCACTTCCCAATGTGGTATCGACTGCAAACTTGGTATACTTATGTTATACTGATGACAATACTATATTCTATCATAATTATTTTTTTTTAAACATTCTTCTTTTATGTTATGTTTCGGCTCAACTGATGTTGGCTATAAATCACCACGGTCCCTTACATTATGGCAAGCTTCGAGGCCACTTCCTGGAGTCGTGGAGTTCTTCCATTACTAGTACGGTATATTTCATTAAAGCGTGTTTAAATTTTTTGTTGTTTAAAATATTACTTATTTTTCCTTCAAACTGCACAACCGAGCCGTGGCGGGCCAGCCTGGCACGGCTAATGAGGCACCGGATTTGAATCCCTGTAAACACGAGATGTTGTAGTCGTCGCACGCTCAGGTGTACCGACCGCCGCACGGTATGACGACAATGACACAGCGTATGACAAAAATGATTAACCCCGTCCTGGCCCTGTTTGGCCCAGAGCCAGATGATGATGATTTGCAATTTCTTGGCTTGGCAAATAAGCAGTGGAAAAGCACCCGTGCTGTGAGGGTCACAAGCTGGCGTGGCTCCGATGTGCTGGTGGGCGAGGGGCACTGGCTTGCCTCGCCAGCTACTCTTGGCCTTGACGTAAAGGCCCCGGGCCTGGACCTCAGCCTCGGTCTCCCTCCTGGGTCACGGTGGTGACGTTGGACCGGTTTACCAGCAGATAAAAACTGACCGCATGTGCATCAGTGGATAGAGTTTGCTTACTATTGGCAAACTTTGCACCGTTTTCGACACGTGGATTTGGGTCGGTTTGGTTGCCAGGTGAAACATTACAGTTATATGTCCCACAGTATAGTGAGAAATCAAAGGGCTTGTTTTGGTGAAACAACTGGTATCTGCAATATCCTAGTCGGTAAAGTTCAAACTCTTAGGGGATAAAGAAACATTGATAAGATAAAGAATATGATAAGGCAAAGTTCAGATCTAATCATTATTTTACCACTTGGGGTGTGTACTCGCATATCCATCGAGCTTCTCGTATCCACACATCGTACACAGGCGTCCTGTTTTTGGACACTGACCAGTAGTGTGTTCGCTGTAGATTTGGTTAGTCCACGATGCTATGAAAGCCCCCCGCCAGGTGTTTTTTTGATGTTGGTGCATTATTTGTGGCCTAAGTTGTGAGTTGCAGAGGGCAGTGCAGCAGAATCCGTTTTAGTGCTCTGTGCGTGCTATGCTCACCCGTCTAACTGGTTGTTTTCCCCAACCCACACTGGTCAGCGTGGGTAAGTGTGGTCCGTTAAACCCCACGACCCGCACCACGTGGAGAGGCCCTCATCCAGCAGTGGATTGTCAAAAGGGCTGCACACGTGTGTTGTAAAATTGTGCCCTGGCATTTATATGTGACCACCTACTGCTGAACAAAACTCCAGCTCAGCATTGCCGTCTTTATTGCCTCTCACTGATAATAAGAGCAGTAGCTTTGACTGCATCTCTGTGCAGGGTTTTCCCTGGCACAGTATTATCTCAAGCGACATTTCTCTTTGAGTTGAACAGGCCCATTCAGTATCCAACTATCTCCAAGATAACGCTGCCCTTGTGTAATGGTTAACGCAGTGGAGCCGAGCGGTTGCCGGCACGAATTCGATTCCCAGGCAGGGCCAACATTGCTGGTGAATAATCGGAACCGGTTCTAGCTCCCACTGCCTTCACCAACCCTCGCTTACCAACGTGATGAAGTATAGCTCAACACCCCCAGTAATGGACACGGGGGGGGGGTGTAGAGGCCTTCATCCAGGTGTGGATTGATAAATGCCTGTGAATTATTTTACAATATGCATGGAAAGTTTTTTTGTTGTGCAGTAGCACACTACGTATTTTACTCGATTTGGATGACACGCCAATCATCACCCCTACTGCCAGCCTAATGTCCGTTTGCATGCCAGATTCTGGAGTTACCTTGTACCCACAGGGACAGTTGCCACTGGGGGTGCCCTTTTAAATTCTTTGACATGAGATGTGATGCAAGTTGCACGTCGTGTGTAGAGTGTCCTGAGATACCGCCGGTGTAAAGGGCGCTCAAACAAAAACAAATAATTCCTTCAATTAACTTCCTTGCCCTGGCCGTGTCGCTGTTTTGCACCACATCCGCGCGTGCGCCCCTAGGAGAGGTGATGGTGCTGGAGGCAGACGTGAACATTGAAGGATTGGGCACGGCCAGTGAGACCGGGCGACCCATCATGGCGCATCCACCCGACGTCACGAGCGACAACAGCCTCTCCGACTGGCTCTCCGCCGTGCTGAAGAGCAATAAGGGTAGGAGCCGCTCGTGTGGTATTTGGGGCGCTGGCATGGCCCGGCGGTAGCGCATCCGTGGTTCGAATCCAGCTGGCCGCCCTGGTTATCGCTGCGAGTGTATTAGCCTTAGAAGTGCGTGCCCTCCGTTTCGCAGTGGATATTAAAGATCCCCGAAACGAATCGGCCATCTTGTGCCAGCGTCACGATCCAATTTTGCCAAATTTGAAAAATAATCCCCACGTTACTGAGTTGAGATTACACATAGTAACATCGCCTACTGCAGACTGTCTGTTAAACGTTGCACCTTTATTTAAGATAGCTTTGCGCTGAGGATGGCGTGAATGCCATATGTACTAGATTATTATTGGAGACTCCTTTAATGATGCGCAGTCAATACAATACAATGTAAAGGCATCTATCGTTATGGTGCGACTACATCTTAAGACGCTGTACAGAAAAAGTAGGCATATTTATTTCTAGAGGCAGTCAGGCAGATGTAAAAAGCAAGGTCTGGAGCCTGAACTTGAACGGGCAGGAAGTCGACAGCACAGATGGCAGGGAGGAGCTTTCCAGAATGTTTTATATATTTGTCAATAAAAGTGTCCTTTTAAATTTCGTGGTAGCAAAGCGACATGCTAATTTATATTGGTGCCTCCATTATTGTAGGTCTTCAGTACAATATAGATGTGTCCCCCTATTATCAGCGGGGGTTCTTTCACCCTACTTGCCATACTTCACCACACAAGTAATTTCGTGTTGGTGGAAGTGGGAAACATAGGAATGGGAGAGTGTCTGTAAGCATCCTTGGTCTTCGGGAGGACAAGATCTTAACATCACAACATTAGCATGAGACCATCATTCGTTAAGAGTGCCTCTGTGTTTAATTCCATAACGTTTCTCTCAATGGACCATCACAAGGCTTTAAGTGTCATGTGCAAGTGAAGGTGTTTTCTACAACTCCAGGCAATGTTTAACCATATCCGACGTGTATGTCTTATGGTTGTTCAGGAATTAAACTGGACTTTAAGAGCCTCAAGGCGTTGGGGCCTTCGTTGGACATCCTGCTCGAGCGGGTAGCTCGGGCGCCCCTTGACCGCCCGATCTGGCTCAACGCAGATATCATCCGGGGGCCCAACGTCCCGGCATTCGTCGATCCCATCGACGCCACGGGGTGAGTAGCAGTGCCACGGCCACGCAGAGCTCCAATCGCCCGTTTCGCCAGTTACGATGCCCGTAGGGTTGCCACCAAATATGCACTCGATTGATGATCCAGCACTCACTGATTCACTCAAGTCAATCGCTCACCGGTGGCCAGTCTCCTCCTTATCACTCTCCTGTTGCTACTACCCTGGTTAACGGTCGCCGTGAACTTCACTCGTTAATTTCTCCACCCGTTCCACGAGGCTGACTGTTTTGTCTCATCCACATGGTGATCACTCGCCACACTGCAGCTCACAACAACCTTTAGTTCTGCTTCTTCCCTCGCACTGCTGCATTTCGGAATTCCCTCCTCCCATGGTCTCTTCTAATAATAATAACCTTTTTCGATTTAAAGCTTTCGTGACTGCAGGGATTCATCTTCTTGGTTCTTTCGGTAAAGTCACGTAGAAGGGAAATAATAAAAGAATAAAACGAAAACATAATAAAATAAAAATTATCACGACGTTTCGGCCACAACACAAGCAGCCGTCCTCAGGTGGAGAAACAGAGCTGTCGGAAAGACAGCGTCCGAAATAATAACCTTGCTCAATTACACAAGCTTACGTGTTAAACTAACCTTGGCCAATTACACCGCATCTATTACAACTTTGATAGGGCTTCTGGTTACTGTCCCCAACTTGTTTTGCGCCTTTCGGCCTGTGCTCACAAACTGTGTGTCTCACAACTTTGTAATTGAATTAATAACGTTCTGTTTATGTTTGGTCATTCGGTTAAGTCACGTAGATAGTTTCAACGAAAATAACAAAAAACTACGACTTTTCGATCGCAACACAAGCGGTCGTTATCAGGAGGAAAAAGATGACAATCGCTTGTGTTGTGATCGAAACGTCATAGTTTTTTGTTATTTTCCCTTTAGCTTCGCAACATAAAACCTCCGCTATTGGTAGCATGCCAATCGGTGTCGTAAACCTCCTGAGCCTCGGCCTCCTCATTCGTTCTCGGCCGTGAGATGTGGATGGGCTTCACATTGCTCACGTTGGGAACCACTGCGAAAAATCTAAAGGGAGGCATGAAACACATCTTCTGCACATGAGCTAAAGCCATTGCCCAACGCCATGCGAAAAAGAGTCGGCCCCGTGTGCCCCCGTCACGATCCAAGTTTGCCGTTTTTAAAGAGTGCTTGCAAATTGCTTAATTGGGTAAAACTATTAAAGCACCATTGCCCCCTACTGGCAGAAAACACTCATCTGTGAAACATAGCACCTCCGATTAGCATGATTGTCCGAAAGAAGTTCAACACACGTATACAGCGCATTTTCATTTAAAGAATGACACCGAGACCAAACGTAGTCTGGTATTATTACCATGAAGATGAGCTGGTAATTTCAGAACACTTGCACCTCAGGGTACAGCTGGGGCTAGAGCTTCAGAAGCACTGGGCTGTTAGACCACTCCGCCATTTTTATGACCATGGCCCAAACACAAGTCTGACTCCTTGGCACAGGTCTGACCCCATGTTGCTCTCACTCTTTTGGTATCGCGCTCCCGCAGGTTTCTGTCGCTGATCACGGAACGCTTCCCCAACGTGACGCTGTCGCCCGGCTGGCTGGTGGCGTTTGTTCCGGCGCTGGGCCTGAATGCGACGTACACGGCGGCGATGGTGCGCGACATGCACGGGCTGGTGGCGGCGCTGCCCCAGCGCGTCACGTTCCCCGTGCGGGCACCGCTGCTGCGTCGCGCCTGGACGCACTTCCGCTGGCTGCTCGACCAGAGCGACAGGTCAAAAGTCTAAAAGTTATTTCCTGCTTACTGCCCTCAATGCCAAATTCGCAAGCTGTTTGTGTTTATTGAACAACGGTCGCTCGGATTACCACAGTTGCATGATTTTTAAATAAAGGGATTTGAGTTGGTGGTCTCATACCAGTCACCAATGAATGACGGCATAGAAATCCATGTCATTAAAATTTATTTTGTGCAGTTAATTTGGCTAAATTTTAGCTCCGATAATGAACATATCACGTTGACTGCCATGTGACGAACATTGCTCTCGTGGGCAGAGCAGATGGGAAGTGCTGCCCCTTCTACTACGTGGACCAAAGTGAACTCGAAGGTAGCTGCGGTATCCGATTCCGTCTCAAACGTTGATGATTGTGTTGTGGGTGGGGTGCGTCCAGGTTCTCGCTCACGCTGTGGCAGGGCAAGTCGGATGTCATTGCGCTGGAAGACATGTTGTTTGTTCGTGACGGCACTGACCCCACTGAGGTCTACTATGACATCTACGATCCGCTGCTCTCCGAACTGCGCGACGCTGACAGTGAGTAAAGTAACATTCGCAGAGGCTGTCGGCGAATTAACAGAAAGTCCCACCCAAAGAACAACGCTTTGTCCTTTTTATAGAGGCTGTCTATTGCGGGTTTTAAGCATATGTCATATAGTTGTTAAATAGCTTTTGTGTGTTATTGATAATCGCGTGAAAATAACGCAATAGACATTGATTATCGATTTGTGGCACGTATTGAAATGTGTTTGTGTAAAGAAGGCTGCTAAATTGGGTGCAGGAAAATTTTAGAGTAGAAAAAAGGTCATGAACAACAAGCAGCAGTTTGAGTTATCTGTCAGAGGGACACAAATGGAGAACACAGCAGGCGTGTGTACCTAGGATGGCGAGTGAAGGCGTGGTTGTCCTCCTCCATGTGCTGTTATTCCTTCTCCTTTGTTCAGAGAACGCTGAACGGCCCAAGCTGTTCCACACGGCGGTGAGTCTACTGCGCTATTTTGGCACGCGCGATGGGCTGGATGTCCTGTGGCACCAGGAGCCCAGCTCTCTGGGTGAGTGGCACTCAGGGTTGGGTTGACTTACCACGTGCTTTTACTCACTGGTGCCATCTGTAGAATTTTTCTCCAGGTTACGGGTCAAGGTTCTTTTGGACCAAATAGGAGCACATGGGCTAGCACAATGTTCAGTTTGTTGTCCTTCCCCCGCACCTCCGATTAGCACGGTTGGCTACGTATGTATGTTGAACTTCTTTTGCACCGTACGTAAGACGTTCAACATACATACACATCAATGCGTATCGCACGGTCACGCACAGCTTGGTTTCTACCCACAGTCGTACTAAAGAGCCCCTTACTACCATGGGCAGAACAAGAGAAAGAAACAGCCTTTAACGCTTTGAGCATGACGTTTGAGAAGCCTGGTGTGGTGACACGGTTGTTCTGACTTCCTGGTATTTTAATTCTGATCATGTCCTGGTGAGATTTGACGAAGTTTCAACTGGAATTGTCGCATCTGCTATATTTGTTTGTTAGAATTGTTCTGCAACTCCCCGGTGAGATGAATCGGCGACAATAATTGTTGCATTAAACGCTCGTACACGTGTTTAGCTGCACGAGGTGGTGGAAGCTCGTTACGGCACGAATTTGGCTAGATCATTACTTGGCCGAGGCCAAAAATCTATGAATAAAATGAGGGTCACCGGTTGAACAATTTGACTTGTGTCACGGTTCTTTTCTGAGCGGGCTCTGCCCTCTGTGGTGCTGGCGATGCGTGTCCCGTCGTGTGTCCCCACCCACACAGGTCGTGGCACGGGTGGCATGCTGGTGCTGAACGTGCTGCTCGGCCCTGGCGATGCCGGTGGCGACCGTGCCACGGCCGTGCCCCGGGCTGTGTTTGGCAGCGCCAACAGCAACGCGGATTCGGCAGCAGCTCCGATAACCCTGAGCGGCTACCTGGACTACATTGACACTTTGGTATGAGTCTCAAGGATCGTTTTTCTAGAGGTGCCTGCCACAGAGTGTTTGGCAAGTGATTTGTAATTTATTCTTTAGGTTGGGCTACGTCACGATCTGGCGAAATGTATGTCCTTAAGAACCCTGCACAACTCGACACAGCCAAACGAATTGATTGTCACGTGTACAAGCATTTCACGCCCCATTTGCTATCGTTTCAGCTCCGGAATAAGCTGAAGAACATCTCTCACAACCAAATTTGGAACCGATTTCCATTCCGAACTAACTTCAGTTCCTGTAACCGCACCGGAGAGCTGTAACCCGCACCACCTCGAAAGTCCCCGCAGTCGTACCGAAGAATCCATGCTCTTGCCCACGACTTGACGATTTTGTACGTTGTCTCTTGTTTTGTCCTCCGACCTACAAAATCCTCGTCACGCAGGCTGCCGGCTCTCAAAAAACTGCCCTCTTCCTGCGGATCCTGAGCCGCGACGCCCTGCGTCCCACGCTTCAGGTGCTGCGCGACCGCGCTCGCCCGCTCGCCCGCCCCGTCTGGCTCTCGGCTACCGTCGCTCCCGGCGGCGGCGGCGGTGCCGCGGGCGTTCTCGGCGCCACCGAGCTGCTGAGCGCCGTCGCGGATATTTTTCCCGACGTGACTCTCGCGCCGGCCTGGCCCGAGGCGGACGTGGCGGCGACTTCGGCGGTCGTCGGCGGTGGCGGACAGCGATACGGCGAGGCGTCGCTTGCGGCTATGCGGGACGCGTTTGCCGAGGTCACGCAGCCGGTGTCCTATCAGCTGGATGCGGCGGGGGGGGAGCTGGCCCGCGGCGGTTACCGCCTGGCGAGGTCGTTGCTGCTGGATGGCACGCCGACCCGCTCGGTCACGATCAGCGTGCCGAGCTACGAGGAAGCGTTCGAGGTCCTCACCAAGGTCCGCAATCATTTCCCGGCCAGCGCCGTGTTTTACAACGTGTCGCCGGACACGCACAACAAGTTTGCGATCAGTGTCTTCTCGTCGTAGGTTTAAAAGGCGGAGGGTTGTGCACAGGTCGGCTACTGTTTTGCACCAAACTTGCTATGCATTGCTGTAGATGCTGTAGAGCATTATGGGTAAGGGCACTTATGAGGAGATGTAAGTTCCGTGTTTCCACATGTTAAAATATTTTTGAGTGCCATTCGCTTGTCTTACACCGAGCATTACGCTGTCAAGAAAGGAACCGCCACTGATACCTAATTTATACCTGAGCATGGGGCTGCCAAAGACCTGCATTCATTGCAAGGACAAAATGTTTATTTTTTTATCGGATGTAACAAATCGATGGTCTTGTCTGTCACCAATGAATGGGCCAATGAATGCAGGCTAAATAAAAACCAACGTATCAATTCGGTTTTGCACTTGATTTGGCCAAATTTCAGGTCTGAGAATTAACAATAATAATAATACAGGTCTGACAGTTGGGCAACACAATCTCATAGCAGAGTTCGTGGGGAATGTGTGCCCCCTACTGTGTGAAGGGTAAACAATCCCCCTTCTCCAGAGAAGTCATGTGACAGATGTCTTCCATGGACCGTTGTGATACTGCTTCTTTATATAAAGAGTAGGAGGATGCTCGATCTGTGTCCAGCCTTTGAACTGCAGTATTCTCTGGATTATAGGGTGCACTTTTCCCCCTCTGTTTTACAACACAAGTTGGTTGATGCATCTTATAATCCAGTAGGTGTGTGCGTATGTGCGCGAGAGAACAGATTTGCATAACACTACTGATATCATCGGGTAAAAGTTTACTTTCCAGAGCCTCTTATAATCCAGATAATACGGTAGAAATTCCCAACGTGCCGTTTTGGTTGTCGGTGCTGCCACACAGCATCATGGGTCCCCTATCAACGGGTCTTCCCATGAGCATCTGCTCGACTATGCAAATATTATTGAAAGTAAAAAAGGAAAACTTTTAGTAAACTTGCAACAATTACAACTCTCTGTTGGTTTATAAAATGTAAAAATACCTGGTGGGCGATTTTGTAAAAAAAAACTATAGATTTGCTGGATAAAATGTTTATTTGGATGTACTTTTTGCACTTTTATATTGGCAAAAGTATTTCTAAACATTTTGTAAACGTTTAAAAGCTGTATCCGAATACAGTACACTGTTAATTTGGACGTTATTTCCTTTACTGATGTAGTTCATGTATTGCATACTGTATTGGTATTAACATGAATAAAATCTGCACGTGATATGTAACGGACAAACATGAGAAAGTCATATATAATGTTATAATACAACAGCACAGAGACAAACACACATGCATTCAAACCTGTGCAGCATATTGGACTTGTATATACCATTAAATTAATCGGAACATGCCGATATTGCCACATTGGCACAGCCAACGTAAGTGCATGGATGGCTGTGACCACTGTTGTTATAACAGCCTGATGTGCCTCACCCCGTTGGTGGGCAGCAGAGGGCAGTGTAGCTAAATCCATCATTGTACAAGGTTTTCATTGCTCTGCGGGGTTGGTTTGTACAATTCCGCGTATATGCCGCTAACATTTCTTCCCCCAAATCGCTTCGTGCGGTTTGAATTCACGAATATGCGGCTTCAGACGGTCGAATGTGGGACAGCATTGTGTGGTGTACTGTGGGCGCTCCTCGGCGGGCAGCTGTCTCGCGCAGTGCATTGTGGGTAGGTTGACTGCTCCGTGCTACTGCAATTTCGCTTTGCGTGCCCCCTGTTTTTGGAACCCATCTAGCGCATAAAGGCGAGACAAACCTGCATTGTACATCTGTAATAAACCTTGAGACGGCTTCCGGAATCAGTCCTTTTTATTTTCAACTTCCACAGTTACACTTTACACACACTCCCCGTTGCTGGCAGACAACGGAGAGAGGGCAGACTTCTCGCCAAGTCCCCACCGCGCACGTGGCACCCAGAGCCCCGTACGCGCGTGACTCTTCCTCTTGTCGTTCCCAAGTCTGCTCACGACTGTCCTCTCTCCCTCTCTCTTAATCCCTTCGTCACGTGGTACCCCCCAGCCAATCATCTATAGACAGCGTTGACCGTTCCCGATGATTCCCTGTCAATCCCGGGACCACGCCTCTGATCCGGCTCCCCATTAGCTGAGGCCCCGATTGGCTAGGCCAACCACCCCTGCTAACACGCCGCGATCACGCCGAGGCCATGCTCCCTGGCTCATCCCTTATTGGATACAAAGCAGGACCGGCAAGCCAATCCCCACGTGAACCCTCTGGCTGTTATTACACATCTATATTGCCAAAGCTATGCTACCATTACCCCCATAGACACAACACCGAGTGGCACGAAGAGGGTTATAACCATCACAATAAATAACCAATGTCTCTTTTTGTCCCTTCACAAATAAAAAAGTTTTTTTTACACATCCCATCAGTGATATGGGCTTTTGGGGAGCGCATAGAAATTCGGCAGCATCAGTTCAACGCAAGAAAATTATGCACTAGTTATGATGTTCAGTGTCTCATCGGCAGAGATTCTGTGGAAATTATGCAGTCCTGGAAGGTCGTGTGGCTGATGGGATGTGTGAAGGAGGCAAATTCTGTCTGTTAAATTGATTGCGTGATTTCTGTTTGCAACAAGGAGGCTCATGGTTTGTGTTGCGAGCACGGCAGGCTTGGGCTGACCGCCACGCTTTGGACCGTTGTGCGACACTTGTTCTGAACAAAACAGGATCAATCTGCATTCATAGTGGAGCATTCATAGTGGAGGAATGCGATGAGCTATACTGCTCTTTTTCACAGATGTCCAGTAGGCAGTAAAACAACAAAGCAGCGCGATTTTCAACGTGTTTTATTTACTTGGGTTACATGAGCATGAGCGTTACGTTGTTGACATTGTAGCGGTTAGTCTGTACGAGTCTGCAGAGCTATCGTGGAGATGAACTCTTCAAGAACGGCGGCGATTGCACTTCCCTCAGGTGGACTCCAGCAAAGTGAAACTCTCAACTAACTTTTTGTTTTAGATGTTTGCCGTGTGCAGAGTACCTGGCCGACGGTGCGTACATTTTTAAAATTTTAATTTTCTCATCGATGTTGAACATTTGCTCGACTTGGTCCCTGAGCTCGCTCTCTGACCAGGTGGTAAAGCGGCAGAGTTGGGGTGACCGGCACCAAACGGGAACAATTCTGACAAATATAAAGAATCCCCACTCCCATTTCCTACGCTGTGGAGTAATGTGCCGCCAATGGTAAAAAGGTTAAAGGTGCAGCCCTGCAATGTCTTGCTCGGGCCACTGCTGGCGGGGAAGGGCCTCCACTCAAGGCAGGTCTAGAGATGTTCTCTCGAGGGTGTGTGGCCGACTTTCTTCACGCTGGCCGAATGCTTTAGAAAAGGTGTGAGCACCCACACGTTACCCCGACACACGTGACCTGCCAATCGCTGCTGCGTGGACCTGCGGGGAGATTTACAAAACCTTGGTGGTGCCCATTGTCTCAAGTGCCGGGCCAAGACGGCGGCGAACTGGCGACCTCTGGATTGCACGTCGAGTGATGAGCAAACCATCACAGTACGGCAGCTTCCTACTAGCAATGGGGCAGATGAACAATTTTGATGTTCATTGTGCGTCAGTTATTCCTTTCAAAGGTTAGACTCTCCAACTGGTCTTTGGGTAATGTATTTGGTGGTCAAATCCGCAATGAAAGGGAACAACACGGCGAACAAGTTCATTCTCCCTGATGAGCGTGCTGATCTGAGAATCCAGTAACATGGTGGTTTCTCCTCCAAAGTCTTTAACTTATGACTTTTTTGTTGAAATGAGATTTCACATGGATTCGAGTGCATATTGTGTGCACCTTTAGGATGATGAAAGTCCACAAAATCACCTGGAGCGATGACGCGAGCGCATCTGCAAGAGCTTCGGGGCTTGTTGCATTGCGAGGCCACGAGAGATGGTGGCGTCCTGGGGAGGCCTTCATCCAGCAGTGGATTGGTCATGGTTGACGAGGTTGCTGATGATCTTTATCATGGCCCGGCTACTACACAATGAACACTGTAGACTACAAAACGTAACCATTTGTTGTGCGTATATAATGAAATAATTTGTTAGTCATCACGAGTTCCTAATAATTGTTATACAGACATTCAATATAAATATATGCAATGAGGCAGTCTATCATCTTGCATTGAACACTGTGCACGCATATGTAAAGGTGCAATCGATATATATATGAAAGGGGCAACGCAGCAAGATGTAAGAAGACGTGATGAGCAGAGCTAAGGAGAGACCACCGGTGGAGGGAGGAGGGAGTCGTGGAGGGCGAGGCTGGAGTTTGGATCGAGATGTGAGCACGGCGCGTGCAACTGGAGTAGAAGAGGCGCGGTCTAGAAGCTCCGTGGGGAGAGAGAAAGCACGAGCAGCTGACCGCGTGCGAAGATGGAACCTCGTAGCTTGAGAGGAGGAAGGGGGGGGAGAAGGAGAAGAAGCAGAGGAGGAGAGTCGCAGCGGTGGGCACTGCCGTCATGGCCAGGAGCTCTGGGAAACGTTGCAGCGTGGCTTGGCACCGTCCCCACCACGCTCAGGGTCCCTCCGGTGCCAGCTGCTTCCTCGGGCCATTGCGCCCTCTCCGCCGTCCTCCCTGGTTCAGTCGTCTCTTTGGGTGCGGAAATAAATGAAAATTTAAATGTGGGATTTAAAAACAAAATGCAATGTGACAGTGCGTTGTGTTCGGCGCCGAAGTGATCATCGGATTACTTAAAATGTATGCAACTATACTCTTTGGTTCTTTCGGTAAAGTCATGTAGGTACCGAAAAAACCAAAGAGTATGGATCCCTGCAGTCACGAAAACTTCAAATATAGATTGTATGCAACCATCTTAAGAGGCCAAGGTGCAGCGCTGTAAATTCTTGGCCACGCCATTGTTGGCGGAAGGACCTCCACCCTCGGGGGCTGTCGAGATGTTCTCTCGTGGGAATTTGGCCTCTCCGCTTTCCAAGCTAATGACGAATGCGTTCTGATAGGTTACCCTGTCTGGAAATAAATCAGGTGGAAAGATGTTAAAAAAACAAATACATTCCTTTTGCAAAAGGTATATATTTCGTGTTTGAACGTCTTAACACATTCTGGTTTATTGCCAGAAAGGGTAAAACATTATTCTTAGACTTCATAATTTTTGACGCTGGCAAAAAGGTCCCGCAGATACTAATGACTTCGTGCCGAGTCCACAGTGAGTGTGCTTCTGTGCAGTAAAAAGGTTCCGTCGTCAGCATTTATGTCACCTTTTAGAAGGCGGAGAAAAAAAATTCAGACTCGAGAAAACCACGATTTGCTTTTCTTCTGAAACTCTGCGGCCGTTTCTTAGCCAAATCTAAACACAAACCCTCGCTTTGGCTGCACTGCCGCCGCCACGCGCCACGTCTAAGACTCCCTGGCATAGCAACACCTCGAGTCGGGGCGGTAGCCCAGTGGTTGACGCCCTGCTCTTTGAGCCCGGTGACCCGAGTTTGATGCCTGGCCACGGCTCTCTGCATGTGCCGCGTAGGCGTGGGGAGACAAAGGCGGCCTGGCGCGGCGCTCTGGCCACATCACCCTCTCGTGCGCCGTGCCGGCCTTCATAGGTGCTACTCGCCAACAGCACTTGGCCCAACAGTCTGTTCAGACTACACGGTGGAACTTTGTCTCGGTGTCTGCGTGGGGAGCAGTGCTGAGTGGTTTACGCGCCGTGCTCCCGTAGCGCACCCACGAGTGGGGGCTGGAGGGGGAGTGATCGTCCCCTCCCCCTCGGGGCCCCGAATATTGGTATTGATATTTAGCAGAGAAAGACAAGTAATTATATACTTACTTATTGACGTAGGGCTCCATTACAAGGCTTGAAATTTCTGGACCACTATCCCCTCCCCCACCTTGGAAAATGTCTGTATCAGATTCTGTTGTACTACGAACAATGGCCACGTGAATTCGAGTCCCAGCCACGGTTAACGTCAATGGTGCTCATTATCCCCTTGATCCGTGTAGCCACCTCTTGTCTCTTTATGGCGCTTATTGGGTTTTACCATCATCGAAGTTCCATGGATCGGGAGCATTTTGCGCTGCTTCAGGGGCATCTGCTGAGACTTCTGCTTGAGTGCTGGGGGAGAGAAACGGAGAGAGCGGCAGAAGGATTTGACTAAGAGGCAACTGGTTTTGCGAACAGCGATGAAGAGATGTGTAGATGCTTCACGGCGAAGTGGGAAACAATTTTCTCCGACTCTATTTCAGCAGTGGCGGCTCTCGGCATAAGCAACCAAGTAAAATATAACGGCCCCAAGTAGCTAAAGGGGGGCTCAGGACTCGTGACAACATCCGGTTGCACCAAATATCAACTCAATTACACATCCGAATGAACACAAGCCAATTCACATAAAACGGTACATTTATCTGTCTCCACGTCACTCAATCTCTGTCTCCTGTCCATCGCTTGTTGTCTTGTTTGAGTCTCTCCCCTCCCATTACCACCTCTCTAACTTTGGTCCAAATATTAATCGTCTCTGCTACAACTCTATCACTTACAACTCTATAGTTATCATCTGGCCAGGAGTTCACGAATTGAAAGGGAGGGCCCTCGAATTTAATTAATTATTTGTGTGGAGGGCTCCCAATGGCAGTGCCACCAATGCTGCACAGGACCTGAATGAGATGTCACACGTGGCCATCGGCTCGGCTGATTAGAACCACAGCGCAGCTCTTGACGAAGGTTTGTACATTCTTCAAAAGTGCTACAAATAGCCGTCGGTTTCCTCTGCTGGCGATATTAAAACAACGATCACGAGCAACACTCCACAAAGGCCGACGACGGTGATTGTGCGAGCTTCCGTCGTTGTCGTGTTGCGGGCATGCCGACGATTCCCACGTGTGCCCGATTGTGTAGAAAGCGTGCTTGATGTGTGCGTCGTATTTATAATGAATGTTGTTTTTGCTTATGTTGTGCATTCGCAGGTCGATGAGTTTTGTTCATTTCGATGCCCATTCGTTAATTTACGATGTGGGCTGCAGAGGGGAACCGCAGAAAACAATCACAGTTGTACTCTACTTCTATGACCCCCACATAATACGCTGCCCTTCCTCAACAGTCCGCACTGACCAGCGTGGTGAAGTATGGCCAAATGACCGCCACGTCCCGCACACGGCACGAGCAGGCGCTCATCCAGCAGTAGATGATCAAATCGAGTCATCTGCTGCAGGCCAGGTGTTAATAACCTTCGAGTATAATTGTCAAGATTCGGCCGTTCTGTGCTGACATCAAAGCCGGATATAGAGCTCTGCAACGACCTGCGGTTCGCGGGACGTGTGTGATAATGCCAATTGCGGTGGCTGGGACCCTTTCAAAGGTCCCCCTTTAGAGAAAGGATAATAAATCTCACGGGGCTTACGGCTTCAAAAGGTTACCGAATTCAAGTTGAATCGTAATGCTTTCATAAAAAGTGTGAGTAAATCTGCTTCTACCTACAGCACAGTTATTGTATTTGGGGCGCATGGCGTTTTTTCCCAAAATGAAATTCCACTTCTTGCTTCGTGTGGGCACAATTCCCCCATTTGCTCGCGGGCCACTGCCGGCAAACGAGAAGCGACCTCTGAGGGCCCCTGGCCTCCCTCTCCCACGCCTGTCGACCACGTTGGAAGAGGTCGGAGTTGACCCACCCTCTCTACAACGCAAGCAGCCGTCCTCAGGTGAAGAACAGGTCTGTCGGAAAGACAGACCTGTAAAGTCACGTAGACAGCTGTCTTTCCGACAGACTTGTTCTTCACCTGAGTTCGGCTGCTTGCGTTGTGGCCGAAACGTCGTGAGAATTATTTTATTATGTTTTGTTTTTATTATTTTATTATTTCCCTTCTACGTCACTTTACCGAAAGAACCAATAACAACTGCGAGATATTTGACGCGGACGAGCTCGGGCGACGATTCCGCGGCGCGTGCGTGCGCGCGCTACCGGGCGCGGTGCTCGCCGTGACGGTGCCGCTCCACTCGCTCCAGTGGCCCCTGCCCCCCGAGGAGGAGGACGAGGAGGAGTGGCGGCAGCGCAGCTCCACGTGGTGGCGCGTCCCGGCACGCAGCCCGTACAGGCCGTACGTCACCTGCGTGCCCACCTCCTTCGTCTGTCCACGCACGCACGAAAGACAAAGACGCCACCCCCCGTGTAGCCTTCATAGGCTGTTGGGGCAAGTGCTGTTAGCGAGCACCTATGAAGGGCACACGAGGGGATGGGTGGCCAGCACCATGCCCGAACGCCTTTGTCTCCCTAGTGGCGATGTTTACACACCGCGCCAGGTACTCATTTGAGGCTGAGTCGACACTGCAACACACACACACACGACCCATCTACCATCCACACAAACACCCCCCGTGTAGCCTTTTACAGACTGCCGGGGCAAGTGCTGTTCACGAGTAGCACGGTTGGCTGCAGTTCGGTGGCGATATAAGTTCAATCTACGAACGGCACACCTAGGGGGTGGGTGTCCCGGCCGCTTTTGTCTCCCCAGTGGCGATGTTTACTACACACCGCACCAGGTACTCATTTGAGGCTGAGTCGACCTAGGGGAGGCCCAGGAAGGGTTCAGATAATCGTCACCGGTGGTGTTGGCCGTGAGCTGGACTAGAACTCGGGTTGCCGGGTTCGTAGCGCAGCGTAGCGCTAACCACTACACCCACCGCTCCCCTAAGACACGCACGCAGGTCGTGGTGACACTTTGGCGTCGTCGTCAGCCGTGGTCAATCCGCTGCCGCCACCACCTCGTTGTGAGCTTGCGAAACGACGATCCGCCTTGCAGCGGCACATCGCTCCATCTCCTCGAAGGAGGGACTCTAAGGCACGTTCCCTCCTTTGGCTGCCGCTATGTCGTTAGTCTCAACCACAGCATCATTATCCTTCCCTGCGAGTGACGGTGTCCCGCCCACGTTGTTTTATTGCGACAACCTTTCCAATGTCACTTTCGTATCATCATTTTAAATGTTGGTTGACTTCTTCAGCCCCTGTGGTTCACGGCAGGACAATCACAAACCTGTCAACCCCGTTTCAGTGCCTACCTTATTACAGACCAATTCAGAACTTATTGGTCATCCCGTGACCTTATAAATCTCAACGTTCACCCGACAAAGCCTCATCATAAGGGGGAAACACAAACAAATAAAAATGTTTGTCCATATTGCAACGGCTGTACGCCGTGTCGACCTACAAACTCAATTTTCCTGCACAAGAATACGGGGTAAACCGTACGGGTTTACAACTGTGCGATCAAATTTTGATTTAAAGCTTTCGTGACTGCAGGGATTCATCTTCTTGGTTCTTTCGGTAAAGTCACGTAGAATGGAAATAATAAAATAATAAAAATAAAACATAATAAAGTAATATAATATAACGTTTTATTTGTATTATTTTATTATTTCCATTCTACGTAAAATAATATAATATAACGTTTTATTTGTATTATTTTATTATTTCCATTCTACGTGACTTTACCGAAAGAACCAAGAAGAAGCTGTGCGATCATCTCACCTGCCAATCAGACGCGCCGTGCCTGCGGTAGCGCAGCTGGAACTGCAGCGGGTAGAAGGAGGGGTCAGCGGCAGAAGGGTACGTCCAGCTCACGTACAGCTGCTTGGGGTATTTGGGAGGCCCAACCACAAGCACGTTGGCTGGCGGTGGTGGTTGCGCTGTAACAACATACGGGCACGACGATTATCACTTCACCCGTAGAGACGATTTAAAAATCACTTTTCTTTTTAACCAGGTAAAGCCCACTGGAGCTATTGAGCTCTTCTTCAGAAGCAACCTGGCCACAAATGTTTGGGTTTTTCCCTACTATGAGGAAGGTTATGCCCTGCAAATCGTTTTTTTACCCATGTCTGCCTTTCAAGAGACTTCCTGTCTCTATGGGCATGAAGCAGCTTCCATAGAATGAAGCCCAACTACCCATGACCACTGCCGTTTTTGGTCCGTGCGGGTGAAGGCGCAGCCCTGCAATTGCCTGCTCACGCGACTGCTGGTGGAAGGAACACTGGAGGTGGAACACGAGAAAAGCCCCTCGAGAGTGGTACAGGATTAGATGCTGGCCAGGATTCTTAGAAGAGGTGGGAAACCCCCCACACTTTACTCCCACGACCCACGACCTACCCATTATTCACGGTGACGGTGATGCACCCCTGTGCACTGCTGGGTCGTCAGAGGTGGCAGGGGGGGGGTTAAGAAATGGTCTCGTTGTTACAACTTCCACGCCAGGCTATTGAACCGGCGACAGCGTCCAGTGTGCTGACCATTACAGTCCAGTGTGTTAACCAATCCAGTCCAGTGTGCTGACCATTATAGTCCAGTGTGTTAACCAATCCAGTCCAGTGTGCTGACCAATCCAGTCCAGTGTGTTAACCAATCCAGTCCAGTGTGTTAACCAATCCAGTCCAGTGTGCTGACCAATCCAGTCCAGTGTGTTAACCAATCCAGTCCAGTGTGTTAACCAATCCAGTCCAGTGTGCTGACCATTAACACAGCGGCCAAGGCTGTAAACGTCAGTCTGACGATGACGATCGTCGGCGAGGGAAGGTCACCCGCGCCCTCGCATGTTTCACCAAACGACGGCAAGACCGACCGACGTTCATGGGGTCGACGGACAGCACCGCCGAGGTGGCGTTGCCCAGCAGGTTGTGGGCGACCACCCAGATCCTGTACGTCACGAACAGGTAGAGGTTTTCCCGTCGGAAGAAGCACGAGTTGGCCCCGCTCGTCTCGTAGTCCTCGCACTCGGCCTCCGTGCCGTCTCTGCCGTGAGATGAATACAGAAGAGTTCAACATTGGAACCTCATTTGCCAGTAGAAAATATGATAATTGGTTTTTTACCCTTCTATCTGCTGTCTCGGGTGTGGACCAATCAACTTCAAGGACAGTGCATACATTATCAGAGTAATGTTTTTTGTTTGCATTATGACTGCAGGTATTGTGGTCTATGCAAACATGACTCCTTGTAAAAAAGGTGTCCGTTTTGTTGCCAGATAGAAGGGTAAAAAAGCAATTATCAAAGAAGAGTTCGTTGAGGCCCTTCGAGGGAGGGGGCATCGCAAGGCCAACATTTATTTGGCAGATTTGGAATCGTGTGCGTTTACATTCTGATGCACTGCATTTGTTTCGTTGCCCGTGATCCTCCGAGACAACACTTGATGATGCGTTAGTTTATTTCTGCACTGTCAAGAGCCCCGTAGTTTACATGGAGTGCTCTTGCCAATAACACCCACTGGCTCGGCAGTATTTGTTTAACAAGACCGACTGCCTTCGTAGATGATTAGCATTGCACACGTAGTGGGATTGCATTGGAACTAATGGTCAAAAAAACAGCAGTGGCGAATATACAACTCAATAATAATAATCTGCAGCCATTAATAAATCAAATACTGGAAGAAGCCCTCCCCCATATCGTGTCAGCCGTGGGTGTTGTTATGACCATACTTCCCCACACTTTTCATTGGTGGTATCTCTCTCCACTGATGCTCGTGGCTGGGAATCAAACCTAGGTCACAGGACTCAAAGCGCAGCGCGCTATACACCGCACCAGGACCGCAAATATACCACTGGACAGGGAGTATGTGATGTGCTGTTGGTGCCAATCTGGTCGGTGATCTGCCCCGGTGGGCCGTAATGGGGTAACGGGCAGAGACAGATCCGAGGAGGGTTAAGCTCCAGATTTAGGGTCGCACACAAATCGATCCAGAGAGGGGGGAGATGGACCAAGGGTGTTTAGCGAGGCGTCCGCAGTAAACAATCGGGACGAACGGTCCCTGCCAGCGCCAGAGAGAGCAGCTTCGCCCTAAATATGTGATCAGGAAGTCACAATTTACATTCCGCTGCTGTCGATACGGAACCGTGAGAGGCAGTGGCATTGGTCAACGAACTGCGCTTTGAACGTCTGGGCCCAGCCACCCCAATCACCCCCACCACCCCCACACCCCTCTACCAACCCGCACAGTGCAGCGTGAAGCATGGTGGAGCAACCCCCGCGTCCAACACGGTGGCCGTGTGGCTCTACAAAGACCATCAAGGGGAAGGGGGTGTATGTACTCTTAGTTTTTTCGGTAAAGTCACGTAGGTAAATAAATGAAATGAAAATAAATGTTTATTATTATTTTTTTTAATTAATTTTAATTAAATTTTTTTACCTACGTGACTTTACCGGAAATTAATTTTTATTATTTTATTTTTTATTAATTTTTATTTCATTTTTTTACCTACGTGACTTTACCGAAAAAACTAAGAGTATGAATCCTTGCAGTCACGAAAGCTTCAAATCTAGAAGGGCGATTGAGGGTTCGCATTATGTATTTGTTTGTTTTGGTTTACGCTGCGGGTGGAGGCAGCGGCCGCCACCGGCTTCTTGGCTGTGGCGAAGGTCATTGCGTGGACCTGCGGCATCAAACTGCTTCACCCGTCGCCGAGGCAGGCGCGCATCACGATCTCGAGGGTCGATGGAAGAGGGGAGCTCGATTTGGGGGGCCTCGTTTGGGTGCTCGGGGTCAAGGTTGGGTTGCCGAGGAGTGGGTGCTCGAGATGCTGTCTTGGCGTTGCGCCCTCACACCTCGCTTGATACTCTCGGCAAAATGAGTCACAAGAGATACGCGAACAATGCCTCCTTCGCCTCTCTCTATCTCTCCACGTGGGTGTTTTTTTTAGTTTTGACACATATCCAATCAACCACACGGCCTTCTGGGAATGTATAAAATGAGCAGCATTGATCCAGTACTGCACTACAAGCAAACTCTGGATAAAGTTCTCAACTTCCAGTCTCAGGAGCTGAGTCAGGCTTACTACAAAATCAATGATCGGGAACTGCCAAATCTCAAATGTTCAACGCTAAATTCTTACGTAAAAAAAAAATTCGAAAGACATTGGTTATATATTCCTTGAGTCTTTCGGTAATGTCACGTAGATAGGTTTATTTTAACCTATCTACGTGACGTAGAAGGGAAATAATAAAATAATAAAAATACAACACTAAAATTCTCACGACGTTTCGGCCACAACACAGCCGAAACGTCGTGAGAATGTATTGTTTATTTTTATTATTTTATTATTTTCCTTCTACGTGACTTTACCGAAAGACTCAAAGAATATGAATTCCTGCAGTCACGAAAGCTTGAAGTCAACATTGATTCTATGTCATTTATATTCTCCACGAGGACGCTTATGCTTGTTTTGTAATTATACAATTATTGCGTCAAACGATAGAATCGATGTCTTAAACAGAGGCTCCTTGCCAGCAACATCTGGCAGTTCACTGGCATTGATTCAAGTGAGCCTGCCTGCTGATGAGTCAAACGCCGTTCCGCAGTGTTGCTTGCGCTGATTCAATGCTGCTCAAGTTGTGCGCCCCTCGAAGAAGACTGTGGGTGCTGATGGGATGAGTCAAGCAGACTTGTGTTTATTTGTTGTTGTGTGGTGGGAGACCGCTACGTGAACTAGAGACACTGCTCGTTAACTTGGTCTCTTGGGAGAATAAAACAAATATACGACCCTTTGACATTATTTTTCATTGTGAGTTTAAGCATGAAAGTCCAGGTTGAGAATATGAAATTGGATTATTTTTCCTTCTCGGCACGCAGTTTGCTGGGCGGTGACTCCCACGCCTCTGGGCCCGCGTTGGAAAAGGCGCCCTGCCCACTCTGGTCCTGTGGACGCCTGCAGGGCGAACAGCGGCCAGGCCGTGATATTTGAGGTCCGCTCTGGGCGTGAGGGAGTGAGGGTCTCCCGTGATGCGTTATGCCAGGGTGTGCGTGGTGTGCGTGGTGTGGGTCTCACGTGAGACGGTACGCCAGGGTGTGCCTGGTGTGAATGTGGGTCTCGCCCGAGGGTCTCCACGTGCACGTCATGTCCTCCGACAGCTTCGAGCGGCACTGCAGCTCCGTCGGAGCCGTGGGGGGCTCTGCGGGCGGCAGGTCGCGACGTGAACAACGTTCCGAAAACAAAACCTTGAACCGCGTTACTTTGGCCGAGTCTCAATCCCGCGGCACCCGGTAGGCGCTTGGCTCGATCGACTTTTCGCTGCATTCGCCATTCTCTCACGCGCTGCGAAGAAGTGGCACTGTGCCCCAAAACTGTCGCCCGTTGTCTCTCTCTCTCTCTGTAGAGAGAGCCACGGAGAGAGACTCTCTTAAATTTTTGATCGCCGGCGCGATCTCGCACCTTCCCCCCGGCCGGTGCGATGGCTCCGGCGGGCGGCGCCACACCAGGGCGGCGGCGGTGCCTCCTGGCGCAGCGCGCCCTGCCACAGCCAGTGGCAGCGGTTGTGGGTCACTCGCAGCCAGCGGTAACTCAATCCTGAATGCGTTTGTGTTAAAGGCAGACCCTCGACTGTCTCTGTACATTGTACCCTGATGGCCATTGTGTGTGTGTCGTAGCCCGCCACTCTTTATCTGTGCCGGCCGCTCTCCGCGTCTCTCTGCTTCTGCGTCTATCTCCACGTCTTGATGTCTCTTTGTGCATCAATGTCTCTCCTGTCACCCCTTTGTCTGTCTGTGTGTGTGTCTCTCTCTCCACGTCTTGATGTCTCTTTGTGTATCAATGTCTCTCTGCCGTCACCCCTTTGTCTGTCTGTGTGTGTGTCTCTCTCTGCACGTCTCCGCCTGTCTTTCTACCGTGGCTCTCCGCGGCTGCCTCTGGCTCCCCGCTGTTCTCTATATCGTATCACCCCAATCCACAGAACACTCCACAATCATCCTATTCCAATCTGGGGAGCCATTACAATATCGCCACACGGTCTCCAACAGCGAATGGGGTTATCCATGCCGAACCTTCCCATCTCAACTCATTACAGTCTCCGTGCCCCCCCCCCCCATTGCCCCCTACTTTAGCAGCCAAGGCCTTTTCTTGACACGATACAATTTGGATTTATGGAGCGTGTAAACGCACCTGGAGATAGCCGCGCGATGCAGCGGGACTCGTGTGCTCCGGCCCCCCTCTCTTCTTCTCTCCCCCGTGTGCTTCCTTTGCCAGACTCCCGCCAGCCACCCACCCACCCACTCACCTTCTGCCCGCGCGAATGTCTTCACCCCTGTAAAGCGTCTTGCGATGCAGTTGCATTTAGACACGGCGTGCATTGGAATTGTGTGTTGTTGTTCATCAGGAGGGGACATGGCGGGGTGTGTGTGTGAGTGTGCGGTACACGTGTGCTCGTGTAATAGATTTGACGGTCAGTCCGAGCAGAGGAGGAGAGGGAGGACTTAAACCCGAACTTTAACAGGGGCAGGGAGTCAAGTGCTCTGATGGCCCGGGGTTAGAGTTCAAACTATGGGACCACGAGACAGGCCCAATGCCCCCCCCCCCAAGCCCGCTTCCGATATCACGGAAAATCTGCCGAATGGCAACGGAACCGCTTTTAAAAAAAAATCCACCGACGGCGACACAAAAGTTGTGGCGAGCACGGCTCACCACACCAACCACGGACTTCACAACGCACAGCGACCTGGAGACGTTTACATCACCAACATGCGGAGGAAGTGGGGCTACTCTAGCAACCCACTCACTCACTCACACTCCCACTCACCCAGTCACACACTCACCCACCCACCCACGCATTAATTCAACTCACGTGGAGCGAGAGTGGGCAGGTCAGAAGTCAACGTGCACAAGAGCGCACGTTGACAGGGGCCAGGGGACATCTCTGACCCAGCCGCCTCCCGCATTGAGGAGGCCCTCTTCGGGGCTACGGACCGAGCCACGTCAACGTCATCATCATGAGCCCGATACTAAATAAACATATATGACTGTGGTGACAGGACGCGAAAACAAGAAGATTGAAATATAAACAAAACTATTAATATACCCAGTAATTAATTGGTCATGAAAAGCAACCAGTCGACCCGAGATCGATTCCCGTTCACGGCCAACACCGGTGACGATTATCTGAACCGGTCCTGGGCTTCTCCTAGATCGACTCGGTCTCAAATGAGCACCTGGTGCGGTGTGCAAACATCGCCGCTGGGGAGACAGAGGAGGCCGGGCGTGGTTTTGGCCACCAACCCCCTCGCGTGCCGTCTGTTGAGGCTACACGGGGGATCTTTGTCTTTATGTGGGGGGAGGGGGCGGTGTGGGGGGGACAGCTGAAACGGCTCGACGTCATTTCTGGGATTACCGCAGGATGTTGCGAGCTCGTCGCGAGACGCTTTTGTGTCTCTCGCCGCTCAGCAGCAGCAGAAGCAAAGCAGAACAGAGAGAGACAAACGACAGCGCCTCGCGCAGCAGCAGCAGCAGAGAAGCAGAGAGCAGCAGCAGAGAGCAGCAGCAGAGAAGCAGAGAGCAGCAGCAGAGAAGTAGAGATCAGCAGCAGCAAAGTAGCAGCAGCAGAGAAGCAAAGAGCAGCAGCAGCAGAGAAGCAGAGAAGCAAAGAGCAGCAGTTTCACTGCTGGGTGCTCGTGCAGCGGCCCTTGGGGGTGCAGCTGCGGCGCCCTGCGCTACGAACCCGGCGCTGTGGGTTCGGCTTCCCGGCCACGGCGAACATCAGTGGCGGATGACCTTGACCGGTTATGGGTTAACTGCGGTCTTATGAATGAGTATCTGATGCGATGCGTAAACATATAACTATTGGGAAAGACAAAGATGGCACGGGCGTGGTGCTGGACACAGCATTCTCCCGTGCGTCGTCGTTCCGGCCTTAATAGGTGCTCGCCAACAGCACTTTCCCCAACAGTGTGTACGGCTATAAGGGGGATCTATAAGGGTGCCACGTTTATGAGATGTTAACTACCTCTCCTGGTGTACAGGAGGCCGCCTGCTATACAGGAGGCCGTGGGTTCGATCCCGACCCTGACGCCTGCTATATATTTTGAGTTTGCATGTTCTCCCCGTGGTCACGTGGAATTTTCTCCTGGTCCTCCGGTTTTCCCCTCCACATTGAGACACGTGCGTTTAGAGCATTTTTTTCGATAAATGTCCACATGTTGATAAGCTACTTCATTGAGCTATCATTTGTGATAGTCAGGTCGCTACTGAAGAAGAGCTATACAGCTCAGTGGGCTTTACCTGGTAAAATAAAAAAAAATACTTTAATAGTTTCGCATGTCTTTGTTCTAAGGGTTCGTGTTGTCCTCACCATTGTTACTTTGCACGAATTCTGGCCCTAGGCCAGATGCGGAGGGGATTGCATCGTTTCAAGTGGACGAGCCGCGGAATTGTGTGTCGAGTTCTGGTAATGACAACAATATCCTTTATTTATGCTCGGATGAAAGTCCATTGCAACTGGAAGCCTCCTTTCTTTTTTAATGGAGCTTTGGGACAAACAAGCACGAGCATCAACTATGACGAGTTGCCGCTGATTCCTTACGGGGCACATTGAACAAGAACAACAACAACAACAACCGTGTAACAAGAAAAAAGTGCAACAGAAAACTTTACAGCAATGCGGCAAACAGGGTTACATCGAAACGATGCAGGGGATGAGCCAAATAAATTACGGGCAATTGAAAGTACACAATCGGGTTTTCAACAGCAGAGAGTGAAACTCGGAGAAGGCACAAACAGTCCTGTATTTGGGAATAATAATCAGAAGTTTATTATCCGAGTAAATTACCTATTGAGCTATAGAGCTATGTTTCAAGGGTGATTCAGCCTGCAGACGGACACGGCATCAAGAGTTAATGATCACAATAAGCCACGAGGTATTAGTGCACAAAGGACAAGTCCCTGGGCGTCAGCGTTGGACGAGCGAAATTTAAAAGACCTCTCTTCATGAAGCCCAAGCAACGAGTCTGATAACTCATCCAAGCGATACGGCAGCCTTAACCCTGCCTGGTTTCAGAGACTCACCGATTTAATTCCGTCGAATCGTGGGTGATTTGGTCATGGACCGATCCATGAATGTTTTTTGTAAACATATTCACATTCGCATGATTAACATTTGCAGCATTTTCAAATTTGACGATTGCGTCCCAATTGTATTGTTCGTATCTGGGCACAAACCCAAAGCAACCCGATCCACTGTGGTTCGCCCTCCTTCCACCATCAACTGTGAGACTGCACCCAAACACATCACCCACTCTGGGGCACTCACTCAACAAATGCATCTCTCAGCCTCATTACCCCAACCGTTAACCCCCACCGCACATTTCCCAACATCCTCTTTCCGATTAACTACGCAATTCATTTCGGCCCCATCGCCACCTCGTGAACTTCCAGTTTTTTTTTTATGACGGTTTATTGTATTTTTACCAGATTAAGTCCATGGAGCAACTATGGCTTTTTTTCAGAAGCGACCCGGCCACAAATGATACCCTAACGAAACGGCGTATCACGTGGACATTTACAGCAGCAAAATACTCTAAACGCATGTTGATTCTAACTGTGGGGGGGCTGGAGGACCCGGAGAAAAATCATCGCTACCACTGCGAGAGAAAGAGAGAGAAAAGCATGCAAATATACAGCAGGCGTCATGGGGTCGGGTTCGAACGCACGACCTCCTGCATACCAGGCGAGGTAGTTAACGTCTCGGGCGGGCCTGACTCACCGCCCACGTAGACCACGGAGCCGGCGAGCAAGACGTCTCCATCGCGATGCACGCACAGGAGGTTGTGTCCGCTGGGCAGCGAGGGCGCGAGCGCCGTCAGGGTCACCTCGGAGCGCCGCGCGTCCAGCACGCGGACTGCCGGCGCGCCCAGCGGGGTGGCGTTCAGAACCCAGCGCAGATCCGCGGCCCCCAGGCCCGCGCCGTCACGCACCTCGCACACGGCCGTGAGGTCGTGGCCCACGCGCACCGCGCTGTCCTGCGGCGAGACGCTGGCCGCGTTCTTGTACCTCGCTACGTTTGGGGGAGGTGGAGGTGGGGTGAAGGAGTGGGGGGGGCAGTGTTAATGAGGCGGAAAGGGTAAAGGTGCAGCCCTGCAATTTCTCGCTCGCGCCACTGCTGGTGGAATGGCCTCCGATTTGGCACGGTTGGCTACGTACGGTGCGAAAGAAGTTCAACATACATACACGAGAGCGAGCTCCGTATTAGAAGCCCTTGCGGAGTTTGGCCTCGTCTTCCACGGTGACTTTACGTCTTAGAGGAGGTGGGGTTGGCCACGCTTTACCCCACCAGCGCGACCTGCTGATCAAGCACGGTCTGTCTACTCGGTGATGCTCCTGCTAAGTGGACACGCGATGCGAGATGGAGTTGAACCCGGCGACTTCTGCTTTGCAAGGTCCAGTGTGACACGACCCATTATATCGCGGCAGCATCCCTTCATGTCACGCCATGAGTTAAAACAATATCTTGATTTGAAGCTTTCGTGACTGCAGGAATCCATACTCTTTGGTTCTTTCGGTAAAGTCACGTGGGTAGAAAATAATATAAATCACGACGTTTCGATCGCAACGCAAGCGGTCGTCTCTCTCACCTGAAGACGGCCGCTGGCGTTGCGATCGAAACGTCGTGATGTATTATTCTGTCTACCTACGTGACTTTACCGAAAGAACCAAAGAGTATTACAACAATATGTACATGTATTTATATTGGGTTGCTATTATAATTAATAATAATTTTAAGCCCACTGCTTTCCACTGCTGAATGAAAGCCTCCCCATTTTGTGTTGGTCATAGGGGTTGTTTGACCATACTTCACTACGCTGGTCAGCGTGGGTTGGTGAAGGGTGCGCGCAGGACTGATTCACGTATCACTCGCCACTGATGTCAGCTGTGGCAGGGAATCGAACTTGGGTCGCTGGATTCGCGTGAACCACTCAGGCACCGCTCAACACCCCTGATTATGCTTTGTCTGAATTGTTCATCTAACAGCATTGTAATGCTTTTATTGCTCAGCGCTAGCAAGTCAACTGAGTGCCATCCTTATTAAAATAAAGCTTTTTAAATTATAATAATAAGCATGACATTTGTGTGACTTCATCTGTTAAATTATCACAAAGTGACCTTACAAATAATTGAGGCTACATTGAGGCATTTATTAGTTTATATATATGCACAGTATGTATACAGTACTCTATTTTAGTTGTTTTACCACATAATTGACTCATGATTCATAGAAAAAAAATCCAAAATACTTGATGGATTATTCTAAGAAATGCGACTATGTTTGGACACGTCCTGCTCTTGCGAAAGAGGCAAAAGGGGGCTTTCAAGACCACTTCAAAACAGCTGACATCGCTGCCTTAATTCCAACGAACCAATGGGGGGGGGGGTGACATTGCAGAGGTTCGCGGTTCGAGCCTGGACGGCCACCCTGGTCGATACTGCGGGTGTAAAAACTATACAACTATTTTCTTCTAATTTTACCAGGTAAGGCCTACTGAGCTACGTAGCTCTTTTTCAGAAGAAAATTCTCGAAACGCGTGGTGATGGCGATTCTAAATGTGGAGGGGAAAACCCTGAGGACTCAGAAAAAAATCCACGCGACCACGGGGAGAGAGACGTGCAAACTCCAAATATACAGCAGGCGTCAGGGTCTGGCTCGAACCCACTACCTCCTGCAAACCAGGCGAAGTAGTTAACATCTCGCCGCTGTAATAACCGTAGACAGTCCAAGCGCCGTCTGCTTCATAGTTGACCTCAAAGATCCCGTGACATCTTTCTGAACGAGTGGGCCACCGGCTGACGGCGACAAGGTTTTCCCGTTTGCAAAAATAAAAATAAAAAAACCGCAAATGACTCAGCTGGGATTACGCACAGCAGTCATCATCGTTCCCGTACTGGCAGTCGAATGTCCACCTGCAGGTCCGCTTCGAGCCGCCTTGTGCTGCACGTTCTGTTCACGTGACAAATCTTACTAATTGGCCGTGTCGGGTGGTGGCGGCTTTAACGACACGTTCATATTTTTACGCGATCTAATCCCACCAAAAGAACCTGTATTATGGACGATATTGGTCGCGAAAGCCTCCTCCTCGTACTCGGCGTTAAACTTTACCAACCATTTATCGATTTAAAGCTTTCGTGACTGCAGGGATTCATCTTTTTGGTTCTTTCGGTAAAGTCACGTAGAAGGGAAGTAATAAAATATTTTTTTTTTATTTAAAATGAAACAAAACAATATAATAATATTATTATATAATATAATATAATTATTATATTATATGATTGCATTATGTTTTATTTTTATTATTTTATTACTTCCCTTCTACGTGACTTTACCGACAGAACCAAGAAGATTTACCGACCATCTCACCGTAAGCGTTGGCCAACGCTCTTCCGTGCAGGTGCAAGACGACGAGGGCCCATGCCGCCAGCTGGAGTCCGCTCTGCATGGCTGCCCACCTCTTCTTTTCTAGCCACTCCTTCACACAAACAAGACAAAGATCTAGATTTGAAGCTTTCGTGACTGCAAGGATTCATATTCTTAGGTGTTTTCGGTAAAGTCACGTAGGTAAAAATTTAAAATTAAAATTAATAAAAGTAAATAAAAATTAAATAAAAATCACGACGTTTCGGAGGCAGCACAAGCTTCCGTCTTCAGGTGGAACCGTCACAGCACGATAGCTGTATCAAGAGAGAGCTCTCACTTGATACAGCTATCGTGCTGTGACGGTTCCACCTGAAGACGGAAGCTTGTGCTGCCTCCGAAACGTCGTGATTTTAATTTAATTTTTTATTTTACTTTTATTCATTTTAATTTTTTACCTACGTGACTTTACCGAAACAACCTAAGAATATAAGACAAAGATCCACAGTGCAGCCTTAACAGGACTGCTGGGGCAAGTGCTGTTAGCGAGCACATGTGAAGGCAGGAATGGTACACGAGGGGGTGGGTGGCCAGGACCATGCCCGAGCGCCTTTGTCTCCCCAGTGGCGATGTTTACACACCGCACCAGGTACTCATTTGAGGCCGAGTCGACCTAGGGGAGGCCCAGGACCGGTTCAGATAATCGTCACCGGTGTTGGCCGTGAGCGGGAATCGAACCCGGGTCGCCGGGTTCGTAGCGCTAACCACTGCACCACCGCTCTCCACTCCTTCACAAGACACTCGCACATGTGGGCGGGCGTCACATTTCTCACACAATGATTTTGTCAACGTGCTCTGTGAAAAAAACAACGCAGATCAAACTGGTCACGGTGTAATCTCAGAATCGAAATGGCACCGAATAGCAAAATGTCAAACTCCGTTTGTGCCCCCAATGTTGTTGTTATTATAATAATTGGTGATGTATTATTTTTTATTTTATTTTATTTTTCTACCTACGTGACTTTACCGAAAGAACCAAAGAGGATAATAATTGCGGTACATAATATGTTAACTCATGGAGGAAGGCGACCCGATGTGATGTCGGTCATGGGAGTTGGATGAGCAGACACCACCACCACGTTGGGCCGTGTTGGTGGGCGAAGGGGAAAATCCCCAAGACTGGTTCAATATAATCATTCGCCACTGATGTCAGCCATGGCTACGAAATGAAACTCGGGTTTCCGCTTTCATAGCGCATGTGCCATGAATTGGACGACCACGCCGCTACAATGAGCTTGAGAATAATTCAAATGTCTAATGCGAATTACATCCTCGGATCCCAATGTGCAATGCATGAGAAGCAGGAAACAAATATAGATCCCACGGGCAACCGACCAAACTAAAGAGGGGAGGCCACTTTAGAGAGATGAGGTTTCAAAGCAGACAAACATATCTCGTGGGCGCTGCGAGACGACTGCGCACGAGAGGGAACGGATGGATGATAGACGATACGAACGGGACGGCGAAATCGAGACGGATATATTGTGTCGTTGAATCGCGACCCAGGATCATCAATTCATCATCGCCCGGTGGCAAATAGGAGCGCGGTGAGTTCACCACTCGCCAAATAGCAACTAAGGTGACGGTACCATTTGTTCAGTGGCTACGCTGACATCGCCAGCATCCTACAACGCAATGGGAGACACGTCCCCGTTGTCATCGGACGGGAGGTTCAATTTGTGCTCGTCATTTTCGCTCTCACAAATACACCGTGATCATGGGCTAAAGGCTAAAACGAATTAAAAAAGAGAAGTGCGAATAACGAATTATGTTTTTATTATTTCATTTAATAACGACGCTGTCGGAGCGAGTTAAGACCACCATCATCATGCCAACGATGGAGAAATTGGTTTGTAGTTTTGAGCACCCGTCTCGATTCTAATACGTAATTATTTTACATCAAGGATTACGATTGCGCTGATGTGGCGATGCTCGGACCCATGGTACGATAAGAGATCCACGACACTCGATTCGTCCCCTTAATAAAATATCGTTGTATCTTGATTATCATTGCTCATTTTTTTTGTCAAACATTTTAGTCACTCATAATGTCTGTGTGATACAATTACATTTCACAAAAGTAATAAAATTCCGAAAGAAAGAGCAATTTGTCCCCCATTCAATTAGTGCTAATTATTCAAAATTTGCCGGATAAGTTGACCGTACCATATTTGTGTGACGTGCATTTCGTAAATCAATTAATTATGCGCTGTGTAACTGACATAATGTGAGTTACACAGGATATATATATTATAAAGGTCCACCTGTTATCGGGCTTTCAGCGAGCTGCAGTTGGAAAACTATTGAACAATCTCTACGTCTACTCGAAGTCCATCAAACACAAAATAGGGAATACACAAAATCACAACGGTGAGAGGAAACTAATACGGTGATAATCGTCATGTCGTCACATCTAATATCGTTACGTACCATGTCGTGATCGTCGATTAGCACGGTTGGCTACGTACGGTGCGACAGACGTTTAACATACGTACGTACATACAAGTGACATTGCGGTAACCCCACGACAACTCACATTGTAAGAACACGCGGTAACATTGCCCACCGCCAGTGCAGAGACGGACCTTCAAACGACCGATGTATTCAATTGTCCAACGCAAAACGGTACTCACGGCGGAGCGGTGGTGGCTTGGGTGGTGAGAAAGCCGGCACGCCGAAACTCGACGCGACCTGGGGTATATATTGCCTCACCAGGACGCCCAGAACGACGAGATCATTTCCTTGTTTTACAATGAGTAGAACGCTTTCGCTTTCGGTTCAGCTTGTAAGAGCCACTGAACTTCACGAAACACGCAGTGGCGAGTGATATCCCAACTGTGACCCGGCGTGGTGAAGTATGGCCAAACAATCCCCCCTCCACCCCCCCGTGACCGACACAGCATAAAGAGACTTTCAATCAGCAGTTGATTCACAAAAGGCCGCACAAAAACTAAACTGGTAGTATCACTGGACAGTAAGTTCATGAGTATTGAATTCCGAGCGAGTAAGCGCTGACTTAATAATACACATACTCTATACCTACCGACCATGCATTCCAATAACACCATTGACCTATGTGACAGTTGTATCGATTTCTTCTCAGATGATAAAACACGCGGCTTACAATGGGAGGTAAAGGTGCAGCCCTTCAATTGCTTTCTCTCGCCACTGCTGGGGGAATGACCTCTCCTAGCTGAATCTCTAGAGCGGTGACCTTCACTTCAAGGCCCCCGGGGGCCTCTGACAGCCTCTGGTGGCCTATCGCGCGGCCCCTGATGTGCAGCCCCCGAAAATACACATCATGTGAAACACCGCCCATGATCATCTTGCTGTCAAACCCCAATGGTTTCAAATGTGTGGCGGCCCTCACACCGATGTCTTATTGGCGAAAGTGGCCCTCCTGTGAGAATTAGTGAAGAATACTGCTCTAATTCTAGATTTGAAGCTTTCGTGACTGCAAGGATTCATACTCTTTGTTCTTTTCGGTAAAGTCACGTAGGTAAACAATAAAATAAAATGAATAAAGGTGGAAGACGGAAGCTTGTGTTGCCTCCGAAACGTCGTGATTTCATTTCGCTTTGATTTATTTAATTTAACTTTTTCCTATGTGACTTTACCGAAAAAAAAGTATGAACACTGCTCTACTCTTTCATGCTGACCAGACGTCTCGAAAGAAGTGGTAGAACCCACACTTTACCTAACCACGCATCACCTCGTTTATTCTCATGGGTGAGCGGAAGCACGCCGTCTATAATTTGTGATGTATTAAGAATTTACAAATGGATTATTGGACCGCTGGAACATACCCCCTGCATTTGAGTTAATTATTATGGAAAGTAGCTGATCAGTTAACGT
Organism: Lampetra planeri; assembly: GCF_965212315.1. NCBI lineage: Eukaryota > Metazoa > Chordata > Hyperoartia > Petromyzontiformes > Petromyzontidae > Lampetra > Lampetra planeri. The sequence goes on along the minus strand of NC_136130.1, from coordinate 11,166,473 downwards.
CGCATCCGTTTTAAGTCGTGTTATCCAGGAACGTAAGCGCGACTTAAACCGATCTTCGTGTTATCCGTACGAGTCTGGGCAGGCTGCCGTGGGTGCTAATGACGGACGCGGCAACGCTCTCTACCATGCGGCTATGGCCAAAGCAGCAGCGGCAGCGGTATTGACAGGCGATGAGGTTGCGGCATTAGCGACAGCAGCAGCGACGATGGCAACAACAATCATCAATATCGTCATCCGTCATTGTCAATTTGTATCTGGTGACAGGCAGACTGGTGACAGGCAAGTGGCGTCAGCAGCAAGTACGATTAGCTACCCTCCATAATCCATTATTGGCATTGCCGTCAGCCACCACTACCACCACCACCACCATCGTCCATCAACATTGCATTGGCAGGGGTGACGATGGCTGTTGTATTCGGCGGATCGCCGTCTTGGCTAAAGATCAGTGTCAGAATGAGAATATGTATTTAGACTGGAGGAATCCGATGAGCTATAAAGCTCTTTTTCCACAGATGTCCAATGAGAAGTGGCCCACCGTGGCCGTCGATGCCGCTGAGTCGTCCTGATTCTATGGCAGCTGCTGCAGATTATGGAGCAATTTTGAAATGTCCGCTTGTGCAATGTCCCAAGATGTGGACTTGCGTCACATCGACTGTCGACCTGTGGTAGCAAACGCAAGCAGAGGTCATCACTTCCATTGATAATCATCATAATCATCATTATCATTGCCATCCATTACCAACACCATCATCATCATCTATTTATTTTTCCCCTGTGGAGAGGAACTTATGGTAGGACTCAGATGCTCCGCTCAATGTCATCCTTTAATATATCAGGGGTCTTGGATAATAAGTTTAACCTCCCAGGGAATATGTGCATTAGAAATGTGCGTTTAGATTATTTGGCTGCTATGCATTTCTGCATGATAAACTACTTCGTTGAGCTATCATTTGTGGCCAGGTTGCTTCTGAAAAGTAACGAATAGCTCAGTAGACATTACCTGATAAAATAAAAAGTGGAGTCTTAGTTTACATCAGTGTAACACGTAGGCTTTCGCGACCAATATAATCCATAATATAGGTTTGTTTTGGGTTAAATCGCGTAAATATAAGCGTGTCGTTAAACCCGCCACGACCCGACACAGCCAATTAGTAAGGTTTGTCACGCAAACAGAACGTGACAATTCGTCACTCGTGCAGCACACCGGTGTGTTGGAGAGCCAAGCCACAACATTTACAATCCGAGTACGACGTTTTGCCAGTAATTAGAACTAGCTTCATCAGGCAACAGACAGATTTGTGGAGAAATATTCCTGTTTCGGCCCTTAAATAGAGGGCTAGATGTGATGATTAATGATTGCATCTAAATTACCATGGGTACCCATTGCTGGTTGGGTTATTCATATGGTAATTATCAACGTCCATGATGCATGCACATTGTTCATGTACCTCCTGTCGTTTGCCTGCAGTAAGATAGCAGTTACTGTTATTGTCCTCAAACAGGTAATCCCCATTGACGTATGGTGGCCTGTATAGGCATGCATTTAAACAATGCATTGTTTGATGTTTCGCTTCCAAGCAGGACGAAGCCTGTAGCTCTCCGAACGGTTTAAACAATTAGAATTTCTCTCAATTTCGATAGATTAGCTCATTAGTCTTGGCCAGTAGTAACTAGTTTTTCACAGAACTTCAACAACTGAGTGTCCTTGTTGGCACGCGTGTTCTGCCACTGCCGACAGTTGTGTCTGGGAGTGTTTAATATTTCTTTGGTGATCTTTTAGTCTCGCGCTCATCATTCATCATGTGTGCCCAACATTTCATTTGCAACAAGTGCAATTAATCCTGTAGCTTCGGTAATACATATTTAGTGCCATATAACAGTTTCTATATTTTATGTACCGTGTCACATCTGACTCGGATGCTTTGTTTTTCCCAAAATCTGACTATATTATCAGTTACTCCCGCAATGTACGGTATTTTAATAGCTGTAATTACTTGGTTAGTTTAAACTCTCGTATTATTTTATTTCGTTTTAGTTTACATATTTTTTTTTGTGATGTGCTTACATTTCCTATACTTTTCACTCCAATCTTTTTGTTGTATTGTTGTAACTTTATGGCCAGCCCCTACTGGACATCTGTGAAAAAGAGCTTCATAGCTCATCGGATTTCTCCATGATGAATACATATTCTGATTTTGACACCTAATGCACACATTGGGCATCAGAGACTCTCCGCCTGTGTGCGACTGTGGCTACGAAGACCAAACCATGGGCCATGCACAATCGCTCTGCCCCAATATACATGTCAAGGTTTGTGGGTGGGTGAGCGAGTATGTGGGCAAGTGGGCGAGTGGTTGAGCGGGTGATGGAGTGAGTGCGTGGATGTGTGATTCTGCAATTCACCCACTCTAGAATTGAATGGCTTTGTCAAATAGGAGTTAATCTCTAAAAGTTGCTCTTCGCTGGCCACATGAAAGAAAGAAGTTTGTCTTTTTTATTCGCCAAATGTTCATCTCCCTTGCGAATCTGCACACACCCGATGGAAGTCGGGCATAACCTCACGTCCCATTTGGGACTGCATTTTTTTCCACAGAGGACTGAGCACCGTCTCTCAGTTTAAACCTAAAACTTTCCCGAGAGCAAAAGAGGTTTTAGTCGCCGTCTGTGATTTCCAGAACATTGCGGGGAAAAGGAGAGGTCGGTTTGGAGATGATGGCGGATAATTTCTGGACAAGTTCTCACAGATAAGGAAGGGAGCCAGGGACACGAGCTTGTTCATATGGTTGCCACCTTTCCCAGTTTCCCAGGATCTCATTGAAGTAACTATGCTGGGAAATCTATAAGCGTTCCCGCAACATGAAGAGCCCTGGCCTTTGACGGTTGCATAACAACACTCCGCTCCAGACAATGCGATTACACGCAGTTCTTCCCCTCTTCCGCTCTTGTGAGATTCTTTTTGCTCTCATGAAATGTTCCGTTTTCTTTGTTTTACTCCGGCTCTTTCCGGTATAAAACACAAACCAGGGGTTAGAGAGCCTAATGCCCTTTAGTAGCCCCTGCAGCCAGCGTCTGAGAATACGTGTATGTGTGTTGAAATTGTTTTGCACCGTACATAACCAACCGTGCTAATCGGACGACAAACTAAACGCCAAAAGCTGTTAAAAAGAAATGAGTTTTCAATCTATTGGAAGAAAGAGCGTTCCAGACGGCCGCGGAAGCGCATCTGAAAGCACGTGATGTCGTGGCCGTCTTTGAGGCTAAGTCGACCTAAGGGGGGACCAGAACCGATTCAGATACTCGTCACTGGTGTTGAACTCGGGTCCAGGTTATCGCTACAATTGGCATCACCGTCACCAATACCAATATCTGCCAATCGCCACGAAGTGACGGTGACGTCACCACGGCGCCTGTACCAGGCTAGGTGCACTTCGAGGCCACGTGAAGTGTCGAAGGCTCGCTGACAGGAGGTCACGGGGCAGACCCAGCAGATGCCACAGGTCGACTGACTGAGACGACTGGCTGATGCACCACCTGTGCCCACGACTGTGCCAACTTGCTGCATTTTAACCGCCCGGCGCTCCGCTCGTTGTTGTGAGCGTCGCTCCTCTGCCCTCCGTTGTTGCTGGAGGGCGACTGCCTCCAACTGCCCAGCAGCAACGGCGTCCTTCACGAGCCTCCTCCACAGAGGTCGATCTTGACACCATCACCGTCACAACCACCGTCAATCGTCCATCAAAGTTATTGCATTGGCAGCGATCACCGCTCGGGTTCCACTAGAGGGCGCGATTGTGCACTCAGAGCCCGGGTATGGCAACGCAACCAGAGAGCGCAATGCGGTTCCGTTGAGCTCCCTCTTTCTCACAGCGCGGAGATAATTCGATGAACGCATGAGGCATGCGTGGTGCTTATACAGCATTAGGGGGGAGTAGATGGAAGATGCCAAAAGGAGGTTGTTGGGGTGCGGGCAGGCAGGAATATCACCCCCCTCTTCTCAACTTGATACTACAATTGGGAAGACAATGGAGCGGTTAGGACGCCACTTTTAAATCTAGATTTTAAACTCGTGTTGTTATCACAGTTTTTTGCTGTTTAGTTTGTTGTCCTTCCCCCGCACCTCCGATTAGCACGGTTGGCTACGTACGGCGCGAAAGAAGTTCAGCGTACTTACGTACATACTGAACCCCCAACAATTGGTCGAGCATGTTGTTGATATTCATTGAATGCGTTTCGTATTCACGAATGGCCAGATTGAAAAAAATATTTTGACATTGTGGGTCCGTCTCCGTGGTGATCCCTGTCTCGAGAACGTCCCCGATTCGCCGTCTGAGCGGGGATCAGGCAGCGCTGTCACACCGGGCCATGCCGTTGCGTCTCGGGCCATGCGCATTCGTTTGCGAGAAGCCTTGTCACGCAACTGTTGTGCATCGAGAATCATTGGAATGTCACAGACTCTTCCAGATGATCGCGACCGGCGTCGGGACCCCGATAGAGGGGGGAGGGGATACACGTGGAGGGATGACGAGCGAAAGAAATGGCGAGATGACAGAAAAAAACCCCCATTGGAGTGCGATAATAAACGGGACGAGCGGTGTTTTTATTTTTATTTTGTACGCACCGCAGTGGAGTGTGCGAGATGAAATCAAATAAACGCAGGTGCCCGCTACTGGAGAGGAGAGAGGGGGGGGGTGAGAGAGGCCATTTCCCAGCAGTGGGAAGTTTACAGGCTGCTGACAACAGCAGCAGCAGCAGCACGATTTATCAACAGGACCGCCTGGCTGTAGCTCTACCATGCCTGCACCACTGATGTCGTTAGCTGTGGTTTCTCAAAGTCCACGTCCAACGGCAAGACGGCCAAGTCTTTGAAAACGTCGGAATGCATGAAACGCCACTCACCGTAACACAAGGGGCTTAACAATAGCATTGTGACTACCTCCAGTGTAGATAAAACCCGGACATGCAGTACATCTCGGTCAGCCAAGGTCTAACCCAGTGGATGTTAACCTGGGCTGCGAGATGCCCTTTCTGGGGGTGCTAGATATGGTCAGATTTATTTAGAAGGTTGATTATAGAAAACACAAATTAAAGAAATCGGTCTGTGGCCTGATGAAGCTAGTTGTAATTACTGGCGAAACGTCGTACTCAGATTGTAATTGTTGTGGCTTGGCTCTCCAACACACCGGTGTGCTGTACTAGTGACGAATTAGCACGTTCTGTTTACATGACAACCCTTACTAATTGGCTGTGTCGGGTGGTGGTGGGTTTAACGACACGTTTATATATTTACGCGATCTAACCCAAAAAAAACCTGTATTGTGCATTGTTTTTAACGATTGAATATCAAAGGGGTTAGGTCAACACAACGCCACCAGTTCTCGGTACAAATCAATTCCTGCCACCCGAAGCAACAAAACGCGCCACAGATGTGTCCGGGTTGCACCCGGACAGTTGGCAACCCTCGCTATGGTCTGATTGAGGGATGTCAATTTTTTATTGTAATTGCCTGAAACGTCACCTATTGTGTATTTTCCTTTTAAGGCCACTGTTTTAGTGACGAATGTGTAGAGTTAGTTTGCTGTTTCGATATTTTTTGCCTCTACACCGCTGCCAACGCAGCAGCATCGCCAAATAACTCATCCAGACAGTTCTGTTTTAACTCCGTGACTAAAACATCTTTTATGCTGGAAATAAACGATGGCTGGGGCAACACGCATACTCACACCTTCGTTTTGAACGGTCTGCCACGTTTACCCCCCTCTTGTTCGCTGTTCTAACTCCCAACATTCTCTGCGGCCGCACAGATGCATGATGCTTCCCCTTGGACGGTTATTGCATGCTTGCTATCCATGCAATGCAGTGTCAATCTGATCGTATCTCATCAATCTCACCGAAATGACATCGAGTATCTTAGGCCTTCAGAGGTGTGAAGATTCAGGAATCTCAGCCGACTCCAGTCTACCTGCGACACGGTGAATATCGAATTATCACTTCATCTAAGTAAATCGACGAATTGATGCATTGGCACACCAAACATAGATCTTCCTCGACATCAAAGACCAAGACGTCATCGTGGCCAAAGCCCTTGATGGCCACCATCCTTGCCAGCGCTTTTCTGCCCTCCGCTGGTTCTCTGCCACACAAGAGACAGGCAGCAAACTCCAAAATCTGCCCTCAAGAGCTTCTCAACATTTCGTCTTAGGCCATCTCTTCCCCTTGGATGCCGGCTTCATGGAGCCATCGTGTGCACGTGTCCCCTCCCACAACACTCACCTGCCGCGTTCCTTTCTGGACTTCCGCGTTGCTTAACACGTCTTGCCATGACGTTCCAAGCATCCGTGTCAAGACGCAAGTGCTTCAAAATGCCAGCAACGTCTTTGTTGTTGTTGTTGACAAGTGAGAATTCTCAAGTCGCATCGTCACGCCACACAGGCCAAGTTTGCCGGACTCTCTGTTGACTCGAGAACAACATCTCAAACGCTTGTCACATGGAACAATGCAATGCCCGCGTCGGTCGTGCACGCGGGGCACGCACGCACAGAGGACCTGCAGCTCACGGTTGTCGCGTTTATGTCTGGGAGGACGGTGGTGACCTTTTAGCGGAAAAACCGTGGCATTTTCTCCGCTTGAGATTCACCCAGGTTGGTCTTCCTCCTTTCGGGGAAAGGTCTCCCATTGTTTGGGCGCTGTGCACAACAAGGCCGAGAAATACTGAAGAATTTCCCCGCAACTCATGGGGGTGGTGGTGGGGTTCTGCATCAATGTCTGTGGCTGCTAGAGTGAGCGACGGGAGGGAAATGTTGACTTGGTCGCCCGCTGAGCACGTGGCTTTCTCATCAAGTCGGATGCATTTTGACAATCTGTACCCAAACTAGACAATGGGGGTCTTAAGGTGAACGTGTGTATAAATAGAGGCGGTGACAGTTGGTGATGGATGTGCCTCTGGAAGCTTTGTCGCATGAATGGCAATTAATGATATTTAATAGCATATATGCCATCTGTCTCTTACCTATGATTGTTAAACACGTGATTGTTCGTTCTAATGTTAGTTTAGAAACATTTAGTCTGCGTTGCTCTCCAGTTGCCTGAGTATAAAATGAGATAGGATTTGCCAAATCTTGATAGCTGGCTCAAAAACGTAATAAACTGACAATCCACGGATAATTATGTATCATAAATAGGGAACGTGGCGGCAAAGTGGTTAACACGCTGTGCTATCAAGCCGGCTACCTGAGTTCGATTCCCAGTCAGGGCTAACAGTGGTGAGCGATATGGGCTTCCCACTTCACTAACCCGCACTGCACCCAGCCTGGTGAAGTATGGTCAAACAATCCCATGAACGACACGGCATGTGGAGGCCATCATCCAACAATGGATGGACAGAGGAAGGGCTGCACATTTTTATAATTTTTTAAGTAAAGATGACCGTCACTTTCTGATCTAGATTCCAGTCCTGTTCTATACAGATGGCCACAAAACAAAAAGAGCATAAACTAAATGTTTCGATTTTGGGCCACCAAATATCAACACCCTGGGTTTTATTGGGTTTACTCGTGCGGTCGGCCTGACGTTCTAAATAGTTTCAAGTCTCGTGTGAAAACAATTATTGATTCGTTGACTTTTGTTTTACCAGGTGAGAACTTAAAACATATAAATATGATCACCAATATCCGTGACCCAATGAATGCTGTGTCTCACATTGCATGTGACACCGACGAGAGGGGTGGGCAGTCTGCGGCTCTTTCAGCACTGCTGCTTTGCGACGTTTTTCACAATGCATCGCGGCTCTTGAAATACAGTATTGAGTGTTTTTGTTTTTACCTAATTCGACAAAAATGGCAAAATTATTAGATTGGTTACCGACCCATGTACTAACGCCAAGACAAAGCAGTTACGGGCACAGTATTGTCTACAAATGATATGAGGTGTGCAATAAAAAGGCGTAACAGCAAATCTTTCAGTGGGTTTAATCACTTGAAAACATGTAATATTGGTTTTACATAAACCACGCTACAGATTTCGGCATAAACTACATTGTAAAACCCCTAAACACACCTACATCCTACGGTCAAAACGTAAGCATGTTCAGGAGCATTGTGGATTAGTAAAGAAATGTGATTATTTTAATAAAAAAGAATCACATTGTGGTGAATGTAACGCCCCTAGTGGCTGGAGGGATTCCCTGTACCCATTACATACAACGTATACAAATCAGACAGCTGAGTGGTGAGCGTCTGGTGAGAATCATCTGAGTGCTGAGTGTGTCTGGTGAGTGCTTGGTGAGTATCTGGTTATGATCAGCTGTCGCATCACCCCACGTGTAGGACGGACTGCCCTCTTGATAATACTATCAGCACAATCACAAACACAACAACTCACAGCCGTCAACCCATACGGTTTACCCGTATTCTTCTTGTTACAGGGACATTGCGTTTTCAGGTTCATACGGCGTACATCCGTTTCAATACGGACAAAACCCCGCATGAGTTTTGTCTATTTGTTAGTGTTTCTCCCTTGTGGTGGTACTTTGTAAGATGAACGTTGAGGTTTATTAGGGGCACGGGTTGACCAATAAGGTCTGTATTAGTCTCTAATAGAGGATAGGACACTGCTAAGGAGTTGACAGCTATGTTGACAACGTTGCTGTAGTGGCATCATCATCATCATCAACCATTCAGCAAAATCAACGGAGCCTCTTCCTCCTCCTGCTCCTCCTCAAATATCGCGATAACCGCCCTCCCCCTCCCTCCGCAGCGGCTTACAACGAGAGGAGAGGAGGGAGGGGAGGGAGAGGAGGGAGGGGAGGGAGAGGAGGGAGGGGAGGGAGAGGAGGGAGGGGAGGGAGAGGAGGGAGGGGAGGGAGAGGAGGGAGGGGAGGGAGAGGAGGGAGGGGAGGGAGAGGAGGGAGGGGATGGAGAGGAGGGAGGGGATGGAGGAGGAGAGGGAGGGGAGGGAGAAGGGGAGGGGGGAGGGGAGGGGGCCGCCTGAGATCTCGCGAGACTTGCGGGGGCCACAGCTCGGCAGGGTCCGGAACGCGAACAGCAACACGGGCAGCAGCAGCAGGAGGAAGAGGAAGCGGAGCGCACGGAGCGTGTGGCGTGTAAACAAAACACAGCGACAACAACAACAACAACGACGACAACAACTACGACGACTACTTCCAACAACACCAGCGGCGACCGTCGTTCGTGAAAGTGCAGCGACTTTAAACGGCGGGATGGACCGCAAGGGCGCGCCGCTGTGGCTGTGGTTGTGCGTGGCGGCGGCGCTGAGCGGCGTCTCGGCGGCGGACGTCTTCGACGCCGTCCTGGGCGACGCGGGCCCCTGCCAGCGAGCCTGCGGGGACCGCTACGGGGACCGCTACGGGGCACAAGTCGCCGGGGACGGACACGCGAGCGAGAACCTCACCAGAGGCGGTGGGGCGGAGGCGGCAGGGGGGATGGAGGAGCGCGTGAGTAGCACCGCCAACAGCACCAGCCTGTACCACCACTACTCTGTACCACCACCACCACCCTGTCCCACCACCCTGTACCACCACCCCCACCACCATCAGCCTGTACCACCACCACCCTGTACCACCATCACCACCACCACCCTGTACCAACATCACCACCACCACCCTGTACCACCACCACCACCCTGTCCCACCACCCTGTACCAACATCACCACCACCACCCTGTACCACCACCACCACCCTGTACCACCACCACCACCCTGTACCACTACCACCAGCCCGTGCCACCACTACCCTGTACCACCACAAGCCCCTGTACCACCACCACCATCACTCTGTACCACCACCACTACCCTGTACCACCACCACCTGTACCACCACCACTACCCTGTACCACCACCGCCTGTACCACCACCTCCCTGTACCACTACCACCACCCTGTACCACCACCACCATCCTGTACCACCACCAGCCCCTGTCAGCCCCTGTCAGGCACGGGGGCACGCGGGCTGTTGGGACCCCGCGGGCGATGAGAGAGGGGCACGGGGCACGGGGGAGTTTTGGGGTTCGACACGGGGGGGGGGGGGGGGAAGAGGATTTCGCATGACGCGGATTTGCGATGTGGGGTTGTTGGACGTGGGGCACGGGGGCAGGAGGTCGTGGGACGTCGGGACGTGGGTTGGGATAGGGGGCACGGCTGTGGGGCTTCGGGGTGGGGTGGTAGTTGGCGTGGGGGAACCGGGGATGAGGTTGGACGTTCGGCGTGTTTGTGTGTTTTGAGGCGGGAGGCAATGGGACCGGTTAAAAGGATTGGGGTATGGGAGGTGGGACAGGTGTTTGGGATATGATACACATGGCATGGGACAAAGGGCAGTCGTGTATTGGTCAATCTACGATGTTGGCACGGAGGTCACTCTGGTCACAGAAATCGTGAATTTTAATGAAGTACATGGAATCTTTAAAATGGCTGTACGTGGTTGGGGGAGTGGAGGGGGGCGTTGATGGGGAGGTATCACCCCATGCCGTGACCTTTCCCTGAATTGGTTTTTCTCTGCACCTTGGCCGTGACTTGTACGAACAAAAATGACCGTAGCCCTAAGCCACGGGGCACTGGGTACGGGACATTGTAGAGTGCGATATGGGACAATGGCCATGGTATGTGAGGGACATTGAGCGTTGGGTCCTTAATTAGAAAAATGAGACATTGCCATATTGTACATGTTCGTATGATAAAACGAATTTCTTTATTCTTATTCAAAGGATTATCAGTGAGATGCAGGATTAATTATGCTCACTGGGTTGCTAATTAGAGGTTTGGGAAATCACTATACTCCCCTTGCTCAAATCATGTTATACGTTTATAGGCTTTCGCCTGGCTTCCAGTCAGGTAGGAGGAACTGGTGCAGAGTAGGCCGGCCACCCTCTGGTTTCCGTTCACGAGGAGGGGGTTGGGGAGGGATTTCTGGAGTGCTCACGTAGGAAAGAATATAGGGTTCTCGTCATTCACCGTGTCCTACATTTGAAAAAAGGATATGTTGGATGTCACGGGGGGGGGGGGGGGTGTTCTGATTTAAAGTAGGACGAATCGGTCGACTAATTCGAGAACAGAAAAACTACTTTATAATTTCACGTAAGTGCTGTTAATTTTAGTAAATTAGTATTTGTCAAATAAACGAGGCACGCAAAAATACGCCTCCTATAAAATGTGATCTTGCTTAAGAGATATTATGTGTATATATCCTCAATTTAAATGTAATATAGTTGCATTTTAAATGGATGCGAGTGACGATAAATAATTTTGTCGTATAAGTGGAGTAATTTCTTCTGCCCCTAATGAAAAGCCCAGTGATGTATAAAATAAAATATTTAATTTAATATGCCCTAAATGCATTTAATAGAGAAAATATATGGACTTGTCGAGGATGCTGTGGCCTTGATTGATACACTTGGTAAGAGGGTATAATTTTTATCCATCATATTGATTTTCCCAATCCTTTTTAGCGGAATAAATAGCACTTACTGGCAAAACGAAATGCTATTTGACACTGGGTGCATCACTGCCTTTTGAATGTGTTAATTTGAAAAAAAAGGATATTTAAATATATGGCCGGTGACTGGAACCATAAGACACCTTAAGTGAAATCACTCTTTGTTTATGATTGCATTGTTTAGTGTAAAGGACTAATGGGGTCTTAAGTGTGATACGTTTTTTTCCCCGTCCAATTTCGTGAACAGTTCACGTTGGAATCTCACCTCCTCACATAGGGACATCCTCTTTTCTTGAATGGTTGGCAGAGTGTTTCACCTCTGTCCTCTGCCAATCTCACTGTAGTATTGTTAATCTCCATCCCACAATATTAGAATACATTTTAATCGAGCAAAAGAGAAAATCTCAAACCGAGTGTCGAAAATAATGATAAACATGGTTTCATTTCGTCCAAATCTGCCCGAGGTCGAGCTGTGGAAAATATTACCTCTGGCTGTGTCGAGGCAGGAGCAGGTTCCCAGTCAGGGTCTTAGGGAGTAGGTGGGCTCCAGAAAATATTCCATGAGAAATTAAGCCCGGTGATAATGATGGATTGAGAGAGTGCCAAAGGTGAGAAGGATAGCACGGGGAGAAGAGAGAGGGATAGAGGGGCACATTGAAGGACAAGAAAGGGATGGTATGGATTAGTGAGTGGGGTACAGACGATGGCAGTGAGGTGGATGGAGACAAACGTTGACAAGGAAAGTGGAGGATAAATGTAGAGGAAGAGCACTATAGTGTTAGAGGGCCAGCGAGAAAGAGAGAGAGAAAGGAATATGGAGCCCAAAGCTTTAGAAGGACGGTGATATGCTAACGAATGTGTGGGACCGGGGCACGGATAGGATCGGAGACTGTGGGACTCGAGGTGGGACGTGTAAGGTGTTGAGTTCTGCATGCGAGGGGGGGACATGCCTGTGACCCAGGTCACCAAGAATGTCCCAAATCTCACTCGACCTCGAAAGGAAAGCAGGTTTGAGGCTGTATTGTTTTTGGATGGGCAGCAGAGGAGGGCGGTTCAGAAATATCCATTGTTGCACTGTACTTCTACGTTCGCACATCAATGCAGACCGACTGCACCAACCCGCACTGACCAGTGTGATGCATCACGCTCAAATAGCCCCCATCACTGCCAAGGTGTGACGAAGCCCTCATCCGGCAGTGGATTGACAGAGGGTTGTGCATGTACACAGACAAAGACCCCCCAGTATAGCCTTAACAGACTGTTAGGGGAAGTGCTGCTAGCTAGCACCTATGAAGGCCGGCACGGAACACGAGAGGGTGGGTGGCCAGCGCCACACCCGGCCGCCTTTGTCACCCCAGTGGTGATATCTTTATGCACCGCACTAGGTACTCATTTTGAGGCTGAGTCGACCTAGGGGAGGCCCAGGACCGGTTAAGATAATCGTCACTGGTGTTGGCTGTGAGCGTGAATCGAATGCGGGTCGCCAGGTTCGTAGCGCAGCGCGCTAACCGCTACACCACCGCTCCTCACACACACACACACACACGTACACACATGCACACATCTTTACACCTGTTTATAGTGGGAGATGGTGGATGTGCGGGGCCTTTCACGTAAACACGTGCAGGTGGGGGATAGCGAAACGGTGGGGGAGAGAAGCCGTTGATTGACACCAGCGATATGAATATGTAGAGTGAGACGGAACACGATAAATTGAGATCAGGCGAGGTGGGGCGTGAGAGGGACGGTGTAATACGGGGCCCGTGTTGCCCGTGTTTTCTCCACAGTACGGTATATGTAAAGCCATCTCGTGTACATGTGCGCCTAGCGCAGTGTGCTGTAATCATGGGTGATCTGGCTTCGACGTGTGGCCATGTACACCACGGCAAGTGGATTGTGAACCTGCCGACCATCGACTACTCCTCAAATGATTACCTGGGATGGTTGTGGGAAAGTAATCGCTTGGGAGAGACAAAGGCGGCCGGGTATTGTAATGGGCTCTGGCTCCACGTTTTGGGCTGCGTGCAGGATGTAGCCGCGAATAACTGCGATCGCTGTACACGTGGCTTTGTGTTCGCGTGTGTGTGTACAATGAATAGTATTACATTTTTGCCACTTGTTTTTATCTTGATATTTAACAACAGCAGGTTAAACTCGGATGCAAACAGAGATTTGTCGTCACCAATAAATATTGACGGTCTGGCTAACTCAGGTGTGTGTTTTTTTACTTGTACTGTACTGCTATTGTGTTAAGTAAATATGCGCGTGACCGTGCACAGTTGACTGGCGATTGACATTTGAACCTGGCCCCTTCTGGTGTCACGGCGTCGTTGGCAGTGGAGAGAAAATGTGCACGCCGTGGCCTATATGGGCAGCATCCCGAAGTTTGGAATGTAACCTTAAAAATATTACGGGATAAATATTGCGTTCCTAAACGTACGATCGGTGTGTGCGCGATTTGACTCGTACATATCCGGGTAATTTAAAGGTGGGGTTGCAAAACGCGCGTTAATCGTTCCCTATCCAGGTGGATAAATCGCTCGTGAATGAGCACATTGACCAAACGTGCATGCTCTTCATCATCCACGTATATGCTTTGCTCAAATGAGCCACAAATGGTCCTCATATGATTGCCCATTCATGCTTCAAACCTTCCCTCGCATCTCGGCCGCTGTCAAAAAAACGCGAGCGTTGTGTGCGCGCGCGTGTGTGTGTCCGTCCAGAATGTCCACCTCCACACTGGTGCTGTAATGTCCACTGTTGATGTGAGTGGGCGCGTGCGACGATTCTCTCCATGTCGTCGCTGCCTGCATCTGATATTTATGCCGAAAGTACACAGCGTGCGTCATTATTAATACCGCTCGGCGGCACACAAGCTGTGCACTGTACCTGATGTTTGCGTGGACTAGCATACGAGAAAGATAAACATCCTTGTGACATATATTTCCAACAAGCTTTGCGCACAGCGACGCTTTTTGGAGTCTCGCAATTAACGTTTATTTTTACAATGACATTAATATTGCATTTTTGTGAAAGAATAAAAAGCCAATTCAAACTTTAATGGTTTTTACTGAATAAATTGAACGCTGTTGGGGACCTTTGTATGGGTTTTTTTCTACAATAGCGCATCTATAATTGGAATGAAGGATCCGTGAAAAGGTTAATTTTTCTGCGCGTGTGTGAAGCTCCAAGCATCTGAATCCATGCTGTTAGAGCATCGCGTGCGGTCCACTTTGTTTTCAAAGCGGAGGTGACATCTTGCCTCGACGAAGCATCGCAGGAGCATTGTGATCACCTACTATAATTAGTCCCACACCTGCCTTAACCTCTCTTTCGTCAGTCATAGCTTTCTTTGAGAAATGCAATTCCCATATTCATGGTTTTACCAATTCCCTCTGCTGAGAAATTTATATATATAACAAAAAATTCTCGCTGCTGCAGCTCGGCTTGTGACCCAACAGGAATCAACATCGCCCTCAAACATCAGATCCGGGTACTAGTACTTAATCTGCTTGGAGATCAACGGCAAAAATTGCTATTGCTGCTCTGAAAAATCCTGCCTTCCTACCCATCTGACCTCATTTTTTCCCCCCCACACCTCTCGGAGCCCTCGCTGTGCCGTTAAACCACTTTCGCTATAATTGTCGTCGTCGTCGCCTAGCGGCAGTTGCTGCTCTTCTGCTGTTCCTACTGTCTGAAACATGTTCCATCTTTGTCCACGCTTCATTTTTGAGAAAGCAGATGTTAGTGGCCCTTGTTAAATTGTAAGAGCTGGGTAGCTTTGCGTTTGGAGTCTGGACTAAACACCTCTCCAGTTTAACTGCCTAATGTTTGCACAGACTCATAAATGTAACACTGCCTAAAGACACGCAAATGTGTTTATGTGTTTATGTTACGATTACAATATTAAATGTTTTATGTAAATTAGAAGGCTTATTTATGCTAAATTAAGAGATGATTGCCACTCATCAACCTGCTATTTGCTGCTTTCATGCTTCGATTGCTTGCTGTGACATCTTCAGTGATGTTTGCGCATTATTTTCTGATTTATTTCCTCGTTATGTTGTTCCTAATTGCTCTACAGAGTTCTGTGTTTTCAATCTTCAGCCTCGCATCTCCCTCTTTCATTTCTCCTCCTTGGGTTCGCTGCTCTCCAAAGGGATTTTGGATTATTACATCACAGGACCGCGAGAGATGGCATGGTACTTGAAGAGGCCTTCATCCACTGCTGGATGATGAAAAGATAATGTCTTTAATGTCATTAAAATTTTTGCAATTACTGTATTGATGTGGTTTTTATATTTCAAGTTGGTCTTTTTTTTATAAAAACTATTTAAACTTTAGCATTTTAATTAAATTTCTCTGTATTAAAGTATGAATGCATTCATAAGAAATGGATATCTAACGTGTTTGCATTTAAAATGGTTTTCATTTATTCCTTAATCTGATTTTAAATGGGATCAAGGTGTATGTCGATGTACTCCACTTCCCCCAGTTCATATCCAAAGTCAATATTCGCTCACTTCTTGCCCATTTGAGATGCACCTCAGCATTTTACCTGGTTCTGCCCAAGGTGAAATGCAGCCAGGTCATGATTGGAGCAAAGCTGATTAGAGCTTTATTCTATTTAATCTGTTAAATACGTTTGATAAGATATTAAACGCACGTATTAAGGGACATGGAAGGGACGACATTATAATGGTAATGATCTTATTATTTATTTATCTGAACAAAAATACATTATTTATTCAGATGGCAGATGTAAAAAAAATGTTTTACCCTCCATCTAATGTAGTCTGACGAGATGAAGAGAGCCATTTTCTCAAACACCGCTGTGATTTTGTGCGCCCATTCATCTGCATGGCACATGAAACTCTGTCTAAATTGGTTCCTCGCTCCACTATTTCGCCTCCACAGGCCAAACTGAAATTTCGGTGAACAATTGGATTTGTCACGTGGAATAAAAAAAAGATAGACATTTGCAACTTTCGCAAACGAAGAAAAAGCTAAAAAAAGGGGTGCGCCAAATTTCAGCTCAAACTCCGTTCGTTTTAAAATAAAAATGCTCATAAGTCTAACAACGCTATTAAACGCATTTCAACTGTAATCAGTCTATTTGTCAATGTGATCAAATTAATATTGAATTAATATCAATATTCAGCAGGATGGGAAAAAGTGCCATTTAAGCCAATCACTAATTATAATTATTGGATAAAATTAGGTTCAGTCCTTTGTAAATCCAATCCTGGAAGAGGGCCTTCCCATGCCTTGTCAATCACGGGCATTGTTTTATCATGCATCACCACTCCGGTAAGTGCGGGCTGGTGACGGGGGTCTGTACCAGGACTGTTTCAGATATCATTCGCCACCGATGTTTATCCGTGGCCGAGAAATTAGCTCTGGGAGCCGGGTACGGAGACCACTTTCCCCATTAATAATTTTCACAATAAAAATGTTCTGCCTTAATCCTCGCTTACAGAACCAGACTAAGGCACACATGATTTCTAGCACTGTGCATTTAGCAATTTGAAAAACTCAAAGAGCCAGACTGATGCATCATTGCCATGGCCACTCTTAAACCTTTTTGGCCACAGAACAGTCTGTCTCCATGGTATCCCATTTTAACAGACCTTTTTGCAATTGTTTCTCTCTGGTCCCAGTGACAGAAGAGTGCCACTCTATTTTAACTGGGCCACCTGCATAACCATTTGTTAAGTCATGAAGCCACCTTAGCAACAAGACATGAATTCATGCTCTGACATTGCTTCTCTCAACGTTAAATGTTGTCTTTAACGAAGTTTGATTTTTACATTACTTCTTGGCCACTGCCCCTTGACTTAAAGTCAATTCCTGCCCAGTAAAGCACATCCTGCTGGGCTAACTTCTAAAGTTCCTGGGCTGCTGTGGTTAGGGGCTTGGCAGGGTGGCATTTAAAGTTGAACCAGAATGGAGAGTATGCAGCAGAAACGGCTGAGCCCACTGAGGGCTCAGGTATGGTGATGGTGGTTCCTTTTTGGAGTTTGTTTTTCGGCTATTATTGGACCAACAGAGCCTGGTTTTTGAATAGCAGTCACAAAACTGGAATAATGCTCTCTCAAGATTCTTATCAATATTACTATTTACCAGAAACAGCTTTTGATAACAAATTAAGCCCACCGTTATGTGCGCCTTGCCCAGAAGACCAAAATACAGCCCATGCGGAGAGTGGCATCATCCTGCTAAAAATCTATATTTCCAGATTGGGAGGATAAACACTAATAGACCAGTGGGCAAAATGCCACGGATTTTGTGAGTAAAAAAACATTTGATTGTTTTTTTGTGGAGACGGAAAAAAAACACAGTTTGGTTTGGTTATTGATTGTAACATCATATTTTCTTTGTACAATTCCAAGTTGTCACTAAAAGTTTATAATATTCCATTCCATTTTTTGTTCCAGCCTTCTTTCAATTATATTTCTATTCCTCATCCCGTTTGTTGAATTTCAATGTTGTCAGTGTGTCTAGCTGTTACGTTTGTTATTCCGTACTCCTTGCCTGCTTGCTACACTCGAACGTGGATATAATCTTGGGTGGCAGCCCAGACTCAAATCCAGGACCTGGCGCTGTTAACCATTTTGTCTTGATGGTCTCATCACACGAAGTCTGGTCATCCTCGCGGCGTCTTTTGGCGAGCCATCAAACAAAGAAGATCACTGCATCGAGCTGCACTTTCAGCGATGTGCTTCTGTGGCTATCTGGAACACTCTTCCTTCCGATAGTAAAAAGCCACTTGAGCTATGCACTTTTAAATCATCTACATTGACAAACTAATTTCTTTAACATTGCTTTTGGTGTTTAGTTTGTTGTCCTTCCCCCGCACCTCCAATTCCCACGGTTGGCTACGTACGGTGCGAAAGAAGCTAAACATACAAACAAGTGCTCTCACGTGGACTTGAGCCTCTTCCACCTTCATTGCATCCCTTTTAACCATGCGTCACCATCCAAATTTTACAGTTGATCGCGCGGACACCTTGGTGGCGTATGAAGACCTCAAATGAAATGGATGGTAGTCTCAACCGCAGTTTAGCTTTTGAATCGAGTTTATTCTCATTTGCTGTGGATTTTTTGCGTATGCTGCATTGCCTTTGAACATCACAATTGGTTTGCAATCACCTTCTTGAGCAATTTATTCATATGCCCCTTTGGTTTGGCACCTTGAGGTAGCAATGCATGGGAGGGCGTAATATAAATAATAACTGATGATGATTTTGATTGTATTGTACCTTTTACCAACTATTTCTACCTTGCAATTTTAAAAATTATTTGTGTATGCGGTTACCCTTGGAAAGGGAGCATCTTGTCTTGATGGTCTAGTTGAAAACAGTGGATTTTTTTAATTTAAATGCAGCGTACACGTTCCGTAAAGGATGATGTTGTTAAGTATATATGTGTGTCCGAAATTTGTCACTATGCAGCCAGGAGTGGCTCACTAGATTGGTTTGTAGAGGCCTGATGGTGAAACTATCGATTTATATAGAACAATCACTTATGGGTCTGCAAAAATGCCTGACCTGTTTAGTTAAGTGGGTGAAGCTGAGTTCACACGACATAATGACATTCAGTAACAAGTCTATACATTTCGGTCATGGGATTAGGCAGCATGGCAGGTGGTCTGAAAGAGCCATCTGCAAGGTGTGATTTACCAAAAACAAGATTGCAAGCTACCAGGGTGTTTGTGTTTAGTGTCGAAACGTGTTTGTCTGTTTGCAGGTCACGCATGGTGGGAATCAGTGTGGGTACTCCAACCCCTTCCAGGATATCCGGTCAGCGTTGAAAATGTAGGGCTGTTACAGAGAGCCCGTTATGCATGGCAGCCTATGGTAAACAAGCACAGTGGGCGGGGCTACGTCAGTGCACGGGCAGGTGCCCTCTACGACGTCCGCGCTTCGGACGTTACGATCCCCCGGGGCCCCACCCCTCAGGGAGGGGGGTGTATAAAAGGGGAATGTATCGGGGGGCTCGGGAGTGATGTTTAGCTAAAGAAGAGGAGGCGGAAGACGTCTGAGATAGAGCCCTGGACTCCCCCTGGTACGCCGTCCTTATCAGGACCGCGCAGGCTCGAGCCAGTGGCGTGGTACCAGAGCCAGAGCCAGTGCTGGTCTGGACTCTGGGTACCGGGCCCGACTGACCAGTGTCGGGCCAAGATAGCCTCCCCTAGCCCATTAGTGGAGGACTCAGAGGCAGGCTAAGGTTAGCCTAGAGGTGTGTCCTCAGATAGACGGGTGAGGGGGCCGATACCCCCTCAATTGTGTATGTCACAAAGTTGGTATTCAAATAAACAAGTGTGCCTCCAACTCCGGTGTCAACGAGTCATAAGCATTACTACATCTGGCGTCAGAAGTGAAACAAAGTACGAACATGGATACACGCCGGACGACTCGAGTCGGAGTACCAGGAGCGGAGGACACCGCTGCAGTTGGAGAGCCCGAGACGGCTGAAGATGCCATCGAGCAGCCGGGGCTGGGTGCATCCACGCCACAGCAGCTGGAGGAAGGGGAGCCGTCGACGGAGGGGCTGAGGCAGGCGCACGCGAAGCTGGCCGAGCTGCTGTACGCCGCAGCCGCCATGCTCGATAACATCACACGGCTGGGGGCTGCGGGACCGCCACGAGGCGACAGCAGCCAACGACCACAGCGCCTTCCCGCCATTTCAACGGAGCAACATTTTGAAACTCCCGCCATCGCCGCAGCTGCTGTTGAGGGCGTGGCCGCTCTAAGCATCGCGTCCAACGGCGGGAGTACAGTACCTGCCGCGTCACCACGGGTGCGACCGGCGATGCCATCGCTGCTTCGGGCCGACGCTGAGTCGAGTGAGGGAGGCGAGGGAGCGCGATCGTCCTCTGCAGCCGCTGCCTTACATCAGCGACTGCCGCCGCTCAAAGAATTTGTGGGCGAGGAGGGCGACTGGGGCGGCTTCCAGCGGCGCTTCCTCGCTCACCAGGAGATGGCACAGTGGACAGACGCCGAGGCACTCCGAGCACTGCCAGCACTCCTCGACAGCGACGCCCTCGCCACACTAACATCGGCAACGAAGGAGAGGCGTTCCACGCTGCGGAAGGCGATGCAAGTGCTGTCCGCTGTGTATGGGCCACCATCGGACTGTCGTCAACTCTTTTACGATCGCCAGCGGGGGACGAAGGAGTCGCCCCTGGCGTACCGTACAAGCCTCCTGGCGCTGGCAAAGGAAGCCTTTCCACGAATGGACGACGAGGGGATCGACGCCATGGTGACAGAAAAGATACTTTTGCTGGCGGACGACTTAGACATCGTCATTGTCGCACAGGACGATGCAGAAATGTGCTCCCTCCAAGCGGCCCGTCTCCTCCACGCAAACCTGTCCTCTCAACGACGGAAGGCCAGCAAGGCGGCGAGCGGGCGCGCCGTCGCTGCGGCCACCCTCCCGGCGGAAGAGGTTTGCGCCATCAACCATCGACGGCAGCACGGAGCGGGAGCGCGGGGGGACCGGGCCGGTTCAAGCCATCTACAACGTCCATCGTCGCCACCAGCGCTTCCACGCTGCTACAACTGCGGCATCCGGGGCCACGTCGCCTCGGGGTGCCGCTCTCCTCGGCAGCGCGGGACGACACCTCAACGGGACGCCGGCCCTCGTCACAAGCTCCACCATCATAATCCGGCGAGTCGCGGCACCCCTCACGTTTGGCCCACGCACACGCCCGTCGCACACTTAAACACCGCAGCGAAGGGGGGGCCAATATCGCGTACCATGGCACCAACACGCACCGCTCTGGGTACTCACATTGAACCCAGCCAGTGGTCCGTGTTGGCCCATCGGGTTGTAGCCGCGTCGTCGGGGTCGTCGGCCGTTGTGGGTCACATCGATGGGGTGGAGGTTCGCATCTTGGTCGATACAGGAGCATCGGCGACCATTATTTCGGAGTTGATTTATAACATTCTCCCTGCCCAGAGCCGTCCTTTGATGCCTGTTAATGTGCCATTCTTTGCTGCTAACGGGGGTTCACTTGGCATCATCGGACAAATTCGAGCCCAAATTTGTGTCGGGGATATTAAATTATCTGGGCCGATTTTTGTTTCCTCCTCGCTGGCGGTTCCGTGCCTGCTGGGGACGGATTTCCTGGCCAAAATGCCGATTAGGATATTAATCGACCAGGGATGCATTGAGCTCCCATCGGGCCGACGCATGGCGTTTTTGCCATCCCCCGCTACGAGCCGGACGGCGTTCGCGACGGTGCCGGCGTTCGTAGATAGAACGGTGCGCGTTCCTCCGGGGGCGCAAATGTTAATTCCTTTGAGACTTCGGCGGCCCTTCGCTAAGGGCATTGGGGCTCAAGGGGTTTTGCTGGGACCGTCTAGGGCCGGGGTCAGTGGACCTAATTTACTCCCGGCCCAGACCATAGTGAGAGGGGATGGAGAACCCTTCATCGCGGTCCTCAATGTGGGCTCGCAGACGGTGGTGGTCCCACAGGGGACCGTGCTTGCTCACGCAACGCCGGTGCCCTGTGAGGAACCCGTCGCGAGTCATGTCGGCGCTGCCCCTGCACCGCGACCACATTCAGACAGCGATGAAGGGTGGCTCGAGGCGCTTTGCGCGGGATCGACGGACCTGTCAAATTTAGAGCGCCAACGTCTTAAGACACTACTGAGGGAATTTTCCGACGTTTTCAGTCGGGATAAATACGATTTGGGCTGCACTCATCTGCTGCGTCACCATATTGATACGGGTGACAGCGCGCCAATACGCCAAAATCTTTTTCGGTTGAGTCCCGCCGAAAAGGACCATGTCAAATCGGCTGTTGATGACATGCTAGCCGCCGACATAATTTCTCCCTCCAACAGCCCTTGGGGAGCGCCGATCGTCCTGGTTAAGAAGCAGGACGGTTCGTTGCGGTTTTGCGTTGACTTTCGGCGCCTTAATAAAATTACGGTTGCCGACGCATACCCGCTCCCACGGATGGACGAATCGCTTGACGCCTTGGCGGGAGCGCGATTCTTCTCCACATTGGACTTACTTTCGGGATTCTGGCAGCTTCCTCTGGACGATGATTCAAAGCCTAAAACTGCTTTCCGTACTCCGCACGGCCTGTTTCAATTCAACCGGTTGCCGATGGGCTTACACTCAGCGCCGGCAACTTTCCAGCGGTTGATGGAATTGGTTTTGGCTGGATTGCAATGGGAGTCGTGCCTGATTTATTTGGATGACGTCATTGTCTTTGGCAAAACTTTTGAGGAACATCTCCAGAGGTTGCGGGCGGTTTTCCTAAAGATGCGGGCTGCTAATTTGAAATTTAAGCCCCAAAAATGCCATTTGTTACGCGAGTCGGTGCGTTATTTGGGGCACATCGTGGGGCGCTCAGGTATTTCTACCGATCCCGCCAAAACGCAGTGTGTAAGCTCCTGGCCGACTCCCACCTCAGTGGGAGAGGTTAGGAGTTTTATTGGGTTTGCGTCGTATTATAGACGCTTCGTCGCTAATTTTGCGACTATCGCCAAACCCCTACATGCTTTAACATCTAAAGGGGTTCGGTTTTGCTGGGGTCAGGAGGAGGAGGCTGCTTTTTGCTCCCTTCGGGATGCTTTGGTAAACGCTCCTCCCCTGATTTACCCTGATTTTTCAAAACCGTTCTTGCTCGACACCGATGCGAGCAACACGGGTATTGGGGGCGTGCTCTCCCAGGTGGTTGACGGCGTGGAACATGTGGTTGCGTACGGCAGTCGGGTGTTGTCTCCAGCGGAGCAACGGTATTGTGTCACCCGTAGGGAACTGTTGGCAATTGTCCATTTCGTCCAACAGTATCGCCCATATCTGTACGGTCGGCATTTCACCGTCCGCACAGATCATGCGGCACTGCAGTACGCCCTGAGGGTTCAACAGCCATCGGGACAATTGTCCCGATGGTTGGAGGTCCTCCAGGATTACGATTTCCAAACCACATACCGTAAGGGCGTTCGCCACACCAACGCGGACGCTCTGTCACGCTTGCCAACCACCTCCGAGTGTGCATGCCTCCTGGGGTCTGGACGTTGCAGGCCTCCAGGGGACACATCGGTACCTGTCTTGGCGGCCGCCAACGACGACGATGCAATGGTTCCTAATTCGATCGAACAACAGGGCAAAGATTCCCTGTTGGGGTTGCCCATCATTGAATGGGGGCGCCTCCAGATGGAGGATGTCTCCCTCCTCGGGTGGCGACGTCGCGTTGGCGGTGCGGCGGGGGGAAAAAGAGGTGGTTCCGACGCATGGGAAATGTGCCAAGGTCTGCTAATGCATTGGGACGGGAAGTCACGTCGACATCGGCTGGTTGTCCCTACTGGGTTGCGGGGTAGGGTGGTATGGGCCGCTCATGAGCGCCTCCTACACCTGGGGACCCAAAAGACTCTCGCCTTGCTGCAACTTGATTTTTACTGGCCTGGCATGACGAGGGATGTGGGGGATTTGTTGGGATCGTGCCCTCAATGTGCACAACGCAAACCGCCGGCACGGGAGTCTAACCCGCCCTTGCAATCGATCAAAGTGTCCAGGATAAACGAGCTGGTCGCTCTGGACATTTTGGGACCATTCCCCGCCACCCCCAGAGGGAATAGATATTTGTTGACGGGTGTCGAGTATTTTACACGCTGGCCTATGGCCTGGCCTTTGGCCAACCAGTCGGCAGCAGCCATCGTGGAGGCCTTTGTTCAGGGTTATGTCCTGGACAAAGGTGCTCCGGAGAGGCTGCTGACCGACCAGGGCAGAAATTTTTCCGGTAAACTACTCAGACAAGTCTGCGATCTCCTGGGCACAAAGAAAATTCGGACCTCCCCATATCACCCACAAACTGACGGGATGGTCGAACGTTTGCATCGCACCATCTCGTCCATGTTATCACAACAAGTTTCGGACTCGCAAACGGATTGGGACCTACAAATTCAGGGGGTCTTGGCGGCGTACCGGATGGCACCCCATGCGGCTACGGGGTTTTCTCCCTTTTACCTCATGTACGGCCGAGAACCAGACCCGCCTGTTCGTGCCCAGTTGCGGATCCCCGTGCCGCAGGGAAAAACTAATCTGGCTGACCACGTTAAATTTAATCTGGACAAATTGACCGAGGCACGGGATGCTGCAATGCAAAACTCTGACCTCCGTCAGAAGGCAAATGAGCGCCTCAGATTGAGTCGAGCGCACATGCTGCAGTGGAAGCCGGGGGACAAGGCATGGTTGCACTGCCCCCAGGTGCCACTGGCAACCTCCTCTAAACTTGTGCGGCCGTGGCGGGGCCCTGTGGAAGTGGTGGAGGTGTTACGTCCGCAGTGCGTGCGCATCAAGTGGGGGAAGCGGCGATGGTTCGTGCACCCCTCCAGATTAAAACCCTTCGCTGCGGTACACAACCCCACTTCACACGCGCGTGGCCAAACATGTGGGGGGTCGGCCGACTTGCTGGGTCCGTCTCTGTCGCTCTCACCTAATGCCTTGCCGGCTGTGCCACCTTCAGGAGCATCAGGAGTGACGGGCTCACGCCCGATCACCCCTCCTGCGGATACCGAGGGTCACGCGAAGTCAGAGGAATGCTCACCTCAAGACGGACAGTCGCCACCTGATGGTCCGCCACGCGGGGTTACCCCGTGTGAGGGGCCCGCTGCAAGGACGCGCGCTAAAATGCGCAAACTGTTGTGAGGCCGGAAAATGTGTACATAGCTGTTGTGTTTATTGGCTGTTGTGTGGATGGTGTGTTTCCCGCTCCTCGGATGTACATATGTTGGGTTCACCGTTTGTTGTGTGTGCGGGGTGGGTTCCCTGCTGGTTGTATATAAGCTGTTTTTTTTACGGAATTCGTATTTATTCGGGGGGGTGCGACGGGTTGTTTCTCATCTTGTTGTTGTGTCTTGTTCTGGTTCCTGTTATGGTTCAAAAATAGTGAGGCACACGTCAGGGGGTGAAGGCACCTTTATTGTCAAATTTTGTATGTTGGCAGCCGGGACGGCTGCATGCTATGTGGGGGGGAGTGATGTAGGGCTGTTACAGAGAGCCCGTTATGCATGGCAGCCTATGGTAAACAAGCACAGTGGGCGGGGCTACGTCAGTGCACGGGCAGGTGCCCTCTACGACGTCCGCGCTTCGGACGTTACGATCCCCCGGGGCCCCACCCCTCAGGGAGGGGGGTGTATAAAAGGGGAATGTATCGGGGGGCTCGGGAGTGATGTTTAGCTAAAGAAGAGGAGGCGGAAGACGTCTGAGATAGAGCCCTGGACTCCCCCTGGTACGCCGTCCTTATCAGGACCGCGCAGGCTCGAGCCAGTGGCGTGGTACCAGAGCCAGAGCCAGTGCTGGTCTGGACTCTGGGTACCGGGCCCGACTGACCAGTGTCGGGCCAAGATAGCCTCCCCTAGCCCATTAGTGGAGGACTCAGAGGCAGGCTAAGGTTAGCCTAGAGGTGTGTCCTCAGATAGACGGGTGAGGGGGCCGATACCCCCTCAATTGTGTATGTCACAAAGTTGGTATTCAAATAAACAAGTGTGCCTCCAACTCCGGTGTCAACGAGTCATAAGCATTACTACAAAAAGTAGGCCAAATGCCCTCTAGAGCTGGGTTCTTCATTGCAAGGCCCACGGGCCACTGGCGGTCCCTGGTGGCCTCTAGTGCGGTCCCTGACGTGCGCCCCCTTGCAAATGTGACAACACCTTTCACAGGCAGTGTGGCAGCTCTCACACTGATGTGAAGCGCTGATGCAGTGTTGGTGGTTGCCCAGTGTCCGTGAGTGTCGAGAGGCTGATGATTTTTGGCGTGTTGTGGGTGATGGCGAGAGGTAAGCGTCGCTGAGTGTTGGTCAGTAAGCGATGATGGGTGGTGGTGCGTGTGTGAATAGTGTGTCATGTAGACTCGTTGCCGAGTATATGTTGAAGAAATTGTCTGTTACAGGATGCTAGTAGGTAACTATTCGTATGTAAAGTTGAACACTGGCCTCAAGGAAATATTAAAAAATGTAATTCAAATATATATGTATGTTGAACTTCTTTCGCACAGTACGTAGCCAACTGCTAATGGGAGGTGCAGGCCCCATGGTGTAACAGTGCAGTCTCCATCTCTTGTTATCCACTCTGACTCCATAGCCCCCTCCTATTTAAGTGCTACGACAAAGGGCCATTGCTCAAAATATCGCCTGACATATCTTTTTTTCCTTTTAAGGCCACAGCGTTATTGACGAAGGTGTTGAGTCGTTAATTAGCGCCTGTTGTACCACCGCCTACGCAGCATCGCCACATGACTTGAGTGTACGTAGAGCGCTGTTGTCAGTACGCTGCTAGACGAGTTCCTCCCCCACGCTGTGTGCGTCGTGGTGGCTATTTAACCGTACTTCACCACGCTGGTCGGCGTATCGGGATCCCGTATCCTGAGTCATGCTGCGGGGCAGGTACTCAAAAGGTGTGTCTGCTGCATGAGTGATGAGAGACAAACACATTGCTACGGTAAAACAACAGGACCAGGCAAAAAATGTGAATGTTCGGCAAGTTTAAAAGGCACCAAACCCGACGTGCCACAAGCGTGGCTAACTCCCAATGCGAGATACGGGCCAGGTTTTATCGCAGCGCCAGGATAAGCTGGATACAAGCACTCCCAAGAGGTGTGCTTATATCTGAAAGTAAGGTTCTTGTACCAGAAGTCACCATCTGCTTCCCTCCCCCAACTGTGTAATGTAAGCATGTGTTATTTATATCAGAACTGTAGTTATAAGGTCTTCCCAACATCCATCGACTACTGTGTAAGCACACCTTGTATAAGCAGAGCTATGATAAATAACACATCTTTACATAACTGGCGTCTGTGGTGCAACCCAAACTAGCATCGGAGTGCTATATTATATTTGCGTTTCATTTCATTTTAAATGTTCGATTCGATGTCCATGCAGTGAACATGCTACCACGTAGGACGTATTAGATGTGTGCCTCCTCGTATGGTTGAAGGGGGCCTGTTGACGGGACTGGAAGTGGTGTGGATCTCCAGGTCCAGTCTGGCAGAACTATGGTTCACAGTGCCCGACGATGGGTGAACCTTAGTCGAGCTTTATTTACCTTTCGGTTTAGTGCACCGAACAGGTCTAACTGTGTCTGTGGACTGCCCTTGTCTGTGCGACCAGGAGACTCGGCAGAGTTTGTTTAACAAAGCCACACATTGCTTTTGCTGATGAGACTCAGAAAGTCGATATTGGGCCCGGCGTGTTCCTGCTTAAATAAACACTGCTTGGGAGAGACATTGCTCTGGGAGACTTGCAGTCTGTTGGTCATAAATATATCTACGTATTTATTTTTGTGATGAAACACTCGTACCCGTTTCTTTTATTGATTTTAAAATATTTGGCACATTATAGTCGGGAGATGCGGTGTAGATAATTGAAGGAGGTGGTGTGAGAGAGAGGTGGAGAGAATTTAAAGAGATTGGGAGAGATATGGGGAGAAAAAAAAATGTTTTAAACAGGACAGTGCGAGCTTTAAAATAAATAAATGTTGAGAAGTAAGACGAGAAAATGTTTTGAGAAAAGAGAGTGGAGAGAAACGTTTAAGAAGAAGAGAGACGACCAAGGAATAACAAAGAGAGATGGGGAGGAAAACAAAGGGAGTGGTACGAGGAGAGAATTAAAAAGAGATGGGGAAGGAAACAATTAGAGAGAGAGTGAGAGATGGGGACGGAATGAGAATGAGAGGGAAGAGGTGGCCTGGTGGCTGGGAGGTCAGAGCGCCAAGACGGCACCGCTGAGGGCCTGGGTTCGATTCCTGGGTTCGAATCCTGGGTTCAAATCTGAGTTACCGCCCCGCCCTTGGTTAAGCTCGGTTCTCAAGAGTCGTGCAGTTGGAAGTCTCAGCCTGGTCAACAATTACTGCACAGAATACACAATTGAACGTGGATTTGTCACTCAATTTGGCTTATTTCACTCCTGAGGCTTAAATGTTTTAAGTTTGATTGACGTGTGTGACGAACGGTCTTTGCATGGTATATAAAAGGCTGATGTGCATGTGGCTTGAGAAGTAGTTCTTTGACGTCAACTTCTGGAGCAGTTCTCCGACACAGCATGATGCACTTCTAGCTGCGGTTGTTTGGAACAATTGAAATGTGTTCGTCTCATCACGTGGCGCCCCAATAGCACAGTCGGAGTATAATTGTGGGGAAAAGGCGGCGACGATGGAGGCTCTTGGAGTTGCATACAAAATAACAAGTCGGGGAACACGTGTGCGCTTGGAAGTGTGTAGGGAATCTGTACCCGTGCCGTGTGCCCCCCCCCCATACTGCGTGTCTTGATGCTGCAGCAATCTCCTTTAGCAGACACAAAGAGGATGCGGCGCAGACGCTGCTCACCCGTAGTGTGGATTTTACGCACGTGATTGATTGCATGCAAAATACTGAAATGGGCCACTTGATGCAGGGTGTATAAGCTGATTATATTGATTGTCTGGATTTGAATATTTTTTGCATTAACCCAGCTGGTGTTGGCAACAACAACAAAAAACCCCCACAAAGTATTTGTCTGGAATCAATTATGAAGGCGGTATGCGATCCACCCTGCTGTAAATGCCACTACGGTAGGCTGGTTGATCACTTGTACATGGCAGATCTATCATCACGTGAAATATACTCCCAGATTTTGCCAAATCACCCCAAGTGCACCGGATCTCGGAAGCTAAGCAGGTTTGAAGCCTGGTTCGTAACTCGTATTGGACACTGCCAGGGCATACTGGGTGCTGTAGGTTTGATCTGCAAGGTGGCTATGAAATGGCAATACAGGAGGAATTTATTCCTCTATCTATTGATGTGGAGTTGAGTGTTATCCCCCTCGTATGCATGAGTTTTTCTCCACGTATTCGTGTTTCATCCCACATACAAACACACATCTTTGAATGCATTTGGCCCCACATCCTATTTTCAAGGGTCCTCCTGAAGGAGCCATACTGCCACGTAAGGCTTTTGTGGGTCAGGCGGCTTTTGCATGTTAAAATAATAAACCATGTGAAAAACAGACCTGGTTTATATCTCTGTGTGCCTTTCTCTCTGTGTGTCTCTATGTGCGTGTCTCTCTATATGTGCTTGTGTCTCTCTGTGTGTGTTTCTCTGTCTCTCTCGGTGTGTCTCTCTGTGTTGAGTCTCTGTGTGTGTCTCCGTATGTGTCTTTCTCTGTGTGTTCTCTCTCTCTATGGGTATGTCTCTCTAGGTTCTCTCTCTCTGTGTCTGTGTGTGTGTCTCTCTCTCTCTCTATGTGCGTGTCTCTCTTTGTGTCTCTCTGTGGTTGTCTCTGTGTGTGTCTTTGTGTGTGTCTCTCTCTATGTGGATGTCTCTCTCTGTGTGTGTCTCTCTCTCCATGTGTATCTCTCTCGTTGACATGCTGGTCTCTCCTTGTAGTTGCTCTTGCGGGTTTTTTGTTCCTGTTGCCCGGCTCTCTGACATTGACATGCTAATCTTGTCATTGGCACAGCCCCTGGTTGCTGGAGCCGTCTCACATTGACATGCTAATCTCTTACATTTACGTACAAATTCCATCTCTAATTCCGCCCCTTACCCTTGGGTTGATCCCACCTAAAGCCTAAATAACCTCTTGTTGCAGCAGCAGCAGCTCTTTCTCCTGCCTCGGCAGTTCTCCTGCTGTGTTTGTCTCACCTGGTGACGGTTGCTTGTGTTGCGATCGAAACGTCGTGATCTGTTAATTTTCTATCTCCGTGACTTTACCGTAAGAAGCAAAGAGTATGGATTCCTGCAGTCATGAAAGCTTAAAATCAAGATTACAATTGAAACGTTAGCTCACATTACATCGCTCGCCGTTGCTATAACCCAGTGAATTGCACATTGCATTGTTTTGAAATGTTTGCTTCCTTGAGCTGAACATTCTTATTTTTCTCTCATATGTTTGGAAGAAGGCAATTTGTCATATACTTTGTTTGCTCACAAAAATGAGGCGAGTTTTGTTCAGTTGGAGTGTTCTTTTAAGAGGCCAGTGAGCCGACACGAACGGCATCTTTACAAAGTTGCTGCAATTGGCTGTTTTGAATTTGAAGTTATGAATCTGCTCATTAGATGTCTTGGAAACTTATTTCGTGGTGGTGCTCTTAATTATGATGTCCATGCAGTGTTTTTGAGTCTGTGAGTTACATTTGAGGTGAGCTTATGTCAAAATGTGCCGCGTTTAGGACCGAACACTCAATAACATAAATGATCTTCACAGCTTCCACGGTGCCTACTCCATTTCACAGATACTAATTCAAATGTTTGTGCATAAACGATGGGGTTTATTGCTATGTTCTCAAAGAGGCCATGAGGCCAGTTTACACAGGGAGTGAAGTCTAATCTTCCCACGACTGTCTCGGGTAATGTTTGCAGCGCGGCGTTCTCGGACGTCACTCACGACTGTGAAGTGACCGATCGAGGTTTGTTCAATAAATTGCGATGCTAAACCACTTCAATACTTTGCGTCGCAGCCAGAATTCAAAGTTGAATAGAATCGAAATACTTTTGTTTGTTTGTTATCATTTCTCATATTTGCAAATAATATTTTTTGCCAGGGCCAGCAGGTCCATAATTTGTGCATTTGTGAATTCAGTGCCCGTCCAGTGGCCGCAGGGTTCATGAGAACCAATGAGATAGGTATTCGTGTGGCTCAGTGGATGATGCATCACGAGTGTAGGAAGTGATTTTCATTGGTCATCGATGCATTGTTGCATCACCACTTGGTGGCTTTTTACTGTGCAGGGACTCCTCTACTTAAGAACGAGTTAGGTTCCAGAGGTCTGTTGGCAAGTCCAACTTTACTCCTTTCGATTCCAAACATGTTGTACGGCATGCACACTAAACATGGGGAATGGCTTTAATAGTTGTATAATCTTCTGTAGTTGTGGATGCCGCTGGTTTTTCATGTTCTGCAGATGTAGATTCCACCACCGCCATCTATTGCGTGGCGGTTGAACTTACGACTCTCGGTCCGAAAGGGCAACTGGACACACGGACAGGTTTGTTCGTGTCTCTTTAAGTTCGTAAGTGGAATATTTGTAAGTAGAAGAGAAGTCCCTGTACGTAACAGTTACTATCACAACAATTCGAGCAAGAGCCAGTCGTTAATTTCTTCAAGAGCGCTGCTGCCATGGTGCAATGGGTCACGCACTGGACTTGCAGTTTAGAGGTCGCCGCTTCAATTCCATGTCCGGGCGCGGGAGTTGAAACCGTAGGGAAAGTTTCTGAAACCCCCCCCACCTGCACATCTGTTCAACCAGCGGTAGGTAGAATTGGGTACACAACAGTTAGGCGGTTTCTTAACAAGTTAAAGGGTAAAAATAAATAT
Source organism: Lampetra planeri (assembly GCF_965212315.1). Taxonomy (NCBI): domain Eukaryota; kingdom Metazoa; phylum Chordata; class Hyperoartia; order Petromyzontiformes; family Petromyzontidae; genus Lampetra; species Lampetra planeri. The sequence continues at coordinate 11,134,731 of NC_136130.1, read as the reverse complement.
TTGAAAGTGAGATTTAAGGCTTTACGTGAGGAGACGGTTATATTCCTGCAATTCAGTGGCAGGTGCTCTTTCTTTCTCTCGTCGGAATTCGGGTGTGAAGTCAAATCCAGTTGTGAATGCCTAATATATCCATACGAGCAATTATCTACTCCATTTGCTGTGCTCACTTCTAGTACGGAACCACTGACAACGTGCAATTTGGCTCGGGCGGCGAGCAGTGTTGACCTGTGTGCTGTCAACACACTTATTGGATTGTGTCCATCATCCCTGCACCATCCAGACATCCATTACTCCTGTATTAGACGGCAACAGAAAAGCAGGTGCGCGAGACATCGCCCGCGTGTGGAGCGCATCTTGACATTCTGCTGGTGTAGCCGTGACATCGTTGCTCCGAGGACAGCGCTGTTTTGTGCGATTTCTTCTCCTTATCTGTAAACACACACGTGGGTTGCGCGCCGAGTAAAAAAAGTCATTTAGTAGCCAAATGTTGACGTTGCGTGCATGTGTTTATGGTGGGATTTAATCTGGTGCTGCTAGTGCACGCGGCACGTTCGGCGCGAAGTGAATATCTTATTATTGTTAACATTGTGAAAATATTTCACCTGGATAAATGCTTGAGATGAAACGTCCAGATTGCAAGGGCATCCAGGGTTTCAACTGACACGTACATAGCAAACGTATACCGACGCGTAGATAAACATTTGGAATCTATAACTTACACGGTTTGTATTTATACAATGTACGTGCGTTGAACTTCTATCGCACCGTACGTAGCGAACCGTGATAATCACCCCCAGTCAAAGGCAATGTCATCATTAGTCTTCACATTGTTTTTATTCACAGTGCGTTTGATTACCGGAGTGTACGAGGACGTAAGCACTTGTGTGTGTTGGCTTTCAGTGAATTCAAATCTGAAACGTTAACTTGAGCAGTCGATGGCCCAATTAAAAAAAACTTAACAATTTTTTTTATTTTACCTGGTAAGGCCCACTGAACTGTATAGTTATTGGTCAGAAGCGACTTGGCCACAAATGAGAGCTCGTGTGGAAATTTATTGTGTGGAAATTTACAGCAGCCAAATACTCTAAATGCATGCTTGTAAATGTAGAGAAAAATCCACGTAACCACGGGGAAAACACACAAACTCCAAATATACAGCAGGCAGCAGGGTTTTTATGTCTTTCTGTGCTCTCCTTTTCTGCTGGACTTTGGCAAACGGACTGTTACATCAGCAGAACTTGGCATTGATTTGCCAGTTTTTCCCCACAATAAAATATTGGCTGAAATGTTTCAACAAATACACGATTTGTCCACTGTGTACTCTACAGTGGACGTTATCCTTTGGCGGTGATATTTCTCACATGTTACGAGGATTGCAACTTTCACTGCTGTTCCCGATGAGGTCGGTTTACAGCTCCTCCGTGGGCAGCGGCAACGGAGCCGATGGATTCTCTACAGCCTCTCACTGTCTCTTCGTAGTTAAAATGGAGATTTCACGAATACCGATTTAACCAAAACATTTTTAAGGTGCAAATGGGCCAAACAACGCCTAAAATGTACGCAAAGGATTTGTGAAAACACCGCATACGTTTCGCGCGAAACCCAATTTGCTGGCGTTGGGGAGTTCTCGGCTCGTGATGCACACGGCTAATGAGCTCTGCGCGGAGGTACGGCGCTCCCGAGTCAAGCCCGCGTGCCCAGAGAGAAGCCGACGCATTGCACGCTCCAATAGGGTGATCTCACCTGTCTTCATTAAAGCATTACCAAAGCTTTCCCAGAGGTCTCGCTGGTGGTGTGACGGGTGGTTGTCTCCTACGATCACAAACCGCTCTTGAATTCCATCAAAAAGTAACCTGCAGTGCCAAACCTATTACCATCATTAGGGGAAAGAACGGTGATCCAATCTCTGACCCCCAGGAACAGGTTTGCAGATTTTCTGAGCATTTCTGTGAGATCCTGGGTGAGGGGATATCCCTCGGCCAGGAAAACAATGTGGAACAAGCTACCTGGTCTGTCGCTCCGCACGAAGCTTCAGGTCTTCTCGGCCACAGTCATTCCCTCCCTTCTTTACGCTTGCGAAACGTGGACCCCCTTAATGGAACATCTTCGCTAGTTAGAAACATTTAAGCTCTCCTGCCTACAATCCATCCTGGGTTTAACCAGGCTGAATTGTGTGAGGAGCTCACAAATCCTTGAAAGATCTGGACAAAGTCCCACAGGTGAGCTCCTCCGGCAGGCAAGGCTGCGTTGGCTGAGTCATGTAGCCCGCATGCCCAGCCACCGCATGCCTAAACAGCTTTTGTTCGGCCGGATCGAGGGGGCTAAACGGGCGCGGCACAGGCTAGAGAAGCGATGGAGTGATGTGGTACAGAAGGATGTGGAGCTGAGTGGACTTGCCAATGACTGGAACCAGCGGTGTCAAGATCAGCCTCTGTGGAGGAGGCTCGTGAAGGACGCTACCGGGCAGTTGGAGGCAGTCGCCCTCCAACAACAATGGAGGGCGGACGAGCGACGCTCACAACAATGAGCGGAGCGCCGGGTGGCTAAAGCACAGCAAGTTGGCACAGTCGGGGGCACAGGTGGTGCATCAGCCAGTCGTCTCAGTTGACCTGTGGCATCTGCTGGGTCTGCCCCGTGACCTCCTGCCAGCGGGCGTTCGACACTTCACGTGGCCTCAAGGTGCACAGCCTGGCGTTGTGGTGATGTCACCGCCACTTAGTGGCGAATGGCGGTTGTTGTTGTCTCCTACTGGGCAGCTGCCCTCCCCCCGTTCACGGTGCAACCCTTTGAAAGTATTTATTCACTTTTTACTGTTTTTACATCTTTCATTTGCCGAACTCGTTTGTCACAACAGACTATTGTGGCGAAATACAAAAACACGTGTCGGTCTGTCACCCCTAAACATTTTTGTGCTTGCAAGGGGGGTATCACTTTACAATGCTGAGCCCATTCACCTGTCTGCCATACCTTTTTTTTTTCCACTGGCACAACTGAGCTGTGCCAGGGTCGGTGCCGGACTAGCCTGGCGTGGCTGCGGAGACACCAGGTTATGTCGTTACCGCAGAAATCAGCCTGTGGCCTTGATGTACTGTGCAAGACAAAACATTATTAACCTCACGCCATGGTCCTGCTTGGCCCCGAGCAAGATTTGGATGTCGTCTTACAGGACTAATGTGGCAAGATGTTAACTACCTCTCCTGGTATCCAGGAGGTCGTGGGTTCGATCCTGAACCTGACCACTGTATATTTGGAGTTTGCGCGCGTGTCTCTCCCTGTGGTCGCGTAGATTTTTCTCCGGATCCAGTTTTTCCCATCGCATTTTGGAAACACGCGTTTAAGAGTATTTGGCTGCTATAAATTTCCCCGTGGTAAGCCGCTTCGTTGAGCTATCATTTGTGGCCAGGTCGATTCTGAAAAAGAGCCGAATAGCTCAATGGGCCATACCTCGTAAAATAATTTTTAAATTTAGGTTCTCGCTTGGCACAGTAAATAGGCATTGGACAAAAGACACCACCCGTACCGTGAGGGCACCGCGCTGGCACGGAAGATGGTGGTGTTCAGATTGCGCAGCGTTCAATGCAAGCCTGTGCTGAACAAACGGGTTAAATGAATTGTGCCATGGTAAATGAGCGTGGCACCCCGCTCTTGAGCGCAACTGTGAGCCTTCGTCTAGGAAGCACGCAGCATTTGCGCGGTCGTCAATTGCAACGCGCTTTTACATCGCAGCAGCTGAGCACTTGTACTGTCGCAATTAGAAATTGTGAAGTTTAAACGATAAAGGAGAGCGTTTTTCAATTCACAACAAAGGAAGTTAGCCGGCCGTATCAAGCAATACAATGTTCACAACAAAGGCAATTAGCCAGCCATATAAAGCATTCCAGTGTGTGGCCGTTGTACATTTCTACTGATGCACTGTCATCATGATCAGCATACAGTACCTACATCATTATACTGGACTTGGTGGCACATGCCTGGAATCCAGAATCAGAATATTTAGATTGGAAGAATCCGATGGGTTATGAAGCTCTTTTTCACAGATGGCTATAGCACGTGCAAGCAAGTCTTCGTGGGTCGCACAGATTGGTGGAGCTCCCTAACCTGCTGGGCTGTGGGCTGCCTAGGAGATGACCCGACAGCAAATGGGTGATTAAACCCATCGGTGCAGTGTTTTTTGTTTAATTCCCTCGTAATTATGGGGGGTTTTTTTCGGCATGTGGTTTCCTTCCGCATGCCAATAGTCATTCGTGGAATTTGGCAAAAACATCCAAAAGCAGAATGCTCCTAAAAGGGAGAAGCCTTGAGACTCGATGGGGCTTCCATGGGCAAACGGCAGAATGTTCCTGCAGTTGTCATTGACAGTGTCTTTCCGCAGTTGTATCCTTTCAGAAATTATCTTTGAACCACATGGTAGCATATCTTGGCCAAATCATAGAAACACAGAGCCATGGTACACTGCATTTTTTTCCTCCACTCATTGGTAGCTGTGCTTGTGGCTGGATAGCCGAGTGGTCAGAGTGCTCGACACAGAACTAGTTTGCATGATGTCAGCGGTTGAATTGCCTTTCATCATCAGCCATATTTTATCCACTGCTGGATGAAGGCCCCGCCCGACACCATCGCCGTCCCGCACGGCCGTGATGCCACAATTCACCTCCTCCGCGTGAACGGACTCCGTCACTCCATCTCGGCGTGTGTCATCCTCTCTGACTTTCTCTCATTTTGGCTGACATTTTCACTCGTCTTGCTCTTCAGCTTGTTCATTGCCAATTACAGCCTTTTTTAATCTCACCGTTTCTGCCTCCACTCCAACGAGGTTTTGATTCATCTAACAGAGGTCTGCGTGTTGTATCTAGCAAAGGTCAGGCCCAAAGCATCTCGTGTTATTAAAATCAGAATGTACACACCCTTTGTCAACCCATTGCTGGATGAGGGCCTCCCTCACCGCCCGATGGCCGTGAGGATTGTTATGATCATAATTCACCACGCCGGTCAATGCGGGCTGTTAAAGGAGGGCTGGGGGGCCAGTACCAGTCGGATATCACTCACGACTGGTGTTTGCCATGACCGGGAATCAACTCAAGCCACAGGTTGTGGTGCAGTGAAATCACCACTGCACCATCACTAACCCCACTCTTCCGCCCCCCCCCCATGTTAATACACAGTGATCATCAGCGTCTTCTAATTCTATCAGTATCTCACCTTCGAGCTGTGGTGAACGGAGCACGCTTTGCAGCACCTTTACACAGTGCCTGACTGGTATGGGTTCCACTATCCAGCATCTTTGCTCAGGTTTTCGAAGATTCTTCTTCAACAATAGCCTCTCTTTAAGTGTTTTTTTGTGGTGCAATTTTGGGAAGATGTCATTTTGCACTGATTCATCATCATCATCGTCCGTCATTATCAATCCATTGCTAGATGGAGACCTCTCTGAGGTCTGAAAAAGAGCTTTATAGCTCATCAGATTCTTCCGGTATAAATCAATATTCTGATTCTGTTTACCATCTCTCACGGTCTCGCCCACCACTGTACTGGGTTTAAAATGTAAAATTTTGATTAGAGAAAAAAAAATGTTAACGCTACGAAATAACAACTGTGTCCCACGCCGTGGGAGCGTGGGTGGAATTGCTTTCAGCAAGCGCGGTGAATGTCACAGTAAAATCGTTCCACATTCTGTCAGATGTGCAATTCGTACCCTTGACAAGATGATAGTAATCCCTTTTAATGAGAGGCTTCTAATTTATAAACATAAGCCTCCAGGGTGGCGCTGCCATCACTGTCGACGCTATCCACTCGGAACTGTCGAAAGCAGAAGTCCAGCATGTGTAGTGTCCACAAACAGTTCTTGACCCCAACTCCGCACCTTAATTGTATGCCTGCCAAACAAGAATAGTCAATTGGTTCTTTCAACATTTGCTTTAATAATAATAATAAATGGCACCCCATGATTACAGCGCGTTTTCAAGTGGAGCGAGTTGATTGTTTCAACCCTTGTCACAAATGACTGCGCAAAAAGCCTATTGTATTAAATGTCCCCTTTTTTATTTTTTTCTTAAACTTAATTAGGTTAATACATCCATATAATAATTGATATGGCTGCTGCAGGAATCAAAACTGTTAGCGAATTTGAGCATGCTGACTGGCCGTGCTAATCGAGCCGGCTGCCTAGACGCACGCAGCTATCTGGGGCCCAGGCAATCCCTTCTCTCTGACACCACCGCACCTTTGTTCAACGATGTTGTTGGCAGTTATTTGTGCGCGGCGGAGGCGAGGAAACGTAACGAATGCATCGCCTGCCGTATTCCTCCGGGGTGCTTCCACGATAATTAGTTGTTCCAAGGGGTAGCAAGCCCAATGTAATCTATCAGTGCTGCGCTTAATAATATCCATGTTCACACGTGCGCAGACTTAACCCAAGGCCAGGCCTTCGCTTTTGATTCAGAAGTGTGCCGTTTGTGCTGGCTGTTTTCACAGCCACTTCTGGCCCCATTCAGGCTGCTTCTCCAGAGAGGCGAGGGAGCTTGATCTGCTTGTGCAGCCCTGCATATGCTGCTTCCTTTGCATTGGACTAGGATTGCTTAATACGTGAAGGGAGCAGCTGGGCCTGGCACACATGGCGAAACTAAATGGAATTCCGCGTGCGTGTCTGTTGGTGTCATTGCACCTTGTCCATTCTGCTTCTTTTCTGTGAGCTCTCGAGAGAAGCTGGCCTTAGAGCTCTCATGGCTGAATTGGGTGTTTTTTTTTGTGTGTGTGTTTGTGTGTGGGGAGCGGTAGTGTAGCGGTTAGCGCGCTATGCTACTAACCCGGCGACCCGAGTTCGATTCCCGCTCACGGCCAACACCAGTGACGATTATCTGAACCGGTCCTGGGCCTCCCCTAGGTCGACTCAGCCTGAAATGAGTACCTGGTGTGGTGTGTAAACATCACCACTGGGGAGACAAAGGCGGTCGGGCGTGGTGCTGGCCACCCAGCCCCTCGTGTACCGTTCCGGTCTTCATAGGTGCTCGCTAACAGCACTTGCCCCTACAGTCTGTTAAGGCTATACGGGGGATCTTTTATCTTTGTGTATGCGAGGCCGGTCTTCATAGGTGCTCGCTAACAGCACTTGCCCCAACAGTCTTTTAAGGCTATATGGGGGATTTTTTTTTGTGAGGCGGTGCACAATGCTGCAATACCAGCAACTTGGGGTTTCATTTATCACATGATTGGAACACATTTGGAACTTCGTGTCCAGTCAGTTTTTAAGACTTTTTAAAGATTCACTTTCTAAAGATCTGCTTGATCCGAGGTGGCCATATGGCTCACAGATCACAGCGTCGAGCTGAGCTTGCATGTTACAGATGATGTAGGAATTTCCCCAAAAACCTGCGATTTACAAATCGTCCTTTAATTTCGCGCAAAAAAGTAACTCGCAGCACCATCTCATTACTGTCCCAAATGGGAAGAATGGAGATCCTATCTCTGGCCCCTCTGATCAGGTCCTGCAGATTTAATAAGTATTTTTTTCATCATGTCTTGGGGGAAGGAGAGCCACTCGGCCCAAACAACATCATGGGACAGGTGATGGATAACCCTGCAGAGGTTGAGGATTCTCAAAGGTTGGAGGATGCACCCCCCTCCCCCCCCCATTGACAGTGGCTGTCTGATCTCCATGAGTGATGGGGTGGATGCGGAGCGGGTGGAAGAGTTCCCATACAGGACAGTGTGCTAATGGCCAGCTCCATTGAGTGGCACGTGTCTCACGCTGATTGGTCGAGTGGCATTTGCTTTTCATCGTCTGTCTAAATGCTGTGTTGAATCTGCCTGGTTTGTCACCCGAAAAATCCATGTCCTCTCAATCAAAATAATGCCTTTTACAGAAACACCTGTGCTAGCTTAAAATAGTCAGGGTACTTTGTCTACGATCCATCCTGGTTTAACGAAGCTGGATTGTGTGAAGAGCTTAGAAAGAGCCTTGAAAGATCTGGACATGATTCCATCAATGGGCTCCTACAGTCTACAATGACACATTGGCTGGGTCGTGTAGCCTGCATACCCAGCCACCACGTTACAGCAGATTTTGTTTGGCCGGATAGGGGGGCTAAACAGGCATGGCACAGGCTAGAGCAAAGATGGGCTGATGTGGTACAGGAGGACTTGGAGATGAGTTAACTCACCAACAACTGATACCAGCGGTGGCACGATCAGCCGCTGTGGAGAAGCTTCATGAGAGGCACTGCTTGGCAGTTGGAGGCAGTCTCCCTCCGGCAAAAATGGGAGGCGGAGGGGCGATGCAATAAGCAGAGCGCCGGGCGGCTAAAATGCATCAAGTTGACGTAGTGGCAGAGCGCAGGTGGTGCATCTGCCAGTCATCTCACTCATTTAACCCATAACCATAACACCTGTGTCTGCTCCGTGACCTTCTACCAGCTCGCCTTCAACTTTTTATGTGGCTTCCAGAGTGCACCTAGCCCCCAATCCAAGCATCGTGCTCATGTAACCACCAATTTGTGGTCAATGGCGGTTTACGTTGCTTTGTTGAAAATGTGTTTGTGTTGTATTGCGTGTGTTGCATGCGTTTTCATGTGTGTTGCATTGTGTTTGTTTGTATGTATTTTGTTACAATGGGAACCCAATTTCCGAACCTTTGTTCTAATAACATGGAAACCTGGGTTTGATGCCCAGCAATTAACAACGTTCGTGACAAATGGTATCCGAAACTTTTTTTTTAGTCTTCCCTAGGTCAACTAAGCCTTAAATGAGTACCTTGTTACAATGTGTAAACAATCTGCACTAGGCCAGGCTTGTTGCTGGCCACACTACCCCATCCTATGCCATGCTCGCCTCAATCAGTGGTTTCTAACAACACTTTCCAGAGCAGTCTTTATGGCTATACGAGTGATCCTTGTGGCTTTGCTTCACGTGTGTGTCGTCTATTGGGTTTATGTTGCATGTGAGCGTCTATTCAATTGTGCTTGTTATTTACGTCTTGCGAATGTGCGCATGTGTGCGCGCTATGTGCGGGTCGGTCGTGTAAGTGGTTAGTGCACTGATAGACCGGGTCATCAACGAGTGGAGGAAGGGGATTGCCCTCTGAGCAGACTGGAGGGTAGCATTGAGAGCACCGAACACTGGAGATGTCGACGCTGATGTTGACGCTGTCGTCTGGCTGGGCCAAGTGGCGCATGCACCGGAATACAAAGAATTGCTCCTGAAACAAAAAATACTTTTTTCTAGATTTGAAGCTTTCGTGACTGCAAGGATTCATACTCTTAGTTTTTTCGGTAAAGTCACGTAGGTAAAAAATGAAATTAAAATTAATTAAAAGAATAAAAAAAAATCACGACGTTTCGGAGGCAACACAAGTCTCCGTCATCAGGTGGGACCGTCACAGCCAGATTTGCTGTATCAAGTGAGGCAGGGATTCCAAGATGCAAGTTCTTAAATACAAGTTAAGGGGGAGGAGAGGGGGGGGAGCTTATCAGAATGTGGTAGCCAATGAATGGAACGTATCGGGAGGGGGGGGGACTAAAAGAGAGCACGAAAAACGACTTTGCACTGTTTGCAGCGATGTGCAGTCCCTGCAGGATATTGTGAAGTGTCCGAATAAATGATTGTGGCGATATCTTTTTTGTGTTCTGCTTTTATACTCGTTGACCTTAATTGGGCTGTCACCTGGTATTTAATCCAGGACGAGTTGACCTCAAACATGCCCCCGCAATGTAGCGAGTCGATATAAATGAAGCCCTCGGTGGGAGATTTATGTTTAGTTAAGTTGGGTAACTTCTCACTCGCTGATCGTTCCATGCTGGTCTTCATGTTGTGTTCATTAGGTTTTTAGCTCGGGTTTTGATTTTTGTCTTGAGCAAATTATTTGTTGGTGGTGGGGGTGGCTCTTTGCTGTGTGTGCCCTTTCCATGGTTTTCCTGAAGATGAACTCAAGTGCGTTATTGCGTTAAATGAAGTGGGTGACAAAATGCTTCTGTAAGATGCTGGTGCACAGCTAAAACCTGAGATGAGCGCTCAATTCAGATTTTCCGATTTGATACTGGGAACTCTATCAATACCGCCCTCGGATTTTCCAAGTATCCGTACTTCAAACCGATTAAATCTTTCCCGGACATGAATGATTACAATGTGCAGAAAAAGAGGCCACTGGAATGGACAAAAACATTTCTTCTCGTTGTGGTGGGCGCGTCTCATCTCTTCATCCTTAGCTGCGTGGTGTGTGCGTTTGTGCATTATTTCCTTGTGTTTATGTCAGGATCCACGCTGGTCCACATCCATTACTCTCCACCCCCCCCCCCCCCCCCTGGCATCAGCTGCCATGGAAGAGGAGGGCCATTGGCCGAAACGTCGCCTATAATATACTTCTCCTTTCACGGCCACAGTGTTATGGAAATGCGTAGAGTTTTTGTTATTTGTACGTGTGCATCGCTGCCAATTCAGCGGCGTTGCCAACTAATTTGTTGCATTTCAATGAAGAGTTTGCCGTGGCGGAATCCTCTTTACAGGAGAAGGTCGCCTCGTCTAATCGTTTTTGCTTTGAGCTGCACGCTTGTCTGTGGCTGTGCGCTCATTGTTATACGAGTGGGGAGCGGTCGTATCGCGGTCAGCGTGCCGCACTACGAACCCGGTGACCCCAAGTTCGATTCCCACTCACTGCCAACAGCAGTGACGATTATCTGAACTGGTCCTGGGCCTCCCTTAGGTCAACTTGGCCTCAAATGATTACCTGGTGCAGTGTGTAAAACATCGGCACGAGGGAGACAAAGGTGGCCGGGCGTGGTTGCTGGCCACCCACCCCCTCGTGTGCCATTCCGGCCTTAACAGGGGCTCGCTAACAGCACACATCCCAACAGACTGTTAAGGTTATACGGGGGGATTTTTGTCTTTGCATTGTTATATTGGGGATCGTTGTCTTTACGTGCATTGTTTGTATGTGTTCTCCCTGCAGGAGAGGCTCACCCTGGCCTGTGAGCGGGGATGCCGTCTGTTCTCCATCTGCCAGTTTGTGGATGATGGCGTGGATCTGAACGGCACGCGCTACGAGTGTCTGGCCGGTGAGTCTTGCTGCTGTGCACGCACACGCAAAACATTTCCTGCCTCCTACCCTCGTCCCTTGGGAGCAAGGGCACGGAGCTGACAGCTCTTGGGCCCTATCTAGCCCCTGGGCTATTTCATATGGGCCACGAGAGGCCTGTCACTTCGAAATGGCCAGAAAATGATGTATTCATCTTCACCGGAAGCATCGTTGCTGCTTGTATAACTCCTGAACTGCGACAGTAATTCGACATCCATGTGTTGGTGAAAGGGAAGCCGTTGCAGTATTGCAGTACGGGCCCTAATTATATTTTGCGTTATTATTAGATAATGCCAAAGGGGTGTGGTAATGTGTTGCCTGCCAAAGGTTCTTGAAAATCCTATTGGACCCTGAGATGGGAACCGGTTTCCCTTCCCTGATTTAGAACATGGGTATCAGAGTTATTGGAGCTGCAAGCCACTCCAGCTGACTCTGCAAGTTGGTCGACTGCATCTTTAATGCGTGGTCGAGGAACGGTTTGCAGCACTTGCGGCATAACCAGCAGGCAGGGGGAGGTTGGGGGGTAGATTGGTGTGCACGGGAACCAAATAGCGGGGCTGTGGGCCACGCGGAAAAGCATTTGTATTTTGCCGTGGGTCATACGCATGGTAATGCGGCCCAGCGGCACGCGAGTACGACACCCCGCGATACAATAAACCTACCCCTCCCCCCCCCCAAAGTAATGAAGGGTTGAGATGTGGGAATAGAATTTGGCGTCTAATGATCGTAAAGCCGCCACTCTCCACGCCTGAGCTACCTTGGCAGTTAATGCGGCTGATGTGTAGGGCGCGTGTTTTATGCCGCCATATGTTTCCGTTGGCGCTATTGGCTCTTCCGAAGTGAATATTACAAATGAGTTGATAGGTTCTAATTTTAATAAAAACAAACTGAATCGTTGCACAGCCGTCACGTTGGATTGTTTCTAATTAAATAATAAACGCGGCGGCGTCTTTATCATTGCCAAAAGAATTAACGGGCGACGTCTAATTTTAGAAGCGGACCCTGGTCTGATTATTATTTTATTAACCACGATCCATATCGACATCGCAATGCTTTTTTTTACGCGCTTTTGCTGCGCTGCACTGAATGTTCCCGAAGTGTTCATTGTCAGCGTTTAACAATCGTGCCGGGCAACTTGGTGGCATCTGTTGGACATGTTCACCACACACTGCTGGTGAGCAACATGAAGTTTAAATCGTGGTTGAGGACCCCCCCTCCCCATGCCGTGCAGGCAGTGAGCGTTGTTTGACTTCACCGCGATGGTTTGTGCAGTTGGGGGGGGACTACAGAACAACACTGTATTTTGCTGCATTGCCCTCTGCTGCCCGCAATGCCTACTGCACACGTTTAAGGGGCAGGGTGGTGACCCATCCAAGGACCATCCAGCCTTAACCCAGCTTAGCTTCTGATATCTGATGAGTCCAGTAATAAAGTGTAAAGCGTGTTCCAAGGCAGATGTAAACAAATATATTTTTCTTTCAGAATGTGTGACGAATGTTGCTCATGGAAGTGATCATCAGATAGTTCTGAGCCTAATAACAACGAAATTCTTGATGTGTGTTGAGATCGGCTTGTGGCAATAAACGTTTTGGGTCGTAAGTTGTTGATATCAGGTCAGAGCCAACAGTGAATATGCAGCATACAGTAAAGTACTGGCATAGCATCAATCTAACGTGAATATCATCCGCTAAAATGTAATAAGCTGAAATTTATATTTTTTGTTGTTAGGTAAAAGTGCTCGTTAGTGAACCTGAAAGAGTGATCACAATTCACAAGTTGATCCTCAAAATGCAGATTAAAGCTCTCCACAACGCCGCGAGAACGCTCGCGACGACGCCACGTTGACCACTAGGGAGGGGGGAGGTCGGCCTGTTCCAAGACGCTTTGCATCGCTGCGCGTGGCCTCGGAGTGCTCGAGCGCCGCTGTCACGAGTAACGGTCACCCTCCAGCCCCTGCCTCTCAACGAACATGGGGGGGAGGTGGGGTTGAGAGTTCAGTACGCGGGTAGAAACAAAAAGAAACGGACTCGTTTGTGGTCAACTTGGATTTCCGCGGTGTGCGACAAGTGCGATCGAATCGCGTTGGTTGCTTATCGTCGGTCGTGTAAGTTTCTGTTCTAAGTGGGACCCATTCACTTGGTTTGGATGGTGACCGTCAAATAATTCTCAATCCACAAGCCTGCAGATTCAATCGTAGACTTCAGTAACAAGAGAGAAGTGTTAAGTTACTTTGTTGTTTACGGAGTACAAAAACATAATTTATGCAGTGAAGGCTTACTTAATCTCAATCAAACAGTGTTATATAAGGGTCTTGCATTTACATGTTTTGCCAATTCCATTTTAAGAACTTAATTTAACATGTGGGTGGAAACCAGAGTACCTGGAGAAACCCCACAAATACAAATTGCTAACACTTAGAGGTCTGCACAGACAGCGATCTGTGAATCCACATTTATACTGACGTGGCCTGGTGCAGTCAAGCAGCCCTTAGTGAGTCTAAATGGTTTTGTATTGTGTTTTTGATGGATCCGGTAATTAAGATGAATAGACTCGGGTAAATAAGTGATAGATGGTTACACCCATTGGTAGAGTGGGAGAGAAGGTTGGGCTCCAAAAACTCAATAATAGGGGTATCCCTAAGTGATGACGTTGTGAAGAGCATTACCAAAGTGTGTTAGAGAATGCATTACCATTGAACGTGGCATTCGTTTTATTCACATGGAAGTGTAAGTATTGTGGTTTCGTATTACTCGAAGCCTGTATGCCAACCCATGTGGCAAAAGATGATGCTCAAGAGGATCATCGTGTTCACACACAGCACTGCCACAGCACCGCCACTACAGCTGTGTGATATAACTCTTCCTGTGAAGCACTGACAACGAAATCGCACAATTAAACTTACTGTTATTGGCACTGTTAAGCTGATTGTAGTGGATTTCATTAATATGCACATGGGTGTAATGAGGGTCTGGCATCTTAAACTTTGGTGTAACGCATCGAGTGCAACGTTGCATATCCGACCGTCACATATCTGCCATGACCAATTAACTGCCCATACCCAGTGCAGTGTTTGTGCACGGTGTAATTGTCATTCGCTATAGGCGATCACAAATATGTCCTTGTTGCATACTGATTATTCGGCTCGTTTAAATTCGCTTACTTCTAAGGTGCAGTGAAGTGTTTTCCCAGGTGTAAAGCAGTTGGTGCTTTTTTTTTTACCAAGTCACCGGTTTTTTCCCTAAGTCACAATTTTTTTCCCACGTCATAATTTTAGTTCGAGTCTCCCCCGGTGTGACTGTCATTCCCTGGAGGTACTCGCGCATCCGCCTTGACCTCGGTCCCCAGCGAGTTGGATACGCGACGTCGTGCTGGCGGTTCTCCGAATAGCCAACCCCCTCCAACGACTGCAGATGGTTCAGTCCAAACCGCTGGGGTCAGGTGATATCAATCTGTCAGATCTCACTTCCTTATGTATTCACTTGATCAGCCAGACTGCACAGTCTGGCGCCTTTTCTCAATTTACTTAGCCATGAGCGGAAAACCTAATTTTCCCCAACATTAGCATTAGACATTAGCTTCATACATTAGCATTATACATTAGCCTTTGCATGTTTTTTAAACGTAATTAATTTGGTCACGTTTTGGCCTCTTACTTTTTTACGTGGTCCGTTATATTCGGCGTTATTTCATCACTATCATTCCAGTTCCAATATCTTCAATTTTTATTTTTTTACACTCTCATTTTATGCCACTGTTTACGGTACAACCTCAGACCAGCCGATGCTGATGGCGCTTGGCACACCAGCACCCGCACCGGCGCTTGGCACAGCAGCACCCGCACGTCGCTGGTGTTTAAAGCTCTGTGCAGATCCCAAGTTGGTTCCGTGTCGCCTTCTTGGCCACACGTCAGAATCAAAATCTTTATTTAGACGGGAGGAATCCGATGAGCTATGTAGCTCTCTTCTTTTTTTTTTACAGATGTCCAGTAGCGGTGGGTCAGCAAGTTGTAACAAAATATTGGAGTACAAATTGCATAAGTACATACATTCCTGCCGATTTTTCATGAAAAAATGCAAGCTCGGGCAAGGCAACAACATAACAACAAGAACAGTCTCATACCACACCACGACAACACGCCTCCCTCAATAAAATTGCACATTAAAATGTAACTATCCATACACTGTTGACAAGGATCAGAGTTACAAATCACATTTGCAAATGTGGTTGGATCCAGCACTGACTCATCTTCTGCTTCAAAGATATGTTTTTTTTTAAAAGTAAGATTTTACGATGTCAAGGGAGGAAAAAATGTTGTTGCAAAACGCGTGCTGCCCGGCCGCCTCGTTATGTGAAACCGCAGCTGTCTTGGCGGAAGGTGTTGTGGGAACAGCCACGCACCACAAGGACCGCAGAAGTTCAAGGAGAAGGCCCGGCATCGTCGCCACCTCGGGGCAATGAGGGAAGGGCATTGAACGCTGTTCCTCTAGCAACGTCCACATCCCAAAGGGGGCGGGGGGGAAATCTATAAATAAATCCATCGCGCGGCAATTCTGCTTGCGTTTGCAGCGTCATTGGCACTTAACGATGCGTTGTGTCAGCGTTCGATATAAAATCGATTCTCACGCTTACGTTGCACGCGTAGAATCGTGCGTGTAGGGATACATTGTTTCTTCTTTGCATGTGTTGACTTTAATCGCTCCATCTGCATTCCATCAGCCACTACCGGTGCTGCATTCACCGCTGTCAGTAAAACACATTTTCGTCAATGCAGACGATGGAATTGAACGAATGGAATGAGACCCTGACCACCTCTGAAAACCAGATTTAATGGAATGAGAGGTTGAATGGAATGAGACCTTGAATTGTGAAAGGTTCATTTAATTGTGACGAGTCGCATAATTGCGAGGGGGTTGGGGGGGGGGCTAATCGTTAAGTGTCTATAAAGGACTGTGCCGCAGACCGATGTGAGAGTTGCAGGGTGGGTTGGGGGGCCAGGGGGCTTTTGGCTAGTTGGGGGGATGGCCACCCCTAACGCTTCCTCCGTACGAGTGCGGAATACACGAGCAACAGATGCCTGGACGTTGCGCCACATTACCATCCTTGGAGAGGAAATTCGTGTTGTCCAGATGGCTTGGCCTGGAGCACACCTCGCATCCACAGCGGGTCGGTACCACCAAGGAGACCCGAGTACGGACACTAGAGCTTCGGGTGGCTGACCCTCGGCTGCGGTGGCTGTTACGGCAGCCTAGGCCAAGTCAGCGCCCTCGGCGTCTCCTGCGTTGGACCCGGCGCTGGCATGCTCCGGCTATTTTTGTTTATCAATTGCCAGGCACAGGTGCAAAGGCACAAAATGCCAAGCAGCCATCAACAAGCATTCGTATTTTTGAAGGTATATTCCATGATAGTGTGTGTTTCTTAAGTTTAGTAAAGGTATAAGGAATTGGGCACACATCTAATTCTGCCAAATGCAACCGCCTGAGACCCCAGAAGTGCGTGTTACGGTCGATGTCCTCGCAGGCGTTGCAGATGTATCTTCAAGCAAGCTAACCATTGTCTTCCTGCAGGAGAGACCTACAAACCCAAGTACAGTTACTCCTGTGGAAGACATAATCCATCTCGCAGCGCTTCACTTCCTCAATAAATGACATAAAATTATGCAAATTAAAAGTGTCCACCACAGATAATGATCTGTGTTTAGTGCACGAAAAAAGCCCAATTTGTATAATTTCACGGTTTGCATTCCGTGCGGAGTTGGTGAGTGTGCTCGGCTGTTTACGGCCATTGTGGGACTTGGGCGCTTGCAATAATTGTTTAGCATTTTCTCCGCTTGAGGGACAGATGGCTTCACTCCACAGAGCAGAGGCGGTGATGACGGCGGCGGTGTGTTTGAGATGTGGGCGGCGAGTGGGATCGCTGACGGCGGCAGCAGCGGTGGTGGTGGGGCATGGATTGCAGCTTGTATGTGCTCAGCAGCCTGGCTGGGAACAAGCCAGCGGCGTTAAGCCCACCTCTTTAATATGCGTACGTTGCCTGTTGTGTGAATGTGAGGCCAAGGAGGGAGATTCAATTCGGTGTCCTTAATGAGTTGCCGAGTAAGAGCCCGGGTAAATGCAAATCACGACCGTTGTTTGTGTGCACGTGCGTGCCGGTATGTGTGTGTGTGCATGCATGTCTGAACGCGTGCATGTGTGCAGCTCGGGCGCTCGCTTGACAGCACTTGCCCCCAACAATTTGTTAAAGGTTATATGGGGGGGGGGGGGGATCTTTGTCTTTGTGTGCAGCTTGCATGGAGGCGTACAAGCGAGCAGAGGAGCAGGTGGCATGCAGCACCGGCTGCGACAGCCAGCAGCCCCTGGCTGTCCTCCGCCAAAAACAGGTAGAGACATCTTTGTGCAGCTCTCGTGTGGGTCAGGACGTTTGGTCAGTAGGTCAGAAGGGTACCCTGGAGAGAGAGAGAGGTCAGACCGTGAACGTTGAGGGGACGAGAAAGAGGGGGGGGGGGGGGTGGAGACTGAAGATGACGTGGCGAGACGATTGCCATGGTGGTGGCGCCGTTCTAACACTCGGGCCTCACAGCAGGAAGCGCCTGCGTTCGATTCCTGACTTGGGTACCTTTCTGTTCTGCATGGGTTTCCTCCAGGTTCTCTGGTTCCCTCCCATAGCTAAAAAAAATAATAATCGTAAAATGTAACTGGTATTGGCCAAACATCCCAACGTTTAATTATTACCTGCTACTCAATTGGGATTGCACATTGTTACATCGCTCCCTACAGCGAAAACTGAAGAGGCTTGAGACTCAGTGAGGCTTGTCTGAGTATGAAAACCAAATGATAGTCATATAAAAACCAAAAAAAGGCACTGATGATCGCGATGGATGATCGAAGATTCGTGGAGAGGCATCGGAAAGCAGGACGCTCGCGAGTGGGAGAAACGTTCGCAAGAAGATGATTTGGGTTGGGAAATAAACTCCTGTTTACGGTCAGCTGGGCAGCCTAATGGGTATTGCACTCTCCTCTCTCATGCAGGGTTCACTGATTGATATAACGCCGCAGAGATATTATTAGCAAGGAAGTGTTCCGTCTCATAAATTATGTGGGTGGTATATACATACACACAAACTCTAGCAATTAAATTGCTTGCTCGCAGCCAGATTCTTATCATCAGCGGCGGATGATGCCAAAACATTTGCTGTTGTTTCAGAAAGCCTTTTGAGACATTAAGTCCATGTTTAAATGGAAACATCGTGGAAATGCAAGGAAAAGTAATTGGACGGCGATGACGAGGTGCAAAAAACAAGCGGTGCCAAGAAAGCGAGCGTTGCCGAATGTACAGTTCGTGTTGTTTCACGTTCAAAGAAGGAGCCTGAGCAAGACACTCGGTGGTGTCACCCACCGCTGGTTGGGGAAGTGGCTATCGTGCGTGCGTGCGTACGAGGGGAGCGGTGGCACAGTGGTAGCACGCCGCGCTTTGAACCCGACGAGCCAAGTTCGATTCCCACTCACGGTCAACATCGGTGACGAGTATCTGAACCGGTCCTGAGCCTACCCCTGGGTCGACTCGGCTTTAAATGAGTACCTGGTGCGATGTGGAAACATTTCCGCTAGGAATACAAAGGTGGCCCCCTGCACCTGCCACGCCGGCCTTCGTAGACGCTCGCGAACAACACTTGCCCCAACAGTCTGAAGACTATACGGGCGGCGGGACCTTTGTCGTTGTGTGCACAGCTGATGTCGATGGTGCCACGCATCCACTTCCTCTACCCACTAACGCTGGTGTCCAGTCTCTGCGGGAACCTCATGAGCTCGGCGCAGTCCTTCATCTCCTCCTCTTGGACATTTTACCTGCAGGCCGATGACGGAAAAGTCGTTGTCTTTCAGGTGAGATCGGCACCACCTGAGGTGAGTTTTATTTTTGTTCGCGCAGTCTGTGACGGAAGTACCTGTCGGTGGGGGTCACCGACACGGCCCGCATCATTAAATTACCCGGAGCGTGGCGGTGACCACCTCTGAAAAGCAGACTGAACACAAGTACTTACGTGTAATTTATCTTGGTCGGCGGACACTATCTATGGATTGTAATTATAAAGCGTGATGGTGATTACTTTACCCACCGAAGACCGAGGCATGACTGACCGTGACGAGACAAAATTAATTGGCCTGATTGAAGACGCAGGCTAAGATATTTTAGGGACGTCATCAGAGACAGCGGTGCACTTGGGGAGACCAAGCATGGTAAGTGGCTACGTATGTACATAAAACAAACGATTGAATTCACCGATTGGCTAACCTCATAATTTTGGGGAGGTGCGATGAAATTGCATGCACCTCACACCAATATTGAATAACTTGAGAGTGGACTAATTGGACGCTGAGGTTTTCACAGCCAATGCGGGCGCCTTCAGGAGATGAATATCCGATTGAAGATGCCGGCAGTAGTGCGTGGTGAAAGCTCGAGGAGTAGAAATGCTCAATGTGAAACCCAACCCAGACAATCACGTTTGGGAGAGTAGACTGTAGTCTTTTGACTGCTCTCGTCGACGACTACATGAGAACCACAGACCAGGACATGCCTAGAACCCGCCACAGGTTGTTGTTGTCGTCGATCCGACAGAGACTTCAAATGAAATTGGAAAATGCTGATGAGATTTGTCACCGGGGCTGCGTGACCTGTGCATGGGCCAAGCACTTCCACGGTTCAGAGAAGTCGATG
Organism: Lampetra planeri; assembly: GCF_965212315.1. Taxonomy (NCBI): domain Eukaryota; kingdom Metazoa; phylum Chordata; class Hyperoartia; order Petromyzontiformes; family Petromyzontidae; genus Lampetra; species Lampetra planeri. The sequence goes on along the minus strand of NC_136130.1, from coordinate 11,114,960 downwards.
TCCAACAGAATCTTTGAAACTTGAAGCTGTCTGTTCAGGGGACTGCTTTCAACGGTTTAGATTTTTTGCCCATATTGCCCGTCGTCTTTGTCTCGTTCAACGGTGGATATTCCAGCATTTAATAACGTCTGGAGATTTAGTAAAGGTTTCAGAATTTAATTGGCTTCTCTATTCCCCTCGAGGCTGGTGTGAAAAGGGACATCAAAACCAAATATCAGTTTCAAACGCACAGGATTTATAAAATTAATGAAATATAAATAATTAATGGGGATGTATATTTATTTCTTAAAACTTGATTATAATTAGTTTAGGACACTATACTGTCAGCTATCATTTCTCACTTTGCTCTGTGAAAAACATTACACTTGAAATGGCTCATTACCGTTTTGGATGATGTTTTCCCATGAAAGCTGTATACTTTGTCAGCTGACTGTGACAGGTCTACCAGTGATGGTACGAAATATAGCTCGGGTTAGGGTTAAGGTTAAAGTAATTGTGAGTGCAAGGGTTGTTGTACAGGGCTTGGGTTAATATTGGAGTTGGTGTGTAAGGATAGAATTAAGAAAAGCCATTTGAAGGCTCGGATTAGAGAAAGGCCTGGAGTTACATTGGTTATGGCCAACAAAAATTGGGGTTGCGGCTCGGATTAAGGTTCTAGTTAAGCGTTAGGGATTAAATTAAAGTTCAGCTGGGATGAATAAAGTGTCAAAATGTAACCTTATCTCAACGGAATATAGAAGCGTGGGTGTAACGTGTGTATCTCGAGGGCTGGCCGGCGGTGGGGTGATCGGTAAAAGGGAGGAGTTTGTGTTGTTGGTTAGTTCAGGCATGTTTAGTTTCAGCGGTGGAGCTCTGGCTGTGGTTATTGTTAACGTTATTGAGCTTAAAGCCAGTCGTGAGGTCATGCCGTCCGTGTCGCCTCCTTCAGCGGCTGAAACGAACCGGCAACAACCGCGGAATTCTCGGCTCTGTTGTTTTGCCCTTTGAAATGTCTTGTGTGGGTGGCAGGCATTAATGCACGAGGCAGCGTTTGCAACCAGAGGTGTTGCTGTTCATAGAGCGTTTGCTGCTGCTGCTGCAGCATGCTTCCAGAGTAGCTGGCTTCCCTTGAACTGCAGAAAAAAAAATGACCTCGTCGCACTGCATTTAATATCGAGTCCTTCGTTAATTATTAAAATGCAATTATTGAGAACGGCAATAAATGTCCAGCTATCCATAACTGCGCTGCTTTTTTGGCTGGCAGGTGTGTTTATTAATAGACTAACCTGGACGCGTATTATGTACATTACTCAGCATATGCATACTTAAAACGGATTACAATTACAATAAATTAGAGTTATACAGATGGGAGACTCAACGCAGGCATTGCGTGTGCAGTCCCTTATTTTATTGTTGTGTTTGCCCCATTTGTATGTGAACATTATCTGTGTTAATCATCATGTTTTGTAGCTCAATATATTCCACCCTGCATTTTTGTTTGTCTCTCTGTTTTGTACGTCTCGGTGTGTCTGTGTTTTGAGCTCGTTTCTGCACCATCACCTGTACCCCCACCGACACTCACACACGTCACCTACCTCATTACCCATTCACTATTCTGCACCATCACCCCCGCCATCAAAGACAAATATCCCCCATACAGCCGTCACAGACTTTTGGGGCAAGTGCTGTAGCGAGCACCTATGAAGGCCGGCACGGCATAAGAAGGGGTGGGTGGCCACTACCACACCCGGCCACCTTTATCTCCCCAGCTGATGCTTATACACTACCCTAGGTACCAGTGCTCCCCGGCAACCTAGGGAGAGCACTGGTGTTGGCCATGAGCGGGAATAAAATGTCAGTCGTCAGGTTCGTAGCGCAGTGCACTAACCACTACAGTACCGCTCCCCACCCCAACACCACCACTCTATCACCATCATCAACTACATTGAACACGTATCTTGCAGGTCTCCGCAATTGGCTGGACTGCCACGTGATCAATTAAGAATACTTAGGAATGCATCAACGAGTCATCTACACACACACACGATGTGCTGATGTTTGTGTCTCCATGCCTCCTATTGTGTTGTGTTTGCGTCCTTATCACTGTCCGGTCTTTACGCGCGTTAAACCGCTGTGGCCATGTGTGTGTCAGTCCCAACCGGAGCTGGAGCTGGAGATCCCGAACCTGCACTTGGCTTTTGGAGGGCTGATGGCCGCTTCCCAGCAGAGGGAAAAGCTCGACCAGGATTTCCTGCCCCGTGAGTAGCGACCTACCCACTCAATATTTGATTCATTGCGTCTACGTTTTCAACAAATCCAAGCGGAGAAAAACAACCGGGGTACCGAAGGTTGCCGCGTCCTGGTAAGAATTGATCTAAGCAAAAACCAAGCGGAGAAGCGGAGGAAAGAGAGCAAAGAACAAAGAAAGAAAAGCGAGTAACGGGTGGCAGCCTGGTGGCACGGTGGTAACACTCGTGCCTCAAGGCACAAAGGACCTGGGTTTGAATACCAACTCGGGTGCCTTTCTGTGTGGTGTTTGTAAATTCTCCCCCTCTTCCGCATCGGTTTTCTCGGGGGTTCTCCGGTTTTCTCCCATAGCTAAGAATAAAAATCCCACACAATGCACCTGGCATCGGCCAAACATTCCCATGCTGAGAAACTTCCTCTTAAAAATTACTCACTTTGGATCACACACAGCAGCAGTTCCAGCAACATCGCTGCGTATTGTGAATTAAATTTGGCAGGATCCTCCTGAAAAGGTCTTGAGACTCAGTGAGGCTCTCCTGGGTAAACGAACGTGATCACGTTAACAAAGCACACATTGGGGGTGAGATGATGAATCCAGCATTGGCGGGGAAAGAAAGGGGAGAGTACACCTTGGGTTGGCGTGAGCTCTGCGCAAAAAGCGCCAAAGCTCCTTCCCAATCGTTAGGTTGCCACGGACGATGATGTGTAAAGTGCCATTGCAGCTTGAACTTTATCTCAGAATACCAGGTTTTCATACCACAGCATGGGCACACATTTGGCAGGCTGCGTTGACATTCAAGACAATAACAAGATATACATTCTCCTCTTGCTAAAATGGTTCCCTGGGAAAAGTGGCCCTAAATTTCAAAGCAAATTTTTGCAAATGCATTAGCAGCATGAATTCACAATGAGTTTAAATATTGCACACATCAATCTGCATGTTAAACCTGCAAACAAATGTTTTGAAAAACGACTTTCCTGGAAACGTTCTATAGTTACACTTCAGTTGGGTACAATACAGTTGACATGATCGGCCTTCCAGTGTGGAAGAGTAGGCCAATATCCTATAGAGAAGCTCCCTTGAGCTCCCTCTAGTGGAGGGCCCTTCCGCCAGCAGCGGCGTGAGCGTGACATTGCAGGGCTGCACCTTTGCCTCTTCACTCGTTCCTGCGTTTCCCTCGTTTCCATTTTCGTACCTATCCTGAGTATTGTTCACATTTCCTAACCAAAATTAAATGTTTCTTTGTGTTATTTAGATATTTTCGTTATTATCTCTCATAAAACCATGGCTCACCTATACCAACTTTGTGGAAAATTGCCACACGTGGTGTATTTTAGCACTTTTGTAGAATGTATGAATGTGGCCTCGTGTCACAGAGCTTCAAATAACATTCAGGACAGATTTTAGGGGAGCCCTGGAGAGCTGAGAGAACAGTGATAGGAAACCAGACGAACTGTCTCTACATACGACTGATAAATAGGACAAAAAAACCTGTAGAGCAAAGGAAGGAAAGATAAACACGGAGCATAGAGTGATGGAAAGCATTCAACATTTAGGCTGCAGAAATCCGATGAGCTATGAAGCTCTTTTTCAAAGATGTCAATTAGACCGAGCAGTGGCACACCGTTTTCAGAGAAGGAAGGTTTCGTGAGGCTGCTTTGACAGCTCTGCTGCCAGCTTTGTACCAATGACATTGGGATCGGCATTGACGCAACTGAGGCTCATCGCGATTACCGATGAACGCCGGGATATCTAAGCCTCAGCGCAGGGTCGTGTACGCACTCAACCGTGCATTGGGTTCATCGGTTATTATGAATGGTTGCGCTCGTGATGCAGGCATTGAAGATGTGAGTGTAAGAATCAATTTATGTAGCATTTTTGTAAATCTTACACAAACGACGCGCTAATGTGACGTTTGGGCTAATGGAGTGAAATAACACTAAAAATGAGACCAACATAAAAAACAAGGTGGTAATAACTAGACAAAAGAACATCTTGGATTTTTTTTAGTGATATCACCACTCGGAATTGTGCGAATTCTTAGAATTTGTGGGGAGGTTTTGGAGTTAGGTGAATCATTAACTGTCTGGTAGGTAGCTTGTGTGCCAGCCATCGCACTTGGTTAACCCATGACACCCTCGGTGGGTTCTGTGAGCCCCCATGAGCTTTTGGCATTCCACGTGGCCTAAAGTACAACTGAGTTTGCGCAATTTCCTGGGTGACGTAGCTGCTGTTGTTGCTGCCTTTATTGATCATGGGAGTATTGATAATGATGATGATGCCAAGAAAGCATTGCAAACTGGCTCTGGCTTTATTGATATTTTCTTGGTTAATATCAGTAGGGAGAATGCTGTATTGATCCATAATGTTTTTGGGGTATTGCCACTGAGTATTTTGTATGCCAAAATTCATTTTACATTGAGCCCTTCACCACCTGACAAGATTGTCATGTTTACACAGATATTATTTATACGTGGCCGATGTGTTGACCAAATTCTGACTGATCAAGCTCCAGCTCACATTCTCAGGGCTGAATTTAACTAGAACTTACGGCAGCGATTTTCGCTCAAATTGCTTTGGTTTTTTTCGGATAGTGGCACTCCGAAATCGGGTGGTGGAGGGGTAACGATAAGAATGTCGGCCTATCCTTTAAACAAATATGGATCATTGTATTGGTTACAAAACCTCCATTTCATAGCCAATAATTGCTATATCACAAACCCTGAAAATTAACCATTTGTATTTACATTCCTTATACCAGTCCATTGTTGAATGAGGGCCTCCCAACACCATTTAATTCATGGGGGGGTTATTTGACCATACCTCGCCAGCATAGCCAGTGCAAGTTGCTTAAAGTGGGGAGCGTGGAAGTGGGAGCATAGTGCAATACAACGATGGATGTTGCTGCACTTTCCTCTGTGGTCCACCCACGGAGCCCCACAGCCCTATGGCCGTCTGCTTGTGCGTGGGGTCGATCATCCAAGCACCTTGTCAAGCTCAACCCTACTTGGATGAGAACTGAGTGCATTCCAGGCAATTTTATCAGAGGCCATTCACGGACACGCATGCATTATTTCTAACGTGAATGATGTTTATACAGTTTGTCGCGTTTCAGCTGATGCAACCAAACGGGTGGTGGGGGGCACGCCCAAACTGAACACAAATGTGGTTGTGGTGGTGGTGGTAGGAAAAATTGTTGTCGGTGGAGGTGGCAGCCGGGCGGCTTCTGTGTAGGGACAGCGGGGGTGGGGTGGTGGTGGGGTGGTTGTGTTAATGCGCTCAGGCATGTGGGGAGGCGTATTTCAGTGGAGAAGCCCCTTGAGTGATGCCCGCTGCAGCCATTTGGAAATATTGGCTTTTCCAGATGATTGACGTTGAGGTAGTGTTCGCTGCGGCCACGTGGCCCATAGCTCGTCATCTCATCGCGCCGGGCACTGCGAGCAGATCCTCCCCAGGGCCGCTGTCGACGCACGCCGCCAGAAAAAGAGGTCATGTGCGTTTTTTTATTTCTTTGCTTTTTTAATGCCACCATTTTTTTTCAAAGCCCCCTGACAACTTCCAAGAGTAGCGTTTCATATTTTTTTTTTTACACTGCATTACAACAAAAATTACCGATTTGGTTTTTATGAATTTCTAGAAAATATATTTGTCTGGGGATTTTTTTTCTTCTTCCCTTTTTTATTTGAACCAATCAATCTGTCTACTGGTTTTGTAATTGTAACACTTCTTGTCTGGGCCAGGGTTTAATTTCAGCTGGGTCTGTCTATGCCGGGGGCCAATCGGAGGTTATGGGGGAAGGATGGTGAGGGAAGCTATATTCAGAAGAAAGAGATGTAATCACAAGCGATGTGAGAAATAACGATAGGAAAAGGATATGATTCAAAGTGATATACGAATTATAAGCAAAAGAGAATTATCAGAGAAAGGAGATAGATGTATTCAAATTAGAGACGTAAAAGAAAGACTAGAGATGTTGTATGAGAGTGAGAAAGTAGAAAGATGTAATCAGAAGTGATCGGAGAGATGTAGAGCCGCATGGTGAATCACGTGTACAGCAGTACTGCTGTCATCACTGCTCAGGCCAGCACCTCTCCACCGTCTCGCATCACTGCAGAGCTCACATACTGCTAAAGAAGGCCAACTTATTTTTTTACAGAACGATGAAAAATAATTAAATTCGTTAATTTAATATCAAAGCTTTGGGTGCCGTGAGCCAGATTAAGTGAGTTGGCGGGCCGTATTTTTTCCGCGGGCTATAGTTCAGACGGTTCTGACCTGACCTGCGACAGACACCGTGGAGAAATCACTTCCAATTTTTCGGTGACTGACAGCTGCTATGTGAACGCGTGAGCGAGTGGGGAATTTGTGTGTTTGTGTGTGTCTGTCTTAAGCCTTCTGGGTTCAACCACAGGGCCACGCAACTGTGCGTGCCGGGGCGTACGTCCACTAAGACGAGTGTGCTTGCGTGGGATTTCACTCGGCAGCAATCATCGTCCCCCACCGGCAGACTGGCAGTTTGCAGGCCAGGCACTCGGTCGCCTTGTGCCCACAGGGACAACTGCCACTGGGGGAGTCCTCTAAATCTTTTGTGTTTAGTTTGCGGTCCTTCCCCCGCACCTCCGATTAGCGTGGTTGGCTACGTACGGTGCGAAAGAAGTTCAACATACATGCATAAGGCGTCATGTAAAGGGCTCTGAAACACCCCTGGCAAAAACATGGTGAGAGAGTGCATGTGCACACACTGATGTTGAATTGTTAAATGATGTTAATATTTACCATGCATGTATTAATCACGTACACATTTCTGTACGAAGCTATGTACCCGAGTAGCCAGGCACACAGGAACATCTAAATATGTACGTACGTGTGAATGCATGTGTGCGAGCGCACGTGAAGCAGCGTTTAGCTCAATGTGCAACGAACCCGGCGACCTGAGTTCCATTTCCAGCTGGGGCTCGCATCAGTGGCGAGTGATATCTGAACCACCCCTGGGCCTCCCCTATTTCGACTCTGCCCTAAACGAGTACAGCACATGGTGCGGTTCGTAAACTTCAAATACTGGAGAGACAAAGGCGGCCGGACGTGGTTCTGTCCCAGTATCCTACTCCGTGCACCCTCGCCGAGATTCATAGCAGAGGTCGCAATCGGGTACCCGATACCCGTACCCTACCCGATACCCAGATACCCGTACCCGTTTGTGACCCTGGTGCGGCCGGGTACGGGTAGGCCGTGAGTCACTGGTGAGTAACCGTTTGTCACTCATTTCCCAACGTCTTGTCTCTTCTCACAATTCAAGTTCCTAGAATCAACCCACCCGCGCCTGCAACATGGCTTCATCCCAGAGGTCGCGATCGGGTACCCGATACCCGTACCCTACCCGATACCCGGCTACCCGTACACGTTTGCGACCCTGGTCCGGCCGGATACGGGTACGGGTAAGGAATCAAAACCCGTTTCCGACCTCTGCTTCATAGGCGCTCGCTGACGGTGCTCGTCCCAGCGGGCTGTGCAGGATGGGTGGGGGGGTGGGGTGATGGGGGGGGTGGGGGGGATCTGCGTCGCTGTACGTGTAAGGTGGTGATGCGCGTGGCTGACGGCGTGGCGCGGCGCGGTGTTGCCAGGCCTGCAGCGGGTCGCTTCCTCCGAGGAGGACGTGCGTCAGTTTGCCGCCGAGCACGAGGCGAAGCGCGAGGAGAGGAGCAACTCGGGCGAGTCGAGCTTCCAGCTGCTGTACGAGGAGCACGCCAAGCACGACTTCCTCTCGTGCATGTCCAGGTGTGGCCACAGGCACAGCGCAGAACCCCGCCACGCACGCGCACACGGCCCTGTTGACGAGACGCGCGTCGGCAAATCGGTGACCGGGCTTGGGCCTGTCCCTACCGTGCGTGTTACGGGCGTCTTTTTTACAATGCTTCACTGTGCTGACCAGTAGTCTGTATTTCAGAATCAGAAGTTTCCTACTGGAGGAATCCGGCGAGCTATAAAGCCAGTAGGGGGTGAATGTGGGAAGCATGTACAATGGAGCATAGTACAGCACAACAATGGGTTTTGCTGCACTGCCATTTGTTAATGACGTTGTATGCATGGTGATTGCCCATCCAGGCACTATCCAGGCTTAGAATCCTGGTTCGCTTCAGAGATCTGATTTAGATTGAGCGCAGTGCGGGTGATCTTGTCTTCGGCCAGAGAAACATCCAGACGTGGATGCAGAAACATGGACAGATGTTAATGCGTATTTTGTATTCTTCATGTGATTCAGTGTTTGTTTTTTGTGTTGTTTGTGTCCTGATCACTTTACTTCACCGCCGTACTTCATTGAATTTGTTTTGCAATTTGTAGGTTTGGTGGCTCGACTCTTGTGTCCTGGCCTCTAGAGTTCTCACCTGGTCACACAAAGTAAAATTGAACTTCAACAGGCACACACGCAGGCTAATACACACAGGCACACACAGGCTCATAATATACACAGGTAGGCATGTGCTCAGGGGGGGGGGGGGGGGCGGGGGGTGCGTAGGCTTGTAAGTGCACGTACGTACGCACAGTGCCGTGCACGTACAAGTTCAATTTTAGTAGGAAACCACTGGAGGCTATGCAATTTTAAATCTAGATTGAAAACTCATTTTTCTTCGCGACTGCTTTTTGTGTTTCTCCCGTACTTCCGATTAGCACGGTTGGATACATACGGTGCAAAAGAGGTTCAACATACATATACATACATGGGAATGGACTGGCATGTGTACAGGTGTGCGTGCAGGTATATGTGTATGTAGCTATGGTCATCAGGAAGTGGGCACACGTGTAATCATGGTACGTCAGCATAAAGATACACGTGCTGCTTGGAATGCAGGGGTGTATAAAATCGCAGAGTATCCTTACGGGGCACATGCTAAGGCAGGCATGCGCTAGAATGTTCACAGTCGGATGTATGCGTACGTACGCTCGCACGGGGGCCAGCACCCAGCCCAGAAAAAAGACAGATCCCCCATGTGCCTGAACAAACTGTTAAAGCAACTGCTGTTAGGGAGCACCTATAAAGGCTGGTAGCAGCACACAAGGGGGTAACACCACACCCGGCCGCCTTTGTCTCCCTAGTGAGGATGTTTACACACTGCACTAGGTACTTATTTGAGGCTGAGTCTACCTAGGGGAGGCCCACGACTGTTTCAGACAATCGTTACTGGTATTGGCCGTGAGCGGGAATCGAACTCGGTTGCGCCGGGTTCAGAGCGCAGCGAGCGAACCGCTACGCCACTTCGCCCAGCCCACGCACGTACACACACACGTACACACACACGTACACACACGTACACACGTACACACGCGCACACACAGAAACTGAATGCTACACAACAACTAGGGCCATGTTGCTAATGTAACCTCAAAGGAGAGCGATATCACAGGGCGTCGTTAGGAGAAGCTTTGCCTCCAAAGCCCCCTTTGATTGTGAACACACAATTGAAATTCTGCTATAGGATTGCCCAATTTGACCCAAAGGAATTTTCCCGCAGCCTGATAATGGGTCCCCAGTGTCTGCTCCTTGAAAGCAGGGAAGTGAGGAACAATGCGGCCTTCCCTGGGCCACTGGCAGTGCGGCAAATTAGTAGACATTATGCAGCTTAGCCCACCGCTAAGTGCTGCGGCATTGTTGATGCTCGCATCTCTTGGGCACAGCAAGAGGGAGAAAGTGAAAAAGCGATCGTTGTGTGCTCGCTGCTGCCGTGACCTTCCCTTGACCTCCGAATCGGCGCTGAACTTCACCTACCAATTCGTCAGCTGCCCATCATTGTATAAAAGCAAAATGTATTATGTTATATTTGCATGTCTTGTAGTTTTAAGTATGAAACACCATTCGAATGTAATTGCTGTTAAAGTATTTGTTTCGAATATGACTGTGGTGGTAGTATTGTGAGGTCTGGTCTAAATGACTTCCCTCACATTGTGAAGTGCATAGATATAAGTGTTTGTTTTTGTAGCATGTGCGGTGTTTATGCATGATTGCAAGTGCTGTATGTACTTTAGCCTGCATTTATTTAGCATAAGTTTAAGTTTGCTTCATTTATGTGTATTTATTTACAGAATTTGCATATAAAATGCTTGTTGTGTTTTGCACATGAATGCGCATGGCGTGTGTCCTTATATCTCCGTGTATGCCTTAGTGGCCGTGCATGTGTGTGCGTGTGTGTCTATATGTGTCTGTACATGTGCGGGGAGCGGTCGTGTAGCGGTTGACGCGCTGCGCTACGAACCCGGTGAACCGAGTTTTATTCCCGCTCACGGCCAACACCAGTGACGATTATTTGAACCGCTCGTGGGCCTCCCCTAGGTCGACTCAGCCTCAAATGACCACCGGGGAGACAAAGGCGGCCGGGCGTGGTGCTGGCCACCCACCCCCTCGTGTGCCGTGTGCCGGCTTTCACAGGCTATAAGGTGGGACGGTGATCTTTGTCTATGCCATACATGCCTATACGTGTGACGCGCGCTCCGCAGACGCTCCGGGCTGCCCCGCTGGATCCTGGCCTTCACCCTCATCCTCTCCATCGTCGTGCTGCTCTGGCTGTGCTGCGCGACGACCGCCACTGCGCCCGACCAGTATATCCGCCTTCCCCAGGTGCCACGCTCCCTCCACAGCAGCGGCAGGGCCGCACCTGCGCGCCCCGCCCTGTCTCGCGCTCACCGCTCCGTGTGTCGCTCGGACCCCGCTGCGGTGCCGGATGATGCTCGCTCGTGCCGAGTGGGGGTGGTGGTGGTGGAGAGGGTTTTGGACCCGCGTAATGACGTTTCGCTCCACGTGCCGGACGTTTTTCGGTTCCCGCCGGCTTGCCTTGCTCGTATGAATGTAAACGGTAGGGCATATATTACATTAAATTAGTCTTTGGGTCTCTGTCTAATTTGATGGGTTCTATTTAATTCTGACGGTCTCCATGCCAGTCTATGCTCCTTTTGTCATTTATATAAATCCTCTGTGACTCTACGAGTCCTACGTGTGTCGATGGGTCTCTGTGTAGGTCGCATATATTAGTTCTGCTTTGTAATGAGAATAATAAGTGTTTTTAAGTTGTGTCATTCATGCAGGCTGATTCTGGGTATGCTGCAAAATCCACAAACATGGAGGTGCATTTAATATGTTAAGTTGTTTTAAACCGATGAGAGGGTGTTTTTCCATGTACACGTTTCATTTGGACTGAACAAGATCAACATCGAACGGCCATATCATAACTCTCATTAGCTTGATCTGTATTTGCAAAATCTGCTTCGAAACCTAACTTCTGCTAAAGCCGTGGGCACATTGTGCCATTACGTAACGTGCATTGTGAACAGCGAGCGTTGCTTTTCTCCCTTTAGTACATTCTGCAGTTTTTGTTCGGTTACGTCTCCGAATTTAAAATATGCCCTGAAAGTGCGTTTCTAACCCAAAAGGAATGAGCAAGCAACCCAGCAGTCGTTCAGGCTGACAGGAGCAGACAGATATTCACCGTTATTGTCATGCACAGGCCTTGGGAAAGAAGGTTAGTCAATGATAATTTCATATCACTGCTCGCAGCCAAAGACGCATTACAAAAGAGAAAAATGTTAAATACAAAGCCTGCTAAGTCGTGCTGTACGAGAGGCAACATAGAACCGGGCTACCTTCATCTCTGGGGTAGCAATTTGGTGGCACAGTGGCAACACTCGCGCCTCACAGCAAAAAGGATCCTGAGTTTCATTCCAGACCCGGGCGCTCCTCTGTGTGGAGATTCTCTGTTCTCCCCTTGTTCTGCAGGGGTTTCCTCCAGGTTCTCCAGTTTCCTCCCATAACTTAAAACAACCTGCAAATTACTCAAGTTTAATCACACATAGCAGCATCCCCCTGTCCTCCACTGACAACTTGGCAGGACCCTCCTGAAAAAAAGAGCTTTAATACTTGGTGAACCTTTCGTGGGTGAACAAGCATAATTTTTTTGTTAAATAAATCTCCCCGTGCACACCACACACACCAAGGACATATTTCTGGCTGAGCCCACATAAGGGGGGCCCAGGCCGTGCTACGATTTCCGTTTCTGTCAAGTTTTCCATAGACGTGCAGAGATTGAGAAGCCTGGACCCAAGCAGATATTTTCGTTTAATTGCCTCTCATTTACATTCCGTTTGTGCGATCCAGTCGGGTGTCTTGCTATGAAATGAATGGACTTCCAGTTGGAACTATAGCCGTGAGCTATGCATACCACCCATTGTTAGAGATGGACCCACAACGTGATAGCAGAGAACGACTTCTAAAGTAACTTCAATAGATATCTTTGCCCACAAGAAGGGCGCATCTATCATATGCCGTGCAAGGGACATTTATTGCACGAGAAACGCTCTTAAGAAGCTGCTCTTTGGGGATGGCTGTGGAGAGCACTGCTGCTCATTTCTCCTCTGTGACGTTTCACCTCGCACGGTGGAGGCATGCTCGTGCACCGAGCCGTGAAAGCCGACATCAATACGTTCATGGAATGTCGGTCGAACGAAACAAAATAAATATCTTAATTCTCAGAGCTGGAATAAGTCAAAGTTAGTGACAAGATTCATTTCATGAGGTGGCTTTTGTGCGCTATCATTCCTGACCAGATTGGTACTCTCAACTTGCTACACTAGAAAGCCCACTCTAAATGTTTTGTAGATTAAAAAATACTTTTCATTGTTTTACGCAGAGAGAGATGTGGGGAAAAAGGCATTATGTATTGTATCATGTAAGTTTTGTTTAAATGTTTTGACATATACTCGCCACTGCCCAAAGCATTAGCCTTTTATGCTATAATAATAAATTAGATTTATATAGCATCTTAACACTTAGAGCATCTCTAGATGCTGCTCGTAAATAATTATTTCCATAAAATAATATCGAGAAAACATTAAATGACAGAGACTGGTAAAGCATACCACCACGGTGACTGCACACACATAACAGCGCCATGTAAAATTAAAATATGGTTAAAATCGGGTAAAACATTAAGCCTTAAACAAACGATCCAAACAGACTTGTAAAATATCACCCTGTGATGCAATGTTAATGGCGAGGTGCGGTTAATTTAGATGTTCTGTGCTTTTACACAACCATCACGTGCGTTCCCTCCACTCTCGTTCATCCGGTGAACGAAGGTGGATTGTGGGGAGATGGCGAACTGCCCCATGGGTTATTTGCATCTGGACAAAAAACTTGCTGAGGTATGCAGATGATGCCCCATTGACCCGAACCTGATTCATTGGACCCATCCAGAGGGGGGGGGAGGCGGGAGGGAGATGTATGCGTCGCGATGCGTAGAGAAGGAGCCGTCCATCCCCTGCCTCCGCGATTGGCACTCTCTCGTGCCAAGGAAATGGGGTCGACCCATGAAGGTGTAAATGATTAATGCATTAGCCTAATGGGCGTGAAGCGAGCGGTCAACGTAGACATGAGATCATTGTATAATACCATTCAGCCATTGTTTAATACACCAATGTACCACTCAATCAATATTCGCTTGCCGCATTAGTCTTATAAATGTATATTTTACGGCACTGTTAATGACTAATGTAGAGCGTTATTTGTGTTTGGTACAAAAAAGCTGGAATATTTGGCAATCGTCTGTGCCACTGTGCTTGCTGCAGCTTGCTCTAGAGCAGGGGTCGGCAACCTACTGCTCCGGAGCCGCATGCGGCTCTTTACGGGCTGCTTCTTGACAATATGTACGTATGTACAGTATGTACTCAGATGCATTGCGGCTCTTGAAATACTGAATTTTGTACCGAATTGGAAAGAAATGGCTCTTCTTGTTATTTTGGTTGCCGACCCCTGCTCTAGAGGCTTGGCCATTTTATACATTTCTTTAACGGGGCGCAGCAGACCTTACAATCTGTACCTTACTGTTCTCATATTTAACAACCTATAAAACAGACTTAAACTTATTTTTACGTGGAGAGGCACAGATATTATTATTGTGTTACCCATAATGCCTCGCAATAACAGATGCGTTTTTTTGTGGTTGCACAGTTGTTGCACTCGGCACAGTACTGGCACGTGCTGTATTTCGACCGCTTAATAATTCAATCATCGTTAGGGCAATTACTGTTGTGGCTGGAGGGCTGCCACCTTCTGCACAGTGGCATCGTTATGCACAGCTCCTCCCTCCGCAGACACCAGTCTTGACATCGCGTTCCTGCACCTTGCCATGTAGAGCTTGGCGAGTCTCAAGATTGCGAGCCCCCGGAAGGCAGATACCATGCTTAGAATTGTATACAATTTTTCAAATGAAACGTGAGATCAGTGGTATCATTGGGGGGGTGGGGGGGGGATTGCATGGAGCCTGTCGTGGCATTCAGGCAAGGTGTGAGGGCCGTGGGGCCTTGACAACAGTCTTGTGTCCTTGAGACCGATCCTTGGCCTCAACGTTGGCTTCAGGACTCTCAGGTCTCATCCTGGACCTTGCCAGGTGTGGCCTCAGTCAATGACTTGCCTTAGAGGCAGCCAGCCCTTGGCACACTGGCCTCGCTCCTGTTCTCAATCTCGCAATTGCGGCTCTTACCTTAGGAGCCAACAAATATGACTTGGTTGAGATTTTTGTTCTTGTATCTGTGTAGCTAAATCCTGTCTGGGAAAGTGGATGCAGGGTGACCTGAATGTCTCAAGCCGTGGCAGGTCTTATCCAAGTTCGCACGTTTTGAAAGCGTGGAAATCGCTTGACCATGGCTGAGAAATCAGAGCCCTGTGTGGCGTGACAAGCCGTGCAGCGTCCGCATAGCTTTAGACGGCTGATCATGCCGTCGCTCTTCTGAATCTGAGCGAGACCTTCAATGACAACCCAGAACTCTGCATAAGCACACCGTCCAGTGTTTGTCACGATGCATTCCATCAAATTGCTTCGTTTCAGTGGGACTGCATGCACATCCGCAACGGCAGAGATAATTCGCCACTCGTTAATTGCAGCATCTCCGCAGCACTTGGGCCAGGCCTGATGCATTTTGAGGAGGCCCACGCGTGAATGGTGAAATCTCGCTAGCAGATGGTCACGGGACAGAGCGAGGTGTTCTGGTTAACATTACGGGACAGTTGGCACATGCGCCACCTGTGCTTCCTGCTGTGCCACCTTGCTGGGTTTTTGGCTTGTCCAACGCTCCTCCCCTTGTTACCGACAGGGATGCTGCCGCGTAGCGTTTATGACGGTGACGAAGCTCCGCTGGCAAGGCCAGTGCTGATGTCGCTGGCACAGGATAGCGGCAACGCTGTCAAAGCCAGCACCGTTGTTATAGCTACATTGCTTCTTCCTTCTATGGATATTCATTCTCATTGTTAGATGTAATTGGTTCAAAGCCTAACTAGCATCTTACAATTCTTCTTACCTCTAAGTCTGTTTTTCTAAAGAGAATATTACTTTTCTGGATTCCTACATCTTAACCCCCGCCCCCCCCCTCACATTATTCCCCTTATGGCTGATGTTGACACCAACACGAGGGTGCAGAGTGTATGTAGGCGTCACTGTAAACTCGGCACAGGAGAGAATGCACTCGACCAGGATGACCGCCATGGAGATGGAGCGATGAGAGCGATTCATGTGCATGACCGAGATTGATTGTGGCTTCCCACAGCCTGCGAGGGACGATGACGCTAATGTGGGGAGGCGTTCGCCCACCAGCGGATAGATAATTATAATTGATGACGCTGACATAGCTGAACATAGCTGAAAATTGTAAAAAAAAAAAGCTCAAATCACTAGGAAACCAACTTCCGAAGCTCTGGCTGCCATATGCTGTTAGCTGGCAGGTGGGCAACACTAAAACGCACGCTGTTCTGGAGAAGCTTACGCACAATACAACCGCGGACAAAACATCGCGTGGGTTCTCAGGCATCTCAGTCATCTGTTCGTGGGATTGAGGAGCGACAGGCTTTTTTTCTTTTTTTTTCTCTGCAAAAGAGGTGACAAGAGGGAGTTATTCGCCGCATCAATTGAAGTCCCGGCTGACTATCGACAAGGCTGTCCCGGGAAAATTGACGACGCACTTTGTTTATCTGCTTTCTGCTGAGCGTGGCATCGTTAGTGGCGTGATGAATGTGTGTCGGTTTTGAGGCAGTGTCTGCGTTGTTATATATTTATTTATTTCCACCGCAAACTGAAAAAGCGTGTGCACCTTTTCTGCTGCTTGAATGGCAGCATCGTTATTGTGTCACGGGTTAATCAAACTAAATTACTGAAGATAGCCCGATAAAGGATCCAACGATGTATGGCAAAACGTCATCATTAGAGCTCACACCGTTGTCAAGCCCATCGATAAACCGCTTGCATCCTGAAACCCGACTCGGCAAATTTACGCGACAAAAGTTAAATGCAACATTTCATGTGGATCCTTGAAAAAAAAAAATTTCGTTAAAAATTGGTCGCAGCTCTCAGGTCTGCCGATGGACATCTTTCCAAACACAAGTTCTAAAAACTTTAGCAGCCAGCCAGCCAGCGCGTTTGTGTCCCCCCCAAAGAATGTACTGCCTGCTCAATCTCATGCCTTCTGATGTGTTTGCATAGCAACCTCAGCTGGGCCTCTCCCCATTAGCAGCTGCTGTGCTCTGTCGCTCGGGCTACAGAGAGCTGCAAATAGAGCTGCAAATAAAGCACAGATGGGTCCTTGAATTTCCATGTTACAGATGGCTGCCACAACACCAAGCAGATTCACCTTGGGAGCAGAGTTCTCGCTTGTGCCAAAAGAGAGCGGGCGAGTCCCCGGGAAGACGCGAAGCCCTGCGTGCGATCGTGTCGACGCTCTTGCAATAAGAAGGAGCGTTTGCCAGGAAGCTACCGATTGCCCTTGGCTTCCATGCGGCGCTGATGGAGATGGAGCTGCTAACACCGGCCCAGGTTTCGCTTGAGACGTGTGCGGTGGGCCGTTATGGTGATGTAGTGTTGTACAGACGGACTCTTCGACGTCTTTTGTAGCACACACTTTTATTCGTCTTATGAACACAGTCCCTATGCACTGAGGGGTATACGGTCCCCTCACCCTATACACTCAGAACGTACAAGCCTCTGCACCCTACAGGCTACTTAATACCCTGCTCTTTCAATGTCCTCTGACTGGACCTAGGGAGATATCTCCCCGACCACTGGTTACTCTGAACCCTAGCCCTTATAAGGGCTGGAGGGCTTGGTCCAGGGTCCTAGGCTTCTTCCGCCGTCTTGGGTCTTCGTGTAGTCGAACTCCCCGAGAGCTCTGAGCGCTCTGGCTTTATACTTGTTCGTGGCCGGGTTGTCCAATCCCCGGCCACCTTGTGGAACCCTGTGATTGGTCGTTCCCAATCTGCTTTTCGATCCCAATTCACCCTATCTGACCCTGACCGTTTGGTCGCGCGGGAAAACCTTGTTTACGGTCAGCTCTCACAGCTTGTGAGACCCTGACCGTTAGTTTGAGCGGGAAAACCTTGTTAACGATTTGCTCTCCCAGTTTGTGAACATCGAGTAGTTAACTCTACTACAGTGACATGACGTGCTCCCCGTGCAGGGAGCCACTTCACGTATGGATGAGTGTCTCACCCGCAGGTGACGTGAGCTTCATTGGTGGCCATTTGCCACAAACATCCTTGGGTGGGGGGGGGGGTTGCCAGGAACCCACCCGGAGGTGGAGCTGGAGACCGATGCCAGCTGTGGGGGTGGGAGCCACGCCACTGGGAGGACTCCGTGTGCAGAGTAGCTGCGGAGAGCGAGAGACCGTGCTCGGCATGAGTTGAAGGGACGAGATGTGACAACCGCGGCGATGATCATCATCAGCCATGATCAGTCCACTGCTAGATTAAGGCCTCCCCAATAGCCCGCATATCCCACGGTTATAGAATACAATAATCTGTCTAACACTGCGCACGAGCTGATGTCATCACTCCCTCTCCTCGGTGGACGTCCTCTCGGATGGATTCCGTTCCTTGGCTGCCACTCTCAATATTTTTGACAGTGTGCCATCATGCCCATGTTTTGTATTTACATTGTGTTTGATTTAGCACTAAATTCTGTATCTTCTCTTGTATTCCCCACATCTATCATAAAAAGGGCTTGCTGTCTTGATGGGCTTTCACCTTGCTTCAATGATTTCACCTAGGTTATTCATTGATTGATTTAAAGTGTTTGTGTGTGTTGGCAGGAAGCGGAGGCAGTATAGTACAATAATGATTTTTTTTTCTGAACCTGGCGTGAACCTCTCCTAGGTTCACTTGGCCTAAAAATACCTCCACTGTCAGCATTGGGGAGATTAAGGCAGCCACGTGAGATGTGGGTCCCACCACTATATTTTGTGCTGTGCCAGCTTTAATAAGTGCTTGCTGACAGCACGTACACCAACAGCCTCTGCAGAAAATGAGGAATGATCGTTATCTTTGTATATCTCTAAATGTACATGCTGGCGCATGGTTACGTACTTATACGTACACATAATACCCACAAATGTACGTGAGTTTACACTTCTGTGAGTACGCATACACTCACACATGCGTATACTCCCATACATTTTGTCGAATTTAGGTCTAAAAATGGGTCATACAGGACCCCTTTAAATGTTTTGTCCCATGACTCTCCACCACTCACAATATTAGGCTTGGTGCAAAAATGTTACTGCTATGGGTGTTATTATTTTCCATCAGTCCCATTCCTCATCCGTTATACATTTTTTATGAATGCCACTCCCCCCATGCCTCGCTATGTAACCTACCAACTCGGCTAAAGAAGAGCATTTTTTTTTTATCAGAGCTGCACTACCTGCTGTGACAAATGGCTCGGGAACACAGTCGTTATAGGACAATGCACGTGACCAAAACTGAGAAGGGCACAAAGAAGCGGGGGAGAGACGCTTGCTTGGAAGTACGTTCAGAGAGCGAAAAAATAACACGTGGATTAGAGAACATACGCATGTTAATGATATTAAATCTGTTGGGGAAAACGAGTGGGGTCATAACTAATGTTTAAGTTGGATCATGTGGGTATTATGTCTCATTAATAATTTACACTAATTATAAAAATAAATTTACTTGTTTATCCAGGATAGCCACAATGAGTTGTACGACTTTTTAAAGAGGGTTTTGCATTTGGTTTTTATTTAAAGATTTTTTTCAGCCAATTAACGAATGTTTATACTAGTGGGGGGGAAACCGGAGAAAACCAACGCCTTGTAGTGAGGAGGTAACACTGGATCCGCGTACAGATGGAAACACATGGTGATTAGTCCACTTGCTGTACTGCCTTCTTCTAGCGAGTCGGGGTATGGCACCTCATTTACATGGGAAGGGAGTTTCACAACGTTTACGCCTCACAGTGCTGAACTACAGGACACGTTCATAGCCACCACTGCCCGGCTCCGTTAGAGATATGCACCCTCCAGCAAAGTCGGTTATGTTGAAGAGCAAGCAATATTTGACAATTGCAAGTCTCCGCATGAAATTAAAATGAGTGGCCTCAGGCAGGGACACGTAGCAAGAAGGGGATTGCCGACGGTGAGATTAATAACCGAGCGGCAAACCAACGGAACGTGACGCGTCTCTGAGGACATCCACCGAGATGGAGCTATGAAATCGGCTCGTGCAGTAAGTGCCGGGTGGAATCTTCCATCGCGGGAGTATGGAGAGACGGCCACAGCTTGGGGAGGGAGGCCTTTGTCCAGCGACCGTGGTTGATGATGTCCGGCTGCGTACCGTTTTGTTTCTGACGCCGCCGACTTTGCTGCTGCTGTTGTTATTGTGCAGAAGCTGAGCATCAACGGGGACCTGCAGTACCTGAAGGAGCTGTACCTCAAGATGCCGCTTGACTCCACAGTGCCGTTGGTGAGCGTGGCCATGGAGGACGACGGGGACGAGGGAGGGCCTCTGCCGGCCAAAGTTGCCATGTTGCACGCCACGCTGTGACAGAGTCGCCAGGGGGGAAAAACATTCTGGGGGTCCGATTCCTGTCCTGACAGAGGTGGTGGGGGGGGGACTCTTTGGGATAGATTGCGGGAATGAGAAAGGGCAACTTTTTTCGATATTTTTTTTTTTAGCTGTTAAGGTAAAAAAAGTAAAGTGACACCGCAAAAATAAGTGACTCCATTTAATCTGAGTGCATGTTATTGAGTCGGAGCCTCAAGGGATCCGTTTGCTTCTAAACCATTAACATTCAAATGGGATCTGTGTTTCTCTTGGGGGTCGTCTATGAGTTACAGCTGCACTGCACGTAACGAAGGCCTTTTTGCCACGACTGGAGTTGGACCCCCGCAATCTTAGGTCATCGAATCAAAATTATTCTCTTCTCAATGTTTTCACAGAAATTGATGCAGGTGAAATGACTTATTCCCTTCCCAACGTGTTTCTTTTTCTCTTTAAGTTAGCGTATTTTGTCGCTCCATTTTTTGGGTAGGTGTAGGTGGACTGATATAGTTTGAGGAAAACGAAAGTATGTTAAGAGGGAAGAAAGTAAACAAATGCTTGACTGCATTTTATCACAACCTAATACATTTAATGGATTGAGAACTCGCTAATTTGAGTAATGGCCTCTGGTGTGTTGTTTTTATTTGTCGTCCTGCTGGGAAATGTGTTGGCTCTGAATCTTGGGGGCTCTGTCCTGGACTGAACCTTGTTGGCTTAAGGGGAGTGCAGGTTTTTCTTTCCTTGAAAATGTCACTGGTGTGGGAGAGAGAAAAACCCGCCCGGTTTATTTACTTCCTGATGCTTAAAACTAAATTTGATTTTCCCTCTTTGTCAACAGCGAGCATTGCTTTGTTATCTTTTGCGCCATATCTTTTTGTACTGATGTAAACAAACCCCCCCAATCTCACAGCACAAATCCTTTGCTGAATTTAACTTTGGGATAATTGGACAGTAAATTCAAGACGTTAACTTCAAGATGGCGCATTCAAGTGTGCATACGGACATGCTATGTAAAATGTTTTCCTTAATTGGCCGCGGTACGATATTGTCACTTTCTGACATTCGTGAAATTTCTGGTAGAAGTGTTCCCGTTGTGACCCATTTCTGCACTCCACCATATGATAAACAACCTTGTTTTCAGTTTTGAGCATCTCAAATGGGTTAGTATTTAAAGAAGATGGGACCGATGAAAACCTGGCAAAGTGGTGAAATTTAAACATTGGAAAATGACTTGATGTGCTAGGTTGACGTCAAAGACTTTGGTAGTGGTGACCTCTATAATAATGTGTCTTGCTGCAGTCACGGAAGCTTCAGAAGTGACATTCAAACGGTGAATTGTTTTTGCATCGCCGCAAGCAGCGGTTCAGTTGGACACTGTAACAACAGCGATATAAATATCTGTGAAGCATGTAATGCAACCTCACGATAAAGAAGAACCCCTGGATTAATGCACCTGTGTTGTACAATGCAATACTTGTAGAGCCGAATTAACATTGATATATTGAATGTAATGGTCTACTTATAAATTCTGTTTGAAGTTGGCTAAAAATCGGTGACTAGCAAATCAATATTAGGTGAATTGTAAAAAAAAAAATCCTCTTCGGATCGAACACATGGAGGGCACTTATTTCGGAGGATTCAATCCTATGGTGGTGGTGTTAATGGGTTGCTGTGTAATTCATGGAACAGACCATATCCTTCTTTGGACATAGGAAATTAAATTAAACAAGCATCTTCGTTAAATTGTATTATTTATGAAACCTAATTTTTCATGGAGCAAGAAAAAAGTTATTAATTTTAAAGCCATAGAATTTGTTTTACAATATACAGTGTAAAGTGTGGAAGAGTAGGCCAAAAACCCTCTAAAAAGGCTCGAGGGCTTTCTCCAGTGGAGCTTCGTCCACCAGCATTGGTATGAGCAGGGAATTGCAGGCCTGCACCATTACCACTATGAATCCAGAGCATTCCTCATTTTCTGATAAACACAGCCCTGGATTAATGGCCAAATAATGCGTTACATTCTTCTGAATATTTATTTTCTCTCTCTCCTCGTCAGCCGATTCATAGAGTATAGAAACCTCTCGCTAAACCCATGGCAGTGCTGTTGATATATGTGTACCGGCGACATTTATTCCCACAGCGTTCACCAGTGGGGTGGGCTTTATTAGCCCTGTTCCATGTGGGTGGCTCTTAAGGTGTCTTTGTTTTCGAGAATCTGTTATTTTTTCCTGAGTTTCTAAAGACGTGGGACATTTGAATTGCTTAAAATGTGTAAGCAGCCGTTTTTGCGAATGTTTGTTCTGGCATCAGATGGATATAAACAACAGCAGAAAGAGACAAGGTTTTAATGTTCTATTAGGTCTCTCGTCTTTTCCTACGGTATTTGCATTTGTTTAAATGTCCATGTGCAGTCACACCTCTATAATCTGACTGGTTCTCTCTCGCAGGCTTTGGGTTGTAATGCATTATTCTTAAGGTTTTGCTTAATTTGGCAGCGGGATTGTTAGTGCGGGTTGTTATAAAGTAAAGTAATCCATTCCACAAAATGTAATTAGAAACGTAACATTGTTTCTAAACTCCGCTTGATTGTAGGAGTGCGACTGCATCAGAGTAACGAGCTTGCGATGTGTGTGGGGAAAATAAGGTACTGTTAATTCAATACAAGATCAATTGTGTAGCTAGATTGCAAGTGGTTAATGGATTAAACTCTTTACTGAAACTCAAATGCAATGCTTTTTTTTTTCTCCGCTACTTTTGCCGTGGGCCATGGAATCAAGACTGAGACGCATCCTACGCATGCTGCAGATCGCTTGACATTGACACTGGAATTATTTGGTGAAAAGCTACAGCCAGGTGGCTCTGGTGGAGCAAGCGGGCCACACGTTCGGAAGGTTGTGAGCAAATCCTGGTTTGGGAGTGGACTCAGTACATCAATTCGCGGATAGTTTGCGCAGTGGTTGCACCTATAGATAGACTCACTCCAATATGAATGTGGAATTTCCACCACAGGGCCTAGGGCTGCATACCGGGCACGTGCGCACTGCCTTCACTGCTCATTTGAGCAGAAAATCACGTTGATTTGGTGAAATGTCAGTTGAAGAGCATCGCAAAACTGCACCATGGTTTCCTAGCTGAAGCTGGACTGCCTTAACCAGTTGGATATTATAATGTAATTATCTGCTATCTTGTCACATCTTGTTACACGTCTTTTGATAGCTGCCATATGCTAAAGTCTTCATCGGCCAACCCACAGCAAGCTGAAGTGTAAATGACCAACTCTGTCATGTTTACTTCTGATTGGAATGCCGCTAATTGGCAATTATCGGTGATTGTTTCTAAACCTAAATGGTCAGCTCACAGTAAGAGCATATTGAATAGCTTCGTATTGGGTTGGATTTAGTCCTAATAAACATAGCACATGGTATAATGTGATAATTCTGCATTGGTTGACCATAATTATCTAAATGATGAACATTTTAAGTAATATATATTATAATAAAATTAGTTCACATTGTGGCAGCATTGACACTATCTTAAATCTCACTTATGATTCACACAATCCCCAAGCTGTAGTCCGATTTATTTTAATGATTGTGTAAAATTGTATTATGTTATATATGGTTACCACAGGCTGAAACGTGGGCACATGTTGTTGACATGTCCCCTATTCACTGGTGGCTCTGAGCACGGTAAGCCGCTCGCTCGCGTGCGCTGTCATTCCTCGTCTAAAGATCAAGGTCAAGGCGAGTTCTGCGAATGCCACCACACCGAAATTCCATGAAGCTTTGTCTACGGCTGTCGATAGCCGATCTCCAACGTTTCCACTTTTATCATCCACCACAACCATATCGACCCAATTTGTACCTACATCGCGATCACGCCCCCCCCCCCCCTGCGAAAACTTGGCAGGACCTCCCCCCCCCCCCTCCCACCTAAAAGCGAGTCGCGAGACTCGGTTTGGCAATGCAACAACCACCGCCTGACTGGCAGAAGAACGTCGCTTGGCAGCAGTGGTGACGCGTGGTTGGCATGGACCCCCCTGGTGCAGGAAATGAAGTAGGGGGGACCCCTGTCCAATTTCTCCCCCCCCCACCACTTTGTAGATCGGTACCAGGGCCACTTTCCCTGTGGGTTCCGGCGCAGTTGCACCGCCTGCACACCCGATAGCAACGCCACCGCTCGGTGCACCTGATCCACGCCACCGCCATCGGCGGTGCCACAGACGGGAGCCATAAATAACGGCACGCAGGTGGGGACTGTAAACACGGACGTTGAAGGGGCCGCTGAAGACTTGACTTGAGTTTCCGTGCACGTCTAACATCGGTGGCAAGCGACATCGAAACTGGTCCGGAGCCTCTCATTTCATTGACCCGCTCTCACCAATATGGTAAATTACGATCAAACGGTGCAAAAAAAACGTCTTGCTTCCCATTACACATTATTTAGAGTTGCGGACGCTTTTAAAGCCACTGCTGGATGAGGGCCTTCCCGTGCCGTGTGGGTCACGGTGGTTTTGTGCTATCATCGTGCCGATTTGTGAAAGGGGCGCCCCGGTATCAGGTCAGATATCACTGGCAACTGACGTTGGCTGTGACCTCGAATCGAACTCGGATCGCCGGGTTCTTAGCGCACT
The DNA here is from genome assembly GCF_965212315.1 of Lampetra planeri. Classification (NCBI taxonomy): domain Eukaryota; kingdom Metazoa; phylum Chordata; class Hyperoartia; order Petromyzontiformes; family Petromyzontidae; genus Lampetra; species Lampetra planeri. The sequence goes on along the minus strand of NC_136130.1, from coordinate 11,090,243 downwards.
GCGCTAAATCTCTTGTGCCGCCGCTCCCACACTCCCTATCGTCTGTGTGGAAAATAAAACGTTCGCTTAATAGGGATAATAAGATTTATCGTGCAACTCAATTAGATGATAACAGTAACGTGTCGCTGCGCGGATCGTGTTACCTTGCACGCGGCTCGCTGCATCCCAGATCGTGCGCGTGCAGAATAATGCAGATTTTAAAATGTGTGAAAAGCTGTGGCACCTTGGCCCGAGTGAAGCGTACAATGTGGCGTTAATTTGCATTCATATATGCTCGACCACACGGATGCTAAAAGGGCACAAACTAGACACTTTGAGTTCTTGCCAAATCCATTATCCTTTAAAGCCCACTCCTTGCCACTAAAACTGAGAATGCGCTCTCCTCGAATACAGATGTCAAGTTTGGCAGAGGCACCCCAAGCATGCATTTGTTACACACATCGGCCCTTGGAGATAAAAAGGCCCAATATAAAAATTATGACTTTTTGAGTAACTCTCATTTTTTGGGTTAGGCCACGCAAATCTGAACAAATGTGTCGTTATCCCCTCCACCAGCCGACGTAACCAATTTTAGTGTCACGTGTACATGCGTTTAACACGCCAATTACTATTTTCTGGTCGCCCACCGGTAAGTTGAGCAATTCTCACAACCAAAATTGAGCAGTTGTGCGAATTAATTGGGGAAATGTTCAGTGTTTAATAATGACACATTCATAAATGTTTTATATACATCAAAACAATCTCTGAAAATGTACTTCACAAATTTGACAAAGAAGGCATTCATAGCTGGGCTCGAGATAAATGAGCAAACCAAAAGTCACGTACAACTATTTTTTTTACGTGGGAAAATATTAATAATGTTTGTTCTAGGATGAGTAAGTTAAGCGTTCTTAACGTAATCCTTTGGAAGGCTTGTTGACAAGCCTATGCATCTATCTTTAGCACCGAGGCCCCTGCTCTTGGTCTGAGCTCAGGCTTGGCTCTGGCTGAAGGAGAGCTGGCTCAAAGCCATACCGTGCTTTCGTTGAGCCGATTCTGGGCATGGTCTGGGCCACGCTCAGGATTTCCATGAGGCTCAACCCCCGAGTCCCCGAGCCATGGCTGAGCCGCTCAATCATGGGCCTTTGAAATCAATTGAGCGACTCGAGCCTGAGCTAAGTCTGAGTGTTAGTGGCCGAACCCAGTGCCGGATTATCCTAGTAGCAAAAGTAGCGTCATATGTAGTAGCTAAGGGCCCTGCACTTTCAAAGGCCCCGCGCTAAATGCTTTCAAGCTATCAATTCCGGTTCAGTGATTCTGCACTTGCTCTATTACCATAGTACTATACCGCCTTCAACTTTTATGAACGACTGGGTGTTTAAGGTTAGCGATTTGTCGTATTATCTGGCTGTATAGCAAATGAAAAAATACAATGACTTTACTATGCAAGTAAAAAAAAATTGTGTTTTTTTATTTAGGGCCCCTTTATAACATACTAGCGGGAAGTACCCAGCGTTGTCCGGGGGGAAATATATTTCAAAACTTCTCTTAAAAACATAACATATACATACACAAATACTAAGCTATTGCGAAAGCCCGGCGTGCCCGTTTGTACATTTGTCCGTCAACACAATTATGAGAGGCTTGCAGAAGTCCAAAAAGTTATAGAAAGTGGGGGATAAATAGATTATCTAAAAGGTTTCTGAAAATTGTCGACCTCCCCCCCCCTCAAAAAATATTCCCCCCACATAGGCATATATACCTACACATCCTGCATACAATAGAGTAGTTACTAGTGACTCTATAGTAGTATCTGACTCTACAGTAGTATCTACTGACTATCGTATCTATTGACACTATAGTAGTACCTGTTGACTCTGTAGTTGATCTACTAACTCTCCAGTAGTATCTACTGACTCTATAGTAGTATCCACTGACTATAGTAGTAACTACTAATTCTACAGTAGTAACTACTAATTCTACAGTAGTAACTACTGACTCTACAGTAGTATTTACTGACTGTTGAAGTATTTACTGACCATAGTAGTATCTACTAACTCTACAGTAGTATCTACTGACCGTAAAGTAGTATCTACTGTCTGTAGGTGGAAAATCATCTTTTTTCGCGTGGCTGCTGATGTAGATGGAGAGCAACAACTACAATTTCACATTCAGGTGGTCAAGCAAGATAACCGCGTTAGGAAGTAGCTGAGTGTATCGCTGTGATGTCTCCTTCGTATTTGTGGATCGGGAATTGCCTTGATGGAGTAAAAAAATGAGCACGGCTGACAAGTTGAAGCGGAAATTTGCATCGAATGTTAACGAACGCATGACAGTGATGGTGATGATACACTTAAGTGTTATTACCTATTGTGACAGACAATGCCACACGCCGCTGGTGTGTCGAGATTGTACGTGGCGTAATTATTACATTATTAATACTATGTATAGCCGAGGAAAGCCTCACGGAGTCTAAAGACTTTATACGTGTATGTGTATATGTTGAACTTCTTTCGCACTGTACGCAGCCAACCGTTCAGGAGGCTCCTGCCACATGTTTTGTAGGGGAGGGGTTGGTATTGATGCTATGTGTAACTGGCAGGTAATATATGACCGACGTAACAGAGAACAGTGGTGGGAGACATACGAACTCCACAGTGAAAGATGCCCGAGTTGGACACTGAACCCAGGCCCTCCTTGCTGTGAACACGACTGTTACCAGCCTGCCAACCTCATCTTCAGCATTGCCCCTGTTATGATTTATCGCGTGGCAATAACATCGCCGCGATTGTGTAGCGTAGGCTCGAGCAGAAGATGCATTTGGAGATGAGTGACATAAAATAATTATGGCTCGCCGTCATAAATAAAATGTGTACACGCACATTAATAACACGGGGCGGGGGGTGGGTGTTATAGCCTACCGACGGGTCTTCAATTATTAAGACGATTTGATTTGTTATTCTGCTCGAGTCCTGGTAGGTTACGACAGGTCTCCCTTGGAAAGAGACGATGTATCACCATGGGCTCTGGCCCTGATAAAAGGATCTCTAAACGAAGCTTTAATTACAACAGTATCAAAGAAAATCAGGAGTAATAAATTGGCCAAACACACAAACGGCACTTTTAATTGATTTCGTGTCCCAATGTAATCGGATCCCGAGATGCTTGAGAACTAACCCCCCCCCCCTCCTACATTCGGAGATAACGAAGGGGGCATGGGGGGCTCCATGGGGCAGACGAGAAAGAGAAACGCAGCTCGGGCTCAAGCAACTTGGGGTGCCAACGAGTCCCAGGGCGTTGCTGGTTATAAACAATCCAAAGACGGCCACTACTAATGATACACTATCCAAAGGCGGCCACTGCATCGTGCTGCGCTTTCACATGTGCTTCTGCGGCCGTCTGGAACGTTTTTCCTTCCAACATTAGGAAGCCACTGGAGCTACGCACTTTTAAATCATCATCTAGTTTTACACACTAATTTCTTTAAAACTGCCTTGTTTGTGCTGAGTGTTGTCCCCCCCCCCTCCGCACCTCCGATTAGTACGGTTGGTTACGTACGGTGTGAAAGAATATAGTAATAGGTTTTTACCATTTTAACTGGCAACAAAACTGACACCTTTATACAAAGGATCATGTTTGCATTAACCACAACACTTGCGGTCAAAATGCAAACAAAAAGACAATTCTGATAATGAATGCACTGTCCTTACAATTGATTGGTCCACACCCGAGACAGCTTTTCTTAGAGCCTAGTCCCACATGGTGTTGGACCAGATGACGCCAAAAGGCGCACGACTCAAAGACAACGCACCATCAGAGTATTGAGAGCTCTGGGTAAGCATTTACATTATGAGACTTCCTTTGCCAGTAGCAAGATATCGTAATAGGTTTTTACCTTTTTAACTGGCATAATGTTGTGAAAGAAGTTAAATATACCCATAGATCCATGGAGGGCCGGGGTGCGAACAGGAGGCGGCAGTAGTGAGAGTGAGGAGCAAAACAGTGGAGGAGAGGGCGGGCAAGGATGAGTAGGTAAGTAGCAGGCAGTTACCAGAGGTGTGGACTCGAGTCATGTGACTTGGACTCGAGTCAGACTCGAGTCATGAATTTGATGACTTGCGACTCGACTTGGACTTGCATAACAATGACTTTGTCCCACCTATGAGATGTGGACTCGAGTCATGTGACTTGGACTCGAGTCAGACTCGAGTCATGAATTTGATGACTTGCGACTCGACTTGGACTTGCATAACAATGACTTTGTCCCACCTCTGGCAGTTACCGGGGGGTTAACCCAAGGGCATTTGGGTGGAAACGAAATGAGGGAAGGCGTTAAAACAAAACGGTGAAGCAGCGGAGAGGAATGAGGAGATGAGCAGGGAAAGTTTGTGTTGGGGGCCCTCCATAAATGATGTCACGCACCTAGGGAGGAGGGGGGTCAGACATTTGTGACGATGTGTGACGAAGGGGGGGGGGGGGCGTGAGAAATGTGACGTCACATCAAAAATGCGCAACTTTAAATACATTTAGACAACACGTTCTACTTAATTAAATAGACTATTTAATCAATGTTTTCTCCTACAACATCAGAGTGCAGCGCCACATTAAATGCGCACTACAATGACAATAGTTTAAAGCGATTTGAAGTATGTTTTATTTGGGGGGGGGGGGGGGGCAGAACTTTGTGACGTCATATTTGAGGGGGGGGGGTCTGACTTTTTGTGACGCCGTGTGACGAAGGGGGGGGGGGGGCAAAAATCGTCCAAAATCGCGTGACGTCATTTATGGACGGCCCCTTGGGGAAACAGAAACGTGATCGGTAGACAGCCACGTTGACCCTACAAGCTAGGAGCGAGGGAATGGCACACTCAGAAGGTGGACATCTTACCCACTGTATGGCCCCAGATGGCTCAGTGCAGCAAATACAATGCTATAACGATTTGTCGTAAGTCTGGCAGGTACGACATCACAAGAACAAAAAAACGTATCGTAACTTAGATTTAGTAACTCGCTTACCATTTCCTCAAATGTTTGTTTCACTCCTCAAAGAGCTTCATAACTCATCGGATTCCTCCCGCGGGTCTCCGTGAAGTAATTCTGAAACGTGGTTGCCCTAGTAACGAGATCGTAACCGGGACCTCCTCCTGTAAACGAGCCGTCGCTAAGGACCAAAGGTCATGAACTCGCACCGCTCCAGCCAATCAGCTGCCGGGAAGACGACCCCCGCCCCCCTCCCTCCCCAGGTGTGCAGGCGCCACGTGCTGCATCGCCTCGCCACTTTGTTTCAGAGTCACTGAAAACGCCTCTCTGTGTGTTTAACACGTCATTCTCTCGCTCTGGTGGTTTTCAAACGTCTTTCTCAGCTCTTCTTTCCTTGGTCGATGTTGAACTATTTCCGCCTTATTCTTAGGTTTTTTCGGTAAAGTCACGTAGGTAAAACATCAAAATTAATAAAAAATAAAATAAAATAAAAATCACGACGTTTCGGAGGCAACACAAGTCTCCGTCATCAGGTGGGACCGTCACAGCCGGATTAGCTGCATCAAGTGAGGCAATGATTCAAGATGTAATCCCTTAAAAGCAAGTTGAGGGGGGAGGAGAGGGGGGGAGCTCATCAGAATGTGGTAGCCAATGAATGGAACGTATCGGGAGGGAGGGGGGGCGGGGCTCAAAGACGGCACGGAGTGCCACGTACAACGCATCGGGAGGGGGAGGGGAGGCGGGGCCAAAAGAATGGACGACGGCTTGGACGCGGTTGCTGCTGCACACGCCAACACAATGGACAGAGAGGGGGAGGGGAGGCCTGATACACATGATATAAAAAGAACGAAAATGCCCATGTTTATTCCAATGCTGGCTGAACAATGAAGAGAGTACTGTTAATCACTAGGGATGTTAACACTCGGTAAAGTAAAGTAAAGTAGTGCCTGTCAGATAAGATGGTCCAAAAAAGTGTAATTAAGTCTTTTTTTGCGTGGTTGATAACATCTTTCCAATGATAACTAAGTTTGTACCCATCATCACGGTTGAAAATATGTCTGTGTTTGTATATTTGTATGGCTTCGTGTACAAACCTTTGATGGTAGCCGGGAGGTTTACAGAGAACCTTGGTCTCGGAAAAGACAATTTAATGAGAGCCCACCGAGTTGTAGCAATGATCGGCAACGGCCGAAGAATCAGTTCTGCCGTGTTTCAGATCTGACTTGTGCTCGCGGACACGATCAGAAACATGACGTTTCGTTTCTCCAATGTAGCAATCACCACAAATGCAACTCAATTTTTAGACTCCAGGATACTGTAAGTCAGGAACGACATCCTTCACAGATGGAATCAGATCACGGATTTTATGCACTGTACTGAATCGGACTTGGATCTTATGTTTGTTTAGAATTTTGGAGATCTTTTTGGTCACGCCTGCTATGTATGGTAACGTGATAGTTTTGGTCGGAGTTTCATGTGGCTGTTTCTGTGTGGTGGGAGAGACAGCTTGGCGGATAGAACGGTCAGAGTATCCGTTCATCCTGAGGGCCCGATGTACATGTCTTAATTCACCGGTCAGGTGGTGTTGGTCAGAAATGCCATGGGCTCTGTGGTATAGCGTTTTGATGAGATAATTCTTTTGAGATGGGTGGTGGTGGGAATCCGGTTTCAAGTAGGAATCTGTGTGGGTGGCTTTCCTGTAGACAGAATGTCCCAATGTCTACAGGAAAGCCACCCACACAGATTCCTACTTGAAACCGGATTCCCACCACCACCCATCTCAAAAGAATTCTCTCATCAAAACGCTATACCACAGAGCCCATGGCATTTCTGACCAACACCACCTGACCGGTGAATTAAGACATGTACATCGGGCCCTCAGGATGAACGGATACTCTGACCGTACTCTCCGCCAAGTTGTCTCTCCCACCACACAGAAACAGCCACATGAAACTCCGACCAAAACTATCACGTTACCATACATAGCAGGCGTGACCAAAAAGATCTCCAAAATTCTAAACAAACATAAGATCCAAGTCCGATTCAGTACAGTGCATAAAATCCGTGATCTGATTCCATCTGTGAAGGATGTCGTTCCTGACTTACAGTATCCTGGAGTCTACAAATTGAGTTGCATTTGTGGTGATTGCTACATTGGAGAAACGAAACGTCATGTTTCTGATCGTGTCCGCGAGCACAAGTCAGATCTGAAACACGGCAGAACTGATTCTTCGGCCGTTGCCGATTATTGATACAACTCGGTGGGCTCTCATGAAATTGTCTTTTCCGAGACCAAGGTTCTCTGTAAACCTCCCGGCTACCATCAAAGGTTTGTACACGAAGCTATACAAATATACAAACACAGACATAATTTCAACCGTGATGATGGGTACAAACTTAGTAATCATTGGAAAGATGTTATCAACCACGCAAAAAAAGACTTAATTACACTTTTTTGGACCATCTTATCTGACAGGCACTATTTTACTTTACTTTACCGAGTGTTAACATCCCTAGTGTTTAATAGTACTCTCTTCATTGTTCAGCCAGCATTGGTATAAACATGGGCATTTTCGTTCTTTTGTCTATCATGTGTATCAGACCTCCCCTCCCCCTCTCTGTCCATTGTGTTGGCGTGTGCAGCAGCAACCGCGTCCAAGCCGTCGTCCATTCTTTTGGCCCCGCCTCCCCTCCCCCTCCCGATGCGTTGTACGTGGCACTCCGTGCCGTCTTTGAGCCCCGCCCCCCCTCCCTCCCGATACGTTCCATTCATTGGCTACCACATTCTGATGAGCTCCCCCCCCTCTCCTCCCCCCTCAACTTGCTTTTAAGGGATTACATCTTGAATCATTGCCTCACTTGATGCAGCTAATCCGGCTGTGACGGTCCCACCTGATGACGGAGACTTGTGTTGCCTCCGAAACGTCGTGATTTTTATTTTATTTTATTTTTATTAATTTTGATGTTTTACCTACGTGACTTTACCGAAAAAACCTAAGAATATGAATCCTTGCAGTCACGAAAGCTTCAAATCTAGAATTATTTCCGCCTTGACATGCATAGCGCAACTGAGAACGAGTGTTGAAAAACATTTATATATATAAACATGTGATTATCCCATGCTGCGCTAGTTGACATTGCCCGTCGAGTTTATTGCGGATGAGAGAATTCGACTCATTGGTTCTTTCGGTAAAGTCACGTAGGTAGAAAATAAAATAAATCACGACGTTTCGGGCGCAACACAAGCGTCCATCATCAGGTGCACCCGAAACGTGATTTATTTTATTTTCTACTTACGTGACTTTACCGAAAGAACCAAAGAGTATGGATCCCTGCAGTCACGAAAGCTTCTCATCAAGAGAGAATTATAGTCCCAAAACAATGCTCCCGCCACTGCACCTTGGCCACCCGCTGCGTATGAAGAAGGGCTCTTGTTGGTGGCAGGCGAAATCCGAGGTCTCACTCGGAGCGGCGTTACGCGCCCATTGACTCCGTCACGCTGTTGTGGCCAGCTGCCCGGGCAGAATCGCTCCCACAAGTCACTCCCACAGCCGTCAACCCATGCGGCTTACCCCGTTTTGCTGTACAGGGGAATTGAGTTTCCAGGTCCATAAGGCGTTTTTACAGCCGTTTCAATAGGGGCAGCAACATCATTTGTTTGTGTGTTTGTGTTTCTCCCTTGTGATGGGACTTTGTAAGATGAACGTCGAGATTTGTAAGGGCACGGGGTGACCAATAAGGTCCGAATTTGTCTGTAATAAGGTAGGGCGCTGCTAAGGATGTTTGACAGCTTTGTAGTACCGGGGTCTATTCCCCAGACCATCGTTTGCCCCCCTCCACCCCTTCGTGACGCTCGCAAGACGCGGGGCCGCTTTTGAGCAGCACCTGCGCCCGGCTTGTGATGGGCATGCTCGGGCCTGCGCACGATGATCGACCCTGGGCGTTTGTGTCTTGCCGCTTGTCTACGAGACTCGCTCGCCCCCCACCCACAGACCGCGTGTTTATATACCAGCAGCGTGGGAGGGGCCTTGGCTTCTACCGTCCCCTGGTGGCCACAGCTACGAGTTGGGGGGCCCCCCTCCCCTTGACAAACCCCAATGTAATTTGTCTTCAACAACGGTGTCTAAATAACACGAACACTTACGTAACGATGTGATTAGGCAAGAGGAGGGGCGATATCGTACAATACGTTAGGTGCGACCGTGCGAGACAAATCAAACCATGGGGCCAGCACCCTGACCGATTCCTGCACCTCGCTGGCCTGACAATGTAAGTCACGACGCCACTGATAACGTCGTCACTACGTCACGGTGTCTAACCACTTATTACCACGCTTATTGAGCCAGAAAAAAAACTCCTCTGAGTCTCGTGACACGTTTTTTGTTCTTCAGGAGGGTCTTGCCAAGATTGATTTGCGTGCTGATGATGGCAAATTTGGACCGTGACTCGGGCGCGCGAGATGACGTCTCGGGCATCTTTTAATGGCCACTGCGAAGGGTATTGTTGTCTGTGGTTATTATGACACCCCCAGCAATAACCAGGGCGGCCACTTGAATTGAACCATGCACCACTGCCACAAGGTGCTCCTGCAAGGCCATGTCACCGCCCCTACGTTCGGGGCCATCACGGTGTGGGAGGGGGAGGGCTAGGCGATATTTTGTCTTAGTGCAGTGTGACGAGCGCGGTGGTTCGTGCATTGTGCCACATTCCCCTGAGCGTCATTTCCAGCCACGCGAGCTGCCGAGCGCCTCGCTGTGCCGGACCCATTTGTACTGCTGGTGGCTGGGCAGAGGCAATGGGGCGGGGGATGAATAAACTCTTGACCCCACCGCTTCAACTGCCGCAACGGGCGATCAAATGGAGATGGCGACCATCGGGATTCTCAGTGTGCTGACCGTTACACCACGGGTAGCATCCCCCGTTGCTGTCACACGCGGACTAAGGGGCCGTCCATAAATGACGTCACGCGATTTTGGACGATTTTTTACCCCCCCCCCTCGTCACACGGCGTCACAAAATGTCAGACCCCCCCCTTAAATATGACGTCACAAAGCTCTGCCCCCCCCCAAAACCATATTTCAATTTTGAAAATAAACATGCTTCAAATCGCTTTAAACTATTGTCATGTAGTGCGTATTTAATGTGGCGCTGCACTCTGATGTGGTAGGAGAAAACATTGATTAAAAAGTATATTTAATTAAGGTGAACGTGTTGTCTATATTTATTTAAAGTAGCGCATTTTTTTTATGTGACGTCACATTTCTCACCCCCCCCCCCCCTCGTCACACATCATCACAAATGTCTGACCCCCCCCCCCTAGGCGCGTGACGTCATTTATGGACGGCCCATAAATCCAGGTTTTTGCCCTAATTCATTTACTACCTGGCACCGAAGCATTACTATTGGGCCTATAAAAGCATTCTCATCTCCCGATGAGCTAGTACCTCGATTAAAAGCCCCAATACTCTCACTGTACTCCCACAGAGGTCAACCCAAGGGAAACAACACACACAAATGGGCATCACAGCACTACACACATTTTTTTTTATTGCCGTAACAAAAACCTCGTACAGAATTTATTACTTTACAATTTTATAGACTAGTACTGTACTTGCATATTCCAGCTTTGACACTCGGAAGATGTTATACAATATATAACGTATGAAGAAATAAGCAAGAATAGACTGTGACATTTATGACCTGCTTCTGGTCTAAATATAAAACGGTGAGAGCTGGGGTGTTTTTGCCACTGGCATTCCTTGTGGAAACGTATCTCAATAACAGTGGTGTAGATCTCTTAGCCTCGATTAAGTGGTGGCGGATATCGCGGATCCTGTAGTATCTCTGCAAATGTGCTCCACTTTTCCGCGATAAACATCTGGAGATAAGCACAGATAATTATAGGATACATTTGCCAATGAACTCTTCTCATCCTTAAACAAATATGAAGTGTTTCCCTGAAGTGCATGCCGTGAAGCAGGGCTGGGTCCAATAGCTGTGGGTAACGCACAAAATTCGCGGGTAATTACGTCTTGCTTGACTCCACTTATGCGTGAAACATTGGCAGATAATTGGAAGCCGTTTCACAGAGAATGGGACAACCCCCGGATAACTGCAGATAGTACGAAAAACGAGGCCTTGGATAATCGGAGTTTTTTTTGCGGGCATTACGGGTTGCGAATAAGAGTTATGTAAATCGGACAAAATAAAGGAAACGTTTGTAACCACATGCGTGTGCACATGTGATGGTTCCAGTAGGTGTTGTGAACATGCAATCCACACCACTGGGTTAGATCACATCTCCTGTAAAGTGCTATCATCGTTAATCATCGTCCACAACCTATCGACTGTTGGATGAAGGCATCCATCCCAAAGCAATCGGCACTCTCTCTACGGTGACACGATGCAACCGTCTTGCTCCTGCATTCCACGATCTCATTCGCTCCATCTCCACGGTGGACATCGCCGTCGGGCACGTGTGTTGCCTCCTTCGGCTACCACTGCACCATTCGTCTTGGCCTCTTACCATCACGGTGCTGTAAACTGCTTTCTTCCACTACCAACTCTTGCGAGCCCGCACTGAAAACCCAACAGCCAACAAATAGCATTGGCGCATTTTCCCTATTCATTCAGCTTTTCTTAAGCTGTCCGATTATAATAGTAAATACAGCATAGTTTTAGTACACACACACATAAAATACAAAAATTGTCAAATTAATAGACAGCAGTGACGGTGTATCTGTGGCACCGATGGCGGCATGCAAGCCAGGCACATCAGCGATAATATCCAGCTCATTATAATTCAGAGGCAATACAGTTCGAGGGTGGAGAAAGTAAAGTTCTGTGTGACATCCCCAGACATATCTGTGTCGCCTCGCACCGCGTGGGTTTCCACCGGCTGCTCTGCTTTCCTCCCACACGCACAAACACTCATTAATTGGCTGAAAACATCTTAATATATAGAAGACTAAAATCAACCAGGTAGGGTGTTGACTGGTGTGTTAGCCGACTCTCTGTGTTGTATTGCATTACATTTCTAAGTTTACTAGGTTTCCACACTCTTTGGTTCTTTCTGTAAAGTCACGTAGGTATAAAATAACATAAATTGTGATTTAATTTAATTCATTTTATTTTCTACCCACGTGACTTTACCGAAAGAACCAAAGAGTATGGATCCCTGCAGTCACGAAAACTTCAAATTTCGATTTACTAGCTTTGTTTTCTCATTCATTCTTACCTGATGACGATTGCTTGTGTTGCAATCGAAACGTCGTATTCTATTATTCAATTTATTTTCTTTCCATGTGACTTTACCGAAAGAACCAAAGAGCAATATAGAGGACTGCACAGCTGGGGCGATTGTTGATAACGCCGGCTCACCACCGCCTGACTGTCGGTGCTCCTTCAGCGATTGCGAGAATAAGTTTGCATGAACGAAAATTATCTTAAACGAAAACGTTATTATGAGAGCTACAGATCTATAATACTGTATTGAAAACACTGGCGCAGTGGTTTGAACCTGGTCACCTCACTTCTACTTAAGTGGCGAGTAATATTTGGCGCTGCATTGACCAGTACGGTGAAGTATGGTCAAACAACCCACGTGACCGACACGGTATGGGGATGCACTTTGTCCAACAGCGGATTGACAGAGGGATGTAAACTTCGCTTTGTTACCATATGGATGTTCACCTATTTCTTACCCATTGGAGCTTGGCATATTATTCAAATTGATGGACACTTGGCACTCCGCTCACATACAGGGCTGAGCAGGGAGCAGCGAGCCGCGGTTGTCGTTAATGAGATCATATTTAACGGTCATTACAAGGAGCCTGGTGGTATCTTCTTTCAAAGTCGGTCCAAGGAAAATGTGACGGAGTGCTCTCTCCATCGCTGTCGTCTCAGGAATGCACATTACCGTTGGGCTTGCTACCATTGCACTCAGGTGGCACAATGGGTGGGATCTCGTTGAAGGCACAAAGCCAGGGAAACTCCCCCAGAGTTATTGCTGGAAGCGCAACTCACTAACGCAACTGAGCTGCAGGCTGGGTTTTAACGAGAGGCTGAGCCATCCCTAGTGTCGATCGCCCCGGGCCCCGCGCTTTTGGGGGGCCTCCACACTTTGACGTCACGGGTGTCAGATGTAACATTTTCGCTTTAGTTTTAAGGAGTCGGTTGTGATTTGCCCCGGGCCCCGCACCCACCTAGGGACGGCCCTGATGACAGGAATAGTGTACAACGTACTTGAACAAGAGCAGGTGATGCGGTATAACCAACGTGACCTCCAGTTGGGGCGCAACCACAAGAATACGGACAAAAACAACCCGTGACATTTCATAAAAAAAATTGTGTTTTTTTTAGTTCGGGTTTTTCGGCTTTCAACAAGGCGAAATAAATGCCAATTATGCTGATGACAGACCCTTTCTATTGCACAGTAGTGCACGGACATTAGGCTCGATACTGTAGTCAGCAGCTCGTCGTTGGCATATATTTAATTTGTAATTAAAGTGCAGTAGAACTCCGAAGTGGGGGAGCAATTGCCAGGGATCCCATCTGTAATCTCACCCTTCGCTGAACACCACCCAACTTCTAAGGTAGTGGTTCTCAACCTTGTTTGGCGACTGCACCCCCCCCCCGCCTTGTTGAATTTTGTTTCAACCCAGTACTCCCCGTGCCTGACCCCAACATGGTTCTGAGAAATGAATGTATGAATAATGAACATCAATATTTTCACCAATTTTCCATTTTGTGAGGTATTCTAACTAGGCTAGTAGTTGCAAGCGAATAAAAAAATAATTTAACGGGCGCTCCGCATGCATGACGTAATTTGTTCGCGCTCGCTGGAAACCCGCGCATTGTTTACGATCGATGCGTTTCTATAGGTCGCTTTATCGTTCTCGGTTACCATACGAATTTAAATTTGATCGTAGTTATTTCATATTGACAGATTCATACATGATTATTCACCAATGACTCTAACGTGTGACATCGATTCACACAGTTCAACTCACTTACCCCCCTGGGACATTGACACGTAACCCCCAGGGGTCCCCATGTCCCCGGTTGAGAACCACCGTTCTAAGATATGGCTGTGCCCCTGACCTCCTTAATGACCTTTGGTGAGACACGTTGACCTCGCAGCTGGCTGTGGCCACAGCGATTCCACCGTGGGGTGCCGCCCTCAGCAAAGTAACTCATCGCTCCAGTTCACGCAGTCCTGCACCGAGTCATTGCAGCGCGTGGTTGGGATGCAGTCGCAGTCCTGAAAGAAGACGGTTGCGCAGCGCCACCCGCCACACACGGGGCACTGCGACGCTGTGGGAGACACACGACAGCGTAGACGGGCGTCAGAGAGAGGACGGCTCAAAACTGTCACGTGGTGTCTGGGCTGCTCAGAGGTCGCAGCGCCGAGATCCCTGACATTGAGTCGACGCAGCTGCCTGCGATTGAACCGGGCTCTCATGGGGTGTGGGTCGAGGTGGTCGGTCACCAGTTACTGCACAACATTATATGTCCCTATTAAATACACGCACACAGTTGTTTAAGCCTCATTTATAATTCGTGCAGAGTGCTACGTTCGGAAAATGACATGCTAATGTTCCATTAGGTAAATCAAACGAGACTGACTAAACAACGAGACGGTACAAACAACACGAAAGCTACAAATCAAGTTTAAAAACAAGCAATTATGGATTCTTAATTGAAATCGTGACACCCAAACTGTGTGCACAAAAACTGCTGTGACGTGTTTCCACCTCGCGAAAATTTGTTTTGCTCCACGACCTGGGAGCTTCTTGAGGAACTGAAGTTGGCATCTGTAGAAATTGAATTCAGTACCTGAACAAGGTCCCACGCATGTGTCGGGAAACGTCGGACATCGTGCCAAACGGTGCTCGGGTACAACCCGAACGCACACTGGAGAGCTTTACAGGAGAAACCGCGAAAACCTCTCCAGCGGGGTTCAGCGATTTCCAATTACGAGCGGACAACGTGATTTGTGACTCTGCACTCTGATGATTGATCGTGATGACACCGAAAAGTGATGGAGATGACGTTTGCTGGGGATGAGTCAAAGGGAGGTGATGATGTGACTGTGAGAGCGCGAGAGAGAGCGCGAGAGAAAGAGCGGCACTCCTGCACCTGTTTCGTCGGAGCAGTCCCCGCAGTCGTTGTGCATGTCGCACAGCTTGTCCGTGTACGTCCACGTCTTCCCGTCCCCGCACAGGAATATGATGGAACTCGGGAGGGTGTTTGCGGGGTCAGCTGCTCGCGCCGACAGTCAAATTAGAGGCGGTTACGCAGTGTGGCAACGCAGGTTGGAACAGGGGAACAGGGGTACAGCAAATGCATAAAAAAAAACGTGCGTGTTTATTACTTAGGAAAAATGTTTCTTAGACCGATGCTGCCACATTGGTGTAGCGGTCAGCACAATGGACTTGCAATCCAGAGGTTGCTGATTCGATTTTATCTCAAGGTGCGGCAGTTGACACAACAATAATTCACGTTTATATAGCTCCTTTCATCAAAAGATCACAAAGCGCTGCCCATTGATGCAAATTCCTTAACCCCCCCCCCGACGCCTCTGTCCACCCAGCGGCAGTATGAGGTCACTAGTCAGTCAATCAGAAGGTCACGTATGGTGTGGTGAAGTGTGGGTACTCCTGCCTCTTCCAAGATGGGGCCTTCGAGAGCACCCTGCAGACGATGCCCTGCCACAAGAAGTCACGTGGCCAAGCAGGCTGCACTTTCATCGCTTACCTTTACGGGATTATGCATATGCATCTCAATGGTTTGGTGTTTTTGTTGTTGCGGTTGTTATCATGAATGAATATTTCTTACACTGCATAAATGAACAACAACAAAAATGCCAACGTTTGAAGGCAGGAAAGAGCACAATGAGGTCTAGGATATGATTTGTGTGTTGGCAGAAAGCCACTTAAGCTGGCGGAGCTCTCCGCCGTGGCGGCACTAATGGAAAAGCACACAGAGCGAGTGCTCTAGCAGGATTAAATGGCCCCATGCCAACCCGTGAATCATGCCCACAGGCCCTAAAAATGACCAAACTTGCGGGAAAAAAATATTTCGCGGAAATGCATCAAAAGTTTTCCCGCTGCTCGTCCGGATGGCGTCCTGCGCACGGAAAATGTTTTCCTCCGAGGCCGGTTTCTCCGCAAACGGGGGACCTACTTGCGCATGATTAACGATATTCGTCTTTGCACATTGCCATGAATATTTATTTACACCTCGAGCAAGTTGTGGCCAGCGAGTGGCGAGGCGTTCCGTGTGTGTTCACCATGTCTGCGAAGACGGAATTTGCTACCACTCGTTTTTATTTACTCGTTATGCTAGGCAGGAAAGCGTTCCTGGCCTTTCACGGTAGGGGGCAATGACTGCTGTCTAGATTCCAATTGAGTCATTTGCCTGCCACTTTCTAATTTGCAGCGTGACGCGAGCACGCAACGGCCTACTCTTCCGAACGACGTCACGGGATCTTTAACGTCCGCTGTGAAGCAGGCGGCCGCGTACTTCTACGGTTAATGCACCAGGCCGGGCGCTAGGAGGTGCGTCCGGGGGTGGGCGCTGTACCACCTCACGTCCCCTTTGCCCCATTCAAGTTCTCTCTCCTTGTCGGTGAATCGCCGCTGTGGTGACCCTTTCCCCCCCCACACAACATCTCTACTGGCTCCCCCATCCAAGAGTAGGCGGGGCCGGACCAGGACATCCACAGTAATAAACTAAAACAAAACTAGTTTTTATTTTACCAGGTAAGGCCCACTGAGCAATATCGATCTTTCTCAGAAGCGACCTGGCCACAAATGATAGCACAACGAAGCTCTCATTATGTGAACATTTATAGCAGCCAAATTCTCTGAACGCATGTCGCTTCTAAACGTGGAGAGAAAAACCGGAATACCCGGAGAAAAATCCACGCGACCACGGGGAGAGAGACACGCAAACTCCAAATACACAGGGGTTAGGGTCGGTTCTTGAACCCACGACCTCCTGCAGACCAGGCGAGGAAGTTAACATCTCGCAACTGTGGTGCCGTAATAACCGGGGCGGCATGCCGGATTCGAACCGCGAACCTTTGGCACGAGCGACGCCGCGACCGACTGTGTTGCGGCGTCCGAAGTGCACTCACAGCAGTACTGCGTGCTCTCGTCAGCGCCCCCGGTGCAGTCGGAGCGCTGGTTGCAGACCTTGGAGGGCGAGATGCAGGTGATGCGGTCGTCGCAGAGAAATCCCGATTGGTTGAGCGTCGTCTGACACTCGCGGTTCACTGAGGGAGCGCACGCGGAGCACAGCGGCGGCACGAGTCTCGAGGAGCACTTGGGGCGCAGGGACGATCGCGGTGCGTGAGATGGATGGCGCAGCGCTTAGCCTTGCCAC
Source organism: Lampetra planeri (assembly GCF_965212315.1). NCBI lineage: Eukaryota > Metazoa > Chordata > Hyperoartia > Petromyzontiformes > Petromyzontidae > Lampetra > Lampetra planeri. The sequence continues at coordinate 11,072,894 of NC_136130.1, read as the reverse complement.
CCACCCGTTCCTGGTTTTCCAGGAGCATCTTCCTGTCCAGGGAAATCTTTAAAGTGTTCCCCGGTGCATTAAAAGTCTCAGTTTTGTGGTAGTTGCGTAATAATAATAACAACAATAATTCACCACTCAAGGCAATTTACTTTCGTGAAGTTTTTCCGAATTGCGGTTATTTTGAGATACTCAGCTTCCCATGTCAGTCAGCAAACAAGCTCCTGCTTGCGGTGCAAGCGAACGCGATGCTCTGGTCCGTGGAGGTGAAGGATTCTAAGACGCGTTGTATGAATGCGTGTGTGGTGTTATATAGTTGGAGCTACGGTGTAGTATTTTTAGTGCCAACCAACTAAAATTTGACCCCCCCCCATTCCCACTGGCACATCTCAGCCGAGCCAGCACGAGGCGCTTACAAAATAGCAAATAAAAATCTGATTTAAAAACAACTGTCACTTGAGAAATCGAAAATATTGCACAAACACAAATCGGACTTTAGTGTATTGATAAAATATATGGGTACATGTGTGTGGGTATATGTCGAGTGGGATCATAGCAGTCGGCATGATGCTCTTTGAACCTTTTCGTAACGGGTTTGATTCCCACTCACGGCCAACACCGGTGACGATTATCTGCACCAGTTCTTGGTCGACTCAGCTTTAAATGAGTATCTGGTTCAATGTGTGAACAGCACCACTAAGGAGACAAAGGCGGCCGGACAGAGTGCTGGCCACCCTCCCCCTCTGTGTGCTGTGCTGGCCTTCCATAGGTCCTACTCACTAACAGCACTTGCCCCAACAGTTTGCTACGGTGAACGCGGGACGGGGTAGGGGGGGGGTATCTTCGTCTTTATGCGGGTTACCTCCGCTGATTTTCGGCACCCCATACACCACCCCAAGCGCCACGGCCACCGCCACCACCGCCACCACCAGCAGGCAGATGAGGATCAGGCACACACAGCGCTGTGTGCACCAGCGCTGGCACCCGCCCTCGCAGCACCCTGCAGTCAGTCACCAGCAGCCACCAGCAACACCGATGTCAGCAGTAAGGAAAACAAGGTAGAGGTTCAGCTCTGCAATGTCTTGCTCACGCCCCTGCTAGCAGATGGGGCTTTTGTTACGAATGTTGTGGTACCGTCTCAAGCCCTTTGTCAATCCCCTGCTGGATGACAAAGGGCGCTCTTGAGGCTACTTGGTCTACTCTTCCACAGTGGCTACAAATGGGAGTAGGTACCCCACCACACACGACGTGCCAATGAACAAACTTGTGGTGTACACATTCACACTGCGGGGTGAACCTAGCCGTGGTGTGTGGGGGGGGGGGTTAACAAACTTTCCCCACTGCCTTGCCAGGAGATGGAATCGAACCGGTGACCTCTGGATTGCTAGGGACCTCACCTCCCATGTTGAATAGGATTCAGCAGTAGGGGATAGGGTGGTGGGGGCGTTATCCTCCCCCCCACCCCGACACTCTAAAACTTGCTCTATTGATGTTTGGTATTCACGTGGGAATCGATTTAAAGAACTTGACATGTCGTCACCGCCGCGCCAATCCCCCCCCCCCCTCCTGTGAAGTTTCCGATAGGGTCGCGGATTTGAGCAATTCTCCTGCCATGTCAGGCGCCACAGTTGCGAGATGTTGACTACCTCGTCTGGTATACAGAAGATCGTGGGTTCGATCCTGACCCTGACGCCTGCTGCTTCTGTATATTTTGAGTTTGCGTATCTTTCTCCCCGTCGTCACGTGGATTTTTCTCCGGGCCCTCTCGGTTTTCCCCTCCACATTTATAATCAACATCACGCGTTCAGAGTATTTGGCTGCTATAAATACCCAATGTGATAAGCCACACTTCGTTGAGCCATCATCTGTGGCCAGGTCGCTTCTGAAAAAGAACCGTATAGCTCAGTGGGCTTTTACCTGGTAAAGTAAGATAATGCGTTTATGGTTTAATATCAACAGCTGGCAGCGCAGACGCATTGACGGCCGCTACACTGACTGGGCCGTGTCAAACAGCAGCAAGTGCGGGAGGTCTCGCCTGTCTCTCTGTCGAACGTGAGGGTGGAGTCGAAGGACTCCTGGGATGGCGAGCGGCTGCGCTGTGGGAAGAAAACCACAACCACGAGAGAGCGCATGAATAAATCACTGGTCAACAAAAAAAAACATTTTTTTCTGGCCTGGACTTTTGCAGCTGTTTTAGACTAATTTCAGGGTGCTGATTCCAAATCTGATCTTAGATTTGCTCTATCACATCTCATTTTATGCTATCGGCATACCCCATTTTCATTGATTTTACCCGAAATTAACTCTGTCACTTATGATTGCAAGTTGTTGCGAGTCAGTGACTGCTTTATTGTTAGAATATGGTGCTGTATTTTTAGGATAGTGTGTTTATAATATCATTTATGTAGATATCTACATTTATTCAATATTTTTCTTCTGCAGTTTTTATTGAAAATGCAATATTTGATATCTCAAAAACCTGATGTGATAGACAAAAACTGATGCCAGATTTAGAATCAGCACCCCAAATTTACCTTAAAACCGTTGGAATACGTTATGCCAGAAAAAGTGTGTTGACCAGTGTAATGAACAATCAATTGGTGCGCATCTACGCATGTTGATCTTCTTTCGCGCCGTGCGTAGGCAACCGTGCTCATCGGAGATGCGGGGGAAGGACAACAAATTCGATATTCGCGCGATTCTCGGAGAGAAAGGCTACAGCGCGCATTCGTGATGGACTCGACTCAAACGTTTAGGTTTACTCATTAAGCCAGAGCTGTTGTTCCACAGATGGATTTAGTCTGCCAGCAGAGGGGGAATGTTGCATTGTGGTTTTACGCAATGAAGTAATTTGCCAGGTATAAATGTGCAGATGAATAGACAACCAACTATTCGTATATGTATCTATTTATGTGTCAGATTACAAACTGGTCGACAAGAAAACATTTTAAAAAATCATGGGACCTCCTTTTGCCAGTACCAAAATATGGGAAAAGTGTTTCCTCTTAAAACACCTGTTTTGTTGCCAGATAAAAGGGGAAAACAGGTGTTTTATTGCCAGATAAAAGGGGAAAAAGTTATTCTCATTTTCAAAAATGTCATTGTTATCAGGCCCCCATGGTGTAAACAGGCGCAGCCTCCAACTCTTACTATCCACTCCATCTCTCTGGCCCCTCTATATTTCCCCGCACCTCCGATTAGCACTGTTGGCTACGTACGGCGCGAAAGAAGTTCGGAATCAGAATATTTATTGAGACTGGAGAAATCCGATGAGCTATGAAGCTCATTTTCCACAGATGTCCAGTAAGGGCAGGTCAGAAGGCGACATACATACAGACACTGTTGTGACCCATACCCACTGTGCCTCGGTCTTTCCTGGCCGTGATCGGTATTGAGGAACACAGGGCGGCAGTCATCAATAAATGACGAAATAAAAGTTTTGGTAACGCAGCGTAGTTTTCCTTGGTTTCCGCTGCGTGATCCTCCTGCAATACAGCTCGCCCTCGCTCCCAACGCCGGCCACGTGCACATCACAAAGGGGTTGACGAGGTTCTAAACCGGCATCTGTGTATTCGTACGGCTCCCAGCACACAGGTACGCCAACAGACCTGTCATGTCGATTTACCCGTCTTCTTGTGCAGGGAAATTTAGTTTTCAGGTCCATACGGCGTACTACCGTTTCACTTCGAGCAAACAAAGTTTAGTTAATTTTTGGGTGTTTCTCTCTTGTGATGGGACTTTAATGTTAGATGGACGTTGAGATTTATAAGGGCATGGGGTGACCCAATAAGATCTGAATTGGTCTGTAATTAGGCACTGATGACTGGCTGACAGGTATGCGATTGCCTCTCTATACAGGCCTCCCTGTCTTCAAGATCCCATTGTCCAGTGGTCACGCGACTCTGGCAATTGAGTCACTTGCCTGCCTAACGCGCTTTTGACGAAGGGCCTGGCATCTATCCGAAGCCAATCGAGGCCCAGTAACATTCGCAAAGGTTTAACACCCACCAATTTACATCCTCCCTAATACGGTAGTGAGAATATATGCACCATTTATTAGTAACACAACCGCACTGGTGACACTATGAAGAAGGATCATTGCCCAAAGCGTCGCCTCACATATGTTTCCTTGTTTAAGGTCACACGGGTTTTTTTTTATTTTATCGACAGGGTGCTTTTTTGCCCGTGGGGTCACGAGGGAGTGACGTCAGCGTGTGCGCGACCCTGCCGCAGCAAGTGTTTACATTGACAACGCATTCTCACTCCGGCAATCAAAAACAACAACAACAACAAAGCGAAGCAGACGTGTTGACATTCGTTTGTTTGCACGCTCACCGCAAGTATGTGTTGTTAATGCAGACTTGATTCTTTTTGGAAAAGGTTTCTATTTGGTGTTTGAAAATCTTAACACAATTGTGTTCTTGCGAAAAAGGGCGAAACATATTCTTATTTTTTTATACTTTGATACTGGCAAAAAGGTCCCATTTTGTGTTGACATTCGTTTTATAATGCAAAGCAAGCGATGCGTCAATTATTGCGGCGTATTGGTTGTTGTCATATGCATGGTTGGCAACAGTGGAAGTTAACAAACTGATTAATGTACACTCTTTGATTAATACTCTAAGGTTTTTTTTCTACACTTATTTTGCTGTGCCTTTTTTACACCTGATGAAGGAAGCTTGTGTTGCCTCCGAAACGTCGTGATTTATTATTTATTTTATTTCTATTTTTATTTTTATTTTTTGTATTTTTTATTTTTACCCACGTGACTTTACCGAAAAAAACCTAAGAGTATGAATCCTTGCAGTCACGAAAGCTTCAAATCTAGAACTCTTTGAATAATGTAGTAACAGTCCGGAATGTATCCAATGCACCATATTTAATGTTTATAATCCTCGCCAATTGTTCAGTTATTTTGTTTGTTTGTCGCCCAGCATGTCTGTTGGGAAATGGTGTCGTGACTTCGTTTAATTTAGATGTGTGCAGTCTGGCGGTATGACCCGTTGCTCGTATTTACACATTCACTTTCTTTCTGTAAATTATTTTTATTGATCTAACCGGTAAGTGGGGGGTGGGTGTACAGCTTCCGTGACAGGTGAGTGGCGCATAGAGGAAAAGGCGGCTCGGACAGACAACCAACGTGGACGTGTAGGACCGTAGCGTCATGTGGTGCGCGGTGTGTCACATCTCTTTTCTTCGGGAAGGAAGGGGGGAAGAGTGGGGAGTCAGTCTCATTTCAAGTTCCATCAAGTCAACTTAGGGTCTCTGGAGTGGCATTCACGAGAGGGCCCCAGATCTGGGCGAACTCCAACTTCCCGATTCCTCAGTTTCACACTCGGGTGTTCTAAAGCTGCAAGGGCGAATCGCGAGCCAGAGGGTGAATGAGGGGCGCCATGATTCTTCCAGGAACTCAGGATGGTCTTTCTAATCGAAATGTGAAATGCTTGGAGAAGGGTGTGTTGGTGCCTGGTGATACTTTGGGGTTTAAGGTGCAGGAGGGAAGATTCAATGCTGGGTAGTATCTCGGTGCCAGACATCATGTTGACAGATCGGTTATTTTTTTTATCATAAAATGTCCTAATAGTCTCAGAAGGCGTCAATGTACGTTTACATATTCACTTTAATATCACCCATACCACACGATCCTGCACCTCCGATAAACACGGTTGGCTACATACGGTGCGAAAGAAGTTCAGCATACATACAGTAGTATGTAAACAAAGCCTCGCCTCGCCAATGTGATTGGCGCCGTGAAGCCTGTTCACTCAAAGACATCCAATCCTAACTGCATGGTCAGACATCCAATCCCAATTACATGGTCACCCATTAAGCGATGTCCTCTCGTCAAGGCACACTATTCAAATACATTTTGCCTTTTTTATAATTCCATCGCAGTGTGCAAAAAGGGGTGGGGGGGGGGGGAATGAATTGCGTTGGTTTCCAGCTCTCACTTCGTGTGTGGCGTGCGCGTGTGAGTAGACGCGCGTGGAGTCGAGTGTTGTTTTTACTGGGATTCAGAAGGAGGGTTTCCTAATCGCGTGTTTAAAGGCACGCCGAGCGAATGGTGTGACTTTGCCAATGGCTATCAAAACAGTTTCCCCACCCTACCCCCCCGTCAGTGAGCTTTGTCAGCGGGTATTGATTTTACTGAAAAATTAAAGGATAATAACAAAGTAGGATGAGCATAAAATTATTAATTCAATCACATATTGATTCATCATTGACTTCCCCCGTCCCCCAGGGAAAATCGACTATTTGTCACGATTCAAGTTCGTTATTCCACAACGGACTTTTTAAAAATGTGTGGTAACTGTAGCGGCCTCTCGTGGAGGCAGCGATCAAGTGAACACATCACGTGCAACATCCAGCAGAGGGATGACAAAACATTTCTATAGAAAATGACCCACACCATCATGAATCACGAGCGTAACAATCAATATGAATCAACAAATCAGTGCATCGTTACACCTCTAATGTTTGAGTTCAGAACGGTGCTGGGGGCCGTCCATAAATGACGTCACGCACCTGGGGGGGGGGGGGGTCAGACATTTGTGACGATGTGTGACGATGGGGGGGGGGGGGGTTGAGAAATGTGACGTCACATCAAAATGCGCAACTTTAAATAAATATAGACAACACGTTCTACTTCATTAAATAAACATCAGAGTGCAGCGCCACATTGAATTCGCACTAAAAGGACAATAGTTTAAAGCGATTTGAAGCATGTTTTATATATTTTTTGGGGGACGGGGCAGAGCTTTGTGACGTCATATTTGAGGGGGGGTCTGACTTTTTGTGACGCCGTGTGACGAGGGGGGGGGGGGGTAAAATATCGTCCAAAATCGCGTGACGTCATTTATGGACGGCCCCTTAACTACCAGGGAGAACTGTCATGGTGAGTCACGTGTTTACAAGTGTCCCCTTTTAACAACGGAATGTGTAATTTACTGCAGACTAAGTTAGTAAAAAGGCTGATCACTTGGCAATCTGGTACATATTCTACCTGAATGGTAACCATAACTGTAGCCTTATCCACTGCAATCTTCACCCTAACCCTGCCTCCAACCCACATATTAAGTCAACGTCTTAACAATAACTCTAATCCCAAGTACAAGCCTTGTCTCTAACCTGCCGTAAACCTGACATTGACTCTAACCACAACTTAACGTAGAACGCGACCTCTCTCCCACATTTAAACAGCATGCCAGGCCGTAATATCCTCTAACCATAACCCTAATCCCTGATGATATCCCTAATCCCTAAAACGAGGTCGGGTTGGGCTGGACCATCAAGTATCAATCAGGCTTTGTGTAGGCAGCTAGACCTGATGGTTGGGCCATCACTTGGCAGTCCTGAATGTGAATGTCTCTGAGCCGGCAAGCCATTGAAGTGGCGTCAGAGGTGGAAGTGCCCCCCACTAAGAGACACGCACAGGGTTGTGAAAAAAGACCCCGAAAGTAAACACAAAACTATTCAGCGCAGTGCAACCATAGTTGACTTGCAAGACGAGGAGATTTACTCAGCCAGACAAACACCAGAACTCATACGCAGGGGAAATGATTAGCAAATATTACCCGGGAAGGAAGAATTAGAAGAGCTGAGCTGACAATAATTTAAAGTTGGAGGAAATCAACGGAAGCTCCATCACAAGGGTGGCCAACCTTCTCGATTCTACTCGTGGCCACTCACCAACCATCTTCATTTGGTCGAGAGCCACGAGGCACACAACATTTAACATTATATGCCGTAACAAAGTCAATCTTTCTTTGCATTCTAGTGTACGCGTGCATTTTCAACTAAAATCCCGTAAAGTTTAAGTTGCTGAATATGCTTTGAGAAGAGCGTTATTAGTTCGTTCCATATATATGCTCCTAACCTTCTCCTAACCCATGAGGGCCTGATGTGAACCTTAACCTCTGTACGTACGTATCTTGAACTTCTTTCGCACAGTACGTAGCCAACCGTGCTAATCGGAGGTGCTTGAGGTGCGGAAACCCCTTAACCCAGGGGTCTAAATATGTCCGGGAGGAAAGCAAATGTTCGCTGGCGGGAACCGATATTCGGGGGAACCAAGATTCGATCCGACGAGGCCTCTTCGTTCCCTGAACCAACGAGAAGAAGCCTCTACGGGGCGGACACGTGACACAGCGGTGGCACGCACGCCACATTTTGCACATATTGCGGTTCGAGCCCAGTAGCAGCCATGGTTAATACTGCGAGTGTACCTGCCATAAATAGACGCTGTCTGCTTCACAGTAGACGTTAAGGGTCGTTGGGATATGAGGATGCAATGTGTGCAGCAACAACAACAAAAATGCCCCTAAATAATTTCTCACAAATAAGCTCAGTGGGTGAAAGCACGGAGCGACATCGTCCCCCTACCATCGGAGATTTACTCGGTCTGTGACACACAGCGCCTTCGGAAGAATAACACGAACACCAAATGAACGTAATTTTCATGAATTATTTAACGATGTCTTGCGCACCGCGACTACAAAGCTCTCCACCCCCGCCGTGTCTTCTCCACACCGCACTACGCCACCATCCACCCATCTTCTGTATCCGGTGAACTCTCAGAGCAATTACTCTGGACGCAAATTGGGACACTATATCGCGCAGGCACTTCATAGCCGTGGTCGCTTGTGTTTAAACAGAGGTGCTATTTCTTCTTTTAATTTGCTTGTCTGTGTTTAGTGGTTTTGCTCGAGATGTCTGTCCCGTGTCGGCACGGCTCGTTACGGGACTAACACTGCCGCGGTACCGGGTGATTTATCTTTAGATTCTGTTTTATGTCGCCGTCTTCGTTTCGTTACTTGGCAGGCAACAGCTGATAAACGTCACGAGTCACGAGTGTGGCAATAAACACCCGCGTGCGTTTCATTCGCCATCTCGAGTTCATGAAAGTTGTCAATTCTCTTGATCATTAAAAGCAGACTCGGCCTAAATTATCGACGTGCTACAACAATGCTCTCAAAACCGGCCGCTTGTCTCTGAATTGGTTCACATCAGCGGCACACTCTCACCGCCACACTCCTTGCCCTTGCTGGGAGCAACACGAAGGGACAACGCCAGATCTGTGCACTCGACGTTAGGCCGGCAGCATAGGCAGTGCCGGATTATCCTCGTAGCAAAAGTAGCTACACGTGCTACGGGCCCCGCACTTTCAAGGGCCACGCGCTAAATGCTGTTAAGCTATCAATTCCCGGTTCAGTGATTCTGCACTTGCTCTATTACTATAGTACTATACCGCCTTTAACTTTTATGAACGACTGGGTGTTTAAGGTTAGCGATTTGTCGTATTATCTGGCTTCATAGCAAATGAAAAAATACCATTACTCTACAATGCAAGTAAAAAATTGGTGTTTTAATATTTACAAAAAAGATTAGGGCCCCTGTATAACAACATATGCTACAGGCCCCGCACTAGCTTGATCCGTCACCAAGCAGAGGCCTCAAGTTTCGAGGACTGCCGACACCTCGCGGTTCTTATTGGTTACCCTGCGCTTTTGCTCATTGTCCAGAAAGTTGATAGATCCGATCCATCATAGTCATCGTCAGCCATGGTACTGTCGACCACGACACGTAGCCATGCAAAAGCAGTCGGGCACCTACTGCATCGCTTCCCCACGTGACTCGCACTCAAGATCGAAGTTACGCTCACGATAGCAGCAAGAAGTTGAGATAATGATAATAACGGTTCGAGCGATGGTCTGATCACAACTCTGGATAACAATGTCAGACTCACATACGACGCGTGAGTATGGTGCGCTGAAGGTAATAGAAGTTGAGCGTGCGGTACTGGGGCTGCTTCACGTGGGAGTGAGTGTTCTCCCCTGGCTGGTCAAATTGTGTCGTCAAAAAGAATGTCCCCATGTCTCCGTCACCAACAACGGGCAAAGGCGAAAGAACAAATTTGCCAAGAAGACACTCAGTTCCTGTTGGTCCCAACACCCTCAATGCACCCGATCTTGTCATATCTTGGGCTGAGCGAGGTTAGTACTTGGATGTGAGACATGTTCAGTCATTGGATCAGATAATACGAGGTGTCGGAGGCCTGCGCTGTGTGGTGGCAGGATGAATGCTGCACAGCAGTAGATTGAATCCATCTGTGCATAGGTGTCAGTGTAATCCTTTCGTATAGGAGAGTGTTTTTCTAGATACTCTTTTTTTCCTCCCACACGAAGCGACATATTCATGCCATCAGTAAAACATGTCAAAGCAGGACCTTTATTACACATAGTTGAGACTCGGTGAGGCTTTCCTGGATAAGGGCCATTGATTGTATGACACACTCGGCACGACCTCCCAAAATCCCTGTAATTCTCTCGTCTCGGCACTCTTCTTCGACAAGGATTCTGCTGTTTTCCAGTCGCGTCCCTCCCACAGACATCTCGACCTGTTCAGCGAACGCGCACGTCAACTTTCTCTTGCTCACGGTTTTACAAAGGCCAACTTCGAGCCTTGAACATCCATAATACAGGTTTGTTTTTTTGGGGTTACATCGCGTAAATATATAAATGTGTCGTTAAACCCGCCACCACCGATACAGACAATTAGTAAGGTTTGTCACGTAAACAGAACATGCCAATTCGTTACGAGTACACAACACCGGTGTGTTGGAGAGCCAAGATATTATTCTCGCATCTAACATTTCCTGGTAACATTACATTTGTGTGAATTGTGCATGATTAATAGTATGTAAGATGATGATGATGACAGTGATGGTGATCGTCCTCTGTGCTACAATTCATGAACCACAATATGATGCGTAATTATGCAGGCAGACCTCGCCGAACGCGGGGGGGTTACGTTCCTAGAAAATACCGTGTTGGGCAAGACCGCGTTCGACAAATAGGATACCTTATGGGGAAAATGTGTTTGCGTTCCTGGGTCTGAAATGATCACCCCTTCCATCCTTTGTGATGCCACGATGTTGTGTACTGTAGTTGTAAATTAATGACTACCCTTTTATATTGCGAGCGTTTGATGCACCTCCGCGGTCTCTGTATTCACCATAATCATGACGGCGGTGTGTGTGTGTGGTTCCTTGAGGTTAACTTAAGAACTCACCTTGCTCCGCGAGGGATGAACTCGATTGGATTTCATCTCTCCGTGCGGTCACCCCAAGGGCTCTATTACTACAGCACCAGCCGCACTCTACGAATCGATCTAACAGTCCCAAAAGTACTTTTGATTACCAAAAAAAACCCCGATTTTTTTTAGCAACACACTCGAGAACATAAACCAATTTGAATTTTAAATCGCACCTCAGAATCGCCTGTTATTCATTAAACGCGAGGTAAGATGTGAGAGCCGATTTGCAAAAAACTGATTTCGAGCACACACGCCACACACAGAAATGACGCGACTGTTTGGGTTGAAGGTTACTCTTGGTTTCTAAGGAACTGCAGCACAAAGGCAGACTTGCACAAGTTCCTGACATTGTTGATTTAAAGGTCTCCCCCCCCCAACACCACCTGCAGTGCTTCCCCCACCCCACACTCCAACAGTTGGCAGGCATACTGATAGGTCGTAGTGGGTCTACGCCGACACACACTCGTCCCGACGCGCTGTGCGTGTGTGGGAGCCACTGCCTTTGCGGGTGAGTCACCGGGTGTAAAAGCTGCCCCCTATTCAAGCCTCTCTCATCTCTGTGCATCCTGCACGTGGAATATTCCAGAAATACAATCACACGGGGAGGAAGAGCGCACGCGTTCATCTCGCGCAATCTTCCGTGCGCGGGATCCACATGGGTAGAGCCGTCCCAAGGGTACAGCGACTCGGGGGGCTTTGCCCCCCCCGCCTCCCGCGCTTCAACATCACGGTGTCAGATGTCAATGCAGTTTGTGTTGAAGGGGTCTGGAGACCCACATGGTGGGATTTGCTCCGAGCCCCATTACCCCCCCTCCTCCTATGGTTGGCCCTGCATATGGGAGTGTGTGTGTGTATTTTTTTAATCCTTTATATTAAGTTCACCTGCTTGCTTGCACGCTTACGACCGTGCAAATCTTTCGGTCGTTTTTTAACCCACTTCCCGTGATCCAATCGAGCTGACATTTTGCACACAGACTCGTTGTGCGTGACAATTAATTTTCGTGAAAATTTTTTTCCAAAATGTTACACTTTTTAGGAAAAAATAAATTAGATTTAATTACCAATTGCTTAATGGTGGCAGGCAATCATCTGACCCATAGGTGGCAGCCATCTCAAGCCAGAGGACGAGAGGACTCTAGCCGCCACGCATATAAAGGATTTATAGTGAAAAACTTTGTTTTTACGGGTTAATTTTTATGGATGTCAGTTTAACATGTAGTAGGCTTTCGCGACAAATAACTTCCATAATACAGGTTTTGTTTTGGGTTAGATTGCGTAAATATGTGTAGTTAAACCCACTACCACCCACGTAAACAGAACATGCCAATTCCAGCACACCGGTGCGTTGGAGAATAAATCCACATTTACAATTTGAGTATGACGTTTCGCCAGTAATTACAACTAGCTTCATCAGGCGACAGCCAGATCTGGATGTCGCATTTAAATATTTACGCGATCTAACCTAAAAAAAAACCTGTATTATGGATATTATTGGCTGTGTTTCCGACTTTCAAGTTCATCTGGAAAATCCAAACATCGGGGCAACAACATACGACATTTTAGATAATCCGGAGAGAGGAAAAATAAGACAGTTTCGAATTTATCCGAACATATGACATCACAGAAAGTGACATCACTTTAATGCCATCACATCCGTGCTTTTGTTCGTGCGATGCCACGTTAAATAATGACGCAATGTAAAGGATCTGAAATTGCCCTCTAAATATTGAAGTCTTAAACTCATCCTCGCGTATTTAAGAACAGGAAGTGTCCCCTTTGTATCTCCTTGGCCTACAGATGCAGCAGCATCGCCGTGCATTTGCTTTAACAGTTTAAAGGCTGCAATGTGGTTGCACATGCTGTTGTTTAATTAATTGGCACATCTCTAAAGCATGGATGAGGAGCTCTTTCATTACCGAGGTCTTAATAGCACTTTTAAATACAAGTGGCAATTACCCAACAACAACCGCCGTTCACTACAAAGTAGCGTTGACGTCACCACGGCGCTTTGTGCCATGTTAGGTGCACTTGGAGGCCACGTGAAGTATCGAAGGCCCGCTGGCGGGAGATCAGGGAACAGACTCAGGTGCCATGGGTTGACTGAGATGACTGCCAGATGCAACACCTGTGCCCTCTACTATGCCAACTTTCTTCGTTTTAGCTGCCCGGTGCTCCGCTCGTTGTTGTGAGCATCACGCCTCCGCCCTCCGTCGTTGTTGGAGGGCGACTGCCTCCCAACTGCCCAGTCGCGTCCTTCACGAATCTCCTCCAATCGAGGCCAATCTTGGCATAATAACAAGCACACACACATCAGTACACAGAAAACTTAAGGAAAACAATGGGAGAGACGAAATCACAGCATTCGGCTATTTTCTACTCGTGTATGGATAGTCAGTGCTGTCGTGTTTACAAAATATATATTTGACCATGAGCCCAGACCAAACATTTCACTTCTCCGGTACCACTTGAGGTGGCATAACTTTAGTAATTCCAATGTCCTTATGTGGGCCAATCTCAATGAAATATGTGATAACCATTTGAAAGATTGGGTTATCAAGTAATTCACTCGTATTGGCCATACAATTATATGGCTGCAACGTGAGATGTTGCAATCTTAGGTGGTTCCAATGTATGGCGCGGCTCACAGACCAATACTCAGACAGGGATAGAGACCCAAAGCCAGCGTCAGGTCCCAACACCTAAAACAGGGGGACCCAGAACCCAATATTGACACGGGAGGAAGTAATTGGCGTCTAGGAAAGGCCCCCCCAGGTGTGTTTGTGTTTATCCTCATTCACTCATGAATGAAATTGCCCAGATGTTCAACTTTCATATTTTACATCCTCCACTCTATCATTTGAGAGCACATCGGGGAATTGTGTTTGTATTTACATTTTCGTCAATAAATCAGTTGTGTGCCGATGCAAGACTTTCTCATTTTTTACCGCGTCACTTTAGCTTGTAACCCATCTGTGCAGACTTGTGCAAATTAATGAACGATTCTCCCTCGTGTGTGGATTGTCCTCAAGTCCCGAAGTCTGCTTTCCACCCTCATTCAAAATCTAATCATTAAAACGGGACGTGGCCAAATGAAGTAAATTCAGCACTCTGAGGATGAAGTCTTAAAACGCATACTCTTTGGTTCTTTCGGTAAAGTCACGTAAGTATAAAATAAAATAACATAGATCACGACGTTTCAGGCGCAACACAAACGTCGTGATCTATTTTATTTTCTACCCACGTGACTTTATCGAAAGAACCAAAGAGTATGGATTCCTGCAATCACGAACACATAAAATAAAAATCTTAAAACTCAGTTGTGGATTTCTCGTCCTGCTTTTCCTTTGTGTTTTTCCCCCACAAACAATGCTGTTGTGATTTTTCCAAAAAAACAAGTCAAAAGTATTTTTCATATGGATTTATTTCGGATGTATGTTGAACTTTTTGTCTCACATCCAAGTACTGAATGACTGTCTTCTCGACAGACCTGTTCTTCAGAAGACAGAGTCTGAATGACTCTGTCTTCTCGACAGACCTGTTCTTCACCTGAAGACGGCTGCTTGCGTTGTGGCCGAAACGTCGTGAGAATTATTTTATTGTTTTATTTTTATTATTTTCCTTCTACGTGACTTTACCGAAAGAACCAAGAAGAGATATAAATGTTTAAGTGATTTGTTTACCTTTCATATACTTTGCACTCCTATCGTGTGTTATTTGCATTGTTCATAATACAGGTTTTTTTGGGTTAGATCGCGTAAATATGTAAATGTGTCGTTAAACCCGCCACCACCCGACACAGCCAAATCAGTAAGTTTTGTCACGTAAACAGAACGTGCCAATTCGTCACTAGTACAGCACACCGGTGTATAGCGTAGTGTATAGTAGTGTAGTGTATAGTGTAGTGTAGTAGTGTAGTATATAGTGTAGTGTAGTAGTGTAGTGTATAGTGTAGTAGTGTAGTGTATAGTGTAGTGTAGTAATGTAGTGTATAGTGAGTGCGAAGTTTCGCCAGTAATCATGCGACAGCCAGATTTTGCATTGTTGTTGTAACGTTCTGCCCGCCCCCCCGAGTGGACATATGTGTGAAAGAGCTTTACAGCTCACCGGATTCCTCCCTGCAGTATAAATATTCAGAAATGAACGATTCCGATTCCGGCAAAATTGTAACCTTCGTGAATCGAGAAACGAGAAATCGATCCATCACCATTGGCAACGCGCGACTCAGAGACAGTAGGTACAGTAGCTGCGTCGCCTCGACTCGTGGAGTAGCGGCGACAACGATGCAAAGACGAAGCGATCATTCAGAGCAAATAGATCGATAGGGTGGCGTTTCAATAGAGCAATAGACTCACGGGCTGACGAACATACCGGCCGTGCGTTCGACGAATCGAGCTACGTTCATACTCGAGGCGGTGATTCTCACCGGCGTGACCACACGGGCACAGCGAGCGGTAGGCCGGGGTGGTGTTGGAGGGCCTCTTGGCTGCGTCTCCGTGTGCGTGATGGAGGACGTGGCGCTGAGCTCCGCGGGAGCCCGGGTCTCCCTGGCCACGAGCAGCGACGAGCGATACCCCGCGGAGAGCGTGACGGACGGGTGAGAGACCCCGGGAGGAAGGCTCCCGAGTTCACTTCAGTTCCACTGTGGTGGTCACCGGCGTGGTGAAGTATGGTCAGACTACCCCCCCAACCGTGGTGAACACGACGTGAGCACGCTTTCATCCAGCAGTGGATTGAATGACAGATGGCTGGGTGGACTTGGTTGGGGAGCGGTGGGGCAGTGGTGTGCGCAGTGCGTGATCGACCGCTGGGGAGACCCGGTCACGAGTTCACTTCATTTTCACTGTCGTGGTAACCGGCGTGGTGAAGTATGGTCAACCATATTCTTAGGTTTTTTCGGTAAAGTCACGAAAAACCTAAAAAAAAACCTAAAAAAAAACAAAAAAACCTAAGAATATGAATCCTTGCAGTCACGAAAGCTTCAAATCTAGAATTATGGTCAACCAGACTACCCCCCCTCCCAAACCGTGGTGAACACCACGTGAGCACGCTTTCATCCAGCAGTGGATTGAATGACAGATGGCTGAGTGGACTTAGTTGGGGAGCGGTGGGGCAGTGGTGTGCGTAGTGCGTGATCGACTCCCGGGAAGACACGGCCACGGCTAACACCTGTGGCGATTGATATCAACACTGGTGGTCTTGGGTTATCCTCCCCGCCTTCACCAGCTTGTACCGACGGCTGCTTACTTTGTTACGTGGCCCACCAGAACAGATCGTTGAAGTACTCTAATATATCCGGGTTTTGGGAGACATGTGGTTCAAGAGTGCTTAGCTTTGTGAGATTTACCAAAATAGTTTTTTTTTGTGGAGGAGATAGACCCAAACAGTTTTTTTCCCATGGGAGAAACCAAACGCATGTAAATTTGGAAACGGTACAATAACAATGTGTTTAATTAGAATACATTGCACGTTCTAATTAATTGCTCATTTCTCACGGAATATATTATACTCTTGGTGTAAAGGCTCCGGGGAAGATAGCGTGATTATCACTGGAATAAAGAATCCTGTTAGTAGTTTGTGTGTGTTTCTATTTTCTTTCCCTGCAGGAGCAGTTCCACATTCTGGATGAGTACAGGCACATTCCCGCAAGAGTTTATTATCACCTTGGCAGATGTCACCAGCATCCAGTCCATGAGGATCGAGTGCTACAATGGTAACCCTCTTCCACTGATGACACGTGTAGCACGTGCTGCCCGCACAGTCAAAGATCGTGACGCAAAGGACCGTGCGCTGCAAAACTCCAGATAACTGCAAAAACTGCTGCTTTTTGCGCAGCTCGAAGCTGCGGTGGCAACACTCTGAGCGAACGAGAGGGTCGCTCAAAGAACTAGTGGGAAAACGGCCTTTGGTGTGTCGAGCAGGATCCAGTTACATTCACGATGCTTCAAGGGGGTGTCTCATGAAAGAGGGTTCAGTCATAAGTTCTATAATTGCCATACAGTTCAAGTAATCACGAGTGCATTAGATGATGCGACAGTAATTTTGGCAGAGATGTATCGTTTGTTCGATCCAAGTATCTTTATGAAAGATACTGTCACATTTCATGTTGGGGGTGTGAAGACGGGGCAGCGAAGGATGTAATGTGGCTTGCTTTACAATGTGTCAATTTTTTTTATTTAGCTATAATACTGGCACTAATGGTTCACTCTAAAGCTCTGCACAGCTTTTGGTAATTTGAAAACGGTAATGATGCTTTAATGTAAATGTGTGCTTGTTATTTTTCAGTGCGCAAGTTAGCTGTGGAGCACAGCATGTCATCTGAGCCAATCAATTTCGAGCCACTGTCTGAGATAGGTATGCCTGGACGCATTTGGCAGCATTGCATATCATGAAGCAAAATGTTCCGGTTATCACGCCGTGTATGTATATATAAAATTGAAAGTTGTCTGTCTGCCTGCTATTTTTCTCTATGGCGGTCAGTATTTTCTTTTGCTTGCACCTTTACCTGTGGCAATACTCAATCAACGATTCCAGTGAGCTATCCACAATCTGTATTCCATTGAATGTAACCTGCACGTCAAAGTTTCATTAAGGCGAATGACCAAATCACCCTGACTGCTGCGTGATCTAAGCAGGTTTGAGCCTGGATCACCAAGCATGTTAACTGACAGCTCACGAAGTTAACCTCTGCGGGGTTAAGTACAGGCGGAATTGTGAGCACTGATATGTTAACGTTTATCGAAAACGACAGTCACACAGTGGACAAATACTGCACTGGTCAGATATGCAATGTAACATGTCATAAAATAACGGGACCTAAGTATTAGAGTGGGAAAGTGAGCAGTGGGGGTCTTGTAATGGAAGCTGAAGGTCAAAGGGGGGGGGGGGCTTTTACATTCGGGGAAGGGGGCTTACGCTGACGTGTCACAGCACAATCTATTTGTTAAAATAAAGCGTTTTCTATTGCATGCATCATTGCAAAATTAACAAATTCATACATGCACGAAGCTTAAATGCCAAAGGTACCTTTGGTAGTCGGAGGACTAAGGGTTGGTGGTAATCGACTGTTGTATTTACTCTAATAAGAATGCATGACTTGTTTTCCCTACCAGAGCTTGAACACAATGAAAGCAATCTGCAGACTGAAGACATCAATGTGAGTTAATATTAATTAATATACATTGGTTTCTATGAAGCACCAGCTAATTTTCAACACTTTACATCCATTCTGGGTGGCTGAATGGCTGAGTGACTAATCACAGCTATCCACTTCTGCATGCAGCCAATGTGTTCATGCTGCCTTGCAGTACGTTCTGCGAATTACCAAAAGCGTTGCAGAGCTTTAGAGTGGACCCATTAGCACCAGTATTATAGCTAAATAAAAAAAAATCACAAATGTAAAGCAATCCACAAAGATTACAGAAAATTTCCCTTGGGAACTTAAGTTTAGGATTTCCCGATTTCATATGGGGCAAAACTACAGATCCACAGTATGTTCGGTCCACCCAGCAGTATAAATGGGTACATCACAAGCCATCCGGCAGGTCGCGTATGGTGGGGTAGAAGTTAGAGAACTCCCATCTTTACAGGGACTCTGTAAATCAAGACACCCTTTAATCCATCGGTGTCAGCTCGGTGGGTTCAGAAGTGGATGGTCAACGTGTCAGCACTTCCTCTTGTCACAAGCTCTCGTGTTCCTCTCCCGTGCTTAGTTGGGTGCACTCCGTAGTGATTATAATCATAACACTTAAGTGTGGTACTTTCAAAATAATAACGTGCATTTTAATTGACCCCATGATATTGTTTGCCACTCTGAGAAGATGAAACATGATAGCCTAACTACTTTGACCTTTTCTTCCAGGTAAAAATAGTTCAAGCTCAGCATCTGCGATTTATCATTCGCTCCGCGTACGACCACTTCACGTCCGTTCATCGCGTGTCTGTGGCAGGAAACATCCAGCGCAGATAAAACATATACATTTTATCACCCTTATGTATGCCAGCTGAATTCAATTTCACACACACGCAATATCTAACTGTGACCAAATCGCCCAGAACGAGAAGGTCAAAACAGAAGCGAATCCTATCATTCAACGATCCCTATCATTCAACATTTTACACATTTTAAACGCGGGTCATTTATAACAGGTGTTTATTATTTAACATGTTACAATACTGAATCTAAAATATACATTCAATCAATATACAACATCGGTGCTCTGAAGACAATTGTACAAAATATATTATGATTTGGGTAAATTTCAGCTTGATGAATGTGTTTTAATTACCATACAAACCGCGTCATAAAAGTACTTAAGATAAGAAAGTTAGCGTTTCTATTAAAACAGACATGTATAATTAAATCAACAGTGAAATCCATCTAGACAACTTACACACATTTAGCATTAAAAATATCCAGTGTAGGATGCCAGGGAAATATAGAAATGCTTTGTTGAATGGTTGTCCTTCGTTTTCACAGAGGTATGCCGACTGCATAAATTAAGTCCACGTTCCGCATGCATATTCTGTCCATGTTGTACTTCGTGTCATTGACAAGATCAAAACATTAAGAGCTTAAAAGAGATGTTCCCTCTGTAGGGTCATGTGTACGATATTGCAGTTTTTGTTTATTGCTGTCTCTATATCTTAAGGCAAATAAACGTGCGTTAAAAAGGTAATTCACGAACGTATTTTGATTTGAAAATTAACTCTGCCAAACTGTAAACCATTGCATTTTTATTGTTTTTGAAGTATTTATGGAGATAAAAAAAAATAATGGTTTGTCATTGAAATTAAAATCTAGCATATTCCTATGTTAGGTAGCTCTCTTCAAATCTTACATATATTGCTTTTAAGGATTGTATATGCTCCATTAAAAAAAACCCTGAAATTAATATTAACATATCTTATTGAAATTCTTGAAAATGTTAAGACACTGAAGTTGAGGATGCACAATCACAACTAAAAAGTTCATCACAATATTTACCAACAAGTCAAGGAATTGGAAGCTTTTCAAAATAAATTTGGGAAAATAATTACAATGTTTTAGATAATTGCTTTCTTTAATAATGAATGAATAGTGGCAACTGATCAAACATAGTTATTTCCGAAATAGATTTATAGGTTAACAACCATGATGATGTTGCTTGAATTTTTCTAAAAATGTATTATTGCTAAAATTGTATTTTGGCTCCATTATAATTAATCCAACGTGTGAAAGAGTGGGCAAACATACCATCTCTTCAAGTGGCTCTTCTAGAGCTTCCCTCCAGAAAAGACCCTTTCACTCTCAGTGTTGTGAGTGAACAATTGCAGAGATGCAGCTTTACCCTCTTATATTCCAACGTGCACCAATCGGGGTCCAGTTTACATCACACGTTCGCAAGATGTTTAGTTCACCTGACAAAAACCTCAAGAAACTTGGAATCAGAACCTGGAGGACAAGTTGCTCTCTGTTGGTGCGGTGTTGCGCAGCGACATTGCTGGGTTGCGTAGCGGGGTGGCCGGGTTAGCCAGGAAGCTCTGTGGTGTGCGACGTGACACACTGCGCTGGCGCGACAGGAAGGAGCACTCCGTACCGCCCATGGCGGCCAGCCTCTCCTGCACAGACTGACGCTGCAGCCCCATGCCCTGTCACCAGAAAAAACCCCACATCACATCAGATCAACAATCATTACCAGCAGCTGGGCGCTGCTGCAACATGCCTGTAAACCGGAACTTTCGACGGGAGGGTTGGTGGGTCACACAAACCACGCGTGGGGCATTGAACACGCCATCACTTGGCTTGCTAGGGTATTTTTTTTATTCACGCCTTCAGATGTGTGTGTTTTCTCCCACATGTATAAACACTCATTAATGGAGTTGGCCAAACATTCCAATATCGGATCACAGAGCTTGGCGCCGGTTCTGGCTGCCTTCCTGCGCTTTTAATCCTTCCCTTGTTGTGAGTAGACAAAAACTGTTACAAATTATAAATTACTGTTGTAATAAAATCAAAATCATCACATCACCATCATTGTTTGATATCAACTTAATAGACCACAGATCTTGGGCAATACTGTGCATATTACAAGTTGAAATGTATTTATCAACACTCTTCAGAGCAACATTGTGTCATCACTAAGGACCCTGCACTCGTTCTCTGCAATACCGACGTTTTTGTCTTGTTTTTGCGGTTGCTTCTATGCTCGCGAAACTGCTAATATCCGGTGTAAAACAGCCAGGCAACTGGCTAAACGGGATCGTCATCTGTGGAACAAACCAAACTCCAAAGTTCCACAGTTATTTCGCGCGGTGTCTCGGATCAATCCGTCGCGAATGAAGCGTTTGATTTGGGAGCTATTTTAAACACGTCCAATATACTCGCGAGGGATCAAGCGAACAACAGGGACGAGACAGCGGGAGACTCACCATGCTGTACCAAGCAGTCGTCATCAGCTTTTCCTCCTCCTGCTTTTGAGCCAGAATCTGCTCATTTTCCTTCTGAAAAGTCAAAAGGCCAAAAGGTCATCAGATCCTGCTGACATTTAAACTAGAATTGGCATGTAAGCGATATTGTGAAAGAAGACTCGAATGTAATTCCCTTGACTTTTATTGCAGGCCAACGAGGGCATGGCAACCACAGGAATAACTCGTGATGGTGAGACCTTAGACAAGAAGACCATAATGCATTCTTTCAGGAAGTTATTTTTTTTTGCATAATACACAAAGGCCCAAGTGAGTTTTGTGTTGCTTGAAACATAAGGGGGTAAGAAATGAACTTTTTTTTCTTTTATTTTGACTTATAAAATAGCTGATAAGACAATTGGGCGGCCGTGCTCTCACCTGCAGTTGGTTCAACTGCCGCTCGCGCTCAAGTAGCTGCCCTCGGAGCGCTGCCATTTCTGGGCTCTGCTTGGGATCCATGGTGCGGATCACCTGATGCACACGCACACGAACAGATACACAGGTCCTTACAGCACATACACGCGCACAGGCAGGCATTGGGCATGGCTCCGCTGCCTCTTGGATAAGGGGGGGGGAGGCGAGTAGAGCAACTGTAATTGTCATACGATCAGTCTGACACTAATCTGCCTCAGCCAACTTTATCTGCACGGAATTAACGTTGATTAAATTGTGTTTGTGCAATCGTTTGTCTTTCTCATGGGACAGTTGTTTTTGCTCTGATTTATATTTGCTTCATTGCAGTACTTTAATTAGTTTTTGCTCGAGTAATTTTGGTGACCCAATGCAGTCTTGCGAATAATACTCTTGAGTTCTCGCCCTGGTTACGCAAAATAAACCTTGAAACGTGTACATAGCGCAACTGTGTAAGGTGGCTTCTGGCGAAGCGTCATGCTGGAGGCACTCACCAGCTTGGCCTTCTCCAGGTATCTCTTGTAGCGCTCCTCCATGGAGCGCATGTCCTCGGTCTTCTTTCGCAGCAACGACTCCAACTCCTCTTCACGCTCAGCTGAAGCACACAACGATGCCAATCACCACCACCGTGCCAAAGAGCCGCGACCCACCGCAGTTGCTTGATTACCAACGGTAAATAACAAACGCACGTGGAGGTGTGGCTTGGCAGCCGAAAGACCAAAATAATGAAGCCGGTACCGCTGAGATCCCAGTGACGAAACGGACTCTAGCACCGTGTTAGTACCAGACTCTAGTGCTCTAAGTAGCCCCAATCCAAAATAACAAGGCAAGCTCATGAGACCAATGCCCCATCAACTTGAGACCACTAGACGCACCGACACTTGCGGTTGCGAGTTTAATGATATTATGGTGATGTCATAATAGTGGAGAGGACGAGGGGTTGTCACCCGTGTCACGATCCTGTGTGATCTGCGTCACCCCAGCATTGCCACTGGCGTAACGAGAGACGACACATGCAGTGCCGTGTATATAAGGTCAGATTGGTTCAGCGCGCCACTATTAACGTTGATTAAATTAGTGTCATATTAAAGCAAATCTGACATTTTTAATTTGGGTTGCTTGTACTGCCCTGGCAGACAACCGTCTACCCTTGCCAAAGAAGTGGAGGGATCTTGTAGGCCTCATTTGCAAGACCACTCCAAACTGCACTGGACCCAGGTCGTTCTGTGTAGAGTGCAAAAGGGAGTTTTGTTTTTTATTTCAGCCCATAATAGGGTGCCACGGTGGGCTGAGCGGCGTACAGGTTTTAGGGACCGGTGGCTGCTGGGGCTGCTCCTCTTGCGGCTCCTTGCGCCTAGACTCCTGCAATGTCTCCCTACACAGAGCAACGGGCGGGAAGGGGCACAAGGAAACCACAGGGTCGTTTTAAATCGAGGGCATTTGTCACGATTGCAAATATTCAGTCGTAATGTGTGATGAAAAAATCACATGAAGTAGATTTGACCAAATATTTGTTTTTTACCAGTGCACTTGTAAAAGGTTTGCAATTATTGACTTATTGTGCCCCATGGGGCCAAGATAATATATTTCCAGTGGTGGTTTGGTATTTATTAATATTAAAGTTCACCTACAATGGCCTTGACCTATAAGACCCAGATAAGTCTTTTAAAAACATTTCCGAATTATCATCGTTTAGTCCACATAACCACAATTTGTGAAGCAAATTTGAAAGAGGAATAATGATGGGTCACCATCATCAGACATGGTCCTTCTACTGCTTGATTGAGGCCTCTCCATCCCATGACCCAGTAATGCCACAATCAAACCCTCTTATGCAAACAAGGTGATTTCATGACTATATGAGCAGTCATCACTCACTGTCCAGAGCTCCCCGTTGGCTCTCATTCTGTCACCCTTCTCGTCCATCGGCCATCATCCTTTCCTTACCAGTCAAAATTATGTCTCTAATTTGTTTTGGTTCAAAAATTGCAATTTAGGCTTAAGATTCCAGAAAAAAATCAACAGCTTCAAATGATTGCATCGCTTATAAGACCAGAGTGCTTTGGGAATGTTCTACAGAAGCTGGCTATTGTAGGCCTCCTTTGGGTGTTACAACCTACCGATGTGCCGAGATTGGAAGCACATTCAGAGCTCTTTTTTCCAATACACCACTGCTCATAGCGGATGTGTGCTGTATCAATGACAAAGACTCCCACAGCTGGTACACGTGGCAGGGGCAGTCGCTGTTTTACTCACCAAGAGCCAATGCAGCTCATTTTGGCTTCACTCAAAGAGCCGTGACAATATTTAAACTGGGCTTAACAGGATGGGGCTTCTTTAATGTCAATATTAACTTGTCCACAAGCTAGAACACAAACTTACAACCAACGAGGGCATCGCACCCCATCGCGTGTATTGTGGATCTGCGCTGAGTGACTCCAGCAGCGGTGATCGCTGGACTAGCGTCCACCGTACGAGTGTGGCAAGGGTCTTGCAGTATTCAGGCAAGATGTACATGTTCATAAGCATTTTTGGGGGATTAGGTCGAGAAAATGTAAATGTGTCGTAAACTTACCTCCATCTGACGAGGCCAATTAGTGAGGTTTGTCACGTTAACAAAATGTCCCAATTAGTTCATACTTCAGCATCCGGTCGTGTGTACGAGAGTAAGCACACAAACATAACATTTGTAGATGGCTCTGGACATGCAATCTCATATTCTTGGTTCTTTCGGTAAAGTCACGTAGAAGGGAAATAATAAAATAATAAAAATAAAACAAGAAATTTTTCAGCAAATTCCTGTGGTTTTCACACCTGATGATGATTGCTTGTGTTGCAATCGAAACGTCGTGATTAATTTTATTGTTTTATTTTTATTATTTTATTATTTCCCTTCTACGCGACTTTACCGACAGAACCAAGAATATGAATCCCTGCAGTCACGAAAGCTTTAAATCGAAATGCAATCTCAGTTAAATTATATGAAAAAGCCTAGGCCTATACTTACACAATGGATGAGGCTATGCATTCACCGACTGTTATCTACTATTTTCAGCAGTATTGGTGTGTGGCCGATGGGATGTCTCAAAAAAACTACTTACAATGTTTGTGTCGAGAGAGAGGGATAAGTGAAGGATGGCTTATTTTGTTACATTCTCTACAACGACCAAAATTATTACGTTGCGTTCTGTATTGTATAGCTTGCATATCAACACCTGGCAGTTCACCAGCATTGGTTTAAGCAAAGCCACTCTTGTACTGGTATAATATATAAGTGCACCATGTAAATTCAAACTCACAGTTGATGGTCCAGTTTCTTGTTGAGAGCAGTGGCCTAAGGGAAACAATCAGGCAGGTGAGACGTGCAGATTGTATTTAACACAACTGTTCAGTTTCAACAGCTTGTAAGTGGCACCACTAATCGCATATCTGCATTTCCGTATTTCACAAGTAGTACTAATCGCATATCTGCATTTCCCATAAATATGCTAAATTCCTCTTGATATGCAAATGATTTTGTCAAGACGCACTTCGCCCCTCCATCCCAGCATAAATAGTCGCTCCAAGCCTGGGGCGTGCCATTCAGACTCTGCCTTCTCGACAGACCTGTTCTCCACCTGAAGACGGCTGCTTGCGTTGTGGCCGAAACGTCGTGAGAATTATTTTATTATGTTTTATTTTTATTATAAATATATAGTTCGTATGATGTTTGAATGTTTTTGCAAAACAAGATGCACGTAAACTTACGTTCATATGAAAATGGCCTAGACCTTTGTTGGTTGCGGTTAACAGCGATTGGAGCATAACGTTTTCACTGCATGTGTTGTCATTGTGTGGGCACCACACCGCGCGTACAACGTTAAATATCGTCAACTCCCACGTGTGGCTGGGCGATTCTACTCTCACGTACACGATGGCAACGTGTCGAGGAGCTCAATGCCAATGTCAATGTCTGCTAGCCGTAACGAGGGGCTTCACGAGAGTGTGCGTGGAGGAGTCTTTCTCTTCCTCCTCTGCTGAAGGAGCGCTGACTACGGTGGTAAACTATCATGGCTCATAGTTTGGGTTGCATGGCCACAATCGCACTACTGTGGCTTGTCTTCAGTTTTCAATTTATGAAGGGGACGTGCGCATCGGCCTGGTGATGTTCCGGTGTGGTTGATGGTTACACCATTGGTGTCTTCGAGGAGGAATGTCAAAGCCAGGAGGAGCGATGTTTGGGTCTCGTATGACGTGTTTGTTTATTCTGGATGTTGGCATTGATAAAAGCAAGTAGATGGATGATGTAGTTATTTAGTGAGAGGCTGAGCGAATGAGTGACTTACAGTGTGGCTGCAGAGCATGAAGAGCTCTATAGATAACCAACATCCCGATATTAGCGAGTGACCTCTGCGAGTCTGCTGTGCGGGTGAATAAGTAGCGAAGAGGGCAAAATGTTGCAAAGTCCAAGACGCTCACGTTGTCGGCGCGTTCCACCTGCTCTGCCAGCGACGACTGGAGCTCTTCCACACGCGCCTGCAACGCGCTCACCTGTTCCCCTTGTAGCCTGTACCAAGCACGCCGTAAGCGCACGGGCTCAGGAAAACCATCCGGCCGGGCGCCGCACACGCAGCCGTGCAGGACTGCACACAGTCAAGCGCACGCATCTAGCTATGCGGACGCGCGTATTTAGCTATGCGTGTAGAGCAGTGGTGGGGAAGCCTTTTTATTTTTTTCGAGGGTCGAATAGGACTTTCAAATAAACACGCACACTTCGGTTTCTCCTGTTGCTGCAAGAGCTAAAATTGGAAAACACAGCCTTGTTGCCAGGTCGAAAAGGTCCACCCTCTTGCGTCTGACTCACCTCAGTAGATTGAGATGACATCAGATGGTTGAATGATCAATGAGGCCACACGATTTCCCAACCTCTAAGCCCTCACGTACGCCACCACGATTCGCATTTTGACATCTACCAAATCTCTGCCAGGTTAAAAATATCCCCCCTCCAGTACCCGATTAGTGCCGCCAAGATGCTTGCAGTGACGGATAATTATCGTTTTGAGGGCCGTTTAGAAGCGGTGGGCCTCACGCGTCGACGGCCGTACGAGGCGACGTCACGGGGCCGCATCTGACTCATGGGCCCTTTCTGACCCGGGGACCGTAGGCTTTTTCCCCACCCCTGGCGCGGAGCCCCGTGGCGGACCCCCACCTGTTGTCGGCCTCCAGCTGGGCGTGCCGGCACGCCGAGTCGGTGGCGAGGGCGCTCAGCGCGTCCGCCTGCTTCCTCTCCAGCTCCTCCAGCCGGCGCGTCAACGCACGCTTCTCGCTCTGCAGCCCTGCCACCTGCTCCCTGCGCGTGAGGCAAGCGATTGGATGAGAGGCTGAGAGCAAGAGAGTGAGAGAGAGTACGTGCACTACTTTTCCTTTTTCATTGCTCATCATAATCATCATCAGCGTCCACTGCTGGGTGAAGGCCTCCCCAAGAGATCTTATAAACACAACAATCCATCGAGCGCCCGCGCACGGGCCCAGCCGCCACCTCCGTGGCGGTGGCTGTGCCCTCTACATTGGCTACTCGTTACACTCTAGAACTTGTATGGGCAGCAGGGCAAAGAGCAAAACATTTTTCCTCGGGATCTCCCTTCAGACAGCACACGCGGTAACAATGAACAAGTTAAAACTGCACCCCCATCTCGTGGAACTCCCTCCTCCCAGGCAACTCCTCCTGGTTCCCATTTCTGCTGGATTCGCCTTTGTTATTTTGGCGACCCAGGTCACTCTTGCAAATTGCACTGTCGTGGACTATCTTGAGCTCTCACTTTGGTTAACCAAAATAAATGTGAAACTTTAACGGTTCCTCAAGAAGCTCCTGGGCAAGTGGAGCGGAATGTCGGACACCGCTCCAAACGACACGGAACTCATCAAAGCTTGGCTGAGAAGGTCTCTCACCGACAAACTGCAGCGAGGATATTTTATTATTAAACAGCGTAGAAAGGAAAATAGAGGACATGTGACATGAGAGGCAATCAATCAAACTCACTGGACATCGAGTGGCAGGATTTCCCCAGCGAGACTGTCCCCAGGACCCATGGAACTGGCTGAGAAAGACAAAAAAAGTTGCAGTAAACACGTTACATCTGGAAAGCTAAGCAGAGTTTGCACCTGGACAGTGCTTGGATGGGCAACCGCCATGCGTAAGAAGTGCTACAGGCTGCGGAGCTACGTGGTGGGCAGCAGAGGGCAGCGCAGCAAAATCCATTGTTGTGCCATACTCCTATGCTCCCACATCTATGCTCACCTACTTCACAAACCCACACTAACAGCGTGGCGAAGTCGGTTTATTTTTGGTAAGGCCCATGAAGCGATTTCAGTGGCGACCCGTACATAGCCTTTAAAGTAAGGTCAAGCAACTCCCATGACCCACACCGTGTGGTGAATCGCTCATTCAGCAGTGGATTTACCAAGGGCTGTACATGTACTTAATCTTCAAGATGTTTAATCAGAGCACAGAGAGAGACGGTTGTTTCTCCACAGGCAAGTTGAAAAGATAATTACGGTGGCTGTGCCGTAAGCTTAACATGATTCACTCCCACAGAGATTTTATTAATTGACATAATTTGGGCATCATATTTATTCAAGAATGAATGCCATGTCGTTTCATTCTTACAATAATTTTTCGTCTCAATTGTATTTTAATTTGTTCCATTTCATTTAAATGTTTTGTTCTCCCCATTACCATAAATGTAACATCATCATCAGCCGCCCTGGAGTGGAGGTTTGCTAACAAAACTCTCCCGGTCTCCTGATGGCTTGCCGTTCCGAAATATTTGTTTGTAGGCATTTGGGAACCAACCCTCCACTCGGGGGTTTAACCCCAGGGGACCGCGTGTCAAGCCCTTTCCGTCCAAACGCCCTGCGAGTGCCACCAAGGTTGGCGGAGCTCACAGGAGAGGCCCGGGTAAGGCTACAAACAGGCAACTTTACACCGACACACAGTTTGAACATATTATTTTGGCCGTTATTTCCAGGAAATGGGATACTGTCCCGTTCTAACGAGAGTTCCACGCCACTCACCGGCCTGCGAGTTCAGCTGCGAGCAGTGCAGCTCGTCGTTTTCCTCCCGTAGAGCATCCCGCTCCAGTACGAGGCGCTGCCCAGAGCGGAATAACAAAAAGCAATGAGCACGCGCGGGCTCCCCTCCCCCTCACGGCCACTCGTGATCCACACGTGACCTTCCGGACGAGGCCCGCGTGCCGAGCGGTTCCTTCTGTCTCGCTCTCGCTGCATCTCCGCAAACTTGCCTCTTAAAGGATCACATGTTTTTGAAGACGTCAACATCGTTAGAGCAAATGCGGCGAGATGGCGGAGGCCGCGCGGTCGCTGTCAGCGATGTGTCGATGTGGAATGAGACTGCTTTGATTGGGACTCGCATTAAAAATGAATAGAGTCCAATGACTCTTTTTCAGGAGGGTCCTGCAATTTGTTTTTTATTTAAATATGTTTTCAGTCGATTAATGACGAGTGTTTATTTTATGAGTGGGAGGAAACCGCAGCACCCGGAGAAAACGCACGTGTGCGAGAGGGCAACAATATCCCCGTACAGATGGAAACAGATGGTGATTAGTCCACTTGCTGTACTGCCTTCTCCTGGCAAGTCAGGGCATGACACTGACGCCCACGGGATTGGAGTTTCACAACATTTGTGCGATCCAGCAACTGTCGCTGCCTCTAAAAGCCACGTGCATAGCCACAACCACCCTGCCAAAATAATTACGGACAAAATATAATTAACTCATTTAACTTCCTGGTCAGACCTCCTACATTTGGATGGCCAGTGTGAAACGGTGCTGCCACCGTTTGCCATGAACAAGTGTCGACCCTCTGAGCAGAGGTGCAATGGCATCTTCTGGTACTATGTGGATCCAACACAAAATAGAGACGTCAACAATTCACTTGAAAGATGGTCACTGTATCGCGCGCTTTCGGATGCGCTTCTGCGGCCGTCTGGAATGCTCTTCATTCCGATATTAGGGAGCCAAAGGAGCTATGCACTTTTAAATCTAGATTTAAAACTTATTTTTTTAAGCTGCTTTACGTGTTTAGTTTGTTGTCCTTCCCCTGCACCTCCAATTAGCACGGTTGGCCAAGTACGGTGCAAAATAAGTTCAACATACATACATACAAACTAAGGCAATATCAGCTGGAATCGGACGAACATTTTTGCATCCTTTTATATCAAAGGCCTTCAACAGGCGTTGCGACCGTGTCTGCCCAGGGCCTTCACAGCAGAGTGCGGGGGAGGGGGCCTTACCCCCTTCTCCTGCAGCAGGGCGTCATGCTTCTCACTCAGGCTCTTCAGCTCCAGCTCCGCTTGGTCAACGCGCCTCACCGCAATCTGCAGCTGAGACTGGAGCTCCATGGCCTAGGGGGCGGGAGTCGGGGGTCAGGGGTCGTAGCGACCGCAGGCCGGCAGCATGGAGTTGTGAGCAAGCCGCATAGAGACCATGCCACGCTACAATACGAGCACGCTTGGTACAACGATGCAATGCAAATGTATTTTTTTCCAATGAACAAAAACCAACACGTATTTATGTTCTTGCATAGGGCAATAAGTGCTATAAATATTGTGAAATAATCAGATATTTACCACATATTGCAGGGAACAACCTCCCCCCACAGATGTGGTCACAAAACAATTTAGTTATCATGGCTCTAAGTGAAAAACCAAATCTTCTTGGTTCTTTCGGTAAAGTCACGTAGAAGGGAAATATGATGAATCCCTGCAGTCACGAAAGCTTTAAATCGAAAAAATGAAAAACCAAACTTTAGGATTTTTTTGTGCAGTTATTGGTGACCAAGCAGAGACCAGTGGACTCGATACGCTTTCAAATTTGATGCAATCACAAAAAGCTGCCCAAATCCCAACCCATAATCTCCAGGGCGTCGGTTCCATGCTACAGCAAGGGCATCGATACCCGCGCGAGTCATTCTGCCACTTTGAAAAGACCTTCAGGTGCAATCGCCGCATTTCTGTAAAGGTCTGATTCTGCGGGGTCCTCTCGAGACGACTAAAACCATAAAACAAAACAGCGAATGATGGAGCGCTGTGCCGGCTGCATCATCAGTCACAGCGCCTCATCATCGATAATTTCGTTTCATGTTCGTAGTCTCCGAAGCATTATGAGCGATGATGCGGCTATAGAAACTGTACAACAGCAGGAGACTAAAACATGGGGTCGATGGTGAACGTAGCCCAGAGACGATCGTCGAATGGTGGCGTTGTTTGACAATCTGGTAACCAGAGGTGACCCGGTGGCTCAGAGGTCAGGGCGCCGGGTTGCCACTGATGAGTCTCCGGGGTTTAAATCCAGGCAGCTACCCTGTGATTAAACCGGGTATCTCACGTGTAGCGAGTTGATTGGTTTCAGCACCGGCCACCAATCCCACCACAACAATCGCATCAAATTAATGTTTTCATTTAATTTGGCTAAATTCCAGCCCTGATAATTGAACATATGTGTTTCATTGCCATGTTACAAATATTACTGTCAGTGGCAGCGCAAAGGTTACCTCTGCTGTGTGGACCAAAGATAATATTAAGGGATCTCGGAGGTAGTGCTGTGATATAAACTTCCACAGCCCATTCTCTACCACAGGGTTGTACTTTCTGCGCGAGTGATTCAGATTCTTGGTCTCGTAATGTGACACGCTGGAAGCACAAACGCTGGTGAACTTGAGGAACGACAATTGACTTCTTTCCTCGTCTTCTACCAAACACTTGGATGGACATCACAAGTAGTTCTGTGATATCTGCTTCGATGGACCATGATTAAAAACAATCAGCCGTCAGAGGCATTAGCTGTATGGAGGACATTTCGATTTAAAGCTTTCGTGACTGCAGGGATTCATCTTCTTGGTTCTTTCGGTAAAGTCACGTAGAAGGGAAGTAATAAAATAATAAAAATAAAACATAATAAAATAATTCTCACAACGTTTCGGCCACAACGCAAGCAGCCGTCATCAGGTGAGGTGAGGACGGCTGCTTGCGTTGTGGCCGAAACGTCGTGAGAATTATTTTATTATGTTTAATTTTTATTATTTTATTACTTCCCTTCTACGTGACTTTACCGAAAGAACCAAGAAGATGCATGGAGGACAGTTGAGGACTTGCAGAAGAGGAGGAGGAGGACGTTAACGGACGATGATGACGCGAGGATGAGCGAGTGACGACCCAGGGGACGGCTCACCTGTGTGCGCGAGATTTCGAGCTGGGCACGCGTCGCGTTGGCCCGACGCAGCTCTTCCTCCAGGCCTATCGCGCGCGTCAGCGACACCTCGTTCCTCTCCTCCAGCAGTCGCACCTGGCGCCTCAGCTCCCCCAGCTCCTCCAGGCGGCGCCTGTACGACTCCACCGTGCCCTCGAGCTGCGCCACACGGCTGGACGAGTGCCTGTCACGTGCGGAGATAGAGAGAGAGCGAGGACGAGCGAGGGGTGAGAGATGGCAGAACCAGGCGTGGAGCCATAATTTTAAGATAGTTTCTGGTGCAAATTTGTATACGCGAGCGGTGTGAACGATTTCCGTTGGTGCTGCGCACCTCAGGATGTCCATCTCGTCCTTGAGTATCTGCGTTTCCTCCACCAGCGAGGACATCTCCACGTTCTTCTCCTGCGCGTCCAGCAGCTCCCTGTGCAGCTGCTCGTTCTGTATGCGACACTCGTCCTTGGCAGCCTCGAGCCTGAAACGCGGGAGGGTTGTCAATTAAGAGCTGGTGGAACACCTGGGTCGCTAAAGTAGGTTTCCTTTTGCATTCACCATTAATGGCATTAACCATATCCTCAAGTCAGCCACTACACACGTGTGCCGCAGACGTCACACGTTGGACGCATGTGATAGTCGGCGACACGCAGCTCGGGTTCTGCAGCGGGACAAAACCCCCTGGCGCCTCCTGAACCGTGCCAAGCTTTTACTCGGCACAGCTCGGTTGTAACGTGGGAAACGATAGTATGGGAGACACGCCAGGCTGCGCGTCCAAACACGCACACGAGGCACCCCGGACGGCAAACGCACCGGAAGTTCTCCTCTCGCAGCTCCTCCAGCTGGGCCTGCACGTGGAGGAGGCCCCGTCGGCTGGAGCTGCCCGGGCCCCCGTCGACGCAGTCCTCCCCGGCCTCCAGCATGTGCAGCCGTTCAACCAGCGCCTCGTTCTCGGCCAGCAGGGCGTTGCGTTCCTCCAGCAGAGCGGACGCCTGCGAAGGGGACGGCCCGAGATTTAAAACTGGAGAGCGTTGTCGCAGAGCGAATAAAGTCGTCGGCACGTTCGTGCGGAAATTGGCGCAGTTCTCGCAGCACAAGGCTAATCTCACGAAGGTGCCACCGTTTTCACAGACGTGAGTCGTCTCAGTAATTTCAGAGCATGCAGGGCTATGCTGCTTGGCGATTTTAAAACACCGAAGTAAATTTGTGAGTACGCTTCAACCTGAACAAACCGTGGACAGCAAGAACGGCACACGTGGCCCACTCTTTTTCGCGTTTACGTTACTTGACGTTTAATGTCCGCTCGTGGATTTCCAGGTGTGTGCTACCAGTGCCCGCATGCGGAGACATGAGCTTGAACACTTGTTATCAAGGGCCGGCGTGCGCCCGGAGAATTTGTTATATTTCTTCATTCAAACCTGCTGATCGAGCACGTGGCAGCGTTGCGTGATCTCCGCCTTCTCCGCTTCCGTCTCCTGCAGAGCGTCCATTGACCTTTTCAGCTGCGAGGTCATGCGCAGAGAACGGGGGAAGCGCAGCATCTCCAGTCAACCGCTCATATTTCAGCAGCACCCGGCAAAAAAATAAAGAAATGGAACTTGACGAATAATGTAACACGTTTAAACTGACAATTTAATTTGTCAAGGTTTGTTTAGTGGCGTTTTAAAAGGCAGTCTTGAGGTTTGAATTATTAGATACTTAATTCCATAAATAAAACTGTGGCAGAAAAGTTAATCACAAGCGTAAGAATTAATAACACTGACAATTCCTACGATAATGAAAATAAAGCTTATGGATGCAACGTTCATGAGATTACAATGATGCGTATCTCAGCCTGTCACGATTCAGCATTGCATGTGAAGTAGCAGAATGCTGCAGTGATGTAACGATTAGCACACCGGACTTGCAATCCAGAGGTCTGTTATAATTCAATCTCTTGGCACGGCAGTTGAAACGACTGTGCGAGTTTTTTTTTTATTCCATTCGATGCTCTGGCCACCCAGCAGTAGGAATGGGTTCGCCGCAGTGAGGCGATCACCAGATCGCATGTGGAGGGATTCAAGTGCAGCTACTACTCACCTCGTTCCAAGACGTCTGACCAGCGGGAAGAGTAGGCCAAAATACCTATAACTAGGGCTCCATTAGTGCTCCCTCTACCGAAGACCCTTCTGCTAGCAGAAGCATGACCAAGAAATTTCACGACTTCACCTTTAGCCAGTGTATGGTTTGGATAACAGCCGCTTGGGCAACAAAGTCAAAGCAGTGGTTCACTACGCTCACTCGCTCGCTCACTCACGCCATACCTCGTTCTCCAGGGCTTCCAGATCCGCAGCAGACATTGAAACCGACGGCCCCATTCCTTCTCGACTCAACAGCTGTTGAAACACAGCACGCTCACTTCAACACTACCACGGTCATCATAACCACACTTCATCTTACTTCACATTACTTGAATAACACTTGCACGGCCCACCACCATGTACAGCACAGGTGCTATATAGACTGCTGTGACGCTACGTAGTGGGACGCAGACGGCGTTGCCCCCCATGTTCGCAACCCGCACCGGGCGGCGTGAAGTCTGATCAAACAACTCCCATGACATGCACAGCATGTGGGGGCGTGGGGGCGGGGGGCCGGTGGGGCCTTCATCAAGTAGTGGATAGACAAAGGGTTGAAAATTATATGTATTTTTTAAGCGTGTGTTTAATACTGCACCATACAGGGCATTGCTTCTGCTGCAAGTTGCCACAAACGGGTGGCGAAACGATCGGCACACGCATTCGCTATGGAGCTGCCGCGTCCACGGTGATCGCATCATCTCCCCGTTAACCAAGCGCTCACCTCTTGTATCGCAGCCATCACCACGTGCTGAACCGACTCTTCCAGCTGCATGATGTTTTCAATGTGCTCTGTAAACAAAAGATAAAGATTACCGATGAAGGCTGGGATGGCACACTTATGAGGGAGTGGTGTGGCTGGCACCCACGCCCGCCCGCCCGGCTGCTTTTGTCTCCTCAGTGCTGATGTTTACACACCGCACCAGGTACTCATTTAAGATTGAGTGGACCATAGGGGAGGCCCAGGACTGGTTCAGATATTCATGACCCATGTTGGCTACGAGCGGGAATCGAACTCGGGTCGCCATGTTCGTAGCGCAGGCGCTAACCACTGCACCACCACTCTCCACACACATACACACAACCTAGGAGGCTAAGAGTTCCCAGTAGCCCATTGTCAGTCACACTGTGGCCTTAACTGTAAAGATTCATAATAGGTGACTTTTGGGCAAGAGAAGGGCCATTGCTTGAAATGTCACCCATTGTATATTTTTCCTTTTAAGGCCGCAGTGTTATTGACGAATGTGTTCGTTATTTTTTAATTACGCACCACTGCCAACTCGGCGTCACCAAGTAATGCATCAGTTGAGGATTTGATTCAACAATCCAGACAGGAGCTGCTGCTTTGCAGCCTCCATATTAACTATTCAGCCACTGCACTGTTGTCCCCATTCACATTTCCATACTAAGCTTTCACGAGCTCTACGAGTCCACCCGTAACGGGGGGCGGGGGGGACGAAACTCCATGAAAGATGATCCAATAAGAACGAGCCAGACGTGTTGGAGATGTGTTGCTATTAGGGAACTTGCCCTATTGACGGACCAGCCACAATGATCAACCACGGGTGGCTGGTTAACCCGACGGTCACTCAGACTGTGCGCGAGCGCAAAGCACCTTGCTTGTTCTCGCAGTTGATGGCGCAGCCCAGCACCAGCTGCAGGAGCCTGCCCATCTCCGCGTGGTCGGCATGCTCCCCCACCGCCGCCACGTCTGGCACGCACGCCGGAGACACCTGCACGCCGAGCACCTGCGCGCACACACACACACACACACACACGCGCGCGCACACACACACACACACACGCGCGCGCGCACACACACACACACACACGCGCGCGCACACACACACACGCGCGCGCACACACACACACACACACGCGCGCACACACACGCGCGCGCACACACACACGCGCGCACACACACACGCGCGCACACACACACGCGCAGACACAGAAACCTCCCGTTTAGTCTTTGACAGACTGTTGGGGCCAGTGATGTTAGTGAGTAGTACCTATGATGGTCGGCACGGCGCACGAGACAGTGGGTGGCCAGCAATGTGCCCGACCGCCTTTGTCTTACCAGTGCTGATGCGCACTCCACACCTTTCCAGGTATTCATTTAAGGCGGAGTCGACCTAAGGGAGGCTCAGTTTAAATATTCGCCACTTATTGGTCGTGAATTGAATGCGGGTAGCCGGGTTCGTAGAGCAGCG
The DNA here is from genome assembly GCF_965212315.1 of Lampetra planeri. NCBI lineage: Eukaryota > Metazoa > Chordata > Hyperoartia > Petromyzontiformes > Petromyzontidae > Lampetra > Lampetra planeri. Next base: position 11,036,393 of record NC_136130.1, on the reverse strand, counting down.
CGCTAACCACAGCGCCACGCTCCTCCCAAAACACACAGCCACTCAAACGTACACACACACGTACACACACGTACGTACACACACACACAATTCTGCGGCTGTCCAGTTGTATGCATTCGTGAAACTAAATTGAAGTGAGGAGGGTGGCATGTCAGTAAGTATCGGGTATTCCAAGGTTGTCAGATAAAGACTTTTTTCCAGTGAAGTTCCACAAACTGAGAGTTCAATCCCGTGTTTTTACGATGGATGTGTGTGTCTGTCTTTATTCTTCGGCCCTCATTGCCTCACCTCGCTGTAATAGTCCTGAATGCCTTGCAGAACTTTTTTCAGGTTGCTGACCTAGGGATTCAATATAAAACGCATTAGTACAGTCTAGTGTAGCAATACCACTATATATGCATACATAACACAATGTATAGGCGTGATACATCATATGCAAACTACAAATAGTGTTGCAACTTCATGCATGTCTTTTATGTTCTTAATAAAAGTTAAGTGACGTTCATTTTCCCATATAAAGGGGGCAATATGCCTCATGACTGATTTGCCCATTGCAACCGAACATTGGCTTGAACAAGAATGTCTGGAGTACGCTTTCTCAACTGAGCATTACCTTGAAACTATAACTTGTGATTTAATAACGTTTTAAACTCAAACTGCACGTTCATCTCTTTTGTGCAATGGTGAACATTACATGGGCACACGCGCAGTCAGTCAGTCGGCAGATCGCATGTGACGGAATACAGTGTGGGTAACTCCAAACGCTTCCACGACGTCTGGCCTGCATGGAAGAGTAGGCCTAAAACACCCACTAGAAGGGCTCTCTCTCGAGCTCCATCCAGTGGAGGCCCTTCTGTTAGCAGTGGCGTGAGCAAGACAAAAAGAATCACAAATAACTAATTTTATGTTCATGTCCTTCGGCTACGCAGTCCGACGTCTCCACACCTTTAGCCGCCAGCTGTCCCCAACGTCCTTCCGTACGCGTGTGACCCAGGCGGCGTCAAACCACCCGGGGTCTCTGTGGAATCACAGGCATCGCAGCTCATTAATAATGAACTCCACTCTTGCTGCACGTTCACAAACACACATGCATCATAGTGCATGCTGCTTTCGGGCGCCGCAGAAGCAGCAGATGCCAGTCTCCGACTTTCTCTCCCCGACTGAGTTCCAGATTTCATCGGAAGCCAGTGGGAGGAAACGGAGGATTGGCGAGACGTGGACACGTGTACAGGAGCGGGGTGACAAGTCTGACAGCGGCATTCCGAATCCGTCCGGAGGTGTGGGGTGCAGGATACATCGAGCAGAGAGAGTAGTCAATGTGAAGAGTCTTCAAAGCAAGGAACATCATTTAAATTTCCAACTCTCTCTCTCTCGTTCTCAAATTGTTTCAGATACGGTACTGTCGATTCCTTCTTGCCAATCGAGAAATCTGGCAGAGGCAATTTGAGGAAGCCTTCATGCCAGAGTGACACTCCTATATTCTGAATAATAACGAGCCACGCGATGGGATCGTTGTGTTTGGGGAAAGCTGGTGAATTTAACGTCCTCACTTTAGCTCAAGGTCGTTTTGGAGTGGGGGGGGGATTCCCTATCACTGAATGGAGGATGTGTAATGACTGCGGTTACCATTTCAATTGCGTCTGTTATTTTGTGATTGGCAAACATAATTTAGCAAAAAGGCATGCCAAGCTAAATGTGTTGTCAGTTTGCCACTTTCCTAAAGTCAATGGACTAGATCTGTAATTAATTATGCCTCTTTCATGCAGGTTCGCTCGAGATGGCAGTAACTTTAGTAGGCCTTCATCCAAACAGGGGATGGACCGTGGCCGACGATGATAATCCATGCACACATGCCACGTAAAACAAATGATCCCATTCACACAACAGAGAGACTTTTGATTTGAAAAGTATTACTACGTGCGGTGCACAGCCCATGAAATGGTGGTTTGCAAAGCACTTAGCACACTTTAGTAATCCGAGTAGACCAATTCATTTCCCCCCTACATATGTCAATATGTTCAGGCGCTAAATGCCAATGTTGAGGTCTGCTGGCCACGGGAGAGCTTCAGGAGAGAGTTCATGTAGTTTTGTTATTCCTCCTCCATTGAACGAGTGCAGACTCCAGTGGTTTACTGTACGGTCGGGTCGATAGTTTGGGTTGCATGGCCAACAATGGCACTGTGGCTTGTCAAGTCTGGTGGGTCGCAGGCTGGCCACTCAGCCACTTTGAACAAATCTCACACAGTCAAGCAATTCGCAAAGCGACACGCGGCACAAGCAGAGAAGCTTACATTTTCTGGAGAACGTCGGACAGAACCACTCCATCGGCGAGATTTTCGACAGTGAGACATTGCTGGTTCTCGGTGAATGTTGTCACCTGCGGCAAAACAAAATGTATTGGCCGACGATCGAGTTTGCATGCCACACGTTGCCGTCAACTCAACGGGATGACAAAATTCACGAAATGACATTTCATCGCAAGATTCCCAACTCTAGCCCAAGCTCAATAATTCCACCAGTTGACTTACTCCAGTACATCCCCTTTTCTTGTACCAGACGATAACTTCAAGACATTTTGTTGTTGTAACGTTTTAATAAACATATTGATTTTATTACTCTGTCTTTTGTGTCGTTCCTGTGCTCACGCACCCACGGATCTCCCTTGTAAAATAGCCAAGCAACTGGATAAACGGGGCCATATGTATAACAAATAAAATACACGGATTATTTCTAGTTACGCTCGTTTATGCAGCAAAGCCCGAGTCACAAGACTCTTTTTTAGCAGCGGGAGACGTTGCTGCCATGTGCGTTGCCAGTAATTTTTTATTTGCATCGAGATGCTTGGCCAATAGCACGACAACTGGGGCTTTTTTTAGCTATGGGAGGAATCTGCAGGACCCGGAGGAAACCCATGGAGAACAGAGGGAGAACATACAAACTCAACAGAGAAAGGCACCCGAAACAGGAATCAAACACAGGTCCCTCTTTCTGTGAGGCACAAATGTTACCACTACACCATCCTGCCTCGTTACCACTACACCACCCTGCCTCGTTACCACTACACCACCCTGCCTCGATAGTTGAACCTGCAAAATATGTAGCTGGTTTGGGACATCACACTATAGTTTAAAAGCAGCAAGAGTACTTTGAGACCCCCCCCCCCCCCCATAACCTACGCATTCCACAAGTAGTGACTAATCCCATATCTGCATTTTCCATAAATATACTAAATTCGTGTTGATATGCAAATTCATTTTCAAGGCGCCCTCCTCCTCTAACCCAGATTAAATATACGCTGCCAAGCTTGGTGGTGTTCATTCAGACGCTGTCTTTCCGACAGCCCTGTTCTTCACCTGAGGACGGCTGCTTGCGCTGTGGCCGAAACGTCGTGAGAATTATTTTATTATGTTATATGTTTATTAATTTATTATTTCCCTTCTACGTGACTTTACCGAAAGAACCAAGAAGATGACAGCAAGAGTATATTGTGTTGAGAATATCATACATACCTACCTGTCACACTCATTGTTTTATTGCTTGCATTTATAAACTAGCACATTCGTTCCCAAGATGATTTTCCATTTAATATCTGACAAAATGTAACAAAAAATTGCTTTGTTCAATTTCCCATCTTGGCATTAATAACCAATTTCAAAGGGTGTCAAGATGGAGATACACCAGTAACGTTGCCTTAAGCAAAGAAGACCGACTTCAACTTGCTTAAAAATAAAACGGACTTCAAGCAGGATGAGTTATTAGCAGTGACGTTACTCAGAGGAAAAATGAATCACAGATGGAATAAAAATGAATAGATTAAATTGGGTCGGGGTTAGATCCAGATAATCAGCATTTTATGATCTGATGAATAAACAGGATTCATGTCATTCATGGACATGAGCCCCTACGTAGATGAAGAAGAGGAACGAGTGGAGAAGGGTAGACAGTGGCATTGCAACGAAGCTGCCTCGTATGCAGAGGGGATTAATGCGTGTATGTGTGTGTACGCAGTACTGTATTATGCATACGTACATATTACTGCGTCAATATGCATTTACGTATGTATTGGCCTCGAATGTGCCGGTGGCAATGCCTGGGTAAGGGTTATTTGACATAATCTTGACAGGCTTGCTGAGAACCGTGTGGAATCCCCAGTGTGGCTTCAGGCAGGGGTGGTCCCATATCCACTTTATTCTTGCTACAGCAGCAGAGATCAGAACCAGAATATGTATTTATACTCTAGGAGGAATCCGAATCGCTATAAAGCTCTTTTGTACAGATGTCCAGTAGGGGCTAGTCAGAACGTGACAACAACAGATGTAGTAAAGGATTTCCTAGGACCTACCTCTCCGCTGCACAGACCCCAGTCAGAGCCCCTACTAATTAAGGACCTTCATTGATTGGCAGATGTGTGTAAAGCTGCGCAAGCCATAAGAGAAAGCCAATGTCGATGCATGTATGTGGACTTGTGTAGGGAAAGCACTCTAGCTCCCACACTATTTTTGTTGTCGAATTCCTTGATTATGGTCTGTGCCTGTGGAATTTTTTTTTATTTGCAACCCTCATTAGAAGGCAGTCAACACCCTGAGCCAAAGAAAGTCCTCTTGAAGATGATACCCCAGAACTACTTCTGAGATTCCTCTAAACGCCTCTGATTTACGCCTAGAAGCACCGCATTTTCTAATGCTCCCTTCTAAAGAGAAGTTCATCTCGTGGGCGTTAACGTGATATTTATTAGTCCTCAGAACTTAAAATATTCCAAATTAAGTGAACCAAATTGAATATGAAACACACGATAATAATTCCCGTCGTTGTGAAGAATACACGCAACAAAATAAACAAGCAGGCAATGCATCTCCTTCACATGTCTGTCCCTCCACGAAAGGAACAAGCGCTTTTTTTGTTTACCCCTGTGGGAATGTAACATCACCACCATTTGCCATCGGCAGCAGCAGCAGCAAGTGGCAGCGTCAGCAGCAAAGACGAACGGTGACAAGAGGCGGTGGTGGCCAAGACAGACACCGTCGTAGCGATGCGGCAAGGTGCTCTACAAGTTGTGACAGAGGAGGCCCCGGGGTTGGGGGGAGACATAGCACGCAGGGCTCAGCGCCATCCCCGCCCGCTCTGCCGCGAAGGGCAATCATGCCCGTCTCATGACGGACAAACCCGATGTTGTTGTTTTTACATTCCGAAAACCGGGAACAACACACGCGGGTTAGTTTGTCGGCAGGTCGCGTGTGGTGGGGTAAAGTGTGGGTATCCCCCCCCCCCCCCCCCATAACGACAAGTATGAATTTCCCCCGAGCGCCCTCGAGTCGAGGCCCCTCCGTGCGGGGTACGCCCCAACGACCGGCGTGGTGAAGTATGGTCGAACACCGACTGCGTCGTCCGCGAACCCGCGCAAGACCTAGGGAGGAGGGGGTGTCCTCATCATCCAGCAGTAGATTGGCGAATGTCAGCGAGTTCTAATCGGTTCCCCGTCCACACGAGCGTGGCCCTAATCGCCAGCGATGGGCACCGCCGTCTCGTCAGATGGGCGACCACCAACCACCACCACGAGCATCATCATCAGCAGCAGCATCAGCAGCATCAGCAGCAGCAGAGGAGAAGTGGTGCAGCGCCGTCTGTCGTTGTGCTGCACTTCCTATGCTCCCCGCCATCACCAACCCCACACTGGACCAGCGTGGTGAAGTGTGGGCAAGTGACAACCCACGCGGCGCGAGGATTGAGGCCCCCTTCGTCCCGCAGTGGAGAGACCACGGGCGGTGACGCGGTTGTGGTGAATTACAAAGACAAGGACGGACATGAGTTTGAGGGAGCAGAATGACGATGAATGGCAAGGGGGTGAGGGAGACTGATGAGGTCCATGTGAGGGTGAAGATGACGACTGATGAGGTCCAAGTGAGGGTGAAGATGGACACTGATGAGGACCACATGAGGGTGAAGAGGGTGAGGATGAAAAACGATGAGCTGGAGGGTGAGCAAGATGAGAGAAGTCCGAGGCGAGGGATGATGATGAAGAGGTTGGCGATGAGCGTGAGAATGAGGAGATTGTGGAGGTGAAGATGAGGCCGAGCGGCAGGTGTTGGAGCAGCAGGTGTTGGAGCTGCGCCTCTCACCCAGACGAGGAGGCTGCAGCACAGCTCCGGGTTGGCGGCCTCCATGAGTGGCGCGGTGCCTCCTCCTCCTCCTCGCACTCCGCTGGGACTCGGGCTGCAGCAGGAGCCGTGGTGAGGCGAGCGAGGCGAGGGAGGCGAGGTGAGAGACACGGTGATCCAGGGGCCACCGACTCGATCGTTCCGCACCTGGCGCACACGGGGGGAGGAAGGTGATGGTGGTGGTGAGGAGGAGGAGGGACTCACCTGCGCGTAGGTTAGTTCACCTGTACGCAACTTCCTCAAGAGCGCAGCACTGCGCATGCGCCAAGGTGCGCGCGGCGCCAGGTGGAGGTACGTGGGGGGTGGGGGGCGAGCGGTGGTTCAGTGGTTGGCGCACTGCACGCGTTTTATTCCTGGAACTCGCCAACTACTCGAGTATGTTTTGCCTGTGTGCTGTATAAGAAGGATAGCCATTGCCCGAAACGTCGTCTATTATAATGTTTTTATTTTAAAGCCACTGTGTTGGTGACGTATGTTTTGAGTTAATGTTTAAATATTTGGCTCAACTGCTTTTATAGACAGTTTCCACATTGGCCTGACCAATTCATCCTGGACGTTCCATCGTACGTCTTCCCTCGTCGTGTTTGCTCATCACAGGACAACCTTGCAGGTGTCCAACCCTGATTAATCAACGGAGGAGACGGGGCCCCCCACCTGTTTACAAAGTACAGGGAGCCAGGGGACTGGGGTAGTTAAAACAATGCGACAGGTTTCTCTTGAATCCCACCACCTCTGTCCACCCACGAGTTAATACCATCGTGCCACGTGCGGTGGGGTGAAGTGTGGGGCGCCTGAGTGGAAGAGTAGGCGTAAATACACTCCCACGGGTGGACGCCCTCACCGCCACGGTAGTGGCGTGAGCAAGTGATTGCAGGCGGTGCCGGATTAAGCTAGTGCTGGGCCTGTAGCACATGGTGTTATAAAAGGGCCCTAAATAAAAACAATTGAAGCACTAATTATTAAGTAACAAAATATGATAATTGAGTTTTCCCTTTTTTCTGGCAACAAAACAGCTGTGTTAAGATGTTAAAACACCAAACTGAAACTTTTTACAAGGAATCATGTCTGCATTAACCACAATACTTGTGGTCAGAATGCAAACAAAAAACATACCCTGATAACATATGCATTGATAGCTTGAAAGCATTTAGCGCGGGGCCCTTGAAAGTGCGGGGCCCGTGGCACATGTAGCTACTTTTGCTACGAGGATAATCCGGCACCGATTGCAGGGCATCGCGCCTGTACCTCTTTAACTCGCCTTCTGGGCGATGGGAAATTACTGGAGAATGTTAGGGCCTCTAGCGACCCCTCGTGGCGACAACAAGAAATACACCGGCATCGTTCGAGAGACAAACACGTGGAGCAACCTCCTCGTGGCTTTGACGTTTCATTGTGCGAATGAGACTCATCCCTGAGCGTTCTCGACGTCTCTCACCTTGGTCAAACAAAATACAAACCGGAACACTTGAAACGTGGCTCGCGGAGCCCAACACAACTGAACGAATGTTACTAATAAATGTTTCTTTTACAGGAACGTCTGTCTATAATACGATATATTAAAAATAAGTGTCGCTGGCTGACTGGAGGGACGGATGGCCGGACGAATACGTCCAAAGGACATGCGGGCCGTTAATTGGATGAAAAATAAAAATCAGACATCAGTTCAATTGTCTCAATGACGATGAAATCGTTGAACACCTGCACCTAGAATATTTGGGGTTTGCATGTCTCTCTCTCCGTGGTCGCGTGGATTTTTTTTCCAGGTCCTCTGTGTTTTCCCTCCACATTTAGAAACATGCGTTTCGACTATTTAGATAATTTTGCTGCTATAAATGTCCAAAGGATAGGCCACTTTGTTGAGCTATCATTTGTGGCCAGGTCGCTTTTGAACAATACGTTCATACCTCAGTGGGCTTTGTCTGGTAGGATGGTTTCGTTTTATTTGTTCGTGTTTGGGTGATTTGTTTACCTTTCCTGTACTTTGCAATCCTATCGTGTTGTTTCTATTGTTTGTTGTTGTAACGTTCTTACCTGTGAAAAAAGCTTTATAGTTAATCGGATTCCTCCAGTATAAATACTGATTCTGATATCGCTCATGTGAAGTGCGGTAGGGCATGCCGGGCGGACTGACTGCCCACGTGTGGGAGGACGAGGCGGCTGTGTGGGCTGACGTCCACTCATCAAAGGACATCTCGTCTTGTCTGTTGTTATCCTGATGATGATGACGATGCTCGGAAAGCCGAATGGAGCTCATAAGAAGTAACACACAAAGAGCCGATGATGCAGAAGATCTCTGGCTTCGATTCTTCTGGGCCGCAACAAATCTGAAACTTATCCCTGGTATCCAGATGCCACAGCCATAACGAGGAGGGCATCTCCACCAAGAGTTCAAGGGCCCCACTTTTTAACATTACACTCTGATGGGATCGGCCATACATGTAAGGGCAGGAACCTCCTGAAAAAGGAGTTTGGGAGTCGGTGAGGCCGAATTTCTTGGACGAACAAAATGGCAATAATTTGAAATGCCTGCTTCAATAAGTGTTACGCCGCCTAATTTGAGTAGCCTCGTGCAATATTGAATCTGGCAACATAAAACCAAATATTAAAAGTGTTGTGCCAATGTGTTTGTAGACGATCTCCCCTCTTTCCCCCACCACCTCTCTCCTCCCCACCCGGTCCCCCACTCCGCACGTCCTCAACTGGAAACGGAGATTGAAACAAGTCAAGCGGGATTGAAATCGAGCTGGACACGTGGGCGTGCTGTGTGTACCTTCATTGTTGTCCAGGGATATAAATAGACGCCCGTCCAATGAACACGCGGGCCGTTGAGAAGCGTTGCTTCATTCACCCGTTCTGTTTAAATTACAAGAGCACGCGTTCTGTTAGGATGTTACAACGGCACACGTTTCACATTTTATTCCATTCTATTGCCTCGGGCAGCAATTGTGTTCAGGGGCTCAGTTGACCACGAAGAGAGGGCTTCAGGAGAGAGAGAGTTCGCGTGCCTTTGCTGTCTCTCCATGGAAGGAGTGCAGACTTGAGTGGTGCGCAGGGCTACATTGTCCATGGTTTGAGTTGCGAGGCTTCACGAGTTACTCTCGGATGCCGCAGCTCCCCCCCCCCCCCCCCATTGCGACACGGTCATGAGCGTCAGGCACAATCTAGGCAGAGAGATTAAAAATGGAAAATACGATTTTTGCAGCGTTGTTTGGTCTTAAACAAGGGCTGAGATACCGTTAGCTTGACCATAATCAGCATCGCTCTTTAACGTCAAGTCGCAGCCGTATTCTCCGGGCTATAAGACGCATTACCCCCTCTGTTTTACATCACAAGTTGGGGGTGCGTCGTATAATCCGGTGGGTGTGTCTGTCTGTGTGATCAGGTTCGTGTAATTTTATTGACACCAGGCACAAGCTTTAAGGGAGGGTGCGCATCTTACTTTCTGGAACATTTTGATTTAAAGCTTTCGTGACTGCAGGGATTCATCTTCTTGGTTCTTTCGGTAAAGTCACGTAGAAGGGAAGTAATACAATAATAAAAATAAAACATAATAAAACTATTCTCACGACGTTTCGGCCACAACGCAAGCAGCCGTCCTCAGGTGAAAACCAGGTCCGTCGAGGCGACAGAGTCTGAATGAAACAGCACACGAGCTTGGAGCATACATATAAGTATATTGTCAAGGCGCCCAGCTTATACATATGCTCCAAGCTCGTCTGCTGTTTCATTCAGACTCTGTCGCCTCGACGGACCTGGTTTTCACCTGAGGACGGCTGCTTGCGTTGTGGCCGAAACGTCGTGAGAATAGTTTTATTGTTTTATTTTTATTATTTTATTACTTCCCTTCTACGTGACTTTACCGAAATAACCAAGAAGATTTCTGGAACATCTTATAATCCTGAGAAGTTGGTGTATAGCAAGGCAACATTTCATTAAAAAACGACTCTTAATCCAAACGGAGAACATTGGGGATATTTCACATTGATATACAGTAGGGTCATATTCGTTGTTATTATACTTTTTGCGAGTAACTTGTAGGAGGATGAGGATGATGGTTGTTGGGAATACTTGGTGATAGCCCAAGCCAGTATTTTCCAATAGCTCTGTGCACACTGGATCGTATTGCAGAGCTGCGTCCATCCTGTTGCCAAGGCCAATGTCACGCTACTGCTGCTGCTGCTGCTAAGATGAGTCTGTGTGTCTGTGTGGCCTGGAGCGGGAGTGGAGCGATTCAGGGCGCGCCGCGCTACGAACTCGGCCACCCGCGTTCGATTCCAGCTCACGGCCACCTTACACAACTAACGACTATCTGAACCGCTACTGGGCCCCCCCCCTATGTTGACTCGGCCTCAAATGAGTACCTGGTGCGGTGTATAAACATTGCCACTGGGAGACAAAGGCGGTCGGGCGTGGTGCTGGCCACCCACCGCCTCGTGTACCGTGCTGCAAACTGCACTTGCCCCAAGCGTGTGGTGAGGCTGTAAGGGGGACCTTCGTCTTGTGTGCCGCCGTCTCTGTGGATGTGGGTGTGAGATTGAGTGTCTCTAATTATAGCCCAATTGAATGTGGATTGTTTGCTTAAAGAATAAAGCAGAGATTTGCACCGGCACAACATTAGACGCATTAGTTTGTGGTGATGCTACTGCTGCGTGGGCAGTGGTTAACAAACACAATATTCGTAAATAACAACTGTGACCTTAAAGAAAATAAATAATATGCTGACATTTCGGGTAATTATTTCTTTGCTTTATTTTTGCGCCATGTTACAGTTTAAAAAATCAGTCTTTTTAGAATGTCGGGATCCTCCTGGCCTGGCGTCGTAGCGAGGGATTTCACGCTGGAGTTGTTGAAATCCCGTTGCAGGGTTGACGTTAATGAGGAAAGGCGCAAGCAGAAGCTCCGTCAAGGCCTCGATCAAGTTAACAATGAGCAGAGGCAGTAGACCAAGACGGGCAAACAGTTACGAACTATTTGCTTCCTCCAGGGAGTGTAGGAAAGTGAGCTGTCGCGTTGCGCTGTTGGTATTTCTGGAGTACTTTTGGAGTGCTGGCCTGGGGCACCGCGGTGGCGGGATGTGAATAACCTCGCCTGGTATGCAGGAGATCGTGGGTTCGATTCCGACGCTGAGGCCTGTTGTGTATTTGTAATTCGCGTGTCTCTCTCTCCCCGTGGTCGCGTGGATTTTTCTCCGGGTCCTCCGGTTTTCCCTCCATATTTAGAATCAACATCTAAATGTGCTGTAAATTTCCACGCGATAAGCCGCTTCGTTGAGCAATTATTTATGGGCAGTTCGCTTCTGAAAAAGAGCTGCATAGCTCAGTGGGACTTACCTGGTAAAATAAAAATGGGTTCGTTTTGAGTTTGTTTGATGAAAAGGAACAGAACCACAGCGCTCTTGGTTGGTGTGCGCTCCCTTGCAGTGATGATGTGCGGTTCTGAAACACGGCCAGCAAGACATTTATTTTTTCTATCAAAATCTAAAAAGTGAGCAAAGCAAGTCATGGGGTGATGCATACTTCGAATTTATCGGCTCTAGATTAGGGTCATCGCCCAAAACGTCGTCTTTTTCAAGGCCACTTATTGACGAATGTGTTCATTTTCGTATTGTTATTAATTGTGCTTGTAGCATCACCGAGTCATTTTCCTGGCATTCACCTCAAAGAGGGGCACGTGAATTAGAGACCAAACGCAGGCTAACGACATCGTTCACACTGAGGAGCGAGTGCGGCTTGGGCAGGACGCGTCGCGCGGAGGGTGACGATTGCCGAGCGTGGTGACGGAATGGCAGCCAAGGGATGCAACGCGTCCGATAGGACATCCACCAACATTGCCCAAATAGCGCCGAAGAATCGCGTGAAGAGATGCGCGCTTGCAATTACATCGAGGGACAGGAAGAGGAGGAACACGTGGATTAGAAAACACACGCAGGTTCGAGACGTCGTTGCAACGGTTTGGTTGATGGTCCAGAATAATTATGAAGTGGCAACCCAGCAATGGGATGCTTGGAGAGGACATCCAACGCGGAGACAGAGCGATGAAATCAGCTCGTGTGCAAGTGCTTTGTGGATTACTACGTCGCAGAACCGTGAGAGATGATGATGGCTAGGGAAGGCCTTCATCCAATCGTGACTTCATCGTGGCTGATGACGATGATAATGATGAGGGACCTGCAATTGTTGTCAAATCTGTCCTGGAGAGACGAAATAGGCAACAACTGCCTTGACGTACGGTACAGTCTGCTCATCGTTGAAATGAATACACGCACGTGCACACACACACACCCATATATACTCGTATATGCCATTCGCAATAGTCCACAAGAACCTTGAGCTCTGAAAAGGTCTAAATGTAATTAAGTTGAGCTAATTTAATCCAAAATTCCAATTGGATGAATTCAATGCAAATACCGTTCCGTGATTAAACGCCAGGAGGGGCTGCCCGCATTGTGAACGCGGCGCGCTGCGCCTGCTGTGTTGACGGTCGCTTTCTTCCAACTGCGGTGGAAGGAATTTTGCCAAGAAAAACAATAGGCGAGTGTCGATTGTAAAAATAACAAAAACACGAGAAACACACGCACATACGTAACTATAAATATATACGCAATACACAATATAAACAATCCCACACAGAACACCGACCATGTAATTGTACCAGGGATGACTTTAGATTAATCATTTTTGGTATACACTGTACTGGATTTTTTACACCAAAATTGTTATTTTTACTCCCTATTGTCAGATGTAAATATATGTTCTCTGTGCCACGTCCTTTCTCTAAGACGTTTGCAAGAATGATCTTCCTTCCACTAAACTCTGTCCATAATTTTACTCCACAACTTGGCATTGGATATTCCCCCAAAGAGCATCCAATTGTTCAAATTGTTCATCGTCGTCTTCTTCCCTGGCTTATTTACAAGTTGATATTATTGTTGCTGTTGTTGTTACAATGTAAAAGTTGTGAAATTGCCTTAGCGTAGCCGTCGAGGAGTAAGACGGCATAGCACGACGCGGACTCCACCTGTCCCGACCCGATTCACCCCTCGCACGCGTTGACTTTTCTCCGGCGTCCACACTCACGAATTAGCTGAAAACATCGTTTGTCACGTGGAGGACCGCAGATCTTGGACAATCGTTGGCGCTGCCTCAGCGCGCGGCAGCTGCTGCCGCCTTGCCGCTTGTCTGCGGGTTCCATCTCTCGCCTCTTGAGTCGCTGTGTCTCTACGAGCACGGGGAGCGAATACCCTGCAGCGAGTTACAAGTTCATAGTAATATTAAAATGAATATATTTAAAGGACTGGTGTGACAGTATCTTATAAAAAATAAATCACCCCCTCCCCCCTTGTGAGTCTGTATTTACATACTTATCTAGGAGATGATGTTGTTGCTCATAAATTGAAATATGACTCTTAACGATCGGACACAAATGGCCGGACATGCACGGGTGACGATTGATATCCGAACCTGCACTGGATATGGCCTGGGTCAGACCTTCCAAAAATAAAGACTTCAAATAAAACCTGACGGTTTGCATCTGCGGTGACATTTCGCGCAGACCCCGGTAGTACTTCCATCGTCAATGCCTATAGCACAGACTTTGGGATTATCAATTGTAGTCAAATGAACTCAATAGCCAGCGATAGCTTGCGACTTGTGAACGGCAAAAGCTGACGACGAGACAGCAGAGAGACATTAGGGGCGAGATGCATTCAGACGAGATAGAAAATACGAGAGCGAGACGCATTCACAGATGACATACGAGGAATTATAGGAGATGGAGCCAGACTCGTGGAAGAGTCGATGGGGATGGCACCAATGGGGTCTCACGATGAACAATCGCAGAGAAGCGGGCGCGAGAGATCGGAGGGGGCGCAGATAACTCAGCGCGTGAAGAAAGGCATCGCGCTGCCCTGCGACAACACCGAACCATGCGTTCACACACAACAAGAGAAGGGCAACTGACAGCAGAGAGGACAAATACCTTGAAGAGAGAGGGTCCTTGCCAACAACATCGGGCAGCTTAGCGGCATTAGTTGTTTACATTGAACATTTATTAATTCAGAACTGATTTTTGTGTTTCGTTGTCCTTTCCCGGCACCTCCGAAAGAAATTCAACGTACATACGATGGACACATCGCTGCCTCTGCCCTCCTGTGCTGGCCACAGAATAGTCGAGCAGCAGCCTACAGCCGCAACTGTGCTCGGGTCGCTTTGATTCCGCCCGCAATGGACTGTATTTTCCGGTGGCAAATGACGGTCTAGATGGTTCAAGCCGGCCGTACTCTGCCGATGGGACACTGCGTGTCGAAACCGGTCCAGAACCTGGTTGCAGTGAACCAATGCTGTTGAAATGATGCACTCACCAGAAGGCTGTGTGGGGTTGATGGGAAGTATAATTTTTTTTTACTCGGAGGGACGTAAATGAAAGACATTGTCTGCTCATTTATGTTGATATAGGAGAGACACGCGTATGTATTCAGATGGCATGTCAAAGAAAGTTGTTCAGACACGATAGAGGAGAGATGCAAAAAAGAGAGATGAATACAGGAACATAGATGAGGTTTCTACTCAGCGAGAGTAAAACCTCAGAGATTGACACCACGCCGCAAATCCTCTTCTCTGCGAAGAGGTGGCGGCGTTCCACCGTGGGTAAACATCATCACTCATGAGTGGAGCGTCATCCTGCGATCCGAAATGACAACAGTCTCTCGTATCAAAATCCTGTTATCTGGCACACAATGGGTAATTGGATGAATTTGCCACGCGACTCGGCCACGGTGTCATTCCCCGCTGCCCGGGCAAAGTTCCGCCCGCTGCACAGAAATGCGAGAAACTGGAGCTGACAACCGCGCCCGCTTGCGGATCGCAACTCCAGCGGCGGTGCCAAACCTACCGGGGGCTCCGAGCTGAACATTATTTTTGGGCGAGTCACGTGACATCTTCTTCTCGTGTCCTGCCACCACAGTCATGGGGGGCTGGGGGGGGGGGGTTGTTTTCTTCTTTCTCCATTTCGGGGCAACGGGACGAGTTTATCTACAAAAAAACTCATCCCCACCCGCCACTTGGCCGCTGTCCACCCAGCAGCATAAATGGGTAGTGGTGAGGCAACGTGTGGGTAAGCCCATCTCTTTCAAGAAGTCTGGTTAGCGTGGAAGAGTAGGCCAAATATTCCCTCTGGCGCGAGCAAGCAATTGCAGGGCCACACCTTTACCTTTGATTCAAATGAAATAAGTAAATCTACATCCGTTACAAAAAATGATGTGCATGTTTATTCGGGGTTAACATGAATTGTAATTTAATCTTTTTGAGATTAGCGCCCTTCACAGCAGGGCCTCTCAGAGAGCTTGACACGTGACCAGCAACTGACATCGCATCTCACATGAGCGCCACGGTGGAAAGATGTTAACTACCTCGCCTGGTATACAGAATGGTGGTGGGTTCGATCCCAACCTTGACGCCTGCTGTATATTTGGAGTTTAGATGTCTCTCTCTCTCCCCGTGGTCGCGTAGATTTTTCCCCGGGTCCTCCGGTTTATCCCTCCACATTTAGAATAAACATCACGTGTTTAGAATATTCGGCCGCTATAAATGTCCACGTGATAAGCCAACTCATTAAGCTGTCATTCGTGACCAGGTCGCGTGTGAAGATGGGCTATATAGCTCAGTGGGCCTTACCTCGTCAAAGACATGCAATAAAAACATCGTATCTGATCTGAAGACATGTAAAAGGGCACCCCCAGTGGCAGCTGTCTCTGCAAAGCGATAAGAGGACCCTGCACTTGGTCTGCACGTTTTTCCTTTGGAGCCGATGCCGTTCTTTTCTGTCGATTCTTTCATCGCATGTGTCTACCTGTAGGATGGTCAAAAGATGTAGGATGCACAACAACGGCGACATGAAACGTGTGTTGTTTGGACAAATGGAAGGAACCGGAAAGAAAAGAAGAAAAAGACCCAACGGAGAATGGCTTGACAACGACTTGAGAGATTGCTGCCAGCAAGATGTGGCCACGACTTGAGCGTATTGGCACAAGACGGAGGTAAAGTGGAGACAAATGACGAAAGGTGCAGCGGACACCCACGTGGTTATCCACCCACGGGGTCGTGATGACGATGACGTTGTTACTTTTTCACCGCAAGCCTTGAACAACGCACACTCGCCGCACTTCAGACCACAACACTTCTCCTGTCGTCGCTTCAATCTTGATTTGAAGCTTTCGTGACTGCAGGAATCCATACTCTTTGGTTCTTTCGGTAAAGTCACGTGGGTGTAAATAAAATAAAACAAATCACCAAAAAAAAGTTATTTATTTTATTTCTAATTACGTGACTCTCGTCGCACCGCTCCACCTTGGAATTCCATCCCCCCCCACCCGTTTATTTTTCTCCACCAAGTTCTTAAAAACAAAAATCGGCGCTTGGTTCAACGAACGTGCGAACCTTTATCGGGGCACAGCCGTGAGAGCGCTCTTCGTCGGTTGGTCGCTTCGGGCCGGCGTGCCCCGCCAACGCGACACGAACATAAAACCAAGGAACCCAGCGCGTGCCATAAGGGGCCGTCCATAAATGACGTCACGCGATTTTGGACGATTTTTGCCCCCCCTCCCCTCGTCACACGGCGTCACAAAAAGTCAGACCCCCCCCTCAAATATGACGTCACAAAGCTCTGCCCCCCCCCCAAAACCACATTTCCATTTTGAAAATAAAACATGCTTCAAATCGCTTTAAATAAGTAGAACGTGTTGTCTATATTTATTTAAAGTTGCGCATTTTTACGTGACGTCACATTTCTCAACCCCCCCACCCCCTCGTCACACATCGTCACAAATGTCTAACTCCCCTCCCCCCCTAGGTGCGTGACGTCATTTATGGACGCACCCTAATACACAAACATCTTATTCTTGGTTATTTCGGAAAAGTCAGGTAGAAGGGAAATAATAAAATAATAAACATATAAAACAATCAAAATTCTCACGAAGTTTCGACTGCAACACAAGCAATCATCATCAGGCCTGAAATCCACAGCAAGAAATTTTGAAACATCTGTTATGGTTCACGTTGTAGGGCCGTGTGCGCACCACGTGATATTGAACTCCCCCCCCCCACCCCCCGTTTGTAAGTGGTGCCAAGCGGAGCCACGTTTTCAACGCGTGCCGATGGCCGGGCACGCCTCTTGTGTGTTGGCACGGCCGAAGACGTCGGTGTCATCTGTTGACAGCTGTGTGCGCGCTTAACCAAACCACACCGACGATTTCTCGCAAATACTGAACACTTATAAATCCTCTCATGCAACCGCGATTGCTCCTAAAAAATCAATTTCAAGAGGCTCTTAACTGCTTACAAGAAGGACATTTTGATACAACAACAACAACAACAACAGGCAAATAAGAATGTTGGATGCTGCCGTGTGGGAGTAGTCAGCGCACTGGGCTTGCAACCCACAGGTCGCCCGTTTAGTTCCATCTCCCGGCGCGCCAGCTGAGTAACGATGGGCGTGGCAATTAACTCCCCCTCCCCCCGTTGCCTCTCTCCACCTAGCACAGGGGTCGGCAACCAAAATAACAAGAAGAGCCATTTCTTTCCAATTCGGTACAAAATTCAGTGTTTCAAGAGCCGCAATGCATCTGAGTACATACTGTACATACGTACATATCGTCAAGAAGCAGTCCGTAAAGAGCCGCATGCGGCTCCGGAGCCGTAGGTTGCCGACCCCTGACCTAGCAGGAGAAATGTGACCCAGTACTCAGTAACAGGTATACCACGTGGTTTTAAGCAACAGGAAAACGTATCCGTTAAAAGCCCCAATTTTACATTAAAAAATATTCAAATAAGGTTACAAGACTGGGGGAATGTTCTCTCCGCAATTTATAAATAAGGTATGCGTATCATGATCGTATACAATACATCCATTTTCATTACGTAAAAAATGTGAATAAAATAGCTTTAGGGAATTCCATTTCCCACGAGCGTTCAAAAAAGACGCTGAGCCCTTCGGACTGACAAGGATGGCGATGGGAGGAGGTGCCGACCTATCTGCCCGCCACATCGCGGCACCGAACACTGCGTCACATTGTTTCGGAGACTCATCCACTGCAGCCAGACGAAGGCCAGATTCCGGGAAGCCAAAGTAATTCTGCTAAGTAAATTGCGCGCAGCGCGCTTCCAAGTGGTCGGCAGATGGCAGTACAAAACACGGATTGAGTCCATGCGTTCTGAGAGTCGAGTGTCATCCACTCGAAATGTGCGTGGGTCCTCTGCGTTCACTCTCGTTTCCTTCCACTTACGCGAACGCTCACTCGTGGCATCGGGCGACGCAAACACAACTCGCGACCTGAGGTTGCACATCACGCGATCTTCCACCGACCCTTGCCCTTGGCTCGTGAGCCCCGTGTCCACCACCCCACCCGCGAATCATCGCTTCGCGAACTCTTCCAGAGCGTGCGGATCACAGCAGCGCCTCAACGGGGGATCACCACCGTACACGTTGAACTTCTTTCGCACCCTACGTAGCCAACCGTGCTAATCGGACACCACTGCTCCATGTTTGCCAGCTCCAGGCTGCCCTCGATTCGCCTCTCGATTCATCATCCCCCCCCCACCAGGCGAGGCTGAGGATGCGGCGGTGAGCGGCAATTGCCAACGCAACCCGGGTCCGGCTCTGTCGGGGATGGTGGTGAGCAGGTGTGATTGATGTGAACACGCGAATCTGGTGATGCCATTCCCCACACTTTGCACTTCCTCCGAGTAGCACGTTTGGCTACGTACGGTGCGTAAGAAGTTCGGCAAACACACATACTTTTCTGGCTGAGTGGCACTCGCTTTTCCCACCAGGTAGGAAGGGCCACTTCACGAACTGGTAATGGGGCAGGTGAATTCTTGCCAATAGGCCTAATGCCCATGCCAACATGGGCATTAGGCATTTAGGTGGAGATATTTGGCTAATTTATTGGTAAAAAAAGTTAATCCCCCATGTACAGGGTGCTTCAAACAAATGTGAACGCTTCTGAGAATTTGCAACAACACCACAAGAAATGTACCTCTGGGCTCTGGAGACCACCTGGAGAAGATTCCAGGCAATGTGTTGACAATGATGGCGAACAAGTGGAGACTTTTTGATGACTTTTTGAAGTCATTAACATACATTTGTTATCATGTTACAGTGTATTATCCGTTCTTTTTCCATTAAAAAGGATAGGCCCTCTAGTAGCTGACGACACTAGAGGGCCTAATTTGAGAAGGAAAACGATACGGGATCGATTATCCCTGGGAAGAGCAATTTTGTATATGTATTTGTATATATACATATATTTTTTATCAGACAAAAATTTATCCTGTATCTCCTAATTACACACATGTGTCAGGAGCATTACAGTATTCCCTCGTTGTTGGCGAGGGATACGTTCTGGAGATGCTCGTGAAAAGCAAACTTTGTGGCTAATATTGGCCTACAAAACCTATCCTCTTAATGAATTACCTTTAATAAATATACAAACAAGGTATTGCATATGTGACACAAACATGGTTGTAATAAACATAAAGTAAATAGAGATAAATATAAAAGTATTAAATAATACCCTTGAGACTCCGATAAAAAATCATTACGTTGCCATACATAGCAGACGTTACCAAATTTTTTTCCAAAATTCTAAACAAACACAATATCCGTGATCTGATCCCATCCGTAAAGGATGTCATTCCTGACGTACAGTACCCTGGTGTCTACACACTGAGTTGCACATGTGGTGATTGTTATATCGGGGAAACGAAACGACATATTTGTGACCGCATTCTCCAGCACAAGTCGGATTTGAAGCATGGCAGGACAAATTCTTCGGCCGTAGCTGACCACTGTTATAATACTGCTGGTTCTCATGACATTGTGTTCTCCGATACCAAGGTACTCTGCACGCCTCGTGGATACTACCAAAGATTTGTCCATGAAGCCATCCAGATATACAAACATAACTTCAACCGAGAGGATGGATTCAAATTGAGCAATCATTGGAAGGATGTAATTAACCATCGTGATTTAATTTAGTTGTTTTCATTAATTGAATATTTTTTACCTACGTGACTTTACCGAAAAAACCAAAGGGTATGAATCCTTGCAGTCACGAAAGCTTCAAATCTAGAATTATTAAATAAAAGTTTATAAATGAACTTACCTTACATTATGATGATGCTGCACAATAATCACTTTTCTCCTCACTTAATCTCGTAACTTTCTTTCTCTCTCTCGATGCAGCCGTGTCGAGTTTCTAATGCGATTCGCGGATAGCAAGTTCACGAATAACGAGGGAATCCATTTTTTTAACAAAACGTATATCGAAGGAGGCGGCAGGAACGCGCCACCACGCGCCCTGCAGCCTCTCCCCTCGAAACATGAACATTCCGTTTGGAGGCATTGCGGGAGCCACCACCTGATCTCCACGAACACCACCAATTGCCCTAATAAACTGGATCCAAATTTCTTGATGGCTTTTTACGTTCAGCCGTATACGCCAGAATAAGATTAGAGCAAAAGCAACCGCGTCACATGACAAACCAAACCACTCGCATCCACATGGAGGCACTGCCCTTCCCCCGCACCTCCGATTAGCACGGTTGGCTCAGAATAATGTATTTATACTGGAGGAATCCGATGGGCATATGAGGCTCTTTTTCACAGATTAAAGCTGTGATTGAAGTTCTCGGGAGTGAGGGAGGGAAGGAAGATGCCGTGTGAAGGCTAGCGAGATTACGGCAGCGTGCAAGCTGCGTATCCGGGCACCTGCGTTTGACAAAGAAAATGCAGAAACTCGTTCGGCATCCTCTAGGATGGCAGCGGCAGTGACAAAAATGGGAAGTGACATCATCAAACGCACAGAGTGGAGAACATGATTCAAGCCAACTGGGTGAGTTAGTGTTTGGCACTTTGTGTGCGTGTGTGTTGCATATTGACCATCATACTGTGCAGGAAATGCTGTCTGAATTATAATACCCAAGGGTTAGTGCTGGGGTGGATCGGAGGCATAGCGGTTAGCACACTGAATTTATGAATCTCGCGAAGTGAGTTTTATTTCCGGCCACATCCACACGTCAGAGGCGAGTGATTATCTGAACTGGTTCTGAGCCCTCCCTCGTCAATAACACGAACTGACCAGCTCGGTGAAGTATGGTCGAAAGATCCCCAGGAACGAAAGGCCATTTGACAAAGAGGGCTGCCAAGTTTTATATGCGGGTGTGTGCGCCACGGGTTGTTGCCTCGGGATGACCCTTCTCGAGACGCGAAAGGCAAAGGGCATCATGGCATCGCCGCCTGTTTATGTTGGCATCACTCCGCTGGGGATTGCATGGAGAAGTGTCGTGGTGAAGCGTAGCTCTGTTAGGCAATGCCCAACTCCTCCTATCAACAAAATGTTGTGAACAAAACATACTTTGAAACACGCATGAGCGTCGCCCCTCCTCTTTCAATCACGTTTTGAGTTTTAAAGACGCAACGAGCGTCTGAGAATTGACATTTAAAATACCCGTTTTTCTTTTTTTATAAACACCTACTTTCCAACGACTGGGCACGTTTACTTTGATGATGTCAACAGTGAAGCCACCTGATCCGCGAGATTTCCCTTTCTGAAGGGCGAGGAGTGTTCCCCTCCTTCAAGTGAGACATCTGGAACTTCAGTTCAGAAATGTCATTCTAGATTTGAAGCTTTCGTGACTGCAAGGATTCATACTCTTAGGTTTTTTCGGTAAAGTCACGTAGGTAAAAAATAAAATTAAAATTAATAAAAGTAATAATATAAATACAATAAAATAATATAATAAAAAGATTATATAATAAAAATATTTTATTTTATTTCTATAATTACTTTTATTAATTTTAATTATATTTTTTACCTACGTGACTTTACCGAAAAAAACCTAAGAGTCAGAAATGTCACTTTGGACCTTGTGCGCGACGCGTCGCCACGTGAGGGGATGGTGCCCCGGTGGTCGAGACTAGTCAAGGAGTGGCAGCCAAAGGAGGCCAACAACACTCCCCCTGAGATGGAACATCCACCGCAGAGACATTCGATTGAATCAGCTCACGCGCGGAAGTGAGGTGGATTATCGCACCGCGAGACCACGGCGGCGTGTGAATGGGGAGGGCATTCATCCAACAGCCGATAGATCATGGCACGACGACGATTACGATATCGAAGTTGCGCGCTTTGAATGTTGATGTTTAAATACGCTCACCGTCTTGCAAACAATCAAGAAACAACACCATGGGGGGATATCGGGCAGCAATCGATGGCAAAACAAATTCACTCTCCGAAACCTCTTGCAGAGAGGGCTTCGTTCCGTCCCAGCGTGGCCCCGGCGTGAGATCCCAGCGCGTGATCCCAGCGCCGCAAGAGGCAACCTTGCACGGGGAGGGGTTCTTAAGGGGGAGGAGGGGGGGGCATTGTGTGAGGTCAGAGACAGCTGTGAAGTACGGCTTGTGGGGGGGGGGAGGGGGGAAATGGGCCAGACAGCCACGCGTGACTCAGTGCCGGTCTCGTGCCATCGCTGCTGTGTCAGGGCACCGCGGGCTGACTCACTGAGCCCGGACCCCCACCCCCACGCCTCCCCGGCGCGATCCTGGAGTCTGCGCGTGAGTTTGTAAAGAAAACAGTCTCACGTCGCGAGGCACGCGCACGGTGTACAGTGGTACTGTACTGCAATGTTACAGAACTATTGCACAAAGATGAAAAACAATTATGCTTTAACGCGTAGGCTTTCGCGACCAATATTATTCATAATAAACGTTTTTGGGTTAGATCGCGTTATTTATAAATTATAGTTGGTGGGTGTATTTATGTTGAACTTATTTCGCGTCGTACGCAGCCAACCGCGCTAATTGGAGGTGCGGGAAAACAACTTAATACATAGAGGACCGCAGCGCTTGTGGGGGGTTGTGGTGGCTGCTTTCCAGCTGGCTGCTGTCTTTCTCGCTGGCGTGTGGTTCCTCCTCCTCCTTGTCGCGCCTCTTGTGAGTCGTTCTCTGTCTTTGAGAGCGAGCGAATACTGTGTGCAGGGCGTTACAAGTTGAATTTAGAATTATTTTCGAATTTAGAAAAGTGTGGATCTCGGTGCCGGCACACAATGACCCCAACTCTTGCGAATCTCATCAGAGAAGATCTTGAACGTTCACTGTGAAGCAGAAGGCGCGTTGCACGATTACGGTTCATACACCTCACCGCAGCATTAACCAGGGCGGCCGCTGGACACGAACCGTGAACTCAACAAGAAGCGGCAAACGCTCTCCCGCTATGCCGCGTCACCGCCCCATAATGATGACATGCCGCGGGATGAGATGTTAAGGCACTTTGCGATGCCGGGGCATTAAAGCGCCCAATACATTCGATTCCTTAATTCCTTCCTGAAAAGTAAGGCAAACAAGATCGCGATTGAACCAGCACCGTACACATCTGGCCACCTTTGTGTCTCCTGTGCTGATGCTGAATCATCAAGCGACCAAGTTCGTACGGGAACGGAGGGGTGGCATGGAAATCTAGACCACTGCGTTAAGGACCCGAGTTCGATTCCCTGCCAAGGCTAACATTACTGTGGTATCTGAACCGGTCCTGGCCCCCTCCCTTGACCATTCACTAACCCACACTGACCAGCGTAGTGAAGTATTGCCAACGCTAGGTTTACCACCTGTCCTGATTTTCTCAGGATTGTCCTCTTGATTTTTTAAATTTATTTTGAGGTCGCTGCTGTTCTGGGAAATCTTTAAGTTTTGCCAGGACATTAAAAGTCCCGGTCGTCGTTGCCAGTTACGTAACGAAGCAACCCTCAAGACAATACTCGAACACGCAGCACTCCCCTCTTCCCAAGATCCGTCCCAGATTGTTTGTACGTCAGCGGTGGAAATCCTTCCAGACAACTCCCATGACCGACCCAGCGCTGGGAGGCGACTTTCAGAAGTGGATTGTCAAATGACTGTACATTATTATTATTAATATAATCATCGTTATTAATCACTTGGCATATACTTTGGGCTCATTCAACATAGAACATACGGACTCAGGACCACTACAATCAGATACCAATTGGCCATATTTCAGGTACCAACTGGTGCTCAAATCTCATCGTGGGTGAGCAGCGCGTGCTGTCATTGCAGTGCGTGGTGGGGCCACCGCAACACTGCTCTCGCCATGCAACCCGCAGGGACACAGAGATACATAGGGCCGTCCATAAATGACGTCACGCACCTGGGGAGGGGGGGATAGACATTTGTGACGATGTGTGACGAAGAAGGGGGTTGAGAAATGTGACGTCACATCAAAATGCGCAACTTTAAATAAATTGGACAGCACATTCTACTTAATTAAATAGACTTTAAAAAAAAATGTTTTCTCCTGCAACATCAGAGTGCAGCGCCACATTAAATACGCACTACAATGACAATAGTTTAAAGCGATTTGAAGCATGTTCTATTTTGGGGGGGGGGGGGAGGCAGAGCTTTGTGACGTGATATTTGAGGGGGGTGGTCTGACTTTTTGTGACGCCGTGTGACGAAGGGGGGGGGGGTCAAAAATCGTCCAAAATCGCGTGACGTCATTTATAGACGGCCTCATAGAGACAGAGACATGTCGAGGCAAGCCACAGTAGTGCGACTGTGCCCATGCAACTCCAACTATGGACCACATCGTAAGCCACAGTAGTCTGCGCTAAATTAACGGAGCAGGGATATCAAAGCGACACGAACTCTCTCCTTGGATCCGTTTCGTGGCGAGCAGACCTTGACGTTGGCGGCGTTCCGCAACTGAACAATATCGCCATCGTACGCAAGAAGCGAACCACTGCCCTCGGCACGCAAACTCGACATGCGCAGCACCGTAATGATGACTAAACTGCTGGCTCGAGAGGGCCTGGTAAGAGCCCTCCGCGTCACGGGCGGGGGGGGGGGTCAGAGGTCGTGGGTTGGGGGTAGAGTGACAGAAGTGATTACAGTGAAAGTTGCCGGACAAATTTAGGGGCCATCTGGGGAGGGAACCACAGGAAAATGCAGTCGGTGGTGGTGGTGGTGGGGGAGGGCGGCGGTGATTGTGAGCCAAGTGGGTTTCTGGGGGTGGAGGATGGGGGGTGGAGTGACTCCCACCCCCACTCCACACCCACCCCCGGCGAAGCCAATGTGGACAACCAAAGGGGAGTTGTTACTCGGCCAGATTCTGCCAGCTCAGGGTATTTTGGAGAGCCCCGTCGCTTGCAACATGATTGGAGAGAGGAGGAGGGGATTTTTGTTTGTTTGTTTGGAGGCTGCATCGCCACGTTAAGGTCAATCTTGCACACCGCGTAGGGCCCTTAGTGTAAAGGTCACTGAAGGGGTCAATCCACTGCTGGATGAAGGCCTCCCCAAACCGCCGCCACCGCTCATAATCCACCGAGCGCCTCCGCACGAGCCGATGTCATCGCCGCATCGCCGAAGTGGACGTCGTACCAATGTGTAAAAAAAATAACATTGGAAATTGTGAAAACAACTCTCAACGAAGCTACGATTAGACACGTTTGCCATGTAACGTTTGCCATGCAACAAGGGGAAACGGCATCACACACACACGGGTACAGGGGCATTGGATGGGTTTGACTCGATGTGTACTGTACGTAAAAAAACACGTTCTCTGGCACCGCTGTATCGTGTGCGTGTCAGAGCAGGTGATAAGCCTCAATAGATTACTGCATTCTCCTGCTCGTGAGTAGACGAGTTTTCTTTTCGGAACGACGAATAACTTTTGCATTTGCCCTATGGATACGGTAGAGTCCCATTGAATCAAAGTGACACTTTGAACGAACAAGGGGGTGAATTGGAACCCCAGTCAACGTGTCCGCAGGCCACCGCTGTCAGACACTGGAGCCGGCTGCTGGCTGTGTGTTTTTTTGTGGGTTTGCCCGCTATGGCGACGTCTTCTCGAGCCGCAAAATAAATGAAACCTTGCAGCTGCTTTGGGCCACGTGTCAACTTGCCTGGGAGCTGTTTGCCCAAAGTATATCCACAAGACTTCAGTCTGCTTATACACGCTAAACGCCAGTGCAGGGCTGGTCCAGATGTGTTGTGCCCCCCCCCCCCCATTTAATTATCTTCAACTTCGTATTTTTTCTTGAAGTAAAGTTCATTAAAAAAAAGAATATACAAAAGGACAATTAATTATGTTAGGGGTCAGTCAATTAATTGTGCGTCCCAAGAGATCTGGACTACCCTACCTACTGACCACCCTGCGTGGCGGCCCCTTGCTTGCAGAGAGAGGCACATGCAGTTGGCCTGCTGCTGCGTTTAAAAACAAAAAAAAATAAGAACGAGTTATATGTAACCGAGCTGAGAGCCGAGGGCTGCTACCGCGACGCGATGTTCAGCAGCACGGTGGACTTTGCAAAGCAGAGGCCGCCTGCTCGCTCCGATGAAACAAAACGTTGCAAGTTTTTTTAATTCCCCCACTGCCTCTGTCCACCCGGTAGTGTGAAGGGACTCGCCACCACCTACTGGCAGGCCACGCCGCTGGGTGGTGGAGCACAGTGTGGTTACTCCCACCTCTTCCACGACCTATTCACATCGTGGAAGATTAGGCCAAAGTAGCTTCGCGACGAGCTGCCTAAAGATAGCAGTCGCAGCGGAGGCGTTTTCCGCCAGCGGTGGCCACGGCGAGCTATTGCAGGGCTGCGCCTATGCCGTTTGTAACGTTGCCAAATTACTTCAAAATCCCGGGATAAACCTTCCTGGCACGGGTGATCACGCGGGTGACCCACGCAGCTAAGGCAATGTCCCATTTGATTTGACCACCTCCAGTTCTGGGGGGGGGGAAACGCACCCCAGGACCACTGTAGGTGGCTGTCCATGCAGGCGGGGGTGTGGGTATTGGAGCTCTGACCACTGAGTCACCCACGTATTGATTACAGGAATGTGCCGCGTACGTTTTAAAATGTAAACAGTGCTGTATAATCATTGACGTTTACACGTCCCGCGAGGCACTCATTCGAGGCTGAGCCGACCGAAGGGGAGGCCTAGGAACGGTTCCGGAAACCATCGTCACCGGTGGTGGCCGTGAGCGGAAATCGAACTCGCGTCGCTTGGATCCGTAGCGCAGCGTAGCGCTAACCGCGGCACCACCGCTCCCCCGTTGGATTCTCAACATCGCCGCCACCCCCACCTCCTCGCACTGCGCCTCAGTTTGTGGAGCGCCCCGTGGGAGCCAGCCCCGACTCCCACCTCCCTCGGAATGGCCCTCACCAAACCAGCGGCTACCTCCTCCACCCCCTCCCTGCCGCCCTCCCTCCCACCGCCGCAACGTCTCCCCCTGGCAATCACACGCCGCAGTATTCACACGCCACAGTATTCACTCGCCACAGTATTCACTCGCCACAGTATTCACACGCCACAGCATTCACACGCCACAGTATTCACACGCCACAGTATTCACACGCCGCAGTATTCACACGCCGCAGTATTCACACGCCACAGTATTCACACGCCGCAGTATTCACACGCCGCAGTATTCACACGCCGCAGTATTCACACGCCGCAGTATTCACACGCCACAGTATTCACACGCCGCAGTATTCACACGCCGCAGTATTCACACGCCGCAGTATTCACACGCCGCAGTATTCACACGCCGCAGTATTCACACGCCGCAGTATTCACACGCCGCAGTATTCACACGCCGCAGTATTCACACGCCGCAGTATTCACACGCCGCAGTATTCACACGCCACAGTATTCACACGCCACAGTATTCACTCGCCACAGTATTCACTCGCCACAGTATTCACTCGCCACAGTATTCACTCGCTCTCGTAGCGAGAGGACGACTCAAGTGGCACGAGACAGGGACCAAAGGCGAGCGGGAAAGGCAGCCAGGCGGTGAGCCGGCGCCACACCCCCCACCCCTCACCCCCAAGCTCTGCGGCGCTCCACGTATGAAGGTGTTATCGGCCAATGAATGAGTTCTAGATTTGAAGCTTTCGTGACTACAAGGATTCATATTCTTAGGTTTTTTTCGGTAAAGTCACGTAGGTAAAAAATTAATGAAAGTAAAATTAATAACATTTTAATAATATTTTACTTTTATAAATTTTTATTTTTTACCTACGTAACTTTACCGAAAAAACCCAAGAATAACAATGAAGGAGTGTTTATACGTGAGAGGAGACTGGAGCACCCTGAGGAAATCCACACATGCGAGGGGGCAACACGCTCTCCCACACAGATGGAAGAGGTGGGGGTCCACATTTGCTGTACCGCGCTCTCCTGGCGAGCCAGGGTCCAGCGCCTCCTCCACGCCCACGGGAAGAAGGGACTGTCATTTTTTTTCACAACACTTGGTGCGGTGATCCACCAACTCTCGCCGCTGCCTCCACACAGTGCCGGATGACGGGCAGCCACGCGCAGCGTAGCCACCACAGCTCTTGTGGTGAGCTTGCCTGCGAATCGCATTAAGATGATTGTGTCACGTCCGTCTGCATTGTTGATGGGCCAGCCCAGGGTTGGGGGCAATGCGTGCGAAACCACTTGGGAAGGCATGGCGATACGCGCCAGTAGCCTTTTGTGGTTATTACAAAACTATATTTTGCAATAAAACCTCACTGTAGGGGAGAAATTTGAGTAATAAATTAATAACATTCAGTTCCTCGTTTCCTCATAAAAAAAAATGTGCTTAGGCTATCGACCTTCCACGCTGACGTTAACCAGCGGCACTGTTTAAGCTGACAAACGGCGCACTCGTTTCACCATTCTTGGGGATCGTCAGCAGAAGCAGGCATGTTAGTAATGTTCCGCACTGATGGCTTTACCAGATGTCATTGGTGAGTGCCTCTTTCTCCCCACCCATGGGCCATCAGCGGAAAAAATAAAATAAAACCTCACTGAGAACATTATCGTGCAGCATTCTGGGTAAAAATAATGGCAATGCAAGCAGACCTCGCCGAACGCGGGAGTTACGTTCCTGGACGATGCCTTTTGGCGTTGTTCTCGAGTCTAACACTGGCACTGGTCACTTGATGAAAGCAATCGTCACCTTCTGACGATTGCTTGTGTGGCGATCGAAACGTCGTGATCTATTATTATTTTTCTTCTACCTACGTGACTTTACCGAAAGAACCAAAGAGTACGTGACCGACTTCCCAAAAATTCACGACGTCAACGACGCTGGCCGTCCTGTTGCGTCCGCACGCCGCTCCCGTCCCACCGCTCATGTCCGAGCTCTCTCTCTCTCTGCACTCAGCCCCGCACAATGACTGCACAATGAATATTTATCATCATCGGCCAAGATCAATCCACTGCTGAATGAAAGCCTCCCCAAGCCTCCGTCGCTACCGCCACCGATGATCCTTCGTTTGTTGTCCCCCCCCCGCACCGCCGATTAGCACGGTTGGCTACGTACGGTGCGAAAGAAGTCCGACGTACATACGTTCTCCAGATAGTAGCGCTCCGGCTCAGCCTGTCCACGATCTCTTCTCGTCTTTTGCGTTCTTTTTGTGCTTTTTGTTTCAAGCCACAGGGATCCAAAGGGACCCAACACGCCAAGTGCCCAGTGGCAAACAGGGTCGTCAGTGTGTGGGAGATCAGCGTGAATAGCTTTCTTGAATTTGAGCAAAGCCGTGAGAGTTTATAATTGCTTACCTTGCAGGCAGAGTCGCTATGTACATATGCGTACCTTGGCGTCAGTGTCTATCGTCTAGATGCTTCTGATAATTCGGCACGACTGTATATACTCTCAATTTATTCGTATTTTTGTTTTATCAGCTCAGCAATTTTTTTCGTATCAATTCCTAATGCACAGAGGCCATTACTCTTCACACAATTAGCCAGCTGTTCAACACAACGCTCGGCCATTTGTTTTCGGCTCGTGCTGCGTATTGTTTGGCACGATGTCCGACGTTTTGCGCGGGAGCTTCTTCAGGAAATGAATGCTCCTGTGAGGAAGCTCCCAGCGAAGCAATCAAAGGGCTATGAAAACCTGATATCGTGGTAGTCGGTACATCGTGAAACTGATATCGTGGTAGTCGGTATGTCGTGAAACTGATAACGTGGTAATCGCTACATCGTGAAACTGATATCGTGGTAGTCGGTACATCGTGAAATTGATAACGTGGTCATCGCTACATCGTGAAATATAATATCGTGGTAGTCGGTATATCGTGAAACTGATATCGTGGTCATCGCTACATCGTGAAATATAATATCGTGGTAGTCGGTATATCGTGAAACTGATATCGTGGTCATCGCTACATTGTGAAATCTAATATCGTGGTAGACGGTATATTGTGAAACTGATATCGTGGCCATCGCTACATCGTGAAATCTAATATCGTGGTAGTCGGTATATCGTGAAACTGATATCGTGGTCATCGCTACATCGTGAAATCTAATATCGTGGTAGTCAGTATATCGTGAAACTGATATCGTGGTCATCGCTACATCGTGAAATCTAATATCGTGGTAGACGGTATATCGTGAAACTGATATCGTGGTCATCGCTACATCGTGAAATCTAATATCGTGGTAGTCGGTATATCGTGAAACTGATATCGTGGTCATCGCTACATCGTGAAATCTAATATCGTGGTAGTCGGTATATCGTGAAACTGATATCGTGGTCATCGCTACATCGTGAAATCTAATATCGCACCGACAGCGACCAATCGCATTTGACTCTCGTACATCCTTGTCTGTTTACATTTGAGTTCAGTCACCCGACATCTGTGTCATGTTTCTGTAAGTGAATTTGTGATTGTACTCTGATCCGTCTAAAGATAATCTATCCGCGCCGACTTGCGCTGCTGGGAAGTTATTACTTAACATCGATTTGTATTTGTGCAGCATTTGCGATTTTGAATGCGACACAGTCATTCTGGCTCTGATTTCTATTTGGTTAATTGCTGTACTTTATTTCATTTTGTTTAGCTATATTGGTGACTCATCCTGGTTTCTTGAGTTATCACTTGGTTAAAGAAAATATCCTTGACACTTGAAACTCACTCACGCCATCATTTACCCACGCATCCATCATGTCACTCACCCACGCTCTCACTCAACCCCACACCCACTCATTCACTCACTAACCGATGCCCTGCTTTCATTCATTCATTCTTAGCAAATGAAACTTACACGTGACCTCTTGAGTTATCATCCTAGTTAAACAGAGGAAATGTACATGTTGCAACTCGAACACACGGTAGAACCCCTTAACAAACCGTTGAGCTATACAGCAAAGACACAAATCCCCCGAATAGCCTGAACAGTTGCAAGTGTTGTTAGCGAGCACCTATGAAGGTGGACATGGAACACGAGGGGGTGGGTGGCCAGCACCACGTCCTTCCGCTTTTGTCTCCCTCATACACACCGCACCAGGTATTAATTTGAGGCTGGGTTGACCTAGGAGAGACCCAGGACCAGTTTATATAATCGTCACTGGTGTTGGCCGTGAGCGGGAATTGAACTCAGATCCCCGTGTTCGTAGCGCAGTGCGCTAACCGCTGCACCACCGCTCCCCACCACGAAAATTCACGCAGTGGTATGTCACAAAAAAAACCCATCAACACAATACATTTGCAGACCCCTATACATTATCTGCAATTGTTGATTGCATATAACGACGTTGGTGAGAAGGGACAGAATAGAATGCTACAATGTTGTGGACACGTAACGGATAGAAGTCAATATGTAGCGGTCTGTCCCTTTGTATGGTGGGGGGGGGGGGCAACCAGGAAGGTAGACGAAGCAGAGAAGCAAAGTGATTGACATCAGTGGAAGAAAGATCCGAAAGGGAGACTACAATTATCTGAAGTGACGATGATTTAGTAGAGGAGACAGGGGGATGGAGGTGGTGGGGGGGTCATTCCGTTCCTGATGCCATCAGCGGGCAGCAGGCGAGACGGAATGGAACGTAGACCGGCATCCAGAAAGCAAAATACAAACGTTGCGTATGACCACTCTGCAGCACGAGTAATATGCAATTGTCCATTACAGTGCACACACTGCTGCCGGTATGAAAAAGAGGGGACGCTGCGATAGGGCGATAACGCGATAAGTCGTGCCACGTCACACCCACGATTATCGTATCGTCAGTTTTTAAAAAATCAATATTGACGTGCCATGATTATCATTGAGGACATGATCAACCAGTTTAAGTCATAACCGGCTGTGATGTTCCCATCCTGCCACCTTCCGATGTTAGTTATTATTTTCGGCTCTCCGATTTGATATGAACAGCTTAAATTTCTCACACCAACACAGCCTGCGATCTTACATTGACATGCTAATCTCTTATAGATTAACATGCTAATCTCTTACATTAACATGCTCATCTCTTACATTAACATGCTAATATCTCACATTAACATGCTAATCTCTTACATTAACATGCTAATCTCTTACATTAACATTATATGATCTTACATTAACATGCTAATCTCTCACATTAACATGCTAATTTCTTACATTAACATGCTAATCTTTTACATTAACATAGCCACCTCAGCGCGCTCGCCGTGGAGGCCGCTCTCCGATCTTACATTAACATGCTAATTTTATCTTGCAGCCCTTTGATTGGTGGAAACCCACCACCAGCGCCGTCGTTGTCCATCACTCACATTAACATGAGCTGCCCCGCCCACCACTCACATTAACATCAGCTGCCCCGCCCACCACTCACATTAACATCAGCTGCCCCGCCCACCACTCACATTAACATCAGCTGCCCCGCCCATGCTGTTGACACTTGGGCTACGCCCATTTTAAACCTTTATAAACAGTTTGCCTTTCGAGGCTAACCCCCTTTTCCTGATGATGACCGGTTGTGTTGCGATCGAAACGTCGTGCTTTTTATTTTGATTATTATTTTTCTATTTACGTGACTTTACCGAAAAAAACCCAAGAATATAAATTCCTGCAGTCACAAAAGTTTCAAGCCAAAAAAAGATCTCAATACCCGCCCAGCAGTGAAAGTGAAAGTGGCAGGGACCAATGAACCCAATTAACGCGTCCATCCAATCCAATAATTCATTTCCTATAAACGATATTCTTACCCTTATGTCTTCCCTAAAGCCATCGTAGCAAAATGAGTACACCGCAGAAATGCAGCTCTTGCTGTGTTTTCATTGTTGTGCCGTGGAATCTTTAGGCTGGACGTCCGACGTTTCGCTCCAAGAACCGGGAAGCTTCTTCAGCAATTGAACGGAACAGCTCACGTTCTTGTGCCTCGATTATACTGTACAAATATGTATGTTGAGCTTCTTTCGCACCGTACATATCCCACCGTGATATTCGGTGGTGTGTGGGGGCGAAGAACAACAAACTAAACACAAATAACATTTCTAAAGAAATGCTTTTTCAGTCCAGACGGTTTAAACTCGCATAGCTCCCCAGTGGCTCCCTATTATCGGAAAGAAGAGCATTCCAGACGGCAGCAGAAGCAGCACATCTGAAATCCCAGCGCGATGCAGTGGCCGGCCTTTGTTCTGTGGCCAATCGAGCGGATGACAACATTCACAGCAGCAGTGGTGCATAAATGTTTTTTTAAAAAAAGACTTCGCTTTTAACCTCCTGCAAGAAGTTGAAAAGGCGATTCCCGTCAACGCGTCCTTAACAACGAGACGTCAGATACGCAGCCCGTCTGGAAGACGGTGGTGGGTGGGTGGGTGGGGGAGGAAGAGGGACGGGGGACGCTTCCCACCACCCCGCCGCCCCCCTAACGCAACATGAACCACGACTGCCGGGTCCAGACCGCCGCTGGTCACACTTAGGCAGCGAGAGGCGTTGGACTGCTGCCAGCCAGCGCGGCACTCGGCTGAACCCCCCCGTCTCTCCCCCCCATGAGGAGCTGGGACTTCATTCCACATATTTAATACAACGATCGTAGTAGCGACAACACCACCACCACCTTGCTCGAGTGCGCGCGTCTCACGGAGAAGGCGTGGGGGGGGGGTGGAGGCCGTTATTTGATGGCGATCTCATCAATAACGCGCACGTGATTGATGTCGCTGCTGCTGTTGCCACTGCGGTGCAATGCCAAGCAACGCTCACTCGGCTTGTGCTCCAGAGGGGGTTCGCCGGTTACGCTCGATCTCCCGTCGTGGCAGGTCGCGACATCCTCTCCGTGTTCCTCTCCACCGATCAACACACATTGAGATGTTCTGCAGGCAGTCGATGTTCACGCAGGTCCGGGCGGGGTGGGGTCAAGTGTCGGTGCTCAGACGTCTCCCAAGACGTCCGGCCGGCGTGGAAGAGTAGGCCAAACGCACAATCCGGAGAGGGAGGTCTCAAGGGCTCCCTCCCCTCTGGTAGAAGCCGTTTCCGCGAGCAGGGGAGTGAGAGGGCCATTTCAGGGCTGCCCCCTGCACCTCTGTGGCAGTGTCGAGTTGCTACTCCCCGACGCTGCCGGCTTTCGCGGCTTTCGGTTCGCCCGGAGCGGATTTTTTGTTGATTTTCTGCTTGTTGAGGATTTTTATTCAACTCGGGCCCCGTTGCGCGATGAGCTTCTCGGCACCGAGTGAATCATTTTCCTTTCTCTAACCCCTGACACCAGAACCACTCATCACGCTGGGGTGGTGACATCATCCTCTACGAACATCCTTCATCTGTGTGGTTTTGTATTTTTTTTTAAATCGCAGTTTGCTGACCACGAACCCGCGAGGCCCAACATGCCAAGCGGCCAGCAACAAACGGCGCCATTCAAGTTGCAATCGATGCTAATTGCACAGAAATACACGTCTTGAAATGAGCAAGGTTATAAGAGCTTGGAAACAACGGACGATGGGAAGGAGTTCTAAAGTGGAGCAGTGGAGTGTGGAAGCAGTAAGATAAGTGTTGTAACCATGTGTGGTGTGGTTGAGTGGGTGAGCGAGTGGGTGGATGAGTGGGTGAGCAAATTTGTGGATGAGTGGGTGAGCGTGTGGGTAGATGAGTGGGAGAGCAAGTGGGTGGATGAGTGGGTGAGCAAGTGGGTGGATGAGTGGGTGAGCGAGTGGGTGGATGAGTGGGTGAGCGAGTGGGTGATCGAGTGGGTGGACCAGTGGGTGAGCGAGTGGGTGAGCGATTGGTGGATGAGTGGGTGAGCGAGTGGGTTGATGAGTGGGTGAGTGAGTGGGTGAATGGGGGGGTGAGCGATTGGGTGGATGAGTGAGTGAGCGATTGTCGGATGAGTGGGTGAGCGATTGGGTGGATGAGTGGGTGAGCGATTGGTGGATGAGTGGGTGAGCGATTGGTGGATGAGTGGGTGAGCGATTGGGTGGATGAGTGAGTGAGCGATTGTCGGATGAGTGGGTGAGCTAGTGGGTGGATGAGTGGGTGAGCGATTGGTGGATGAGTGGGTGAGCGATTGGGTGGATGAGTGGGTGAGCGATTGGTGGATGAGTGGGTGAGCGATTGGGTGGATGAGTGGGTGAGCGATTGGTGGATGAGTGGGTGAGCAATTGGGTGGATGAGTGAGTGAGCGATTGTCGGATGAGTGGGTGAGCGAGTGGGTGAGTACTGAGATGTTGCTGATGCGACATGCAACGTGGTAGTTGAGCGCAGTAGGCATGATACGAGACTAGTCGACCGAATTCTCGACGTGAGTGGAGGAATCAAGAAGTGAAATTCATGTCACAGCAAGCTTAAACTATTTACCCGTGCAAACAATAACTGTATTGTTCACCTGTTTATTTATGAAGCGGTAGTAAATTCGCACCTGCGATTAGCACGGTTGGCTACGCACGGTGCGAAAGAAGTTCAACATACAAATTGTTCAAGTTTAATTTTACCGGGCAATTAAAATCATTCAGTTCAGACAGTGTCATGCAGGGGCGGGGCGCAGGCTGCGGCATGGATACCGTACAGGATCAATGATAGAACGTGCCCGGAGAATGTCAAGGCGACAAAGCACGCAAATACGCATCACGAAACAAATGCCTTACTGACAAAGAGCACACTAACACACAACGTGAAACACAAGCCTGACTCACACAAAGCACAGCAAGACACAACATTAAAGGCACGCCTCAGCAACGCATTGCACGCGAAGAGACGCGAAGCCAGCGGCGCTAATGACTCTTCCAGCTCATCAACGCGTCTGAGATGTGCGCCCCGAAATGCGACGCGCCGTAAAAAAAAGGGAAGTGAATTCATGCCTCCCGTAGAAGCTTCCAGCATTTCGGAGCAACAACAACAACAACAACAAAAACCAGTAAACAAACACGGGCAGGGGGGGGGGGGCACGACGAGATCACGGAGCAGCGGACAACAGCCTCCTACGTCTGTCCTCTGAACTTGAACTCGCAATGCGGCACCACGATGGTGGCTCTCATCCCCAGGTGGAACGCGGTTCAAATCGAGGGCGTTTTTGTTTCCTCCACCCCCCACCTCACACGACATCACGTTCCGGCAGGAAGAATGGGGTCCAACTGGAGAGACCGAGTCAATTAGCAGATGGCATGTGGGGGGGGGGGGGGTAGTGAGTGGAAGCGCGCGGAGAGCTCTTCAATCAGCTCGGAGGGAGAAGCGGGAGGCGGCCTTCTGTCTAGCGGGTGCTGTGAGCACCGCGTGTACAAAGGGGGCACCTTTTGTTGTATTCCCTTAGAGAACCACCCGTTACAGCTACTAAATCCCTGCCGTCAAGTTTATTCGGTGAAAAACAGGTTGGGAACTCAAGAGACCGGGATGAGTCTCATTTTGCCGGAGTGAATTCTGTCTGCCAGTAGGGGGCGAGTATTTGCTGTGCGTTGCCCCGAATGATGGTCATTCGGCAGCAGCAGATGATTATAATCAATTAATGTTGGTCATCATAATGAATGCCATAAATGAGATGCATGCTCTGTCAAATGTACATGACTTCATTAAAGTCCCAGCCTGCGTGGAGTAATGGATTTCATTTTCAACGTTATTCTCACCCGTACCACACCCTCGACCCCTTCACCGGCCCGCAATGACCAGCGTGGTGAAGTATGGTCACGCAACACCGAGGTGTGGGAAGCCCTTCATCCAGCAGTGGATTACCGAAGGGTTTTAAATAATCATCATCACTATAATCAGTCATGATCAATTCACTGCTGGATGAAGGCGTCCCGTCGTCATTGATCGCGATCCCGTGATGTAGCTACATCATCACCATCATCAGCTGTAAAATTGTGCTTTTCATATTCAATATTACCTGTTCGTGTTTACTCTGCGTGCGAACCACGATACAAGACAGCCAGCGCAGCTGCTCCAACCGCAGCCAGGAATAAATTCACCCTGCTGGTACCAACACGAAACGCATAACCATACAATAATTACACTTTATCATATCCTCTATAAAGATTAACCACGGGTCTTGCAAGAATCACCGCCTCTCGTGGAGTATAAAAAAATCATCATCATAATAATATCACTGATGTGAACACCGGCTTGCTCGGTGCTTCTGGAAAGCTGATCATTTAATTGAAGCTACCAACGGGGCACACGCGATGACATCATGCGCACAGAAAATAGCTCATGACTTCATGGGCGACCAATGTTTGACCGTCACGTATGCACACCATTACTCTTGCATATATTTATATATTTACTTTAGAGGTTTTTTTTCTTCCCCTTACCGTAAGTCGGAATGGAGGTTTGGCTCCATACAAACTGTTTGCGAATACCTCGTATATCTCGTGAAACCTGTCCCTGGTGAATCGTGGAGCGAGAGAGCGAACACACCGTTGATTCGATCGCAGTGGCCAGATTTGTAAATTATAAATATTAAATCCAGATATACTGCGCGCGCATGGCACAATAGAAAAGGGGGCTGCTACACGCAACTGTTGTTCGGACTGTCACGATCGTAGCAATGCATTCAACTGTGGCTAGAAGTGTGCCGCTCTCGAATCAATAAAAACAAATATTGTGAAGACCGATGCTGGTACGGCGCGTGTACGCGGGGTGTGGCGGGCGTTGTGAGTGATTGGTGAAATTCCTGCACTCCAACCACCGACAGCCTAGGTTAACATCCTGTGCCGGGCGCACACAGACACACAGACACACGTGTAAGTTGCACTGTATACACAAGTTCACTGTTCGATATGCGCGCCTCCCCGCACCGTCACCACTGGTCAATGTGGCTTGGTGAAAGTTGGCCAACATGGATGTGGGAGCATTAGCATTAGGGGCATCACCATCATCTTCTTCCCCCCCTCCCCTGCACTGCCCTTTGCTGCCCACCACGCAGCCCCGAGCCTGTACCAACCCCTGGAATGCACGCGGTGGTCCCCAATCAATGCGAAGCGCCGTGCGGCCGCGCGCGACCCGGCTCGGCTTCCGAGATGAGACGCGGCCGGAGGGCTTCGTTCTGGGCTCCTCTGGCAGGAGGAGGCGCGCGCGCGCTGGCCACGCGCGCGTTTGGCGAGACGCAGCCGACAAACGCCGCTCACACGGAGGCCACCGTCTGTCTCTTACCCGATCACGGGTGAAATGCGCCTTGACGCTCATTAGAATTGCATCGTCAATCAGATATTTTCAATGCAAAATATAAATCCTGTTTTTTTTTGCGGGCAAGGAGGTGCGTTATTATCTATATGACGATGGTGGCGGTGATGATGGTGAGGCTGATGAAGATTATTGTGACGCTGTAGCGCCTGATAAATTATCCAACAAACCAACCCCTTTCCCATGGAGATCTTCCAACCCTTGCCTCCAAGGCGCCGACACACGTGCAACACAGCACATTAGCAACACGGGATTCCATTGCCTCGTGCGGTAGATGCGTTCTAAAAAAGTGCGCACAAAGCGAAACCGCACAACACGAAGTCATACTTACATGTAAAAGGGATACGTTCTAAAACCTCTGATGCCCCCACCCAGACGCACTGTTACCACTCGGTCGTGAGAATTTTACGGGGGAAATGCAAATAATAAAGACCTAACAAAGTGGAATAAAATTGAGTTATAAGATGAAGTACAGTTGAACAAATCCCACAAAACCAATAAAGCCCAGCACGAGACAGCTGCCTACCGAATAGAGCACACACAGTACACACACAGTACACACATACAGTACATACAGTACACACATACAGTATACACATACAGTACACACACAGTACATACTGTACACATAGTACACGCATACAGTACACACACAGTACACACACACACAGTACATACAGTACACACATACAGTATACACATACAGTACACACAGTATACACACAGTACACGCAGTATACACACAATACACACAGTACACACACAGTACACACAGTATACACACAGTACACACATACAGTACACACAGTACACACACAATACACACACATTGCACACAGTGCACACACAGTACACACACAGTACACCCAGTATACACAGTATACACAGACAGTAGACACACAGTACACACACAGAGTACACATACACACGCTGTACACATAGTACACACAGAGTACACACACAGCACACAGTACGCATACAGTACACACACAGGACACACACACTACACGCAGTACACACACACAGTACACAAACATTATCACACTACCGACCGCATAGCTGCATATGGGTAGAGCGAATTTTGGGCAGAAATAGGTTAGCTGCATAGACAGTGCAAAATCGCACAAACCGAACCCGCAAAGAGCGATGTAAATCTGTCTTCAGAATGTATGCGGTGTAATGAGTTTGCGCCAGGTACACGCGTGGCAATGGGGAGGTTAATGACAGGGCGGGGAGAAAAAAAACAAACTTAATTTGCGAAGCTATTTTTACGGAAGAAACATCGACCCTCCAAAGTCTATTTTATTTCTCCGTGAACGTCGGGCATCACAACACCTACACTCCATCGATGGCATCACGTTGGATGACTCCGTGCCCATGCCAATGTTGTGACAATGCCATAGGACCTTTTTACCAGTATCAAAGTATCAAAAATAAGAACAGGTTTTACCCTTTCCGGCAATAAAACAGAATGTGTTTAATCACCAAATAGAAACCTTTTGCAAGGAATCAAAGTCTGAATTAATCACACGTACTCGTGGTGAACATACAAACATACATGCTCTGTCTTCTTGGTTCTTTCGGTAAAGTCACGTAGAATGGAAATAATAAAATAATAAAAATAAAACAGAGTCAGACTCTGTCTTCTCGACAGACCTGCTCTCCGCCTGAGGACGGCTGCTTGCGTTGTGGCCGAAACGTCGTGAGAATTATTTAATGTTTTATTTTTATTATTTTATTATTTCCATTCTACGTGACTTTACCGAAAGAACCAAGAAGATGAATCCCTGCAGACACGAAAGCTTTGAATCGAAACATGCTCTGATTATAAAATATTCTTCATTTTCTTTGAAACTGATTGTCCCTCACCAGGGACATCCTTCTTTATGGCCGAGTCTCACTACGAGTGTGAGATCAGAGAGCATCGCCAACAGGCGGGCAGTACAAACACAATGCCACGCGTATCAGAGCACGCACAGCTCGGGGTGAGCAGCTCCACCGTGGGGCCTTGTGTGACATTATTCTCCAAGTCACCGAGCGGTGGTGCTGCCGAATCGGTAATTATCGACTGGCGCGTTTGCTTCACGGTCCATTTTCATTAACTGGTTCTGTGTGTCGGGTGGAGGAGGGATTATGACACACGTTTCATTAACACGACCTCACCCAAGCGAAAGCATTTACAGGATGAATAATATTGGTCGTGAAAGACCATTTTTTTCTTTACTTAATTACAGTAATGCAATTACATTTTTACAGCGGCCTACATTTGGCGCGGGGAGAGAGTAACCAGTTGAAGTCAAACTCTAAAAATGTAAAGCAAAACTTTTTTCAATGTAATGTTTGCCTCCCTTAACTTATTTGCTGCATTTTGTGTGTCGTGTGTGTGTGGGGGGGGTAAACAATATTGTGGTTGAAATTATGCAACAAAAAATGTAATCCTGGATTAAAAATAAAACGACACGTCAACACCGTATTCATCCGTGCGAGGTTTAAAGTTTTCCTTTCGTTGATTGTCGCCGCACGCGCCAGGCGTGAGGCACGTGGTGCCACAGATTTCTCCACACGGGGCACCGAGCGTCATTTCGCTCAAAATTGCCATTAATGGCATCTGATTACCCCACACGTGGTTGGCAATCTAAGCCACTTAATTGGTGGCAGCGACGCTTGCCAAACAAATCAGAGCGGCACCCACCCTTTCCCTGCGTACTCACACGTGTGCGCGTGCGTGTGGCCGTGTGTGTCCGTGTGTGGGCGTGGGTGGGTTGTGTGTGTGTGTGCGTGGGTGGGTGGGTTGCGTGTGTGTGAGTGGGTGGGTGGGTTGTGTCTGTGTGCGCGTGGGTGTGTGCGCGTGTGGGTTGTGTGTGTGTGCGTGGGTGTGCGTGGGTGGGTTGTGTGTGTGTGCGTGTGTCCGTGTGTGTGGGTTGTGTGTGTGTGCGTGGGTGTGCGTGGGTGGGCGGGTTGTGTGTGTGTGCGTGCGTGTGTCCATGTGTGTGCGTGCGTGGGTTATGTGTGTGTGTGTGCCCGTGGGTGTGTGTGCATGGGTGGTTTGTGTGCGTTTTTTTTTCTCTGAAGGAGATTTGCAACGCCTGGCCTCGGTCCACACCCACACAGGTGGCAACACTTCTCTGGTGGCTGATAGAGCCGTGCCAAGCCAGCCGAG
Organism: Lampetra planeri; assembly: GCF_965212315.1. Lineage (NCBI taxonomy): Eukaryota > Metazoa > Chordata > Hyperoartia > Petromyzontiformes > Petromyzontidae > Lampetra > Lampetra planeri. Next base: position 10,994,660 of record NC_136130.1, on the reverse strand, counting down.
TGTTATTTTTTTTCGTTCCCCTCCCTTTTTATATTCACTTTGGCACCGAAGCCCCTACGCTGGGTTCGTGGTGGTTTAAAACCATCCTTATCCGAGACGGGTGACATACCGTGTCTTTCTGTGCTCAAAACGCACGCGTAGCCTCTCTCTCACAATTATAAAAATGTACAGCCCTGGTAAATGCTCAGTCACGCCACCGTCGAGTCTCCTCTAGAGGGTACGTGGTCCACTCTCTGGGAGTACCCACACGACACACGACCTGCTCATTCACTGAGGCGTACCCGTTTGTACATTTGTACCGCTGGGTGGACAGAGGTCTGCGCATTTAAGAAACGTGTCCGATTAGATTTCGGAAAATCCACAGCAACCATCTGGTACTTGGCTGATTCACAAAGAGCGCACCATCTTTTTTTGGCCAATGATAAAAAGCAAGTTACAGGTCACAGGTCACAGCGAATCTACCGCTATACTTTTCGAGCCCTACTTTTGCAAACAAAATGCCTCGCAAATCGTGAGGACATTTTCGCATTTATGCCATTCTTAATGTACACAGCTATGATGAAGGCGTTGTCGGCTTCACAAGGTGTGAGCGTATCCAGCCAATAGGGGGGCGACCTTGCTTCGTCGATTTACTCGAATCAGTAATTTGTTGGTAATATAAAAAAAGTAAAATTTGAACCGTGACGCCAGCACACGTGGCCATCCAATTTTTCAAGCAACATTACGCGATCTTTAACGGTTAATGCATCGCAGGTTACAGTGCCGAGATGTTTACTACATCGCCTGGTATACAGGAGGTTGTAGGTTCGATCCTCGACCTGACGACTATATCTGGAGCTTTTATGTTCTCCCCGTGGTCGCGTGGATTTTTCTCCGAGTCCTCCGGTTTTTCCCCTCCACATTTCGAATCAACGTGCGTTTGGAGTTTTTGGCTGCTGCTATACATTTCCACACGATAAGCCACTTCGTTGAGCTCTCATTTGTAATTGCCAGGTGGCTTCTGAAAAATAAATACATAGCTCAGTGGGGCCTTACCTTGGTAAAATAAAAAAGTAGTTCCGCAGGGCGGCAGCTGGATCCCAACCGTGAACTTCTTTCGTCAAGCTGCCCACGTGCTGCCGCTTCACCAAGCGCTCGTGGGCCTCGTGCGCGGGGTCAGCGAGCAGGGGGCCTCACTCGCTGCGAGGGCGGCGAGTGACGCTCTGAGGGGGCAGGGCTCGTTCGGGGGACGCCAAGGACGGGCGTTCACTGGCCCGGCGGTGGCTGCCGAGAGGCTTGGCTGGTTACGCGGCTTTTACAAATCGCCAAGTTGCAGGGTGGCCCAACGAGCGCTCGATAAGTCGCGAGATGTCGCTAGGTGGAGCTTCTAAACCCCGCCAAAAGCTAAATCGACGATCTGCCAAGTGTTATAAACAGTGCACTGATACCGGATCCCCCATGCGGATCCGGAATCCCAGAAATCCGCGAGATTTTTGGGCGCTGGTCACTTGGAAAGCGACGTTGGGAAACCCCAAGAGCTGCTGCGCTCTACATTTTCGTGAACAAAATTGCCAAAGTTGCCAACGGCGATGACCCAAAGCGGGAGATGTGGCTCGACACTGCGAGCCATTGAGAAGGCCACGGGATTCTTAAAGGACGTTGGCATGCGGACGGCTTTGAATCGACGGACGAGATGCAGTTTCCAATTCGAAGATGATGCGCGGTGAAGAAATCCTGGAAGTGCTACAAAAGGCGCCGCTGTTATTTGGCTTCTTTACCCAGCGAAGCCTCGCCGAGTCTCAAGACTCTTATTGCAAGAGGTGGGTCCTGCCCAATGTTTTTTGTTGTTGTTTTAGCAGAGGGTGATGTTGCGATGCAGAAATCTCAATCGAGGTATTTTCGCAGGTAACGTTTCAGCGTGGGGACGTTTCGTCCAATGCCGGGTCACAGCGTGAGTCCCTCTGAAGCTAAGGGAGGAAACCGGAGAACTCCTGCAGGAAAACCCCCGCAGGACTGGGAGAGACCGCACAAACTCCCCACAGAAAGGTGACCGAGTTGGGAATCGAACTTTGGTTGTGTGGCACCGAGGTTACCACCGCACCGGCCTGCCACCCGCTATACCTAGCGACATAACTGCCGAGTTGGCAACGGCGCTTTTGGTGGTCCGGGTGGGGAGGAGAGCTGCATGTCGACGGGATGCGAGCCGGAGAGGGAAGCCGTGGGTGGAACAACTTCCCCGCGGGACCCCGCGGCGTCCGGGGGCAGCCAGGGAAACGCTCGGACCACAAGCCAGGTCTGTGGGGCGGAGACCACGCGTGTCGGCAGGGTCACGGTGACCCCGTCTTCTGAACCTCAGGAGATAGGCAGATCCGGCGCAATGCTTCTACGACACCAGAAAGCTGCCCAGAAATGCGGGACTGCCTCGGACGACAAAAACAACAAACCAAAACACAGTCCAGAGCTTTAATTATGAAGAATTAATAATCGAGGCCCAACACTGGAGGATAATTTGACAATTCTGACAACTGCCTAATGATACTGGTTGTAACGGCCAGCGAGGCGTCCGCACTGCCCAATTGTTGCACGTTGTGAGATCGTTGTCTGACAACAACAACAACAGCGGAGGCGGTGCTGCTGCTGCGGAAGCAGAAATACACTGGCACGTTTGTTCATCACGTGACAACTTTATTAATTGGCTGTGTCGAGTGGAGGAGGGTTTACGACATACATGTTACCTACACGGCATATCTAACCCAACTATGAATCGTAATTTTGTTATTGTTGAAAGCTGTCTCTGGTGTGGACCAATCAGTTTCAAAGACGATGCATATACTACCAGAGCATGTTTTTTTTTGTTTGCATGCTCACCACAAGTATATGTGGTCAATGCAGACATGATTCCTTACAAAATGCTTCAGTTTGGTGTTTTAACATCTTAACAAAACTGCTATATTTCCAGAAAGGGTAAAAACTATTCTTAAATGTTATTGTTGTTGGTGTTGGTATCAGCCTTTTAACTCCCACTGCTGCTGCCGTGTCTTCTGCTCTACTCATCTCCTCTCCTGATTCGCGGTTTCCACCCCGGAGCCCGTTTCGTCTTCCCGTCTCTCCTCGGTCGCGCTGACGACGCGTCCGGCCCACTCCCAACTCGACTTCTTTGCCTTTAACTGCAGTGCCGGTTGACCCTCGTTCTCTCCCTGAGATATAATCGATCCTTAACCCAGATTCCTCTTCCACCTACTCCTTGTTAACATTACAGACGACCCGTCTATTCTTCCAATGCGGCTTGTACGAAGACCATGAAAACCTCACCCTGAAAACGCATTGCGTATTATTTTAAACCCCCACCACCACCACCCCTACACGATGCATATTCTGACCGAATTTAAATTCATTAAAGTCTCCTCTAAATCCAAGGCGACAGTGACATGTTGCTGGGTCAGGCGAATGCGAATGTGCCTTTCCGCCTATCGCTTTACATCTGCGGTTCGCATGCGGTTTTACAGTACAAAGGCACACACCTTTACCTGGCCTACACATAACTCCGCCAAGGAGAAGAAGGCATCTGCGACGATGGTCACACGCCGTTTGCGTGTGTAAAACGGACGATGGTGGCAGCCCTGCAATGGCTTGCTCACGCCCCTGCTACAGAAGCCCCCACAAGACGAAGCTTTAGAGAGCCGCTCTAGAACAGTGGTGCACCTGAGGTGCACGCATCCCCTGGCGGTGCGAGACGTGGTAAATAATCGAACACACAAATTAAGCCCGGGGCACGTAGGTACAATTACTTTGTTTCATCAAGCCTACGTATTTATTAACATTTGTTTCCCCTAACAATTGAGAACGAAAGGGATGCAAGGCTGCAGTAAAGGTTAAGCACCACTGCTCTAGAGGGTATTTGGCCTGCATCCAGCAGTGGACTGCCCAAGGCTGCTGCTGATGATGTTCAAAGAGAGGTGGCACAAAATGCAACAACAACAAAATGCTTTGCTCTCTTAAAACAGAAAATGCTGCCACGCACGCGTAACAACCCGTGCACGCGAATGCTGAGTCGAGGAGCTTGGAAACGGCCAAAGCGACGGATCAGGGCGTTGCTTCGTGTTCGCAGATGTGTCCGAACACGCCGGGCGTGCCGAAAACTAACACACCCCGGGCGGGGCCAGCTCACCGCACCGGTTGGAGGCCAGATGTCTCGTTCAATTAAAAGCCTACGGCCTCTCCCACCGTCCATGCCACAGATCACAGCTGAGTTCTGCCCCCCCCCTCCACGATTGTTTAAGCAATCGAGTCGACTGATGGATGGCACAACAGGAATATAATTGGGGTCAAAGTAACAAAATCACACCTCTGCTCACACATGTGCCGCTGGACTGGAGGCGATGGGCGGCGGCTTGGTGACGTCATCGGCATCATCCGCCAGGGGGTTTCCTGCCTTCGGGCAGGCAGGATGGCCGGGTGGCTACCAAGTTGCAAGAGACTCAAGCAACCGATCACCAATAAAGTAGTTGATTACATTTTTTTAAATAATAATAATAATGCGTAAACTTTTATGGAAAACAAAACCACTCCTGTCATATGAATGTGGAATTCCACCTCTGGCTTAAGCGTGTAAACAACAGAGAAGCACTGCCTCAGTACTCATTGAAGCCATCACTTTTACATGTGTCATGACAGTTCGCCCATGAAACATCGCGGAGTACATTAAAAGTAAAGAACGTGATGATGGATTGTGTCGGTAAAACTGGGACGCTCTGGGCTCTTATTGAAAACCCACGGGTGTCATGAGTTATCCAGAGCTGAAGGAAACTCTCATCCTCACAGAGCTGGAGAACCAAAGGCTGCGTGTTGTTCTACACTATGTTTGACGTTTCGCTCCATGTGCTAGAAGCTTCTTCAGCAACTTTGGTTTCTGAATGCTTCATGAACTGGAGCGTCGGGACATCGCTGACACGCGGCACGACCGGAAAACCCATCGGAGTCCTGCACAGCACAACCATGAAAGACTCACCAACCACGAGCCTTCCGTGGTTGGCTTACAATTTTATGTAACTTTATATATAACCCAGCGAAATTAAGACACGAACGCGAACACAGAGGCTCTGGTTTGGCTAGAACTCTCCGTACCCTCGGCCGAGTTTTAAACCTGAGATCTGTCGATAGGGCAACGCGTTTCCGAGTCGGGGCAGGCCGCTATATTTGGTCCACGTGAAAGGAACAGAACTTGCACCGAAATAAATTTTGGAGGCCTTGGCCCATCCGATACCCGAGTGACATTTCTGCGCGAATGCCGTTCCCTCGGCCAACTCAATCAGACGCAAAGGAAACCCAGGCGCGTTTGTTGTGGCGAGCCACTGCACCGAAAGGTGCCACGCTCACGGCAACAGCCTCCCCCCGTTCGCAACGTCACCGTGGTGCTTGTGCCAGGCTAGGTGGCACCTTGAGGCCACGTGACGTGTCGAAGGCTCACTGGCAGGAGGTCACAGGACAGACCTGGGTGCTGTGGGTCGACTGACCGAGATGAGAGACAGATACACCACCTCTGCTCTCACAAACAAAGGCAAAGATCCCCCGTATAGCCTTTAACAGACTGTTGGGACAAGTGACGTTAGCGAGCGTCTATGAAGGCCGGCACTGCACACGAGGGGGTGGGTCGCCAGCATCACGCCCGGCCGCCTTTGTCTCTCTAGTGGCGATGTTTACACAAGGCACCCCTATTCATTTGAAGCAGAATCGACCTCGGGGAGGCCCAGAACCGGTTCAAATAATCGTCACCGGTGTTCGCTGTAAGCGGGGGGAATCTAACTCGAATCGCCGAGTTTTTACGCAGCGCGCTAACCGCTACACCACCGCTCCTCACTCACAAACACACAAACATAAACATACACACACACGTTTAGGTGTCTGTCTTTGTAACCGCCAATCCAAATACCCGATGCTGTATCGGAGTTCGTCCCCGCCACCCCAGCTCTGTGCGCCCTTTGATCAGCTCCAGTGGTCCTCCACATTTCTGACATCAGCAGGAGAGTTCTTTTAATAGCTACCGTATTCTCTGGATTATAAGACGCATCTTTTTGTGTCTCCTGTAGTTTCAAGAAAAAGTTTGGGGATGGGTGGGGTGGGGGTGCATCTCTTAACAAGGTAGATGTGGTGTGTGTGTCTTATCGAGGACCGGTAATGTAGCGGTTAGCGCTACGAACCCGGCGACCTGGGTTCGATTCCCGCTCACGGCCAACACCGGTGACGATTATCTGAACCGGTTCTGGGTATCCCCTAGGTCGACTCAGCCTCAAATGAGCATCTGATGCGATGTGTAAAAATCGCCACTGGGGAGACAAAGGCGGCCGGGCGTGGTGTTGGCCACCCACCCCCTCGTGTGCCGTGCCGGCTTTTATAGGTGCTCGCTAACAGCACTTGCCCCTACAGTCTGTTAAGGCTATACGGGGGATCTTTGTCTTACCGAATTTGTGCAACGTTATCGACACTGGGAATACCTTTGGGTGCGCATTCGGGAGCGTGTCGACATGGAGAGACATTCTCTATCCTCACCGAGCAAGGGATTCTGTCATAAAATGTTCATCTGGGACGTCTTAATCATTTCTTTTTCACAAACAACAAACGAATAATCGTAGAGCTGTTCGACTCGGAAAGGTTTGTTAGCAATGCTGCGTTTGCTGTTGGTTTACTGAGTGGTCAGATTCATGAAGATGCTCACCCACTGCGCAGCACTCGACTTAAAAGCGCGCACAAAGGTTCCATTTATATCTTAAAATAGATGAAGGACGGCGTAGCCCTTAAACAGCGCTTGATGTGGTGAAATCAGAGAAATGACATTTTCTCTAAGAGGGGAATGGACACGTGCCGTCTATCGAAACGTGGTTATCAAAATAATTAATGAATATACAACCCACCAAACAAGGCCGTTGTTTCGCCATGTGAAATGAAATAAATATGCAACGCCCATCAGGCTATTGGCCTCCTGAAATTAAAGCTGTCCAGCAGCGTGCGTTCTCGCAGGGGAAACTCTGGCCTGGGTGAGCACATTGGTGAGGAGTGAGATCGCATGGGAGGGTTTAATGTGTGCTCATGATTCACAACATCAGTAGCAAGTGTTATCTGAGCCCGAACTGAGTCCACCCCTCCCCCCCCGAGGCTAACTCAGCCTTAAATGAGCACCTGGTGCAGTGTGTGATTAACATCAGCACTGGGAAGACGAAGACGGCTGGCTGTGGTAGGTTCGGTCACACCACTCATGAACACGACGTTGCTGCGTCAGCCTTAAGAGGTGCTCGCTAACAAAACTCGCGCCAAGGAAAACACACACAGCGGTCTGTAACTTTCAAACGAAAGCAACTTTAGTCATATTCGTTACGGTTTTTAACTTGTGGATGTATCTTTTTTTTCGGGCAGCAATATATGTTGTGTTACGTAAGCACGCACGATGTTGTTTTTAGACAAACCACTCACACCGTGCCCTGACCAGGCACGCCACTGGCAAGGGCCCCACACCATATCACGTTTCTCAATTAAAGTACAAAACACCCCACGCGTTGTGTAATAATAATTGTCCAAAGCCTGTGATTAAAGGATACGACGGTATTTTCCCAAACACCTTTTTCTTATTTTGACAGATTCTTGTTTTAAATTCCTCTTGGCTTATCAATGCCAGATTACCAAGGCGGAGGCGGCCAACAGTCTGTTTCTCTTGGCTGCAAAAATATAGCCCCCCCCCCCCCCAAACTTAGAACTCAGAACCAATGAGAAATAAAGGCAGGACTATTTTATGGAGAGGCACAGGAACAAATAAATAAATCAAACCGCGCCCGTTAGGACTGCGACAGATGCTGTAGCTGGTCTCCGACACGTACGAACCGTCACTTCTCCAGTCGCTACCAGCGGTGTTGCGTGTGGCTTGATGAAGGCAATACACGTTTCGCATTTGACCCGTGGCACAGAACTAGTTTTGTCCACAAGGACGGAGTGTACAGGCGGGTGCACAAAATCCGAACAGACTCATCGCCATCACGGTGGACATTGGGTGTCACGATCACAACGCCATAGACACAGGGGCCATGGTGTTGAGCACTGACACAGGTGTGATAGTTATTCACTTGGTTATGGGTGCCGTAGACGACACGAATCGATGTGCAATGCTTTGTGAGTTTCGTTATCAGCAGCACGCCAGGAGGAGCTGTGACTTGCCAACTTGTGCAGCTGACCGTCCGATACGAGACCCGCAGAAGAGCGCACGTGTTGTTCAGCAGCCAAACTCGTAAGGCCCACAGTCTTGGTAACGGCTCAAGCTTGGCTCTGGCTCCAGTGAGCCGGCTCACAGCCACGCTTAATTAGAGCCGGCTCTGAGCCCACGGTTCCAGCCGTGGCTCAGGATTCCCACCAGGCTGAGCCTGGGCCTGAGAGCCACGGCTAAGCCCTGCGCCAGAATCAGCATCTTTATTTTGACTGCAGGAATCCGATGAGCTATGAAGCTCTTTATTCCACAAATGAGCGACTCGATCCTGCGCTGACCGTGGGCGTTAGAGGCCGAGCCACAGCGGAGCCACGGGGGGGGGGGGGGGCGGGGGGCTTAGAGCAGCCTCCCCGCTGCGTGGGGACGATTTGGAGAAGGATTTTCCGCCAAGGGACAGCGCCCGCCAGCCATCACGTGACCCGAGTTTGTGTGGGAGAATCACGGAAACTTTGCCGATAGTGGAGCCACTGCTGCCCCGAGCAGGCAGAGACTTCCCACTCACGACTGCGGCATTTTCCAAATGTGACACAAAGGCAGCATTGTGACCCCCCCCCCCACCTCTTTCATGTCCCTTCAGATGTCGCTTATTCACTCTGTTTTTTTGCAAAGACTGCTTTTTGTTTCTGATGTTTTCGCGACGCTTTGCCATTTAGTTTGTTGTAAGTCTGCGGCAAAAACAAAATATATGACGTGTTCTCCGGATGATAAGACAATGCATACGTTAAGAGGCACTCCCAAACTTTTAGGCTGGTGTCGATAAAGTTCCACAAAACAAGTTGTACAATGTGTTTATTTATCAGCGACTGTTCCTTGACACAATGTTTTACTCTGCTTACTGGGCATTGGGTTCAAATGTCTTCATTTAATAGTCAGTAAAAAGTAAGTAAAACTCAGTTTTATGTACGGTATAGCGCCATTCACACAAGGCCTCATACTGCTTTACAACACAATCCCAGTAAAAAAACCCATAAACATTAAACCTAAGAGGATAACAGTATGCTGCCGGTAACACAATCAAGGTTTGTTTAGTGATCATTGTTTCTACCTTAGTCCGAACGATGCAGGTTTTGGTTTGACAATTTGGTTAACGTTGAAATGCGACGACATCTCGACACATTCTACAGGAACACCGGGGCCATATTTCGTTTCTTTAGAGAGATAGCGGGGGGAGGGAAAGGACAGTAAGTGACCAGTCTGAAACGAAAGTAAAACAAAAACACACAAAGTAATTCCAAGTAGCATTGAACTGATTACACAAACTGGGTACAGCATTGCAGCACGTGGCCTTGCGTCTTGAGGCTCTGCGCCATGTGCAACTCCCTGACACCGCACCAGGGTGGCAGCATCTCACAAGACGAAGTCAATTACTATCGCTGCGAACACGTCGATTTGTTTGTGTCGAAGGGACGCCCCCCCCCAACATCCCTCCCAAAAAATGTAAGGCGCGTCCCGGACTTGTGCTGCAATTCATTGACTGAGATCATTCGCACCCCGTACCGATCCCTGGGGGCAGGGAGCACACGAGACAGACTCGGTTCGGTGCCCCTCCAACGCGGTGCTTACGTGGCCCGCGCACATTCAAAATTTCGCCTGCACGGTATCCCTGCCGCAGCCTGCGACCACCTCTTCCCCGCTCCCCCCTGAACGCCAGGCCCCAAGGGTTGAGAACCGCTACCATCGTCATGTTACCCCTCCTCCCATCCTCCCTGCAAACAAAGACAAAGATTCCCCGTATAGCCTGAACAGACTGCCGTGGCAAGTGCTGTTAGCGAGCACCTATAAAGGCGGACACTGCTCACGAGGGAGAGTTGGGTGGCCAACAACACGCCCTGCCGCCATTGTCTCTACAGTGGCGATGTTTCCACACCGCACCCGGTACTAATTTGAGGCTGAGTCGACCTAGGGGGAGGCCCAAGACCGATTCAGATACTCGTCACTGGTGTTGGCCGTGAGCGGGAATCAGAATCGGGTCGCCGGGTTCATAGCGCAGCGCGCTAACCGCTACACCACCGCTCGCTTGCGCACACACGCACACGTACACACACACACGTACACACACACACGCGTACACACACAAAGATAAAGACCCCCCTCATAGCCTTCACATACTGTAGGGGCAAGTTCTGTTAGCGAGCACCTATAAAGGCCGGCCCGGCACACGAGGGGGTGGGTGGCCAACACCACGCCCGGCCGCCTTTGTCTCCCCAGTGGCCTTGTTTACACATCGCACCAGGTGCTCATTTGAGGCTGAGTCGACCTAAGGGAGGCCCAGGACCGGTTCGGATAATCGTCACACACGTACACACACACACATAGACACACGCACGGCCGTCTCGCTCCCCCAACGCATGTTGGCCATCCGTAAGTGATAGAGGTCCATTCGCACCTGTGGCCGCACCACACGGCATGTTCAGTTCCACCCGCGCGCTACAGGTGTCCTGAATGTTCCAGCGACGGCGCCTCGCATTGTGTCAATCAGGCAGAGACAACAAAGCAAAAATGTAAACTTCTGCTGCCCACAGAGACGCGGCAGAGAGAGGGAGGGAGGGGAGACCTCTGCCACACGCGTGCCAGCTCTGACTCGGCGAGTCATGACCTTTGTTGTTGTTGTTGCGATGGGGGTTTGTTTATTTCAGGTTAAGTTGACCCGGTGAAGAACCTTGACGAGTGCCGATTGAATTCCCAGTACATCGTCATGGGGGGGGGGGGGGGGGGAATAAAACCTAATCTTTTCCCCTCCACACATTTCGAATCAACGTCACGCGTTCAGAGTACGTGGCGACTGCTACACATGCCCACGTGACAATAAGCCGCTTTGGCCAGGTAATTTCTGAAAACGAGCTTTACAACTCAGTGGGCCTTAACTGGTAAAATTAAAAATAATCTTTCGTTTAGATTTTAAGTTTCGTGTTCAGCTACGACGAGACTGCAAGTGGGACTGTGAGTGGCTCACACCGTGTGCCACACAGACGCAGTGACTGTGGTATCTGCTGCGAGGGGAGTCCACACGTCCGCACGTGCATCGGACGTTCGTTACTTAAAACTAAAGCTTGCCATTGAAGCAGCTATCTCTGTAATTAGAGGGTTAATGGGCGCACGTTTGTGATTAACCGTATATAACCATCCGAGCGTCATTATAAACGTTACTCTACCACAACATCGTGCTGGTTGTGGGTGTTTTTACATACTTCACCACGCTGGTCAACGCGGGTTGGTGAAGCCTGGAGCATAGACGAGTACTGTCCAACAATGGATTTTGCAGCACTGCCCCCTGATGACGGTGTATCCCCGCGGGCCAGCCCACAACACTTGCGGATGCATTCGGTCATCCAGCCAGACACTACTCAGGCTCCAACCTACTGAGCGGTCCGAGATGAGATCGGGCATATTCCGTGTGATATGGTCCCAGACCCGCTCCGTGTGTGTGCACGTCCGCTTCTTTAGCACTGACCGCCCGCCAATTGACTAATTAGGCAATTAAAACTCAACACATTGGTCAATAACATTGCCTTAAAAAACCAAACCATAATCTACAAGTCGGACGTTTTGACAGTGGCTTTTCTTGAGAGCACGTAAATGCGTGATGAGGAGAGGGGGCAATCACTCATGCGCTCAGAAAGTGGCCATTGGCTGAAACGTCGCCTCTTATTTCCCCTTTTGAGGCCACGGTGTTACTGACGAAGGTGTTGAGTCTATTTGTGTTGTTGTTGTTGTTGTTATTCTCGTACCAATGTCAGCGCAGCAGCAGCAGCATCGCTCGATAATTTGTTAATTAGCCACTTAGGTCGATGTGGTACGAAACGCGTTCAGTCGTTGTTGGTAAAGCTCTTAAAGGGCAGCGGCCAGAATTACTGCATCACAAAAACAAAACCCCCGTCACGGCAATGGACCACGGAGCCAATCCAACGGCATGAAAATAAAACAAATTTACGAGGATTTTTATAAACGAGCAATTAGGAAACACAACTCTAATTATATTCCGATAACCTTCAACGAGTTTTCAACGACAACACACGAATTATATTTCGAGAGCCAAGCCGCGTGGACTTTACTGACGCCAGGGTGAGCGCAGCGATCCACCAAAACGTGGACCACAGCGCGGTTCGGTGAGCGTTGCTGGCAGAGTCGCCGGTGATCCATAGCCCTCCCTCGATCCGTCCTCCAAAGCAAACAGAGCTGAGGAGGGAGGAGAAGAAGAAGGGAGGAGGAGGAGGAATCGCACGCTGAGCAGCTTCCAAGATGTAAAGGAATCCGTGGGTCGAGCGAAACCGTGATCCTGTGTCAGTTTGACACAATCCGCCAGACGCGAGACCCTTCATGGGAAGTGTTTCCATGGTGCTGGTAGCCTGGCCGGTGATGGTAGAGGATCGGAGCCAAAGCAAGGTGACGTTCAGGCGTCGCGCTGAAGGGAAGAGTCCAATAAAACATGCTGCAGGAAACACGCGTCGCATGTAAACATGCGTTGAAAAATGCGTTGCGTGTTTACCGCAACAAAAACTAATCTGTGCACGTTACAAACTCGACATACAGTGCAGCGTGTTGAGATGCAATTTGCGCGAGTGAAGTAATATGAAAGAAACAATATATTACTGGAAGAATGTCTCACAGTACTGGACAAGGGCAGAACCGTGTGTGAATGCCTTGTCATGAGTAGTCTGTTATTTTAAAACGTAGGCTTTCGTGAACAATATTATTGTAATTTTATTATGGTGCGTTATTATTGTTGTTGTTGTCGTCGTAGGTACGCAACTGACAAACACCGGGGGACATGTAGCGCTCCGGGTGAGCAGCCGCCTTCCTCAACAAGTGGACGACCCTGGGAAACGCAGGACAGGGGGCAACCGACCCAGCAGAGTGTGTCAAGACAAGACGAAAGACCGGGTCGGCCACGCCGAGGCCCTCCCTGGCACTTTCATCGAATGAGAGGCTATCTCGAAAAATATCAAAGGAAAAAATAAACGAACGGACAGGGACAGGGACAGAAGTTGTATTTATCTACTTGCCGTAAAATATAAAAAACCTAAGATTGAATCTGCTTGGGCCGTTACATTCTATTCTTTTCTTTTGGCAGCAATAAGTCCAGGAGATAAATGCCCAACATTGAGGTCTGAACGCCAGGAGTGAGTTGGTATGAGTGTGCTACTCATCCTCCATTGAAGGAGTGCAGCAGACGACGTACGTACAGTATGCACAGTGTGTTGAACTTCTTTCGCACCGTACATAGCCAACCGTCCTAATCGGAGGTGCGAAATCGGTGGTGCGACTCCAGCCAGCGGTTTACTGTTGTAATGTTCGTCGGTTGAGTTGCATGGCCACAGTCGCAACACTGTGGCTCGTGTCTTTAATTCACCACTTACGAAGGAGACGTGTGCATTGGCATGCTGACGTTAGGCGAAATGGACGTCGCTAATTCGAATCCAGATATAATCGGTAGAGCGTGTTCCGTCGTTGCACGGCATTAGGTTTAATTAACCGCGACTTATTTCTGAGCGTAAAAAAAAGACCCCTCCACCCAGACTTTGTACGTTTTGCTTCCCGATTTCAGTTGAATGCGGCTCACCCCGCAGCAGAGTTCCACTTGCAGCTGTCTCTCTTTCTCTCTCTCCCCGTTGTGAAACATCAGCGCTTGGAGAAGTGATCTCCCCACGTCGTTTCACTTCCACGCAGGGATCCACTTTCTGGCCTGAAGACGCGGGGATGTGCACACATTCACACAGCACAAAGACAAAGATCCCCCGTATTGCCTTCACAAACTGTTGGGGCAAGTGCTGTTAGCGAGCAGCACATAGACGTCTTTGTTTCTCGAGTGGCGATGTTTCCACACCGCACCCGGTACTAATTTGAGGCTGAGTCGACCTAGGGGGAGGCCCAAGACCGGTTCAGATAATCGTAACCGGTGTTGGCATTGAGCGGGAATCGAACCCGGGTCGCCGGGTTCGTAGCGCAGCGCGCTAACCACACCACCGCTCGGGAGCCGTGCACACATTCACACACACGTGTGCACACGCACACACACACACGTGTGCACATACATACACGCGTGCACACACACGCGCGTGCACACACACACACGTATACAAAGATACAGATCCCCCATGTAGCCTTTAATTACAGCGCAAGAATGAGATGTGTCGCCGACACAGTCTGCAGCAGTCACGGCAGTTGCCTCCGGTCGCCGTGGATCATCCCAATTGAGCAATCTGCGGGTAATTTGAATCCAATTTCGCAAATGTTGGACCGTGACGCTGGCGCACGAGCGGCCTGCCCTCCCTTTGCGAACGACGTCAAGGCGACCTTCTGCGGCCGCTGTGAATGGGGCACGGCGCGCGGAGTTCGTCAGGGGGTGGCCTCCGTAGTCGGTGCACCGCGAGGGAGTTTGTGAACCGACTGCGCCATCAACGACGCCGAGCGATTTCGTGAAGCCCGACCGGTGAAGAGGCGCCGTTGCGCTCAGCAGCAGCTGCCCTCTCTCGCGGAAATCGGAAGCGCCGGCGCGAGTGGCTGGGTGGACCGAAAAGTCACTTGCTGTGACTGTTCCACCTGAAGACGGAAGCTTGTGTTGCCTCCGAAACGTCGTGATTTTTATTTTTATTTTACATTTATTAATTTTTAATTTTAACCTACGTGACTTTATTGAAAAAACCTAAGAATATGAATCCTTGCAGTCACGAAAGCTTCAAATCTAGAATGGACCGAAAAGGTCGGGCAGCTCCACACCGACCCCCCCCACCGCCCCCCACGTCTGCACGAAGGTCAGGGTTCAAGTCCCACCGCCGCAGCCAGAGCCACGTGTGCGGTGAATCACGAAGCCGCCGGAGGGCTACGGTGAAGCGGCGACTGACGGTCGAGTTAAGCCGATGGCGATTCGCTCCCCTTGCGATGTGATGAACCGTGACGGGCGTCCTGGATCACACTTGATAACCCGCGCGGTCTCATTGTCCACAGCGGAGTGGTGCCGTTGTTGAGAGAGGATATGAAAAAACACGTGAATTGTTAACTTCGTTGTGTGGCGGCTGCGTGTTTCGGGAGATGATACACTCACGTGTTGCATTGTGAAGCGTCCCAATGAAGCTAGCGTGGGTCATCTGAAACTAGCGTTAAGTGGGTTAGCAACTCTTTGCAGGATATGCCTCGGTTGTTACAATCTGTGGTCACGATTCAACGCAACAGTTATTTACTTTTGGCATTGTGGAGTTTACAGAGTCTTTATTGGCTAACGAAATTCGGTAAAACAAATACATACAACGTACACGCAGAAGCAAATAAATGATTTATGGTTTACACGTGGGAGGAAACCCAGAATGCTTTGGGGGGAGGGGTGACCACTCATGCATACGAGGAAATAGAACTCGGAGATTTGCACAAACAAGTTCACAGACCCACTTGCCGCACTGACCTACCACCAATTCCAGCGGACTTTGTAGGTTTACGAATCTACGTGATCCACAATGCCTCGTCTGCAAAGTGGCGGATCACTGTGCCTGACCACGTAACACTCTGAATCGTTACATGGGCGGCGAAGGCGACGTGTTAAGTGTACATCGCAACGTCGCGTATCCAACTCGCTGGGGGCACTGAAGGAACAAGCGGATATGTGATAAGGTCGGATAAGGGGACACATTCTGAAGAAAATGACAAGTTACACTGCGCGTGTATTTATGGAGGTTAAGTATCTTGCGCACCTGTACGTAGCCAGGCGCGGGGGAAGGATAACAAACTAAACACGAAAAAAGCACAAACAGGTTATTGGACATTATTGTGTATGGGGAGAATGCCTGACTGTGCTTCAGAAGTGAATGCACGCGAGAGTAAGAACGCATATCCGCCAGTGACAAAAAATAAAATTTCATTAAATTTGTGAATATCTGTAGAAAATATATATAGGACCGTTTTGCCAATATCAAAAATTATGAAAAATAACAATAAGTTTTACCCTTTCTTGCAACAAACAGGTGTTAAGATGTTCTAACACCAAGGCATCACGTCTGCATGAATAACACATACTCGTGGCAAAACATGCAAACAAAGATGATCTGATAACATATGGCATTGTCCTTCAAACTGATTGGCCTACACCAGAGGCAGCAGCCTTCTTCAAGGCCTCGTCTCACCATTGTTAGACCAGAGAACGCCAAAAGGCGAACAGCGCAAAGACAATGAAAGGTATCGATTTGCTGTTTCAATATCTGAACACCTGTTTCATTGCCAGAGAGGGTAGCCATCGATTTTTTATTTTCATCATCTATGGAAAATGACAGCCAGCCCAAAGGGCACATACTCCACTGGACGTGTGGGCGGCTAATTGGTCGGTTTATTGGTTGTTTAATTAACTGGTTTATTGGTCGTTTGATTAACCGGTTAATTTGTCGGTTAATTAATCGGTTAATTTGTTATTTGGTCATTTAATTAATCAGTTAATTGTTCGGATAGTTGGTCGGTGAATTGGTCGTTTAGTTAATCGGTTAATTACTCGGTGAATTGGTCGGTGAATTGGTCGTTTCATTAATTGGTTAAATTGGTCGGTTAATTGGTCGCGGCCGACGTGGGACCGTCGGATATGTGACGCCGTGCCGATTGTAGCGCGTGCTATATTACACAAAGACAATACAATTGTAGGCAAACGAAAACAAATCCAAATAAAACTTCTAAAAGTGAAGCAGTAGAAGAAGAAGAAGAAGTAAAATATTTAAAAAACCCGGAGATTCAAATCGTTTGTCCTCTGGGACTTTAAAATAAACAGCGGGGTCCACACTTGGAAGCTTAAGTGTCGCTGTCCGTTGTGATGTACAACGTGGAAAGCGCCGCAAGAAAATGACTCTTCATGAGAAGGGAGTTTCTGGCCAAATCAAAGTTTGGAAAGTGAAAACACGGGATAAAGAAGTCGTGTACAGAGCTCCGCGTATTCCCATGGAAACTCATAACAAACACACTGACTTTAACGAGTAAGAATAATTAAAAAATAAGTTTACAGGAATAAGCAGAAATGAACATGTGCGCGCCAATGCGTGTGCTGCGCAAACGCGAAAAAAAAACCCAAATCGTGGCGGCGACTCGAAAGAGCAGATGTTTGGTGCGTACAGTACAACGGCCGAGGCGCAGCCCTGCAACGGCTCGTTCAGAACACTGCTGGTGGGAAGAGGCCTCCACTCGAGAGATATCCACGGAGGCCCTCTAAAGAAAGAGAGAGAGGGACACGGGTATTTTGTCTACTCTTCCACGCCGGGCAGATGTCGTGGAAGAGTTTGGCGGTGCGCACACTTTACCCCACCACACGTGGCCTTCCGATCAACGAATTGAGGTTAACCCATTTATACTTCTGGGTGGTCAGAGGCACGGAGGGTGGGGGGGGGAGTTTAAGAAACTTGCCGCATTGTTTCAACTCCCGCGGCGAGAGATCGAACGGACGACCACTTGGATTGCAAGTTCAGCGTGACATTGATCATGAAACCACATCAGCACCATCCTTGCTAGTGCGGATACTGCGAGCGTGGCGTCCTGTACAAGCCCACGCGTGCTACGTACAGAACACACACACTGAGAAAAAAAGCTGAGTGAAGCCCAGCCCAATAAAGTTAGCTGGGGGGCTGGAGGGGGAATGAGCCCCCAGCTGACGGTTGAACCCCCCGAAATGTCCATGAGCAACTGCAATTTTGTGTTTAGCACTGAACGTCCTGTATAATCTCAAAACTCACAAGTAAGCTGTTGTTGCTGGGTGACACCTGGATTTAACAGCCAATGTGTAGGTTTGTCGCGGTTGTGCTGTCTGGTTCTATGGCTCCTCCGATGTGTTTCCGGGTTGTGCCAACGTTTTGTCTGGCATGGTGTCCCGACGTTTCGCGCCACATGCCGGGAGCATCTTCAGGAACAATGTAGTCCACCATCACCCACTCACAAATTACAAAAATCCCACAGATAGCTTTTAATAGGCTGTTAGGGCAAGTACTGAGCAACACCACACCCGGCCGCCTTTGTCTCCCCAGTGGTGATTTTTACACATCGCACTAGGTAATCGTTTGAGGCTGAGTCGACCTAGGGGAGGCCGAGAAAAGGTTCAGATGTTGACCGTGAGTGGGAATTGAACTCGGGTTACCGTGTTCGTAGCGCAGCGCGTTAACCACGACACTACCGCTCCACCATTACACACATGTAGTGGGTCCAACACACACACATCATTCTTACAACGCAAGAATTACATTTAATAAGACACAAAACAAAGACTCCCTGTATAGCCTCAACAGACTGTTGGGGCAAGTGCTGTTAGCGAGCACTATGAAGGCCGGCACGGCACTAGAGGGGGTAGGTGCCCAGCACCACACCCGGCCGCCTTTGTCTCCCCAGGGCTGATATTTTACACATTGCACGAGTTACTCATTTGAGGCTGAGTCGCCCTATAGGAGGCCCAGGACCGGTTCAGATAATTGTCACTGGTGTTGGCCATGAGCGGGAATGGAACCTGGGTCGCCAGGTTCGTAGCGCACTGATAAGACACAAAGACAAAAATCCCCCGTATAGCCTTAACAGACTGTTGGGGCAAGTGCTTGTCAGCATAGACACACACGTACGCACACCCACACATGCGTGTGTGCGGCGTGTGTGTGCATACTCCGTACACGCGCGTTGCCGGGGAGACCGATCAACATTGACACCCCTCGCAGTATTTACACAAGAAACTGAGGGGGACTTCCCTCTAGCAGGCGCGCAGAGTGGGCGATATTCTGAAGCGAAGTCTCCACGATGGTTCCGTCGAGCCGGGCAGGTGAGGATTCCAGCGGGCCACGGACGGGTCTCGTTTGGCAAGAGTGACCCCCCTGGCTGACTCTCCAAGGACGAGAGAGGCAAAGCCCCGTTTATAGTAAAAGTCACTCAGCCACGAAGGGGTGGTGGTGAGGGGACATTGGTGCAAGGGGCACTTCGTGAGAAGTTTGCTGGCTGCAGTTGCATCGCCCGAGCACAAGAAAAAAAAAGCTCTCACGTTTGTTTTTCACTCGTCTCCTCTCGCTGGCTTGGCTGCTGTTGTATTTGTTACAAGCCTTCAACATTTCTGATCATTGTTTTCTTAAGGGGCCGTCCATAAACGACGTCACGCGATTTTGGACGATTTTTGACCCCCCCCCCCTCGTCACACGGCGTCACAAAATGTCAGACCCCCCCCCCTCAAATATAACGTCACAAAGCTCTGCCCTCCCCCCCCCAAAATAAAACATGCTTCAAATCGCTTTAAACTATTGTCATTGTAGTGCGTATTTAATGTGCCACTGCACTCTGATGTTGTAGGAGAATTTTTTTTTTATTAAAAAGTCTATTTAATTAAGTAGAACGTGTTGTCTATATTTATTTAAAATTGCGCATTTTGATGCGATATCACATTTCTCAACCCCCCCCCCTCGTCACACATCGTCACAAATGTCTGACCCCCCCTCCCTAGGGACGTGACATCATTTACGGACGGCCCCTAACATTGAATTCAATGTTTACCTTTTTTTTTTAACCAATGTGGCTACATCAAGACGGTGAAAACAATGATCGGTTTTGCTCTTTCTGGGAGGTGTTCAGATGTTTCCCACACCAAAGAGACACACCTATCACAAGGCATCGCCAAGTGTGCATCAACCACACATACTTGTGGTCAAACATGTAAACATGCGTTGATAATAATGCATACATTGTACTAGAAACGGATTGTCCTACACCAGGGACAGCCTCCTTGTCCCGCCGGTGTTAGACCAGAGAATGCCAAAAGGCGAACAGCACAAAGGGAATGCAAACATTAAAGCACTCATTGCTTGGGTCGAGCAATTGATAGTGGCCAGCCTAGGTCTGTTATCAACAGTGTGCAGTCTACTGTCATAAAGTTCAACGCAATACCGGTTCCACACCTCGGTACGAAATCAATCCCTGCCACCTGAACACGGAGTCGGGGTCAAACCCAAACGGCTACCACCGACGGGAGGGATGATGGTGATGCTGGTGATGATGTTGCAGAGTCAAACTCCTCCAAACCGCGAGCGGCACGCTCTGCCCACTGAACCACGTCGCTGCGTGGACGTCCGAGGACGATGACACGCGGAGCAGAGTTGTTGGCTGTCGCTGCGGCCACGCGTAAATGCGAAGAGAGAAGGGGGGGGGGCTCTGCATGCCCGTGCGCTGAAGGCACGAGGAGTGGTGGGTGGGACGGGGGGGCTGAAGACATCCTACCGAGTGGCTCCCAAAGTCCTGACAAGAAAGACGAAACACCTGTTCCGACTTGTTCCGACTTGAAGCCGCTCCAAGCTCAACTTTACGTCTCAATTAAACAGAGCAGCAAAAAGAACACCGCGCGCGCACAGACCCCCCCCCACCCCCCCAACACACGCACGCGCACACCCACGACGCATCGTGGGGCACAGGGCGGAACCTCCTTCTGCTACGTGGGGGTACAGGGGGGGGGGGGTACTGGGGGGGGGGGGTACAGGCGACGCGGAACCATTCTCAGTTGTATCTTTAAGTAGAACATATGAATGGGCGAGTCTCAGTGCGGGCCCACACCCACCTCTACACTCGCGAACTTTTTGACATTTTTTCTTGCAAATTTGTCTTGAGATGCGACTGCACTTAGATGCAAATTGTTGTTGATAATGTTGTTGTTGTTGCAGCCAAACGAGCCGGGGGTTAAAGGGTGTTAATTTGCAAGCTCTTGCAGCATTTTAGTCAGCGTGTTTCGCTCGTGCATTGTGGTTCAACTCAACATGTTTTACAGCTTTTCATACAAAAGCATTTGCCTATACCGAATACAACAATTATTTGCTTGCATTGAACCAATGCTGCTGATAACGGTGCACACACAGAAGGCCCCGTGTGGCCGATGGGATGTGAACAAAATAAATTTACTTGAGTTTTTTTTTTTCACGTGGCGAGAAGAATATGGGAAATTGTGGCGTCAGTCACCCCCATTCCCCGTAGTAATACCGTGTGCACTGCGTGTGATACAAGGCAGAGGACCACTAAACGTGGGATATATACAACGAGACATTAATAATTAACCCGTAGGCTTCATAGTGTGCCGCATTAAATATAGACGAGCTACATTACTCTTGCCACATCAGCAGAAAACGTAACTTATGAAAAACCATGAGGTGCATTTCTGGAATTTAACAAAAAAAAAACGTGCATTATCAAAGTAGTTTTCCTCGGCTGTGTGTGCATCCATGAAGAGGCATTTCAATTATTCAGCAATACCAATTTCTCACCTACATTTACATGAAACGTTGATGTTACTATATCGGTTTCTGTCAATATGCGCCAGCCCCATAAAAGTGCAGGCATCAATACATTGCAGTGACTCCCTTAAGTCTACTTACGATTAACTGGGCAATATCTACATACAAGGGGCCAGTCTGTATACATGCGCGTCTGTGTGTGTGCGTGTCTGTACGTGTGTGGGGAGCGATTGGGTGGAGCGGTCGTGTAGCGGTTAGCGCCCTGCGCTACGAACCCAGCGACCCGAGTTCCATTCGCGCTCACGGTCACCAACACCAGTGACGATTATCTGAACCGGTCCTGGGCATTCCCTAGGTCGACTCAGCCTTAAATGAGTATCTGGCGCGGTGTGTAAACATCGCCACTGGGGATACAAAGGCGGTCGGGCGTGGTGCTGGCCACCCACTCGCTCGTGTACCGTTCCGGCCGTCATAGGTGCTCGCTAACAGCACTTGCCCCTACAGTCTGTTAAGGCTACACGGGGGATCGTTGTGTGTGCGTTTGTCCTAAAAAACTAAATGACCGCTCCGCCAGTTTCACTGAACGAGGTGTGAGTTGTAAGAGTTGTAAGATTGTGGTGTGTCGCTTATGACGGGGTCAAAATTAAGAACAATTTGACTCTTGACACAATAACGCGACCTACCATTTTCAGTCTACACCGAGGCCCAGTAAGTGACACGAGCATTATAAAAAAAAAACACCTGAAAGTAAACTTTGTATTTGTTCTCATTTCTGTCGCATTCGTGCTGCTAGATAATTTTGGTGAAATGTCAAACAAATTCTTGAAATGTTGTGTGAAGAATTAGAACAGAGTTCTGCCCAAGGTAGCCTCTACCCGCATACGCGTTGACTTGTTTGGGAACGCCTGAGAAGCAGCTCCATATTCGACGTGCCATCTCCTTGCCTCGTGTCATCCTCGTCACCGAGGGCTGATGTCTTCGGCATCGGGTTTCTGACGTTTCCAGTGGAGGCCCAACGCCGACACAATCCTTCCCGGTCAGCCGAGGTCTAGCAACGCTGCGCTACTGGTGCACTGTAATGCAGTTCAACACAATTTTCACGATCTGGGTACAAATCAATGACGCTGGATTGTCCCGGGTCAAACATGGACAGGTGACAGACCTTCTTCAGCGTCTCTCACGGAGAGTCCCATCCAAGTGTTCAAAGATTCCCACCCATCGCTCCGTTTCCTTCCTCTACCCGTTCCTCCCTCATTCCATTTTTATTTGTAGAATCATCTTTTTATTCATCATAAGCAACATCACATCTCCAGATGTGATCCTCTTCGGCTATGTCCCACATATGCCACCTTCCTTCTCATCAGACTGCTCGGCAATTGGCGATTGTAGCCATTCTCTCTCAGCGCATCGCGGGTCATCTTCTTGTCACGCCAGCTGACACTTTCCATTTTACGTACGCACGCAAAAGCCCAGGCCGGTCAGATGACGTGTTTGTTGGAAAATTCATTTTTTCCGCGAGTCTCCCATGGCGTGGTCACTGTCTCCTCCATGACGATGTTCCCGTGCCGGCTTCTTTTAGCAAGGAATGTGCCCTCTTACTTGAAGAGGGCATCTCAGAAGTAGCCCTCTGGTTTCTACCTCGTGTGTGAGAGACCAAAATGGATTCTTCATTTTACGGCATTGCGCCGAGGGTACAAAATCGGGAGGAAATTGGATCGAAATTATTTTGTAAAATAAATATATATTTACAACAAAAAATGCAGGCAATGCGCCTTTCAAGAGCTCAATTCACCTTAAATCGCAGAGCGAGAACTCAGTGTCTGTTCCCTTTCCCCCCCCCCACCACTGCGTTATGAAACACCTGCAGGGGACCTTGAGGTAAGCGGTTTTCTCGCCGCGAGAAGAAGTCCTCGAGACAGTACCCGCGGTTCTTCTCGCGGAATGAATTCACGCCGAGCGGGGGAGGGGGGTAAGCGGAGGCGAGAGTTGGTGTTCTCTCATCCCACGTGATCTTCGAAGTGATTTGCTGCCCAAATGAGCACCAAGACGTTTGCTCATCTCCCATTTACAGCCCTGAACCAGTGGTGGCCATTTCACATTCCTATGACGGGGGCGAGTCTATCTAGAGGATAACCATTGACGACCGTCCAACAGCACGAACGCACTTGTAAAATCCACACCAGCCTTGTTGCATATGCAAAAAAACTACATTTACAGAATAAATGCACCGTGGTCCCTTTTGTCTGAAGTCGCCATCCTTATTGATCACCGTTATTGGTGGTCATCGTCATTGTTCGTTATCGTTATTCAGGGTGATCTAAGACAAGAGTACTTAGGTTGTGTAATTTCTTTGTACAAACGTCTGCGTGTTGTTTTAAACTCATGGCTGTTCAGGACTGCACTACTATCTATGGTGGGTGTTTCTCATCATCCACAGATTCAGCCGCCGATGACTTCCCCCGCAAAGTGGTACTAATATTATTTACCCCGGAGGGATGATGAGCCGAGTCAACTCCGGTTGGACAATGGCTGATAATAATTGTGTCCTGGATTGAACGTTTCGTGGGAGGTGCCACGCACAGAGTTAGGAGGCCATATCTCCGCTGAAAAGTTACAAGAACGCCACTTTCTCAAGACTACACGGCGACACTCCTGTTTCAATCCCAAGTGCCAGAGTAAAAGGGCCCCTCCCCCGAGAGCCTCTGCCGGGTAGTAATAAAGGCGACGCTTGTACTGTATTCACAAGCCTGGGAATTGATAGCGCTCGGAAAAGCCGGCCGATCGGGTTTTTCCTCCTTGGTGGACTCATTACCCACCTTGTCATAACAATGCCGCTCGCAAGGTCTCCCGCCAGCCACGCCGCACTTTGTCGGATCGCCTTTCCCCGCAACCTCCGATAAGCACGGTTGGCTAGGTACGGTGCGAAAGAAGTTCGACACATAGTTCCCCCGACTCACATCAGCAGCAGCAGAGGGGGCCGCACTCTTCACGCCCTGGCGTGGCAGAAGCGAGTAGCGAGAGACGCTTTCAAGAACGGGCAACTGAAGCCGGTCCTGTCAGCAAGAGATCATTCGTTGGTTTAGGACATTAATGTAGCAACTTGCTAAGCACGGAAGGTGTCGGGCAGTGGTTCTTCACCTTGACTGCAGCCTTGCACCCCCTTTTAGTTCTCAAGCGTCGAACAATGTTATGACATACATAGGTTTCATGAAACAAAGTAGTTGTATACTTACGTGTTTGTCTTTCGATGATTTAGCGTCTAAAAAAATCTGGCCACGTCTCGCACCCCCCCCCCCCCAAAAAGGGCATCTCGCACCCCCTAGGAGTGTACGTGCTCCCCAGGTTACGAAGAAGAACCACTGCTGCAGCGAGTAGGGTCCACCACCATCACCAGGGGACCAAGTCGCGTCCCGCGTCTCCAAGGCTTTGCTTTGGGAGCCCACTGATGTCGAGTGTGAACATTAAACGCGTACATGTTTGTAGCGCGCAGTATCTCGAGGTTCAGAGTCGCTCTCAGGACCGAGCTATCATCATCATTTTAGTTTGTTGTCATTATCAGCCACTTGTTTAGAGCTGAACATTAACTGTATCGTGCTCACCTCGTTGTATGCTCCCACCACCCCCCACTTCGTACAAGATCACACCGCGGTTGTATGTGATCAGTGCGATGTTTACGAATCAATGATAAATCTTTATTAAAACAATCCAACAAAGAGCGGCTCTGATCAGGCCACTCACAAATGTGGTTGACCTCACCGCTGCGTACGTAACAGGCATACAATCATTTAAACGCCGGCGTTGGAGGATGAAGGCTTGCTGAGGTTTAATTACCTTCACGGTTGGGCAATCAAAGCACATTACCCGCGGTGACGCGTGGACCAGCAGACACGTGGGGACAACCGACGAAGAGAGTGGAACGAGCGGTGAAGAATGCATGGAGAGGCGCACGTGGCGGATGAGAGCAAACAAAGATAAAGATCACCCGTATAGCCCGAGCAGACTATTGGGGCAAGTGCTGTTAGCGAGCACCAGTGAAGGCCGGCACGGCACACGAGTGGGTGGCCACCACCACGCCCGGCCGCCTTTGTCTCCCCAGTGGCGATGTTTATACACCACGCCAGTTACTCATTTGAGGCTGAGTCGACCTAGGGGAGGCCCATAACCGGTTCAGATAATCGTCACTGGTGTTGCTGGCCGTGAACGGTCATCGAACTCGGGTCGCCAGGTTCGTAGCGCAGCACGCTAACCATTGCACCACCGCTCCCCACACGTGATGACTGAGAACGCGCACACACATACAAGTTAGGAGAACACCCCATTGACCGCGACACATAAAATTAAGCGGGCTTGAGTCGGACGGAACAGATATGTACGTGTGTTGAACTTCTTTTGCACCGTACATCGTCGACCGTGTTCATCGGAGGTGTGCGCGACGACGGTCGCTGGTTGAGGATGAAACGCGACAGTTGGCAGCTCAGAGGAGGCAACAAGTCCGAAGAAGGCATCCACTGAGGACATGGAGCTGAGGTCAACCCTTGGGCAGCAGCGAAATGATGGATTGTGGCATCACGAAGCCGTGAGAGGTTGTTGACAGCTTGGGGAGACCTTCTCATTCGTGAAAACATGTGTAATGCTAATGGATACGCAGGTTTGACTAAACAAAGTAGTTGTATACTTACGTGCCCATGCTTTATTTGTTTTTCGATTATTTACCTTCTAAAAAAATATGGCCATATCTCGCAACCCCAGAAAGGCCATCTCGCAACCGCAGGTGGTGTTTGCGCCCCGAGTCATAAGAACCACGGCCCTAGATTCACAGCACGGCGACATGCACAACGTGCGGTGTCAACATCAAACGGTCTTCACGACTCGCAAGTTCGAGAATTTCGCCACACGCAACGCTTCCTTCCTTCTGCCAGAGTTCCACAATGGCCGCACGATCAACCCTCAACGCTCAACCCTCTTACATACGTATCCTTTGCAGTGTCCCTTACAGTAATCCACCACATGGCCTTTGGGTCTTCTCATATTTCGTGGTGTCTATTTAATTGACACCACGAATTGCAACGGCAATTAAATAGAGGGTAGTGAGGCTCTGGGGAATCGTAGAATGTTTAGAGGCAAGTGAATGTCTGCTTGGTTAGTGACAAACACCAACACTGAGATGAGTCTCCATCACTCTACGAATTCCCACGACATTTACAATTAAACACTTACAGGAAAGCTTATCTTATACGTGACCCTATTATGCATCACTTCCGTTATCTCTCGTAGCTGCAGGGTTGTCCACAGCGCTGTTCTTCCAATTATCCGTGATTTGTTTACCAGGAGAAGTGGATAATATTCACGAATAGTAGGATCCGCGGTATGGGTTCCCCGGATCACCGCGGATAAGAGGAATTCTGTATTTAGTTATCATCGTAATCATCATCAATAATAAGAGATATCATCAGCCATGAAGATACAGCGATGAAATCAGCTCGAGTGCAGGCACTAGATGGATTGCTCAGTATACATCACAAGACTGTGTTGAGAGATGATGAATGTGTAAGAGATGGCGTTGTCTTCGGGAAACCTTGATCCATCAGTGGATTCATTTAACATGTTCCTTTTTTAAATAATACTAATTATTAGAATCTTCAAATGCGACATTGTTTCAATGCCAGATATGTGAGACAGAAACTTTAAAAACTGTATAGTGAGAAATGTCCTCATGAAAGCTCTGCCACAACAGGGCCCAAGCCAAGCCTGCAAGGTAGGCCCGAGCGAATTATCGAATTCGGCCACCCTTGCCAACACGCCCCAGCGTGCAGGCGAGGGGAACCGCGTCTACCACTCCACGCAGGCTGTAAAAACTCTGCACATTGAGGGATTGCAGAAAGCAAAACACAGCAACGAATAACGTGCCAATTGGCAGAAATGTTAAAATCTTCCTTTCTGCTTAGTGTCGGTATATAAAAAATAACCTGCCATTGTTAATTTAAACCTTATTTTCGCGTATACATTCACTTAAGCAGCAACTTGATAACATAGAAGTTTATCCACTGCTGGATGAAGGTTACCTCATGCTATGTTGGTCGTGGGGGTTGCTCGACCATATTTTACCACGTCGGTCATTTGGTGACTTTGGGGGTCCAACGACCGCTTCAGCTTTAATTGGCCACTGATGTTAGCCGTGACTGGGAATCAAAGGTGGCCCGGTTGGTAGCGCAGTGCACTAACCACTCCTCCAAACCGCAACGTTTATAACTTCAATAAATATCAGAGCCATATCAGCATGGCTGTAAATCGTGTCCCAATGTTCTGCATAAGTGCTGCCTTCACTTTAACTGCTGGGAGTTGCTCTAAAGTTGCCCTGGAGGACCCGCGCGAATGTTAGGGGTGCCAGGGCACTGCCCCCCTGCTGCACTGCCCTCTGTAGCCTATATCACCTGCTTTCATCGTCTTCTCTCATCAAAACACCATCCAGACTTAAACCTGACGAGCTTCCAAGATCTGACAAGATCGTGTGCTTTTCGCGTGACTTGGGCAGTGGGTTAACACAGGAGGAGCTTCTGTCACTCGTCTCAAATCATACACCTCAACCTTCCACTCTCTTAGTGCGAAATCTGATCGTGCCCATTTTTTTGTTGAGAGGCCTCAAGCAATTGATGGTTCTGCCCCATGCAGTAACCACAGACGTGTGTTTTGTCCCCAACGAACCTGTTTGTGCGTCTGAACCTAGGCCAGTGAATATGTTAATAAAATATATTTCCCTGGCATACATTCTTAACGATTATACCGCACACACAAACCGCATTACGCGCCACTGTGGAGCATCATGGGTGAAATAAAACGTAAGCAAACAGAGGTAGAACTGCAATCGTTCTATACACTTACACATTCATAGCATTGTTAATATCCGCTTCAAGGGATACTGCGAAAATATAATATATACATATTACATTCGTGCATTATATTTATTGAAAATATTTCTGCTGGCAGGCTTTCAAGAACGACATTTGGCAGTCCAGGGCCCACAGACATTTATTTAGTTTGTAAGGACTCATCAGCTCGCTCCTTTTACAGACTGCGATGGGGTCGAAGAAGCAATGGGCCCAATTAGGAGTGGCATCAGATACAATGAGGCTTGAGCACACGTATGGAAATAAAAAATATATCAAATGCTGCACCCGCCTGTTTCCTATAAAGAACCTGGTGCTTGTGAAATGCTTCACGGGATTGAAACCACAGGTTGTGTTCCGCAGATGCTCAGTGCCATCGGCCACGTCTGTTCAAACCACGATGCTGAATATAATTTGGCCATTGCATTTTGGTGAATTAATGAAATGTATGATTAACTTCTTTCGCACCGTATATAGCCAACCTTGCTAATTGGAGGTACGTGGAAAGGACAACAATTTTAATACAAAAAGCAGTTCTAAAGAAATTACTTTTCAATTTAGGTTTTAAAGTGCATAGCTCCAGTGGCTTTCTAATATCGGAAGGAAGAGCGTTCCAGATGGTCGCCAAAGCGGATCTGAAAGTGTGCAATGTAGTGACCGTCTTTGTCCGATGGCCAGCCAAAAGCTGCTGCTGCTGTGAGGATGACCGGAGTTTGCGTGATGATGGTTTATGCTCCTTGACGAAATCAGCAAGGCATTGTGGTTCATTTGTGGCGAGCACTTTGTGTGTAATGAGTGCGACCATATAATGCCCCCCCCCCCCCCCCAGCTTGTCCATGCCTCCCTCCCGTGCCTGGGCAGTTGCACCGCCTGCACACTCAATGGTTACGCCGCGCTTAGTGGGTGACATTTTGTCCGATGTATTTGATGGATGAACCGTTGTTGCCTTTTGACACAACTCCGGTGCTGCAGACACAGTGGAGTTAAGTTATGCACACGGTGTGTTTCCAAAGCATACATGGACAAGCCGTTTGTAAGACTACACGGCCCACTCAGCGGCAAACAGCCACCCACTCATTACAACTGTGGTGACCTCACGCCACTTGGCCACTCTCTAACCACCACCGCCACCCACCAGCACGAGAAGCCTTCATCAGGCCTCATCACCAAGTAAACATGCAATGTTGGCGAGTGCATGGGTATTTTGGCCCAACGTTGGCGTAACGTTCCGTGTAAACTTGTAGTCTGATGGCACGTGGCTTGCGGGAGAGCGTTTGCCTGTAGCCTGCACCAGGAGATGTGGGAGCACCGGTTGGTCGATTGGCAGGTCACGTGTGGCAGGGCGAAATGTGAATGCGTCAACCTATTTCAAGACACCTAGCCAGCATGAAAGAGTACGCCAAAATCAGTATTATTACGCTAGATTACCCATGAAATGTTTACCACCTCGCCTCGTATGGAAGAGGTCCGTGGGTTCGATCCCGACCATGACGCTTGCTGTATATTTGGAGTTTGCGTGTCTCTCTCCCCGTGGTCGTGTGGATTTTTCTCCGGGTCCTCCAGTTTCTCTCTCCACATTTAGAAACATGCGTTTAAAGAATTTGGCTGCTACTATAACATTTCCACGTGACAAGCCACTTCGTTGAGCTGTCATTTGTGGCCAGGTCGCTTCTGAAAAAGGGCCTTACCTGGTAAAAAAATTATTTTAGTTTGATCAGCTTTAGCCCCGGAGACCAAGCCAATGTCCGATATAAAAACGTTAACTCGAGTGAGACTGCTCTCCCTACACGCACCGCGTACTTTGGTGAACATGTGCTCGAGCTCCACCACTTTGGAAAGTTATACAGAGCACCGTAAAGCATCTGTGCCTACCGAACTGGAGGCTTGCCTGGGCAGGCAAAGATTAAACAAACGCTGCGTGGCTTCCCACGCCTGTGGATGCAGCATGCCCCCTCCCCCCTCAACAACGCAGCACAGAGGCTGCCGGGACAGGCGCGGGGTACGGGGGTCAGGGGTTAACTTTGTTTGTGAAGGTCACGGGTGTTTGCCACCCAAGTAAATTATACCAGATCGCCACAATAAGTAGGAGCGTTTGTTATTGCGCAACGCATACGAGTTCCTGTCCATCACGAGTGCGCATCGATCACACGCTGAAGCGGGCTCACTGAAACAGCAACACCGTGTTGAGTCTCTCTAGCCGGAGTCGATGGCCTCGTTTCCGTTAATCTCCATCGCGATCACCTTACACGGGGGCCGTTGAAGTCGTTGCGCGGATTTTATTTGACGATAATTACATGAATGGTGGTGTCATCTCCGCGCCACAGCGGCACTGCCCTCGCAATGCCAAGACGAGAACTGACCGGCACTTTGCAGAACCGTGCCCATTGCCGACACTGCGGCGTTTCCGCAGACAGGACACGGCAGTGAGGCATGGCCTCTGCTGCTGTAGTTGCTGTTGTTGCTGCTGTAGCTGCTGCTGCTGTTGTTGTTGCTGATGTAGCTGCTGTAGCTGATGCTGCTGTTGTTGCTGCTGTTGTTGCTGCTGCTTATGTAGCTGCTGCTGCTGCTGTTGTTGTTGCTGCTGTTGTTGTAGCTCCTGCTGTTTTTGTTGCTGTAGCTGCTGTAGCTGCTGTAGCTGCTGCAGCTGCTGTTGTTGCTGCAGCTGCTATAGGTGCTGTAGCTCCTGTAGCTGCTGCAGCTGCTGTTGCTGTTGTCGCTGCTGCTTCTGCAGCTGCTGCTGCAGTAGCTGCTGCTGTAGCTGCTGCTGTTACTGCTCTAGCTGCTGCTGCTGTAGCTGCTGTTGTTGTAGATGCTGTTGCTGCTGCTGCTGTGGCTGCTGCAGCTGCTGCTGCAACGCGACGAATGAGTGTCACACGGGGACTGCTACATTGACATTTCCCACCACTGATGACAATTATTATTATAGTCTTAAGCACTTTACCAATACACTGCTGGATGAACTGCTTATTGTGTTTGGTTTGTTGCCCCCCCCCGCGCCTCCGATGAGCACGGTTAGCTTCGTACGCTGCGAAAGAAGTTCAACGCACGTACAAAGTCTTGCACGTGCGTTCAAAAACGACGCGTCCCGTGGTTGGGATGAATTGTGGAGCACGCAATCGGGACATCAAATAAGAATATTACTCGTGAGGGCCAGTGCTTGTGCTCGTCGTCTCCGGCATGTTGTCTGCAGGATCTCTCGCATTGCCGAAGAACAACACGCGCGTTATGGAACGCGCGCGTGTCGTTCGAACACGCGTGTGGAGCGGCCGAATAAATGCGGAGAAGGACCAGCTGATGATTTGTGTTCTTTTACTGTCGCGAGGAAGAACGAATCGCGAATGTGTTGAGATCCTGCGTTGTCTGTGCAGATTCTCAGAAAAAGTTGCAAAGTTGGGGATGGTGGGTGGGGTGGGTGATGGTGGCGGTGGTGGGCAGGGGGAAGGTGTGGTTACCAAACAGCGTTGGTGCCTGATCGACAAGTCGTGGCACACTCTCCTGTGATACAACGCCCACAGCTTAGCGTGGAGTGACGGGGGGGGGATGAGTTCAATACGAGGGCGATGATCGTCCATCTCCCACGGACCGAGTGGCCGTGCGAGCACTGCGGCGATAACAGATCACAGCGATTCTGGCAGAGCAGCTCGGCGATAGGCAGAATTGTTGTGAATAGGTGACATATTTGGGTGAGGGGGGGCGGGTCTCAGCTGTTCCCGTGTGTTTCCTTGTTTATAACAAACTTACCTTTCTCTGCCTCTATAGCTTGCAGGATCCTCTCCTGTTTCTGTCTCGGAGTTGTTGTGAGTCGGAGTTGTTGTGCCTCGGAGTTGTTGTGACTCAGAGTTGTTGAGTCTCAGAGTTGTGTTTCTCTTTCTGTAGCTCGGTTGTTTTTATGCCTCTTTTCGCATCTCCTCTCCCTCCTCCTGTTTTACATCTTGTATCTCATATTTAGTAAAAAAATAAAATAAACCCCCCCATCTCCCACCTCCTCCCCCACTGTTCCAATCCCTCTTCACCTCACTTTATCCGTATCGTCAAACATGTGTATGTGCTGTATAGGGTTATGAGTCAAAGCACCGGCGAAGATTACTGTTACAACACACCGTCAATAACGAGTACACCATCATCAGATGTTGACATTTCAGTGACAAAACTTACTAAAGCTGCAAAAGTTGGCCTAAAGCAGCGAGCAAAGCAAGTCGTGTACAATACGTTTGCAGGATAAGTTTACGTACAATAAGTTTGCGGAACCGAGCGAGATATCCGTTTAAGAGGTTCATCAACCGGACATCGAGTTGGCACGGGTCAATAAATCAAGTACAGTACAGAATTACAGTTTACTGGGGGACAAAACCGAATAATAATTCAACGCGCAGTTGCCACGGATACGAATAACAAAAACTGTTATTTGCAATTTAGGGCGGTTACGTTTAGATTCATCGCGGTGTTCGCGTTCATCCCGTGGGGGGTCTCGACCCCCGCGTTCGTCACGAGGTACGAGCAGAGAGCAAGAAGCAGAGACGTTCATAGCAAAAACCTGAGTTACAAAAATATACACACACCTTTGAATCACCCACCAATTAAAAATTCTACCAGCGTAAACATGTGTCCCCTTACTTTTACGATGACTGACAAAAAAAACGAAACGAGAGATGAAGTTCGCGAGTGTTTGACCCAAATGATCTCCTCGTGTTTAGTGAAATTTAATCAGAATCTGTATTTATCCTGGAGGAATCCGATTAGCTGCGAAGCTCTCTTTCACAGACGTCCAGTAAATGAACACAACCACTCACTTCACACCCAGGTCCTTCGACAAGAAGACCAGATCTATATTCTTAGGTTTTTTCGGTAAAGTCACGTAGGTAAAACATTAAAATTAATGAAAGTAAAATAAAACAAAACAAAAAAATAAAATTAACGACGTTTCGGAGGCAACACAAGTCTCCGTCATCAGGTGGGACCGTCACAGCCGAATTAGCTGCATCAAGTGAAGCAATGATTCAAGATGTAATCCCTTAAAAGCAAGTTGAAGGGAGGTGGAGAGGGGGGGTGGAGAGCTTATCAGGCTGTGGTAGCCAATGAATGGAAACGTTGGCTACCACAGCCTGATAAGCTCTCCACCCCCCTCCACCTCCCTTCAACTTGCTTATAAGGGATTACATCTTGAATCATTGCTTCACTTGATGCAGCTAATTCGGCTGTGACGGTCCCACCTGATGACGGAGACTTGTGTTGCCTCCGAAACGTCGTGAATTTTATTTTTTTGTTTTGTTTTATTTTACTTTCATTAATTTTAATGTTTTACCTACGTGACTTTACCGAAAAAACCTAAGAATATGAATCATTGCAGTCACGAAAGCTTCAAATCTAAGACCAGATCTACTTTAAGGTAATGACAGAAAACTCTGCATAAACATTCCAATCATGTTCCAAACAGCAGCGTTTCATACTTATCTGATTCAGCTATATTTTTCTCTCTCCATATTTTCCAGGGTAACAAAAAACAACTTTCCTAAACGTCGCTTGAGACAAAAAAACCTCCAGAAAAAAATGGATCTGAGCAAAAAGAAACATTCCATGACATTCCATCTTTAACTGACAACATCACGCACAAGCCACAGGTGGACATGTAGATATCGTAACTATCAGAGAGATGACACAACTTTCCGACCATACGAACCGCACACCACAATCATCACATGACCCAGCGTCACAAGACTCATTCGTCACATGGGGTGGTCCATTGGGGTGGCCACATTGTGTGGTCACGCGGTCGGCTCACTCGCGCTGGTTGGCTCTGGAGTTTTGAAATCGGAAATCTTCAGGAGCGCGTCCCGTGGGAGTCCTCGTGTCTGCTCCTCGTGTCTTGCGCAGATTTCTTGTTCCTCTATCAATCTGAAAGTGACTTTGAAAAGTTAGAAATACAGTATCGCTAAAAAGGTCCTTATCGAGACACATTTGAAGTGCACTGGGGCCATGTGTGGGCTGGCGAGCCTGTTTGGCCATCCCTGGAATGTGTGAACTCTGTAAACGGTAACATCTACAATTTGAATACTGCACATTTTTTATGCAATTTAAATAGAAAATACATCGGTGGTTTAACATGTGAATGTTTCAGTTGGAAACCCTTCGTGTGAAATTAAAACGGTGCTTTAGAAAACTGAGTTCATGACGATATGTGCGGTGCGGATTGTTTTACCTTAGGACGAGTGACCGCTCGGCTATTTGACCGTCTGATTTATTATATTTTTTTGAGCACAGAGACACTGACGTTTTGATTTGAATGTGCGATTCATGGGCATTGTGAAATATCAGAAAACTTTGTGTTCAGAGCTCACGTGTAAAAAACTGAACTGAAATCAGTTTTTTTTATTTTAGCAGGTAAGGCCCACTGAGATATAGAGCACTTTTCCAGAAGCGACTTGGCCGCAGATGAAAGCTCAACCAAGTGGCTTATCACGTGGAAATGTATAGCAGCCAAAGACTCTTAAACGCATGTTGTTAAATGTGGAGGAAAAACCGGAGGGCCCGGAGAAAAATCCACGCGACTACGGGGAGAACGTGCAAAGTCTAACTATTCAGGCATCAGGGTCGGGATCGAAACCACGGACCTCTTGCATACTAGGCGAGGTAATTGACATCTCGCCACTGCGGTGCCCCAGGGCAGAACTCCGAAATACAACAACCAACGATTTGATTTCGGGCGTTCCTTTCAGCTGCACGCTGTTACCCACCTCGTGTGCTTTGGTGTTCGCTCGTTATTCATTGACGAAAGCGCAATTAGCCCCGCGATAGGGGACGACCCGAACCATAGTTCATTGGCACTGCTCGTCTGCCACGATGCCATCACATCGGGTCAACGTGTAGGCCCGCACGTAAAGCGCACTCAAACAATCAACACAATTTACCGCGTGTGTGTGTGTTTTACAGAATTATTAAATAACACTTGGATAATAAACCCAAATTTATCGCGTGGTGTGTATTTTATAGCACAAGTCATGACAACACGTAACAATCGTAGGCAGTTTAACACATCAACACACCGGTGGGCTAAAGTAGTGAACTATTTGTCTTTTGTCAACGTGACACTTTTTTGCTAATTGGCCGTGTCGGGTGGTGGAGGGTTACGACACATTTATAAATAACGCGATCTAACCCAAAAACTTTATTATGAATCGTAGGCACCTCGCGGTAAGATGTGTTTTACACATCCTTGACAATGAACTTCATTTCCAGTCTTGCAAATTCTTGCCGGGTCCTGTTGAGGTGGCGTTCGCCGCTCGTTTCAGAGGTTCGTTGTTCGAACCCAGCAGCCACCCTGGATAATACTGCGGTTACTGGAAGTCCAATTAAATTGCTCCAGTCGACATAGCACGTTCACATTTATTCACTCTGTAGCCTAATCACGCAGGTGGATGTTGAACCTGATGCGACTCATCCAGAGTTTAGTTCGGAATGCGGTTCTGTGGAGAGTCGTCTTCCAGAAGACGATGACGATGATGAGAGTGCTGCTTTCGAGCGAATCAGAATCAGAACACGTATTTATACTGGAGGAATCCGATGAGCTATAAAAATTTGTTTTCACATGTCCAGTAGGGGCAGGTCAGAACGTTACAACAACAAACAATACAAAACCACGATAGGAGCGCAAAGTATAGGAAAGGTAAAAAAGATTTTAACAATAAAATATCGTTTCATCTTACCAGGTAAGTGGGAGGGAGATGTCTTATGGAAGATGATTCTGAACGGCTGGTGGTGTCTCATGTCCTCTGGGTGGCCATGCATCGCTTTGGAAGAATCGTCTTCCAAAAGCATCACCCAACTTTTGCTTTCAAATACAGTGGGGGGGAGGGGGGGGGGAGCTGTGTTTTATAATACAACGAATATGCGTTCGTAGTTCATGTCAGTAAATGTTTCGGATGAGCGTCGGAATTTGCTAAAACATCACTATGGGCCCAACTGTCGAGATTGTCGTCAGTGGGATGCTGAATGCGGTTCGAGTCCGCGTCCTTGAGCTCGGAGCTGAGCGCGACACTGTGGATGCATCGTTAGCAGCGCTCACCTCTAATTTTCGAGATTGAAAGCGACATTTTCTTTGCAACTGAATTTTGTCTTCTTGGTTCTTTCGGTAAAGTCACGTAGAAGGGAAGTAATAAAATAATACAAATAAAACATAATAAAATAAGTGAGATTTATTTTATTATATTATTTTATTTTATTATGTTTTATTTTTATTATTGTATTACTTCCCTTCTACGTGACTTTACCGAAAGAACCAAGAAGATGATTCCCTGCAGTCACGAAAGCTTTAAATCTGATTTTTGTGTTTAGTTTGATGTCCTTCACCCCCGCACCTCCGATTAGCACGGTTGGCTATGTACGCTGCGAAAGAAGTTCAACTTACGGTATATTAACAAGGGTAGGCTATCGGATGCGATAATGCCGCTGGTCATCACCGTTGAATGGTTTCTCTCGGTTGCTGGCTTTGAAGGGGACCCAAGAGGCAAAGAGGAATCACAACTAATGGGGGGTTGACGATGCCCTTGTGTTGTGTTTATTGTGTCATTGGTTGGAAGGAGAATTAAACAAAGAGGGTTCATGTGTGTTGTGAATGAACCTCGTGATTGTAACACGCAGGAGGCTTTCGCGGCCAGTCATCCATAATATAGTTTTTTTTTGGGTTAGATCGTGTAAATATAAATGTGTCGTTAAACCCGCCATCACCCGACACAGATCTGGCTGTCGACTGATGAAGCTAGTTGTAACTACGGGCGAAACGTCGTACTCAGATTGTAAATTTTGTGGATTGTCTCTCCAACACACCGGTGTGCTGTGCCAGTAATTAATTGGCATGTTCTGTTTACGTGACAAACCTTACTAGTTGCCTGTGTCGGGTGGTGGCGGGTTCTCACGACACATTTATATGTACGCGTTCTAACCCCAAAAAAACGATATTATGAAACCTCGTGATGTTATTTAAACGCCGAGTTTATTTGTTTTCACGGCTCGATGTGTGATAAATGTAGTTATTAAATAAACGAATAAAATACACCCAACAAGTACAACATTGGAAAACGTTACTTCTTCTCTGTTTTTAAACATTTACAGAGGTGGGTGCTCATGATGTTTGCGAACGAAATCGCGAACATTTCCCATCGCAGCGATCGGGAGGGATACACAAGGGCGTGCGTTCTAAGTAAACGCATATCCTCGCGCTTGACAGGACTTTACTGCCAAGTCACGAATTAATCTTTCTATAAAACCTGTCTTCAATGGAGAAGAATGTTTCCGGGGGCGACATGCCGGCTTCAATGTGGCCGAGAGACCTGTCCCACCATACCACACAATCACAGTGCAACTTGCATGCAGAGAGCACAGACGCGTAACCGCATCTCTACATCATGTACATTTGTGGTTGATTGTCTCGCACTCTCTACCAGCCCTGTCATCTGTTCGTTTATTCCTACGAGACCTATCACTTGTGTAGCCCTACCAGCCTCTGTACCTGTGCGTGTGTGCGCGCTGGGAAGCAGCGCAAAAGTCCTCTTCTAACAGCACGAGACGCCCAAGTGCCACGTCTGCCAATGATGGATCAAGAACACGCAAACTGCAAATATACAGCAGCAGGCGTCGGGGTCGGGATCGAGCCCACGACCTCCTGTAGACCAGGCGAGGGAGATGACATCTCCTAGCCACCCTGACTCCAATTAGCACGGCTGGCTACGTGCGGTGGCGAGACAAGATCCACATACACATTTTGACGACATCGCGATGTACGTGCGCAGATTATGTTTTTTTCTTCTTTCTGGCATTATTACCCCCGATGTTTTATTACACCCCGGGCTTTACGCACCCGTTTAAAAGTTTCCTCATTAAGCAGTAAAACGACGTGAGGGAAGCCCAGCCAAGCTCCCACACCCCCCTCTCTCTCTCTCCCATTGTCCACTTCTCTGTCTGAAGCGGCGCTGCTTGGCACGGGTCTCGTCGCGAGACGAAGTTTCGTTGTGACCAGACCCTCAAGTGGCAACCTGGAGACACCGGGGGCTGCTGAACGGAGGTAACGACGCAGAAGGCGCTGTGGGGGGCGGACGACAATTCCCGCTCACGCGCCAATGTTACAAGCACCGAGATTACCAAAACAAACCATCTGCAGTAAAGTTGACGTTAAAGACCACGGAATTCTGTTGAAGACTGTCAGGCGCAAGGTTTACCGGTGTCATGACACGCACGTAACAAGAACAACAGCGACTCAAAATGGCTTAGTCGTCTTATGAGAAGTCACGCGAGGTGCCGTTATGTCTGGTGGCGATGCTGCAGAGGTGTCGTGGTCAGCACGCTGGGCCCACAGCCCACACGCCGCCGGCTCGATTCGATGTCACAGCAAGGCGGGTGAAGAAGCGACGTTGCAAGTCTCTTCGTTTTTATTATCTCCCGCCCCTGTCCACCCAGCAGTACACGGTGGCTCAATGACAGCCGGTCGATCGGCAGTGTCACGTGTGGTGTCGTAAAGTGACCTTTGAACGTGCGGGGAAGAGTAGACCAAGGTACCCTCCAGAGGGGCTCCCCTGAGTTCGCTCGAGCGGAGGACTATTTCTGCCAGCGGTGGCGTGAGCAGTTGCAGGGCTGCGCCTCTGCCTATTGCGCCACGAGGCAAACATCGTTTGCCGGCGTAGTCAACAAGAGGGCAATAAACGACGCGCCGACGGGGTCGTGAACGCGCTGGAGGCGCCGCGCTGTCTCGCGTCGCTTGACGCACCGCGGGCCCCGTTCCCACCTCGCCACCGACGGCGCGTCTCTCCAGAGTCCACGTTAGAATGTTGACGAGAAACGGAGAGAAGCTCTGTAATCTACTTTAAAGTGAAGCTGCTTCAATGTGAAGCAGCGTCACTTCCCCACGTGTATTTTTTTTGAATTTGAATTAAGTGTTGAAATGAAATAAATAACTGTCCCTAAGTAACTGCAGTAACATTAGCCACCTTCCAGCTAGTAATTATTGTCCAGCCGCTTCCTTTGACGGATATAGAGTGGAACTTAAACATACTATTTTCGAAGACATTATACACGTATGCAATCACACTTATGATTAATCACGATTCAAACAACAACAATCACCCATATCCACCAGAGTCATGAGCTTCAAATGTTTTCTTTTCCACATAGTTTATTTTATTTTTTACCAACCAGTCTTTGTTGTTGTGCTTTATTCCAAATTCAACGTGTCACATGTCAGCTTGAATTAAACACAAAATAACAATTGTGAAACCGTTTTAAGGAAGAGTGGTTGGTGCACGTGCCGATTGCAAAGTCTGTTCAACAGATTTCCCTAAAATCCTCTTTCAACCACGCGACTGTTTACGAATCATACCGCGATATGATAGCGTACACACAGCTCCAGTCGACAATCGCAGTGTATTGTCAATCCCTGTGCTGGAGCACCGTACAGCCAGTGGGAGGGGGGGGGGTTAACCATACTTCACCATGCCTGTTCGTTCGTGCGATTTGGTGAAGGTGGGAGGGGAGCACAGAACGCCGCGTTTCGCTGCGCTGCCCTCCTCTGCCCGCAATGCCCACCGCGCCTGGGTGGCACACGTGATGGTCGCCCATCCAAGCACCATCCAGCCTCAATTCTGCTTAGCAAGAGATCTGCTACAAGGCACCTCACATATGGCTTTGACAAATACGCAACAATGCTGCAAAGTGTGTTTAAAATTTATTCATAAACCCCATGTGATGATGATGATTATAGTAATCGTGGGCTTCATTCAAACACAAGTGATGGCCCATCTGGGTGTGTCTTGCCTACGACACTTCATAATAATGATCAGCAACGATAGGTATGGTGGCAGCAATCAGGTCCTGTGTTCCATGTGGAGTTTATCTGATCTCCCTCTCGACGTTGTGTGTTTCCTCCGGGCACTCCAGTTTCTTCCCACAGCTAACACACACACACACAAAATGTAACTGGTCTTGATCAATGATGCAAAAACAAACCCCGAAGATTAATGAATTGGCATGAAATCTCACAATCAATGCGAAAACTTGCCAGAGTCTTCGTGATGGATGTATTTGTTTCCTTCCTGGGTCAATCGTCATAATAATCTCAGCATGGGGCTCAAGGCAGGATTACTGTGGTGAGAGGCATATGTACAACTACAAAACAATCCGTACGAAGACAGCTGTAAAATAGCGCAGATTGACCAGCGTGGTGAAGTATGCCCAAACAATCCATATTGTTGGAAGGCCTTCATCCAGCAGTAGAAAAATAATTAAAGGATTCATGAACTTTTCTTAAAATGAGGACATTGCAAATATGAACGTTGTTGCTTGTCAACACGGTGGGTTAAACAGTCACAATATCTGCACTCTGAATCTGCCCGTCTCTCGGTAGCGCGGTGGCTGGCGGAGGAAATTCCACGTGGCACGTGCAGGGATCGATTTCTTCACCGGAAAAACACCGCTGGCTTCCCACGGAGCGGTGCTCTCCCTCTCTCTCTCCCTCTCTCTCCCTCTCTCTCCACCGAAGTGACCCTTCCTCCTCTGAATCCGAGCTCGTGGCCTCACAAACCTCAACGCCCACTGCTCGATTGTCGTTATGGAGTCGTCCTCCTTTCCTGCCTGGCATGAGGCCCACCCACGTGATACACTCTGTCTTCCCGAGGCCCCGCTGCATAGAAACAACTCGAGTGATCATGGTCACTTAAACTATTTAAAACTTTATTTTATTTTATTTGATCAGGTAAGGCCCCACTGGGCTATACAGATCTTTTTTTTTACAGAAGCGACCTTGCGATCACAAAGTATTTCCCAACGAAGTGTGGCTTATCATGTGGGAATTTATAGCAGCCAAATACTCTAAACGCGTGGTGTTGATTCTACACGTGGAGGGAAGAAGCTGGAGGACCCGGAGAAAAACCCACGCGACCACAGGGAGAACATGCAAACTCCAAATATACAGGCGTCAGGATAAGGATCTTACCCATGACCTCCTGTATACCAGGCAAGGCAGTTAACATCTCGCCACCCTGGCACCCTCAACTTAGTTTCTTCCTCTATAAGTGCTGTGCTTTGAACCCGGTGGCCCAGTTGTGCCTGACATCTCAATCGGTCTTGCCCCCTCCATCGCAAAACCAAACTGACCAGAGTGGTGAAATAAAGTCAAACAACTCCAACGACCGACACAGCACGGGCAAGCCTCCATGCAGCAGGGGATTGGTAAAGCGCTGAAGACTCTAATGATAATTATCGTCAGTGGTGGGAAATGTCAAGGTAGAAGTCCCCGTATGCAACACATTAGTCCCGTAGCAGCAAGCAGCAACAGCTACAGCAGCAGCTACAGCAGCAGCAGCAGTTACAGCTACGGCAGCAGGCAGCAGCTACAGCAGCAGCAGCTACAGCAGAAGCAGCTACAGCAGCAGCTACAGCAGCAGCAGCAACAGCAGCAGCTACAGCAGCTACAGTAGCAGGCCATGCTCACTGCTGTGTCCTCTCTGCGGAAACGCCGCAGTGTCGGCAATGGGAACGTTTCTCAAGGTGTCGGTATCGCTGACCGTTTAGACCACTCATTACACCGTGTAACAACAACTAAATGTTCCTGGGTAGTAAGTGTTATTTCCTAATTGCTTATGCCTCAAAAGTACAGAAAATGGCGATCATTCCCCACAAACTTTGATTTTGTGACCAGGACAGTGATATTGTAAAATGTACCTATTTTCAATGAGAAAACGTGTGCATTTGTGTATTTCGTTCACGTAAAGTCCTGGTCACAAAAGCAAAGTTTGTGGGGAATAATAGCCATTTTCTATTCTTTTTAGGCATAAGCAATAAAAAAAATAACACTTCGTACCCAGGAACAAAAATTGTGTTACAACGTAAGCTAAGGGATTTTCACTCTCAAGATGATTTGCTTGCAGCTGACCATTGCGCATCTTTCTCCACTCATTCAACTCCTGGACCTTTCTCCATATCCACTCCACATTCCGTCATAATCCCTCCTCCTCTTCCCCTTGTCTCGCTCCTCCTCCTCTTATTATTATTTCTGCAATCTTCTCCGCTTGTGTGAGTTCACGGCCCCCACTCCTCCTCCACCCCATCCCTGGCAGGTGCTGTCACGTCCACTTCCACTTGACAGACCTTCCACGCCCTGGCTACCACGGGGGGGTAGTACCTCTCTGTCCAGGGCCTCGGTCTCCAAACCGACGGTTCCTTACTATTTGGTTCTTACGGTAAAGTCACGTAGGTATAGAATAAAATAAATCACGACGTTTCGGGCGCAACACAAGCGTCCGTCATCAGGTGGGAAAGCATGATCTGCTGCTTGGGCAGGCTGCTCATCACCTTTGCTTATTTTGCTACTGCTGCTGTGTTTTACTGTCTCACGTACAACACGTCCCAGCCACATGAGTCAACGTTTGTTCAGCTTGTACGAGATGTTGTAATACTCTAATCTAAATAAAAAAAAATCCCAGTCTTCAGTACTCTCAAGTAGGAACGAAGCTATGAATCTTGTACAGTATATGGCGTGAAAAATCAGCCTTGCGAATACATGCCCCATGTCACTGTAGTTCATAGGCCCTGCTTTGCGCCAGGGGTTTCTCTACTATTCACTGCAGGTCAGACACGTTCTAAGAGTTTGGGTATACCCACACTTTACCCCACCACAATTATCTATTGATTTCCTGTTAATATTTGAGGAATTCTCACTGCTGATCAAGTCAACGGGTGTGTGTGTATCTATTGTGCCGAAGTAGCTACTCTATCCATGAAATGTTTACATAAGGGTTATAAGACTTTACAGTGAAATATATTGTTTGTCAGGCTGGCAAAAGCACGAGCGATACAATCCCATATATAGTAGGTGCGCAGTAACCAGCTACTGTTTATTTGGTGTCGCAGGTAAGTAAGACGACCATTAAAGAAAGCCTAAACTCTTATATTAAAAATCATGTTAAACGACCTTTTGGACAAAATGCCCACTGCCAAGTTTCCAACTCCCAAAGGTTACATTATTTATTATTATTTTGTAACGCAGTGGCGAAACGTGCCGCAAATGGCCAAAAACACGATAGAGCTCTCGATTCGCGATACACGGAGTTTCTTTTATCCACATATCTACGTTACAAAAATAAAAAGCCGCTGAAACCTGTTGGGATTCATGAGATGCAGATGTACCAAACGGCATGTGATGTTTTTTTCTTCAGTGCTTAATTGAACGCGAGCCAGCTCGCGCTGATCAGAGAAATATGTGAGGACTGCAGGGAGCAAGGAGACGATCAAGTATCCACGTTGCGCGCATGGCATAGAATATATTTTCTCGTTGTTTTCCCACATTTATCGATGTAATCAATAACGCTGTTGAAATGAGGACACGGCGTTTTTACTGTCATTTTTGGATACGGGTTAAGTGCAATACACCTTGTTATCCTTCGGAACAGCGGGCTCTCATTAGTAGAGTTATACGAGTTAAAAGTCTCGGTCTGGGTCAATTCGGTTCATTGCCCATATGGGACGAATACAATGAGTACCACGTGGTGAGACATGAACATCAGGTTTAATTGAAGAGCTTGAATTATTCTTCCTGGACTCTTTCCCACTTGTGTGGAGTCTGCCTTCCTGATCATCTTTCTCCACTCATTCCTGTTCAGGCTGGGTCTGGCATGCAGGAGGTCGTTGATTCGATCCCGATCATGATGCCTGTATATTTGAAGTTTGCGTGTTCTCCACGTAGTCGTGTGGATTTTTATCCGGGTCCTGCGGTTTCTCCCTCCACATTTAGAATTAACATCACGCGTTTTGGGCTGCTATACATTTCCACGTGATAAGCCACTTCGTCGAGCTATCATTTGTGACCAGGTCGCTTCTGAAAAAGAGCTACATAGCTCAGTGGGCCTTACCTGGTAAAATAAAAAATAGTTTTGAGTAGTTTTTTTTAATCTCTACTTCACAGTCATTCATATCTTGGCTCACCAATTTGAATAACCACCTCTTTCTATTCCTGCCTCTTGGTCTCCATCCTTGGCCCTGATTGACCCCCAGCCAGGTTGGGATGTTTTGTGATATAAGCGCATCACAGATTGGTTCCGGATCAGGATGGCAAAATAGCCACTCGGAAAAACCACCCCATACCATGCAGACCCCGGGCTGGCTCGGCTCAGTTGTCCATGTGGAAAATCGGCATTAGAGCCAGACT
This sequence comes from Lampetra planeri, assembly GCF_965212315.1. NCBI lineage: Eukaryota > Metazoa > Chordata > Hyperoartia > Petromyzontiformes > Petromyzontidae > Lampetra > Lampetra planeri. The sequence goes on along the minus strand of NC_136130.1, from coordinate 10,950,173 downwards.
TAACTCAAAACCAGTTGTGACATCATGAGGTCACTGCGGAAGTGAGCCGAGTGTCGTGTGCCAATGCTCACGTCGTTTAACTTCCCAAATATATTTTGCTAAATTTAACAAAAATATACTTCGTAAATACGTATGTTGAACTTCTTTCGCACCGTACGTCGCCAACTGTGCTAACATCAACAACGCTATCCAGTCGCTATGTTAAGCTTCGTATAAAAATAACAACATTTAAGGTTCCCTCCCAACCCCCATCCACTTAAGCCCAGGGAAAGCAGAGGGAGGGACTGGCAAACAGAACAGGCCCCTAGCACAGAGTGGATCGAAACTGACAACCCGGACACTAGTCCTGATCCTGGGCCAGGCCTGGGCAGTCGCTGGGCCAGGCCTGGGCTGGTACTGGGCCAGCATTGGGCTGGTGCTGGGTCTGTACTGGGTTGGCACTGGGCGAGGCCTGGGCTGGTTCTAGGCCAGTAGTGGGCTGGTAATGAGCCAGTAGTGGGCTGGTGCTGGGTCCGTACTGGGCTGGTACTGGGCCAGGCCTGGGCTGGTTCTAGGCCAGTAGTTGGCTGGTAATGGGCCAGTAGTGGGCTGGTGCTGGGTCCGTACTGGGCTGGAACTGGGCCAGGACTGGGCTGGCACTGGGCCAGCACAGCTCGGTTCCCCCATGGTTGTGGAAACGAGGCGCGAGCTCCCTCCTCTCCCCCATCGCCTACTGCTGGGGGAGCAGAGGGAGCGAGCATGTTCGTGGGGAAGTCGAGAAAATATTTTTGGGGAGTCTCACGCCGAAAAATGTCACGGGCAGTTCCTAGTTGTCAGAGAAGCAAGCTGAGTTACAACAATAAAGCCAGGAAGTGAAAAATTGCCTCGTCAAATCGGACACAGTCTGAAATGTGGATTTTATTTTTCGTTACCATGTGTCACCACACACTTTAAGGTGCAATCTGCTTCAGTATGCAGATGCTGTAATTCTGTGGTTCCACGGGAAACGCAGAGGGAGATTCAACTCTTCCATCGCTCACGCTATCCAGTGCTTGACATTTGAACAAGTTGCTTGCAACTCCTGTATCCAACAGCATTATAACTGCGCATAATTTGCACAGTTACATTTATGGTTTACTTGAGCGTGACCTTCGGTCGTGGACTCACAGCCTTCAGGCATTCAGATCTGCTGCTGAGTGGCATTGACAGATGCTTCACCTGCATGGGTTGTCGCGGTTGAGTCGCCGGACGGCTCTCAGGACGCCACGGTGGCGAGATGTTAACGACCTCGCCCAGTATGCAGGAGGGCATGGGTTCGATCCCGACCTGACACCTCCTGTATCGTTAGTGTGAGTGTCTATCTCTCTGGCTACTCCGGTTTTTCCCTTCACATTTAGAATCAGCCCCGCAAGGCATGTGGATACCCAAATCCAGCAATGGATTATACAAAACGGGCTGTATGTGTACACGCACAGTCACGTTGGGCGCTTCCCTCAAAATAAAAGCGCGCAAAAGTTTATCATTTTGTTTTTAAGACTCAGGGCATCCCCAACAACTTTAAAGATAAAAAAAGAAATATATATATATAACATCGGCACACACACACATGGCTCCGAGTGGTTGGTAATAGTTTTACATCCACCGTGATTATCGGGTTACTGTGTGTGCAGCTGCTGTGTAGGTGGTAAGGCACACAGGAGCTCTTCACAAACATTGCCCCCTCATGACCTTTGATCTCGCCGCCGTACGCAGGTCATAGAGGCCCGCGGCGGCACCTTTAACTGTTCTGTAACATGATTACCGTTTGATACCCACCCCCGCCCGCTAAATCCAAATCTCTTTATCCAATGTCCATGCTGGATCTATACAACTGTCATGACCGAAATTCCAGATCACACTCACCCGAAGTAATCAGACTCCCAGGAAGTGGGCCAAGGCTTCCGATTGGCAGCAGAGAGGCCTCCAGAGTGATTGGTCGGGAGGCGAGATTCAAAGGGATTGGAGGGAAGATTCCCACGGAAATGGTGGCAAGCGAAGGTAGACAGTGAGGACCACGGTTGGCAACCGTTGGGGGGAGAAGGACGATGATTGGATGAGTGGGAGTGGGGTGAGAGAAGGTTCGAGAAAGAGGGGAGAGACGTTCGAGTAAAGAGGGAGTCCAAGACAAGAACAAGCCTGGGCCTAGAGAGTGCTGTGTCCGAATAAAGGCGCCTAATAGTTCCGTCTGTCGGTGTCATTACACAACCATATGGATACCGGCATAATATTCTGGGAGTGGCAATGGTTCGACTTTGTGACTGAACGTTGATGCAACAGCAGCGTTAGGTACATGCCGCAGAAAGATCAGACCTTGCGATAGCCGAGAGATCATCGCTGTTTGGCCACATCGGACGGATACCAGAGAAGTCCCCGCCACACCTGGCCACATCTCACCTGGTCCCATCGCACCTGGCCCTGTGACACCTGGCCACATCTCACCTGGTCCCATCACACCTGACCCTGCCACACATGGCCCTGTCAGACCTGGCCCTGTCACACCTGGCCTCGTCACACTTGGTCCCATCACACCTGGTCCCACCACACCTGACTAGGTCACTCCTTGCTGTAGTCACATTGAGACGGACACCTGCCCCTCTGCACCGGAGGCACGGACTGCCGCTGTAAGTGATCGGCTGGGATGCAACCACCGTGGATGTGCATATATTTGCATATGTTATGCAAAACGGGATTGTACCGGACAGTAATAACAGTTAGTTATTGCTTTGGGTTATAAACCTTACATTGTATATACAACTCCAGAAGTAGAATACTTGGTATTTTTGCAAAACCAAGGTTACTTTTGCAATACAAACGCATAAACATTTGCATAAATAAATGCAGTCAGTAACTGTTATATCTGGGTGGTGCTGTACTTAGAATGGTTGACTCACAACCAGACGGTCGCAAGTTCAAGTCTTGGACCGGATTTGAACGCAACTGATCATCCCTCTGCGGTCAACAAAACGAGTTAAGTTAAACTTCTCTCATCCTCAATGAAGTGGAAGAAGATCAATTTCATTTTCTAAGCCAGATCCCCTTACAGGAAAAGTATATAATAGGTGGCGTTCCGGGCAATGGCCCCTTTTAATGGCCCTTCTGACACAACACGTGTGGTAGTGCATATCCATGAAGGGTCATTGCCCGAAACGTCGCTTATTATATATTTTCCTGTTTAGGACAGTGTTTCTCATGATTGTTGTTGTTTCTACTTGTGCACCATAGCCGTCATTTAGTAATTTGTAGTTTTTATACTCTCCAACTAAGGTTGAGAGGAGTTATGCACGAGATCCGTCTGTCTGTCTGTAACATGGGGGTCACAATACAACCTCCATGAAGATGAGATTGAATTTTAGTTTAAAGTTGCACGGCTTTTAGGGCCCTATCCTGTAGAAAACCGGCAAAAATGTGATTAAAAAGAGTCACCAAAAGCACGCAGACAAACCAGTGCTAAAAGATCTACTTGCAAATCCACTAACGTGTTTGCCCTGACGGCTACCCATCAGTTTACGTGCTGCGAATAAATAATTCCGAGGGAAAACGCACGTTCGAAATAGTTACAATACCCTTGCGAGTGCATGGTTTTTCTTCCTTGTTTTGATTATTAATGGATGCACACATCACCAATATGAATGGGCTGAATCAAACAAAAATTACTTGAGGACTCAAACCTACACACGTAACTTAGTAAACCAAAGTTCAATGGAAATGTGGCCAAAAAAATTACTTAAACAGTACCAAAGGTCCATGTTAAAGTTTCACACGCCCTTTTAGTGTGCCGAGTTAGCATTTAGTACCCTGCCTTCATCATGGCTTCAAATACCTACTATGCTCAAAAAGAGAACTAAAGACTAGCTTCGCGAACCAACACCCTGTTTCCACTGGCACATCTGAGCCGAGGCAGTGTAAGGCCCTCATCGTACGGCTGGTTTTCCACTGCCTATTTTCAGAACTAAATCTTGCTACGCTAGCCTCGCAAGACATCTGAATCTGGCTCGGGGCCAAGTAGGACCAGGGGTGGGTGATAATGAAACGTTCATTGCGTGTGAGGTCATTTCAATTGGCGTCACCTACGTCCTCTACTTACGTTGTAACTCATTCACTGCGTGCAACGTCAACAGCATGGCTCGGCTTATGCAGTGGAAAAAGCGACACCAGCTGCGTTGGCTTGGAATGGCCCGGGTGTGGCTCAGATGTTTCCAGTGGAAATGGGGGGTTGGTTTGCGAAGCTAGTTTCCAGTTCTCTTTTTGAGCAGAGTAAGCATTTGAAGCCATGATGTCGGCAGGGTACGAAGTGCTAACTCGGCGAACTGAAAGGGCGTGTGAATCTTTAACATGGACCTTTGGTACTGTTTCAGTGATTTTTCTGGCCACCAAAGAGACGATGACAAACCAACGTTGTTGGGCCCTCCCAGAGACTGGCACCTCCATGAGCCTTGCTGACACGTCCGTGGAGACATCACTCTGTCCTTCATGATGTGATGGACCTACCAGGGCATTGATGTTGGCACTTAAAATCATGGTTGTCGCATTTGAGGTACAGTACAACAATACCCGGTACAAATCACGGGAAGAAAAATATCTCACAATGCCGGAAGAGGGGAGAACTACTTATGAAAGCATCTCCTGGAGTGGCGTGTTACTACGGCACGATCTCCGCAACACCACCAAACATCGCACCATCCCCTCTCGCCCCAACCTCCACTCGCTGCGTGTGTATTCCATGGTTTAGAAAATATTTCCAAAATACTTGTTCTGTTATTTATAATAATAAGGGTCAGCATGTCTCCTTGCTCAAAGGAGATTGCCGCGGTGTCTATCGTTATTGGCGACCGCGACCCTGCAGTGGAAATTCCTCTAGCGGGGGGGGGGGGTCAGTGTCCCCGTCGGACAACCATTGTTTTGGTTTTTATTTTTTTCCAAATTACAGACGAAGAACTTTCCATAACTCAACTCCAACAGAAAGCAACGTAACATCACCCCCCCCCACCTCCCCCGTCTCAAAGATTTTGGAAGGTGATATCACGAATAGAGATATCGGAAATTCCTACGGGGATGGTGAAGCTGGAGAGAGAAGCGGGAGTGTAGCGGTGAGCGAGGTGCGTCGTTAACTCTCCGAGCCGAGTTCGATCCCACAGCAAGGCTACCGTCAGTGGCGAGTGATATAAAAACTGGTCCATCACTCCCTCACTGCCCGACCTCCACACCTTGTAAACCTGCACTGACCAGCGTGGTAAAGTCTGGTTCAAACACCCCATCCATGAACAGCATGGCACGGGGCGGGCGGGGTGGGGGGCTCATCCAGTGGTGGCTTTACCATGACTGGTGATGAAAATAAGGCGCAAGCAAGCCCGCCAGGCATGCGAGCCAATGTAAGAAATGGGCTTTCGCGCCAATAAGGACGCTTGTGAAATGGATTTTGGCAAGGCGCGGTGTTATTTTTGTCTGGCACAAGACATCAGCCGTGCTGGCCCTGCACTGGAAAAAAAAGCAGAGGTTGAGCGAGACAGCCGCCCTGCCGAGTTGGCTTACACGGCAGGGAGTGCGGGAGGTGCCCCCACGCATCGTGGCACCGCGTACGGTGGCCGTACTTTGGTAATCGTTATAATTATAAAATGTCGTTATTAAAAAAATATACAACTAACATTGCTGTGAATGTGGTGGTGTTAGATGCGTTATCGCAAATTTTAAATGTATTACAGCTATGAAAATAACTTGATGTTAATCGCCGTTGTTAATTACTGTATAACCGATCAGGCTCAGTGGTAGAGTGACTCGCAATCGGGAGGTTGCGACTTCAATCCCTGGTTGGGGAGGGGGGAGGTTGACAGCCCATCATCCCTCCTTGGTCATAAAATAGGTACCCACTTTTGGGAAGTCAACAGTGATTTGTCCTATGGATAAACTTGCTCCGACCACAGGAATATGGAATTTCCATCACTTGCTCAGCACCATCTCAATGTTAATTTTGAAGGAACTCAGTGACGTATTTTATGAACACACTTGAGACAATTTACACGACCGTACAAAGTCAAAGTTTCCCACTAAAACACACAACTATAGGAGTGAGACGTGTTTACGATAAAAATGAGATCTATGTATTCAGAGGGTTATACGACATTTGCTGCCTCCACAAGGATACATAACAGATATGAGACATGTTCATAAGATTATATCCAGAAGAGAAATATGAGATAGTTGTTTTCAAAAGATATATATTCCGGTGAGAAATACAAGCCATGCGATATGAGAGATGTATTTAGACTATAAACATGACTGGGGATGTATTCCGAATAAACTTTCGAGATGTATTTTATAAGAGGTAGGGTGTGTTAAAAAGAAACATATACAAGGTATGAGATTATTCAGAAGAGATATGAGAGGTATGAGATAATTCTGAATAAGACTATAGGAGAGAGGAGAAAGTTGTAATCGACAGAAATACGAGAACAGAAAAGACAGAGAAGTTGCAAGATATAGGGTATGTTTACAGTACCCACAGTACACTGCCGTATTCACTTCCCTGGCAAAAGAAACTGCCACATGAAGCCATCACCAGAGCCGAAGTGCTGACCACGACGGTCCATGCGATTATTCCATTTGTACTGAGTTACTTCGGAACCACTATTCAGGAGGCAACAACGTTTATTCTACATTACATAACACCGTTATACACAGGACTACAATACACACCTGACTCTTACACTCTCAATCTGAACAGAAATCGTTCAGATTGAGAGGAGGTCAAATACTTATTTCCCTCATTAAAACGCAAGTCAATTCAAAACATTTTTGACATGCGTTTTTCTGGATTTTGTTGTTGTTATTCTGTCTCTCACTGTTCAAATAAACCTACCATTAAAATTATAGACTGATCATTTATTTGTCAGTGGGCAAACGTACAAAATCAGCAGGGGATCAAATACTTTTTCCCCTCACTGTACATACACACACGTACCTACCGGATTATAAGACACCACCAAACACTTTTGCTTCAAAACACATGGCAAAAAGTGCAGTCGTATAATCCAGACAACACGGTATTCCGTACAACCATAAATGTTGAAACGCACTGGGTGGTTAGAGTTCCAGGTGACATGTCAACTAGGAAAGTGCCGATTAGAGCCTGTTGCTGGCAAGCTGGAGGCAAGGTACCGTGACATGTGGGCTCATCGAGGAATGCCACAGACCCATTGAGATTACCTCGGTGGGTTGGTTATCTCAGAGTTCGGTGAGATGGAGAGAGACCAGTCCGACCAAAGACCCCGAAGATCAGTCATAGACAGCAAACAGTGTGTGGTTCCTTTCTAACGCGCTAACGCCCCATTGCCACTGATACAGCGAAATGTTGCAGTCTCAAAATATAACGTCATTAAAATACGTTGATTACATTCAACATGCTTTACAAGTACATACCCTCATTATTTATGTTGAATTCAACTATGTACTGTATTGCAGCCTTGGCAATGATTCACAGATATTTGACTTCATCACGCTGGTCGTGCGGGTTGATTGATGATATTGCTCTGAAATAAATGGTTTCTGAATTACGTAACAGGCTGCCAAATATATTCAATGCTAATATAGACACACGTGTAAGCCTTACTGTCTACCTCATAAAATGCAAACCATAAGCATTCCGCAATGCAATTCAGTTAGACAACAACGATGGCAAACCACGTATGAGTTGTAAACATTATCTATCAGAAAAGCCCGGTGTTCCGTTTGTCCATCAACTAAATTTCAGAGCCTTTCCGACGGCCTGAATTTAAAGTTATAGAAAGTGGACCCCCCCCCCCCCAAATGTGGGTTAAAAAGTTGATCCAACCCTACATAACATAGAGTCAGTAGTATCTACTACACACCCTACATACAACAGAGTCAGTAGTATCTACTACACACCCTACATACAATAGTCAGTAGTATCTACTACACACCCTGCATTCAATAGAGTCAGTAGTATCTACTACACACCCTACATACAATAGTCAGTAGTATATACGACCAAATTTTATTTAAAAAGCTATCCATTCGCAATCCACTGCTGGATGATGGCCTTCCCACGCCATATCGGTCATGACGGAGGGGGGGTGAACAAACTTCACCACGCTGGTCAGTGCGGGTCGAAGGTTCACATCTCACTCGCCGCTGATGCAAGAGTACAAGTGAAAGCAGTGCGTAATCAATGTGTATGCGTGCACGACGCTGCCTTTGAAACACGAGGCGTGTATAAAACACACACACACGTGTCGTGTGTATGTCGTAGATCACCAAAGTTATTGATTATTATCCTCATTACATCGGAAACCTCTCTCCGACATCATCCGGGATCACAGACCCCCATCGCGGCTGACCTATGACCCAGTACTACACACGCAGTCATCTGGGCGGTCAAGGATAATGACGGATTGGCAGCCAGCGAGGGTCTCGCTCAACCGGGGAGATGGAGCAGTGGAGTGAACATGGGTGCAGCAGCTATAGCTGCTGCTGATGCTGTGGCTGCTGCTGATGATGAAACCGATCGCAAGCCCACACCCACCCAGTCCCTGGGGCGGTGTTACCCAACCCGGTGTGACGTGGCGAGGCGAAGCGGGCCGAGTCGCCCCGCAAGCGAGGAGCACCCCAAACCAACCCCCTTGTAAGGATCGCGCGTTCGCGAGCACCGCGTCATCGCTGCTGTCCAATGCGCAGTCGACTCGCTTCGTGCAGCGCACTGCGTCACAATTCACGGCGTGTGCTCCGTCGCGTCGACGTACTGCGTGGGACGGAGCTTCATCCAGCAGTGGATTTGACGACTATGGCTTGCGGGATGATGGTTATGAGAAGGTACAGCACTTCGTCCTTTCTCCGCACCTCCGTCCGATTAGCACGGTTGGCTATGTACGGTACGAAAGAAATCCAACATGCCTACATACAACCTCAATTGTGTAACAAAGGTCTTCCCCAACACACCGTGTCTGTCGAGGGGGGGGGGGTTTCACCATATTTCACCACGGTGGTCAAGCGGGTTGGGGAAGTACCTCACCATAAGGGGGTGGTATTCAGGTATCGATAGCCGGGTTCATCGTGCGGTGCGCTAATCACTGCGCCACCGCTCCGCCCCTTTTAAATATTAACGCCGACGTTAAAGACTTCATGACATCACGAACTGTAGAGCTACTTGGTTAATTTCCATTAAGATTATGCTCGGGGAAGACAGCCACCAGATAATATTGTCACCTGAACTTGTGCTAACCCTCAACTTATTATGTACACCGAGCCGAGACAGAGAGAGGAGCACTCGGGAGTTTGAGAACAATGAAATACAAAACCGTCAAGAAAAGTGGCCTTGGGCAGGCAGGACACGTCACTACGATGTACGACGGTGGGGAGTGCCAGCCAAAGGCATGGCGCGCGTCTCGGAGAGAGTACGCACGAACAGGAAGAGACGGGCCGACGAAATCAGCTCGTGTACAATTATAACATCGCCGGAGAGAGCGAGAGCGAGGGAAGACCATGATCCAGGCGTGGATTGAGCACGGCTGGATGATGACACCAGCTGGGGTGGGCGGGGGTGGTGTGGGATGACCATAAATAGGCGTCGCTTTCCGATTATATAAAAAACCGTAAGTCGTGCCACGCACGTAACTGGGATGAACGGTGACGCGGGGCCCGGCCCAATGTGACGTCCTTGCTTTGTGGCAGCGCCGAGTGAACAGGGAATCCGTTACCGGCGTTCGAGCAGGAAAAACGTCCACATTTAAACAACGTCCCCCAGCGGGGAACGCTCGCCTTGACTCCCGCCGCGGACTTCGTGGAGCGAGGAGGCGCGCGTACTCTCTAGAATGCGAATGAACGAGAAGCAAATAAATTATGACGATTTAACTGTTAGCACGTGCGGTGGCGGTGGTGGTGGTGGTGGTTGTGCAAGCTGCGCTCGACGGATGCCGTATTATCCGGATAATAAGACGCGGTGACCCCCCCCCCCTCCACCCGCCAGCCCTCCAGGACTGTGTTTTAAAGTGAATGTTGGAGGTGCGTCTTATAATCCGGTCGGTGTGGCGTGTGTGGGAGACCTTAGTTGTGTAACTTTATGAACACCGAGCGCACATTTTGGGTGCGTTTTACTCTTCGGAGAGTCTTATCGGTCGGGAGAGTACGGTAATCAAGTCATCCAGTACTTGTAGAATATAATAAATTAACCAAGTAAAATACATTAAACTAATATACAACGTGTCGTGCATTCGAGTTTCTTTGAACATTAATCTGTATACTTTTTTTAAAGGAATGAGTATACCGAGGTGATCATTGTAATCAGAATACTTATTTATTTTGTTCAAGTCTGAGTCATCTTGCCAGGATTGGGCCAGGGCATAGCGCCACCACTTTCCACCGAGACAACCTCAGAACACAGACTTAAGATGTTTCTTTACTTAACCTTAGAACAACAATTACTCAGTATACTGATTACTTGACGTTTTATAAGTAACCTAACACACAATTCGCGATGTCGTGTTCTCAAAGTAATGTACTGTATTGTGTTCTTGTACTGTAGTTTGATTACTTTTTCATCACTTTGTGCAAATAAACGTGCATTCAAAGTTAACACAAGCATACGCGAAAGCTCGTATGCTAAGTTATATTCCTGAATACTGCACAGTATAGAGTAAACTAAGTCACATACATAACACATGTACATGTCATCATTACACACACATATCACATCGACACATCACGTATACTGTGATACACATCGCCATTTGTTTCCACCTGTACGGGGATAGAGTGTTTCTCCCTCGCGCGCCTGGGTTTTCTCCGGGTGCTCCGGTTTCCTCCCACGTGTGTACCAACACTCGTTAAGTGGCTGAGACCATCCTAAAATAAAAACCACATACATGACCCCCATGCAAAAGTCCTACGACTATAGTGTGGCGTTCCTGGATATGTAGATTATTATAATTAAAGTGCAAAACATGTGCATGACCTGTATGTATGTAATACACAATACACACACGAATACTTTACGCACATGTATAACACATACATAATACACACGCGTAACAAACACTCACACTCAAGACACATACTGCAATACACACATGCTAGACACACACACCACTGATACTCGAGCGCATGAATTATACACACAGTGGGCAATAACTTAGGTGACGACTCGACTGAAACACGACCCATACACAACAGCGTGCCGCCACCGCTGCTGTACCATCACCAACACGACACCCATCACTGTGCACAGGCGCTTCGTTCCCCCCTTCCTCCTTTCTCAATCAGCGTCCTCCTCTCCTCCTTCACCCTCCATCACACTCCAACCAAATAATTGTGCCGCTCGGAAGCGCAGAACCAGTTCCATGAGTCGACTGTGTAGAAGCGAAGAAAGTATGAGCAGACACTCTCTAAAATAATACAACGTAAAACGTATTTTTAGTTCACCCACCTATATTCTCTTTCCACGTCAATATTATCGAGCAGAATTTGTTTGAAGAAGATTCTGGAACGGGTTTGACATTCTCCGTCTCACCAGCAATGTTAAACAAACGCTGCTCTGGGTTAGCAGATGTTACTGGCAAAATACATCCATCTAGAGATTATGGGGTCCTGTTCAACCCAAAAAACAATATTGTATACAAACTCTTCATGATGTGGAACATATGTTAAATATAATCAGATCTACTCTTTGGTTCTTTCGGTAAAGTCACGTAGATATAAAACAAAATAAATTTACTTTTGTTTTATATGGATCCCTGCAGTCATGAAAACTTCAAATCTAGATTTTATAATTAGATCTATAAATATAATCACAATTTTAGTCCAATGGCCAATTCGCTTTTTACACAAATATTATCCAGCGGCATTCGTTTAGGCAAGCGTGCACGGTGGTAGTACACGTGTAGTCGTCCCTTTGTCAATCAAATCCACTGCTGGATGAGGGCCTCCCCGCAGGTCGTGGAGGCTTATTTGGCTTTGCTTCACCAGCTTGGTTAGTTTCGGGTGAAGGTGCGCAGTGAAAGACGTGGGTGCATACAGAACTTTAAAGGGTGGTCCAGATGTCTTGTGACACCCCCCCCCCAATTAATTGAACTCCCTCACATTTTTACTTTGCATGCAAATTTCCGTTTGAAATAAACCTTAAAAAAATCTTAAGTTTTACAGGAATTAAATGGGGGGAAGGGGGGGTCACCAGACATCTGGACCACCCTGAAAAGCAATTGATGTTTCTGCCTTTGCCCTCTACTTACAAAAACAAAGTTAAATAAGTCATCAAAAGTAATCTGATTAATACGCGTAACCTACTAAGACCACATTACCATTACTAATCTTATGTAATCTGATTAAAAGTCGTATTATAATGATTTATAACGTGTTATTCGCCAGCGTTTATATTCAGGCGAGCTTGTTTGCCCGTCCGAGGACGGAAGCTGTAATATTTACGATTTTTTTTAGAAGAGTATAATTGTATCTTGTGTAAATTTAATAGCAGTGAATCTTGCACAAAAGGATGTCATCAAACACTTCACTGCATTTCGCTGTAGCACTGTATATAATTGACCTTCAATTTGTTCAAATTCACTGCTCTGATACTTTATTCTCTTCTGCTTTCAATCGCTGGGTTTGAAATAAATTGGAAATCGATAGAATATCTGGAAAATCACCGAGAAATGTCCATTTTACCATATTGTAGAAGCATAAATAAAACTTACCTTTTGTCTCAAGTGCTGAAGAAATAAATAAAGACACCACATGCACTTTGTTGCTGCGTATAATTATTTATTGGATTCACTTTCAATAAAGAAACGTCAAACTTAAAGCGAATTTGCGAAAAAAATATTTCCGTTCGACCTTCTGCTTGAATGTAAAAATCCACCCGCTCATGAATATTAATGATGGGGGGGGGGGGTGCGGCATGTGGAGTGACGTCACGTGCGTTACACACAAACACATTCTTGGCTCATTATAGTAGCAATATTAATTAGTTACAGTATATAGAATGACACAATATGGGCTATCTCTATTATGGACTATCTAAATAGTTTCCCACGTACATGGCTTCAATTGTATGGTTTATGAGCAACATTGAACAGATTATTGCAAAATTCAGAATCAAAATCAGAAGTGTATTTCCCCGAGTAAAGCCCACTGAGCTAAGACGCTTTTTTTCAGAATCAAGAATATTTATTTAAATACTGGAGGAATCCGATGAGCTATAAAGCACTTTTTTTGGAATAATTAATCCGTAAAGAGGTCTCATCAGAGTCCAGCGGACTCGCCACTGCACCACCCCTCGCTGCTGTTGGGGTCACCACGTGCTCACTTCGTTGGGTCTCCCCAAGGCTATGGCGATTTATCGTTGCACACCTCTGATTATAAGACGCACACTTATTCCCTCCACAAATCAGGCTGTCGCCTGATGAAGCTAGTTGGAATTCACGGCGAAACGTCGAACTCAGATTGTAAATGTTGTGGATTTACTCTCCAACACAGCGGTGTGCTGTACGCGTAACGAATTGCCATGTTCTGTTTACGTGACAAACCTTCATGATTGGCCGTGTCGGGTGATGGCGGGTTTAACGACACATTCATATTTACGCGATGTAATCCAAAAAAAACTGCATTTTATGGACTTATTCCCTGTATTGTAAAGGAAACGTGATGGGAGGGGGTAGAATCGTATAACTTCGACACAAGTTCGGGGTGCCGTCTTACTTTCCGTCGCGCGTCTCATAATCCGGCAAAAGATTTTTAAAAAAGAACAACAGAAATATATTCTGATCCGCGTTAATTAACGCGAATAAATCAACGCGCCGACATAGAGCTCCCGCTGGAGCCTCCACGCCTTTAACCGGAAACTGACGTCACCGCGGGGGGGGGCGAGTGTGGAGGGGTGGAGAGGGGGCGGGGTTAGCAAGGGGCGGGGTGAGTGTGGGATGGAGGGGGGCGGGGTGAGTGTGGGGGGCGGTGGGTGGGGAGTAAAAACAACAACCCGCCAACGCGGTTACGTCATCCCAGCGTGCACCGCGCTGTTTGGGGCGTGGCGGGCCCCGCGCGCGGGGTGCCATGGCGACCGCGAGGCGGACCAATGGGGAGGCTCGCTCATTACGTCATGGGCGACCAATGGGGGATCCTCGTCATTACGTCATGGCTATTCGGGGGCCGCGCGAGCGCGCTTATAAAAGGGGGCAGCGGGGCCCCCCCGCGCCACTCACTCGGCGGGAGACGCCCGTGGTGCTGTTGCGTGCGGGACTCGAAAGCTTTTTGAGACACGCGTTAACTGGTTAACTTGTTTGGTGTAGTTGACTTTTGGTTGAAGGGAAGGGAGAGGAAGGAGGGGTTGTGTGACGGAGATAAAAAAAGTTAACTTTTTTCAGTTTCGTTAAGTGTAAGTCGACGAGACAGGCCCCCGAGTTGTTTCGGTTTTTTGTTATAATTACAACTTTTGGCTGACGCCAGTGTTGGAGTGCGTGGGGGAGAGGACACGTACTCGAGTTGCGTGTTTCACCAGCGACTTCGGTTGGGTTCGACACTTAGAGCCAGTCGCAGCCTATCGAGCAACCCCCCCCCCCTCCAAACTTGAACGTCTCGTCTTCAACACCGGGGATTTCAACTTATACCCGAGGAGCCGAGGAGGGAACGGAGCAGAGGAGTTCCCCCCCTGACCCACCTCGTCCACCACCTGTGTCGTCCAGAACCACGCGGGGATCAGCGGGTGGCGGTGTCACCACCCCACCTCCCCCCCAGTGCATGAACTCCAGGATGGAAGCGACCTTCTACCACGATGACGCTCTGAACGTGGTGGCCCCTCACGCCGACTCCACCCGCTCCCTGCACTCCTCCTTCTCGTCCTCATCCTCCTCATCGTCGTCGACATCACCGTCGACCTTCTCCTATGGCTACCGCTCGGCGAGCGCAATGAAAAAGAGCCTCTCCCTCAACCTCTCGGACCCGGCCAGGGCCCTCAAGCCTCATCTGCGAGCCCCGGGAAGCGGCGGGGAGACCACGACGGCCGCTGCTGCTGCTGCGGCTGCTGCTGCGGCGGCTTCATCCAGCAGTGGAGGAGCCGGAGGTCTTCTGAAGCTCGCCTCGCCCGAGTTGGAGAGGCTCATCATCCACTCCAGCAACGGCCTGGTGACCACCACGCCGACGCCCACGCAGTTCCTGTGTCCGCGCAACGTGACGGACGAGCAGGAGGGCTTCGCCGACGGCTTCGTGAAGGCTCTGGAGGAGCTGCACAAGCAGAACCAGCTGCAGGGCATCCCCTCGAGCGGAGCTGCTGGGACGGGAGCGACCGCCGCCTCCGTCACGGTCGCCGCCGCCGCTGCCGCCGCCGCCGCGGCCGCCGTGGCCGGAGCCGGCGCCCCACTGAGCCCGGCCACGGCGCTCCAAATCGGGGCCATGGCCGCAAACTTTGGCATGGAGGCGCCCGTCTACACGAACCTGACCAGCTACCACCAGCACCACCACCATCACCACCACCACCAGCATCAGCAGGGAGGCGGTGGGGGTGGAGGAGGAGGAGGCTCGGCCATCAGTGGTGGTGGCGTGCAGCCGCCGGCCACGTACCCCGGTGGTCCACCCTCGGGCTACCAACCTCGGCTGTCCCTGCAGCAGCAGCAGCACCCACGCCTGCAAGCTCTCAAAGAAGAGCCGCAGACGGTGCCTGAACTTGGCAGCAGCAGCTGCTTGACCATCGGCGGTGGCAGCAGCGGCGGTGGCGGCGGCAGCTCGGTGGGCACGGCGAGCGCGTCGCCTCCGCTGTCACCCATCGACATGGAGTCGCAGGAGCGCATCAAGGCGGAGCGCAAACGACTGCGCAACCGCATCGCGGCCTCCAAGTGCCGCAAGCGCAAGCTGGAGCGCATCGCCCGTCTCGAGGATCGCGTCAAGGGCCTCAAGACGCAGAACGCCGAGTTGGCAGCGTCCGCGGGCGCCCTGCGGGAGCAGGTTGCGCGGCTCAAGCAGAAGGTGATTAAGCACGTGCAAGGCGGCTGCCAGCTCATGCTCACGCAGCAGATGCAGCACGGATTCTGAGCTCGCGTGTGGCTTGGCTGCCGGCGATCTTTGCGTGCCACCACGCAACGGGACGACGGGCTCTTGACGGACGGACCAGACCTCATGTTGGTGAGGACACGCGCGCACAGACACGCGTGTGTGCGCGTGTGTTGGGGTTGCTGCCACAGCAGCTGCAGCAGCTGGATCATCACGGGACCCGTGGTGGACTACTTGAAGGCATCTCAGAGCGCCGTGTGTCCGCTAAACCGCGCGCCAAGTATTGGCGTGGCCAGCTGCTGCGCCTCGCCAGTCGCGACGGACACGCCGCTGGACTGACTGTGTGTGTGTACTGCACGCCGGTATACTGACTGTGTGTGTGTACTGCACGCCGGTATACTGACTGTGTGTGTGTACCACACGCCTGCAGAAGACGCGTCGAGCACGATGCTGTTACTGCCCACTCACTGATGCACTGTTTGTGGTGTACGTACTCAGCCCGGCTCATCTCCGGTGTTAACAACCGAGTGAGTTTGTGCGAAGTCGGCAGTGCTTGAACTATGGAGAGACTTGCCCCTGCCATAGGACCGTGGACTTTCCACCAATGCCTCGGCGCTACGAGTGGAGAATGGAACGCCTTGCGATGTTTTATTTTGAGGAGGGAGAAGCGTTTGCCTTTTTAACTTTTACGCACTGCTATCGGCGAGGTCGAAATGGGATGTCTTAAAGCAATGGGCCTGACCGTGGGTTATACTGAATTGTGTAGCGCTGCGAACGTGTAACAGAACTTTATACATGCTCGTTAAGTGTACTACATTGAGGGTCATATGTACTATACAGTATATACAGTACTGTATCTGAGTTAAACCTCAGTAGGGAAGTTCAGGTTGAAATTTCAATCGGGGCTCTCCAAACTTTGTCATCCATTTTTAAATGAACTGGCTCCCGCCATAGTAATGTGGAAGTTCCAACAGCTGGCTTGGTGAGAGCATAGGCACTCACCGGCGCCTTTGTGTTGTGTACAGTATATGGCGTGTCTTTAAACAGCACCTTGGCTAATAAAGTGCTGCGAGTATTCGCGTCATCTGTAAAGCAACTTAATATACCATGTACTGCATTACTGATCCCGATGGCCCAGATTGCAGTGATAATACAGTACTGTATAGAGTATATACTCTATCTAATACCATACCAAGTGCGGTCAGTGTCTCGAATGTGTCTGTCTTTCTAAAGTGCGGTCGTGAATTGATGTGGCCGCTCTTGGACATCACTCGGCCACAGTGAACGTTTGTAAATGTTACCATTATTTTTTTCCCTCTAACGTGTAACAGAATGTATGAGTGTGGGTTTTTTTTTGTTTGCGTTTGTCATGGCTACTATTTTGTTTGTACTTGCGTCAGTTTTTGTGACGCCAAAAAAAGCCTGCCCGGGACTCGCGTCGTCCATGACATCTTTCGCGTGCGTCGTTTCACTTTATATTTTAAAAAAAAGGGGGGGGCAAACAAGAAACTTCCCGGTCGTGGTCGTACTAGTAAAATAAATACACCATTCGCCCATATTTCCCGATGCCTTTTTCAAGACGTTGTCGCTAGAAACTTCGACCAGAGTTCGAAGCCAAAGGGACGACTCTACCCCTTCCTGTTTTAAGTTAAAACTAGCGCACACCTTTCGCTCAAACAGATTTGGTGTCGACAGAATATCGCTTTTGTAGGCATAAATCATGCTGGACTGTTAACAGAAAGACCAAATATGTTTTTTGCTTGTCCAATCTTGAGTTTGTGACGTCTATCTGAAAGTGGAATTTATTCAGAAAAAAAAGTCACAGAAGTGATTTTTTTTAAGTTTGAAACTTGAAATCTTTTGAGCTTGGGGAAAGTCTTTTTGTACACTGATAAAGCCTTATTTTGTAAATTAAACTAAATAGCTCTTGACTAAAACAAGTCAGTATTACCATAGCTTTTAGACTTCTTTTGAAAAAAAACTAGTATTGCGTGTAGAACTGGTGTACAAAGTGTTAAAATGTCTTAAACGTATCCTGAAACCAAAGCCTATAGTATAAATATGCAAATGTAATTTGGTGAGGCTTTTTTGTAAGTTATTTTTTTTCCATTTTATTTGGCACGTGTAACACATTGATTGGGTTTGACCCAGCTCCTAGCGCTTGTGTTTAACATGGTTTTATTCATTCCGAACGTGACTGTGTGACGATTAGTTCTACACGCTTTCAAAGCGCTTCAACACTTTGTAAGGATATTTATTAAAACGCAATAAAGTAAACGAGAGACTTGCAGAACTGGATATTGTGCTTTTGTTACAAGTACCAAGTTTACTGTCTGGGCGGGGTGATGCCGTGGCCTGTTTACAGGGGTCAACTTATCTCATCATTCCTGTGGACAATAAAATGAGAGTCACCGTGGAAAGACAGTGGTGGTTATCCTTTGGAGAAACTGATTCCTGCTATAGAAATTACACGTTTCCATCACTGGCTGGCTCATTTGGAAATGAGCGTTTGCCCAATATTACGTACGGTGCGAAATACGTCCATTACCAATTCAAGCAAATGAAAATCGACCTTTGACTAGTTTTCTATAATTTTAAAGCCGCCTAATAGTCACGAACACTTTGCATTGAGCCACTCTGTATGGAGTTGGCAGTTCGTTTCTACGTCCTGCTATGCGCTCTAACTTTGAGGTTAAACGTTCTTGGGTCATCCACAAAGAGTGGGCTATTGTGTCCCGGTGTCAATGCACTTTGGACGTAAAATTAACTTCCGGCAGGCTAAATTCTCTCTCGAATAATCGCACGTGCTGAAGGGTTTCTTAAACCTCGATTGTGGCCCGCCAAATTCCTATATTCGCCAACGCGATTTTTTTTGCCTACTCATTCTCTTACACGGAAGAGCGCCGGGCAATCGCTAGCACGAGGGTGGAACTTTCCTATATTTAGACGGGCAAATAACCCCCCCCCCACCCGCTACCCATGCAGATGCCATGCAAGGAGTGAGATGGAGGCCGCTATTGCCATAGCACAACCACGTAACTCCCAATTGTTGATGTGCAACATTTATTTGTTTGCGATAAAGCAAGCAGGGTATCCAGATGAGACATTTTGCAACCGTTGCACAATCTCACACGAATTACAATTTTACATACAGTACGTAGGTTTGTTTTCAGCCCTTTGTTAATCCATACTTCAGGGTGGTCTTTGCCAGATGTACATTCATGTCCTGTCTAGAAATAGTCGCATTGACATGGTATGCGCTTTTTATTTAGTAAATGAGATAGTGGACGACTGGTTGAAGTTTTCAGTCGGCTGGTGAGGAATGGAGATGACTAGCAACCAGTGAAAATCATGTTCCACGAGTATATAATATTAAAACAAATTACAAAGCCATACAGCATTGGACAAACTTTACATGTTCACACAGACCAGGGATCGGCAACCGAATTAACAAGAAGAGCCATTCGTTTTCGAATTCGGTCCAAAAGACTCAATTTCAAGAGCCGCAATGAATACATCGACATTACCGTCACGAAGCAGTTCGCAAAGAGCCGACAACTGCGATACAACAAAGACAGATCTCTGCGTGGCTTTAGACTGGAGGAGCAAGTGCTGCTGTTAGCGAGCACCTACGAAGGCCGGCACGGCACACGAGGGGGTGGGTAGCTACCATCACGCCCGGCCGTCTTCGTCTCGCCGATTGTGATGTTTACATACTGCACCAGGTACTCATTTGAGGTTGAGTCAACCTAGGGCAGGCACAGGACCGGTTCGAATAATCGTCACTGGTGTTGGCCCTGAGTGGGAATCAAAACCGGAGCGCGAGATGCGCAGCGCAGAGCGCTAACCACTACACTACCGCTCCCCACACACACACAGGCCACACACACACAGGCCACACACGCACACTTGGCATACACGAACCCCCCTGTAGTTGTGACAAGTGCAGTGGCCCATCCTCCAATCCAGCACCTTCCCCACAGCCCTCATACCCTCTCCCCGTCAGCCCCAACCCCCCTCCGGCACTCTTCCCCCGCCACCCTCTTCAGCCACCCCTACCCTCTCCGTGCTGCTCAGCGCTCAGAAGTGTCGGTGGTCGTCGTCGTCGTAATTTTCCATCGACTCTAAACGCCGTTCGGCTGAGACTGAAAGCGATAAGACGCTCGATCTGTGTGCGTCTGTAACGAGGGCGGCACTGTGACGCTTCCGTGAAGACGAGCCAGTGTAAAAGAGACTTTAGTGAAGACGTTTTGTTGCGATTGGACAACTTGACAAAGGGATCAACAGGTTGTCCAAAAGTTGGGAGAGACGTAAAAACAAACACAAAACTCCCAGCGCTAAAAGGACCCGGGTCGGTAGCACCCCGGCCCTGCCAGCCGAGGCAAAAGACAAAGATCCCCCGTGTAGCCTTTAACAGAATGTTGGGGCAAGTGCTGTTAGCGAGAACCTATGAAAGCCGGAGAGACTTACGGGATGTATGGGTGGTTTGGCCAGCAGCACGCCCGGCCGCCTTTGTCTCTCTAGTGGCGATGTTTACACACCGCATCAGGTACTCATTTAAGGCTGAGTCAACCTAGGGGAGGCCCAGGAACGATTCAGATAATCGTCACTGGTGTTGTCCGTGAGCGGGAATCGATCTGGCCCCGCCAGGTTCATAGTGCAGCGCACTAACGCGACGCTACCGCCAGCGGAGGCACAACAACAACCGACATTCGCCACTAAGTGGCGGTGACGTCACCACGACGCTTGTGCCAGGCCATGTGCACCTTGAGGCCACGTGAAGTGTCGAACGCCCGCTGGCAGGAGGTCACGGGGAAGACCCAGGTGCCACGGGTCGACTGACTGAGATGACCGAGATGACTGGTTGATACACCACCTGTGCCCCCTACTGTGCCAACTTGCTGTGCTTTAGCCACCCGGCGCTCTGCTCGTTATTGTGAGCGTCGCTCCTCCGCCCTCCGTTGTTGGAGGGCGACTGCCTCCAACTGCCCAAGTAGCGTCCTTCACGAGCCTCCTCCACTGAGGCCGATCTTGATACCGCTGGTACCAGTCATCGACAAGTCTGGTACCAGTGGTGTCAAGATCGGCCTGACACACACACACAGTGACACACACAGACACCATCCTCCCCAAGTGAGCCACGATCCGAGCCCAGATGTCTCATCGCATCTTACGTAAAAATTATTCTCGTAAATAAGATTCAAGATGAACTAAACTTCACGACACTATTATGTTGATATTCTGGACTTTGTCCAGTGAATAACCGGGCAACACTGATCAAATTGCTGAATCGGAATGTATATTAATCAATTGAATATAATCAGTATGGTACATAATATGACACACCAAATAGGCTTAACGTTAGGTAAGTCGGTCATTCCACACACACACATCCCCGGTATAACACGGTATGGCATACTTGATGCCAGGGGTGGTCGGGACCATTTTCCTTAGGGCCAAATATGACTTTCAAAATTTTTATGGGGCCACCAACGAGTTGACGACGCTCAGATTTGGTCTCACAATATGCACGCCGTATGCATTGACTGTGTTGCTCAGCTCTGAGCGCACCAACATGAGACACACAATGCTGCCAGGTCAGTTCATCACGTAGTAGTAGGAGGCGTTCGCGATCAATGTCATCCATAATACAGGTTTGTTGTGGGTTAGACCGCGTAAATATAAATGCGTGGTTAAACCTAATCTAAATGTGCCAATTGGTTACAACTTCAGCACGTCGGTGTGTTGGAGAGTAAACACAACATTTACAATTCGAGCATCGTGACGTTTCGCTGGTGATTACAACCAGCCTCATCATGCGATTATCCAGAATTGTCAACACACATTCCCATCTGTGCAATTCGTTTGGTGATGCGGCTGCAATGGCGCACAAAGCAACAACAAACTCAACACCATTGTCACTAAATCTGTGGCCTTCAAATTAAATATAGAATTTGCGACGTTTTGGGCAATGACCCTCCTCTTCATAGCAAATTAGAAAAGAACAAGGGTTCATTGCCTGAAACGTCGTCTATTTTTTTTCCCACCTCTTGCAGCACGTCTGTTCCAGTGTTGGAGGACCTTTCACCAGCTGTGTTGAGAGAAATACATTGCAGGGGTGCACCTTGAAGATGACATTTTAGCATTCAAATGCATTATGAGCAATTGTAAACACGTGACAGAGACATGTGTCCATTACAGGAGTACAGAGTGCATGAGAGTTGTCGCATATCGCTCTCAAGTTTACCAAAAGCTCTATCGTTTGTGCCAAAACCTAGAGTCCATAATTGGAAGCAGCTGAACGGGAGGGAAACGTGATACAGCACAGAACCAACACGCCGATAATCGTGCGGAGAAAATTACTCTATTAAGTTATTAACTCGTTCATTACTTAATCAGATATACCGTTTCATGCGAGGGGTGTGGGGTGCGTGGGTGGGAAGTCCAGCGTCTGACGGAGAGAAATGAGCGGCTCCGTGATGAAACTTGCATTCGTCCACTCATTCCCTTGCAGCTCAGTGCAGTACAATATGTGCAATGCTCTTGCCAGGTTCTATCGCTGAAACGCTGGCTTGGAGTTGGGATTATAGGCGTAACAAGGCACTACCACTCGAGTATAAGATACACCAATACATAGCAAAAGCCTTGATTAGTATACCCTCTATTCCTCTGAACTGACGTGAACAAGTTTCTATGAGTTTATAAAAGATGATCAGATAATAGGAGAGATGAGGGTGTCACGTGTTTACGTCGTTCTCGCAGCAGCGTACCGGACTGTTCCGGCTGAAATTAATCCCGCACTTTAACCCCCTCACAGAAGATATATTTGTCTTTGTTACTCCAGCCACACATCCAGGCGCCATGCTAACGATGTGTTCATTTGTGTGGTATGAAGAAAGGCCATCGCCCAAAACGTCGTCTATTTTATATAATTTTTCCCTTTTACCGCCACGTTGTTGTTGACAATGAGTGTTTGTGTCAGTCACAGGAAATCTCACCATACTCTACAGCCGGTACGGCCACGCACGTTGCTAGTGCTATGCTGTTGTTATTATTATTGAGCGTGCCTGCTGGTCCAGGCAGAGCCCAAGAGGGATTACCCCCCCCCACCACCGGCTACAGCTGTTTACATTTACGTCAACTCTGAGCATTTTCACATTTGTGGAGCGCTCACTTCCAATTTATGAAACGCGCAGTCTGCTTTTTTTTTTACAAAAAAAATATTTGTTAAAAGGTAAAGGCTCAGCTCCACAATTGCTTGTCCACCCCACCAGAGAGACATGGAGAGAGCGCCTCAAGCGCGTTTTTGGGCGACTCTTCGACTTGATATATTTAGAGCCCCCCCCTCCTCCCACTCCCAATTGTGCCCTCAACACCATTGCCGTGGGACGAAGAATCCATTCGGAAATCTCGCAGAACGGTGCACACCGCGCAACCCTTTGATGCGTTGTGCGTGGCAGGAGCCGCTGTGAAAACACGTGGAGGGAGGGAGCAGGCGAGGGGTGGAGGCAGCGGGAGAGAGAGATACGAGGTGGGGGGGGCTGGGTGGATTCGGGGGAGCCGTGGGGGGCGAGAGGGCGCGAGTTTGCACGGCAGCTCATGCTGTGTTGGACACGGGACATGTGCGTACGTGAGCGTGCATGTGTGTTCGTGTGTGTCCATATATGTATCGTGGTGTGTATATACGTGCCCGTGTGTATAGTGAAGGTGAGCACATTAGGAGGCACAGGCGGTGCATCTGCCAGTCATCTCAGTCAACCCATGACACCTGAGTCTGCTACGTGACCTCCTGCCAGCGAGCCTTCGACACTTCACCTGGCCTCAAAGTGCACCTAGTCTGGCACAAGCGCCTTGGTGACGTCACCGCCACTTCGTGGCGAATGGCGGTTGTTGTTTTGTGTACACCACATATACGTGGAGCGTTAGTTGCAGTGGTTAGTTGCACTGCGCTAGGAACCCGGCGACCAGAGTTTTATTCCCGCTCACGGCCAACATCAGAGACAATGATCTGAATCGGTCCTGGACTTAATCTCCAGTGAGTACGGTGTAGTGCGTAAACATCACAAATGTGGAGACAAAGGCGGCTGGGCTTGGTGTGTTCGCTCGCAGCAAATGCCCCAAAAGTCTGTTCAGGCAATAAGGGGGGATCCTTGCCTTGTGTACATACACTGTATGTATGTGTACGTGTCATCATTCTCATCAAGCATGATCGATCGTCAGGAATTATTCAGTTCACAAGTTATTTAGTTCAAGGGCTATTGCAGGGCATGTGAGATGGTGCATGGCTGACTGTGGATGAGGCATTCAAATGGAAATAAAACAATCACTCCGTGATGTAATCTTTCAGAGGCTGTTCTGCAGCTCGCAGAGCAGTGCTGTCAGTGACTCTCCCGTATATGTTTGGGTTTCCCCCACGTGTTCTTGAGGGTAATGTCCGACGTTTTGCTCCACGTGCTAGGAGCGTTCCTGAAGAATGCAGTTCGTCTGCAGGTTCTCGGCAATGCGGAGCGAAACGTGACGGGGTGACACTCCACCCCTGAAAAAAAAAACACAACGGGGGAACGTTGGTGTTAGACGGTTGTTAGGGCTCATCATCTCACGTGGTGTTTTCTAACGAGCATTTTCAGAAATGCCGGGGAAGTAAGTTACTTGCATCTGTTTCCGCGACTGTTTTTGTATTTAAACACAGCATTTCCTTAAGCAGATTGCAAACACAAACAGATACTGTGTGGAAAACAATTGCATATTTTTGTAACTCGTAAAGAGGATCTGTGCAATCACATTTAATCGAGTAGAACTCCCTTTATCCGTCGTGGTATTGTGGGGAAGGAACATCGCGGATCCTATTATCTGCCATGATATCCGCAAATTTACTCCGCTTATCCAGGAGGAGAAAACAAAATTGCCGATAATGAGGAAGAACAATCATACATATGCAAGGTTTCTGGAAGGCTTTTCAGAATGCTTTTGACCCTGGGAAGTATATACAGTAATTAGCAATACTAATTTTATGACGTCATCGCCTTTCCTGGCTTATACTTTTCGTGGCAACTTTTGGGGCCAACTCTTTCGTCAATGTGGCCGGTTTTTCCCCCGAGGGTAAGTCCGTAACAGCAGCACAATGTAAAGCAAAAATTCATTTATATTGCATCATCATTAGAAGAGTTATCGTGACCCCAATCGTGTGCAGACAGACGGAAAAAACGAATGTATTCATGCTTTTAACATTAGTTGCAAAAACATTCTCGCTTACTTTGCTCTGGACAGTTTGCCTCAACGTGCAGTTAATAAAATAATTTTAAAAAACGTTTGTAACGTTGTAACGTTAGCATCTGCCCCTGCTTGACCACGCTCTGGATTTTCTCTCCATTAAAGTGGCAGTTTCCAACGTCAAACCAGGTTCGAGATGAGAGGGAGAGCGAGAGAGTGAGCGAGTGGTGAGGGTTTACATTAAGCAAAGTTAAAAAAAAAATTACGAAATGATGAACGAAGCAAAGTGCCGACTACACCGAGCATCTTCTTGTTTCCACTGATCGTAAAAAAAAAGAGAGGGAGGGCCTGGTCTCTCCAACAGCCTCTCTCTATCGGAGGGGAAGATTACGTGGAGTAACATTGTCCGCTTAGTTATTTTTATTTTTGCAGAAAGGGAATGGTCTGCAACTCAATTAACAACATTAGCACTGCATACTAACTTAATTTGATCACAAATGAACATTGTTGGTGATAGAGGCTTTACTTTATTAAAGGGTCACATTAGATTAAAACAAAGTCAATTTTGTAAACATTCACAAAGTGTAATTATGGATATTCGATATATTTTGACAAACGCGTGTCACCATTGCCATTGAAGTTGTGCTCTCGCAACCGTTTGCGAGTCGGATTGGACTCTGCGTGTGTCAGTGGCGGGTGTGGTATTCGTGGGAAGTGGTGAGATGTCATGAATGACCAATGCACCAGCGCTCAGAATACACAGAACTCACATTTGCGTCTCGATCGCGCAACCCACGGAGCAGCAATTGGTGGCATCAATTACCGACTACGCAGCGTGAAGTTCGACGAGTTAAAGTGACCGTACAAAAGCGAATGGAACAGAGTTTATGGATGTTTAACAAAAAAGTAGTATTACGAGCCAACTTATTTTACGGGAAATTATAGTTTATTTATTATTGATATTCATTTGTGTGTGTGTGTGGGCAGCATGTTGGAGTTGTCCCGAAATGTGGTCGTTTGGCTCCGCATTTGTTTAACTTTCCTTGCTCTTTTGTTTTAATTGATTTTGTCATTTTGGTGACCTAGGCCACTCATGGTAATGAGGCTATCCTGGTCTCTTGAGATGTCAGCTGGGTAAACAAAACAAAATAAACAAAACTCGCGCAGTTTATGCTAAAAATGAGAAGAAACGACGCTTCATTATCTCAGTTTCTCGGCCGAAATGACCCTCTTCTCACTGATTGTTGATTGGAGAATTTGCGGTCTCCCACGCTACAATATGTTATACAAATCAGAAATGGCAGTCTCCAAAAAATGGGTTCGTAAATAAAGTTCAATCATTTAACCACGATAAGAGCAGAGCAGAGCATTCTTGGACACAATCTCTTTCGTAGGGAACTGCTGTTTGTGTTTAGTTTGTTGTCTTTCCCCTGCACCTCCGATTAGCATGTTTGGCTACCCACGGTGCGAAAGAAATTCAACATACAGTACATACATTAAATAAACACGAGAGCGTCTTTTTTAGGATTTTGGTAAGAGCAACTTCATGTCAGAAGTATTCATGTCATGAGCTGTCGAGGTCTTCCTGCTGTGGCCATTTGGTCCAAACTCTCTGGGTACCTTGCGCACCCAGAATCTGCTTCTCTTTGAAAACAATGCCCATCCTGAAATGATTTTCCGCCTGGTGGAAAGACTTCCTTGGGTCAATATTGAAGATGGACAGCTGCGCTTCCACAGCCACGCACACACACCACACAGATGTATGTGTGTGTGTGTATGGTAATTGTAAGCACCCATAACAGTCAAGTTCAAGAGGTCATCACGGCCAGTGCCAGTGATGCCCCCCACACCTCGACACGCTACACCGCCGCAGCTGTTGCAAAGTCAACACCTAACTTTGCAAGGGGCAGCTCTTGCAATATCCCACCCAGGGCTGACCCAGTGGGGATGGGGCACGGGGGCGAGATGGGGGAGGGGGGTAAGGGGGAATTTCGCTCCAGGCTTCAAAAAAAGAGAGGGCCCCACAATGGGTCCTGTTTTGTGTTATTGTTGCGAATGCATAACGGAGCCTCACGTGGCGTTCTCTCCCGGGCATCCAGATTTAAGCGATGGAATCGGCTCGCATGCCAGAGCTAAGACAAGCTCTGCATTGCAAGGTTGTGAGAGGTCTACGCACGTATGTATGTTGAACTTCTTTCGCATCGTACGTAGCCAAACGTGCTAATCGGAGGTGTGGGGAGAGACAGCAAACTAAACAAAAAAATCAGTTCTAAAGAAATAAGTTTTCAATTAACATTTAAAAGTTCATAGCTCCAGTGGCTTCCTAATAGCAGGAGGTAGAGCGTTCCAGATGGACGCAGAAGTGCATCTGAGAGCACGCGATGCGGTGACCATTTTTGTTTGGTTAGCCAAAAGCCGCTGCGAGGATGACCGGAGTTTGCATGACGGTTTATGCTCCTTGTCAAGATCAGCAAGGTATCGTGATTCGTTTGTGGAAAGCACTGTGTGTGTAATGAGTGGCGAACTTATAATGATGTATTCGTTCAGCAACCGGAAGCCAATGCAGCTCGGCGAGCACTGGACAGACACGGTCAGATGGCCATGGCTTAGTGAGCCCTTAATCCAGCAGTGGATAATATCTGCTTGACGGTGATGATGACCACGAGGGAAAGCTCAATATTACGGCCCGTCACTTTGTAAAATTCTCGTGGTTTGTATACGTTACCCCCCTTTTATGACTCCACTGCTGGATGAGGGCCTCCCCATGCTCTGCGTGGCATGGGGGTTGTTTCACCATACTTCACCACGCTGTTCAGTGCAGCTTGGTTCATGTAGTAAGCAATCATTTTGGAGCATAGAACAGTACAGTATAATGGGGTTTGCAGCACTATAGTTTGTGTCTGTGGCACATTTCATTATTTATTAACAAAAAATAATGCCATCTAATCTCAAATGTGATTGTCTTGGGTGTTGCTTCTTTTGGCATTGTTTTTTTTGTTTTAAACCTTTTGTTTAAACCGTTGTAATGAATATAGCTGCGAGATATGACCACGAGCTGTCATTGGGGATGCACGGTTCTAAATGTTGCACGACAGCTGTGCACATCCCGGGCACAAAAAATATCTGAAATATTTGACATAACTCAACACGTGCCCAACGCCATGCCAGCATTCGACTTGAGCCAGCCGCAGATGCTTTGAGACGTATAACTTATCTTCACATCAACGTGACGATGTTCGTCTATAAATGCGAAAGAATAACAATTGTACAGCCCTTGGATGGATGAATGCATCCCCATGCTTGGTTGGTCATTGGACTTTTTTTGTCTAGTCTACATCACCAAGGTGGTATAGTGCGGGTTGAGGAAGTTAGGTGGGCAACCACCGCTTCCGATATCACTCACCACCGATGATGATGGGCTGTGGCCGGGAATTGAACTCGGGTGACCGGGATCAAAGCGTCGCCGACCGAACCACAGTGCTGCCACTCCCTCTGTAAGAATGTGTACAACTATCTAGATCCCGCCTACAGTAGGGAGTCATCCACTTTCACAACAGTACAGGATGGCTAAAAGAGAACGTGACGCTTTAATCTAGCAATGTTGACCTGCACATTCAACCGGATGCTGTAAGCGGCGCCATGGGGGGCTCTAAGAACCCCCCTGCTGAAGCCCCCCCCCCCCCCTGTTTAACATTCACCCCCCCCTTTCCCCCCGTCCAGAAGACCACATTGCTCAAAGGTGGTCAAGGTGCAGCCCTGCAAGTTCCTGCTCACACCCGTGCTGGCGGAAATGGCCTCCGCCAAAAGGAGTTGCCTCTGGAGAATATTTGGCCTACTCTTCCAGACCCACGCTTTAGCCCGACCACGTGGTTAGTCACGTGTGGTGGGGAGACTGGGTCAGCCGACCCCCCCTCTGGGGTTTTCGAGTTGAGCGCGCGAACCATCACACCACGACCACATTTGCTATCGCAACCTAAAAGCGAGTTGGTTGCGAGGCTGTGTGCATCTGAAGGGCGTTGTATTAGTTTAATAAGGGCAGCTGCAAGGGCTGGCTGGCTTGTGTTTTTGTGCTTTGAGTTCGAAGTGTTACATTCTTTGGCCAAAAGTTGACAACCTCGCTCAGCCTTTTCGCAGCATCTTTTACAATTTCATTATTCCATGCGAACCCATGCAACAGTTACCCGTATGGGAGACGCAATCTTGCAAGCGCGGTACAAGCACTTATACACACGCACAAGCACGCGTGGATATGAGACAAACATCACCCGTGTAAGAAATGGGTCCATTCTCTCCTCCGGCCGCTATGGGCAGTAATTCCACACAACTCTCTCATTGTTCTCTACTCTAACCCCCCCCCCCCTCTGCACCCACCCCCCCTCTCTCTATTTAAGGCCTCGACACAGAGACGTTGTCTTTCTGTGTGCCTATGTGTGTGTCTCTCTCTGTCTCTGTGTCTATGTTTTGTCTCTCTCTCAAATTTAGCAATCTTTGGAAGAACGTAATCAACCAGGTAGGGTGTTGACTGTTGTGTTGGCCGACTCTCTGTGTTGTATTGCATTGTATTTCAAAGTTTACTATGTTTGTTTTCTCATTCATTTGCACCTGATGATGGTTGCTTGTGTTGCAATCGAAACGTCGTATTCGATTATTATTTAATTAAATTAATGTCTGCGTGGCTTTACCGAAAGAACCAAAGAGAAATCACCCGTGTAGCCTCAACAGACTGTTGGGGCGCAAGTGATGTTAGCGATCAGTGCCTATGAAGGCAGGCACGGCACACGAGGGGGTGGGTGGCCAGCACCACGCCAGGCCGCCTTTGTCTCCCCAGTGGTGATGTTTAGACATTGCACCAGGTACTCATTTAAGGCGAAGTTGACCTAGGGGAGGCCCATGACCGGTTAAGATTTTCCTCGCTGGTGTTGGCCGTGTGCGGGAATCAAACTCGGGTCGCCGGGTTCGTAGCGCTGCGGGCGCTAAACCGCTACACGACCGCTCCCCACGAACTCACGTGAACTCACGCACACGTGCACACACGCACAAAACGAGACCCAGACGTGCAGTGTAGACATGCAAATACACACACACACGAGCGCCTTCCTATTGTCAGCTCACATGGGATAATCCACTCACCTAAGTGGACAACGGCTCCATATATCGGTCTCTCCAGATTAAAAATTAAAATAAGTTGTCTTTATAGAACCCATCGGTGGCGCGACCTTGTGGAAGTGTATCTGTGTACTGTATGATGAGACTTCTTTCACACCGTACGTAGCCAACCGTGCTAATCGAAGGTGGACAATTTTTAGCAGCATTGAGTCAGCACGAGTAAACTCTGGACCCGCGTCGACGCACAGCGTCTCATCAGCAGAGTTAGGCTCGCTTGGTGAATCAATGCTTTTCCTCTTTCATAGTAGAGGTGTTTTGGGTTAGATCGCGTAAATATATAAATGTGTCGTTAAACCCGCCACCACCCGGCACAGCCAACTAGTAAGGGTTGTCACGTAAACAGAAGATGCCAAATCGTCAATTCCTTTTTGTTGGCACTCAAATGTTTGTGGAAGTTGGTGAATGAATATAAGTTTTAAGTCTCAGAGAAAAGGCAATCGGCCTGTATACTAAACTAAACTATTGTTTCAGTTTTTTTTAACCAGGTAAGGCTCACTGAGCTATATAGCTCTTTTTTTAGAAGCGACCTGGCCACAAATGATAGCCCAATGAAGTGGCTCATCATGTGGACATTTATAGCAGTCAAATACTCTAAAAGCAAGTTGATTCTAAATGTGGAAGAAGAAAAACCGGAGGACCCGGAGGAAACCACACGCGACCACGATGAGAGAGACGCGCAAACTCCAAATATACAGCAGCAGGCGTCAGGGTCAGGATCGAACCCACGAATTCCCGTATACCAGGCGAGGTAGTTAACATCTCGCCACCGTGGCCCCCTACCATGTGTGAACCCCTCAGAACTCGGATCTTAAGCCACGTCCGATGGCGGAAGCTCGGTTCCCTGCTGCGTCCAGTAAATGCAGCACTCGGAATGCGGGCCCCACGACTCGGGTTCACGTGGAAGCCGCGATTCTTCACAACACTTCTTATCAATTCAACGCATTCTTGGCATTCCGGAAGAGACTCCGAAATGTTGTTAGATAATTTGAATACAGAGCTTCCTCTTTTTCTGTGTATTTGTTTGCTTTATCGGTCGTGTAAGGGGCCCTCCATAAATGACGTCACGCACCTAGGGGGGGGGGGGGGTCAGACATTTGTGACGATGTGTGACGAGGGGGGGGGGTTGAGAAATGTGACGTCACATCAAAAATGCGCAACTTTAAATGGATATAGACAACACGTTTTACTTAATGAAATAGACTTTTTGATAAATGTTTTCTCCTACAACATCAGAGTGCAGCGGGACATTAAATACGCACTACAATGACAATAGTTTAAAGCGATTTGAAGCATGTTTTAATTTGGGGGGTGGGGTACAGAGCTTTGTGACGTAATATTTGAGGGGGGTCTGACTTTTTGTGACGCCGTGTGACGATGGGGGGGGGGGGGGGAAATCGTCCAAAATCGCGTGACGTCATTTATGGACGACCCCTAATGGTTAACACGCTGGACTAGGAATCCCAGAGGTCACTGGTTCGATCTCCAGGCGCGGCAGCCGGAACAATGGTTCCAGTTCCTCAACAATCTCCCTCATACCCCCAACCGCCAGCAGTATAAACGGCTACACCACAATTAGTCGATCAGCTGGTCCACAAATTGCGGTGGAGGGTAAGTGTGGCTATTCCTACCTCTTCCAAGGTGTCTGGCCAGAGTGGAAGAGTAGGCTAAACACCCTCTGGAGGGCGGTTATCTTCTAGTAGAGGCTCTTCGACATTGCAGGGGCTGCTCCTTTATCCACCTGCTGTGGGTGCTACCGTGCCGGTACCGTATGTTATGAGACTCACGCCTGTTTGCTTTACTGCCTGGTTCCAACAACGCACAGGGACGTGTAAAAAACATTTGCATTATACAACAAACCAAAAAACCCATCAGCAGTTCCTGCCGTCACACACAAAAAAACGTGAGAAATACGTGACCCAAGTGACGAGGCCAGCAGAGATACAGAGATATCCAAACTCTAGGCCGGTTTCGCCCTTGTTAG
The DNA here is from genome assembly GCF_965212315.1 of Lampetra planeri. Classification (NCBI taxonomy): domain Eukaryota; kingdom Metazoa; phylum Chordata; class Hyperoartia; order Petromyzontiformes; family Petromyzontidae; genus Lampetra; species Lampetra planeri. Next base: position 10,917,820 of record NC_136130.1, on the reverse strand, counting down.
GGCACATCAGTACAGCCGGGTCACCAATGCAAAGTCTGCTTCTACGGACCACGGACGAGGAGGAGTAGTCTTCGCTTCCGCGCCCTGACGTTGTTCCCCGCAGCGTTCAATGCGCCGCACACTTCCAGATTCAATTGAAGCCCCGGTGCTCTCTTGACGCTTCGGGGCCGGCCCATCGACACGTGTGCTCGGAGCTCGCCCACACGCTCCTTATTTGGGCATCCGGTCCCGAGTCATTACCTGTGCGTGGGCGTGCACGCGCGCGTGTGTGTGTCTGTGTGTCGTTGGAGATGTCGCAAGGCCCTGTTGTGTTGCCTAATGAATTGTTTTGTAACCGCAGGAGTTTCGGTTTTGAACACTCGGCATGCGAGTGAGTACACACGGTCACACTTTTGAGATAAGAGTTTGGTTGGACGCTACAAAAACAGAAATAAACTTCACACAGATTCCAATAATAGTGCGTGGCCTTATTAGGAACAAAAAAAACATACAATACACGCATGGTCCTGTTTGGATACAATAGGCGACGTTTCGTGCTTATGGCCTATTATGTGTGTGCACCACTGCCATCATAACCAAACATGCTGCGTTTGCAGTCCAGTGTACCGCTGAAAATGAGATAAACACGATGCTCCTCGCAACAGATGATTACATTCCTGTTTCGCAAACATTTGTAGAAATCAAGATAATAAACAGTCTAAATAAACTAAACGCAAAAATCTACCTTTTAAAAAAACTGATAAGAAACAAAAAAATGAGTGCATCTTTAATCCAGGCGAACACCTTATCTGCTGGGCCTTGAACTGTATAAACTATGCGATGTTGCATGTAAGCAATCCCATGATTGAAATCGATTCTGAAATTCACAACACATGCCTTGCCTTGTCGATTATTTCCAATGCATGACATGTGTGTGTGTGATGGATAACGATATGACCCACTGACACTTCAGGCGTGAGCAGATTCGAGTGGAGATTACTTCCCATTGCAGTCGCCGCAACAATTCGGAAGGCGACCGGCGCTCTGTACTTTTAAATCGAGATAGAACTGCGCTTTGTGTTTCGATTAGCACGGTTGGCTACGTACGGTGCGAAAGAAGGTCGACATACGTACGTGGACTACAACGTATGTATGACGCAAGACGCAAGTATGACGCGTGGGGGGGGGGGTCGCCAATCACCGGTGCAGATGAAGCCTGCTTGGCTATCGAGATCGGGCGCGCTCCGGATGATGTATGTTTTAAAGCAAATGGTGTGTGACCAGATTGGCAAATGGTATTAACAACGTGGGCACAATTTTGGGGGCGCGTCTTATAATCCGGTATCACAGCCCTGTAACAAATCACTCCAACTCCCCATCCAGTCCCGGGGAGTCACCCCCCCCCCCTCTCTCCCTGGCATCTACTCGCAAGCTACCTTCGAATCCATACCCAGATCGAGTTTTTTTCATGATGCTGATGCCGAAGTGGCGGGGAGGTAGGGCGTAGGTAGGGCGGACGGGGCCGTGCTGGCTGGTTGGTGGGGATGGGTGGTGCGGTGGGGATGGGCTGGTGGTGGTGTCTGGGCAAGCTCGCACACGCCGTGCCCTCTCCCGGCACACCCTGCCTCCACCCTGCCTCCACCCCGCCGCCAACGCCGCCCACGCCTCGGCCCCACACGTCACCGTGACGGAGGAGTCCGCGATTCAACAAGGCGGCGTTATTGCGAGGCTAGAGGCGTCCCTGCTCCGCTCCCTCCCCTCCACCTTCGTCCCAGCTTCCCTCCCACGATCATTCCCTCTCTGCCAGCTCATTCACTCTTTCTCCCCGCCCGGATATGAGTTGTCACCATAAAGCCCAGCCCAGTGTGTGTGTTTTGTGTGCTGGTTTTGCGGTGGCTTGGGTGAACATTATGTGACCGTCTTTACATGATTGAATGCGCTTGGCACGTGACTTACAAAGCGTACTGAGGCACCCTCGATTAGCACGGTTGGCTATGTACGGTGCGAGAGAAAATCAACATACATGTATTTTGTTTCAAATCACTGGTACCCCTGGAGTTTAATATCGGCTCCTATCGTCAGATTGTATTAGGGCTTCCCCCCCCCCCCCCCCTTAAAGTCTGGATTCTCCTGCAGGTGAAATCGCCACTCATTTGCTGCGTTGCGAAATCACCAAGACATTGCCAATCATCCACTCACAAATCGCGGCCGGAATTAACGCAGCGGATTTAGGGCCCTGCAGCTCAGAGGCCTCAGATTTTGAGGGGGTCACCCCCCCCCCATCTCTCCACCAGCATCGTGAGATGCTGGTGGGGAGATGGGGGGGGGTGACCGTACTCCAGAGGTGGCAACCACACTTCCATTGCATCGAGTCCGGCTGCAGGACGAGGTGGTGGGAGTATGATGGGCGATAGGTGTGCGAGGGCAGGCCACAGACATCAACACATGTAATTTGTGCTTTCAGGTCTGAACATTCAGTGGCTTTGGGTGTGATCCTTATCGCAGCCAACAAATGTTCTTCAAAATTGAACGTATGGGCGTCAACTACTGGTAACTGCCCACCGACAGGGGTGGATCGTGCCGCTGTGGACTGTGCATGGAGTGGATAGATCATGGCTGCTGCTGACGATGGCGATCATGAAAGTGACAAGGTGTCGCTGTGGTGAGAGCGTTCAACTCATTCTCGGAATGTTGCGAGTTAACATCCTGTGCAGAGGATGACTCGAGGCATCATCCCACGGCGACAGATAAAATACAGAACAACTTTGTGCGACGCGAAGAGTGATTGTCCTCGATGTCATAAATATGCCAAACTTACACCTCCAAATGTCTGTAAGTTGCATGTGGCTAAATACTACAGGGAGAACCAGACATTTAACACAGTTTTTTTTTATCTCTGTAATGTTTTTTTCCCCTCCTGTACCTGTTTTTTGTACGTGGTCGTTTTTGCAAAGTTTGGCTTCCGTTGGAATAAAAAATAAAAACGTCAAAAATTTAAACAAAAAAGTGCCTTGCTGATTAAATCAAAACTATACCAAAAGGAAACAATTTCCATCTTCCTTTTATTATTCTCTATCGGTGCCTCTACGGTGTGTCTCGCCGTCTCTTCCCCCCCATCTCTGTGCCCCCCAGGTTCAGGTGGTTCCTAGCTGGGGGGGGGGGGGGCACACACCATTTTCCAGGGGCATCCTGCAGCAATTGAGGCCACAATTGCACAGCCCCTGTCACAGTGTATTTTTTTTTAGTTTTAGTCAAAGGCAAATATCCTGCGTGGCCGGGCTCCATACAACACATCATATTGTTTCAAGATGTGACGCAGGTGTGTGCAGATCCGTGATTTATCGGACAGATTCTTGAGTGCGGCGTTTTGGCAGGAAACGCGGAGCACGAGAAACGATGTGAGTTGACTGATAAACGCGCGTCCGTGTTTTTGGCGGACTGGTATAGCGGACCCCAGGCAAAGCAAGTGGCTCAACAAACACATAAACAACATTTATGTTTGGAAAACATCGCCTGTGTTGTGACGTTTTGATTAGTAGGCAACATTGTTAAAACAACAATCGTTGTCATTTAATGTTCACTTGCTGGTAGCCCCCGTGGGGACGGTGTTCCTTTGCAGCTTGAAAACAGCTTTATAATAGCGAGGATCTGATTTAAGAAGTTGTTTTTCCTTCCCTGTTGTAGCAGAAAGATCGCCCCCACCCCCACCAAAAACAGAAGCAGTCACCGCGGCGATGTTCGTGGTTGTGGCTCTAAAACTCTCCGGTTTTCGGTTCGTACGGCTTGTTGTTCGGTCCGACGTCCGAAGTTTCGCGTCGCATTGTTGCTGTACTTCCCCCCGCTTGTTGTCCTTCCTTCCTCCGCACCTCCGATTAGCACGGTTGAATACGTACGGCGCGAAAGAAGCTCAACATACATTCCGGGGGCTTTTTCAAGGTACTTGATAGTTCGGGAACAAAAAAAACAGTTCCCAGGAACTAAACTCAGTTCCCGATGAGTCCCGCACGTACTTGTGTGACTGCTCTGGATGCTGTATCGCCTCTTTCAGCTGGAGAGAACGTTCTTGAAAGGTTGTGGCCCCCCAGTGACGCGTGTGGTTTTGCGTTTCAGTCTGGCTAGATGTACAGCTGTAGGGGCATCCTGATGCCATCCCGAACGGTGTGGGGAAGCCTTCATCCAGCAGTGAATCGATCACGGCTGATGAAGACGGTCTATACGAGAGCTGCACTGCGGCGTTGTAAACTGACGGCAGTGCTCTACTCGAAGGTGAAAAGACTTCCATTAGGGGAGCCTTGTACTCGTCATTAACATTCTCGCGTGCCGGGGGTTCTCACCATCTCTCGGGAGACTTCTTGATTCTCAGTTCCAGGGGAGGAGAAACGGAGAAGGATTTGAAAGTCAACCCTCGTCGACGCGCGGAATGCTTTCAGACGTCGGGTCTGGCAGCGCACAAGGCTGCAGGCGGGCATGGTTTTTTTCTCTTTGAATCCAAAGCGGAGTTCATTCACAAAGCGCGTGGCTCCCCCGCAAATAATTGCATCAATCAGCGCGCGCCCAATGCAGTGCGCGTGGACAAACCGGGGGCGGTGACAACCCACGCGCCACCCGTGTTCAATGATCCGATGCACGATCGACTGCTGATGCATAACACTTTCGTCTTAACAAGTTTAATTATTGTACGTTGTTTATCTATATACGTTGTTTATTTATATAAAAAATTTGTTTAGAAAATTATTAGATTTTTTTATGTGATTTAAATAAAATAAAATAAAAAATGTTTTATGAACGCCAAATAATTAAATTGATGGTCATATATATTTAACGTTACATATGATTATTATTTTTTCGGGTCAAATCGTAGAGGTAAAAATGTGTGCGGTAAAAAAGTTTAGATCCAGGGCAGTACTTTACAAAACAGGGGTGGTGCAGGGGTCCAACCGCCACCAAGACTTCTGAAAAGTATCCAGACTAAAACGAGGCTCTCTTGGATAATGAATCAAATATTTAAATCAAAACGAACTTAATTGATCCATCTGCGAGTCTGCCTCCCACTCACAGAGCCCAGTAAGGGTGTTAATCTGGTGATATAGGTACAACCACAGACGATCGGCAGGTCGTGTGTGGTACGGTAGAGTGTGGCTACTCTCACCTCTTCCAAGACGTCTGGCCCAGCATGGAGGAGAAGGCCAAATATCCTCTCGGGGGGCTCTCCAGAGCTCCCTCAATCGGAAGCCCTTCCGCCAGCGGTGGCGTGAGTAGGACATTGCAGGACTGCGCCTTTGCCTTTTACCTGTGAAATTATTTACAACTCGTTCTGAAATGACGAGATTATAACAGCGATGATATCATCAGCAACAACAGTATCAGTTGTATCACTATTTTGAACAGAAGAATGATTGAGACATCATTCCATGATTTATTACATTTCTGTGTGAACTTAAAATAATGTTTTTATTTGGGCATTGGTTTGTGAGACTGGATCAGTGTCTACGGAATTCAAATACCGCTTCATGTTCTACAGAGGCAAGGCACCATGGTATAATATTATTATATTTAGAAAAAATATTTTCCGAATACGATGGTATGTACGTGGCTGATGGTAGAGAAACCTTTCATAATCCCAGCTTGTTGACGTAGTTTTGTCGACTTCTACATTTCGCCATGATTCTGTTCCCTCTGATATTGACGAACAACGTCTGTACATGCGATGGGACGTTTGTGATTCTTCAAGTCAGATGTATCACCATTTTTATCAAAAGAATGACTGATCCGTCATTCCCATGATCGACGTATGACAATTCTGAGCAAACATTCAGTCGAAGCGAGTCAGCTAATTTTGTTCCAACACCCATCTCTGCTTCTTTAACGACGCCCACAGTTAAACCATCCGATCCGGGAGCTTTTCCACTTCCTTTCAAGGCACGGTGTTTTCGTCTTCGAGTGCGACATCCGATGGGAATTAAACTTAAACAATAAAGAGCGAAGCGAAAGGCGGCCGCTGTTGGGTCAGGGCGAGTGGAGTCGTGCCAGGCCACGGCTGAGCCGAGCCCCGTGCGTGATGGATGGACCCTGGACGGGCGTGCCTTGACGGCGGCTATACATAGGTCGCTAATTGCGCAATGACCCGTGGAAACATTAACCTACATCTGCTGGACGACAGGCTCCCTGCCCTTCTCCATGCAGTGGGTAGGTACAGCGATATAGGGCCCCCTTTCAAGTTTACACTTGATACCCTTTGGATAAAAATACCGTATTCTCCGGGTTGGCCTGATTCAACTACCCTAATTCTAAGATGTGAAAATAAAACCTGTCTTTCTTCATCATCTGATGATGTGAATCGTGTTGTATTGGTGCTCATGAAGACTGAGAAGTGAAGGCGGTTTTTTTTTCTTTCACGCAGGGGTGGAGGCGGCTTGCGTGGTCCGCAGAAATGTTTGCATCCGGCCAAAAAAGTCTGAGAACTAAACTGCTGCTCTATCACACTGCTATATCACACCACTCTATCGACACAGTGCTCTACCACACTGCTCTAACTCCACACTGCTCTACCACACTGCTCTAACTCCACACTGCTCTATCACACTGCTCTATCTCCACACTGCTGCTGTATCACACTTCTCTATCTCCACACTGCTCTACCACACTGCTCTATCACACTGCTCTATCTCCACACTGCTCTATCTCCACACTGCTCTACCACACTGCTCTACCACACTGCTCTACCACACTGCTCTACCACACTGCTCTACCACACTGCTCTACCACACTGCTCTACCACACTGCTCTACCACACTGCTCTACCACACTGCTCTACCACACTGCTCTACCACACTGCTCTACCACACTGCTCTACCACACTGCTCTACCACACTGCTCTACCACACTGCTCTACCACACTGCTCTACCACACTGCTCTACCACACTGCTCTACCACACTGCTCTACCACACTGCTCTACCACACTGCTCTACCACACTGCTCTACCACACTGCTCTACCACACTGCTCTACCACACTGCTCTACCACACTGCTCTACCACACTGCTCTACCACACTGCTCTACCACACTGCTCTACCACACTGCTCTACCACACTGCTCTACCACACTGCTCTACCACACTGCTCTACCACACTGCTCTACCAATCTCCACACTGCTCTATCACACTGCTCTATCTCCACACTGCTGCTGTATCACACTTCTCTATCTCCACACTGCTCTACCACACTGCTCTACCACACTGCTCTACCACACTGCTCTACCACACTGCTCTACCACACTGCTCTACCACACTGCTCTACCACACTGCTCTACCACACTGCTCTACCACACTGCTCTAACTCCACACTGCTCTATCACACTGCTCTATCTCCACACTGCTGCTGTATCACACTTCTCTATCTCCACACTGCTCTACCACACTGCTCTACCAGACTGCTCTACCACACTGCTCTACCACACTGCTCTATCACACTGCTCTAACTCCACACTGCTCTATCACACTGCTCTATCTCCACACTGCTGCTGTATCACACTTCTCTATCTCCACACTGCTCTACCACACTGCTCTATCACACTGCTCTATCTCCACACTGCTCTATCTCCACACTGCTCTACCACACTGCTCTATCTCCACACTGCTGCTGTATCACACCGCTCTATCTCCACACCGCTCTACCACACCGCTCTACCACACCGCTCTACCACACCGCTCTACCACACCGCTCTACCACACCGCTCTACCACACCGCTCTACCACACCGCTCTACCACACCGCTCTACCACACCGCTCTACCACACCGCTCTACCACACCGCTCTACCACACCGCTCTACCACACCGCTCTACCACACCGCTCTACCACACCGCTCTACCACACCGCTCTACCACACCGCTCTACCACACCGCTCTACCACACCGCTCTACCACACCGCTCTACCACACCGCTCTACCACACCGCTCTACCACACCGCTCTACCACACCGCTCTACCACACCGCTCTACCACACCGCTCTAACTCCACACCGCTCTAACTCCACACCGCTCTAACTCCACACCGCTCTAACTCCACACCGCTCTAACTCCACACCGCTCTAACTCCACACCGCTCTAACTCCACACCGCTCTAACTCCACACCGCTCTAACTCCACACCGCTCTAACTCCACACCGCTCTAACTCCACACCGCTCTAACTCCACACCGCTCTAACTCCACACCGCTCTAACTCCACACCGCTCTAACTCCACACCGCTCTAACTCCACACCGCTCTAACTCCACACCGCTCTAACTCCACACCGCTCTAACTCCACACCGCTCTAACTCCACACCGCTCTAACTCCACACCGCTCTAACTCCACACCGCTCTAACTCCACACCGCTCTAACTCCACACCGCTCTAACTCCACACCGCTCTAACTCCACACCGCTCTAACTCCACACCGCTCTAACTCCACACCGCTCTAACTCCACACCGCTCTAACTCCACACCGCTCTAACTCCACACCGCTCTAACTCCACACCGCTCTAACTCCACACCGCTCTAACTCCACACCGCTCTAACTCCACACCGCTCTAACTCCACACCGCTCTAACTCCACACCGCTCTAACTCCACACCGCTCTAACTCCACACCGCTCTAACTCCACACCGCTCTAACTCCACACCGCTCTAACTCCACACCGCTCTAACTCCACACCGCTCTAACTCCACACCGCTCTAACTCCACACCGCTCTAACTCCACACCGCTCTAACTCCACACCGCTCTAACTCCACACCGCTCTAACTCCACACCGCTCTAACTCCACACCGCTCTAACTCCACACCGCTCTAACTCCACACCGCTCTAACTCCACACCGCTCTAACTCCACACCGCTCTAACTCCACACCGCTCTAACTCCACACCGCTCTAACTCCACACCGCTCTAACTCCACACCGCTCTACCACACCGCTCTACCACACCGCTCTACCACACCGCTCTACCACACCGCTCTACCACACCGCTCTACCACACCGCTCTACCACACCGCTCTACCACACCGCTCTACCACACCGCTCTACCACACCGCTCTACCACACCGCTCTACCACACCGCTCTACCACACCGCTCTACCACACCGCTCTACCACACCGCTCTACCACACCGCTCTACCACACCGCTCTACCACACCGCTCTACCACACCGCTCTACCACACCGCTCTACCACACCGCTCTACCACACTGCTCTACCACACTGCTCTATCTCCACACTGCTCTACCACACTGCTCTACCACACTGCTCTATCACACTGCTCTATCTCCACACTGCTCTATCACACTGCTCTATCTCCACACTGCTGCTGTATCACACTTCTCTATCTCCACACTGCTCTACCACACTGCTCTACCACACTGCTCTACCACACTGCTCTACCACACTGCTCTACCACACTGCTCTACCACACTGCTCTACCACACTGCTCTACCACACTGCTCTACCACACTGCTCTACCACACTGCTCTACCACACTGCTCTACCACACTGCTCTACCACACTGCTCTACCACACTGCTCTACCACACTGCTCTACCACACTGCTCTACCACACTGCTCTACCACACTGCTCTACCACACTGCTCTATCACACTGCTCTAACTCCACACTGCTCTATCACACTGCTCTATCTCCACACTGCTGCTGTATCACACTTCTCTATCTCCACACTGCTCTACCACACTGCTCTATCACACTGCTCTATCTCCACACTGCTCTATCTCCACACTGCTCTACCACACTGCTCTATCTCCACACTGCTGCTGTATCACACCGCTCTATCTCCACACCGCTCTACCACACCGCTCTACCACACCGCTCTACCACACCGCTCTACCACACCGCTCTACCACACCGCTCTACCACACCGCTCTACCACACCGCTCTACCACACCGCTCTACCACACCGCTCTACCACACCGCTCTACCACACCGCTCTACCACACCGCTCTACCACACCGCTCTACCACACCGCTCTACCACACCGCTCTACCACACCGCTCTACCACACCGCTCTACCACACCGCTCTACCACACCGCTCTACCACACCGCTCTACCACACCGCTCTACCACACCGCTCTACCACACCGCTCTACCACACCGCTCTACCACACCGCTCTACCACACCGCTCTACCACACCGCTCTACCACACCGCTCTACCACACCGCTCTACCACACCGCTCTACCACACCGCTCTACCACACCGCTCTACCACACCGCTCTACCACACCGCTCTACCACACCGCTCTACCACACCGCTCTACCACACCGCTCTACCACACCGCTCTACCACACCGCTCTACCACACCGCTCTACCACACCGCTCTACCACACCGCTCTACCACACCGCTCTACCACACCGCTCTACCAAACTCCACACTGCTCTACCACACTGCTCTACCACACTGCTCTACCACACTGCTCTACCACACTGCTCTACCACACTGCTCTACCACACTGCTCTACCACACTGCTCTACCACACTGCTCTACCACACTGCTCTACCACACTGCTCTACCACACTGCTCTACCACACTGCTCTACCACACTGCTCTAACTCCACACTGCTCTACCACACTGCTCTACCACACTGCTCTACCACACTGCTCTACCACACTGCTCTACCACACTGCTCTACCACACTGCTCTACCACACTGCTCTACCACACTGCTCTACCACACTGCTCTACCACACTGCTCTACCACACTGCTCTACCACACTGCTCTACCACACTGCTCTACCACACTGCTCTACCACACTGCTCTACCACACCGCTCTACCACACCGCTCTACCACACCGCTCTACCACACCGCTCTACCACACCGCTCTATCACACCGCTCTATCACACCGCTCTACCACACCGCTCTACCACACCGCTCTACCACACCGCTCTACCACACTGCTCTACCACACCGCTCTATCTCCACACTGCTCTATATCTACGGTGGTCATACTCTGAGGCACGCTCCCTGATTGGGCTGCCGTTCTGTCACCAGTCTCACTCCTTGGCCATCACCCCACGTCGCCTGCATTTGGTCTCGAATGCACGTGTTCCCTTTTTACTGTCTATCTTGTAACTTGAAGAATTAATCTCTCCACGCTTCTTCATGTAATGTATGGTTAATGTAATGTATGCTTTATGTAATGTATGGTTAATGTAATGTATGCTTCATGTAATGTATGCTTCATGTAATGTATGATTTATGTAGTATATGCTTCATGTAATGTATGCTTTATGTAATGTATGCTTTTGTTGCACTCTGCCACTGCCCACGTTTACGATCCACGTCGCAGCAGGAATAGATGGAATGGCTATTCCTGTCACATAAACACTGAACTTTTAGCCTGTTATTTATTTAACTATCACTCAGTACAGACACAAGATTATACTTTTACCGTGTCAAAAGTATTGCGTTGTGTTCAGTGCATTTATTTCAGTTCAGTTCATATATGTGTCTATCGTTCAACCAAAACACACGTATGAATACTGGAACCATAGGAGATACTACGTAATAACAACAAGGTTGCATGCACCAATTCACAACTGGGCTCAGACCTTTGACCTCACGACTGTGGAGAAACGTCACGGTGCTGCTCACCTCACTGCAATCCGCCTACCCATAATGCAACGTGGCAGCAACATTTAAACATTTTGACTCGCAATAAAAAATAGCCTAATATTATTTTTGTTTAATTGAAGGGGTTGTCCGTCACTCAATAGCTATTCATATATCAAATTAAACACCGCTCACCAGGAAACATTGTTAATCTTAAGTCTTATGAGGCTCCGTGGTGCAAGGTGCAGTCTACAACGCGTATCCTATCTCTCTGGCCTTTCTCTATTCACGAGCTATCAAAGGTCATTTGCCCAATATGTCACCTTTGGTATATTTGTTCCTTTTAAGGCCGCAGTGTTATTGACGAATGTGTTGGGGGGGGGGTTTGTTTGTTTAACCTGAGCTGACGGATCCGGACTTGAGTCCACAAAGTTTGCTGTCCGCTAATAAACACCTGGACGGTGACGCTCGTGACGCGGAGCTTCCCATGCCGAGGTGAGGAGGCACGGGAAGGGAACTCAGAAAATGTTTCCGTGATGTCACCTCTCGGAGGCGAAGCGGTTGTTTACTGCCCTCTCGAATCGTGCAGCGCGCCCCTCATTCCGCACGGTGCCCAACGTTTCACTCGGCATGCCGGGGACTTCTTCAGCCGCTGAAGAGCGCTGCTGGTTAACGTAAACGTCTGCAAGGCCAACAGGCAGATCGACTAAAACAAGTTTTATTCTTTCGTGGAGACATAGAACGGAAGGTGACATATATATCTTATTGGTTCTTTCGGTAAAGTCACGTAGAAGGGAAATAATAAAATAATAAAAATGTAACATAATAAAATAATATAATAATAAAAATGTTTTTTTAGTTTTATTTTCATTTTTATAATTTTATTATTTCCCTTCTACGTGACTTTACCGAAAGAACCAAGATGAATCCCTGCAGTCACGAAAGCTTTAAAGTGACATATATTTAACTTATTTATTACTCAGAATATTCAGCGGTCTGAGCAGGTTCAGTTATAGGCCGCCAGAGGCAAAGGGATGTTTATTATTTCTTAGGCATCAGTGTGAATATCGAAAAGGCAAACCTTAGGGATTTTTAGGATTCAATTGCAGCGTTCAAGACTCGAAGAGGCCAATTAAAGTAACTTTTCTCGCTCCTGCCCGTTCATAGGGAGAGACGTCCTGCGCCAACTGACTTGGACTGCCTTGTTATTTTTCTTCCGTTTGACTTGTGGCTTATTCTCGTCTTACTCACGAACCTCCTTTGGCTTGTACTTTCAAAATGAGTATTCAATTTCCGAATGGATGCCTTTATATAGATGTGATGATTCACATGGTGTAGATGGCGGTTTTTCTAAAAGTCCTACAGCAGAGCTGATGATACAAATGTCTTCTGAAATTGCCACCAAAAATGTAGTCTCGCCCGTTGCTTAAAAGTTGCATTGAATTTGGATAAAAAAACTCAACACTGAGAAGGCTCCGTAGCATTGTGACGTGGGAGGGGAGAGGGGGAGAGGGAGGGGGGCTGATCCTCCCCCTTTCTGAAAATTCGGCCTCCCTCTATACTGTATATATTTTTTTAAATCGTACATTTGGATTTAAAGCTTTCGTGACTGCAGGGATTCATCTTCTTGGTTCTTTCGGTAAAGTCACGTAGAAGGGAAGTAATAAAATAATAAAAATAAAACATAATAAAACAATTCTCACGACGTTTCGGCCACAACGCAAGAAAATCGTACAATTAAGTGATGGGCTTTGCAGGCCGTCCTCGTATACGTAGCTCGAGTAAAATGCACGATAGGCAAAACTGATAACATCAATGGCCCCCTGAGTTGTGGTATGCCCCCCTCCACTGACCCCCTCATTTAAACAAGGGCACAAATACTACAGTCACATCTACTACAGGGCCGTGGCCCCTTAACCACTCTCAAATCCGCTCTCATTTCCATAATCTTCTCGGCACGGCGTAAAACTAACGCCTCGCGTTGGCCGTCGCGAAGTATGGCTTCATCGCGTGAAGCGTTTCCTTGAAATTGGGAATTGATTTGGCCAGGGAAGCGTCTGCGAGTCGAGAGAGCGGGGGGACATCCAGCGGCAGAAGTAACGGACGACGGGAAACGTGAGTCATCTTGCAAGAAATCGCTGGACACTTGGCCATGACGCAGGCACACAATGGCCTGCTTGAAATAAACCGTGCCATTATACCTCCCATACAGACGCAGAAAAAACACCTCCCATACAGATACAAATGATACTCCCATACAGATACAAATGATACCTCCCATACAGACACAAATGATACTCCCATACAGACACAGATAATACTTCTATAGAGACACAAATAATATCTCCCATACAGACATAAATAATACCTCCCATACACATACAAATGATACCTCGTGTCAGTCAACTTTAGTTTTCCGAAAAACTCCAACCTACTCTCTTCCGCCTAATTATTTCATCGTTTCAACTTCGCCCTATCTTCAGTAACTCCTGTGATGTCTTTTCAATGTGTCCCACCAGTCTGTAACCCATCGTACCTCGCTTCTCCCGTCTCATACCAACGTCCCATCCCACCGCTCCTCACCGTCCCCCCTCTCCTTGTGCACAGTCACCGTTTCCGCTCCTTTACCCTACTCGCCCCTTGCACTGCAACAACTTCCACTCCACATGCAGCGAGCAGCACCCTTCCCGCTGTCGAGTTTCCCCTCCTTCCCTCAAGACTTCCCACCGCTTTTCCCATCCGTCCCTCCATCCCTAGGCACCCCCCTAATTCCCGTGGCCACTAACCCCCCCCCCCCCATATCCATCCCTATCCCCCTCCCCTCTTTTCTCTTCCTCCTCTCACACGCCACCATATCATATTTACCTAAGACGATTGCAACATTGATATCCCGTGGAGTCCGCGATTTTAGGCACTATATAAATATTAGATAATTGTTATGTTATTTTGCTAAGCGAACTTCTGGACATCATTACAGAAATGGGACCAGATGTTTGAAAAATATTATTGGACCCATTTACCAAATGTCTGCACAGAAATGAAGTCCAGCAACACGACTCAAGAACTTCGTAAAGAAGGTTGACAAAAGTTGGGCTGAAAACACACGCGTGCATAAGCACAACAAGCTCCCAGAACAAAAGGAGATGTCACATCGAAGGCCACTGAAGCAGCCCTTAAAATATGTCCACGCAATAAAGGCCCTCTATCGCAGGGCCTCGTGCGAAGATGCGCCGCGCGCGCTGCGGATAAGGCGGCGGGAAGGGACTTCGGGAATGGTGCCGAGACGTCGCCTCCCACCGGCCAGTCCCTGGCCTGCGGTGATGCAACGTCTTCTGCGCGCGTTCCAAACGGAAATGTCTCAATTCCGTGACGTGACACCAACTCCTGCAATACAGGAGGTGGTGGCGGCGGTGACGGCGGCGGCGAAGCTAAAGGCGCAGCACTGCGATTGCTCGCTTGCGCCACCGCTGGCAGAAGGGCCACCGCTAGGGAGATGCTCTAAGCCGGGGGAGGGCCCATTGAGGACTGCTTCGTGACGTCAATAATTATTAAGCATCACGGTCTCGTATTCACCACGTGCATTGTGGCCTTTTAAATATATATATATTTACCGAATTCGCAAAAAATGGCTCTTCCTGTAAATGTGGTTGTCCACCCCCTGCTCGAGTAGAGTTGTTCTCGAGGGTATTTTTTGCCCAATCTTCCGCGCCGGCCAGATGGGAGTACCCACACTTTACCCTACCACGTGTCACTTACCGAGCAATTGTGCTGTACATATTTATTCTGCTGGGTGGACTGTAGTGAGGGGGGGGGGGGGCGGAGGAATCGAATAAACTCGCCCCATTGTCTCAACTGCCGCACCGGAAGATCGAATTGAACTGGGAACCTTTGGAGGCAAGCCCCATGTGCGAACCCTGACACCACCGTGGCAGCATTCATATTCTCACATCGATATTACATCCCTCTGCACGGCATTACAGTCACATTTTCTCGATAATACTTACAAGTTTTGGATGACCTTCATGTTTCGGCGATATACAGTATATATGAACTTACACTCTATGGTATGCATATACATTTCCAGCTACTTGACAAAATACTCAAAAGCACAATTCTGACATCACAGACACAAAGGAGAATGGTCTCTGTCGTGCATCACAGCTCGTAAAGTAAAATACCAAAAGATAACGATGCTCACTGCGCGCGCTTATCAGGTTTCGTGCCCCGCAGAGTAATCCCATTACCCTGGAATTGACCACGGTAATGGTATTACCAGACCCGTGATTTTGCTTGCACTTGAGACGACTTCACAGAGCTCGTTTTTACAAAAATGCCAATAACTCCGCGCGGGGCGACTCGGAGGAACCACAGACAAGCGGGAAAGGCGGCCAGGTGTTGAGCCAACAATTGCCCAAAATCTCTGAGGTCCTCTGTATATTTAGATGTTTTAAGATGATCAATATGTGTTTACGTGTTAGAGGAATAACCAGATAAAATGCTAGCTGTAATTACTGGCGAAATGTTGTGGTTTTACTCTCCAACACACCAGTGTGCTGTACTAGTAACGAATTGGCATGTTCTGTTTACGTGACAAACCTTACTAATTGGCTGTGTCGGGTGGTGGTGGGTTTAACGACACATTCATATTTACGTGATCTAACCACAAAAAGCTGTATTACTGAGAAAACCTACGCATTCGAGGGGGCAAAACTATACCACACATATGGAACAGATGGAGATTAGACCACACGTATGCTGTACCGCATGTTCCTGGCATGCCATAGTATGGCATCTCCACAACCAGGCGAAGGGAGTTTCACAACCTTTGTGCGGTGATCCATCAACACTCGCTGCCTCCACACGGTGCTGTATTAGTAGCCACGTGTGTATCCATCACTGCCCGCAGATCCTGTGCACGTGTGCTGGGTGATTGTCAATTGTGATTGAAGCCTGATAGTGAATTGTACCCACTGGACGGTGATTCGCTAAACAGCATGTGACCGTCAAGGTCTGCTCTTGAATTATCCCACTCTCTGGCTTCAGGTCTTCTGCGGGGTGCCCCTCCAGTGCCCGTCTTGGTATCACGATCTGAATATTTTTTAATATTGTAAGAATCCGATGAGCTATAAAGCTTTTGTTCGCAAATGTCCACAGATCGTAGCCTGCCCTACCCCATCAAGAAAAGTGTTCCAGTCAACACAAACTCATTCTTCTCGTATTTGCAATGCTATTCTGAACTTACTAACATCTTATCTTATGATGTTACAACTAAAAGATTTTTTTATATTTTACCAGATAAGGCCTACTGAGCTCTTTTCCACATGAGACCTGGCCACCAATGATAGATCAACAAAGTGGCTCATTATGTGGAAATTAATTACAGCCAAATACTATAATAGCACGTTTCTCTAAATGTGTGGGGGGTTAGGGGGGTAGGGTGGGGGGGACTCGGAGGCAAATCCTCGCGACCATGGTGAGAGAGACACTGCAAACTCCAAATATACAGCAGCAGGCGTCAGGGTCGGGAGCGAACCCACGACCTCCTGCATAGCATTCACTAACTGTGCATGGTGGTCACCCACCCTAGCATTAGGCAGGCTCAACCCCGCCTCGCTTCTGAGATGTGACAAGATGTTACCCTGCACCGTGGAGGCGGTGAGGGTTGGTGGCTCACGCACATTCGCGAAACTCCCTCCCAACCCATGCGCGTCACGGCCGCCATCTCCTGGCTCGTTAGGTGCGTGGCAGTGCCGCAAGTGGTTTAATGTACATCTGTACATGTGGGGTAGAATATTAACAACTCCCTCGCCACGTGTGAGGTTTCTCCGGGTACTCGGCTGTCCTCCCACACGTATACAACACTCGTTACTCGAGTTGTCCAAACATCCCAATGTAGGGCCACAGAGCTTGGACAATTCTTTGGCACCGGTTGTGGCCGCCTTTCCGCGTGGCTGTGACTTGCACCACGCCTGTGAACGGTTCTCTACTCTCAGTGAGAGCGAACGAAAGCTGCGTGCGTTCTAAGTTCTAAGTTATTCTTTGGTTCTTTCGGTAAAGTCACGTAGAATTTTTTAAATTAATTATATATAAATAAAATAATATGCTATTATAATAGTATGCTATTATTTAATTTATTGTTCTTTCTACGTGACTTTACTGTAAGAACCAACGAGTAATTCCTGCAGTCACGAAAGCTCCAAATCAAGTTCTAAATTATTATTATTCTACGTTATTTGCACCGGTTCACACGAGTTCACATCTGTGTTATGAGTCAGTGATTTATTACTTTATCCCCACTTCACCAGCCACTTTATTGATTTTTCTCGCGTTGGGCTGGCGCAGCATGAAGTCTCGAACGTGTGCTGTGCTTTGACGCCAAGTTATACTTTACTGCCCTCTTGTGTTGGTTTTTTTTAAAATTACACAACTACAGCGAAAGGGTACGTACAGACATAGCATTGGGGGCCGTCTATAAATGACGTCACGCACCTAGGGGGGGCGGTCAGACATGGGGGGGGGGGGGTTGAGAAATGTAACGTCACATCAAAATGCGCAACTTTAAATAAATATAGACAACACGTTTTACTTAATTAAATTAACATTTTAATACATGTTTTCTCCTACAACATCAGAGTGCAGTGCCAAATTAAATACGCACTACAATGACAATAGTTTATAGCGATTTGAAGCATGTTTAATTTGGGGGGGGGGAGGCAGAGCTTTGTGACGTCATATTTGAGGGGGGGTCTGACTTTTTGTGACGCCGTGTGACGAGGGGGGGGGTCAAAAATCGTGCAAAATCGCGTGACGTAATTTATGGACGGCCCCTTCCCTGTGTTCATCATCCACTGTGTGGATCAGGGGTGGGCAACCAACTTAACAATGAGAGACTTTTTTTTTTCGAATTCGATTAAAAACGACTCAATATTTCAAGAGCCGCAACGCACTGCGGTGAATACTGGACGGTGGGCTCCTGAATGATGAACGTGTCACGAAGCGGTCCCAGGGAGAGCCACAGGTTGTCGACCCCTTGGTATGGATGAACGCCTCCACACGCAACGCTAATTACGAGGCGGTGGTTTAGCCATACTTCATCAGTGGTGGGTGGCTCAGGACCGGTGCAGATACTCACCTGCCGCTGATGTTAGACGTGGCCGGGATTTGAACGCACGTAACCAGGTGCCTTGCTTTTTATTAAAGGTATCTGTCAAACTGATTAAAGCAGGTTTTTTTGGGTTAGATCGCGTAAATATATAAATGTGCCGTTAAACCCGCCACCACCCGACACAGCAAACTAGTAATGGCTGTCACGTAAATAATTGGTCACTATATTCTTGGTTCTTTCGGTAAAGTTCTTTACCGAAAGAACCAAGAATATGAATCCCTGCAGTCACGAAAGCTTTAAATCGAAATTCGCCACTAGTACAGCACATCGGTGTGTTGGAGAGCCAAGCCACAACATGTACAACCTGAGTACGACGTTTCGCCAGTAATTAAAACTTAGCTTCATCGCGGGTTTAACGACACATCTATGTATTACGCGATCTAACCCCTAAAACCTGGCCGCGAAAGCGACCAATATCCATAAATAAAACAAAACCATAATTGATG
Source organism: Lampetra planeri (assembly GCF_965212315.1). Lineage (NCBI taxonomy): Eukaryota > Metazoa > Chordata > Hyperoartia > Petromyzontiformes > Petromyzontidae > Lampetra > Lampetra planeri. The sequence goes on along the minus strand of NC_136130.1, from coordinate 10,898,638 downwards.
TGGACACACAGATGTGTCAGTGTTGATACACTTGTTACATGCGTTAATGTATATTCCGAACACGCCTGTTATATACAGTAGTAACAGGAAATGATCATTAACGTTGTTGTGAATAATATTTAACAAAAGAAATAAGCAGACAATATGCCTCCTTCGCATATTTGTATATATATAAAATAAAAGCACTGTTTACACATCCCATCAGACACATGGCCACATCTAACAGACAGGATCCTTGCTGATGAATATCTGGCAGTTCACCGGCGTTGGTTCAAGCAAGCCTGATTGCTGATGAGACGAGGAATGTTGCTTGCTGAACCGATGCTGTTGAAATTATGCACACTCAGCAGGCCACGTGACTGGTGGAATGCGTGAATTTTTTTTCTTCACGTGGAGCGATAAATATATATATATTTCACCATGCTGGTCAGTCCGGGTTGGGGAAGGAGTGGGAAGGCAGGACCGGTTCTGACATCACTGGCCACTGATGTTAGCCGTGACCGGAGATCAGACCTGTGGAGGTGAGTGTTGGTGGATCACACAAATGTTGTGAAACTCCATTCCCGTGGGCGTCAAGGTGCCATACAATGGTTTGCCAGAAGGCGGTGCAGCAAAATGTGGACTGATATCGTCTGTCTCTTCTGTATGGGATACAGTGTACCCCCTCGCACGCGTGGGTTGTTTTCAGGCGCTCTGGTTTACACTCCCACATGTGCTCATTAATTGGCTGAAAACATCTTAACAAATAGAGGACCGCACAGCTTGGGCAATTGTTGACACCAGCTCGCCGCCTGACTGCCTTCTTGCTTCTCGGTGGTTCCTCGTGCCTCATAGTCGTTCCGTCTCTTCGATCGAGTGATCAAATACCGTACGGTGCGTTACAAGTTTAATTTATTATTACATTATAATCAAATTCAGGTCACCTGTTTCAAAACCCAGCGTGCTAAGCACTTAACCACCATCCCATTACAAACATTACCACCACTTCACCCCAAGGCATTCAAGGCATTTTCTATAATTCGAATAATTCCTGCCCAACCTTCACTAAGTAACCGTGGAGCATGGTTATTCAGGTCACATCCGTATTTGCAAAAAGAGGAATTTCGCAACGAGCCCTCCCTCTCTCCCCCTCCGGTTCATAGACATTGGAAGTGACCTCACGCAAGGATTGAACCGGCTCGTGTTTGCTTCATGCCTTCGATAAACATTACACATCTAACCCTTGCGGACTTTACTTTTGGCACTTCCACAACACAACGAGCCTGCCTGGTCTGCATCGCTGTTCCGTTGCAAAACAACTCGTGAATGCCTTTACACCGACGGCGCACGCAGAGGCAGAGAACACAGCAGATGATGCAAAGCAAACACACGAAGTCTGGATGACCCCCCACTGGTTCTAAAGAAAACCCCGGTGAGTAATGACAAGATTAGATGCCAAGGTCTCAACACGTTGCTAATTAAAGCTTGGTTATTCATTGTCCGTGGTCCCCAAGTATTCACAACCTTGCTCAATTCAAGCAATGCATTAACTATTTCTCCTTTACCTTCAACAGTGCTGGTTGCTACTAGCCATGGGGATGTTGGCTTTTGGGCCCGTGATCATTAACTGTGATGAAATAAAATAAAATTCACAACTGATGGGTCAATGTATTCTTTGTTTCACGAGGACGCCAGCTTTACTGGCAGACAAAACACGCTTTAAGTCTGTAGTGGGCATTTACATGCCAGATTTATAGATGCAGATTAAAATAACAGATAACAGTCTGGCTCTATTGATAAAAACAACACACACACACACTTTGTTTTAGTGTTCATCACCCCATGGTCTTGTGAAGCCGTGCCACGGCTCGCTCGCCACGAGACGTCATCAACGTTGCTCATCGACTGTTTTCCACGTGTCTAAAATAATGTTTCGTCACTTGATTGCCATTTTGCTATCGGCAGGCTCATGCTAGGATCAGTCTCACGCGACGGGGAATATAATATGTCAAATTCACGTGTGTTTGATTTCTATTTGCTTCATTCATATACTTGTTATTTGATTGTTTTTGTGATTTGGGTGACTCAGACCTCTCTCGCAAATGAGACACATCCTGGTCTGTCGAGTTCTCATCTGGCTAAACATAAATCTACGCCGTACGAAATATTCTCGGCTCTGAGTGGGAAATCAAACTCGCGTAGCTGGGTTTGTAGCTCAGTGCGCTAACCACTGCAACCCCCGCTGTGCGTACATACATTCCCAAAGCACGTGCATTTCCATTAAAAAATATACAATATGTCTAAAACCTTTTCACTGCAATAATACATTTACAATAATGGCAACACGTTCCCCGTTAAATTAACATCGGCTTTTCTTGCAGTGGAATTTAAACATCGCGTGTTTCAATCGTCATGAAGTTTTGTGCCTCATCACCGGGATGATTGAACAGCCTCCGCACCGACCCACACACGAGGTGTGAAGCAAACAGGCACGTGGTGTCACCTGGAGACGAGCTGTTTGGTATTTACTCCAATAAAGGCAGCGGAGTAGGACCTGCTTATTCAGTGCGTCTGGGGCTGAGCGTGGGTCCACACAGGCTGACGGTAAGAATGTAAACTCATACTTTTAAAAGTGCTTGTAGAAGTATTTTACACATGCCTAATGATGAATAGTGCAGTGGACAATTAGCATTGATGTAATGTATATTCACATTTACCATACATTGTTGTGTATATGGTCATGTTTATACGTACACTTGAAGTTTATGATATTCATAACTTTCATTTGGTTATTTATAAGTGGTTAGATCGCATCACTCACAACTGGATAAGTGAAAGTCGAATGCGAGGCAAATGACACGTTTTTTGGCATAAAATTACGTGGCCTAACCCCAAAATAAATAAACGATCTCAATCATTGTTGAGTCCGCTATGATCCGTTTGGTGTCAATAAAATGATAGCCACATTGTGGGAGATTGACCGTGGTCATCCAACAAACAAAATGGTACTGCCATAGAAATGTGGAATTTTGGTCACTGGCTCAGTGCCACCTCTTTGTTGATCAGAGCAGGGACACTTTGTCATCACTTGTCCAACTACTGCTGGATGAAGGCCTTCCCATGTCATGTCAGTTATAATGATTGTTTGACCATATTTCACAGGGAGACAATGCATTTACACTTTCAATAATATATGCAATGAGGTACAAAAAATAAAATATTGTAATATCTTATCTAAAAAGTAAGGCATGTTGTGGTTTTGAGATATTTTTTTATGAAATAACCTCAGTTTTGACTAAAACAAAACCTAAGTCATATATTTGTGTGGACCGTGTTTTCATCACACCGCCACGCATAATAACAAATTTCAAGAGAGTGATTGTAATGATTTACATCTTTCCCAAATGCATATTTAACAATAATAATCACACAAGTATGAATATTTTAGTTGGTGCCACTCGACGCGAAATATCGAAAGTAACATAATTTGGAATTTCTATTTTTTTCAGAATCTTGGCAGCGCACGCTACACTTCCGTTATTTATGATTTAAAGTCAAAGGGACCTGCGGCACTGTCGCACGCGAACGCAACACCCAACACAAATACCTGCTGAGTCGAGTCAACCCCAACGTTACGACAGGGAATACCGGGTATGAAGGCACGCGACTCTCCCTTCGTTTTACGTTACACAGGAAAGTAAACGATTGTCCTGTGTGCCGTGTTCTGAAACATCAGCTTCAAAGTCGACAGCAACAGTTGCTGAGATAAGACCTCAAGTAATCGAACTCCTTTCATTATCTCTGTGCCCTGCATGTTTTTGGCCTTCTCGGTTTAACGGACACCACCGACAACTATTGCGAATGACGCATAAGCCTTGACAAACAAAACAACGCTATCTTACAAATAATCCTTAGGAGCATATCGACACTCAAATAGTCGTTAGGATTTACGATTGATTGACTCCAAACACCTCGCAGACACACACCAAGCCACCAGCATGACAACCGGTGAGAGTCTGTAAGTTTTAGTTTCCGGCAACCCCCCCCCACCGCCCCCGATACACCACGACCCACGTCGGAAAATGCAAGCCGATCGACTCCAGAAGAGCTCCAACCCGTACGCCATCGACGTGCTGCAGCTGCGCAAGGATGACCTCTGTGTGGACATCCTCAACACGGAGCTCCTGCTGCGGTTGCTGGTGGAGCACGGCGCGCTGAGCTACCACCAGCACGCCGCCCTGGTGCTGCTCGAGTCGCGCCGCGAGTGCAACGCCAGCATGCTGGAGATGGTGGCGCGCTCCGGCGAGCGGGCGTGCCGTCTCTTCTTCAACCCGTGCCTCAAGCGTGCCGAGCCCGAGGTGTACCTGGGCATCCGCCGCTACGTGGCAGAGGTGTCGACGAAGGTGGGCGACAGCCAGCGCCAGCTCATCGGCTACCTGCTCGAGATGGACGGCTGCGAGCTGGGTGACGTCAACAAGGGCGGCGGCCAGCCGAAGAAGAGCGTCGTCAAGGCCAAAGTGGAACCCGTCAAGGCCAAGCCCGCGCAGCCGGCGGCGGCCGTGACCGCTGTGAGCGTGCTGAAGGCCGCCGTCGACGGCGACGTGGACCACATCCAAAAGGCTCGGACGGCGAACTTCAACTTGAACGTGGTCAACAGGAACAGGGAGGGGCCGCTCCACCTGGCCGCGGCGCAGGGTCACGCCAAGGTCGTGGCGGCGCTGCTCAAGGCAGGGGTCAACGTGAATGCGAGGGACGCCAGCGGCAAGGCTCCGATTCACGCGGCGACGCGCAACGGGCACGGCGACGTGGTCAAGCTCCTGCTGGACGCCGGGGCCGACGTTGTCGGATCGAAGGGTTCGGCAAAGTCGACGTCGAAGAGCGGCGGCAGCAGCTCGTGCTGCTCGTGTTGCTGGGAATAAAGTGAGACACGGGATTTGGAGGCGCCGATAGTCGCTGCTGCTGCTGCTGCTGCTGCGGTTGCAAATGCCTTGTGTGTGTTGTTGCGCGATTGTTCTGTTGTGATGGATTTTTGTTGGGGTCGTCGTTTGCCGATGTTATTCTTTGTTGGCATTAGCCAAGCTGATAGGCCATCATCGTGTGGCAGTGCGGTCTTCGCGTATACGGTATCCGGAGGTATACTCTGCAGCAGTGAGCATTTGGGTGACAATACTGCACTATGCTGATACGTTCTAAGGAGGATGAAACCGGGCCACAGTTGTTTATCACTGCATCACTGCTGCCTATCAGTCAGTTGCTCAAATGAATTGTGTTGGTGGCCTCAGACAAGAGAACCAGAATGTACTTCTTCATGAAATGCTTCCCATGGTTTTTGCATAATGCACAAAGGCCGATTGCTTTTTACACGCTTCTGTTATCATTTGAAAACTTCTGGTAGCTGCGACATTCACGATATGATACGGTATGTGACGTTTCACGGTGACAATGATCGTTTTTATAATTCCCCCATAACTTTGCAATTGTATTTCGCATCGTCTCGCGCTTTGATGTACATACAGCACTTTACATTGGGATAAAAATCGCTTCAACTTGTTTTGACTGTAGCGTGCACTCAACATAAGCCCGACACGATAGTTGCTACAGTATACGATTAGCATTGCGTAGTCACCAATGCTCCAGTAACCGCATGAAAAACCCGTCAAAACCGGTGATATTTAAGGTAGAAATGTCTCGTTATCATCGTAACATTGTAATATTGACGGGAGCTGCCGTGTTTGTAATGGTCACCAGCACCCTGGACGTGCAATACGATCTCCGGGCGCGGCAGCTGTAACATCCAGCCGTGTAAATTAAACGTATTTGTGACGTTATATGAGACGTTAGTTGTAAATACTGGATTGTGTAGCAGCACGAAGCGACTGTTACTACTTGGCGAGGAGATCGGAGAATCTGAATCTTTAATACCGAAGATGAGTTATGAAGTTATTATTTTTACAGACTAGCTTTACTACCCAGCTTCACCCGGGACTTGGATTCACTACGCCCGGCCGCCTTTGTATCCCCAGTGGCGATGTTCACACACCACACGAGTTACTCGTTTGAAACTGAGTCGACCTAGGGGAGGCCCAGGACCGGTTCAAATAATCGTCACCGTTGGTGGCCGTGAGCAGGAATCGAACTCGGGTGGGTCGCCGGGTTCGTAGCGCAGCACGCTAACCACTACACTACCGCTCCCCCCACACACACGTGCGTGTCCATAGGTACACATACACGCGCTTGCTGCAGACACACGATTTTCAGGGTGCGTACAGCAGTAAACGACTGAAATAATGAAGCAATGCTGCGCGAAGAACGCCTTAGACCTGCAACACATTTGTATGGCACTTTACTCGCAGCGGGTTGGAGGGGGGCGTGACGTCAGCAGGTACACTGCGTTACGCTTCCGCATGCGGGTGACAAACAGATGTGATGTCACAGCTCACTTGGCGTGCAAACTATATGCATTATTGCGCCCCCACCTCCCCAAAAATACAAAAGTCAATTTTGATAATTTTTGCATGGTGTAGTCTGGAAAGTACCCACATGCAAAATTTCAAGTTTATTGCATGTCGGGAAGTATGCTAAATATTTTGAACAGACACATATTCACAAATTCCCTTTTATATGTCTAGATTAGTCCAGTCGGGGTTTCTCTGTTTCTTCAGGAGCCATTCACACACACACACACACGAGTCTGTACTGCTATACAGTACACACGTGTGTACTGTACCGTACTGCAAGTGGTACAACTTCCTGACAGCGGTGGTGGTGATGATGAAAACTTTAACAATAAAAATTAAAAAGCGCATTCCCATACCTGGCAACCCCTTATCAGTGCCCTACCTTACTAGAGACCAACTCAGACCTTATTGGTCACCCCGTGCCCTTATAAATCTCAACGTTCATTCTACAAAGTCCCACCACAATAGAGAAACACAAACAAAGAAACAAATGTTTTTTTGCCCGTATTGAAACGGCTGTACGCCGTATGGACCTGAAAAACTACATTTCCCTGCACAAGAATACGGGGTAAGCCGTATGGGGTTGACAGGTACAGTATTCATTCCATCTGTATGTGACTGTGCGTCTGTTGTTGGAAGGTTCCACGCGGTGACTTCTGAGCGCCGTGCGGTTTAAAGGTCCCCACTAGAGGTGACCCGGATTCGACGATCGACTCTTATGCCTGAATGGTTCATCGAGTCCTCAAAGGTTGTTCGATTTACCGACCATCAATTCACAAGTCTAGAGGGAGTGGTTGAGAAGGGGGAGGAATCTTGAAGCTTTCGTGACTGCAGGAATCCATACTCTTTGGTTCTTTCGGTAAAGTCACGTAGATAGAAAATTAATAGATCACGACGTTTCGATCGCAACACAAGCAATCGTCACCAGGTGAGACAAACACAGCAGGAGAACTGCCGAGGCAGGAGAAAGAGCTGCTGCTGCTGCAACAAGAGGTTATTTAGGCTTTTGGTGGGCTCAACCCAAGGGTAAGTGGGCGGAATTAGAGATGGAATTTGCATGTAAATGTAAGAGATTAGCATGTCAATGTGGGATGGCTCCAGCAACCAGGGGCTGTGCCAATGAGAAGATTAGCATGTCAATGTCAGAGAGCCGGGCAACAAAATAAAATAACGGCAAGAGCAACTACGAGGAGAGACCAGCATGTCAACGAGAGAGACACACATGGAGAGAGAGACACAGAGAGAGAGAGAGACGTATAAAGAGACACACAGAGAGACACACAGAGAGAGAGACACACACATAGAGAGACACACGCACAAAGAGAGAGACACACACAGAGACACAACACAGAGAGACACACAGAGAGAGACAAACACAGAAAGACAACCCCCACACAGCGAGAGACACACACAGAGACACACAGAGAGAGTCACACACAGAGACACAAAGAGAGAGAGAGACGCACACATAGAGACACATACAGAGAGAGAGAGAGTCACACACAGAGAGACACACAGAGACACACACACACAGAAACAACCACAGAGATAGAGAGACACACAAAGAGAGACACAAGCACATAGAGAGACACACACCCAGAGAGACACACACGCATATAGAGAGACACAGAGAGAGACACACACACAGAGACACAAAGAGAGAGACACACATAGAGACACATACCGAGAGAGAGGCACACACACAGAGAGACAAACAGAGACACGCACACAGAGAGAGACACATACACAGAAACATCACAGCCAGCTATAGTCTGTTAAAAAACGAGAGCTCCCGCCAGATCAAGGGAAAGGGGCAACGGTAGCTCTGTTAGTGATACACTTAGCCCGTTAATGTGAAGACATTTAACCTGGTGATGTACTCAAGGAGTCGGAAATAACTGCTGACATCGGCAGGTAGGATGGAAACATCACAGTCAGTTAAGACTTTGCCTGGTTAATAACGTCCTTCCAATGATTGCTCAGTTTGTGCCCATCTTCTCGGTTGGAGTTGTGTCTGTGTTTATATATTTGGATGGCTTCATGAACAAATCTCTGATGATAGCCGGTGGGTTAGCAGAGTACCTTCGTCTTGGAAAAATTTATTTTGTGTGAGCCCACAGCGTTAAAACAATGATCAGCAACGGCAGAGGTAAATTGGTCCTACCGTGTTTCAGATCTGCCTTGTGTTCACGAACACGGTCCGAGACATGTCGTTTCGTTTCCCCAATGTAACTTCTGCCGCAGCCACAACTTAGTTTGTAGACACCAGGGTATTGCATATCAGGAATCGCATCCTTCACAGATGGGATAAAAGGGGGAGGAGTTGATTTTTATGGGGCGGGTGATATTCAAATGAGGACAATGACGGGTTGTGATTGGCTGGGAGGGTCTCTGAGAGCGCCCGAGGTCACGCTGTAGCCCCGCTTCTGGATGTGGGAGGAGTTTGGCTGTGGGAGGAGTTTGAATCGACCATTGGGAAACCGCTATTAGCCAATTCATTTGCATTGCAACCCTCAAATTATTTTGTATGTGTAGTGACATAGCGCCGACTGCTGTCCAGCAGCGGCAATTGCGGTGGACAGTTAATGCACATGCCATTGAGCATATTACACAGGTATGCCGGCAGGGCGGAGGAACTGGGGCAAGGGTCACGGAAGACGTCATCGGGAAGCCCCTGGAACCTGCGGCTGGACAGCTGTTGGCTGTCTCGGTGGACGCCGTCGGTGCAACGCAGCTAAGCTTGTGTCTAAGCTGGGCTGTACAGTAATGGGAGCGAGAAGGAGGCGATCCTGTGTGTTTACGCCTGAAAGGTGTTACAATAAAAGAAGGTGCCTCCTGCAACTACCTCGTCTCCGACTTGTGATACACTACATATGAATTGATTCAACTCAAGAACTTTCTTGCCAAAACTATTACAATTGCAAGAAAAAAAACACTTATGCAAATGAATTCAAATGACCACTTTGACCATTTTTTACTGACAATTTCTACTTTGAAGTGGAAACTTTTTCTTAAAGGGTTGCAGGTAGGAGCAATAGTGGTCTTCATACTGAGCTATAGACCTGTTACTGAACAGTACAATCCACTGTTGTGCCGTACTATTCTATGCTCTTGTGTGCTTCACACCGTCACTTTTAAGAAGAAAATAAGACGACAAAAAAATGGTGGCATCAACATTTCAAAGGTTTTATTCGTTTCATGGCATTAAAACTATCATGGTGCTTGTTGCTCGGCAAGGAGGGTTCGAAGTAAGTTGCTCAGTTGGCGGCCATGGTGCTGGCGATCCAGGAGTTGTAGTTGCACACCTTGGTGTACACGCCGGGGTAGTTGGGCAACGCGCAGCCGCGACCCCAGGACACGATGCCCTGCAGCTGGCCATTGCATACGACGGGGCCGCCGGAGTCATTCTGCGGTGGCGGCATCAGGGGTTAGAGGGTCAGGGGTTAGCGGCTGGCTCCTGCATCTAATGTGGTTCCAAGCTTTTCTGGACGCACAGACGACTGCCTTGGACCGCGAGTTTGTGGCCTATTCCAAAAATATTGTCCGTGAAAAACGAAGTGATAAATATTGAGTTAGATGAAAGAGATGTAACCAAAATGTCGATGAGAGAGTAATTAACTTTTTGTGTTCATATGGTGTAAGAGGACCGGAATTCAAGATGCTTTTTCATGAATCTGGGACCCTGGTGCTGCTTGGGGCTCTGAACGTTTGCTTTGTTTGCTTATGCCTGGCACTAACACTAATGAGTGAGGCACTGCTGTTAGTCCATGGGCCCAGACCAGATATTCCACTTGTCAAAACCACCTGAGGAGGCGTAACTTTAGTGGTTACAATCAGTGGGTTGTGACATAATTCACTCTTAATAGCTATATAAACATATCCGCAATATTTTAATCTTGCTACATTGGTACAAATATCTACTTTGGGCCGTGAACTACGACAGTAGTATACTTTGTCTGGATCTGTATGTTTGTTGGAGGTGGCACTGGTTTGTAGCAAGAGGGCAGGTCGACGCTCATACTCCCGTTCAGACTTGTCGACTCAAGTCGCTTCAGGGGACCTCACCTGGCAGGAGTCCTTGCCACCCTCCAGGTATCCCAGGCAGATCATGTTGTTGGTGATGTCACCGGGGTAGGAGTTCCTGCAGGAGATGTCACTCAGCACGGGCGCCTGGAAGCACATGAGGACATCGGGGCTGCCTGTATGGAGACACGCGGGTGGCAGTGGTGAGGCATCGTACACTGGGGAAAGATATTGGGGTAACGTGAGGACGGAGAAACTCATAAGCACAGGCTGCGGCAGAAGATAGTTCAGTGGACTCAGCGTGAAGGTCCCAGTAATGCTGAGACAATGCAATTGGTTGGTAGCTTGTGCCCATTTATAAACCTGGAGAAAAGTAAGCAGAGGAAGACAGCGGAGGAAATGGCGAGATGAAACAGGCCCCCACGATGGACTGTATGGGCCGCATTCGGCCCGCAGACTGCAGATTACCCACCACTTTATTACATTTTTCTCTGATGTGTTTTTGGGTTGTACTGCGTGTTGTTGGACATGACATCTGACGTTTCGCTGCACGTGCTGGGAGCTCCCAAAAAGTGGAGCGAAACGTTGTTCGTCATGATGAACACGACGTGGTACAGCCCGAAAACACATCCGAGAGCTATACAGAGTGACCACGAAACCGACATTGTAAAATCATTAAAAACTCTTGCTAAAATGGATTTTCCAGGGTAGACGGCCGTCGAAGCGCCGTGTCCTCACCGACGCTGGTCTGGGTCTCGCCCCAGCCGGAGATGGTGCACATGACTCCGGTGTCGACACAGGAGGAGGGCAGCGGGATGGCCTGCGCGTACTGGTTGAGTGTGGCGGGCGTGGACAGCTTGATGAGCATGATGTCGTTGTCGGTGGAGGCCGATCTGTACTGGGGGTGGCGGATCGCCTTGGAGGCCTGGATCCACTGCTCGTTGCCCTCGGACACGAAGATGTTGTGCTCGCCGATGCGCACAGAGATGCGGGACGGGCTGGGGGTGGAGAAAGTAGATGATTGCAGTGATGATGATTTTTATTTACCGGGGATCGCTTACATTTAGGTTTTAGGTTTTTTTGGGGGTTTTATTTTGGCACAGGTTAAACCCATTGGACCATGAATGCGAATCGTTTATGGGGATCTGGTCACACAATAGAAACCTGGTTACCGCAATAACAATACAACTCGAACAAAACAATCTAAACAAAACTGTACATGGTCAAGTTCCGAATTGTAAGGTCATGCATCAACATGACACAACTAGCACGTATGGTAAGATTAGGTGTACTGTATTTCTATGCCAACACATATACACTCCCCACCATAACCAACCCAAATTGACCAGTGTGGTTGATTGACAAGTGCTGTAACTATTTGATATAATTGCCTTACCAAAACGAACTGCTGGGGCACATCGCCTTGTTGTGGAAAGAGGATGTCGCATACCTTTGCAATCTGCTCATAGCCCTTTCTTGTTTGCTCGCATGGGTCTCATTCAAAATCATATGATCGGCTTCTTCATAGTATTAGCTGTGACACTGCTGCCTCATCGGTGAAGCTCAAGTAAATATTCTTTGTGGCTAGGTTTTAGTTCAACAACATGAGCTTTAATTTTTTTTTCAGATTAGGTCGTGATCAACAGGTTGTAGGTGTACACTGCATTTTACACAAGTCGATGCTACTTCACTGACACCACCAGACACGCAGCACGCAACGAGATTCGCTCATGTCCACGCGCAGCACACTCACGTCTGGTAGCAGTGAGCGGCAGACACGACCCACTCGCTGGAGATCAGGGAGCCTCCGCAGAAGTGGTATCCGATGTTGAGGGACACCTGCCACGGCTGCGAGTGGGCAGCGCACTCGGAGCCACCCACGATGTGGTCCTCATACATGTATGGGGCCGCCGCTGTCAGCGAAGCAGAGTGTGAATTGGTGTTCTGGCCACGGTCAATTACTCAGACCCAACATTCATCGTGAGGATACTCGTCAACAGGATCATGGCCATCGACATTGTCTATAAGGCAAATAGGTGAATCCAAGGGAAGTAATGGAGGCAATGCTACCCCCCTCCCACCCCTGGAGTCCCAAAATAAATTTGTTATTGATATTTACCAGAAAAAACGTACGGACATTTCATGAACACCACTCTTGGGAATATTATAGATCCGCTTCTGTTGTCTCCGTGATGATCATCATCACCAATGTTACCACTAACACAATTACAAAGTCCAATTCCAGCAAAAAAAGTCACTCCGCTATGGTTACTAGAAATGTTGCATCACTTGCTCAATCGTCGTTCTTGTCTGATGGACAATATGGGCCCCACAGAAGGAATTTAGAATTTCCACCAATCGCTTGAGAACAAAAACGGACATAAGCCCCATCTTGCACTTGGGTATAATTCAGAACAATTTTCCGGCACAGCCAAATAAGCAGCACACCTTCCTCTTCTCTGTTAGTTTGGTGATGCACATCACCATAGGAGGCGCAAAGTGTTTCCTATTGAACTAACCTAGCGGAGGCCTACGCTTAATTAAGATACCAAATGACCACTAATGATACCCATCATTCATAAGAGGTTTTTGGGTTAGATCGCGTAAATATTTAAATGTGTCGTGAAAACCCGCCACCACCCGACAAAGCCAACTAGTAAGGGTTGTCACGTAAACAGAACGTGGCCAATTCGTCACTAGTACAGCACACCGGTGTGTTGGAGAGCCAAGCCACCACATTTCCGTGACAACCTTTACTCGTTGGCTGTGTCGGGTGGTGGCGGGTTTTAACGACACATTTATATTAAAATAGGTTTTCCCCTTTTTCTGGCAACAAAACAGGTGGTAAGATGTTAAAACACCAAACTGAAACCTTTAACAAGGAATCATGACTGCATTAACCACAATACTTATGGTCAGAATGCAAAAAAACATACTCTGATAATATATGAATTGTCTTTCAAACTGATTGGTCCACACTAGAGACAGCTTTCTTTGGAGACTAGTCACAAATGGTGTTAGATCAGAGGACGCCAAAAGGCACCAAAAGGCTTCCTCTGGTCTATACATTTAAATATCTAATCCAAAAACCTCTATTATAGATATTGGTCGCGAAAGCCTGCGTGTTGAACTGATACCCATAATTGTCTGCCCTACTTAAACCAATGCTGTTAAACTGCCAGATGTCTATAGGCAAAGATTAGCACGGTTGGATACGTACGGTGCGAAATAAGTTCAGCATACGTACAAAGACCATCTCTGCCGGACATGGGTCCCAGTTCGACCCAAAACCATTCACTACGCAACCAGTTAGCAGTGTAAGTTACACAAAGTCTCACCAGCGGTGCCCACGAGCAGAGCGAAGATGAGTCCGTACATGGTGCAGTGAAGATCCTGAACGACGATGCTGAACCACTGCCGAGGGTCCACTTTTATACCCGTTGGGAGCCCTCTTATCTCATGGCTTTATTCTCATTTCTACGTTACCCAATGCCTTATGTATGTCTCATTAAACTCGTCGATATTTTCCCACCTGATACAATAAATTGCGAGTCAGCGATTCCACACGTTAATATTGGTTCCATTTATTAATTGTTTTCCACGGACGTTGCTTATATTGTTCTGTTTATGATCTCATACTTGGTAGAGATGGTGCCATTTGTGCGTGTGTAACGTGGCAGCTGTGATTAAGAGTATTTCTGCAGTTTGCGGACCAATTCTACAAATTGTGGAACCATCCCGATCTCTGTGGAAAAGTTACGGAATTGAGAGCTTTCGCCTGTGACTAGCCGATGTTCATAGAATTTAGCTAAAATTATTGCCTATAAAATTAACACTTATGTAAGTATGCATGAGTATATATAATATCCTCTAGAGGGGCTATTTAGTGGTCCTTTAAGTGAAGTCTATATTCACGTTAAACCATGAAGAGAAAGTCAAATGTGTCATAGTCAAAGTTATTATATTTTATTAAGCAGATCCCTAATATATTATTAATTGAATAGTCAAATACATTAATACTGATACATATATTTATGAATTTGGCCACGTGTCAGATTCTTTATCAAAATTCTCGTTACTAAGCCCCCACCACTCGACAAAATAAAGACGTTGAAAAAGACAACATTCATACATGCCAAGGTGTTGATCACATTCAAACGAATACAACTCAACGGTGGTTTAAGGCTTTTCACGACATAATTTGAACTTCCCTACCCGGGCTTCATCAGGTAGGTAAGTTTACAATCCAATGAGGCTGCTTCAGTACGCGCCGTGACATTACCACCTGCAAAAGCGCGTCATATTCCCATATATTTTCAACGAGAACCTGGCTGCTTACAATGTGACTTATTTCAAACAACTTCAAATACATCCATTTCAAAATCACATATAGATCATTGTATCAGCTACGAAAAGCTACATTTTACGTTAACACTGTTTTGTAACACGTCTTTCCATTGTTTCTGTGCACACCTTGCATGTGCCATGGATTCTATTGTTAACAGGTAAAGGGTGTCTCAATCAACTCTCGCCTAGTCACAAAAAAGTATATTTTCATGTTTCCTACGATGTCCTGTTATCGGCAGCTGAGCTGTACGTCCACCATATGCAGCACTTCTCATGAACGAGAGTCATCCTGAGTAATACTATGTATGTTGAACATCTTTCACACGGAACGTAGCCAACTGTGCTAATCACAGGTGCGGGGGAAGGACAGTAAACTTAAATCTGTATTTAAAAGTGCATAGTTCCAGTCGCTTCCGAATACGCTTGTTAATCCAAGAAAGCCTCACTGCGTATCATGACTCTTCTTCAGAAGGGTCCTGTCACGTTTTTTGAAGTTGAAGTCGATGATTCCTATGCATATTCATCTTGAGTAAATCACACGTGTCTGTCCATTTTTGTCTACGTGTGTCACTCTGCATGTGTGAATGTGTCTGTGTCATTTAGGGAGCGGTAGGGTAGATGTTACCGAGCTGCACTACGAACCCGGCGACCCGAGTTCGATTTCCGCTCACGGCCAACACCAGCGACGATTATCTGAACCGGTCCTGGGCCTCTCTTATGTCGACTGCTGCAATTTATAACATCGCCACGAGGAATACAATGGCCGCTGGGCGTGGTGCTGGCCACCCACCCCTAGTGTGCCGTGCCAGCCTTTATACGTGCTTGCTTAAAGCGCTTCACCCAACAGTGTGATAATGCTGTACGGTGGATATTTGTCTTTGTTTTTGTGTCATTGTGTACAACGCCGGCCGTGGAGGCGAGGGTTGGTGGATCGCACAAAGTTGTGAAACTCGTACTTTTACACGTGTGTGCATAATTTATATAAGCCTACAGATTGCTCTTTAATAAACGTTCGATATTTTCTACATGAGGCTCAAACCATTTTCTGTAAGCCGACATCGTGCTCTTCAATTCGTTGCCTGTTACATTTACAATGTTAATGCCCCCATGTAACATCTAACAGTGATGGACTTTGTTAGGTTTGGGGTCGTCATGTTTTCACTCCACGGAAGCTCCGAAATTACTTTCATTACGTTAAGTGTGGTTTAGTCTTCACAATTTTGTTCACGTTTGTGCTTGTGTACCAGTTCTATATCACTGCCTCACTTCTGCTTGTCATTCGGATAAATTTGGTCACGTTTATTGTGAGGGTGACCGAAGAGAAGTGGACCACAATGTACAACTTCACTCAATACTCATGAGGGTTTTCGCATCTTGCACAATAGTCAATAGCTTTTCATACGCTTCTACATTGTTGCTTGAAACTTCTGCTTGCTGCAATGTCAAATATTCACGATATGACGCGATATTGCATTTCATGATAACAATGATCGTGATATGTTTACCATGACTTTGTAATGTATTTGACATTGTCTTGTTTTCCTGGCTTTGATGAACAGTGCGGTTGTATGAAATGAAGGGAGCTGATTTACATGGGTTGGACCAGATGACGCCAAAAGGCGCACTTTTGGCGTCATCTGGTCCAACCCATGTGAGACTAGGCTCTAAGGAAAGCTGTCTCGGGTGTGGACCAATCAACTTCAAGGACAGTGCACATTATCAGAGTTATGTCTTTTGTTTGTATCATGACTGCAGGTATTGCGGTCTATGCAAACATGACTCCTTGTAAAAAGGCGTCATTTTTGTTGCCAGATAGAAGGGTAAAAAAACAATTATAATATTTTTACTGGCAAACGAGGTTCCCATAATGAAGGGCGCTGTTGTGGTATCCGGTTTAATAGCACGCTAGACTTCTCGATTCAATTTCCCGGTGCGGCAGTTGAAACGGGGTACATTTCTTAAAACCCCCAGTCTCTGTCCACCCAGCAGTGTAAATGTTATATTTTGTATTGGTTACATTATGCGAACGTTACTTATTGCCGGTTTGCATGACAAAATGAGATTGTATCTACATTACTGTAGCTGGGATTGAGATAGGAGGGGGTGACCTGCAGTGAGTTTCTCTGTCTCCTCTCGAGCCCTGCTACATACAAAACGTGTAACACGTACTCGACAGAGTCACACACAAGGCAAATGTCCACACATCACCGCGTGCATCTTGGCCGTCCACTCGGTGAGGACGTCAGTCAAACAGACGCCGAGATGGCGGCTCATTCACGTTCATGTAACTGTGACGTACACAGACAGATGACACCCATAACGCCGACCTCGGGCGTTGATTGGATTTTTGAAGATCTGGACGAATAGGAGGGTGGGATTCGACGATTCGGTGTTCGGTCCGAGTGTTGGGTTTGAGTTCAGAATCAGAAGAATGATTTATCCTGAAGGAATCCGATGTGCTCTAAAGCTCTTTTTCACATTTGTTCGCGGAGTGGAATGAGTAATGGTGAGTCTTGGGGATGCGCGGCTAACATCAGTGGCGAGTGGTGACATGAACTGCACCTGCTCCACATCCCGTCACCACGCGCCCCCGCCCCCGCATCGTAAAAAGATGACAGCCTTCATCCAGCAGTGAATTTGATGGTGGTGATGCTCAAAATATCTCAATATGAAAGCGCACCCCCTGTGTATAGCCGTGTGTGTGTGCCTGTGTCGTGAAGGACGCGGCTGTTCAGTTGGAGGCAGTCGCCCTCCAACAACAAAGGAAGTTAGAGGAGTGACGCTCACAACGAGCGGAGCACCAGACAGATAAAATGAAGCAAGCTTACACAGTAAGGGACACAGCTGGTGTGCAACTGCCAGTCATCTCAGTGAGTCGACCCATGGGACCTGGGTCTGTCCCTAACCTGTCAGAAAGCTTTCGACACTTAACGCGGCCTCAAAGTGCACTTGGCCTGGCACAGGCGACGTGTTGACGTCACCGCCACTTAGTGGTAAATGGCGGCTGTTGTTGTTGGAAGGTACCACGTGGTGACTGCTGAGCGCCGTGCAATTTAAAGGTTCCAGCGCCCCTCAGAAGAGGTGATCCGGAAACGACGATCGACTCTTATGCCTGAATGGTTCATCGAGTCCTCAAAGGTTGATCAATTTAACGACTATCGATTATTAAATCTAGCAGGAGAGAGGAAAAGAGGGAGGAGTTTATTTGCATGGGGCGGGTTATATTCAAATTAGGACAATGCGGGTTGTGATTGGCTGGGAGTGTCCCTGGGAGCACCCCAAGGTCACGCTGTATTTCCTGTTTCGAGCTGTGAGAGGAGTTTGAATCGACCAATGGGAAGCCGAAATAATCCATCTCATTTGCATGTCACCCCAACCTTTGCATCGACTCTACTCAGTTGATTCTTGGCCAAATGATTCGACATACCCAAAGCAAATTACTTAAATTGGCCACTTTGTTGCTATGAACAATTTTAACTAAACATATATTTTTTAAACGTATACTATTGTCGATTTAAAGCTTTCGTGACTGCAGGGATTCATCTTCTTGGTTCTTTCGGTAAAGTCACGTAGAAGGGAAGTAATAAAATAATAAAAATAAAATTGTTTTATTATGTTTTATTTTTATTATTTTATTACTTCCCTTCTACGTGACTTTACCGAAAGAACCAAGAAGATGTATACTATTGTTTCAAGGATTGCAGGTGGGAGGTATAGGGCCACCATACCAAAGGGTTTAAGAAGACCCGTGCTGTATAGGCTACTACGGGGCTGATTTGTGGATAGCAGAGCAGTAGAGCAACTCAATCTATTGTACCGTGCTGATGTAGTGACATAGGACGTCACTACTGTGTCGGCCCGTACGAGGGCTGGGGGCCCCAAGGGGGTGCCTGGGGGTCACGTGGTGGAGGGACCCAGACCTCCCGTGAGGTGGGGGAAGGGAGGCGTGGCCTGGGAAGGGAGGCGTGGCTTGGGCAGAGCCGGCCACGTCAGAGCAGATATAAGCGTGGTGTGAACGCAGAACGGGGCTGTTGAACTCCGAAGTGAAGACGGTATCATCGGTCCTCATGTCCCGGGTCGTCGTCCTGGACCAGGCAGCCCGTTGTCTACCTGGTCCACACTGTGTCGTGTTCCAGAGTGTTAGTGCGTTGAGGAAGGTGGTCACCACCTCATGTACAGTGTTATATTACTTACCGTTTAATAGTGTTGCCTCCAAGCTGTGTGTGTGTGTGTGCACCTAATTCGAACCCACTACACTATTAAGAAGAAAATAAGACGACAAAAACATGGTGGCATCAACAATTCAAAGGTTTTATTCGTTTAATGGCATTACAAACATCATGGTGCTTGTTGCTTGGCAAGGTGGCTTGCGAGTGAGTCGCTCATTTGTCAACCATGCTGCTGGCGATCCAGGAGTTGTAGTTGCACACCTTGGTGTACACGCCGGGGTAGTTGGGCCGGGCGCAGTTGCGGCCCCAGGACACGATGCCCTGCAGCTGGCCATTGCACACGACGGGGCCACCAGAGTCTCCCTGCAGTGGCGGAATCAGGGGTCAAAGGGTCACCAGTTAGCAATTAACTTTGTCTCGATCTGAATGATTGGTGGAGTTGGCACTGGTTTGTAGCAAGAGGGCAGGTCGACGCTCATACTCCCGTTCAGACTTGTCGACTCAAGTCGCTTCAGGGGACCTCACCTGGCAGGAGTCCTTGCCACCCTCCAGGTATCCCAGGCAGATCATGTTGTTGGTGATGTCACCGGGGTAGGAGTTCCTGCAGGAGATGTCACTCAGCACGGGCGCCTGGAAGCACATGAGGACATCGGGGCTGCCTGTATGGAGACACGCGGGTGGCAGTGGTGAGGCATCGTACACTGGGGAAAGATATTGGGGTAACGTGAGGACGGAGAAACTCATAAGCAGAGGGGGCGGCATTAGAGAGTTTAGTGGACTCAGTGTGAAAGTCCCAGTAATGCAGAGGCAATGCATTTGGTTGGTAGCATTTATAAACCTTGAGAAAAGTAAGCAGATGAAGACAGTGGAAGACAGGGCGAGATGAAATTCAAGAGTTTGGAGATCCCTTCTGGACAGATATTGAGAAAGGAACGGAAAGAATGGAAGAAAATGGGGGAAGCCTGTGACGCGGTACAGCCTGAAACACATCCGAAAGCTATACAGAGTGACCACGAAACCGACATTGTAAAATCTTTAAAAACTCTTCTTGGAATGGATTTGCCAGGGAAGACGGACGTCTAAGCGCCGTGTCCTCACCAACAATGGTGTAGGTCTCGCCCCAGCCGGAGATGGTGCACATGACTCCGGTGTCGACGCAGGAGGAAGGCAGCGGGATGGCCTGCGCGTACTGGTTGAGGGTGGCGGGCGTGGACAGCTTGATGAGCATGATGTCGTTGTCGTAGGTGACTGAGTTGAACTGGGGATGGCTGATCACTTTGGAGGCCTGGATCTTCTGCTCGGTGCCCTCGGACACGAAGATGTTGTGCTCGCCGATGCGCACAGAGATGCTGGACGCGCTGGGGGTGGAGGAAGTGGATGACAGTAGTGATGATGATTTTTATCTATAGGGGATCGCTTAAATTTAGGTTTTAGGTTTTTTGGGGGGTTTATTTTGGCACAGGCAAAGCTCATTGGGCCATGAATGCTAATCGTTTATGGGGAACTGGTTACACAATAGAAACCTGGTTACAGCAATAACAATAAAACACGAACAAAACAATCCTAACAAAACTGGACATGGTCAAGTTCCGAATGGTAAGGTCATGCATCAACATGGCACAACTAGCACGTATTGTAAGATTAGTTGTAATTTAATTCAATGCCATCACGTCGACACTTCCCAACGTCACAAACCCAAATTGACCAGTGTGGTAGATTTCCAAGTGCTGTAAATATTGGTATAATCGCCTAAGCAAAACAAACTGCTGGGGCACATCGCCTTATTGTGGAAAGAGGATGTCGCATACCTTTGCAATCTGCTCATAGCCCTTTCTCGTTTGCTCGGATGGGTCTAATTCAAAATCATATGATCGGCTTCTTCATAGTTCCAGCTGTGGCACTGCTGCCCCATGGGTGAAGCTCAAGTAAATATTCTTTGTGGCTAGGTCTGAGTTCAACAACATGAGCTTCAAGCTATTTTCAGATAAGGTCGTGATCACCAAGTTGTAGGTGTACACTGCATTTTACACAAGTCGATGCGACTTCACTGACACCACCAGACACGCAGCACGCAACGAGATTCGCTTAGGTCCACGCGCAGCACACTCACGTCTGGTAGCAGTGAGCGGCAGACACGACCCACTCGCTGGAGATCAGGGAGCCTCCGCAGAAGTGGTATCCGTTGTTGAGGGACACCTGCCACGGCTGCGAGTGGGCAGCGCACTCGGAGCCACCCACGATGTGGTCCTCATACATGTATGGGGCCGCCGCTGTCAGCGAAGCAGAGTGTGAATTGGTGTTCTGGCCACGGTCAATTACTCAGACCCAACATTCATCGTGAGGATACTCGTCAACAGGATCATGGCCATCGACATTGTCTATAAGGCAAATAGGTGAATCCAAGGGAAGTAATGGAGGCAATGCTACCCCCCTCCCACCCCTGGAGTCCCAAAATAAATTTGTTATTGATATTTACCAGAAAAAACGTACGGACATTTCATGAACACCACTCTTGGGAATATTATAGATCCGCTTCTGTTGTCTCCGTGATGATCATCATCACCAATGTTACCTCTAACACAATTACAAAGTCCAATTCCAGAAAATAAAGTCACTCCGCTATGGTTACTAGAAATGTTGCATCACTTGCTCAATCGTCGTTCTTGTCTGATGGACAATATGGGCCCCACAGAAGGAATTTAGAATTTCCACCAATCGCTTGAGAACAAAAACGGACATGAGCCCCATCTTGCACTTGGGTATAATTCAGTTTTAGTCAAAGACCAATTTAACAGAACAGCCAAATAAGCAGCACACCTTCCTCTCCTCTGTTAGTTTGGTGATGCACATCACCATAGGAGGCGCAAAGTGTTTCCGATTGAGCTAACCTAGCGGAGGCCTACGCCAAATTAAGATACCAAATGACCACTAATGATACCCATCATTCATAATAGAGGTTTTGGGGTTAGATCGCGTAAATATATAAATGTGTTGTGAAAACCCGCTACCACCTGAAACAGCCAACTAGTAAGGGTTGTCACGTAAACAGAACGTGGCAATTCGTCACTAGAACAGCACACCGGTGTGTTGGAGAGCCAAGCCACCAAATTTACGTGATAACCTTTACTCGTTGGCTGTGTCGGGTGGTGGCGGGTTTCAACAACATGTTTATATTAGAATAGGTTTTTCCCTTTTTTTCTGGCAACAAAACAGGTGTTAGGATGTTAAAACACCAAACTGAAACCTTTTACAAGGAATCATGACTGCATTAACCATAATACTTATGGTCAGAATGCAAAAAAAAACATACTCTGATAATATATGCATTGTCTTTAAAACTGATTGGTCCACACCAGACAGCTTTCTTTGGAGACTAGTCACAAATGGTGTTAGACCAGAGGACGCCAAAAGGCGCCAAAAGGCTTCCTCTGGTCTATACATTCATATATCTAACCCAAAAACCTCTTTTATAGATATTGGTCGCGAAAGCCTACGTGTTGAACTGATACCCATAATTGTCTGCTCTGCTTAAACCAATGCTGTTAAACTGCCAGATGTCTATAGGCAAAGATTAGCACGGTTGGATACGTACGGTGCGAAATAAGTGTAGCATACCTACAAAGACCATCCCTGCTGGACATGGGTCCCAATTCGATCCAAAATCATTCACTACGCAACCAGTTAGCAGTGTAAGTTACACAAAGTCTCACCAGCGGTGCCCACGAGCAGAGCGAAGATGAGTCCGTACATGGTGCAGTGAAGATTCTGAACGACGATGCTGAACCACTGCCGAGGGTCCCCTTTTATACCCGTTGAGAGCCCTCATATCTCATGGCCTTATTCTCATTTCTATGTTACCCAATGCCTTATGTTTGTCTCATTAAACTCGTCGATATTTTCCCACCTGAGACAAAAATTTGCGAGTCAGCGATTCCACACGTTAATATTGGTTCCATTTATTAATTGTTTTCCACGGACGTTGCTTATATTGTTCTGTTTATGATCTCATACTTGGTAGAGATGGTGCCATTTGTGCGTGTGTAACGTGGCAGCTGTGATTCTACAAATTGTGGAACCATCCCGATCTCTGTGGAAAAGTTACGGAATTGAGAGCTTTCGCCTGTGACTAGCCGATGTACGTACAATTTAGCAAAAATTATTGCCTATAAAATTAACACTTATGTAAGTATACATAAGCATATATAAAATATCCTCTACTGGGGCTATTAAGTGGTCCTTTAAGTGAAGTCTGACAGCGGTGCTGTAATAAATCCATTGCACGGATGCACCTGTGCCTTTTATACTTATGCCAACGACATTGCTGCATTTCTATATTCACGTATACCATGTAGAGAAAGCCAAATGTATCATAGTCAAAGTTATTATATTTTATTACTTGAATAGTCAAATACTTTAATACTGATACATATATTTATGGATTTGGCCACGTGTCAGATTCTTTGTCAAAATTCTCGTTACTAAGCCCCCACCACTCGACAAAATAAAGACGTTGAAAAAGACAACATTCATACATGCCAAGGTGTTGATCACATTCAAACCAATACAACTCAACGGTGGTTTAAGGCTTTTCACGACATAATTTGAACTTCCCTACCCGGGCTTCATCAGGTAGGGAAGTTTACAATCCAATGAGGCTGCTTCAGTACGCGCCGTGACATTACCACCTGCAAAAGCGCGTCATATTCCCATATATTTTCAACGAGAACCTGGCTGCTTACAATGTGACTTATTTCAAACAACTTCAAATACATACATTTCAAAATCACATATAGATCATTGTATCAGCTACGACAAGCTACATTTTACGTTAACACTGTTTTGTAACACGTCTTTCCATTGTTTCTGTGCACACCTTGCATGTGCCATGGATTCTATTGTTAACAGGTAAAGGGTGTCTCAATCAACTCTCGCCTAGTCACAAAAAAGTATATTTTCATGTTTCCTACGATGTCCTGTTATCGGCAGCTGAGCTGTACGTCCACCATATGCAGCACTTCTCATGAACGAGAGTCATCCGGAGTAATACTATGTATGTTGAACATCTTTCGCACGGAACGTAGCCAACTGTGCTAATCAGAGGTGCGGGGGAAGGACAGCAAACTTCAATCTGTATTTAAAAGTGCATAGCTCCAGTCGCTTCCGAATACGCTTGTTTATCCAAGAAAGCCTCACTGCGTCTCATGACTGTCACGTTTTTTGCAGTTGTAGTCGATGATTCATTTGTATATTCATCTTGAGTAATTTACACGTGTGTCCATTTTTGTCTACGTGTGTCACTCTGCATGTGTGAATGTGTCTGTGTCATTTAGGGAGCGGTAGGGTAGAGGTTACCGAGCTGCACTACGAACCCGGCGACCCGAGTTCGATTTCCGCTCACGGCCAACACCAGCGACGATTATCTGAACCGGTCCTGGGCCTCTCTTATGTCGACTGCTGCAATGTATAACATCGCCACGAGGAATACAATGGCCGCTGGGCGTGGTGCTGGCCACCCACCCCTAGTGTGCCGTGCCAGCCTTTATACGTGCTTGCTTAAAGCACTTCACCCAACAGTGTGTTAATGCTGTACGGTGGATATTTGTCTTTGTTTTGTGTCATTGTGTACAACGCCGGCCGTGGAGGCGAGGGTTGGTGGATCGCACAAAGTTGTGAAACTCGTACTTTTACACGTGTGTGCATAATTTATATAAGCCTGCAGATTGCTCTTTAATAAACGTTCGATACTTTCTACATGAGGCTCAAACCATTTTCTGTAAGCCTACATCGTGCTCTTCAATTCGTTGCCTGTTACATTTACAATGTTAATGCCCCCATGTAACATCTAACAGTGATGGACTTTGTTAGGTTTGGGGTCGTCATGTTTTCACTCCACGGAAGCTCCGAAATTACTTTCATTACGTTAAGTGTGGTTTAGTCTTCACAATTTTGTTCACGTTTGTGCTTGTGTACCAGTTCTATATCACTGCCTCACTTCTGCTTGTCATTCGGATAAATTTGGTCACGTTTATTGTGAGGGTGACCGAAGAGATGTGGACCACAATGTACAACTTCACTCAATACTCATGAGGGTTTTCGCATCTTGCACAATAGTCAATAGCTTTTCATACGCTTCTTCATTGTTGCTTGAAACTTCTGCTTGCTGCAATGTCAAATATTCACTATATGACGCGATATTGCATTTCATGATAACAATGATCGTGATATGTTTACCATGACTTTGTAATGTATTTGACATTGTCTTGTTTTCCTTGCTTTGATGAACAGTGCGGTTGTATGAAATGAAGGGAGCTGATTTACATGGGTTGGACCAGATGACGCCAATAAGCGCACTTTTGGCGTCATCTGGTCCAACCCATGTGAGACTAGGCTCTAAGGAAAGCTGTCTCGGGTGTGGACCAATCAACTTCAAGGACAGTGCACATTATCAGAGTTATGTCTTTTGTTTGTATTATGACGGCAGGTATTGCGGTCTATGCAAACATGACTCCTTGTAAAAAGGCGTCATTTTTGTTGCCAGATAGAAGGGTAAAAAAACAATTATCATATTTTTACTGGCAAATGAGGTTCCCATAATGAAGGGCGCTGTTGTGGTATCCGGTGTAATAGCACGCTAGACTTCTCGATTCAATTTCCCGGTGCGGCAGTTGAAACGGGGTACATTTCTTAAAACCCCCAGTCTCTGTCCACCCAGCAGTGTAAATGTTATATTTTGTATTGGTTACATTATGCGAACGTTACTTATTGCCGGTTTGCATGACAAAATGAGATTGTATCTACATTACTGTAGCTGGGATTAAGATAGGAGGGGGTGACCTGCAGTGAGTTTCTCTGTCTCCTCTCGAGCCCTGCTACATACAGAACGTGTAACACGTACTCGACAGAGTCACACACAAGGCAAATGTCCACACATCACCGCGTGCATCTTGGCCGTCCACTCGGTGAGGACGTCAGTCAAACAGACGCCGAGATGGCGGCTCATTCACGTTCATGTAACTGTGACGTACACAGACAGATGACACCCATAACGCCGACCTCGGGCGTTGATTGGATTTTTGAAGATCTGGACGAATAGGGGGGTGGGATTCGACGATTCGGTGTTCGGTCCGAGTGTTGGGTTTGAGTTCAGAATCAGAAGAATGATTTATCCTGAAGGAATCCGATGTGCTCTAAAGCTCTTTTTCACATTTGTCCGCGGAGTGGAATGAGTAATGGTGAGTCTTGGGGATGCGCGGCTAACATCAGTGGCGAGTGGTGACATGAACTGCACCTGCTCGGCATCCCGTCACCACGCGCCCCCGCCCCCGCATCGTAAAAAGATTACAGCCTTCATCCAGCAGTGAATTTGATGGTGGTGATGCTCAAAATATCTCAATATGAAAGCGCACCCCCTGTGTATAGCCGTGTGTGTGTGCCTGTGTCGTGAAGGACGCGACTGTTCAGTTGGAGGCAGTCGCCCTCCAACAACAAAGGAAGTTAGAGGAGTGACGCTCACAACGAGCGGAGCACCAGACAGATAAAATGAAGCAAGCTTACACAGTAAGGGACACAGCTGGTGTGCAACTGCCAGTCATCTCAGTGAGTCGACCCATGGGACCTGGGTCTGTCCCTAACCTGTCAGAAAGCTTTCGACACTTAACGCGGCCTCAAAGTGCACTTGGCCTGGCACAGGCGACGTGTTGACGTCACCGCCACTTAGTGGTAAATGGCGGCTGTTGTTGTTGGAAGGTACCACGTGGTGACTGCTGAGCGCCGTGCGATTTAAAGGTTCCAGCGCCCCTCAGAAGAGGTGATCCGGAAACGACGATCGACTCTTATGCCTGAATGGTTCATCGAGTCCTCAAAGGTTGATCAATTTAACGACTATCGATTATTAAATCTAGCAGGAGAGAGGAAAAGAGGGAGGAGTTTATTTGCATGGGGCGGGTTATATTCAAATTAGGACAATGGCGGGTTGTGATTGGCTGGGAGTGTCCCTGGGAGCACCCCAAGGTCACGCTGTATTTCCTGTTTCGAGCTGTGAGAGGAGTTTGAATCGACCAATGGGAAGCCGAAATAATCCATCTCATTTGCATGTCACTCCAACCTTTGCATCGACTCTACTCAGTTGATTCTTGGCCAAATGATTCGACATACCCACAGCAAATTACTTAAATTGGCTACTTTGTTGCTATGAACAATTTTAACTAAACATATATTTTTTAAACGTATACTATTGTTTCAAGGATTGCAGGTGGGAGGTATAGGGCCACCATACCAAAGGGTTTAAGAAGTCCCGTGCTGTATAGGCTACTACGGGGCTGATTTGTGGATAGCAGAGCAGTAGAGCAACTCAATCTATTGTACCGTGCTGATGTAGTGACATAGGACGTCACTACTGTGTCGGCCCGTACGAGGGCTGGGGGCACCAAGGGGGTGCCTGGGGGTCACGTGGTGGAGGGACCCAGACCTCCCGTGAGGTGGGGGAAGGGAGGCGTGGCCTGGGAAGGGAGGCGTGGCTTGGGCAGAGCCGGCCACGTCAGAGCAGATATAAGCGTGGTGTGAACGCAGAGCGGGGCTGTTGAACTCCGAAGTGAAGACGGTATCATCGGTCCTCATGTCCCGGGTCGTCTTCGTGGACCAGGCAGCCCGTTGTCTACCTGGTCCACACTGTGTCGTGTTCCAGAGTGTTAGTGCGTTGAGGAAGGTGGTCACCACCTCATGTACAGTGTTATATTACTTACCGTTTAATAGTGTTGCCTCCAAGCTGTGTGTGTGTGCACCTAATTCGAACCCACTACACTATTAAGAAAAAAATAAGACGACAAAAACATGGTGGCATCAACATTTCAAAGGTTTTATTCGTTTAATGGCATTACAACCATCATGGTGCTTGTTGCTTGGCAAGGTGGCTTGCGAGTGAGTCGCTCATTTGTCAACCATGCTGCTGGCGATCCAGGAGTTGTAGTTGCACACCTTGGTGTACACGCCGGGGTAGTTGGGCCGGGCGCAGTTGCGGCCCCAGGACACGATGCCCTGCAGCTGGCCATTGCACACGACGGGGCCACCAGAGTCTCCCTGCAGTGGCGGAATCAGGGGTCAAAGGGTCACCAGTTAGCAATTAACTTTGTCTCGATCTGAATGATTGGTGGAGTTGGCACTGGTTTGTAGCAAGAGGGCAGGTCGACGCTCATACTCCCGTTCAGACTTGTCGACTCAAGTCGCTTCAGGGGACCTCACCTGGCAGGAGTCCTTGCCACCCTCCAGGTATCCCAGGCAGATCATGTTGTTGGTGATGTCACCGGGGTAGGAGTTCCTGCAGGAGATGTCACTCAGCACGGGCGCCTGGAAGCACATGAGGACATCGGGGCTGCCTGTATGGAGACACGCGGGTGGCAGTGGTGAGGCATCGTACACTGGGGAAAGATATTGGGGTAACGTGAGGACGGAGAAACTCATAAGCAGAGGGGGCAGCATTAGAGAGTTTAGTGGACTCAGTGTGAAAGTCCCAGTAATGCAGAGGCAATGCATTTGGTTGGTAGCATTTATAAACCTTGAGAAAAGTAAGCAGATGAAGACAGTGGAAGACAGGGCGAGATGAAATTCAAGAGTTTGGAGATCCCTTCTGGACAGATATTGAGAAAGGAACGGAAAGAATGGAAGAAAATGGGGGAAGCCTGTGACGCGGTACAGCCTGAAACACATCCGAAAGCTATACAGAGTGACCACGAAACCGACATTGTAAAATCTTTAAAAACTCTTCTTGGAATGGATTTGCCAGGGAAGACGGACGTCTAAGCGCCGTGTCCTCACCAACAATGGTGTAGGTCTCGCCCCAGCCGGAGATGGTGCACATGACTCCGGTGTCGACGCAGGAGGAAGGCAGCGGGATGGCCTGCGCGTACTGGTTGAGGGTGGCGGGCGTGGACAGCTTGATGAGCATGATGTCGTTGTCGTAGGTGACTGAGTTGAACTGGGGATGGCTGATCACTTTGGAGGCCTGGATCTTTTGCTCGGTGCCCTCGGACACGAAGATGTTGTGCTCGCCGATGCGCACAGAGATGCTGGACGCGCTGGGGGTGGAGGAAGTGGATGACAGTAGTGATGATGATTTTTATCTATAGGGGATCGCTTAAATTTAGGTTTTAGGTTTTTTGGGGGGTTTATTTTGGCACAGGCAAAGCTCATTGGGCCATGAATGCTAATCGTTTATGGGGAACTGGTTACACAATAGAAACCTGGTTACAGCAATAACAATAAAACACGAACAAAACAATCCTAACAAAACTGGACATGGTCAAGTTCCGAATGGTAAGGTCATGCATCAACATGGCACAACTAGCACGTATTGTAAGATTAGTTGTAATTTAATTCAATGCCATCACGTCGACACTTCCCAACGTCACAAACCCAAATTGACCAGTGTGGTAGATTTCCAAGTGCTGTAAATATTGGTATAATCGCCTAAGCAAAACAAACTGCTGGGGCACATCGCCTTATTGTGGAAAGAGGATGTCGCGTACCTTTGCAATCTGCTCATAGCCCTTTCTCGTTTGCTCAGATGGGTCTAATTCAAAATCATATGATCGGCTTCTTCATAGTACCAGCTGTGGCACTGCTGCCCCATGGGTGAAGCTCAAGTAAATATTCTTTGTGGCTAGGTCTGAGTTCAACAACATGAGCTTTAAGCTATTTTCAGATAAGGTCGTGATCACCAAGTTGTAGGTGTACACTGCATTTTACACAAGTCGATGCGACTTCACTGACACCACCAGACACGCAGCACGCAACGAGATTCGCTTAGGTCCACGCGCAGCACACTCACGTCTGGTAGCAGTGAGCGGCAGACACGACCCACTCGCTGGAGATCAGGGAGCCTCCGCAGAAGTGGTATCCGTTGTTGAGGGACACCTGCCATGGCTGCGAGTGGGCAGCGCACTCGGAGCCACCCACGATGTGGTCCTCATACATGTATGGGGCCGCCGCTGTCAGCGAAGCAGAGTGTGAATTGGTATCCTGGCCACGGTCAAGTACTCAGACCCAACATTCATCGTGAGGATACTCGTCAACAGGATCATGGCCATCGACATTGTCTATAAGGCAAATAGGTGAATCCAAGGGAAGTAATGGAGGCAATGCTACCCCCCTCCCACCCCTGGAGTCCCAAAATAAATTTGTTATTGATATTTACCAGAAAAAACGTACGGACATTTCATGAACACCACTCTTGGGAATATTATAGATCCGCTTCTGTTGTCTCCGTGATGATCATCATCACCAATGTTACCTCTAACACAATTACAAAGTCCAATTCCAGAAAATAAAGTCACTCCGCTATGGTTACTAGAAATGTTGCATCACTTGCTCAATCGTCGTTCTTGTCTGATGGACAATATGGGCCCCACAGAAGGAATTTAGAATTTCCACCAATCGCTTGAGAACAAAAACGGACATGAGCCCCATCTTGCACTTGGGTATAATTCAGTTTTAGTCAAAGACCAATTTAACAGAACAGCCAAATAAGCAGCACACCTTCCTCTCCTCTGTTAGTTTGGTGATGCACATCACCATAGGAGGCGCAAAGTGTTTCCGATTGAGCTAACCTAGCGGAGGCCTACGCCAAATTAAGATACCAAATGACCACTAATGATACCCATCATTCATAATAGAGGTTTTGGGGTTAGATCGCGTAAATATATAAATGTGTTGTGAAAACCCGCTACCACCTGAAACAGCCAACTAGTAAGGGTTGTCACGTAAACAGAACGTGGCAATTCGTCACTAGAACAGCACACCGGTGTGTTGGAGAGCCAAGCCACCAAATTTACGTGATAACCTTTACTCGTTGGCTGTGTCGGGTGGTGGCGGGTTTCAACAACATGTTTATATTAGAATAGGTTTTTCCCTTTTTTTCTGGCAACAAAACAGGTGTTAGGATGTTAAAACACCAAACTGAAACCTTTTACAAGGAATCATGACTGCATTAACCATAATACTTATGGTCAGAATGCAAAAAAAACCATACTCTGATAATATATGCATTGTCTTTAAAACTGATTGGTCCACACCAGACAGCTTTCTTTGGAGACTAGTCACAAATGGTGTTAGACCAGAGGACGCCAAAAGGCGCCAAAAGGCTTCCTCTGGTCTATACATTCATATATCTAACCCAAAAACCTCTTTTATAGATATTGGTCGCGAAAGCCTACGTGTTGAACTGATACCCATAATTGTCTGCTCTGCTTAAACCAATGCTGTTAAACTGCCAGATGTCTATAGGCAAAGATTAGCACGGTTGGATACGTACGGTGCGAAATAAGTGTAGCATACCTACAAAGACCATCCCTGCTGGACATGGGTCCCAATTCGATCCAAAATCATTCACTACGCAACCAGTTAGCAGTGTAAGTTACACAAAGTCTCACCAGCGGTGCCCACGAGCAGAGCGAAGATGAGTCCGTACATGGTGCAGTGAAGATTCTGAACGACGATGCTGAACCACTGCCGAGGGTCCCCTTTTATACCCGTTGAGAGCCCTCATATCTCATGGCCTTATTCTCATTTCTATGTTACCCAATGCCTTATGTTTGTCTCATTAAACTCGTCGATATTTTCCCACCTGAGACAAACATTTGCGAGTCAGCGATTCCACACGTTAATATTGGTTCCATTTATTAATTGTTTTCCACGGACGTTGCTTATATTGTTCTGTTTATGATCTCATACTTGGTAGAGATGGTGCCATTTGTGCGTGTGTAACGTGGCAGCTGTGATTCTACAAATTGTGGAACCATCCCGATCTCTGTGGAAAAGTTACGGAATTGAGAGCTTTCGCCTGTGACTAGCCGATGTACGTACAATTTAGCAAAAATTATTGCCTATAAAATTAACACTTATGTAAGTATACATAAGCATATATAAAATATCCTCTACTGGGGCTATTAAGTGGTCCTTTAAGTGAAGTCTGACAGCGGTGCTGTAATAAATCCATTGCACGGATGCACCTGTGCCTTTTATACTTATGCCAACGACATTGCTGCATTTCTATATTCACGTATACCATGTAGAGAAAGCCAAATGTATCATAGTCAAAGTTATTATATTTTATTACTTGAATAGTCAAATACTTTAATACTGATACATATATTTATGGATTTGGCCACGTGTCAGATTCTTTGTCAAAATTCTCGTTACTAAGCCCCCACCACTCGACAAAATAAAGACGTTGAAAAAGACAACATTCATACATGCCAAGGTGTTGATCACATTCAAACCAATACAACTCAACGGTGGTTTAAGGCTTTTCACGACATAATTTGAACTTCCCTACCCGGGCTTCATCAGGTAGGGAAGTTTACAATCCAATAAGGCTGCTTCAGTACGCGCCGTGACATTACCACCTGCAAAAGCGCGTCATATTCCCATATATTTTCAACGAGAACCTGGCTGCTTACAATGTGACTTATTTCAAACAACTTCAAATACATACATTTCAAAATCACATATAGATCATTGTATCAGCTACGACAAGCTACATTTTACGTTAACACTGTTTTGTAACACGTCTTTCCATTGTTTCTGTGCACACCTTGCATGTGCCATGGATTCTATTGTTAACAGGTAAAGGGTGTCTCAATCAACTCTCGCCTAGTCACAAAAAAGTATATTTTCATGTTTCCTACGATGTCCTGTTATCGGCAGCTGAGCTGTACGTCCACCATATGCAGCACTTCTCATGAACGAGAGTCATCCGGAGTAATACTATGTATGTTGAACATCTTTCGCACGGAACGTAGCCAACTGTGCTAATCAGAGGTGCGGGGGAAGGACAGCAAACTTCAATCTGTATTTAAAAGTGCATAGCTCCAGTCGCTTCCGAATACGCTTGTTTATCCAAGAAAGCCTCACTGCGTCTCATGACTGTCACGTTTTTTGCAGTTGTAGTCGATGATTCATTTGTATATTCATCTTGAGTAATTTACACGTGTGTCCATTTTTGTCTACGTGTGTCATTCTGCATGTGTGAATGTTTCTGTGTCATTTAGGGAGCGGTAGGGTAGAGGTTACCGCGCTGCACTACGAACCCGGCGACCCGAGTTCGATTTCCGCTCACGGCCAACACCAGCGACGATTATCTGAACCGGTCCTGGGCCTCTCTTATGTCGACTGCTGCAATGTATAACATCGCCACGAGGAATACAATGGCCGCTGGGCGTGGTGCTGGCCACCCACCCCTAGTGTGCCGTGCCAGCCTTTATACGTGCTTGCTTAAAGCACTTCACCCAACAGTGTGTTAATGCTGTACGGTGGATATTTGTCTTTGTTTTGTGTCATTGTGTACAACGCCGGCCGTGGAGGCGAGGGTTGGTGGATCGCACAAAGTTGTGAAACTCGTACTTTTACACGTGTGTGCATAATTTATATAAGCCTGCAGATTGCTCTTTAATAAACGTTCGATACTTTCTACATGAGGCTCAAACCATTTTCTGTAAGCCTACATCGTGCTCTTCAATTCGTTGCCTGTTACATTTACAATGTTAATGCCCCCATGTAACATCTAACAGTGATGGACTTTGTTAGGTTTGGGGTCGTCATGTTTTCACTCCACGGAAGCTCCGAAATTACTTTCATTACGTTAAGTGTGGTTTAGTCTTCACAATTTTGTTCACGTTTGTGCTTGTGTACCAGTTCTATATCACTGCCTCACTTCTGCTTGTCATTCGGATAAATTTGGTCACGTTTATTGTGAGGGTGACCGAAGAGAAGTGGACCACAATGTACAACTTCACTCAATACTCATGAGGGTTTTCGCATCTTGCACAATAGTCAATAGCTTTTCATACGCTTCTACATTGTTGCTTGAAACTTCTGCTTGCTGCAATGTCAAATATTCACGATATGACGCGATATTGCATTTCATGATAACAATGATCGTGATATGTTTACCATGACTTTGTAATGTATTTGACATTGTCTTGTTTTCCTTGCTTTGATGAACAGTGCGGTTGTATGAAATGAAGGGAGCTGATTTACATGGGTTGGACCAGATGACGCCAATAAGCGCACTTTTGGCGTCATCTGGTCCAACCCATGTGAGACTAGGCTCTAAGGAAAGCTGTCTCGGGTGTGGACCAATCAACTTCATGGACAGTGCACATTATCAGAGTTATGTCTTTTGTTTGTATTATGACGGCAGGTATTGCGGTCTATGCAAACATGACTCCTTGTAAAAAGGCGTCATTTTTGTTGCCAGATAGAAGGGTAAAAAAACAATTATCATATTTTTACTGGCAAATGAGGTTCCCATAATGAAGGGCGCTGTTGTGGTATCCGGTGTAATAGCACGCTAGACTTCTCGATTCAATTTCCCGGTGCGGCAGTTGAAACGGGGTACATTTCTTAAAACCCCCAGTCTCTGTCCACCCAGCAGTGTAAATGTTATATTTTGTATTGGTTACATTATGCGAACGTTACTTATTGCCGGTTTGCATGACAAAATGAGATTGTATCTACATTACTGTAGCTGGGATTGAGATAGGAGGGGGTGACCTGCAGTGAGTTTCTCTGTCTCCTCTCGAGCCCTGCTACATACAGAACGTGTAACACGTACTCGACAGAGTCACACACAAGGCAAATGTCCACACATCACCGCGTGCATCTTGGCCGTCCACTCGGTGAGGACGTCAGTCAAACAGACGCCGAGATGGCGGCTCATTCACGTTCATGTAACTGTGACGTACACAGACAGATGACACCCATAACGCCGACCTCGGGCGTTGATTGGATTTTTGAAGATCTGGACGAATAGGGGGGTGGGATTCGACGATTCGGTGTTCGGTCCGAGTGTTGGGTTTGAGTTCAGAATCAGAAGAATGATTTATCCTGAAGGAATCCGATGTGCTCTAAAGCTCTTTTTCACATTTGTCCGCGGAGTGGAATGAGTAATGGTGAGTCTTGGGGATGCGCGGCTAACATCAGTGGCGAGTGGTGACATGAACTGCACCTGCTCGGCATCCCGTCACCACGCGCCCCCGCCCCCGCATCGTAAAAAGATGACAGCCTTCATCCAGCAGTGAATTTGATGGTGGTGATGCTCAAAATATCTCAATATGAAAGCGCACCCCCTGTGTATAGCCGTGTGTGTGTGCCTGTGTCGTGAAGGACGCGACTGTTCAGTTGGAGGCAGTCGCCCTCCAACAACAAAGGAAGTTAGAGGAGTGACGCTCACAACGAGCGGAGCACCAGACAGATAAAATGAAGCAAGCTTACACAGTAAGGGACACAGCTGGTGTGCAACTGCCAGTCATCTCAGTGAGTCGACCCATGGGACCTGGGTCTGTCCCTAACCTGTCAGAAAGCTTTCGACACTTAACGCGGCCTCAAAGTGCACTTGGCCTGGCACAGGCGACGTGTTGACGTCACCGCCACTTAGTGGTAAATGGCGGCTGTTGTTGTTGGAAGGTACCACGTGGTGACTGCTGAGCGCCGTGCGATTTAAAGGTTCCAGCGCCCCTCAGAAGAGGTGATCCGGAAACGACGATCGACTCTTATGCCTGAATGGTTCATCGAGTCCTCAAAGGTTGATCAATTTAACGACTATCGATTATTAAATCTAGCAGGAGAGAGGAAAAGAGGGAGGAGTTTATTTGCATGGGGCGGGTTATATTCAAATTATGACAATGGCGGGTTGTGATTGGCTGGGAGTGTCCCTGGGAGCACCCCAAGGTCACGCTGTATTTCCTGTTTCGAGCTGTGAGAGGAGTTTGAATCGACCAATGGGAAGCCGAAATAATCCATCTCATTTGCATGTCACCCCAACCTTTGCATCGACTCTACTCAGTTGATTCTTGGCCAAATGATTCGACATACCCAAAGCAAATTACTTAAATTGGCCACTTTGTTGCTATGAACAATTTTAACTAAACATATATTTTTTAAACGTATACTATTGTTTCAAGGATTGCAGGTGGGAGGTATAGGGCCACCATACCAAAGGGTTTAAGAAGTCCCGTGCTGTATAGGCTACTACGGGGCTGATTTGTGGATAGCAGAGCAGTAGAGCAACTCAATCTATTGTACCGTGCTGATGTAGTGACATAGGACGTCACTACTGTGTCGGCCCGTACGAGGGCTGGGGGCCCCAAGGGGGTGCCTGGGGGTCACGTGGTGGAGGGACCCAGACCTCCCGTGAGGTGGGGGAAGGGAGGCGTGGCCTGGGAAGGGAGGCGTGGCTTGGGCAGAGCCGGCCACGTCAGAGCAGATATAAGCGTGGTGTGAACGCAGAGCGGGGCTGTTGAACTCCGAAGTGAAGACGGTATCATCGGTCCTCATGTCCCGGGTCGTCGTCGTGGACCAGGCAGCCCGTTGTCTACCTGGTCCACACTGTGTCGTGTTCCAGAGTGTTAGTGCGTTGAGGAAGGTGGTCACCACCTCATGTACAGTGTTATATTACTTACCGTTTAATAGTGTTGCCTCCAAGCTGTGTGTGTGTGTGCACCTAATTCGAACCCACTACACTATTAAGAAAAAAATAAGACGACAAAAACATGGTGGCATCAACATTTCAAAGGTTTTATTCGTTTAATGGCATTACAACCATCATGGTGCTTGTTGCTTGGCAAGGTGGCTTGCGAGTGAGTCGCTCATTTGTCAACCATGCTGCTGGCGATCCAGGAGTTGTAGTTGCACACCTTGGTGTACACGCCGGGGTAGTTGGGCCGGGCGCAGTTGCGGCCCCAGGACACGATGCCCTGCAGCTGGCCATTGCACACGACGGGGCCACCAGAGTCTCCCTGCAGTGGTGGAATCAGGGGTCAAAGGGTCACCAGTTAGCAATTAACTTTGTCTCGATCTGAATGATTGGTGGAGTTGGCACTGGTTTGTAGCAAGAGGGCAGGTCGACGCTCATACTCCCGTTCAGACTTGTCGACTCAAGTCGCTTCAGGGGACCTCACCTGGCAGGAGTCCTTGCCACCCTCCAGGTATCCCAGGCAGATCATGTTGTTGGTGATGTCACCGGGGTAAGAGTTCCTGCAGGAGATGTCACTCAGCACGGGCGCCTGGAAGCACATGAGGACATCGGGGCTGCCTGTATGGAGACACGCGGGTGGCAGTGGTGAGGCATCGTACACTGGGGAAAGATATTGGGGTAACGTGAGGACGGAGAAACTCATAAGCAGAGGGGGCAGCATTAGAGAGTTTAGTGGACTCAGTGTGAAAGTCCCAGTAATGCAGAGGCAATGCATTTGGTTGGTAGCATTTATAAACCTTGAGAAAAGTAAGCAGATGAAGACAGTGGAAGACAGGGCGAGATGAAATTCAAGAGTTTGGAGATCCCTTCTGGACAGATATTGAGAAAGGAACGGAAAGAATGGAAGAAAATGGGGGGAGCCTGTGACGCGGTACAGCCTGAAACACATCCGAAAGCTATACAGAGTGACCACGAAACCGACATTGTAAAATCTTTAAAAACTCTTCTTGGAATGGATTTGCCAGGGAAGACGGACGTCTAAGCGCCGTGTCCTCACCAACAATGGTGTAGGTCTCGCCCCAGCCGGAGATGGTGCACATGACTCCGGTGTCGACGCAGGAGGAAGGCAGCGGGATGGCCTGCGCGTACTGGTTGAGGGTGGCGGGCGTGGACAGCTTGATGAGCATGATGTCGTTGTCGTAGGTGACTGAGTTGAACTGGGGATGGCTGATCACTTTGGAGGCCTGGATCTTCTGCTCGGTGCCCTCGGACACGAAGATGTTGTGCTCGCCGATGCGCACAGAGATGCTGGACGCGCTGGGGGTGGAGGAAGTGGATGACAGTAGTGATGATGATTTTTATAGGGGATCGCTTAAATAGGGGATCGCTTAAATTTAGGTTTTAGGTTTTTTGGGGGGTTTATTTTGGCACAGGCAAAGCTCATTGGGCCATGAATGCTAATCGTTTATGGGGAACTGGTTACACAATAGAAACCTGGTTACAGCAATAACAATAAAACACGAACAAAACAATCCTAACAAAACTGGACATGGTCAAGTTCCGAATGGTAAGGTCATGCATCAACATGGCACAACTAGCACGTATTGTAAGATTAGTTGTAATTTAATTCAATGCCATCACGTCGACACTTCCCACCGTCACAAACCCAAATTGACCAGTGTGGTAGATTTCCAAGTGCTGTAAATATTGGTATAATCGCCTAAGCAAAACAAACTGCTGGGGCACATCGCCTTATTGTGGAAAGAGGATGTCGCATACCTTTGCAATCTGCTCATAGCCCTTTCTCGTTTGCTCGGATGGGTCTAATTCAAAATCATATGATCGGCTTCTTCATAGTACCAGCTGTGACACTGCTGCCCCATGGGTGAAGCTCAAGTAAATATTCTTTGTGGCTAGGTCTGAGTTCAACAACATGAGCTTTAAGCTATTTTCAGATAAGGTCGTGATCACCAAGTTGTAGGTGTACACTGCATTTTACACAAGTCGATGCGACTTCACTGACACCACCAGACACGCAGCACGCAACGAGATTCGCTTAGGTCCACGCGCAGCACACTCACGTCTGGTAGCAGTGAGCGGCAGACACGACCCACTCGCTGGAGATCAGGGAGCCTCCGCAGAAGTGGTATCCGTTGTTGAGGGACACCTGCCACGGCTGCGAGTGGGCAGCGCACTCGGAGCCACCCACAATGTGGTCCTCATACATGTAGGGGGCCGCCGCTGTCAGCGAAGCAGAGTGTGAATTGGTATCCTGGCCACGGTCAAGTACTCAGACCCAACATTCATCGTGAGGATACTCGTCAACAGGATCATGGCCATCGACATTGTCTATAAGGCAAATAGGTGAATCCAAGGGAAGTAATGGAGGCAATGCTACCCCCCTCCCACCCCTGGAGTCCCAAAATAAATTTGTTATTGATATTTACCAGAAAAAACGTACGGACATTTCATGAACACCACTCTTGGGAATATTATAGATCCGCTTCTGTTGTCTCCGTGATGATCATCATCACCAATGTTACCACTAACACAATTACAAAGTCCAATTCCAGCAAATAAAGTCACTCCGCTATGGTTACTAGAAATGTTGCATCACTTGCTCAATCGTCGTTCTTGTCTGATGGACAATATGGGCCCCACAGAAGGAATTTAGAATTTCCACCAATCGCTTGAGAACAAAAACGGACATGAGCCCCATCTTGCACTTGGGTATAATTCAGTTTTAGTCAAAGACCAATTTAACAGAACAGCCAAATAAGCAGCACACCTTCCTCTCCTCTGTTAGTTTGGTTTTGCACATCACCATAGGAGGCGCAAAGTGTTTCCGATTGAGCTAACCTAGCGGAGGCCTCGCCAAATTAAGATACCAAATGACCACTAATGATACCCATCATTCATAATAGAGGTTTTGGGGTTAGATCGCGTAAATATATAAATGTGTTGTGAAAACCCGCTACCACCTGAAACAGCCAACTAGTAAGGGTTGTCACGTAAACAGAACGTGGCAATTCGTCACTAGAACAGCACACCGGTGTGTTGGAGAGCCAAGCCACCAAATTTACGTGATAACCTTTACTCGTTGGCTGTGTCGGGTGGTGGCGGGTTTCAACAACATGTTTATATTAGAATAGGTTTTTCCCTTTTTTTCTGGCAACAAAACAGGTGTTAGGATGTTAAAACACCAAACTGAAACCTTTTACAAGGAATCATGACTGCATTAACCATAATACTTATGGTCAGAATGCAAAAAAAAACATACTCTGATAATATATGCATTGTCTTTAAAACTGATTGGTCCACACCAGACAGCTTTCTTTGGAGACTAGTCACAAATGGTGTTAGACCAGAGGACGCCAAAAGGCGCCAAAAGGCTTCCTCTGGTCTATACATTCATATATCTAACCCAAAAACCTCTTTTATAGATATTGGTCGCGAAAGCCTACGTGTTGAACTGATACCCATAATTGTCTGCTCTGCTTAAACCAATGCTGTTAAACTGCCAGATGTCTATAGGCAAAGATTAGCACGGTTGGATACGTACGGTGCGAAATAAGTGTAGCATACGTACAAAGACCATCCCTGCTGGACATGGGTCCCAATTCGATCCAAAACCATTCACTACGCAACCAGTTAGCAGTGTAAGTTACACAAAGTCTCACCAGCGGTGCCCACGAGCAGAGCGAAGATGAGTCCGTACATGGTGCAGTGAAGATTCTGAACGACGATGCTGAACCACTGCCGAGGGTCCCCTTTTATACCCGTTGAGAGCCCTCGTATCTCATGGCCTTATTCTCATTTCTATGTTACCCAATGCCTTATGTTTGTCTCATTAAACTCGTCGATATTTTCCCACCTGAGACAAAAAATTGCGAGTCAGCGATTCCACACGTTAATATTGGTTCCATTTATTAATTGTTTTCCACGGACGTTGCTTATATTGTTCTGTTTATGATCTCATACTTGGTAGAGATGGTGCCATTTGTGCGTGTGTAACGTGGCAGCTGTGATTAAGAGTATTTCTGCAGTTTGCGGCCCAATTCTACAAATTGTGGAACCATCCCGATCTCTGTGGAAAAGTTACGGAATTGAGAGCTTTCGCCTGTGACTAGCCGATGTACGTACAATTTAGCAAAAATTATTGCCTATAAAATTAACACTTATGTAAGTATACATAAGCATATATAAAATATCCTCTACTGGGGCTATTAAGTGGTCCTTTAAGTGAAGTCTGACAGCGGTGCTGTAATAAATCCATTGCAAGGATGCACCTGTGCCTTTTATACTTATGCCAACGACATTGCTGCATTTCTATATTCACGTATACCATGTAGAGAAAGCCAAATGTGTCATAGTCAAAGTTATTATATTTTATTACTTGAATAGTCAAATACTTTAATACTGATACATATATTTATGGATTTGGCCACGTGTCAGATTCTTTGTCAAAATTCTCGTTACTAAGCCCCCACCACTCGACAAAATAAAGACGTTGAAAAAGACAACATTCATACATGCCAAGGTGTTGATCACATTCAAACCAATACAACTCAACGGTGGTTTAAGGCTTTTCACGACATAATTTGAACTTCCCTACCCGGGCTTCATCAGGTAGGGAAGTTTACAATCCAATGAGGCTGCTTCAGTTAGCGCCGTGACATTACCACCTGCAAAAGCGCGTCATATTCCCATATATTTTCAACGAGAACCTGGCTGCTTACAATGTGACTTATTTCAAACAACTTCAAATACATACATTTCAAAATCACATATAGATCATTGTATCAGCTACGACAAGCTACATTTTACGTTAACACTGTTTTGTAACACGTCTTTCCATTGTTTCTGTGCACACCTTGCATGTGCCATGGATTCTATTGTTAACAGGTAAAGGGTGTCTCAATCAACTCTCGCCTAGTCACAAAAAAGTATATTTTCATGTTTCCTACGATGTCCTGTTATCGGCAGCTGAGCTGTACGTCCACCATATGCAGCACTTTTCATGAACGAGAGTCATCCTGAGTAATACTATGTATGTTGAACATCTTTCACACGGAACGTAGCCAACTGTGCTAATCACAGGTGCGGGGGAAGGACAGCAAACTTCAATCTGTATTTAAAAGTGCATAGCTCCAGTCGCTTCCGAATACGCTTGTTTATCCAAGAAAGCCTCACTGCGTCTCATGACTGTCACGTTTTTTGCAGTTGTAGTCGATGATTCATTTGTATATTCATCTTGAGTAATTTACACGTGTGTCCATTTTTGTCTAAGTGTGTCACTCTGCATGTGTGAATGTGTCTGTGTCATTTGGGGAGTGGTAGGGTAGAGGTTACCGCGCTGCACTACGAACCCGGCGACCCGAGTTCGATTTCCGCTCACGGCCAACACCAGCGACGATTATCTGAACCAGTCCTGGGCCTCTCTTATGTCGACTGCTGCAATGTATAACATCGCCACGAGGAATACAATGGCCGCTGGGCGTGGTGCTGGCCACCCACCCCTAGTGTGCGGTGCCAGGCTTTATACGTGCTTGCTTAAAGCACTTCACCCAACAGTGTGTTAATGCTGTACGGTGGATATTTGTCTTTGTTTTGTGTCATTGTGTACAACGCCGGCCGTGGAGGCGAGGGTTGGTGGATCGCACAAAGTTGTGAAACTCGTACTTTTACACGTGTGTGCATAATTTATATAAGCCTACAGATTGCTCTTTAATAAACGTTCGATATTTTCTACATGAGGCTCAAACCATTTTCTGTAAGCCGACATCGTGCTCTTCAATTCGTTGCCTGTTACATTTACAATGTTAATGCCCTCATGTAACATCTAACAGTGATGGACTTTGTTAGGTTTGGGGTCGTCATGTTTTTACTCCACGGAAGCTCCGAAATTACTTTCATTACGTTAAGTGTGGTTTAGTCTTCACAATTTTGTTCACGTTTGTGCTTGTGTACCAGTTCTATATCACTGCCTCACTTCTGCTTGTCATTCGGATAAATTTGGTCACGTTTATTGTGAGGGTGACCGAAGTGATGTGGACCACAATGTACAACTTCACTCAATACTCATGAGGGTTTTCGCATCTTGCACAATAGTCAATAGCTTTTCATACGCTTCTACATTGTTGCTTGAAACTTCTGCTTGCTGCAATGTCAAATATTCACGATATGACGCGATATTGCATTTCATGATAACAATGATCGTGATATGTTTACCATGACTTTGTAATGTATTTGACATTGTCTTGTTTTCCTTGCTTTGATGAACAGTGCGGTTGTATGAAATGAAGGGAGCTGATTTACATGGGTTGGACCAGATGACGCCAAAAGGCGCACTTTTGGCGTCATCTGGTCCAACCCATGTGAGACTAGGCTCTAAGGAAAGCTGTCTCGGGTGTGGACCAATCAACTTCAAGGACAGTGCACATTATCAGAGTTATGTCTTTTGTTGGTATCATGACTGCAGGTATTGCGGTCTATGCAAACATGACTCCTTGTAAAAAGGCGTCATTTTTGTTGCCAGATAGAAGGGTAAAAAAACAATTATAATATTTTTACTGGCAAACGAGGTTCCCATAATGAAGGGCGCTGTTGTGGTATCCGGTTTAATAGCACGCTAGACTTCTCGATTCAATTTCCCGGTGCGGCAGTTGAAACGGGGTACATTTCTTAAAACCCCCAGTCTCTGTCCACCCAGCAGTGTAAATGTTATATTTTGTATTGGTTACATTATGCGAACGTTACTTATTGCCGGTTTGCATGACAAAATGAGATTGTATCTACATTACTGTAGCTGGGATTGAGATAGGAGGGGGTGACCTGCAGTGAGTTTCTCTGTCTCCTCTCGAGCCCTGCTACATACAAAACGTGTAACACGTACTCGACAGAGTCACACACAAGGCAAATGTCCACACATCACCGCGTGCATCTTGGCCGTCCACTCGGTGAGGACGTCAGTCAAACAGACGCCGAGATGGCGGCTCATTCACGTTCATGTAACTGTGACGTACACAGACAGATGACACCCATAACGCCGACCTCGGGCGTTGATT
Source organism: Lampetra planeri (assembly GCF_965212315.1). NCBI lineage: Eukaryota > Metazoa > Chordata > Hyperoartia > Petromyzontiformes > Petromyzontidae > Lampetra > Lampetra planeri. The sequence goes on along the minus strand of NC_136130.1, from coordinate 10,855,128 downwards.
GGATTTTTGAAGATCTGGACGAATAGGAGGGTGGGATTCGACGATTCGGTGTTCGGTCCGAGTGTTGGGTTTGAGTTCAGAATCAGAAGAATGATTTATCCTGAAGGAATCCGATGTGCTCTAAAGCTCTTTTTCACATTTGTCGGCGGAGTGGAATGAGTAATGGTGAGTCTTGGGGATGCGCGGCTAACATCAGTGGCGAGTGGTGACATGAACTGCACCTGCTCCGCATCCCGTCACCACGCGCCCCCGCCCCCGCATCGTAAAAAGATGACAGCCTTCATCCAGCAGTGAATTTGATGGTGGTGATGCTCAAAATATCTCAATATGAAAGCGCACCCCCTGTGTATAGCCGTGTGTGTGGGCCTGTGTCGTGAAGGACGCGACTGTTCAGTTGGAGGCAGTCGCCCTCCAACAACAAAGGAAGTTAGAGGAGTGACGCTCACAACGAGCGGAGCACCAGACAGATAAAATGAAGCAAGCTTACACAGTAAGGGACACAGCTGGTGTGCAACTGCCAGTCATCTCAGTAAGTCGACCCATGGGACCTGGGTCTGTCCCTAACCTGTCAGAAAGCTTTCGACACTTAACGCGGCCTCAAAGTGCACTTGGCCTGGCACAGGCGACGTGTTGACGTCACCGCCACTTAGTGGTAAATGGCGGCTGTTGTTGTTGGAAGGTACCACGTGGTGACTGCTGAGCGCCGTGCAATTTAAAGGTTCCAGCGCCCCTCAGAAGAGGTGATCCGGAAACGACGATCGACTCTTATGCCTGAATGGTTGATCGAGTCCTCAAAGGTTGATCAGTTTAACGACTATCGATTATTAAATCTAGCAGGAGAGAGGAAAAGAGGGAGGAGTTTATTTGCATGGGGCGGGTTATATTCAAATTAGGACAATGGCGGGTTGTGATTGGCTGGGAGTGTCCCTGGGAGCACCCAAAGGTCACGCTGTATTTCCTGTTTCGAGCTGTGAGAGGAGTTTGAATTGACCAATGGGAAGCCGAAATAATCCATCTCATTTGCATGTCACCCCAACCTTTGCATCGACTCTACTCAGTTGATTCTTGGCCAAATGATTCGACATACCCAAAGCAAATTACTTAAATTGGCCACTTTGTTGCTATGAACAATTTTAACTAAACATATATTTTTTAAACGTATACTATTGTTTCAAGGATTGCAGGTGGGAGGTATAGGGCCACCATACCAAAGGGTTTAAGAAGTCCCGTGCTGTATAGGCTACTACGGGGCTGATTTGTCGATAGCAGAGCAGTAGAGCAACTCAATCTATTGTACCGTGCTGATGTAGTGACATAGGACGTCACTACTGTGTCGGCCCGTACGAGGGCTGGGGGCCCCAAGGGGGTGCCTGGGGGTCACGTGGTGGAGGGACCCAGACCTCCCGTGAGGTGGGGGAAGGGAGGCGTGGCCTGGGAAGGGAGGCGTGGCTTGGGCAGAGCCGGCCACGTCAGAGCAGATATAAGCGTGGTGTGAACGCAGAGCGGGGCTGTTGAACTCCGAAGTGAAGACGGTATCATCGGTCCTCATGTCCCGGGTCGTCGTCCTGGACCAGGCAGCCCGTTGTCTACCTGGTCCACACTGTGTCGTGTTCCAGAGTGTTAGTGCGTTGAGGAAGGTGTTCACCACCTCATGTACAGTGTTATATTACTTACCGTTTAATAGTGTTGCCTCCAAGCTGTGTGTGTGTGTGTGCACCTAATTCGAACCCACTACACTATTAAGAAGAAAATAAGACGACAAAAACATGTGGCATCAACATTTCAAAGGTTTTATTCGTTTAATGGCATTACAAACATCATGGTGCTTGTTGCTTGGCAAGGTGGCTTGCGAGTGAGTCGCTCATTTGTCAACCATGCTGCTGGCGATCCAGGAGTTGTAGTTGCACACCTTGGTGTACACGCCGGGGTAGTTGGGCCGGGCGCAGTTGCGGCCCCAGGACACGATGCCCTGCAGCTGGCCATTGCACACGACGGGGCCACCAGAGTCTCCCTGCAGTGGCGGAATCAGGGGTCAAAGGGTCACCAGTTAGCAATTAACTTTGTCTCGATCTGAATGATTGGTGGAGTTGGCACTGGTTTGTAGCAAGAGGGCAGGTCGACGCTCATACTCCCGTTCAGACTTGTCGACTCAAGTCGCTTCAGGGGACCTCACCTGGCAGGAGTCCTTGCCACCCTCCAGGTATCCCAGGCAGATCATGTTGTTGGTGATGTCACCGGGGTAGGAGTTCCTGCAGGAGATGTCACTCAGCACGGGCGCCTGGAAGCACATGAGGACATCGGGGCTGCCTGTATGGAGACACGCGGGTGGCAGTGGTGAGGCATCGTACACTGGGGAAAGATATTGGGGTAACGTGAGGACGGAGAAACTCATAAGCAGAGGGGGCGGCATTAGAGAGTTTAGTGGACTCAGTGTGAAAGTCCCAGTAATGCAGAGGCAATGCATTTGGTTGGTAGCATTTATAAACCTTGAGAAAAGTAAGCAGATGAAGACAGTGGAAGACAGGGCGAGATGAAATTCAAGAGTTTGGAGATCCCTTCTGGACAGATATTGAGAAAGGAACGGAAAGAATGGAAGAAAATGGGGGAAGCCTGTGACGCGGTACAGCCTGAAACACATCCGAAAGCTATACAGAGTGACCACGAAACCGACATTGTAAAATCTTAAAAAACTCTTCTTGGAATGGATTTGCCAGGGAAGACGGACGTCTAAGCGCTGTGTCCTCACCGACAATGGTGTAGGTCTCGCCCCAGCCGGAGATGGTGCACATGACTCCGGTGTCGACGCAGGAGGAAGGCAGCGGGATGGCCTGCGCGTACTGGTTGAGGGTGGCGGGCGTGGACAGCTTGATGAGCATGATGTCGTTGTCGTAGGTGACTGAGTTGAACTGGGGATGGCTGATCACTTTGGAGGCCTGGATCTTCTGCTCGGTGCCCTCGGACACGAAGATGTTGTGCTCGCCGATGCGCACAGAGATGCTGGACGCGCTGGGGGTGGAGGAAGTGGATGACAGTAGTGATGATGATTTTTATAGGGGATCGCTTAAATAGGGGATCGCTTAAATTTAGGTTTTAGGTTTTTTGGGGGGTTTATTTTGGCACAGGCAAAGCTCATTGGGCCATGAATGCTAATCGTTTATGGGGAACTGGTTACACAATAGAAACCTGGTTACAGCAATAACAAAAAAACACGAACAAAACAATCCTAACAAAACTGGACATGGTCAAGTTCCGAATGGTAAGGTCATGCATCAACATGGCACAACTAGCACGTATTGTAAGATTAGTTGTAATTTAATTCAATGCCATCACGTCGACACTTCCCACTGTCACAAACCCAAATTGACCAGTGTGGTAGATTTCCAAGTGCTGTAAATATTGGTATAATCGCCTAAGCAAAACAAACTGCTGGGGCACATCGCCTTATTGTGGAAAGAGGATGTCGTGTACCTTTGCAATCTGCTCATAGCCCTTTCTCGTTTGCTCGGATGGGTCTAATTCAAAATCATATGATCGGCTTCTTCATAGTACCAGCTGTGGCACTGCTGCCCCATGGGTGAAGCTCAAGTAAATATTCTTTGTGGCTAGGTCTGAGTTCAACAACATGAGCTTTAAGCTATTTTCAGATAAGGTCGTGATCACCAAGTTGTAGGTGTACACTGCATTTTACACAAGTCGATGCGACTTCACTGACACCACCAGACACGCAGCACGCAACGAGATTCGCTTAGGTCCACGCGCAGCACACTCACGTCTGGTAGCAGTGAGCGGCAGACACGACCCACTCGCTGGAGATCAGGGAGCCTCCGCAGAAGTGGTATCCGTTGTTGAGGGACACCTGCCACGGCTGCGAGTGGGCAGCGCACTCGGAGCCACCCACAATGTGGTCCTCATACATGTATGGGGCCGCCGCTGTCAGCGAAGCAGAGTGTGAATTGGTATCCTGGCCACGGTCAAGTACTCAGACCCAACATTCATCGTGAGGATACTCGTCAACAGGATCATGGCCATCGACATTGTCTATAAGGCAAATAGGTGAATCCAAGGGAAGTAATGGAGGCAATGCTACCCCCCTCCCACCCCTGGAGTCCCAAAATAAATTTGTTATTGATATTTACCAGAAAAAACGTACGGACATTTCATGAACACCACTCTTGGGAATATTATAGATCCGCTTCTGTTGTCTCCGTGATGATCATCATCACCAATGTTACCACTAACACAATTACAAAGTCCAATTCCAGAAAATAAAGTCACTCCGCTATGGTTACTAGAAATGTTGCATCACTTGCTCAATCGTCGTTCTTGTCTGATGGACAATATGGGCCCCACAGAAGGAATTTAGAATTTCCACCAATCGCTTGAGAACAAAAACGGACATGAGCCCCATCTTGCACTTGGGTATAATTCAGTTTTAGTCAAAGACCAATTTAACAGAACAGCCAAATAAGCAGCACACCTTCCTCTCCTCTGTTAGTTTGGTGATGCACATCACCATAGGAGGCGCAAAGTGTTTCCGATTGAGCTAACCTAGCGGAGGCCTACGCCAAATTAAGATACCAAATGACCACTAATGATACCCATCATTCATAATAGAGGTTTTGGGGTTAGATCGCGTAAATATATAAATGTGTTGTGAAAACCCGCTACCACCTGAAACAGCCAACTAGTAAGGGTTGTTACGTAAACAGAACGTGGCAATTCGTCACTAGAACAGCACACCGGTGTCTTGGAGAGCCAAGCCACCAAATTTACGTGATAACCTTTACTCGTTGGCTGTGTCGGGTGGTGGCGGGTTTCAACAACATGTTTATATTAGAATAGGTTTTTCCCTTTTTTTCTGGCAACAAAACAGGTGTTAGGATGTTAAAACACCAAACTGAAACCTTTTACAAGGAATCATGACTGCATTAACCATAATACTTATGGTCAGAATGCAAAAAAAAACATACTCTGATAATATATGCATTGTCTTTAAAACTGATTGGTCCACACCAGACAGCTTTCTTTGGAGACTAGTCACAAATGGTGTTAGACCAGAGGACGCCAAAAGGCGCCAAAAGGCTTCCTCTGGTCTATACATTCATATATCTAACCCAAAAACCTCTTTTATAGATATTGGTCGCGAAAGCCTACGTGTTGAACTGATACCCATAATTGTCTGCTCTGCTTAAACCAATGCTGTTAAACTGCCAGATGTCTATAGGCAAAGATTAGCACGGTTGGATACGTACGGTGCGAAATAAGTGTAGCATACCTACAAAGACCATCCCTGCTGGACATGGGTCCCAATTCGATCCAAAATCATTCACTACGCAACCAGTTAGCAGTGTAAGTTACACAAAGTCTCACCAGCGGTGCCCACGAGCAGAGCGAAGATGAGTCCGTACATGGTGCAGTGAAGATTCTGAACGACGATGCTGAACCACTGCCGAGGGTCCCCTTTTATACCCGTTGAGAGCCCTCATATCTCATGGCCTTATTCTCATTTCTATGTTACCCAATGCCTTATGTTTGTCTCATTAAACTCGTCGATATTTTCCCACCTGAGACAAAAATTTGCGAGTCAGCGATTCCACACGTTAATATTGGTTCCATTTATTAATTGTTTTCCACGGACGTTGCTTATATTGTTCTGTTTATGATCTCATACTTGGTAGAGATGGTGCCATTTGTGCGTGTGTAACGTGGCAGCTGTGATTCTACAAATTGTGGAACCATCCCGATCTCTGTGGAAAAGTTACGGAATTGAGAGCTTTCGCCTGTGACTAGCCGATGTACGTACAATTTAGCAAAAATTATTGCCTATAAAATTAACACTTATGTAAGTATACATAAGCATATATCAAATATCCTCTACTGGGGCTATAAAGTGGTCCTTTAAGTGAAGTCTGACAGCGGTGCTGTAATAAATCCATTGCAAGGATGCACCTGTGCCTTTTATACTTATGCCAACGACATTGCTGCATTTCTATATTCACGTATACCATGTAGAGAAAGCCAAATGTGTCATAGTCAAAGTTATTATATTTTATTACTTGAATAGTCAAATACTTTAATACTGATACATATATTTATGGATTTGGCCACGTGTCAGATTCTTTGTCAAAATTCTCGTTACTAAGCCCCCACCACTCGACAAAATAAAGACGTTGAAAAAGACAACATTCATACATGCCAAGGTGTTGATCACATTCAAACCAATACAACTCAACGGTGGTTTAAGGCTTTTCACGACATAATTTGAACTTCCCTACCCGGGCTTCATCAGGTAGGGAAGTTTACAATCCAATGAGGCTGCTTCAGTACGCGCCGTGACATTACCACCTGCAAAAGCGCGTCATATTCCCATATATTTTCAACGAGAACCTGGCTGCTTACAATGTGACTTATTTCAAACAACTTCAAATACATACATTTCAAAATCACATATAGATCATTGTATCAGCTACGAAAAGCTACATTTTACGTTGACACCGTTTTGTAACACGTCTTTCAAATTGTTTCTGTGCACACCTTGCATGTGCCATGGATTCTATTGTTAACAGGTAAAGGGTGTCTCAATCAACTCTCGCCTAGTCACAAAAAAGTATATTTTCATGTTTCCTACGATGTCCTGTTATCGGCAGCTGAGCTGTACGTCCACCATATGCAGCACTTCTCATGAACGAGAGTCAATCGGAGTAATACTATGTATGTTGAACATCTTTCACACGGAACGTAGCCAACTGTGCTAATCAGAGGTGCGGGGGGAAGGGCAGCAAACTTAAATCTGTATTTAAAAGTGCATAGCTCCAGTCGCTTCCGAATACGTTTGTTAATCCAAGAAAGCCTCACTGCGTCTCATGACTCTTCTTCAGAAGGGTCCTGTCACGTTTTTTGCAGTTGAAGTCGATGATTCCCATGCATATTCATCTTGAGTAATTCACACGTGTCTGTCCATTTTTGTCTACGTGTGTCACTGTGCATGTGTGAATGTTTCTGTGTCATTTGGGGAGTGGTAGGGTAGAGGTTACCGCGCTGCACTACGAACCCGGCGACCCGAGTTCGATTTCCGCTCACGGCCAACACCAGGGACGATTATCTGAACCAGTCCTGGGCCTCTCCTATGTCAACTGCTGTAATGTGTAAACATCGCCACTAGGAATACAAAGGCGGCCGGGCGTGGTTTTGGCCACCCTCCCCTGGTGTGCCGTACCGACCTTTATAGGTGCTCGCTAAAAGCACTTGCCCCAACAGTGTGTTAATGCTATACAGTGGATATTTGTCTTTGTTTTTCTCTTATTGTGTACAACGCCGGCCGTGGAGGCAAGGGTTGGTGGATCGCACAATGTTGTGAAACTCGTACTTTTACACGTGTGCATAATTTATTTAAGCCTACAGCTTGCTCTTAAATAAACGGTCGATACTTTCTACATAAGGCTCAATCCATTTTCTGTAAGCCTACATCGTGCTCTTCAATTCGTTGCCTGTTATATTTACAATGTTAATGCCCTCATGTAACATCTAACGGTGATGGACTTTGTTTGGTTTGCGGTCGTCATGTTTTCACTCCACGCAATGATGTGATAGGATCAAGCTCCGAAATTACTTTCATGCGTTAAGTGTGGTTAAGTCTTCACAATTTTGTTCACGTTTATGCTTGTGTATCAGTTCTATATCACTGCATCACTGCTGCCTGTCATTCGGATAAATTTGGTCACGTTTATTGTGACGGTGACTGAAGAGAAGTGGACCACAATGTACAACGTCACTCAATACTCGTGAGGGTTTTCACATCTTGCATAATAGTCAATAGCTTTTTACACGCTTCTACATTGTTTCTTGAAACTTCTGCTTGATGCAATGTCAAATATTCATGATATGACGCGATATTGCATTTCACGATAACAATGATCGAGATATCTGTTTACCATGACTTTGTAATGTATTTGACATTGTCTCGTTTTCGTTGCTTTGATGAACAGTGCGGTTGTATGAAATGAAGGGAGCTGTTGTGGTACCAGGTTTAATAGCACGATGGACTTCTCGATTCAATTTCCCGGTGCGGCAGTTGAAACAACGGGGTACATTTCTTAAATCCCCTAGTCTCTTATTCTTAGGTTTTTTTCGGTAAAGTCAAGTAGGTAAAAAATTAAAATTAATAAAAGTAAAATAAAAATAAAATAAAAATCACGACGTTTCGTAGGCAACACACGCTTCCGTCTTCAGGTGGAACCGTCACAGCACGCTTGCTGTATCAAGTAAATGAGAGATTCCAAGAGATACTACCCCGTATATATACTGGTTGAGGGGGGGGGATGGGCCAGGACAGGCCCCCTTTTTATTATTATGGTAAGGTGCGGCTTGAGACTACGGCTAGGACCGAGCCTCTGCCATGTAGATGGCTAAAGCACAAAAGCAGGTCAGGAAGAAACAGCCTCCTGCTATGTTGCTTGGTGGGTAAAACTTATAGCAGGAAACCAGTGTGTGAAAAAAGCTAAACATGGTAAAACAAAACTGGCTGTCTATCAGTAACCTGTACAGTAACTCAAGAAAGCTTCAAATCTAGAACCCTAGTCTCTGTCCACCCAGCAGTGTAAAGGTTATATTTTGTATTTGTGTATTGGTTAAATTATGCGAACGTTACTTATTGCTGGTTTGCATGACAAAATGAGATTGTATCTACAGTACTGTAGTTGGGATTGAGATTGTAGGGGGTGATCTGCAGTGAGTTTCTCTGTCTCCTCTCGAGCCCTGCTACATACAGAACGTGTAACACGTACTTGACAGTCACACACAACGCAAATGTCAACACATCACCGCGTGCATCTTGGCCGTCGTGTTCGGTCCGAGTGTTGGGTTTGAGTTCAGAATCAGAATAATTATTTATCCTGAAGGAATCCGATGTGCTCTAAAGCTCTTTTTCACATTTGTCCGCGGAGTGGGATGAGTAATGGTGAGTCTTGGGGATGCGCGGCTAACATCAGTGGCGAGTGGTGACATGAACTGCACCTGCTCCGCATCCCGTCACCACGCGCCCCCGCATCGTAAAAAGATGACAGCCTTCATCCAGCAGTGAATTTGATGGTGGTGATGCTCAAAATATCTCAATATGAAAGCGCACCCCCTGTGTATAGCCGTGTGTGTGTGCCTGTGTCGTGAAGGACGCGACTGTTCAGTTGGAGGCAGTCGCCCTCCAACAACAAAGGAAGTTAGAGGAGTGACGCTCACAACGAGCGGAGCACCAGACAGATAAAATGAAGCAAGCTTACACATCTAAGGGACACAGCTGGTGTGCAACTGCCAGTCATCTCAGTGAGTCGACCCATGGGACCTGGGTCTGTCCCTAACCTGTCAGAAAGCTTTCGACACTTAACGCGGCCTCAAAGTGCACTTGGCCTGGCACAGGCTACGTGTTGACGTCACCGCCACTTAGTGGTAAATGGCGGCTGTTGTTGGAAGGTACCACGTGGTGACTTCTGAGCGCCGTGCGGTTTAAAGGTTCCAGCGCGCCTCAGAAGAGGTGATCCGGACACGACGATCGACTCTTATGCCTGAATGGTTCATCGAGTCCTCAAAGGTTGATCAATTTAACGACCAGCGATTATTAAATCTAGCAGGAGAGAGGAAAAGAGGGAGGAGTTTATTTGCATGGGGCGGGTTATATTCAAATTAGGACAATGGCGGGTTGTGATTGGCTGGGAGTGTCCCTGGGAGCGCCCCAAAGTCATGCTGTATTTCCTGTTTCGAGCTGTGAGAGGAGTTTGAATCGACCAATGAGAAGCCGACATAATCAATCTCATTTGCATGTCACGGCAACCTTTGCATCGACTGTACTCAGCTGATTCTTGGCCAAATGATTCGACATACCCAAAGAAAATTACTTAAATTGGCCATTTTGTTGCTATGAAAATTTTTAACTAAACATATTTTTTAAACGTATACTATTGTTTGAAGGATTGCAGGTGGGAGGTATAGGGCCACCATACCAAAGGGTTAAATAAGTCCCGTGCTGTATAGGCTGCTACGGGGCTGATTTGTGGATAGCAGAGCAGTAGAGCAACTCAATCTATTGTACCGTGCTGATGTAGTGACATAGGACATCACTACTGTGTCGGCCCGTACGAGGGCTGGGGGCCCCAAGGGGGTGCCTTGGGGGTTACGTGGTGGAGGGACCCAGACCTCCCGTGAGGTGGGGGAAGGGAGGCGTGGCCTGGGAAGGGAGGTGTGGCCTGGGCAGAGCCGGCCACGACAGAGCAGATGTAAGCGTGGTGTGAACGCAGAGCGGGGCTCTTGAACTCCGAAGTGAAGACGATATCATCAGTCCTCAAGTCCCGGGTCGTCGTCCAGAGTGTTAGTGCGTTGAGGAAGGTGGTCACCACCTCATGTACAGTGTTATATTACTTACCGTTTAATAAATAGTGTTGCCTCCAAGCTGTGTGTGCACCTAATTTGAACCCACTACACTATTAAGAAGAACATAAGACGACAAAAACATGGTGGCATCAACAATTCAAAGGTTTTATTCGTTTCATGGCATTACAACCATCATGGTGCTTGTTGCTTGGCAAGGTGGCTTGCGAGTGAGTCGCTCATTTGTCAACCATGCTGCTGGCGATCCAGGAGTTGTAGTTGCACACCTTGGTGTACACGCCGGGGTTGTTGGGCTGGGCGCAGTTGCGGCCCCAGGACACGATGCCCTGCAGCTGGCCATTGCACACGACGGGGCCACCAGAGTCTCCCTGCAGTGGCGGAATCAGGGGTCAAAGGGTCACCAGTTAGCAATTAACTTTGTCTCGATCTGAATGATTGGTGGAGTTGGCACTGGTTTGTAGCAAGAGGGCAGGTCGACGCTCATACTCCCGTTCAGACTTGTCGACTCAAGTCGCTTCAGGGGACCTCACCTGGCAGGAGTCCTTGCCACCCTCCAGGTATCCCAGGCAGATCATGTTGTTGGTGATGTCACCGGGGTAGGAGTTCCTGCAGGAGATGTCACTCAGCACGGGCGCCTGGAAGCACATGAGGACATCGGGGCTGCCTGTATGGAGACACGCGGGTGGCAGTGGTGAGGCATCGTACACTGGGGAAAGATATTGGGGTAACGTGAGGACGGAGAAACTCATAAGCAGAGGGGGCGGCATTAGAGAGTTTAGTGGACTCAGTGTGAAAGTCCCAGTAATGCAGAGGCAATGCATTTGGTTTGTAGCATTTAAAAACCTTGAAAAAAGTAAGCAGATGAAGACAGTGGAAGACAGGGCGAGATGAAATTCAAGAGTTTGGAGATTCCTTCTGGACAGATATTGAGAAAGGAACGGAAAGAATGGAAGAAAATGGGGGAGGCCTGTGCCCGGAAGTGGCAAGTCACAGGCTCACACCACAACAATATAAAGATGGACAAGTACAGTTAAAACTCTCAGTCCTGTTTAAACTCCAGGTATAACCTGCAATGCTTAGCTTTAAACATTAAGAATTTTTCTCATTCAGAAATATCTCTGAACATAAAATGATGACGTCCATAACTTTATTGCCCAGACAATGGTGGGTGATCGTTGAGAAGAATCTGAAGTGCATATTTAATATCCAATTTTATTACCATGATGTAAACATGTCAGAGCATTGTGGCATCGTGTAGGAGGAAGATCCTAAACTAGTGATGGGCAACCCAGACGAGTTAGCGCGCCTATTGAGTCGCCCTCCTTCACGGCAGTGGGCCGCAAGCTTGACATTGTGCTTGTGTACTCATCATGACTCCACTTCAACATGCCCTCACGAGGGACTGCTTGGGCTCCATTCGGCCCGCAGACAGCAGATTACCCATCGCCCTATTACATTTTTCTCTGAAGTGTTTTTGGGTTGTACTGCGGGTTGTTCGACATGACATCTGACGGTTCACTGCACGTGCTGGGAGCTCCCAAAAAGTGTAGTGAAACGTCGTACGTCATGGTGAACATGATGCGGTACAGCCTGAAAACACATCCGAGAGCTATACAGAGTAACCACGAAACCGACATTGTAAAATCTTTAAAAACTTTTCTTTAAATGGATTTTCCATGGAAGACGGACGTCTAAGCGCCGTGTCCTCACCGACGCTGGTCTGGGTCTCGCCCCAGCCGGAGATGGTGCACGTGACTCCGGTGTCGACGCAGGAGGAAGGCAGCGGGATGACCTGCGCGTACTGGTTGAGGGTGACGGGCGAGGACAGCTTGATGAGCATGATGTCGTTGTCGTAGGTGAATGAGTTGAACTGGGGATGTCTGATCACCTGGGAGGCCTGGATCTTCTGCTCGGTGCCCTCGGACACGAAGATGTTGTGCTCGCCGATGCGCACAGAGATGGGGGAAGCGCTGGGGGTGGAGGAAGTGGATGACAGTAGTGATGATGATTATTATCTATAGGGGATCGCTTACATTTATTTTGGCACAGGTAAAACCTATTGGGCCATGAATGCTAATCGTTTATGGGGAACTGGTCACACAATAGAAACCTGGTTACAGCAATAACAATAAAACACGAACAAAACAATCCAAACAAAACTGTACATGGTCAAGTTCCGAATGGTAAGGTCAAGCAACAACATGGCACAACTAGAACTTATCGTAAGATTAGTTGTAATTTAATTATATGCCATCACGTCGACACTTCCCACCGTCACAAACCCAAATTGACCAAAAAGTGTGGTAGATTGCCAAGTGCTGTAACTATTTGGTACAATCGCCTAAGCAAAACAAACTGCTGGGGCACATCGCCTTGTTGTGGAAAGAGGATGTCGCATATCTTTACAATCTGCTAATAGCCCTTTCGCGTTTGTTCGCATGGGTCTATTTCAAAATCATATGATCGGCTTCTTCATAGTACCAGCTGTGACACTGCTGCCCCATGAGTGAAGCTCAAGTAAATATTATTTGTGGCTAGGTCTGAGTTCAACAACATGAGATTTAAGTTATTTTCAGATAAGGTCGTGATCACCAGGTTGTAGGTGTACACTGAATTTTACACAAGTCGATGCGACTTCACTGACACCACCAGACACGCAGTACGCAACGAGATTCGCTCATGTCCACGCGCAGCACACTCACGTCTGGTAGCAGTGAGCGGCAGACACGACCCACTCGCTGGAGATCAGGGAGCCTCCGCACAAGTGGTATCCGATGTTGAGGGACACCTGCCACGGCTGCGAGTGGGCAGCGCACTCGGAGCCACCCACGATGTGGTCCTCATACATGTATGGGGCCGCCGCTGTCAACGAAGCAGAGTGTGAATTGGTGTCCTGGCCACGGTCAATTACTCAGACCCAACATTCATCCTGAGGATAATCGTCAATAGGATCATGGCCATCGACATCATCTTTCAGGCAAAGTGGGGAATCCAAGGGAAGTAATGCAAGCAATGCTACCCACCTACCACCCCTTGAGTCCCAAAATAAATTTGTTATTGATATTTATCAGAAAAAACGTACTGTTAATGTAAGCCCTTATTTAAAAGTACGGACATTTCATAAACACCACTCTTGGGAATAGTATAGATCCGCTTCTGTTGTTTCCGTGATGATCATCATCACCAATTTTACCAGCAACACAAGTACAAAGTCCAATTCCAGCAAAAAAATTCACTCCGCTTTGGTTACTAGAAATGTTGCATCACTTGCTCAATCGTCGTTCTTGTCTGATGGACAATATGGGCCCCACAGAAGGAATTTAGAATTTCCACCAATCGCTTGAGAACAAAAACGGACATAAGCCCCATCTTGCACTTGGGTATAATTCAGTTTTAATCAAAGACCAATTTAACAGAACAGCCAAATAAGCAGCACACCTTCTTCTCCTCTGTTAGTTTGATGATGCACATCACCATAGGAGGCGCAAAGTGTTTCCGATTGAGCTAACCTAGCAGAGGCCTACGCCAAATTAAGATACCAAATGACCACTAATGATACCCATCATCATAATAGAGGTTTTGGGGTTAGATCGCGTAAATATATAAATGTGTTGTGAAAACCCGCTACCACCCGACACAGCCAACTAGTAAGGGTTGTCACGTAAACAGAACGTGGCAATTCGTCACTAGAACAGCACACCGGTGTGTTGGAGAGCCAAGCCACCAAATTTACGTGACAACCTTTACTCGTTGGCTGTGTCGGGTGGTGGCGGGTTTTAACAACACGTTTACATTAGAATAGGTTTTTCCCTTTTTTTCTGGCAACAAAACAGGTGTTAGGATGTTAAAACACCAAACTGAAACCTTTTACAAGGAATCATGACTGCATTAACCACAATACTTATGGTCAGAATGCAAAAAAACCATACTCTGATAATATATGCATTGTCATTAAAACTGATTGGCCCACACCAGACAGCTTTCTTTGGAGACTAGTCACAAATGGTGTTAGACCAGAGGACGCCAAAATGCGCCAAAAGGCTTCCTCTGGTCTATACATTTATATATCTAACCCAAAAACCTCTATTATAGATATTGGTCGCGAAAGCCTACGTGTTGAACTGATACCCATAATCGTCTGCCCTGCTTAAACCAATACTGTTAAACTGCCAGATGTCTATAGGCAAAGATTAGCACGGTTGGATACGTACGGTGCGAAATAAGTGTAGCATACGTACAAAGACCATCTCTGCTGGACATGGGTCCCAATTCGACCCAAAATCATTCACTACGCAACCAGTTAGCAGTGGAAGTGACACAAAGTCTCACCAGCGGTGCCCACGAGCAGAGCGAAGATGAGTCCGTACATGGTGCAGTGAAGATTCTGAACGACGATGCTGAACCACTGCCGAGGGTCCCCTTTTATACCCGTTGAGAGCCCTCGTATCTCATGGCCTTATTCTCATTTCTATGTTACCCAATGCCTTATGTTTGTCTCATTAAACTCGTCGATATTTTCCCACCTGAGACAAAAAATTGCGAGTCAGCGATTCCACACGTTAATATTGGTTCCATTTATTAATTGTTTTCCACGGACGTTGCTTATATTGTTCTGTTTATGATCTCATACTGGGTAGAGATGGTGCCATTTGTGCGTGTGTAACGTGGCAGCTGTGATTAAGAGTATTTCTGCAGTTTGCGGACCAATTCTACAAATTGTGGAACCATCCCGATCTCTGTGGAAAAGTTACGGAATTGAGAGCTTTCGCCTGTGACTAGCCGATGTTCGTACAATTTAGCAAAAATTATTGCCTATAAAATTAACACTTATGTAAGTATACATGAGCATATATATAATATCCTCTACTGGGGCTATTAAGTGGTCCTTTAAGTGAAGTCTGACAGCGGTGCTGTAATAAATCCATTGCAAGGATGCACCTATGCCTTTTATACTTATGCCAACGACATTGCTGCATTTCTATATTCACGTATACCATGAAGAGAAAGCCAAATGTGTCATAGTCAAAGTTATTATATTTTATTAATTGAATAGTCAAATACTTTAATACTGATACATATATTTATGGATTTGGCCACGTGTCAGATTCTTTGTCAAAATTCTCGTTACTAAGCCCCCACCACTCGACAAAATAAAGACGTTGAAAAAGACAACATTCATACATGCCAAGGTGTTGATCACATTCAAACCAATACAACTCAACGGTGGTTTAAGGCTTTTCACGACATAATTTGAACTTCCCTACCCGGGCTTCATCAGGTAGGGAAGTTTACAATCCAATGAGGCTGCGTCAGTACGCGCCGTGACATTATCACCTGCAAAAGCGCGTCATATTCCCATATATTTTCAACGAGAACCTGGCTGCTTACAATGTGACTTATTTCAAACAACTTCAAATACATCCATTTCAAAATCACATATAGATCATTGTATCAGCTACGAAAACTACATTTTACGTTGACACCATTTTGTAACACGTCTTTCAAATTGTGTCTGTGCACACCTTGCATGTGCCATGGATTCTATTGTTAACAGGTAAAGGGTGTCTCAATCAACTCTCGCCTAGTCACAAAAAAGTATATTTTCATTTGTTTCCTAAGATGTCCTGTTATCGGCAGCTGAGCTGTACGTCCACCATATGCAGCACTTCTCATGAACTAGAATCATCATGAGGCATACTATGTATGTTGAACATCTTTCGCACGGAACGTAGCCAACTGTGCTAATCAGAGGTGCGGGGGAAGGACAGCAAACTTAAATCTGGATTTAAAAGTGGATAGCTCCAGTCGCTTCTGAATACGCTTGTTAATCCAAGAAAGCCTCACTGCATCTCATGACTCTTCTTCAGAAGGGTCCTGTCACGTTTTTTGCAGTTGTAGTCGATGATTCCTATGTATATTCATCTTGAGTAATTTACACGTGTGTCCATTTTTGTCTACGTGTGTCACTGTGCATGTGTGAATGTGTCTGTGTCATTTAGGGAGCGGTAGGGTAGAGGTTACCGAGCTGCACTACGAACCCGGCGACCCGAGTTCGATTTCCGCTCACGGCCAACACCAGCGACGATTATCTGAACCGGTCCTGGGCCTCTCCTATGTAAACTGCTGTAATGTGTAAACATCGCCACTAGGAATACAAAGGCTGCCGGGCGTGGTTCTGGCCACCCACCCCTGGTGTGCCGTGCCTGCCTTTATAGGTGCTCGCTAAAAGCACTTGCCCCAACAGTGTGTTAATGCTGTAAGGTGGATATTTGTCTTTGTTTTTGTGTCATTGTGTACAACGCCGACCTTGGAGGCGAGGGTTGGTGGATCGCACAAAGTTGTGAAACTCGTACTTTTACACGTGTGCTTAATTTATATAAGCCCACAGCTTGCTCTTAAATAAACGTTCGAGACTTTCTACATGAGGCTCAATCCATTTTCTGTAAGCCTACATCGTGCTCTTCAATTCGTTGATTGTTATATTTACAATGTTAATGCCCTCCTGTAACATCTAACAGTGATGGACTTTGTTAGGTTTGGGGTCGTCATGTTTTCACTCCACGCAATGGTGTGATAGGATCAAGCTCCGAAATTACTTTCATGACGTTAAGTGTGGTTTAGTCTTCACAATTCTGTTCACGTTTGTGCTTGTGTACCAGTTCGATATCACAGCATCACTGCTGCCTGTCATTAGGATAAATTTGGTCACGTTTATTGTGACGGTGACCGAAGAGAAGTGGACCACAATGTACAACTTCACTCAATACTCGTGAGGGTTTTCACATCTTGCACAATAGTCAATATCTTTTCATACGCTTCTACATTGTTTCTTGAAACTTCTTCTTGCTGCAATGTCAAATATTCACGATATGACGCGATATTGCATTTGACGATAACAATGATCGAGATATCTGTTTACCATGACTTTGTAATGTATTTGACATTGTCTCGTTTTCGTTGCTTTGATGAACAGTGCGGTTGTATGAAATGAAGGGAGCTGTTGTGGTACCAGGTTTAATAGCACGATGGACTTCTCGATTCAATTTCCCGGTGCGGCAGTTGAAACAACGGGGTACATTTCTTAAATCCTCCAGTCTCTGTCCATCCAGCAGTGTAAACGTTATATTTTGTATTTGTGTATTGGTTAAATTATGCGAACGTTATATATTGCTGGTTTGCATGACAAAATTATATTGTATCTACAGTACTGTGGTTGAGATTGTAGGGGGTGATCTGCAGTGAGTTTCTCTGTCTCCTCTCGAGCCCTGCTACGTACAGAACGTGTAACCCGTACTCGACAGAGTCATACACAACGCAAATGTCCAAACATCACCGCGTGCATCTTGGCCGTCCACTCGGTGAGGACGTCAAACCGACCCTGAGATGGCGGCTCATTCACGTTCACGTAACTGACGTACACAGACGATACCCATTACGCCGACGTCGGGCGTTGATTGGATTTTTGAAGATTTGGACGAATAGGGGGGTAAGGTTCGACGATTTGGTGTTCGGTCCGAGTGTTGGGTTTGAGTTCAGAATCAGAAGAATGATTTATCCTGAAGGAATCCGATGTGCTCTGAAGATATTTTTCACAGATGTCCGCGGAGCGGGATGAATAATGGTGGGGCTTGGGGATGCGTGGCTAACATCAGTGGCGAGCAGAGGTCGCAACCAGGTACCCAATACCCGGCTTCGGGTACCCGTTTGCGACCCTGGTGCGACCGGGTAAGGGTACGGGTAAGGAATCAAAACCCGTTTGCGACCTCTGGTGGCGAGTGGTGACGTGAACTGCACCTGCTCCCCATCCCGTCACCACGCGCCCCCGCCCCCGCATCGTAAAAAGATGACAGCCTTCATCCAGCAGTGAATTTGATGGTGGTGATGCTCAAAATATCTCAATATGAAAGCGCACCCCCTGTGTATAGCCGTGTGTGTGTGCCTGTGTCGTGAAGGACGCGACTGTTCAGTTGGAAGCAGTCGCCCTCCAACAACAAAGGAAGTTAGAGGAGTGACGCTCACAACGAGCGGAGCACCAGACAGATAAAATGAAGCAAGCTTACACAGTAAGGGACACAGCTGGTGTGCATCTGACCTGTCAGAAAGCTTTCCACACTTAAAGCGGCCTCAAAGTGCACTTGGCCTGGCACAGGCGCCGTGTTGACGTCACCGCCACTTAGTGGTAAATGGTGGCTGTTGTTGTTGGAAGGTCCCACGCGGTGACTGCTGAGCGCCGTGCGGTTTAAAGGTTCCAGCGCCCCTCACAAGAGGTGAACCGGACACGACGATCGACTCTTATGCCTGAATGGTTCATCGAGTCCTCAAAGGATTATCAATTTAACGACCATCGATTATTAAATCTAGCAGGAGAGAGGAGTTTATTTGCATGGGGTGGGTCATATTCAAATTAGGACAATGGCGGGTTGTGATTGGCAGGGAGTGTCACTGGGAGCAACCCCAAGGTCACGCTGTATTTCCTGTTTCGAGCTGTAAGAGGAGTTTGAATCGACCAATGGGTAGCCGACATAATCCATCTCATTTGCATGTCACCCCAATCTTTGCATCGACTATACTCAGTTGATTCTCGGCCAAATGATTCGACATACCCAAAGCAAATTACTTAAATTGGCCATTTTGTTGCTATGAAAATTTTTAACTAAACATATTTTTTAAACGTATACTATTGTTTGAAGGATTGCAGGTGGGAGGTATAGGGCCACCATACCTAAGGGTTTAAGAAGTACTGTGCTGTATAGGCTGCTACGGGGCTGATTTGTGTATAGCAGAGCAGTAGAGCAACTCAATCTATTCTACCGTGCTATTTAGAAGAAAATAAAACGACAAAAACATGGTGGCATCAACATTTCAAAGGTTTTATTTGTTTCATGGCATTACAACCATCATGGTGCTTGTTGCTCGGCAAGGTGGCTTCCGAGTGAGTCGCTCAGTTGGCAGCCATGGTGCTGGCGATCCAGGAGTTGTAGTTGCACACCTTGGTGTACACGCCGGGGTAGTTGGCCAGGGCGCAGCCGCGGCCCCAGGACACGATGCCCTGCAGCTGGCCATTGCATACGACGGGGCCACCGGAGTCTCCCTGCAGTGGCGGTCAAAGGGTCAGCAGTTAGCAGTTGGTTCCAGCATCTAATGTGGTTGATGAGAGTGTATGTTTGGTGGAGGTGGCACTGGTTTGTAGCAAGAGGGCAGGTCGACGCTCATACTCCCGTTCAGACTTATCGACTCAAGTCGCTTCAGGGGACCTCACCTGGCAGGAGTCCTTGCCACCCTCCTGGTATCCCAGGCAGATCATGTTGTCGGTGATGGACCCAGGGTAGGCGTTCCTGCAGGAGGTATCACTCAGCACGGGCACCTGGACGCACATGAGGACATCGGGGCTGCCTGTATGGAGACACGCGGGTGGCATTGGTGAGGTATCATACACTGGGGAAAGATATTGGGGTAACGTGAGGACGGAGAAACTCATAAGCAGAGGGGGCGGCATGAGAGAGCTCAGTGGACTCAGCGTGAAGGTCCCAGTAATGCAGAGGAAATTTAATGGGTTGATAGCTTGTGCCCATTTATAAACCTGGAGAAAGTTATCAGAGAAAGACAGTGGAAAAGAGTTCCGTGACGACTGCTGGACAGCCACTGAGAAAGTAAAGGAAGACATGGGGGAGGCCTGTGCCCAGAAGTAGCCAATCACCAGCTCACACTACAACAACAACAAGATGGACAAGTCTAGTTACAACTTTTAGTCAAGTTTGAACTCCAGGTCAAGCCTGCCTCATGCTCAGAACTGTTATTCAATGCTTAGCTATAAACAATGCAAAAAAGATCCACGAAAATATCGCTAGACAGAGTACCATGTACTTATACTAACATTTTTTTTTATCTTAATGAATGTTTTACCATGGTACAAGCATGTATAAGTGTTGTGTCAGCTTGTATGGAGAAGAAATCAACTAATTTCTCTGATATGTTTTTGGGTTGTACTGAGTGTTCTTCAGCATGACGTCCGAACGAAGCTTCACTCGTAGTGTTGGGAACTCCCAAGAATTAGAGCGAAACGCTAGACATCATGATGAACACCACGTGGCACAGCCCGGAAACACATCCGAGATCTAAACAGAGCAACCATGAAACGGATATGGTAAAATCTTTAAAAAGTATTCCTTTAATTGCTTTTCCAGGGTAGACGGACGTCTAAGCTCTGTGTCCTCACCGACGCTGGTCTGGGTCTCGCCCCAGCCGGAGACGGTGCACATGACTCCGGTGCCGACGCAGGAGGAGGGCAGCGCGACGGCCTGCGCGTACTGGTTGAGGGTAGCGGGCGAGGCCAGCTTGATGAGCATGATGTCGTTGTCGGTTTTCGCCGAGTTGTACTGGGGGTGGCGGATCGCCTTGGAGGCCTGGATCCTCTGCTCGGTGCCCTCGGTCACGAAGATGTTGTGCTCGCCGATGCGCACGGAGATGCGGGACGCGCTGGGGGTGGAGGAGGTTGACGATAGTAGTGATGAAGATTTTAATTTATATTTCTTTGCTTTCATGCCCTAGCAACCAAAAGCACCTTGCGCCACATTTAATTCCAACAATTTCAATGTCCTGCTGTAAAATGATCTAGGCGGCTAAGTGCAAGAACAATCATAGAATGCAAGCTCAGTTCATGTTGGGGAACTGACTCATCATCCCACCGGGCACAATAAGATAAGTACAGGAAACCCTTGCCCAACGCAGCTTTATCAAACTCTTGTTTCGGCTCTACACGGTGTACCGAATGAGGTCTGTTTCATGGTATACGGGGGTGATGTTTCGGCTCTACGCGGTTTTACGTTGCTAAGATTTTCATCTCCGTCTCGAAAAGTAGTGCCTTGAGAGTGCTGCATCCGTTAGGAAGGATTCATCAAATTAACTGTGAGAACGATTTATTTTCCATATATGTTTTTGCATGTATATATATATTTGCATACTTTTTTTCCGTGACACACAACCAGCACAACACAAATATTCACATATTGGCCGCATGTATCTGGCCCTCCTCTCGTTGAGGACGTTGAACGGATGTATAGAATCATTAACGTTCAAATGCACAGTCCCCTTCGTTTCTCTAGTGTTGACCAGCTTCACGAGGTACTCATTTAACGGTGAGTCAACCTGGGGGAGGGCACAGGACCGTGTCAGATATTGTCACTTATGCTGGGAATCGAGTTCGGGTTGCAGGGTTCGCAGCGCAGTGCACTAATCGTTGCAATACTACTCCCCTCCCATTCACACACGCACACAAAGAGCATCGCTTATGTCCGTGTGAACTCACGTCTGGTAGCAGTGAGCGGCAGACACGACCCACTCGCTGGAGATCAGGGAGCCTCCGCAGAAGTGGTATCCGATGTTGAGGGACACCTGCCACGGCTGCGAGTGGGCAGCGCACTCGTAACCACCCACGATGTGGTCCTCATACATGTACGGGGCCGCCGCTGTCAACAAAGCAGAGTGTGAATTGGTAGCCTGAACACGGTTAATTATTCAGACCCAAAATTAATCGTGAGGATAATCGTCAGCAGGATCATCACGCCTCTGGGGTTACTAGCAATGTTGCATCACTTGCTCAATCGTTCTTTTGAGATAGACAATATAGGCCCCATAGTAGGAATGTAAAGTTTTCACCAATCTCTTGGGATAAAACACGGGCATGCGCCCCATCCAGCTTTTTCGTATAATTCAGTTTAACTCAAATACTTTTCTGGCACAGTCAAATTAGGAGCACACCGTTCATCTCCTCCATTAGTTTGTTGACGCACATCATCAGCAGAGGTGAAAAGTGTTCCAATTTGATCCAACCTTGTGGAAGCCTAAGCCAGATTAAGATAGCAAACGACCACTAATAATGTCCATCATTGTCAGGCTTGCTTAAACCAATGCTATTAAACTGGCAGATGTCTATAGTCAAAGATTGGCACGGTTGGCGAAAGAAGTTCAACATACGTACAAAGACAATCTCTGCCAGACATGGGTCCTAGTTCGACCCAAAACCATTCACTACGCAGCAAGTTACCAGTGGAAGTTACACAAAGTCTTACCAGCGGTGCCCACGAGCAGAGCGAAGATGAGTCCGTACATTGTGCAGTGAAGATCCTGAACGACGATGCTGAACCACTGCCAAGGGTCCCCTTTTATGCTCGTTGAGACCCCTCTTATCTCATGGCCTTGTTATAATCTCAACGTTACCTGGTGCCTTATGCCTGTCTCATAAAATTCGTCGATATTTTCCCACATGGGATGAAAATAGCAAGTGACCGGTTCCACATGTTAAAATTGGTCCCATTTTATGTTTTTCTTTCCACGGACGTTGTGTCCATTGTCCCAGTTCAGATTTCCTTCTTGGTAGTAATGGTGCCATTTGACGTTATGTGTGTTATGTGGCAGCTGTGATTAACAGTGGTTCTGCAGTTGCACACCCGTTCCACAAATTGTGAAAATATCTAGATCTCTGTGGAAAAGTTCTGGAATTGAGAGCTCATAAAATTAATACTTACGTAAGTATATATCAGTATATATATAATATCCTCTAGAGGTGTTCTTTAGAGCTCCCTCAAGTGGAGGCCCTTCTGCCAGCGGTGCAGTGAGAAATACATTGCAAGGCTGCACCTTTACCTTTCTTACTTAAGTATACGCCAAGGACATTACTGCTGTCAAATTTATCAGTCAAAGTCATTATATTTTATTAAGCAGACATCGGAGTGCTTTTAACTGAGAGTCAAAATCACGGATACTGATCCATATTTTTTTGGGGTGGTAGTTTTCAATAATCTATGGTAATCCAGCATCAGGGTTGGTGGATTGCGAAAACGTTGTGAGAATCGCTTCCTGTGAGCGTCGATGTGCGATATCCTCGCTCTCCAGGAGAAGGCAGTACAGAAAGTGGACTGCATTCCATCTGTATGGTGATTTTGTTGCCCCCTCGTGCCCATAGGGGTTCTCCGATTTACTCCCACTTGTATAATGAAAGTTGCATTAATGGACAGAAAACATCTTGACATAACCCAATATAGGACCCTATTGCAAAGAGTCCGACGACTCAGCGTGGCTTTCCTGGATAAATAAGTTATTATTATAAGTAAAAAAACGAGCTAATGTGTGCTTGCATACGTATATTAGGATGATCTAGAGTTTGCCACCGTTTTCACAGCACTCACACTTAAGTGTTTTCACCCAAAAACCAAACTGGGTCAGTTTGGTCAGCCTAGGTCTGTCTGTGTACGTCTCAAAGTGCACTTGGCGTGGCACAGTCGCCGTGTTGACGTCACCGCCACTTAGTGGTAAATGGCGGCTGTTGTTGTTGTTGGAAGGTCCCACGCGGTGACTGCTAAGCGCCGTGCGGTTTAAAGCTTCCAGCGCCCCTCACAAGAGGTGAACCGGACTCGACGATCGACTTTTATGCCTGAATAGTTCATTGAGTCATCAATGTTTGATCGATTTACCGACCATCGATTATTTAATCTGGCAGGAGAGAGGGAGGAGTTTATTTGCATGGGGCGGGTCATATTCAAATTAGGAAAATGGCGGGTTGTGATTGGCTGGAAGCGTCCCTGAGAGCACCCCAAGGTCGCGCTTTATTTCCTGTGTCGAGCTGTGGGAGGAGTTTAAATCGACCAATGGGAAGCATACATAATCCATCTCATTTGCATGTCACCCCCTCCTTTGCATCGACTCAACTCAGTTGATTCTTGGCCAAACGTTGTGATTTAATTAATTTATTTTTTATTGAATATATTTTATTTTTTCACCTAGGTGACTTTACCGAAAGAACCACAGAGTATGGATCCTTGCAGTCACGAAAACTTCAAATCTAGAACAAACGATTCGACATGCCCAAAGCAAATTACTTATATTGGCCACCTTGTTGCTATGAACAATTTTAACTAAACTATGTTTGTTAAACGTATACTATTATTTAAAGGATTGCAGATGGGAGGTATAGGGCCACCATACCAAAGGGGTTAAGAAGTCCTGTGCTGTATAGGCTGCTACAGGGCTGCTTTGTGGGTAGCAGAGCAATCGAGCAACTAAATCCATTGTACCATGCTATGCGATGTTTCGATCATCAACTTTACTAAGAAAATAAGACGACAAAAACATTGTGCCATCAACATGTCAATGGTTTTATTCGTTTCATGGCATTACAATCATCACGGTGCTTGTTGCTCGGCAAGGTGGCTTCCGAGTCAGTCGCTCAGTTGGCAGCCATGGTGCTGGCGATCCAGGAGTTGTAGTTGCACACCTTGGTGTACACGCCGGGGTAGTTGGGCAGGGCGCAGCCGCGGCCCCAGGACACGATGCCCTGCAGCTGGCCATTGCATACGACGGGGCCACCGGAGTCTCCCTACAGTGGCGGAATCAGGGGTCAAAGGGTCAGCAGTTAGCAGTTGGTTCCAGCATCTAATGTCGTGGTTCCCAACCTTTATGTCTGTGAAAAAAAACGTGGTTAATATTGAGTTAGATGGAAGAGATGCAACCAAAATATCGATGAGAGTGTATGTTTGGTGGAGGTGGCACTGGTTTGTAGCAAGAGGGCAGGTCGACGCTCATACTCCCGTTCAGACTTATCGACTCAAGTCGCTTCAGGGGACCTCACCTGGCAGGAGTCCTTGCCACCCTCCAGGTATCCCAGGCAGATCATGTTGTCGGTGATGGACCCAGGGTAGGCGTTCCTGCAGGAGGTGTCACTCAGCACGGGTGCCTGGACGCACATGAGGACATCGGGGCTGCCTGTATGGAGACACGAGGGTGGCAGTGGTGAGGCATCATACTCTGGGGAAAGATATTGGGGTAACGTGAGGACGGAGAAACTCATAAGCAGAGGGGGAGATAGTTCAGTGGACTCAGCGTGAAGGTCCCAGTAATGCAGAGGAAATGCAATGGGTTGGTAGCATTTGTAAACCTGGAGAAAAGTAAGCAGAGGAAGACAGTGGAAGAGAGGGCGAGGTGAAATTTAAGAGTTTGGAGAACCCTTCTGAACAGATACTGAGAAAGGAACGGAAAGAATGGAACAAAATGGGGGAGGCCTGTGCCCAGAAGTGGCAAGTCACAGGATCACACCACAACAATATAAAGATGGACAAGTACAGTTACAACTCTTAGTCCAGTTTAAACTCTAGGTATAACCTGCAATGCTTAGCTTTAAACATTAAGCATTTTTCTTATCCAGAAATATTTATAAACATAAAATGATGGCGTTCATAACTTTATTGCCCAGACAATGGTGGGTCATCGGTGAGAAGAATCTGAAGTGGATATTTAATAGTCAATTGTTTTACCATGGTATAAGCATGTCAAAGCATTGTGGCAGCGTGTAGTTGGAAGATACTAAACTAATGATGGGCAACCCAGACGAGTTCGCGCGCCTATTGAGCGGCCCTCTTTTACGGCAGTTGGCCGCAAGCTTGACATCGTGCTTGTGCACTCATCATGACCCCACTTCAACATGCCCCCACGAGGGACTGCATGTGCTCCAATCGGCCCACAGACTGCAGATTACCCACCGCTCTATTAAATTTTTCTGTGATGTGTTTTTGGGTTGTACTGCGTGTTGTTCGACATGACATCTGACGGTTCACTGCACGTGCTGGGAGCTCCCAAAAAGTGGAGTGAAACGTCGTACGTCATGATGAACATGACACGGTACAGCTTGAAAACACATCCGAGAGCTATACAGAGTAACCACGAAACCGACATTGTAAAATCTTTAAAAACTCTTCTTCAAATGGATTTTCCAGGGAAGACGGACGTCTAAGCGCCGTGTCCTCACCGACGCTGGTTAGGGTCTCGCCCCAGCCAGAGATGGTGCACGTGACTCCGGTGTCGACGCAGGACGAGGGCATCGGGATGGTCTGCGCGTACTGGTTGAGGGTGGCGGGCGAGGACAGCTTGATGAGCATGATGTCGTTGTCAGTGATGTCCGAGTTGTACTGGGGGTGGCGGATCGCCTTGGAGGCCTGGATCCACTGCTCGGTGCCCTCGGACGCGAAGATGTTGTGCTCGCCGATGTGCACAGAGATGCGGGATGCGCTGGGGGTGGAGGAAGTGGATGACAGTAGTGATGATGAATTGTATTCATAGGGGATCGCTTAAATTTAGGTTTTAGGTTTTTTTTTGGAGGTTTTATTTTGGCACAGGTAAAACCCATTTGGCCATGAATTATAATCGTTTATGGGAATCTGGTCACAATAGAAACCTGGTTACAGTAATAACAATGAATCACGAACAAAACAATCCAAAAAACACTGTACTTGATCAAGTTCCGAATGGTAAGGTCAAGCATTAACATGGCACAACTAGCACGTATGGTAAGACTAGTTGTACTGTAATTCTATGCCATCACATCTACGCTTACCACCGTCACAAACCCAAATTGACCCAAATTGTGGTAGATTGCCAAGTTCTGTAACTATTTGGTATAATCGTCTAAGCAAAACAAACTGCTTGGGCACATTGCCTTGTTTTGGAAAGAGGATGTCGCATACTTTACAATCTGCTCATAGCCCTTTCTCGATTGTTCGTATGGGTCTAATTCAAAATCACATGATCGGCTTCTTCATTTTACCAGCTGTGACACATCTGCCCCATCGGTGAAGCTCAAGTAAATATTATTTGTGGCTCTGTCTAAGTTCAACAACATGAGCTTTAAGTTATTTTCAGATATGGTCGTGATCACCAGGTTCTAGGTGTACACTGCAGTTTACACAAGTCGATGCTACTTCACTGACACCACCAGACACGCAGCACGCAACGAGATTCGCTTAGGTCCACGCGCAGCACACTCACGTCTGGTAGCAGTGAGCGGCAGACACGACCCACTCGCTGGAGATCAGGGAGCCTCCGCAGAAGTGGTATCCGATGTTGAGGGACACCTGCCACGGCTGCGAGTGGGCAGCGCACTCGGAGCCACCCACGATGTGGTCCTCATACATGTATGGGGCCGCCGCTGTCAGCAAAGCAGAGTGTGAATTGGTGTTCTGGCCACGGTCAATTACTCAGACCCAACATTCATCGTGAGGATAATCGTCAAAAGGATCATGACTATCGACATTGTCTGTAAGGCCAAGTGGAGAATCCTAGTGAATTAATGGAGGCAATGCTACCCCCTCCTACCCCTTGAGGTCAAAAGTAATTTTGGTATTGATATTTTCCAGAAAAAAACGTATTGTTAATGTAAGCACCAATTTAAAAGTATGGACATTTCATGAACACCCATGAACCACTAACACAAAGACCAATTCCAGCAAAAAAAGTCATTCCGATATGTTTACTAGAAATGTTGCATCACTTGCTCAATCGTCGTTCTTGTTTGATGGACAATATGGGCCCGACAGAAGGAATTTAGAATTTCCAACAATTGCTTGGGAACAATAATGGATATTAGCCCCATCTTGCACTTGGGTATAATTCAGTTTTAGTCAAAGACAAACTTTCCGGCACAGCCAAATAAGCAGCACGCATTCCTCTCCTCTGTTAGTTTGGTGATGCACATCACCATAGGAGGTGCAAAATGTTTCCGATGGAGCTAACCTAGCAGAGGCCTACGCCAAATTAAGATACCAAATGACCAATAATGATATCCATCATTGTCTGTTCTGCTTAAACCAATTCTGTTAAACTGCCAGATATCTATAGGCAAAGATTTGCACGGCTGGATACGTACGGTGCGAAATAAGTTCAGCATATATACAAAGACCATCTCTGCTGGACATGGGTCCCAGTTCGACCCAAAACCATTCACTATGCAACCAGTTAGCAGTGGAAGTTACACAAAGTCTCACCAGCGGTGCCCACGAGCAGAGCGAAGATGAGTCCGTACATGGTGCAGTGAAGATCCTGAACGACGATGCTGAACCACTGCCGAAGGTCCACTTTTATACCCGTTGAGAGCCCTCTTATCTCTTGGCCTTATTCTCATCTCTACGTTACCCAATGCCTTCTGTCTGTCTCAATAAACTCGTCGATATTTTCCCATGTGAGACAAAAAATTGCGAGTCAGCGATTCCACACGTTAAAATTGGTTCCATTTATTGTTTTTTTTTTCCACGGACGTTACTTATATTGTTCTGGTTATGATCTCATACTTGGTAGAGATGGTGTCATTTGTGCGTGTGTAACATGGCAAAAGTAAGAGTATTTTTGCAGTTTGCGGACCCATTCTACAAATTGTGGAACCATCCCGATCTCTGTGGAAAAGTTCTGGAATTGAGAGCTTTTGCCTGTGACTAGCCGATGTTCGTAGAATTTTGCTAAAATTATTGCTTATAAAATTAACACTTATGTAAGTATACATGAGGATAAATAATATCCTCTAGAGGGGCTATTTAGTGGTCCTTTAAGTGAAGTCTGCCAACGGTGCTGTAATAAATCCACTGCAAGGATGCACCTATGCCTTTTATACTCATGCGAAGGACATTTCTGCATTCATATATTCACGTATACCATGAAGAGACAGTCAAATGTGTCAAAGTAAAAGTTATTATATTTTATTAAGCAGATCCCTAATTATTTTTAATTGAATAGTCAAATACATTAATACTAATCCATATATTTATGGATTTGGTCACGTTACTAAGCCCCCACCACTCGACAAAATTAAGACGTTTAAAAAGACAACATTCGTACATGCCAAGGTGTTGATCACATACAAACCAATAAAGCTCAACGGTGGTTTAAGGCTTTTCACGACATAATTTGAACTTCCCTACGCGGGCTACATCAGGTATGGAAGTTTACAATCCAATTAGGCTGCTTCAGTGCGCGCCGTGACATCACCACCTACGAAAGCACGCGTCAAATTTCCATATTTTTTCAACGAGAACCTGGCTGCTTACAATGTGTGACTTATTTCAAACAACTTCAAATACATCCATTTTAAAATCACATATAGATCTCTGTATCAGCTACGAAAAGCTAAAACTTAAGTTGACACTGTTTTGTAACACGACGTTCCATTGTTCTTGTTCACACCTTGCATGTGCCATGGATTCTATTGTTAACAGGTAAAATGTGTCTCAATCAACGCTCGCCTAGTCATACAAAGTAGCTTTTCATTTGTTTCCTACGATGTCCTGTTATCCGCAGCTGCGCTGTACGTCCACCATATGCAGCACTTCTCATGAACGAGAATCATCATGAGGCATGCTCTGTATGTTGAACATCTTTCGCACGGAACGTAGCCAACTGTGCTAATCGGAGGTGCGGGGGAAGGACAGCAAACTTAAATTTGGATTTAAAAGTGCATAGCTCCAGTCGCTTCCGAATACGCTTGTTTATTCAAGAAAGCCTCACTGCGTCTCATGACTCTTCTTCAGAAAGGTCCTGTCACGTTTTTTGCAGTTGTAATCGATTATTCCTTTGCATATTCATTTTGAGTAATTTTCGTCTACGTGTGTCACTGTGCATGTGTGAATGTGGCTGTGTCATTTGGGGAGTGGTAGGATAGAGGTTACCGCGCGGCCAACACCAGCGACGATTATCTGAACCGGTCCTGGGCCTCTACTATGTCGACTGCTGCAATGTATAAACATCACCACTAGGAATACAAAGGCGGCCGGGCGTGGTGCTGGCCACCCACCCCGAGTGTGACGTGCCAGCCTTTATACGTGATCGCTAAAAGCACTTGACCCAACAGTGTGTTAATGCCAGAGGTGGGACAAAGTCATTGTTATGCAAGTCCAAGTCGAGTCGCAAGTCATCAAATTCATGACTCGAGTCTGACTCGAGTCCAAGTCACATGACTCGAGTCCACATCTCATAGGTGGGACAAAGTCATTGTTATGCAAGTCCAAGTCGAGTCGCAAGTCATCAAATTCATGACTCGAGTCTGACTCGAGTCCAAGTCACATGACTCGAGTCCACACCTCTGGTTAATGCTGTACGGTGGATATTTGTCTTTGTTTTTGTGTCATTGTGTACAACGCCGGCCGTGAAGGCGAGGGTTGGTGGATCGCAAAAAGTTGTGAAACTCGTACTTTTACACGTGTGTGCATAATTTTTATTAGCCTACAGCTTGCTCTTAAATAAACGTTCGAGACTTTCTACATGAGGCTCAAACCATTTTCTGTAAGCCTACATCGTGCTCTTCAATTCGTTGCCTGTTATATTTACAATGTTAATGCCCTCCTGTAACATCTAACAGTGATGTACTTTGTTAGGTTTGGGGTCGTCATGTTTTCACTCCACGCAATGGTGTGATAGGATCAAGCTCCGAAATTACATTCATGACGTTAAGTGTGGTTTAGTCTTCACAATGTTGTTCACGTTTGTGCTTGTGTACCAGTTCTATATCACTGCCTCACTTCTGCTTGTCATTCGGATAAATTTGGTCACGTTTATTATGAGGGTGACCGAAGAGAAGTGGACCACAATGTACAACTTCACTCAATACTCGTGAGCAGTGGCGGCTCCTGCAAAATCTCTCAGGGGGTGCAAATGTCTGGATGATTGATAAGGTCCACCCATGCAATGAATAAATTAACAGCTTAAGCATGTAAAGGCAACTTCACTTATTTAATATTAATGAAAAATAAAGTGACTCTTACAATACATCTTGTTTGTTTATATACTCACTATTAAAACAAACCACTCAAGTTAATTTTATTAAAGATTCCACTAGGTGGCGATAAATTATATTGTTGGATGAAACGTGCTTACGTATGATGACGTTAGCACGTATGATGACGTAAGCACGTTAGTGCATGCCCTCCCGGAAGCCATAGAGAATGCATTGCAGCGCCCCCGTTCGAAAAAAAACATCTTTGAATGTAAGTCTATGGGGCCACTCGGGGCGATTCTCAGCCGTAGTGAAATCGCCCAAAAAGAGGCGGTACTCCACAGAACGTGACATGACGCTGATTGGACTATATCCAGAGGCTGACAGTGACGGCTAGCGTGACTCTGTGGTTGAATGACATTGGTGGTGCGTCGCCCAATCGCCCTAATGAAGAAACCGCCCCTGCTCATGAGGGTTTTCGCATCTTGCAAAATAGTCAATAGCTTTTCATACGCTTCTACATTGTTTCTTGAAACTTCTTCTTGCTGCAATGTCAAATATTCACGATATGACGCGATATTGCATTTGACGATAACAATGATCGAGATATCAATTTCCCATGACTTTGTAATGTATTTGACATTGTCTTGTTTTCCTTGCTTTGATGAACAGTGCGGTTGTATGAAATGAAGGGAGCTGTTGTGGTACCAGGTTTAATAGCACGCTGGACTTCTCGATTCAATTTCCCGGTGCGGCAGTTGAAACAACGGGGTACATTTCTTAAATCCCCCAGTCTCTGTCCACCCAGCAGTGTAAAGGTTATATTTTGTATTTGTGTATTGCAGGGGCGGTTTCTTCATTAGGGCGATTGGGCGACGCACCACCAATGTCATTCAACCACAGAGTCACGCTAGCCGTCACTGTGCCTCTGGATATAGTCCAATCAGCGTCATGCTACGTTCTGTGGAGTACCGCCTCTTTTTGGGCGATTTCCCTCCGGCTGAGAATCGCCCCGAGTGGTCCCATAGACTTACATTCAAAGATGTTTTTTTTCGAACGGGGGGCGCTGCAATGCATTATCTATGGCTTCCGGGAGGGCTCGCACTAACGTGCTTACGTCATCATACGTAAGCACGTTTCATCCAACAAAATTATTTGTCGCCACCTAGTGGAATCTTTAATAAAAGAAACATGAGTGGATTGTATTAATAGTGAGTATAGAAACAAACAAGATCTATTGTAAGAGTCACTTTATTTTTCATTAATATTAAAGAAGTGAAGTTGCCTTTACATGCTTAAGCTGTTAATTTATCCTTTGCATGGGTGGACCTTATCCTTATCAATCATCCAGACATTTGCCCCCCCTGAGAGATTTTGCAGGAGCCGCCACTGGTGTATTGGTTACATTATGTGAACGTTACTTATTGCTGGTTTGAATGACAAAATGAGATTGTATCTACAGTACTGTAGCTAGGATTGAGATAGGAGGGGGTGACCTGCAGTGAGTTTCTCTGTCTCCTCTTGAGCCCTGCTACATACAGAACGTGTAACACGTACTCGCACAATTCAAATGTCCACACATCACGGCGTGCATCTTGGCCGTCCATTCGATGAGGACGTCAGTCAAACAGACGCCGAGATGGCGGCTCATTCACATTCATGTAACTGTGACGTACACAGACAGACGACACCCATTACGCCGACCTCGGGCGTTGATTGGATTTTTGAAGATATGGACGAATAGGGGGGTGAGGTTCGACGATTCGGTGTTCGGTCCGAGTGTTGAGTTTGAGTTCAGAATCAGAATAATTATTTATCCTGAAGGAATCCGATGTGCTCTAAAGCTCTTTTCACAGATATCCGTGGAGTGGGATGAGTAATGGTGGGGCTTGGAGATGCGCGACTAACATCAGTGGCGAGTGGTGACGTGAACTGCACCTACTCCCCATCCTGTCACCACGCCCCCGCATCGTAAAAAATGTCAATCTTCATCCAGCAGTGAATTTGATGATCAAAATATCTCAATATGAAAGCGCACCCCCTGTGTATAGCCGTGTGTGTGCCTGTGTCTTGAAGGACGCGACTGTTCAGTTGGAGGCAGTCGCCCTCCAACAACAAAGCAGGGCAGAGGAGCGACGCTTACAAAAACAACGAACGGAGCGCCGGGCGGATAAAATGAAGCAAGATGGCACAGTAAGAGAAACAGCTGGTGTGCATCTGCCAGTCATCTCAGTGAGTCGATCGATGGCACCTGGGTCTGTACCGTGACCTGTTAGAAAGCTTTCCACACTTAACGCGGCCTCAAAGTACCGACCATCGATTTTTTAATCGAGCAGGAGAGAGGGAGGAGTTTATTTGCATGTGGCGGGTCATATTCAAATTAGGAAAATGGCGGGTTGTGATTGTCTAGCAACATCCCTGAGACCACCCCAAGTTCACGCTGTATTTCCTGTTTCGAGCTGAGAGGAGTTTGAATCAACCAATGGGAAGCCGACAATCCAACTCATTTGAATGTCACTCCCTCCTTTGCATCGACTCAACTCAGTTGATTCTTAGCCAAATGATTCGACATACCCAAAGCAAATTACTTAAATTGGCCACTCTGTTGTTATGAACAATTTTAACTAAACATATCTATTTTTAAACGTGTACTATTGTTTCAAGGATTGCACGTTGGAGGTATAGGGCCACCATACCAAAGCGGTTAATAAGTCCTGTGCTGTATTGGCGGCTACGGGGCTGCTTTGTGGGTAGCAGAAGAATCGAGCAACTCAATCCATTGTACCGTGCTATGCGATGTATCGATCATCAACTTTACTAAGAAAATAAGACGACAAAAACATGGTGCCATCAACATTTCAATGGTTTTATTCGTTTCATGGCATTACAATCATCACAGTGCTTGTTGCTCGGCAAGGTGGCTTCCGAGTGAGTCGCTCAGTTGGCAGCCATGGTGCTGGCGATCCAGGAGTTGTAGTTGCACACCTTGGTGTACACGCCGGGGTAGTTGGCCAGGGCACAGCCGCGACCCCAGGAAACGATGCCCTGCAGCTGGCCATTGCATACGACGGGGCCACCGGAGTCTCCCTGCAGTGGCGGAATCAGGGGTCAAAGGGTCAGCAGTTAGCAGTTGGTTCCAGCATCTAATGTCGTGGTTCCCAACCTTTATGTCTGTGAAGAAAATACGTGATTAATATTGAGTTGGATGAAAGAGATGCAACCAAAATATCGATGAGAGTGTATGTTTGGTGGAGGTGGCACTGGTTTGTAGCAAGAGGGCAGGTCTACGCTCATACTCCCGTTCAGACTTATCGACTCAAGTCGCTTCAGGGGACCTCACCTGGCAGGAGTCCTTGCCACCCTCCTGGTATCCCAGGCAGATCATGTTGTCGGTGATGGACCCAGGGTAGGCGTTCCTGCAGGAGGTATCACTCAGCACGGGCACCTGGACGCACATGAGGACATCGGGGCTGCCTGTATGGAGACACGCGGGTGGCATTGGTAAGGCATCATACACTGGGGAAAGATATTGGGGTAACGTGAGGACGGAGAAACTCATAAGCAGAGGGGGCGGCATAAGAGAGTTCAGTGGACTCAGCGTGAAGGTCCCAGTAATGCAGAGGAAATGTAATGGGTTGGTAGCTTGTGCCCATTGATAAACCTGGAGAAAGTAAGCAGAGAAAGACAGTGGAAAAGAGTTCCGTGACTACTGCTGGACAGACACTGAGAAAGTAAAGGACGACATGGGGGAGGCCTGTGCCCAGAAGTGGCCAATCACAAGCTCACACTACAACAACAACAAGATGGACAAGTCTAGTTACAACTTTTAGTCCAGTTTAAACTCCAGGTCAAGCCTGCCTCATGCTCAGAACTGTTATTCAATGCTTAGCTATAAACATTGCTAAAAAAATCCACGAAAATATCGCTAGACAGAGTACCATGTAATTATGCTAACATTTTATATCTTAATGAATGTTTTACCATGATACAAGCATGTATATGTGTTGTGTCAGCTTGTATGGAGAAGAAATCAACTAATTTCTCTGATATGTTTTTGGGTTGTACTGAGTGTTCTTCAGCATGACGTCCGAACGAAGCTTCACTCGTAGTGTTGGGAACTCCCAAGAAGAAGACCGAAACGCTAGACATCATGACGAACACCACGTGGCACAGCCCGAAAACACATCCGAGATCTAAACAGAGCAACCATGAAACGGATATGGTAAAATCTTTAAAAAGTATTCCTTTAATTGCTTTTCCAGGCTAGACGGACGTCTAAGTGCTGTGTCCTCACCGACGCTGGTCTGGGTCTCGCCCCAGCCGGAGACGGTGCACATGACTCCGGTGCCGACGCAGGAGGAGGGCAGCGCGACGGCCTGCGCGTACTGGTTGAGGGTAGCGGGCGAGGCCAGCTTGATGAGCATGATGTCGTTGTCGGTTTTCGCCGAGTTGTACTGGGGGTGGCGGATCGCCTTGGAGGCCTGGATCCTCTGCTCGGTGCCCTCGGTCACGAAGATGTTGTGCTCGCCGATGCGCACGGAGATGCGGGATGCGCTGGGGGTGGAGGAGGTTGACAATAATAGTGATGAAGATTTGAATTCATATTTCTTTGCTTTCATGCCCTAGCAACCAAAAGCACCTTGCGCCACATTTAATTCCAACAATTTCAATGTCCTGCTGTAAA
The DNA here is from genome assembly GCF_965212315.1 of Lampetra planeri. Lineage (NCBI taxonomy): Eukaryota > Metazoa > Chordata > Hyperoartia > Petromyzontiformes > Petromyzontidae > Lampetra > Lampetra planeri. The sequence goes on along the minus strand of NC_136130.1, from coordinate 10,819,549 downwards.
ATGATCCAGGCGGCTAAGTGCAAGAACAATCATAGAATGCAAGCTCAGTTCATGTTGGGGAACTGACTCATCATCCCACCGGGCACAATAATATAAGTACAGGAAACCCTTGCCCAACGCGGCTTTATCGAACTCTTGTTTCGGCTCTACACGGTGTACCAGATGAGGTCTGTTTCATGGTACGCGGGGGTGATGTTTCGGCTCTAAGCGGTTTTACGTTGCTAAGATTTTCATCTCCGTCTCGAAAAGTAGTGCCATGAGAGTGCTGCATCCGTTAGGAAGGTTTAATCAAATTGACTGTGAGAACGATTTATTTTCCATGTAAGTTTTTGCATGTATATATATATTTGCATACTTTTTTGCGTGACACACTGAACAAGCATAACGCAAATATTCACATATTGGCCGCATGTATCTAGCCCTCCTCTCGTTGAGGACGTTGAACGGATGTATAGAATCATTAACGTTCAAATGCACAGTCCCCTTCGTTTCTCTAGTGTTGACCAGTTTCACGAGGTACTCATTTAACGGTGAGTCAACCTGGGGGAGGGCACAGGACCGTGTCAGATATCGTCACATATGCTGAGAATCGAGATCGGGTTACAGGGTTCGCAGCGCAGTGCACTAATCGTTGCAATACTACTCCCCTCCCATTCACACACACAAACAAAGAGCATCGCTTATGTCCATGTGAACTCACGTCTGGTAGCAGTGAGCGGCAGACACGACCCACTCGCTGGAGATCAGGGAGCCTCCGCAGAAGTGGTATCCGATGTTGAGGGACACCTGCCACGGCTGCGAGTGGGCAGCGCACTCGTAGCCACCGACGATGTGGTCCTCATACATGTACGGGGCCGCCGCTGTCAACAAAGTAGAGTGTAAATTCGTAGCCTGAACGCGGTTAATTATTCAGACCCAACATTAATCGTGAGGATAATCGTCAACAGGATCATCACGCCTCTGGGGTTACTAGCAATAAAACATGGGCATGCGCCCCATCCAGCTCTTTCGTATAATTCAGTTTAACTCAAGTAATTTTCTGGCACAGTCAAATTAGGAGCACACCGTTGATCTCCTCCATTAGTTTGTTGACGCACATCATCAGCGGAGGTGAAAAGTGTTCCAATTTGAGCCAACCTTGTGGAGGCCTAAGCCAGATTAAGATACCAAACGACCACTAATAATGTCCATCACTGTCAGGCTTGCTTAAACCAATGCTATTAAACTGACAGATGTCTATAGCCAAAGATTGGCACGGTTGGCGAAAGAAGTTCAACATACGTACAACGACCATCTCTGCCAGACATGGGTCCTAGTTCGACCCAAAACCATTCACTACGCAGCAAGTTGCCAGTTACACAAAGTCTTACCAGCGGTGCCCACGAGCAGAGCGAAGATGAGTCCGTACATTGTGCAGTGAAGATCCTGAACGACGATGCTGAACCACTGCCAAGGGTCCCCTTTTATACTCGTTGAGACCCCTCTTATCTCATGGCCTTGTTGTAATCTCTACGGTACCTGGTGCCTTATGCCTGTCTCATAAATTTCGTCGATATTTTCCCACATGGGATGGAAATACCAAGTCACCGGTTCCACATGTTATAATTCGTCCCATTTTATGTTTTTCTTTCCACGGACGTTGCATTTATTGTCCCAGTTCAGATTTCCTTCTTGGTAGTGATGGTGCCATTTGACGTTATGTGTGTTATGTGGCAGCTGTGATTAACAGTGGTTCTGCAGTTGCACACCCGTTCCACAAATTGTGAAAATATCTAGAACTCTGTGGAAAAGTTCTGGAATTGAGAGCTCATAAAATGAATACTTACGTAAGTATAAATCAGTATATATATAATATCCTCTAGAGGTGTTCTTTAGAGCTCCCTCAAGTGGAGGCCCTTCTGCCAGCGGTGCAGTGAGAAATACATTGCAAGGCTGCACCTTTACCTTTCTTACTTAAGTATACGCCAAGGACATTACTGCTGTCAAATTTATCATAGTCAAAGTCATTATATTTTATTAAGCTGACATCGAATTGCTTTTAACTGAAAGTTAAACTCACAGATACTGATCCATATATTTTTTTTGGGTGGTAGTTTTTATACCAAAAATCTTGTCAATTATCTATGGTAATCCAGCATCAGGGTTGGTGGATCGCGAAAACGTTGTGAAACTCGCTTCCTGTGAGCGTCGAGGTGCGATATCCTCGCTCTCCAGGAGAAGGCAGTACAGGAAGTGGACTGCATGCCATCTGTATGGTGATTTTGTTGCCATCTCGTTCCCATAGGGTTTCTCCGATTTACTCCCACTTGTATAATGAAAGTTGCATTAATGGACAGAAAATATCTTGACATAACCCAATATAGGAACCTATTGCAAAGAGTCCGACGACTCAGCGTGGCTTTCCTGGATAAATAAGTTATTATTATAAGTAAAAAAAACGAGCTAATGTGTGCTTGCATATGTATATTAGGATGATCTAGAGTTTGCCACCGCTTTCACAGCACTCACACTTAAGTGTTTTCACTCAAAAACCAAACTGGGTCAGTTTGGTCAGCCTAGGTCTGTCTGTGTACGTCTCAAAGTGCACTTGGCCTGCCACAGTCGCCGTGTTGACGTCACCGCCACTTAGTGGTAAATGGCTGCTGTTGTTGTTGGAAGGTCCCACGCGGTGACTGCTAAGCGCCGTGCGGTTTAAAGCTTCCAGCGCCCCTCACAAGAGGTGAACCGGACTCGACGATCGACTTTTATGCCTGAAAAGTTCATTGAGTCGTCAATGTTTGATCGATTTACCGAAAATCGATTATTTAATCTGGCAGGATAGAGGGAGGAGTTTATTTGCATGGGGCGGGTCATATTCAAATTAGGAAAATGGTGTTTTGTGATTGGCTGGAAGCGTCCCTGAGAGCACCTCCAAGGTCGCGCTTTATTTCCTGTGTCGAGCTGTGGGAGGAGTTAAAATCGACCAATGGGAAGCAGACATAATCCATCTCATTTGCATGTAACCCCCTCCTTTTCATCGACTCAACTCAGTTGATTTTTGGCCAAACGTCGTGATTTAATTAATTTATTTTTATTTAATATATTTTATTTTTTCACCTACATGACTTTACCGAAAGAACCAAAGAATATGGATCCTTGCAGTCACGAAAACTTCAAATCTAGAACAAACGATTCGACATGCCCAAAGCAAATGACTTATATTGGCCACCTTGTTGGTATGAACAATTTTAACTAAACTATGTATGTTAAACGTATACTATTGTTTAAAGGATTGCAGATGGGATGTATAGGGCCACCATACCAAAGGGGTTAAGAAGTGCTGGAGATCAGGGAGCCTCCGCAGAAGTGGTATCCAGTGTTGAGGGACACCTGCCACGGCTGCGAGTGGGCAGCGCACTCGGAGCCATCCACGATGTGGTCCTCATACATGTATGGGGCCGCCGCTTTCAGCTAAGCAGAGTGTGAATTGGTGTTCCGGCCACGGTCAATTACTCAGACCCAACATTCTTCGTGAGGATAATCGTCAAAATGATCATGACTATCGACATCGTCTATAAGGCCAAGTGGAGAATCCTAGTGAAGCAATGGAGGCAATGCTACCCCCCTCCTACCCCTTGAGTGCAAAAGTAATTTTGGTATTGATATTTACCAGAAAAAAAAACATATTGTTAATGTGAGTCCCCATTTAAAAGTATGGACATTTCATGAACACACCTCGTGGGAATATTATAGATCCGCCTCTGCTGTCTCCGTGATGATAATCATCACCAATGTTACCAATGTTACCACTAACACAATTACAAAGACCAATTCCTGCAAAAAAAGTCACTCCGATATCAGTTTAACACGTAGGCTTTCGCGACCAATATTGTTCATAATCAACGATTTTTGGGTTTAGATCGCGTTATTTATAAATGTGTCGTAACCCTCCACCACCCGACACGGCCAATCAGTAAAAAAAAAAGTGTCACGTTGACAAAAGACAAATAGTTCACTGCTTTAGCCCACCGGTGTGTTGAAGCGTGAAACCACAACATTTACAATTTGAGTACGACGTTTCGCTGGTAATTGCATCCAGCATCATCGGGCAATTCGCCAGAATGGTGAGGCTCTGCTGTGTCTCCCGTTCTTATATAGAGCAGCAGCAGGGTGACGTCATCATTAACTCATTAACTCATCAGGTGCAAAGATTTGAGGGGGGGGGTTATTGTAATTATATACTTGATTAGTAATAAGGCTATTGTTACGATGCGAGTTGTAGATTAGTAATCATTTGGAATGTGTTCTATTGTGATTATGCTACATTAATAATCAGTTAGTGCTTGTTTCCCTTATAAGGAATTGTAATGCATCTTATTTAATAATACGCTTCCAGGCCGCACTAAGCCTGTAGCTGTCTGAGCGATTAAAGTTATTTCTGTTTCTCTCAATCTCAATGGATTCTCTAATTAGTCTTTGCCAGTAGTAACTAGTTTTACACAACACTTCAACGTTGTCAAAATCAATTGAGTGTCCCTGTTGACAAGCATGTTCTGCCACTGCCGACAGTTGTGTTTGCGATAGTTTAATATTTCTCTGGTGTTCTTTTAGTCTTACACTAACGTTACGCCCTGTCTGTCCAATATAGCATCTGCCACATACACAATTAATCCGATATACACCTTCTGTTGATAATTTAGGTAATTCGTCTTTAGTGCACGTTACTAATTGTTGAATTTTGTGTACTGTACCAAATCTTACTGTAATGTTTTGCTTTTGCAAAACACGGGCTAATTTGTCAGTTACTCCTGAGATAAATGGTATTTTTATTGTTTTAATAATCTGATCGCTTTCAGCAGTGTTGCTTTGCGATCGTGATTTGGCATTTAGTGCTCTGTTAATTTGAGCATTATTGTAGCCATTCTGTCTTAGTGCTTCTTTAACATGTTTAATCTCTCTCACTAGACTTTCATCATCTGACACTGTTTTAGCCCGATGTATGAGCGTCTTGATTAGAGAGGATTTCTGAGCTGGGTGATGATGCGATTTCGCATTCAGATAGGCATCAGTGTGCGTTTGCTTTCTGTAAACGCTGTGTGTTATTTTACCATTTAGGCCATGCCCAAGTAAAATATCCAGGAACGGGAGTGTGTTATTCACCTCCATTTCCATGGTGAACTGAATGGCCGGGTTTTGTGCATTGAGATGATTTAGAAAATCGTTAAGTGTATCTTTACCATGTGGCCAGACAACCAAAGTGTCATCCACATATCTAAACCAAAAGGATGGTTTTAATGTGCTCGAGGCAAGTGCTCTGGTTTCAAAGTTTTCCATGTACAAATTTGCTATAGCAGGAGATAAAGGAGAGCCCATTGCTGCTCCCTCCCTTTGTTTAAAGAATTCACCTCTCCATAAGAAGTAAGTGTTATTTAAACAATGGTCAGCGAGTTTCGGAATATCTTTTGGTAAATCTGTATTCTTTACCAGTGTATCAAGTAATTTAAGCGACTCGCTCACTGGAACCTTAGTGAATAGCGAAATCACATCAAAACTCACCAAAATATCATTAGGGTTAAGCTTAATATCTTTGATCATATTCACAAGATGTTCTGAATTTCTTATGAATGATGATGTCCTACCGATGTAGGGCTGTATTTGTTTAGTTACATATTTTGCTAATTTATATGTGGCAGAGCCAATTGTACTGACTATGGGTCGTAAAGGGATGCCGATTTTATGGATCTTTGGTAGCCCATACAGTCTAGGTGGTTTTGAAGCCCTTGGCTTAATTAGGAATTGCTCATTTTTTGGGATTAATGAATTTGCAATGATTGCAGTAGTCTTACGTTCCAGAGTATTAGTTGGATCTCGTTTAATTTTAATGTAGGTACTTTCCTCTAATAAATCTTTAATTTTATTATCATAATCGGCTCGTGACATCACTACAGTAGTGCGGCCCTTATCCGCTGCTAGGATTTGAATATCTTTATTTAGACGAAGCTCTCTTAAGGCTTTTGCCTCGTTCGAGCTAATATTTACTTTCGGTATTTTACTATTCTCAATTATTTTGGCAACCTCGTGTCTAGTCATCTCTGCCTCATTATGTGGAAGAAGTCTTACTGCTGATTCTACCTCAGCAATTATCTCATCCACTGGAATTGTGCGTGGGGTAACGGCAAAGTTAAGGCCTTTAGAAATGGAGGTGAATAGTTAAGGCCTTTAGAAATGGAGGTGAATAACACACTCCCGTTCCTGGATATTTTACTTGGGCATGGCCTAAATGGTAAAATAACACACAGCGTTTACAGAAAGCAAACGCACACTGATGCCTATCTGAATGCGAAATCGCATCATCACCCAGCTCAGAAATCCTCTCTAATCAAGACGCTCATACATCGGGCTAAAACAGTGTCAGATGATGAAAGTCTAGTGAGAGAGATTAAACATGTTAAAGAAGCACTAAGACAGAATGGCTACAATAATGCTCAAATTAACAGAGCACTAAATGCCAAATCACGATCGCAAAGCAACACTGCTGAAAGCGATCAGATTATTAAAACAATAAAAATACCATTTATCTCAGGAGTAACTGACAAATTAGCCCGTGTTTTGCAAAAGCAAAACATTACAGTAAGATTTGGTACAGTACACAAAATTCAACAATTAGTAACGTGCACTAAAGACGAATTACCTAAATTATCAACAGAAGGTGTATATCGGATTAATTGTGTATGTGGCAGATGCTATATTGGACAGACAGGGCGTAACGTTAGTGTAAGACTAAAAGAACACCAGAGAAATATTAAACTATCGCAAACACAACTGTCGGCAGTGGCAGAACATGCTTGTCAACAGGGACACTCAATTGATTTTGACAACGTTGAAGTGTTGTGTAAAACTAGTTACTACTGGCAAAGACTAATTAGAGAATCCATTGAGATTGAGAGAAACAGAAATAACTTTAATCGCTCAGACAGCTACAGGCTTAGTGCGGCCTGGAAGCGTATTATTAAATAAGATGCATTACAATTCCTTATAAGGGAAACAAGCACTAACTGATTATTAATGTAGCATAATCACAATAGAACACATTCCAAATGATTACTAATCTACAACTCGCATCGTAACAATAGCCTTATTACTAATCAAGTATATAATTACAATAACCCCCCCCCCTCAAATCTTTGCACCTGATGAGTTAATGAGTTAATGATGACGTCACCCTGCTGCTGCTCTATATAAGAACGGGAGACACAGCAGAGCCTCACCATTCTGGCGAATTGCCCGATGATGCTGGATGCAATTACCAGCGAAACGTCGTACTCAAATTGTAAATGTTGTGGTTTCACGCTTCAACACACCGGTGGGCTAAAGCAGTGAACTATTTGTCTTTTGTCAACGTGACACTTTTTTTTTTACTGATTGGCCGTGTCGGGTGGTGGAGGGTTACGACACATTTATAAATAACGCGATCTAAACCCAAAAATCGTTGATCACTCCGATATGTTTACTAGAAATGTTGCATCACTTGATCAATCGTTTGATGGACAATATGGGCTCCACAGAAGAAATTTAGAATTTCCACCAATTGCTTGGGAACAATGACGGATATTAGCCCCATCTTGCACTTGGGTATAATTCAGTTTTAGTCAACGACAAACTTTCCGGCACAGCCAAATAAGCAGCACGCACTCCTCTCCTCTGTTAGTTTGGTGATGCACATCACCATAGGATGTGCAAAATGTTTCCGATGGAGCTAACCTAGCGGAGGCCTACGCCAAATTACGATACCAAATGACCAATAATGATACCCATCATTGTCTGTCCTGCTAAACCAATTCTGTTAAACTGCCAGATATCTGTTTAACACGTAGGCTTTCGCGACCAATATTATTCAGCAGTGAACTATTTGTCTTTTGTCAATGTGACACTTTTTTACTGATTGGCCGTGTCGGGCAGTGGAGAGTTACGACACATTTATAAATAACGCGATCTAAACCCAAAAACGTTGATTATGAATGCCAGATATCTATAGGCAAAGATTTACACGGTTGGATGCGTACGGTGCGAAATAAGTTCAGCATACATACAAAGACCATCTCTGCTGGACATGGGTCCCAGTTCGACCCAAAACCATTCACTATGCACTGTGCATGTGTGAATGTGGCTGTATCATTTGGGGAGGGATAGGGTAGAGGTTACCGCGCGGCCAACACCAGCGACGATTATCTGAACCGGTCCTGGGCCTCTACTATGTCAACTGCTGCAATGTATAAACATCGCCACTAGGAATACAAAGGCGGCCGGGCGTGGTGCTGGCCACCCACCCCTAGTGTGACGTGCCAGCCTTTATACGTGCTCGCTAAAAGCACTTGACCCAGCAGTGTGTTAATGCTGTACGGTGGATATTTGTCTTTGTTTTTGTGTCATTGTGTACAACGCCGGCCGTAGAGGCGAGGGTTGGTGGATCGCAAAAAAGTTGTGAAACTCGCAATTTTACACGTGTGTGCATAATTTTTATTAGCCTACAGCTTGCTCTTTAATAAACGTTCGATACTTTTTGCACAAGGCTCAAACCATTTTCTGTAAGCCGACATCGTGCTCTTCAATTCGTTGCCTGTTATTTTTACAATGTTAATGCCCTCATGTAACATCTAACAGTGATGTACTTTGTTAGGTTTGGGGTCGTCATATTTTCACTCCACGCAATGGTGTGATAGGATCAAGCTCCGAAATTACTTTCATGACGTTAAGTGTGGTTTAGTCTTCACAATGTTGTTCACGTTTTTGCTTGTGTACCAGTTCTATATCACTGCATCACTTCTGCCTGTCATTCGGATATATTTGGTCACGTTTATTGTGACGTGACCAAAGAGAAGTGGACCACAATGTACAACTTCACTCAATACTCGTGAGGGTTTTCGCATCTTGCAAAATAGTCAATAGCTTTTCATACGCTTCTACATTGTTGCTTGAAACTTCTTCCTGCTGCAATGTCAAATATTCACGATATGACGCGATATTGCATTTCACGATAACAATGATCGAGATATCAATTTCCCATGACTTTGTAATGTATTTGACATTGTCTCGTTTTCGTTGCTTTGATGAACAGTGCGGTTGTATAAAATGAAGGGAGATGTTGTGGTACCAGGTTTAATAGCACGCTGGACTTCTCGATTCAATTTCCCGGTGCGGCAGTTGAAACAACGGGGTACATTTCTTAAATCCCCCAGTCTCTGTCCACCCAGCAGTGTAAAGGTTATATTTTGTATTTGTGTATTGGTTACATTATGCGAACGTTACTTATTGCTGGTTTGAATGACAAAATGAGATTGTATCTACAGTACTGTAGCTGGGATTGAGATAGGAGGGGGTGACCTGCAGTGAGTTTCTCTGTCTCCTCTCGAGCCCTGCTACATACAGAACGTGTAACACGTACTCGCACAATTCAAATGTCCACACATCACCGCGTGCATCTTGGCCGTCCACTCGATGAGGACGTCAGTCAAACAGACGCTGAGATGGCGGCTCATTCACATTCATGTAACTGTGACGTACACAGACAGACGACACCCATTACGCCGACCTCGGGCGTTGATTGGATTTTTGAAGATATGGACGAATAGGGGGGTGAGGTTCGACGATTCGGTGTTCGGTCCAAGTGTTGAGTTTGAGTTCAGAATCAGAATAATGATTTATCTTGAAGGAATCCGATGTGCTCTAAAGCTCTTTTTCACAGATATCCGCGGAGTGGGATGAGTAATGGTGGGGCTTGGAGATGCGCGGCTAACATCAGTGGCGAGTGGTGACGTGAACTGCCCCTGCTCCCCATCCCGTCACCACGCCCCCCCGCATCGTAAAACATGGCAGTCTTCATCCAGCAGTGAATTTGATGATCAAAATATCTCAATATGAAAGCGCACCCCCTGTGTATAGCCGTGTGTGTGCCTGTGTCGTGAAGGACGCGACTGTTCAGTTGGAGGCAGTCGCCCTCCATCCAAAAAGCAGGGCAGAGGAGCGACGCTCACAACAACGAACGGAGCGCCGGGCGGATTAAATAAAGCAAGATGGCACAGCAAGAGACACAGCTGGTGTGCATTTGCCAGTCATCTCAGTGAGTCGACCGATGGCACCTGGGTCTGTACCAGTGGCGGCTCCTGCAAAATCTCTCAGGGGGGGCAAATGTCTGGATGATTTATAAGGATAAGGTCCACCCATGCAATGGATAAATTAACAGCTTAAGCATGTAAAGGCAACTTCACTTCTTTAATATTAATGAAAAACAAAGTGACTCTTACAATACATCTTGTTTGTTTCTATTTATATATATATAAAATCGCAAATCTGTCTGTCTGTCTGTGTGTCGCCGGACCATACGCAGTTTCATTGGACGGCGGTTGCCCCTGGCAACGGGTAGCGACGCATTCGCTGCGGGGTGGACACCATTTTTAATTCCCGTTAAAAATATGCGCACGCATTAACACGCGACTCTGAGGTAAATTCATCAAAGTTTCACGTCCTCTTCACTCCCCCCCCCACCACAATGTGTGCAATTACTATTATAGGGTCGGTAGATTATAAAATTATAGCGATTAGACAGTATTATTGTAGCGCGGGGGGGGGGGGGGGGGTAACGGCCCCGGTACCCAGCCTCAGCCGGGTGGGCAATCTAGGCGAGGCCGGAGGCTCTGCACGGTACTAGGCCTCGACACCCCACCACACTATAGGCCGTACATATTACTGCACAGCGGCCGAGGAGATCATGCCTGGGGGGGGGGGGGGGCAGGGGTAGCAGCCCATCTGTGTATATATGTAAGGTTATTAAGAAATATATTTTTCACCCGGGCAACGCCGGGTACTTATGCTAGTACTCACTATTAATACAATCCACTCAGTTTCTTTTATTAAAGATTCCACTAGGTGGCGACAAATAATATTGTTGGATGAAACGTGCTTACGTATGATGACGTAAGCACGTTAGTGCGAGCCCTCCCGGAAGCCATAGAGAATGCATTGCAGCGCCCGCCGTTCGAAAAAAAACATCTTTGAATGTAAGTCTATGGGAACACTCTGGGCGATTCTCAGCCGGAGTGAAATCGCCCAAAAAGAGGCGGTACTCCACAGAACGTAACATTAGGCTGATTGGACTATATCCAGAGGCACAGTAACGGCTCGCGAAACTCTGTGGTTGAATGACATTGGTGGTGCGTCGCCCAATCGCCCTAATGAAGAAACCGCCCCTGGTCTGTACCGTGACCTGTCAGAAAGCTTTCCACACTTAACGCGGCTTCAAAGTACCGACCATCGATTTTTAAATCGAGCAGGAGGGAGGAGTTTATTTGCATGTGGCGGGTCATATTCAAATTAGGAAAATGGCGGGTTGTGATTGTCTGGCAGCATCCCTGAGACCACCCCAAGTTCACGCTGTATTTTCTGTTTCGAGCTGTGAGAGGAGTTTGAATCAACCAATGGGAAGCCGACAATCTAACTCATTTGCATGTCACCCCCTCCTTTGCATCGACTCAACTCAGTTGATTTTTGACCAAATGATTCGACATACCCAAAGCAAATTACTTAAATTGGCCACTTTGTTGCTATGAACAATTTTAACTAAACATATCTATTTTTAAACGTGTACTATTGTTTCAAGGATTGCACGTTGGAGGTATAAGGCCACCATACCAAAGCGGTTAATAAGTCCTGTGCTGTATTGGCTGCTACGGGGCTGCTTTGTGGGTAGCAGAGCAATTGAGCAACTCAATCCATTGTACCGTGCTATGCGATGTATCGATCATCAACATAACTAAGAAAATAAGACGACAAAAACATGGTGCCATCAACATTTCAATGGTTTTATTCGTTTCATGGCATTACAATCATCACGGTGCTTGTTGCTCGGCAAGGTGGCTTCCGAGCGAGTCGCTCAGTTGGCAGCCATGGTGCTGGCGATCCAGGAGTTGTAGTTGCACACCTTGGTGTACACGCCGGGGTAGTTGGCCAGGGCGCAGCCGCGGCCCCAGGACACGATGCCCTGCAGCTGGCCATTGCACACTACGGGGCCACCGGAGTCTCCCTGCAGTGGCGGAATCAGGGGTCAAAGGGTCAGCAGTTAGCAGTTGGTTCCAGCATTTAATGTCGTGGTTCCCAACATTTATGTCTGTGAAAAAAATATGTGATTAATATTGAGTTGGATGAAAGAGATGCAACCAAAATATCGATGAGAGTGTATGTTTGGTGGAGGTGGCACTGGTTTGTAACAAGAGGGCAGGTCGACGCTCATACTCCCGTTCAGACTTATCGACTCAAGTCGCTTCAGGGGACCTCACCTGGCAGGAGTCCTTGCCACCCTCCTGGTATCCCAGGCAGATCATGTTGTCGGTGATGGACCCAGGGTAGGCGTTCCTGCAGGAGGTATCACTCAGCACGGGCACCTGGACGCACATGAGGACATCGGGGCTGCCTGTATGGAGACACGCGGGGGGCAGTGGTGAGGCATCATACACTGGGGAATGATATTGGGGTAACGCGAGGACGGAGAAACTCATAAGCAGAGGGGGCGGCATAAGAGATTTCAGTGGACTCAGCGTGAAGGTCCCAGTAATGCAGAGGAAATTGAATGGGTTGGTAGCTTGTGCCCATTGATAAACCTGGAGAAAGTAAGCAGAGAAAGACAGTGGAAAATAGTTCCGTGACGACTGCTGGACATACACTGAGAAAGTAAAGGAAGACATGGGGGAGGCCTGTGCCCAGAAGTGGCCAATCACAAGCTCACACTACAACAACAACAAGATGGACAAGTCTAGTTACAACTTTTAGTCCAGTTTGAACTCCAGGTCAAGCCTGCCTCATGCTCAGAACTGTTATTCAATGCTTAGCTATAAACATTGCAAAAAAATCCACGAAAATATCGATAGACAGAGTACCATTTACTTATATTAACATTTTTTATCTTAATGAATGTTTTACCATGGTACAAGCATGTATAAGTGTTGTGTCAGCTTGGATGGAGAAGAAATCAACTAATTTCTCTGATATGTTTTTGGGTTGTACTGAGTGTTCTTCAGCATGACGTCCGAACGAAGCTTCACTCATAGTGTTGGGAACTCCCAAGAAGTAGAGCGAAACGCTAGTCATCATGACGAACCCCACGTGGCACAGCCAGAAAACACGTCCGAGATCTAAACAGAGCAACCATGAAACGGATATGGTAAAATCTTTAAAAAGTCTTCCTTAAATGTTTTTTCCAGGGTAGACGGACGTCTAAGCGCCGTGTCCTCACCGACGCTGGTCTGGGTCTCGCCCCAGCCGGAGACGGTGCACATGACTCCAGTGCCGACGCAGGAGGAGGGCAGCGCGATGGCCTGCGCGTACTGGTTGAGGGTAGCGGGCGAGGCCAGCTTGATGAGCATGATGTCGTTGTCGGTTTTCGCCGAGTTGTACTGGGGGTGGCGGATCGCCTTGGAGGCCTGGATCCTCTGCTCGGTGCCCTCGGTCACGAAGATGTTGTGCTCGCCGATGCGCACGGAGATGCGGGATGCGCTGGGGGTGGAGGAGGTTGACGATAGTAGTGATGAAGATTTTAATTTATATTTCTTTGCTTTCATGCCCTAGCAACCAAAAGCACCTTGCGCCACATTTAATTCCAACAATTTCAATTTCCTGCTGTAAAATGATCCAGGCGGCTAAGCGCAAGAACAATCATAGAATGCAAGCTCAGTTCATGTTGGGGAACTGACTCATCATCCCACCGGGCACAATAAGATAAGTACAGTAAACCCTTGCCCAACGCGGCTTTATCGAACTCATGTTTCGTCTCTACACTGTGTACCGAATGAGGTCTGTTTCATGGTACACGGGGGTGATGTTTCGGCTCTACGCGGTTTCACATTGCTAAGATTTTCATCTCCGTGTCGAAAAGTAGTGCCATGAGAGTGCTGCATCCGTTAGGAAGGTTTCATCAAATTAACTGTGAGAACGATTTATTTTCCATATATGTTGTTACATGTATAAATATATTTTTGCATACTTTTTTTGCGTGATACACTGAACAAGCACAACGGAAATATTCACATATTGGCCGCATGTATCTGGCCCTCCTCTCGTTGAGGACGTTGAACGGATGTATAGAATCATTAACGTTCAAATGCACAGTTCCCTTCGTTTCTCTAGTGTTGACCAGCTTCACGAGGTACTCATTTAACGGTGAGTCAACCTGGGGGAGGGCACAGGACCGTGTCAGATATCGTCACTCATGCTGGGAATCGAGTTCGGGTTGCAGAGTTCGCAGCGCAGTGCACTAATCATTGCAATACTACTCCCCTCCCATTCACACACATACAAAGAGCATCGCTTATGTCCGTGTAAACTCACGTCTGGTAGCAGTGAGCGGCAGACACGACCCACTCGCTGGAGATCAGGGAGCCTCCGCAGAAGTGGTATCCGATGTTGAGGGACACCTGCCACGGCTGCGAGTGGGCAGCGCACTCGTAGCCACCCACAATGTGGTCCTCATACATGTACGGGGCCGCCGCTGTCAACAAAGCACTGTGTGAATTGGTAGCCTGAACGCGGTTAATTATTCAGACCCAACATTAATCGTGAGGATAATCGTCAACAGGATCATCACGCCTCTGGGGTTACTAGCAATGTTGCATGACTTGCTCAATCGTTCTTGTGAGATGGACAATATAGGCCCCATAGTAGGAATGTAACATTTTCACCACTCTCTTGGGATAAAACACGGGCATGAGCCCCATCCAGCTCTTTCGTATAATTCAGTTAAACTCACATAATGTTCTGGCACAGTCAAATTAGGAGCACACCGTTTATCTCCCCCATTAGTTTGTTGACGCACATCATCAGCGGAGGTAAAAAGTGTTCCAATTTGATCCAACCTTGTGGAAGCCTAAGCCAGATTAAGATAGCAAACGACCACTAATAATGTCCATCATTGTCAGGCTTTCTTAAACCAATGCTATTAAACTGCCAGATGTCTATAGTCAAAGATTGGCACGGTTGGCGAAAGAAGTTCAACGTACAAAGACAATCTCTGCCAGACATGGGTCCTAGTTCGACCCAAAACCATTCACTACGCAGCAAGTTACCAGTGGAAGTTACACAAAGTCTCACCAGCGGTGCCCACGAGCAGAGCGAAGATGAGTCCGTACATTGTGCAGTGAAGATCCTGAACGACGATGCTGAACCACTGCCAAGGGTCCCCTTTTATACTCGTTGAGACCCCTCTTATCTCATGGCCTTGTTGTAATCTCTACGGTACCTGGTGCCTTATGCCTGTCTGATAAAATTTGTCGATATTTTCCCACATGGGATGGAAATAGCAAGTCACCGGTCCCACATGTTAAAATTGGTCTCATTTTATGTTTTTCTTTCCACGGACGTTGCGTCCATTGTCCCAGTTCAGATTTCCTTCTTGGTAGTAATGGTGCCATTTGACGTTATGTGTGTTATGTGGCAGCTGTGATTAACAGTGGTTCTGTCGTTGCACACCCATTCCACAAATTGTGAAAATATCTAGATCTCTGTGTAATAGTACTGGAATTGTGCGCTCATAAAATGAATACTTACGTAAGTACACATCAGTATATATATAATATCCTCTAGAGGTGTTCTTTAGAGCTCCCTCAAGTGGAGGCCCTTCTGCCAGCGGTGCAGTGAGAAATAAATTGCAAGGCTGCACCTTTACCTTTCTTACTTAAGTATACGCCAAGGACATTACTGCTGTCAAATTTATCATAGTCAAAGTCATTATATTTTATTAAGCTGACATCGAATTGCTTTTAACTGAAAGTTAAACTCAGATACTGATCCATATATTTTTTTGGGTGGTAATTTTTATACCAAAAATATTGTCAATAATCTATGGTAATCCAGCATCAGGGTTGGTGGATCGCGAAAACGTTGTGAAACTCGCTTCCTGTGAGCGTCGACGTGCGATATCCTCGCTCTCCAGGAGAAGGCAGTACAGAAAGTGGACTGCATGCCATCTGTATGGTGATTTTGTTGCCATCTCGTGCCCATAGGGTTTCTCCGATTTACTCCCACTTGTATAATGAAAGTTGCATTAATGGACAGAAAATATCTTGACATAACCCAATATAGGACCCTACTGCAAAGAGTCCGACGACTCAGCGTGGCTTTCCTGGATAAATAAGTTATTAATTTAAGTTAAAAACGCGCTAATGTGTGCTTGCATACGTATATTGGGATGATCTAGAGTTGCCACCGTTTTCACAGCACTCACACTTAAGTGTTTTCACCCAAAAACCAAACTGGGACAGTTTGGTCAGCCTAGGTCTAGCAAAACTGCCCCCCAAACACGGATGCCGGTTCACGAACTGTCCGGGTCACACAGGCTTCAACTCTATTTGCAGTGGCAATGTAGTTCACTCACTGTGCCATGAACTTGACCACCTGCTTTCAATTCTCAGCCACAGCCCTTCACCAACCCGCACTGCCCACCAAGGTTACGTGTGGTCAAACAACTCCAGTGATCGACATGGTGTGGGAAGGCCTTTACCCAGCACTGGACTGACAACAAATGTCGGAGTATAATAAAACGACACTCGGAATGAATGCTCCTATCCATATCTTTTTGACTGGTTCTTGCAGATCTCGTATTGCGGTGGGAAAATATCGACGTTTTTAAAAGACTGCCAAGAGGTGTCGCGCGGCGTGGAGATATCAGGCCAAGGCCACGAGATAAGAGAGGTGGTTGGCGAGAATAAAAGGGGGCTCTGGGCAGCGGCTCAGTGTGACTTGTCTCAAGATCCACAACTCAACATGCACGGCCTCATCTTCGCTCTGCTCGTGGGAGTCGCTGGCGAGAAGTCGTTGAGTTTATGTGTGTGTGTGTGCGTCTCTGATGTTTACTGAGCCCCTACATGAGCATACCTGGTGCGGTGTGTATAAACATCAGCACTCAAAAGCAGAATTTTTATTTAGCCTGGAAGAATCCGATGAGCTATGAAGCTCATTTTCACTGGGGAGACAAAGGTGGCCAGGCGTAGTGCTGGCAATACCACCACCTTGTGCGCCGTGCCAGCCTTTATGGATACTCGAGAACAACACTTGCCCCGACAGCCTGTTAAAGGCTATATGAGGTAGCTTTGTATTTGTTACGTGTGTAATTTTGATCAGTGGCACAGCGAATAGCGCAATGCGCTACGAACCCGGCAACCTGAGTGAAACTCTTGGCTACGGCTATCAGTTTACAGTGATACCTAAACTCGTCTTCGGCCTCTTCGATGTTGCCTCAGCCGTAAATAACTGCAAGGTGTGTGGACCGTTTAAAATGTGTTCACATATAAACGAAATCATTTTTAAGTGGACTTCGTCTGGGTAACATTTGGGTTAGGGATGAGGTTCTGATTACAGCACTGTACTCTGGTTCTGAACCAGTGGTGAAAATCCCAAATTTACGTGACAGGGCTCAGTTATACATTTTAATTCATTATTTTATCTTTAGACGTGACTTAACCGAAAGAACCAAAGAATAAATCCTGCAGTCACGAAAGCTCCAAAAATTAAGACTCAGTTATACATTTTTTTATCGTAATTTATAGCAATATACCTAAGTTCAATCAGTATTGTGTCGTGAGGGGAATTATTTTGAGAACATATGGCTTATTTATGGAATAAATGATTTGACACATACACACAACTGAATGCATCGTAACTGCCATCCCAACGTCGATTTAAAAAAAAGTTAATCTGAGTCCGTCCGACACCGGAGTATGTTACGAGCATTTCTCCAATAAATAAAGCGGACTTTTTATATCTAAATCACAAAGTTGGTTTTCAAACGATACCCAATTGAAAAAGCCGCGTCATGAAAATGGCCATCTTTACTGTCTCAAATCTATGTTGAGCATCGCCCAAAGACAAGCATCATAATATTGGAGGCAATGACCCCGACTGTGAATATAATGCTAATAATGATAACTGTGTTGATGATGATGATGATTTAGGGGCCGAGTTTAGGATACTAATTCATGGTATTTATCTGACAGCGGCGGCCCCATACATGTGTAGCGACTGGTAGTGTCACTACTGTGCACACACACGCACATGTGTGACGTCATTATGCGGGGGAGCGTCACTACCCCGCGGTCCACACACACACACAGACGAAACACACATGACGTCATTCCGGCTGGAGACGGGAATGACGTCAGGGCCGGGTCTAGACTCGGGAGGCCACAGGGAGTGCTGTGAGGCCGAGGCACTCTGTGTTAATCCGGCCGGACACGTGACCGAAACCCGGTGGGGGCTGGGGGCCCGGGGGGCACCTTAGAGGGCACGTGGGAGCCGAAAGTTTTCGGAGAGGGTGCTCGAAGGAAGGCGTGGCCTGGGATGGCGCCCGGACACGCCGAGGCTCATATAAGCGGCCTCATCTCTAGGTACGGGGCTGCCCGTGTTAAGAATGAAGATGGTTTGTGAAGAAGCCTCTGGAGATTAAAAGTGAAGCCTCCAGGCAGCGGACCCGCCAGTAGTCCGCCTGGCTGGGTCATCGACTTGAGTAAAATGCAGTGTACACCTACAACCTGGTGATTACGACCTTATCTGAAAATAATTTGAAGCCCATGTTGTTGAACTAAGACCTAGCCACAAAGAATGTTCACTTAAGCTTCACCTACGGGGCAGCAGTGTCACAGCTGATAACATGAAGAAGCCGCTCATATGATTTAGAATGAGACCCATACGACCAAGCGATAAAGGGCTACGAGAAGATTGCGAAGGTATGCGACATCCTCTTTCCGCAAGGCGATGTGCCCCATCAGTTCGTTTTGTTTAGGCGATTATATCAAATAGCTACAGCACTTGTCAATCAACCATACTGGTCAATTTGGGTTGGTTACGGTGGGGAGTGTAGATGTGACGGCATAGAAGTACAGTACAACTAATAATTTTGCTGATTCTGTAAGCAGGGTTCTATTGTATGACCAGGTTATAATGGAAAATTAGCATTTATGGCCGAATGGGTTTAAATTGAAGCGATCACCTAAAAATAAAAAATGTTCATCACTACTATCGTCCACTTCCTCCACCCCCAGCGCGTCCCGCATCTCCGTGCGCATCGGTGAGCACAACATCTTCGTGACCGAGGGCACCGAGCAGAGGATCCAAGCCTCCAAGGCGATCCGCCACCCCCAGTACAACTCGGCCACCATCGACAACGACATGCTCATCAAGCTGTCCTCGCCCGCCACCCTCAATCATTACGCGCAGACCGTCCCTCTACCCTCCTCCTGCGTCGGCACCGGAGTCATGTGCACCATCTCCGGCTGGGACGAGACCCAGACGAGCATCGGTGAGGTCACCGTGCTTAGACGTCTGTCTACCCTGGAAAATCCATTAAAGGAAGACTTTTTAAAGATTTTACCATGTCGGTTTCATGGTTGCTCTGTTTAGCTCTCGGATGTGTTTTTGGGCTGTGCCGCATGGTGTTCGTCATGGTGTACAACTTTTCGCTCCACTTCTTGGCAGCTCCCAGCACGTGGAGCGAAACGTCGGACGTCATGCCCAACGACACGCAGTACAACCTGAAAACGCATCAAAGAAATATGTAGGACAGCGGTGGGCAATCTGGGGTCCACGGGCCGAATGCGGCCAATGCAGTCCATCGTGGGAGCCTGTTGAGGTGGGGTCATGATGAGTGCACAAGCACGATGTCAAGCTTGCGGCCAACTGCCGTGAAGGAGGGCCGCTAATGTGGCGCGCTAACTCGTCTGGGTTAACCCATCACTAGTTTAGTATCCTCCCCCTATATGCTGACACTGCTTTGACATGCTTACACCATGGTAAAATAATTCAATATTTAATTTCCACTTCAGATAATTATCAACGATCACCCACCATTGTCTGGGCAATAAAGTTATTAATGTTATTTTTTAATATCTAGAGATTTTTCTGGATAAGAAAAATTATGAATGTTTAAAGCAGATTATACCTGGAGACTAAATTGGACTCAGAATTGTAACTGGACTTGTCCATCTGTGTTATTGTTGTGGTGTGATCCTGTGACTCACCACTTCTGTGCACAGGCCTCCCCCATTTCTTCCTTTACTTTCTCAGTGTCTATCCAGAAGTGGTCTCCAAACTCCTCTCTTCCGCTGTCTTCCTCGGCTTTCTTTTATCCAGGTTTATAAATAGGCACAAGGTGCCAACCCTTTGCATTGCCTCTGCATTACTGGGACCTTCACGTTGATACAATTGACCTATCTTCTGCTACCCCCTCTGTGCCTCACCACAGCCACCTGCGTGTCTCACTATAGGCAGCCCAGATGTCCTCATGTGCGTCCAGGCCCCGCCCTGAGTGACACCTCCTGCAGGAACTCCTACCCCGGTGACATCACCAACAACATGATCTGCCTGGGATACCTGGAGGGTGGCAAGGACTCCTGCCAGGTGAGGTCCCCCGAAGCGACTTGAGTCAACAAGTCTGAAATGGAGTATGAGCGACGACCTGCCCTCTTGCTACAAACCAGTGCCACCTCCACCAAACATACAGATCGAGACAAAGTAATACTACCGTCGTAGTCAATGGCCCAAAGTAGAAATTTATACCAAGGTAGCAAGATTTTAAGGCGATCCGCCACCCCCAGTACAGCTTGGCCACCATTGACAACGACATCATGCTCATCAAGCTGTCCACCCTCAACCAGTACGCGCAGGCCGTCCCGCTGCCCTCCTGCTGCGTCGGCACCGGAGTCATGTGCACCGTCTCCGGCTGGGGCGAGACCCAGACCAGCGTCGGTGAGGACACGGCGCTTAAATGTCCGTCTACCCTGGAAAAAACATTTAAGGAAGACTTTTTAAAGATTTTACAATGTCGGTTTTGTGGTTGCTTTGTATCGGTCTCGGATGTGTTTCTGGGCTATGCCACATGGTGTTCGTCATGATTTCTAGTATTTCGCTCCACTTGGAAGTTCCCAACACTACGAGTGATGCGTCACACATAATTCTGAAGAACACACAGTACAACCCTAAAACATCGGAGAAAGTATTTGATATCTTCCCTATTTTAGCTACTTGAAGGGTATAAATACATGTGTAGTGACATAAGAAGGGAGGGGCTGCTGGGGGCTCTGGGTTCCCAGGTGGGTCCAGACGCTTAAGCCTCTGGGCGCCAGGCGTTGAGTTCCCAGGGGGTCCAGACGCTTAATCCCCTTGGCGCCGCCAAAGGGGGGGGCTGTGTGTGCTCTGTGGGATATCTGGGGGCGCACACGGCCCTACCCCTCGTTGTACCAGGCATAAAAGGAGAGCTCCCTGGACGATCGGGGCCCAGTTGTAACTCAAGACCCAAGACCCACGACCAGCCATCTGAAGACCCTGGGATGCTGTGAGAGCCAGCGCTGGGACTCTGGAACTCCCGACTCTACGACCTTGTGAGGACGAGTTCCGGAGCGTAGCCAGAGTAGAGTATCTAGGCTGTGTAGCTAGGCTGTGTACCTAGGCTGTAACAGAGTATCAGGACTGTTGGACTGTTGGAGTGTTGTATTGTAATAAAGAAGTTACCTCTACAAGTGTCTCCGGAACCTGTTACACATGGTATTGCGTCTAGGGATATATTATTTGCAATATTTAGAGCTAAGCATTGGATAACAGTTCTGAGAATGAGGCAGGCTGGACCTGAAGCTTAAACTGGACTAAGAGTTATAACTGTACTTGTCCATATTGTTATTGTTGTGGGGTGAGCCTGTGACTTGCCACTTCTGGGCACATGCCTCCCAATTTTTTTCCAATACTTCCTTTCCTTTCTCAATGTCTGTCCAGAAGTGGTCTCCAAACTCTCGGATTTCATCTCACCCTCTCTTCTGCTACCTTCCTTTGCTTACTTTTCTCCAGGTTTATAAATGGACCCAACCTGCCAACCCTTTCTATTGACTCTGCATAACTGGTATCTTCACGTCGAGTCCACTGACCTCTCTTCTGCCGCCTCTCTGCTTATGAGTTTCTCTGTCCTCACATTACCCTATCATGTTTCCCCAATGTATGATGCCTCATCACCACCACCCGCGTGTCTCCCTACGGGCAGCCCCGATGTCCTCATGTGCGTCCAGGTGCCCGTGCTGAGTGACATCTCCTGCAGGAACTCCTACCCCGGTGACATCACCAATAACATGATCTGCCTGGGATACCAGGAGGGTGGCAAGGACTCCTGCCAGGTGAGGTCCCCTGAAGCGACTTGAGTCGAAAAGTCTGAAGGGGATTATGAGGGTCAACCTGCCCTCTCGCTACAAACCAGTGCCACCTCCATCGAAAATACTAATGGGGAAAAAGTAACATCACTCTAATAGCCAATGGACCAATGCATAGCTTTGTGTCAAGGTAGCTCGATTTTAATCTTGCCATTGTATATATATATTGCCAAGCAGAGTGATTTATAACTTACTCAGTTCAAATGGTTACTCAGTTCTAATGAATTTCAATCCTCATACACCTCATAAACATAAATGCGAATTACTCTCGATATTTTGTCTACATCTATTTAATCTTACTAACATTTGGGTTCTTGCAGCCAATATTTTTATTAAAATTTCATTTTTGGGTTAGACCACAAACTCATGGTCGAACGCAGTCACCCACGGATCCAGAAAGGTTGCGAACCACGCCACTAGATGCAAGTGCCAGCTGCTAACCCCTGACTCTGACCCCTGATGCCGTCACCACAGGGAGACTCCGGTGGCCCCGTCGTGTGCAATGGCGAGCTGCACGGCATCGTGTCCTGGGGCCGCGGTTGCGCCCTACCCAACTACCCCGGCGTGTACACCAAGGTGTGCAACTACATCTCCTGGATCGCCAGCACCATGGCTGCCAACTGAGTGACTCACTCGGAAACCATCTTGCCGAACAACAAGCACCATGGTGGTGAAATGAAATGAATAAAATACTTGAAATAATTGCGCCATCTTTTTGTCTTATTTTTTCATAACGGTGACGACCTGAAGCATAGATGTCGAAGCATAGCATAGTATGGTACAAGAATGTATTTTACTGGTCACGGCTACCCACTTGGCCCGTAGCAAACTGTAGCAAAGCAGTCTTTAACCGCTTTGGTAAGGCGGCCCTCAAGTGAAGAACACTTTCCACCTCCTGCACGCCTTTTGTCAAGTATATATTTAAAACAAACAAGTATAGTTTAAATTGATCATGTGAATAAAGTGGCCAATTTAAGTCATTTGCATACGTATTTGGGCATTTTTAATTTTGGCAAAAATCTACTGAATTCAGTCAATATAAAAGAATCGATACACGAAGGGTGAGATGCAAAATGAGATGACCGTCGGCTACCTATTGCTTTGATTCAAACCCCTCCCACAGCCAGAGAGGGGGATACAGCGTGGCCTAGGGGCGCTCTCAGGGAATTTCAAGCGAATCACATCCCGCCATTGAATGAGCCGCCCCATGAAAAATCAACTCCTTCCCAACTCTCTCACAAGACTCATTAATCGATGGTCAGTAAATCGATGATCCCATGAGGACTCAATGACCCATTCAGGCATTAGTCGATCAAGTCCAGTAATCGTTAGCTATTTTGATAATCAATTCGACTTTTGGATGAAGGTGCGCCACGGTGGAGAGATGCTAACTCACGTGGTATGCAGGGAGCTGCGGGTTCGATCCAGACCATCATGCCTGTATATTTGCATCTTCTCCCCATGGTTGCGTGGATTTTTCTCCAGATCCTCCGATTTTCCCTCTACGTTAAAAATCAACATGTGTTTCCAGTATTTGGCTGCAATAATATTCCCACAAGCCCCTTGGTTGAGCTATCATTTATTGCCAGGTCGCTTTTGAAATATAGCTTTTTAGCTCATTGGGCAGGAATTGTTCATGTAATCACTTGCCACGGATGTTAGCCGCGTGTCCCTAAGTCACATCACTGCAGTCCGGTACATGTGTAGTGCTCGACTTGACACGACAGCTTCTTGCTTTTCTCGCTCTCTTTATTTCACCAATACCGATCAACATTCCTCCAGCTAACACCAATCAACATTCCTTCCACGCGCTCTCCGCTCGCTCGCCGCGTTCCACCGGCCTCGCTCGCTCCCCATCTCTCCTCCATCGACTCTCCTCTCTACTCTCTCCGTCACAGTTTAGCCGCTCTTTATCGGCTCTCCCGTCACACTCAGCCGTATCTTTATCAGCTTCTCCGCCACACTCCAGCCGCTCTCTGCTGGCTTCGCCATCACACTCCAGACGCTTCTGCTGGCTTCTCCATTGCTACCATATACCTCTCCACTGCTACCTTATACTTCTCCACTGCTACCGTGTATTAGCTCCACTGCTACCGTATACTTCTCCAATGCTTTTGGCTCCGCTGCTTCAGCTCTAACATCCTTCTTTCCCTCCCAGGCGTGAACTCCCGTCTCCTTCAAAACCCCCTCTCTTTATCCCCAAGCCAATTAATCTCCAATCAATCGGTGGCATCCCCCGCGACGCCCGTCGCCCCCTAGCCCCCACTGGCACCTGTCATGTTTTCCCAGACAATGCGGCGCCACTTAGCGACAATAACTTCTCGGCCAATCAGCGCCCTCCGTCCTTAATTGCTCCCTGCCACCTGTTACCGGCGTGGCATCACATCTCGACAATAAGAACTCCCAGCCAATCAGCACGCTGTGTCCTTAATCGCTCCCTACCCGTATCTGGCCTTCTCCTCACACATAGCAACAATAACAGCCTCGACCTCGTTTGCTCCCACTGTACTCTGTGCGCGCGTACGCCCACTCCAGCGTATGGCACGTATCTCAGGCACTACATATGTATAAGGATGCCGAGTTGCTTTCCATTATGAGCATATCCTCCGTATTTTTCCATTTCACTTCAGCACAAAACCACCGTCTCAATTGTTTTACCTGTACCGCGAACCTCGACACCCGATGCTTGCCCCCTAACACCGAATCCACCGAACCTCTCTCCCCATTCGTCCACATTTTCAAGAACCAATCAACGCACGGGTTTAGCGTCCTGAGTGTCATTTGTCTGGGTACATCACGGTCACTTGAACATTGATGATCCACCATCTAGGCATCTGTATGAGTGATGTCCTCATCGAGTGGATAGCTAGATGCATGTGGTAACTAGTGAGGGGAAAAAAGTATTTGATCCCCTGCTGATTTTGTACGTTTGCCCACTGACAAAGAAATGATCAGTCTATAATTTTAATTGTAGGTTTATTTGAACAGTGAGAGACAGAATAACAACAACAAAAATCCAGGAAAACGCATGTCAAAAATGTTATAAATTTATTTGCATTCTAATGAGGGAAATAAGTATTTGACCCCCTCTCAGAAAGATTTCTGGCTCCCAGGTGTCTTTTATACAGGTAACGAGCTGAGATTAGGAGCACACTCTTAAAGGGAGTGCTCCTAATCTCAGATTGTTACCTGTATAAAAGACACCTGTTCACAGAAGCAATCAATCAGTACTACTTGTGAAATGCGTAGGAGGTTTGGCATTTCACAAGTAGTACTAATCGCATATCTGCATTTCCCATAAATATGCTAAATTCCTCTTGATATGCAAATTATTTTGTCAAGGCGCTTTTCCTCCCTCCATCCCAGCTTAAATATTGCACAGGGAGGTGGCTTCGTTGGTCGGGAGGTTCATAATGGCCTTGGAAGACACACTCAATTAGTATCAGCGGGTTGAAAGCAATGCATGCGGGTTTAAAGCAAATGTGATTAATCCGAATAAGTGTACATTAATGGCTTTAGCCAGCCACTGACTACGCAAATAGAATAATAAATGCAGGTTTTTAAACTTAATTTGCTTGTTCCAACTTCGATTATCCTAAAAATGTCACACTTTTGCAAGTCATTTACAAGGTACACACCTCGTGTGGTTAAAGGCAACTCGTGACCTTGCCCGATGTCTAGGTGCTGCGTGACACCTCTTGGCATTCTTGTTAAAGACGTTGATATTATCTCACCCGATACAAATTTTGCATGGAGCAGTCAGCAGTTCTGGACAGGAAGCATTAATTCTGAGTGCTGTTTTATTGTACTTGGTCATTCACACTATTTCTACATTCCCAGGTCATTGTCAGTCCAGGGCTGAGTAAAGGCCTTCCCACACCATGTCACTCACTGTAGTTTTGTGACCACACGTAGCCTTGGTGGGCAGTGCGGGTTGGTGAAGGGCTGTGGCTGGCAATTGAAGTCAGATGGTCAGGTTCATGGCACAGTGAGTTAACCACAGTGCCATCGCTCCGTCTAAGTGAGACTGTCAGTAAGGTAAACATTCTCCATGGCTAGGACAGGGTTCAGTGACTCGGTCATTAAGTTAGCGTTGCCACCTGTCCTGGATTGACCTGGACATTCTGGGAGTTGTTAACTTTGTTCAGTTGGCAGGAATTGATTTGTACCGAGATCTGCTGTGAAAACGGTGGCAACTCTAGATCATCCTAATATACGTAAGCAAGCACACATTAACTCGGTCTTTAAGTTAGGGTCGCCACCTGTCCTGGATTGACCTGGACATTCTGGGAGTTGTTAACTGTGTTCATTGGGCAGGAATTGATTTGTACCGAGATATGCTATCTGTATTGTGTTGATCTTTACTTCGGTATACTGCATAGTTTCGACAGAACTAGGCTGAATGAAAAACGTCAGGATTTTGCCTGTGGATAAGGAGGCAACCATAGTGGCATACACATACAAGAGTAAGTTAGCACACAAACTATTTCAATATACAAAATGACACATTAACACATACACATTAACACATAGGCAAACGTATAGTGGGCCACGTTTCCCCAATGCTCGTGGGGAGAGGGGAAGAAAGCGGTGTCTCTACGGTCATTGCTCCGGGTGAAGGGGTCAGAGGGTAGAGGTCCAGAGACAGATTGTGGCACCGATATTAAAGTGTTAAATTAGGTGACTGGTTATTTAATTAGGTGGGAATATGTCGACGAGTTTAACGAGGCTGCCATGAGGCACTGGGTAGCGAAAAGGTGTAAACAAGGCCAAGGCTGTGCCCTGCCCAACTACCCCGGCGTGTGTACACACACCGAGGCCACACCAAGGCGTGTGTACACACCAGAGGTCGCAACCGGGTACCCGATACCCGGCTACCCGTACCCGGGTACGGGTACCCGTTTCCGACCCTGGTGCTGCCAGGTACGGGTACGGGTAGGCCGTGAGTCACTGGTGAGTAACCGTTTGTCACTCATTTCGGGTAGGGTACGAAATCAAAACCCGTTTGCGACCTCTGGTACACACTGTGTACACATCGAGGCGTGTGTACACACACCGTGTACACACCGAGGCGTGCAACTGCATCTCTTGGATCGCCAGCACCGTCGCGGCCTACTGAGCGCGGAGATTGCACACTACGCTACGCCGTCACCATGGCGACGACGATGATTGTTTTGGTGTAACAGAATTCATAATATTGCGAATCAATTATGAAGTCATGTTTGTGTTATGATGAAACGTGCGTTTAAACGTGTTGTAATCGTAGTAAAGGTGAAAGTGCAGCCCTGAAATTGCCTCGTCTGAATGCCGTTGGTGTTGGAAGTGCCCTGACTGGTGGGAGCTATAGAGAGGCCCTCTAGAGGGAGTGGTGGAACTCGAGAAATCTCCTCTAGACCAGGGGGGTCCCCAACCCCCGGGTCCGCGGACCGGTACCATCATCCGCGTCTTCTTTCTCAGCGTCTTGCTCCTCCTCGCCCTGCAGGTGGCGACACTGCCTCATCCTCCCGTGGCCTCCACCCTAAAATAAAACAAGTATAACCCGTAAAAACAAAGTTTTTCACTATAAATCCTTTATATGCGTGGCGGCTAGAGTCCTCTCGTCCTCTGGCTTGAGATGGCTGCCACCTATTTGTCAGATGATTGCATTGCACCATTACGCAATTGGTAATTAAATATAAAATTTTTGTCATAAAAAGTGTAAAATTTTAGAAAAAGTTTTTCACGAACATTAATTGTCACGCACAACGAGTCTGTGTGGAAAATGTCAGCTCGATTAGATCACGGGAAGTGGGTTAAAAAACGACCGAAAGAGTTGCACGGTCGTAAGCAAGCAAGCGAACTTAATATAAAGGATTTAAAAAAGTGAATTTGGTCCCAATGAGCCTTGATGCATCATTGGTGCTCATCTCCTGTGCACAGACTTGAGTCAGGGGTGGAACCCCCCAATTGCTATGGCGGGAGCGAGTCTATCCATAGGAATATCACCGTTGACTTCCACACAAAGTGGTACTTATTTTAATGACCCAAGAGAGATGATGGACTGAGTCAAAGTCAACGCTCAATAAAGGATTTGCGAGCCCCTCGCTCTACCGCTAAGCCACCTGACCGGAGAAAATCATGGACCAGACTCCATGGAGAACCTCACCCTTACCCCTCATCAATGGTGGTGACCGAAATGGCGATGCTATTGATGGTGCTGTTAGTGATGAGGATTGAAGTGATAATGATGATGACGCTGCTGATGATAAAGATGTTGATGGTGGTAGTGATGATGTTGATGGTGGTAGTGATGATGGTAGTGATGATGGGAGTGATGTTGCTGGGGCTGTCCTCTGCCGGGCCACTTGGTATAGTATTTTATAATTTACTTATTTGTCCAGGAATGCCTGAGGAGGGTTCTGCCGCATTGGGTATTCATGTTAAGATATGTTTAGGCCAACTAACACGTGCTTGTACACGTGGGAGGAAACAGGAGCCTCCGGAGAAACTCCACGCGTGCGAGGGGGACAAAGCACCCAATCCCCGTACAGGTGGAAACGTAATGGCAATTAGTCCACTTTATGTCCTGCCTTCCCCTGGCGAGCCAGGGTACGGCACCTCCTCAGCCCGCGCGGGAATGGAGTTTCACGACATCCGTGCGTGAACCACCAACCCTCGCTGCGCCCTCCACAGTGCTGGATCACAGGCAGGAATGCACGTGCAGTAGCACAGTCGCCAACCACCGCCTCTGCCGTGCTGAGGAGGTCGAGACTGCGATGAGCCCGGGATTGAGAAACGCCGCGGTGCATCTCATCCCTTTGCACGCGTGGCTGGCTGACGAGGAGAGGCAGAGGCGGGCAGCTGCTGTGATGTCAACCACACCGTGCTCAGAGCTGCGGGAAATTCACGGTGGGATTCACGCGCATCGCAAGATGCGGCGGGGCGAGGCCAGGCCAGGTCGCGGCTGCGTGCAGGTGACCGATTAACATCGATTCTTAGGCTCGTGATACATGCATCGAGTTACATTTGTAACATTCGACGAGTTATAGGGGGACATTCATTGAGTAGGTACGCAAGAATCTGTCAAAACTTGACCCCTCCCCCCCTCCCTGTACGCACGCGTACTTTTTACACCCCCCCCCCTCCCAGTACGCTTGACGCACCCCCCCCCTCTCGAAACCTATAGAACGACCGATATTTAATCCACGCAGAAACGACCAAGTATTAATAATATTAACGTGTTTAAGCAAACAGATAGTCCATAGCCGGCTACATTAAATAATTAAGTTGCGTACCTTGGCCACTTATTTTACTGAGCTGCGTGATAGTTGCAGTCAGGGGCACGGTGGCATACAAGTGACACCTCTCCCACAGTCCCACTTCTCCCGGTAGTATTTGTTGTCTGACAGCTGAAGAAACTGAACTGTGTTCATTTGAAGGCCAATGTAGACAAATTATTATCGAGGTTTCACCCCACCCCCCGTTTCCTATGCGTACGCACATAGTAGACCCCCCCATATGCAAGCGTACGCATTTGGGTTACCCCCCTCCCCCCTCCATGCGTACCGACTCAATGGATGGCCCCGAGGATAACGTGACCTCTGCAGCCACTTGAGGCGCTACCATTCACGTTTAAAAATATACTGTAGATTATTGACACGAACGGTGAATAGCAACATCAATTTTGCACAGGTTCGTGGCCGAGTTGCTAAGGAGGCTATCATAACCGTGGCAGAGACACTTAGCTACTATCGTTGAGGATCTGGTTAAACCGCACGTTGTTAAACCATACGTGGTTAAAACACACACGTGGTTAAACTGTGTGAGTGTAAAGTGATGGTTGCAGTCTGGTCACCAATGACTGCACCAACATCCATTAAACTAGATTTGCGTTTGAACTTACTTGGGCTTGTTGCAACTCGGACGACTCAACGTGTAGGGATTGAGTGGCAAGCGACAAACACAGGGCCTATATAAGGGATGCACCACCTCGTGTGGCTCAAGGCTATCTCATGGCCATTGAAGGCCCTTTACAAAATAATCACCACGAACGCCATGGCACACGGGGTTTTTCGGGTCTATTATTTCAGTCATACAAATTAAAAAAAGATATTTTAAGAATATAGTTTCACTTTCCAGCGGCCGTTCGCCATCACAAAGTGGTGTACTGCTGCCTGCGAGGGTTGCGTATGGAACCAGTCTTCATCTCCGCAGCAAACTCATAAAGTAATGGCACGGAACAAATATTGGAGAGAAAAGCAAATGGTCACTTGGATGTGTACGGGATAAGCACTCACGGGGCAGGCAAATCTGGAGACCGGACGTTCTGTTCCGCGTGAATTAAACTCGGGCTCCACTCAGATGGAAAAGGCGCTTTCTTTAACTTCCACCATCTGTTCAACACGAGCACATAGAGCAACAGCTGGGCAATCCAGTTCTCCAATGAGCCACTCTTAATATTTGCACCGGTAAGTCCTCGTCACGGTGCGAATAGGAAATGAGATGCGGACAATGAGGCGTGCGCACAGCCACAAAGCCCGCGACCGCGCAAATTCATCAGAGTGCCCGAGTGACAAACAAGACAATGTTGCATGCGCTCATAATCATCATATCATCAGCAGCAGCAGCCTTGATCACTCCACTGCTGGATGCAACAATCCGCTGAGCACCTGCTGCGCAAGAGCTGATGTCGTTGCTCGGGCCTGCTCCCTCCTCATTGCCTTATTTGGCTGTCACTCCGTTGTTAGTCTCGACCAGCGGCCATCGTCCGTGGTGGGGGTTTGACACGGGGACAGGGGGGGGAAGGGGGAGGGGGCGTGGGATGGACGGGGGACAGGGGGTGGGTGGACAGGGGTGGGTGGACGGGGGGTCGACAGGGGGGGGTGGACAGTGGGGGTGGATAGGGGGGTGCATAGGGGTGGGGGTGGACAGGGGGGGTGGACAGGGGGGTGGATAGGGGTGGGGGTGGACAGGGGCGGATGGACAGTGGGGGTGGACAGGGGAGGGGGTGGACAGGGGGCGGATGGACAGTGGGGGTGGACAGGGGAGGGGGTGGACAGAGGGGGTGGACAGGGGGGGGGGGGCTGGACACGGGGCGAGGGGTGGACGGGGGGTGGGGGTGGACAGAGGGGGGGGCGGTGAAGCTATAAAACGCGTCCACTGCTTCAACAGCCGTCGCGTCGCGAGGTTGAAGCGGCGACCTCTGCATTGCAGGCGCTACGCGCACAACCGATGTCACCACGGCACAATTCCCTCCTCACAAAAACGCGTCAAGCTGTTTCAGTTGCCTAGAAAGATCCGTACATATTGTACCAAATTTCTTACATTTCTTGTTGACCCGCTCATTCCGGATATCTGTGAAAAAGAACTTCATAGCTCATCGGATTCAACCGGACCTGCATGGGTACATTTGAGTGCCAGTAGCGTTCCACCCCCAACGGCTAGCACGTCTGTGTAACATCCGCTGTTTGTCAAGTACTGCATGCGCTGTATCACCTTTATAATGTACCCACCCTACTCTCTTACCCCTTTTGTCTTCCCAGAGCGAGTTGGCAACGGCTCCCGCTGTAAGTGGACCCTGTCTGTTGAGTCGTCAGCGAGCGGCTTTCTCCAGGGCAGAGATTTGCATCGTGACGTCGTCTCCCTCCCTCTCTCCCTCGCTCGCTTCACCGGAGCGCGGAGTGGATGCCGTGGGAATTCGGGCGGCTTCGGAAGGCTGGGGTGGGGGGGTTAGCCAGGGTGCGTCTCATCTTACTCGGCGATGGATTGCGCCGGTTGCGCAATAACCAATGCCACTGATTACGCGAGGCGATTTTCTGGCAAGGGGCATCGTTGTGAATCTCAACAACGCTTGCCACTAAGTTGCGGCGACGTCATAACGGCGCTTGAGTCACGCTCGGTGCACTGTGAGGCCACGCCAATCATCGAAGGCTCGTTGATGGCAAGAGGTCGCGGGACAGACCCAGGTGCCATGGGTTGACTGACTGAGATGACTGGCAGATGCACCGTCTGCGCTCCGTACGGTGCCCCCCGTTGTTGCTGGAGAGTTTTTGCCTCCAGCTGCCCAGTAGCGACCCTTCACGAGCCTCGTCCTCCATAGAGGCCGATCTTGACACCGCGGGTATCAGTTGTGGCAAGTCCACCCAGCTCCACATCCCCCTGTACAGCAGCAGTCCATCTCTGCCTACTCCTAGCGAGCCAGCGTGTGGGTTAGGCGCCTTCCTCAATGCCCACGCCAATAGTTCCGCAACATTTGTGCGGTGATCCACCAACCCTCGCCACCACGGTGCTGGGTTCTAGGCGTGCATAGCCACCTCAAGAAGCCGTATACCAGTCGCCAATAGCCTGTCCAGGACGGGATGCTGCCAGACTTGCGACACAGAGGACGCCGGTTCGATTCCATCTCCCGCCGCAGCAGTAGAAACGGGTTGAGACAACGCACACCTTGAAGAGAGGAGCCTTGCCTATTACACCGGGCAGTTCAGCGGCATTTATTTAAGCAAGTCTGACTCTGCTGATGAGACACTGCATGTCGAGACCGGTGATTGAGATGCGTTGTATATCTCTCCAATGTGCTTTCGGTTTGTACCCCCCCTTCTTTGGCATAATACCCCACGTTTCGGACATCATGCCTCGCATTTCGGTGGCAGTTGGAGCTGCTTCAGGAATGGCATGGAGTTGCTCCCAGGATGCGGAGCGAAACGTCGGACATCGTCCTGAACGATAGTCGGCACAACGTGGAAATAGATGGGAATCCCATTTACGAGTGCGGAGAACCCGGTGAAACCGCATCACGCATTCATCTTCGATTAGCACACTTGGTTACGTACGACGCGAAAGAAGTTCACATACATCTGAGGGTTATACCACTCAACATGGTCTGCACAGATGGGTTCACGTCCCTGCTTGATGTACTTGATTTTCAAGCCACCACCTCGCATCAGGTTTGGAAGCGTCATAAATCTCTACGCGATCCAGCAACCCTTGACCCGTCTCTAACGGGGACCGTGCGTTTGGCAAGCAGCGTTTAAAAAACCGCTCTTCCACACGCTTGTAACATCACGGTGGCATCTTAAAGGTGTCCGGTGATGTTTTTCAAGCCGTTTCAAGTTGATGTTGTTGCACCTCACAGAGCCCTGGCGAGGGAGTCGCCGCTATGATAACAACGACGTCTCCGCAGCCATCGCGAACAGGGCCATGCACGCCACGAGACTCCCGTCCGTTCCACTGCGAGACAGCAAACGCGTTGCCTCGAGGCGGAGTAAGCAAAGCCATATGAACGATTGTGTTTGCCTTGCTCAATTGCTTAATACGTGATAATTGGTTTTTTACCCTTCTATCTGGCAACAAAACTGACACCTTTTTTACAAGGAGTCATGTTTGCATAGACCACAATACCTGCAGTCATAATGCAAACAAAAAACATAACTCTGATAATGTGCACTGTCCTTGAAATTGAATGGTCCACACCCGAGACAGCTTTCCTTAGAGCCTAGTCTCACATGGGTTTGACCAGATGACGCCAAAAGGCGCACAACTCAAAGACAATGCACCATCAAAGTATGAGATCTCGGGGTAAGCATTTACACCATTGGAACCTCATTTGCCAGGAAAAAATATGAAAATTGTCATATAAAATATGATAATCCAATGGTGTTTAATACGTGTGTAACAAAAAAAACGAATTGACGGAGAGATTCGCAAACAGATACACCTGCTGGGGATGCGACGCGAAGCGGTCGGAGTCTGGCTGCCAACGGGTTCCCAAATGGGCTCCAAGGGGTGACCGCTTGATGCCCTGGGGGGTCAAGGTGCCGAGTGTGACGCCGGGGCCTATTGAAGGGGCTTCGGAAGGAGTCGGGTCACGCCATCGTCCGCGGATCATTGTCTCAACTGCTGGCTTGAGAACATTCCCGAACGGGTGGCGTTATGTTGGGCACATAGGTCGGTCGCGAGCACAACAATTGCAATGTCGTGTCTTCATTCTTTTTACAAAATCGTATTATGGACTGTTGTGGAACAATATGGGTAAGTAAAATAAATACAATTGAGTTTGTCTCTCTATATACACAAACAATATACTGTAATGTCGTGCACCGTGAGTCACATAAGATGTATATATATAGCAGTGCTATCCGGCAGTTTGTTAAAGAAACAAACTCAGGATTTGTTTTAACTTCTTGACCTTTAAAGTCTCATCAGCAAGGTGGGCTGGGTAAACAAATACCTACGTGTCACCGGAAGATATTGGCAGGAGCACTCCATCCACTCAAGGGGGTCCTCTTCAGCCCAACCACTACAATTAACTACTGTAATCACCCAGAAATGTCTGTCCGTCCCGCGCGTGACGTCACTCCACATGAGGCCCATCCCCCCTCATTAATATTCATGAGTGGGTGGATTTTTACACTAACGCAGAGAAAGGTCGAGCTAAATTAAATTATTTCTTACGCTAAGTCGCTTCAAATATGACGTTTCTTTACAGAAAGTGACGGTAAAAAATACATCTACACAGTACAGTGCTACATCCATGCGTGACGTCAATGACTTAAACTGGATGTGATCCCTGACATGCAATACCCCGGCGTCTACAAACTAAGCTGTGACTGCGGCAATATTTACATTGGGGAAGCTAAGCGACATGTCTCGGACCGTGTTTGTGAACATAAGGCAGATCTGAAATACGGTAGGATCAATACCTCGGCCGTGGCTGATAATTGTTTTAATGCGGTGGGCTGACACGAAATTGATTTCTCGAAGACGACGATACTTTGCAAACCCACTGGCTATCAACAAAGATTTGTTCATGAAGCCATCCAGATATATAAACACAGACACAATTTCAACTGAGAAGATGGGTACAAACTGAGCAATCATTGTAAGGACGTTATTAACCAGTTTAAGTCATAACTGGCTGTGATGTTCCCATCCTACCACCTTCCGATGTTAGTTGCTATTTTCGGCTCTCTCATTTTACATTCACAGCTTAAATTTCTCACACTAACACAGCTAACTCATGCGCCAACCCCGAGGTTGCTACTGCAATCTTTTATTAACATGCTAATCTCTCACATTAACATAGCCACCTCAGCGCGCTTGCCGTGGAGGCCGCTCAACGATCTTACATTAACATGCACATTTTTACCTGGCAGCCCTTTGATTGGTGGAAAACCCACCACCGTCGCGGTTGCTGCCCACCACTCACATTAACATTAGCTGCCCCGCCCATGCTGTTGACATTTGGGCTAAGCCCATTTCAAACCTTTATGAAACAGTTTGACCTTCAGAAGCTAAACCCCTTTTCCTAATGACGACCGCCTGTCTTGCCATCGAAACGTCGTAGTTTTTTGTTATTTTCTTTGAACCTATTTACATGACTTTACTGAAAGACCGAAAGAACAGAAAATTATATTTTTATCAATTAATATATATTTTCATTAATGCTATATGTATTTTACAAAGTTCGTTCCCATCAGTCTATTAATGTAATTTCATTGCTACTCTCTCCCTGAGTTGCGCTGCTTGCAGTGCAGCTAATAAATTTGAGCTTTTATCCAATCAGATTTTCCACCTGCGCTGTCTCCACCTCTCCTGGTGAAAAATCTACCTTCAGAATGTCGAGTGAATCTCCTTTGCTGTTGAGGCAAATGGGGACGATGTTGTTGATTGTCATATTCTTTAACCAATCAGATTTCGAGTTTGCCATGTTGGGCGTATTCTTTGACACGCCGGAGCCTTCTAGCTGGCCTAGCCACCTACGTTAGCATTCTTCAGTGTGGCGTGATCGGAGGGCTATTTAGCTAACTAAAGTAAAACTAGTTCACACGTAATGTAGCATTCTTTACGATTTATTTAAACTTTCTGTCGTGACGTTTAGCTTTTTTGATGTAGTGCTTTATATATATTTTTTTCATGTGGGGAAGCCTGTTGAATCCTGATTGTGTTATGTATGTTTGACGGAATTTTTGCTTGCTTGGTGGTCGTATGAGTAAATGTGACTGGTTGTTGCGAGTTTGTTGTTGTTTCTTTGGTAATGCCATTGATTTGGGCTATGCGATGTCTATTTGTGATGCAGCATCCTGTCATACTGCGTAATAGTGCTACATGCTTGATGGTTTCAGTCACCATGTATTCACGTCTCTGCAATTAGTGTATTGTAACTATCATAGGTGTTGAACCTCGTGTTAAATCACTTTATTCCACTCGATAAAGGTTACTGTCACTGTGAATATGGGGTGGTTACGTCGAATGACAACAGCCTGTAGCCCTCGTGTCACGGTGAGGTTATTCGAAGGCGCTTTAATTGCGGAAGGATAGCACTGAAGGCCGAGGTGTTTAGTACACGGCCCGCCACTGCCGCAACTGACTGCTGCTGTTGCTTTTGTCGCTCGG
Source organism: Lampetra planeri (assembly GCF_965212315.1). NCBI lineage: Eukaryota > Metazoa > Chordata > Hyperoartia > Petromyzontiformes > Petromyzontidae > Lampetra > Lampetra planeri. The sequence continues at coordinate 10,782,977 of NC_136130.1, read as the reverse complement.
TGTTTTTTTCATAGAAGACTTTGCAGTTTTTTCCAGGATTTTTCTGTTGCGTGTAGTCACTTTCAGATGTTTCTTGTTCATGTTTTTGTTTTGTTGCGGTTGCACCCGAGTCAAGAGCCGCATGGCTCACAGGGTTATACCTAGTAAATGAAATGAAAATGAATACGTCTAACTACTGCTGCTGCTGCCGCTACTGCTGCTGTTGCTGCTCCTACTACCACTGCTGAGTTTGTTGATCTCGTTCCTGTCGGTGCTGCTGTTGCTCCTGATAGGGCTGCTGATGCTGCTGCCATCGCTACCTCTGTCGGTGTTGCTGCTGCTGTTTGCTGTCACTATCGCTGCTGTGTCTGCTATTGGTGATACTCCTTGTTAGTCTTGCTTTTGTGACTGCTGCTATTTCTGCTGCTGCTGCCGTTACTGCTGTCACGACTGCTGTTGCTGCTACCGCTGCTACAGCTGCTGTTGCTGCTACCGCTGCTACCGCTGTTACAGCTGCTGTTGCTGCTGCTTTACTCTTGTTATAACTACTACAGTTACTATTCCTGGTGCTGCTGCTGTTGAAACGTGTACTGCTGTTGTTCCTGCTATTGCTCCTGTTATTTCATCTGCTGTCGTTGTTGCTGTTATTCACGTCAACCTACCTGGACACTCAACCCCAAGTCTGTCTGTCACCTTCCCAATCGTTCCCCAGAGCCTGAACAAAAACGAGCCAGTGAATTCCTCAAGACAACGGGGGGGGGGGGGGGTGACGTGACACGCCAGACCTCAAGTTGTTTATCATTCCTACGAGGGCCTCGAAGCGGGACAGCTCATCGGTATCTGCACGCACAGCGCAGGAACAAACCAAGGCTCCGCCTGGCACAGCCATCGCCAAGCAAACAACAGCGCGTGGGTCACGCTGGGCCGGAGAGGGCGCCACTGTTACGAAACCCACACCAGCCACTGGATCACGCGAGGCTGCTCGCCCACTTGGCTCATGAACAGAAACATTTATCCCGGGCCGAATTGCGCAATAAATACGCAGACGGTACCGTCGCTCATCCCCCGTATCTGTCCCTCCACAGGGGAAAACAAGCTAAACATACAGCAATAGTTATTTATTTAATTCGTTTACGCATCTCAACAGCTCATGTGAACGCGCTCGGTGCATTGGTGCATCGCAGGATTCGTGAGGAAATGACGACGGCCTGGAGAGGATTTCATCCAGCAGTGGATGGATCGTGGCTTTTGATGATGATGACATCTGCATGAATGTTTCGAGTTGTCCCTAAACTGTGTGAAATGCGCCCCAAGCACACATTGCAAAGACTATTCTGAGAGATCTTGCGTTAGATAAGAGATGCCTATAGAAGCCCCTTAATAGCTTTAAGTGAATACGTACATAATCGGGGATGCGTTGGCAGTGGGTCACAACACGCAAATAAAATAACTCTCCACATGCATCATGAACATTGCCTTCGAGCAAACGCAGAGTAGGTTGACATTCCGGCAATAGCTCCTCCTGAGGGCACGGCGGCGTTTAGTGATAACCGTGGTGGACTTTCCTCGTGACCATGCCCACGGGAACTCGGGTTTATACTTCTGGTCACTGCTTGGATGTAAACACCTCATCTTCTATCGGCATGGGCCAGGAGATGGCATTTTTAAAGGAATTGATTCGTGTATGTGGAAAGCATGGAATGTTACCCTCCTAATGCGCGTGGAATGTGTAAAAGTATTACGACTTGGCGATACTATAATGGGTAACTAAAGGGCGTGACTATTGCTGTTATGAAGGTTATTATGATAATTGTGTCCACATTGCCTATCTTTGTACAAACGCTGCCCTTCATCCTGTGAAAGCCATGCAACAAAATATCACCAAAATACATTAACCCAGCAATTTGAATCTTCCATCGTAAATGTTTATGGCCTTGAAAACAGAGCCTTATGAAATTCATGGGGTCATGAATTTCAGGAAATTTTGGTGGGTGGGACGTTTTTCAATCTATCACTGTGATTTATCCACTTTTATGACAAAAAATATAAACCAGATTATTTAAGAATTTTTTGGAGGCGTATTTAACTGCTGAATGGAAACGCACCAGAACTTAACCATTTCCAGAAAAGCTTAAATATTTATTACGGGAGACCCCTTACAATTATGGGCCCTTTCAAAAAAACATATTTAGAGCTAATCCCATGCCAAGTCACGAAGCACCTCAACTCAGCTCAACACTAAGTCCTAATACAGTGGCGGGCCGGTCTTGCAGCAAGACGCCCCCTCTCTCCTCGCCCCCCAGGAGGGCTGAGAGGGACCTCAACTCAGCGGTTGAGAGGCGGGTTCAAGGACAGACCAGGCGGGGTGGTGCTGACAGATTTCGTTCAATTTACACTTCACATGTGACGAACAACTACGGCTTTCGTTCAAAACGGAGGAGGCGGGTGGGAAGGGGGGGGATGTTGGGGACCGAGGGGGGGGGGGTGTAATTGGAGAATGCTGCGATAGCGACGCGTGAGCTGGAATGGGTTGGAGGTGGCTTAAGCTGAGCGCGGGCGGTTCACAGACCTGCTCACTCACGCTCGCCCTGCGCAATACACGCAGCGAAGACAACAAAGATTCCCCTTATAGCCTCTCACGGACTGTTGAACCACTGAGGCAAGTGCTGTTAGCGAGCATCTATCAAGGTCAGCAGGGCGCACGAGGGGGTAGGTGACTCGCACCACGCCCGGACGCTTTTGCCTCCACAGTGTTGATGTTTACATACATTTAAGGTTGAGTCGACATAGGCGAGGCCCAGGACAGGTTTAGATATTCGTCACTGATGTTGGTCGTGAGCGGAAATCGAACTCGGCTCACCGGCTTCGTAGCGCAGTGCGCTAACTACCGCGCTAACAACTGCGCCACCGCTCCCCGCAGACACCGCTGGTGGCAGCTCCTGCTGTGTTTGGTCTCCTCCTCCACACTGTCCAGACGACTTGGACCACGTGGGCGTAATCACACGTCCCAAATGTGCGGCAAATCGGAAACCGGTTTGTACCGATGTTTCATGCGGCTGCCGGTCACGTAAAACAAAACGGTTGAACCCAACCCGACGATTCCCATAAACGGCGAGTCCACGCATCTACGAATCACCCCCTCCAGCCACGCAGGGCACGGCAGCGCCCGTCCGCCTGCTGATCACCCACCCATCTGGGTTCGTCTCCAGCGAGCCAGAGTCCAAAAAAAACCTCCACACGCTGGTGAATTGCACTGCCTTAAAAGGAGGAGTTAAAAAAGTGCTATCTAAGTTATATAATAAGATGCCCATATGTGTTTTTGTTCTGTGAAAGCCACAGTGTTATTGACAAATGTGTTGAGTTTGTTGTTTTGCTTTTGCAACGTTATCAACGCAGCAGCAGCAACATCACCAGATTCTTCCGTTCGGGTTGTTCACATGTAGGCCGCGTGTGCCAGCGATGTATTGTGTTTGTGGCGCGGTCGTGCTGCGATGAGGGCACTGCGCTCCAAACCCGATGCCGTGGCCACGGCTATCATCAGCCACAATTATCAAGGACCGGCCCAGGAGTTTCCCCTAGGACTACTCAGTCGTAAAAACAACTACCAAGGTGCTGTGGGTAAACATTAATCAGCACTGGGGATGCAAAGGCGGTCGGGTGTCGTTTCTGTGCCCCGTTGCATCAAAAAACATCGAGTGAAAATCTCCACGATTTGACACCGATTTGAATGGGTACTCAATTCAACGTCTATTTATTACACGGGAAATCCCGTGCAGGCAGTTGCCCAGCTGGGTTTGCGAGGGAGATGCGTGGTGCATCTTCAGCGGAGAACACAAAAGAAGAACACGAAGGTGATACGGCGGGACGGCGAACATCGGCACAGAACGCGTCGGACGCACAACCAAAATAATAATAGGTGAAATACACAAATGCACATTATTGACAATAACACGATAACAGCAAACGTGGACAAAACAAACAACATAAACACAACATAAACAGTCGGCGGAACGTTGGACTTGTGACATCCGGCCAATCACCACCCTCGCTAACAGCAGCGCATCGCCCAACAGAAGGTTCAGGAGCGATCGTAGCAGTGGTCGTGTAGTGTCCGCGCGTGCGTGTGCGCGTGTGTGAGCGCGTGTCAGTGTGCGGTGCAGTGGTGACGCGACGTTTCGCGCACTGCGCTACGAATCCGGCGACCCGAGGTTCGATTCCCGCTCACGACCAATACACAGTGGCGAAAATTTGGACGGGTCCTGGGCCTCCCCTAGGTCCACTGAGCCTTAAATTAGAACCTGGTGCGATGTGTTAAACATCACCACTCGGAAGAGACTAAGGCGGCCGGGAGTGGTGCTGGCCACCCACCCCCTCATGTGCCGCGCCGGCCTTCATAGGTGCCACTCGCTAACAGCACTTGCCCCAAACAGTCTGTTAAGGTTTTCCGGGGGGGGGGAGTCTTTGTCTTTGCGTGTGAACTAAGTTATGTTCGCGTGGGTGGCATTGGCGGAAGTCGTTTAAAACCTTCTGACTCACGATCATTTGAATGATAAGCAGGTCGCCATGGAAACCCCCTCACCCTGCCCCCCCCACAACACCGCCCCTACGACTCATATTTGCGCAGCGTCGATCTTCACGGGCGGGTGACAGGTGACATGTAGGGATCTCTCTGTCAATTAAACGGAGGCGATGTCGCTGATAAGTTAGGACAGTCTCGTAGTGGCAAGCCCATGGATAGACGAGAGAGGGCATTCTCACGTAACCGGAGATGGGGGAGGGATGGCGGTTATTGATGCGTGATGGAGTGATGGGGAGTGATGGGACTACAGCCCAGATGCCGCCACGAGGGGACCGGGCATGGCGAACCGGCACATCTTGATTCCTCCAAATTCGCCCTGCTCGCGTGCACATTACAACCTCCTCGTCCCGAGTTCCATCGTGCGAGAACCCCCCCAGTGACACAACGCGGCTCCTGCCGAGGCACGCGGTCGCACCTGTGCCCAGGAGTGGACGTGTTTCACGTCGGGAGACGGAACGTGCTTGCCGCTCACTGCGGGAACGGAACTATCTCCGCGGTGAACACTCCAACCACTGGCGTCGTCGGCGCCTCCTCTTCCTCCCCTCCGCCTCCTCTTCTTCCTCGCGCGGCAATACACTCTGGGGGGGGGGGGGGGGGTTCAGCGAGATTGTTTATTTCGTTAATAAAACACTCAAAACGACGACAAATCACCGCCGGGGATTTGCGATGTTGGCCCCGAATGTGTCGGGTGTCAGAGACTGCCCCTCCCCCCCGCATCGCGCGCGCGCCTCCCCGTCTCTGCGTGAAAGTGACGCCTGTGATCGAACCCAGGAGGGCACGCGGGGTCCGCGGCTCTGTGGTCCTCGCGAGCCCTCACCCGGATGGGGAAGAGAGGGGGGGGGTATTGACCCCACGGAATTAATGAATTCCAGGTCCCGAGGGACGCGTGCGCGACGCTGCTTGGTTACTCGAGATTCTGGCCGCATCGGGTGGTCGCTGTGGAGCCGTCGTCGCGCGCGGGGCTTTTCGGAGGCGGCGCGGCCGTCGCTGCCCTTGAACGAGACTCCGGTCCTCCGCGCTGATGCAAATGACAATCTGGAAAAATCCCAAATGACGATGCCAAAAAAAAACATCCCGTCATGGCCATGGCACGCGACTACATCGGTAATGATTTTCTTCCTCGGCAGGGAGCCGCTCGTTAACGATTAACACGAGGACAGGCAGCGTGCACACACAGAGGAGCGCTGACACTCAGTGCCTCTCCATCACCAACAACAAAAACCCCGGATCCCTCTCCATCACCTGCCTCCTCCTCCATCTCATCCTCCTCCTTCATCACCTCCTTCTCTATCACCTGCCCCCTCCCTCCCCCTCCATCGCCTGCCTCTTTCTCCATTACCTGCTTTCTCTTCCATCACCTGCCTCCGCCTCCTCCTGAATCGCCACGCTCTACATCACATGGCTCCCTCGACTCAACACGATCTCTCACCAGGCAGAGGGAAGGGGAGATGGGCCTCCTGTTGGGATCCGATCAAGAAGGAGAGAAACGGCCGGCAGTGCGAGCTGGGATTAACTGGGATGAGTCATGCTCTCGACTACGATGTGACATGCGTGACATTTAGCCCGACGGTATAACTTTCGTAAAATGTATACATGCGATCGTACAGGGTTTGTTTATTTCTGCATTGTTCCCGTTGTAATGGATTTCTCAATTATTTGCATGCAATTTTGCATTTGGACAGTGGCTACTTGTGGTTCTGGTTTCTCAATAGAAGTTAATGTTTTAAGGGATTCCAAAAGAAAGGTCCTCAGTCACAGTTTTTTTATGAGAGGTACCTTAAGAGATTAAAAAAATTGGTGACGTTTCGGGCAATGGCCCTTCTTAACATGGAACATTCTATAAATAACGATGTGCTGTGAAGAATAGCAATCCCCCTAAAACGTCACATATTGCATACATACACAAACTTTAATATTAATATTAGAGAAGTCTTATTGAGGAATGTGTTGAGATGTTGGGGGTGAGCAGCTGGGATTGGCGGGGCTGATTCTATCCCTGGCTCCATCCCCACGGTCTCCGCCGTCTCACTCACGCCCACCCTGGCACAAACAACGATTCTCGTCTTCCTTTCTCCACTTGGGGAGAGCGGGGGGGGGGGCGAGCAGGGGAGGGTTGACAGACGAAACTTTTAGTTTCTCCACCAAGCGAGAGCTCATTGCGAGGCCAGGGCTCTCGCTGTCGAGTCGCGGCGGATCCACGGAGACGTCGGGGAAGCCACTCGGTGGCGTGACGACGAAGCGACGACGGCTTCACGGACACGGAAACACACAATGGGGGGGGGGACACACACACAAAGTAAACACACACAGAGATAGAGACACACAGAGAGAGACACTCTCGCGACACCTGGACAGTAAGAGCGGAGAGGGAGAGATGAGTCCACACACACCAAACAGAACCACAGAATTATCCCCCCTTTCTCCCCAACCTCCTCCTCCTCCTACCCCCGTGCGCAGCAACACGAAAGGACGTGGGCGTGAAGGCGCTGCTCGTGCGCTATACGAGTCCGTGGGTCCTGGTCTTGGGGTTTCATCACAATTATTATCCCCAGTATCGATTTCTTGTTTTTTTTACAAAACCCTCACCCGAAGAAGTAAAAGACGCACTCAGCTCTGAGTGTTTACAAAATGAGACGAAAAACGCCGTGGATTCCACATCCAGCACTCCCTGGAGAAACAGGCTCGCGGTCTTTGAGCGAGCGTGTCTGCTATAAATAATGATGTATAATGGTCCTGCATAGTGATTGTGGAGAATCAAACGATCCACCTCCTTCCCACCATTTGTCTCTCCACGTTAAACAAAATGAATATCAAAGTATTATTTTACAAAGGGGCCGTCCATAAATGACGTCTCGCGATTTTGGACGATTTTTGATCCCCCCCCTCTTCGTCACACGGCGTCAGAAAAAGTCAGACCCCCCCCCCTCTAATATGACATCACAAAGCTCTGCCCCCCCCTAAAAAAACGTTCTTCAAATTGATTTAAACTAATGTCATTGTAGTGCGTATTTAATGTGCCGCTGCACTCTGATGTTGTAGGAGAAAACATTTATTAGAAAGTCTATTTAATTAAGTAGAACATATTGCCTATATTTATTTAAAGTTGCGCATTTTGATGTGACGTCACATTTCTCTACCCCCCCCCCCCTCGTCACACATCGTCACAAATATCTGACCCCCCCCCCCCCCTAGGTGCGTAACGTCATTTATGGACGGCCCCAAAGCCCATCGGCCGCACGGCATTCCTAGAGGGCGTATTCTGTAGCAGGATTCGTTCATCACAAGCAAATGTTGCAGCGGGTTTCGACATTCAGTCTCTCACCAGCAGAGTCAGGCTCGCTTGCACCGATGCTGGCGAACTGCCCAATGATTGATTTGTTTTTATTGTGTGCAGAGATGAATCTGGGAAGTAGGCGCTTTGTCGGCTGGTTTATTTTTAAACGGTAAAAACATTAACCGAATCAACCACATTACACCGGCCCTGGCCAGGTGCACGACAATGACGCGGTGATGAAGGCTGCTGGGTCTACCTGCACTGTGGCACCCACCTGTTCTTTTTGTCCGTGAGCGGGATTTGAACACGGGTCGCCGGGTTCGTAGCGCACTGTGATACCCCCCCCCCGCCGCCCCACAGAGATTTACAAGAAGTACACACCACACAAAGACAAAAATCCCCCGTGTAGCCTTTAGCAGACTGCTGAGGCAAGTGCTGTAAGCGAGTAGCACCTATGAAGGCCGGCACGGCACACGAGGGGGTGGGTGGCCAACACCACGGCCCGGCCGCCTTTGCCTCGCTCTTGGCGATGTTTACACGCAGCATCAGGTACTGCTCCGAGGTTGAGCCGACCAAGGGAAGGCCCAGGACCGGTTCAGATAATCGTCACTGATGTCGGCCGTGAGCGGGAATCAAACCCGGGTCGCCAGGTTCGTAGCGCAGCGCGCTGACCACTGCACCACCGCTCCCCACTGAGACGCGGCAGGCACACACCCACACACACACAGTCACTCGCCCGCGTCTCCTCCCCGCGCACGTGACGTCAACGAGCGCACGCAGCTGAGTGCTTAAAGCAGACGGACGAGACACGCGGAGCGGCAGCATCATGACCAGTACCGGGCCTCGCCACACACCGTCTCTGCACACTCACACAGGAGGACCCACGCACCACCGGCTCTCGCATCGCTCACCGGCTCACAAGCGCACTCCGGCCACTCGAGACCGACGCTCTCGCCTGCCTGCTCTCGACACTCGCCGACACGCCGCTGTGTTCCGTTACCTGTCACCTGTCACCTGCCACGCGCGTCTCACCTGTTGCCTGCAAGGCGCGACTCCCCCGCTCGCTCACCTTCGCTCACCTGCAACGGGATCGGGATTTTACATCACCGCGGAGTTTCTCTCTCGTGGGGAGACCGAGAGATGCCGTCAGGACAGGGAACTCATTCTCCGCAGGTGACTCTCAGCCAGGGACGTGGAGGAGCCTCGGCTCAGAGTGAAGCGGCTCAGCGCCGGGGATGTTGAGGCGCGCGTGAGAGACACGCCGAGAGAGCGAGAGAGAACGGAAGAGCGTGAGAGCCATGAACAACTCATCGCTGACAGCGAACGGGAGCAGTTCGCTCTTCACCATTAGCCAGGTGACGACGCCGGCCTGCATGTTCGCGGTGGGCGTTTTCAGCAACCTGGTGGCCATCGTGGTGCTGTGCGTGTCGCGCAAGGAGAAGAAGGAGACGACGTTCTACACGCTCGTGTGCGGCCTCGCGGTCACCGACCTGCTGGGCACGTGCCTCACCAGCCCCATCGTGATCGACACCTACCTGGCCGGCTTCAAGTGGCGCGGGGGGCAGCCGCTGTGCGACTACTTCGCCTTCATGCTGCTCTTCTTCGGCTTGGCGGGCATGTCCATCCTGTGCGCCATGGCCGTGGAGCGCTACCTGGCCATCAACCACCCGTACCTGTACGGCAGGCACGTGCGTCCCGCGACTGGGCGCTGGGCCCTGTTGGCTGTCTACGCGCTCAACGTGCTGCTGTGCGCTCTGCCCAGCATGGGCGTGGGCCGCTGCGTGCGCCAGCACCCGGACACGTGGTGCTACATCGACTGGAAGAAACACGACGGACCGCAGAAGGCCTTCGCCTTCACGTACGCGGTGCTCAGCGCCGCGCTCGTGCTCGTCACCGTGTGCTGCAACGCGTGCGTCTGCGCGGCCCTCGTGGCCATGAGGAGGCGAGCCGCCGCCACGAGAGTGGCCGAGGAGGCGGCGAGGCACGGGCCGAGGAGGAGCTCCCCCGGCGGACCCGGGAGGTTTGCGGTGCCCGCAGCACTCGCGTTCGGCGGCACCAGCGTCAGGCAGCGGAGGTTCGCGCTGGGGTGCCGGCTCTCGGGAGTCGAGGTGCAGATGATGTGTCTGCTCGTCGCCATGACCGCCGTGTTCGTCGTTTGCTCCGTGCCGCTCGTGGTGAGTCGATCACCCCCCTCCCTCCATCCCCCCCTCCCTCCCTCCCTCTCTCCCCCCCCTCCCTCCCTCCCCCCCCTCCCTCCCTCCCCCCCTCCCTCCCCCCCTCCCTCCCCCCCTCCCTCCCTCCCCCCCTCCCTCCCTCCCCCCCTCCATCCCCCCCTCCCTCCCCCCCTCCCTCCCCCCCTCCCTCCCCCCCTCCCCCCCCTCCCCCCTCCCTCCCCCCCTCCCCCCCTCCCTCCCTCCCTCCCTCCCCCCCTCCCTCCCCCCCTCCCTCCCTCCCCCCCTCCCTCCCTCCCTCCCTCCCTCCCCCCCTCCCCCCCTCGCCCGCCCGCCCGCCACGATGTTGACGGGCGCGGATATTCACGATGATGCGGACGAAGGTGGTGCTGAGGTTGACGACAACAAATCTGGCTGTCCGCCTGATGAAGCTAGTTGTAATTACTGGCGAAACGTCGTTACTCAGATTGTAAATGTTGTGGATGTGGAAATCTGGCTGTCAGCTTGATGAAGCTAGTTGTAATTACTGGCGAAACGTCGTTACTCAGATTGTAAATGTTGTGGATGTGGAAATCTGGCTGTCAGCTTGATGAAGCTAGTTGTAATTACTGGCGAAACGTCGTTACTCAGATTGTAAATGTTGTGGATGTGGAAATCTGGCTGTCAGCTTGATGAAGCTAGTTGTAATTACTGGCGAAATGTCGTACTCAGATTGTAAATGTTGTGGATTTTGCTCTCCAACACACCGGTGTGCTGTACTAGTGACGAGACCTCACTGATTGGCAGTGTCGGGTGATGGCGGGTTTAATGACACGTTTATATATTTACGCGATCTAATCCAAAACACCTGTTATACAGATTAACGACAACTGTTTTCCCAAACTCAGAAGACGGCGAATCTAAAAACTTCCCAAAGCAGGAGTTAAATAAAGCCCTACATTAATAATAATTGAAAAAATTTAATATATTTTATTTAATAAAAATTTCATTTCATACTGTCATTCATGCCAATTGCATCTCACAGCGCTGCACAGTAATTATACATGAGGGCTAAACCCTCTTCGTGTACCAATTATTAAAGGTAAATGGAAACCCTCAGAAAATGTAAATGAATCAACAAATACCATGAAACAAATGGTAGAAACAACGACAACATCATAAGCTTATCAAAGCAGAGCAATTAGTCACCTGAGCGACATCCCAGAGCACAAGTGGTATTTTATATTAATACAACTTTATATTAATACAATTCCACTTGTCGGGGTATCAGAGATGTGGGAGGGAGGGGGAGAGGGGGGGGGCAATCACTCACCCCCCTCCCGGATCCGTCAATGGTGCCGCTATATGGCGAGGGTTTTGTGGTCAAGTCTTCTCGAGAAGTTGTTGGCTTCGTGTGGCAGGAAGCTGACAAATTCCACGCACCTTGGAAGCATGGGCAGGGGGCCTTACTTAACATCCAGCATGCCAGCCAGCTGGCACACGTCTCCGATGGTCACCCAGTGTTGCTAGCCAGTCTCAACTCTACCTTAGAATCATCATCACGTGATAAGAATCATCATCACGTGCAAGGAGTCTAAGTAACGGAACGTCTTGACACGCTTCGCACACAAAACCAAGCGTACAGCTCACACTGCTCGTAGCCACAGAGCAGTGCCCACCGTTGGCACGCTTTTACCACCGTCAAGAGGGAATTGATTCACCCAGGAAAGCTGCAAGCCTTGTCGGTGGTTATTAACATTCGGTAATTAAATTAACATGCCAGGTTTCACATCCGATTGTAAAATCCGAGTGCGGTTTTCCGGGTTGGGCTGCGCGTTTCCCCCTCTCGAGCGTTCGCCGCGCACTTGAGCGCTCATTGCTGGAGTTGGCCAAACATCCCACGATAGAACCACAGAGCTCGGTCAACAGTTGGCACCGGCTCTTGCTGCCTTGCCAGCTTGCCTGTGGTTACCCGCGCCTCCGAATTATGCTCGCTCGCTCTCTCTCTCTCTCCGAGAGTGAATGAAATACGATCATTAAATCATACGGTTATTCGGGTGGTGACTCCTGCATTTCTCCCGCAGTTGGGATGTTTGTTCGTGTAAATATTCAGTGTTTGGCTTCACGTGGGAGGAAACCGGTTCTCTTTTTTCCCGAGGGAACCCAATCCCCCCCACGCGAACGACTGAGTGACCCCCCCCCATCCCCTGGGCCACAACACAGCCACCCAAGGACCACGGCGCGTAGGGCCGTGGTCATTGGGTGCCGAGTCACAGACGCTTCCCGATCACGACTGCGCGCGTGACGGTGCGACTCCGGACCGTGTTCTCGTAGCTGTGACGGTGTCGTCGCGAGGTGCGATGAGGGGTGCAGAAGAAGGAGAGGATGGGAAGCTGGGAGGATGGGAGGATGGGAGGATGAGAGGATGGGAGGATGAGATGATGGGAAGGTGGGATGATGGGAGGATGTGAGGATGTGAGGATGGGAGGATGCGAGGATGAGATGATGGGAGATGGGAAGGTGGGAGGATGGGAGGATGTGAGGATGTGAGGATGGGAGGATGGGAGGATGAGATGATGGGAGGATGGGAGGATGTGAGGATGGGAGGATGTGAGGATGGGAGGATGAGATGATGGGAGATGGGAGGATGAGATTATGTGAGGATGGGATGATGAGATGATGGGAAGATGGGAGGATGGGAGGATGGGAAGGTGGGAGGATGGGAAGATGAGATGATGGGAGGATGGGAAGATGAGATGATGGGAAGATGGGAGGATGGGAAGGTGGGAGGATGAGATGATGTGAGGATGGAAGGATGAGATTATGTGAGATGGGAGGATGGGAGGATGAGATGATGGGAAGATGGGAGGATGGGAGGATGGGAAGATGGGAGGATGGGAGGATGGGAAGGTGGGAGGATGAGATGATGTGAGGATGGGAGGATGAGATGATGGGAGATGGGAGGATGGGAGGATGGGAAGATGGGAGGATGGGAGGATGGGAAGGTGGGAGGATGAGATGATGTGAGGATGGGAGGATGAGATGATGGGAGATGGGAGGATGGGAAGATGAGATGATGGGAGGATGGGAAGGTGGGAGGATGGGAGGATGTGAGGATGTGAGGATGGGAGGATGGGAGGATGAGATGATGTGAGGAAGGGAGGATGAGATGATGTGAGGAAGGGAGGATGAGATGATGGGAGATGGGAGGATGGGAGGATGAGATGATGGGAGATGGGAGGATGGGAGGATGAGATGATGGGAGGATGGGAGGATGAGATGATGGGAGATGGGAGGATGGGAACGTGGGAGGATGAGAGGATGGGGGCGAGAGGGGAGGTCACGAACCGGTTCGGGATTCATTCTTCACTGATGTTAGCCGTGGGTGGGAATCGCACTCAGGTCGTCGGGGTCATTGCCAAGTGCGCTAAGGCATAGACCAAATCGGTACCCTATATGAAAACCACTTCTCTCTTCGCATTATTTTCTCAGCAACAACATTTGTTTAAGCGCGCGAACGCGTTTGTATCTCATCAGCAGCCAGGCGCGCTAAGCAAACACTGCCGGCTGTACGAGGCGCTGTTGGTGAGTGCCACCGCTCTCTACCCTACGGGCCGTCAACGCAAAGTGCAAATATCGCAGAGAAGAACCGTAGTGGCGCAATTCTGGACGATACATTTTCACTTTTGCCCTCCGCGGTTGACCTTTGTGAACCCAAGCAGCCACGTCGAATTGCGGGGTGGATTTTACGCGAGTAACTCCCTGTAAATTAATAATAATGACGTAAATCAATTATCCCGGAAAGCCTCACTGAGTTGTATGTATGTTGAACTTCTTTAGCACCGTACGTAGCCAACCAGGCGAATCGGACGTGCGATTTGTGAAATCTTTGCCAGAAGAGTCCGGCTTTGGGTTGTTTGGGAAATTCACGTTTCGTGAATTACAGAAATTAAAATTCACGTTCGTGCTCGGTACCTCCACATCATCGATGGTCCTGTTGGCCGTGTCGAGTTACGTCAAAGAGCAGAATTTGTTCAAGCAAAACAACTCTGGACCGATTTTTCGATGTATGTATGTTGGACTTCTTTCGCACCCTACGTAGCCACCGTGCTCATTAATATTGGATCTCAAAAAGCTGTTAAACCATTGCTGCTGGTTTTCAGTGTTATTCGTGAGAGCACTCCTTGTTAAAGACGGGACACCGATCGCCAAACAAAAACGCCCCCTCACTTTGCCCTCTTGAGGTGCATTTAAGGACCATTAAACTATTGACAATTAAACAATTCACGAATTATCAAGAGCGACCCCCAGCAGCGCACTCACGGGCCCTGAACAGCATTTGTCAACACACCTTGAGAGTGCCGTGTGACCGGGGAGAGCCACTTGGCACCCCAGTTTTGTTTGCTTTATTTTGGCACAGGTAAAATCTATTGGCCAATGAATGCCCATTATTTTCGATGGGGACCTGTTTACTTTATCGAGAAACCTGCTTACATAAAAAAATACATTGACAAAAAAAATCCAAGTACTACTGTGCATGGTCCAGTCCTGAATGGCAAGTCGTATAACACATTTGTAAAGCACCCACACGTCTTGATATGCTAAGTGGCCATGAGATTGTCGCACACAAAGTGGGATCATGAACTATTCTGCGGGGACCTGTGAGTGTATGCACGGTGGCTTTTCTCTGGGTAGATGTACGGTGACTTTTATTATCTCACGATCACCTATTGGATCTGACGATGAACCTACGGGATCTTACGGTGACCTACATGCCATGATTTCTCACCACGTAGTGCCCATTGTCCCTCTGGCAGGTGAGGATCTTTGTGAACCAGCTATCGAGCAACTCGCCCCAGGACGAGAAGTCATCGCAAAAGCTGGACCTGCAGGCCATCCGCATGGCATCGTTCAACCCCATCCTGGACCCCTGGGTCTACATCCTGTGTCGGCGCAAGCTGCTGGGCCGCTGCGTGCACCTGTGCCGGCGCTTGCTGTGCAAGATGAGCGAGAACAACGCGACTCGGCCCGAGAGGAGACCCCCCGGCGACCCCGTGAGCGTGTTCACTTTGCCGGCGCCGACGGACGGCACGCCGCGTATGGAGCGCACGGAATGCACGCACGTGGGGCCCTGAACCGCTTCGGACACGTGGCCTGCGTTGGCTTCAATTGGGCGAGGGGGGCTCCCATGTGGGGGGTATCATCTCGGAGCCTAGTGGCAACGAGCGGACCCAACAATAGAGATCAATCGTACGATCGTGCTCTGAGATTGTCACCACGAAGAGTGTCTGGTTTGTTGTGCAGACTGTGAATTGAGATTGTCTGGCATGATTGTAAACGAGGTTGTGTCCACTGAGATTGTCCGTTTGAAATCATCTACCAAAATGGTCCGACTAAAGATTGTCTGCTGAGATTGAACGCTGAGCAGCATCCGCTTCGAGGGGTGGGGACTTGCGGCCGAGAAGGAGCACACTGATCTCAGAGAATCAACCGCAATGCATCCAGGGCCTGGATTGGACACGTGGGCCAGGGGCCAGGCTGTGGTTATGCAGCTTGCTCGGCTGCCAGCTAATGGGCCAAGCCATTATGATTCTGCCTGCCCACCTGCGCGCCTGAGTGTGTGGGGAGCGGTAGTGTAGTGGTTAGCGCGCTGCGCTACGAACCCGGCGTCCCGAGTTCGATTCCCGCCAACGGCCAACCAACACCAGTGATGAATATCTGAACCAGTCCTGGGCCTCCCATAGGCCGACTCAGCCTCAAATGAGCACTTCGTGCGATGTGTAAATATCGCCACTCGGGGAGACAAAGGCGGCCGGGCGTGGTGCTGGCCACCCACCCCCTCGGGTTGCCGTGCCGGCCTTCATAGGTGCTCGCTAACAGCACTTGCCCCAACAGTCTGTTAAGGCTATACGGGGGACCTGTGTGTGTGAGCGTATGTATGTTGAATGGTACGAAGTGTAAAAGCACTAGATTGCTGTTGTTGTGAAGAAACGAAGGATAATCGCTCCCCGTGGCTCGGCAGGCCAGCCGTGGTCGCACCGCCGGGACATTGCCGCTCTGTATTATATTTTTGTACGCAGCATGGCGACGCGCGTAATTGTCCGTGCACGAGGTTCTGTCTCGACGTTTTATTGGAGGGCTGTCCGCGCCGCCGCCCGTGAAGGTCGCCACCGGGGGGAGGTGGGGGGAGGCGGGGGGAGAAGCTGGAGGGGGGTGAAGGTCGGGGCGGGCGGGGCGGGGAAAGAGCGATTCACGTGACCTGAGAGTCGCTCTCAGAGCCTCCGTCTGTCACCTCCTCTTCCATAACTCACATTTGTGAGTCTCTGATATCCGCGGGGCTGAGATGCGTAAGGAAAGAACAGTAGAGCAAGTGGATTATTGTACTTAGCTGTGTAGACCTTTGCGTGTTATCCTCCCACATGCGTGGTGGGTTTAATCCGATTAACCTGGGTTTATCTCGTAGGCAGGTATATATTTACGGGTGTAACGATGCGATGATTGATGTCAGTTGTCAAGTTCACGATACACGCGAATGTTGCATGGCAATGGGTTCAGGGGATAGCTCCAGCCACTAGAGGCTGCTGCATTCACCACGATGTAAGCAAGAACAAAAGACGGTTCTTGAATTGAATCGTGAGCTTGAAATCGTGACAATCTCGGTGGAGGCGAATCTTTACACTCCTCCGGAACAATCTTTAAAAGGAATTAGCCAAACATCCCCAACGTCGAACCCTCTTCAAAAAAGGCCCTGAGACTCACTTTAAAGCTCCACGATGAATGACTTGAGAGTGCCACACTGTGGCACACGAACCGTCCCTCTGGCAAGACCAGGATGTCAATGACACGAATTATTTATTTGTTTAAATGTTTATATAATTTTTCGCGTGAGATTGTGATTTCTCGCTTGAGGATTCCGGCCAAAGATGGGCATTTGAGCGTTTGTGCAATACGTGCGTGAGCGGCGGGGCAGAAGCAACGCGTCTCCCTCTGCCCGCGCCAGTCAGCTGTGTTTTATTTTTTATTTGGCAAAAGTGGAATTAAAAGCAAGCCCGTAAATCGTACACTTTCTTACTCCTCCATAACATGAACCTCATGGCGGGACCCCGGGGTCCCGAAAAAAACGGAAATCAAAATCGTAATTATTTTTTTGGGTTTTGACGATTCCATCCCACCGCGCACATAAACGCCGCGACCCACCTGGATCGTCCTGTTGTCGTGTCGTGTCCAAGCGCAGCAGCGAAGATGAATGCGCAGAAGAGCTCAACAAGAGAATGCACTATGAGATCTCTTTTACCAGTGGCAAAATATGATAGTAGGTTTTTACCCTTTTAACTGGTACAAAACTGACACCTTTATAAAGGTGTCAGTTTTGTACCAGTTAAAAGGGTACCAGTTAAAAGGGTAAAAACCTACTATCAAGAGAATGCACTCCATGTCCGAGTATGGGCAGGATCATAAGTCTCATCCAAAGCTGCTCAAACTGCATACACGTCCTAAGTCCTTTATTTGTCATGACGATATGCATAATACAGTGAAACTGCTCTCTTATCTTCATTATTATTCATGACCTACCAATGTTTGCAGCCAGGATCAGTCGGTGACAATCCTATTACCTGCAGATATTTAAGAGAGAAGATGCGTTGCACCGTTAACTTTCTCCTGTTTGCTAATACTTCTGTTCTCCGTATGCATCTGTGCAGATCGTTTTTTTGCGGTTAAGCCGTAGTCCCCACATACCGCTCATGTCAATGCGGATAAGAGGAGCGGCGACCCACTGCTCTGTAGAGTAACATTGGTATAAACGCTTGTTACAATTTGAACAGCGCATTGAAAACGCGTACTATTTTATGTACTGTTTACAAAGTGTGTTCACAAATCCACACTGAGAAACACAATGATTGACAGAGGGGTGTAAATTATTTTTTCTATAGTGTATTTAAATAGAGGTACTGCAGGTAAGTAGTTTTAAGTTTTAAATGTATAGTTTAACAAGACAACACTTGCCACCATCTTCCAAACCCATTGATGACAAAGAGCAACGTTTTTGTTTACATTAGGGGCCGTCCATAAATGACGTCACGCGATTTTGGCCGATTTTTGACCCCCCCCCCCTCGTCACACGGCGTCACAAAAAGTCAGACCCCCCTGAAATATGACGTCACAAAGCTCTGCCCCTCCCCCAAATTTTTTTTTTCCATTTTGAAAATAAAACATGCTTCAAATCACTTTGAACTATTGTCATTGTAGTTCGTATTTAATTTGGCGCTGCACTCTGATGTTGTAGGAGAAAACATTTATGAAAAAGGAGGTTTTGGAAAACTGAAATTTAGCATAACATTTACTAGAAAATATTCAACGTCTAACTAAAACTGCAGATGTTCAGAATATTAGATTGAAATTCTCTTATAATTATAAAATATTAAAAGTAATTATAACTATAAAAAAATACTTGAAACTTTGTAGTAGAACGAAGCAAAAAGGAGAGTACAATTATAATAATCACATGTTCCACTACTGGTTCTTTCGGTAAAGTCACTTATGTAGAAATAAAATAAAATAAATCACAAATAAAACACATTCATTCCACAGAATGAAAAGCCATGGTAGAATCATTAGAATTAATAAATGTTTAATAACAATCATTAAAAAAAATTACAAAAGGTATGCTTCTCCAATCTTCCATGGAGAAGCAAAATTGCTGCTTCATGGAATCAATATAAGGTGACCTTAGTACATTTTAATGATCAAATAGTTAATAAAGAAAATGAATCAAAATGAGTGTTGTTATAACAATTCTATTTAATTAATATTTATTTAAAGATGCGCATTTTGATGTGACGTCACATTTCTCAAACCCCCCCCCCTCCCCCCCTCGTCACAAATCGTCACAAATGTCTGACCCCCCCCCCCCCCTCGGTGCGTGACGTAATTTATGGACGGCCCCTTATAATATAATGTCTATGTGAGAGCCGGGGGCTTATGGGACCCCGGGTTCCCGCCGTAAGGTTCATTTGTCAGATGCATGGGGATGCGGGGGTGGGGTGGGGGGCAGATACGGACTAGAACGAGAGTTGCACGCGCATCTACATTTGCCATGCAGGCGCCCGGGAGGCAGGTGAGCCTTGTGCACCGTCACCGCAGGGTCACGGAACATTGGGTCCGTGGCTGCTGATGGACTCTGGACGCGGGCCCAGCGACGTCGGGTCGGGTGGTATTTCACGTGCAACGGAAGCCCCGCTGTCTCGCGGCTTGTGCAATTAAACAAAGGCCCCTTTGTGGCGGCCTGTCCGCGCGAATCCCTCCGGCGATAAATCGTGGCGCGTGCGCAATTAGAGGTCGCGTGCCCGTTCGACGGAGGCGTAAATTGGACGCGAGACCTTTTGCAGCCGCGGAGAGTGCGGCAGTCAGAGGCAACATTTATATCAGCGGCGACGGCGGCCACCCACACCTCCCGCCAGGCCACTCGCACCGCCTCCCCCCCCCCACTCCAACCCCCGTGCCCGCCGGGGTATGACCGGCAAATCGCGGCCTCGTGTCCCTGCTGGCCGGCCCGGCGGGCGGGCGGGCGGGCGGGCGACGTTCATCACGACCATGTTGAAGCACTGAGCCGGAACCCGCCGAGGTTCGACTCTGCATTGGCAGTTATCCGACTGTGACTAAGCGGGGGACTCTATCGTATTGAGGGTGGGCGCTCTCAGTCTGATCAATAAACGACTGCGCAAATACTTAGGGGTTTTTTTTACATTACATTTTTGCAAGATTTCTTCAATCGGATCATTTCGCCTCTGAGGATTTGCAATTTTAAATTGCACCGGCGAGCGATGTAGGGGGAAGAAAAAAAAGGTGTTTACCCTCGTTTTCAATTAAAGTCTTCAGACAGTAGTTCTGTGATGTCGTTTGGTCTCCCGGGGCCGTTATCTGCCACGAGGTGATGCTTTGCTTCAAGTGAAAATGATCTTCATCTCCCGCCAGGTGGCTCAGTGGCAGAGCGAGTGGTTCGCAATCAGAAGGTTGAGAGTTCAAATCCTGCTCGGGGGTTGACTCAGCCTATCGTCCCTCCCTTCGGGGGTTGATACAAATTGGTAACCGCGTCGTGCGGAAATCAACAGTGGTTTTCCGATGGATACACTCGGCCCTGCCATAGGAATGTGGAATTTCCATCACCGGCTCGGGGCTGTAAACGGGAGATGAGCACCAATGCCTCAATGCTCATCTGATCCGGAACTCACTCTGACAACGTGGAGCCTCATCGCACGCTGGAATCGACTTTGCAGGAAAACCAATTTCTCACCAGCTCCCGATTCTAGTCCAGCTCTCGTTGCGGCGTTTCAATGTTAAGTCGGCGGTCGAGTTAAATTTGGTGTAAAATCGTCGCGATTCGTGGCCCGCGGACTCGGTCCGGCAAAAAAGCGTAGACGGGAGCCTCGGCCACGGTTCCGAACGTCTCGCGCGGCACGCGCCACGAGAAAACCGCGATCGGAGAGGGAGCGCAGCAGCGCAAACCGCGTCCTCGTCTTCACCTTATTCGGCTGTCCGTCGCGAACGACGATGGAACTGCGTAGAACCGCCAACGGCAGCAGCAGCATTTCCCTGCGCGCCGTGTGGCATGGGAGAGGCCACACCTTGATCGGAAGCATCGGTCGCGCTGCAGGCAAAGGGTTTGCTGCTCGTCTGCTGGATGGGATTCGATGTTTGTGCCGCTGCTGGTTCGACATCAGCAGCAGCAACGGCACGACCACTGGCAAGCTACGCAGCGGCATCGCGGGGTCCAACTCATGCCTGGGGCGAGAAGAGGAGCGATAGGTCGGCCACGACGATGCGTGGCTCAACATCATTCAGAGGGGGGCGGTGGCGTACGCGAAGCAGCAGCTCGCGATCAGCACCGCCACAACAATTACCAGCGCCCCACGAAAATGCCTCCGAAGATTAACTGTCAGGCAAGAACGCACGGTGCATGATTTAGGTGCCTAATTAAAGCTCAAATTAAAAATAAACAGTGAGGTTAAATTTCATCATATTATTTGTCTTGGGTTATGTGGAAGGTATTAATGCCGGAGGCAATTAAGCAATGAGGATGATGAGGACACGGGCTGTTCCGCGTGAGATCCTTGTCAACAGCAATTCCCATCTCGCTCGTGCCCGTGTGGGTCGGAGCCTGGCGGCTGTGTCACCCTCGCTCTCACGCACGAGCGAGGGTGCCACGCGCCGCCAGGCTCCCAGCTTGACGGATCACAACACGCCGCGAACATGGGCGTACAGCTCACGCAACTTCTCAGCCAACTATTTCATTTGAGAAGTTTTCAGCCAACTAATGAGTGGACATGTCGAGAGGAGACCAGAGCACCCGGAGTGTACCCACGCATTGAGCGAGGGGGCAACGCTTTATCCCCCGTACAGGTGGGAACAGATGCCACGTTCTGTTTACGTGACGAACCTTACTAATTGGCCGTGTCGGGTGGTGGCGGGTTTAACGACGCATTTATATTGACGCGATCTAACCCAAAACAACCTCGATTATGGATAATATTGGTCGCGAAAGCCACACGTGTGAAGATGGCGATTAGTCCCCTTTGCTGTTAACGCCTTCTCCTGGCGAGCCACGGAATGGCTCCTTCTCGACGCCCACGGGAAGGGAGTTTCACAGCATCCGTATAGGTGATCCACCAACCCTGGATTACAGGCAGCACCGGGCAACACGGAGCAATCGGCGTTGCTCGGTGAGCCATCGCTCACCGAGCAACGCTGAACGGGGAGGGGGGCAGCGGGAGAGACGGGGAAACTCGGATCAGCAAACTGCCCCGCGAGCTCGGGGTTTGTCGTCGCTCACGAGTTCCAGAGAGCCCAGGGAACGTCGCTGACTGCCTTTGAAATGTGAAGAGTGCGGGGCTGGCGGCTTGGGCTCTCCGGGCTCCGTGCTATAATGAAGGCCGATAATTCACTCCACCTCCCACCACCACCACCCACCCACCACCATCACCACCCACCCACCCACTACCCCCTTAACTCAGCCGCCAGTCACGGTCCCTCACGTCTCACCTCGTTAAAAGTAACATTTGAGGGTCGATTGGAAAGGAAGGAGAGAGAGAGAGGGAGGGAGAGCCAGAGAGAGGACCACGCGAGTCGCTCTGCGCCAGCCTGCACTCCCACTCCACAATTCGCTGCTTTCTCTAAACGGACTTCATTAGCCGGAGCCCCGCGCTGGGAGTGGGTGTGTGTCAGGCGATGGCTGTCGGCACGAATGGCCCCCCAGTGAGGCCCGCACATGGGCCGCTGTCTCTGTGAACCCGGCCACGGCTGCTCACCACTCTCACTCCGGAGAAGCCCCTGGTCATTGCCACGAGACGGATCGAGCGTGGTCAGAGAGACTCTGGTCTCAGCTCTGAAGCTGGACACTAAATATTATATTAGTGGAAAAAATCCAATCGTAGTTGCGGAGCACCCAAAGTGCAAACATTGATAACGTAGAGTGGTGACAGACTAAGAGCGCCTGTGTTTGTACAGCAAAGGGAACCAACGTCGTTTATTGACAGGAACTTGGTAAGAGAGACTATTTACTATGTTTTATTTACTATTTTTATTTTATCAGGTAAGGCCCACTCGACTATATAGTTACTTTTCAGAGGCGATCTGGTCACAAATCATAGCTTAACGAAGTGGCTTATTACGTGGAAATGAATTTCAGCCAAATACTAAATGTGGAGGGGAAAACGGGAGCACCCGGAGAAAAATACGCACGACCACGGAGAGAGAAAGAGACACGCAAACTTCGAATATACAGCAGGCGTCAGGGTCGGGATCGAACCCATGGACCCTGCATACTGGGCGATGGAGTAAACATCTCCTAGCCACCGTGATGATAGTGAGAGTGAGAGACACGCAAACTTCAAATATACAGCAGGCGTCAGGGTCGGGATCGAACCCATGGACCCTGCATATCAGGCGATGGAATTAACATCTCCTAAGCCACCGTTGCCCATGCAGTCGGTAGCAGGGGTAGGTTAGATGTGATACATACGGCGTGGCAGTCGAGCACTGCACGGATTGAGTGGAAACAAAGCGATAGAACGAGTCCTTGAAGTGCATATCCAACACAAAGAAAAGTATTACGGTAATCGCAGTGAAGGAGGTGACAAGGAAAGTGACTGAAACGCCGATTTCTGGCGTCGACCGTTGAATGGGGAAGCATCGATCGGCGGAATTGCCGTTGGACCACGTAAGATGGACACGCGACTCTCTGGAGGCGCGCTATGAGCGAAGCATTCCACGCACGGACAGCCCTCAATTGTTTTCAAAATATTGAAAAAAACCGGCACGAAGAATGCGCGGTATTCCGTACGTGCGCGGTATTTTTAGAGTCGCCTTTAATCCATTAATGCAAAAAAGCATCCGAGGTGCAGGGCGCAGCCACAAGCCCATTACCGACTCGGGCAGCAGCAGCAGAAAAAAAGTGCGCCTCCGTGCCGGGAAATCTTTTCCAACGATTGCACGCCCGAGCCCCACGCTCCAACGCGCAATCTCCGCCGAACACTTCTCTGAATTTTCCGCTGCGTACGCCACTGTCAGCGCCTTCCTTCCTGCACTCGGATGCGATCGCGGATTGCTGCCGCCTTATTTTGCACACAGACCAACCGCGAACACATTTCTCAGTCAGCTCGGATTTATTTTTTTCAATGCCGTACGCCCCATAGCTTGCAACGGCAACAACGTAAATTCAACGCAATGCGACCAAATTCCAGCACGAATCAATTCCTGCCAACAACAATGCCAAATCTCGGATTGTCCGGGTGAAACCCAGGCAGGTCAAATCGGAATATTCCAAGGAATGCGGCGAAACGAAGCAAAGATGAAACCGTATTCACGACACAGCTGGCCAGTGGCGACAGGACGAGTGGACTGGCGGACGAAGCTCCCCTGGCCGTGGGGAACTTCTGAGAAGCGCGTGTCAAGGTTTCTCAGCTCGAGGCCCCCCCCCCCCCCCCTCAAAGCTCTGAGCCTGCGCGCCGTGCAGACCCACCTCTCTCTCTCTGCCCCCCCCCCCCTTCTCTCTACTTAAGGCCTCGACACAGAGACATTGGGTCTCTGCGTGTCTATGTTGTGTGTCTCTCTCTGCTTGTGTGTCTGTCTGTGTGTCTCCGTGTCCGTGTTTTGTCTCTCTCTCAAATTTAGTTCTACCTGATGACGGTTGCTTGTGCTGCGATCGAAACGTCGTATTCTATTATTTAATGTATTTTCTTTCTACGTGACTTTACCGAAAGAACCAAAGAGTAATTCCTGCAGTCACCAAAGCTTCAAATCTTTAACAGACTGTTGGAACAAGTGCTGTTCGTGAGCACCTATGAAGTCCGGCACGGGATGCGTGTCCAACAACCACGCCGATCCGCCTTTGTCTACCTGGTGTTGAAGTTACACATCGCGCCAGGTACTCATTTGAGGCTGAGTCGACGTAGGCGAGGCCCAGCGCCGGTTCAGATAATCGCCGCTGGCGTTGGTGGCCGTGAGCGGCGTACTCACCGCTAGACCGCAGCTCGCCAACAAAAGCATGAGCAATAGGAGTATCAACAACAGCCAACACCAACAGCAGAGTCGTAACGGCGTGGGCTATCGCTGCATCTCTCGCGGCTCTGGAAGGTCGAAGCGGCTCTGACCCTTGACCCCGTGGCGAGCTGTCGCCACGTGCTCTTGCGTCACCCTCGTCGTTGTTGACACTGCGATACGGGCCGCGCGAAAGTCACAAAAGAAAAAAAACATCTTCTGGATACAGATGCTCGTCGCGGTGGCTAGGAGATGTTAACTCCCTCGCCTGGTATGCAGGAGGTCGTGGGATCGATCCCGACCCTGACGCCTGCTGTATATTTGGAGTTTGCGTGTCTCTCTCCCCGTGGTCGCGTGGATATTTCTCCGGGTCCTCCGGGTTTCCCCTCCGTATTAAGAATGAACGTGCATGTAGAGCATTTGGCTGCTATAAATTTCCCCATGATGCACCACTTCGTATGTGGCCAGGTCGCTTCTGTAAAACGAGAAAGCTCGATGGGCCTTACCTGATGAAATAAAAAATAGTTTAGTTTAGTTTTTGTTGTCGCGCGAGCACGTGTTGTTGCTGTCAAAGTAAGCGACGATAAGAACGAGAATTAAGCGATCTGCGTGTGTTCTACACGGTCCCGCACAGCGCGTCGCCATCGTGATCTCCGCATTATGAGACGCTTCGGAAAGTGAGAACAACAAATACATTGACGCACGCACCTGCCGGGGTATTAGCCGCAAACCGCCAACTTTTAGTTACGAATCCAAGGGTTGGAGCGGGGGGAGGAGGGAGGGGGTGGAGGCGGGGGGGTGTAACATGGTCGAACAACACTCACCTTCATTTCATGAGTAACGTCATGAACGGAAAAAAAGACCTCACGGTGACCAATGGAATGTGAGGGTAAGGATGGCGTCTTGCAAGGAGAGCGCGGCCGATGCGATCGTCCCCAGCCACTTCGGGCCTCCTCCTCTTAACCCCCCCCCCCCCCCCCACAGCTTAAGGAGTCGTGGGCCCAGCCCTTGGCGGACAGGAGAAAAACAATTCTCGCCAAGGCAGCCGTAGAGCCGCTGCAAGACAAGGTAGAGGGGACAGAGACGTCATTGAACTCCTTTCGCACTGCGCGTAGCCAACCGTGCTAATCGGAGGTCATGTCACACGGGGCCCCATCGTCTCCACGAGAAGACGCGAGGGAGCGGAAGAAAAAACGCAAGGGAGTCATTCTCGATCGTGTCGCGCGCACTCTCTCTCTGGGCTGCCATCTCGACGGCGCAATGCTCCGAGGCGTCCTCGCTCACTGGGTTCACAATTTACGGGCGGTAAAAGAAAACTGTGCCCCCTCCAGAGTAAATTCCATTCATTTGAGAGAGAAAAAAATTATTCGGAAAATGAGTTGGAGATTGATCAAACATCTATGCAGCCGGTAATAAAATGTCTTGAGTGTAGGCCAGAAACATATTTTTGCAAGTTCCACATTTTCTTTTTAATTTAAATGCAGCGAATGAGAATGAAAATGCGTTTATGTTGAATTGGATAGAGACATTAAAACGCGCGCTGGTGAGCACACAAACACGCACGGAAATGGCCGGTTCGCAATTACATTGAGAGGAGGAGAGAGCAACAGATGGACCAGGGAACAAACACCCATCACCATCATCACCATAATCATCATCACCATAATCATCATCACCATCATCATCACTATCATGATCATCACCATCATCACTATCATCATCATCACCATCATCACCATCATCATAATCATCACTATCATCACCATCATCATCATCATCACTATCATCACCATCATCATCACTATCATCATCATTACCATAATCATCATCATCACGATAATCATCACCATCATCACTATCATCATCATCACCACCATCGCCATCACTATCATCATCATCATCATCATTTCCATCGTCCTCATCACCATCATCATCACTATCATAATCACCATCATCATCACTATCATCATCACCATCATCATCACTATCATCATGATAATCATCATTTCCATCATGACCATCATCATCAGATAAATCACGTGGGCCGTTAAGAAAAGAGGCTGGGCCCGGCGAGGACACATCATGGCTCGAGTGAAGTGTCACCATACCACGGTGACTACTGAGCGAGACTGGTGATGACACGGCAAGACAGAGCAGCGTGAGACGGAGCGATGAGCTCAGCTCACGTGTGTGAGAGCGAAACGTCTTGTGGCATCGTAGAGCCGCGTGGCTCCGCTATTGATAAGACCGTGGCTTAGGACAACGACGACAAAGAAGATGACACCGAAATGATGTAATTTTTTCCCCATCGCTGAAGGGAAAGGCAGCGGTGCGTTCGGGGCTGCGGCGCGATGCGTCGGTGATCCCCGACTCTCCGCCTCCACCGCGCAGCCGGAACGCCACCTGCGGAAACCTCGCGTGGAGAGCCACAATGCGGGGGTGGGGGTGGGGGGGGGCTCTGTTCGCGTCACTGATTTACGGCGACGAGCCCACGGTAATCTGCGCCCGCACGCTCGCCCCTCCATCCACTCTCGAGCCGCGATAAAAACGAATCTCCTGCAGGAGAAGGGGGAGGGAGGGGGGGGCGACGAGACGAGGGCGCGCCACCGAAGGCCTCGTCTCCCCTCGGCAGGCCGCTCGTTGGTCGAACGACGGAGAGTGGATGGACAACGCGTGACGCCGCCATGGACAGCGACGACAGTCGTTGTTGAACAGCGGCAGTCGTTGTGATGCAGCAGAAGAAAGAACTCTCTGCTTTATTCGCAACGGAGTTTATCCGCCCCGCGTCACGCGCGTGCTGATTAATGCTTCGTTTTCTGAGCAGCGTCATCCGTCAACTGAGACTCCGGGCAGTTTCGTTAGAGGGGGGAGGGGGGGTGCTTCCAAGGAAGATCTGGCCCGCTGGCACGAATACGGCGAATTGAAAAGCAACCGCAGAGCAAGAGAATTGGGTGTAAGAGATGAAGCCATTAACCCGTACACTGTACTCACAGCGATTCCGATCCAATGCTGGGTGAATGCCTCTCCATGCCACGTTGGTCACGTGGGTTGTTTGACCATACTTCACCATGCTGGCTCAGTGCGGGTTGGTGAAGAGGGGGGGACACCCGTAACCGGTTCAATGATTATCACTCGCCCACGACGTGAGTTGAACTTAACACGGCACGTGAAACCTCACGTTGCGACACACCAATAGTTGATTTGCTCCACGGATGATGATCCCGATTAGCCAGTTGCCCGGCTATGCTACACGGGAGACGCGTGGTTGCTGCGTGACCACAGCAACAACAACAACAACAACAAACAATGAATACACGACAACATCGACATTGCAGAGAAATGAGTGCAGCAGTGTACTGAACGAATTCGCAGAGGAGGAGTTCAAAACGCACACGCGAATCGAGAAAGAGAGAGGAAACATTAAATCAGTGTAATATGAAGACAATAAAAACAAACACGTCATGAAATAAATGTGATGGGTGCATGAGGCCGAGTAAAGAGGTGGACGCATTGCCACGTTTGGAATGTGTGCGTGTGTGCATGTGTGCGTGTGTGCATGTGTGCATGTGTGCGTGCATGCGTGTGTGCGTGTGTGCATGTGTGCGTGTGTGCATGTGTGCATGTGTGCGTGTGTGCGTGTGTGCATGTGTGCATGTGTGCGTGTGTGCATGTGTGCGTGTGTGCGTGTGTGCATGTGTGCGTGTGTGCGTCGAACTTCTTTGGCACCGTACGTAGCCAACCGTGCTTATGGGAGGTGCGGTGGAAGGACAACACAACAGTTCTAAAGAACTTCACTTTCAATCCAGGTGATTCAAAAGTGCACAGCTCCAGTGGCCACCGAATATCGGAAGGGAGAACGTTCCAGACGGCCGCAGAAGCGCATCTGAAAGCGCAGCGCGAAGCAGTGGCCGTCTTATTGGTTCGACGGCCAGCAGCCAAAAGCCGCTTCTGCTGCTGGTGCTGCGAGGATGACCGGAGTTCGCCCGTGATGGTTTATGCTCGTTGAGCATCAACTTGGAAGGGACGCGAGACGTAGAGTAGCAGCAGCGAACTCGACTCGCTGTCGCCACTGCGGGCAGAAGAGCCTCCGACAAGATGTGTGTGCTATCTCTCTCTTTCTCTCGACAGAGAAACTCAAAGAGAGATAGCGCGCCTCTAGAGAGAGGATATTTTGGTCAACTCTGCTTTATCCTCGCTGGAAAGAACGTCTGCGAGGAGGTGGGAGAAGCTGTCCCCCCCCCCCCGCTACCCTCCACTTCCAGCCCCCCCCCCTCCCACTTGAAGACCGTATTTGTTTTTATTCCAAACAGTCTTGCGGTTGAATAAACAGCGCCAGAATTCGAACGGGCAAGTAAAGTGTGAGAGGCGGTGAGGTGGGCGGCCACCCCACCTCGCGAATTTCCGCGGACAATCTATCGCTGCTGCTCCCGCCTGACGCCGTGACACCGCCTAACGAGGCGCCCGAGACAAAAATCCGTGGACACGAAAGGGAAAGGTTAATTGGGCGGCGTCGGCGGTGGTGGTGACGATGCGAGAAATGAATGAGGCGCTTAGAGACAGCAGGCGGAGCTTTCAGCTCCCGGGGCCGGCCCGGACACGAGTCCATCGGTGGAGTTGCGGTAGAGGAAAGGAGAGAGAGAGTGTGTGGGTGACTTGGTCTGCTGGAGTTGTGAGAGGGGCAAGGGGAGAGTGTGTGGGTGATTGGGTCTGCTGGAGTTGTGAGAGGGGCAAGGGGAGAGAGTGTGGGTGATTGGGCCTGCTGGAGTTGTGGGAGAGGCAAGGGGAGAGTGTGTGGGTGACTTGGTCTGCTGGAGTTGTGGGAGAGGCAAGGGGAGAGTGTGTGTGTGACTGGGCCTGCTGGAGTTGTGGGAGAGGCAAGGGGAGAGAGTGTGGGTGATTGGGCCTGCTGGAGTTGTGGGAGAGGCAAGGGGAGAGTGTGTGGGTGACTGGGCCTGCTGGAGTTGTGGGAGAGGCAAGGGGAGAGAGTGTGTGTGACTTGGTCTGCTGGAGTTGTGGGAGAGGCAAGGGGAGAGAGTGTGTGTGACTTGGTCTGCTGGAGTTGTGGGTGACTTGGTCTGCTGGAGTTGTGGGAGAGGCAAGGGGAGAGAGTGTGGGTGACTGGGTCTGCTGGAGTTGTGGGAGAGGCAAGGGGAGAGAGTGTGGGTGACTGGGTCTGCTGGAGTTGTGGGAGAGGCAAAGGGAGAGTGTGTGGGTGACTTGGTCTGCTGGAGTTGTGGGAGAGGCAAGGGGAGAGAGTGTGGGTGACTTGGTCTGCTGGAGTTGTGGGAGAGGCAAGGGGAGAGAGTGTGGGTGACTTGGTCTGCTGGAGTTGTGGGAGAGGCAAGGGGAGAGAGTGTGGGTGACTGGGTCTGCTGGAGTTGTGGGAGAGGCAAGGGGAGAGTGTGTGGGTGACTTGGTCTGCTGGAGTTGTGGGAGAGGCAAGGGGAGAGAGTGTGGGTGACTTGGTCTGCTGGAGTTGTGGGAGAGGCAAGGGGAGAGAGTGTGTGTGACTTGGTCTGCTGGAGTTGTGGGAGAGGCAAGGGGAGAGAGTGTGGGTGACTTGGTCTGCTGGAGTTGTGTGAGAGGCAAGGGGAGAGTGTGTGGGTGATTGGGTCTGCTGGAGTTGTGGGAGAGGCAAGGGGAGAGAGTGTGGGTGATTGGGTCTGCTGGAGTTGTGGGAGAGGCAAGGGGAGAGTGTGTGGGTGACTTGGTCTGCTGGAGTTGTGGGAGAGGCAAGGGGAGAGTGTGTGAGTGACTTGGTCTGCTGGAGTTGTGGGAGAGGCAAGGGGAGAGTGTGTGGGTGACTGGGTCTGCTGGAGTTGTGAGAGGGGCAAGGGGAGCCAGTGAGGAGTCTGTGGTTGTGAAACCAGAATGGATCCCACCGTTAGTCCACATGGTGGTATGTGCGTACGTTGAATTTCTGTCGCGCCCTATGCAACCAACCGTGATAATCAGAGGTGCGGGAAATCGATATTGCGCGGGAGGATCGATATTGTCCACCCCCTGGTTGTGTCCTCGACCTTCCAGTGGAACCATCTCCCTGGTCCTGGCGGTTTCGTGGGCCGTGGTGAGACGAAAAATAATCCCCCTGGGAATGTGATGGTGAGCGCTGGCGAGTGAGAGTGCACAAGGCGTGAGCTGACTCAGGCCAGCCCTCACCAGAATCTCTCTCTCTTTGTGTTCCCCGGTCACAAGGCACAAGAGCAACGTTGGCCAAGCCACACGAGGGGTATATGAGATGCGTGGTGGTGGAGGGGGCGAAATGCAGAGGCAGTGTCACAGCTACCGAGTGCGCAGGTGGTGCAACTGCGCCAGGACACCACGGGCTACGAAGGTGATGTGGGAGAGCGGTGGAAACCTGCACGGGTGGGCCCCCCATTGAACGCCTTGCACCAGAACCGAATGATGAACCACGACGTCGAGTCACTGGGTATTGGAGAGGAGCGGCGGTCGAGGCTGCGGGGGAGATGTGAGAGAGGGGTTGGAGGAGGTAGGGCCATCATATGAAGCCCCACGAAGCCTGGGCCTCGAGCCGTGGACAACGCGTAGGGGGGAGTTCAAAAACGAAACCCACCATCGGAGAGTGACAGTTTCTTTGTAAAATTTAAGTTCAATCACCCCGAACGGATTGCTTGTCTGCTGATTCACGGGGGAAGCGCTCATCCCGCGTGTCTCAGGGCGCAGAGCTAGCCTTGTTGGGGGAGGCGGGGGTGGGTGGGTGGGGGGTAGGTGGGAGGGGGTGATGGAACGCTTCGGGCCGATCGTTTATAAACGGAATCCCCGATACGCGCGGCTGAGATGACGCAGAGAGAACAAGGGATCAATGGAGGCGGCCGTACATCACGACTCAATACGATGGCTCGCGTGATGAGACGCCTCCACCAACTCGGAGCCGTCGCGGCGTGAGCCCGAGAGCAACACCATCACCCCCAGCCCCCTCGGCAACTGCAGACCGCTCGGCTGAAAAATTCTGCCTCTAAAAAAAGTATCGATTTAATTGATGAAGAGAAACGATGACGAGAATTGCCCGTGAAATTCTCTTCTCGCAGGGGCAATCTTTTTTCATTTGTTGGTACAGACATCGATAATCGCTCCCCTAGTCGCCGATGCGTGGGATTTATCTTGGTTGATGCCTCTGGCGAATTGTCGTGCATATTTAGCATCTTTGTTTGTTGTTGTTGCTGCTGCTGCTGTTGTTGCCGAATAAAAGCGAGGCAGGAGTTGTGAGTCAGGCGGCCGTGCCGTGGATTTGACGGCGGAGACATCGGGCAGACAGCAGGCGTGGGCACGGCGATGTGCCACCGACTCGTGGTGCACACCGCACCAACACCACCTCCAAGGCGCATCACTCCACCGCCAAGTTCACACCACACCAGCACCAAGTCACACCACACCACCACCAAGTCACACCACCAAGTCACACCACACCAGGAGTTAGTTCCACCACACCACCGCCAAGTCATACCACACCAGCACTTAGTTCACACCACACCACCACCAAGTCACACCACACCAGCACCAAGTCACACCACACCACCGCCACACCACACCACCACTAAGTTCCACCGTAAAATGATCAAACCCCCTGCGCAGCAGCGCCAGGCCGCTGCGTCGTGTAAATGAAACCGCATCGACTCAATGGCCCTTTGTACCACAGGGGCTGGAGATATGGGGGGGGGGGGGAGACGGGGGGGGGGCACTGACGACGTCTCCCGCCCCCCCTCCCCCAGTATGTTTAACGAGGTGACATTAATGGGCACCCCCACGAGGAGGCTGGCGATGGCTCGATGAATCGGGGTGAAGGGCGGAGATTACCGATGGATGAAAGAACGACGGCCGCACGCACGCTTCCATGTCGGCGGTGTCGATTACGGCCCCTACCGCCGTGGTGACCCCGACAACGACAGAGCAAGGAACCACCCATTAACACGCGACCCATTACACCCATTAACACGCGACCAGTTACACTCGTTACAGCCACTCAACCCGCTCGTTACAGCCACTTACTCGTTAAAGACCCCGAGCACGGAGGCGCTCATCACCAGCCACGCGTCACAACCACAGTCATCGTTGCCACAGTCATCACAACGGCCACTAATCACGTCCTTGTGAAGGCTTGCCACGGCATGGCGCCTTGGTCGCTGTTGTTATTATCATTATTTACTGGATTCGCCACCTCTGATTTTGACAAAATATGGACGTGACTCTGGCACTAGAGTCTCGTCTGTTAAAAGTCGCACTCCCTGGTGAAGAGGCGTGCTTGTGATGGCGCGCGTGCTATGAGTGGCAGTCATGAGCGTGACGAGCGGTTGAACGATTAGTGATGAGCGTAATGGGTCAATTGAAGACACGGGGCGGTACAGAGGAGATGCAGCCGAGCCACGCGTTGCCCATACTAAATCGTGCGCGGAAAAGTCTATTGTTGTAGTGTACTATGCTCCAAGGTCTATGCCTCCCTGCCTTCACCAACACGCAAATAACAACATCCCCTATGACCCCCCACGCCGCGGGAAGCCCCACATCCATCAGTGTTGTCATTCCCCAGCACATACGATTGACACGATTGGCTACGTATGGTGCGAAAGAAGTTCAACATAACATACGGTGGAATGACAAGGAAGGGGGGCGGGGGTGTACGTGTGCATTCTAATTACGTACAGGTGACCACCCTGAGCGTACTTCTTCATCTCACGGCACAGAGCGCACGAGTCCGCGTGAGATCGTGTCCGATTGGCACAGTTGGCTGCGTACGATGAGAAACAAGTTCATCATGCGCGTGAACTTGAGCACAGTTAGGAGTCGGGTTCCAGCAGCGTGGGGGTGGCGGGGGGGGGTCAGTGGAACTGGCTGATGAATGTGGTGTTTAACCCAGATACCGCTCCCCAACTCAACTAAACCTTTTGCCCGATCATTCAACCGTGAGATCAAAGCGAACCGACGCACGCGAAAGCGCCCGTCGCTCTCCAACCAATGTCCAACAAATGGCAGGCAGGGAGAGAGAGAGAGAAACAAACCCCGCCGCGAACGTCGAGGCCGTGAGTCGTGCGGGAGACACCGTGGCGCACTTAATTTGGGTTTGGTCCAGAAAACAAACAACACTTGCCATGTGTGCGTGTGTGTGGTAGTGCAGCAGTTAGCCCCGTGCAGAGCTCTAAACCCCTGCGACTCGTACGTACGTATGTTTACTTCTTTGGCACCGTACGTGGTCAACCGCGCTAAGCCAATTTAGAATTCCCACTCACGACCCCAATGACGGTGGATAATATTTGAACTCGGCCTAGGCCTCTACCCTAGGGACGACTCAGCCTCAAATGAGCAGCTGGTGCGGTGTGTAAATGTAGTGACTCAACTCGGAGCCAGTCAGACTTGGAGGCACTTTTTTTTATTTGACAAGCACCATCGGGATAATACACACCCTACGTGGGTGCACACAACTATTATTATTATTATTAAGACCGTCTATTGTGGGTGGCACTACTTGGAACAGTTGGTAGGCTGTCTGACTAGCAGCGCCTCGCAATGGTGAAGACGAAGACGACGACCAGGACATGGTGACGACGAGGACATGGTGACGACGAGGACATGGTGACGACGAGGACATGGTGACGACGAGGAGATGGTGACGACGAGGACATGGTGACGACGAGGAGATGGTGACGACGAGGACATGGTGACGACGAGGAGATGGTGACGACGAGGAGATGGTGACGACGAGGACATGGTGACGACGAGGACATGGTGACGACGAGGAGATGGTGACGACGAGGACATGGTGACGACGAGGACATGGTGACGACGAGGAGATGGTGACGAGGACATGGTGACGACGAGGAGATGGTGACGACGAGGACATGGTGACGACGAGGAGATGGTGACGACGAGGACATGGTGACGACGAGGACATGGTGACGACGAGGACATGGTGACGACGAGGACATGGTGACGACGAGGAGATGGTGACGACGAGGAGATGGTGACGACGAGGACATGGTAACGACGAGGAGATGGTGACGACGAGGACATGGTGACGACGAGGAGATGGTGACGACGAGGACATGGTGACGACGAGGAGATGGTGACGACGAGGACATGGTGACGACGAGGACATGGTGACGACGAGGAGATGGTGACGACGAGGAGATGGTGACGACGATAATCTTGAGTAGCACGACGGGGATCCCACTTCCAGCAACAGCCACGAGGTCCCCCACAGGGGCTCCTTTTATACTCCCAGCGTGGCCCCGCTCCGCCTTGACCACGCCCCCTCTCCGCCAGGCCACGCCCCCCTTCTGGGACCTACCAGCGGGTTCCCAGGGCTTCCTGATGGGCCCCTCTGTGACCTTTCCCCGCGATGTCCCCTCTCGTGTCTATCGTGGCCTGCTGACGTGAGTACTGCCGTACACCGCAGTTCCCCTTTTTCGCCAGCAGCCAGCGCTTTGCCACTACAGTAATATTAGCACTGGGGAGACAAAGGCGGTCGGGCGTGGTTTCGGCCATTTTACGCGTACGCTGTGCCCAAATCTTCACAGATGCTCATTAACAGCACTTTCCCCGACAGTCTGTTAAAGGCTATATGCGGCAGCTTTGTCTTTGTAGTAAGCGGTGCCGCCAACTCAGCGGTTTTGTCGCCGGATCGAGTTATTCCCGGGGTTTCCCTAGAGACGTATAAGATGCATGCTCAAGTGACAAATCGAGCAACTTTCCAGGGGGTGAGGACATACCCCGACTTAGGAGCGATTCCAGACAATGTTTGTATTCAGGATCATGTAAGCCTGGCTCTGCAGAGATTGGCTCGCGTTGAACCGATGCTGCTGAGATTACACGCACTCCCATTTCGCCGTGTGGCTGATGGGATGTGAAAACAAACTACAGTATTTGTATGCCTCCAAAAAACATTTTCTTTCTCACGTGGAGGGACAGCTATGCGAAGGGCGCGTAGTGCCTATTTATTTATTGTTACTTAAATCCTCCACAACGATGCTAAAGATTGTTCATCATAAGGACAATACTTGGCAAGGTTATCGAGCTGACATCATGATTGCAGGTGCGTATTAAGGACCCTGGTATCCGTTCATTATGTGGGATACTAAGTGAATTGCCTCTTGACATTATTGACGACTTAAAAGGTCTATCGACTTACTCTTTGGTTCTTTCGGTAAATTCACGTGTAGATAGAAAAATAAAATAAAAAATAACACTGGTCAACAAGAAAATTCTGGCCTGGACTTTTGCAGCTATTCTAGACTAATTTCAGGGTGTTGATTCCAAATGTGATCTCAGATTTGCTCTATCACATCCATTTTTATGCTATCGGCATACCCCATTTTCATTGATTTTACCCGAAATTAACTCTATCACTTATGATTGAAAGTTGTTGCGAGTCAGTGACTGCTTTAGTGTTAAAATATGGTGCTGTATTTTTAGGATAGTGTGTTTATAATATAATTTTATGTAGATATCCACATTTATTTAATATTTTTCTTCTGCAGTTTTTATTGAAAATGCAATATTTAATATCTCAAAAACCTGATGTGATAGTCAAAAACTGATGCCAGATTTGAAATCAGCACCCCAAAATTACCTTAGAACCGTTGGAATATATTATGCCAGAAAAAGTGTGTTGACCAGTGTAATACATTACGACGTTTCGATCGCAACACAAGCGGTCGTCCTCAGGCGGAAAACATAATCCAGCAGTGGAGCTGCTGAACCGCTGAACTTGCCGAGGGTCGCTCGACAAGGCCGTTGCACCAATGAACGGCGCTGACGTCACACGAGACGTGCTGACGTCACAATACAACTCCAACGACGCGCGACCGGCCCTGAGCACATGGTGGGTACGCGGGAAAGTCGAAGTTTGCTGTTTTAAGAAAGGAATTAACACGATAGCGAGTGTCACAGCTAACAACCGAGAGGAAAACGAAATCTATATAAGTATATATTATTCCGAGGCTCCATGTCTGCTCGCAAAAACATGAATCATCGTCGTGCCAGGAACCAAAGGGAAGCGTAGAGGGCCGGCACTTTGGAGAGCAGCGCTTCTGGAAAAATCATCGGTCTCTGTGCCTCTAATGGGAGACGGCCGCGCGAAGCGGCTGATTATTTTCCACACTCTCCTCGCGAAGTTACAAAGGCCTCGTCCTTGGGGGGGGGGGGCGGTGAATGCGGAGGGGGGGGGGCAGAAACAGAGAGAGAAGTGTTCATCAGTGCGGGCGGCTCGCGGCTGCTGCCGCCGCTGCTGCTGCTGCTACTACGTCTCGATGCGTGAAGCGTTCGCGGCGCAGCTGCTGAACGGATCTCGAGACGCGTTGTTCGCGCCACGATGTCCGACGTTTCTCTCCACGTGCTGGGAAGCTTCTTTACCTGCCTTCACCAACACGCGCCGGCGTGGTCAAATAACAACATCACCCACGACCCCAAATATTCTGATTCTGAATTGAATTCAGTTCCAGAAGAAGGTGGAACGAATCGTTGGGACACCACGGGGGACACACATCGGGAGAGCTAACGCTACATCGTCCTGCTCATCTGCATCATCCTTCTCTCATTCTGCACCGCACCCCCCCCCCCCCCAACTTCTCCCCCCACCATAAAGTGACCCATCTCTGCAGAGTATAGAGAAGCACGGGTGAGAAATGCGATTTGGCAAGTAACGAAATTAACATTTACATATGCAGCGTGACTCAGCCTCTCTTGCTGTTGAGCGAGACACCCACTTCAATAAATTATTGCTGACGCCAGTGGCCGATGATAACACTGGGGACATTTTGCAAAATGTTCACGGGTAATGGTTCTTTTTTTTGTTGTTGCTCGGAGAACACGCACGCGCTAAAACCACATACGCACGCGCGTCAAAACCACATACGCACGCCCGGTTTTGGCCAAACCTTGCGCAGTGGCTCTCTGCTCACCTCCCCAGCGCACCGCGCCACTCATCTCGGTGCAACAACCGTGGCTTTCAAGTTGAGTCAAAATTTGTTTTTGCTTATATAAAGGTGACGCCTTTCTGGCACGAATCTGCCACTCAATGTGCCATCATCACATTAATGCCACGTAAAGATAGACAATTATTTATATACAATGAGAAAAAATTATATTTATATATTATCTACAGTTGTTGAAAATGTAAAAACAGTGTGTACCACTTCCAATGAGCTAATGAACATGGTGTAACGATACCGGCGCTAAACGTCTGGCTTAGTCCATGAAATATTTAATGCTTCGAGGGCCGAGGAAAGCTTGCTCTGCATAACAATGGAATAATTGATCTCAGGATTTGAAAAAAATGTTATGCATTTATAACTAGCTGTGCCGAGGAACGTGCAAACATTCGCGAAAATTCCGCAAGGAATATATTTTTCGCCGCATTTTTCCAACATTTAGTTTAGGTGGCTTTAGCGGTGGGCATTTAATTCCTGTGAAGGCCGTCGAGGCGCCTGGGCCACTCTTGTTTATTTGTATTCCTCGGTCACCGCCGCAGGCCCTGCAGGCTCACCGTCGCGTTCACACCGATGGAATGTTCCAGGCCCACAGAATCGATGGGTGGCCCACAGGGCTCCGAGGGGCGCTTCAGTTTCCATGGAAGAAGTCTGGCAGTTCTCAGAGTTTGGCCGAAGAATTGATCTTTAGTCCAGATTCAGAAAGTCTTTGGGGGGGGGAGGGGGTTGGAGTGCGGGCGGAGTTAACGAGGGTCAAGACCGAATGTGTGCCACCACGACCCAGATTGTGCCCCCCCCAAACGCCCCGAGCTCACATTGCCCCCTGGGTTCCCATGGTGAAGGGGGAGGCGACATAATCTGCACCTGCGATTAGCACGGTTGGCTTACGTAGTTCAACAACATACATCACATTTCGATTTAAAGCTTTCGTGACTGCAGGGATTAATCTTCTTGGTTCTTTCGGTAAAGTCACGTAGAATGGAAATAATAAAAATAAAACATAATATTGTATTATTTTTATTATTTCATTATTTCCATTCTACGTGACTTTACCGAAAGAACCAAGAAGAAGAACATACATCACTCAACTCGCCGCTTCTCACGTGCTCTGCCCAAGGGCAGGTCCATGGCTGATGATCTCTCTATCGCATCAGAAGCCGCTCGCCCACTCCGTCTCCCACGTCACATCGCCATACTGCACACTCATGTTTGAGAGCCGTGCCGAGAGAAGGGCAGTAGTTGAGTTGGCTTCGATTTGCCTTGCTCAGAAGTCGTTTGTTTTTGTAAGGTGACACCGTCACCAGATGGAGGTTAACATCGCGCTCGGCGCTCAACTTCTTATATTCCAGTAAGTTAAATAACCGAAGGATTTCACAATTGTAATTACAACTGTGTTTGGATGAAATCCATCACGCGCCGTAGCTCACTTGAGGCTAAAATCTCATTCACTGCTCCTTCCAGGCGGCTAGACAACACAACACAATGATAGTGCCGTTTATTTTAACAAGCAAAGCCTCACTGAGTCTCAGGACTGGTTTTTTTTCGAAGTGTTTGTCCAATTAGAGTAATGAAAGTTTGGCTCACGGGAGAAAACGAGATCACCCAGGGAAAGCGCACACGCATAGTGAGGGCATCCCATGCACTTGGTGTGTAGTACTGCCAAGTGCTGGCCACTTCACAGCCCGAAGGGCATGTGGAGATTCACACATTTATTTGTTATATTGTTTAGAATTATTATTTTAATGTGAGCCTACGGATCGTGTAAACGTATGCGAGTCTGCGGCTCCCTGTGTAGGAACAGGAGTACACGGGGGGGGGGGGTAAGGAAATGCGGCCAGCCGACCGCACAATGTGATCATTGCCCTTCTGGCAGAGAAGCAGTCGCGGGCGATCACCGCCTGCTGCTCCATGCGGTGGACGATTGGCGCGTGCATCGCGAGACTCGATGGTGCACGGAGAGGCCGCGCCGCTGCTTGGACCCCCCTCGGGAGCCTCTGACAAGGCCGCCGTGACAAGGCGCGCGTTTGTCCGGCACGAGGGCGGCAACGGTGAAAGCCACTCGAGCGCGATATTCCGACAGACGTCAAGGGTCGATTCCGAGCCGCCACCGTCACCGCCACCGTCACCACCGACCACCACCTGTTCCAGCAGACACTGCGAGCTGCAGAAGAGCCCACGGACACCGGCGCTGGATGGACGACGCACACCATTTTAGCAGATGTTGAAAGTCAAGTGGGATTTGGGCATGGTTAGTCTATGAATGGGTAACCACCGCCAGTGCTTGGCAGATGTTGTAGGTGTGGGGCTGCGAGGTGTGGCCAGGAGGCGGCAGGGCTGAGTGTCATCCCCCCCCCCTCCCCCGACCCCCGTGGCATGAGTGGAGGGGTCCCTCCGTTGGCCACCCGCACAAAGCCAAACGACCATCAATGGAGGTGGCCTACCCTGTAAATGCAGGACGTTCCTGAAAAAAAAATATCTTCAGGGCCAGTAATGCGCTCTTTGGAAACAATTGTAACAGTAAGTATGATTACCTCTGTGCAATATGGTTTGTATTCGTAGATATTGCATTTCAAGACTATGTACAAACTGGTGGGACGTGCGTTAAGGGGAGCAGGAGGGGCTTATGCAACGGGACAACTTTATCGAGAATACAGCCGTAGGGAGAGGAGAAGATGCGTGTCCTCAGATTGAATTAGGACAGAGGCAGGGAGCCAACAGCATGGGTGGACGGGGAGAAGGGACCTCCAGAGCACAGATCCAGCAACATTAAAAGAACGACGTCCCACTGGGTGGAGGTTGACTCGAGGAGTAGAGGGATGTTATCAATTGCTTCAACAGCGACCACGTGAATGGGACTGCAACGAGATGAGAGGGGAGAGGTAAGCACTCGCGATCTAACCCAAAAAAACCTCGATTATGGATGATATTCGTCGCGAAAGCCTACGTGTTAAGCTGACTGGCGAGTGTGTGTATGACCTCCCAGTCAGCAAGTGCGATCTTGTCAACACTCGTGCGCTGGATTGGGCGCCAGTGAAAAAATTTGGGATATTCGGGTGATGCAAGTTCCTTTACGAGTGCGAGTGAGCAGCGACCTCGGCACAGCCCACCCGGCTGGCCGGTGAAGCTACCATCACGCCAGTCGAGGAAGGGCCCGCTCGCTCTCTTCGCAAACCCGGTGCCAGCTCGCTACTAAAGCGGCCGTGGGAACGCAGCAGGGAGAAGGCAGCAACCACTTGGACAGCAGCCCGGCGCTTAACGACGTAAATTTTTCATGAGACAGCGCTGATTGTGAAGGACCGCTAATAGCTCTCCGCAGCCGCGTGCTCCGGCTCGATGCGTTATTGGGTTAGCCGGGCGAGCAGCTCGGCGTCGCTCGCAACTCCTCGTTGTGTGACCCAGAAGCTGACGAGGCTCCCGGCACGTCGGCCGCGAAACGTCGGACATCATGCCCAACATCGCGCGGTACGACCGTAGCACAAACCCACCGCACGCATTCGTCTGTACGTCGATTACAAAACTGAAAGCGGTGCAATCGTGATTCCAACTATTCGCGCTCTATAATGTGTCAGCGTCAAGCCACTGTTGCAGGGCTCCCCGTGGCGACTCGGTGATGGGGGTCGTTCTAACATACTTCGCCACTTTGGTCAATGCAAGTTGGTGATGGGGAAGGCCACCGAGAGAGGGGCAGGTAGGCCTGGCGCAGAGTTCACTCGCCACTGATATTAGCAGCAGCTGGGAGCCAAGTTTGTTTGGCTATCCGCGCTTTCAGATGCGCTTCTGGGGCCGTCTGGAACGCTCTTCCTTACGATAGTAGGTAGCCACTCGAGCTACGCACTTTTAAATCTAAATTGAAAGAAGTTCAACACCCATACAAGTTCAGGTACTTGTTGGGTGTCAGTGCAGCGTGCTAACCACTGCGCCTCCGCTCCCTCTGCCCTAATGATCTACACGAGTTTCATAAATCACATCTTGCCTTGATGTACGACTTCCCCGCACAACGCCATGCTTTCCGATAAACCGAAACGGAGCATTCGTGGGTCCCCTGCGTGTGGACGGTGTACAAGGGGGTTGTGCTCAGCATCAACGGAACAAAAAAGAATACCACGTGCTGCAATGGTGCCGACGAGGCCCCCTCGTGATTTTAAACCCCAGAAAGAACAACACAAAAACTCTCCCCCATTTCCCGACAGGAGCCCGAATGTTATCATGGCGCTACCTCTGACCGCTACCCGGCACGGTGTTGTCCGTCTGAGAGGCGCCAACTCCCGCCCACGAAAATATCCACCGACTCAACAACTCGAGCAAAGTTCCCCCTCTCGGTGTGTGTCATCAACTCCAGGGCCTCACGGGAGGTCTGCGCGAGGAAGGAACCTGCGACGAGGAGTTTACAGACGCGGCCGATGCCGCAAGGGGCTTCAGGGTCCTGTGGGGGTGAGGTCTTTGGATTTTAGGGCGACAAAAAAATGTATCTTACAGACTGCTTTTTAGTGCTTGAAATGTAATGCTGTAGCTTCTGCGGGTTATTTAATGATTGAAGCCACAGCATCGCTGTGCACTAAC
This sequence comes from Lampetra planeri, assembly GCF_965212315.1. Taxonomy (NCBI): domain Eukaryota; kingdom Metazoa; phylum Chordata; class Hyperoartia; order Petromyzontiformes; family Petromyzontidae; genus Lampetra; species Lampetra planeri. The sequence goes on along the minus strand of NC_136130.1, from coordinate 10,740,965 downwards.
TGAAAATAATGCGCGAAATTGTGAACGGTTTTGTTAGTTGTAACTGTGATTCAGGTTGGAGATGCGTGAACCACATAAAAAATGATAGTTCCTGAAGTAACCACGGTGAATAACAATGGGACGTTTCGGCATCGTAGGGGGTGGGTGGTGAAAAAATTTACTGAATATATAAACAGCCACCCCCGCAAAAGAAAACAATTACAGCCCTGAGCCCTCCATTACACTTAATCCGGCACTGCCAGTGATCACGTGTGTGTAATACACGTGATCACGTGTGTGTAATACACGTGATCACGTGTGTGTAATACACGTGATCTCCGACCACCCGTTTACAAAGACGAGCGGTGAGTGCTTCAGTGTTGAGATTCACCTCGATAAATAACGGCCAAGGGCAGGAAATTGACGAGATACCACGAGTTGATTTATTTGCCCCGGAGCTTGTAAACACACACACACACATGTCTCCACTACTCATTAATATAACGTCTCAAAGGGCCGGTAATGTGTTTACTGGCGACATTTTAATTTGAAAAAATAATCTCTCCTTGCACTTAGAAAGCCCTAACTGAGGACTTTAAAATGTTCGTTATGCTCTGAAGAAATACATTTGTTTTGATAAGAGGACGAACGACGTTTCTGATAAGTGCTGCGGTGATATTGGCTGACTCAAGCTCGGCTGTGAGAGAAATAAAAAATAAACAGTCGCGATTTCAAACCCCCCCCCTCCTCTCCACCACCACCACTACCAACCTCAGCTGTAAAAACAGTGGTTCTGGCAGGACCACAAACGCAGACAGGGTTCAAATATATATATGTAGCCTAAACCGCACGCACACACACACAGGGGACGCAGAGTGTGGCTCGGAGCGCGCGAGACGTGACGTCTTGTATAACACAACACGCACGCGCGCACCACGCTACGGAAAATGGCAACTTGACTTTGATCCTGCGGCTGCTGTTGACATCAATATAAACGAATAAACGATGCAATTATTCATTAATTAATCAATGGAAGAAAAATAAAATAAAAACAAGAGAGAGGCGACAAATGGCTCTGTATTATAACGGTTAGTGTGAGTGTTTTGTTCAAGGGGGCTCGATATAGTTTAGACATCCGAGGGTTCGGCCGGCACTGCTGAGAGCCCTTAGGTTCAACTCTGGGCTTTAGTCAGTAAAAAAAAATACCCCCGTCACATACAATTCGCTCACGCGCTTACTTCAGCCAAATTCCAGCTCTGGGTATTCAAATATCAGCGTGGTCGTAATGCGACGAATAATTCATTATATCTGCAGCGAGAGGATGGCAAAGTGCTGCCCTCTAGAGTGTCAGTAAGAGGTCAATTGAGATTTTCGGAAGTAGTCCTGTGATACCTACTTCCGTGGGCTGTTATTCCACACGAATGGTTGTTCTGCTACGTGAGATTCCAAAATTAATTATTGGTGTCGTGACATGACGTCCGTAGCATGATAGAGGTGAAATTAAGGGAGAAAAAAAAATAACGTTTATTTTTTTCATGGATTTGTTTAAATGTGTATACCTTGCAATGACTTCAAGTGACCACCCAAACCACTAGAGGCCATTACATTTACAACACAATTTAAATTAAGGATCGAATATTGAGAACGATCCATGACCAAAATAATCGTGAGATGTGTGAATCATTACATCGTCTGTAGCGAGCGATGTCTGAATCAATGCTGCACTTCGTGGACCGCATCGCCCTTCATAGGTGCTCGCTGACAGCACTTTTCCCAACATTCCATAAGGCCGTACACGACGCTGAGTGGGGTGGGGGGTGGTGCACGGATTATCTCCAAATATATCTCTTGCGCGGTCTCAGCTGAGAGAGAGAGCACACAAGCGATATCAGCTCTCCGAGTGGAGCGTCACCCCGCCCGTGCCCTGACGTAACCTTGGGCGGCTGCAATGATTGCAGGCGTGCCCGCGACGTCACCCGTGATTAGAGTCAAGAGATTCGCTCCGGCGGCGCCGCTGCTGCTGCTGCTGCACAGGCGCAGCGCGGGCACAACGCGTGAACCCATCCGTGAACCACACTCGGTGACGTGAACAGCAACAACATCAGCAACATCAACAACAACAACAACGACGGACGTACAGAGAGCCGTAACGGCGAGTTGATGGTCACGTGGGGTTCACGCGGAGGTGGGTCAGGCAAGGGGGTCACTACTCTGTCGAAACAACATTCAAAAAAGGGTTGCAGGAGCACAACAAGGCCGAGAAGCCTTGGGTTCGCAGAATGCGGCGTGACTGCCGTCTTCACGCTCACTGCCCTGGAAAAGTAGGTGGGTGTGAATGGAATTGATTTCTTCCCGATTAGCCAAATCGACTCGAAGCAGGAACCTCGAGTGATAGGGACACGGAGGGATACCTGGGGAGGAGAGAGATAGAGAGCGCGCTTGTGATTATCACTGCGTCCACGCGACTACTGCATCGCATGCCGGCATGGTTCGCAAAACCGGGCAGCTTGGGTTCGTCCAAATTCTCACGGATGGTTCTCACTTGGCTCCAGGGCATTGCTTCCAGAAGCCGTTCCAGCGCGGCTCGCGTCTGGTTTCAAATTGTTATGGAATGGCGACACCAGTCTGGGTGGTGGTGGTCGTTGTTGACAGCCTCTGACTTCCCACCGCCTCCGTCTATTCCTTCCTGTCCAGTAGTGGCCTCTGAACTCGTGTGATTTCATCTCGATTTTAAATCCACGTCTCGCAATGCGGATTGGGTCACCGTGAGAGAGAAGAACCGAGGCTCGCGATGACAGACGATGTGCCCTCAGTATCTATTAAAAGTATTTAACATTTTTTTTATTTTACCAGGTAAGTTCCACTTAGTTATATAGCTCTTTTCAGAAGCGACCTGGCCACAAAGAATCGCCCAAATGAAGTGGCTTATCATGGGGAAATGTATAGCAGTCAAATACTCGAAACGCGTGATGTTGATTCTAAATGTGTAGGGAAAAAATCCATGCGACAGGGGGCAAACATGCAAACTACAAATATACAGCGGCAGGCGTCAGGGTCGGGATCGAACCCACGACCTCCTGTAAACCTGGCGAGGTAGTTAACATCTCCTAGCCACCGTGATGATGATGAGAGAGAGATACGAAAACTCCAAATATACAGCAGCAGGCGTCAGGGTCAAACCCACGACCTCCTGCGTACCAGGCGAGGTAGTCAACATCTGATGAGAGAGAGACACGCAAACTCCAAATATACAGCAGCAGGCGTCAGGGTTGGTACCGAACCCACGACCTCCTGTACACCAGGCGAGGTAGTTAACATCTCCTAGCCACCGCGACGTGCTGTATCGGGAGAGCTGCGTGCTCCTCGAGGAATGAACGTTCCGGCCAGGGGAGGGGGTAACTCAAATCCCCCCGGGGACTCACGCAGCCATCCTTCCCTGCGCGTTCACATCAACCACGCAGCCCCCGCAAGAGACCCACAAAAAACTGCGTGCCGGTGTGAAGTTAGCCCTGAAACCTAACGACGGTGATTATTTCCCCAAGGATCGGGGGGCTGAAAGAGCGATGCTGCAGCGGGAGGAGAGGCAGCTGCGGATGAGCAATCGCGGAATCTTATCTGTGGCGAAAAAAAAATCACGTGGAATCAATTCCAATTATAGCAGCAGCCGTCATCGTGGTGTCTACAGGGGGAAGGGGGGGGGTCCCTCAGCCTCCTTCGCCCCCCACCCCCCACCTCCCCTCGCCCACCCCCACCTTCTTCCTTCAGCGTCACTGCCTGCAGCGATCAGCGTGAATGTATTGAAATTGATATAAGTGTTTGTTTCTTGAAAATATGAACAACCAATAGCGATGTCAACGTTCCGTGGCCTATCGCGTGCAATCGCGTCCTAATACAATTTTCGGAAATTCGATGAAAACCACGTTTCGGGTGGAAAGGTGGTGGTGGTGGGGGTCAGGGCGTGGGAAAGAGAGGATTCGGAGCCACCGCGTTCACAGCCCGGGGTAACAATGAGATGACTCATAATTGAAAAGGCCTCCATTGGCCTCTCCATGTAAAAATAGAACATTGGTCATAACAATGCTAATTATTTACTCCGCAAAGTCTCACCGAGTCTCAAGAGTGTGTTGCAGGGATTGGGATATTTGGGCAGTTCCATGAAGTGAAAGTTTGGCATATTGTGGTAACACACCGGAAAACGTGGAGACACGCCACCACGTGTACCGTCTCCTGGACAACAGCTGGCAAGCCCTCGTGGTCGCCCATCCCTAGAACTAGCCAGGCTCAAGTCTCCATACTCTTGGTTCTTTCGGTAAAGTCACGTAGGTAAAGAAAATAATAAATTAAAATAAAATAAAAGATTTAAAAAATAAAATAAATTAAATCACGACGTTTCGATTGCAACACAAACAATCATCATCAGGTGTGAACACCACAGCAAGAAATGTTAAACTTCAAATCTAGAATGAAGGCTCAAGTCTGCTTAGCCAAAACGATGAGACGAGGGTGCGTTTGTGGATGCTGTTGTGGTCAGGTTCCCTTGGCCATACGACATCACCCTCCGTGTCCTCGGGACCAATATTACTCAGCAAGGTTTTGTCTCAGCAAGCGATCGCTCACCTGGCTGCAACCTGCGTCTCATCAGCAGCCGGACTGATTCAACAAACACCGCCGGTAGATGTAACATGGTAGGCTTTCGGAAAACCAACCAAACACGACCCGATTTGCTAGAAATTATTGGCAATAACACTCCATCTACATCCTATAGGACGTGGCCCTGTTCACAACCAAGACGCGATAATATATATACTCGCGCTTAATGAGATTTATATGCAAAGTAATTACGATATCTGTTACCGGGCAAATTTTAACGTGAAAAAATGTACTGTCACAGGAGAATCACTGCTCTAATCCTTGGCGTGACCCTAATTATCTCTGAGCTGCGTTGGATTTATCGCTCGCCCGACGTCGAGTTCCAAAAATATCCCGGGCGGGTTCCCTGCTGGGCCACGATAGCTCTCGTGCCAGCCGCCCCCTCGCCGGCCCCCCTCTCCCATCATCAGCACTAAATCACGGCCGCGAGAATGCACGCAAACATTGACGCCCGGGACACAATCATCTCACTGCATTGTAGTATCATATCAATTTCACTCATAGACATCCAAGAGCTATCTCATACTCTTTGGTTCTTTCGGTGAAAAAAAATAAAACAATTAAAATAATTATATTAAATCACGACGTTTCAGAGGCAACGCAAGCTTCCGTCATCAGGTGGAACAGCCACAGCTGATGACGGAAGCTTGTGTTGCCTCCGAAACGTCGTGATTTAATTTGGATATTTTCATTTTATTATTTTTATTATTTTTCATCTATGTGACTTTACCGAAAGAACCAACGAGTATGGACCCTTGCAGTCACGAAAACTTCAAATCTAGAATCAATCTCATATCTCATTGCAATCCCATCGCAATCTCATAGCTATCTCATTGCAATCTCAAAGCCGGCCCGGCCACGCTCACGTGCTGAAGTAGTGACTGTGGGCCAGGCGAGACTTGCCACCTATCCAGGATTTCCCAGGGACGTCATCTTTGTCAGTCAGCTCTCCTTGGGTATTCTGTCTGACTTCCCGGGAAATTATAAGGCCCTAATTTTGGCGGTTGTGTAATAATAATAATGATGCATTAGTGAATACAATTCGTTTCCAAGTAGTTCACCCCTCTTCCAGTATTCCTCAGATATTCTTCTCCCCATGATATGTCCCTGTTTCTCGTATCTCAGAAGTGGCAACCCTTGCCATGGGGGAGGGGCTCGGTGCGGCCCGCAGAGGGAGCGGTGGGACAAAAAAAAGGGAGCGAGTCCTTTGATGTGACAATCACAGCTGTTCATGGAGAGCTCTGATCGAGGGTGGCCGTGACCCCCCGTCGGATGAAACGCGTGCCTCCTCCTCCTCCTCCCCTTTGCTCCCGCTCACCGTAATCGCGATGGCGTAATAAGCGCTGATGATACCGCCGTGGTAATCGCCACCCCCCCCCCCCTGCCGTGGAGACACGTTGCCTCTGGCCCACGGCCGCTCGAGCACGGACCTCTGATTGCGTCGTCAGCACGGCAGCGAGCGGAAAAGCTTGACGCCCGCTGAGCGCCTCCTTTGTCAAAAAAAATATAATTATCGTGTTGAATTTGCGCGTTTGTTGGTGCCGTGCCGAGGAGCTGAGTTTGCCGCGGGGGCGATGAGGAGGCGATGCGTTTCCACGGCAATGCCCTGCTGCTGCTGCGCCTTGCAGCTGCTCCGAGCTTCTCAACGCGTAGAGGGGTGGAAGCTGGGGCTGCGGCTGGGTGGCTAGTTGGGTAGCGGCGGTTCTAAACTGGTGGAAGGGAAAGCCCTTCCATCCTGAGGGGGGTGCGGTAGGGGGGGGGTGAGTGCAGGCTGCGGCATGATTCACGTGCAGGAGAAATCTCAAACATACTAAACTATTTTTTTTACCTGTAAGGTCTATTGAGCTATGTAGCTCTTTTTCAGAAGTGACCTGGCCACAAATGGTAGCTCAACGAAGTGGCTTATCACATGGACATTTAAAGCAGCCAAATATTTGAAATGCGTGTTTCTAAATGTGGAGGGAGAAAACAAACCGGAGGATCCAAAGAAAAATACACCCGACCACGGGAGAAAGAGAGAGACACGCAAACTCCAAATCTACAGCAGCAGGCGTCAGGGGCAGGGTCGAACCCACGACGTCCTGTACACCAGGCGAGGTAGTTAACATCTCCGAGCCACCGCGAGAACGTGAGCGCCACGGTGCAACGGCAAAACACAAATCCCACTCGGTCGTCTGCAAATCCGGGGGGCGCGCCAGGTTGTGTTTTTCCACTGCAGTGGGCGAGCCCGTGCCACTGACGTCACAGCAATGTGGGTCGATGACGCGGTGACGCACACACTCGCAAACGACTGGCGAGGGGGGACGTGGGGGGGGGGCATTCCAAAAATGTTGATAGCCACTGGGTCAGGGTCTGGTTCGTTCATTAGGGTTACAAGATTTAAAACTGCTTTTTTTTCGTGTGTTTAATTTCTCGTCCTTCTGCCTAACATATAGAGCTTCGCGAACAATATTATCATTAATAGAGGTTTTTGAGTTAAATCGCGTAAATATATAAATGCTTCGTTATACCCGACCCCTACTCGACACAGTTAATTAGCAAGGTTTGTCACGTAAACAGAACGTGCAAAATCGTTACGAGTACAGCACGCCGGTGTGTTGGAGAGTAAACCCACAACGTTTACAATGCGAGCACGACGTTTTGCCGGTAAGTACAACCAGCCACATCAGGCGACAGCCAGAGTTGTGGAGAAAGCCTCCTGTTTCGGTCTTCTTGTCCTTCCCCCGCACATCCGAAAAGCACGGTCGGCTACGTCCTGTGCGAAAGAAGTTCAAAACCCAATCGTACGTACATACAGGAGTAGAGTCAGGGTCCTGGCTGGCCGGATTGTCAGCGCTGCGATCGAGGTTGACGCTAGAATTGGTCGGCTCGTCTCTGAGTGTTCGGACAAGTGTCTGGTGAACAGATCGGGATGCATCCCCTGCAAGTCTGTCCCTCTCACCCACGCCATTGCCAGGCGATGACTCTGTCGCGTTCCTCTCCGCTCGTCAGCGTCTCGTGCTCCCCGCGCTCAGCCTCACGGCACAAAGCGACGTCGCTCGGGGCTCTTCCACCCGAGCGGTCCCAGCCTTGAGATTCCTCGGAGCCTTTTTACGCCTGGCATGCAAGTTCACTGCCGCAAATGGGTTTCCATTGACGTGCGTATTCGTGTCAAATTGTTCCTGAGTCACTCACAATGCATCCGCAAAGCAGCAATGCCGCCGCTGTTCAATCCGCTGGGCGCAAGCCTCGCCCGCATGCTCGGGCGGATGGTACCGTACGTCTCGTTAAAGTAATAGATTAATAGATTAATTACAATTCCCAACATAACTCGTTAACAATGCCGCATATCGCGCGGATCGGAGCGGACGCCGAGTCACGGGAAACACAAACCGCGACGAAGAACATGAAATGCCCTCGTGACGGACGCCTCGGCCATGCGACATGAATGTGGCCTGTGCCCCAGCTCAGCCTCCAGGGTCCAAAACCACACCACGACCTCTGCCCATGGGTGCCACGTGACGGAGGCGGTGGGTGTAGTCCGTGTACAAGTGTAAGTGGGTGGTGGGGGGGAGCATGAGAAGAAAGGGGGGCCAGACGAAATGTATAAACGCGAGGCCGTGCGTTTTTCAGTGATGTATAAATAATGGGAGGGGGGGGGAAGAGGGGGGTGGATCAAATCATCGTGTTCCGCGTGGAGGAGCTGTAGCCTAGCAAGCTCCGTTTGGCACGAGCTTCGATCTCTCGCCTCGGATCACAGAGCAGCCCTGTAACCACTCAACACCCTCGTGGTGTTTCTACGCGCTTTCAGTTTCTCGTCCTTCCAACCGCAACCCGGATTCGCGCGGTCGGCGACGTACGGTGCGAAATAAATTAAACGTCCATATGTAAATACGTTGGAAGAATCGTCACGACTCCGCCCGCGGGTCGTGGTTCGCATCAGGTATATCGACGTTTGTAGCGCCTCCAGTGGCTGCCACGGTAACGTGAGCCCTTGAAGGACAACACGTGTCTTACATGCGGCGCACACGAATGGGTGGGTGCGTCGCGCGTGCAAGGATCGATTCGAGTCGACGCGTCGTCACGTGCCGCTTACGAGGATCCAGAGCTTCGTCCCCTCCCCCGGCTCCATCGCGTCTCTGGGCCGAGCGAGAGACGCGATGGACGGCAATTAGCACATTTGTAAAGCACTGCAGATCATGATTTTAATTTCAACGGTAATGAGCCAGAGGGCCACTCAGCGGTAGAGTGAGCAGCTCGCAAATCAAACGGCTGCGACTTCAAATCCATCATCCATCCGGGGTCGATAAAATTTGTATCGCTTTGTAGGGAAGTCAATGGTGGTTACCCTGTGGATAGACTGGCCCCCGCCATGTGAACGTGCAATGGCCACCACTGGCCCAGGGCTGTAAACAAGAGATGAAAACTGCCTGAATGTTCCTGTGAGCAGGGAATCGCTCTAATTGTTTGACTATTGATAATACATAATTGTTGTTGTTAACAATTATGTTAACAACAACAAGTATGTCAATTGTCCCACAGCCGCTGCTGTCAACAGTCACAACTAATAACAACACACTCACATTCGTCAATAACACCATGGCTATAAAAAAAAATAACAGCCAGTATATAATAGGTAACGTTTCGGGAAATGATCCTTGTTCACAGCACAAAGAGAGAGAGAGATGACAGGGAGGTTTAGAGCCACCGTGCTCTGTGGTGGAGCGGGCTCAGGCCGCTCTCTCGTCAACATCCCCTCGGTGTGGGTGACCGGCTGCCGGCTGAGTGCACGGCGGCGAGTGGCTGCCTCGGGGTCTAAAACACCGCTAGCTCGCTCTCTCGCAGGAGCTGCGCCCAGCGTGCGGGATGGAGCGAGATGGAGAGGGGTGAGATGGCGAGAGAGCGAGATGGAGAGGCCAGACAGCCGCGGCTAAACGGCGCAAGTCGCGGCGGCGCGCCGAATCAAAGCCGGAGAAATGTTTTAATGAAAGACAAATTCCACGGTGGCCGCTGGGCTCATGAAACCCGGCATGAAGTAAGGTCATAATTAAATAATGCGCTCTATAAATACCCCCACCCACTGGCCCGATGGGTGGGAGTTGCGCTGTGAGTCATGCGGGCGGGAGGGGGGTCAACGGGGGACTTGGCCAGACTGAGCCAGGGCCACGGAGTGGCCACTGTGGTCTCTCAATAATAATAACAATCACCACAATCGTCATCGTCGCTGTTATTCTCGTCATCTATTCCTTAGCCGCAGTGGATGACGCCTGCTGGTCGATTCTTTCATCTTTTTCCTGTTCCTCCCCCACAATTTAGTGAACATAAAAACAAACGTTCTTTAGTTAGCCAGTAAAGCCGCAGTGTAAATTGGCTTGGCGATCAGATAACGCGCGTGTAAAACAATAACCAGGCGGCTAAAACGCGACAAGTTGACACAGTGGGGAGCACAGATGGTGCATCTGCCTGTCATCTTAGTCAAATCAACCGACGGCACCTGCTGGGTCTGTTCCGTGACCTCCTGCCAGCGGGCCTTCGACACTTCACGTGGCCTCAAAGTGCACCGAAGCATGCAACACACGCCGTGGTGACGTCACCGCCACTTAGTGGTGAGCGGTTGTTGTTGCTGTCGTTGTGTAAACAATAGCAATGCCAGCTATTTAACCAGGAGAAGACTGACCACTGGGGAATTGGTTCCAGGTTAACGTCAAGCACCATTGCCTTCTCATTTGTGAACGTGATCCAATGACTCCACGAACTGGGATCGCAGTTCTGTATCCTGTGCGTGGCTCTGCAACATCATTGCAGACATCATCACCTAAGCATCATCATTGTTCACGTGACAAACCTCACGAATTGGTTGTGTCGGGTGGTGGCGGGTTTAACGACGCATTCATATTTACGTGATATAACCCAACAAAAAACTGTTATTATGGATCATTACAGACTCGCTCAAGGATACTAATTCGTTTCACCAGCTACTCACTGAGAGGTCCTGCTACATTGAGATGCTTGGCCAATTCCACTGATCAGTGTGGGAGGAAAGTGGAGCACTTGAAGACGTCAAATCGTACACGCGAGTAGAAGACACTTCAAGCTCCGCACAGATAGATCTATGAATACAGAGTGTTTGTTCCACCGTCGCCCGATCACCTCGCAGGCCAAGCCTACAACACCTGCTATTCAAAGGCAAGTCCCCTTGCGTTCAACTACGATTCCTCTTTACGTGTCCCGTGCACCCACATACATTTGACTATACTATTATTTGTGTGTATGTTGAACTTTTTTCGCACCGTGCGTATAGCCAAACGTGCTAATCGGAGGTGGGGAGAAGGTCGACAAACAAAAGACAAAAGGCAGGTCACGCGTCCGTGTGCCGTCATACAAAGTACCATGGCAACACTTAGAGACGTAAACACTGCCCCCTTTGCTGCCCATCCGCAGTGTGAAAGAAAGAAATCAAAGTCCCGCGGACAACGTGGAAAACCCATGGAGATCATTGAAAGAGGCAGGTAGCATCTGTTGGGACGATATTAGCCGAGTCGTAAACCAAAGCGTTTAAAGAGCAAACCTTTACGATGCATCAATCGTTCTTCTATTCAAAAGACGGTTACAAACATACAGGGTGCTTCCACCTGGAGAAGATTCCAGGCGTGCGTTGACAATGGTGGAGAACAAGTGGAGACCTATTGATGACTTTTTGAAGCTATTAACATACATTTGTTATCATCTTACGTTCTTTTTCCGTTAAAGATAGTCCCATATAAGTGTTAACATTTTTAAGCACCGTGTTTACAAAGCACCATATCTGTTCCTCTACTTAACGAAATGAAAGAGTTTTTTTTTTACATACACACAATGGGCAACACGCGGCCTTCTGAAAATCCCTGATTGTTTTGTGTTACGTAAAATAACTACCGACCCTTCAGGCTCCTATCACACTTTATATATATAAATAAAGTTGTTAACGAAGATTTATTAGGAAGAGTGAAATTAACAATGTATAAGTCAAGTACAATAGCCAGAAAACAAATACAGTGCCCAGGTGAGGAAATTATAGGAAATTATAGAGATTTCGGAAAGGTTTCTCTACCACTGGCCACACTTTCAAGTACATTCTGGAAAAGACGGCTGAACAACCAGGCACCGTTGACAATGACTTTGGAAGGCTGTGAAATGGCATTTCCACACCTCCGATTCGCACGGTTGACTACGCACGGTGCGAAAGAAGTTCAACATGCACACAACATACATTTGACTCGGTGTAAATTTGAATATCTCTATCTTACTCACAAACCAAGGGCCAAGATTTAAAAAAACATGAATAAATGTTGGCAAGGATTGAATGGCTGCGATGATATGTCGCAGCAACACGAGGATACGTTTTACGAAGATTCATCTCATCTAGGACTTTTGTTAAAGCGCTTCACAAGAATTGCAAATGGAACATGAGTTTTGGCTGATGGGGAAAAGGGATGGGGTGTGAGTGTTGGGGAGGGGGAGGGTGGCAAGGAAGGGAGATGGTAGGGAGAGGGAGGGGCGAGGTGAGGAAGGAGAAGGGGGGGATTGTTAAGGTTTTAAGGATGCGGACAAGAAGTAGCAGAGGGATACGCTATTGATAACGCCATGAACGTATACACGGCTAAGGGGCCGTCCATAAATGACGTCACGTACCTAGGGGGGGGGGTCAGATTTTTGTGACGATGTGTGACGGGGGGGGGGTGAGAAATGTGACGTCACTTCAAAATGCGCAACTTTAAATAAATATAGAATTGTTATAACAACACTTATTGTTATAACAACACTCCTACAACATCAGAGTGCAGCGCCACATTAAATACGCACTTCAATGACAATAGTTTAAAGCGATTTGAAGCATGTTTTATTTTAAAAATGCAAATATGGTTTGGGGGGAGGGGTAGAGCTGTGTGACGTCATATTTGAGGGAGGTCTGACTTTTTGTGACGCCGTGTGACGAGGGGGGTGGGGGGTCAAAATCGTCCAAAATAGCGTGACGTCATTTACGGACAGCCCCTAACACGTTATAGCAATCTCACTTGTGTTATTGATAGACGTCAATATACAGTGTTACAACTACAACTTACTAAGCGAGGCTTTGAACCCATGCAACCCGGAGTAACACAACAATCGCGGACAACACGAGGATGCAGGATACTTGCTGGAGAGAACTCGCCGGCACTCACCACATCGGAGTTTCAAATTCAGAGGAACAATTATTGAAGGCGAACCGGGATCACGGCGATGGAAAGGGGGCGAGATGAAGTGCGTTGGAGCGTTCAGCGAAACACCGACCTTCACTAAACACAGCCACGTTCACCACGCGACCCCTAGGGGAACATTTTCAATCAGTGCAAACAAAAGCCACTCCTCGTGGAAGTTGCTTGCCAGCGATGAATCCGGCTGCATCTGTTCGCAGTGGACATCCCTGGATTTGAACCACAGGATGTTATCCCAACGTCTGTCTTCCGTCGAGTGACGGAATTTGCGTTTGTTGTGGACGTGTCTCTGCGTGTTGTTTTATGCAAACGGTGCGCATCTGTGACACGTGGACAGTTTCGCCAAACGCAGACAGCAACATCTGTACGTGCACGCCACCCTCCCCTGCCCCCTATCCGCCGTCCAGAAAGTAGGGCCTCTCCCGTACGACAGTGAAACGGCGGGTCACCTCAGAATCGTAATCATATTTAGACTGGAGGAGTGCGATGAGCTACAAATCTCATTTTTTCACAGACGTCCACCTCGCACGCCAACGCCCGAGGCTCGGCCGCCACACGGGGCGTATTGCGCAACGCGCATTGCAGCAACGCATTGCAACAACGCATTGCAGCAACGGATTGCAGCAACGCATTGCAACAACGAATTGCAACAACGCATTGCAACAACGAATTGCAGCAACGCATTGCAGCAACGCATTGCAACAACGCATTGCAACAACGAATTGCAACAACGCATTGCAACAACGAATTGCAACAACGCATTGCAACAACGCATTGCAGCAACGAATTGCAACAACGCATTGCAACAACGCATTGCAGCAACGCATTGCAACAACGCATTGCAGCAACGCATTGCAACAACGCATTGCAACAACGGATTGCAGCAACGAATTACAACAACGCATTGCAGCAACGCGCCACGCGCACCGCGCGCCCACATTGGTAACAAATCAGCGTGCTCGGGTAACGGAGCGGCAGTAGAAACACGTCGATTTACCACATCAACTAAAACGGTCTCAAATGAACGTCGGAACAATGGGGGGGGGGGGGGGTGGTGGTGGAAAAACAAACGGCGAAAAAGCGCGACGCGATTTTGAACTTCGTCAATCGAAAGCGACGCGCGCGGGACGCACGGAGGCCGCTCGACGGGCGCGCGGGCAACATGTGGCGGCGCGTTCCTGTCGACGAGAGACGGGGAGAGAGAGCGAGCGAGAGAGCGAGCGAGCGAGTGAGAGAGCGAGCGAGAGGTGGGGCTTTGCATAAAGCAGAGTTTTAAAAATGTAAATTTAATTTTAAAAAAATTACGAAATGATGAACGAATCAAAGTGCCGAATACACCGAGCATCATCTTCTTGTTTCCACTGATCGTAAAAAAAAGAGAGAGAGGGAGAGAGGTCGAGTCTGAGTTATCGCCATCGAATTCGAAAGCGAAAGAAACGCGGAGATTTAAAATCACCGGGGAGGGGGGGGGGCGATTACCTCCCTCAGAGTGCGAATTCGTGGCTCTGCCCAGCTGCTGTCTCCAGAGTTCCCCGTCAAGACAAGAGGCGACATTATCTGTCCTTCGGTAAAGTCGCGTACGTATAAATTAAATTAAATCACGACGTTTCGGGCGCAACACAAGCGCCCGTCATCAGTTGACTTTACCGAAAGAACCAAAGAGTATGGATCCCTGCAGTCACGAAAACTTAAAATCTCGATTATTCTCTATCCCATTCGTCCCCCTTCATGACGAGAGGCGACATTCTCTATGCCATTCGTTAGCCACGCGCGTGGGTTTTTTTGTGTGTCAATTATTTGTGGATAACATCATCCTGCGGCGCTGATGAGCGGAGATTTGTGGGGAGCAAGCGAGCTGCTGCTGCTGGTGGTGGTGGTGGGAGCAGCGTGAGGTTGAGTTGTATGTTGCACTTCTTTCGCACCGTACGTAGCCAACCGTGCTAATCGGAGGTGACAATGAGCTGGGTGGGAGGAGGGGGGAGCAGCAGGGGGGGGGGGGAGTCAGAGGGAGGCAATGAGTCATGTCCTGGCAACACTCGATAAACCCACACAGGGCTCGTTGTCAAGAGAGCACGAGTTTGTTGGGTGGAGGTGGATGAATGAGGTGGCCCTGTCCGTGGGGGAGATGATCCAATACAAAATAAAAACAACAATCACCAGAATTCAAGTGGTTTCAAAAGAAACCGATGCAAACCGGTTAACAAATTTTCTACTTATTTTTTTAAGAGGACCCCTCGACTCATGAATGTACGAGTGCGGAACGTCGAGCATCGCCCTCTCGCAAGCGTGCTGGGCTGTCTCGGTATGCTCCTGTATCATCGCCACGGTGGCTTGGAGATGTTAACTACCTCGCCTGGTATACAGGAGGTCGTGGGTTCGATCCCGACCCTGACACCTGCTGTATATTTGGAGTTTGCGTATCTCTCTCTCTCTCATCATCGCCACGGTGGTTAGGAGATGTTAACTACCTCGCCTGGTATACAGGAGGTCGTGGGTTCGATCCCGACCCTGACACCTGCTGTATATTTGGAGTTTGCGTATCTCTCTCTCTCATCATTATCATCATCGCCACGGTGGTTCGGAGATGTTAACTACCTCGCCTGATATACAGGAGGTCGTGGGTTCGATCCCGACCCTGACACCTGCTGTATATTTGGAGTTTGCGTATCTCTCTCTCTCTCATCATCGCCACGGTGGTTAGAAGATGTTAACTACCTCGACTGGTATACAGGAGGTCGTGGGTTCGATCCCGACCCTGACACCTGCTGTATATTTGGAGTTTGCGTATCTCTCTCTCCCCGTGGTTGCATTGATTTTCCTTGGGTTCCTTCGGGTTTTTTCCTCCACATTTAGAAACGTGCGATTAGGATATTTGGCTGCTATCATTTTGGCCAGGATGCTTCTGAAAATGAGCTATATAGCTCAGTGCGCCTTACTTTTTAAGAGAAAAAGTTTAAAAATAGTTTGCAGTTCATGGAAATGGCCAATACCTCCCAAGTGACACTTCCCTGGATATAAATATATATATATATGGCATCGTTAGCATTGCTTCCTGGCTGCGACGGGCATCTGCCTCCAGCGATGGTGCCACCTGAACAACGCCGTTGAGGGAAGCGAGGGGCAAGGCACCTCCACCGCCCTTCCCTCGCCATGACTCAAGCGCCCCAGTAGCCGAGTGGCGGTGGCTACGCTGCACGTGGCTGCCTGCGATCCAGCACTGCGTGTGGAGCCAGCAGCGAGGGTCGGTGGATCACCGCACTAAGTGCTGTGGAACTCCCTTCGCGTGGCTGTCCAGGTGGAGTCATACCCTGGCTCGCCACGAGGCGGCGATAGAGCAAACATGTGTTCCGTCCGTATGGGATAGAGTGTTTCCCCGTCGCATGCGTGGGGTTTTCTCCGAGTGCTCGGGCTTTCTCCCGCACGTAAACATTATGAACACCTTCGTATATAGAGGATCGCAGAGCTCGGGCAATTGTTGCCGCCGTCTCATCGCGTGGCTGCTTTCCCGCTCATCTGTGGCTCCTCCTCGCGCCTCCGGAGTCGTTCCCTCTCGACAAGAGCGAGCAAATGCTGTGCGGTGGCGACGCGTTACAGTTTGACATGACAGTATTAATGTGGTCATTCTTATTTTTATTCAGCAGGATTGACCCTGGACATCGCTTCGATGGGTGCGGGGCAACGCGGCGTGGCAGCAGGAGTCAGTGCAGCAACGTCCACTGTTGTATTGTACACTTCTCCCACATCTATGCTCCACGGCATTTACCAACTCGCGCGGAGTGGCGTGGTGAAGTGTCATATTCTTAGGTTTTTTCGGTAAAGTCACGTAGGTAAAACATCAAAATTAATGAAAATAAAATAAAATAAAACAAAAATCACGAAGATGTTTTTCCTACGTGACTTTACCGAAAAAACCTAAGAATATGATTCCTTGCAGTCACGAAAGCTTCAAATCTAGAATTGGTGAAGTGTCCTCAAGCAGCCGCCGCGACTCGCTCGGCGCGCAGAGGCCGCGCCGAGCAGTGGACTCACGCAGGGCTGTTCGGTGCTGCGTGATGCGATCCTCCTCCCGCCTTCTCGACGTTCCGGAGCCACGCCTTTGACGCCGTTCTCTCTGGTCGGGAGACGCGGCTGGGGTCGCTGCCTGTACATTCGGGTGCCTCGGAATTGATCGTTTAGCGAGAGCCGGTAACCGCTATTGCGTTGAACTTGGTCCACGTGCAATGACGGTAGAGTCAACGAGCACGTGGCTAATCTAGAATTTAAGCTTTCGTGACTGCAGAAATTATACTCATTGTTTTTTTCGGTAAAGTCACGTATGTAGAAATAAAATAAAATGTACCGAAAAAACCAATGAGAGCACGTGGTTTCTTAATACAAGAAACGATCTCAAGTCCGTCTTTCACACGTGCACCCCCCAACGTATGAATAGACCGCGGCCGACTGAGACGCACTTCGCGTGCTCGTTTGGTCCACGGCCAACGTGGCAACCCCAAGATGGGGACACGCGCAGCACGCGTCGAAACAGCCCGGCGCCCATCGCTCAAGCCGCCGGCTGCCTCGACGCGTCAAGAAGGTCCCGTGGCGTGTGAGAGACGTCGCCTCCATCACCCGCGTTGATGAGTGAAGCTTCCGTCGCGAGCCACGGGCGGGAGGGCGGGCGGGCGAGAGGTCGCGCGTTGCGGCTGGTGGGAGGCCGCGTGAGTGATGCCACCCACGGGCAAAGGACGGAGCGATTTGTGCGCCCGGGGAAGATCTCGCGCCGTGCAACGCTCCAATATTTCTCTCGCGCTCACACTGCCGGGGGGGGGGCGAGCGACACCGATGATCGGCGTGAGTCACTCACTCCCCTTGCCGCCCACGTCCCCACTCGAGCGGTGGGTGGGATGCGGCTCGTGAGCGATTCGCGGAGTTTGGGGGACAGAAACTCACAAAGCTGGACGCGTCTCGTCCCTTCCACGTGCTCGGTGTCAGTGGCGAGGATTGGCACCGGCGGAGCCACTTAGCGGGGAGAAAGAGAGAGAGAAAGGGGCCGTCCATAAATGACGTCACGCACCTTGGAGGGGGGGGGGTCAGATATTTGTGACGATGTGTGACGAGGGGGGAGGGGTTTGAGAAATGTGACGTCACGTAAAAATGCGCAACTTTAAATAAATATAGGCAACACGTTCTACTTAATTAAATAGACTTATAAATAAATGTTTTCTCCTACAACATCAGAGTGCAGCGCCACATTAAATACGCACTACAATGACAATAGTTTAAAGCGATTTGAAGCATGTTTTATTTTTTTGGGGGGGGGAGGGGCAGAGCTTTGTGACGTCATATTTGAGGAGGGGGTCTGACTTTTTGTGACGCCGTGTGACGAGGGGGGGGGTCAAAAATCGTCCAAAATCGCGTGACGTCATTTATGGACGGCCCCAAAGAGAGAGAGAGAAAGAAAGAGAGAGAGAGAAAGAAAGAGAGATTGCCTCGGTAGCGCATCGTCCATCTTGCTCGGATTGACCGGCACTCGGAGTTGCCATCACCGAGTCAGCGAATTCGTCCCAACAACCGCGGGCGCAAGCGGTCTCGGCAATTTCCCGTAGAACATTCCGCGATGTAAATTCTCAGATCGGTATGCGAGTGGATGAAGCGGGTGCGCTCGTGGGTGAGTCCGTGAGTGTGCGGATGAGTGGATGGATGGATGAGTGAGTGGGCGGGTGGATGAGTGGATGGATGGATGAGTGAGTGGGCGGGTGGATGGATGGATGAGTGAGTGGGCGGATGGATGAGTGATTGGGCGGGTGGATGAGTGAGTGGGTGAGTGATTGAGAAAGTGGACGAGTGAGTTACATATCTTCTCTACTTTCTTTACTCGCTCTCTTGCACTCCACCCTCTGTGTTTCCCGGTTCTGAAACGACCGTTACACGATGGGTGTATTACAATTGTGAGTTGTTGTTGTTGGTCAGATAGTGCAGAATGTTGCATTTTCACGTCTAAACAACACCAACAATAACAACCACGTAAGCCTCGCAGTTTAACACAACACCATGCATGACTAAACTGTTTAAATTCCAGCAAGACGCTTTCCAAGATGATGAAACAAAATTACATCATTTACACAACCAGTGAACCGCGAGGGCTTCTGGGAGTGCGTCATTTCAGCAGCATTGCTTCAATACAAGCAAAACCCTGGCCCGGTTTCCTCAAACAGCGTCTAGTCAGCAGGTAGGCCTCCTTGAGCTGATTTCCAAGGTGGAACAAGCTTTTCTCGAAGTCACATGCCGGTGTTCACCCCATTCTCTTTGAAAGCCACAATCACAGCAGCAACAGCAGCAGCAGCAGCCAGCCGCGCACAGCTACCGCCTCCTACTGCGGGAACTCTGGCAGAACCCCTCCTGAAAACGAGCCGCAAGTCGCGAAACTCATCGAGGATCTGCTGCGTAAACACGTGGAATAATACAAAAAATATGAATATATAACAACTGCGTTTGGGATGGAATCACTCTTGCTCAGCTCCATTGGGCTCAGCGTCATGCATCCACCGAACCGTACACGTCCAACCAATCAGCGAAATACAGCGGCGAGGGTGTTGCTGGGTAGCCAAACAAAGCGGTTCATTTGAACCGGCAGGAGCCTCTTTGCGTCTGCAGCAATCATCGCCCCCCTACTGGCAGTCTGAACGCCCGTTTGCAGGCCAGCTGTTGAGCCACCTTGTGCTGTACAGGGACAGCTGCCGCTGGGGGTGCCCTTGGGTAGACCACGTAGCAATCATCGCCCCCCTACTGGCAGTCTAAACGCCCGTTTGCAGGCCAGATACAGAGCCACCTTGTGCCGTACAGGGACAGCTGCCGCTGGGGGTGCCCTAGGCTAGACCACGTAGCAATCATCGCCCCCCCCCCTACTGGCAGGCCAGCTGCCGAGTCGCTCACGGGAGTGCTGCCGCACTGCTGTGTAATTCCAGTGCACGGAGGCAGTGGGGCCACTTCCACAACAAAGCCGCCGCTGCTGCTGTTGTTGATTTCGTTGCTACTGCAGCAGCATAAGTGCCACACCGATTCCTCCGACGTCAGCAGAGGCAGCAGAAGGAGCACCGTGACTCGATGTGGTCGGGGAAATTGAAATGTCTCGGATCTTCCACTTTTAGCCACGGTCTAATCCGCACGGCGACCGTAGCAAAGTTAACAATTTATATGCAGATGGCAATTGGATTCGCGCAAATCGACCGGCGCTAGGAGTTACACGCATGTGTCATGTCAACCTAAAAAATGATCACAGACGAATTTGCCACGTTTAAAAGCTTCATTTGAATGTTGCAGTCAACACCCAAATTGCTCCAAAATAACGCTCAACGGGCGTAATCAGAGTTAATGGGCACATCTATCAAAATGCAAATTAAATCAGCGCCTCTGGGCCTCGTTCTCTGAGCGGATGGAGATTGCGCATCACCGACCAATTCACGTGGAACGCGCCGCACACTGTCTCATCGCATGTGCGCTGCCAACAGTGCAGATGAATTAAATAGCTCGTATTTACTGTAATAGACAACGTTTCGGGCAATGGTCCTTCTTCGTACCACGTAAACGGAGAGGCTACAGAGAGAGAGAGTGGATGGTGAGGGTTGGAGACTGCATTGTAGACCATCAAAGATTCCCCGTATAGCCTTCGCAGAATTTTGCGGCAAGTGCTGTTAGCGAGCACCTGTGAAGGCCGACAGGGCACACAACTTAGATTAAGCCCATCAGTCTTACTCCGTACTACAACAAACAAACATGGCCAAACCAAAAAAACGTTTAGAAATCACCAAAATAAAGCCATTAAAGCAATGCAACAGTGATCATAGGAACTGTGACCGAATTTTCACAATAAACGACATAAACAAGATGTACCACCAAACCCTGCTGCCATAGCTGGCTGCATGATTCACTCCACAACAGTAGGAGCATCAGTCGGAGTATCAACATTTTTCAATGCACCTTTAAGATCAGCACACTAAATCAAAACACAGATCATACTTTGCAGCGATCATCCGAAATCAATGTTAAGATACGGCCTTGAGTTTGACACAGATGATGAAGTCACTTGCAGAGGTCAGGAAACTCGCTCCTGCCGCACGCCCCACGCGATCAATGCCAGCGCCGCACCACGCTAACTATGAACTACAGTACCATGATAACTATATATGTTAGTTATATTATTATCAATGATCGCTTCCCCAGAGTCACGGGGCCTTCTAGAATCGTGCCACCCCAAGCCATGCCTAAAGGGCCAGGGCCTTGATGGTTAAGGTTGGAGTTATTTGCGCAGGGTTAACGTCCGAGTTACGGTGAGACTTACTTAGCTTCAAATCTAGAATAAAGGGTGAGACTTAATGGTTAGAAGGTAGGGTTAGAGTTATGGCTAGTTTTAATCATAGGTTTAGAGATCAGGTACAATTTAGGGTTAGAGTTGGGGTTATTTGTCGGGTTAAACTTATGGGGTTAGTGTTAGTCTATGGCTAATAACAAGAAGAGACTTTTTTGTCGGTAGTAAAAAAAAACCTCTCTATACTTCAAGCGCCGCAATGCATTGTGGTGAATACGAGACGGTGGTTATTGATGAATGACGTCACGCAGCAGCCCTTAAAGAGCCACCGCCTGCGGCTACAGAGTCGCGGTTGCAGACGCCTGGTCTAGGCTTAGAGTCAGGATTACGGTTAGCGTTAAAGTTAGGGGTTGAAGTTAGTTCAAGTGTCCGGGCTATGAGTTAGGGTCAGGATTAGAGTTACGGTGAGGGATATCGAGTTATAGTTGGGTTTCTCTTTAAGTTTAAATTTATGATCATAGTTTAGCATTTAGCATTCGAGTCGATGCTGATCTTTCACTGGTATAACTCCAGACGCTTTATGGGGAAATAAATCTCTGACTCTGCTCTGAAGTGTTCTGGGATATTTGTCGCCTTTTACTCGGGGGGGGGGGGGGGGGAGAGAGGGGGACGTCGGAATTCCAGGGAACGGAGCCACCACAAAAGCAGCGGTTGTGAAATCAGTGAAGAGGCCGCCGCCATCCACTCCAGAGGCGCCGGCAAGACAAAGGAGGCTCTCAGAGCCTCCCCGGGCACAGTGCGACATTGTGGAGCCACCTTCGACGCCCCCCCCCCCCAAAAAAAAATACAAAGATGCCCCGTATAGCCTTCGCTGAATTTTGCGGCAAATGCTGTTAGCGAGCACCTATGAAGGCCGGCAGGGCACACGAGGGAGTGGGAGGGGGGTTGGGGGAGCAGTAACACCACACCTTTATTCCCCGAGTGGCGATGTTTACACACCGCACCAGGTACTCATTTGAGGCCGAGTCGACCTAGGGGAGGCCCCGGATCGGTTCAGATAATCTCCACTGGTGTGCGTGGCAAATGATCGGGAGTCGAACTCGGGTGGCCGGGTTCGTAGCGCCGCGCGCTAACCACTGCACCGCTCCCCACATCGCCAAACACACACCGAGGTCATCGCCCACTCCGCTTGGCCTCGGCTGTTTGCCGATGCGGAGATTGCTGCTGATTGCCGAGCCCATCGGCTTCGTCTTCATGGCCCAGTAGCCGTGCATTCGCCGCTCGTTGCGGTGAGAATTCCGGCGGCCGCCCCGATTAATACTGCGGGTTAATGAGTCGTTAACATAGCGCGTTGATGTCCGCTTCGCTCAAAGCGGCTATTGAAGAGATCCCGTGACGTAATTCGCCAAGAGCAGGCCATCGTGTACCAGCGTCAAGGTACGAAATCTGTCAAGTTTGAGAAATCACCCTGCAAACTCCTCAACTGGGATTCAACTCATACCAACTATCCCCCCTCCTACTCCCCCACTCCCCCCTACTGCGAAAACGTGCCGAGACCTTCCTGAAAAAGAATCACGAGACGCGACGAGGCTTTTGTGGGTCAAGCGAGCTTCGTTATAAAATAAATTAAATTCTTCGTCTTTTTTCCTTCCTCTTGTTTGTTTTTTCTTGAGCCCTCCGTCCTTCATTCTTCCTTCAATCCGCTGCAGCTCAGGAGGACCTCCTGCGTGTTCGCATGAGCCCAGGGTTTCACACCATTGTTGACTTGCACCACATTGGGATTTTGGCACACAGCAAATACGTTTTTTTAAATTTGCTGGTTTATTCCACGATGTTTCCGTTACGCGTCGTCGCTTTAAGATGTTCCGTGTTCATATTTTATTTGTTGCGGTTGCACCCGACTTAAGAGCCGCATGGCTCACAGAGCTATACCTAATAAATGAAACAAATAAATGAAAAAACGTGTCTCTCCGGGTGGCCGTCGAGTACACTACGTCCAATTACCTACACGCGTTAGAAACGCGCGTTTAGATTATTAAGCGCAGTGTTTCTTAGCCTGGAGTGCACGCAGCCCCTGTGGGTGCCAGATGCTCTTTCTGGGGGTGCGAGACATGGCCAGATGTTTTGGAAGGTAAATCATCGAAACACAAACTAATCACGGGCACGTAAGTACAACTACTTTGTTTCATCAAACTTACGTGTTTATTAACATTATACTTTTTTTACGATTAAGAACCAATGGGGTGCAAGGCTGCAGTACATTTTAAGAGCCACTGAGTATTTTGGCTGCTATACATTTCCACGTGATACGCCACTTCGCTGAGCTATCATCCATGAGCAGGTAGTTTCTGCAAAAGAAGATAATATCACAGTGGACTTTACCTGGTAAGATAACAAAAAAATAGTTTTATTTGTATATATTTTTTTAATGATTTCTTTACATTTCCTATATTTAGCGCTCCTATCGTGCGTTTGTCTTGTTTGCTGTTGTAAAGTTCTGACTTGCCCCGGCTGGACATCTGTGAAAAAAATCTACATAGCTCATTGGACTCCTCCAGTATGAATAAATATTGTGATTCTGAGTATACCCTCACCCTCGATTGTGCGGCTACTCCCAGACATGCGCCACCGACTCCAGCCTACCGGCAAGCCGTGGCACGTTCAGTGCCAGATTGATGGAGCGATCTGCCTGCGACGCGACTGGCAGGCGAATTCATTGCTCTCCTCCGCCACGGCCCATGGCCCTCAGGCCACGCATCTCGCTTGTTGGCACCAGCCGAGAGAGAAAAATTACGATGTTGTTGTAGTAGTAATTCGAAAAGGAACAGTCATATTGATAACCTTCACCGGTGATTCTCCAGCTATGTTCTCAGGCGACCCCCCCCCCCCGCCTCTACAGGTTTCTCGGTGTCCTGGGATTGGGGCCCCATCCCTGGGTCCTAGTGTCCAGGGTCCAGGGATCAGAGTCTCAGGATCCAGCGTCTAGTCAATACTTGGGAAAGTGACCACCACCACCACCACCAGGGCTTGCCAGGTGTTTTGTAGGAATGGCGCTGTGAGGTGTGGCCAGGAGATGGCATGGGTTCAGTGTCGCCCTCTCGGTCTCATGCCTCGTGGGTTATCTCTGGGTTCTCCGGTTCCATTCCCACGCGAATCCAAACACTCGCTCGTGGGACTCAACAAGCATCCCAATGCTGCAGCACCCCCCTGAAGGAAGTCTTAAGGAGACTTTCCTAGATAACTAATCATCATCATCACAAAGGCCAGGATCAACCCACTGCTGGATGAAGACCTCCTCCCCACGCAACCGTCGTTCGTCACGGTCTTGTGATGCTGTAATCGCTCTCGTTGTTGGGTGTCCGGCCGAGGGCAGGGATTTGCATTTTTCCGAGCTCATGATTAGCGAAGCGGCGCCTCAAGAAGGATAATTTCGGTGCCACTGAGGGCACCAGGTAGGACTGGGGGTGGGGGGTGATGGCGATGCCACCAGCACGAGCAGTGGGCCTCACTGGCGCTCCAGGCTAAAACATTTCGTAAGGGGCATCTTCTTTTCGTTTATTTGCAGATTTATATTTAGAAAAAAAGTGAATACATGAAACATAGTCTATGACAGAGTCAAAAAACCTTGGGCCTACATGGGTTATTTTATGGGATCGACCTGGTCAAGATGGCCATAACATTATCTCCATCTCAAATGTCTCAAATATCTGCGGCTGGAGTGGAGGGAGAAGGGAGGGCGTTCAACTGCCCCTTTTGCCCCCCGCCCCGCCCCCTGGGTGCACTACTGATTGGTATGATCCGCATTCTGCCTGTCGGTGTCCAGTAAGAAGCTATTCACTGTGCAAACTGACACGCTAATGGGTGTGTTGTTGCTTAGAGCTCCCGTTGGCATCCATCCATCTGATCCGCATCTGGCTGGTAACGAGCTCCCCGTGCCATCGGCGGCGACAGAGCCGCTCAAGTAGCGGGGCCTGGGGAGCCCGAGAGCTTTGCCGGCGATAGTTTCTAGCCAGGGCACGGCCACGTAGCTGTCAACCTTAACGACTTAAGCCGTCGGCTGCCGATGTTTAAACCCTTTGATGATGGATCGTCGTTGTCAGCGATGGTCAATCCACTGATGGACGAAGGCCACCCTCCAACGATCCTGCACCGCAACCACTCGCACGGCACCTGCACACAAACTGATTTCATCGCTCCATCTTCTCGGCGGACGTACAAAAACTCTTACCGCATTACAGATTTCCAGAGGTGCTCACGCATATATACTCTTTGGTTTTTTTCGGTAAAGTCGCGTAGGTAAAAATATAAAATAAATGAAAAAAGAAAAGAAAAGATAAGAAAAATGTTGGTGCGAAAACAAATGAGAGTTGACGCATTTTTGTTGCCTTTTCTCTCGGTTCTCCGGTTTCCTGCCACGTGAAGCCACACGCCGATGAGAGGGGAACTGGTCTATCATCCCGACTGCAACACCCTCGTGGAAAAGAGTCTCGAGAGAGAGGCGCCTCTTGTTAGGCAACTGCCACGACTATCATGATTATTGATAATAGTATTCGTGTGACATCTCCCACGTTGTCCCGAGTCCACAAAAGCCGATTTGTGTGCAAAACACCACGGTGAAAACCAGGCGCAAAATCGCTCTCTCCGCAAAAAACAAAATCCTAATGTAAGTCTACAAATCTCAACCCCCCCCCCCCCCACCAATTACACGTATTTTCTACGACTCCTGCGGAACGCACATGACGGCCTAATCCCGTTTGAGGCTGAAATCCCCTTCTTATTCCTGCGGTCCCGTGACCAATGGGGTACAAAGCGGGGCCCTGTTCCCCGGGGATAATGACGACCCACGGCCCGCGTGGGAGGGGCCGCCCGGTAACGGGGGCGGGCGGGCGGGCGGGGGGCCTTGACAAGCGGCATAAAGAGGCTGTTCCAGACGCACGGCGCACGAACTCGCCACTCCACGCGCCGGCCTGTCGGACAGACGCCCCGAGATGGCTACTTGGTGAGTGATGGGTAACCTAGTGAGTGACGTCACCTCGCCTGGTGAGTGATGGGCGCCCAGTGGGTGTGAGTGACCTCACCTGGTGAGTGATGGGTTGCCAGTGGGTGTGAGTGACGTCACCTGGTGAGTGATGGGTAACCTAGTGAGTGATGTCACCTCGCCTGGTGAGTGATGGGGGCCCAGTGGGTGTGAGTGACATCACCTGGTGAGTGATGGGTTGCCAGTGGGGTGCCGTTCTGCCTTTTTACAAGCACAAGGTCAACTGACCTCACCATATCTCGGAAGGTGAGCAGGTGTGAGCTGGTTAGTACTTGGTATGGGCAGACTGCCTGGAAACACCAGGTGTGGTAGGCTTGAGCTGCGACTTGGCCGGGATACGGCAGTGCATTCCATGGATTATTGAATCCATCTGTGTGGAGCCTTGAGCTTCGTGCCCTCATCGTACGCGTGCCGATGTTTTCTCCGGGTCCTCCCGCGTCCTCTCGCGCGAAGCCCATCTCTCGCGAGACGGGAGAGGCAGAAAACACTCAAAACTATGCAGGTTGAGACGTTCCCGGCTAAAGCACCGAGCAGTGTCGCCGTTACACTCAGCAACAGGCAGATGCGGGCCCCGTGACACCAAACGCCTCGATCTCAAGGGAGACAAAGCGAGCGCGCGCGTGTGCCTGATAGATTCTGAAACTTGCCTACTCCTCTTCAAGAGTCTCCACCAATCAGCTCCGTCCACTCTCGCCGATCAGTGTGTGCCAGCTTCAACAGACAACAAATCGACTCCGGCTACGATCCACAGCCTCGCGGCGACTTTCCGCTTCGCCCGTCGCGCGTGAACCTCACGCGCGACGCGGCCAACGCAGTGTCGGCGTCTCCGGCGCAAAAACCTGGAGCGCGCAACCGGCTCATGTTGGGGATCCATCCCTCGTGAGTCTGAGCCAGTTCTGCGAGAGACTCAACACGGTTTTGCTGTTTCAGAGAGAGAGCGCTTCAACGTGTGGTCGATGCGCACTCGTGATGGACTGGACCATAACGAGTGCGCAATAACAAATGTCCTGACTCACTTTCGTGAACCAAACGGTGCCTCCATTAGCTACGTTCCTCTGTGCACTGCCGTGCCAAGTCCGCGTTTGTGTTAGCGAGGACCTCCTGCTATTAGGAGACAGATCCATAGAAAGGGCCCTTACTGCTTGCTGATTGCCGCTGGAAAACAACTCTGATGTCCGGTGGTCGCTGCCGACAATGGCGAGATGCGAGAAGCGATGGAGTCAGCGACCTCACTCACTCATTCACTCACTCATTCACTCACTCATTCATTCACTCACTAATTCACTCACTCATTCACTCGCTGACGCATTCACTCACTCATCCACTCACTCACTCATTCACTCACTCATTCACTCACTCACTCATTCACTCACTCATTCACTCACTCATTCATTCACTCACTCAGTCACTCACTCACTCATTCACTCACTCATTCATTCACTCACTCATTCACTCACTCATTCATTCACTCACTCATTCACTCACTCATTCATTCACTCACTCATTCACTCACTCATTCACTCACTCATTCACTCACTCACTCATTCACTCGTTCACTCACTCGTTCACTCATTCATTCACTCACTCAGTCATTCACTCACTCATTCACTCACTCACTCATTCACACACTCATTCACTCACTCATTCACTCATTCACTCACTCGTTCACTCACTCGTTCATTCACTCACTCATTCACTCACTCACTCACTCATTCACTCACTCATGCACTCACTCATTCACTCACGCTTTCATTCACTCACTCATTCACTCACTCATTCCCTCCCACTCTTTCCCTTGTCGGTCGCTCACAAGAGAATGTGATGAATGGGAGTGTGTGACGGTCATCGTGTGTCTGATCGAACGCAAATCGTGGATTTTGTGATGGTCTTGATGTTAAGAGACGATTATGGATCCATTACGGGTTTGTGTCTGGGCTAAAATAAAAAAGTAAAAATGGACTTCGTAATTGTTCAATGCATCTGGTCTCCAGCTGATCTTAAGTTGGGTTATGATCGTGCTGTGGGTGCCTCTACCGTGAGCATCATGCCTGTGTCCGTGAGAGCTCATCTCAGCAGTGTGTCCGTGTGGAGGTTGGCGAGCGAGCCCGCCGGCACGCCCGCTGCATGTGTGAGCCTCGCGGCCACGATTTGAAACGCCGACAGAAGTTCAGCATACACACATCTGTGTAATCTCGTGTGAATCTCAACTTCGTTATGTGTGTATCTTCGCCAGAGAGGATCCAATGGTGTGTTATGACCGTTGTGTGACGTGTCTACTCCAGTGTGGGTCACGGTGTCACGGGTCTACCCTAGTGTGAGTCACGGTGTGCCTCCTCCTGCTCTAGTGTGGAGCACCCTGCCAAGGGCTACACGGCTCTGTACGAGACGGCGCAAGAGGTGAAGACCCCCATGCCCACGCAAGTGCAAGGTGAGTCTCGTCGCCGCGTCGGAGGTGGTAGTCGTTTGCGCCGATGATGGGGGCGGGGGGGAGGGGACGGGGGCGGGGGCGAGGGGGGAGGGGGGGGGCGGGGGAAGCCGCCTCCTCGTGGCTCAGAGACACCGAGCCGTACCGCTGAGAGCCTGGGTTCGAATCTATGTCTCAGTCGCCCGCGGTCAAATCGAGCTGTATGTGTGTATGAATGTTGAACTTCTTTCGCACCGTACGTAGCCAACCGAGCTAATCAGAGGTGCGGCGTTCGCGAGCGGCCACGAGTCGATGGCTTTGTTGGTGACTGCCCACACCAACACACGACAAATGCATCAAATTTAAATCGGGTTTTCAATTAAAGTGGATAAATGCCAATGGTGAGCTTCATAACATTGCGCCGATCTGCCTGAAGCGAGGCGGTGTTGCAAAGTGAGCCACCGAGCATGGATTGAAGACATTTCACAAGCAGTTAAGTGATGTCTGCGTCCGTGGGCTGTTACTTAACATGGGATGATGATGCACGGCTCTGTGAGAGTTTCCAACGCCGATAGCGCAATTGTTATACATTTGGGAAACGCAAGATAAACATTGAAGTCACATTTTAGTGGTGAATTCACCAACCCACACTGACCAGATTGGTGAAGTATGGTCAAATGACCCCCACGACCCACACGGTACCATCTCAGAGGTACAACAACAACAACGACAAAAGCTGCGACCTACCATGGGCATGACAATATCTCAGGCCACCGTGAGACCGGAGACCTGCGTGTAACTGCGCTGTCTTGGGTGCTTTGGCGTTATCACGCAACTCACAAGGAGGTCCTCTTTCGGGGGGGGGGTGCCACTTTTTTCTACTCGCCACCAAAACCCGGACAGACTTCTCAGTCTCCCGAGGTCAGGGGGACGACAACCTCCACAATTCGCACGTTCTGGCTACGTACGGCGCGACATGAGTTCAACGTCCATGCAACATACGACACACACAACATACATTCGTACACACAGCATGCGGCTGCGGAGCTGCGCGCGGCTCTTTAATGGACTGCTTCGTGATGTTATTGGCACTGCGTTGCGACTCAGGATATAATTGAGGGTCTTTTTTTTTAATCAAATTTGAAAGTAATGGCTATTCTTGTTAGCTTGGCTGCCGACCCCTGGCCCAAGTCTAACGGCGACCTCCTGCGATGATGTTCAGCACAATACCGACAACCAGATCTCGGTACGAACGAACCCCCTGTAACTCAAACACTGATGCCCAATTCGCGAACTGTCCAGATCAAATCCCGGGGACACGTGTCTGACGCCACTCATCCAGCAGTGGATCGCGACAAGGGCTGTTAGGGAGACGTGGAGTGGCGAGGCCGCAGCAGACACGGGGAGTAACTCAGACTCTCGCTGTCTGTGGCTGGGAGTGACTCCCACCGCGGCTCTGCCCTCGCTGTCGGAACCACCCTCGCCCTCATCCCCTGCGCATTGCACACAAACCCAGAGCCTTCTCAACTCCTCTCCTCCAGCGCCACCCTCAGTCCAGCTCGTGGGGGGGCGGGGGGAGGCACCACACCCGCCGAGGCGGAGAGTGGGGCCCCCTGTTTACAGCCGATGGTGGCCTTGGTCAAATATCCAAACGGGGCAGCTCCGACTGCAACTACGCCCTGATTTCGTTCAACAAAGGCGAGAAAACTAATTTAATTTCCCAACCTTCCAAATGTTGCGAATGCTACGTGGGGCTGCAATGTCAGCAGAGGGCACCAACGTGCATTGTTGTACTCTACTGTGGTCCAACTTCCATGCTCCGCGCCTTCGCCAGCACGCGCTGACCATAAAGTTTGGTCACCCCCCCCCCGCCACCACGGCCCACAACGGCGTGGGGAGGCCCTCATCCAGCAGTGGATTAACAAAGCGGCTGTACGCGTGCACTTGCATGTGGAGGTAGGAATCCGCCGCGGTTGCCACCTGTCCGGATAAAACCTGGACAGGTGGCTAGAATCGGACAGTTTGTGTTCGCGTGGCAGGGATTTGTTTTCTGTCAAGATCCGGTACCGCTCCTATTGTGGTGAACTTCACCGCGGCATTCTCTCAAGATGTCACATCGACCGGGGCCGGCTGAGTGATGTGTCCGGTGAAAAAGGTGGCTAAACCCCCCAGCGAGGGTCTGCTGAATGGTAACAGCCGCCGCGGCTGCTTCTGCCAAGACGCGTCACGGTGCCGCAACCCCTCGCCCCCCACTCCCCCCCGCGGGTCGGTGCAGGCCGCATCCCGTCGTGGCTGAGTGGCAGCCTCATGCGGTTGGGGCCCGGCCTCTTCGAGGTGGGCTCCGAGGAGTTCCTGCACCTGTTCGACGGGCAAGCCCTGCTGCACAAGTTTGAGATCAGCAACGGCGCCGTCACCTACGCGTGCCGGTGCGCGCGAGTCCGTGGCGCACGAGCCGCACACGCACACACGCAGACACACACACAGACACAGGCACACACAGACACACACACACACGCAGACACACAGAGACACACGCACAGACACACGCACAAACACACGCAGACACACACACGCAGACAGACACACACACGCAGACACAGGCACACACAGACACACACAGACACACACACGCAGACACACACACGCAGACACACAGGCACACACACACACACGCAGACACACACACAGACACACACACGCAGACACACACACACACACAAAGATTCCCCGCCCCCACCCGTATAGTCTTCACAGGCTGTTGGGGCAAGTGACCGCGAGCGGGAATCAAACTCGGTTATGACGGGTTCGTAGCGCAGCGCGCAAACCGCTATGCTACCGCGTCCCAAAGACACACACAAAAAGACAAAGGTACCCCGTATAGCATTCGCAGGCTGTTGGGGAAAGTGCTGTTAGCGAGCACCTATGAAGGCCAGAACGGCACACGAGGCGGTGGGTGGCCAACACCACAACCGGCCGCCTTTGTTTCCCCAGTGGCGATGTTCACACACCGCGTTCTCATTTGAGACTGAGTCGACTTAGGGGAGGCCCAGGACCGGTTCAGAATCGTCAATGGTGTTGACCGTGAGCGGGAATCGAACCCGTGTCGCCGGGTTCATAGCGCAGTGCGCTAACCGCTGCACAACCGCCCCCCACTATATATATACACACACTCTGTCGTATGAATGATGTTGATAAAGAGCAGCAGCTATAATATTACATCGAGCTGCCTAATGAGCCATATGATTGCGTCAGGAGTAGCGCAGTGGAGCATCGCTGTGATGATGATGACGATCCCTCCTCCGTAATTGTGAATTACGCATTTCGCCACTGCTATGCAATTCCTTGACACACCAAGACACACCGAGACACACCGAGACACACCGAGACACACCAAGAGACACACCGAGACATACCAAGACACACCAAGACACACACCGAGACACACACACACACCGAGACACACCGAGACACACCAAGAGACACACCGAGACACACCGAGACACACCAAGACACACACCGAGACACGTACACACACCGAGATGCTCGCGTATGTCGCAGTTTGCAAATTCTTGCGTCGGCAGGCTCCACGCATCGGCCACAACTCAAACGCATGTTTTTTTTTAACGCAACCGTATTAATACTTACCATGGCGACGTTGATGCAGTTGCAACGGTAACGCGTGGAACCCTGTGCGTTTTCCCCACCGAAAGTTTCCTTAAAACGGACACGTACATGCGCGCCATGACCGAAAACCGGGTCGCGATCACCGAGTTCGGAACCGTCGCCTACCCCGACCCCTGCAAGAACATCTTCTCCAGGTGAGTCACACCTGTGTACCTGTCCGCCTGCCTGCTCGCCTGCCCGCCTACCTTTCAGTGAGCCTGCATCCCTGCCAGCGGGGCTGCTTGCCTGTTTCCCCAACTTTCAGTTGACAACGCAAATCTGCTCGCCTCGAATGTCTGCCCACCCATCACGAACGTCTATCACTCACCCAAAGACAAAGGTTCCCCGTATAGCCTTGGCAGACTTTTTGGGGCAAGTGCTGTTACCGCTCCAATGAGCAAAGACACCACGCACACTCAAACGCCCATTCACCGGGAGAGTTTAAGAGACATTTTTTCTCACAACCCCATTGGGCAGCTATCGGGTACGCGACATTATTCTCACGTTCGGAGTGAGAATGTCCTTGGGTCTCAGCGAGCATTCTCAACTCCCGGCGACGACGATCTGACTTGGAATGGCGCTGCAATCACCCCGCGGGTGGAACCCCCCGCCCCCCATCCGCACGAACGCAGGTTCTTCTCGTACTTCCAGAAGATCGAGATCACCGACAACGCGCTGGTCAACGTCTACCCCGTGGGTGAGGACTTCTACGCCTGCACAGAGACGAACTTCATCACCAAGATCAACCCCGAGACGCTGGAGACCGTCGCCAAGGTGCGCGCTGAGATCGCACCGTGGGCCACGGCCACAGCGTCAATCACCTCGACCACACGGGCCCGCCTGTGGCACCGCCCGTAACAGAAACGACGCCAATCGCGACCACAGCCAAAGTAGTCACAACAACACGAGGCCCACAACTCTGACCACGTGCCTCAAGCAGAGAACATTCGGCCGCAGCGCCACCCACAGCAATGTCACGACATCGGCCTTCACGCGTAGCAACACCAATGGTCAGCGTCCATGCCTCAACCAAAGTCAACATGTGTGTCGTAGACCCTACTCCACTCGACATGGCCAATGACAAAATCTGTCACGTGATGATAAATTGTGCCACGTTTGTCCATCACGTGACAACTTTATTAAAAGCAGCTGTGGCGGGTGGAGTAGAGCGCCGCGGTGGCTCGGAGATGTTAACTACCTCGCCTGGTATACAGAAGGTTGTGGGTTCGATCGCGACCCTTACACCTGCTGTATATTTGGAGTGTGCGTGTCTCTCTCTCTCTCCTAGTCGTGTGGATTTTTCTCCGGGTCCTCCGGGTTTCCCCTCCACATTAAGAATCAACATCACGCGCTCAGAGTATTTGATTTCTATAAATGTCCACGTGATAAGCCACTTCGTTGGGCTATCATTTGTCATAGCCACTTCTGAAAAAGAGCCACACGGCTCAGTGGGGCCTTGCCCGCTAAACTAAAAGTAGTTTCAGGACGTTGTTCAGAGCGCGTGAAAGATATTTCAACAACAAATCGTAAATATCGCCCGCCTCCGCCCAAAGGTTGACCTGTGCAAATACATCTCCATCAACGGGGCGACGGCGCACCCGCACATCGAACAGGACGGCACCGTCTACAACATCGGCAACTGCTTTGGCAAGGGGCTGTCCTTCGCCTACAACATCATCAAGATCCCCCCGCTGCAGAAAGGTGGACGCGTAACCCCCCCACCCCCACCCCACACCCCTTCCGCGCTCGCCAATCGCGTTGAGCGCTCGGGATTTGATTTTGTCGAACCCAGGTAGAAAACTCGGGGGGAACCGGGGTCAGGGGTCCTCGTCTGCAAGGGTGACCTCGGGGGCGTCTCGCCGCTGCCAGTAGCGGGCGAACGATCGCCGTGCCGCCGTGCGTAGTTTGGTCCCAGGCTATTGGGAGTTGTTTGCGGTGTGCGGGTTTTCGAAGGTAACCAAAGTTGGACCGCGACGCCCGCGCACGATGACCCCACTCGTGCGAACGACGTGCAGGAGACATTTAGCGGCCACTGGTGAAGCAGACGGCGCGTCGTGGCACTGTGGTGGTCATGCGCCGCGGTAAATAACCAGGGCGCCCGCTCGGTTTAGAACCGTGAATCTCTACAACAAGCGGCGAACCACTGTGATGACAGTGGTACCCAGCACCAGACTGAACTGAAAGTGGCACACCACATCACATCACTGTGATAATAGCGGCACACATCACCACACTGCACACCACACTACACCACTGTGCTGAGAGTGTCACATATCACCACACTGCACACCACACTACACCACTGTGATCACAGTGGCACACAGCACCACCCCACGCGCGATCAAGGTGGGCCACCTCCCCGTACCACACCTCCACAAAGACAAAGATCCCCCGTCTAGCCTCAACAGACCGTTGGGGCAAGTGCTGTTAGCGAGCACCTATGAAGGCCGCCACGGCACACGAGGGGGTGGGTGGCCAACACCACGCCCGCACACACACTCACACCGGCACACGCGATCGCGCACGAACTCTCGCGCTGCCAGATTGCCACAAACGCCACCGCATGACGAGTGGAGATCGCTGCAGACGCCCGCCGAGCAGCAGGAGGTGATCGTCTCAGCAAGAACCGGCGGCGGCGGTGGGGCCTGCGTGGCTTTCGCCGTGATTTGCGACCGCTGCGTTCACGTCCCCCTCGGTCGCCGCATCAGCGCGGCCGACGCGGTCACCCCCTCCGGCAATTACGGTGCCGTAATTGCGTAATTGTAGAGTCCTCAGCACGCGCGCCGTCTCCCCCGCGTGAGTTATAAGCTCGCGCGGGGCGTCATTGACTCGCGTCGCGTTTTAAACAAGCCTCCCCATTACACTGTCTCCTTTGTTTATGCATCGGCACGCTCGTTGATAGCCGAGCCGAGGCAATGCCGGAGAGATGGAAATGACGGCCAGATGTAGAACGCGCACACCGCACAGCTCGGGCAGGCCGGCCCCTGGCCCTGTGCGAAAGCGAAATTCCCTGTCGCTGGCAGACAGCTGCCATCGTTTTCCGCCGCGGTTTGGCCGGCGTCAATTGACCTGGAGAGTGTTCGTTCAGCCACGTGTGTGTCCCGCCCAAGGCACCAAAGAATTACCATGAATGTCGTCGGAGATGTTGTGGGTGCCTCTTAGCCACGGCTAAACCGTGTCGGGGGTGACCGGACATCGGCGACGAGAGCGGAGACTCCGCCGGCGCCCGCTACGAACACGATGGCGCAACGAGGCCACGGCGGGGACACGGGGCCATGGCACCACGGGGCCAAGGGGCCACGGGCGTGGTTGATCGACAGACAACAGACACACGTCACCGCACCACGGCGAGACGTCCCGTTTGCTCTGTGTTCCAGACAAGGTGAACCCCTTGAATAAAATGTCGGTGGCCGTGCAGCTTCCGTGCAGCGAACGATTCAAGCCGTCCTACGTGCACAGGTGAGACACAGCGCGGGGTGAGCTTGAGCACGGGGGAGGTGGCGATATTCAACAGGGCAGGGAGGGAGGGAGAGCGTCTTGGGGTGAGACCCCCATGTGACCCCCCAGCCCACTCACCCATCCCCCCGCCTTTCTCCCAGCTTTGGCATGACGGAGAACTACTTCGTGTTCGTGGAGCAGCCCGTGAAGATCAACCTGTGGAAGTTCCTGAGCGCCTGGGGGCCCCGTGGCGCCACCTACATGGACTGCTTCGAGAGCCACCACACGATGGGGGTACACGGGGGCGCGTCACCCGAGCGTGGGGAGTTGGGGAGGGGGTCACGGTTATGGTTGATGGTGGGGGGGGGTATCCTGGGGTCACTGGAGGGGGCGGTGGCCAGTTGTGTTGACGCGCGGGACGTGGTCACGCAGCACGTGGCCTTGAGGAGGAGCGGTTTGTAGGCGGGGCGCGCGAGACAATCAAACACGCGCCGTGCCTCTTGCCCTGACCCTGACCTCCCAGCAGCAGCAGCCACTCGCACCAACCCACTCAACTAGCTAACTAGACCCTACCATAACTAGCTAACTAGACAATAACCCTCTCACTGACTCTACCATAACTCCCCCTCGAACTCCCCCCTCCCTCTGCCCCCCCCACCCCCCACTCCCCCCTCCCCATTCCTCTATCCCTCCCCCTCCCCGTGCGCGCGCCCGCGCGTGCACGTGCAGGTGTGGGTGCACGTGGCCGACAAGCGCCGGGGCGAGTACCTGGACATCCGGTTCCGCGCGGCGGCCTTCAACATCTTCCACCACATCAACACGTTCGAGAAGGAGGGCCACATCGTCATGGACGTCTGCTGCTGGAAGGGGTGAGCGGGCACCCCCGTCGGCGTGCCCGTCGAGTGCGCAGGCGGTGCAACTGCACCCGGGGCCCGCCGGCCGGGAGTTGGGGGGGGGGGGCTGAAGGACGTGGGGGGCACTATATTTATTGCACGGGGTCCATGCCAAACCACGAGTGGTCAGACGCTACCGTGGCTACCTGACACGGTCCTCGCTGGGAACTTGCCACGTCAACTTTGTTCCCGAGTGTCGAATAAAGCTCCGTAGCTAGCGCCAACCAGAACCACCGTCTCCACCGCGGTAGCGAACAGCACGACCACGAACACCAGCAACAGAACCACACCATCTCCACCACGATAACGAACAGCACGACCA
Organism: Lampetra planeri; assembly: GCF_965212315.1. NCBI lineage: Eukaryota > Metazoa > Chordata > Hyperoartia > Petromyzontiformes > Petromyzontidae > Lampetra > Lampetra planeri. Next base: position 10,704,081 of record NC_136130.1, on the reverse strand, counting down.
CAAACACCACAACCAGAACCACACCATCTCTACCACGATAGCAAACAGCACGACCACAAACACCACAACCAGAATCACACCATCTCCACCACGATAGCAAACAGCACGACCACAAACACCACCACCAGAACCACACCATCTCCACCACGGTAACGATCACCACCAGCAGAACCGCACCATCTCCACCACGGTAACGATCACCACCAGCAGAACCACACCATCTCCACCACGGTAAACAACCACCACCACAACCACCGTCCCCACCCGTACAGCAGCCCGTGTAGTCGCCGCATGAGTCGTCCACGGCCCGTGCACTCTGTCTCTCCCTGGCGCTTGCATCTCACCGCACGCCACGCGCACCCCACGGGCTCCTTGCGAACCACAGCACCGCAAAGAGTCCTTCAGGCACAGTGGTGGCGCAGGGATCATTGTACTGCGACGAATATTGGAACCGGCCCTAGGTTGACATGGCCTGAAACGAGAACTGTGGTGTGATGTGTAAATATTGCCACGAGGGAGACAAAGGCGGCCGGGCGTGGGGCTGGCCACCCACCCCCTCATGCACCTTGCCGGCCTTCGTAGGCGCCGCTCGTGACCAGCACTTGCCGCAACACTTTGTGAAGTCCGCACGGGGGATCTTTGTCTTTGTGTGCTTGCACGTGCAGGTTTGAGTTCATCTACAACTACCTGTACCTCGCCAACATGAGGGAGAACTGGGAAGAGGTGAAGCGGAACGCGTACAAGGCTCCCCAGCCGGAAGTGCGGCGATACGTGCTGCCCATCAACTTCGACGAGGTAAACTCTTCCTCCTGCTCATCATCATCATCATCATCACCATCATGGTCATCATCACCATCATCATCATAATCATCACCATCGACAACACCATCACCACCACCATCATCAGCATCATTGTCATCATCACCATCGACACCACCATCATCATCATGGTCGTCATCATCATTATGATGGTCATCATCAACATCATCACCATCATCACCATCATGGTCATCATCACCATAATGACCATCATGGGGAGGACTCGGGCTGGCAGTCTGCTGAAGATGATTCCCCGGCCACTCGGCTATCCCTTCGTCACGGAGCCAAACATCCATCACAGACTCGCCCACACGTCCCCACGCAGGCCTCCTCATCAAGGAGCCGCGACACTTCGACGGAGACTCTCAGAGACATCTCACTCTCTTGCGGATCGCCGGTAGACCCCTGGGGCAGGCACGTGACGAGCGGTGGCCATGGTCACAGCGAGAGAGGTCAGAGGTGTACTCGACGTGGTGTGCCGAGCGCGGGGAATGTTCTCGCCCCCCAGGAGGAGTACGGCAAGAACCTGGTGCGCCTCGGAGACACCACGGCGACGGCGACACTCCGCAACGACGGCACCATCTGGCTGGAGCCCGAGGTGCTCTTCTCTGGACCGCGCCAGGGTGACAACGCACGCCGCTCTCCTCGCCCCGATAACCGCCACCGCTCCTGTCACCCCCGATAACCGCACACTGCTCTTTTTACCCCCCCCCCCCCCCCCCCCGTACAACCGCTGTTGATATCACCTTGTTTGCGAGAACAGGGTTTGTTGATTTTAAACACGGCGTGGAGTGTTAGCCTGAGCATGCTGAATCACGGAGGCGCCAGGCGCCTTGTGCGCTGACGCGGGGCCACACGAAGCCCCACGATCGATGGTCGTTACCCTACAAGAAAGCAGGGCTCCCCGTCCGTAGCCGACGTTCTACCCTAAAGTGCCCAACCGGGGCGAGGTATTCCAAAGGTGTGGGGATTGCATCGGAGCCAAACGCTGGCACCTTCAATGGCAGCTGCGGGGGATGCGCCAAGAGGCTTCACAGATGGACGCGCTCGCGGTGGAAAGACTCGGGGCTTAACAGGCAGATGAGCTGAGAGGTGACCAGGTCGAGAGGCGGACAGGCAGTCAGCGTTGGAAGAGAGGACGGCACGGAGAGAATGACAGGTCGGCAGGTTGACAAGTTGACGGGTTGACAGGCAGACGGGCAGACAGGCACACAGGATTGAGAGGGGGACAGGCGGAGATGCTAACGAGCTGCGTGTGCACTGTTGCAGCGTTCGAATTCCCGCGGATTAATTACGAGAAGCATAACGGACGCGACTACACGTTCGCCTACGGCCTGGGCCTCAACCACTTCGTGCCGGACAAGGTGAGCGCAGAGACCTCGCGGGCTGAGCATCCCGCGACAGCCACCGCCACCACCACCGATTACAAAGACAAAGTGACCCCCCGTATAGCTACAGCAGACTGTTGAGGCAAGTGCTGTTTGCGATATAATCTACGAAGACCGCCAAGGCACACGAGGGGGTGGGGAGGGGGGAAGCACCACGTGCCGATGTTTACACGTCGCGCACCAGGTTCTCATTTAGGGGAGGCCCAGGACCAGTTCTGGTAATCGTCGCCGATGTTGTCCATGAGCGGGAATCGAACTCGGGTCGGTGAGGTCGTAGCTCAGTGAGCTAACCGCTGCCCGTACCACCACCACCGCCACCGCAGGCAGCCGCACTTCTAAGGCCGCGGGTTCGTGAGCGCAATGTGCCGTGGGTCTCACCCGCAGATCTACAAGCTGAACGTGAAGACTAAGGAGCACTGGGTGTGGCAGATCCCGGGCACCTACCCTTCTGAGCCCATCTTCATAGCCCGGCCGGATGCCAAGGATGAGGACGACGGTAAACAGACAAATAAATAACCTCGACGCCACGCTCTGAGCACGGAGCGGTCGGAGCGTGGCGGAGCGTGGCTCCCAGGGCCGCTCTGAGCACGTGGGTGGACTCGGTGGTGACTGTGTGATGACGCACGCTGAACTTCTTTCGCACCGTACACAGCCAACCGTGCTAATCGGAGGTTCCGGGGGAAGGACAACGAGATAAAAATTCAGTTCAGATGACTGGAATGCGGCGGCAGTGTGCCATGATTGTTGTTGATGATGATGGTAATAATTGATGATGATGATGAAGATGATGGATAATAATTATTAGTTTTACATTTGTTTACCCAGGAAAGCCTCACTGAGTCTCGAGACTCTAAGTTTGTGGCAGCAGCTGGCAATGATTCCTATCTGTAATCTGAATTGATCTCGGTTTTTTTGGGTTAGATCGCGTAAATATAAATGTGTCGTTAAACCCGCCACCACCCGACACAGCCAATGATTAAGGTTTGTCACGTAAACAGAACATGCCAATTCGTCACTAGTACAGCACACCCGTTTCGTCACTAGTACAGCAAGTTCTGTTAACATAACAAACCTTACTAATTGGCTGTCGGTGGTGGCGAGTTTAACGACACGTTTATATTAACCCGATCTAACCTAAAACGCAAGAAACCTATATTATGGATGATATTGTTCGCGAAAGCCTCCGTGTTAAACTTAAATGATCTCAATCGCACGCATGAAATTTGCGAGAAATATTTGAAATTTCGCATATTTGGACCGTGCCGCCGGCACGCAGTGCCCTCCTCCTCTTCGAACGACGTCACGGGATCTCTGAGGTCCACTGCGAAAGCATCACGGGGCCGAGTGTTGCATGAATCATACACACAGCGCAGTATTAACCGCGTCGGCCTGCTGGGTTTCTGAACTACGTACCTCTGCAACAAGCGGCGAACGCGCTCACGCTTGGCGATGTCTCCGCCCCCACGATGAGCGTTGATGGTGGATGAAGATGAAGATGGATGAGGATGATAGATCATGATGACTGATGATGCGCCAGTTAAGGGGTCCACCAGACCAGCTCTGAGAAGCAGCGGGGGCTCTGTGCTCACCATGCACAAGAAGCCTTGCTCTCAGTGAGTTCTCACGTCGTTTGAATAAAGAACATTGCGTGTGTGGTGTCCAGTTTCTCAACGGGTGGCACAGTGGTTACACTCGTGTCTCACAGCACGAAGGACCTGGGTTCGATTCCCCACTAATACACCTTTCTCTAGTGGAGTTTGTGTTCTCTACCCCGGTTCTGCATGGGTGTTCTCCAGGTTCTCCAGTTCCTCCCATAGCTATTTTTGTTTGTTTTCAAAAAGTGTAAATACAGCGTAGACGGCAATGGCCAAAAATCCCAACGTTGAATTATTTCCTGCAAATAACTCAATTGGGATTAACATCACTGCGGCAACATCGCCACCTACTGCGCAAACTTGGCAAGACCCTCCTGAAAAAAAAACGAGTCTTGAGAATCAGTGAGACTTTCTTGGTTAAAGAAGTACTCATCCGATCAGTTTCGCTTCTCAATGAGTCTGCCTACCACCATATCGCCGCCTCCTCCTCACCACGAGATGGCCCGACCTGATGATGACCCCAGGGCCCCTCTAGACGACACCGGGAGCCTCCCCCAACCCCCCCCCCCTCATGACCTCACCGCTGACGTGTGACCCCCTCCCACCCATAACCCTGCTCCTTAGGGGTCCTGCTGACGACGGTGGTGAGCCCCGGGCCCGCGGGACGCACCCCGGCCTTCCTGCTCATCCTCAACGCCAAGGACCTCACGGAGGTCGCTCGCGCGGAGGTTGACGTCAACATCCCCGTGTCCTTCCACGGAATGTTCAAGGAGAGCTCAAAGTGACAGGGGGCTGGTAGGGGGCACGGACGGGGGGGGGGTAGGAATAGTGTGGCTGGTGTGGGGGGCCTAGCCCACCGCCCCCCCTGGTGGTCACAGCTACGAGTTGGGGCTCCCCCATCCTTGACAACCACCATGAGATTTGTCTTCAACAACGGCGTGAATAGAACACAAACACTTATGTAACGATGTGACTAGGCAAGAGGAGGCGGGATGTATAATGGCCTCGGTGCGACCGTGACCGATTGCCGCATCCACTCAGCTGACAATGTCGTTACTACGTCACTGGTAATGTCGTTACTACGTCACTGATAATGTAGTTACTACGTCACTGATAATGTCGTTACTACGTCACTCATAATGTAGTTACTACACAACTGATAATGTAGTTACTACGCCACTGATAATGTAGTTACTACACCACTGATAATGTCGTTACTACGCCACTGATAATGTCGTTACTACGTCACTGATAATGTAGTTACTACGTCACTGATAATGTCGTTACTACGTCACTGATAATGTAGTTACTACACAACTGATAATGTAGTTACTACGCCACTGATAATGTAGTTACTACACCACTAATAATGTAGTTACTACGCTAATGATAATGTAGTTACTATGCCAATGATAATGTAGTTACTATGCCACTCATAATGTAGTTACTACGCCACTGATAATGTAGTCACTACACCACTGGTAATGTAGTCACTACGTCACTGATAATGTAGTTACTACACCACTGATAATGTAGTTACTACGCCACTGGTAATGTAGTCACTACGCCACTGATAATGTAGTTACTACACCACTGATAATGTAGTTACTACGCCACTGGTAATGTAGTCACTACGTCACTGATAATGTAGTTACTACACCACTGATAATGTAGTTACTACGCCACTGGTAATGTAGTCACTACGTCACTGATAATGTAGTTACTACACCACTGGTAATGTAGTCACTACGTCACTGATAATGTAGTCACTACGCCACTGATAATGTAGTTACTACACCACTGATAATGTAGTTACTATGCCACTGATAATGTAGTCACTACGCCACTGATAATGTAGTTACTATGCCACTGATAATGTAGTAACTACGCCATTGATAATGTAGTTACTACGCCACTGATAATGTAGTCACTACGCCACTGATACTATCGTTACTACGCCACTGATAATGTAGTTACTATTCCACTGATAATGTAGTTACTACGCCACTGATAATGTAGTTACTACGCCAATGATAATGTAGTTACTACGCCACTGATAATTTAGTTACTACACCACTGATAATGTAGTTACTACACCACTGATAATGTTGTCACTACACCACTGATAATGTAGTTACTACACCAATGATAATGTAGTCACTACACCACTGATAATGTAGTTACTACACCACTGATAATGTAGTTACTTCGCCACTGATAATGTAGTTACTACACCACTGATAATGTAGTTACTACGCTACTGATAATGTAGTTACTACACCACTGATAATGTAGTTACTACGCCACTGATAATGTAGTCACTACACCACTGATAATGTAGTTACTATGCCACTGATAATGTCGTTACTACGCCACTGATAATGTAGTTACTACACCACTGATAATGTAGTTACTACACCACTGATAATGTAGTTACTATGCCACTGATAATGTAGTCACTACACCACTGATAATGTAGTTACTACGCCACTGATAATGTCGTTACTACACCACTGGGGGTTGGGGGGACACGGCAAGGTCTTGCCACAGCAGCGATCGTTGGGCTGCTCGTGACGTCTCTCCGTCACCACGACGTGAGACTTGGGCTTCATCCGGACGGGACACAGAATTGGCATCCTGTGTGTCGCCTCGCGAGAATTGATTTGTAGCGTTGAACTTCATTTCGGCAAACTTTACTGCGCAGCGCAAATAAAGCGAGGCTAACCTGAGAAATACTGCCTGCCCGCGTTTCGTCTGCGGTGGAAATAGTAGCAGCCACCGTGATAATTTGCAGCGGTTTTAGTGGAGGTGGGGTTTGCTGCCCTTGGCACGGTTTTGTACCTCCACTAGAACCTCGTGCCGCGCGCACACACACGCACGCACAGACACACACACACGCGCAGACACGCACGCACACACACGCACGCACGCACAGACACACACACACGCACGCGCAGACACGCACGCGCACACACACGCACGCGCCTGGTGGTGTGCACGAAAATCGCCGGATATGAAAATCCACCGCGTTCCTCCTCCTCACCCACCAGATGGCGGAATAAGCTCGCGTTTTGTCGCAATCTGGGGCCTCCACACTCCTCCGTGCGAACACGCGGAGGCGTGCAGGTGTCCCCGTGCCATGCCTGACCACGTTTGAGAGCGCAATTCCCCAGTGCGGTTGGGGTGGGGGCAGAGGAGGCTCTCGCTCCTCATCTCACCGTGATCACTCCAAGGTTGAGATGGAGATGCGATCCTCTAAATAAACCATCTGGCTGTGTCGCTGGCTGTGTGTGTGCGCTTTGTGTTTCGGTCGCAACGCGTCTCGAGCGTGAGGAGGCCACGTCGCGGCGTTTGGTGCCACCGACCCGCACCGCATTGCAGGCCACGTGGCTCTCGGGCTCCGAATGAGAGTCTAAACTCAGAGGATGCGGACACTCGGAGGCTTGCTTTGGGATGTTCAGCGAATCGGGGATTTCTGGGATTTGAGAAATCGGGGATCTTGGGGGGCGACTCGGACACCCTGGGACACTGGGACCTCTGGTCATGTGGGGCAACTGTCAGAAAAATCGCCTGCAGCCCCACATAGAGAGTGATTTCAGGAGCGTTTTATTCCAAATGTAATCACTGTTGGTTGCGGGAGTTGTTGATGATTGGGCCGAGACAATCAACTCACTGCACAGTGAGAAGACGGATTAATCATCGGTGGCTGAACCCGGGATTCTAACCCAGGAACTCGGCAGTGTTGGCTCAGTGCCCCTGAGCCACTGTGAAACTTCTGCCTCTTAAATGTAACTTTTGGAGCGGTGGCGCAGCGGTTAGCGCACCGCGCCGTGAACCCGATCGCCTGAGTTCAATTCCAGGCCTCAGCGACCCACCAGTGGCGAGTGGAGTCATTTCACGTTGCAGACAACAGTTCATTGAGCATAACGATAGCCCCTGGATGAACGTGGCCCTTCCCGTGATGCGGCTTTGCAGGAACGTTTTCATAGTTTTGCGGACGCACGCCGACACGCCGGGCCGTTGCGAGGGGGGTCCGTGATGTACCTGCCAGGGCGCGGCAGTGACTCAGTTCCAGCAATGGTTGCAGCCGCGCACTTCGCAATTGACGATTTCAACGTTTGAATCTAAATTCTCATATTGCACGTACCTATGACTTTTCAAATGCTTTATTTATACTCTGCTGCTGAAAATAGAAAACCGCTCACGTGTCATTTCAAAATTGGGCATTTGTCAACCTTAACAAGAATATATCACGGTTTTCTCAGGATGCTCCCCACAGTGCAAAGTGTATGACCTCCAACGAAAAATCAGTCAGTCTCTCTCTCTACCCTCCCCACTCTATTCACCCTGAAGAAGGGCCATTTCCCCAAACCTTTTCACTTCTATTGTATATCACGATGAACGTCGTGTGTGTTTGTTGTTTGAGAGTTAGTATTGTTATTATTCCGCTTGATCACCCAGCAAAGCTTCACTGAGAGTCTCAAGACTCGAGTTCAGGAGGAGGGTCCTGCCAAGTTTTGTTCCCAGTAGGAGGCGCCGATCGCTGCCGTTGCGTTCCCCAATCGAGTTTAAATTTCCACGCCTCGCTAAGATCACCTCCGAGATAAACAAACCTCGCCCGGTGGCATCTCTTTCTCTCAATTTTTTTTTAAACCGCAACGTTTCAGGCGACCGTATAACGAACGGCTCTGCAGCATCGTCCTCTGGAACGTGGCTGAGAGGGGATGGGGGCAGGGGGGGGCTGTGGGGGGGGGGTGATGGGGGGGGGCAGTACAATATCTCATCCTCACTTCCCAAATCTGGCCGGCACCGTGGAATGAGCGCGCTATACCGTAATGCGCGCCGCGGTGCCAAGGTTGGTCTGATTGAGAGATTACAAGCGGGTGACATGCGGAGAGCGCCGTGGGTCGTCGGCGCTGGGCCAAGTGTCCAATTACCGTAACGGTGGCACACGGAGGCATGCAGATGGCCCTGCATCTCAATTCCTGTCCTCCAGCCAGCGGGGAAAGGTCATCTGTTAAGTAATCTAATTGGTCCTGCGGCTCTAAAGGAGAAGAGAGAGATTCCAAGTCGGAGCGTGTACGGCGCCATTGGGTGGGGGTTGGGGGGGCGCTCAGGGTGTGAACAGAGCAACTGAGTGTGTCTTTGTGTCTGCGGGGAGCGGTAGTGTCGTGGTTAACGCACTGCGCTACGAACCCGGTGACCCGAGTTCGATTCGCGCTCACGGCCGACATCGGTGACGAATACTTGAACCGGTTGTGGGCCTCCGCGAGGTCGACTCAGCCTCAAATGAGTACCTGGTGCGGTGTGTGAACATCGCCACGAGGAAGACAAAGGCGGATGGGCGTGGTGCTGGCCACCCAACTCCCTCGTGTGCCGTGTCGGCCTTTATTAGGTGCTCGATAACAGCACTTGCCCCAAGTCTCTTAAGGCTACACGGGGGATCTTTGTCTTTGTATTGTCTGTGCATGAAGGCACGTGGAGCACAAAAAGACAAAGATCCCCCGTATAGCCTTAACAGACAGTTGGGGCAAGTTCTGTTAGCGAGCACCTATGAAGGCCGGCACGGCACGCAACGGGGTGAGGTTGCCAGAACCACGACCGGCCGCCTTTGTCTCCCTAGTTGCGATGTTTACAGATCGCACCTGGTACTAATTTGAGGCTGAGCCAACCTAGGGGAGGCCCAGAACTAATTATATAAGCGTCACTCGTGTCGGTGGCCGTGAACGTGAATCGAACTTGCACGGCCACCTTTGTCTCCCCAGGTTCGTAGCGCAGCGTGCTAACTGCTGCACCACCGCTCCCCGCCGCAACTCACGTCCCGTTGTGACTTCTCGCTCCGATCTCGTCGGATCTCAGAATCTCAGAAGCTTTGACCCTGGCTTGAACTTGGGTGTGTGGCCACCAAGGTGTGTTAGACGCGATGCTTCGAGGCTGATCAGGAGACTGCATTGCAACAGTGCACTCTTGAATCTATCCGTGCGGGGAGTCGAGTGTCTTCCACTCTCAACTGCGATTGCTTTTCTCCAGATGCTCCACTTTCCTCCCGCGTTGAAGCTCGGCTGTCACGAACGGAATCGGCCAAACATCCCCGTTGAGCAGGACCCGCCTGAACAAGTCGTAAATGTTCAATGAGACTTTTAAGTATAAATCATTGCTATTATTTCAGCATATATATTATTACTACGACTGAGTTTACCATATTTAATTCTCATTAGTATGCTTTGTTTAATTGATTGAACAATCTGTTTCGTACATAGCAATGTTATTATTTTTTGGTATGGTTTTCATATAAACCCTCTTGGGTTTCTAACCTCACCAGCACATATTTTCACTTTGTTTTTATTTGTATTTTTTTGCGCCAATAAATAATAACTCATTCAAGATGATTCCCAAATATGGGATCCCACTCAGAGGGCCCCTCCCTTGAGTGGCGCGTCACTTGGAAGCGGCGATCGCCCCGTGGCACCCCAAGCAGCACGCCGCGAGATGACGAATCGATCTTTTCCACGGCGGATTCAACTTATTTTGTCCAAATTGACTGCGACGTGCGGCGCGCTTCTCCTGCAACACGCCATTAGGAGTCCATTAATTTCGCCGAAATGACATCTCGCGATGGGCCCTCCTTCCTAACACGCGGTTTGTTTTGCCCTTCTTCTGGGTGGGCTGGTGCGGGTGGTGGGGGGAGGCAAACATGAACTCTGCGAATCCACCCCGAGTTGGGGGGAGGGGTGTGGGCGCCTTCCGTGTGAGCCACCCGTGGGTTCCTTATTTACGAGCCAGGTTTCGCGTTCCGTGTATGATTCGTAACGGGACAGATGTGTGCGATTCGCGTCGGGCGGGGGGGGGCCCTCCCGGAGCCCCATACATCACGCGGCAGGCGGTGGCACGCGGCGCGGATAAAGTGCACGGAGCTCCCGATAAATCAATCGCGGCCGTGACATCTCCCAGCTGCCGCCTGTCGGCGATGACAGCTGCGAGCGTGGAAGGAGACGCGTGGCGGCGGAGGCGGTGGCCGTGGCGGCGGAGGCGGTGGCCGACAGTGAAATAAACAACGAGAAGCCGACGTCGGAATGAGATTCATTTCGTCGCGTTCGCTCGCGTCGGTTTAATTTAATGTGTTGTTTTTTGTTGCCGTTGCCCGTTTCGTAAATTCCGGTAATTAATAGATGCCTCGTCGTGACTTCTCGCTCCCCGCAATATGCCCCGCCATATGCGAAGTTTTTCCTTTTGTTTGCGCCGGTGGCACGCGCCCACTTGCCACCGCTCCAGTTTGCCGCCCGAGGGACAAACTCCATCACTGCCATCGTTCGCGGCGCGCAGCAACCCCGGGCTGCTGCTGCTCTCCCTGCGCGGGACGCGCGGCTTGGTGGCGTGCACGGGGGTGGGTGGTTTCGTGCGCGGTTCTTCTCCTTGCGGTGATCGCGGCCGGTGGCAAGGACGGATGTGATTGGTTTTAGAGCTACTGCATGCACCGGCGAGCGGAGAGCACGCACGCCGACCCGTCGATACAATGCAATTACAAACTCCGTTTGGAGTTAAAGGGCGTCTGAGCGCGGCCGCGTCACTGGGGGTCGCCGGACCGCTGGGCACACGTGCTCACGTCTGCTCGTGCCCACTCCCCGCATGCACCTGCCTACACCTGCACACAGGCGCTCGCAACTTTATCACACTGCAAACACAAGCGCGTCAGGATTAGACGTGAGTACACTTGCACACAAAGACAACGACCCCCCCCCCCCGTATAGCCTTTACAGACTGTTGGGGCAAGTGCTGTTAGCGAGCACTTTTGGGCAGCCGCCACGGCACACAAGGGAGTGGGTGGCTAGCACCACGCGCGGCCACCTTTGTCTCCCCATGGAAGATGTTTACACACCGCACCAGGTTCTCATTTGAGGCTGAGTCGACCACTTACGCACACACACAACCATCCACTCCTGCTCACACCCACTCGCACCTGAACACACACCGAATACACTCACTCACATTTACTCCTCACGCCTGCCCGCACATGCGTGCTGACCAATCTACATCCTTCAGAGTAGCACCCATTCACAGGTTCTCTCGCGCGTGCCACCACAATTGATCTTCCCTCGGCACGGCGTGATTCTCGGAGAGCTTCGCGGTTTGTCTGAACTCTCAGGTGACGGAGAGGAGGACGGCGGCGAGTGAACTGACCACGAGTGTCACCAATGTCAGGTTCGCGCACTGCATCGTGTCCTTGCCCCTCCCCCCCGTGACCCCACAGGTCATTCCCTCGACCCCCCCACCCTCGATCCCCGCCCCCGCACGTGAAAACACAACCGCGCCCGTGTCACATTTCACAAGCGCTTATGTCCCCCGTGCGTTCCACGTGTGAGCTCTTTTTGGAGCATATGCTTGGGCAACATAAGCACGCTGTTGTTATATTTATTATTACACAATAATAATGATACCTTTTTTGTCAAGAAAACCGCGCCGAGGTGTTTGTTCAGTTCTGCAGGGCCTCCGACTTTTAGGGGGCTTTGAAATTGACAAAAAAAACTTGCGATCAATATTCGTCTCGTTACTGAACTACATCGCGGTGAACATTTGATAGCGCCGAACCCTTCTTAGGTCATCGTTGGCAACTTGTATCCGTCATTGTGGAATGGGGAGAACCTCGCGTGAACGACAGAGCCTTCGCATCTGCATTGTCTCGAGGGGGAGGTTACGGATATTTTTTTTGGGACGTATTCATTTAATGTGTTAATTTTAGTATGTATGGTGAACTTCTTTCGTACCGTACGTAGCAAACCGTGTTAATCGGAGGTGCGGGAAAAGGTCAGCAAACTAAAACACAAAAAGCAATTCTGAAGAAATTCGTTTTCAATTTATATTTAAAAGTGACTCCCTAATTTTGGAAGGAAGAGCGTTCCAGACGGCCGCAGAAGCGCATCTGAAAGTGCGCGATGCGGTGATCGTCGTTTGTTCGATGTCCACCAGCCAAAAGCTGCTGCTGCTGCGCGAATGACCGGGGGAGTTCGCGTGATGATGGTTGGCGCTCCTTGAAGAGGAACTGCGAGCAGGCGCGAGGTTTCGTTTCGAGCAGAACGTGACGAGCTAATAGACGCTAATCCGCTCGGGCGAGACCCGTGCCTGAATTTCATCACCCAGGGCGGTTTTGTTGCACCGAACAGCTCTGTAATTAGTCACTAATACTCGAGATTCCTGGAGGAAAGCAACAAAAGTCAGACTCCTAAGTTGAGCGTCTTCCATGTACCAGCTGACCGAGTGAATGACTCAACGTGGATTTTCTTTAAATTCCGCTGGGCCCTCCAATTGTTCCGATCCACATTTAGAAAGAAGCGTTTCGATTACTCAGATTAATTAGCTGCTATAAATGTCCACATGCTAAGCAACTTCGTTGAGGTATCATTTGTGGCCAGGTCGCTTCTGGAAAAGAAGCTCTTAGCTCAGTGGGCCGTACACCTGGTCAAATAAAATTGTAAATTTATTCACCTTCTTTCATGATTTGCTCCTATACTTTGCACTCCTATCGTGATTTTTTATTGTTTGTTTTTGTAACGTTATGTACCCCCCCCCCCCCCCCCCCCGGAAATCTGCGAAAAAAGAGCTTTATTGCTCATCGGATTCCTCCAGTAAAAATATTCTGATTGTGAAAAGTGGTGTAAATATGTTCCGCGGGAGGAGGGGGCGGGGGGTGGGTGGTGGGACAACAAAACAAAAACATGTTGTGAAGTTGCACCATCTATTTGCGAGCGTTAATTGTACGAACATTGTTAATTTCCGCCGGTTTGCTCATTAAAGGAGATTACTAAAAGCCCCAGCGTAGTGGTGGGGCGGCACACGCGTGTTCACAATTGGTAAAGCAAACGCTGTGGCGCAGTTTATTACGCAAGATATGGCATATTGAGCAAACTGCTGTTGAGGCATTCATAATAATTAGTCCGCCAGCAGTCACACGCTCACAGCATAGCGAAATAAATAAATAAATGCGTGTCATTTTTACAAATTTCAACTACACAAAACATTTTTTTTAAGGCAGTGTTCTTTATTAATTTACAGTGTTTCGTGTAACATAGCTCTATAAAATGAACATTAATTTTCCAAGTGACAACACCTAACAAAATAATTTAAAAACAATGTAGAGATGTAAAAACGGTGGGTGGTGGGGGGGAGTTAGGGATGGAGGGGAGGAAGAGAGGCAGATGCTGCTTGCTTCAACATCCGTGCGCCTCTGCGTTCCTCTCGATTCCCATTGCTCATTGTCCGCCCAGTGCTCCGGCTCGCATACATCACACTTTGCGAGGGGGCCGCCTCCCCGCAGCCCGTGTGCCTCCCCTGCCCGCCCGCCCCCCGGGCCAGCTGGCCGCCCGCTCGCTCGCTCGCCCGCTCACCCTCTCGCTCGGCCGCTCGCTCGCCCGCTCGCTCACTCGCTCGCCCTCTCGCCTGCTCGCTCGCCCTCTCACCCGCTCGCTCGCCCTCTCACCCGCTCGCTCGCCCTCTCGCTCGCCCGCCCGCTCGCTCGCCCTCTCGCCCGCTCGCTCAGCCTGCTCGCTCGCCCTCTCACCCGCTCGCTCGACCTCTCACCTGCTCGCTCGCCCTCTCGCTCGCCCGCCCGCCCGCTCGCTCGCCCTCTCGCCCGCTCGCTCAGCCCGCTCGCCCGCCCTCTCGCTCGCCCTCTCGCTCGCCCTCTCACCCGCTCGCTCGCCCGCCCGCTCGCCCCGCTACCGACGCGAGGGTCCGTGCCACCACATCCCCTCCCCGCTCCCCCCGCGCCAGCGACAGTCGCCTTTGGGACCCGCGACCGCTCCACGGACGGTGTTTGCGCAGAGGGACGCGGCGTCGTTGTCCTGCAACCGCAGACAGCCCCCCCGGCTGTGGTTGTTGTTGTCACGTGCCTGGCACGCCGTGCCGACGAGACTCAGAGAAGTCAACCGCAGCACGCAGATTTCCTTTGTTTAAATTATTGACCCGTTCAGTGATAAGTTCGGTGCACCTCTCCTGGTGGTCATGTCACAGGTGGGGAATTCTTCCGTGCTGAGGGGCGATTCGTCCTTTCACGACATTTAGAGGGGGCACATAGTCAACGCTTTAGCCACTGCAAGAGGCCCTTGCAAAAGTGGTTCGACGTGGCTGAGCGCACTCTGTTAACAGCAAAACAATTATCTCCCCTCCCGGTACCCGATTAGTGCGGCCACTATGCTTGAAGCGACGGTTAAGCGTCGTGAGGAGGGCCACATCGAAGCGGTGGGCCGGGCTTCAAGCAAGCCGCGTACACCTTCAACTGAAGTCGCGGGCCGGGCTCTGATTCTTTCACCCCTACTCCTCTTCCTCCTTCTTCTTCTTCTTCTTCCGTCCGGCCGCTGATGTGGATGCAGCACAACGACTTACAATGTCACATTCAGGTGGCCGCGCCAGACGAGCGGAGTGCGTCGCTGCGATGTCTCCGTCGCATTTTGTGGATCGGGCATCGAGTCGTTCAGTGCCGCACGTGCTGTCCTGGGTGGCCACAGTCGCGCGCGACTTGGAGGAATCCGCATCCGCCGCCCACATGGTTTGTGCAGTGGATGCGGTTTAGGGCTCCCACCTCCGATCGCGAAGGCGATCGCTGATGACTCGTGGCAGGTCGGTGGAGCGGTCACGGCACGTGGCTCAACCTCCACCACCCGCAACCGACTCCACATTACGGAGGCGCCCTCTGTAAACTCCAACGAGCTCTGATGGCCGGTCGGCGAAAATGTCAACATCGTCCTTTCTTGATAAGGGGGGGGGGGGCGCGAAGTTGCCTGGAGATGTCAGAGCCAGCAGTGGGCTCGTGAACCCGTGCGTGCGGACCTCAGCGCGTAGTTCCCCTCGCTACGCGTCGTGCGTTTCTCTCGAGGTACCCCGCTTCACCCACTCACCATCCCCTGCTTGCATCTCAACGCGGGGACCGTTCCCGAGTGCAGTCCCTCAAACTCCCGCCCTCGCCAAGTGGCTCTCTTCCGAGTGAATAACAGACGATAGCGCTGCAAACCGCGGGTGGTGGTGGTGGTTGTCGTGGTGGTTGTGGTGGTGGTGGTGGTGGTGTGGGTGACTCAGGAGCGCAGTCGCATTCACATCGAGGTGAAGTGGTGGACGGAAGTGACCGTTTTGTTTATCAGCCTCTCCCGGAACGCAACGGGGGAAAAAGTTTGCGTGTTTGTTTGTTTGTTTCACAGATGCCGTGAGTCCCTGGTGAGAGCCCCCCCCACCTCCCACACTGCCCCCCCCCGGCCCCACGTGTCACCACATTGCGGCACTTGGCCGCATTCCCACGGCACGGTCACTCTCAATTCAACCGCGGTGCCACGCCCTGCCATCCCCTCCCCCTCCTTCCTCGCCCCTATAATAAAACTAAATAATTTGAATTTATATAGCCTCTAAACACTCCTAAAGACACCCCGAGACGATGTGCAGGGCAATCGTCGCATCGTAAACAGCAACGCGCAGAGCAAGAAAACAACAAATCCAAGCGCTAAAACGAAAACAAGAAAACCACAACACGGCCCGGGCGGGATGGGGCAGTGAGCGGGGCGCTACGCCTGGGACACGACAGCGCGCCCGCGCTGCTGTCGAAATTGCACAGTCCACTTCTTCTCATCCTAAAAACATCAACAACAACAAGCCCTACGGAGGTGGCCCGTGACTGCACGACAATTAACGCAAGCGCCGCGGCAATGGGCCCGACGTCCGTGCAACGTGCGCGTCCGATCCGTTCTCGTGCGAGGAGGAGCGTCGCACGGGGACCATCCGCGGCACCGCGCGAGACACTTAAAGCTGTCACCAAACCGCAATAATAAAATATAAAAAAAACTCCCACCTCCGAGAAGAATAAATATTTGTCGGTACCATTCCACCACTTCCCGGCCGCTGGTTTTTACATAAAATAAAACAATAAAAGGTGGCAGCAACGCCTCATCGCGCCCCACATTTCACGAGACGCGTCAAGAGCGGCGGCCCTCTCCGGGAGGGCGTGGAGGCGGCGGTGTCGGCCCGGTGCCCGCCGGGGCCGCTCGTAATGAAGATTTATTTGCGTACCCCCCGCACCGACCCCCGCCCCCCCCAAACACCGCCCGCTCCCGACGCGCCGATCCCCGAAGACAGCGGCGGCGCCGTTTGCCGTGGCCGAGCGGAGCGACCGCCGCCGTCTCTCTGCCATCTGGGAGCGCTCATCACTCAGGAGCAGCGCTGGCAAATGAAGCATCAATTGTGACGGCGCGCCGTTCTGTGGCTTAACTCGCGCCGGAGCCAAAAAAGATGCCCCGGGGACGCTGCGACGCTGTTCCTCAACCGCCCGGCAGCAGCCAGCGGACCGGACAGATTCAGCAAGCAGAAGCAGCACGCCAGCCAAATCCAGCCAAGCTCAACCTCATGCAGCCAAAACGCTGACAAAAACCATCCAGACCCAGAGAGGCAGACCGAGACTCAGGGAAACCCAGCCAGACTCAGGGAGAGGACCAAAGCCATCCAGACCCAGTAAAAACCAGACTCACACAGACTGAGCCAAACCCAGCGAATCCCAACAAAAACCTAGCCAAACCCAAGCAGATGCCGCTAAGGTCTCGGAAAACCTAGCAGCCCCACCTTTACAGCAGCCGCACCTTAACAACTCTGGCACCTCCCAGTTCAACCAGTCTACACAACAAAGGCTCATTCCTAGCAGCGGCTTCAGCCGCACCAACCTCACAATAATAATAATACAAAACTCAGATCCATGGGCCTGCCTTGGCTCCTCCCACCCTCAACCAGTATATATACAAGGACAGGTCTCTTGTAATTTATCTTACTTGATACAGCAATCGTGCTGTGACGGTTCCACCTGAAGACGGAAGCTTGTGTTGCCTCCGAAACGTCGTGATTTTTATTTTACTTTTTATTAATTTTATTTTTTTTACCTACGTGATTTTACCGAAAAAAATCAAAGAATAAGGGCCATACAGCCCAAGACAGAGGCCATCTGAATCCAACCAGACCCAGACTCATTCAGGCTCAGCCAGAGGTCAGAAACAAACACAGTGAGACCCCTGCCAGAAGCCAGCGAGATCCAACAGTGTTTTTGCTCTTTTTTATTTACTTTACCAGGTACATCCCATATTAGCCCTATTTCATAAGCGACCTGGTCACAAATTATATCTGAGGTAGCTTTTCATGTGTAAATGTAAAGCAGCCAAAAAACCCAAAACGCATATTTCGAAATGCGGAAGGAAAACCAGAACCCGGATAAAATGAATGCGACCACAGGAAGAACATGCAACTAGGAATCGAACCCACGCCTCCTGCATACCAGGCGAGGGATACAACATCTCGCCACCGTGGCACCCCGATCTTCAGCAAACCCAGCCAGACACGTACCAGCGACAGTAACACATTGCCCCTGGCTGACATGGGCAAGACAGTGACCGTGCTGACTCTCGTTCATTCAGCCTAAACATTCTTAAAGCACGGTTTCATTAATAATAATTAACATAAACATTGAACCGTGTGAGTCTCCCCGTGCCATATATTGATTTTAAAATAGCGGCCTTGATTATGGGATTTGTATTCTTTATTTGGCATACTTTTTGCAAAGCACACTCCTCCGGCTGAAAATGAGCACCAATCAATGACCCCACCCCCCAACCCACCAGCCACGCTTTCGAAAGCCACCATCTTCAGTGAAGGGGCTCTTCTCCTGAGTTTGACATCCACTCACTGCCAAACGCGAGCCTGCGGGGCTGCCAAGGGCCGAGCGTCGTCTCGGGGAGACTGGCAGCCTCCGTGGTCCCACGTGTTTAATAATCCTCATCCTCCACCCTGGGGGAGCGGGGGTGGGGGGGTCGCGGGGTGCGGGAAAGTCCCCGGGCATCACGAGAGGCGGACCCCACTTAACACCACCGCCCCCCAGGCAGTGACCGCACAACGCACGCGGTCACACGTTATGAACGCAGATAGAGGCAGCGGGACGGGAGCGCGCTTGTCTTTATTCTTTCTTCCCCCCCCCCCGCTCTCTCTCTCTCTCTTCAGCCAAGGGGCTCAATTTTAGCGAGATGAATCGCGTCTGATTTAATCAATTGATGGGACGCGCGGATGGCAGGCATGCCGCTAACCGTTTAAACCGAGGGGCCGTGGCCCCGTTCCCCCCTTGGGTGGGGACCCATCGATCGGCGCACCACCAACCCACCCCCGCCACTAACCTCATCCTCCACCCCCTTCTCGTCGCTGCCTGCTCGCGGCAGGGCCTCCGCGAACGCGATGACGGAGCAGGGCCCCTGGGGAGGGAGGGAGGAACCGAGGTCTGGCCGCAGCTTCATCGATCGGGACTCGAGGGGGGCGGCACGGGTGGGTTTGGGTCCTGACATTCCCTCCAAATAACGGCGCCGCCAATCAAAGGTGGTGGTGTTGTTGGTGGTGCTGGTGGTGGTGGTGCTGTTGGTGGTGTGCTAATGTGGGCCGAGGTGAGCACGCCGGCCTGGGCTGGGTGTCAGGGGTGAGCGGTTTGCGGTGATTAAATATTTGTAAACACACTAACTGCTTGGCTATTGGATTTCTGGACGAGGGGCCACAGCTCGGTCATTCTCCTCCTGGCGGGCCGTTCCTTACAGCCGTGCTTGGCCGTCTCCGTCATCGCCGCGTCTCTCTCCTTTCTCGACGACGATGTCGAGCGACCAACTTGCGACGCGGTGGAGTTACGGACGAAGCTGTCGCGCAGCCGTCAGGGCCGCAAGACGACCGATTCCCACTGAGCGTGCCGGCTGCGTGTGCACGCGAGAGAGAGAGAGAGAGTTAAGAAAGGAACTCCGTAAACGGTCACTAGATCCTGCGTCCGCGCTTCGCGAAAAAACACAAACAACAGCACGAGTTTCAATTGACACAGCGTCTACATACAAGGGCATCACACATACACACATTACAAACTATAATCAAAATAAGTGACCATACATCATCGACTCATCGAGTAACATCGATTCGTGCGCTTGAAATTTGTTTCGAGTCGTCTACCTTGCGCGTAACGGAGGTTTCACGTACGGCCACGGGATGCCACGGCGTGTGGATCGTGAGGGTCAAACTTTGTGACGGGAGCGAGTCGCGACGGACTCTGCGCCAGAGCGATGAGGCAGACGCCTCCGATGAGCACGGTTGGCTACGTACGGTGCGAAAGAAGTTCAACATAGTACGTACAGACACAGGAACTTCTCGACTTCCAGCGTCGTCGTCCTGGGTGTGACCTTTACCCTGGGACGGTGACCACCGGAACACCACTGCTGAGGAAGGCGAGGAGAGGGAGTCAGCGGTTTGAGCCATTGACCTGCACCGTGGCAGAGAACTAGATAGGAATACGATATGGAGACCCACAGAGTAACATAGAGACGCGTACACTACCATAGAAACCCATAGGCATGCAGAGACCCTCCGCACAGATCCATAGACTTACATAGAGGCCCTATTCCTCTATAGCTCGTTTTCAGAAGCGACCTGGCCACAAATGCCTAGTTCAACGAAGCGGCTGATCACGTGAAAGTGTATAGCAGGCAAATACTCTAAACGCGTGGTGATTTTGATTCCAAATGCGGAGGGAAAAACCGGAGGATCCGAATAAAAATCCGCGCGACCACGTGAAAAGAGACACGCAAACTCCAAATATACAAGCATCAAGGTCAGGATCGAACCCACGATCTCCTGCTTACCAGGCGAGATAATTAACATCTCGCGGCGCCGTTGTTCTGGGAATGACATTAAACTACGTCCAGCCATGAGATCGGCCAATAACACTGTTGAGGAAGGGGAGCAGAAGCCACCTCAACCACCCTGTCTCCCTGGTTATGGCTCAAGGAAGGGCCCCCCGCCGCGTGCCGAGTGTTGGGGTTGTGAGTTGAGCCGTGGGACAGCCCTGGGTCTACAAGCAGGAGAAGATGCGGAGCTTCTGAGATCAGTCACACAAAGCTCCACCGCGAAATTCTCCGGTGTCAGTGTAAGCAGCTGGAAACCCCTCGCACCACGCCGCTCCGCTCTTAACCGAGAACCCCAAACAAGCGCAGGCAGGAGATTTTAATTGCGCAGTTAAAATAAAAGGTCAGAGACATTCGCAGCGCGTCTTGATCACATCACAGCGCGCCTCGGGACGTCTCAGCACAGTTGCCGATATCAGCGGGGCCTTTACACGAGGCCACCCAGACCCCCCCCACACACCCCCCCAAGCCTCACCCCCCCAAGCCTCACCCCACCTTTCCCCCCAACTGCCCCCCACCCCACCCCAATCTTCATCCCTGCCGCAGTCAATCTTTGCCCTCCACCCACCCGCCCCAGTAGCCTAGGGTGGCCTGGCGTGGACGCTACATTACCCCCCCCCCCCCCCGCTTCGGAGCACAGCGCACGAGCTCCTCTGAGCCGTGGTGCCCCGGCGCAGTAGCACCGCCTGCACACTCGATGCGGAGGCCACGCGTTCTGCGTGTACGGCGTGGTGGGCCCAATTGTTTATTTGTTTGAGCCGAATTTGAGAAACTTTACCCGCCAACGACTCCGTTGGGGGAAACCACGTGGCGAGATCGCCCCCCGCCGCTTACGGACTGTGCCCACGTGCTGTTCACACTTTGTACCGCATAGGAATCGTGTCCTCTGGGGGGGGGGGGGTCTCCCCTAGGCTACAGACATCCGCAGGGCCATTGAATGGTTGAGATTAGATGATGTAAGGCGCTTTGAGTTGCCAATGTATTTAAGCGATGCCCTCTAAATTCAAAATCCGTGTCATCGTCATCATCATCATCAGCCACGGTCAATTCACTGCTGGATGAAGGTTATGTGATGATCAACCTACACGCAAACGGATTTCATGGCTCCATCTCTTTGGAGGACCTCCTGTGGGACGGGTTCCATTCATTGGTTGCCACGGCGTCGTTATTATTTCTGACCGTCAGCCACCATCCTGAACCTCGCAATTGTTTTAACGAATGGAGAGGGGAGTTGGAGCCTCCTCTAGTTTGTTTACGTTATTGTTATTATGGTGATTGTGATTGTTATGATTAAGAGAGCCCGAGTTTCGCCTCTTGTTCGGGAGGGTCCTGCTCGGTGTTCGCAGTAGAGGGCGACGAATGCTACGCGTTCAGTAATTTGCGAGGATTTTTATTTTTTTATTTTATTTGGACCATCACGCCGGCAACGCTTCTTCGAACGACGCCACAAGATATTGAACGTCCGATGCGAAAGAGACGTCGCGTAGTTGATCTTATTGCCCTTATTCCCCACCACGGAGTTAACCAGGGCCGCCTTCTGGATTCCGACCGCGAACCTCCGCAACAAACGGCGAACGCGCTACCAACCGCCGGGCCAGGCCACCGCCGCGTTACCGGAGGCGTGGAGGGGTGGGTGGTGGGTAGGGGGGGGTGGGGGTGGGGGGCACAAAGGGGTGCCAGGCTGACCCCCTTCACTGCGGGCGCGCTCCCTGTTGTTATCTGCCGCCGGCGCGGGCCGCGGGTTCAATGTGGACGAGGAATTATCGACCCGTGGAGCGGCACACGCACGGGAACGGACACTGCGGAACCCTCCTCAATATTGCATGAGCGCGAAAATGAAAAGGGGATGAGGCGCGTTGCCGTGATAATTAGGACGGAAACGAGAGGAGCGCAGGGCCCGCGTGGATACGGGAGGGAGCGCACGGGAGCAGGTGGATACGGGGGGAGTTCAGGAGCCTCGTGGATACGGGGAAGGGGGGGGGGGGTGCAGGCCCACGTGGATACGGGGGGAGCACAGGGGCCGTGTGGATACGAGGGGAGCGACGCGCACGCTGGATGAAGAACACCCCACGCCGTGTTGGTCATGGGGCTTAACATCTTAAAGAGAAAGAGAAACAGGACCCGTTCACCTGTCATTCAGCACTGAGGTTAGCCGTGGCCGGGAATTCAATTTAATTTGAAGGTGGGGGGTGGGCGGTTATCCTGGCGGGCTCTTAGCGCGATGCGCTAACCACAGGGCCACCGCTATTTGTGTATGGGGGGGGGGGCAATGAACCCCCCCTCCCCCCATCCAGCCCATCTGCGTCTCTTGCCTCGATCTCTCAGGCTCGCGCTACGGGCTTCATTAGTAGCGCTCCCACGCGCACTTACAAAATTAACAGCCCGTGACACGGCTTCTCCAAATTTCAGCAGATTTGGGATCGCTCCATTACCCCTGAGCCGCCCATTGCTCCGCTCTCCTTAAGTCCATTTGCGGGGTTTTTACAGATTTGTCAGTAAATTTACTTTCGGATGCAAATTATTCCGTCACTTATTTCCCCACAGATCGGTCGCACGAAGACAAAATCCATACCCAGTTGCTTTCCAGCTGATTTTAGGTCCTTTCTGTCTGCCTCTGTGGGATCGATAAGCAATATGAACTGTTAAGGAACAGGTAAATTTTGCAGAACCTCATTAGACTGTGCCGATAACGCGGCCGTGAAGACTCGCCCCGACTACACACGTGACACTGCCAACGCCCCTCTCTGCGATAATAAACTTAGTGCCCCCCCCCCACCACACACACAACCCCCCTCCTGCCCCCCATCCCCCCAACCCACACCGACCCCCCCCCCCCCTCCCTCCCACCTCCACAACCCCAATGTGTTTTCGCGCTCGAAAGGGGCAAACGCGGCCAGGAGATGCCGCTCAGTGACAAGGGCGACGGGGATGATTGTTTTTGCGACGATCGTCAGCGGGTGTGGAGCGGTGGGTCACTCGTTGGCGCACCGTGCCATAAAATACACGCGGCGATCTAAGTTAAAATCACGCTCCCCCACCCCGCCACCCACCCACCATGCCACCCTTCAGCGTTGACCATCATGGTGAAGTATGGTCAAACAAACTCCCATGGGTAGGCCTGCAGTAGACGAGACCTCACACGGACATAGCTTGCAAGACCTACGACCAGTAAGGCGATCCTGAATGCGCGCGATCTCGTCAGATCTAGCAAGCTCGGCCGAGGAGTGAGCCCGGCTAGCAAGCGCCCGGTTGCTGCTGTGAAATGTCGAACTCATGCCTCACTGCGAAGGGGCTTCATTTCTGTCCGGCAGTCGAAGGGGCTATCGACACACGCCGCTCGCCCTCTCGAACACGCCGTGCCCATGGAGAATACGCGGAGGCACGAGACGCCGGCGGTGTTAGCGCGCGGCTTGCACTCTGCACGCGCACGCAGGGCTCAAGGCTTGGGGGGAGAAAGCCCCTTCTCATCTTGACTGACGGGGCGCTCAACGTCGCATCGCCCGGCATACACACACACGCGTGCCCACACACACACGCGTGTGCACACACACACGAGCGCGCGCATCGTGCACGCGTAACGGGGCTTCATGTATCACCGCCATTCATTGATTTTGTCCTTTCCTTTTGTAAAGCCATTTGTGTGTGTGCTGTTTACGCCTTCCTGAGACATCCACGTGAATGCGAGGCTGCATTCACGTGGACGCAAAGATTCATTCCACGCGCAAACTTGACGTCCTAAAAACACGAAAAACAGCACGCGCGCAAAAAAATATCCCCTCCCTCCATCTAGCCCGAACAGGCGATTGGGAGCAAGTGCTTCTCGCGAGCACCTATGAAGGTCGGCAGTGGGTGGCAAGCACCACGCTCGGCCGCCTTCGTCTCCGCAGGGATATCGTTCACATATCGCAGGCGCTCATTGGAGGCCGAGTCGACCTAGGCGAGTCCCAGGTACCGGTTCAGATATTTGCCGCTATTGTAGGCCGTGAGCGGGAATCTAACTCGGAAAGACGGGTTCATAGTGCCGCGCTAACCGTGACAGCACACACACGAAAACACACACACATACATCCACACACATACATCCACACACGAACACACATTCACATACACAAGCACGCACACACCAGCACACACATAAGCACACACACACACATACAAGTAATACTTTGTCGGCAAAATTGCAGACTTGTGAGAGTAGAACCAATCTGGCGAGAAGTCACATCTCATTCCCCGGGAGAGATAAATTGTTCCCTATTTGCTTAAAATACATACCTCGCTGTAAATGCTCGGGGAAGTCAAGTACAGGGCCCCCGGCCGTAATTTATGGGTTTTTGTTCAAATGCGGCGTCTTAACCGTAGGAGGGATGCGAACGAGTGGAGCCCCGGGTTCTTGCATGAGACCCCCACCATCAAACCACCCCCCCACGCCACCCCGAATCCCGCACCCATCGCATGGGTCAACCGCTCCCATTGCCCTCCCGTGCCCAAATTACGCGAGACAACAATCCGCGAAGCGCGCCTCGTCGCGGTGGCGTTATTCCGAGCGCTGCCCACAAAAGACTTATCAAGCTGTGCCCTTATTGAAAGCTACAAGCGCCGTATTAAGGCAATAACTCTTTCCAGAAGATGATATCGCGAGCCCAATAATGTACGGTAATAAAGGGGGAAGGCACGGAGCAGTCAATCTGCCCGGGCGATATCTCATTCTGCCAACGCAAACAATCAGCGCGCAGCCTCCCTTCATCAGCGCTAACAATTTCATGCGAGCGCGCAAGAGAGGGTGAGGCGCACGGGACCCCCCGTGGGGGTTGGCGAGAGGGGGATGAGAGGCGGGGGAGGGATGGGGGCTGCGAGGAAGGATTGGAAGGTAGGGAAGGGCGGGGGGTGGCGGCAGAGGGAACGGTTGTGGTCGTCAAATTATCTTGAATTTACGCACGGATTTACTCCACTCCCCTCCCTCGGCATCCTCTACCCCTCTCCACAAACACCCCCCCAACAACCCCCGTTATGATGTCTTAATTAGACAGGAGAGATGCATATATAACATCGCGTAATTAAAACATCCGCTGGGCATTGCGGCGCGCGCGGCAGAGCCCCCCCCCACGCCACCGCCGCCACGGCGTCGAGAACGCAGAGGCCCTCTCCGGCCGCAGTCGAAGTGCGCGCAATCGGGAGCGCAAAGACGCGCGCGTTCGTGTGCGTACGGCGTGGGCTGCTTGTTCGTTGTTGCGGTTGTTTGTTTCCGTGCCAAAACATTTTCATCTTCTGGCCAATAATGTCAGGAACAATTAGCGCAAGGCCCGCTACCAACGCAAGCCGAGGGCCGTCTTCCGAGCCTCGTTAATGACTAAAGCAGCTCCCATCTGCCAGCAAGAGAGAGCGAAGACAATGCCAGCCCCTCCCCCCCCCCCCCGTATAGCCTTGAGCAGACTGGCTCGGGGAAGTGGTGTGAGCGAACACCAATTAAGGCCGTCACGGCACACGAGGAGGTGGGTGACCAGGACCACCCTCCAACGCCTTTGTCTACTGCACCAGGTACTCATTAAGGCTCAGTAGACCTAGGGAAGGCCCAGAATTGGTTCAAATCCTCGTTACCGGTGTTGGCTGTGAACGGGAATCGGGTTTTGTCGCACAGTACACTAAACACTTTGCGTCACCACGACACACTGACACTTACCCTGCACACACACACAAAACAACTGACCCTGCACACACACAGGCACTAACTCTGCACACACACCCTACACTCCCAGCACTCACCCTGCACATACAACAAGTTCATCGTCCCCGACTCAACCAGAAACCCTCTGCGTCAGATAACGCCACCACGTCGAGTTGGCGGCCTGCCCCTTCACTCGATCTGGCCCGCGCCTTCTCTAACTGAGATTGCACTGCGTGATTTTCGGGGTCCATCGCATCATCTCTGTGTTCAGTCGCCCCGCTATTCTCGTGACTGTGTGTCACGTGGGCGCTGCACTTGCAGTGTTTGGGGATGTCTACTCGTTCGACAGATGATATTATCTGCCCGACTTAAATGTTTTGGCATCACCCTCTTCATCCCTGGCTCCCATCGCCACGTCACTCCCATCACCACGTGGCTCACAACACAACTGTCATCACAACACGACTCCCGTCACCACGTGGTTCCCATCATAATATCCCATCACCACGTAGCTCCCATCACCGCACAAAACTGCCATCGCCACTCGGCGCCGCGTGGCTCCCATCCCACGGCGTGGCAGCGCCCATCACCGCTCCCGATGGCAGCTCGCTCACCTTCCGTCTCGCTCTGCACAGGGAATTCAAGAGACGTTCACATGCCGGGACTCGACCGCGAATCCGTCGGTCGCTCTGCGCCCCCCCCCCCCCCTCCTTAATTAAGTGGCTCTGCGCAGCAATTAAAGCGGCCCTGAATGGGGCGCAAACGACACAACCCGCACGGGGAGCTGTGAGCAAGCAGCCACAGCAGCAGCCTGCAGATGGGGGGCGGGGGAGGCGGTGGGGGGGGGCTGGTTTTAATGGTGTCGCATTCGCCCGTAATTTACCTCTCCCGTGTCTCTGGGAATAATGAATTCTCATCGAGATGGGCGCTTTCAACAGTTACCCCCCGTGGGTCGCCAGAGCCCGCGAGCTGGCTGGCTCTATGTTAATTATATGCATGTATATAATACATCCATATATGTTTCATATGTGTATTAATATATATGTTTAATCCTAATGCGCACGTAAAGTCCCTTGGTCGATCCAGTGCTGAATGAGCGCCTCCCGATGCCGTGCGGGCCCGTAGGCGGTTATTTGACCATACTTCACCACGCGGGTCAATGCGGAGCGCTGTAGGCGCATTGCTGCAACGTACGCTCGCGTGTGTGTGCGTGCGTGTGTGTGCGTGTGTACGTGTGTGTGTGTGTGTGTGCGTGCGTGTGCGTGTGTGTGCGTGTGCATGTGTGCGTGCGTGTGCATGTGTGCGTGCGTGTGCATGTGTGCGTGCGTGTGCATGTGTGCGTGCGTGTGTGTGCACGTGTGTGCGTGTGTGTGCACGTGTACGCACGTGTGTGCACGTGTGTGTGTGTGTGCGAGCGCGCACAAGTACAGTCCAACAATCGTTGCTTCTGCGCTGCCCTCTGTCAGCTCACAACGTCACCCTTCAAATGGACGTGGCCGCGAGTCGAGGCACCGTCGCCCCCTTTTGGCTTCCGAGCTGTGCCGAGGCCTCAACTCGGGCCCGGCTCAAGCGGCAAAACGTCGCCACGCCTGGACACCCCTCACCGCCGGGCCACAGGGAGACGGGGGGAGGGGGACTTAGGGGGGGGGGGATTGAGGGGTCGGGATTGAGGGGGGGGATTGAGGGGGGATTGAGGGCGGGATTGATGGAGGGGGATTGAGGGGGGGGGGGGGATTGAGGGGGGGATTGAGGGGGGGGGGTTGAGGGGGGGTTGAGGGGGGGTTTGAGGGGGGGATTGAGGGGGGACTGAGGGGGGGGGGGTTGAGGGGGGGATAGAGGGGGGGGGGGTTGAGGGGGGGATTGAGGGCGGGATTGAGGGGGGGGGGGTTGAGGGGGGGATTGAGGGCGGGATTGAGGGGGGGGGATTGAGGGGGGGAACCGAGGGGGGGGTCGAAGGGGGGGATTGAGGTGAGGGGATTGGGGGGGATTGAGGGGGGGGGTTGAGGGGGGGGATTGAGGGGTGGGGGCTGTGTAACCCGGGTGGATTTAAATAAGCCAGATGCGTGCATGGGGTATGGAGTGGGCAGCAGGGGGTGGGGGGAGTTCGCAAGGCCGCTGAGATTTGGGACTCGGTTCCCACCACGACGCTTCTGCCGTTGGCGAGGAAGTTATCGCCCCGCCGCTCATTCATTTTTGAGTAAACAAATCAAAACGCCGTCTCCCCGAGGGGCCCTCCAGTGCCGCGAGGATGGCACTCAGCCCTGAAAGGCAGCCGAGGGAGTCCGATCGCGATATTTCTCAATATCTCACTATCTCGACATTTCTCTCCACCCCCCCCCCATCCACCACCCTTTCCTACCCCCCCCCCCCCGCCGCTCCACGTCTGTCAGCAAGCGCTGAGGCTCCGCTATCGCGCGGCCCCATCGCGCGTGCGGCTTTAGCGGTTTAGGGAGCAGCGCAGAACGACGGCGAGCGCCGCTCAAATCCACTGCGGGGAAACGTCCCGAGCGTGGGACGCCGTCGTGCGTCGGCACGGCTGAGGTCTCTCCGACAACAGCCCAGTACACTTGCAACGTTGGCCCAACGTTGACCCAACGTTGAGCCATCGTTGGCCCAACGTTGACCCAACGTTGAGCCATCGTTGACCCAACGTTGACCCAACATTGACCCATCGTTGACCCAACGTTGACCCAACGTTGAGCTATCGTTGACCCAACGTTGGCCCCAACATTGAGCCATCGTTAACTCAACGTTGCATGTTTACTGTGAACGATTTGCAATTACATTGCGCCCGTAAGGTGACAAACATTGCAGAGGGCAGCTACTTGGCCTAGGGGGACCCCCCAAAGGCGGCAGCTGTCCCTGCGCTGTGCAAGGTCACGCACCAACGCCTCCCTGCAAAGTGGACATCAGGGCCAGGCGCTCCACGTGGCCGCGGGCGATTGGCAGTGGAGAACAGCTGCGAAGCAGTGGCAGGTTGAGAGGAAGTCATCGCAGGTGGTGGGGGAGCTGAGATGGAGATGGACGTGAGACCGCGACGCGAGACCCATGCCTCGTGTTGTTGCTGTTCAACTATGTTTTTATTTTTTTTCTTGCAGAAGCGACCTGGTCACAAATTAGAATGGCTCGAACGAAGTTGCTCATCACGTGGACACTTATAGGAGGAGCCAAATACTCCGAACGCGTGACGTTGATTCCAGATGTGGTAGGACAAACATGAGTGCACGGAGCATTGTCCACGCGACCACGAGGGGAGCGAGAGAGACGCAAACTTCACATATAGAGCAGCAGGCATCGTCAGGCTCGGGATCGAACCCACAACTTACTGTATACCAGACGAGGTAGTTCACATCTCATAGCCACCGCGACGGGACGTTAGCGGTGCCGTCACTGCAAAAATCCCTCGCCTCCAAACTCCAAATGTATCCAACACGCCGCCGCCAGACACCCCCCCCCCACTCCACCTGCACGAGGGTGTGAGGCGACATCGCTGCAGTGCCCGGGTCCGCTATTGGCTACCTTGGTCAATCCACTGCTGGATGAGGGCCTCCCGATCCCGTATGATCCACACTTAACCAAGTCAAGTGTGGATCACCGCACATTCACAGTCGTGTCGATCCTCCAGGGACTCGCCCGCCACCACGGCCTGCCTCGCCCCTCTCATCCCCCCCCCACTCCACTCTTGGCGCTCTCCGCGCCACAGGACTCTCCGACGAGGCCCCCAGTCAACCTCCGCTCAGTGGGGGGGTCGCTTCTTCTCCGCTGCTGCCCCCACAAAATCGTGAATTCCCCTTCCCGCAGCCATCAGCGCCACGGACGCCTGCGTCCATGTTCAAGTCGAGGCTCAAAGAGCTTCCACTTTTCCTGCGTGTGACAATGGTGACAATGGTGACAACGGTGACGAATGTGACAACGGTGACGATTGTGACAATGGTGACGATTGTGACAACGGTGACGATTGTGACAATGGTGACGATTGTGACAATGGTGACGATTGTGACAATGGTGACGATTGTGACAATGGTGACGATTGTGACAACGGTGACGATTGTGACAATGGTGACGATTGTGACAATGGTGACGATTGTGACAACGGTGACGATTGTGACAATGGTGACGCTTGTGACAATGGTGACGATTGTGACAATGGTGACGATTGTGACAACGGTGACGATTGTGACAATGGTGACGATTGTGACAATGGTGACGATTGTGACAATGGTGACGATTGTGACAACGGTGACGATTGTGACAATGGTGACGATTGTGACAATGGTGACGATTGTGACAACGGTGACGATTGTGACAACGGTGACGATTGTGACAATGGTGACGATTGTGACAACGGTGACGCTTGTGACAATGGTGACGATTGTGACAATGGTGACGATTGTGACAATGGTGACGATTGTGACAACGGTGACGATTGTGACAACGGTGACGATTGTGACAATGGTGACGATTGTGACAACGGTGACGATTGTGACAATGGTGACGATTGTGACAACGGTGACGATTGTGACAATGGTGACGATTGTGACAATGGTGACGATTGTGACAACGGTGACGAGTGTGACAATGGTGACGATTGTGACAACGGTGACGATTGTGACAATGGTGACGATTGTGACAACGGTGACGATTGTGACAATGGTGACGATTGTGACAATGGTGACGATTGTGACAACGGCGACGCTTGTGACAATGGCGACGCTTGTGACAATGATGACGATTGTGACAATGGTGACGATTGTGACAATGGTGACGATTGTGACAACGGCGACGCTTGTGACAACGGCGACGCTTGTGACAATGGTGACGCTTGTGACAACGGCGACGCTTGTGACAACGGCGACGCTTGTGACAATGGTGACGATTGTGACAATGGTGACGATTGTGACAATGGTGACGATTGTGACAACGGCGACGCTTGTGACAACGGCGACGCTTGTGACAACGGCGACGCTTGTGACAATGGTGACGCTTGTGACAATGGTGACGATTGTGACAATGGTGACGATTGTGACAACGGCGACGCTTGTGACAACGGCGACGATTGTGACAATGGTGACGATTGTGACAATGGTGACGCTTGTGACAATGGTGACGATTGTGACAATGGTGACGATTGTGACAATGGTGACGATTGTGACAACGGTGACGATTGTGACAATGGTGACGATTGTGACAATGGTGACGATTGTGACAATGGTGACGATTGTGACAACGGTGACGATTATGACAATGGTGACGATTGTGACAATGGTGACGATTGTGACAACGGTGACGATTGTGACAGCGGTGACGATTGTGACAATGGTGACGATTGTGACAACGGTGACGCTTGTGACAATGGTGACGATTGTGACAATGGTGACGATTGTGACAATGGTGACGATTGTGACAACGGTGACGATTGTGACAACGGTGACGATTGTGACAATGGTGACGATTGTGACAACGGTGACGATTGTGACAATGGTGACGATTGTGACAATGGTGACGATTGTGACAACGGTGACGAGTGTGACAATGGTGACGATTGTGACAACGGTGACGATTGTGACAATGGTGACGATTGTGACAACGGTGACGATTGTGACAACGGCGACGCTTGTGACAACGGCGACGCTTGTGACAATGGCGACGCTTGTGACAATGGTGACGCTTGTGACAACGGCGACGCTTGTGACAACGGTGACGATTGTGACAATGGTGACGATTGTGACAATGGTGACGATTGTGACAATGGTGACGATTGTGACAACGGCGACGCTTGTGACAACGGCGACGCTTGTGACAATGGCGACGCTTGTGACAATGGTGACGCTTGTGACAACGGCGACGCTTGTGACAACGGCGACGCTTGTGACAATGGTGACGATTGTGACAATGGTGACGATTGTGACAATGGTGACGATTGTGACAACGGCGACGCTTGTGACAACGGCGACGCTTGTGACAACGGCGACGCTTGTGACAATGGTGACGCTTGTGACAATGGTGACGATTGTGACAATGGTGACGATTGTGACAACGGCGACGCTTGTGACAATGGTGACGATTGTGACAATGGTGACGATTGTGACAACGGCGACGCTTGTGACAATGGTGACGATTGTGACAATGGTGACGATTGTGACAACGGCGACGCTTGTGACAACGGCGACGCTTGTGACAATGGTGACGCTTGTGACAATGGTGACGATTGTGACAATGGTGACGATTGTGACAATGGCGACGCTTGTGACAATGGTGACGCTTGTGACAATGGTGACGCTCAGCGTGTTGGGTCCGAGCGTCATCCGTGCCACTGCACCACACCGCGCTTCGCAATCCGTGACGTCACACGGAGGCGCGCTCAGGCGAAGATGTTTCAGACGACGAGTGCTCACTGTCGCGTTGCATCGTGCCGCGTTGAGTCGCATTGTGTTGTATTGCGTAACACCGCGTGTGGCATCGTATTGTGTCACATTGAGTTGTGTCGTGTTGCATCGTGTGGTATTATGTCGCATTGAGTCGCGCCGTGTCGCATTGTGTCGCAATGGGTTTATTGTGGCATTTTGCTGCATTGTGTGGTATTGTGTTGCATTGCGTAGCATTTTGTTCTATCGTGTTGCATTGTGTTGCATTGTGTTGCATTGTGTCCCATTGCGTCGCATTGTGTTGTGTTGTATTACCAGCAGTGGAGGCACATGCGTGGGAGATGTGTTGCATACAATCAGACTGAACATTTCCCTGGGCTTCAATCTAAATCAATAGCACGGCACAGGGAAGATCCCACTTAATTCGGTTCACGCGACTCGCCATCGATCATTAACGGTGACACTTCCCATTAGAAAGTCAACAAATAGCAGAAACAACTGATCGCTCCCGTCGCTGGCACGGATCTGGGAGAACTGCGGAAGGGGCATCGCCTCAAACGTCGGCCTAAGGAATAATTTTGACTGGTGCGAGGAGGAGGGGCATCCTGGGGGTGGTGGCGAGCGGTGGCGATGCCCGTGGCTGCTGGGATGAGCGCGGAGTTTTGGCCGAGCAGATCCTCATTGGTAACACCGCTTATTTAGTTTCTTTGTTTTTTGTTTCATAATTTTGTTGGTTTCTGCACCGAGCGAATACCCTTGGGTTCCTCCTATAGGGTCCGGCCCTTTGTTCCTTGATGTAAATTGAGTTATTCTCCGATCAGCACGGTTGGCTACGTACCGTGTGAAAGCAGTTAAACATACATTGTTTTACAGCGGTTTAAGCTGCATTACACAATTATAATCATTATTATAAGTATTACTGTATATATTTCTGTTAGCAGACAATGTTGATGATGAAGGTGGTGAGTTTGTTTGGATTGTCTACCCACTCACGTGTCACTGTCTTCACTCGCAGAATATTTCAGAAGGTGGCCAGGTGGCATCTCAGAGGTCGGGGCAATGTGTTTTGCCGGCACAGCTGAGATCCCGAGTTTGAATCTCAGACTTTCAGGTGCAGCAGGTCCATATCCTCAGGCCGCTCCCCAATGACGGCAGAGAAAAGCCCCCATTCATCCTCAATTTGTCATGTATATATAATATCTCGTGTGTCGGTAAACGAGCGAGACCGCAGAACGCAGTCATCAGTAATCTAAGATCCATCCGATGGCTTAAGTAGTCACCGTACAGTAAACCCTACGGGGGTCTGCACCCCCTCAACGGAGGAGGAAAACGACACGAACTCTCTCGCCTGCAGCCCTCCCGACGTGGCCAGCAGCAGACATCGACGTCGGCATTTATCTGCTAAATATATTGCTGCCATCGTACGCAGGAATAGAACAGTAGTCATCAGCGAGTGAGGTGGTCAACAGTCAGTTCTCTTGGGCTGGTGGTCTCGATACGGCTGAGAGATTTTGCAAATGTGTGTTGTTGTTGTTATTGTTGTTTTTGTGAAGCCTCTAAGCGAAGTGAGGTGGTTACCGCCCGACAGCCGTGCCACTTCTTCCGTGCCACCTCTTCCGTGCCACCTCTTCTGTGCCACCTCTTCCGTGCCACCTCTGCCGTGCCATCGCAAACGAGGTGTCACAGCTTCCTCTGCCGTCGCTTGATAATTAAACAAATAAATCATCACAGGCCCGCGCTCCACAGCCCGTGGTCATGAGTGTCCGTGAATTAACCACGGTGGTGGAGACGGGACATTGAGAGGAGGGATTTGAGACTCGGGCATTGAGACTCGGGCATTGAGATGGGGGCATTGAGATGGGGGCATTGAAACTCGGGCATTGAGATGGGGGCATTGAGATGGGGCATTAAATGGGGGCATTGAGACGGGGGCATTGAGACTCGGGCATTGAGACTCGGGCATTGAGACTCGGGCATTAAGATGGGGGCATTGAGACTCGGGTATCGAGACGGGGGCATCGAGACGGGGGCATTGAGGCGGGGGCATTGAGAGAGGCACCATCGCTCGCACCGCGCGTGACGGAGCTGCCGACTTCGGGCCCCGCGAACCGGATCTGCTGGACCGCTGCTACACAGCGACGGGGCCACCTCCATCGCTCTCGCTAAGCGGCGCGAGTAACGGCCTCGGCCCCCCCACACCCCCCCCCCGCAAGCCCGCAGCCGGCGGTCTCCGCCGCCTCGTTTCAACTTCTACCACGTCCCCGAAGTAAGAAACAAACGAGCGCGAGTGTTTGTATTAAATATACATCTAACCCCGCGCGTCTGTTTCTGACGCCCTGTGATATGATGCATGGGAGTATGCGGGGTGGGTGGGAGGTTGTTGGGGGTGGGGTGCAGGAGGGGGTGGATGGAGGGGGTGGATGGAGGAGGATGATTCGCTGTGGTGCGAATCATTTAACATAACAAACACGCGGCGCTCTTCAAGTATCGTTACTCACAGGCAATAACCACGAGGCTTATTTGCTGCTGGTATTGATGCGTTTCATCGCCTTCCATTTGAATGCGCTAGGATCGCTGTCAAGCGGAGATTACCCCCCCCCCTCCGGGTGCCCGCGCGCCGCGGGGGGGGGGGGGGCGGGGGAAAGGGGGGGGGCGGTGGGGGGCACGCGCACGAAGCATACGTGCAGCATAATAGACAGCATACATGCAGCATACATAACAGGATGCATCACACAGACACAGAGCATGCAGCACACGTACAGCAACCGCCATTCGCCACTAAGTGTCGGTGACGTCGTCACGGCGCTTTGTGCCAGGCCATGTGCACTTTAAGGCCATACATACAGCATATATTACATCATACACAGATGATGCATCATGTAGCGTACATACACGTAGAGCATAAACTACATCATACATACATAGAGCATACAGACATCGCACATACACCTACAGCATCAACACAGATAGATACACGGAGGCACAAGCATACAGCATGAATTACACATGTGCTTGAATACACGCAGACGCACGTACATAGTCCACACAGCGCACACACAGACACAGCGCGCACACACACACACCCGCGCTCCGCACTAAACACACGTATCGCACGTAGGCACGCGCACCCACACACAGAGAGCCTCGCAGAGACCCGCACGCCCTCACCCCGCCACCCCGAGCCCGCCACGCGCCTCGCCAACAAAGCCTGCCACGTGCACCACCCGCGTCCTGCCGCGTGAGCCATCCCAAAGCGCCCACGCGCTTCCTCCCCACGTACCGCTGCAAGTGGAGCGTGGGGAGGAAACGCAGAGGGCCGCGCGACCACACGGGGGTCACCACCTCGGGAGTCACCACCACACGGGGTCACCACCTCGGGGGTCACCACCACACGGGATCACCACCTCGGGGGGTCACCACCACACGGGGTCACCACCACACGGGGGTCACCACCACACGGGGTCACCACCACACGGGGTCACCACCTCGGGGGTCACCACCACACGGGATCACCACCTCGGGGGTCACCACCACACGGGGCCCACCACCTCGGGGCCCACCACCTCGGGGCCCACCACTCGGGACCCACCACTCTCGCCGCCTCCACGACCACAACAACAAAGATGAGACGGCAGCGCCGCTCTCCATGGCAGCCGTGGCCGGATCTTCAATTTAAAATCTGTGCTTTTCAATCCCCTCGTGTCAAAAGCCAGGATTAGCGATGGGGGGGGGGGGGGGAGCCGTATAAAGGGCGGCATTACTTCCCTTTATTTTGCGCCTCCCTTTCTGCGCTGGATTTAAAAGCTTTCAACTCACGCCTTTCATATCTGCCGCGAAAGTGGTTTCCAAAATAAAATATTACAATCCCGACTGCGGTGCTTGAATGAGCAGGGGCGGCGAGGTGGGTGGGAGGGCACGTGTTGTCATTAGCGCGACTCTCCAGGCTCCGCGGGACCCATTGAGGGGGGGCGGGGGTGGCGAGGAGGAAGGAGGGGGAACCAGGGGGAGGAGGGGGCCGCCTCTCCCCCGTCCGCTGTCGCCGGGTCGCACGGCCATTGTCATGAAAATGAGAGCGCGGCCACTTTGCGCGGTGCGGGGATGCTGTCGCGGCAAGGAGGCCCGGCACGGAGATAATGCGAAAAGAGACCCCTGCCGAGCGGGGCTGCAGATCGAGTCCCGGACCCCGACCCCTGAAGGCTGCACCCCCACCCCACTCTCTCCTCCCAGCGGCGAAAACCCATCGACTCCATGAGGCGTTCCACGTGGAAAACGAAACAAAAGCGAGCGGGCGGACGGACGGGCTAGAGAAATAAAATAAAAATATATATAAATAAAAGCACGGACGAAGGGGAGCAGCGGCCGATGCGGCCCGCGCTCGGAGACGCCGCAATGATCGGGGCGAAGAAATCTGACGCGGTTATTCGTGCTCAATTGATCTCTGCTCATCCGTGACAGTGTCCGCACCACGCAGAGCGAGCGAGCGAGCGGGCAGCCTCTGAGCGCCGTGTATTGAGCGCCCCGGCTCCGGCTTCGCTCACGCACCGCACTCATTGCCCCTCACGGCGGCCTCCCGTGCCGGACCCGAGGCGTGGGATCGTGACTTTATGAATGGAGCGAGGTGGGGGGGCGGAGGGGGCGTCAGCACAGCTGCGCGTAGCCAGGTGGACGTTACCTAAGGCAAGTGTGCCTTTCGTCAATACAAGCGTGACATTTGCCAGAGACGTAAGGGGTCAGAGATAGGGCTGGTTGTTGCTGGTTGTTGCTGGTCGCTTGTCCTTTGGGTAGCGTGATTTTTTTTATTTTAAGAACGATAATACATCTATTGAGGTCGTGTAAATGTTCGGTGTCCGGATGAATATTCACGCCCTCGGTGTAAAACTCCGTAGGTGAAGGGACTTTTGGCGAGTCCAGAGTCGCGCTCTGTCCGGAGGTTCACACGCAGCGCCGCTTGAACCCGCGTGAAGCGATTGCAACGCCCGCCGACCTCAACTTCGCACGCCGTATATGCAGTATATATACACACATAGCGTACGTAGACCGTATAGGCCGGAGTGGCGGATAAACGGCCGCAACAAATCAACGCGGCGATAATGGAGACATTGCGCACGAACTCGCAACGACAAACAACAAAAACATGAAGCGCAAACGTGAATGTGTAACAGCACTGAAATCGGGCCCCCTTAAAAGTTTGATTTGTCGAATGCTGGAACATATGGGCCCATTCCCTTGGCATCATCGAGAAATTCTGTTCACACGTTAAAACGTTCAGTAGATCACGCTCTAAATGTGACAAATTTCGCGCCTATATCAGCAAATCAGCTATATTTTTAACTTGTCGGCTGGGTTAATAAAACAGAAACGCTGCCACCACATTGGGCCGCTGCTGCGCCTCCAAAGAGATCAGCAACACGGACAGCGCCGGCGATCATCATCAGCGCGCGGGCACCGCGCCCCGCGGGCACAGACACCCCCAGCGCGAGCGAATGAGTCACAATTCACGGTCACGACTCCATTCAAAAATAGTTTTGCCTTTACGTTTTGTCTCGTTCCTACTGTCTGGATTCTATTTGCGGTCCCGTTCTGTTCTGTTTGTCAAGATTGCACCTCATTTGCATACCGCTTGCATCCATCTAAAATACTACATTTATACACGCATTGCTCAATTCGCATTTAGCAAGTGCAGGGATTGAAGTCACAGTAATCGAGTGATCGTACCGTGACCTGCCAGATCAGAACCTTGGACAGCAGCAACAGAAATTCCCCTTGAGAAGCAAGGCTTTTGTCTCAGTGTCTTTTCCTATCCTCAGCCTCTTTCCTTTGCGAAATGAAGGCAATGTAACGGCGCATTGATACGTGAGGATAGAGGGAGCACAGGGAGACACCCAAGCCTACGAGGGGAGGAGGTGACATGCACAGCTTTGCACAGATGAATTCAATAATTCATTGCTGTACTGCCATCTCCTGGTCACATCGCATACCCAGAGTACAACGCCTGGCATTCACAGCCAGTTTTCCATCCAAATTCTAACCAGGCTCAACTTTGCTTAGCTTCTAAGATCCGGCGAGATGGGGCGCATTGAGCACTGTTTGCTCTTTGGCGAGCGCCTGCGCTGTCCGTGGTGCTGATTTTTTTCATAACCGCGGACGGAGGCGCGGTCGCTATGCGCGGGGCCGTATCCCCAGCGCCCCATCGCGTTGATGCCGTCGTTATAGACGCGACGCACTTACAGCAGCTGTTCCCACACATAATTACAGACATCGCTGCTTACAGATTCAGCACACGCCCCAAAGACACGGTGACAAAGATCCCCCGTGCAGCCTTTAACAGACTGTTGAGGCAAGTGCTGTTAGCGAGCACCTATGAAGGCCGGCACGGTGCATGGGTGGGTCGTGTGGCCAGTACCACGCCCGACCGCCTTTGTCTCCCCAGTTCTGATTTTTACACACCGCACCAGGTACTAATTTAAGGCTGAGTCGACAGGTTCTGTTATCACTGATGTTAGCCACAGGAGGGTATTTAACCGAGGTTACCGGCTTTGTAGCACTTGCCACTGCCTTCACGAGCCACTACCTTCTCTTCACCCTACGCACATACACAAAGACGCGGACAAAGAGACAATTCGAGACACGCGCCTACACTGGACAGCACCAGAGACGCCAGTGCAACTCGAGGTGATGAATCTATGCAAATGAGAGACTTCCTCTGCACGAGTCTGACCCGAACAGGCTGCGGTTTTACTGCCTCACACGCAATTTCCTGTCAAAGCACTTGACTTCCAGTGTTTATTGTCAGAATGCAATTTCCCTTATTACACGTATTGCTTTAATTTGAATAGATGATTTAAACACGCAAACACACACGTAGACATACACAGAGATGCCCGTTAAGCCTTGCAAACTGTAGGGACATTTACTATTGACACAAAAGAGACAAAGACCCTCCCCCGTGTAGCCTTAACAGACTGTTGGGGCAAGTGCTGTTAGCGAGCACCTATGAAGGCCGGCACGGCTCACGAGGGGGTGGGTGGGCAACAGCACACCTGGCCGCCTTTGTCTCCCCAGTGGCGATGTTTACACATCGCGCCGTGTACTTATTTAATGCTGAGTTGACCTAGGGGAGGGCCAGGCCCGATCGAGATACCACTCGCCACTATTATCAGTCGTCGCCGCCGGGTTCATAGCCAAGTGTGCTAACCGTTGCACCATCGGTCCTTAGAGACACGTACCCACACGAACACCCACGTACACACACGAACACACACACTCACGTACACAGAGAGACCCACACACACAGAGAAACCCACGCACACAGAGAGACCCACACACACAGAGAGACCCACACACACAGAGAGACCCACACACACACAGAGACCCACATACACAGAGAGACCCACATACACAGAGAGACCCACACACACACAGAGACCCACACACACAGAGAGACCCACACACA
Source organism: Lampetra planeri (assembly GCF_965212315.1). Lineage (NCBI taxonomy): Eukaryota > Metazoa > Chordata > Hyperoartia > Petromyzontiformes > Petromyzontidae > Lampetra > Lampetra planeri. The sequence continues at coordinate 10,664,087 of NC_136130.1, read as the reverse complement.
CACAGAGACCCACATACACAGAGAGACCCACACACACACAGAGACCCACACACACAGAGAGACCCACACACACACACAGACCCACACACACACAGAGACCCACACACACAGAGAGACCCACACACACACAGAGACCCACACACACAGAGAGACCCACACACACAGAAAGACCCACACACACAGAGAGACCCACACACACAGAGAGACCCACACACAGAGAGACCCACGCACACAGAGAGACCCACACACACAGAGAGACCCACACACACACAGAGACTCACGCACACAGAGAGACCCACGCACACAGAGAGACCCACACACACAGAGAGACCCACGCACACAGAGAGACCCACGCACACAGAGAGACCCACACACACAGAGAGACCCACACACACAGAGACCCACATACACAGAGAGACCCACACACACAGAGAGACCCACACACACACAGAGACCCACACACACACAGAGAGACCCACGCACACAGAGAGACCCACACACACAGAGAGACCCACACACACAGAGACTCACACACACAGAGAGACCCACACACACAGAGACCCACATACACAGAGAGACCCACGCACACAGAGAGACCCACACACACAGAGAGACCCACACACACAGAGAGACCCACACACACAGAGACCCACACACACAGAGAGACCCACACACACACAGAGACTCACATACACAGAGAGACCCACGCACACAGAGAGACCCACACACACAGAGAGACCCACACACACAGAGACCCACGCACACAGAGACCCACACACAGAGAGACCCACGCACACAGAGAGACCCACACACACACAGAGACCCACATACAGAGAGACCCACACACACAGAGAGACCCACACACACAGAGACCCACGCACACAGAGAGACCCACACACACACAGAGACCCACACACACAGAGAGACCCACGCACACAGAGAGACTCACACACACAGAGACCCACACACACAGAGAGACCCACGCACACAGAGAGACCCACACACACAGAGAGACCCACGCACACAGAGAGACTCACACACACAGAGACCCACACACACAGAGAGACCCACACACACAGAGAGACCCACACACACAGAGACCCACGCACACAGAGAGACCCACACACACACAGAGACCCACACACAGAGAGACCCACACACACACAGAGACTCACACACACAGAGAGACCCACACACACACAGAGACCCACACACAGAGAGACCCACACACACAGAGAGACCCACACACACAGAGAGACCCACACACACAGAGAGACCCACACACACACAGAGACCCACACACACAGAGACCCACGCACACAGAGAGACCCACACACACACAGAGACTCACACACACAGAGAGACCCACACACACAGAGAGACCCACACACACACAGAGACTCACACACACAGAGAGACCCACACACACACAGAGACCCACACACACAGAGACCCACGCACACAGAGAGACCCACACACACACAGAGACTCACACACACAGAGAGACCCACACACACACAGAGACCCACGCACACAGAGAGACCCACACACACACAGAGACTCACACACACAGAGAGACCCACACACACACAGAGACCCACACACACAGATAGACCCACGCACACAGAGAGACCACACACACAGAGACAGGCCCATGGCCACTACCACTCCACACACACAGAGAGACCCACACACACAGAGAGACACACACACACAGAGAGACACACACACACAGAGAAACCCACGCACACACAGACAGGCTCATGGCCACTACCCCTCCACACAACACAGGCGCACTTTGTGGTCGCCTCGAAAGCGGAACAACAAACGAGAGCAACAACAACAACAAGCCAGGTGTCACTACGACAGGACGCGCCGGCTGATGACACCGCAGCCTCGACGAGACTCGGCACGGTGGGTGGCGAGGATGACGGGGGGGGGGCTTCACTCTCGCGCCTCGGTCGCCGCACTGATTGGCGCAGATTCACCCCGCCGAGTGCATAACATTTTACAGCCCTCGTCCTGCACTTCATTATCATTCTAATGAGGCCCCCTATATCACGGCGGCGAGATTAGCTTGTTAGGGCGATCACGCCCGCCACCTCTCGCCTCGCCCCTGCAGCAGCAGCAGTAGCAGCAGCAGCAACACATTTCACTCGCTCTTTGTAATTAGCGCGGCGCAGATTAAAGCGAGCGCGGCGAGGGTGGCGACCGTGTGTGGGAGACGGGGCTCTTGCGCCACGGCAGGGGAAGCCCGGTGTCATTGAGCGATTGCGACGTCCCTCTTCGCCGTGCGCGCGGCCGCGGCGAGATTGCACAAAACCAAGAAGTGAAGAACGAAAAGTGAAGAGGGTGGGGTGGAGGGGGTCACGAAGAAGCGCCCGGAGGGTGTGGGGATGGGGGTGTGAGTTGGGGGGGGGGGGGATGGGGCTCAGTGGGAGGGGTATCTGTATTGGCCGGTTGTCCAGTTGATTCGGGTTAAGGGTAAGCTCAGTGCAAGTGGCTGGCTGGTTTATTAATGAGGGTCATGGACTCAGGTCAGTTCGTGCTCGTGGCGATTTGGCTCGGCTTGGGGATCGAACTAGCGGCAGCAGTAGTAGTTCGTAGTGGCTGGTTGCTCGTTGGTGAGGGGAGGGAGTGATCGGGACATTTAGCGTCGTGACTCTAAGAGTGGCGCTCCGTCGCGGGCCGGGCCAGGCGGAGTTGACTCCGCTACTTTTGGGCTCAACTCGCGGGCCGCGGTGTTTGAATGCCAGGTGGAGCCACTTGGCTACGATGCCACGCGGTGCTGTAGGTTTTTGTACTTCGTGGTGCCATGTAGTGTCTCGAATTCGGATGCCGTGTGGTACCACGTGGAACCACCGAGTTCCAGTGCCTGGTGGGGATGCGAGTAAGCGTGTCACGTGGAGTCTCGTGGAGCCGCGTTCACAACTCATCACGACCCCGGAATACTGGTCCAGTTATTGTTGCACTGCTGGTGGTGGTGATGATGATGATGATGGCGGTGGAGGCGGGCGGCTGGGCGGGCTGCGCTGTTATTGCTCTCATTGTCACAGTTATCGTTACGATGTTGGTTTTAGTCCGGGTTGGAATGGCATCATCATTACGCGCACCTCTGGCATGCAGATGGGCTTTAATAGGGCCTCGCTGCTGCCAGCGCCTCCGCCCCCCTCCTCCCGCACCGGGCCCTTTGGAGTTGAGATTGTGGTGGGGGGGAGGGGCTCGGCTCAATCGGGGGGCTCATTAGGGATGCGAGTCGCGTGGCGCCGTAATTAGACGGCGCCGCACCGCGCTCGACGCCGTACGCGCCGCTGCGCCAGGCGCTCTTAGCGCTGTAATCACGTTTTAATTTCGCTCCGTCGGGGACTCGTTCGCGGCAAAATAAACAAGCGGGTCCGTGCCACGTTTGATTTGTGAGCCGGAGCTGGGGACGAGTTGGGGGTGGGGGTTCTGTGGGGGAGCGGGTTGGTGGAGGAGGAGGGAGAGGAGGGAATTAGATGTTGGAGGGAGGAAAGGATTGGAGGGATGAGGACTGCCCCCCCCCCATCTCCTCTTGAGCGGAGACACGAGACTGAACTTCCGTGTCCAGGCGCGGCTCCGCGACGTGACCCCTCGTGCCTGCCACGTCGCGGCTTCCATCGCCACCGACACCGGGGCGATTCATTAACCCCGTGTTAGGGAATAGCCCGCGGAACGAGATTCACGGAACTACGTCTGAGGTCCCTTCAGGTGACATTCATATCCAGGCTCGGCAATGCACTTCAGCACACACTCTGCTATCGAGAAACGTGTGTGTGTGTTTGTCTTTGGTTATCGGTGAGCGGACTGAGGCTACCAACTCACCACACTTGAGGTCTTGTTTCAAACTCATGGATTTGGCCAAACAGCCCTTTCTTGTGTTCGAGGATGAAACAGGGGTGCCTTGGGCCTCGTAGAAGCTTCCCCGGGTAAATCAAGGGCATGATGATTGTTAATACTATTATGAGGATATGCACGGAGCACTTTAACTGCCTCCGAGCTGCACTCGGCAGTAACAGCGACAATTCAATTAGAGTCGTCGCGACGAGACAGCCGCGCGGCGCACAGACAGGAGTCGCCTCGCCGGGCACAGCACGCACACAGCACACACACAGCACTCACACACAGCACACACACACACAGCACACACACAGCACGCACACAGCACACACACAGCACACACACAGCACACACACAGCACACACACAGCACACACACAGCACACACACAGTACACACACACAGCACACACACAGCACACACACAGCACACAGCACACACACAGCACACACAGCACACACACAGCATACATACACACACACAGCACACACACAGCACATATACAGCATACACACAGCACACACACAGCACACACACAGCACACACACAGCACACACACAGGTGTATCTCCATCACACAATGCTGTGCAGCTGTATCTCCGTCACACCTTCCCTGCTGCCTTCCCACCCATCCCCTATGTCTCTGTGGGCCTCCATGCCGATCCCTCGTGATCCCCCGCCCCTCAGTTCGCCTACACACGATCTCACGACGGTTCATGATCTCCCCGCGCATGACCTTGCAGACGCGTCGTAATCCGCCGACTCCGTATGACCTTGACTTATTTGCCTGACCTTTGTGATCACGACCTCGCGATGTCTCGCGATTCCCCACGAATCCTCGACCTCTCCCGATCTCTCAAATCTCTCGCCCCGTTCGTGATCACGATCTCCGGATCCCTCGTGATGTCCAGACACACCACCACCACCACGGCACTCCCTCATCCCACCCCCACCTCTCAGTCTTCGCGCGATCTCCTGGCTACTGAGATTCTGCACGCAGCCGAAGCTTCGCGCATAGCGGGCGCGCGTCTGGGCGATGGGATGGCCAGGGTCTCCGAGCAATCTCCCAGCAGATAATGCAATCTGAGGAAAGGGCTGCCCGCCTGTAACGAGGTGATGATAGCCCTTAGCCGGGCCGCGGCTTCTGCCTTTCAATTTTGAGATTTTTTTTTTCTCTCTCTCTGTGTGTGTGTGTGTCTCCTCTCTCTCTCTCTCGTTCGCTCTATCCCCCAAGCGCGCGACAAGTCAGCTCGCTTTAGATAAGGAGGACTTGTCCTCGTGTCTCGCTGCTCGAGCGCACAGAGCCCTTGACGCGCCCGACTGCAATCACGGGCTGCTTGTGGCCATGAGAGGTGAAGTGGAGAGTCCGCGGTTGTGGGGGTGTTAGAAGGGACGGGGCGGGGGGGAGGAAGGGAGACCCGGGTGAGAAAAATGTCCAGCAGCTGGTCACGAATAAATGAAGGGGTTTATTTCTGGCCGTTAGATTTTTTTTTGTTAATATATATGCATGTACGTTGAACTTATTTCGCACAGTGCGCATCCAACCATGCTAATCCAAATGTTATTTTTATTACGCTCGTGTACGCAGGAGAAGATTTTCGACTATTTGTTTTGGGTTCACGGGGGTCCTGCCAAGTGTTCGCAGTCGCGGGCGACGATTGATCTGCAGATCCTCCCACTCGAGTCGTTTCCGCTGTATTCATTTATTTCTTTCAAATTTGGCAACATTTCACCCCGACACACAAGGGCCCCCTACCCCTGTGCAAGACGTCGCGCGATGCGCGAGTGAAGCAGACGGCGCGTGGTGGCATTGTCGCGGTTGTCACGCGCGAGGCACGTCAGCCACCACCACGCGTGAACTGCGGTCATCCTCGCAGTCGGCGGATCTCGGCTCGGCCAATCGAACAAAGGCGGCGGTCACCGCTTCGCGTGCTTCCGGGTGCGCTTCGGCGGCCGCCAGCAAGGCTCTTCATTCCGATTATTAGGAAGCAACTGGGAGCTGTGCACTTTTAAATCGTACATTTAGATTGACAAACTAAATTTTTTAAAGTTATTTTTGCGTTCAGTTTGTTGCCGATTAGCGCCGTTGGCTACGCACGGCGCGCGAAAGAAGTTCAACGTACACACGTGCAGATTTTCGCAGCGCGGCAATAACCAGCGCGCCCCTGGGGATTCGAACCGCGGTAAAACCCACCCGCAAACGACAAGCGGCGGACGCTCCCTAACCCTGCGACAACTTCGCAAAGAACCCTCCTGGAAGCGCGTGTACAGCTCAATTCGCACGCGTGCCGCGGCGCGCACTGGGTCCACTCGAGTCCGAAACCTCAACGCAAGGCTGCTCCATTCACCACAAGTGTTACAAGCAATCACAGGGGAGCAGGAGGCGGGGGGCGGGGGGGGCGAGTGGGAGGGGGTAGAAATCGGTACAACCTAAGCGTGACTGTGACAGTGAGTGTTAACGTGTGTGTGAGTGTCGTTGTGTTTGAGTGTGAGTGTCACTGTGCGTGTGTGATTGTCACGAGGTGTATGTGTCGGTGCGTGCGAGTGCAAAGCTGTGAATGTTATTGTGCGAGTAGCCGTGTGTGGATGCTACTGTGTCAGAGTGACAGTGTGAGTGTGTGACTGTGTGTGTGACTGTGTGTGACGGTGTGAGTATGACGGTGTGTGTGACTGTGTGTGTGTGTGACTGTGTGTGTGTGACTGTGTGTGTGTGTGTGACTGTGTGTGAGTGTGTGTGTGTGACTGTGTGTGTGTGTGTGACAGTGTGTGTGTGACTGTGTGTGCGTGACTGTGTGTGTCTGACTGTGTGACGGTATGTGTGACGGTGTGTGTGTGACGGTGTGTGTGTGTGTGACTGTGTGTGTGACGGTGTGTGTGTGTGTGTATGACTGTGTGTGTGACAGTGTGTGTGTGTGTGACTGTGTGTGTGCGAGTGTGAACGCTGCCGCACGAGGAGTCTCCCGGCGTGTGCTGCGAGTGCGTAACATTGTCGCGTGTGAGCGTCACAATCCGGGGCCACCGCCAGGCCGCCTGGGATATTGACACATCGCGTGCACTCGATCGGCAGGTTAAATGTCACGCAGGATCTGACCTTCTAAAGCCGATATTCCCATCCGCATGTAAATTGAAAATTAGTTGTAGGGCGGCTCTCCTAGGCGAAGACTCACAACTCTGGGCAGCCTCCCATCCGCGCGCGTGCGCCTGACTCATCTCTCTCTTTCTCGCCTGTCCGTAGCTTCTGCTCCACGTGGACGTAGAGGCGACCCCTAGGAAGCTTCGCAATGGAAACACGAGATGGGGGGGGGGGCTGAGAAATGACCCTCACGCTCGCCCTCCCAGCCCTGCCCAACGCTCACGCGGTCACCCTCATTTTGTGGGTCAGCGCCTGTGTAATGACCTATTAATTCGCGGGCCCTTCTCTTCCCTCCCGCGAGGCAAACTCAATTTGCGGGCGGGCAGGAGGGAGGAGTTGTGGGCTGGGGAGGGGTCGGAGTTGGTGGGGGGCAGCGAGGAGTTTGGGGGGGGCATCCCCCAGACCCCTGTGTGATTGATTCAACACCTCCTCCTCCTCCACCACCACGTGTCCCGTCCCCCACCACAAACTCGTCCACCCACCGTCGCGATGCTGCAGGTGATTCACCAGAGAGCGTAGCGACGTGAAAAATGACGAGAGGAAAGAGAGAGAGAGAGAATAAATAAATAACAACGGTGGAGCGGCGGGGGGGGGGCAGGTGGAAAACAATCCCAGGAATAAATAGGATTTCGCGGAGCCAATTCTGAATGATTACAGCACCGCGCGCATCGCGGACAGGGGGGAGCGGCAGTGGCTGCGAGCGCGCACGCGGAGCGACGCCCCTAATCAGCAGACACGAGATTTCCTCCCTCTCGCGGCAGAGGCTGTCACTCGCCGGCACAATGAATGGCAATGAAAGCAATCTGCTCCGTGATAAATTTAATTTGTACACTCACCCCTCCCCACCTCCCCCACCTGCCCGCCCCACCACCCAACTCCGCCACCCGCACACCCCCAACGTGTACACGCGGACACACACAAAAAAAAACACAAACCAAAACATCCACCCCCCCCTCATCCTCTTCCTTTATTGGCCCCGATGACAGCAAACAAACGCGCGAGGAGGCTGCGAGATTGTTGACGGCGGCGGCGGCGGCGTCGTCGGAGGAGCTCCGAGATAGTGGAGAGAAAAAGATCGGAGGGGCAGGGGGAAGGTCTCGTAGTTACGTAATTGCCGGGGCTGCGAGACACGAGCAGATTAGCCATCACGACTGGACGGGGGGGGGGGGGTCGGGGGGGGTCAGGCAGCGTTGGGGGGGGGGGGGGCGAGCCCATGCGTCCCGGCTGATTTAGTGTCGCGCTGTGGCCGCGTGGTGCAGGGGCGCTGAGTGGAACACGCACCTGCCCGGCGTGCATTGTTGACGCAAATATACGCCGGCTGGCTAGCCCTTCACTCTCGCGCCGTGCGGTACGGTGTAGACTGTAGGCTGTAGGGTCAGGTTTTTTGTTATTATAATGTTTCATTATTAACCCAGGAGACCCTCGCGAAGTGGTGCTGAACGTTGTCATTTTCGTGTTGTTCATACCGATCCTCCTGCATTGAGGGTTTTGGACCAATTCCATAACGGCTGAGGGTAGGAGGAGAGGAAACTTGAGTCACAGAAGAAAAAAACACAATGGGATGACAGTCGAAGCCGCACACAGATAGATGCAATAATCCATCGTCACACTGCCACTTCCTGGTCACCTTATAGCCCAAGCCCACACCACGTGGCATCCCATCCAGACACCGAACCAGGCTCAAGACCTGCTTAGCTTCCGTGGCGCGACTGGATCAAGTGCAACCAGGGTGATGCCGCAGAGGCGATGTCCCAGCGCCGCTCTTCATCTCGATGAGAGCACAATTAGAATGCGGCTTAGTTTTAATTAAATTACAGCTATCATTACACCTTTGAAAATAATTAATTTCCAGCCTAATTGAGTTGTAACTATTCAACTGTTTAATTCGGAATTTTAAATCGCGGCTCGCTGTCGTGATGCCGTGGTGTGGTGATGTGCTTCACTGCTTGCTGCTGCAATGTAACTTAGTCCACCTTCCAGGTCTCCACTCGACGAAAACAAAAGACCTCTGATCTCCGTTGTCTCCCTCCTGCTCTTAAACAAAAGCCACTGAATTGGAGAGCCAGGCGGGGCGGCGCTCTGGTGGTGTTTAGATTATTCCAGTCAGCCTTCACTCGTGTTCTGACGTGCACACAAAAAAACACACACACAAAAGACAAAGATCCCCCGTATAGCCTCTAACAGACTGCTGGGGCAAGTGCTCTGTTAGCGAGAACCTATAAAGGCCGGCAAGGCACACGAGGGCGTGGGTAGCCAACACCACACTCGGCCACCTTTGTCTCCCCCCAAGTGCTGATGTTTACACCCCGCACGCTCGCACGCGCGCACACTCTTGACTGCCCGTGAAGGCTAAATAAGCGGTCACCCGCTGTGAATCAATCACGGCTCCGCATTCTTCAATGAGCACTGATAGGCGCGATGCAGCCCACACAGGGAGAAGATCTCCATCCACGGGCGTCAGTGAAGGATGGGGGTCACGAGACACCCGGAGCAGCGAGCGTGTCTCACATCAGCGGCGCATCCACGTGCCCCCGTGTCTCCACGTGTCCCCGTGTCTCCACGTGTCCCCGTGTCTCCACGTGTCCCCGTGTCTCCACGTGCCCCCGTGTCTCCACGTGTCTCCACGTGTCTCCACGTGTCCCCGTGTCTCCACGTGTCCCCGTGCCTCCACGTACCCCCGTGTCTCCACGTGTCCCCGTGTCTCCACGTGTCCCCGTGTCTCCACGTGTCTCCATGTGCCCACGTGTCTCCCCGTGTCTCCACGTGTCTCCACGTGTCTCCCCGTGTCTCCACGTGTCCCCCCGTGTCTCCACGTGTCCCCGTGTCTCCACGTGTCTCCACGTGTCCCCGTGTCTCCACGTGTCTCCATGTGTCCCCGTGTCTCCACGTGTCTCCATGTGCCCACGTGTCTCCACGTGTCTCCACGTGTCCCGTGTCTCCACGCATATCGCCAGCGGCTGTGTGGTTGGCACTATCCCTAGTTCCAAGCAATTGAATAGCCCCCCCCCCCCCCCCCGTGTTAAATTTCTGCTCCCTCCCAGCTCGATACCTGGGCTCCTCTGGACCGTGGGCTCCGGTGCAGTGGCACCGCCTGCGCATTCAAGGGGCTACGCCACTGTGTCTCCACTGTGTCTCCACGCGTCTCCCGCTGTCACACTATCTCAGGCTGGGCGTGTTTTCACAACGCAGAGGTCAGAGGTTGAGGTCGGAGGGACTGCTCGACGCACGCAGGAGGGGGGAGGAGGGGGAACGGGGGGGGAGGGGGAACGGGGGGGGATGAGGAGGGGGAGGAGGGGGCGGAGGGGGGAGGAGGGGGGAGGGGGAGGAGGGGGGAGGAGTCACAGAGCGGGGCAGGCGAATCGCGGGCATAGACAACACAGAGGGTGGGGGGACAATCGACCCCCACCCCATACGTTTGCAAAGGAGGGGGGCTATACACCGCATCCCCTTCTCCATCGGGATGTTAGTGGGGGGCTGAAGCCAATTGTTTGCCCCACGAGTCTGCCAAGTGGGATGAGAGACAGGAGCAATATCCTCGCATATTGCTCTTCGAATACGTGGAAGAGTAGACCAAATACCGAGTGGAGGCCTGTCGGCCAGCGATGGCGCGAGTGAGCCGTCAGCAGGGCCGCGCTGTTGAAGTGTTTGACTCGCTACATGAGTGGCAGTGCCAATGTGGAATGGCAGACAACTGCAAACTTTGCAGACTCCAGCACAGACGTGACAGGCAGGGCTTCCCACCTAAAGCACCCGTGGGTATAATTATAATCATTATTTACCTAGGACAGCCTCACTATTCATTATTGGGGGTTTTCTATTATTCTTAAATTTGACTACCTTGGAAAACTTCGCCGAGGCTCATGAATATTTTTCAGGAGGGTCCTGCCAAGTTTTTCGCGGAAGGTGATGGCCACGTGGAATCCCAGTAGAATACATTTGTGGTTTAATGGAAAATAAAAAAAGGAAAAATGTGGTCCGTGACTGTGGCCGTTTTTCCATGAGCCACAACTTCAGATGCCCTCTCTGGAACTGCGTTTCCATGGTTCCAATCAACTCGAGTTGGTCACGAATTCGTGTGCTTTGGCGTGAATTCCCTGCCTAAGAATTTGGGCTGCAGAGCTCAAAGCGGCCCCTTTCAAATGAAAAATGTTGGAGTAGATGGTGGGCAAAATCTACACTTGTCAGCAACACGGTCTTGACCTTTGACTCGTAAGTATTTATGGGAAGGTCTTACTTGGAGAGTGCTTATGGAAGTATCTGCCCAGCTCGCTCGTGTGGTAACTCGGGCAAACTTGCACATTCAAGGACACCCAACTTGTCACCAACTCGAGTTGCCCTTCATCTCAAGTAACCTCAACCAGACTCGACTAAGCTGACGATGGAAACAATCAGTACGTCTACTTCAGGAGGGTCCCGCTACGATGCGATGTTTGACCAGTTCCATTCACGAGTGTTGTCTTCGCGAGGGAGCGGACCGGAGAGAGAACGAGAGAGAGAGAGAGAGAGATCGAGCGAGGAGCTGTTTGTGTGTGTAGTCGCCTGATCTATATTTTCGAATCCTCGTCTTCTCGGGCTCTCCCAAGTGCGAAGTTACATGCCGGATCACGAAGTGATGACAGTCAAACCCAGATCATGGGATGATGCAACTCACCAGTAAGAGGCTTCGCCGTGGCGTTACACGGGTATCGTGCAAGTGGCGTTTGCCGTGGTTGTTTAAACTCCCCACGCATCCATACTCTTAGTTCTTTCGGTAAAGTCACGTAGGTAAAAAAATGAAATAAAAATTAATAAAAATGAAACAATTAAATCACGACGTTTCGGAGGCAACACAAGTCTCCGTCTTCAGGTGGGACCGTCACAGCCATCACTTGATGCAGCAAATCTGGCTGTGACGGTCCCACCTGATGACGGACACTTGTGTTGCCTCCGAAACATCGTGATTCTATTGTTTTATTTTTATGAATTTTTATTTCATTTTTTTACCTACGTGACTTTTCCGAAAGAACTAAGAGTATGAATCCTTGCAGTCACGAAAGCTTCAAATCTAGAATCCCCACGCATCCACAAGGCGCGCCACGATTCATACCCTCACCACAATCCCAACCTCCCTCCCCCCACACAATGGAGTTCTCTGGGTTCTTGACGGAGGGAGGGAGGGAGGAGGGGTGGCTGTGGGCGGCGGTCGCGGCGCCGTGGCACGAGTGTGGGAAGAAGAGGCATCGACGCTGCCTCGCTCACTCACTCCCGCCGGTTCTTCCTCCCTTTGCCGCCCCGGAGAAAGATGCTCGCTGTCATAACGCGCCGGGGCAATTTAACAAACTGTCATCGTGAAGAATGCGGTCCCCCAGTAACAAACATAATCGTTTACATCTGCGGCAGAGCCACATTCATCAAAGACGCAGGTTCAAAGCCGTCCCTGGGCCAAGTGCGGCCGTAAATATAGTAATTGCCCTGGTTTCCGTGGGATATATATATGCGAGTGTGTGTGGAGGTGTGTATGTGTGTGGGTATATATATATGTTAGTGTATGTGTATTAGTGTGTCTGTATATATATGGGGAGCAGTAGTGTAGCGGTTAGTGCGCTGTTCTGTGCTACGAACCCGGCGACCCGAGTTCACGGCCAACACCAGTGACGATTATTTGAACCGGTCCTGGGCCTCCGCTAGGTCGACTCAGCCTCAAATGAGTATCTGGTACGATGTGTAAATATCGCCACTAGGGATACAAAGGCGGTCGGGCGTGGTGTTGGCCACACACCCCATCGTGTGCCGTGCCGGCCTTCATAGGTGCTCGCTAACAGCACTTGCCCCAACAGCCTATTGAGGCTTTGTCTTTGTTTCGGAGATGAGGGAGCAAGTGTGTGTGGTCTTCTTAAAAGTTGCATTAATCGAATGCCCTGCTCATTATGCCTCCAAATTTTCGTAATTAATCTTTTCCCTTCCTTCTACGCTTGATTTATTAAATGTGCTAAAGTAATTTTGGCAATTGGCAAAACAAACACAGCCGCAATATACAAATGCGATGTGCAGACGAAACAGCGTTGCGTATTGCACGCACTGGCTCTGATATCTCTCGGGAGATGTGGTCGTGGGGTTGAAGTCAGGGTCTGGGTCAGATAAGAGAGGCAATCTGCATTCAATCAATCCCACAATCGCAAACACCCATTCACACGTGCGGAATAACTGCAGCTGTTATGCGCCATTCAAACCCAATATTTTACATTCTCAGGAGCCGGAAAAAGTTTAATTCGGTGACAAAAAAAATGGTTATGGAATTTGTTTTTCGCAGTAATTGGCGACCAGGCTGCAGTTGATCAACTCTCTAAACGCGACAACCGGTTTACTTTCTAGATTTGAAGTTGTCGTGACTGCAAGGATCCATACTCTGGTTCTTTCGGTAAAGTGACGTAGGTGAAAATAACAATACAATAATAATAAAATAAACATTAAAAATAAAAATAAAAGGTGTTTAAATTTAGTTGTTTTCACTATTTTTATTTAATTAATTAATTTTCATTTCATTTCTATTTTATTATTATTATTTTCACCTACGTGACTTTACCGAAAGAACCGGTTTACTCACACAGACTCGAACCCAGGAACTCCGTATCCTCGAAACACAGCATCACTTGCCTGAGACGAGAAAGCGGGAGGGTGTGGCCAGCACCACGCCCGACCGCCTTTGTTTCCCCCGGTGCTGAGCGAACCGAGGTGTGACCCACGACTCATTCTGACACCACACGCCACTGATTTTAGCCGTGGCTGGGAATCTAACCGTGGGTTGGGGTGGCGGGTGCTGGATTCCTAAACTCGGTGCGCTAACCACTACGCCTGCCCGCCGTCACAAGTGGAAGCTTCCCGATGCCAGAGAGAGACGACGCCACGGCTCCTCGCGAGGAATACGCGAGCTGGCGGACGAGCTTCCAGCGTGCGGCGAGAGAAGAGCGACAGATCATGCCGATTCCCAGCGCTTGACCTCGGCGGAGTAGACATGGCGGTATGTTGTCGGGAGGCAGCGGAGACAGGGAAAAGGGAGAGGATGAGAGAGAGAGTGGGAAGAGAGAGAGAGAAAAAAATATATAGAAAATAGCGGTGAAATATAAATTAGCACAAACCATTTCCAATCGAGCTCATCCCTGTGTTCAAACCTTAAGCGATTCATCACTCAGCTCAGCTGCAGCCGGAGGTCCAATCAATCAGGGAGGACGGATCGAGCCCGGACCCCCTCAGCCTGAGAAATCATTGAACAAAAAGCTGTTGTCATTCCATCCCCCTTGTTATCAGTTCCTGTCTTCCCGGCGGCGGTGGGAAATTAACAGCAATTCGTCACAGACACTCATTTTGCACAAAAGCATCTCGGGGCGCAGAAAAAGTAAAAAAACTGGAATATATAAAAAACGTGGCCAGTTTCTGTCCTGAATAGAATAAATTTCACACATTTAAAAGTCACGGACTTTGCTGGTAGGCTTTTTGTGTAATTCTTGTAACGGCCTTAGCTGGCTTAAGGTGAGGCAATTTTTTACAAATTTCAGTTCATATCGGGCCTCGAATTATTCATAACTTTATGGGGGTCCAGTTTAATTTGATACATCCAGAGGGCACGCGCCCGGCCCCTGCGCAGCCGCGGCGGGAGGGACAGACCCGGACCTCTAAGTTCGCCAAAGCTCGCGCCTTCCAATGCCAAGGGAGCGGTGGCGCTGTGGTTAGCGCACTGCCTGATTGCAATTCGGCCAGCCCAAGTTTGTTTCCCGGCCAGGGCCACGAACATCGGTGGCGAGCGATATGCGAACCGGCGGTGCGCCTCCATCGGCAAGCCGCGCCGACCAGCGTGGTGAAGTATGGTCAAACAACCCTTCATCACCGGCGTGGCATGGGCAGGCCTTCTTTGTGACAGTAGATTTACAACGGCCCGTACGCACCGACAGAGAGAGATAGATCACCCATTGAGTCGCAACGGCTGAAGAGGGGGTCAAGTACGGTTAGCGAGCGCCTATTCACGTTGGCACGACGAATTATTAAGTCATCCCATCCCACCAGGTACACACACACGTGACACATCCCACCAGGTACACACACACACGTGACACATCCCACCAGGTACACACACACACACACGTGACGATCCCACCGGGTACACACACACACACACGTGACGATCCCACCGGGTACACACACACACACACGTGACGATCCCACCAGGCACACACACACACACACGTGACACATCTCATCAGGTACACACACACACGTGACGATCCCACCAGGCACACACACACACACACGTGACACATCCCACCAGGTACACACACACACGTGACGATCCCACCAGGCACACACACACACACACGTGACACATACCACCAGGTACACACACACACGTGACACATACCACCAGGTACACACACACACATGTGACACATCTCATCAGGTACACACACACACACGTGACGATCCCACCAGGTACACACACACACGTGACGATCCCACCAGGCACACACACACACACACGTGACACATACCACCAGGTACACACACACACGTGACACATACCACCAGGTACACACACACACACGTGACACATACCACCAGGTACACACACACACACGTGACGATCCCACCAGGTACACACACACACGGGACGATCCCACCAGGTACACACACACACACACGTGACCCATCCCACCAGGTACACACACACACGTGACGATCCCACCAGGTACACACACACAAGGGACGATCCCACCAGGTACACACACACACACACACGTGATGCACTCGGCTGTCACTGCCGGTCAAGTGAACAAACAAAGCCAGCGGCGAGACCGCGGCGCAGCACAGAGTTCCTCGACAATGACAGCTGCCCCCCTCCCCCCACCCCCGCTCACTGCGGGGCTGTACCCCCCACCCCCACAGACCCACCCGTGCAGCACCTAGCCTGGCACCAACAGCCTCCGCCCGTGTTGACTGTGAATTCGCCGGCCTGTGCATTGCGCCCCCTGTCCGTTCGGTGCTGTGGGCAAGTGGAGCCGTCGACAGCGCTCTGTGGAGTTGTGGTGTCGCTACCCAATGCGTCGTTTTGATGTTTACAGCAATTGCCTTTTGTTTAGATCACCGGTCTCGATTGCCGGCGAGAATGTCTTGCCGCAGTGGGCTCTCGGCTACAAGTTGCAGTTGTGATGAAGATCGCCTCGCCTCGCCAGAGGAACGACGATGACGATGATGACGGTGATGATGAAAACGATGACTGGTAAGTACCGCACGACAACAAAGTCGTCTCAACAATGACGCCCAGAGGGCATTCATTTAAAGTCCCAACTTTGCGCCTTCCGAGCCTTTGGTCGTAAATACTCAACAATACCTCAAAGCAGCTCCCCTCTCTCTCTCTCTCTCCCCTTTATCTATCTCGTGCGCTCTCTCCCCTTTATCTCCCTCTCACTCCTCTCGCGCCCTCCGTCCCATCCCGGCTGTAACTCCCCCACCACCCACCCCACCTGCCCCCCCACCCCCGACACGAGGGACGCTGCGGGACAGGGCACGTTTGCCAAAATGATGAAAGGGGAAGCTCATCGTGAACTTTGCGAAACGTTATGCACTTTCAGCGGCCGCATGTAAATTCACCGCGGCGGATGGTGGCACCGCGTGATTTAAGTGTGGATCTGACTCTCGGTGTGGTGGAGGTGGAGGAGGTGGTGGAGGCTGTTGGAAAGGCAGCGCGTTCTGCTCCGTTAAACGCTCCTCGCGCGCATCTGGAGCACGGAATCTCGCGTCTCTCTCGCTCGCTCTCTCGCGTCTCTCGCTGTCTCTGACACCACCCTCCTGTGCCAGCCCGCACTCTCACGCTCGCCACACAAACGAGACGACACCACGCACCATAAATTATTAATTGCCGAATTTTACACATCATGACCTACACTTGCAAATGGCAAACGTTTTATTAAAAAGCACGATCAGGGCAACACGGAGCAGATTTGCAACAGCAACCAAGGACTGAATTGGATTTTTAACTGCTAGAACCGTAATGGATTTAGCAGCGTGCAGATACAGTGGTCGGGACGGTCCCATTACAGGCGCCCTATTCATCATGTTCAGTGCCCTCCAACGAACGGGGGCCCGCATTAGAATTTATCTCGCGCGAGACCCCATCTATCACGCTTCGTCCGGGGTGGGCGGAGGGGGTGGGGGGGGGGGAGCTGCTGGGGGGATTTCTCCGCCATGGGATCGTTCCGAGCCGTCCGACTTTACCGGCGGCGGTGTCGGCGCTTGCGAGAAGGGGCCTTCAGTCGCGACCGCTAAGACGGCGGAGCGGAGCGGAAGGGGCGAGAGAGAGAGGAGGACGAGGTGGCGATGAGCAATTATAGTCACAGCGCCCGGCGGTTCCGTGCCGGTGATTTACGCGGCGCGGCGACGGGCGGCACAAACACGGCGCCCGGATTTCACGCTCAAACATAATGTATCTGTCTATAGGAAAGACATTAAGGCCCCTGCCTGGCCGCTGATTGATGGCTGGCGCTCCGTCCCTAGCCCTCGCCACGGCTTGCCTAGCTCATTAGCACGTCCGGCGAGCGTCCCAAAGGTTAGGGGCACCCCGCGCTGCCTGCTAAACATCCCATTGTTAATGCGCAGCGCCGCCCGGGCGGCAGTCGACTCGGGGTCACCGAGGGTGTCGTGGTGGTGGTGAGCGTGGAGCGGTGGAGCGGTGGAGGGGGAGGGGAGTGAGCGTGGTGGGGATCGCGGTGTGAGTGTGTGCAGGCGGTCTGCGGGTGAGCGCGGCGAACACGGTTAGATTCGTGGTGAGTGTGGCAGAGGGTTTATGGCGAGCGTGGTGGTGTGGTGATGATGATGATGATGCGCGGTACGTGCGATGGGATTCCTATCGAATGTGGTGGGCTGGATGGCGACTTTGGCAGTGGTTGCGGCGTGTGTGGCCGGGTGTGGGGTGAGTGCGGAGAGCTGCGTTAGTGAAAGTGACAGTCTCCGTGCAGGGTTTAGCGGTGTCTGTGGTGAGTGTGTGGCGAGTGTGTGGTCACGGTGTCTGCGGTGAGCGTAGCATCCCCATATCAACCTTGCTTCGGCTCGACGTCTTTCACTTGTAAAATCGTCTTTACGGCCCAGCACACGAGCGCAGGAGCCTAAATAAGATACAAAATCCATATACATCTGTTTCCCATGCAAGCTCGCTTTAGTGCCGTAATAATAGCACTTTACGTCTTGAAAAGTGACAAGGCCAGCGATGCACTCTGCGCATTTCTCTCCCACCTCTCCCGGAGCACAAAGCTGCCCATAGATTCACTCCGCACGGCCCGCATTCCTGCTCAGGGGGCCGAGCGATCCGGCACGATTCGCTTGTTTTGTTACCGATGTCCAAAGATACAAAAGGTGCGACTGTGGCGGCCCGGAGAAGGCGGAGGGAGGGACGTAGCGGGGGGGGGGGGGTTCGTAAAATGCAATGTCCTCGGTGGCATTGAGCCGGTATCGTTGAAGCTCTGGGTTCCAATCGGGCGATCAAACCGGGTTTGTCACGCGTGTGTGGCAAGTTGATGATCTGAGCTCCGGATATTAATTACTGCGCGCGCACATACACACACACACACACCCATAATTATATTTGGTTTCCACTCAATTTAGCTTTTTCCCGCTCGGAGGAATAGCACATTTTCAGCTGTATCGATATGCGATGGACACCATCTCTGTAGCCGGGCGTGTGAGAAGATGACATTGCATGCGGTGGGTGGACAGGAGGCAAATCGCTGGGCCCTCGGCGCGAATTCTTGCGATGTCCGCATACAGAGGCCGTTCTCCATCCACGCGGTCACGAGACGAATGTCGACACGGAGGCCTCTGCAGAGGCCTCCGTGTCGACATTCGTCTCGTGACTCGGACCACCTTTGTTTCAGCTGGCGAGGCCCACAGCTGGCAAGCAGCTCAGTTACAGAATCCGAATATTTGATTTATACTGGAGGAATCCGACGAGCTATAAAGCTCTTTTTTCACAGATGTCCACAATACGGGCGGGATAGGAGCGCGAAGTGAACAAATCACTTAAAAATATACAATTATAATAAACTAATTGTTATCTTACCAGGTAAGGGCCACCGAGGTATTAATTTATTTTTCAGAAGCGACCTGCCCACAAATGATAGGTCAACAACAACAAAGTGGCTTGTCATCATGGTGGACATTGATAGCAGCCCAAGGCAGTCGGCAGTGGCGATTGAACATTGCAAGACATCAACGCACAAACCACGTGTCGCCATAGTGACCACTGAAAAGGTAATTTCGTAAAAATACAATACAAAAACACCGCTGCTTTTCAGATAATAACAATCAATGCTATTGTTAATAGACCAAGGAAAGCCGCACTGTGTTCCAATACTCTTTTTTTCAGGAAGGTCCCGCTACATTGTGATGTTTGGCCGACCCACAATGACATCGTGAGACTTTTAGCTATGGGCAGAACACCGGAGAACCCGGAGGGAACCCCATCTAGAACAGCGGCGAGAAGAACGCAGACACACAACGCAGACACGCAACGCAGACACGCAAGGCAGACACGCAACACAGACACACACAGATCCCCCATATAGCCTTAACAGACTGTAGGGGCAAGTGTTGTTAGCGAGCACCTATGAAGGGCGGAATGGTACACGAGGGGGTGGGTGGCCAGCACCACGCCCGACCGCCTTTGTCTCCCTAGTGGCAATGCTTACACACCGCACCAGGTACTTATTTGAGGCTGAGTCGACCTAGGGCAGGCTCGGGACTGGTCCAGATAATCGTCACTGGTGTTGGCCGTGAGCAGGAATCGAACCCGGGTCGCCGGGTTCATAGCGCATCACGCTAACCGCTAAAATACCGCTCCCCCACAGACACACAGACACACACAGACACACACACAGACACTCCAACGCGCACGAGTCCTGAGTCGAACCCAGGTCATACTCTTGCTGCACTAGGCGCTGCACACCTCACAAAGCGCTGCACAGTCCGCCACCTCCACGATGGAGGGGAAGTTGGGGGGGGGGGGGGGCACGCAGCGTGCAAATCCCCGCGTGACGACTCCGACCGCCCCCAGAAGATTCACGATCCCAGGCACGATCACGAGCGCGGGGTGTCGCGCGCCCGCCCCACTCCTCGATGAGGACAGAATCACTCGGCTATTGTCTTCTCATCCTGGGCTTTTGGTTTTGTTTTAATTAAAGCCACCCATGGCTAAGAGGCGTGCATTGTGTCCGGTGATTGCGTCCGTGAGAGAGACAGGGGGAGGGGAGGGAGGGGGAGGGAGTGAGGGGGAGGGAGAGGAGAGGAGATGCGAGATTAAGCGATGTTTATTTTCCGGGTTGCGCTCCCCGTAACGCGGCGCTGGCAGCTGGGAGCCACCCACCCGCGTTCGTGGACGGGAGACGCGCACGGGGGAACATTCGTCTTCCCCACTGCACCGAGCCACGGGACACGCGCCGCTACCCCCTAAGGCACCCACCACACAGCCATCTCCCCTACAGCACGCAGACGGCTGTCCCCTACAGCAGCAGCACACAGAGTTATACCGACAGCGCACGGATATCGCTACACAAACACAGCTGCCCGTAGCGCGCAGAGGATGTCCTCACGGCGCGCGGCTGTCCCGAGGCAGCGAGGTGGGTGTCCCGATGCGAGCCGGAGTAAAAAACGGTTCGACTTGACGAGAAGACGCCGACTAAAAACCCCAACCGCGACCCCTCGGGGTGGCATGGCCTCGTTCATCACGGCTCCTCTGTGAGATCTCCTGGAGCGCTGGTCACGCCACTTGGATCCTGGGTGGCCCCACGCGGTGGCGTGGGCCGACGATGCCCCCCCCCTCCCCCCTCGGGCTCCCCCTCCTACGCGGAGCCGGTCACTCAATCACCCCCCCCCCCCCTCCTGATAAAGGGTCGTGAGACTCATTGAAGCTTTCCCGGACTAATAAACACCGTTGTGAGTTGTACACGTCTATGAGATTGACCGAGTTTTGAGCCTGGTTAGTGTTGAAACGGATGACGGTCAGGGCTTGCCAGGTGCTGTCGGCTCGGAGATGGCAGTGCTGAGCATCTCTCTCCCTCGTGTGTGTGTGTGTGCGTGCGTGTGTGTGTGCGTGTGTGTGTGTGTGTGCGTGTGTGTGTGTGTGCGTGTGTGTGTGCGTGTGTGTGTGTGTGGTTTAGTGGCAATTTATTGAAGGTGGTGCATCAGCCAGTCGTCTCAGTCAGTCGACCTGTGGCATCTGGGTCTGCCCCGTGACCTCCTGCCAGCGGGCGTTCGACACTTCACGTGGCCTCAAGGTGCACAAAGCCTGGCACAAGCGTCGTGGTGACGTCACCGCCACTTAGTGGCGAATGGCGGTTGTTGTTGTGTGTGTGTGTGGTTTTCTCCGGGCTCTCCTGTTCCCTCCCACGCGACGCCAAAGTCGCGTCAATGAAATTGGACAAAATCCCAAATTGCAGTGGGGGGGGGGGGGCTCTTTGGCGAGAGTATCGCGGCTAAATCGACACGCTTGGCACCAGCCATCATCATCAGTCTGCCACTGCTGGATGCGGAGTCTTGTTGGGTGAACACTCGGGTTGTTACAGGATAAACGGTAAACCTGTAACCTTTTTTTATTCATTCGAGTAACGGTTTAAGAAGTTAGGAGGCGGTAACCGACTCCATGATTTCATGTACAGTACTGATTGAACACGGTCTCCACTGTGTTCCCTACCGTGCCAGGAGTCGAACCAGCACTTTGTGGATTCTAAACGGGTAAACCCGTTCGTTTGTTGGACATTTCGATATTTACGGAAAACCGGTTTTATAGCGGGTTCTTTTTTACACCATGCGGTTACCGCTAATGCAAACAAACATATTTTAACCCAACCCTCGTAGACGCGTTATCCGCATTGACTGACGAAAGCCCTGCCCGCCGAGTTGTGGGGGGCATCCGCCACGTGGCAGGTGCGAGGTGGAGTGAGACTCTGGAGAGAAGTGAGCTGTAAGAGGTGGAGCAGCAGCAGGGAGACAAAGGCAGCAGCGCCGCCGCCTCCTCCTCGCTGCCGACAGCCTCCGATGCCCACGCTCTCGCATCTGCATCCAGAGGCGTTAAGTGGGGGTACACGTGATTACAGAGGCTATTGATTGATTGCGGGAGGGGCCGGGGGAGGGAGGACGATGGGGGGGTGGGGGGCTCATTGGAATGCAGGTAAATGTACGAGTCCCTTTGCTCATCGACTGCAGGAGGCGGTGGAGACACGGGGGGAGGTGGAGGGGGTTAGGGGATTTGTCTGCGCGGAGGGTGCCTTGTTTAGGAAGAGCGGATCATTTGGTTTGGCGTTGACTACCCCCCCTGCAGCCCCCCCCCCCCGCCACCATCCCCACCTCCCCCACCTCCCTCCTCCACAACTCCCCGCCTGCCCAGACGCTGCCCTAGAATTATGATCGATCGGCCATTTCTCAATGTCACTTTAGGCGCGTTGGACGTGGACGGGCAGAGGAGTGGGTGGTGGATGGGGGGGGGGGCGAGAAGAGGGGGGGGTAGGGCGAGGGAGCTTTCCAGCATCCTTTATGCGATGTCACGGCTGCGCGCAGCATGGCCACAGCCCGGCTGACACTGCTCGCGAGGCGACGTGATGAATCCATTTTCTCAAGGAAATAGTTTTGACAATCCAATATCTCAGTTTGGGTGGCTTCCACCTCGCCCCCTCCACCCCCACCCCCACCCTCCTCCCTCCCTCCCTCCCTCCAATTCTTGTTTCCATTGCACTCCCTCTGCTCTCTTACCCCCCCCCCCTCGTCTCACCGCATCAGAGACCCACACAAACGGATCGAGCCCAGAGATTTCTCACCACTCCCCCCTCCCCTCTCACCTCCCCATCTTTGAAATTACATGCGCATCATTTTGTCTTCATGTTATCCCATTTTTTCCATCTTCTCAAGGACAGTCGGCCGGGGCGAATTTTAATAATGAATTTTCTCGTCGCCGACTCCTCGCACGCAATTTAATTTCTGAGTGCATCATCATCTCAGCCACGGTTTCATTCACCACCTGCACACCGCCCGGCCAGCCTGCTCCGAACGGGCACCACCACCACGCACCACACCGCTCCTCCACACCGCTCCACCACACCGCTCCACTGCACCGCACCACTACACCGGACACACCATCAGACCCCGCTCCACGACTGACAGCATCCACACCATCGCATTCATTGAACTAAACCTTATTGGAGAGCTCTCGGTACAAGAGACCAACACCACCACCAACCACCACCAATCACCACCACGGCATAGATCATCACGAGCATGGACTTTACGTTTACGCAAAATGCGCACCACATCGAGTACACCTCTAAAACCTCTACCCCAGCGGCCTGGACAGCCCCTCCCCCACCCACCCCTCGCCTTCCCCGTACTGACCAGCGTGGTGAAGTATGGTCAAACGATCCCCACGACTCACACGGTGTGGGCAGGGGAGGGTATTCATGTCTCAGTATACTGACAAATCGGTTAGAATGGATAAGAATCGTTTTTTAATGTTAATGAACAATTGCTGATACACGAATGCGATGTTTCATTCTCTTTAATTTCCTTGCTAATTGTTGATTAACGATACGGAATGTGTGGCACCTCGCGTTTTATTATCACCATTCAAACTAATTGGCTCTGTGCAACAACAATTAATCTGCGAACACAAATGGAACCGGTTTGTATTAGCGGCGTATCGAACCGGTTTGTATTAGCGGGGTATCGAACCGGTTTGTATTAGCGGGGTATCGAACCGGTTTGTATTAGCGGGGTATCGAACCGCCCTTCCCGTGACTGGCGAGAGGGGCGGACACGGCGTGGTGAAGTATGGTAAAACAACCCCCATTACCGACACGGCGTGAGGAGGCCTTCAATCAGCTGTAGATTAAGCGGGGCTGTACATGTCTGATGTACCGCTGTGTGTGCAGGACGCGCCGAGGTGCCCGTGTGTGAGTCCCTACACGTGGGGAGCGCGATGCGCTTACCTCACCAGGCCACTCGAGTTCAATTCCCGCTCACCACCAACACCAAATGACGATTATGCGAACCAGTCCTGGGGCCTCCCCTAAGTCGACTCAGCCTCAAATGAGGACCTGGTGCGCTGCGTGAACCTCAGCACCAAGGCGGCCGGGCGTGGCGCTGCCCACTCAAATCCGCGGAGCGCCGTTCCGATCTTCATCAAGTGCTCGCTAACAGCACTTGCCCCACAAGTCTGTTGAGGCTATACGGGGGGAGAAGATCTGTGTCTGTACATAAGAACACTTACACTGCAAGACGCTGCTCTTGCGCTTATTTTTCCTGGCACACGTTCGCCGCGGCCTTCCGCAGCCACTAGAGGCCGCTAGATTCTTAAATTGAGTCGCGAATCCGAAACGAATAAATGCATCGAGTGGTCGGGGAAGGTGGTGGCTGGCCGGGGGGGGGGTTAGGGCAGAGGTTCCTAACCTGGGAGTGCACGCTGCACTCCCTGGGGGTGCGAGATGCCCTCTCTGGGGCTGCGAGACATGGCGAGATTTTTTGAGAAGGTAAATCATCGAAGCACGGGCACGCAAGTCCAACTTCTGTGTTTCCTCAATCCCCACGTATTTATTGACATTCTACTTTTTTACGATTGAGAACCAAAGGGCAACAAGGCTGCAGTGAATGTTTATAAGAGCCACCGGGTTAGGGCATCGATTTGTTTCCACTCGGCGAAGGGATTAGAGCGAGCCCGACTGCCGATGGGACACCGATTGCCGAACCCGGTCATGGGGCTTGCTTGCGTTGAATCAATCCTGCTGACAGTATGCACTCGCAGATTGACAGCGCGACTGTCGAGATGAGTAGTGAACCCGGTGTTTGTTTTCTCCACTGTGCGAGGGACAGAGTCGTGACGGTGCCTGATGGCCCGATTGTGTTTGTGTGCTCCTGTCCCAAGAGATGCCACCATAACCTTGCCTCCCTTGAGCCCCATCCGCGCGTGAAGCCACTAGGGGTGCCGCCTTTAGCTGGTCGGGAGATTGAAATCCACAGCTGCTTGGAACGAAACGTCGGACACCACGCAGACCAAACACCGCGGTAACACCCTTGAAATACAACCACATCGGAAAACCCACGGGTGCTGCTTGTGACTAAAAGCCCCGTCTCAGTCTCTCTCTCTCTCGCCCTTCCCCACTCCCTCTCTCCCTCCCTCCCACCCACGCCTGACTTTGATTGTGTTGTCCCTCTTTATGCTGCTGAACAATTGAAGTTGTTTGCGATCATTAGGGTTCATTAGCGATGGCGGCAGCGGCAGCGGTATGGAGCGGCTCACGGAGATAAACGCGAGCTGCGGGCACGCGCCTCCCTCCGTCGCGGCCACGGCGTCCCGCGGGAGACAAAGACGGCAGGCCGCTGCTGAGGGCAGATAAGTGGGGGGGTGGGGGGGTGGGGGGGTGAGGTGGGGGGGGGGTAGCTCTGGTGAACGAGCCCCTCCCCTACACTTCTCCCCTCCCCCCCCAACGCCAGGCTCCTTAGAGGTGGGTGGAAAGATAACGCGTCAATTTGTTCATCCGCAGCACAGTAGAGCAGTCCAATCTTATCGGCTCGCAGCTACAAGGGGAAAACTATTATCGGACAATTAATAACCACGCCTGCGTGGCACTCGTGCGCGTGGCGCAGATAATCATCGGCGGAGGGGCGGTGGGAGGCAGGGTGGATGGATGTACCTGTCCAGGAGTGGATGCGAGCGACAACTCCAGCCGTCACGTGGAGCCAGGACTACAACAATAGTACCAACAGGATCAGAAACAACTTATCGTCGACATCAATAATAATCATCATGATCATCAACCGTGATGCCCATGGCCATTCATCATGATCATCGTCGCTCAATGCTTCCACGAGGACATCTACATCATCGCGCCGTGTGTGGTGCGCGTCATCGATCATCATCATAGCCACTGTCGTCATCATCAATATGTACTTGCAGTGGCCCACCGCAGTCGTCGCCCTCACCATCGCCGCATATACCAAGACACCACTCTATTATCATTAACACCACATCATCATCACTCCCTATTTTGTCGAGGACACTATTACCATCACCAGTGTCCCATGCGTCTGTACCCGAGGACCAACATCACCCACAACTCCCCTAACACTCCCAGCAACCACACACACACACAGCACCAGTAGCCAAAGTCGCCCAGAGAACCCCATAGCCACCACGGACAGCGCCCACGACCCCGACAAACGCGGGACCAGGCCCTGCTGTGCCAGCGCAGTAGCCGGGCGCGCGCGATCGATCGAACATAAATCTGCCCCGATCGCGGACAACGGGAATTCGTGTCCGCTCTCCCAGTGACCCCTGTGGCTTCACGTCTGGGGGTTGGGTGTGGGTCCGTGTTTGTGGATTGGGGTGGGTGTGTTGGTGTATGGGTGTTTGGGTGAGTGGGTGTGTTGATTGGTTGTGTGGATGGGTGTGTGGATAGGTGTGGGTGTGTGGATAGATGTGGGTGGGTGTGTGGATAGGTGGGGGCGGGTGGGTGGGTGTGTGGATAGGTGGGGGTGTGTGGATAGGTGTGGGTGGGTGTGTGGATAGGTGGGGGTGTGTGGATAGGTGGGGGCGGGTGGGTGGGTGTGTGGATAGGTGGGGGTGTGTGGATAGGTGGGGGCGGGTGGGTGGGTGTGTGGATAGGTGGGGGTGTGTGGATAGGTGGGGGCGGGTGGGTGGGTGTGTGGATAGGTGGGGGTGTGTGGATAGGTGGGGGTGTGTGGATAGGTGGGGGCGGGTGGGTGGGTGTGTGGATAGGTGGGGGTGTGTGGATAGGTGGGGGTGTGTGGATAGGTGGGGGCGGGTGGGTGGGTGTGTGGATAGGTGTGGGTGGGTGTGTGGATAGGTGGGGGTGTGTGGATAGGTGGGGGCGGGTGGGTGGGTGTGTGGATAGGTGGGGGCGGGTGGGTGGGTGTGTGGATAGGTGGGGGTGTGTGGATAGGTGGGGGTGTGTGGATAGGTGGGGGCGGGTGGGAGGGTGTGTGGATAGGTGTGGGTGGGTGTGTGGATAGGTGAGCGTGAGTGGGTAGGTGTGTGGGTGGGCAGCGGTCGTGTAGCGATTGGTGCGCTGCGCTATGAACTCGGCGAGCAGAGTTCGATTCCCGCTCACGGCCAACACCAGTTGACAAATATCCCTGAACCGGGCCTCCCCTAGGTCGACTCAGCCTCAAATAAGTAGGGAGACAAAGGCGTCCGGGAGTTGTGCTGGCCACTCATCCCCTGTGTCCCGTTCCGGCCTTCATAGGTGCTCGATAACAGCACTTGCACCAACAGTCGATTAAGGCTATACGGGGGCTCTTTCTCTTTGTTTCGTGTGAGCATGGGGGGGGGGAGGTTGGGGTCGTTGCTCAGCAGTATCCACACCTTTCTCCTTGCTAATTAACAACGAAATTTTTATACAAATAAAAAAAGTAAATCTGCTCCCAGCAGCGAATGTATAAAAATGGCAATTATTTACCCGAGTCTCAAGACTCTGTTCCCGAAGGGCCCTGCTGCATTGGGATGTTTGTTCCGTTCTGCTTCTCTGCCTTCGTGTGGGGGCGAGGAGTGGAACCTGGGAACCCGGAGAGACTCCACGGCGCATGCCGAGGGGGAGAGAAACACTCAAAGCCCCCGCAGTGAGAGGCGTTTGCGATCCACAGACTCACTCCAAGCCGGTGTCGCAATCCATCTGAGAACCGCAGCCACGTGGCTGTACTTGGCATCTCGTGACCACCTTCTCAGCCCCCGCCCCCCCAGAGCCACAGCGTTAAGTGCACCCACGTCGCCGGAGATGAGAGTAGCAGTGGAAAGGAACTCACAATGGCTTCATCCGTCACCCCTCCGGTACGGCCGGGCATCGGCTACCGCTCGTGTCCGTGTGTGGCCATCGGTGACGAGGAGGAGGAGCAGCGTGGCTACCACGCTGCTGGGCGCACACAGAAATCACGCGACGTCTCCATCTCGGTCTCGCTCTCTCGCTCTCTTTTTTTACGATCAGTGGAAACAAGAAGATGCTCGGTGTAGTCGGCACTTTGCTTCGTTAATCATTTCGTAAATTTATTAAACTTTGCTTTATGTAAACCCCCACCTCTCGCTCACTCTCCCGGTCTCTCTCGCTCTCTCTCGTTCTGCACGCAGCCCTTCTCGCAGTCCAACGGCCCCCGACGGCTAGCTCATATCAGCATGCAGATGTCCCCGTCATCTGCCACCGAGCACACGGCCTCCTCCATCGCCCACTGCTCCTTGAAGGCCGGTACAGCGTGAGTCAGCCGCGCATGTCTCTTCATCCTCCCCTCTCCACTCTCCCCTTATGGTCGCCCATATCAATCCTCCCCCTCATCACTCTGCCCTCTCTCCCTGTTTTCTCCGATATCTCTTCTCCTCTCCCCCCACTGTCCTTCTGTTCGGCCATCGATCTCACCCTTTTACGTTGGGCTCTCTGCTCTCCCCTAACTCTCTTCACGTTCTCGTCGTCGTCTCTCTCTCTCTCACATTCATTTCTCCCCTCGCTCCGTCCTCACCGTTCACACCTCTCCCTCTCACTCCTCACTCAACCTCCCCGCATCTTCCCTCTCGCTCCGCGTTCTCTCGGTCACCGTCTCGCTCTCCCACCTCTCCCTACTCCACAATTCCTCATCTCTTACACTCAAGTCTGAGCCCCCCCCCATCCGCCTCCCCCTTCCCACCCCCCATCCGCCCCTCCCCCCTCTAGACCCCCCCCCACCCTTCCAGACCCACGCAGCAAACAAAATAAAAAAAAGAGGCGCATGACACCGCTGGCAGTATAATTAGATATTTTTTGCAATTTCCAAGTAATTGTAAGTGAACCATTAATTTATTTATATACAATATTTCTTTGCAATCACTCCTAATAAATGTTCAGAGCGCGCAGTGGCTTGCTGCAGCCCACGGACGCTTGCCAGCGCACACAACAGCGCCCGGCACCACCACCAGCAGCACCACCACCACCAGCAGCAGCACCACCACCAGCAGCACCACCACCAGCAGCACCACTAGCACCACCAGCAGCACCAGCACCACCAGCAGCAGCAGCACCACCAGCAGCACCACCACCACCACCAGCAGCAGCACCACCAGCAGCACCACCACCACCACCAGCAGCAGCACCACCACCACCACCAGCAGCACCACCAGCACCACCACCACCACCAGCAGCACCAGCAGCACCACCACCACCACCAGCAGCACCACCACCACCAGCAGCAGCACCACCAGCAGCAGCACCACCAGCAGCACCACCACCAGCAGCACCACCACCACCACCAGCAGCAGCACCACCAGCAGCAGCACCACCAGCAGCACCACCAGCAGCAGCACCACCAGCAGCAGCACCACCACCAGCACCAGCAGCAGCACCACCACCACCACCAGCAGCAGCACCACCAGCAGCAGCAGCACCACCACCAGCACCAGCAGCAGCACCACCACCACCAGCAGCAGCACCACCACCAGCACCACCACCAGCACCACCACCAGCACCAGCAGCAGCACCACCAGCAGCACCACCACCAGCACCAGCAGCAGCACCACCACCACCAGCAGCACCAGCACCACCACCACCACCACCAGCAGCAGCACCACCACCACCACCAGCAGCACCAGCACCACCACCACCACCAGCAGCACCAGCACCACCACCACCACCACCAGCAGCACCACCACCACCACCAGCAGCACCAGCACCACCACCACCAGCAGCAGCACCACCAGCAGCACCACCACCAGCACCAGCAGCAGCACCACCACCACCACCAGCAGCAGCACCACCACCAGCAGCACCATCACCAGCACCACCACCAGCAGCAGCACCACCACCAGCACCAACAGCACCACCAGCACCACCACCACCAGCAGCAGTACCACCACCACCAGCAGCAGCACCACCACCAGCACCAGCACCAGCAGCAGCACCACCAGCAGCACCACCACCAGCACCAGCAGCAGCACCACCACCACCAGCAGCACCAGCACCACCACCACCACCAGCAGCAGCACCACCACCACCACCAGCAGCAGCACCACCACCACCACCAGCAGCAGCACCACCACCAGCAGCACCATCACCAGCACCACCACCAGCAGCAGCACCACCACCAGCACCAACAGCACCACCAGCACCACCACCACCAGCAGCAGTACCACCACCACCAGCAGCAGCACCACCACCACCATCACCACCACCAGCAGCACCACCAGCACCAGCAGCACCACCACCACCAGCAGCACCACCACCACGAGCCGCAGCTGCCGAGGGCTCTTGTTCATGATGCCGCTTCCTCAGCCCCTCGGAAACAGCGAGTCTGGCTCCAAATAGGAACCACATTTCGCGATCACTCGCGGGCACGCGGCCTCCGCGCGGAGTTTCTCACGCGGCCCCCCCCCCGCGCGCCGCAACGGGGCGGGGTGGACACTGAGCGCATGAACTCAGCAGCGCCGTGAGGAGTCTACCCTGGATGGTGGTGATGAATCGTAGTCCATCGTGTGGTGATGATAGTGATGGAGTCCACCCCTCAACCCCCCCCAATCTCACCCCCACCAATACCCCCCCCAACCTCCCCCCACCAACACCCCCCCCCACCAACACCCCCCCCCACCAACACTCCCCCACTACCAACACCCCCCCACCCACTTACCCCACCCCTCTGGATGAACTCGACACGAACTCGTGTCGAGGTTATCCGCAGGATGAGTCGGAGTTCACCTTTCGTGTTGATCCGCGGTGAGACTCGGCCGCTCTGTCGAGGCTTCGGTGCTGGACCCGGTCCAACAATGGGGGGCTGGCCCCCCTCCCCTGCCCACTCGCCTCCCAGCGTGAACCCGGGACGAGTTTCACCCCTGATTCATTAATCAGGGGCGATTACAACTCCTGCGGGGAGCGCGTCAAGAATATCCCACGGCTTGATGGCGTCCACGCCGGGTGGAACCGGTCACCGCACGCCCGGGCGAGTCGATGAATCGTCACGATCCGAGTATCGCGCGTCTCGCTTCAAGATACCAACAACAACAACAACAAAACAGCGTCGATTGGCTGTTGTTTGTTGTCGTTGTTGTTGCGCTCAACGTAGCGGCCACGAGCGGCAGCGGGGAATCGAAGCCGAGCGATCTTTGACCGCGCCTTACGCTGCTGCAGGAATCATCCGGCGTTCGAATTGATTTTAATCGACGATTCCTCACAGCCCCCCCCTACCCCCCACTAATTGCATGCCTACCTGGTGAACCCCTTAAAGGGGGGCAACTTTTTTGTTAAAAGGTGGCGGGGGGGCTGGTGGGCGATACCCGCTATAGAAGCATTAAGTAGGTGGAGGGTGGGGTGGGGGCACCGTCTATGTGTTTAATGAAGCGTCACGTGATGGAGCCGCTCCACACTCGCGCAACATCTGTGGGCGCACGTGGAGGGGTGGTGGGGGGGGACGATAACCCCCCCCCCCCCCAGGTCCTCATTAGCGCTCCACGCGGATCCCTCTCCCCGCTAATTAGTAATTACGCATCAACAGCCGCGCGCGCCCGAGAGAAAGAGAGGAGAGGGAGTGAGAGGGCGTCTCGCGGCAGCCCTCGTTTGACCACCCGTGACTTAACCCCCCCCCCGTCCGCGTTTAAACAAACAGCGCAGTCATTAACTAATTAACCAATTAACCAGCGCGGCCGGGTGCAGGTGGCGGCGGTGACGTGGGGCTCAGCTGTTGACTGTGGGCAGACCCAGCCGCCGTCTCGCACACTTATTCGCTGCTGCTGCTGTCCGCTCGCACTCGCCGGCAGCATCGCCACGGTCAAGGTTCGACTCGGGGTCCCGTGGGGTTCAGTCACGGACAGGGGGTCGATGTTCGCAAAGCGGGGAAACTTGGCGCCGGCCGCGATTGATGAGTTCCCGTTGTAGCCTCTCGGCGTTGATGTCTCACGAAAGGTCACTCGCTCCCTTCTACCCGGACCTTGCCGGGTTCAGAACGCGATGTGACAACCACCGTGCCGACACCGCTCCCACAGACAATGATCCCCCGCCCCCCTATTGCCCGAGCGGACTGTTGGTGCAAGTGTCGTTCATCTTCTTCTTGGTTTTTTCGGTAGCAAAAAAAAAGCAAGTGTGGTTGTCGAGCACCTATGAAGGCACACGTGGGGGGTGGGTGCAGGCCCACTTTTGCACACCGCGTCAGATAATCAATTAAGGCTGAGACGACCTAGGGGAGGCCCAGGACCAGGTTCAGATATTCGTCAGTGTCGTTGGCCGTGAGCGTGAATCGTTGCGCGGCGTGCTAACCACTGCGCCACCGCTCCCAACACTTTGACACGCCCAGTGTGTGAGTACTGTGTGTGTGTATACGTGAGATGTATGTATGTCTTGGGGCTGCGCGTTCCACGGAGTGTGCGTCCATGAAGGCGATCTCACACGGGGAGGTCATACGACTGCCCCCCTGGCTCGGCGAGTCATTTCAACGGGAGGCCGATCGCCACTGCCACACAGGGAGGCTTCCAGACGGCCACCCGATGACCCATGACCCCGGCACGGGCGTGGGAAGGCGATGGTCATGCGAACGCGATGGTGATGGAGTGGATTATTGATGCTGATTGAACGGCTATGGGAATGTGAAAATGATGGCGTGGAAGGTGATATGGTGTGGGATGCTGCTGATAGCTACGGAATGGAAGGTGGAGCCGATGGTGTGGAATGTTTGTTGACGGCAGGTGATGGTGCGCCATGTGAAGGTGATGGTGGTGGATTAGTGGGTGCGAGAACACAGGCAGCGCACATATGGGTGCCCGTGTCTTTGTGTACCAAGCTAAAGATGCCCGTGCAATCGCACAGCACAGATTGCTGGGGCAAGTGCTGTTCGTGGGCAAGTGCTGTTCGTGGGCAAGTGCTGTTCGTGAGCACCTATTAAGGCCGGCACGGCGCACAGACGGGGGTTGTTGTGCGCTGCCGCACATACAATCCTAGATAAGATCTCTCCCAACGGTGCACCCCACATCAATGGGATCTGCTCTTGGTCGGTGTCTTGTTTGTGTCACGTGTCCCACCCGTGTGTGTCTGCGCGTTATCTGGTTTCGCACGAGCGACAACGGGGGGGGGGGGGTGCTTACACTTCAGCCGGGACTATCTGAAGGTCAGCGGCACGGCACGGCACACGCAGTCCGTGTGCCTCTCGCCTACGGCTGTGGCTTGCCACTCACGTGCCACTTGCTCTGCAATATCCAGCAGAGAACCCCCCCCCCGGGGGGCAAAAACACAGTTCATGTATTCGGCTGAGAAGTGAACATCTTTCGCGTTCGGAACAAACAAACGATTCCGTGCTTGTTACGCCATCACACACCATCAAATTTCATTTTATTAAACCTTTTTCGGAAAGCTCTCGCTACAAAAAAAGAGACCACCAGCACCACCAGCACCACCACCACCAACCACATGAATCATCACGGAACCGGGACTGTACACACGCGTGGTGGCTCGCTAGCCTATGTACAGCCGTCGTCATCACTCACAGCGACACCAAGACACTCGGCTACAGAAGCGGCACGACTCGTAGGTAAGACTTGCGATGGGGAGGAAGGGCTGTTAGTATACGACAGCTCCAACCGTACACATAATAAACACACACTTGCTCACTTTAATTATGTATTCGTGTTACAAACAGCGACATTGTTATATACCTTGACCGAAATGTACACTCGGTCGCCTCGGTCGGCCCTCGGGGCCAACCAAACCCCCCCCGCCCCCCGCGGCGGCCGCGGCGCCCGTGGGGCCCCTACAGAATCAACACGTGCGGGTCGGGGAGTGGGGGGCGGATGGTGCAGGGGGGGGGGGGCTAGGGGTGGGGGGGGGGGCTAGGGGTGGGGGGGGGGGGCTAGGGGTGGGGGGGGCTAGGGGTGGGGGGGGGGCTAGGGGTGGGGGGGGGGGGCGCGCTCTCCGATGCCACTGCGAACCCAACGCCTTGCACCGGTCAGGACTGTTGGCTACGTCGTACGGTGCGAAAGAAGTCCCCAACGTCCGTGCCACCGATCGACCCCGGGACGAACCCGAGCTCCTTGACCCCTCGCCGTCGTCATCAGGAGGGCCATGGTCAATCCACCGCTGGATGAAGCGCTCGCCATGCCGCCATCGCCGCAGTCACCTCTCGTCACGATCTTGCGACGGGAGCTCAACTCGTTAGCCCGCGCCATGTGTCATTGTCGTTGTTGCTATCTCCGATATCCATTTGTTTAAAGAGACGCGAGCCTCAATCGACAGGCAGATCTCAACACTGAACTTGTGAGACACACACACACAGACACACGCGCCTACCTTGTCTCTGTGTGTGTGTCCCGGGCTATCTGACAGATGCGTTATTATTTAATGACATTTAAAAAATTAGATTTATTTTAAATTACATCAAAAAAAATACTCTCAAGTCACGTGGGGCGGCCATCCCCCTTGTGACGATGGGTGACACGTGACCCGCTGTGACGTCACGAGCGATACGACTGTGCGCCTGGACCGTAACTTTAAAGTCCGCGTCTCTTTGTTGTTGTTGTTGTCACTAACGAGGGATACAAAACAAAAAGACACAACGGCCTTGCGCTGGGTCGTGTGGCTGCGAGGTTAAGAGCTGCGTGTGTGTTTGGTGACCGTATTCTCCAGGTAATGACGCACTACGGGACCCCCCCCCCCCCCCACGCAACTCCGTGGATGTGAATGGGGGGGAGGGAGTCGCGGATGCGTCTTATAATCCGGTAGGCGCGCGTGTGACGGTACTGACATTTCGGGTGCGTCTTAGAATCCGGATAATACGGTGACACCTTTCACCCCCCCCCACCCCCCGACTACCACCACCACACAAACCGTCACGCGCGGGTCTCCCTCGGACTCCGCGAGTCTGCTCCAGTGGCTCCCGCTCTACCCAACATTGCCCGGCACGGGGATATCTTTAGGGAGTCCCGCGGACTTTGCCGAAGTCAGAGCATGGCGAGGCGTGAACGATGAGTCAACGTGCTTCTTAGGCAGTGCAGTAGTCACCCAAATCTCACACCACCGGTCTCCCCGTGGGTTAAATTTTGCACATTTCTGGAATCGAATTGTGTTTTGACTAAAGCTGCACGGCTTCGTCTTCGAGGTGCTGTGAACGGACCAGTCTGGTTCCATTATTGTTGTTATCATAATACTGATAATCATGATGCGTGTCAATTATTCATGGCGGAAATCCCGATGAGTCTCAGTCGCCTTCGTCCCTCACACCATGGGATGTGTGGCCAATCACATCGACGAGAGATTTGGCTTCGTGCGGGGAGGAAATGGAGACCGCGGAGAAAACCCAGAACTCGAGAGGGGGTGGTCACTTGGCACTGCCATCACGTGGCAACCTCGCCCACTCGTGTGTCTACCGCAGATGGCAAAGCCCTGATGGCAACGCGTCCAGGCGCTACGCAGGCTCACACGGGCTTCGCTCCCGAGATCCGATGAGCGTGGTCTCATCCGATGAGCATTACGTGATGGCGGTTATGTCACGCGTCACACAGACGCAACCGATATCGCACGGAGTCCCGCGATTTAAAAAAAAAACGGAGCGGGCTAGTGTCGCTGCTCGGCTTGGAGCTGGACTCAAGACAGAGAGAGAGAGACACACACAGCGAGAGAGACACACAGAGAGAGAGACAGAAAGACAGAGAGAGACAGAGAGACAGAGAGACACACACAGAGAGAGGGAGACAGAGAGAGACAGAGAGACACACACAAAGAGAGGGAGACAGAGAGAGAGACAGAGAGAGAGAGAGACACAGAAAGAGACAGAGAGAGAGACACACAGAGAGAGAGAGAGGATTCCCCTGCCATGGTCCATCAAGTGCGCTGAGCGAGCAGTCACTCCCCTCCAAGCTAACAGAGACATCTGGCAGACGCTGCGGTAGAGAGAGACGCTCACACCGCACACCCAGATACATCACACCGGAGGTGTAACGATTCACCACCCCACTGACCCCCCCCACCCGCACCCTCACCACGGCGATTCGATTCAATAATAATCTATTATTTAACATTGCAGTGAATGGTAGCCCCTCTATTGGCTGCAGGGGTCACGCGAACCCCGTTACGTACAACATATATACAAATCGAGAAACGTCGATTATGACGCGCGGCAATCCGACAGCGCGCCGTCGTGAGATGTAAGCGTCGATATTTTATCGACGATTCATCGTGGTCATCATGATCCCCCTATATCACACACGCTGCACTGAAGGTCAGGGGTCAGTGGCCGGCTGGAATTGGCTGCCTGTTAATATTTATAATATAAGGGACTGGGTGATAATTCCACGTGCTCCATGGCTGGTTGGCGTTCAATCCGCCAGGTCACGTCGAGAGCTACTCTAAGAGGGTGAAGCGGCACTCGGAGCAGAAGTCGGCCGCACGCACAGCAGCACACACACCGCATCACACACGCAGCGTCACACACACAGCACCACACACAGCATGACACACACACACACACCATACACACAGCATCACACACACAGAACCACACACACAGCATCACACACACACCATACACACAGCATCACACACACAGCATCACACACACAGAACCACACACAGCGTCATACACACCGCATCACACACACAGCATCACACACACAGAACCACACACACAGCGTCACACACACAGCACCACACACACAGCATCACATACACAGCATCACACACACAGAACCACACACACAGCGTCACACACAGAACCACACACACAGCGTCATACACACCGCATCACACACACAGCATCACACACACAGAACCACACACACAGCGTCACACACACAGCACCACACACACAGCATCACATACACAGCATCACACACACAGAACCACACACACAGCGTCACACACAGCACCACACACACCGCGTCACACACACAGAACCACACACACAGCGTCACACACACAGCGTCACACACACAGCGTCACACACACAGCGTCACACACACAGCGTCACACACACAGCGTCACACACACAGCGTCACACACACAGCGTCACACACACAGCGTCACACACACAGCGTCACACACACAGCGTCACACACACAGCGTCACACACACAGCGTCACACACACAGCGTCACACACACAGCGCCACACACACAGCGCCACACACACAGCAGCACACACACAGCGCACACACAGCATCATACACACACAGCAGCACACACACACAGCATCACACACACAGAATCGCACATGGCACGCGCCACACACATCGAGACACAGCATCACACAGCACACACTCTACACACGCACACTCCGTACACACACACTGATTGGTCTGGATCGTTCAGACAGGTCAGGAGACTGGGACTTGCAAGGAACAACTCATTTCGTCCGAAACTCTTCCCGGTGGGGGCGTTTTGGGCGAGCGGCAGGGATTTGCATCCTTTGGCGAGCGGTGAGAATGTCGGCCGGGGGGGGGGGGGGGGCGACGACACCGGGATCGCGCCGGCGCTGCTACGGCACCGGCGTTCGTCACGCCACGAGACCGGTGAGAAAGAGAGCACGTGGCCTCCTCGTTGCGGTTGTGCTTTTAAAACGTTGCTGCGAATCGCACGCGCGTGCGAGTTGCGTGCGAGTTGCGTGCGAGTTGCGTGCGAGATGCGGGATCCGCGCGAGCCCCCCCCCCCGCGTGACGGCGGCGGCCCCGCCGCTCGCGGAGACGGCGACACCGGCTGCTAGGCGGGCGCACGCCTCGGTTGGCCGTTCCACGGTCGCTTCGTCGACGCGATTTCCTCCGTGTCCCGAGTGTGCGTTCGTGGCGGGGGGTGAAGGAAGGGGGGGGGCGGGGGTGGCGGGGTTATGGGGAGAGGTCTCGCGCCTCGCCCCCCGTGTCCACAGGGTTCACGCGCGGGCGGCGCTTCGCCGATTTTATAGAATTTCCTCTGTACAACATCACGACATCACGACTTTACATGAACGACAAAATATCTTCCGGAAGAAAGCTAAACGGGCAGCCTATGCATACAGTTTTGGCCCGATTTTAATACACTTCTGTTCAGAGAAAGAAAAAAAAAACTTTTTGGACATGACATTTAAATAACAAGCCAATGCATTGCCAGCAGATTCCTATTCACCATTATTATTTGAGCGTTTGTTTTGTTGTCTTTATTTACTTAAATAAGCGGCAAGAAATATACGCTCCGTTACTGAGAAGTTTCCGGCGCCCGTGCAGCTGTGCGTGCCGCCGCCGTCCTCACGTTTAATGGAAACGACAGGGGGGGGGGGGAAGTGAGAACTTGAAAAACAAAAACTTTGCAGGAACCGAGAGGCGGCGATAGCAGCAGCAGCATCATCATCATCTTTGTCATTGGCGGGGACTGCGAGAGAAGGGGGGCCACAAACCCCTTCGCTCGCCCGCCCCCCGAAAAAAAACACCCACCACCCGTGCCGCCGCCGTGGCCTCGGCGGACGGGGCCTTGAACAGGGAAGCCCCCCCCCCCACCAACAGACGAAAAACGCAAACGGGGAAGAAAAAAAACGACACGCACGGAAAAACGCGTACAATTTGGGCGCCTCCTCCTCCGCCTCCGCTGCCATCGCTCACACCGGCGGTCCCTTCTCGCGGCGCCCCCGTCAGCGCCGCCGCTCACCGATCGGCGCCGCGGCGCGTGACATTTCGGCGGAAGTGTCCCCGTCGCTCCGGACGGGAGCCGGCGGCGGCGGCGGGGGGAGTTGGGGGGGGGGGCCCGGCCCGGCCCCGCCACTACAGGAACACGCGTCGGAGGTCTCCGGGGGAGGTGATGGTGTTGCACTGGGGACACAGCTTCTTCGCGCCCTGCAACAATCAGGGGGGAAAGAAACGAGAAGACGCGCCGCAACAGCGGTGAGAGGAGGGCCCTCCATCGTTTATGTTTTTTGGAGTCAAACGGACGAACCCCGAAGGGGGCGGCCGAGCGAAGGGAGCGTCGCCGCGCTGCCGAGCGACTCATCACGGTGTCCCAGGGTCGTTACCAAAGCCGGCCGCCACGTGCGACAAAACCGGCCTCAGTTAAATCCAGACCTCGTGTCTCCTGTGCCCTTACACAAAGGGAGTAAACTTTTGGGCTAACAGCTGAACGAGTCGTGCTCAAGTTGAAAGTGCGTCGAGGTGAGGGTCGTTCCGTGCCCTGACCCCTGACCCCTGACCCACCCGACCACCCACCCACGGTGTTTGTTCACGCGATTGATTGCCCGGCGGTCGCGGCGGCGGAGGGACGGAGAATTTGGCGACGCGGCGCTCGGGTTGTGAATCACAACACGGCGGTAATCTCCACCACCGCCGTTCTGCTCCGGTATCTGCTGAGGGTAAACACACCCTACCCGTCCGCCCTCCCGCCCGGGGATCACCGGCTGACAAGCCAGCAGCCCGCGGGGTGCGGGGTTCATTTTCAGCGTGCCCCGTAGCCTCCTAAACTGAGCGCCGAGCTTTAAAAAAAAAAAAACTTTATAAACGAATTAACATAATTGGAGTTGCCACCGGTTCTGCATTTTTGCGCCGGCTTGACTCTGGTTTCCAGTGAGCGGCGGCGTGGAGTGCGCGTTTGTGATTTCGATGTTGTTTGTGTAGCGTGGGGTTTCGGGGGCAAGCTGCTGTAATGAATCAATTACCAGGGTGCGGAGCCAGCATTCCTCGCAGTGGACGTGCCAGCACTGGATTGAGGTGAGCGGCAGCGCGTACGAGTCCTGCAACGCACACAAGCCCCATCGTGAGTGCGGCACGCGCACAGCCCGCCGCAGAGACACGTAGAGAGAGAGACGCGCAGAGAGAGACACGCAGAGAGAGACACGCAGAGAGAGACACGCAGAGAGAGAGACACGCAAAGAGAGAGACACGCAGAGAGAGAGACGCAGAGAGAGAGACACGCAGAGAGAGAGAGACATGCAGAGAGAGACGCAGAGAGAGAGACGTAGAGGGCTCGTCCGGAGACCATAATCACGATAATGATTTGTGTTCAATACAGCGCCGTATACGCCGGGGCATCGATAAATCTGGGAAGGGTCCCGATGGGGGGGGGGGGGGGGGTGGCATGCGGAGTGGCGGTGGAACTCACCATGCAGATCAGACACTTGTGTTTGTCTCCTCGTTTCACCTGCCGCTCCAGGTCGTGGATGCGAGTTTTCAGGGCGGCCACGACGGCCCCCGACACTTCGTCACCGCGACCCGTCCTGGGAGTGGGGGGGGGGGGTGGCGGTCAAGAGGGCGGGGGGGGGGGTCGGCGGAGAGACGCTCAGACACGGTCGCTCTCGGCGGAGAGACCGGCCCCGGGCCTCCCCACGTGACCGCCACGCTCGCTCCCCGCCCGGTGCGTGACGATGCATCGATTCGCCGGCGAATATTGTTCATCTGCCGTACGGCAGTCATGTCCATCCGCCGCAGGTTGAGGGGCTTGCTGTGTGCGGCGTGGGCATTGTCTGACCGTACTCCGCCACTTTGTTCAGTGTGGGTCGGTGTAGTTGGAGAGGAGGGGGGGCAGGGGTCCAGGCTGGGAATCAAACCAGGGTGGCCGGGTTCTTAGCACTGTGCCACTGTGCGCGAACCACTACACCACCGCTCCTTCCACCGTCTCTGAATGGCAGTCACCACAGCTCTGCCACGGACTCTCGTGGTTGCGTGAGAACGCTGCCGGCTGGCGTCGACGAGGTCGGCACCTTCGCCAGGATGGGCCTGGCAACGCTTCCCCGCCAGTGCCGTGGCTCCCGAGTGCGAATGGGAGGGCTAACTATGGCGGATGCCTGCTCTCCCACTCGCTTTATTTCCAACTACATTTCCCGAAATTTCACGAAAAAAAAATGTTTCGCACGTCCTAGTAAACAACAGACGGCGCCGCCTCCATCAAGGCCTCACCTCCATCATGCCGGGACGTTCCAAAACACGGCGCCGCGATGTTTTACCGGTCACGCTTTTTGTTGTTTTTACTTTACAGCGCCGCGCTCTAGTGGTTCAAGGAATCAAAGCCCCCTTTTTTTGGCGAGATATCCCTTTTTGAAAAATGACACCTCGCGATGAGTAACAGTCCTTTTCTTTACCGCGACTGAGTTTTTAAAAGACAGGTCGGGTTGCGAGGCAGACGGAATTTATCAAAATTGATTTATACGCGCTGCGTAACATTTCACGGCGCGATACATCACGCGGCCGCGCGGTGCGGAGAGTCCTGCGGAGCAGCAGCAGCAGGAGGAGGAGGAGGAGGCAGCGCGTGGTTCTTAATAAATCAGTCACCTCGCTGGCCCGACGTGGGGCTGTCAGCGCGAGCGGAAGCCTGCACTTTAATAAAGCCACCGCCGCAGCCGCCGTTCATCAAGCGGTGACAAACAGCTTATGCAAGTTAAATTAAATATTACAAACAAATAATTAAATTACAACAACAACAAAATCTAAATAATCCCCTCGACTCCGCAGCTGTACGGAAAGCGGCCTGTGAATAATTACAATGGTTTTTTTTTTCGTACCAAAAAATAAACAGAACGTAACTGGATTTCCCTAATTTCAGATGTTTAATGTTTCGTTATTCTGCGCCGCTGAGCCGCGCGCCGCTCGTCGCGATCGGTACTGGCACGGCTTCCCGGTAATGTGCACGGCACTCACACGCGCTGCTTGATTACCGCTAATGAGCAACAATTAGGTAAATCCTGAAACCCCTCCACGCGCGCTCTTTCCGCACGATCACGGTTCCCGTCTAATTGCGCCGGCCCGGGATAGAGGCCACGGGCCAAATCATGTGCCGGTGGTGACGATGGCCGTGGGCTCAGGGCCCAGCTGCCAGACTGACCTCCCCCGCCCCTGCCCTCCCCCAGGGTCGCGCACTCCAGCGGAAGGCGGCTACGTGACGCCACCGACACGCCCGGCCAGGGCAAGTCAAGTTTATTTGTTTAACTCGGTAAGAACTCAAGAGAGACCGGGATGAGTTTCATTCGCCGGGTCAGCAACTGACCTGCTACGCGGACACAAGGGCGCATTTAGGAACCGGAATTAAAGTTGAAAGATCGAAGCGAAATAAAGCAATTCAATTCGCACAGATAATAATAGTATAATAATAGTAATGGCATGCATTGATGCAGCAAGGCTTCGCCGAGATTCAGGACCCCTTTTTCGGACATCGCTCCTGCATTGGATGTTTGACCAACTCCATTAACGAGTGGAAAACCCAATTTCTATTATTTCCAAGCGGCATCCCACCAAGCGCTGACCAGGTTAAACCCTGCTCAGCTTCCAAAATCCTACCAGACTGGGCACATTCGGGGAGCGGTTTGGTCGCGGGAGTGAACTGAACAGTGGAATCGCGCACCGGTTGCAATGCCAGAGCTCTTCCCGCTCGCGACATCGGGCGACGGCCACGACTTCGGAATCAGAATATTTATTTAGACTGGAGGAACCCGATATCACTTCGCGACACCTCCTCTCCAGCTCAGCTGCATCTCACACCGTGGCTCTCCGCCCGCCGCGACGGTTCCCGCCCATCGCTCTCCGTCAGCGGAGGGGCCACCCCGTCCCCGTCCCCCTCCGACGCATCTCTCGCCATCACGCCGCGCCCCCCCCCCCCTCTTCCTCCCCTCCCCGCGCCCGACGAGCCGCTTCGCTTACTTGTCGCCGTCCCCCTCCGCCGACTTGTGCTGCTCCTGCGAGGCGGCGGTGGCGCCGTCTCCCTCGCCGGCGCTCGTGGACGGGGTCTCTGCGGTCACGCAGGAGGACGAGGCCACGGTGGTTAATTCACGAGGCCGCCCCGGGGCCGCTGGCGGCAGAGCAGAGCCAAACCGCTGGAGCCGTGCACTTTTAAATCGAGATTGAAAACTAATTTCTTCAAAACTGCTTGTTGTTGTTGAATCTGGTTTGTTGTTCGCCCCCCCCCGCACCTCCGATTAGCACGGTTGGGTTGGTACGGTGCGAAAGAAGTTCAACGTACAAACTGTAATTTCCTGAATGCTCCTGGCCCGAACGGGGGACCACAAGCTCCCAACGAGTGCTGCCAGGGCACATCGCAGGTTAAAGACGCGGTCACTGCACAAGACTCCCTTAATTGCATCCTCGGTAAACTAAACAGCTAGGGGCCATTGTTGGCAGTAGCGCGCAAGCTTGAATTTCACCCGCTTCCCAGGTTCATCGTTATCCAGGCCTCACAGCGGCAGGGAATGGCACAGACTGAGCCCTGTCTCAGAGCAGAGAGAATGCCTTGCAGACGGATATCGCACTCCTCACTGCTTGATCTCCTCCATAGCGTGCACACTGATCACTGTCCAAAAGCATTATTCATGATGAATGTGGT
This sequence comes from Lampetra planeri, assembly GCF_965212315.1. Lineage (NCBI taxonomy): Eukaryota > Metazoa > Chordata > Hyperoartia > Petromyzontiformes > Petromyzontidae > Lampetra > Lampetra planeri. The sequence continues at coordinate 10,620,843 of NC_136130.1, read as the reverse complement.
CCATGTGCTTTTAATTCTTATACATATGTTACAGTTGCGTGCTGGGGTGAGACAATGAATGAATGAAGGAACGAGCGCTGAGTTGCAAAATAATGTTTGTGAGTGCCGATAAACAGCGCTGGATTTCAGGCTGCGATGATGGTATGGTGCGGGGGTGGGGGGGAGCCGGAGGTGTTGGCTGGTGGTGCAGGTGAGACGGAGGTGAGACGGAGGTGAGACGGAGCATTCCGTACCGTCGCTGGGCCACGTAGCGGCCTCGGAGCCGGGGCGCGCGGAGGGAGCTGGCGAGCCGTCCGCACTGCGGGGAGACGAGCGCGCGTGAGTCACGGCGCGGGGGGGAGGGGAAGGGGGGGGGGCGCGCGGGATAACGCCGGGCTCTGCGGGCGCGTACGGAAACACAGGTGTCGAGTGCGCGTGGCCGAGACGGACGGCGCTACAGGTGCGGTCGCCCGCCTTGCGCCGCCGCCGCCGCGATCGCGTCCCGTCGCTCACGCGCGCGACGCGGCGCGGCGGCCCGGCGGCCCGCATCAGGGCCGCCATTGTTCAGAGCTGTCGGCGCGTGCCGTAAACAAAGTTCCTCCACCGCGTGTTTTTATTTCAGATTCGCCCTGGGATTGGACCGCGGGCTCGAGTTTCGTCGGCGACTTTCGGCGGGCTCCTTGATCGCTCCCCCTCCCCCCCCACCCCTCGCGCCCAATCATCCGCAGGACGGGCGACTCGTTCAGCGCCGTCCCGCGCTCGCCGTCGCCGCCGCCGGGACGCATTAACACCTGCCGGGGACACGCATGACGGCCGGCCGGTCGGAGCCGGGAGACCGCTCCCACGGCACGGTCGGCCGGCGATGCGGGTGGCGGCATGGGCGGCGCTGCGGTGCGAGTGTCGCGCCCGCATGCCGCCGATCCGCGGCTCCCGTCAACAACGCTCGGAGAAGCGTGGAGCGCGCCGCACGTGGGAGGTGGGGAGGTGGGGGGGGGGGGCCCGCGTCTCTCTCACAGACGCGGAGACGAGCCTCGAGGAGAGCCTTTGGCCGAGTCGTTTTGCGATTTAAAACTTTTATGTTCCGCGTTACTTTATTTAACGGCGGGATTTACCACCGAACCACATGAGCCGAGGGAATCCCTCCCTCTGAATGGAGCGCTCATTCGGGCACACTTTTAAATTAAATTTCAATAGGCAGCTCGGATTTTTGATGAGCAGCAATTTCCGAAACCCCCCCCCCCACCCCGCCCGCCCGCACCAACTCATTTAATATTAAAATTTAACTGGTGTCGGAAGGTAATAGAGCTACAAATTCACGAGAGCGTAGACCGTCGCGAAGAGAGACACCGTGGCTTCGACAAGCCGTCTCAAAGTCGCCCAAAGTCACCGCCCCCCCCCCCCCCCCCCCGCGTGGCCACGGCGACTCCTCTCGTCCGCACCGCTGAGCGTTCGGACCGCCCTGCGTTCCCTTCCGACCCCGCGTCGCACGCCGCAACCCCCTTGCCAAGAGGAGACCTCTGATCTCAGCGTGCTAACAACTGTTCGAAAATAAAATACCGAAAAGAGTTTATCGATACTTCTTGCTGAGCAGGCATTGTAGCTAACGATGCAATATATATACGGATATATGTATCTGAGTGTAAGGATGGCATAGAGCGGCCTGCGTGGGATGACTCGGGAGTGACGCCGGCGGCGCGCCGCTCACCTGGCACCGGCGGGGCGAGGGCTCTCGCGCGCCAGCTGCTCCCCGCCGCCGCCGCCTCTGTCCCCCGTGCTGCACGGGATGATGTCCGATTCCGAGTACCTGGAGCGTCGCGTTGTCAAGGAAGCCTCGCCAAACACTGGCTCTCCCCACCGAACTCTGCAGGGCCTGCTAGTGCTGGTGGTGCTGGCGGTGGTGCTGGCGGTGGTGTTGATGCTGGTGGTGTTGATGCTTGTGGTATTGGTGGTGGTGGTGCTGGTGGGGGTGGTGTTGGCGGTGGTGCTGCTGGTGGAGTTGATGTTGCTGGTGGTGGTGCTGGTGGTGACGGGGTTGGTGTTGGTGGGTGTACTGGTGCAGGTAGAGCTGGTGGTGCTGCTAGTGATGCTGGTGGTGGTGGTGCCGCTGGTGTTGGCGGCAGCGACAGTGCTGCTGCTGGTGCTGGTGGGGGTGCGCCGTCAGCGGAGGGGGGTGGAGGATACTGTGGCTTGCCGTAGTCCAGCGTGTCGTCCCCGTCCACATCCAGGTCCGCGTCGCTGTCGTGGCCGTCGAGGCGAGCGCCGTGCAGCGCGGACAGCGCCAGCATCGGGTGAGCGCCTGCCAAGACAAACGTCCCCCAGGTAGCCTCAGACACAGACTTTTGGGGCAAGTGCGAGCGCCTGCGAAGACCGGCGCGGTGCGCAAGGGGGGGGGGCGGACTGGCCAGAACCACGGCCCGGCCGCCTTTGTCTCCCCAATGCCGATATTTGTTTACACACTGCATCTGGGTGGTCGTTTAAGGCCGAGTCAACGTTAAAGGAAGGGTGCAGGAAAGGCTCAGGTGGCACTTGCCACTGCTGTGTCCCATGGCCGGCAATGAAACTCAAGTTGCCAGGTTTATAGTGCAGTGTGTGAACCACTCTACCACCACCATTCGCACACACACACACACACGTCATATGTGCGTCCGCACACGTGCACATACACACTGAGAAACAAACAAGGGAGCGACCCCATCATACGACCATATGGTGAACACCATAGCGTCATGCAAAACTAAAATGTTTAACTTCCCTTAATCCACTGCGTACCATAAATCTGTGCCTCCTCCACGCCCCCCCCTCCCCCCGTCCAGCAAAATCACAACATTTCACTAGCGCGCCCAACACACACACACGCATGCACGTACACACATACACGGACACAAACGCACACACGTACACACACGTGTTGGGGCAAGTGCTGTTAACGAGCACGCACAGACACACACGCATGCACAAAGACAAAGAAAGACACACACACAGACGCATATTACACGGGACACAAATCGGCAAGTGCAACTCTGCGAGGCGGCTGGGCCCCGGCGACGGGACTGCGTGGGAGCCGACAGATTGACAGCGGAGTGGGCCGCGAGCACACGCTCGTTCCATGAGCGAGCGGGCGGGCGGGCAGACGGGCGGGCGAGCTCCATCTCGGACCATTATGGTGAGGGATCGCACCCCTCGTTGTGGCCCGAGGTCCAATTACACACGCCCCTGGGCCCCGCGGCCATCCTGACAAACGGCGACACTAATTCACGGTCGTATTTAAATGGGACGGCCCAGGGCGGGGAGGCGGTGTGCGGCACTGCCCGGTCAAGAGGGCCTGCCGAAAACCGCTCCTTCCCGGCCCGAATCGCTGCTAATTTGATCAATGCATCAGCGGCTTTTCGACCGCCGCCGCCGCTGCCCCAAAGCGTTCATGGATCACGAGGCTGTTAGCGCACCGCGTGCGATGTGGGGAGGTGACTTTGCATCGATCGCGCGGGTGGCGAAAATAACGTTCTCCCCCCGCGACGGCGAGGACGTGGCTGTCCTCACCGTGCGGATTCTGCCGGGCGTGCCGCTCGGATCCCAGTCTCGCCGGGGCGGCGGCAGCAAAACCGCAAGGGGAGATTTTCTTGGGTTTTTTTTTCCTCTTTCCCTTTTCTCCCCTCCGCCCGGCACGGCCGCAGCGGGGATTTAGCGCCCGGGCGGGAGACGCGGCGCGCTCTCAAAACACCGCCATCGGTAATCAGGAGCGGCACGTGACTCGGGGCATTAAACAGAAATCGTGTAAATGCTAAACGTGTCACTCGGGGGAGTATTTATGCCGTAAGTGACCTGCTGAGCGGCAATCATATTTGGAGGGTGGCCGTGTTTTAGACAAATTGCCGTCTGCACTGGCGGCACGACGGAGATTGTTCCGACTGTAATCTAATCATTCTCCCGACTCGTGATGAAATAAGTCTATACAAACACGCCGCGACTCGAGACACATTTAACATCTTCGCGAAATATTGGGATCCGCCCGCGAACGGGGATTCGCGGCCGCTTGCCTGCGACGCGCCCTTTCGCACGGGACTTAGGCCACATTAGTAAAAAAAAACGGAATTAAATAAAATTAAATCTGGTGTCCGCGCATCGCCCTTGCACCGAAAATCGTGGCGCAAATAAATATATAAGGAGGCCCAGAGCGGTGGCTTTCACCTTGCTGTCAGCCCCACTCTAAGCCACGTCCACCGCTCCGCCTAAAGAGGAGCTGACAGGTAATCCAATCCCCACAGGAAAAGGTCAGCAGCGCTTTAAATGCCTTTCAATCACCGCCCGGGGAGCGAGTGAGCGAGCGAGCGAGCGGGGGGCAAGAGTGAGCGAAGGCGGCGGCGGTGGCGGCGGTGGCGGCGGCGGCGACGGTGCTGGCGAGCGCGCGTAGTGTGCGCGCTCACGCCCCGCGCCCTCCCACGACAAATCGATGCCGCCGCTCGCGGAGTGGGGACTAGCGAAGACTCGTGAGCGGGCGGGCGAGGGAGCGGGGGGGGCAGGGAGGCGCGCACGTGCGTGCGTGTGTAAGTGTGCCGATAGCGGTGACACCCGCCGCGCGGTGACCCGGGGCCTCGCTATTTACAACCGCGGACCCCGGGCACTGAACTCGGCCGAGCGCCCGCGCTGCCTCGTAATCCCCTTTCGCCGAGCGCGGCCAAGAGCGGCCGTGTCGGCGGCCGTGTTGGCGGCACTCGCCGCCAAACTTTGCGATTATCCCCGACGTTGGCGCATCGAGCCGCGGGAAGGCAGCCGGCAAATTACACGGCCAGAAATCCCTCTCCTCCCCCCCATCGGCTGCCCCTACCCGCTACCGGAGCTCTCAATTTTAATGCACAGCTACGAATGCTACAGGCATTCCCGTTAAGGTATAATGGTACAAGTTAGCGGAGTGGAGTGGAGTTGGTCCTGTTTGTTCTACGGTTATGGGAACTGTGCGGTGTCAGGAGAAATTACTGTGAGAGGAGAGTTGCGTGTCCGGCGGTCACAGCATTTGAATAAACGTCGGCCGACTAAGTTGAGCGAGGCCTCATTATGTCTGGAAGAAACCAGTGACCTACCTTTATTAAGATGACCTTTAAACAACCTCTAACCTTTGACCGAGGTAAAAACAAACGGTGGAAATATTTCACCATGATTCATTAATGGGGGTTTTTACGTACGTACAAACACTCTCCGGCCATTCCTCTGAGTTCGAGTCGATAGTCAAGAAGCGGTTGGCAAAATGCGGCAAACTCTAGGCAACAATTTCGATTTAAAGCTTTCGTGACTGCAGGGATTCATCTTCTTGGTTCTTTCGGTAAAGTCACATAGAATGGAAATAATAAAATAATAAAAATAAAACATAACAAGCGGAGGAAAACTTGAGAGCCTTCACGGGAAATGTCCAGGACTTCCAACGTGAACACGTCTCGTGTAAATTACCTGGGGCACAAACAACTCAGGAGGAGCGGCATAGCCCTGGGAGTGGAGAACTCGGAGCACTCAAACACGGCAGGCGATGACGCCGTCGTACGCAGAATCAGAATATTGATTGATACTGAAGGAATCCGTTGCGCTACAAAGCTCTTTTTTCACAGATGCCCAGGCGATGACGAGGAGATTGCATCACGCGCTTCCGACAGCGCACGCTGCGTCTCGGCTTCCCCCTGAGATGCGATGGCTATCGTGGTAGCACGAGCGAGACCAGACCCCAGGCGGCCGCGCGTCCGAGACCTGCGCTCAGGACGCGAGCGTTTCGCTCCGCTGGACGATTGACAGCTCGGGGCACGAGGCTCTGCGCTGCACTGTTATCGGCTGTCACTCGCTTTGTGCCAGTTCCGCTGTCGCGTCAGAGGCGACAGAAGCCTCGCCGGGAATCCCACCTGGTCAAATAAAGTCTATCAATCAATTACCAATCGGTCAATTAACGCCTCTGCGCGTAATTAATCGCGGCCAATTAACGCTGCTCGCCGGGCAGAGGCTCCCAAGACGGCGAGGCCCGGAGAGGGAGGCTCGGGGGGGGGGGGGGGGGGGAATTGGGGGGGGGGGGGGCAATAGGTGTCGCTCGCCCCGGCCTGACACCCCGCTCCGTGGAGACTGCACGGAGGGGGCACCGCCTTCAGGAGTCCAACGGGGGACACTGAGGGGGGGGGGGTTCGGGCTGCTGACAGAGCCACACCCCCCGCCCTCCTCCCCCACCTCCACCGATACCCCTCGGGCGACAGCCGTGGTGGAGCAGGAATTGACAATAAGTGACACGCGCTTAAATATTTGATGAGCGGCCTAAATGAAACGGCACGAAATCCTGCCACTGTAATTAGGACGCGCAAGACGGAGAGGGTGCACATTACGGTTATTGCCCTCGCGGTGGCCGTGGCGTTTGTGACGCCGAGTGAGTGAGCGAGCGTGCGAGCGTGAGCGCTACCGGGCGGAGGAGTGGCACTCACAACAACGAGCGGAGCGCCGGGCGGCTAAATACAGCGGGGTGGCACGGTGGGGAGCGCAGCTGGTGCATCTGTCAGTCATCTCGGCCCGTCAACCCGTAACACCTGGGCCTGTCCCGTGAACTCCTGCCAGCGAACCTCCGACGCTTCACGTGGCCTCAAGGTGCACCTAGCCTGGCACAAGCACCGTGGTCGCGAGCGCCGCACTCTGGACTCACCTTTGGCGGCGCCGTCGAGCAGTGGCGGCGCGGGCAGTCGCGGGGGCCGGCACCACTCGAACTCGTCGTAACGATGGTGGCCTCCTCCCACCCTCCGCTCGCCCTCCGTCTCCATCTCCTCGTCCTCGTTGGCGAACGAGCCATCGTACTGCTCCGGCGGCGGCGGCGGCGATGACAGCGTAGCCGGCAGTCCGGACACAAACGGAGTTCGCGTTAATGCCGGCACAGACACGGCAAACGGTGACGCACGGGGTCAGGCTAAAGTCGAGGGACCGCACGCGGCCGAATGAAATGCCTCTCATGCCGCCGCTCGGGGCTTCTGGGAGCTGTGCCCAGTGCTTTGCCGTGTACACACGCACGCACAGCCACGTACGCACGCACACACAAAGATCTCCAATTCATCCTTAACCACCTCTTGGTGCACATGATGTTAACGAGCAGCTACGAAGGCGTGCATGTGGCAGGCGAGCGGGGTGGATGGCCAGCACCACGCACGGCCACCTTTGTCTCCCCTGTGCTGCACTTTGGGGAAGCCCATGAACCGGTTCAAATATTCGGCACTCTCATTGGTCGTGAGCGGAGATAGAACCCGGGTCTCTGCTCGGTTCGCAGCACAGTGCGCTAACCACTACACCACCACTCCCCACACACAGTGCGCTAAACACTGCACCACCGCTCCCCACACACACACACAGTGCGCTAACCACTACACCACCGCTCCCCACACACAGACACAGTGCGCTAACCACTACACCACCGCTCCCCACACACACACACACACAGTGCTATTATTTAATTCATTATTTTATCTTTATACGTGACTTTACCGAAAGAACCAAAGAATAATTCCTGCAGTCACGAAAGCTCCAAAATTAAGAGTGCGCCAACTACTATACCACCGCTCCCCACACACACACACAGTGCGCTAACCACTACACCACCGCTCCCCACACACACACACACAGTGCGCTAACCACTACACCACCGCTCCACACACACACACACACAGTGCGCTAACCACTACACCACCGCTCCACACACACAGAGACGCACGTTCCCTCTAACTCCGCGTAGCGGTCGGAGAGGGAAAACTTTGTGCAGCAGTCGGCACCGCCTGCAAGGCTCCAAGCGAGACCCCCCCCCCACTCACCACCCCCCCACCAACCACCCCTCCCACCACCCCGCCCCCCTCCCCCGCTCGTTGTACCTGCCCTTCCTCCAGCGGCTTCTTCCTCTTGTTCTTCCCGATGCGAGCTGGGGGCGACACGCAGCAGAGCGGCAGAGTTACTCGGCGCCTCAAGCCACCGGCGGCGCCCCTTGGAGACGCAAGACGTGATGAGTCGGCACGGAGACATGGGACAGAGTGCAAGGCGGTTTGTGGCGCTTACACAAATACAACTCTCCCAAGGTGTATAATGATCGCACGTGTTTACATATTCAGGCGCGCACGCAAACACACACAAAGGCAAAGATCCTCCGCATAGCCTTGACAGACTTTTGGGGCAAGTGCCGTTAGTGAGCACCTATGAAGGCCGAACACACAGACACACACACAGTCACACACAGACACACAGTCACACAGACTCACACGCACACACACATAGACACGCACACACAGACTCACACACACAGACACACACACAGACACACACACAGACACACACACACAGACACACACACAGACACACACAGAAAGGGAAATGCAGTGGCAGTGACGGGGATGCTGGAGGTGTCACTCGGCTTTGGGCTGCTGCCCCCGTGAGCCCCCTCCCCTCATCCCTCACCCCGTCCCCCACGCCCCTCCCCTCATCCCTCGCCCCGTCCCCCACGCCCCTCCCCTCATCCCTCGCCCCGTCCCCCACGCCCCTCCCCTCATCCCTCACCCCGTCCCCCACGCCCCTCCCCTCATCCCTCGCCCCGTCCCCCACGCCCCTCCCCTCATCCCTCGCCCCGTCCCCCACGCCCCTCCCCTCATCCCTCGCCCCGTCCCCCACGCCCCTCCCCTCATCCCTCACCCCGTCCCCCACGCCCCTCCCCTCATCCCTCGCCCCGTCCCCCACGCCCCTCCCCTCATCCCTCACCCCGTCCCCCACGCCCCTCCCCTCATCCCTCACCCCGTCCCCCACGCCCCTCCCCTCACCCGCGGTCTCCGCTCTCCGTGATCCCCGCGCCCGGCGGTGCCAGACGGGGGGGTGGGGGCATGCTGGGTGGGGGGGGCCCTCCGCTTTTATTCGAGCGGCCTGGGCTTAGTTAGGGGACTAACGACGCAGAAGGCCCCTTCTTGCCCTCGTTGCTCATTTGCGCCGAACCCGTGAGCCACCGCCGCTGCCACCGCCGCCAAAACCTCAACGAGCCGGGGGGGTGGGGGAGGGAGCGAGCGACACGCCATTAAATCCTCACCGACCTAACGGGCGGGTCGGCGACTGCCGGCTACCCCGATGTAAACGGCCGCCGTGACCGTTCGCTGCCTGGGCAGTGCATAAATGATTCAAAGTCGGTTATTTCCCTACAGATTGCCCCCCCCCCCTCATGATGAGGGGCAGGGAGATCGATACTAAGTTGCTTTCCGGCAGATTTCCAGTCCTTTTTGGGGGGGTGAGGGGCGCTGTCGCCGACGCGATCAATAGGCAATATGAACTGCGTCGCGCCTGCCCCGCGGAAAGTTTAAGGCGGCTCATTAGGCGGTGTCGATACATCTCCTCCGGAGCACCTCGCGGCACCGACGTTGATAAGCGTCGGTGACGCGGCGTCGCCGTGAACTCCGCGGTGCGTTTGGCGCGCGCTGGGGGGGGGGGAAGGGGGGCGGCCACGGGAGCAACTTTTGTTATTTTTGTATTTAAATTGGGCAGGTAACGGTCGCTTTGGCGACCTGCGACGATCTTGTTTTGTGCTTTCGCGGTTTCCGCGCGTTCCGTTCCCTAGCCCGCGCTGTTGCCCGTATCGACATCTGGGAGAGTTCAGCGTCAGCCGCGTGGGGATTCGAGGCGCGTCTGTGAGGAATCGAGTCCAGGCTGTTGCTGCGGCGGCTGCAGCTGACGGCCAAGGAGCAGGTTGTTGTTTTTTTGTCCACGCCGACAGCCAAATCGGTTTTTGATTATTCGCCACGGCCGTTACCTCGGCCCAGAAACGGTAAACCGACGGGCAACAACAGCTGCATTGGAACTTGTTTTTTTTAAATGAATAAAGTGAAGTATAAAGAGGACCGCAACTTTAATGTGGACCTGCATCTCGTTAACGTGGTCACGGTGCCGGCGGTAATGGGGCATGAGGGCGGCCGTAAAACGCCCCGGCTCAACCGGCTCCGCCGCCGACCTTCGGCCAGTGGCACCCTCGGCAAAGGAGCCGCGCCGTGGCGCCTTCGCGAGCTGCCGGGCACGCGAGGCGCCGCTCCACACCTCCACCTGTCCCGAGCGAACAGAGGACCCGGCCCACGGAGCCGGGCTGGGGCGGGGGAGGGGGGTACGGGGCCCACCGGCTGCGCGCGCCGCTGCCTCTGCCTCGCGGGATGAACGGCCGTGCCAGGTGTGAGGGATTACGGCTCGGCCGCACGCTCTGACGGACTCGCCCGACGGGTGGCGGGCGCCAACAGCGACGAGGGAGGGGACAGAGGGAACGCGACATCCGGGTTTTGCACCGCGAGTCCTTCGGCGCGACGTCCGACGTTTCGCACCCCCCCCCATCCCACCGACGCTCGGCCCCTGGGTGCGCACGACGGAACGTCGGACGCGGCGCCCGGACAGCGCGCGACAAGCGGAGAGAGGCTGGTGTCCCTGATGGTGTCGGCACCGGGGACCCACACGCCAGAGGTGGCCGTGCGACTTCGGGCTCAGAAACGCTGGGCCAGCAATGCCGAGATCCTCGGTTTCATGTGTGGGATCAACTGCGTGTGGTTCTGCAGCGAGATAATGGTCTCAGCCAGGTCACCAATAACTGCACAAACAACCCTCCCGTGTTCAATTTAATATTTCACTTAATTAGGCCAAATTACAGCTCTGCTAATTATATTTTCAAGCGACTACTTTTTCCTGAGCAGGGCACGTGGGATAGCCCCTAGTCTGTAGACCTCAGCAGTAGTTCCATAACACCTCCTTCAGCGGACCTTTCTCACGCAGGGGGCGATGCACTGCTCTCGAGGGTGTATCTATCGCACGACCGGGGTGAGAATCACAAACAACAAAACAAACTGGGGCCGACGCCGCCGCTCACCGTTGAGTCTTGACTGGCGGTTGGATCTGACGCGCAGGAAGGTCTGGAGACAGAACACACACGCAACAGGGCAGCAGCGTCAAGAGCCGGTCCTCCCGCCCCGTGTGCTCGTTAATGACACGGCGCCTAATCGCGTTACTCCCAGCGCAAGTTTCTGACAAATTCTCATCCAGCGAGCGAACGAGGGGCGGTGGCGGCGATCACGAATCACGCGGCACCGCGGAAAGCGGCGGGAGGGCGCCGGCAATTTATTTCCGCTTCGTTAGACGCGTTTGGAGAGATAATTGTTCGGTAATAAGTGACGTCCCTTGCGAGCCGCGGGACGTAGCCTCGTATAACCGAGTCAGCGTGAAGTCCGGGAGTTTAAAATTAACCCAGTGCACAACGCTTCGAGATCGTAATAACTGCGCGGCTCGTTTCGCAGGAAGCTCTTGACGGTTCACCGCTGTTTATAAAACTGGTGTTTTTACGAAATGCGATTTATTCAATTAATTTGTTTTGCATGCGTGCGCGCGGACTGAGGCTGCAGTCGGAGGTGGCGTCGTACGGCCCAGCGGTGCGCCATCTCTCAATAAGTGGTTAATTAAAAATAATAACAGAGCTCCGTGGTTTTTGTTTGCAGTTGCCGAGAACGATCGATGCCGTGCGTCGAGGCCCTGTTTAAGCGGCCACCCTTTGCTGTGGTTGCGCGCGATTATTATGGGGGGGGAGGGTTCGGGGGGGGGGGTTCGGGGGGGGTGGGTGGGGCGGAGGGGGCGGAGGATGAAAACGATTGTTGGTGCGCCTCTGCAAACATCCATAATTAATAACGGCGTGCGGCATCGCAGTGGTGATTGACTACAAAAGCCAGTAAACGTGAGTCTCCGTTCCAGGGGTTCGAGTTGGGGGCGGGGGTGGGTGGGGGGGGCACCTGGTAACGATCCGACAGCTGAAGATCCTCGGACGAGATGGGAGACAGCGACGGGATGTCCCCCTCTCGCCTCCTGTCCGACGACGAGCACGGAGACAGCTGCGGGGGGACACGCGCTCAGTTCAGCGTCCATCTCCGACGGCTCTTCCTCCTGAGCTCGTGGGCGCCGGGGGCGTCCGTGCCAGCGTCAAGGCCGGACACGACGCATTCTGACGAGCGAGAGCCGTCGAACTCCGGCAAAGCGGAGATGATGGTGAGCGCGTCACCGCCGCACCCTGCCCGGCGCGAGGGTCTCCGCGCGTTGATGACCAATGCCGAACGGTGCGACCCCTTCACCATCGCCGACACCACGGGGGAAGTCCAGGCGTGATGCGACTCTGACTCTACATGTGCACTGTAATACTTTGTGATCGCGGGTCTCCCTCAAGCGAGAGTCTTTTATTTCCAATAGGTTGCGGCCTTTTTTAAATAAAGTTGACAAATCAATGAATGAATGACCACTGGGCGGGTCAGAAGCCAAGGGCCAGGTCGTGCGGCATTGTGCCTCGTGTGCGACCGCCCGCTGTAAAGCCGCACGCACAGGCACCAGCACGCGCATACGCACACACACTCTGGACCTCACTGATGAGAAGTGAATTAATTTATGGCACGTGCATCAGGGTTAACGCTTGGGCACAATGCTGTCATCAACCATTGATTGGCAGCACCGGAGAGATGGAGCACGATCGCGAACACGCGTCACCGCGCATAGAGGACACACGTCCTATCGTGATAACAGCACCCCCTAATCACCGAGTCGTCGGTCGAAAAGAGGGCAGCCACGGTGAAGGCCGGGCGGGCTCTCGGCCTTCACCGGCGTCATGGGCGGCCGGGCACGACGCGGCCGGAGGGGGGGGCGGGGGTTGGGGGGGGCGGAACGACCCCGGAAGATTAGGGTGAGGCTGAGCACGACCCGCGATGATGAGACTCATCCCGCCGAGCAGCAGCAACGGCCACGGAAACCGGAGCGTCTGAGTGAGCGGCGGGGGGCGCGGGGGCGGCAGGGGGGGGGGCAGCGGTTGTGATGGGAATCGTCGGGAAGCTGCTTGCGATGCGCGAACACAATTTTCCTAAAAGACTGCCGCGCTCAGCCGTGGCTACCGAGCGAGCGACATGCGCAGGGCGCATGTTAATGTTGAGAGCCGAGGTGCGGGGGGGATAGAACAAAATTACCGTTTTGAACATAAGTCGAGGCAAGAGCTCCTGTCTTGGCCCCTTGACACTCGCTAATAATGACGACATTATTTTTAAATCCGCACGCCGCGCCGGCCTCCTCATGCAAATTAAATTCGGACTCGCCGCGCGGGGGACCGCTTCAACATCATTTAGAGCGTCGCTAATTAAGTTCGGTAATTAAGACGGCTGATAGAGTCGGAGGCCCCCGCGTGCGCTCTCCTCGCTCGTTCCATCGAGCACGGCCAAGTGTCCCTCCACTCCGCGCGCCAGGTGGGCCGCTAATTCGCACGCGATGAGCGCCGCTCCCCCCCCCCCGCCTCCTTCCCACTCAACATCGTTCAGCCTCAGCGGCAACGCTGCTGGCTGCGCCAAAGCACGCCCCCCCCCCTCCTCTCCCCTCCCCCCCCTCCTTGCGAAAGAGAGATCTATCTGTGTGGAGCTTTGAGTGTTAATCCCTTGTACGAGTGGTGGGTTTTCACCGCGTACTCCAATTTCCTCCCACAAGCCAAACACTTACGAGGGGGACTGGACAAACATCCCACCCACCCAGTGCACGGCGCGACCGAGCGAGAGCATGCCTCGAGACTCGGCGAGCCTCTAATGGGGAAACAAACGACATTATTGTTGTAATAACAACGCTATTATTATTATTGTTGCAGCCAGTCTCCAAATGCTTCGGGACCATCGCACGTCCGGTTGGGGACGCACGTGCCTGCCCCGGTGAAATCTCAGCTTTTAGCGGGAATTTGTCAAGAAAGTCACAGCTGCAGCGGTCACTTTGACAGCCGTGACCCTCCAGCCGGGCGGCATCATCGCCCCTTAATCCCTCCTCCACTTACAGCCCACGGAGAAAATCCCCTAAACCTGCGCGGGTCGCGCCCCCCCCTCCACACCCAAGTGCCCCCCCGCCCCGCTCCCCCCCACCGTCGCCTCCGCAAGCGAGCGGCGAGCGTTTAACCCCCCGCCCCCTCCCCCCCACCACGTCCGCGTGTTTCCCGGAGCCCTCTCACGTGGCCACCCACAGGCCCGGCCACACCTGCTCGCCGCCCTCGCCCGGCCGCGCCAAAGCCAAAGCTAAACAGCGGGACTCGGGGCGGGCGGGCGCGGACACGCGCTCGCAGGCGCGGGCCGTTCGCGCCCACCGCGCCTGTTTACGTTCTCGGGGTGACGGAGACTAAACACACTTACCGGGCCCTTCGCGCGCACCGCGCCGGGACATCTGGACGCGAGAGCGTCGAACGTCTAATTTCCCAGGTAGGAAGTCTCCCGTTATCCCACCGTGGGGCGGGGGAGGAGCGGTGGGGTGGTGGGGTTTTAACAAAAGGCTTTCACGGGGATTAGGCGGAGGCGTGGGATCGTGTAAACACGGGAACTCGGGTCGAGCTCCTCCAGAGTTTTTGCTGAATTTCCGGAAGTTGGCCGTCGTGTTAAGCCAACACACTCTCCTGGGGGGGGTGGGGGGGTGGGGGAACGACTCCCCGTTGATTCGACAGAAAGCCCGGAGCTCGTCCCGGCTCGACCGATGGAACAAATGATGCACCAGCAGCGGCGAGGAGGAGGGAGAGCAGGAATGCTTTTCCTGCGTCGAGATGTTTTATAGGCAGAGCCGCTACGCCGCAATATTAAAGCATTCCAAAAAGCCCGCTTCACTCATCCATCAGGATTTGCAAAAAGATCTTTTGTTTTTATTCTTTTTCCAAATTTAGCATTTTACCCAAACTCACTTTGCGCCAAGATAGCGCACTCACGCAACGGCGCCTTTGATCCGCCCGCGGGCTCCGGTCGTCTGAGAGGCCCTCAGTGCGAACCCCCTTTCATTGGCGGGCTCCAATCCCCGCTCGAACTTTGTGATCAAACGAGGGGCACTCGAAGCTTCCCCCTGACAACGGAGAGAGCGTTCGTCGCACGGCGGGAGAGCAGCGTCTGAACTTGCAACTCCGCCTAACGTGTAATATTGTGTAACGTGGGTGGGCGGGCGGGCGGGGGAGGGGGGGTGTAGGGGTGCGGGCGGTGGTGAACGGGTTTCAATAAATAAATAAATGTATCATAAATTTGATTGCATATTACAAAAATTGGATTACAAAAATCTGGAATAATTCTCAGTTGGAATCGTGTCTTGGAAAGGTGGGGGGTGGGGCTGTAAATCCCCAGCGGAGGCGGATTAATAACCAACGCTATTTTCTAATTACACTTTGACAAAGAACACACAGCGCACACTCAGCTCAAGGCAGGGCCATTACATCATCCGGGTAAAGAAGACGAATTAAAAAAAAATGAAAAACAAATACTTTCCTATTAATTTTCCGATGGCGGTGGCAGGGGACGCGGCATTTTGTTGAAATTTTTGGCTCAATTAGGAGTGTGAAGAAAAATCTCCGGGTACGGCCGCGCAAAATCAACCGCACATGCGGCCACGCCGGCGGAGAGGGCCTTTACTGCGCCACTTTGGAGACCACTAACGGGGCGAGGCGCACGAGGCGAGGAATGTTTTTAATGCGACGCTGACCGTGCGTGCGAGCGAGCGGCGGGCGGGCGGGCCACCCACCCACCCCACTCGGCCGCGGCGCAGTCCACCTGGCCGAACATCACACCGCCGCGCCCCGTCCCCGGCGAGTCCGTTAGCAGATGGTTTCCACGTTGGCGGCGTTCGGGCGTTGCTCGTCGGGCAGATGGGAATTCCACCGCGGAGGGAATTCAAGCGGGGCAAGGCGAGGCGGTTGCGATTTCGAGCGTCTGATTTTCTAGAACTGGGGGAAACGAGCGTCGTGCCGCCGGGGATGGCGGCATCCCAACGGGAGGTGGCATCGCGACTTCGCCGCGGGGTCGCGCTCGACGCCAAAACTCCTCGGGGGCGCCCTCCTCCTCCGCGTGAAGCGCCCACGAAAACGCAGCCACCGCTGCGATTTCACCTCCGCTTTAACGGCTCGGTCGCTAAACATTTTCAAGATGTTGCAAAAAGCCTCGTTTAACGGATTCCAGTTTTCGACCGTTAAAAGTGCGAGAGCTTAAAGAGAACCAGAACGCCGGGGCGATGTGCAGCGGGCGATCTCCGCTCACTGGGATTCTGTTGCCCTCCCGCAGCCGCTGAGTCAGCTGGACGCTACTACTACTACGGCCGCCACCGACGCGCCTGCGGGCCGGGCCACGCGGACGCAGACGGAAGGGTCACGGCGCAGTCAGGGTCACGCAGGTGGAGAGGGAGGGCGACCTTCACAGCGTGCGGCAGTGGGACTGGTGTGCGTGTGTGTGCACGCGCGGAGGTGTGTACGGTGTACACATGTGTGCGTTGCGGTGTGTATGGCGTGAGTCGTGTGTACCGATTGCAGTGTGTATCATGTAGATGCTGCGTATGATTGAAGGTGTGTGTGTCGTGTGTGTGTGTGTGAACGTGCTGTCGTTCGTATGGTGTAAGTGATGCGAGTGATGTGTGTGTGTGTGCGTCGTGTGCACGCCCTCGCTCGGCTCGCCATACCTTGCTGTGGCCGAGCAGCAGGGGGTCTCTGGACAGAGGCTTCTTCGCGCTGGGGGGCACAGGGGAACGGAACATTAGCGCCATCACCTCCGCATTCGCAAGTCACCTCCACAGCGGGGCGCATGACTCTACTCGCTTCAAACGTTGCTTTCATGATCTCTTCTTTTCCCCAATTGTGCCATCCGTGTCACGTCATTAAATGAAGACATTTCGAGCTAGCAGCGCATCACCCTGTGTCAAACAGAGTCCGTGAAAGTTGACGTCACAGAACTACTTCTGGAATCACAGTTCGCCGGCTGATGTAAATCAAGGCATCTCTTTAAATTCTGACAGCTTGAATTTAGCCAAATTGTCTGATAAACCAGGCTCTCAGTGGTGCTGGCTCAGTGCTCCGACGCAGAAGTCACGTGACCAACTCGCACGCAATCACTTTTACGGGAGACTCGAGCATCGACTAAGACTACGAGACCAGATGACACCCCGACTCCTCTCTCCCTCTCTCGCCAAGCGTTAAACAAGCGTGGCCAAAAACAACACGTTCCCTTTCTCTCCACGCCCTTCGTAATTCAGAGCCATCCCTCTCTGGTAGCATGCAAGTTATGGAAAATTCCCAGGTGCCCTCGTTCCTGAACGCCGCACACGCTAAGCAGGCCGAAGGCCCAGGATGGCGGAAGGGTGGAAGTGGCCCAACCTTGCCACTTTCCGCCGGTGCCACTCTCGCCGGCGCGAATCAGTGGACTCGATTCAGACTTGCGCTGGCCGCGTGGCTAAACGCGAGATGGCCGCGGTTCGGCGCGCTTGCCCGCCGGCGCCGCGAGGTTACGAACGCGATGCCTCCGTCGCCGCCGTCCGGCTGGTAGGGGCACGGCGAGCACGGTGGCCGTCGTCCGCTGGCGCCACCTCCGGGGGGCGGGTGACGGACGGAGGGACGGTCGCAGGCCCCTCGCGAGCGAGCTCAGATCCGGCGCTGGCTAAACGCAGCCCGATCATTTGCGGGCGCTTGGCGCGCTTGCAGGGGGTCGTGAAGGTCCAGTTTTATTTAAAATGTTTTGTTTTAAGCGCCTTAGAACGCAGAGTACCGAGTAACGCAACGTGCGGAGGGCTGGTAGGACACGCCGCCACGCACGTGCGTGCGGGAGGTGCCCGTGTGTGTGCGGGAGCGATATGATTATACGGGAAACGGGGAAAGTTTATTGCCACCCCCCACCCTTCCCAAATGCAGATATTGGCCGTTAAAAAAAGTTATGGCAACACGTGCAAAAGAATAAGGCGGCCGTGGCCGGCGCAAACATTAAGTATATAAATATATAACAGACGTTAAAAGAATTCCCTGCGTCCCGCAAACCAGATGTGAAGAACGAAGGCCCGGGCACTGTCACCTTCGTCTCGTTAGGGCTCCGTTTGCCGACCGGCGAGCGCCGCCTCACCCCCGGCAAAGTCGGCCGGCCGCCCCATCCACGGAGAGAGCCCCTCGACGTACGGCGATAAATCCGATTCCGCTTTATTCGATCAGATTTATCAAGCGCCGCCACCACCAGGGACCACCCCCCCATCCCCCCCCCCCCCCCGTTCGGTGGCCATCGATTCACCCGGGCGGAGCGCTCGCTGCCAGAGGACCGCTCAACGACGGGCGGTGCTCACTCCCCTGCCCGGACACCCCCTCCACCCCCCCCACCCCCCCCCCCCGACAGACACCCATCAAGATGGATAGGGCCCGTGGTAAGCGGGAGATTCCACGGGCCGCACGTTACGCGCAGCCCTTTATTAAAATTCATAGCTCCGTGGCAGCGACGGCGGTGGGGGTTTGGGGTGGATTGGTGGGGGGTGGGGAGGTGTAAAATAATTTTTTTTGTGGCCACCGGGTGGCCAGAAACGAATGGCGCAAAGCAAATTCCTTTCAATCTCGCGCGTCAAAAAAAATTTAGCTCATTTTATCTGGCTTTAAAACACGGCGGGCACTCGCTCTGCGGGCTGCCATTGATTTCTTAAGCACCATTAGCGGTGGCTCGCTCCGGGATCTGCGCGCGACAGAGAGAGGCACGGGGGGGGGGGGGGGCCTCCACGTTTAAACTCGATAACGCGCCGACCGCCACCGCCACCGCCCGCGCAAATAAACAAACCCGGCGACGGGGGCGGGGGGGGGGGGCAGCGTCCAGCACGCGCCGGTCACCGCGCCGGTCACCGGTCGAAAGCGGCGAGCGTCGTCGGCCGGGGCGGCGGGGAGCGAGGGGGGGGCGAGGGGGCGATGGCGGTTTGGGATTGGGGGGGGGGGGAAACGCCGGCGCTCTCCCCCCCCCCCCCCCCCCGTCCATCAATCACGGCGGCGCGGCCCCCGGGGAGACGGCGCGACACCCGGCTAATGGCGCTAACCCGTGATTAGAGCTCCGCGAGCGGCCTCACCTCGCTGGCGAGCGCCGTCTGAAAGGGGTCTAGCGCGCCGCGCCGCCCGCGCAGCCCACACTCGCCGTGCGCATTACGGGAGATCTACATTGCCAACACGTACCGCTCGCAATTTTAAATGCGCGCTCATCTCTTCTCTCTACTCTCCATGGTTTTTTTTTACAATATCACTTTTGTGATCAGACGTTGAAACGTGTATTATTATTTTTTTTGGTGGCGGTGGGTGGGGGGCCCAAAAATATAATGGAATTTAAAATGATGTCGGAGAAAAAATAATACTGGACCTATATTACATTTTTTTTAAGCATGCACACGACAATATAGATATATAATGTGCGTACATATGCTAAATGGGTACGATATAATATTAATGATTTACGACCCATTGTCAATCCACTCCTGAATAAGGGCCTCCCACACACCGTATCAGTAATGGGGGGTGGGGGTCGTTTGACCATACTTCACCACACAAGTCAGTGCGGATTGAAGCGCCGGTTCTGACATCACTCGCCAAATGATGGCATTTAACTCAGGTGGCCAGGTTCATAGCACCGTGCACAAACCGCTCGTCGCACATACTATACAATATTGAATACGCACAACGTGCATGGTTACCATATACTAAATGCATCCAAAATGCAGACCGGATACTAAATATAAATATATAAATGGTCGTGCCACCTGGCATGGGGTGGCCAGGTGGCAGCTCAGTGGTAGGCAGCGAGCCGCTCGCAATCGGGAGGTTGCGAGTTCAATCCCAGGTTTGGGGTGGAGAGGGGGAGAGTTTGAATTCGGCTCATCGTCCCTCAGGGATCAATAGAATGTGGACCCCGACTCGTGGAATTTCCACAACCAGCTCAGAGCTGTGGGCAGAAGATGGCCACTACCTCCAAACTCACTCGAGCGGGAAACCGCTTCGATATACATTTGTGCAACAGACGCTGTGCCGACTACATCCACAACACACACACGGACTGTGAACACCATCCGCTGAACACATTGCCCATCCCACGTGCGAAAGTGTCGGTGGAGCGCACCCTTAACTCTGCCTCCTCGGCGCATTCAGATTCACTTGTCTAGCGCAGAGCAGTAATATAGTCCTAAGCCACCCATTGAACGCGCTACAATGCCTTTTGTACAACGCACACAGGCGGGCCGCTCCGCGCCGGTGAATGACTCCGTGCGAGACGGAACGAGAGAGGAGACGGCGGGTGGCGATGATATCTGGGTGGGGGGGGTAGATCTTGCGTTTAGCCCGTGTGGCGAGCGCCTTTGTCTTTGGGTTAAATCGTCGACCGCGGGGAAACATCCCGGCCCGTCCCTCTCGCGATGACTATCGGCACGAGGCCACCACCGCACTACCCAGGCGTGGTTATTAATTGCCTGATAATCGCGTTCCTTTGTAGCTGCGAGCCGATAAGATTGTGACTTGCTGTGTCTTTTTTTTGACCGAGGCTTAATCAGCCACATTATGGCTGCCCCAGAGCCCCCACCCGACACCGCCCCCCCCCCCACTCAGAAATTGTCGCTAATCACGACGGCCCGACTCGGCGGGCCTCCTTATCTCGCCGCGGCAGCTCCGCGGGTCTTTTGTCTCCTGCGGGAGACACCACGGGGGCGGCACGGCCCCGGCACGCCGCCGCCGCACGCGTCCCACCAGCCGGCCAGCTGACCGGCCAACGCGGCAAAGCACGGCGTGGAAGGCGAAGGGGGGGGAGGGGTAAAGGGGGGGCGAATGGGGGGGGGAGGGGGGGGCCCGGTTTATCTCTGCGGCGCCGCTGCCATACTAATGAAGGGCAAATGACCGCCAACGCATTCAATCAGCGCGGACGCTCCGACGGGTGATCGATGAGCAAACCTGACTTCTGTGTCCCCGCGCCGTCCTCCGCCGAGGTTGGCGTGCGCGCAAATGCCGCCCAATAAATTATGCGCATCCATGAACTTGTTTATGCGAGCCGCCACCGCCGCCACGCGCCCACTCATCGCCCCTTTGATGTCTCTCTGCGACCGGCGGCGAGCGACCGGCCGCCTCCGTAATGCACCCTTCACTATCCCGCGACGGAAACTTGTTACGTTCAAAGTGCCTCCTCGTAGAACCCTCCATTTAGATTGTCTGCCCGTGGCGCCGTGATCGCGTGCAGCCCAGCAAAGTGCACGCGCCGCATGCAAATTCTAAATTGTGTTTAAATCCCGTGCAGTGTTGATTCTTGGCCTCGGCGATGAAGCGAAGGAGGAAGACTCGAGGAAGAAAGTTAAGCGAGGAATAAATGGATCTGTCACGCTTCTGATAGGGGGCACGGGACGATGGGACTGTGTCGTGGAGGGTGGGGAAGGAGGGGGGGGGGGAGTGGAGCAGAGTGCAGGGACGGTTCTTGCGGGATGTGACGGTGGGACACGGTGGTTTAGCACGGCGCTGCGGCACAGTGGCGCAATGGATGGTGGGGCACGGCGGTGAAACAGGGTATCCGTGTCGGGTGGTGGAACAGGGGAACGGTGCGACGGTGGTGCGGTGGGGCAGTAGAGCGGTGGGGCGCTGGGGCAGTGGGGTGCTGGGGCAGTGGGGTGCTGGGGCAGTGGGGCGGTGGAACGGCGGACCGTCAGGGTGCCCTCACCTGAAGAGCTGCCGCAGGGTGTTGAGCTCCTGCTCCAGGTGCTCACGCAGCTCCCCGGGCCGCAGCGTCACGCCGCACACGGGGCAGCTGGTGGGGCTGAGTCCGTCGAAGAGGCTCGCCTTCTTCCGTCCTGCACGCAGCAGCGCGGATGCACAGCACACCGAGTGAGACGTCACAACGTGGCGGCGCACGCTCCCGGACATCGCGTGGCCCGGCCAGAAGAAGAGCCCTGTGGGAGTCACGCACAGACCGCGACGCTCGGTTACCCTCCGAGCTGGCACCCCGGGGATTCTGAGTTCGAATCCGGGTTTCAGCCACATGCGATTCAAACAGTTCTCAAGCGTGGCTACAAAATGAATGCCTCAAAATCCCAATTGCATCATATTTGGTTCTGCACTTAACTTGGCTACTGTCCAGCTCTGCTAATAAACACATGTGAGTTTGACTGCCATTTTCCCCGATTACAAGATGGGTAGGAAAGTGCTGCCGTTCATCTGGTGAGACAGAGGGCATTCAAAAGGGATCTGAGATCTAGCTCTGTGGAAGCTACTTCCGTGGGCCATTCTCTAACATGAAGAGTCACACTGCTGTACGAGAGATCCACATGGATGACACTATCAGAATAACACTTTGCCAATTACACAATCAAAATAACATTGCGAAAAATAAACACAACAAAATATGCAATTAAGTCATTCACTTACAAAGACAACAATCATTACATTGCCCTTTATCTACCTAGGTTCACCGAGTCTCAAGATCCTCTGTCAAGAGTGCCATGCTCCGTATGTATCTACGTTGAATCAAAGTTCCTATGATCACTGTTGTTACATTGTATTTTTTAGCTTTTTTTTGCTGATTTCGAAAACATATGGTTAAGCCATGCTTCTTGCGGAAGTGCGGAGTTGGCCTGATAACTTGAATCTAAATTGTCTTATGGTTGTTATTGTTTGTCTTGCATCACACTGGGTTTTTTTGCACACAGCGTTGTAATACGGTGGGTTTTTTTTTTCTGGAAGATTTGCTGGTTTATCCAGGATGTTTCTGTTGCGCGTCGTCGCTTTAAGATGTTCTCTGTTCATATTTTGTTTGTTGCGGTTGCACCCGACTCAAGAGCCGCATGGCTCACAAGGCTCTACCTAATAAATTAAACTTGAAACTTGAATGTTGAACTTATTTTGCACCGTACGTAGCCAGCCATGTTAATCGGGGGTGCTTTGCAATGTTTGGGCATTCCCATTCATGGGGGACCGGAGAAAACCCACCATGCATGGAAGGGGACATCACTCGAAGCTCCGAACAGACCGATTCGAAAAATCCACCTCAGTGCCGCGAGTTGGCTACGTTGCACCGAGCGTACGACTGAAGCGCCGATCAAGCTCGGCTTGTGAGGGAGGGCCGGTGAGATCGAGCGCCTTCACCAGGTGACCTGATCACCACTCGGTGGCCCGGTCACCCTGAAGGTGTCCGGTGATTATTTTAGTTTTCCGATCGTCGGTGGTTAGAGGTGAGATTGATAAATGAGCGACGAGCGTTCGCGCTGGCCGAGGGTCTTTCGGTCGAAGCGCCGCTCTCCCCACCCCACACCTGGGCGGATCAAAAAGACGGCTTTTAAGCGGCGTTCCCTCGGAGGGCCTGCCGGAATGCAGCGTGACCCAGGACGCGACGTGCTGGAACACGCGTCGCACGTACGCACGCCTTTGAATTCCGTCCTTCAGTGTGCACGACAAAAAAGCACTTTGGGCGCGACGGGAGCGCGAGAGAGCGAGTTCATGAGGTCCCGTAACAGAAAATAACAATAAAAAAAACAGAAGCTTCAGACGCAACCGGAGAAACGAGACAATGCCCGTCCGTCGCGAGCGTCCCTGACCTCAGCGCGAGACGCGCCGCTCGCTTTGCCTTGAGCTCCGTCGGAGAGGAGCGGCGCATTGAGCTCCTAAATACGTCAATTCGCAGGTCAATTAAATCAGCCGCGAATCAATACGCGCTGCACTTGACAGGCTTTTAGCGGCTTTTTATCACTGGCACTTAAGACACAAAAAGATTAATACGGGGCAATCTTTCTTTATCTGATCTTGCGCCATTGGAGGAGGTGGTGCTGCGGAGGTTAGTTTCGGGAGAAACCTTGAAGGATGAAATGAGGTTTTGTTGACGGCTGGGAGGTGGGCAGGATGAGGCCCCCGCAAATGCACTCGTGTCAACGCCACTGACAGCTGCGGCCAATCCAGAGCAATTCCTGGTCGATTCCTGACTCTTGTCATTCTGCACTTTTTTTTTTCAAAAAAGATCATCCATTTACTGCCCCTTCTCAGAGAAGGAGATTGAGAGGCATCCTATGTCGGCTATTTGCAGCGCGCTCGCTCGCGATTAGGCACAATACCCCCGGGAGCAAACTGGTCGCGTGGCCGGGGGCCCCACAGGCATCACGAGCCCCGCGTGGCGAGGCGCCAGGCGTGGCATGGCCAGGTGCGGCGCTTCGCCGGGCCACGGGGCGATGCCAGCGCGCCCGGCGCATTCGATCGCTCGCGGCCCTCTCGATTAGAGCCTCGGTAAGGAAACGAACGAACAGGCACGTTTGTGTTTCACGAGTAGCAATGTTTCTTCAGAACTGCTTGTCGTTCGCACGGTTGGCTACGTACGGTGTGAAAGAAGTTCAACGTACGATGGAGGCGAACGTCATCGCGCAAGGCGGCACCGCGGTTCGGGCCGAACGCGGCGCTCGTCCCACACGGGCGAGGGCCTCGTTCGGACACCGGAAGGAAATCCCGAAATAGAACGGTGGCTCTAGGAGGATAACCTCCGCTCCGCTTCCCCGCAGCGCCGGGTTGACCGGTGCAGGCATCGGCTGCTCGGCGTGCACGCCTAACCACGCGCAGCGCACATCTCAACATTCAGCTCTAAGTGGGGGAGCAGGAACGAGAGAGAGAGTGAGAGAGGGCGAGAGGTAAAAGTAGGGTTTGGAAAATGATAGTAAGAAATGTGGTGGCATTTTGTGTCTGCGCCTTTGACATTTAGGCACTCCTGATTAAAACCTCGTTTATTAGCCGAGTGAAAATTAGTGTGTCTTCCGATTAAGGTCAGGCCCCTCGGCTCCGCCGTTAATGATGAGCTCGCGCAAAATGGCACCGTCCGCACGCACGCGCGGCTCCCCATCCCCTGCGGCGCCCAGCCTCGCTCACTACCCTCCGCACCGCCGCGGCACAAAGGGGAAGGCATGCGAGCGTGCGCGCGCTTTCGTTGTAACGGCGTAATTAAGACGCGGCTTGGCACGCGCGCCTGCGCCGTACCGTCCCGCGTTGCCTGCCGCTTCGAATTTGGTGGCGCTGCTGATGGCGTCATCTGGGGGGTAGGGGGGGCGCCAACGCGTGCCTTGGAGGGGGGGGGGTCTCGACGGTCGGGCCACCTCCTCCCCCCCCCGCCACCCAGGGGGGCGCACGCGACACGGCCACTCGTATGGGGAGAGGGGGTCAGGGGTCACGATTTCGGAGCAAATCTTACGCGGTTCGCTGGGATGCGAGCGATGCCCTAGGAGTGGCACACGGTGGGCAGGGGCGTGGCGGTGGATGCCGGGCGACCCTTGCGACAACGTCGGCCCCAGCGTGGCAGCACGCCGAGCATGGCGGTCCGACGCCGGCAGCAAACGTCACCTCTGATGAGGCTCTGGCACGTTGCCGCTCCGGTAACGTCTTCGCGTTTCATTCGTTTTAAAGGCCCGGGATTTAGGCTATTGCCGCGGAACGCTGCTAATTGAAGTTTTCCTCTCAATCGGAAAAAAAGCAACTTCTCGAACAAACTCCGCGCGCAGACGTGCGCGCGGAGAAGAGGCGTTTCCGTTAACAAAAAAAATAAAAATGGGCGCGAATTACAAACCAAAAATCATCTCGAATCAACAATTTCGCATCAGCGGTGATTGTTTTGATGTGTAATATATTACGGTTATGGTTTAATTTAAACTGCGACGCACAAACAAATAACGGGCAAAACTTGTTGAGGGATGCAATATATGCACGCATCGGCGGGCGTGCGGGCGCTGTCAGCCGCAAGGCAGCACCCACGGCGGCAGGATGATTAATTTCCAGGAAAATCAATTGCACATCGCCTGGATATTAAACAGCAACTGGCAAAGCCATCCCTGTTGCTTACCTTATTAACGGCACGCTCATCGGCTGCTTCGTCAATTACCACGCCTGTCATAATTACGGGGTTTCTAAAAAGTTTTGGCGCGTGGAGGCGCAGAGCCGCGATAAATTATTTATCACGGCTCATCGCGTCTCGCCCCCCCACCCCCCCCGTTTGATCGTCCCGTCTCCGCGTTTTCTAATATCGCCGCCACCGACGGGAGCAATCGTTAGGTGAGCAATCCCGAGCTGAGACGGTTTGGCGCCAACTTTGTACTCCTCGTCAATTCGTAATTATCAAGGTTAGACGCCGTCCGCGGCCACCGTGTCGGCTGTTTGTGAGCTGCTTGGTTGTAAGTCGGCTGCTGCTTGTTGGCAAGCTGGCCGTTGGGAAGTCAGCTGCTATCAAGCTGGTTGCTGGTAAGTCAGCTGTTGGTAAGTCAGCTGTTGGTAAGCTGTTGGTAAGTCAGCTGTTGGTAAGTCAGCTGTTGGTAAGTCAGCTGCTGGTAAGTCAGCTGTTGGTAAGTCAGCTGCTGGTAAGTCAGCTGTTGATGAACCAGATTTTGGTACGTCAGCTGCTGGTAAGCTGACTGTTGGTAAGTCAGCTGTTGGTAAGTCAGCTGCTGGTAAGTCAGCTGTTGGTAAGTCAGCTGTTGGTAAGTCAGCTGTTGGTAAGTCAGCCGTTGGTAAGTTAGCTGTTGGTAAGTCAGCTGTTGGTAAGTCAGCTGTTGATGAACCAGATTTTGGTACGTCAGCTGCTGGTAAGCTGACTGTTGGTAAGTCAGCTGTTGGTCAGTCAGCTGTTGGTAAGCTGGCTGTTGGTAAGTCAGCTGTTAGCAAGTCTGCTTGTTGACTAGTCAGCTGTTGTTGAGCAGCTTGAAGCAAAGCAGCTGTAAGCATATCAACTCGGAGCAAGCCAGTTGTTAGGCAGACAACTTAAATAGGCAGCTGTGTACAAATCATAATCACGTGTTCGCGCGAGAGTGAGTTATTCAGTGACAGTCGATGATGCCGCTGGGGAAGCGGTGGCGTGGCACCCCACGGCACTGCCCTACGAATCCAGCAACCCGAATTCGATTGCCAACTACGGCGGGGTCATCGTGGTCACCGGGGGGGGGGGGCGGTGACCCCCCCCCCCCCCCACACACGCAGAGGAGATGGGAAGCCCAGGACAGGACGAGGGAGCGGGGCGGGAGGGGTGTCTGGGGGGGCGATGCGATCACAGTGGCCGGCACCACATCCCATCGGGGTAAGCTCCGGGTTCGGAGGTCGGCGCTCAAAGTATGAGAGCACTTGCTCTTGACACAAGCTCTCGCCCAATCACGGCCAGGCTTAAAACGGTTTAGCTTGTGCCGGGCCGATCCTATTGGTCGTCATCGCGATCCCGGTACCAGCAGAACTCGGTGGTGGTTTGTTTATATTTACGGTTCACGTCGATTCTCGAGTCACTGTGGTCACAAAAACAAGGGTGGCCAGGTGGCCCAGGAGTCGGGGACAAAGGCAGCGATGCCGAGGTCAGGCGTGGCTGAAACTTGGGGTCAAACCCCAACGAGGAGTAACGAGTTCTCAAATGCAGTCAGTTGATTTGACTATGACTGTGTAAATACAAACATCACCTTACCAAAAAAAATTCTACTAACTTTGGGTAAATTACAGCTGTCGGATTCAAATGCGTCGGTTTTGTTTCCGTGACGCGACAAGCGTTTGTCTGTAGCGGGGTGCGTGGGGAAAGTGGGATTCCTCAAGGTGACTTGAAGGGATCTCGGGAGGTGTTCTGTGACGTTTCTTTCGATGGCGCCGTTCTCTTATCGCGACCGTTCCAAATGGACACTTGTGGACTCGGGCGCGTGCCTTTGACGACGCGACTGGAAGAAAATGTTGACGACAAAAACTCCCAAAAAAATCTAACGACAGCAACGCTGCGGCGAGACTCCGCGGCGGGGATGCCAACCGAACGCTCCGGAAAAAGACGCGGCACCCGCACAGATAAAAATTCAAGGTGTGGTGCCTCCTACTCGGGATTTAATCATCCAGATACGTGCGGCGGAACGGCCGTGCGCGTGGTGACAAGACGCGCAGAGGACGGGGAAGGACGCCGAGCGATGCCAAGAAGCGAGCGAGGAAGCGCGGATTCACGGAGGAGGCACGGCACGGCGGCGGGGAGCCGTGAGCGCCTTCATTAGTGAAATGATGGCGGCGCCGCTCACTGGCGCCCTTGCGGAAGGACGCGCAATTTCGAGGAGTACGAGGAGGGATCGTGGAGAAGCGGGGCCCCCACGCGCCGAGGGCACGGCCGCCCAAACTGAGATATTGGATTGTCAAAACTATTTCCCCTCACAAAATGAATTCATCCCTTTTTTTTTTTATGCCTCAGCCCTGCCCACTAAATGGGGCCGCGGCGCGCCGTCCGTCGCCTCCGCCGTGATTCCGCATATCAAGTCGGAGCAAGGTGAATTTTTTTTTTTTAAATCACCGCACCCCTTGTGTGCTTCGCTCGACGGAGCCGCCTCAACGGCGCTGAGAAACGGAGCGATCGGACGCAATTCGTGTAAAAGCTTCGTGTCAGCCGCGCACAGCCACCACCGCGCGTGGGCCGGCTAACTACATTGTCTCCGAGCAGCCTTCAAAATTAACAAGTCTTTTTTTTTCTCCTCCCACAACTTGTGTCATTTCATCGCTAAATCACTCGGGCCCACGCAACCGTGGAATTTTTTTTTTCCTGCCTCTGCCCAGGAACAAGAGCCCACTGTCATGATTCCAAGTCAATGGCTCCAGTTATCGACCACTAGTCACCTCTCTCAATCCCACCCTCCCTCCCCACCCCTCCCTCCCGCCGGCCGCCACCGCCGCCTTCACGGTGGAGGAGCGGGAGGCCTCTGGAGCCGGGCAGGCCCCGACACGTGTCGGGCAGCGACGGGGTCACGCCGATCGATCGTCCCCCCCTCGCGAGGAGGGGGACGAGGCAGCTCGCTCGCGGCTCCCGCCGAGTCCGGCGAAATCTGCGCTACCGCCGCCGCAGTGGCGGTGCAGCAGACACAGCGGCACCGGGCCCGCGAGCCTGCTCGTTACTAGTCAGCAAGGTAAAGGTGCAGCCCTGCAATCGCTTGCTCACGCGAGAGCAAACAAAGAGGTGGGAGTTATCCACACTTTACCCCACCACATGCGAGCTGCCGTTTATACTGCTGGGTGGACAGAAAGGCGGGTGGGAGGGATTTGAGAAAACTTGCGCCGTTGTTTAAACTGCCGCGCCGGGAGATCGAACGGAACCTCTGGATTTTCGGAGTTCAGTGCGCCGGACCACTGCTCCACCGTCCCACTCCACCGTGCCGGTGCAGTGCCACTGCCCCGTGCGCCGCTACTCGCCTCGCCATTCCGTCGACGCCTGAGGACGGCCTTCATACGCGCGGCTCTGCCCCAGATGGAAATCAATGAACGCATCGCCGTCATCATCATCACCAAACGCGACCGCTGCCACGCTCGGCTCTGCTTCCCCGTGAGCGAAGAGCCCCCCCCCCGCCCGCCCCCCACTCGCCCCCGGCCCCCCAGCCCGCACGCAGCCCCTTGTCTCCGCTAACCCCCCACGGACACATTAAAAGATGAGTGGCCAGTGTCGCGGACTAATTAATATTTAATTCGATGCTAAACGCACTCACTGGCGAGGCGTAATTGCCTGTTGCCACAGCTGTGACCACGAGTCGCCGGGGCTGCACGGGCAGCAGCAGCAGCAGTAGCACAGCAGCGGCGTGGTAGTGCCACTAATTGACCGCCCACCTCCCCCCACCACCCCGGCCCCCCACCGCCCCAGCCCCCCACCCACCCCCTGCAGCCAACTCCACGGGACCCCTCCCCCCGCCCAGAAATTAATTTCGAGCAAAAGCAAAATCATTTCTGGATTTTGACGTATTAATAATGCATGGATGTTAATGTGATCACTTACAATCAAACGCTTTTAATTTATATTCTAATGCTCGGCGAGGGCCGCCGCCACCGTGCGGAGCGCCCCGTGGGTTCGCGGTGTCGCGGCGGTGAGCGGCGGCAGCGGGCCGCCGCTCACACGCCGGCGATTCCCCCGTCCGGCCAAAGCCACGCTCCGAGCTTCGTCTCGCCAATTCGCCGTGACGTTTCTACGTCGTCACAGAGACAAAGATTCCCCCCACGTAAGCCTATTAGCAGGCTGTTGGGGCAAGCGCCGTTAAGCGAACGCCTATGAAGGCCGGCACAGCACACGAGGGGGTGAGTGGCCAACAGCACGCCCGACCGCCCTCGTCTGACAAGTGGCGATGTTTATACACCGTGACATGTGCTCAGTTGTTGGCCGCGAGCAGGATTCGAACTCGGATCGGATCGCCGGGTTCGTAGAGCAACACGCTAACCGTAGCACTATACGCTCATCCCATGTACACGCGCGCTCGCTCGCACACACGCAGATTCACACACTCGCGAGACACGACAAGGGGCTGGGAGCTGTAAAAGATCTGCCACAGGTTATGACCCTCGGTAGCTGCGCCGCTCACTGCACAGCTCAATAAAAAACACCTAAGCACACAAACACACACGGGCGTCGCTCTGCAGGTTACGCTGCGTAGCCCCCCACGCACAGCCCCCTACGAGGAGCCCCCCACGCGCAGCCCCCCCCCCCCCCCCGCGACACCACCGGCTCGACAATTCGCAGCGACGCACCGACCGCCCCCCACCAGCGATCGGCGGGGCTCGCGGCGTGTGCCGATTGAGATACTTTTCGGAAAAAGGCAAAACAAACCGCGTGAAGGAAGACACTTGGCGGGTTTTCGGACGCGTCTGCCGACACGGCCGTTCCTCGCGCAAAGTTTTAGGGAGACGAAAAAAATCGGATCGATCCAAATCGCGCCGTTCACACAAAGAAAGTGTCCTAATGGCGGATAAACGCTATTGAGTGCACCGAGGGCCGGAGACAGAGTACTGCCTCTCAGCGGCGGCCATCAATCAGCGGGCAGGCTGGGCCTTAATGCCTTTCCTATAGACAGATACATTATGTTTGAGCGTGGAGCGCCTCGCCGTGTTTATGCCGGCTGCCCAGCTGGGGAGTAAATCAGCCAAATTGATGCCCAGAGTTGTGATTAATTGCGCATCTTGCTGCGATCTTCCGGCGGCCCTAACTCCGTCGCCCCCCTGCCCCCACCCCGTGCCCCAACCCGAGCGCCCGGCACAACTGGGCCCAGTCCGGCTCGCCCGGCCGGACCCCGTAACCTCCGACTCGGCAGCGCCACCCGCACCGCAAAAGTCAGAGAGCCCCCCCCACCCCCTCCCTGCCGGCACCTCCCCCGCCCCCCCCCCCACGCCCCCCTGCCCCCCACGCTCTTGACGGATGGGTCCCCGCCTGTCGCAGCCTCGAAGATAAATTCTAATGCGCCCGTGCGGCTGTCAGTGCTAAAGATGATAAATAGTGCGGCCGAAATGGGATGATCCGCACACCGGCAGCGATATGCATATTTGGGCGGAATGGCGCATTAGTCGGCGTGAAACGGGCAAAATCTCATCTAGGAGCCGCGGGCCGAGGCCAGCGACGGGGCGAGCAAAAAAAAAAGATCCAATGATGTCCCCAGATCCAGCAGCACAGAACGGAATGAATATTTGTGATCCAATAAAAGTCGTGTTCCCCTGTATCCATCAGACACAAAGCAGCCTCCCCACAAAATGTTTGGTTACAGGAGCCAGCTGCGTGCTCTCGCGTACTTAACCGCGGCGAGGAGGAGGAGGCGGGCGGGCGGGCAGGCGAGCGTCAAAACGCGGAGCCAGCGCTCCCATCGCCGGTGCAAGTTATGGAAGATAATTGCGATGGCGTTCGCGAGCAAAATAACGGCGTCTCTCCATTAGAGATGCCGAAGCGGGGGGCGGGGGGGGAGCCTTAATAAATTGTCCTTTACTGGAGAGACGTTTTACTGCCACATCATTCTGCGTCCTTAAGTGAAGAGGTGTTTGTTAAATTAAGTGCAGATGTAAATATCCGCGGTCAATATTGCTCTATCCGCCGCACCGTTCATTACTCTGCGGCACCCGAGTCAAAGGCAAACACCTGGGCGGCATCGCTAATTAGCGTCGCCTTTGAAACCCATTAATTAAGAGCCCCTCGAGTGCGCAGATTTTGCCGTCGCGAGCAGCGCGCGCGGCGAGCGCAGGTATTCGCCGGCAGCGTTGTCTGCGGCGGCACGTGACTGCGATCGCGAAGGCCGCCCTCGTTCAATCGGCGGGAGAGCTCCTCTCGGGTTGCGAGCTGGGAATTGATAGGGCGGAACCGAGGGGAGATAATTTGCACGGCACACGCGGTAATACGTCGTTAAGCAGAGGTGGCCCCGGCGCCGCTGATGGATGAGCCGCGGGGCCTCGGCGCTAACCGATCATAACTCGTCCCTTCATTCTTTTTTTTTTAACGTCATCAACGCTTCCTACGCCGCGTTCCCGTGCCCGTCACCGCGTCGTGGCAAACCCCCACTTAATTAAGGCGGCCCGCGATCCGCTCCGAGCTTACCGGTTAGTGCCGCGCCAATAACGGCCGTCGGCGCGCGGCCAGAAATCGTCTCTCAGCCACCGGCGCCTTGACGGGCAAGAGCGTCGTGTCGCGTCGCAACCAATTTCGAATGAACGACGCCAAAGCAATTTTCACGGAGAGGGGAGCTCCGGCTCTCACCCGACGCCTCTTTAAGTGACGCGAAGTTTCCGCGAGGCCGCGCCGGAGCGTCGGCACGGGGCCGCCGGGGCCGCCGTGGCCGCCGTGCGGTAAACCGCGCTCGCCGCTACAAACTATTTTTTGGGAGGAGATTCGCATTTTCGCGCGGCCTCCACCGCCGGGGTTCCGCGGGGAGGCGCGGGAGCGCACTAAGTGATATATGTAGCTCTGCCGCAGATGTAAACGATTATGTTTGTTACTACGGGGCCGCATTCTTCACGATGACAGTTTGTTAAATTGCCCCGGCGCGTTATGACAGCGAGCATCTTTCTCCGGGGCGGAGGCGAAGGCGGCAGAGGAGGAGACATTTTTTTTCCCCTCACTCGACAAAACCCTGTCGGGCGCGTGAGCGCGCGCGGAACGCACAGCCGGCTTTAACATCTGCGCGCCGCCGCACCGCGGCTTTGTAACAGATTACGCCGCATCTGCTCGAGTGCGGAACGCGCTCCTCCAAAGGCCGCGGCCGCTTCCCAAAGCTCCACTTTGTTTGCCGCGACGCGCTCCGCGACGTTAACCTGCGGAGAGACGCGAGCGCCACGCTCGCGTCGACGCGATCGCGCTGTGTCAACACGCTCCGTCGTGACAGAGCGAGAGAGAGCAGGGGAGCGACTCCTCGCCGGCGGAGCGAGCGGTGCCGTAAAGCCCCCCCCCCAACCCCAGCAAGGAGTTGCCGCGTGAGGGGGAGAGGTCGCGCAACTCTGGAAGCAAAATAAACTACATTGTTTTTTCTATTTTACCAGGTAAGGCCCACTCAGCAGTGTAGATCCTATCAGAAGCGACCTGGCCCCAGATGATAGTTCAACGAAGTGGCTTATCACGTGGGAATTTACAGCAGCCAAAAACTCTAAGCGCACGTCAATTCTCAATGTCAAGGGAACAATCGGAGGAGCACGCGACTACGGGGAGAGAGAGACATCCAAACTCCAAATATACAGGCGTCAGTTAACATATCGCCACCATGGCACCCATCATGATCGCAATGCCCGATCCACAAAGAAGCAGGAGACATTAAACTTCCCTGCTCCGGACGCTTCCTGTATACCAGGCCAGGGAGTTCATATCTCGGCCACCGAAAGTTCGGCTTCTGCCGGCGAGAGGGGCCCCTGAGCGTGCACGCAAGATGCCGCCACCTCAAGCGGAGGCCGCTTGTCTGCTTTGCGTTCACATTCATTGCCAAAATTGAGAGATTGCGCTTTTTGTGATGACGGGCCCCACGCCGATGGGCAGATCTCCCCGAATGCGCCCGATCTCATCGCATCTCGGAAGCTAAGGTCTGAGAGCCCGGTTCGTGTACTTGGATTGGCGACGGCAACTCGAGCTTGCCAGGTGTTGGAGGTGTGGGGCCGCAAGGCGTGGCCAGGGGGTGGTGGCGCTGGGTGTTACAGGCGCGGTGCTGGGTTTTCTCCGGGTTCTTCGGTTTCTTCTCAGACGAAGCCAAACTCTCGATACTGGAATTGGGCCAAACGTTCCAATGCAGCAGCACCCTCCGGAAAAGGAGGGTGCTTTCCTGGGTAAATAAAGGGCAATATTATAATCAATGCAATTGCTGACATCTGTATGTTGCGTTGCGTCCTCCCACCCAATGTTCCTCTGGCCGTGCTCTCCGCGTCGCGTCACGAGACACAGCGTCCATCCGGATCTCTTGCGGAGCAGCGAGGCATTTCTGAGCGATTGATCAGCACTCGTTCGTGTGCGTGAACAATCAGCCGGGCGGTAACGCGTAAGCTCAAGCGTCTGACACAGGTTAGGGTTCGGGTTACAGCGTTGTGTACAATGCTGTACATAGCTCCAGCCATGAGAGCCGTGCACTTTTAAATCACCTAGATGGAAAACTCATTTCTTTATTAACTGTTTATTTGTTTGGTTTGTTGTCCTTCCCACGATCCTCCCGTTCGGTAACGCACGATGCGAAAGAAGTTCAGCATGCAGAGTGCCTCGCCAAGCCTTCCCCTCTCTCGCACTGCACAGTCCCCGGGACATCGGAGCGCACGCACGCGCGTGTGCGTGGCCGCTTACACAGAGACCGCGGCGATCTTTGTGTTGCTCGGGTTAGCATAACTCCGTGAGCCGGCCGGATCAATTTGATTTAATTGCACGTCACGCGCAGCCCGTTTCATCTCCGTGTGGCCGTGCGGTGCCTTCGAGAGGCTCCTCTCCTCCCGGCACTCCGCTCGACGCCGCAGAGAGTCCAGCGGCCCCTGCGGCTGGAGGGCCCGCTCGCCCTTCGTCCGAGCCGGCGTTTGCTCACAAACAAACACAGGAATAATATTTACGGCGGGACGATCGCCACGATCGCCGCGGTCGGAAACGCGGACCCCCCCTCCCCCCCCCCTTGCCGTGGCGGCGGTGCGGGATGACGGCACGGTCGCTCACCATTCCCCGCGAGGCCGACGCGTCCATGACTGATGCTGTTTTGACAGCTTCGTGCCCCTGGGCTGCTCCGGGATCCCCCCCCCACCCACCCGGCGTGGCTCAAGCGTAGCCACTTGTACGTACGCGGTGTCACGGATCGGCCTGGTCAAAATCTTACTTATCCTTTCAGCTCGCAGCGCCATTTCTCAGGCTGAGTGGTGGGGCTGTCTGAGGAGTAATGGGCAGGGACGGAAGCACAAGGCACACACACACACCTACAGCATACACACACACCTACAGCACACACACACCTACAGCACACACACACACCTACAGCATACACACACACCTACAGCACACACACACACCTACAGCACACACACACCTACAGCACACACACACACCTACAGCACACACACACACCTACAGCACACACACACCTACAGCACACACACACACCTACAGCACACACACACCTACAGCACACACACACCTACAGCACACACACACACACCTACAGCACACACACACCTACAGCACACACACACACCTACAGCATACACACACACCTACAGCACACACACACCTACAGCACACACACACACCTACAGCATACACACACACCTACAGCACACACACACCTACAGCACACACACACACCTACAGCACACACACACCTACAGCACACACACACACCTACAGCACACACACACACCTGCAGCATACACACACCTACAGCACACACACACACCTGCAGCACACACACACACACACCTACAGCACACACACACCTACAGCATACACACACCTACAGCACACACACACACACCTGCAGCACACACACACAGCACACACACACACCTGCAGCACACACACACCTACAGCACACACACACACACCTACAGCATACACACACACCTACAGCATACACACACACACCTACAGCATACACACACCTACAGCATACACACACACCTACAGCATACACACACACCTACAGCATACACACACACCTACAGCATACACACACACCTACAGCATACACACACCTACAGCACACACACACACCTGCAGCATACACACACCTACAGCACACACACCTGCAGCATACACACACCTACAGCACACACACACACCTGCAGCACACACACACACACCTACAGCACACACACACACACCTACAGCATACACACACACACCCCTGCAGCTCACACACACACCTACAGCACACACACACGCCTACAGCACACACACACGCCTACAGCACACACACACCTAGCGCACACACACCTACAGAGCACACACACCTGCAGCATACACACACCTAGAGCACGCACTCATCTACAGCACACACACACACCTACAGCACACACACACACACTCCTACAGCACACACACACACACCTACAGCACACACACACACCTACAGCACACGCACACACTACTACAGCACACACACTTGCAGCATACACACACCTGCAGGACACACACACACCCTTACAGCACACACATACAGCATACACACATAAAACATACACACACACCTACAGCTTACACACCTACAGCGCACACACACCTACAGCACACACACACCTACAGCACACACGCCTACAGCGCACACACACCTAAACCACAAAAAAGATAAAGATCCTCCCCAATAGCCTTTTACAGACTATAGGGGCAAGTGCTCTTAGCGAGCACCTATTTTGGCCGGCATAGAACGGAAGGGGTTGGTTACCAACATCACACCCGGCCGCCTTTGTCTTGCCAATTCTGATGTTTACGCACTGCATCAGGTACTCATTTAAGACTGAGTCGACATAGGGAATGATCATGACCGGTTCAAATATTTGTCACCGCAATCACACACGCATGCTCATTACACACGCACACACACACTCGTTCACTCACGCACTCGTTCACTCACACGCACACACACACGCACTCACACACGCGCGCATTCATTACACACGCACACACACTCGTTCACTCACACACACACTCGTTCACTCACACACACTCGTTCACTCACACACGCACTCATTACACACGCACCCACTCACGCACGCATCCACTCACACACACACGCACACACATATTCGTTGCACACACACACGCATTCATGACACACGCACCCACTCACGCACTCGTTCACTCACACACGCACGCACACACTCATACACACTCGTTGCACACACACGCATTCATTACACACTCACCCACTCACGCACTCGTTCACTCACACACGCACGCACACACGCATTCATGACACACGCACCCACTCACGCACTCATTCACTCACACACGCACACACACACGCACACACACTCGTTGCACACACACACGCACGCATTCATTACACACGCACCCACTCACACACACACATTCATTATACACACACGCGCACACACACACACTCGCACACCGAGCCACGCGGGAAGCATCTGCCGTGAGTGGAATCAATCACGCGGTGTCAGCGGTTAGCGTCGGACAGTGACGCCACAGCCCGAAATTGAGTTTGCCTCCAGGGTGGCAGGGATATGTGGGGCTGGGTGGGTGGGGGGTAGTCGAGGGGGGGGTAGTCGAGGGGGGGGGGCAGAAGACGGGAGAGGGGGGGGTGCAGGGAGAGGTTGAGGAAAGGGACAGTGTAAATTAATAGGCCATTACCCAACCACTGACCCACAAAATGAGGGTGGCTGCCCCGAGGGTGCAGGAGAAGTGGGGGGTGCGGATAGGACGCGCGGTGCGTGCCCAGCCCCACTCAGTGCACGAGCTGCCGACTCCGCGCCATCGCTCCCTTCCAGGTGTCGGCATGGGGAGGAGGGGGGGCAGGAGGAGGGGGGGGCAGGAGGAGGGGGGGGGCAGGAGGACCCCCCCCCCCTCCTCCTCCCCACCGCCGCGTGCGGCCGATTCCGCGGCCCGCGATGCTCGTGCCGGATTTTACTCCCCGCCAGCCCTCGCCTCGCCTTTAGCACGTTGATGCATTTCCACTCATCCCACAATTCCCCAATCACCCCTCCCTCCCTCCCCCCACCCACACT
The DNA here is from genome assembly GCF_965212315.1 of Lampetra planeri. NCBI lineage: Eukaryota > Metazoa > Chordata > Hyperoartia > Petromyzontiformes > Petromyzontidae > Lampetra > Lampetra planeri. The sequence goes on along the minus strand of NC_136130.1, from coordinate 10,583,177 downwards.
TTGTGGAGAAGTCAACAGCGGATCGGTCCCATGGGATGACTCGCGCCTCGCCAGAGGAATTTCCACCGCCGCACCCAGGGATGGTAAAAGAGAGAACGCACGGCCGTTGTGTTTGTTTGCAACCTTCGCTCTCTCGGCACGGCCGCAATGGTCCCTGGCTACGGCTGTTACACGCATTCGCTTTCGTGGGTCAGGCCTTACCTTTATTTGAAATTCAAAAAAAGAGAGACGCTTTTAATCTCTCGAGGTTCCTCGGCTGGCCAGACAAGCAACGAGGTGACCTCTCGCGCCAGCGGTGCCTGCGGCTCGCCGTCAGGTGGGGAGCCAACAGCGGCAGGTGCCGCGTGTTGACACGACGGCCCCCCTTGCCGGGTGGGGCTGGCCCCCTCGACCCCCGCGCTCGTAACGCGCCCGCGCTCCGGGTCGTTGTTTGGTTGGGTCTGGCCCCTCTGGCTTTGGCTAACTCCCCCCCCCCCCCCCCCCCGAGAGAGCGTCTTCCGCTCTCGCTCGCTCTCTTTGCGGCAAATAATAATTAAAGGCAGCGCAGTGTTCCATTCCGAGGCCAATGGTGTCATTGCACGCACGATTTGTAACGCGGGAGTAATTGAAAAGAATTAGAGCGGCGGCCGAATTGTGTTAATCCCCATCAGCTGTGACCACGAACAGAGGACGTGACACCCGCGCTCCCAGCAGCTTAATATAATTACGCTTGATTTTTTGAATGGGGGTGACCGCGCCGACGGCTGTGCTAATTAGGGGTTTGCGCTCGGCGTGGCGAACAGAGCGCGTCATTGTGTTTGTGTCAAACAAAGCCATTCACGGGCGGCGGGAGAGCATTCGACTTCCCACAGACACACGCGCGCGCAGCAGAGCCGCAAACAAAAACGGCGCAATTCATTCAAAAGATTCGCCTGTTCCCTCCGCAAGGGGACGGGGCGCTGGGGCGAAAACAGTGGAAGGGGAGAGGAGGAGGAGGCGGTGGGGACGCTCCCATGACGCAGAGACGCACGGAGGAGCACGAATCATTCGAGAACAATGTCCCCCCCCCCTCTCTCTCTCGCAGTCCGCAGCGCCGATCTCGCTTTGCGCAAACTTTGTTTGTGGGCGGCGCGGTTTGACCGCCGAGTTACATTTTTGCCGCGTTCCGCCCGGCACACGGCAGCTGCCGCTGAGCGGGCGCGCCGCGCTGCGCTAATGAACTCGCGACTCCGTGCGCCCCGCGGCGCTCCACCGGCTCGCCGGAAGTCCCGAGTTAGCCGTGGCCGTGCATCATTTCCCCCGCAGAGTGTGAGAGCAAGGCCTCTGTGTCTCAGAGGGGAAATTAGGAGGAGGAAAGTTTGTTTCCGTGTGTGTGTGCGCGCACGCGTGTGCGTGCGTGGAAATAAACAAACAGTGCGGACGTTATGGACAGGGGGGGGGGCGGAGGGACGTACGGACAGGCAAACGCTGAATCGGCTGTGGCCACAAAACGTGGGGATCCCAGTCGGCCAGAGTCAAAACGATGCAGAAACATAACCAACAAGGTGGGGGGGGGGGCGCAGATAACCGCCAACGTTTAATTTAGCCCCTAATCCCATCACGCTGTCATACGCGCCGGCGCTCAAACGCTCCCAGGGGCCCCCGCCGGAGACAGCCCAGGGTGGCGCACGGCGGATTGAGCGAGCGCGCCGTCGCGAGCCGCACCATCTCAGGTGCTTAGCGTCTCGGCGATGTCAGCGGCTGACTCGAGCGGGAGACGGCGCGATGAGTGCGGCGGGTCCCCGTGGGGTCACGGCAGAAAAACCCCGCGGAACAGAAATCCTTTGAGCACAAAGGCGGGCAGTGTTGTCGGTTGTGGCGGTGGTGGTGGCAGTGACGGTTGTGGTGACGATTGGAGGTGAACGTGGCCTTGGTGGCGGCGGCGGTTGATCTGGCGGCGGTGGAGGTGATGGGCGTCTTTCAGCGGCCGTCACTGCCTTGTTATGCCGGGCGATCGCAATAAAATTCCCCGGGAAGATCACCACGACGCGTGGAGGTCACGCCGGCGGTCGCCTCTTAGCGCTAGCGCCCAAAGATTCCCCCAGCCGCTGCCCCCGGCAAATGGGCTCGGTGAAAACACGCGGAGAGACACTGAAACCAGCCATCCCCGTGCCATTCCATTTTCCGCCGGGGATGATCTCATTATTTATGCATGTGCATTTAACTTTTTTTTTGCGGCAGATTTTTCAATTTTTCGCTCAACTGTTTTGCCGTGTCATAAATAATCCCTCGTTCCTCTCCCTCTGTGGGATTTCGTGCTGCTTGGAGATTAAATCTCGGTGTCCTGCATAAATTTGATTCAAATAGAAACAGTTTTTTAAAATCAGCCTCTCCGATTTTTTTTTTATCCTCGCCGCTCTGCCCCTGCTAAGTGTTTGGAGCGCTGACGCGGGAGGCCGCGGAGTTTGTGAGCCCACAACGGCCTCCCTCGCGTCTCCGTCCTCCTGCACAGCAAAGCGCCCATATCAATATTCACCTTGCGAATGAAACGATAAAAAATAAAACGATTTTACAGCCTCCCTCTTGTCAATCCACCTAAGGATGAGGGCTTCTCCATAGCCAAGCTGGTGGCCGTGGGAGCTGTTTGATGACACTTCTCACCGCACTGGTCGGGGCAGGTTGGCGAAGGAGACAGAGGGCCCAGGACTATTTCAGATATCACAAGTTATCCGTGGCTGGGAATCGAAATCAGCTTTCTGGATTCATAGCGCAGTGCACTAACTGCTGCACTATCGTGCCACCCCTAATAATTATCAATGAACAATTCACCGCCCCCCACGCCCCCCCCCCCCCCACAGAAATGTGATGAATATTCACGATTGGGGCTTGTGATTTTATACGAATATTGGTGATTTTTCGTATTGTTTTTCCATCTTGTTTACATTGTTTCTTGTTTTTGTTTGTGTCGTTTGTAAAGTCTTGTTCACCCCATTAGCCTAAATGTAACATCAGCATATCATTCACATGCAAGTTAAACAACCGATTCCCACGTAGAATGACTCCACGTGAGTGCACGAGGCGCCGCGAGCACAAACAACGCAATGCCGTCGGTGACCGCCTCACGCCACGAAGCAAATCGCCTCCGCGGAGCGGAGACCGCGCAGGATAAAGATGGTGGCGGGCGGGCGGGCGGGAGTGAGGGCGGCCCACCTACGGACCGCCCGGCACCATCGCCACGGAGGCCTCGCCGTGCCCAACCTGGCCGCGGCGACCCCAGCTCCACACGACTACCACCGCCGCCGCCGCCGCTAGCGACTCGCGGCTCCGGCGACACCGGCGGCGCGTTCGCCGAACCCACGGCGGCGACGTATCCTAGCGCGGCGAGACGTCCGCAGTCGCTCGCCGGGGAAAGCGCTCGGAGCCTGCTTTGACATTTCGTCGCCGTGCAAGCGGAGGACACTTTAGCAAAGCTCTGGTATCATGGCTTGCAGGCGGCATAAACACAACAAACAGCACACAAATACGTTAGATTTTTTTTTTTCAAACTAAAGCCTCCCGGTGTAATTTGGAAGGCTCTGATCTCGATCCGCCTAAACTCGGTGCCTGGTTACGCTGGCTGCGCTCGCTCGCGTGCAGCCTCTCGGCAACTCGTTTCATGAATCAGACATCGTCTCCGTACGGGCTCTCGTGTCCGCGACGCAAGCGAGAGAAGAGGAGCGGATCAAAGCTGCGAAGTGGCTCCTAAGAGATAACGCAGGTGGCTTTGTTGGCGCGAGCGCGCGGCCCACCTTCCCCCCCTCCCCCGTCGTCCGCCGCTCTGCCGCGTCGTCTCGGCGTGCGCGCAGCGGCCGTGCGCGTGGACCCTTTAGGGAGCACGGGGGGGGGGGGGGGTAAAGCACCGAGCGAGCGTCAATCGTCGGGCAGGAGGTCACGGGCGCCGTTGACTCACGTCGTCAACACGGGCGGCGGCAGCGGCAGGAACCGGTACCACCTGCGTGTCGCGATAGCAGACGCGTTTGAAAAGGTCTTTGCAAAAATCGCTACCGTTGGCCCATGAAACGGAGTGTTTCGCGTCTCGAGTAGAACGGGCGGAGATGAGGGGGTCTGCTGGTGAGCTCATGGGCCGAGAGAGAGGCACCGCGCGGTCCTGGCGGGCGGGCGGGGGGGGGGTGACCGAAATTTGACCGGGGAATCTCTCTCGGCCACTCTCGCTGACTGGGGGGCGGTACCGGGGGCAGGGTCGATCCAGAAGTAGGGACGGCGACCCCGACATCCGGGGCCGAGAGCGGGAAATGCGGGAATAGAAGAGTTGGGGGAGTCTGAGTAACAGGCAGCACAGCCGACAGCTCACGTGGCTGAATCTGTGTGTCTGAATCTGTGTGTCTGAATCTGTGTGTCTGAATCTGTGTGTCTGAACCTGTGTGTCTGAATCTGTGTGTCTGAATCTGTGTGTCTGACTCTGTGTGTCTGAACCTGTGTGTCTGAATCTGTGTCTGAATCTGTGTGTCTGAATCTGTGTGTCTGAACATGTGTCTGAATCTGTGTGTCTGAATCTGTGTATCTAAATCTGTGTGTCTGAATCTCTGTATCTGAATCTGTGTGTCTGAACCTGTGTGTCTGACTCTGTGTGTTTGAATCTGTGTGTCTAAACTCGCGTGTCTGAATCTGTGTCTGAATCCGTGTGCCTATTATATATTCTTTCTTTTGAAGGCGGTGTTATTGACCCGCGTGTTTTTCGTTATCTGTGCGCGTGCACAACCACTGCCAATGCGGTATCACAAATTCATTCGTGTGAATCTGTGCGTCCGAGTCTGTTTCGCTCATTTACTGCCGCATTGGCGTGAGCTCTAAACCATTTCCAGCACTGACATGAACCGCATTATTTTACGGCCTCTAATGTGTGTGTAAACGGGTGGACGTCGTGCTATTTAGCGCTGAATTTATTGTGCTGCTGATACCAATCAATACGGGTATCAGTGCCATAACCATTGTTCAATTAATTGATTTAAACTTCTTTTACGAATCAATTACCACAACAGCACATCAATCGCGGCCGGGTCAGCGAGCGAGGGTCGGAAGGGGTGACTGCCCGTCTGTGGCAGCGATAGCGCGACACGTTATCTGCCCGGCACACATCCCCACGAACAACAACAATAACAACAATAACAGGGGGGGGCATTCTACAGAGATCACTTAAACAAACCGACGGGAGGTCAAAGGCCTGGGTCACCGTGTTCAGCAAACGTGCTTGCCTGCGGAGGCGCCAGCTAAACGAGAAGGCGAGAGGGCGAGCGAGAGAGCGAGCGAGAGAAAGCCAGAACCCCTTTTTAACGAAAACAAACCAACAAAAATCGACAATTTTCCCACTACGACTCGCGCAACTTTGGCCCGGGAGTGTGCTTAAGTGAAACGGTCAAAGGTCAATGACACAATTTCCACGGAGACCTGTTAACGGGCAGTTGGATCGTCTGGGCAGGCACAGAGGCGACACACTTATCGGGCGGGCGAGCGGGCGGGCGGGCAGCGGCACTCACAGCCGCTCGCTCGCTCAGTGGATTCGCCGCAGCCCAGCCAAGGATCTGTGCGAGCGCCGCACGGCAAACACTCGGGCGGCGGCGACGGCCGGCAGAGGTGCGAGAGACGTCCGTACTCGGCGTCGAGAACGGTTGGCAGTGATTGCGCCACAGCGTTAAGTGCGCGTCCGTGTTTTCCTGGTAACGGCCGATTTTACAAATGCGTTCTGGTACCGGGCATGCGACGATGCCTTGATTCATTGATTCAAGTCAATTGTTCCGCTCATTATGCGTGCACGTAAAGCGCTGATTATTCGTGATCCATGCAGATTGTGTGCCAATGTTACACGCAGGGCTAATGGAGTCAACAAAACTGTGCAAGAGAGGTCAAAATATCCAGGCAAACATTGCAAACAATCTTGGAATAACGGAACAAAACACAATTGATTTTTGAATCAAATCACGACCCCCGGATCACAACAAGCCATTGACCCACGGGTGTGCATGTATACACTGCACGCGTGTACGCATCCTCGTGTTAACCCCGTGTGTGTGTGTATACTACTAGTTGCACTCGCTTGCATATCCTACATGCGCCTGCCCAAGCGTTTGCACCTCGGGTTGTACATCGGGGGGGGGGGGGGGGGTCCGTGAACAAGTCGCACGCACTGGGTGGGGCGCTTCAGGGAGTCAGTGAGCAGCGTGAGGGGGCTATGGGGGGGGGTGTCGGAGCAGAACGCGGCTCCCATAAAACGGGGAGGAGTGGTCGGTCACGTTAACGCTACAAGCTCTCGATGTGCCGTGACTGATGCCACCCCTTGGAATCACCACTCCGGCCTCTGCTATGCCACCTAGTGGAGCCGGCGAGGCTGCTGCTGCTGCCCTCTTCCCAACCGGGGGGCAACCGAGCTGGGAGCGACCCCGGAGGTCAACGCGACTGCCCCACTCCCCATCCTCTGACGCCACGCACGCCGAGCCCCCCCCCCCTCACCCCCTCTCACCCCCTTTCGCCCGTCCTCCTCCACCGCGCGAGGCCGTGAACGGGGATTGGCGTCGCGCCCCGGAGCGACGGCGGAGGAAAGCGATGCTCGAACTGTCGGTGAGCTTGCCCACCGCGTCGATGCGGACGACAAACCGGGGTTGCAAACCCGGAGGGACAAAAGAAGCGGGACCCATCGCGGGAAGAGGAACGTCTCACTGTAGCGGAAGGGGGGAAGAACTCGGTGTGAACGCGCTGTCCTGAGCGGTGGATTGTCACACAACCGACAAAAAACCGGAGCTTTTAATGTCCCGGCAAGACTCAAAGTTTTTCCCGTGACAGCGGCTGCCTCCTCAAAGAGAGGATGATGCTGGGAAAACCGGGAGAGGTGGCGACGCTGCCAACAGCAGCGCACGACGAGCGTGAAGGGCGCACGGCAGATCTGCACTCCGCTGCAGCCGCTGCTGCGCCGGCCCTCCCAGTGCCGGGCACCTCAGCCGGCACCGGCGAACACCAAATTAGACACGGCGCTGAGATCTATCCGGCGTTTAGCTCTGCAATTACCTTCAGCTCCCTCGGTCAACCCCTCCCCAACGCCGACGCCTTCCGTGAGTTACCGCAGACGCAGATCAACAGCGCCCGTCGTGTTTGCGAGGCGTTCCGCCGACGCGAAAAACGCGTAAAGCCTCGAGCACTTTGGCAAGACAGCGACGTGTCCGCTTGTTTCTGCCACAAATGACAGAGCCACGCGCTCCGGCCAAATCAGCCCGGCGAAGGACCGGCGAGGCGCCTCCTGAAACGCGGAGCGCCTCTCGGCGGCAGGTAAACACGGGAGCCCCGGCGGTTACAAATCGGCGGGGGGCGCGTTGCGGCATCGTTCCGCCCCCCCACCCCTTTCTCCTCCTCCCTGGAACGACGGTGCGCTTATCGCCGGGCTACAAGCGCGACAGCGGCCGCTCGTTTTCTAATTACCCTCCGACGTTATCTCGCTAGCGGCCGCGGCTGTCGCGACACGTCAACCCTGCCGCCCATGGCCCCCCCCCCCCCCCCCCGTGACGAAGAAAACCGACGTGGAGCCACGACGAGGGAACTCGCGAGCGTGCTCCCCCACTCGTGCCCCCCCCCCCCCCCCGATGCCGTGCGTGGCGATCGAGCCGTCGCCTGCTGCCCGGTGCGACCGAGGGAGCGAGTCTCCGAGGTGCGTCACCGCAGTCGCGCCGCGGGTGGCTCTCGTTGAGCAATAAAATCTCCCCGTTCCCGGTCGCTCCCGTTCCAAAAAAACCTCTCCGCCAATCTCAAAATTCCATTCGCAAATTCCCCGTCATCTCAATATCAAAGGTCGGTTGAAACAGCTCGACCGGCAAATGCTGTCCCGCGCACCGCGCACACAAAATCCTCAAACACCAAACACCTTCCCCCCCCCCACCCTCAAACACCATCTCAAATGCCATGCCACCCTCAAACACCGTTCAATCCCCTCCATTCCAAACCCACAACTCAAACACAGCCTGGCAACGGAGGCCGTGTGTGTGTGTGCGCGTGCCCGCGAGGAGCCCCACAAAGAGCCCTCCTGGTGAGCAGGAGATAACCCGCGCCGGGCGGCCCGGCGATTTACGAGCGCTCGGCACAATGGGCGAAAGGCGAGAGGAGAGAGGCCGCTTTCTCTCGCCTCCATACCTTCTCCGCCGTCAACACGGCAGCGGCGGCGGCCGCGTCGATGTTTACGCGGCCCGGCGCTCTATAAATTCCCTCCGGCTTTTTACTTCCCTTCTACGGATGACGTGAAAATTGCGCGTCCGTTTCAAATTAGACGACAATTTGCGACGCGGAAGATTGCGCCGCGTGCCGACACCGCTCGCTCGCTGCCCGGCTCGGCTCTCGCTCCGAGCGGCACCACCCCACGGCCGGCGGCGTCACCGTCGCGCACGCGGCTAGAATCGCACCCCGCACTCCCCTCCCACCGCCTCCCCCCCCCCCCCGGAGGGCCCGCGTCCCAAGCGCCGGCAATAACCGCGACGGCGTGCGGCGGTGGCAACGGCGGAGGCAACGGCGGGCCTCTGCTAAAGTACCGAGCGGCGAAGCAAAGTCGCAATAAATAGCAAACAAATTATTTGCGAAAGCGTTGTCGGAGTGTGCTCGGGTAGCAATGAGGTGGATCGCAGTAGCCCACTCCTGCCCTGACATACGACTCCGCCTTTTTTTCTGCTACCGCCCGAGCCGCGGAGAGTTACGGCCGTGCACAGTATATAAAAGCATCTGTCCACGGGCTATAAAAGAGAGAAAGCCGAGGGCTTGTGTGCCTGCCAAGAAAAAAAAATCACGGCCACAAACTACAGGGCGGCCCTCCCCCCCCCCCGGCGGCCGCCACCCCCCCCCCAACCACCCCCCCCCACTCCCCGGAGTGCAGGTTTGCCCCGTGCGCGTTAACCTCTGGGTCGGGAACGCGCACGCCGCACACACCGGCACACACCTCCGCAGCGCCACGCGCGTGCGTGCCCCGCAACGTGCACTCCGCGCGCTGCGTACGCACGCAGCACGCCGTGCACACCGCGCACGTGTACCGCACCGTGCGCGCCGTGCATATACAGAACACCGTGAACGTGACCCGCACCATGCCCGGCGCTGCACGTGCACCGTCACACCATACTCAGGAGTGCACCGTGCGCACCCACGAACATCAGCCAGCACGAGCACATTGCACAACACCATTCAGGCACTTCATAGCAGCACACATACATACACAGGAAAATCCATACATGCACACCAGCACACATACACGCACGGCACACATACACGCACGGCACACAACGGCGCACCAGCAAATCCACACACACGGCACGCGTGCGAGCCGGCACACCACGAGCATCGGCACGCAGTGCAGACCCTCGCACCGTCACCGTTATGGAGTGAAAGTCTCGGCCGGTCACCCTTTGTCATTTCTACTCGGCAAATAAAAAACTCGCTTTTATCTTCCACCTCTCTCTTAAATTAAGTTTATATGCGCCGCCGCAGCGGCAGCGGGGAACATATTTGTGCGTAATTGTGCACGGGGAGTGCGCGTGCAGAGCGAGGGCGAGAATTTCCCCACGCGCAGTGCACACTACATCCCGCATAAACTGTGACATTCCCATTTCACCGTGAGAATGTAAATCCAGTTTAATGAGTTAAAACAGACTCCGCAGGGCCCGAGCCCTAAACCCATCCATCGCTCGAGTTTGCGAACGCCGAGAGGCGGCCGCGGCGTTCCCCCCGTCGTCCTGAACGGCCCGGGGACTCGTTGGGCCGATAACGGGACTGGACTCTTTTGGTCAGCTCGCAAAGTGGAAACGTAATCAATAAAACATATTTTACGGCAGCTCTTAGTTTTCAAATTCAGTTGGGCTTCGTTCTTATTGACAACCGCGCATTTGGACAACGTTGCCATCGACAGAACAGCTAACGGAATGATACGCTTGTGCCGTGAAGCTCAGAGAGTCCCCGATGATCCGGACAGAAGGGAGCGTGAGTGAGATGTTGCGCTGGGCATCGGGAAAGCAGACATTTTTGTTGAGATTCATAATAAACGTTTTTGGGTTAGATTGCGTTATTTATAAATGTGTCGTAACCCTCCACCACCCGACACGGCACCAGCGTATTATTCTGTGAGCTGTCCACAGCCGTGCGAGGCCACATTTTTTACTGTTTGGCCGTGTCGGGTGGTGGAGGATTACGACACATTTATAAATAACGCGATCTAACCCAAAAACGTTTATTATGAATAATATTGGTCGCGAAAGCCGACGCGTTAAACATTTGTGTTGAGACCTGAATGGACTTTGGTCACGACAGACTTGGCCAAACGTTTTCACGAGCCGTGGTCTATCCACTGCTGGAAAAATGCCTCCAGGCATCGCCGCCAACCCTCACAGCCGTGCGAGGCCACGATCCCTCGTACTCCTCACGAGTCGATTTCGTTGCTCCATCTCCACAGCAATTCGTCCGTTATGCCACTGGCTGCCATTCTGTCAACGGACTCATCCACAGGCCATCTTCCTTATAGCCGTGATGCGTCCAGCCTGAGGAGCCCACTTACCAAGTTCGCTCGGGTTGAACCAATGCTGGTGAAATTACATACTCCCAGAAGGCCTTGTGGTTGATTGGAAGTTTAAAAAAAAACTAGTTTTTGTTCTTCATGTGCAGGGACAGATATATGAAAGAGATATATTGTCTGATGATGTATTTTATGACTTGTATTCTCAACAACGATGCAAATTACTCTTTTGTGTTACTTTCCTTTCCAATTTGCCTTTGTTCTTTGAACCAGATTCGTTCCTCTTCCTGCCTCTCAGCGTAATTCCAGGCGTGCATCTCTTTGCACACTTTTCAGTTTTTGTTTTTCTCGATGTGCCTCCCTAAGGTGCACCGCTCACCTGCCTGGCTCCCGGCGTCCAGCACTCAGGCGCCGGCGACGTCAGTGACGAATGAAAGGGCAGAGAACACCCAGCGCTCTAATTTGAACATCGCCGGATAATGCGGGCCACTAATTTACACGATTTTCTCCTAACGGTCCGCGCGACACCGCGGCCTCTGCCCTGTAACCTCTCCACAACTACACAAACTCATTACGGCTCTCAAATTAGGCTTCGTGATCGCGACATTTGAAAAAGTCTCAGGACTTCTCCCGCTCGGTGACCCCTGCGCGACCCCGGCGGGGCGTCTGGGTGCCCCCGCCCCCTCCGACCGTGCGCGAGCGAGATCCGATCCGGAAAGTGGCGACGATTATTCCCGGGGAAAGCAGCAGCTGCCGCTTCGCCGGCAGCGCCGGTGCCTTGGCGCGTGCAACGTCGGTCCGAGCCCCGGCACCGAAATGCCGCCCCTCAACCACCACCCCCCCCCACCCCGTTTTGGCGTCTGCGGCGAATGAAGGAAGTCGCGCGGAAATGAACGATTAGCCGTAACGACCCTAAACGATGTAATGATTTATTAACTTAGGACCACACTGGCTTCCCAGAAATCCCCGACGACACGCTAAATATGAAAGACAACGGGAAGGGCGGGATGGGTGACGAGCGGGCGGGCGGGCGGGGAACAAAAACACAAGCGCATCGACGACTAAAGCCGTCCTCTGCCCCCAATTACGTGAAGTGGGACACGGATACCGGCAATGCCAAATGTTGTGATTGCAATTTAAAACTTGTTGTGAAGAAGACTTTTTTTTATTTGCGAGCGTAGACGTATACGTTACATCACAGCGGAGGTCGAGATGTCTAAATCGCAGCCCGGCTGTTAAAGTAATGAGATTTCCGTAATATGTCCCTTGTCTTAGCGATGAGCCTTCATCTGCTCCCGTGCAATACAGCACCAATTAATGCCTGATGAATGAAAATGAGCGCCTGCTAACGTCCGGTCGGCAGGTCGCTGACCCCTCCTTAATGCACTTACATCCCCAGAGCCGCACGTGGGGAAGGAAGCTCATAAACGCGACAGTTACACCGCGCCAGCGGTGGCTCGTCACCATCGTTAGAGCGAGGGTTAGGCCGGGCTGCCCGTGGCCTGCAGTGGTCGTTAGCGCTGGCTCGGGCAGTCTTGTCTTGCAGGGGGCACCAGTGAATTACATGGCGGGGGGGGGGGGGTGCACGCAGGACATCGTGTCCGCCACGTGCACGCGCGGAGAGCGGGCACCTTGAGTCCAAGAGGGCGCACAAACGGTCACACAGCGGGCGGTGCGGCTGTGTTTGGAAGGCTCCCGTTATTCCATACCGAGCAGCAGTTGTGATGAGGGGCGGGGGGCACTGCCGACTGCATCCCACCCTTAACGTAGGCTGGACCGTTACCAACTCGGCTCACCTGGAAGTGGCAGCTAACCCGCGCTCTCTGGGATTGCTGGGAAATCCTCGTCACGGTAATTGCATTAGCCAGCTCCAAAGTGTGGCTCTTAGCAGCAGACAGTGACGGACCAGACGGGGGTGTAGCTTGCCGAGAGAGCGGGGGGTACGGCAAGAGCCCCCCCCCCTTCACCGCCTCTCCTATCCGTGTGTGGCTGTGGAGTTGATCGGGTGATGTGCGGGGTCTCAGGCCGCAGTCCACACACAGCAAACTAAACGACTGCGGGTCGTCTCAATGCACTCCCGCGTGTTTACCAACAGGGCCACCCTGGACGCTCCGGCGACATCTGCGTACACTGGCTCAGCAGCCTTTCCTGTAAACAATAATACACTTACACGTGTCTTTCTTTGTACTGTAATTTGTAATTATACGATTCTTTTTTTCCGGCCAGGGCGATCGCGCGAGCGGCGCCGTAATTACGCCGCAGTCGCCTGGGTCGGCTCTTTAACGGCCAAACCGGGAACGAGAGACAATGCCTTTAAAGCATAATTAGCGGCTTCACGCTCCGCGAGGCTGAAAGTCCAATTACCCTTTTGGCTTGGGTTTCTCTCTAATGGCCGCGCCTCGCCCGCCACCGCCGCTTGATTCCACCCGGGCCGCACACGTTGCTCCATCAATTAGCGCCACGCCGCCAGCGTCACCATCGCTCCTCCGCTGCTCCTCGAGTCTCTCCGTTTAACGCGGCGGCGGCGACGGCGCCAGCGGCGGCTGGCCCAGGGACCATTTAGCGCCTCACCCCGCACGGCGGAGGTTAACGCGGACGCCGCTCCAGGCCAGAGAATCAGAATATTTATTGACACTGTGAGATAAAGAGCTTCATAGCTCTTCGGATTCCTCCAGATGTCCAGTAGGGGGCCACGGGGTCAGAACGTTACAACAACAAACAAAACAAAAATACGACAAGAGTGCAAAGTACAGGAAAGGTAAACAAATCACTTTAAAAAAAAACTAAACAATTGTTTATCTTGCCAGGTGAGGTACCAAATGAGGTATTCGCTCATTTGTCAGCAGCGACGTGGCCATAAATAATGACAGCTCAACAAAGTGGGCTTACTGCGTGGCGATTCGTCGCAGCCAAATACTCGAAATAAGCTCTCTTTGGTTCTTTCGGTAAAGTCACGTAGAAATAAATTGTTTCGTTTTATTTCTTTCTACGTGACTTTACCGAAAGAAACCAAAGAGTAATTCCTGCGGTCGAGAAAAGCTTTGAACCGAACTCTAAATCGTGTTTATCACGTCGGCTGTCGCGTTTCTAAATAATCTAGGGGGCGCCTGCGAGCCTTGGGGGGGCGGCACGGGGCAGCCCCCATCCCCGCGGGGAGAGAGAGGACAGTGGCAAGTGGACCCCCGGCGGGCAGCGATTGCCGCGGTGTGAGCCTCGGGGACCCGGGTCCCGTGAGATTTGGAGAGGCCGCGCAAACAGAGCCCCCTTGTTGGCGGCACGGGGAGTTTCACCTGTGGTCAGCGTGACTTCCAGAGAGGTGCGGGAGGGTTTTGGTGGCATTCATCACGCGGGCGTTTATATAAACAGGAGAAAATGTGCGTGGAGGAGAGAAAAACTCACTTAATAAATGAATAAATGGTGCAGGCTATATGCCACCCGAAACGTATCCCCCCCTAAACGTAAACAAGTATACGTTTAGGGGGGGATATACAATACGGCTAAAATATTTAACTAAACTCCCGAGTTTTGACATTTATGGAATTTAAAATAAAGGATCGTGTGAAAGCCTGCGTTGGGTTTTCTCATGATGTGATGCGTCGTAATATTTACAGCAATTTAATAACAATTTGTCAGCGCACAGACGGGTTTACTGCCATCTAAACAAACCCGAAGGAACGGCAGAAATCTACCCCCAAAAAACCTTACAATGACCCCTTTGAAAAATACTTTTCTCTACTCGGGCACGGTGAGTGAGGAGGCGGCAAGGGTGCACCGGCACCAGCCCGCCGCCAGGTGCGGGAAGGACCACCCCCCCCCCCCCCAGGTAACTCTCCCCGCAAGGTGGGGGGTGCGGAGTGGGCGCCCTCACACGAGCCCTCCCCCCCTCCCGAGGGGATGGGGCAGGGCGTGCGTCACGTGACGGGAAAGCTGCCCCCCTCGATTTGGGGTCCAGAGACGGCTCCTGTGACCTGCAACTGGTGGGGCCTCTACCACGTGAACTACCTGGGCGCCAAACAGCAGATCCAAGCAGAGCCTCGAACTGCACTCAGCGGCCCCGCTGCCCATGCTGCCCAGTGCTGCCCAGTGCAACTCAGTGTCACTGAAAGGAACGCGTGTTTTAAGCACGAGGTTACGCGTTAAAATTCCCGTGGTACGATATTTCTCCGATCTCGTGAAAACTCGATCCGGACAGCATTCCACGGCGTCTATCGTTACATCCCCCCTCCTCCCCCCCAGTAATGAAATCAGCAAAGCTGACGCCGTTCCCAAAGTGTTCGCGATACTCAATCTCAAAATTACCGCCCTCGCAGCGTGAGCATTTCATAAACGTGCGATGGGCAGAGATGAGATGAAATCTCGAGCCCGTCGATCGACGAGCTGGGTCGCCCTCCGAACACACAGATCATCCCGGGGCCTGTTTTTCCATCTCTCCCCTTCGCTCTTTTTTTTCTTTGCACGGCCATTAAGCTCGAAGCGGCTTCCGTGTCGCAGCAGCAGTCACATCAAACCGGGCCGGGAGGAGGAGGAGGTGGGGGGGGGGAGAATCGCGAGGCTTCCCGCAAAAACAAATGATTTAACGCTGCCATTTGTTCACCATAATCTGATTGTGGCTGAGAGCTTGAGTGAGCACGGCCGCCCAGATGTGTGCAGATAGCCACGTCAGCCTCTCACCTCCCTCTCTCCTCCCTCCCACCCTCGCCCCCGGGGCCGCCACGACAACGCTGCGCCGAAACAATTATCCGCGATTCCGCACGCCGCACCGTTAACCTATTTTCACGTGATGCCAAGCTGCTATTTGTTTTACAAAGTGCCCTGTAACCATAATATCCAGACACCATTTCCTGAAATCTTACCCTCCCGCCCCCCCCCCCCCCCCGTGCAAATTGATGTGCGTCCACCTCCGAGTGATGTTAATTTGGCTAAATTGTGTTACCGCTCAAATTAGAACACGAATCGATCAACGGAACATGCGCCAACTGCCACGACGAATAAAAGTGTTGCTCTGTCCACGTGTGTAATTGCGGCGTGCGTGTAATCGTGGCGTGCGTGTTCGCGCGCGCGTGCGCTCGTGATGAAGCCCCCGGCCTGCGTGGCCGCACGGCTCGCGGTTTCACGCCACGACAGTTTCCGACGACGATTATTAGCGGCCCGGCGCCGAAAAATGATTGCTTCACTGGATTGTGCATCACGTTAGTTTTGAAGGAGCGGGAGGGGGGGCGCGTTCCAGACATCGCGTCCACCCCCCCCACCCTTTGCACCAAGTTCATCACAGGGGGTAGAATAATGCCGGAGCGCTAATGAACGCGACCACCGTGTCTCAGCCTCGTTATGTCCCGGCCTCAATCGCGTGCCAGTCTCGTTACGCGGCGGCGGTGGTGGTGGTGGGAGCCGCTGTTTTGATCAGTAATTGGGCAGCTGACATAGCCGCGGAGGCTCGCGTCGACGCGTCGGGGCGCGGCTCGTCTCAAACGTGACAAATGTTTCACTCGCCGCCCGTCACTCGTCCTCTGAACCCCGAGCGGCGCCTCGGGAAGCCGGTGTCGTCTTAAACGGAGACGAGGGGGTTTGCCGGCGAGCGAAATTACCGGCGAGCGCGCCGACGTCGATGGAGCGCTCAGTGCTCTCGGGTTTGACGAGAGCCCCCGCGTGGTGGTGGTGGGGGGGGGGGGTCCGTGACTCACGAACAGCACGCACGCACGCGTGCATACGCGCGTGTGTTGGTGTCCGTGCGTCGCTGGCGTTTGTCAAGTGGACCTTGAGTTGGGTGTTATGGGGCGGGGCCAGGTGACCACCGTGTCCTCACGCTGTCTCTCCCTGTGATGCCACTCTCGCCCGTAAACCCCAATGAATGTTTGTCGCTTGTTACAGGAATACATCGCGTGATTCTTCATATCAACTCGTAGAGAACGCGCTGCTCTGCAACAGTCATTTTCATGGTCTTCCAATCATTAATTCTAGATTTGAAGCTTTCGTGACTGCAATGATTCATACGCTTAGGTTTTTTCGGTAAAGTCACGTAGGTAAAAATAAATAATAAAAATAAATAATAGAAATAATAATAGAAATAAAATAATACTTGGAGCGCTGAAAGAGACTTGCTTTTTTACGGAATAAAGTGCTAAGATAACATGTATTGTAAGGTGTTTTTTATATTCTCAAGAATTTTAAGAATATTCTGGCGAAAGAATTACATTCATAGGAGCACAGATTGAAAAGTTAAAGCACTTTTAAATGAACCGTGGTCAGTCTTCTGTATTCGCTATGCCCAGCTCTTTGGTATCGCTGCCTCTTGTACGTCTTCTGAACTCCTTCTCCGCCGTTTCAATCCAATTGAATGTTGTAACACGGAAAATCCCCTCGTAGCCAGCTACCCAGCTAGCTTCGGTGGCAACGAGCCGCAGCAGCCGCTTGGGGTGGAGAGGAGCCCAGCCAGCAGTCAGCAGCCAGCCAGAACACTCGAGGCGTAGAATTGTTTTAATAGCAGTGTGATAAAAATGTAGTAAATAAAACACAGAACGGCTTTTTTTAAGACAGACAGACAGACAAACAGTCGCGATGAGATGCTCACCGCGCGACGCCTCGCACCGGGAGCGAGGGAGACGCGCGACGTCCAACATCGTCGTGTTTGTGTTTTGATGCAATTAAGGGAATGAAAGAAAACCGTCTGTGCCGTAATTCTCCTTCAACTCGGAAGAATCCACCCACCCACCCACCCCACGCGCGCGCACACACACACGCACACACGCACGCACACACACACGCACGCACACACACACGCGCGCGCACACACACACACGCACGCGCACACACACACACGCACGCGCACACACACACACGGACGCGCGGACAGAGAGCGAGAGATGACGGTAATTGTAGCTCCGCTGCCGTTTCCTGCGGCGAGTGGCATTCAGGAGGATAGCGCGGCGGTGGAGGAGGTAGAGGAGGAGTAGGTGAGTGGGGGGGGGTGGGGAGGGGGTGGGCGCTTGAGCCACCCGTTCATTACGGCCCTGCGGTGTAGGCCGCCTTTAATTAAAAATCACTCGCGGAAAAAAGCAAAAAAAAAAACCTCAGGAATTATTAAGCATTTCCCGTGGGCAGATTACAAGCGTCGCGGGCCAGAACTGCTGTAACACTTAAACCCGCGAGCGCACGTCAGCTTCAAAATTGAAACTGTCAATCTCGGCCGTGATTGGTGTGCGGTGAGGGTCCGCGGCCCCGACCCACAGCGGCGGATCGTTTACCGAAGCTGCCAACCGCGATGGCCTCCTCGCCGACATCACGTCCATTTCTCCGGTTCCCGGAGCTGACGACAGCCGGGGGGGGGGGTGGAGACGACGGGAAGGGGGTGGCGGCAGTGGCGAGAGGTCGCTCGTGTTTTTGAGGGCCGGCCGAGGAGGCCAAGTGTGCGAGCGGACACAGGGGGGTGGGGGGGAGAGGTGGTGCAGACGCCACGATGCAGACTCCTCGCCGGTTAAAATCGATTCTTGTAATCGCGACGCTCACGTCCACAGCGCGCGCGGCGTGAGAACGTCTCGTTTCCAACTCGCGCGATCGTCACCCTCGGCTTGACGAAGCGAACACGAGCACTAAACCAGACGAAAATCAACCGATTGTTCAATCGAATCGCGTCTCCGAGCTGCGAGAGTTCATCGAAACTCCTGCGGGTGATCCATCGCGTGCCGTGAGAGAAGCTCCGCTCGGTCGGCTCCCCCTTGTGCCGGCGAGACGGCGAAACTCGTTATTCCAACAACGGGCTCTGGTTCACCCCCGATGCTTACTCAACGCAATACGATACGATGTTCATGTGTTCCAAATTACCAATAATTATTTGTACTTTTTCTCTGTCTCGTAAAATAAGGATAAGTAAGCGCAAGTGTAATTTCACCACAAACTTATTCACGTCACCGAGTGTGGAGTGCGGGACTCAATCTCAGCGAACGGAGCGATCCACAGAGAGTATGAAAGACTTAGCAGAAGGGAAACGTGGGATTTTAATTAAATCTACCACACACACACGTAGTTCCCTGTGCCGGAATGGAATGGCCCACCATAAATATGCGTCATGATCATCCCAGGCAGCCCCACAGATGTTGTCCGTCGCCTTGTGGACTGTTGCAATTGGAGTCTAGGGGTGTAGGATGAGTGGCGCGCTCCCTCTTCCCGCTGCGCAACACACGGAGGCTCGAGGAGCCCTTTGAGGGTGCTTCGCTGCGTAATCAGAGGTCAGAGGGCAGTGGAAATCCAAATGAGTTGATTTCCAATCGATAGAGGCTCGTGACGGCAGCCCTCAACAGGCCTGGGATTCGATCAACACGGCCACAAAAACCAGCGGATGCGTAAATAATTTAACGGGCAATAATTGCCGGTAATTAACCGGACCGGCGTGTGACGACACGCCGAATCGCCAATTACAATCGACTCCGGCCCTCACGACACACGCGTTATATTTTGCCTGCGACTCTTTGATTTTTACGAAGCGTAAATGTGAATAATGCGCCAATACGCAAAAATGGATACAGACTTGCCGACGTTCTGTTTAGACTCAGGGAGCAGGCACAAACAATACAAATGATACGGTAAAAATGAGACAAATAAATTAACTGATTATCGAACCAACCCACAACAACTAAATCATGACAAGTGATTGAATCGCTGCAACGGGGGGGGGGGGCGGTTTAATCATTAAATCATTACGTGCCCATAATTAACGCGAGAGGCAGTGCACGTGCACTCACCGGCGCTCGCAGTGAGTGCCGTGTCCAGGAATGCTCCGTTTGGCGCAGTTAATGTGGCGAGACGGCGCTGCACAACTCCACCGCCCCGCCATCCTCCTCTCGGGCACACGGGTCCACCTCCCTCCCCCTCGCCGCCCCCCCTCACGTCACTTCAAAGCCACGTTTTTTCGCTGC
Organism: Lampetra planeri; assembly: GCF_965212315.1. Classification (NCBI taxonomy): domain Eukaryota; kingdom Metazoa; phylum Chordata; class Hyperoartia; order Petromyzontiformes; family Petromyzontidae; genus Lampetra; species Lampetra planeri. Next base: position 10,563,788 of record NC_136130.1, on the reverse strand, counting down.
TCCACGGTGTTTTCTGTGTTGTTTCTGAGCGGCGCTGCTGCTGCTGCTGCCGCTGCCGCTGCCTCCGCTGCCTCGAGACAGCGAGATGGATGTGCCCTCAGCGTGAGGCAAGGGCCCACGCTCTATGCAGGCTCCAAAAACTCGGATTTTTTTTCCCCCTTCCATGCGTTTTTATTTTATTCCCCCCCCCCACTCTGCACGCCCTCGATTTTTGTTTTCCTTGCTCGCGCGTTTTTTTTTTTGGAGAATCGGGAGGGACGTGTCAAAGCGTTCTGTACGGTTCCTGTTTTTCCGCCACGAAAATTGGCCCAAAACGGTCGTAATGGGGAGCGGTGGCGGCGGGCGGGCGGGCAGGCGGCATGGAGAGACGCGCGCGAGCGTTCTCTTGACAGCCAGGGTTTGTGTGCCCGTGGCCCCCGTGACTCCGCGACGGCAACGGTAATAAAGCGAAGCCGCACGCGCACGCGGGAACGGGGGCTTCGCTTTTGTGCGACGCTTTGCAAAAAGCACGCAGCCCGCTTCAAGCGGCGACTCGGTAACGCGTCGGGCGCGCGCCTCCATTGATGTTTATCGAGTTACCGTGAAGTTGGTCTACATTTTTAGCAAGTCAGAGGCCACCATTTACCATAATTCGTGAAAAAGAATACTTGTCCTGAATTGACATTCTCAACGATCGGTTATGAATGCCAAGAAGGATGCTTTTATTGCCGCGGGTGCGCTCAGATTTAGCATTGGGGAGAAAGGTCCCGGACGCTTTCTCTGAAAGGTGGCTTTGTCCTTTTATAAAGGTTTTACTAAACGGTGCTGGGCGCATGACACAGCGGCGCACCTTTACGACTTATCAGCTCCACAAAACTAAATACGCGTTAAGAAAGTTTAACGAGGTTCGACCGACAAGAGTAAATGCCCTTCACATCCCTTGAAATAAAAAAACAAGGAATATTTTGTCCCTATAACCTTGTGCTAACGGTTGTAGAAGACGTTACGGTGTGGTGTGTGAGGTGTGGGGGGGGCAGTAGGGTGGCTTTACATTTGTCTGGTGCAAAGTTTGCCGAAGTGTAACTCAAATCATCCTCGCCGAATCGCATTCAGCGGTCACAAGGGGGGCCAAGCGATGGGCGCAAAGCGTTTAAACACCGCCGCCCCAAATTTTAAATTACGACCGCACCGTGCCGACAATTTGTTTCAGGCTCTGGACCACAGAAGCCAACGCCAGGCCCGGCCGCCCGTGCCGTAAATCTGTTTAAACAGATCTCAGATACCGAACGACCCAGCCGCTCCAAAGTCAGCAAACAGTGCAGCCGGCAGGGCGATTTATCAAGCAGCACCGCAGATGGCGATCTTGCCAGCTGGGGGCCAAGTGGGAGGCTCGGGCGGGTGAAGAGGGATTGCGGCCGGTGGGGGCCTCGCAAAAAGGTCGGGGGCGGTGAGGCGCGCATAGATTCGTGCCTCCCGGGAAACTCGGCGGCCGGCAGGATGGGGGGGGGGCGCATTCCCACCGCCGCCCTCCCGTGCTCGGAGAACGCGCGCGGGGGCCATTGTTTGGGTGCCACTCGATTGCTCGTGCCCACCGCCAACGTGCGCAACTCCGCGAGCTCGCGCGGCGCCTCCCCGGGTTTCCATGACGTCCGACCGTCGCCAAGACACCGGGGGCGGAATTTGAAGCGATCCGCGCCACACGTCGGCTCCGGGCCACGGTTTCCATCCCGGCCGCGACGGCGCGCGTTCTCGCAATGACGACCACGACGACGACAACGACGACGACCACGACGACAACGACGTTCCTCCGGCCGCGTGGCGCCACGGTCTCCACAACGCTCACGCGGGCCACGCCGCCGCCAACCTCGCTCGTTACAAAGCCGCGGCCTCTGGCGGAAAACCTCCAGAGGCCGGCAGGGAGAGGGGGGGGGAGAAGCAGCCGCCGTGTGGCGAGATGTGACGGCTCCCCACGGCTACGACCGCTGGTTGATGCTGCCGTCACGTGGCCGGGAGACGGGGAGAGGCGAGGGCGCGCGCACACAAGCACTGGTTCCAGCCAAGAAGTTACTTCTCGGTCCGCGGTTAGGGTCCAGCAATGTTTTCCCTCGTTGGATCGTGCAACTGTGTCAATATTTATGTGGGCTGCTCTTGAGTCGCTCCTATAACTGGGCTAGGATTAAACTTTTATGGGCATTGCATTTTTTTCCCTTTTTTTTTGTCAACCTTCGATCACACAAATATGTTTATTTGTACCGCGGGTTATAAAGATGTCATTTTTTTTTGCCTTCGTCAGTGAATTAATGCATTAAAAGCAGCTTCGCCATTCATGTCGTAGGCTGCAATAGCAGGGTCGCAGTTAAAATCCCAGCAAAACACATTTCAAATAAACTAACCGGTTCAGCGTCACGCAAAATAAAATAAAAATCACACCGATTCAGCAGTCAAAAAAAAACGTATTACCGACCCGCCGACACCATCAGAGTTTACAATTTCTTTTCTGAAACACGAAACTGCCCGGTACTCTTCTGAGCGAGCGGCAGCAATGCGTAAAACTGTCACGTGGTTTCGTAGGAACCCGTGCGGGGGCACCGCACGCCCCCGGCCCTGGCGGCTCCCGCGCTCGACGCTGCCCGGCTCTCGCGGACTCGAGCGTCAGATATTCGCGGTGCGTAGCTGAGGTTGTTTTTTTTTTCTGCCCCCATTAAGCTGTCTTTCCTACAGCCCATAAATAATATTACCGTAAACTAATATTTATAATTCCTCCGCTAAGGGTTCCCGGTGGTGCCGTACTGGGACAGTTATTATGGCTGTAAGAGCTCTCTGGGAATATTTCAACAGGTCCGAGTATATACCTCGCACCATATTGCCTGATTAAGTGGCACGGGCGCACATATGTCAACAACTGCATCGGTTTGGAGAGCGCGCAGGCTCACCAGGGGATTGGAACAGACTTGGCAATTAAGCACGCGGCCACGGGGAGGGGCGGAAGGTGGGGGGGGGGGATGGAGGTGGGGGGGCTGGAATAGCGGCGCGTCATTAAGATCCGTCTGCCGCGATAATGATGATCTCGCCGAATTAGAGCGCCGAGGCCACCGGACACGGGCGCGCGGCTCCGGTTCAAAGCGGCGGCGGCGGTGGCGGCGTTGGCGGCTCTGCGATCGCTCCTAATGGCTTGCGCGGGGCACAGATGGCACGGCGGAGCCTAATTGAGCGCATGAAAGCTAAGGTGCATGCTAAATGTGAACCATGCGCTAGGACGCCGGCTCTCTCATTCCTGACAGTCCGCGAAACACACAGACACTAAAAAAAAAACCCGCGCACAACAACATTTTTAATGGCACTTATTTACTTATTTATTAATTTAACAAATATCCCGGAGATAAAACAGCGGCCGTAATTCATGGCCGCCGTGGCCAGGCTACGCTGTTTTAAAATTCATTTTCTTTTTTTGCCCCCCCACCCCCATCCTATCCAGCGTGTTAATTATCGCGCGCAAATTAAGCCCGAATGCCACACGGTTCTCATTACACAAGCAGCCACGAGCCCCCGCCTCGTCCCCCCACCAGCTCCCGCACCCCCCCCCCCCGCGCCCCCATCGCCCCCGCCTGCCTCCAGCGTAGTTAGTTCTGATCTATGGCTCCTCATTAGAATGATAATGCCACGCATGAAATGGTCCCAACGCGCCGAGCATGTTTCTCCGCAGCCATCAGACGCGGGCTGCATGAGGAACACGACACGGAGGGCGCCGCACGCCGTGCGGCTCCCCCCCCCCACCAAGGTTTGATGGCGAGCACGATGGGGGGGGGGGCAGCCTTCACACGGCCCCGACACACGGAAAATATCAGGGCCGCAGCGGGGAGGCCGCCCGGCCGGCCGGCATGCGTGCGTGCGGGCGGGCAAAGTTCCCCCACCGCGCCCCCCACAACCTCCCCTTACCCCCTCGCCCCCCCCCCGCACCCACCGCAGCTTTCAAGAGCCCTCCCGGAAACTCTCTCCCTCGCGCGAGCGCACGCAGTAAACCGCTCGTCCCTCCATTGAAAGCGCTCCTCCGGCGGGCTGCGCGCCACGGACGACGTTAAAAAAAACCTCTCTTCTTCTGGGCTTGGCGCGTCCAGGAGCTCGCGTCGAGTTATCGCACGGCCGATTACGAACGAACGCCAGCCGGCCGATCGCGCGATTCACACCGTCGGGAGAGAGAGAGGCCGCCGCCGCCGCCGTCGTCGCTGCCGGTACGGCGCGCGGGGAGAGCCGGGCGCGGAGTGTTCCGCAGCTTTCGACATTTTTTTAAACGAAGTGGCGGCAGCTTGCGGCGCACGTGCGCAACAACATCTCGGGCGGGGGGGGGGTCAGTCCGCGCACCCCTCGCCCCCGCCACTCCGTCTCTCGGCTCTGCGAGCGCAAACGCTCCCTCCGAGTGTGACGAGCGTCCTCCGCGGCAAATCTCCATGCAAATCCCACGGCAGCGTGTGAGCACAGCCAGCGCCGACGAGTCTATCGCGCCGCCGAGCGCCGCGCAAATGAGGAGAAAGAAAGAAAAAAAGGCCCACGCACGCCGGGCCATTTTGGTGTTTGGTTTTTTTTCTTCTTCTTAGAGAAAGGCCTCCCGTAGTGACAATACGAGCAAATTCCACAGAAATCTGCCTCAATAGGCGTCAGCGGTGGGGAGCCAGTTTCACATTACCTAGCGCCTGCCCCCTGAACACAAGCCCCCGCCGAGCAGTTCATCGTTTACAAATTGCCGCATTTCCATAAGAATGGCTGCCGAAAATGTACTTGTGATCCGCAGGGCGTTGGAGGACCCCCCAAGCTCCAAAAATCCCGCTCGCGCCTCCCCCTCCACACCCCCCCACCCCCGCCACCACCACCGCCGCCGCCCCCCCACGCAAACCGCAATAGCATTTTAATGAGCGTAGGAACGGCCACGTCTTCTTATGCTAAACTGCAACTTCCAAGTGGGCTTTATTTCTCCGAGTAAGGGAAAAGGGGTGGCACAGCCCAGGTTTAGGAGTTTAGAGGAAAAAGAAAATCAAGGGCTTTGTTGTTGGCTCGCCCTCCCCCGAACTTCCCTCCCCACGATATCCCTTCCAGCGGCTGAGAAAGACTCGGGAGCTGTGGCACTGAAGCTCCTTTTGATTTCTGCTAATCCACTTTTTTCCTCCCTTCTCTGTGCCCTCAATGCCTAATCGCTTAGCGCGGCCCGTGAATGGAATAACCGGTGGCTTATTTGAAAGCCTTCGCCAGCGCGATGCGATTCTCTCTTTCTTTTTCCTTTCCCCGGCACTCTTTCTCTTCTTCTCTCTCCCCCCCCACCCCCCTTTCTCGTTGTTTTTTTCTCTCCCCTCTCTCCCCTCTCTCCCCTCTCTCCCCTCTCTCCCCTCTCTCTCTCTTGCCTGCCGTTTCCCGCCGCACGATAAGCCGTTTCACTTGACTTGCCAGCGACAATGATGAGCCGCGTGTTATTGCCGCAATAATTCTCCAAATTTGCGGCCCATAATGCGATATCTGCGAAATGTCACGGCGTGTAATGAGATTAACACCCTCGAATGAAATATCGAACATCGGCTGCGTGGGCTGCGCTGAATAGGGAGGCAAATGGCCCTGCCTAACAAAGGCGGAGGGCGGGATCCGTCGGGAGAGAAATCAATGCAGCAGTGATAAACTCGTAACGGAAAATAAGCCAGGCGTGTTTTTATTTCCCACGTTTGCGTGACAGATAGGCCACACGCACGCATGGACACACACGGAACTCACGCACAGACACACGCGCACACACCAGCGCGCACCGGCGGGCTGACAGCGCGGCTCTCGGACGCCCCGACTCGTTCCCCGGACAACGCCGAAACACCGAGCCGGCATCACGCGGTAAATTCTCCAATTCAAATGGCGCCTGGCGGGAAAAAAAAAAAAGATACTTGAAATTACGCCCGTATGAACCCAAAGGGTGCTAAACGCTTTTTGAACAAATGCTTTTCCCCCGGTCCATGCCTTCCCTCCGCTTGAAATTAACAGCTTTCTTTACAAGCGTCTAAGAGCGGTCGCTCTGTCTCGAGCAGCGGCCTCACAGCGCCCGCCCGCGCCGCGAGCCCGCCGGCGTTCCGCTCCAAACCAACACGAGAGGAGCCCCGACTCTGCCGCCGCTGCGCAACGCCAAGCGGCGGAGGTGAGCGTCAAAAACTCCAGACTTCATTACTCCGCGTGCGGCGAAATTATTTATCGGCACGTCCACGGGAGACACCGCCGGCACGTCGTGGCGGTAGAGGCGGGGGGGGGGTAGCAAATGTAGTTGATTTTTTAAGTCATTTAAATCGCATTTGGACTGCAAGTTTAATAGGAAGGTGTTTTTGGAGGGCTGTCTCCCGCGCACGCACAGAGATGCGCCCGCGCTACGGGGAGGAGGGGAGGCTACAAACGCGGGCGGCAGACGACCCAAGCTTCGGTCAGGACTCCAAATCCAATTACCGGCACGGCCATGCCGCGCGAGAGGCAGCAGATTGCGACGCGATTCCCGCGTCTAACCCGGCGTCTAACCCCGCTCGAGCCGGCTCAGCCCGCAGTCGCCGCGCGCTCCCTCCGGCCTCGCCAAATGGTTTGTAAACGAGACTCGATGTCACAATCAGACACAAACAAGCGATGGGGGGGGGGGAAGGGCGCGGTGGGAGGGGGGTGGTGGTGGGGGGGATGCGCCTTAATCCAGAAGCACTTCTCCACTCACGCCCCGCTCATGTAAATAGAGCGTCGGGCGAGCGACGCGACCGATGACTTACGATGACTTTGCGTAGCTTTAACGCGGCGGCCGCCGGCATGCGTTTGCGCGCGGCGCGCGTTTATGAGTTGCCATGCGCGCTGCTCAAGTGAGTTGAGTCAATTTAATTTAATTTCCTTTTTTTTTTACTCCCAAGTCAAATGAGAAATCACCGAGGCGCAATGTCTGCTGCAAGGGAGACCTGGAAGATCGTGCAAGGAGGAGCGCTGCAATGACGTATTTGTGTATGTCCACTGCCTTCCCCCGTGTGTCAATTAGCGCACGGTCCCATTTCATTATCACTTTACCGTATGAAAAAAAATATATAAATGGGAAGTAAAATTCAGCTCAAGCCCTTCCCTTCTGCCTGCGTAGTCTACGTGCTCACAGCCTCTCTCCTGCTCCAAGTGGCTCCCTGCCCTTTCTCTGCTCCCCGTCTGAGTCTACAACCTCGACGTTCAGAGCCAGCGGGGTGGAGGGGAGGCGGGGGAGGAAGGATCATCGTCACTGGCAGCCGCGAAGCAGTGACAGAAATTCCACACTCCCGCGACGGTGGCAAGTCCGCCTACAACCGTAAACCCTTGAGCGAGCGACGTCGACGGGACGCGCAGGCGCGTCGTGGCCGGCGACGTTGGCGAGAGCCGGCGGCCAGGGGCAGCCGTGGAGACACGGACGGTCGAGGAACAATGGGGAGGGGAGAAAAATACAAATAAAAACAGCGACCGCGCCGATCGTGATTTTGTGTGTTTCTGCGCGCGCGCGCGCGCGTGTGTTACGCGACAACATGTGGCGTCGTAAAAATAGAAATTTACGGGAATATCGCGGAAGCTGACCCAGGAAAGCGCGAGTTATCTGGGAAGCGTACACAATGCACTCACACGCGTGCAGTTACATACACAATGCATTCACGTGCACACACACACACGCGCCACAATTACACACATACACATCGCGTCCACACACATCGCAATCACATGCACGCACGCGCGCGCTCTCAAGCAAGCCACACTCGCACACGTAATTTTGCGCTCGCACAAACAACACGCAGAACACGTGCACTTACACTAACCGCACACCCGCACACCCGCACATGCAGTTACACACTGACGTCACGTACACATTGCACTTACACGCACAATGCACACACGCGCACACAAACGCATTCACTTAGAAACCCCGTGCTTACACGCATGCGCCCAATTAGCCCACGCACACACAAACTCACGCGTGTGCGCTCACGTACGCCCACACACACACAGACACACACACAGACACGTGCGCACACAATGACAAAGAACCCCCGTATAGCCTAAACAGACTTTTTGGGACAAGTCCTGTAAGCGAGTAGCACTTATGAAGGCTGAGAGAGCACACGAAGGGGTGGTGTGGGCAGCACCAGCCCACCTTTGTCTCCCCAGTGCTGATCTTTACATACTGCACCGGATATTCATTTAAGGCTGAGTCAACATAGGGGAAGCCCAGGACCGGTTCAAACATTCGTCACTGATATTGGTCGTGAGCGCGAATCAAACTCGGGTCTGCCAGGTGAGGAGCGCAAAGCACTCATCACTGCACTCCCCACACACACGCACACGCGCACACACACGCACACACGCACACACACGCACGCACGCCCCCGTTAGAGCCCACACACACACACGTACGCACGCACGCACGCGTGTAAGCCCACATGCACGCACACACGCACGCCCGAGCGCGAACGAGCACCCGCACTCACAGCTGTACAGGATGTCCGCTCCTTACATCCCACTCAGAGGTTGCTGCTATTTTAACCCACAAGGACCTAGGAAATAAGCCGCTGATATCATCTCGTCAGCGCGCCACCCTCAAGTGCTATTGCGTGGCGCTTTTTTTCCCCCCTTCTCTTTCAGCCCGAGATCAAGCACCCCCCCCCCCACATCGCCTTCATCTCCACGCCGCGCGGCTCAATCCCTCCGTCCCAAACCACTCGTTTCAAACGTCGTTACGAAACCGCCGGCCGCCCCCACTTCCCCCCGCGTGCCCACCCCCCCACCACCACCACCGCTCCCCAAAAATCCTCTCTCCGACGGGACCACGCTCGATCGAGCCCGAATTAAATAACGAACGCACGAAGCACGATAACCACGTCGATTACTCCCCCGCGCGGCGGCAGAGCCCCTCTCGGCCGCTGGAAGCCACGGCGCTGCCGCCACCGCCGTTGGGCCCTCGTCGCCCGCTTCAAGCGCGGCAACCGCTTCGAGTCGCGATGTTATGCGACATTACACGACGTCGTTGCGACGCCGACGTTGTGGACCCGTGCCGGGCGGTGCGACGTGGCGCGGCTATCTGTCCGTGAGAGCCTCGCTGAATGTCAAAACGATCTCAGGGTTGCCTTTTCAGGGGCAGTGAATCGGCGGTTCCAGTGGAGATGCCTCACCGCCCCCCCACTCCCCCTTCGCTAGCCCCTGTCCAACAAGTCAGTCCCCATCTTCGTAGGCCGGCGCTTGGGGCCCTCCGGCCCTTGGGCCCTGGTGCAGATGCCCCGCCTCCACACTCGACAGCGTAAGCCACCGGCCGGTTCAGAGTTTGCCGCTGTTAACGCGCGACAGGCAGACGCGGCGCGCGACCGTGGCGCAGTGTGAGCACGCGTGCAGCCGTGGCTGCCGACGCAAGTGCGGGGCTTTAACGCGGCGATGCTTTTCCGCCGCGCGTTCCTTTTCATCGTCTTCGCGCCGCAGCCCGTTTTTTTTTAAGTAGAAAAAAAACTCAACTACCAACTACAAAGGGCCAGCGTTGGGCAAACAGAGCGCGCGGCCTCCTGCGACGCGACCACACAGTGGCTCGGGTGCCACGCTGACCCCGCGCCCGCCGGCGGCCTTCCCCGCGCCCCCGCCAGCGCGTTAAAGCGGCAGCGTATAACCCACCCGCGGGGCCGGCTTGGCTCTCGATGGCGCTGCCGGCTGCCCCCCCCCCCCCGCCGATCGCCGAGGTGCCAGCGAGTTCGGGCTGACCGCGCTCGCTTTACGTTTCGTTCTGCCAGCGAGCACGGCCGCGGTCCAGTGCTTTGGGGGGGTTGAGAGAGTTGGACAGGAGACGACAGCGCAGCAAGCAGGTTTGTCAACCTGTTCACGCGGACCTTCGAAAGCTTCCCCATCGGACGTGTGGTGGATTCTCGCTGGGTGCCCCTGGCTCTCCCCGCATGAAACGAGAGACTCCTTAAGAAGGAACCGGTCAAGCGTCCTCTCTGACGATTCTCCTGAAAAAGTCCTTTCCTGGATAAATAAAGATTCATTGTCATGATTATTCATTATTACGCATCGTGGGGTGCGCCAATCGCTCTTGGACGGGGCGGCGTCGCTCAGGAAGTCTCCCAAACTTGTCGGCCTGTGCCGCTCGCGCACTCAGCGGCGGGCGGCCTTGCCGAGCACGTCCATCCGTCAGTCAGTGGCACGCTGCCCAGCGCGATCGGTGCCGCGAGGGGCGATCGGTGCCGCGAGGGGCGATCGGTGCCGCGAGGCGCGATCGGTGCCGCGAGGGGCGATCGGTGCCGCGAGGCGCGATCGGTGCCGCGAGGGGCGATCGGTGCCGCGAGGCGCGATCGGTGCCGCGAGGGGCGATCGGTGCCGCGAGGGGCGATCGGTGCCGCGAGGGGCGACCGGTGCCGCGAGGGGCGACCGGTGCCGCGAGGGGCGACCGGTGCCGCGAGGGGCGACCGGTGCCGCGAGGGGCGATCGGTGCCGCGAGGGGCGACCGGTGCCGCGAGGGGCGATCGGTGCCGCGAGGGGCGATCGGTGCCGCGAGGCGCGATCGGTGCCGCGAGCGGCGATCGGTGCCGCGAGAGGCGATCGGTGCCGCGAGGGGCGATCGGTGCCGCGAGGGGCGATCGGTGCCGCGAGGGGCGATCGGTGCCGCGAGGGGCGATCGGTGCCGCGAGGGGCGATCGGTGCCGCGAGGGGCGATCGGTGCCGCGAGGGGCGATCGGTGCCGCGAGGGGCGATCGGTGCCGCGAGGCGCGATCAGTGTCGTGATGGACGACTGGTGCCGCGCCGCGACCGGGAGGCACCGGTGCTCGCCGAGATGCCCGGCGAGCGAGCGCAAGCCGATCGCCCACCCGCCCACCCGCCCACCCGCCCCGCTTAATACTTTCTGACACTTTGAAGGTTTCTCATTGTCGGTCGGCGGGGAAATTATAAGTTATTGATTTTATTTGAGCGCTTAAAAAAGAGCGCTCTAAAACGACGAGTTATGGCGTCACGCTTGATTTATTAAAGTCCGAAAATACTATTTTCTAGGCCTTTTAAAGCTCATGCGTTAATCATAAAACGGCAATATTTCCGTATAATTAAATGCCGCTGAATGGAGCCACGTGCTGTAATTTCTGGAGAATTGTAAAGTGAGGGGGTGACGGTTGCTAACACGCAGAGTCTGCCGCTTGTTAATGCGTGAAACCCTCTGCTCCGTGGACAGGAATCTTTATAATCTCCACGCACCCCTGATTTGTATAAAAAAAAATCCTCACAAAGTGCGCACTTAATTTGAACAACCCTTGATCCCAGGAATGGAAACCTAGCATTAAGCTTAACTAGCCTTCCCCGCTTGGCGGAACACACTGATCATGGCCTTGATGGCACTTTCCCTGTCAAAAGACATCGGCTGTCTGCTGCTGCTCCGAGCTCTCGCCTTTCTTATTTCCCTGCCTCCTTTCCCCTTTCGCTAAAAAAAAAAATTCACCCCCACTTTCCTTTTGCCAAAATACATTTTGACAGGCTGCAATTTAAGCCGGAGCGGGCAGGCGCAATAAATATCGGGCCGTATTAAAGTGCGGTGCAATTTAATGTAAATCCGCGGTAAATTCCCGCAGATTGTGGTGTGGCGGTGACAGCCACATCAAGCGCGGTGCAATTACGGCCATTAGCCGTCGGCAGACAGGCGCTAAAGTAGCGGCGGACGCAGGCCGGGCGCGCGGGACGGCGAGGGAGACAGCCGAGGTTAGCAGGTGGGGAAGCGGCCAAGGATTCATCAAAGTAAATGGCACGGAGATTTAGCGAGCGAGAGGAGGGAACATTTCAATTGTGCGCAATTCTTCCCGCGCATTAAGCCACGGCGAGTAAAGTCTACCGGGGGTGGGGGCGGAGGGTGTGGGGGCTGTGTGGGGGGCGGAGAAGTGGAGGGGGAGCTCTTTTGAAAAACACAGGTTTGTCCGGAAGCACGGTTCTAGGAAAGATGGGGGAAAGTTGTGGTGGAGTGGCCCGGCAGTGCGGGCATGACTTCATAAGAATTTGAGAATCCACGCATGGCGAGGTCACTCGCAACTTTTTGCCCAGACTCCTGATAAGGTTCCCAGTGTGGAGTTTTATATTCATGAAATCTCCAGGCTCTGCTCAGCTCGGGTTACTGTTGCATGTTGACTAAAAAAAACGAATAGAAAAGACCACAGAAAAGTAATATCTCTCAGCAATCGCCTCCCATCGCCGGTTCAAGCCCCACCATCAACCTCCCCCACCCCCCCGCCCGTTACTGGCAAGCGGACAGTGTTATTGGAAGTCTGATGGCGACTTCAGCATTTTTTGGATTCCTGCACCACGCCGCCCGCTGCGACTGAACACGGATCCATCTGGAGCCGCGTCCGAGCTGCGGTCGACCGCCGCGGTGCGGCGTGGGGAGGGCCAGGGCAGGCGTACAACCGAGACGGAGCCATGCCACGCGGCCCCCCCGACTCGGCGCGGTCCCCACCCGCGTCGCCCGCTCCGCGCCGCGATCTGGGAAATGCCACGGGGGGTTTTCCACCCCTCCGCGGGCGTTCGGTTTTCCGGGACCGCCAGAAGTTCTCGCAAGCCTTCAGACGAGGCACCGCGCGTCAGTTTGGAGTGGACGCGGGTTTCAACGCGTGGGTGACCTACGCTCCTCGAGAGGGCTGTGACGCATTTGAAAGCGTTTCCGTAAATTTTACGTCCGAGAGGAGGGGGGGCGGGGGGCGTGGGGAGTTGGGGTCGTTTGAGAGGCTCTCGGATCCTCCGCTGCAGCCCCGCCAGACCTGGCACCACCAGCCAGCGCGAGGTCATGTGACCATGGCAGCAGCCTGTGCAAGGCCCGGGGAAACACAGATGGCACATGGAGAGCAGAACAATGGTCTTTTAAGGCCTCAGCAAAAAGAGCAGCCCACTTGGTTAAACACGGCACAAAAGGGGCATTTTCTCCCCGACTCCCCCAGCCCCCTCCACTGCCTCCCCCCCTCTTCGGACCCCTCCCACTTTAAATCCAAACTCTCCTTCCCTCTCCCTCGCCCTCTCCGCCCGCCGCTTTTCAGGCGCGCAGAGGGAACAGAAAGAAGAAAAAAAATAAGTCAATTCTCTTTTTTTTCTGTGAGCCCAGGAACTTCTGGGTCAGCGCCTGGGTCAGCCGAGCGGCTGGGCCGGGTGACCGCACAGAGAAGCGAACTCCAGCGGAGTTGGCGGCGGCGGTGGCTCTCTGGGCTCTCCGATGCGGCCGGCTCGACAGCAAACCGCTAATCCGACTACGAGCCGCTCGGCGACGGGCCGTGGAATCCGGGCAGAGTAGAATCCAGCTTCCACGCGAGAGTGGCCGCTCACGACCGGCGCGGTGACGGCGTTCGCACGAACGGACGCATCTGCCGCGGCTATCGGTGTCCTGCGCGTCCAGCTTTTTGTTTTAGGGACAATGCGAGTGGCGCGTGAGAGAGCGGCGAGTGGCGCATGAGAGCGGCGATCGCGCCGCCACGTAATTCGCCGGCGGTTATTCACGCGGGCCCCCCCCCCTCGCCACGGTTATCTGCCGCGCGGAGCTCACGGAGGGCGATGCACTTGGACAGGGCATTTTTTTTTTATCTGAAAAAAATATTGGTGCGCGTCAGCTGGTCATTTTATTATTTCGCCCTGGCGAGTGTGAAACTTGCAGGGATTGATGGCCGTCGTAATGGGGACAACGGCCAGTTTAGCACGAGAATAAAATAACAGCGCAAATGTAGACTATTCCTTGATGAAGTGTTAAGACCTTAAAGGGAACAGTCATGACAACTGATGGCACCAATAACAAACACAAAAATTATGATGACGACGACGGTGAGAAAACTGTCTAGAGACATGAGCCAGCTACGCTCGCTCGCTGCAAAGAGGGCAAAAGTCCTAATGAGGACTTGCTGTGACCAATCGGATGTCATGCCTGTTCAGTTCTCCAGACACAATCTCTCACCGCCCCCCGCCTCCCCGCGCCCACTCCGTGTCCAACAAGCCAATGTCCTGTCACCCAACGCATCTCCCACCACCCCACCCACCCACCACCGTCACAAGCAGCAAAATGCCGCCCGTAGCGAATTGCGCCGTTCCGCTCCCGGGCCCAACAAATTGGAAAACAAAATCTCCGTGCCGCGATTTCTCTGAGCCACCGCTGTAATTGCCGAGTCGGCGCTGCGCCGCAATCAATGGAGCCGTCTCGTTGCGCGGGCGCGGCCCCCCACCACCCCCGCGCCTCCCGCTTCTCCAGCCGAGTTCCGCATCCCTCTCGCGAGGGGGCCGAGGCGGGCGGCGCTTCCTGGCGCGTCGGCCGAAGTTCGCCGGCGAGAAGAGAAACACAAAATCCACCGGTCGCGCGCAACACGACCCGGATGGATCTCTCCGTCGCGGGCAAAACGCGCGACACCCCGAAGCCGCTTTGGTGCCCCGATCGATCGCGACCCACGCCGGGGAACGGCGGCGGTGATTGACAGCGCGAAGCGGTTAGCGGCGTCGCGCCGCGTGTCGTGCGCGATCCGCCGATAAAATCGGCGAGAGGAGGAGGAGTGGAGCAGAGCGGACCGGAGCGGCAGGCACGCGGCGCGGGGTGCGGCGTGCGTTCCGTCGGGTGGCGGGCGAACCCCACGGGTCTCATGAGATCGTGAATTTCACACCAGTTGGTGGAAAAAGGCACACGCTGGGAGGTGCTGGGGCACTCAGGGAGGAGGAGGGCAGGGAGGAGGGGGTCAGGGAGGAGGGGGGCAGGGAGGAGGGGGGCAGGCCCTCACACAGCTCACAATGGCTCTGTCGCCCGTGTTTGGGGGGCGGGGTCGCTGTGGGGGGCGCAGTCCGCATGCCAGCCATCTTGGGCAGCCGCGCTGAAAGGGCGAGCGGGGGAGGGTGGGAAGGGCTGGCCGCCGCTGCCGATGCGTCGGGGTGGTCCCGCGACTCCCGGGTGCACCCACTGAGCCGTCACCACGCAATTCAATGCCCCTCAAGGCCGTAACTCACCGGCCACCTCTTCTTGAAATTCCAATTTTTGTCTCAGCCGTTTTCTCGCTCGCAAAGTTGCCAATGCGAGACGGTCAGGGATGCACCCGGTGACCGCGTATCCGCAGAGCTTCGTGACAATCGCACCACGAGAGAATCATCACATTTTTACAAATCGTGACTTGCTACGTCTGGTATGTCCACGTTCTAAAACTTCGCGATGCCTTTACATAAAAGCACGAATATTTCACCACAGCTGCAGCGACTGGGACCGCACTCTCGCTGGGCGCACGGCGCGACACGTTCCACACGCGAGAGACACGCAGCGCGGGTCCCGTTCCAGCAGCAGCAGCATCAGGAGGAGCGCAACTTCGCCAACGCCACTGCGCACCCCCCCCCCCCCCGCTCCCACACCTCCCCCAGCCACCACGTCAGCGGCGAACGTTACCGTCGGGGTACGCGGCGCCGTGAGGTGCGCCAGCGTCGCGAGCTTCTCCGTCGATCTACAAACGAGCACCGCGGCCACACGGAGCAAAGCCTCTGGGCTCTCCGATCCCCGCACCGCCCGCCCGCCCGCACGGCAGGGCTCACCGTGACGGGCCGTCCCCTTCACCCAGCGGTAGCGGGCGGCCGCGAGGCTGATAAATTATTCACGCTGTGTTGGTGGCTGATTGCGTTTTGATCCAGGCGAATTATTGCTCACGGAGCAGGAACAGCGACCGATGAATCAGCACGGAGCGCTCGCCGCGAGACACAGACAACCCACGTGGCCCACCCTCGCCGAATCCGCTTTGGCTGTCGATAGCTCGTCCCGTTCTTCTCCCCGCACCGCACACTCCCTTCGATAGCCGGGAACTCCGCCAGCCACCCGCGGCGGCCGCACTCCGACAGAATTGCCTGCGGCACGAGTGAGTCTCACTCCGCCGATGAGACCCAAGCGATCAAAGCCCCAAGTCAAGCTTTGAGCTCTGTAGGATGTTGCTTCTTCTCCTCTGCTGACCCTATTGTCTGAAACTCCCTCCCGCCACTCACACAAGTTACCTGCTCGCTGGCCCTGTTCAAGTCCAGGCTAAACATCTTCCTCTTCTCCGCACTTCAATGGTCCCTTTTATTTAAAAAAAATGTGTATGTATACACAGTCGAAAAACGCCTCTGATTTTACCAGGATGTAAGCGCCACTGTTTTGTACAGTGTGATTTAGATGCTCCTATCACCAGTCATGTTTTATCCAATGCTGGATGAAGGCCTAATTCCCCCCCCCCCCCCCCACGACATCGCCACCCGTTACGCAGCCCTGCGCACGAGCTGATCTCATTGCTCCATCACTTGAACTCTGGTTACCCTCGCAGCGGATTTTGGTTAACCATCGAACAAAAGACGGTCAAAGACGGTCACTGCATTGCGTGCTTCTGCGGCCGTCTGGAATGCTCTTCCTTCCGATATTAGAAAGGCAACTGGAGCTACGCACTTTTAAATCTAAATTAAAAACTAAGTTTCCTTACAACTCCTTTATGTGTTTATTTTGCCGTCCTTCCCTCGCACGTCTAATTAGCACGGCTGGCTACGTACAGTGCAAAAGGTCAACGCACTGTACATACATTTCCGCGGTGGTCGTCCCCCCGGGACCCGTTCCCTCCCCTCCGCTGCCGTTCCGTCGCCAGCCTCAACCACCGGCCAGCGTCTCTCCGGCGTGACGTGTCGATTTGTGTTTTACCCTCCGAGCCGTGTGCTCCTCCTTCCTGACTTCTCGGTGTCGTTGTCAGCGTGGACCTCGTCCCCACGCTTCTCCTCCGCGCACCCTTTCCCTCTCGTGCCACGCTCGTGATGTTTCTCTCACCGCGATCAAATTTTGGGGAAGATATCTTCGAACGTTGCCGTGGATATCCTCAACGAGATCGCATCTCCTTTTCCGAATTATAATTTGTTGCTATCGTCATGCAATCTCGGTGTAAACGGTTCCATCTCTTTAAAGTGGTTTTCACAACGTCGACTTAACAGTTCGGTGCGTGAGAGTTCGAGCGACTGCACTGGTTTCCACCGAATAGATTTTGCCTTTCCGTGGCCTACGAAAGCCAGGAATAGTGTGAATTTGACACTCACCGGTCTTTCTCGAGAATCCTATTGAGGCCGTGTATGTGGTCAATGGTGGATGGAAAAAAGAACATTCAATTTGCATCCAAATTATCGAGGTCTCTTTGAAATACTGCAACACACTCCCCCCCCGACAGCCCTTGGGGATGCCCAAACGGGTTATGAAACATTCGAACCATTACAGTCAGGAGACGTGGCAGCGATGGAATCGTTTTGACAGATCACCGCAAGCACTTGGACACGAGTAATTGTTTTCATGCGCGAGATATTTTGTTTTGTTTCGCTTTGTTTCCTTGTAAAAATGTTTTTGCCCCGAAGCTGGCGAGTGAAAAAGCCAGCTTCTTTCAAACTGGAAAAAAGAAAATACATATAACTTCTTTTCAAACGTTTTCCTTAATCATTTTCAAATTTTCAGGTTTACATTTACCCTAATAGAATATTTAATTTAATTAAAAGCGAAACGCAAAACTTGGAGGAGTGTATCTGGATTATATTTAATGAAAGAGGCACCAAAGTAAGCGTAATGCGCGGTGGCAGATCGGCCAGCTCCAGTAAAATTTCACCGGGGACCGCATAAAGGAATTCTTGTTCGAATTTAGGGCCTCAATAACGCGACTTCACAGAGGAGCAAATTGTAAATCTGTTGTCAGAGGTTTTTTTTCGCCGAATACTGCCAGAATTGTAGGGGGCTGAAAACGAAACCCACACACGGAGCGACGTGGAGACGATCGCTTTTTTTTCCCTACGTGGTTCCCTCCACCCCCAAAGCCCCCCACCCTTCTGCCCCCCCCCCCACCACCCCGCTGCCCCCTACCCCAGAGCCAACAGAACAGAGCAGAGCCTTCCTTTTTATGAGCGCGGGGAGGCACCTTCCAGCACACCTCCCTGGGAGGACATTTTTTCCGAGCGAGCAACACAAACACGCGCACGCAAGCAACATTCGCGCACACGTGCACACGCACGTGCATTCATGCACACACACACACACCCTAACACATGTGCATGCGCGCACAAACAAATGCGAGCGCGCACACGAGTATATGCGCACACGCACAGAAACAAAACAAAGATCGCCCTATAGCCTGAGCAAACTGTTGGGGCAAGTGCTGTTAGCGAGCACCTATTAATGCACGACAGCATGGTCTGGCCAGCACCATTCCTGGCCATCTTTGTTTCCCCAATGCTGGTGTTTATATACCGCACCGGGTACTCATTTAAGGCTGAGTCGATATAGGGGAGGCCCAGGACCAGTTCATATGCAGGAATCAAACTGAGATCGCCTGGTTTGTAATGCAGTGTGCTAATCACTGCGCCGCCATTCCCCACACACACACACGCCACCACACATGCGAGCACACACTGACATGGACACATGCACACATGTACACACACACGCACATGTAGACACCCACATAAATTCTCACACACACAAGCATTCCCAACACACGCGCACACACACCCACTCACTCGCCCACAAACAAAAAAGACAAAGGTCCCCCGTTAAGTCTTACAGGCCATAAGGGCAAGTGCCGTTAGCAAGCAGCTCCTAAAGTGGAAACCACACAAGAGCCAGTTAGCGGTGTGACTAACGCCACGCTTGCCCCCTGCCACCAGTGCTGATGCTTGGTAACTCGTTTAAGGCCGAGTCGACCAGTTCAGACAATTGTCACTGGTGTTGACTGTAAGCGGGAATCGAATGCGGGCCTCCGGGTTCGTAGCGCAACACACGCCAACACGTGCTCCACAAAGAGGTGCAAGCTCGCAGGCAAGCATCGATTGGCTGAGCGGAAATGATGATGTCCATTAAGGAAGAGCAGACCCTCACGCACACAGATCTTGTCTTGAAGATAAACATCTAGCTCGTGTGTCCTGGGCTGTCCCACACGCGTTTGTCGCTGCGCTAGTGAGTGAAAGACTATCCAGTGACATTCAGGTGCAAACCCACCGTGCACCGGTCACAAGATTGCTATGACAGGTTAGAGGTACGAAAACCCACGATAAGGCCTCAACCCCAGTCATGACCTCCACTGCAAGGTGACCTCAGGGATACATCCTGGGCCCTTGAGCACGCTCTGTCGACATCTCCACAATTGCTCACCTCGCCGAAAGCCACGGCGTTATCTGGCACTCCTACACTGACGAGACTCGATTGCACTCCACTCCAACCCCCCTGTCACGGCCCACTCAATCTGGCCAGTTGTACCTCCACCTAACAGCATTGGTCGCCTCCTGTTAAACGTTGGCGAAATCTGCAGCTCTTTTTCCTTGGCACCAGGCAGCGGATTAAACACGGCGTCGCTTCTCGCCGCGAGCTCCGCCGTGGGTCTCTCAAATCATCTGAAAATGCTCGGTGCCACTTTGGGATCGGCATTCTCGACTGGGCGACCGCGTCCTCGAGAAAGGCGTGCGGGCTCCGTCGCGGCGCCTCGTGGCACATCCGCTCCCCGTCGAATCAAGGACACGGTACACATTCGCCGGCTCCGCACCTCCGAGTTGCCGGTCGTCAATCGAACGATGCGTCCGGATCGCGAAATACGCACGTTTACATGACTGCAGCATTGTGGGTAACAGCGTCTACTGATTTTTGTGTCGTCCTTCCCCCACACCTCCGATTAGCACGGTTGCCTACGTACGGTGTGAAAGAAGTTCAAAATACATACGCACAGAACTCTGTTGTGTCTCCACACAAAAACAAAACATGTTTCAATCATTCTTTGGGTCTTTAGGTAAAGTCACGTAGATAGGTTCAAAGAAAATAACAAAAACTACGACGTTTCGACCGCTTGTATTGCGATCGAAACGTCGTAGTTTTCGTTTTTTGTTATTTTCTTTGAACCCATCTACGTGACTTTACCGAAAGATCCAAAGCATATGAATTCCTGCAGTCACGAAAGCTTTAAGTCGTGTTTTGATTAGCGGCCTGCTGGCTTCGCAGACCAATATCATCCTGCAGCATTTGCTTAAGCAAGCAAACAGGGCCGATGGCTAAACAATATTTTATTCATAAGTGGAGACAGAGCGGAGGAGATTCGTGTATACGTGTTGTTAATAAAAGTAAGGGGTGGACACCACAGCAACCTCACTGAAGCGCTCCTGAAAGTCACTTGAGAGTCTGTGTCTCGCTGACGATGCTTCAAGCCGGAGTGGGCGGCGTGCAAACCCTCAGCGCGAGTAGCTGCAACGTAAGAGGCGTTTAGCTTCGTCCGTTGCACCCTCCTGTAACTACGTGCGCACTGGAGAACTCACGCACGTCCGGACGCAAGGCACGCACGTACACTAAGCATGTACACACACACACACCAATATGAAAACAAAGATCCCCCGTGTAGCCTTTTACAGGCTGTTGGGGCAAGTGCTGTTGGCGAGCACCGACGGAGACCAAGACGGTGCATTAGGGGGGTTGTGTGGCCAGCACTAGGCCAGGTCACATTTGTATTCCCAATGTTGATGCTTACACACGACACCAATCATTTTACGCCGAGTCGACCTTGCAGAGGCCCAGGGTCAGCGAAGACGTCACTTAGTCATGGAATCAAGCACCGATGATCGAAGTTCGCAGCACCGTGCACCAACCACAGCGTAAAGATTCGACTCATTTGATCAACTCACGATACAAACACACACAATGTGTACACGTGCGCGCACACACACACGTGCACACACACACGTGCACACACACGACACACACACACGTGCACACACACACGTGCACACACACACGCGTGCACACACACGCCACGGCACACACACACGTGCACACACACGCCACGGCACGCACACACGTGCACACACACGCCACGGCACGCACACACGTGCACACACGTGCACACACACACACGGCGCGCACACACGTGCACACACACACACACACGTGCACACACACACGACACACACACACGTGCACACACACACACGACACACACGTGCACACACACACACGCCACGGCACGCACACACAGCACGGCACGCACACACGTGCACACACACACACACGCCACGGCACGCACACACAGCACGATACACACACACGTGCACACACACACACGTGCACACACACGTGCACACACACGCCACGGCACGCACACACAGCACGACACACACACACGTGCACACACACACGCCACGGCACGCACACACAGCACGACACACACACACGTGCACACACACGTGCACACACACACGACACACACACACGTGCACACACACACACGTGCACACACACGTGCACACACACGTGCACACACACGGCACACACACCGACCTCCAGCCGGAGCGCCGCACCACCTCCACTCTCATCCCCCGCAGCCCCGGAGCCTCGGCGCAAGCAGCACCGGCACCAGCACGGCGGGGCTCGTTGAACGGCGTTCCGCAAGCAGACACGCGCCGGCCGGGCCCGCGGAGGAGGAGGAAGCGTAGCGCTCGGCACCAGCGCGCCGCGAAGGTTAGGGCAGCACCGAGCCCCCCGGGGATGGGCACGGTTGCCGGTTACGGCTCCGGGGGATTTTAGGCAATTTGTCAGAAACATTTTTTACCAAATTTTTTTTTTAAAGGGGGGGGGGCTCCCAAGCCTTTTTTGTGTGTGTGTGTCAAGGCCACAGTGTCAACAGCACGGTCTTTATCAACTCTGACAAATGTAATGCACGAGGTTTTTTTTTTCACCCCCCATTTGAAGATAAATGTTGCACTTTGTACTGCTTGGGTCCGTGGACGCTTTGAAGGCTGCAGTTTGACAGATGCTTATTAGAGTGGTCCTTGTGAAATGTGTCGCGTCAAATCGGACCGCCCCAACATTCTGAAATGCGCCTTCAATTTTGATCCCCTAATAATTCCATTTGTGGCGTTAACATTTCACAGGCGAGCCGCTCCCCCCCCCCACCACCGCTCCCCTCCCTCCCCACTGCCTGCCCCCCAACCCTTTAAATTGGTTTCACTGCGCAACGATGGATTCTGCACGATGCTATTACGGCTCGCGCTCGCAGAACCGCGCACTAATTGGCCGTTAGAACTACCGCACACCGCTCCTCCGAACGCTCATTTTGAAAACTCACTCGCGCTCACTAAACTTTATGAGCGTTTAACGCTTATCAAGGCAATAATCTCATGAATCGATTAAGTATGCACAGCGCGGCGTGTTTTGCGGAATCAACAACTAAAAAAAGTTTTCGGACTGACGCATCGAACACGCGTGCGTCGACGCGCCTACGGTTGCAACTCACGACAAGCGCGGTTACACAAAAGGCGACGGTTCCTCAAGATTTAGCTAAACGCATCGGACGCTCTCTGCGGCCACGTATTTAAACGTAAGCCTTTTTTTTCGTGGTCGTTTGACAAATTTCAATTGTTGTTCGTGCAAGCGAGCTTGGTTATCGGCCAACATTAATTTCGACGCTGCATCATCTCTGGAGCACCTCCGCACACTCTAACACACTTGTACACTCTAATGCAGGTGAGTGCATCAACACGCCCTTAGCTCACGGTACCTACCGCACCTGTGCAACCTTATGAACGAGATCACCAACACATTCCTGCGGAGGGAGCTGGTAGGAACGTTGGGTTGCTAGGTCAATGGCCAGGGTCAACGGCGGCGTGGTGTATTCCGCAAATATGCCCGACTGTGAGGGCGGGCACAAGCCGGCGTGAGTAGGTTAAACGTTGAGTTTTATAAGGGCACAACGGGGTGACCAGCCCCTCCCCACCCAGCCCCACCCCTCCCACCCCCACCCAGCCCCACCCTCCCCACCCAGCCCCTCCCCACCCAGACCCTCCCCACCCTCCCCTCCCCACCCAGCCCCTCCCTCCCCACCCAGCCCCTCCCTGCACGACGGACACAATAATCCCCTGTGGGCTGGTGTAACCAGGAGGTTCCTACGAGTAAAACTTGTACACCATCACACCGAACACATCTGTCCATGCTAACACAATTGTACACGGTATAACACACCTGTACACACTACCAAAGCTGTACGCACTAACACACGACCACACCTGTACACACGAACACAGTTGAGAAACCAGTTTGTGAAACACACGTGTTACCGGTTCGAAGGGACAACCGTGGGTCCCAGCGCAGTTGCACCGCCTGCACACTCGACAGCCGTGCCGCCGTTCTACACAGCATACTGTGTCGAAATATACATGGCTACGTAGGCAACATATCTAACGCGAAATTCAATTATCCGTCTGGCTTGTCCCCAGAGCACGTCATTAATTAGGAGGTCGGCTTATTGTGTTGGTGTCAACACGCGTCGCTCTAAATTGACAGTCGTCGTGCGGTTGACAGCCTGGCGCGCTCGCGCCAAGCATCACAGCAAGGCCCGCGTCGGCACGTCACCGACACCGCTCGGCGGGTTCGACACTACCATCGGTCGGTTCCCTTTTGGCCGGACGATGGTCACCGCACAAATGTTGTCAAATTCCACTCGAGTGGGCTCCGAGGAGGTTCTAGATTTGAAGCTTTCGTGACTGCAACGATTCATATTCTTAGGTTTTTTCGGTAAAGTCACGTAGGTAAAAAAATTAAAATTAATAAAAGTAAAATAAAAATAAAATAAAAATCACGACGTTTCGGAGGCAACACAAGTCTCCGTCATCAGGTGGGACCGTCACAGCCAGATTTGCTGTATCAAGTGAGGCAGGGATTCCAAGATGCAAGTTCTTAAATACAAGTTGGGGGGGGAGGGGGGGGAGCTTATCAGAATGTGGTAGCCAATGAATGGAACGCATTGGGGGGGGGGGCGGGGCTAAAAGAGAACACGAGGTGTACGTGTCCGTGGACCTGTTTGTGCACAAGCACCTGTTGGTGCACATGATTTTAATTTTTTACCTACGTGACTTTACCGAAAAAACCTAAGAATATGAACTCCGAGGAGGTGCCGTACCCTGGCTCGCCAGGAGAAGGCGGTGCGGCAAGTGGACTGTTCTCCATCTGTTTCCATCTGTACGGGGATAGCGTATTGCCCCCTCGCGCGTCTGTATATTTTCTCCGGTTTCCTCCACCGTGAACATCTCGAGCAAATGGGCAACTGCAACCGCACGTCAGACATCGTTGCAGTGATGTGCCTACAGCGCAACGAGAAGTAGCGCTTTCGACCGTAACTTTAAGAGTATTTTTACGACTCTCATGAGCAAAGTTTGAAACTTGTGTGGAGCCGCCTGGGACAACACTGCATCGGTGAGTATCTTAGGGATGTAACGATTACAAATTGATTATTATGATGAGGATAACTGCTCTGAATCACGCGTGTAAGCTTGATTTGATACGTTTCAATTTGCTTATGCTGTGTAATAGATTCACGTGGCCCCGTGGCCCCGACAGCCACGCACATACGCTGCATGCATCAGTGTTAAAACATCAATGCTTTAATCGAATTAAGTATACTACGTAGACTATATGTATTCTGTAGAGACTGTCCAGATACTGGTTATACCAAATCAACTCAATTCATACTGCACAGACTGTGTAGTATATGTAGCATAGACGCTACATATACTACACTGGCTTTACTACCCGGCTTCGTCCGAGACTTGGATTATTGTCTTGGATTAACACACGGCCTACGCGGAGGGTGGGGGGAGGGGTGCGTAACGTCATCAGGCACACTGCGTGACGCTTCCGCATGCGGGTGACATCACAGATGTGACGTCACCGCTCACTTGCCGTGCAAAAGTCTATTTTTACACTTTTTCCATTGTGTACAGTCTGGAACTACCCACATGCCAAATTTCAAGTTTCTTGCATGTCGGGAAGTATGCTAAACGTTTCTAACATACATATTCACAAATTTCTCTTTTATATATATAGATGAATTGCAGTGCAATGGGTACTGCATAGACTGCACATATCATATGTAGAAACGATAGAGTGTATTGATACTGCGTGGACTACAGGTGTGTATACTGTAATACATAGACTACAGCTTACAGTATGGTACTGTGGTGAGATGTTAACTACCTCGCCTGGTATACAGGTGGTCGTGGGTTCGTTCGATCGCGACCTTGACACCTGCTGCATATTTGGAGTTTGCGTGTCTCTCTCCCCATGGTCGCGTGGGTCCTCCGGTTTTTCCCTCCACATTTAGGAACTTTGGGCTGCCCTACATCTCCACGCGATAAGCCACTTCGTCGGGCCATCATCATTCTGTGGTGGCCAGGTCGCTTCTGAAATAGAGCTACTCGGCTCAGTGGGCCTTACCTGGTGAAACGAAAGATAACTTTCTATTTCGATTTAAAGCTTTCGTGACTGCAGGGATTCATCTTCTTGGTTCTTTCGGTAAAGTCACGTAGAATGGAAATAATAAAATAATAAAAATAAAACGTCGCGATAATTATTTTATCATGTTTTATTTTTATTATTTTATTATTTCCATTCTACGTGACTTTACCGAAAGAACCAAGAAGATAACTTTCTAGTTGTGTATAGAGACCGCACGTATCCCAACCTCCTCCACCCCCTCCACGTCCTCCTCCCCGCTCAGCCGCAATCCATCAGCCTCGCACTCTTCTTCCGCAGAGCCCATGAATTGGTGCAATATCATTCAATTAGCGCAGCTGCGGCCCCCGTGTCTCTTTGTCACCAACTCGGGGGGTGTGGCGGTGCTGGTGGTGGTGGAGGCAGGAGGAGGAGGGGGTGATATATTTAAAACCCCGGGGTGGAAGGTGGTGTGTGTGTGTGGGGGTGCAGGACCAGCGAAGCCCCCATTGTTTCACCAGAACGAGGGGAGGAAGCGCGCACAGCGGGAGCCAATGGCCATGTAAAGTCGAGCCACGGAGCGGGGAGACGGAGCACCTCGCGTGGCAGCAGGAGCGCGGATCGCTCTCGCTGTAACACCAGTGGAACACTTGGACCTCCCCTCCCCGTGTGGAGGGGAGGAGGGGGGAGGGGAGGAGGGGGGAGGGGAGGGGAGGAGGGGGGAGGGGAGGGGGAGGGGAGGGGAGGGGAGGGGGAGGGGAGGGGGGAGGGGAGGGGGAGGGGAGGGGGCGGGGAGGGAGAGGGGAGGAAGGGGGAAGGGGGAGGGAGGGGGAGGGAGGGGGAGGGGGGGAGGGAGGGGGGGAGGGAGGGAGGGGGGGAGGGAGGGAGGGAGGGAGGGAGGGAGGGAGGGAGGGAGGGAGAGGGAGGGGCGAGGGGGAGGGGTGATGGGGACCCCGGCGCTGTTTGTGGGTGGTGCGGCACGGTTCACTCTCTGTGGGGGGGATGGGAGAAGCGGGGGGGGGGAAGCGCATTGGGGGGGTAATGGGGCCACCTGCACGCACGTGCGGAATTCCTACACCCCCCCCGACACCCCCCCCCAACACCCCCTCCTCCTCATCCTCCCCACGACCCCCGCGACCCCCAGGACGCGCCTCCAGACCCCTGCACGGAGCTTATGGCTCTTGGCCCGCACAGCCTCCTGCTGCTGCTGCTGCTTCTCCTGCTGCTGCTGTTGCCGTCCCAGCCACGAGCGCGCCTCGAACACTACTTCACAGGCCGTATATATAGATACTGTCTACCGCATAGAACGCCGTGACGCTGCATACACTGAATCTCCACTCTACACGGCGACATTGTGCATGCGTGCACGCATTCGCGAGCTTGGGAATCGATCTATTTAGTTTAAGGCCTCGAGCGGCTTGCCACGTTAACCCGTCACGTCGGCGAGCATTACACCGATGGACGGAAGGACATCTGATTCCCCGACACGTGCCGCTTCCGTGCTTGTGCAAAGCGCGAGCTGAAGAGTCGATACTGTTTGACGAATCGATGCGTGGCGTGGCGTGCCACCTCCCGGCCTCCGAGGCCCGAGCTCGCTAGCTCCCCCCCCCCCCCCCCCAGACTCCTGTGGCCGCCATGACCTCTGCACGTCTCTGCGGCCCAAACGCAGCAAACGCCTTCGAGTGAGAATCTCCCTTAAACTTTACCCAGATTCAAATTGGAGCTCGGGGAACACTTCGGTCGCTTCGTGCAAACTCACCGCGGGTCGCCTGGCGTCTACCGAGGGCCCCCACCTACAACCAAACCGGTGTGGCGTGCGTCCCACCGCGACCAAATCTCAGGTGTAAGAAGCAGGTTGGAGGCTGGTTGGTAACCAACTTGGAGGGTGGCTGCCGGGGCTTGTGTGGAAGGGGGGGTTCACCGGGTTCCCCGGTTTTCTTCCAACGCGAAGCCAAAACACTCGTGAAATGGATTTGGTCAAACCTCCCGATGTGGCCAGCACCCTCCTGAAAAAACGACTCTGCGAGGGCTTTCCTGGATGAATAATTGGCATGAATGGTTATCCCCCTGTTCCCATTCCAGCTTCCGGATTCCAGCCCCATCGTAATCATCCACCGTGATGAATCTACCACTGGATGAAGGCACCTTCGCGGTCCGCCGACGGACAACCCACCCGAGCACCTGGACGCGAGCCAATTCCGTCGCTCCGTCTCCGCGGTGGATGCTCTCTCAGGCGCACAGCCAGTCCACCGCCCACTGACCGCAGCCCCTGGCTGCGGAGTCTCCAGCCAGGAGCTTCCGAGCGCCCAACTCCCAGCCTCAAGTCCCTCGCCTCTGCCTCCCATTGCCCAGGCCATAGCCCACGTTCACCGGCCTCCAACCCATTGCTCTCTCCAACCTCCCTCGCCAGCCCAACGTCTCCATCTCCTAGCTGCCTTCTCAGCTCCCTTGTCCCGCCGTGCTACCCTTTTGCTGGAGGACAAGCGGTGTAAGAATGTGGTCGTTACCAAGCGATTAATATGGAAAAACCGAGCCGCCCAACTTTAACACGTCCCGTAAACGCGTTTAAGTGCATTTTTTCCCGCGCGGCCCGATATTTACTCGCCGTTTAAAACCACCCGAGTGCGGGCCGACCCTCGCCTATAAATGGGGGCGGGAGAGGGGGCCGGCCGGCTCCCAACGGAGCGGACGCGGGCCGTGCGGCCAGCGGGGCGAGCTCGCCCGCATCCCCGGGTCTCCCTGGCCGCGTTCGCCAACGTCGTGGGTCCTCGCCGACGACGTGGTTCCGGTCGCACGTCTCGGCACGGGCCCCGCGCGGCCAAACGTGGCAGCGGCCGTCGCCCGGGCATTTATAATGAGTTTAACGGAGCCCACTGCTGTGCTTTTGAAGTTGGCCATATTTTTAGATATAAAAGAAAGGAAGTGGCGAGCCGGAGTTTTAAATTAAAGCAAAACACGATGCGTTCAGCAGCCGTCCTCACCACCGAGACCGCGGCCCGGCGGCCTGGAGGTTTTCTTTGGGGGGGGTGAACTGTGAATAAATAAATAAATAACCACAAATAGATTAAATAAAACGAGAGGAGGGATGCGTGCCTCCGCCGTATGGATAAAGCATCGCGGAGGCTCGAGCGAGCGAGTGAGCGAGCGAGCGCGAGGGGCACCGGGGATGTAACGAACTTCCTCCGGCTCACGGGGAAGTGGCGTCTGGGGGATGGGACACGGCACGCTCGGCCACGGCTGGTGGATAAAGGAAGAGCATCACGTAAGGAAGGGGCCTGGCAACCGGACAAAGGGCTGTTTTGTGAGCGAGGAAGACGCTTTAAAAAAAGGTTTGTTTTAGAATCATCACGACCATCTGCTAGATCAAAGGCTATGGTCTTTCCTGCTGCCAGCCACTGGGTTTCATGAGATTCTGTCTTTCTCTGTGCGAAGGAAGGGAAGCTAGTGGGGAGGATTGGGGGCCGCGGGCTGGAAGTCAACATTCTGAAAGCAGTGAGGAAATGGCTGAGTGGGAACCAAATTCAGTGTTCGTGTCTTCCTCTCCCCCACCACCCTCCACACACACACAACCAAACACCCCCCACTCACCCACCCCCCACCGGCCAAACTCCCGTGTCCTGTCACCCAACGCATCTCCCACCCCCCCACCCACCCACCACCGTCACAAGCAGCAAAATGCCGCCCGTAGCGAATTGCGCCGTTCCGCTCCCCGGCCCAACAAATTGGAAAACAAAATCTCCGTGCCGCGATTTCTCTGAGCCACCGCTGTAATTGCCGAGTCGGCGCTGCGCCGCAATCAATGGAGCCGTCTCGTTGCGCGGGCGCGGCCCCCCACCACCCCCGCGCCTCCCGCTTCTCCAGCCGAGTTCCGCATCCCTCTCGCGAGGGGGCCGAGGCGGACGGCGCTTCCTGCCGCGTCGGCCGAAGTTCGCCGGCGAGAAGAGAAACACAAAATCCACCGGTTGCGCGCAACACGACCCGGATGGATCTCTCTGTCGCGGGCAAAACGCGCGACACCCCGAAGCCGCTTTGGTGCCCCGATCGATCGCGACCCACGCCGGGGAACGGCGGCGGTGATTGACAGCGCGAAGCGGTTAGCGGTGTCGCGCCGCGTGTCGTGCGCGATCCGCCGATAAAAGCGGCGGGAGGAGGAGGAGTGGAGCAGAGCGGCGCGGAGCGGCTGGCACGCGGCGCGGTGCGCGGGATCGCGTTCCCACAGGCGGGCGAACCCCCCGCGTGCTCCGGCTTTCCTGCCGGTGTGCGCGAAGTGGCTAAGATTAGCCCAGATAGATTTCCTCGATTTACAAACAGGAACAAGCACTCAAGGCCCTCAGTGGGAAGCGGCAGCCGAGTCCTTGGTCGATGACGCGCCGCGACGCCGAGCGGATGCCAGAATGATCCGTTTCCTTAACAAGTTCTCCCCGCACTCAACAAACGTCGGATAAAATTGGCACCGATTTTTATTTTTTTTACTCTTCAGGTGACACTAAAATCTACATTTATATGAACGTAAATAAAATGCTCGGCGCTTCAATACGTTCGACAAAAAAAGGTGGTTACTAGTTTAATACAAATCAACGTCCAATTGTGCTGCATTTTTCAATTCCAGATGAACTTTGAAAACAAACTTTTCACATTCGTACAGAAATAAGGACTTTACAAATGTGTTTTAAAGTGAAAGGCTCTATTCCTCATCATCATCATGATGACGACCACCATTAGCCATGGCTTCCATGAGCTCAAATCTCTCCTCTCATATTCGTTGGCGATCGATGCCTCCAAAGGCAGCCAAGGGCCGACTGTCGCGCGACGCTAAACTTCCATGAGCGGCCGAGCGCCACTTCCACTCGTGCGGTGCTCAGCCAAGTCTCCTGGCACGGCCTCCAGGAGCAAGGCACTCACGCCGCTCGTCAGCCGCTCGTCAGCCGCTCGTCAGCCACTCGTCAGCCTCTCATCAACCGCGACCTCTCACCTTCTTGGGGGCTGGGCAGGCCGTCCCGGTCGGACGCGACGAGGCCGGCCACCGTGAACGCCATTTTGCTGTGCTCCTCCAGCTTGAGGCTGCCGGGCGACGCCGAGGGCCGGCTGTGGGCAGGGTGCGGCAGGGACGGGTGCGCCGGCCCGTACTCCTCCGGCTCCGAGAAGCGCAGGTGCAGCGCCGCCGCCGCGGCCGCCGCGGCCGCCGCGGCTGCCCCCTCCGCCTCGGCCTGCGCCAGCACGCCCTTGAGTCGCTTGGCGGGCGTGAACGCCGACTGATGGTAGCCGCAGCCCCCGCCGCCGCCGTTGCCTCCGCCGCCGGAGGCCCCGTTGGAGCCGTCTCGGTCGTCGCCGGGCGAGGCGAACGGCCGGAAGGCGCCGACGCCGCCGTGGCCGAGCAGGCCGAGGCCCGGCGGCGGCGCCGTCGCGAACTGCGGGTGCAGGTGGAGCAGGCCCGGGGGCGGGAACTCGCGCGTGCCGTAGCCGGCCATGGCGACGGCGGGCCGGTGGTAGAGCGAGGCGAAGGCATAGGAGCCGTTGGAGAAGGGGATGTGCACGGCGGCGGCGGCGGCCTCCTTCTCGGCGGCGACCGCGGCGAACGCGCGCTGCTGCTGCTCGGCGCGGCCCGTGTCGGCCGTGGAGGCGAGCACCATGAGCGCCGTGGGGGAGGTGAGCGGGCCCTGCAGGTAGGCCGCGTTCTCCATGCGGAACGCGGCCGCCGCCGCCGCCCCGCGCTGCAGGTCCATGCGGAACGTCTCCTCGGGGCTGGGCTCCCGCGTCGCTCCCACGCTCGTGCCGCTCTCACGCATTTAGCGCGCGCCCTCGTCCGTCCGTCCGTCCGCGCGTCTTTCTGGCTCGCGACGGCGGTGCTGGCGGCGGACGCTGGCGCGCGGGTGGGGGGTGGACGCCCGGGTGGGGGGGAACGGGGGGTGGACGGGCTGCCGTGGATCACGCGGAAACCATCGCCCGAGCCGGCCCCCTACGCTGGCGCCGGGTCCTGTGTTTTGACACACGAGCGAGAAAAGGGGAGAGAAAATTCAGCTCCTGATGTCCGACTCATTACCGCGTCCTGTAATGCATCTGTAAATCTTGTTGTAAAGCAGGCTGGCTGATGATTTAAAATCTATAGCCATATCCCGAGATATGACAGAAGTGTTTTGTTGAAAATTGATCCTTCCAAAATTGCCACCGTGCCATTACCGGTGTAATTCGCCTCCGTAGTCACCTTCCCGCGCCGGGGCTGGGATCGCCGGGAGGGCACAGCCATCCCGGCGATCACCGGCGCGCTCCTCCGAAGCCCCCGCCGCGGCGCGGGCCGGGGGTTTAATTAAGACGAGCGCGGTTCCAACGCGGCTAAACATCTGCTCGGAATCCATCAGCGCCACGCTCACGAGCCTCGCTCCTGTCACCCGTGACGAGTCGTCGCGCAAGGTGATTTCACCGACCGTCGCTTAAACCAGACCCTGCCGTGACGAGGTTAGAACATCCACAATGAGCGCGAATGAACGCAGATACACTGGTGTGTGTGTGTGTGTGCACATACATACATGTGTACACGCGCGCTGCGGAGACACTCAGCTGGTACAACGTGTGGATCATGAGCGTGTGAATATATTTTGGCCAAGTTATCTGTGTACTTGTGTGATGCGTAGGCACATTGGTGTGTATGTATACTGCATTTTGTAAGTGTGAATGCGTGTGTGTACACGCGTCATACTATATTCCATAAAACAAAAGTTTTGCTGGCTGGCTGGGAAGGACGGACGGTCACGTTCAAAGGACGTGCACGTGGCTAGTGCTTGTCTACATTTATGCAGGGGATTCATTCCCTGCTGAAAATGGTCCAGGTCAACTGCTAGACTGGAGTAGGCATGTGACTGGTAGCCTGAGGCCATAAGCCGAGAGGCACAATGGATGTGGTGTGCCGGGCGCAGAAATATGTATTTCCTGGCTGAAATGATCGCTGCGTTTATGTAATTTTACAGAACGTGAACACCGTACAAAGTCGCACACGGAGAGCCATGTATCATTCATAGTCACATCTGGATTACAGGGATAGCGACAGGTCTGGTCACGTTTAATCGGAAATGTACGCGTGGTCACACCGTCATGTGTTAATCAGTCACGCTCTTGATGGGACAGTCACAGTTCGATGACACCAACAGTCACGCTGTGTTTGCTAAGGAACAGCCACGCACACTCGTCTCAACGGGTGTGCAGTCACGAGCCAGTCACGAATGGAGCGGAGGAGTGTGTCACCTCTCACTCAGGGGCCGCAGCCAACACTGCACGTGAGCCAGACTCCAACCACCCTCCAACCACACTCCAACCACCCTTCAACCACCCTCCAACCACACTCCAACCGCCCTCCAACCACTCTCCAACCGCTCTCCAACCGCTCTCCAACCACTCTCCAACCGCACTCCAACCGCACTCCAACCGCTCTCCAACCGCCCTCCACCCACCCACCAACCACTCTCCAACAACCCTCCAACCGCTCTCCAACCGCCCTCCAACCACACTCCAACCACACTCCAACCACCCTCCAACCGCACTCCAACCGCCCTCCAACCGCCCTCCAACCGCCCTCCAACCGCCCTCCAACCGCCCTCCAACCGCTCTCCAACCGCTCTCCAACCACACTCCAACCACACTCCAACCACACTCCAACCACACTCCAACCACTCTCCAACCACACTCCAACCGCACTCCAACCGCTCTCCAACCGCCCTCCAACCACTCTCCAACCATCCTCCACCCACCCACCAACCCACCAACCGCCTTCCAACCACTCTCCAACAACCCTCCAACCGCTCTCCAACCGCCCTCCAACCACACTCCAACCACACTCCAACCACACTCCAACCACACTCCAACCGCCCTCCAACCGCCCTCCAACCGCCCTCCAACCGCCCTCCAACCACCCTCCAACCACCCTCCAACCACCCTCCAACCACCCTCCAACCGCACTAAGCACAGCACACGCGACACGCATCTCAGCCTAACCAAGGTCTCACTCTGACCACAGCTCTCCTCTCACCCACACTCTCACTCTCACCACACACGCACCTCTCGCTAACCACATCTCACCCTCACCACCACTAACCACCACCAACCACAGCCGTGCTGCCTTGCTGGACCTGCGAGGGGGTGGACGCGATGCGCGAAAAACGCTCAGGAAGAAGTCGAAGCAGCATCGCCCGTCAAAGACAAAGATCCCCCGTGTAGCCTTCACAGACTGTTGGGGGCAAGTGCTGTTAGCGAGCACCTTTGAAGGCCGGCACGGCACGCGAGGGGGTAGTGGGTGGCCAACAACCACGCCCGGCCGCCTTTGTCTCTCCCAGTGGCGATGTTTACTCGTTGCACCAGGTACTCGTTTGAGGCCGAGTCGACCTAGGGGTGGCCCAAGTAATCGTCACCGGTGTTTTTGGTGGCCCCGAGCGGGAGTCGAACCCGGGTCGCCGGGTTCGTAGCGCAGCGCGCTAACCGCTCCGCCACCGCTCCCCACAACAACAACAACAACCCCCGCGCGTGTAACTTGACAGCCACTGCCGCTGCTGGGCACGTGCAGCGTGGCCGTGTGGCTGCGTGTGTGTGTGGGGTGTGTGTGTGTGGTGTGTGTGTGGGGTGTGTGTGTGGGGTGTGTGTGTGTGGGGTGTGTAATGTGGGGTGTGTGGTGTGTGTGTAGGGTGTGTAATGTGGGGTGTGCGTGTGGGGTGTGCGTGTGGTGTGTGCGTGTGGGGTGTGTGTGGTGTGTGTGTGGGGTGTGTGTGTGGGGTGTGTGTGTGGGGTGTGTGTGTGGGGTGTGTGTGTGGGGTGTGTAGTGTATGGAGTGTGTGTGTGGTGTGTGTAGTGTATGGAGTGCGTGTAGTGTGTGTAGTGTGGTGTGTAGTGTATGGAGTGTATGTGAGGTGTGCGTGTGGTGTGTATAGTGTATGGAGTGTGTGTGGGGTGTGTAGTGTGGTGTGTGTAGTGTATGGAGTGTGTGTGTGTGGGGTGTGTGTAGTGTATGGAGTGTGTGTGTGTGGGGTGTGCAGTGTGGTGTGTGTAGTGTATGGAGTGTGTGTGTGGGGTGTGCAGTGTGGTGTGTAGTGTATGGAGTGTGTGGGGTGTGTAGTGTATGGAGTGTGTGTGGGGTGTGTTGTGTGGTGTATGTAGTGTATGGAGTGTGTGTGTGGGGTGTGTAGTGTGGTGTGTGTAGTGTGTGGGGTGTGTGTGGGGTGTGTGTAATGTATGGAGTGTGTGGGGTGTGTAGTGTGGTGTGTGTAGTGTGTGGGGTGTGTGTGGGGTGTGTGTAGTGTATGGAGTGTGTGTGTGGCAGAGGTGGGACAAAGTCATTGTTATGCAAGTCCAAGTCGAGTCGCAAGTCATCAAATTCATGACTCGAGTCTGACTCGAGTCCAAGTCACATGACTCGAGTCCACATCTCATAGGTGGGACAAAGTCATTGTTATGCAAGTCCAAGTCGAGTCGCAAGTCATCAAATTCATGACTCGAGTCTGACTCGAGTCCAAGTCACATGACTCGAGTCCACACCTCTGGTGTGTGGACATCATCATCAGCAGCATCGGTATCGTGATCAGCAGCAGCAGCTTCATCATCATCGTAATTATCACTATCAGCAACATCATCATTTGAGACATCATGATCATCATGATCATCATCATCAGCAGCAGCATCGGTATCGTGATCAGCAGCAGCAGCTTCATCATCATCATCGTCGTAATTATCACTGTCAGCAACATCATCAGCAGAATCCCCAATGACTCACAGGGGATGGAGCATCCTTTATCCAGCAGTGGACTGATTACTATTAATACTCTTCATTCATTATTAAATGTGTTATTTTCAGCAAATATAACATATCACACGTTCGTATGCAGCGTCGTGTACGTGTAGACCCGTTCAATATAAACTTATTTCACTAATTAAACACAAGAGCACGTGTATTTACACGTGTGTACAGCTTACATACAAGTACTGTTCTGTCTATGGAACACACCCGAATATAGTCCACAACCACCACGGTGCCTGTGCCAGGCTAGGTGCACGCACATTGATTAGACGTCGTACGGCCACACGCGAATCCACAATGATTGGGGAGGCACTCATCCAGCAGTGGATCGACAAAGGGGGGGAGCTGTACAGGACATCTTGTTGACGAAGGCAAAGAGCCCCCGTGTAGCCTCGCAGACTGTTGGGGCCAAGTGCTGTTAGCGAGCTGCTGTGGCACACGAGGGGGTTGGGGGTGGTCTGCACCCCCCCACCCGGCCACCTTTGTCTCCCCCAGTTCTGATGTTGACACGTCGCACCCAGGTAACTCACTTGAGTTGGCCCAGGACCGGCACAGAGATGATCCGTCACATCACACACTCACACACCACCACTACTACTAACACTACCACATCACACACTCACACACCACTACTACTACTAACACTACCACATCACACACTCACACACCACCACTACTACTAACACTACCACATCACACACTCACACACTACTATTACTACTAACACTACCACATCACACACTCACACACTACTACTACTACTAACACTGTCACATCACACACTCACACACCACTACTACTACTAACACTGTCACATCACACACTCACACACTACTACTACTAACACTGTCACATCACACACTCACACACCACCACTACTACTAACACTACCACATCACACACTCACACACTACTACTACTAACACTGTCACATCACACACTCACACACCACTACTACTACTAACACTGTCACATCACACACTCAAACACACACACCACCACCACTACTACTACTAACACTGTCACATCACACACTCACACACTACTACTACTAACACTGTCACATCACACACTCACACACTACTACTACTAACACTGCCACATCACACACTCACACACTACTACTACTAACACTGTCACATCACACACTCACACACCACCACTACTACTAACACTACCACATCACACACTCACACACTACTACTACTAACACTACCACATCACACACTCACACACCACTACTACTACTAACACTACCACATCACACACTCACACACCACTACTACTACTAACACTGTCACATCACACACTCACACACCACTACTACTTCTAACACTACCACATCACACACTCACACACCACTACTACTACTAACACTGTCACATCACACACTCACACACTACTACTACTAACACTACCACATCACACACTCACACACCACTACTACTACTAACACTACCACATCACACACTCACACACTACTACTACTAACACTACCACATCACACACTCACACACACCACTACTACTACTAACACTACCACATCACACACTCACACACCACTACTACTACTAACACTACCACATCACACACTCACACACTACTACTACTACTAACACTACCACATCACACACTCACACACCACTACTACTACTAACACTGTCACATCACACACTCACACACCACTACTACTACTAACACTACCACATCACACACTCACACACCACTACTACTACTAACACTACCACATCACACACTCACACACCACTACTACTACTAACACTACCACATCACACACTCACACACCACCACTACTACTACCAATACCACATCATACACTCACACACTACTACTACTAACACTACCACATCACACACTCACACACCACTACTACTACTAACACTACCACATCACACACTGACACACCACTACTACTACTAACACTACCACATCACACACTCACACACACTACTACTACTAACACTACCACATCACACACTCACACACTACTACTACTAACACTACCACATCACACACTCACACACACACACTACTAACACTACCACATCACACACTCACACACACACACTACTACTAACACTACCACATCACACACTCACACACCACTACTACTACTAACACTGTCACATCACACTCACACACCACTACTACTTCTAACGCTACCACATCACACACTCACACACCACTACTACTACTAACACTGTCACATCACACTCACACACCACTACTACTAACACTGTCACATCACACACTCACACACCACTACTACTACTACTAACACTACCACATCACACTCACACACCACGACTACTACTACTAACACTACCACATCACACACTCACACACCACTACTACTACTAACACTACCACATCACACACTCACACACACACCACCACTACTACTAACACTGTCACATCACACACTCACACACCACTACTACTACTACTAACACTACCACATCACACACTCACACACCACTACTACTACTAACACTACCACATCACACACTCACACACCACTACTACTACTACTAACACTGCCACATCACACACTCACACACCACTACTACTACTAACACTACCACATCACACACTCACACACCACTACTACTACTAACACTACCACATCACACACTCACACACCACCACTACTACTACTACTAACACTACCACATCACACACTCACACACCACCACTACTAACACTGCAACACCACTGCTTCACTTGCATCGCGAATGTTTCTATGCTGCAAGTCGATGCAGAACGCACCATCGCGCAACTCCCGATGTGCGTTCGGGGGGTCCCGCCGTTTAGTCCGACGTTTCGCTCCCAAGCGCTGGGCAGGAGCTTCAAGGAGCCATGCGCACACGGGAGAACTCGGTGAGCTGCTATGCCCCCCCCACCCGCAGCAGTTGTACAACTTTTGCAACACCGACAACTTTTAAAATATATTTAGATAAAATGATTGTAAATAATAATTTACAGTAATTTGGCTATTCCACTGTTGGATGAAGGCCTCCCCATGCCGCGTCGGTAATGAGGGCTGTTGCAACCATACTTCACCACGCTGGTTCACGATGGGTTGGTGAGTGGGTGGTGGGGGGCACTGGTTTCAGACATCACTCGCAAACCGATGTCAGCCGTGGCCGGGAATCTAACTTATCCCGGTTGACATGCCACGTGGGAGCGCAGTGCGCAAACCACCGTCCCACCGCTCCCCCCCCCCCTGCACCACCAACTTCTCTTCGAGTTTGTCGATCCTCTGTAAAGCCTCCCACGTGCGAGTTCCCATCCCCTTGCGAGTTCCCATCCCCTTGCCGGCGACACGCAGCACCACCCCCACGTGTAGCCCCACGTACGCGATGCAGTACACACAGGACCCGTGTAGACTGTGACAGTGTTAGTAGTTGTTGTTGTACGCGCGCGCCTTGGGATTGAACTCGAAAGACGAGAGATCGGTCGACCCGGGAACAACAACAGCAGCAACAACAACAACAGCAACAACAACAACAACAGCAACAACAACAACAGCAGCAGCAGCAACAACAACAACAACAGCAACAACAACAACAGCAACAACAACAACAACAGCAGCAACAACAACAACAGCAACAACAACAGCAGCAACAACAACAGCAGCAGCAACACGCGCGCGCGAGAGATGAGAGCGATGTTTATACGAAGAGGATGTCCAGAAGGGAACGACGTGGAAGCTCCAAATACGCTGATTCCGCGTGCACTGGAGAGCACACACGCGTGTTGCTGTATGGATGCATGCGGCGGGGGTTCGAGCGGATTTACGACCGCGTTGTGTGTCGACTTAAAGTAGAAATGAGTGGCCTCCGAAATGGTGCTCTCGACAAATTGTCGAGTGTCTGTCGCGATTAACAGACGCGGGAGCCAACGCGGAGTGCGTATAAAGACATACAAACACACACACACATATACACAGTATATACACGTACAAAGACCCCCCCACACACACACGTATAGCCTCTGACATGCTGTTGGTTGGGCGAGTGCTGTTGGCGAGCAACTCTTATTAAGGCACACGATGGATCGGGCAGAACCACAACCGACCGCCTTTGTCTCCCCCAATGCTCATGTTTACACACCGCGCCAGGTACTCATTTGAGGCTGAGTCGACCTAGGGGGGGGGAGACAGGACCGGTTCAGATATTCGTCACCAGCCTTGGAGGCTGTGTGCGGGAATCGAAACCCGGTGGCGTGGTGCAGTGCGCAAACCACTGCGCCACCGCTCCCCACAAATCCTCACACAAGCGGTATTGCGTATAAACACATAAAAGCATCACACGTTCATGAGAATGAATAGACACAACGTATATCCACATACACAGTATAATAAATACACAACTTACACGTACACACGTAGAGAAATACACACACACACCGTCCTGTATATATAGTTATAAACACAAGCGCATGTATACACACGCATACAACAAAACATTTACATTAGAGTTGTTCAAAATTGTTTTTTCTTTACTTTACCGCTAACCGCGTGTAAATAAATGAGAACAAAACAGGTCGCCTGTCGGGTGGGGTAAAGTGTGGGTACTCCGACCTCTTCCCAGGCATCTGGTCAGCGTGGAAGAGTAGGCCAAAAGCGTACTCTCTAGAGCTCCCATCGAGTGGAGGCTCTTCCGACAGCATGAGCAGGTAAAGCCGTTGCAGGGCTGCGCCTTCATTTTCTCAGCGAGAAACGAGGGAACGTCTCACGCGGTCACTCGTGTCGCCCTGACGTTTGTGCGTTGCCCTGCCTTGCAAATCGGTGCATTACAAGAAATTCCACGGCAAACGGTTACCGGTTTACCGGTTATCAATTAACAATCCAAACCTATGTCTACACTCACAAAACACGCACATACGATGAAAAAATATCCCCCGATTAGCCTAAACATACCAGCACCACGCCAGGCCGCCTTTGTCTCCCCAGTGGCGATGTTTACACGCAGCACCAGGTACACATTTGAGGCTGAGTCGACCTAGGGGAGGCCC
This sequence comes from Lampetra planeri, assembly GCF_965212315.1. Classification (NCBI taxonomy): domain Eukaryota; kingdom Metazoa; phylum Chordata; class Hyperoartia; order Petromyzontiformes; family Petromyzontidae; genus Lampetra; species Lampetra planeri. Next base: position 10,523,775 of record NC_136130.1, on the reverse strand, counting down.
AGCACCGGTTCAAATAATCGTCACTGGAATCGAACTCAGGTCGTCAGGTTCTTAGCGCTAACCGCTGCGCTACCGCTCCCCGCTACATGTATGTGTGTGTATATGTGTACATACGACACATATACCCCACTATGATATTCTAGACGGACTGTTGGGGCAAGTGTTGTTAGCGAGCAGCACCTATGAAGGCCGGGAACGGCACACGAGGGGGTGGGTGACCAGCACCACGCCCGGCCGCCTTTGTCTCCCCAGTGGCAACGTTTTTACGCATCGCACTCATTTGAGGCTGAGTCGACCTAGGGGACGCCCAGGACCGGTTCAGATAAGCGTCACTGGTGTTGGCCGTGAGCGGGAATCGAACTCGGTCGGCGCCGGGTTCGTATCGATATGTAACACAAGTGCACAATACACGCACGACTCAAAAACAGGCACGCTCATATGCCCACGCAGTACATTCACTTACAAACACATGTATACGTACTCGTACAGGCACGTACATGAACGCTGATGTTGCTACACCGCAACGAGTAGGATACTCATTTACGGCTGAGTCGACCTATGTGAGGCCCGGAACGGGTTCAAGTCGGTCGCTGATGTTGGCCGTGGCTGGGAATCTAAGCGCAGGGTGCTAACCACTACGCTACTCCCACTATTATAACACACACACATGTACACACACACACACACTCTCGTGTACACACTCTCGTGTACACACACACACACGTGTACACACACTCGTGTACACACACATACACACACACTCGTGTACACACACATACACACACACTCGTGTACACACACATACACACTCGTGTACACACACACACTCGTGTACACACACATACACACACACTCGTGTACACACACATACACAAAGATCCCCCGTATAGCCTTAACAGACTGTAGGGGCAAGTGCTGTTAGCGAGCACCTATGAAGGCCGGAACGGTACACGAGGGGGTGGGTGGCCAGCACCACGCCCGACCGCCTTTGTCTCCCCAGTGGCGATGTTTACACACCGCACCAGGTACTCATTTAAGGCTGAGTCGACCTAGGGGAGGCCCAGGACCGGTTCAGATAATCGTCACTGGTGTTAGCCGTGAGCGGGAATCGAACCCGGGTCGCCAGGTTCATAGCGCAGCGCGCTAACCGCTACACTACCGCTCCCCACACACATACACACACACTCGTGTACACACACACACGTGTACACATGACCCTTTAGATCACCACGTGAATTAGTTCTGCCAACAGCCACGCGTACACGGCTCCACGTGTCCACGAAGACGTGGAGCCGCGTGTCCACGAAGCGACGTGCAACACGCGTGGTCCACGTGTTTCACGCGTGCAACACGCGGCGACACGGCGCGCAATAAATCACGCGCAGCGTCGCACTGGGCACGGACCTCCGAAGCTGTGGCCCGGGTCGGGTTGTGAACTTTGCTCACACCGCAAACGTCGCCGGCGCACGCACCGCCGTCTCGCGGACCCGGCGATACACACAACGCGTCGAGCCATCGATCAGCGGGTGCTTAGATATATTTCGAACTACTTATCCGGTTAGCCGGTAAACTCGAGTCGTTGTTGACAAGTTGCTAGCACCGCAGTCGCCACGGGAGGGACTGTATACTCGACGTGGTGTGCCGAATGCGGACATTTCTTTCCGGTCGCCGGTCCCGGGGGTGGGGGGGTGGCAGATCGGGCAGAAATGAATCCCTGTCGATGAGTGGCGGGAGTCGAGGATAACGAGATTACGGGTTGATGAGGTCGCGATCATAACAACGACGATTAACGGTAATTCATGGAAAATGTGTGCACATTGTGTGACAGTGCAGCGCGCGTAACGTTACACACATATCAGCAATTACGGGAATCTCACACGGCCGAGACCAACACAAATATATAATCGACTTTGAAATCGAATGCGCGACCGACTGAAATCACGAAAGTTAATCGATTCGCCGGCATAGCAGGCACAACACTTGCTGCTACAGCGGTACAGGCGACTATGCAAAGTTCTAGGACCAGATCGCGTGTAAGCTGTGTGTGTGTGCGTTGTGTGGGTATGCGATGTGTGAACGTACGCCAAGTGTGTGCTGTGTGTACACTGTGTGGGTGTGCTATGTGTGTGGTACGTGTGTTCACTGTGTGTATGCTGTGTCTGCCATGTATGTGTTGAGTGTATGTACTCCGTGTGTAAACTACGTGTGTGTGTGTGTGTCATAGGACCCGATTCACATCTTCACATCACACACGCATAGCGTGTGGGTTTAGCGAATCGCCTCGATTGGCGATGGAGAAGACACAATCGCGTTATTCCTACAAAGGGGACATGAATGGGCATGGCTCACCACGGGAATCTGTCCCAGGTGTTATAGGTGTGTGACATTTACGGCGGAATAATTAACGTGTAGATCCCAGATGCGAGTTATCGCGTTTTTTTTTCAAGGCATTTGTCAATCCACTGCTGGATGACGGCACTCCCCACGCCGTGTTAATATTGGGGAGTTGTTTGACCACACTTCACCACTCTGGTCATGACGGGTTTGGGGGAAGTATGGGGTGGGGATCCCAAGGGGTGTTCAGATATCACTCACGATTGAATGTGTCGGCTGTGGCCGGGAATCGAACTTAGGTGACCGAGTTCGTAACGCGGTACGCGACACCTCGCAAGCCTGCGTCAGAACTGGTTAACTCGGTTAATTTGAGTGTTGGCTCATAAGAAGTTCGTTTCGCAGTACATTTGTAAATTCTTGTGTTGGCTGGAGTTGGTGAGCAAATGTATACATAGTTGGTGCACGTGTGAGTCTTTGTTAGGTGCTAGTCAATTAGTGTTGAGTAATTAGTGTAACTGGGTAATTTGTCTGCGTGTCGAATACATGAAACGGACACTTTACTCGTCAACACCAAAAAAAAGACGAAGTTCCCCCCGAAAACCCACTGGCCTTGCCTCCCCAGCACTGATATTTACATATTGCAGCAGATACTAATTTAAGGCTGAGTCGACCTAAGGGAGGCCCAGAACAGGCACTACAACGCTGTTCACGCACACTGGGTGAACTATACGACACATGATGCTAAAAAGGATCATTGCCCGAAACGTCGCCTATTATATGTATACAAATATATCGTTTCTCCGTGTAGCAGCAGCAGCGCAGTGTTATTGAGGGGTGTTTTGAGTGATTGTTAATTGTGCTTGTGCACCCACTCAACTTGTCCAGCCAATTGGATAACTTCTCCATTGCACAATACTTCATGTCATTGTACTGTGTGTGTTTTATGCATATATAGTACTAGCAACGCGCACGTCCTTTGGACTGTGTCCGTCCCAGCCAGCCAGCCAGCAAAACTTTCGTCAATGTAATAATATGTAGGAGTGTATGCGGTGCGGTCCGGTTATTTAGCTCAGCTCGCGAGACCCCGTTGACTGAATTCGCGAGTTCGCGAGAATGACGCCGAAGATCCGGGGAGCTCAACAGAGCCGCATGTCGCAACGGCTGCAATTATTACCCTGATGAGCCTCACTGCAATCAGCTGGGCCCCTTTATAACCTCTTATCGGTGCTCGTATCTACTACAAATACAGCGGTCCCCCGTATAGCCTTGACCGACTGTTGGGGCAAGTGCTGTTAGCGAGCACCTACGATGGCCGTGGCACGGTAGCACACGAGGGGGGTGGGATACTTGCACACCGCATCAGGTACTCATTTTAGGTTGAGTCGACCTAGGGGGAGGACAAGGACGAGTTCAGATAATCGTCACTGGTGTCTGGCTGTGAGCGGGAATCGAACTCGGGTCGGCTCCGGGTTCGTAGCGCAGCGTAGCGCTAACCGCTACGCCACCGCTCCCCACGATCCCCACTACTACACACTTGCTCGCGTCTTCGCCACGTTCCCTATTGCGCTGCGCGTGTCTCTCTAGAACTGCGGGAGCGCTTCAGTTTCGTGGTTCAGCGCACGGGGCGACCGAGCTGGCGACGAGCGTTCGATCGCCGCTCACGGCTAACATCGGCGGGCGAATATCTGAATCGCTCCGGGGGAGGGGGGGGGGTCTTCTCGAGGTCTAATCAGCCTCACATCGGTGGGTACCTCGATGCGGCGGGCAAATATCAGCACTGGGGAGACAAAGGCGGTCGGTCGCGGTGCCGTTCAGACAGCTCGCTCGTGCAGCGTGCCGGCCTTAAATAGGTGCTTGCTAACAGCGCTCGAGTCCAACAGTCTATCGTAGAGGCGGCACGGGTGATCGTTGTCTTGTTTGTGTAACTTGTCATCGATAGCGGGCTCCTTTCAGCTTTCTATCAGCTTTAGCGTCTCTCTCTCTCTCCACGGGAGGCGAATTACTCGGTTCGCTGATTGTGACGCGCACGTACTTTTTACAAAGTGAATCGCCGCAAGAAATGTTAGAACTTTCGGGCGACGGCGTGAAAGCGCGTGCGCTCGCTCGCTCGGCCGCCCGCCCCCCCCAACCGTAGTAGTTTTCCGCGGCCAAAAATCGACACATTTACTGGACATGCACAGGGACAAATGTACCGTGGTTATACAGCGGAGACGAGGCGATCCACGCGCCCAGCAATTAACGCGTTCAAGCCATTCGAGAACATCACAAGGATGTAAACATCACTCAGCGCCCAGCGAGCCAGCAACATATGTGCAGTATATATGGTTACTCGAGCAAGAAAAACGCTCCCTTCGCTGATCCTATATCACCGGTGAGGTTTTTATTTTCTTCCTGCAGCAGGCTAGTCGGCCGAAACGTCGGTATCCGCAGCTCCTCCCAGTTATAGCAAAAGCCAAGCTTGTGATGTAATTGAGTCGATAATCACGACGGCACCGATAATTGTATTCGTACTAATAATGCGTTAGCCGCACACGCATCGGGGCTGGCAATATATGTACATGCACCGCATCCGATAACACACCGACGATCGCGACTGACCGATGTCAATTCCCATGATGGTGTTCTGGAAGGGCTCGGCACACCCACCCTCTCCCCTCGAGCGCACGCTTACAACTTAAGAGGAGAAGCGAAAGAAATTTGGGTCGACCCCATAAATTACGATCTCGGAGTTTGATTGTGTGTCCACTAATAGGACAGGGTCAGTATAGAGTTATACATTTTGTTTTAAGTAATTGCGCTAACGACTTGTGATTTAAGTGTATATATATACACACGCTCGCTGTCGTCGGTGAACAAAGTAATTTGTCTCCCGGAGAGTGTGACAATTTAACCGATTAAAAGCCGGGCAAACCCCGTTTAGCGTGCAATTGTCGGCATGAATAAAATATCGTACATTTGTGCACGACCATATCAGCTATATACACTAAGGCATTAAACGCGCAGTGCAAACATGCGGATGCCATTTGTTGCGCGTGTAAATACACGAAGCTAAGAGTAGAGACGTGAAGAAGAGCGGTTGCAATCTGGCGCACCCGTTCACCATGTGTCGGCGCTGCGCCGCGTGCGTGAATATACAGGTTGGGTCACCGTCCGAGAGGACATCCAACGGGGAGATGGAGCGATTAAATCAGCTCGAGTGCAGGTGCTAGGCAGATTGCCACATCGCGGGACTGGTGACGGCTTCATCCAGCAGTGGATCGACCCTGGTTGCTGCGTGTGTGGCCGCGTGCAGCGCACGACTCCCTCTGTGCGACTCGTCATCCGCGTCTCCCTGAGCCGCGGGCTCTGGCTGGCAGGGGGTGAAGAGTGGTGCGAGAGGTCGTGAGGAGGTGATGGTGGTGGTGGTGGGGTTGGTGTCATGAGGAAGTAGCTGGAAGGTCGTAAGGAGGTGGCTGGAAGCTGTTGAGGAGGTGCGAGAAAATGTGCTGATGAGGCTGCAGATGGTCACAATGTAGCTGGGAGGATGACGATGACAGTGATGACGAGGTGGTTCATGTAAGAAGGAAGTTGAGGAGGCAAAGAAGTTGTTGAAAGATGTACTTGAGGAGGTAACTGGACACATGGTGAGGAGGTATCCCGGTGAGGATGTGGGTGGTGATGAAGATGGAAAGGTTATTGGTAGATATCCCAATGTTCTACGATGCAATCCGCTGCTGGATGAAGGCCTCCACCACTTCGTGTTGGTCAGCGTGGGCTGCTGCTTTCGGGGTGCTACGAACCGCGGCCGTAGTACCCCCACTTGACCTGAACCGTGGCCGGGAATCGAACTCGGGTGGTCGCCGGGATCGGCAGCGGCAGTGAAAGAACCACTGCGTAAAACAATGAATATTCTGCACCTTGAACCAAGAACATTGCCCATGATGTTCGCGTGTGTGTTTACACACGTGATATTCTGTATCCGGAATGACGATTCAGGATACATTTTTGTTTTATTACAAATACCGCTGGTTCCTATCTCAAACACAAATTGCAAACAACCTACGCTGCATTCGTACATTCGCCGAAATTATTTCGCTTCATCTCACGGCGAAATACTTTTTTGGCATCTGCCACGGAAGCTTTCTCTCTCTCTCAACTGTTACAGCGGCTCGAGTAGGAGAATGCGGCCAACATCTCTGCGGCTTGTATACATCACCAACCCACACTGACCGGCGTGGTGAAGTATGGTCAAATAAACCTCACTGCTGCGTGGACGCAGTGGAGGAAGCTCGTCCACCAACAGTGTGACATACGGGGGGGTCATTTGTGTACTTAAATGTCATTCTTAATTAAGCCTGACATATTTGCCAATTTGTTGGTTAACATATTTGAGTAAATTGTATTAGAATCCTACATTTTTACGGGATCCACGCCGTTCAATATTAAATCTGGACCGGTTCGGTCGTGGATGATTCCGTGTCCAACACTGTCACACGCTCGCACTGCGCGATGACTGTGAACGCGTCCTACACATCTCACGCGTGATGCCCCTAACATAGTACTAAATGGTCCATAGCGTGCACACACACTCATGGTAATCATATCACACGTAGACAACGCACGTAGCGTACACACATAGCATGCACACAACGCATAGCAAACACAGAACACACACACACACGTGTGCGTTCACGCGTACAGCAGACAGGCGGACAGCATGCACTGCAGCGCATACCCAGTGCGTCATGCACACACACACACCGACAATACTCAGACTGCAGCGGGACTCACGCGTATGGTATAACGCAGTAAAGTTTGTGTGTACTACAGAGCGTGAGCCATTTATAGATACCCCACTACAATAGCATTGACTCGTCGCTCTGGAAGCGGAAAACGACCACGTTGTTTCACTGCCGCCACGTATCTCCTCCCGACGATCTAATTACGCCGCTTACTATCCCATTGTTTGACAGTCTCCTCTGTAAGACACGGAGCCGTCACTTTCATGACATGCAGTCACCCGTTGAGACAAAAGCCAAGAGAGGCGGGGTGGGGTCAACAGAAATCAGTGCGGTATCTGCAAATGGATCACTGCGTACACACGGTTGTGTGCTTAGTATACGTATTCCGGCTGCAATGTATGTACTAGTGCTGTGTGAGTACACGGGTAAAGGAGAGTGCACGTACAGACGCCACAGCCCCTGTAGTCTATAGCGACGTAAATCACACGCGCGGGTCTCCAGTATTTGGTGTAACTGTGTTGGCAGTAGCGCACAAGCGCAAACAAAATCAAATATAACTAAATACATTCGTCTTAAAATGTGGGGAAAAAACATATATGATAGGCGACGTTTCGGGCAATGGCTCTTATCCATAGCACATGTCCCTTCGTGTGCCATTCAGAAGGGCCGTTACCCGAAACGTCGCCTATAATATAGATTTCCTTTTAATAATGTGTAGAGTTTAACTAATAGGCGTAGAGCGGTGACTATCGTGCACTGCGGGCGAGTATATGGCGTTGAGTAACATGTTTACAGCGCGTAAGCGATGGAGCAACCTCAACAGATTGACAGGTCGAGAGGGCACCAAGGTAGTAGGTTGGACCGCGTAAGGCATGGTGAGAGTAAGTTTATCTGGGTCGTTGAGTGGGATGCAGCATAAACGAAACAGCGTACAGAGCTGTAGTTTGACAAAGTGTTAATGCACATCGTGCATAGTAGGGTGGCGGGCGTAGCGAAGTCCCAGGTCTTTATATGATGTGCTGATTCTTTAGCGGTGTGAGTGCATTAGGGCGCTGGGCTGCAACAATCAACTTGGCCGCAGCGAACGCAGTTCGGCGTGTCGATTGAGTGGCGAGTGCTGTATGCAGATGAGTAAGCGCAGCGCTGTCTATAGAGTGGTGAGCATGTAGGTGAGTGAGCAGTGGGTCTATCATGAGTCTATAAAGTCTATAGAGTGGGCGAGCTGAGTGGCCACCGCGGGTTCAAACGCGTAGGGAAACTACTGCGAGTCAACTCTTGCGCTGGACCACCAACCCCTCCCAGTGAATTCACCACCCACTCACTCGCTCACCCACTCACTTACCCACTCACTCACCCACTCACTCATCCATCCACTCTGTTACTCGCTCACGTAGCCAATACTCACTCAGCCACCCATTCCTAACTCACTCACTCACCTACCCACTCATCCACCCACTCACTCATCCATCCATCCATCACGCCGGACTCACTCTGTTACTCGCTCACGTAGCGAATACTCACTCAGCCACTCATTCCAAACTTATTCACTCACCCACTCACTCATCCAGCACACCGTACTCACTCCTTCGTTCACTCACTCACGTACTTACTCAACCAGCACGTAATTCACTCACCAACTCACTCCACACTCATTCACTCACCCACTCACTCCTTCGTTCACTCACTCACGGCGCACATACTCACTCAACCAGCACGTAATTCACTCACCAACTCACTCCACACTCATTCACTCACCCACTCACTCCTTCGTTCACTCACTCACGGCGCACATACTCACTCAACCAGCACGTAATTCACTCACCAACTCACTCCACACTCATTCACACCCACTCACTCATCCGGCACGCCGTACTCACTCATTCACGCACTCAGGGAGCACGTACTCACTCAACCAGCACGTAATTCACTCACCAACTCACTCCACACTCATTCACTCACACACTCACTTATCCAGCACGGCATACTCACTCATCCACTCACTCAAGTAGCACGTCCTCACTCACTCAACCAGAACGTAGTTCACTCACTCCCCCACTCAATCCACACACCACTCATTCACTCACCCAACATAGTGAATCACGTATAAACGCACTCACCCACCCAGCAAGTCAACATATTCACTCACTCCCTCCACGTAAACTCACTCAACCAGCATGTGTAATCACTTGCATGCTTAGTCGCACACTCAACACACGCCTTCTCACCCCACACTCACTCACCTATTCACGCTCTCACCTACTACCCATTGACTCACGCAGCACGCAAACTCACTCCACCCACACTCGCTCATCACTCACCTACACTCACACTTACTTTGACTCGACTGACAGGTCCATGTACATATTCACTCACCCACTCGCTCAGCATTCACTCTCATTAATGTAAGTCCTTGAACATCACTGGCACATTCACACTCACTCGACAACACATTTTCCGACACTCCATCAAGTTCATGCTCACTCAATATCGCAAACATCTACACAAACAAAAACACCACTCCGCCAAAGTCACACTCACCGACACGGCACTCACCTACTCACTCACTTCGCCAAAGTTGTACAACTCTTTCACTCACTCGCACCCAGTTCACACTGGCTCTACGAAATTCACTCGTTTACCCCCCCCCCCACTCCTCCTCTACCAATGTCACAATCTGTGTGGCAGAGGTGTGGACTCGAGTCATGTGACTTGGACTCGAGTCAGACTCGAGTCATGAATTTGATGACTTGCGACTCGACTTGGACTTGCATAACAATGACTTTGTCCCACCTATGAGATGTGGACTCGAGTCATGTGACTTGGACTCGAGTCAGACTCGAGTCATGAATTTGATGACTTGCGACTCGACTTGGACTTGCATAACAATGACTTTGTCCCACCTCTGCTGTGTGGCTCACTCAATGCTGAAACAAGACGGGCTCACTCACGAAACCAAGTCCACGCTCGCTCGCTCCATCCCACTTACTCGCTCACTTCTTCCAAGTGTGCTCTTTCACTCGCTTGCTGGCTTCACACTCGCTCCCTCATTCTACAAAGTTCACACTCACTCGATTACTCACTCACTCAATCGCTCACTCGTTCACTCACCACTCACATTTTCGCCCACCAACTCGCTCTCCAACTCACTCACTCACTCGATCGCTCACTCGTTCACCCACTCGTTCTACTCACCACTCACCATTTCGCTCACCAACTCGCTCTCCAACTCACTCAATCGCTCGTTCACCAATTCAATAATTTGCTCAATAACTAACTCATTCGCACACAGGCGACCACTCACTCACTCACTTGGCCACTAACTCGACTCACTCGTTTGCTCTTTCACACACTCGGTCAACTGAATCGCTGCTCGCTCTTTCGCTCGCTCGCTCACTCAAAACACAAACTCACTCTTCTCGCTCGCTCTCTCGCTCACCGAATCATTCACTCACTCGCTGAATCCACTACTCACTCGCTGTGTGCCGAGAGAGCGCGGCCCCACTCACCGCTCGCTGCGTCCCGAGCTGCACCGCACAGAGTTGATCCGCCGACTTGGGGCTCCTCCTCTTCTTATTCTTCTGCTGCCGCTGCTGCTGCCGCTGCTGCTGCTGCTCGCCGTTGCTGCCACCGCATGCAGGGAAGTCCGGGCCGATGGCTGTCAGCTCAGCTGGGCAATGGGGCAGGGCGCGCAGCTGGGCACTGCTCGGCTGCGCTGGGCAGGGATGAGTTCAGAAGTGCCGGGTCTGGGCGGCACTCTGCAGGTCTGCAGAGGTGTCACTGGCAAGTTTCCCCGTCTGTCTCCCCGTGTCTAAATGTCTCTTTCAATCTCGTGTATCTGTCCCCCGTGTCTATGCGTCTACGTCCCTGAATCTGTGTACCTTTGTGTGTGTGTCCCCCCACCACCACTACCACCCCCGTGTGTCTCGGTCAATGTGTCTCCTCCGCGTGTCTCCCCGTGTCTCCCCCGAGCGGCCCCGTGTCTCCCCGCGTGTCTCCCCGCGTGTCTCGTGCCCGTGCCGGGCGCGTGCTCGTCTCGAGCATGTGCGGCCCGGGAGGCGGGGCCCCGGGGGAAGCGGGGGGCGGGGCCACCGAGACCCCCTGCGTTGAGAGGGGGGGGGGCACGCGGGGGGTCTCGTGGCACCGCCCCCTCTACGAACAGCCCCCCCCACCCGCACCAGTCAATGCCGTTGAGACGTCTGCTATTGGCTGGCGGAGCCGAGCGGGGCGGTGCCCGTTCTCGCCAATGGGAGCGGCCGGACAGCGGCGTGGGGCCTCGCGTATGCGCTGTATGGAATCTAGGGGAGCCTGGGCGCTGCATTTCCCAACGCGGATAAGCGGAGCGCGCGACCGCTCGGGGGGCTCCTCCCCGCGCGTCCCCATTGGGCGAGGGCGTGTGACGGTGCGAAATCAAGACCGCGTCTGATTGGTCGCCGCGCTCGTCCATCGGGAGGGGCGGATGGTGGCCGAGGTGAGCGCCCGCGGTGACGCGTGCCGGAAGAAGAGCGCGGCCCAGGTGACGCACGTGCGCGCCACGTGGTCCCCAGCACGCACAGCCGCTACACGTGGCCAGCTACTGCGTGTGTACAAGGTCTGTGTACTGTTACAAAGACAACGCTATAACCTCCCCCCCGTATAGGTACTGGTAAAAAGATATAACGTCTCCCACCCCCCCCCGTATAGCCTTAGACTGTTGGGGCAAGCGCTGTTAGCGAGCAGCACCTATGAGGACAGGCACTGCACACGAGGGGGTGGGTGGCCAGCGCCACGCCTGCTACGGGCAGGTGTACTTCAACACACGAGCCGCGTACTGCTATGAGCATATTCGGAACATGTGTGCTGCTGAGCATGTGTACTCGCAGGAAATGTGTGATGCTATGAGCACGTATACTCACTAGTTGTGGAATGCTATGAGCCGGTGTACCCACACGAGATGTATACTGCTGAGCATGTGTACTGACAGGAACTGTGTACTGTTTAGAGCATGTGTGTTCGTACACAGGATATGTATACTGTCCGGTCCTCTAAGCTACATGTCACGTGCTGTAAGCTGCATAATATGCATATTCATGGAAATGTGTTGTTTATTGGACACTAGCTTTAGGGGCCGTCCATAAATGACGTCACGCGATTTTGGACGATTTTTGACCCCCCCCCTCGTTACACGGCGTCACAAAAAGTCAGACCCCCCCCCTCAAATATGACGTTACAAAGCTCTGCCCCCCCCAAACCATATTTCCATTTTGAAAATAAAACATGCTTCAAGTCGCTTTAAACTATTGTCATTGTAGTGCGTATTTAATATGGCGCTGAACTCTGATGTAGGAGAAAACACGTATTAAAAAGGAGGCGTTGGAAAGCTGAAATTTAGCATAACATTAACTTGTAAATATTCATCGTCTAACTAAAACTGCAGATGTTCAGAATATTACATTGAAATTATCTTATAATAATTATAAAATATTAAAAGTAATTATAAATATAAAAAAATACTTGAAACTTTGTAGTAGAACGAAGCAAAATGGAGAGTACAATTATAACAATCACATATTCACTCCACAGAATATAAAAGCCCTGGTTGAATCATTAGAATCAAAGTGTTTAATAAAAATCATTAGTAAAATTTACAAGATGTATGCTTCTCCATTCTCCCATGGAGAAGCAAAATGCTGCTTCATGGAATAAATAAAAGGTTACCTTAGTACATTTAAATAATCAAATTGTTAATAATGAAAATTAGTGTTGTAACAATTCTATTAAATTTATATTTATTTAAAGTTGCGCATTTTGATGTGACGTCACATTTCTCAAACCCCCCCTCGTCACACATCGTCACAAATGTCTGACCCCCTTCCCCCCCCCCCCCCCCAGGTGCGTGACGTCATTTATGGACGGCCCCACAGACACATTCACAAATTTCCCTTTTATATATATAGATGTTAAGGGTAGTGTATATATTTTTCATAGCTTGAAATTTAAGCAGTATAAGCTGAGTTTATAGTCACCTAAGAGGTATTATGTAACACCCAAGAGCACGCACACTGGTGACCCGGAGACTTGCTCACTGATGAACAAATACCCCACGGTCGACTTGTGTTGGCGTTTTGAGGTCTTGCAACCAAGTTGTCACGTGACTATAAACAACTTAATCGGAGTGCATCAGATGCGTGTCATCTTGGTTCTTTCGGTAAAGTCACGTAGAAGGGAAATAATAAAATAATAAAAATAAAACAATAAAATTATTCTCACGACGTTTCGGCCACAACGCAAGCGTTCTACGTGACTTTACCGAAAGAACCAAGAAGATGAATCCCTGCAGTCACGAAAGCTTTAAATCGAAATTTATGCGTGTCTTCGTCATGTCTCTAAGCTATACACGCGCTGCCTGCTACGTCAAAGCAATCTTATTTTGGTTGCGGGGTTGACTCAGGCCATCATCCATAACATTACTACAAATGTGTCGAGAAGTCAACAGTGGTTGTCCTATGGAGAGACTTGCCCCCCCCTCCCCCGCCGTGGGAATGTGGAATTTCCACCATTCGCTCAGGGTTGTGAACCGGAGATGAACACCATCTTCGTTGCTCATTTGAGCAGGGACTCGTTAATGTGCAATTTAAATTAATCATGTACAGCCCACGGCTGGATGAAGGCCCTCTCCACCACCCCGTGTAAGCCTTGGGTTGTTTGACCATACTTCACCACGGTGGCAAGTGTGAGCTTGGCGAAGAGTGGCGGGCCTGTGTGGTAGTGGATCAGATATCGCTCGTTTTTTTTGGGTTAGATTGGGTAAATATATAAATGTGTCGTTAAACCCGCCACCACCTGACACAGCCAACTAGTAAGGGTTGGCACGTAAACAGAACGTGGACAATTCGTCACTGGCACAGCACACCGGTGTGTTGGAGAGCCAAGCCTCAACATTTACAATCTGAGTACGACGTTTCGCCAATAATTCCGACTAGCTTCATCAGGCGACAGCCAGATTTATATATTCACACGATCTAACCCGAGAAAAAAAACCACTTATGGATGATATTGGTCGCGAATGCTTACTACGTGTTAAACAGCGTTCATGCTGGCCGTGGCCGGAAATTATTGTCGGTAGTGGCTTGTTGAATCGTAGCGCAGTGCGCGAGCCACTTCTCCCTCCCACGCGCTTGTAAGTAGCCTTTATATTGTCGGCCGCATCCGATCATTCTTCAGGTTTTTTGAGTAATCAGGAAAAGGGGACCTCTCCGGTGCGTTATAAATCAGTCGTCAAACGTCCCGCGGAAATGCGATACCTGCAAAAGCGGTGTGAAAAAGGGCTTGTTTTATTGATTTGCTCGCACACACTTATGACTAATGTCAGTTGTAAGTTAAAGTGCCAATCCATATGTAAGAAAAATACGCGGCGGCATTGTGGGTGAAGGCCCTTCTATTTAGCTGCGTTTATCGATTTACTGATTTATGCTTCGGAAAGCCACTTATCTAGCAAACAGCGTCACATTTAAATGTTTCCAACTATAGCTCAGCGTGGCCGCCACCCGTAAGTGACGCTGTTATGAGATGTTGTTAGCCGTGCGGCGTAGTAATATGGGGGAAGGTGGGGGGGGTGCCTAAGAGACGCGAGATTGATGGGCTGGTGTTTGTATGGTTGGTGATGGCTTTAATCCAAGCTGTCAGTCACCAGGAGGTCCCGACGCAAGGTGGAGCCGCGGAGGTGATTTGGGGATGGGAACCTCTCGGTAAGAGGCATTCTGGGTAATTTCCGATCAGCACGTGGCCCTTGAATGCAACTCCGTCTGTGAGATCTTTAAAACTGAATAGGACTGAACCTGGTTATTGGGTTTGTAACCTGTCTGGGAATGCCCGGTGTTGTAGGCATGGGTCTTGCGAGGCGATTGGGTATTTGGCACTGTTCGGTGACCCCCTCTGATATGCGTGGTGGCTTTTTCTCCCCGAGGGCTCCGTTTTCTTCATTGATGATTGTGACAATGCTGGGTGTAAATGCACATTTCCTTCACGGAGTCTGGCGCGCGATTTGGTTTTTTTTGTGTCTTACCAACAACAAAAAGGCAACATTCGTTTCACTTGCAAACCGTAATAAATATATTTGCTAACAAAACGCAATCAATATTCCTGCAAGCAGGGCTTTATTTGTCACAGAATATTTTCCAGCTCGTTGTTGATACTTGAGCAGCTTGGGAGGCAACAGCACCGTGACTCGGAGCCCCAGCTGTACAGAGTAAATAGGTACATTGGATGTGGTGTGCCGGGTGCAGAAATCGTTTGTCGGATGGCTGACTTGGACAGCCCTCGTTATTGCGCGTGTGTGTGTGTGTGTGTGCGGGCGCGCGAATCCTCGTCCGATGGGGAGGCTGGCTGTCACAAAGTTCCATGAGCGATATGAGTCGCGTAAAAATACACCCCACACAACGGCAGTAATGTGTGTGTTTACTTTCATAACTCATGAACGCCTTCTTCAAGTATGTCACCACTTATAGGGGGTTTATTTCTGAAGTCAAGCCTGCGGCAGCGGCGGTAGTGGTGGCGGCGGCGGCGTCGGTGACGGCGGTGGTAGTGGTGGCGATGACAGCAGTGGCGGAGGCAGTGGTGGCTTGAGGTGGCGGTGGTGGCGGCGGTGTGTATGCGAGCTGGCGGGCGCGTCCGCACGTCCGACTCTATCGACGTTCACCGCGCACCCGCGATTGCACTCCAGCGTGCGCGCGCGTGTGCGCTGAATACAGGATCCATTCCTGGCTTATTTCACTCCTAATGAACTGTAATAACCAGTGCGCTGTAATTGCTTGTTAGCAATTAGGGACCCTGATGCACAATTTATCGCGGGCTGTTTTAAATTAGCTGCCGATTAAATGGGCTGCTCGTTAATGAGCGAGCGAGTGGGGCAGGACGTGCGGTGGTGGAGGGGGATTGCAGAGTATCCGCGGGCACCCTTTCACTGTTGGGAGCGCTGGGCTTTGAGCCGTATATTAGGGCTTAGCCGGCACTTTGTTGCGCTTAGCTAAGAATTCCCTTCCTGGTTATTACCGCATCCGTGTTAGGTATTTTATATCCTTAGCATTTTAAACCATTAATTGCAGCATTAATATTCTAAATATTTTTTTATTCTACAGTACGCCGTGCGATCTACTTAATCGTTCGGGCTGCCCTCCTCGCTCCGAAAATTTACGTGGAAAAGGAATATAATGAGCCTATTTACAAGCAAAGCATGTTTGGGTTGTACACACACACACATGCGACCATCGACCCTTCGCGCGTGCTCGTTTTTGAGCGGTACGGGTTGTGCCGCGCGCCTGGTGGTGTTTGGCCGCATCTCCAGATTTCTCGAAGGACTTTTCCTTCCTTGATCCGCAACGCCCTCACGGTCCAGGAACAGCTTTGGGCCCCTCTCAAATTGTTATTTTGGAGCGCGGAGGAGGAGCGCTAGGCGGCGTGGTCCTCTCAACAGATCCAACGATAGGAAAGGCGTTGGCACGGAGCGCACGGTGTGCGTGTGTGTGTACGTCTCGCGTGCGGCTTGGGGTGCGGAGCGATGTGCACAACACCCCGGACGACGCGCTCGCACGTAACGACCGCCTCGACTCAGACGAGACGATTGTAAATCCCTTTGATGCCTCCCTTCTCCTCGGCCAGCCTTCATCTTGTTTACATTATCGATCTCTGTTAATCGTGTCCTACGACAAATGTTTTCAGCGGTAATATATATGATATAATGTAATTTTTGATGGGTTTCTGTTGTGCGATCATTGCACCGTTTGTTTCCTGCTGTGGCTGCAGCCGATCTCCCCTTGCCAAAAATACTTGGGAGTCGCGCTGGGCTGTCACCGGGTGACGAGTCGAGGTTCCTCTCCGCCTGTCTCACGATGAGTTAGGCCGGGTCGGATAAAAGCAGAACGTTGACCGCCAGGGGAATCCATCGCGAACAGCAGGACAACGTGCATTAGTGGTGCTGCTCTTGCCAGAGTGCACCGGCTCTGCTGTGTGTGCGTGCGTTGTAAAGCGGACCTATTGTAGGCCGGGCTTGCAACTATAAAGCCTCGCCGGGAAATTTGACCGATCCTCACGATTCAAGTGTCGAGATTGGAGTCAAATTTTATTTGCGTGTGTTTTTGATGACCTCATTTGTACGGTATTGTCTGCTCCGTTAGCCTCAAACTGACCTGAGCAAATAGTTTGCGTGTAATTTTCACGAACAGTAAATAATAGATTCTTACATGCAGGATTTGTCGCTCTTATCTTGAATGTATCGTTTCAATAATTAATAAGTCGTTGCATCGTTACGTGCCGTTGCATGCTCAGATGGTATACAGAGTTATGCTCGCGATGATTTCCCTACGAAACAGCTTCCATTGGGATTAATTCAGTTCATACTCCCGTTGCTTGTAAACAAGACAAAGACAAATATCCCCCGTATGGCCTGAACAGACTGTTGGGGCAAGTGCTGTTAGCGAGCACCTATTAAGGCCGACATTGCACACGAGGGAATGGGTGGCCAGCACCACGCCCGACCGCCTTTGTCTCCCCAGTGATGATGTTTACTCACCGCACCAGGTACTCATTTGAGGCTGAGTCGCCCAAGGAGTTTTTTTGAACACACACGCATGTACGTGCGTACACAGTCGGCCGTTCCCCCTATGCACGCTCAAAACAAACACTTGCCCGCAGCACTTCTAATTAATCACACGGGCGGGCGTGCCTGCGCTCGTGAAAATACAGACGTTCGCGCACGCACGCACGCACGCACGCACGCACGCACGCACGCACGCACGCACGCACGCACGCACGCACGCACGCACGCACGCACGCACGCACGCACGCACGCACGCACGCACAGATGCGCGCGGGCGAATCCGACGGCGTTCGTTCTCCGCTCGGGAGCATTCTCCCCGCTCGGTGCGGCGAGCTCAGCGGAAGCGGTGATTGCACGGTTTCTATAATCGGCCAGCCTTTCCCGTTAAGCACCTTGAAGATGTGCCCGCGATGGCTGGGGCGGCGGCGTGCGCCCGCTAGCCGGGTCCCACGTCGCCGCTGATCCTGCGCCAAGGAAGCGACGTCGCGACGTTATCTGCGGTTGCCTTCCTGAGCAGCTGCTAAATGGGTAACAGAGCTCGCCTCGTTTAACCCCTGTGTGATTTTTTGTTTTTACTTTCGAGCCTGCGTGTACAGGAAGCCACCGCCACCGCCGCCACCACCGTGGTGTAACGGTTCGTACACTGGACTTGTGATCCGGAGGTCGCCGGTTCGGTTCCATCTCCCCCTCCCCACATGGCAGAGGAGGTCGTATAATCTTTACAGGGGCTCTATAAAGGTGCCTCTAGTGGAGGCCCGTCTTCTAGCAGTGGCCTGAGCAAGCAGTTGCAGGGCTGCAGATTTATCTGCCTGTGTGTTTAACTCGGGGGGAAAAATGTTCCGGCTGAACCTTTTCAATGTTTGGCCGCTGTTGCCAGAATGTGGCTGCTGATGTGGTCGATGTGGTGACAGCACAGAGCGCGTTATTCTTGAAAACTCTGCTTCCTCCGTGGCCATAATTGGAATTGATTTGTGGATCTAAAATATGTCACTGGATTGTGTCCTCCGAGCGCTGTCACTGCGCTCGTATTTTAATTCATCGCCAGACTCTCGTTCGTCTCGCTGTTTGCGCTGTGCCCTGATTACAGCGATGGGCACTGGCGAGGCCTTGCTGCCGCCCTGCTCTTCCCCTTCCTGGTTAATTTTAGTTTCGTCTTTCAAATTTGTTTTCTTTTCTCGCTCCCAAACTTAACCCCCACGATCTCAGAGGTGGCTGAGGTTTCGCGACGGTCGCAGCCAATGGGTGGCCACCAATGCGTGCTGTGCGTTATTGTGCAGTCCCTTTTGTAACTCCGCTGCTTGATGAGGGAATCCCCGCGCCGTGCGAGTCGTGGGGTCTATTTAGCCGTACTTTACCTCGCTGGGTCAGCGCCGGTCGGTGGGGGGGGGGGAAGACTGATTTTGCTGCACTGCCCTCTGGTACCCACCACGTGGTCTGTTGGAGGGTAGCAGGCTGTGGGGATTCCCTCGTACTCGCAAATCCTTCTGACGACACACAAACAAAACCGAATAATGTGCAAACGTCGCCCTTTGGACCGCGATCAAAATCCAGAGTGGTTTTTTGCGCGGTCGAGCGTGGTGTTGTGCGGCGTGGTGGAAATTCCACATTCATTCGATGGGGTTCAGGTATTTCCAAAGAACTTCCACCGTTGATTTCCGCACAAAACCTCGCTCATTTTATCCACCGTGGAATAACGGAACGGGCCGAGGCGACCAACCTGGCCGCGATTTGAACTTGCAACCCTTATAATTGTGAGCGTCGCGCTCTACCACTCGAGCACTTGACCCAGCCGCTTAAATGGGCGATGTTAAAGAGCGTTCCACGTTAACCGGTGTCAACACGGACACGCGCGCACACTTGTGTCTTTACAAATGGAAGCGACAAGGACGCCAAGAGCGGCGGTGATATTTTGGAACGGCGTGGTGTGTGGCGGTGATTACCCCCTCTACGGTAATGGGCCGTTGAGAGCCTCCCCTCCACCCGCCGGACCTCTCTGAGAGATTGCTCTATAAAAGGTGGTGCGGCACTCGCTGCCATTAACTCTGCGGCAGAGTGGAAATCTCGTGCATCACCGCCGACACGGAGATGGACAGCGCTGGGCCTCGCCGCGGCTCCGTCACGTGGAGTTCCTACTTCTCTCGCCGCGTCCGTTTCGTCCGCACGCCCGCCCTCATTTTAGTTCGGGGCCCGGGGAACGTCTTTCCTTTGACTGGAAACATTTTTCAGCCTTTTTAAGGGCCGCCGCAAGCCAACACACAACACCTCGGCCACTGCTGTCACTGCAAGAGGGACCAAAAAGGGACCTAAACCTGGTGTTGTCGCCCGGTTGAAAATATGCCCTCTCTCGTAGCCGAACGGTGATAAGATGCTTGCAGCGACAGATGAATATTGTTTGCGGGCCATTTTGAGGCGGTAGGTCCCCGTGTGGCCGCGGGCTTCGTGAAAGTAAGTTGTGGGTCACGTCCGGCCTGCAGGCCGTACGTTGCTGTAAATAAACTGGTTGAAAGTTTCACCAGCCGGATGAAATATGAATAAATAAACATCTAATCCCATTTGCTAGATATTTAATTACGCAAATACCTGGATTGTGTTCCACTGGTTTATTGATCGATGGATTAAAATGTTGATTTTTATTTGGCGATAAAACAAAACACCGCCATCTGTATGCAACCAGAGTCTGTGATAGGCTCGCCTTTTGGGCACCGACTGTTCTTTCAGAGCAGATAGACTGACCGTGACGTTGATAAAACTGGGACATCCATAAAACTGGGACATTTAATAAAAGTTGACAAACGGTGCCAGCGGTTCCCTATTGTGGACATCGCGTATCACACGATGCCTAAGAAAGTAAAAAACACGAGCGTGCCCATGAACTGATTTAAAATTCTAATTATATAACCTAAATATCAAACTACAATTTTGGGACAATTCTTTTCCATGTAAAATGCAGTTCTCGTTTTCTCACTCCCACGACGGTGAGTTTATTCCCTCCGTGCTCGCGCATCGCCGCTAGTTTCTCGGTTTGTCTCTTGAGATTTCCACGCCGTGCTCCGGTGCGGCAGCAGCGAGTGATGAGTCCGTTGCGAGGATCCTCAGTTCTCCGTTTTCGTTGTTGGCAGTTGTGACTCGCGCCGACGCCAAGAGGCGCCGCCGCCGCCACCGCTGATGCTGGTTGGAGCCGCCTTCCGATCCAGGGCCGTCGCCGCCTTCTGCTGCCGACTGTTGCACACGCGCACGGTGGGTTTGTCCCCCAGAGCCCCTGCTGGAGCGATCGTCGCTCGGGTCAAGAGATCGCGGGGCGCGGGAGCGCGTGGTTCGTGCGCGACTCGCGATGATTAGCCCAGATTTTGGGAATCGCCACTGGTCTGCATACCTGTCCAACACCTTATCATCAGTGCCGACTTGTTACAGACCAATTCAGACCTTATTGGTCACAACCCTGTACAAGAATACGGGTAAACCGTATGGGTTGACAGGTATGCTGGTTGCTAAGCAAGCAATGGTTCATCAACTCGTCTAATTGAAACCGATTGTGACTGCGCTCACGATCCATGCGTGTGAAAATTGATTGTTGATGTTAATTTCAGAATTGTGGAGCAACCAAAACTGCTCAAAGGTAACAGGAAAGATCAAGGAGCAATACAAATAAGACCGTAAAAACGAGACCAAACAAGAATCGATTTTTTTATTTAATCGTGATGAATCGCCGCATGCGCATAATTTATATTCTGTGATCATAATTCAGCGCGAGACTCGATGTGCTTTTGAAGCACGCATTATCGATGTAAAAATCTGTTGAGGAAAAAACCTACAACGGCTGCAAAATCTCCCCAAACACACGCTGAAGTTTCCGTGAACCAAACGCATTCATTTTATATCATCAGCAGCAGCAGCAGGCTTGGTCTACAATCGCGCGTAAAGTTAAGCCGCCACCATATAACACTAAACACATCTCAAATTAAAATGCGGTACACATCTGGAACGAGTTTCTTTCCTTGTATTATTTGTGTTCAATTCGTGGCCTCCCGATCGTGTCGCGCCGTGCACCGTGCGCGGATCGACTGTCGCCGCGGCGTCGCGGGCTTCTCCTGCCCGGATCTGGCGCCCCCCGTTGGCCCTCGCCCTGCGCTGCATCTGCCGCCGCCGTCCGCTCCTCCACGGTTCCTCCATCGCTCCCAACCGCCGCTCCCAACCGCCGCTCCCAACCATCGCTCCCAACCGCCGCTCCCAACCGTCGCTCCCAACCATCGCTCCCAACCGCCGCTCCCAACCATCGCTCCCAACCGCCGCTCCCAACCATCGCTCCCAACCGCCGCTCCCAACCATCGCTCCCAACCATCGCTCCCAACCGCCGCTCCCAACCGTCGCTCCCAACCATCGCTCCCAACCGCCGCTCCCAACCGTCGCTCCCAACCGTCGCTCCCAACCGCCGCTCCCAACCGCCGCTCCCAACCGCCGCTCCCAACCATCGCTCCCAACCATCGCTCCCAACCATCGCTCCCAACCATCGCTCCCAACCATCGCTCCCAACCGCCGCTCCCAACCGCCGCTCCCAACCGCCGCTCCCAACCGTCGCTCCCAACCATCGCTCCCAACCATCGCTCCCAACCGCCGCTCCCAACCGTCGCTCCCAACCGCCGCTCCCAACCGCCGCTCCCAACCGTCGCTCCCAACCATCGCTCCCAACCGCCGCTCCCAACCATCGCTCCCAACCGCCGCTCCCAACCGCCGCTCCCAACCGTCGCTCCCAACCGTCGCTCCCAACCGCCGCTCCCAACCGTCGCTCCCAACCATCGCTCCCAACCGCCGCTCCCAACCATCGCTCCCAACCGCCGCTCCCAACCGCCGCTCCCAACCATCGCTCCCAACCGCCGCTCCCAACCATCGCTCCCAACCGCCGCTCCCAACCGTCGCTCCCAACCATCGCTCCCAACCATCGCTCCCAACCGCCGCTCCCAACCATCGCTCCCAACCATCGCTCCCAACCGCCGCTCCCAACCATCGCTCCCAACCGCCGCTCCCAACCATCGCTCCCAACCGCCGCTCCCAACCGTCGCTCCCAACCGCCGCTCCCAACCGCCGCTCGCAACCATCGCTCCCAACCGCCGCTCCCAACCATCGCTCACAACCGCCGCTCCCAACCGTCGCTCCCAACCATCGCTCCCAACCATCGCTCCCAACCGCCGCTCCCAACCATCGCTCCCAACCATCGCTCCCAACCGCCGCTCCCAACCATCGCTCCCAACCGCCGCTCCCAACCGCCGCTCCCAACCGTCGCTCCCAACCGTCGCTCCCAACCGCCGCTCCCAACCGTCGCCCGCGCCGCCTCCGTCCCCTTGAGCTGCCTAGAGCAGCGCTCCCCAACCTTTCTGGCACCAGGGACCGGTTTCACGGACCGGGGAGGGGGGGGGTTCATCATTCGGTCTTTCTCCATTTTCAGATGAAGCTCTCCAGCGACGTTTGTTTTTTACTCATTTTGGCTTGCCAAAACTGTGGGCTTACCAAAACTGTGACTGAGACGAGTGCGCAGTGCGGGAAAGAGGCGCAGACGGAAGTGGTGAATAATAAAACAATGGGGGCGGGCCACGCGCGGACTCACCGCTCACCTCCTGCTGCTGTGCGGCCCGGTTCCTAACAGGCCACGGACCGGTACCGGTCCGCGGCCCGGGTGTTGGGGACCCCCCTGGTCTAGACGGTGCGAGTGCGTGCGTGGCACGCGCGTACGTGGCACACGCGTGCGTTGCATACGCTGTTTGGTGATCGTACCGCGCGTTGTTTACACACTTACGTTGTCTACGCGCCCGGGTTTCCACGCCCGGCCGTGACTGGGTGAAGGGCGAGAGGTGGCTGTGTCCGCTTGCGTCTTGCACGAGTGGGAATTCGACGTACATTTAAACTCTGTCGAGGGCCAGATAAGAAGGCTGTTGAAGCCGTACGTCTGTCTGTTTTTTTTTTAAGGAGACCTGAGTCGCCATAAATCGATAAATTGTAACGGCTCGCAGAGTGCCAAGTGCAAGAAATTAATACGGGGTGAGACATCGTGACAGTGAAGGGGTGCTCGCATGTGACATTAACATGTATGTCATAAATACGAATTTGACTCTTATTGCTCGTATTCTAAATACTATTTATTACTTTGTACTGCTTAATGTTTTACCTCGGTTGATGTTAAGTACTATATTAGAGTTGTTTTGTGTCTATTACGGTGCTGTTTATAACCTTGTGTAATGCATGTGCTGTACCGCTATCATCACCCAGATCTCCATGAGAATAGAGACTCATAGTGTCTTGATTGTCCGACCTGACCGGCATGACATTGGTTACACATCTGCTACGTACGCGAGTGTTTGTTAGCGTGCTGGTCACTAAATCTCACAATCTCGTCCCCGTAGAAACCACACACACGTCACGATCCTTTCATCGATTTAAAATTAAAATCGGTTCTCCTGCTTTGCGATGCGTGCGTTGCATCGAGAGAATCTCTTATTTTCAATTTGTATAGCACGGGGTGGAGCGGTGATGCGGCGCACTGCGTTCTGATTTCGGCCACCCGAGTTCGATTCCCGGCCACGACTAACGTCGGTGGCAACCGATATCGGCGCCACTGAAGGGCCTTCCCCTTCCCGCTTTACTAATCTGCTCTGACCAGCGTGGTGAAGTATGGCCAAACATCTCCCCCCCCCCCCTCCCAACTGATATAGCATCAGGAGGCCTTCGTCGAGTGACAATTGAATCGCCCGTTATTGGGGGAGCGTCAGTTTGGGGTTTATCGTCACAAGCCCAGTGGAATGATTCGCGCTTTGGTTGAGGCTGCGTCCCGGTCGGTGCTGAGCGTGGTCGCGCGTGTGCCGGGCAGGCTCCGCTGGGCTCCGCCAGCGTCCACCGAGGGCCCACGATGGTCGACCTGGTCGAGGCGGCAAGGGTCCGGGGCCCCCGCGCGCCGACTCCCTCCGTGCACCGGTTCCACCACTTCCTGGTGCTCGACTTCGAGGCGACGTGCGACAAGGCCGCGCCGCCACGGCCGCAGGTCAGAGGTCGCCGGCAGCCGGGCTTGCACCGATACATGTCCCCGGATCCGGCACACCGCGACCGGTACACCTCACGCTTTGGCCGTGGCTACAACTCACGTGCCACTTAACGTGTACCGGCTTACCAAGGAACCCAGAAAATATTCGGTGAGAAATTACGCCCCGGGTTAAATTGGAGTCTTGACTTTTGACGACGGTCATTATGAGTGCGATTGTTTCTGGTTTGCTCGTGCGCCCTGAATCCGTCCGCTCCTCTCGGTGCGTCTCGGGGGGGGGGGGGATAGAGTTGTTGCACTCTGGCAGAGCACTGTTCTCCGGAGGGGTAATTTTATATGCGCTGTCCGTTCCGTCTGCACTGGGGAAGTGACGTTGCCCTAAAGGTTAGCCTGCTCTCTCTGTGTTTATGTTATGGTGATTATGGTTATGTGTGTGTGCACGTGAGCAAATGCAGCACTGCTAACACGGCCCATTAAGTTTAATGTGAATTTTCGCATTAATACTGCTCTGAGTCACCTCCAGTGTTGGTTTTCTTAAGAGACGTGCGCCAACAGTGGCCACAGCTCGCGTCGGTCGATGGGAGCTGCGCGCGGAGCAAAGTTCGCGTTAAACGCGCGACTCGCACCGCTGCCCAAGGCTTGAGCGGCGAGCGTGGTGGGGGGGGAGCCAACGGGAGTCGGCGGTGTGCGGCAGCGCGGCTGGTTCGCGCGAGCCGTTTAAGATTTCCCCGACTGCATTAAATTGCCGTAGCGGCAATAATTAGAGCTCTGAGATGCAGTGTTTGGCGCGCAAGGCGTTTTACAAATTCCGTGTAAGCGACGACCACCACCACCACGATGATGATGATGATGTTGGTAATAATAAAAACGGCAATAAACAGTTTATTATCACATCGATTGTTGTTCAGCAGGCAACGTATTCAACGCTAAGTTTAATCAATTCCAGGTTGCAGGGTAAGCAGAAGTAAATCTAAATTATAAAAGAAATAAACATAATTGGTGGCTCCACGTGTCGACCTCGGAGGTGACACACCGGCAGAGGTCAAAGCGCGTCCATTGTGCAATTTTTTTTTTTTAAAGCAGAGATTTAACGCGATGATTTTTAGTGCATTGCTCATCGCCGTAACGCTCTTGGTGTCCATCGTGCATGTTATTTTTTTAAACGTGAAAGCGTTCTTCGGTGTGAAGCGCCGATCGGGAGGCCCTCCAGCGGCTTCCGTTTTCCCGCACGGTCGAGCGGCGCGACAAGACAGCCTGCGCCCTCTCCGCTTGTTTCAGGAGCGCCGCCACTCGCGAGCCCGGGGCGTTGATCCGGCGCCAGCGCCCGCACGATCGCTCACGCTGTGAAGGCTGTATTGTTTCACGGTCTCCCTCCCCGCGCAGGAGATCATTGAGTTTCCCATCCTGAGAGTGAACGGGAAGTCGATGGAAGTCGAGTCAACCTTTCACACGTACGTCCGGCCGACCGCGCACCCCCAGCTCTCTGCCTTCTGCACCGAGGTGGGTGCGCGAATTAAGAAACCCCGGCACCGTCGCGCCGCCGCCACCATCGCACCTTTCGCGCTAATTGAAATCTTAACAAACGCGGCACGGCTTTAGAAGCTCGCTCTCTGGCTCGCGTGCGAGTGCGCGCGAGCGCGTGCCGTGGCGGGGACTGGCCGCCACACCAATTTGCAAGCTGGGCCTTTGTTTGCGCTCGGCCCGGCGCGGCGATGCTGCCGACGCGGCGAGCGAGGATTGATTTATGCCGCGCGGGCTGCGAAAGGTACACAGAGCAAGGCACTAAAGAGTGGATATCGATTACCGAAATGTACCAGCAGGCGTCAGGTCGAACGGGCAACAGGCAGGAAATTAACAGGTCGTGCCTTTCCGTGGCTTATCTGTGAGAGCAGCAAGCCTACAGCGGTAACCCGCACGGTTTGTTTTTACTGTTACTGCCCGAGTCATTGTTATTGAGAGCAGTTTGTGTCTCGGACGCTTTGTTGTAGTGAGTGCGGCGTGGGAGGAGGGAGAGGGAATTTACATCGGACACGAAGCGTAATTTACCCAGGATAAATTATGCAGAGATTTGAATGTTTTATTAAAAGGGGGGTGGGGGGGGGAAGCGCACGTGTTGTAAGATGCGCGTGCGTTATTCGCCACAAAAATTATGCCGACGCCGAGATATTATTTGTTAGATGTTTCGGGGTGAAGAGGCGTTAGAAGTGGGAGGGTAATTTTTCTGGACGGCAGTTTCTCTCTTTTTTTTTATGCAGGTAATGTTTTTCATTCATCTATCATGGCCAATTTTATAACCGCGTAATAATAACATGCAACGGAATCGACCACATATTTACGACATATCAATAAACACTGTCGTTGTGATGCATCGATTCCTTTTAGATACCGACTTTGGGAATCTGCTGAAATTATGTGGTGGTTGTAGCGGCGGAATTGGTGGCGGTAATGGCTTTGTCCCCGGCTATTGATCGCCGCAGCTCACAGGGATCGTTCAGGACATGGTGGATGGGCGCCCCACGCTCGACCAGGTGCTACAGGTAACCGCGCCGCTGCGACGGGGACGAGATAGACCTGCCACGGCTGTCTCGTGTGCGGAAACCTCACTCTGTCCCGTCAACGTCTCCCTCCCTGTCCGTCCGTCGAGTCGGGTTTCTGTGAGAGGTGGCCGCCGCCGCCGCTGCCGCCGGGTGACTCAGAGGTCATGGACGCTGAGGATCCTGGGTTCGAATTAGGGTTTCAGTGGCTGCTCTTGAGTAAACTTGGGTTCTCATGTGTGGACCACTCGTCACTTGAAAGGATCTCAGAGGTAGCTTTGTGTTCTCTTCTTCCATGGCCGTTCTACAAAACAAAGGGACTCGCTGCTCTGCGAGAGGTCCGTTTGGATTTTTAGTCTCCTGTTCTGACGCCTGTCGTCGTTCGAGACAGCCGTCAGTTGGAGAAGAGGACGCTCTTGAACCTGGAGCAGGGAGTCAACACCACTGGCAGCTGGGGGGAGGCAGCAGTTATGCGCTCTGAAGACCCGACTTGGTGTTGAACTCGACGCCCTCCCTCTGGCGTCTTCTCCCCGACTTTCGCGACATTTGTTCCGTTAAGATGACGAGGGCAGTGGAATCTCCCCGGCGCAAAGGTCAGGTCGGCGGTCAGGGTCGCGCGACGGAGATCCCCCGCCCGCCTGCGCGTGTCCCCGATTCAGCGGCGCGTCGGCACACACGGTCCCCTCTCGTCGCGTCGCCCAAGCAGCTTGGTCTCCGACGCCCCCGTTGATGGCCTCCCCCGTTCCCATTTACAGCTCGGCATTCCTAAATTATAAATAATAACAATAAAAGGAGTAATAAAGCAGCAGCAGCAGCAGCCCCCCTCCCCCCCCCCCCCCCCCCCCGGCACGTTTCCCATCTCACCCAGTGGTAATAGATTAATTGGGGCCGTTGCCGCAACTGCGTCGGAACTGGCGGCGGGCCCCGGGTTATTACCCCGCCGTGAGCACGAGCGGCCCGCCGCGGGAGCGCGGCGATGCGGCGTGCACGGGAGATTAATTAAACCACACTTTGATTAAGCAAATGAGCCCAGACCTGGCTTCTCCGAGTGCCCACGTCTGGCGTGACGGATGGGCGCAAAGCTCTCCGCGCTGAGAACTTATCAATCATTCAATTAACTGCGCGTGGGGGTTGGGGGGAGGGGGGTTTGGGGGGGGGAACTGGTGGACGATTGGGGGTGGGGGGGTGGAGAAAAAATCAAATGAATTAAAATGACCCTCTGAGAAACCGTTCAGTGATTCAAAGGCAGAGGCGTCGCAACGATAAATAAGGAGGCCTGGAACAGCGGGGGGAGCGTGGGGGCCGGGCACACGCGGGCACCAGCACCACGGACAGCGCCGCACGCGTCACCGCCAGGGCCACACGTCACCCGCCTCCCCTCCTCACCCTCCACACTGCACCGCTCCTCACCCCTCCACCCTGCACCCCTCCTCACCCTCCACACTGCACCGCTCCTCACCCCTCCACACTGCACCGCTCCTCACCCTCCACACTGCACCCCTCCTCACCCCTCCACACTGCACCGCTCCTCACCCTCCACACTGCACCACTCCTCACCCTCCACACTGCACCCCTCCTCACCCCTCCACCCTGCACCGCTCCTCACCCCTCCACACTGCACCACTCCTCACCCTCCACACTGCACCACTCCTCACCCTCCACGTTGCACCACTCCTCACCCTCCACACTGCACCACTCCTCACCCTCCACGTTGCACCGCTCCTCACCCTCCACACTGCACCACTCCTCACCCTCCACGTTGCACCGCTCCTCACCCCTCCACACTGCACCGCTCCTCACCCTCCACACTGCACCCCTCCTCACCCCTCCACGTTGCACCGCTCCTCACCCTCCACACTGCACCACTCCTCACCCTCCACGTTGCACCGCTCCTCACCCCTCCACGTTGCACCGCTCCTCACCCTCCACACTGCACCACTCCTCACCCCTCCACCCTGCACCGCTCCTCACCCTCCACACTGCACCACTCCTCACCCCTCCACCCTGCACCGCTCCTCACCCTCCACGTTGCACCGCTCCTCACCCTCCACCCTGCACCGCTCCTCACCCTCCACCCTGCACCGCTCCTCACCCCTCCACCCTGCACCGCTCCTCACCCCTCCACACTGCACCCCTCCTCACCCCTCCACCCTGCACCGCTCCTCACCCCTCCACACTGCACCGCTCCTCACCCCTCCACACTGCACCGCTCCTCACCCCTCCACCCTGCACCGCTCCTCACCCTCCACGTTGCACCGCTCCTCACCCCTCCACCCTGCACCGCTCCTCACCCCTCCACCCTGCACCGCTCCTCACCCCTCCACCCTGCACCGCTCCTCACCCCTCCACACTGCACCGCTCCTCACCCTCCACACTGCACCGCTCCACAGCGCCAGCAGGAGGAGCTGCCCCAGCACACTCACCCTCACGCTTGCTCTCTTGCCTCCCCACATACCCACTCCTGCTCTCTCTCTCTCCTGCTCTCTCTCTCTCCTGCTCTCTCTCTCTCCTGCTCTCTCTCTCCTTTTTTACGATCAGAGGAAACAAGAAGATGCTCTGTGTATTCGGCACTTTGCTTCGTTCATCATTTAGTTTTTTGTTTTAATTTTTTATGCTTTGCTTTACGTAACCCCCCCCCCCCTCTCTACCCCCCTCTCTGCCCCCCCTCTCTCTGCCCTCTCTCTTCCTACTCCTCCTGCTCTCTCCTGCGCTCTCTCTCCCACTCTCTTTCTCTCTGTCGAGCTCTTTTTTTTTCTCCTCCCTCCTCTCCCCCCACGAGGCTGTAACGATCATTCGATTCGCCAATTAAAATCGTTTTTTTTTTCTTTTACGCTCGTGACGCGTGCGAGGCGCGGGACTCCGTTGGCCGTGCAGTAAATTAATAATTATATTATCGCTCGCCCGCTGCAGATGGTGGACGAGTGGATGGAGAAGGAGGGCCTCCTGGATCCGGAGACAAAGTCCGTGTTCGTCACCTGTGGCGACTGGGACCTCAAAGTGATGTGAGCAACGGGGGGGGGGGGACGACGACGACCCCCTTCTCTGTGTTATTGGTGCCGGGCGCCGGTGCTGCACGTCGCTGCTGCTGCACGTCGCTGCTGTGATCCAGCGCTGTGGAAGCAGCAGCGAGGGTTGGTGGATCACGGCACGGATGTTGTTGTGAAACTCCCCTTCTTTCCAGGAGAAGGCAGTCCAGCAAAATGTGGACTCCACCTGTTCCATCTGTATGGGATAGAGTACCTAACCCCGCCCTCCGCCCCCCCTGGCAAATGTGGGTTTTCTCTGGACGCTCTTGCTTCCTTCCACATGTAAACACTCATTCATTGGCCCAAAACACCTTCATATATAGAGAACCACAGAGCTTTGCGTCGGGGGGGGGGGCGGAATTTGGCACTGGCTCACCGCCTAGCTGCTGTCTCCCCCCTCGTCTGTGGATCCCCCCTCGTCTGTGGCTCCCCCCTCGTCTGTGGCTCCCCCCTCGTCTGTGGCTCCCCCCTCGTCTGTGGCTCCCCCCTCGTCTGTGACATCCTCCTCGTCTGTGACATCCTCCTCGTCTGTGGCTCCCCCCTCGTCTGTGGCTCCCCCCTCGTCTGTGCTCCCCCCTCGTCTGTGGCTCCCCCCTCGTCTGTGACATCCTCCTCGTCTGTGGCTCCCCCCTCGTCTGTGGCTCCCCCCTCGTCTGTGACATCCTCCTCGTCTGTGGCTCCCCGCTCGTCTGTGGCTCCCCCCTCGTCTGTGGCTCCCCCCTCGTCTGTGGCTCCCCCCTCGTCTGTGACATCCTCCTCGTCTGTGGCTCCCTCCTCGTCTGTGTCTCCCTCCTCGTCTGTGGCTCCCCCCTTGTCTGTGGCTCCCTCCTCGTCTGTGGCTCCCTCCTCGTCTGTGACATCCTCCTCGTGCCCCCGGGTCGTTGTCTCTCTGCGCGAGCGACCGGACAATTTGTGCGGCGGCAGCGCGGTCCAAGGTGGGAAGTGCAATTCAAGTTAACGGCCCCTGGGCAGTGTTTTTCGAGCGACGCGTCCGACCCAAGCCCCCCAGTCTTCTCAGCGACCGTTAGCGTCGCCGTGCAGACTAAAAAGTGACACGGCCCACGACTTGTATTCCTCGACGCTTATGCCATGTGTCGAGAGACGGTGTTCTTGCCTATAAACCTTTGGCAGTTTTGCCAGCGTTGGTTCGGGCAGGCGTCACTGCTAATGAGACACTGGATGTTGATACACGGGCGCAGGGTTCGCGTGTACTGAATCAATGCTGCTGATTATAGGCAGTGCCGGAAGGCGGCGTGGCTGATGGGATGTGTGCAACAATGCGTGTGTGTTCGAGGTGGAGGTGAATTATCTGCCAATTGATTTTGTTTCTCCTTTAGTGGATCAGTAGAAATCAGTTTTGGTGGTTGCCACCGCAGGTTTTTCAAGTTGATTTTGTTTGACCAGGCGAGCACCCCGGGAGGCCTCGAGACCCTCGCTGGCAGGGGCGGGGGGGGCGGCGAGCTGGGTCACGGAGAAGTCGAGAGAGCGAGAGAACAAAACAACTCACGGCACCAACGGAGCCCAAACCCCCCACAGAAACACGTCGTCGTTACAGAAAGCAAGATCGCGTAGTTTGCGCAGACACGAATAAACACGAAGCTTAAATACATTCCCGGTTCGCGAAAAATCCGCGCGGACAAATTGCAATTCTTTTTTTAAAAGGTAATAAAACATCCCCTACCGTTCCATAGTAAAACGATCGTTAAAGAAACATTGCAATGGGCTTGGCGCGGTAATCGCCCAGAGTGTGTAAACAGACAAGGAGGGTGTGCGTCGGGTAGACGGGGATCCTTTAATCGGGATCTCCCGGGGACCTCGACCGTGTTCACCGCGGTGGCGGGAGAGGGGGGGGGGGGCGCGGGGGGGTGGTCTTGTTGTTCCGCTCTGCTTGGTTTAATTCTGGGTACAATGAGTGTCTCTGTGGGGGGGCCGGGAGGGGGGAGGTTGGGAGGGAGGGGGGGGCGGGGTTACCGGGGACCGGGCCGGGTCCCCGCGCGCTCGTCCCCGTACCGTCGTGACGAGGCGGCGGCCTTTGTCACTTAGCGCTCGCGAATAACAGCCGCTCGCCGTGAGGCTCGCACGCCTTACGAGAGCGAGGAGGAGAGAGAGAGCCAGGAGAGAGAGAGAGCCAGGAGAGATAGCACGATAGAGAGCGAGAGAGTGTGTGTGTGTATGAGTCATTTTGTTTACTTGAAGGCGGTGTGGGAGAGGGTGTTAATGACATTGTGTGAGTATACGTGTGTGTGTGTGTGTTGTGGCGTGCCGTAGATTAGTGGTTAATGCATCGCGTTACCAATCCGGCGGCCAGAGTTCGATTCCCGCTCACGGCCAACATCGGCGACATATCTGAACCCAGACTATGCCTCCCCTAAGCCGATTCAGCCTTAATTGAACACCCGGTGCAAATGGAAAACATCAGCAATGGGAAGACAAAGGTGGCCGGGCGTGGTGCTGGCCACCCACCCCATCGTGTGCCGTGCCGGCCTTCGTAGGTGCTCGCTATCAGCACTTGGCCCAACAGTCTGTTAAGGCTATACGAGGGATCTTTGTCTTTGTAGGTGAGATTGTGTGTGCGTGCATCTTTGCGTCATCATATTCCCTACAAACACGCTGTGAAGTGTGCAGACTTTTAGGAATTAGCGCTATGTCGTAAGATAAAATACACAAACCCGTTCCTTTCAGCTTGAAATAACCTTTAGTGAGCCCCGTCGCTGCATGGGGCTCAAATTAATTCCCTTTCGAAATGAACATGCAGTGGCATTAACTGTAATAACGCCGTCACGGCCGGTGCCGGGCCATCGCCGTGTGCCGGGGACAGGGCGGTCGGGGGGGGGGGCCACGCGCGCCCGGCGGGAGCTCTCGGTGCCCCTCAAGTCACGGCAGTGCCGCTTTGCCATCTGTTAAGCCGTCAGCGGCGCGGTTGGCGGCGGGGAGAGCCGGATTAAGATGAACATTTTCCCCCCCCGCCGGCCGGCCGTCCGGACGGACGGGCGGCGTGGCGGGCGGCGTGGCGGGCGGCGTGGCGGGCGGCGTGGCGGGCGGCGTGGCGGGCGCGGCGAAGCGCGGCTGAGAGGCGTTTTGTGGTCGCGCACGGCCGACGGCCCAGGCAGCGGTAGATCGCTGCCAGCCGTCTGATCTCATTGCACACGTGTTAGGGTCTTAAGTCGGGCGCTTTCATGCCCCGGTGGATCCCGGCTCGCTCTCCTCCTCCCCGACGATGCCCCCGTCTCGGCGCGTCGTGTGTGCGCGCGACGGAGCACGCGGGCGGTGGCGGCGGTGGGAGGAGGGGGTTTAATAAATTGAAACCGGCGCAAATGAAAATCGGCTTAGCCCCCGGCGATGGGGCCGCGGTCCCTGTTAGCGGGCAGCCAGTGGAACGCTCGGGCCCACAATGGCGAAGCCGCGTGATAACGTTTCGCGAGCGCGCGCGCACGCGCTCGCTCTCTCTAGCCGCGGCCGTCCAAATCCAACAGGCGTAATGCCACTTTTAATCTGCGCGGCCTTTGTGGGCGCCACCTCGCCGCATTACGGTGTCCATTTCCTGCCCCTTTTTCAGCCGGACGGGTCAGTGCGTTTCATAAGGGGTTAACGCAGAAATTCAGAAATCCGCTCTCGGTCCAGAGCGAAACCCGGGCTTCCTTTTGTGTCGGGGAAGGGAAAGCAATCCCGTAAAGTAAATTGTTTTTGTGGCGCGTCGCAAGCACTCCAACACGGAAGCCGTGAACCGCGGTACTCCTGGAATTAATAGAAGTGAGAGTGGGAAAAGGGTTACATTACTCGAAATCCGATATAGAAAACAGAAAATTAAATAGGGACCTGGAGATTAGATATGATATGGAAGGAGCTGGGAGTTTTTTTTCCTGACTGATGTCCGAAGTCTTTTGTTAGAAAGTAAAGAGAAATTGTCACAGTGAATCGTTGCAGTTCATTGCCATAGCACCTTCTTCATCATCATCATCATTGTCACCATTATTTTCAGTTACAGCAATTGCAACAATTTTCTTTTTACCATTATCATCGTCATAATCTGTCGCCATTTCAATAAATCTCATCATCAAATATCATCGTCATCACCATCACCGGCATTAATTGCAACGAAAACCATTCCCATTTCATCACCACCTTCATCACCGCCGTCCACGGCAACACCAGAATTCTCTCTTTCTCGCCATCATCAGTGCCGCGCGTGCGCGTGGTTGTCCCCTGCCGGGCAAGGCGCGCGCCCGTCGTATGCGCCGAGCGTTAGGGACAATCACGGCAATGCCCCCTCCGCCGCACGCTGACCGCGGCTCCATCGCCGCTTCCCGTAGCAGCGCGGCACCTGCCACCGCCTCCGCGCAGGAGGAGGAGCGATCGCGGCACGGCCCGGCAAACGGCCGTCGCAGACCTCGCCGGCGAGTTCTTTACGCCGTCGAGCGTGGACACGTCTATTTTTTTTAATATTTATTCGCCGCAGATTAAAGAACGCTCCTCGTAATGGCTCCGTTTGTTTTCGGGAACTCGGTGGTGGTGGGGGGGGGTGGGCGGGAAAGCGCAGGACAGGAGGGGGCGCGGGCGGGGGGGGGGCAGACAGGTGACCTAGGCTGAGGGCACAGCTAATGTTCCGCTCATCGCCATTAATAATTGATCAAATGCGGCTGTAAATTGATGAAGCAACGCGGATAAATAAGAGACACGATAGTTTATTAAGCAGAGCTATAAAGAGCGGGCCTCCTGCAGCAGGCTGTAAATTAAGCTAAATAGAGGTTAAGGAATGCCGCATAATTACACCATTTTTAAGCACTGTGGCTTTTGCTAATGTACTTGTTATTTTTTTAATGCAACATAATTTAAAGGTCATAAAATAAATACTGCCTCATCGCACCTGGACACTAAGCACTTTTGCATCTTGTGTGTTTTTTTATGTTATCGTTCCAAATTGGTTTATGGTTAATAACACGCCAGAGTGCTGGGCTATTTGCAAACATATCATTTGCAGCTTAGTGCAGTTACTTTGATTTGGACGCGTTCTAACGGGGGAGTTTAAACATCTAACGCCGCTCTGAATTTTATTTTTTTATTATTCTCGCTCTCTCTTTCAATCTCTTGTCGGCCGGATTATCCAGGCTGCCGGGACAATGCAGCCACTTAAATCTGCAGCCGAGGGACTGCTACCGCTCGTGGATCAACATTAAGAAGGTACGAGCGAACGAGCGAACGACAATTAAGGGTGCTGGGTGTCGCGGCGTCCAGCTTAACGCGCTGCCAGCGTTGCCGGCGCTCTCCCATCCTTGCACGGCCGGCCGGCGTGCCGCCCCGCGACATTCACGTATTCACGCCTTCTGCTTGCGTGCGCGCTTGCGTGCGTGTCTATCTGTGTGTGTGTGTGTACATGCATGGGAAGCGGTGGCGTAGTGGTTAGCGAGCTGCGCTATGAACCCGGCGAGTTTGATTCCTGCCTGCGGACAACGGCGTCGACGGGTATCTGAACCGGTCCTGTTCCTCCCCTAGGTTGGCCAAGCCTCCAATGAGGACCCGCCGCAGTTTGTTAACATCAGTATCGGAGAGACAAAGGCGACCGGGCGTGGTGCTGGCCACCCGCCCCCTCGTGTGCCGTGCCGGCCTTTGTAGGTGCTCGCTTAACCGCACTTGCCCCAACAGTCTGTTAAAGGGTATACGGGGGATCTTTGTAATATGTGTTTGGTGCGGTTTTATTTTTTAACTAAACACTTTCTTTATTGGGGCTTTGCCGACGAGGGGCGTGACAACGCCGACGTTGCAATCCGAAGCGTTGGCGCGGGCCGCCCTCCTCCCCGCCGTGCCTCAAATGAACGCCGGACACGGCGGCGGGAGCGGCATTGTCGCGAGTCGCGTTCGCTGGCGATCGGCGGGCAGTCCGGCGTGCGGATCGTGCCGGAGTTATTGTTTTTCATTCTCAAGCAGCCGGTGTTGCGTCACAAAGCGCGCGTGTGTGTGTGCGCGTACGTGCATACGTGTGTGCGCGTACGGCAACGGCTCGCGGTCGTCGGGGCCGACCACCGCACGCTCCTCGACGCAATTCCACTCGGCACGAGCAGCGCGGCTCGACCCGACCGCGCGCAGGCACGGCGCCACGAGCTTCTTTAAAAATCCGTCGAATTCCGCGGTGTTGAGAACGCGTCCGCTTTCATCCGCTGTTAGGCTCCCTTGATTCCGTAGCAGTCTGCTGCGAGTAACGTTGGGCCTAATCGACTCGTGAGCCGTGTGATCATCACGGTGGAGCGCGGCTCTGGCTACACCGGCAACAAATGTCACGGCGTTAGCCGTTGTGAAGGCGACCGTACAAGTGGTGGGTCCGTAAATTGTTCACGTTAAATATCCAAACTGAGATGGAGTGGTAGCGCAGCGGATAGCGCACTGTGCTCGGAGCCCAGCGACCAGCCACAGCTAGCGTCGGCGGCGAATTATGTCGAGGCACACTAACCACCAGCGTGGTGAAGTATGGTCCAACAAACCCCTTGCCAGCATAGTTTGGGGGTACCATTCTTCCAGGAATGAGCTGTAAAATATTTGTTTTATTTAGCTTTTGAATCGTGGATGATCTCTGGTTGTGGTGTGCTGCACGCGCAAGTAAATGCCACCCTGAACTCGCCTCCGTCTCAACATTGACTTGCTCAGCCGCTACGCATCAGGCCGTGGAAAACA
Organism: Lampetra planeri; assembly: GCF_965212315.1. Lineage (NCBI taxonomy): Eukaryota > Metazoa > Chordata > Hyperoartia > Petromyzontiformes > Petromyzontidae > Lampetra > Lampetra planeri. The sequence goes on along the minus strand of NC_136130.1, from coordinate 10,486,903 downwards.
CAACACTAACGAGACATTCACCACCAAATCCGCCCCGAGCCAAAGTGGCAAATGCACAGCCACGAAGACGAATACGTGCGGGCCTGAAACCAACAGTAACTCGCGAACCAAAAGGCATCGCTTTCAACGTCGAAACAAAACTGGAATCCCGGCATGCCGTAGGTGTCGAGGTGACATCGCCATCGTTGTGAGCGCCCTGCACACCGGCCCCGTGGAAGACACCGGGTCAAGGGGAGGGGGGAGGGGGGGGGGCTAAACTCGGTGGCGGGTGTCGAGGCGGGCACAAGAAGGGCAACACAGCGGGCGTCTCGTGTCCCCGTGTTGCCACGGACAGTGCTAACCTCCGATTAGCACGGATGGCTACGTACGGTGCGAAAGAAGTTCAACGTACATACGCACAACTTCACAGCGACGCCCGCTCCGGTCGCCCCGTGCGGGGGGATGGGAGGGCGCGACAGGGCGCCCGCGTCGATCGTGCGAATTTAAAAACGCGCCTGACGCTCCCATCATTTATCAGCTGCGCGATTAGCTTTGCCCTGCCGATTAACGGCATTGTGCCGCCGCCACACACCCCCGGCCCTTTCTCTCCGGTCACGTCAAACAGAAATCCGTCACAAGGGCCTGGGCAGGGGTCAAAGGCTCGGGTCGCCGGCCCCATCGATCCATATTGATGCCCGCTTGTGTCTGGGCGGCCGTGGCAGAAGGGAGCTGTGCGTGGTTTGGGGATTTTGCCCTTAGATACGAGGGCCGAAGGCAATCGCGGAGGGAGGAGGGAGGGAGGGAGAGGGGAAAAAAACAGCTCGCTTGTTCCCAAATCCCATCCCAATCCATCCATCCACCCGGCACGCGGGAGGCACATGAGTGAGCTTAGAGGTGCAGGAGAAATCCGTTCTTTGTTATCCATCATCCGCTCGGCCCTCGCCAGAGTCGCCCAACTGTGAACGTGGCGGCGGTGTGTTGCGCGCGTGTCTGCGCGTGCGTTTATCCCGAGCGCCTCCGAGTGGGCTTTGTGCGTCCGCGTCGGTGCTCTCTCTCTCGCTCTCTCTCGCTCTCTCTCTCACTCTCAGGTGTCTTTGTAAAAGTTTCGACATTTTTCTGCACCGAATTCGTTTATTTCTGTTGTAAACAACGCGGCATCGTTACGCTGCCTCCGGCCGCGGCGGCAGTTTGAAAATACCACAGTTTGAAGCCCATAACCTCCACGCTTATTGTGCTTGTTATTACCGGGGAAACCGAGACGTTCAAACCGAACACGCGACCGCAGGGCACGGTGGCATCGAGCGAGGGGGGGGGGAAGTGTAGGGCACGGGTGTTGGCATGGGGGGAGGGGAGGGGCTCATTCCACCGTCCCCCCCGTGGCCACAAACACGCCCCCCCTTCTCCCTGACACATCCTCGTGTCACAGCGTCTTGCTCCTCAGCGGCCCCCCCACCCCGCCTCACTGACACCGTGGGCCCCCCACTTAATTCGTATACCCATCGCTGTTATTGTAATTGCACTTGCTGAATATCCAATCTGAAATGGCCCCTCGTGGTTGATCGCGTAATTCCCATTCTGCTGCTTGATGGATAAACAAATAAATGAATCGGGGGTCCATTCCACAAAGATGGGCGGTGGCTTGGTGAGGTGTTGTGGTTCAGCGGTGGTTGTGGTGAGGCTACCGTGGTGTGGCTGCGGCAACGGTCGTGGCCGGTGCGGTTTTTTTGTCCAGGGTGTCCTGACGCGGTCGCTGGACCGGCAGTGGCTGTGGAAAGGGCACGGTGTAGTTGCAATGGTTGTGGCGGTGATGTGTTGTGGCTGGGATGATGGTTGTGGCGGTGATGTGTTGTGGCTGGGATGATGGTTGTGGCTGAGGTGATGGTTGTGGCTGGAATGATGGTTGTGGCCGGGGTAGTGGGTGTGGTAATCATCGAGCGTCTGGGCCGCACGCTTACCGGGCAGCCCGGTAAGCGTGCCAGGCGGGCTGGCCGTGGCGCTGGCACTGATGAGGAGATGACGGCGCTGGGCCAGGCGGCGCTGGGGGTGATGGATAATGGGCGCGGGTGCCGGGCTCCCTGGCGGCCCTCCCCCCCGACCCTCCGCGTGTGCGGGCGTGGAGCCTGCATACAGTAAACCGCTTTAACCACCTTTAATAAACATTGGACACGCCAGGCTGACCGCCGTGTTAAAAGGTTCCTTCCCCCGGGGACGGCGAACTTAGACAGCCGTGCAGAATCGGAAATGGGCTTCTCGACGCTCCAAAGGCGGAAGCTTTTGTCGTCGCTGTCCGGCCGAGAGCGGTGGGGTAGGGAGGGGGGCAGGGGTCCCCTTTAACGAGCCGACTGATATTGGTGCCACCTGGCCCCCCCCCCTCTCTCTCTCTCCGAGGGCCAAGCCGACCGGGCCATCGCGGCAGCTTGCGGGGGCGGCGAGGGCTGGCGGGTGGCGAGCGAGCGAGCAGGGGTCTTTGTTTACGGTGCTCACGATCGCAGACAAGTTTTGCTTTGATTTGCCAGCTTTTTTATTATTATGATGACTGAGGAATGCATCTGGAGCAGATTGCACGCGTTAATGATGCATATGCCCGCTTCTGCCGCTGTGCGTGAACACATCTGCCGAGCGGATTTTTTGAAAAACGAAATGCACTGCCGGGAGTGGTGGGGATTTTTTGTTGTTGTTGTTGTTGTTGTTGCGAGGGGCCGTGGAGAAAAAGTTGCGCGCGCCTGCGAACGTTGCCAACGTTGTAAGGGGTCGCGTGCAGTTTGGGTGTTTCTGAATTAATTTCTGGGAGAAATAATCGCCCCGCCGCCGTGGTGGCTGCAGATGCATCGGCGGGAGATGTTTGTCATTCCACTTACGGGCTCGAGAGCAAACCAGAAGGCAACGCCAGGGATTAGCATTCCTCTCATTTTACAGCCCGTTGTCAATCGACTACTGGATGAAGGTCTGCTCTTCCCCCCCTCCCCATGCCGTGCCGGGTCGTGGCGATTGTGTGACCATACTTCACCACACCGCTCGGAGTGGGTTTGGTGAAGGTGTGTCCAGGATTAGCAAAGTAACAAGCAAAAAATACATGATAGATATTTATTTTAAGGTGGCATCACCTGACCTTGGAGAGTGGTCAGAAACTGTTGAAAGGAGTGGTTGGGGGGTTATGATTGTCCGCAAGATACATTGATCGATGGACGGCTAAATCACAGTATTTTTCAAATCATCATCATACTACTATCAATGCAATGACAGATTTGCTTCTTGGCTCGGTGCTCTTCGCTCTCCGTTCATCGGTCGCTGCTCCGACCAAGAGGCTGCGGTTCGTCTTGGAGAAGGCATCGGTTGTCCTGGAGAAAAGAAAATTCGTCGACGTGCAACCGACCCCGTCGAAAACTTGGAACTTTTCTTGCCGTCCCAGAAGCCACTTGCTCGCCCCGGCGACACGCAGCACCGTAGAAGAAGAAGACGAATAAGCGAGGGGTGTTTATTCACCATGCCGCTTTCAACTCCAGAAGAAAAAGTGAGAACGAGGATGAGTCACCGGCGTGGAGGCGAGACGGCTGGATGTGACACAACACCACGGGGACGTCAAGAGGGCGGGGAGCGCGGGCCGGTGTTTGGAGTGTGCCGTGAGGCGCGGGCGGTGTCACAATATTGCGAAAGGCTCCGTGATGCTTCGGCGCGGCTTGGGCTGTCCGCGGCCACCGAGCGGCGGTGTCAGGAGACGTCGCGGCCCACGCAAAAACAATTCCCTCCCAGAGTGCCGAGCGGCGGTTGGGGGGGGGGGGGTCTGTATCTGCGACGGTACGGCAGTCGACCCGGCAGCAACTCGCTTCACTTTCCGCATTTTACTCGGTCCAGGGCCGGTTCAGATATTCATCGCCGTTGTTGGCCGTGAGTGGGAATCGGGACGCTGGGTACGTAGCGCAGCGCGCTGACCGCTACGCTACCGCTTCCCACATCAACACAATGCACGCGTGCGCACACACGAACACAATCGTGCGCGCATAATGCATGCTCGCACACAATACGCACGCACGCAATTACGCACCCGTGCACAGATGCACACCGCCACATGCGCACGTACACAATGCGCACGCACACACACACACACGCACCCTCACCTCGCATCCAGCGGTCGATTTTTCTGTCTCGGGGTCAGAGCGTGAGATGCACGCTCTACATCGGTGCAATTCACGTTATGCGCTTGCTAAGCCTATTATCCGCCCGCTTGAATTTTATAAAAATCTGCCCCGAAGCAATTCAAACAAGCAGCAGGGGGAGAAATGGATTGGAGGGTTTTCTCAGCCGCAAAGAAATTTGGTCTGTAATGTACCCTGATCCGCTCGTTTTGAATTAGGGCCGTGCCTAAGTGGCGTTTCCCCCCCACCCCACACGCCCCCCCCCCCCCCCCCCGGCACGCGTCGTCTGGCAGGTGTACGCCGCCTCCGCCGGCCGCTACGCCAAGGGCATCGCCGACATGATGGCGGGGCTCGGCCTGCAGCACGAGGGACGTCTGCACAGCGGGATAGGTGAGTCTGTCCATCGTCGCCCCTCCCCCCGACGAGAGCGGCCGACACGGCGAGGCCGTCGTAGGTCCCGCTCGAGTTTGCCGGGTCGGGGATCGCGGCCGCCGGCCCGCTGGAGCCCGCGGCGGCCACCGGAGGCGGCTCGTGAGAGGCCCCTGTTGGCAAGGCGGCCGAACTGCGGGTCCGCGCTCGTCACGATCCGGATGAGAGTCTTCATTCAGGCTGCAGGAAGAATTCCGCTGAGCTGTGAAGCTTCGTTTTTGAACAGATGTCCAGTTTGGGGCGGGTCAGCGAGTTGCGACGGCACGCAATACAAAAACAACAATAGGAGTGCGAAATAGAACAAGTCGCTCACTATAAATAATATATAAATAAATCACTATAAAAAAATCCCTTTGATGAATAAACAATGCTGCACGCTGTCACTTTTGTTTACTTTTCTTAATGTCCACTCATTTTCTTTATATTGGGTTTATTTTTTTCCCTCCACCCCCCCCTCCCCCCCCAATCTGTCACTGGTTCGTAATGCGTCGTGAGTTTTGTTTCCCATCTTCACCTGGTGGGTTCCACATCAGCCCCCCCCCCCCCACCGAGCCCAGCCTGCTCACTCGAGACGACCCCGACTGACGCACCGCTGAACTGCAGTCGGCACTGAGGCACGCTCGCTGTAACTTTGGCCTCTCCTGATATCACGGTGCCGCGTCAGAAGACGTTGTTTCTAAATGACGTTATTTGTAAATAACGTTTATTCTAAATAACGTTTATTCTAAATAACGTCTTCTGTGTTTATACGCAACTGGATTTAAATTCACAACTATATAGTTTTTAGTGTTTTTGTATCTTTGCTAGCGCAGCGATTGCTAGCGTGCGGTTCCGATCGGGGAGCGGGGGCACGTCTATCGGGCAAATCATCCTCCGCGTTCCACGATCGCGGGAGACTGCCACGCCAGTCCACCCTGTCACCACAAGGTTGTTCATTCCCAGCGCAGAGTGGGGGGCTCGGTGGAAACCCCCCCCCTCCCACCACCGCTCCCCCCACCACCCCACCCCCCCAGCGCCACCGTAACCTCTACCCGCTGTTTGGGCGACGGCGCGAGCGGCTTAAACGGCCAATTTGTCACCGGACGCTCTCCGGGTAATGGCCGCGAGCGCACCGCTGACCGCACGCGCCGCTCGCCGTCGCCGCGCGACCCCGGCGGGCCCGGGCACGCCGAGCCCGCCGCTCTCCCTCCCTCTCTCTCTCACCGAGCGTCGGCGTGATAGAGAGGCGTCGCGGCGCTTGCGGCGTGACACCGGCAGCCCCGGCTGCCACTCATGCATATGCTCTGGTCAGCCAATTACCACGGGGGCCAAGTTTTTTTAATTGGCGCCATATTATTTTCGAATTCCGCGGCTGCCACTTGCCGGCGCACTCGCGGGGCGCCGGTCGCGGCGCTACAAGGCTCCCGCGCGCCACGCTAATGACTGACAGCGTATTATCCTTTGCCGGGCTCGGGGTGCTGTTCCTATCGTGTAACTCATCAGCACCGATGTAATTGCCTTGTTAAACTCGTTTGCTCTTTTGCACGGATTGTAGTAAAAAAAAATAACCCGCCGCGTGCCTGCGTGCCCGCCGGTGCGGGGTGGCTCCGTTCGCCACTCGCCGCTGTCCCACCGTCCCTCGCACCCAAATATTACGTGTAATGGAATTCCGGCGCCGGCTAATGATGAAGCTGTCGGCGGGGCAGCAGCCTCGGCATACAAATTGGGTTTGGGGTTTTTTTTTTAACCCTTGTGCAAGCAACGCTATTGTGCGGCGTCTCTTTGTTAATTCCCTTGTGATTTTCAGGCCGGGGCTGCCGTAGTTTAGCGAGTGTGTGTGCGAGTGGGTGTTTTTTTTTTTATTCGCAGCCGAGAGTTTTGCGCGCAATTGCCTCCGCCGTCGAGGCTTGGAGTCGCAGCACCGTCCTCCGTGCGAGTTCTAGATCGCGCCAAGGGCACGGGGAGTGATCACAGAGCTGCGATGCACCGTGGGTTCCATCGAGGACCTACTCCTCCCGGCCGGCTTTGGTGTCGTTTGGACAGAGAGGCCAGAATTTGTCCCAAATACTGCATAGGGAGAGCACAGGGCCGCACGTGTGATGAGATTGACAGGAGAGCGTGTGTGTGTTTGCGTCATAACCTGCAACTGTAACACCTGGGCCAGTCTTCCACACTTGAGATGATCGCCTCAAGATGCACCTAGTCTGGCACAAGCATTGTGGTGACATTACCGCCGCTTAGTGGCGGCTGGCGGTTGTTGTGTCACGCCCGCGCGTGGGCGACTGTGCGTGGGAGTTTGGAGTGCACGTGTGAGTGACTGCGTGAGTGACTGCGTGAGTGCCTTAGTGCGTGTGTATGCATATATTGTGGAGAGCGATAGTGTCGCGGTTGGCACGCTGCGCTACAAACCCCGTGACCCAAGTTCGATTCCCGCTTAGGGCCAACACCTCTGTACCGGTCATGGGCCTCCCCTAGGTTGACTCAGCCTCAAATGAGTTACCTGGTGCAGTGTGTAAACATCGCCACTCGGGAGACAAAGGCGGCCGGGCGTGGTGCTGGCCACCCACCCCCTCGTGTACCTTACTGGCCTTCATAGGTGATCGCTAACAGCACTTACACCAACAGTCTGGTAAAGCTATTCGGGGATGTTTGTATCCATGCGTTGGTGCGAGACTCCTGCGGTTGGCCACGTGGCATGTTCGAACTCTCGCTGCGGAGGAGAGGCTGCCATTCCTCGGTCGGGAGATGGACCGGTACCGCCTGGGCCTCTGTGGTGGGCTCGTTCTGGCTCCAGTCACCACGAGGGTGGACAGTCCTCTACTTGGAGCAAAAAACTGCCAAACAACAGGGAGTGGCATTGCCTCTAAACAAAAGAACGAAGAGGGGACGCGTGCATTGCGTGCATGTATGCATGCAAGCTAGTGTGTGCGTGTGTGTGTGTGCGCGTGATCTGTTGCCCTCATTATTTCGAGGGCGGGGAGAGGCCCACACCAACGTACGTCTCACAGTGTCTCCAATCGTCAGTTTTCAAACGAATGTAATGATAATTAGAGGTGTAACGATACATTGCCATAGCAATTAAAATCAATTCCTAACGTGCATGATGCAACCATCAAATCTTCCTCGTGTGCAGCGATCATTATCAGCCCGTATACGCTTTATGTAATTGCCTCTCGAGGCGTCGATACGTTATTTTAAACATATAATCGATTCTTAAATCGCATCGCCACCCCAAATCGTGACAGATCGTTGATTTAAAGAGGTGGAAAATATTCATACTCTTTGGTTTTTTCGGTAAAGTCACGTAGGTAACAAATAAATAAATGAAAAACAAGCATTAATTAAACAAACGTCCTTCATATTATTTGAGTCTTTCGGTAAAGTCACGTCGGTAGGTAGGTTAAAAGAAAACCTATCTACGTGACTTTACAGAAAGATGCAAAGAATATGAATTCCTGCAGTCACGAAAGCTTGAAGTCAAAACGTCCTTCATTTACACTGGAAATCCTCAGGATATTAAGCCCTATTCAGGATAGTCCAGCCTTGGAATGTTTGGCCAGTTCTTTTTCAAAGAGCGGTTTCTCTTGTCAGCGTTCATAAATTAAGACACAAAAGGGTGATTCAGCTCACCTGCCACCCAGCTTAGAACACAAAGACTGTTAGACCCTGCCGTGCATTAAAAACACTGTTCAGCCAGAGATCGCTGAGTGGCAAGCTGATAAATAAATTGCCCCGCTGCTCACTGCGACGGCTCCGAATGGGCACCTCTTCTCATGATGTGATGTCGAGAGCAGAATTGGGTTGAAATTATCGCCAAAAGCACAAAATCGCCTTGCTTCGTTATGCACCTCGATTTGCTTGGCCGTGCCGGTGCGAGCGTGGCCGTGCAGCACGAGCCGAGGCTGCCGTGTGCCTGTGGCTCGGTAATGCCAGCGGGCCGCCTGGCGGCGTCTCCCCTTGGAACGCCCTCCCCGCCGAGACCGGTCAAATGAAACCGGCGCTCCGCCCTCAAGCCTGAGGCCTAAGTAACAGCCTCCAGCCTGGCTAGCCCAAAACCCCGCAGACCTTCCAGACTCCTGACCAGTGTCTGCTTTTCCACCGCGCCCTCGTGCGCCAATGTGTGGCCCTGATTTCAAATACTTACAGCGGCAGTAATGGTGATTAGGAACGTTGCAGCCTTCCTCGCTGTCACTCCGTGGTCGAGAGGGTGGCGGGGGTGTTCGGGGGGGGGGTGGGGTTCACCCGAGACAGGGCGACGCCTGCAGGCTCCACCCAGGCGCTGTCGACTCGGACGATGGCACAGCGCGGTTGACACGGGCACCGGTGCAAGGAATGAAACGATGGGAGGGGGGGGGGCCCTGTTCACCTTCCCGCATCTTCGTAACCCGGCACCTGCGGCCCGCTGGCCCTTGGGCCCCGGTGCAGTCGCACCGCCCGCACTCTCGATAGCTACGCCACTGTGCAAGCACATTCCTCGTGTCTCTCCGCAAGTGTCTGTGCGGTCCAGTGCTGGAGCGTAGGTGGCGTGGCGCCCGGTGCAGTTGCACCGCCTGCACGCTGGAAGGCTCCACCCGCTGTGTGCGCAGTGGCTGGGTGCGGACGGCCAAAAGATTTCGGAGCCCCTTTGAGACACGCGCCGAGTGGCACTGCGGAGTTTGTCCTCTGCGGTTTCCTCGGGCCGAGGACTCGCGCGCGCGATGATGATAGTCATCGTCGCTCGGAGTGCCGCGCCCCCCTCCGTGCAAACACGGCCACTTTTACTTCGCGTCTCGAGGCAAGCGCCGCTGCGGTTAGGAAGAGGAAGAAAGAAACAAACAACCTGCCTTACTTTTGTTAAAAACAAAACCGTATCCCATTTGTCGGGTCGTAGAGGTCGGTGTGCGTGCGCGCGTCCACTTGTCGTGCACCTGGGGGGGGGGGGGCAGTGGGGTCGCAGTCGTTTTGTGTCGTCGTCCGCAGGAGCGCCAGACGCGCTCGACTCCGTAGAAAGCGGCAGGGGAGCGGTGGGGAGCGGAAATAAATTCGAGGGACGCGGAAAAAACAACGAAGGGTGTGAGAAGGGGGGGGGGGATCGGTCCGCGGTCGCTTCCCGCCGTCTCAGTCGCGGGGTCCTCGCCGTAGTCACGGGGGGGGGGGGGGGGGGAAGCGGCACCATTCGCATGCCCATCATTTATTCATGCGCAAAATATATTACGTTTTATTTATTAATCATATTTTAGTGCAAATATTGCCGTGGGATTATATTATATCAGTCATTCACGCGGCTCGAGATACTTTATAGTCGCGGGCTGCGTATTTGTTGTACATTTGAAATGTTAATTTGCCGTTTTTTTCCCTCCCTTTGAACGCACGTTAGGCGCCGCGTGTCGCTATGTTTCAGAGTTCACAGGCTCCGCCGTCCCCTGCACGTTTTGCCGCGAGACTGATTAGCATTAACGGTGTGTAAAACACACTCATTAAAATTACCCCGTCGTCAGAAATGCAACTTGGCTGGCGCTGATTCAAATTAACACCCTTTGTTCCCGTGAATGCAGGTAACTTGCGAACGCTATTATTTCCCAATTACTTTGTGCGCCTGCAATTTAAAGCGTTCCACTGCCCCCGTTGGTACCCCCCCCCCCCACCACGGTAGCGGCAATCGCCGCCCCCCCCCCCCTTCCGCCAAAGACAAAAGTGTTTTCCTTGTTAGCCGCCGTTCCAGTTCAAAAGCCAATGTCCCTGCCACCGATTCCGAGCATAAACAGATCGTTATATTTTAAACTACCCGAGCTGTCTAACGAGCCCTTCTGTAACTAATTAAGCGGCTTCGGCACGGCAGTCAAGTCTTAATTGCGCGACCGATTTGGGCGTAATCACGCGCGCAGAATAAAGCCGTAATTTCTGCCGAGATTGGAAGGGGGCGACGGGTGAGGCTGCGAGCGCCAAGCGGAGAGCCGTGGGGTCTGCGTGTTACGCGCGTAATGTGGCGCCCGCGCGCACGCGCGCGCACTGGGCGTCCTATTATTTTCCGGCAGTAACGAGAAAATGACAAATGAACTGAAACTAATTAGAGCGCGCCCACTTTAGGCCATACGATGATGCTTGTCGTCAGAGTTAATGAAGCAGTCTGGCCGCACCGGATGACAGATTAATTACGGGCGACGAGATGCAGGGGAGGGCTCGGGGTCTATAAAGAGGACATTTCTTGGCTGTGCGCTGGCACTCCGTAGGCAGCCAGAGGTGTCGCCCGCACAGAGCGGCACTAAACTTGCGCGCAATTACAGCGCGCGCCGGCGGCTCGCTCCGCGCCTACTTTGCCCGCGGGCTTCCCACAAATAATGGGGGTTGGGGAGGGGTGTGGGAGCCACACACGTTTCACCCTCTTGGCTGATGATCAGAGGCCTCTGTTTGCTGTTTCCGCCACAGACTCCCTCCCTCACACTTGGCTCCCTTACACTTTTGCTCCATCCCTCTTTTGGGCGGCAGGTCAGGGCGGAGCAGGGAGTTGGCCAAGGTCACGGGTCACCTGGGGTGGGACTGGCGGGCGGGCGTTGGGTCTCGCCCGGGTTGACGCGCCTTGCGCGTCGCGGCGATAGTTTGTGGTGTCCGCCGCGGGGCTCATTTGCAGTCCCAGCTTTGTGTTCGTGTTTTATTCATAAGACAAATGGCTTCTCCCGCCGTCTGGGTGAAAACATTGGCATTCCACGCGCGCGCGGGAGCGGCGACGGCGACGCGAGGGTGGCGGGGATGGAGGAGGGAACCGGCTGACGGTTCCGGCTGCCGCTCCCTAATCGATATCGCGGCCTTCACCTCGCGGGTGGGTCAATGCCCGCGTCACGACGCTCGCCAAATGCGAAACTTTGCGCCGGGCAAACTGGGCTTGGCCGCTGATCGGCGTGATCGGGAGGCGGTCGCGCGGCTTTCGGTCGTTTATGTAAATGCGGCCGTGACCGGGGAGAGCGCCCGGAGTTTAATTGCGTGCGGCAGTGCATCGTGGCGCCGCGCAATCATTATCTGGCAGACGGGAGCAACGTAGAATCGTCACTCGCTCGCATCACGAGCACTCGCTGATGAAATCCGGGGAGTCGGGTTCGAGCGACGGCGTGGCCCACGCCCTCCGCCGGGCGTCGTTGCCTCCCCAGCTTTGGCCGGAGCTGCCACCGTCCCGACGTCTCCTGTCTGGCGGAATGTCACCGAGCGCCGTGATTGATCACTTTTATCCAATTTGACTGCACCTCTCGTCCAAGTTCAAACTCCGCCCACCACGCGCCGCACCTCTCGCAGCGCTCGTAGTGCCTGATTTATCCACCCCAGAGGAATGATGAGCTGGGGAAGCAACCCCTGACCGCTGTTTGAACTCGCGACCTTCAGACTCTGATTCAAGATCCACCCCTCCTCCCCCAGGCAGTCCTCGGTCATCGTGGGGTTTTTCTTTTGAATTGAAACAGGAGCTTCGTGAGCCCCAACACCAACCGACATCGCTCGTGTACACACATGCATGTCGACCTTCTTTTCCACCGTACGTGGCCAACCGTGCTAATTGGAGGCGCGGGGAAGGACAACAAACTAAACACAAAAAGCACGTTGTACCAGTAATCCCGCTCCTGCGCGCCCGCCCGTTCGTAATCACGGGTCGCTCGCCGGCGCGAGGCAAGCGTCCGTTGCCGTCCACTTGCGAGGAGGTTTTGTTTGCGTTGCTCTGCGGCGGAGGGAGCTGCTGGCTTGAACCGCGGGGTGATTCAACGGCGGGGTGATTCAACGGCGGGGTGATTCAACCGCGGGGTGATTCAACCGCGGGGTGATTCAACCGCGGGGTGATTCAACCGCGGGGTGATTCAACGGCGGGGTGATTCAACGGCGGGGTGATTCAACCGCGGGGTGATTCAACCGCGGGGTGATTCAACCGCGGGGTGATTCAACCGCGGGGTGATTCAACCGCGGGGTGATTCAACCGCGGGGTGATTCAACCGCGGGGTGATTCAACCGCGGGGTGATTCAACCGCGGGGTGATTCAACCGCGGGGTGATTCAACCGCGGGGTGATTCAACCGCGGGGTGATTCAACCGCGGGGTGATTCAACCGCGGGGTGATTCAACCGCGGGGTGATTCAACCGCGGGGTGATTCAACCGCGGGGTGATTCAACGGCGGTGCCGGCGAAGCCGTCGAGCTGCGCGGGCGCCGCTCACCCGGGGCTAATTGAGACGCGACTTCCAAATCGCGGCAGCTCTCCCCGCCACCACCCTTCCCCGTCCCTACCACGGCTCCGTTACCACCGATAAGAAAGAGTTGCTTCTGCCCCTGAGATGACCCGGCCTTTATTGTTGGGGGGGGAAAAAAAAAAAACCTGGGCGGCCTTTGCAAGTGTAATCTACTGCGAGTCAAAGATCATTTGCTTCTTAACGTGATGGCTTATTGACGACTGCTTATTAATGGTTTTGGCCATCGATTCCGACGACGCAATAATCCCGGCCCCTTTATTCCATTACTGGAAAATAATGCTGTTATCATCCAGTGGCGCTGATGGGTCAGATTGATAAGTTATTGATGAGGAACAAATCTCATCAGACCAAACATTTACTGAAGGGGAATGTCATGGATTTAGATGTCAGGGTAGATTGGAAAGGTGTTTGGAAGATCACGATTTGGCACCTCTGCGGAGGAACCCTAATGATTTTTTTTCTCTCCCCCACCTCAGAGCGGGCGTGCGCTACAGAGTTGTTAGCCGGACACGTGAAGGCATTGGCACGTCGCGGCCGGCATTAAATTTCCATTTACCGGACGCGCCCCCGTATTGGCTGCGCGCATTCAGATTATTACGCCGGCTGTGGTGGCGGCGCGTCAATACGCGTATTACCGTATTTAGGTAAACGCGCGTTATCTTCGCTCCGTAATGCTGATTTGCCGATGTCGCCGAGAGGGGGGAGGGGGGGGGGGGGGCCGACCCGCGCGGGTGATTGCAGGTTCCCGCGCCGCGTCGTTTAAGCCGAACGGAGCGCGCGGCGCCCCCGGCGAGAATCTTTTAAGAGTCCGATTCCAGCGCCGTCCCAACCGCGCTCCGCCCACTCCCCTCGACCGGCCGCCGGATCTTGCGACGGCATCCACGCCGTTTCCCGCTCGCGCCAACGCCAATTTTTCCGCCTCCTCTCCAAGCCGGGTGCCGGGCCGGTGCGGACGCGGCGTGCGAGCGAGCGTCATCTCGCGGGACGCGGCGAAGGCGGTGGCGGGAGGACTTTCGGCGACGCTCGTGGCCGCCGATTTACGCGTTCATAGCCGCTGCCTGCGCGGGATCGATAGTTACGGCGCTGCTGGGCTGGTCGGGGCGGCGGGGGGTGATTGTGGGGGCGGGGTGGGTACCGAGGCAAGTCTGTAGTTGGGGTGCGCAAGACACGGTGAGGAGTCGGCGGCGAGGCGTTTGGCTTGGGTAGGAGAGAGAGAAAAAAAAATGCAATCACGTTTTGCCACTATAAATACGGTGGAGAAGTAATGTGGTGTGAAATGTGGCCAATTACGCACCGTTACGTGATGAATTATACTCCACCGCCTGCCGGCCTAATGCCCGCCCGGCTCCCGCCCGGTGCGGGAAGCTCTTAATAAATAGTGACGGCACCTCTCACGTCCCGGCCACACTCTGCCCTCTTATTGGGTTGCCGGCTGCTGTCTCCCTCCGTGTTTGTTGTTATTTATTTATTTGCGCCACGCGCCGCGCGGGGTGTGATTATGGCGCAGCCTGCATTATCGGCGGTGCCGTGCCTTCACCTCCGAGCCATTAATAACCGCCGCTCATAAAGACAAATGGCCAAACGCAATTTCTACATCAGGCGCGTCCCGCTGTTGTTTCCATCACCGCGGCTTAGCGAATTTATTTCACTTCTTCATATTATTTTTGGCCCATTAAGAAGCGCCTTGACAAATAAATTACATTAGCCAATCTGTTCACGCCATGGTTGTTTGTCAGTTTGCATTGTGGGTCGGGCGGGCGGCTATTGAGCGGCTCGGGGAGCGTGTGCGTGCGTGCGCGGCATCTCTTTGTAAACGAGCGGGGCGTGACACGTCGCTGAGCTCCCCTTAACCCCGTCGTGCGCGCCGCTGCGTCCACGCAGGCCTTTCGGCACGGACCGCCTCCTCCATCGGCACCGTGACAAACCGACGGTCCGCCGTCCGGACTCGGGTGGTGGGGGGGGGTCACCGGACGAGGGGGGGGAACCGTTTGTGGAGAGGTGCCACTCAAGATGTGAGCGAGCGTGGCACCTGCGTGTGCACGCGACACGGTGACGACAGGGTGACGACACGTGACAGGGTGACACGTGACACGGCGCGTGAGCGAGCGGTCGCTCAGAGTGACGGCGGCGCCTGGAGGCCGGAGCTGTCACGGCTAAAGGGCGTCGGGGGCAGCCACGTTCCCATTACTGTGGATTACCCCCCCCCCCCCCCCCCAGGCCTTGCGGCGCTTTAAAGATCCCCTGCGCTTGTTTGTAAATTAAAAACCAATAACGGTCTGGCGATGAAGCCACGCTTACTTACTGCAATGCAACATCAGGAGAAATGGTTCGAAAAATGTAGGCTCGTTTTCTTTAATGTGATGGCTTCAAAGACGAATAAGTGCTTAAGAGATGAAAATGTGTAACACTCTTATTAGCCCTGACGTAGTTATACGATCACTTGAATTTTTAAATGCCTCCAATTGAAAAAAATAAAAATTGTAATTTATAAAAAAAATAAACAGAAGTCCACTTAGTTTCACATTCAAGAATGTGGGTGCCCTGGCTGCTCGGCTTGAGCGCAGCGAGTGTCTTCTCCAGTCATCCCCATCAGCAGGGGGGCTTGTCGGCACGGGCATCGGAGATGGCCTTGTGCTCCAGTGTGTTGTAATTAACGCTAATTCGGGATTCGAAATAAACTCTCGCGACAGCGAAGATATCCGCCGGTCAGAAATTCGCGGAAGAGGTGCTGAAATTTCTATCAAGCCTTGGGCGAGCAAATCGAGTCACGGGTGGCAATTACAGGAAGATAATTGCAAAGTGGTGTGCCGGGGAGGGAGCGAGCCTCTTCCGCCAAACTGATTGGAGGCCAATTATCATCCTCTCATAAAGGAATCGCTAACCTTTAACCAAATTTAGCGTCGTGGAGGATGAGCCGCGATGACGACTGTGCCGCCACCCTCCTTATTACTTTTATTTCCAATTAGTGCAGCCCGTGGCCTCTGGTCGCGTCTGTCAAGAGAAGCGAGGCGCCTGGCGCTAATTCGTAAACTGTCGCTCGCAAAAAAGTTTTCCGCGCCGTGCGCGTTAGCAGCGTCGGCGGAGGCTGCGGAGACGCGTGGCGCCAGCGAGCGTTCGGGCTCATGAAAGCAAATGTGAGATTTTACTGCCGTGATTATGAAAAATTAAGAATTTGCTGCCGTGACAGCCGCGCGGCTCTGGCCCTGGGTATGAATGTTTTATTTTTTATAATCCGCACGTCCGCGTGCGTTTCAAAAGGGGGGCTCGGTGCGTGATTTGTTGATGTTGGGCGCCTTTGAAGTTTCCTGCAGGTGCGGTTGAGCAGGTCGTTCGTTTTTTTTTCTTTTCATGGAGTGGCGGTCGCAACCGTTGCGCCGAAGCCCTAGAAATTACAGAGGCAGGACAGGGGCCGGGCTGCGAATCCGCTGATAAGTTATCGTCCTCATCGGATTAGCACCGCGACGGCAAATGACGTTTGCGGAGAAGCGAGCAGAGATTACCGCGACCTTAGCTTCCGAAATATTCGCCGTGATCTCTGACTCGGGAGGGGGCAGGCTCCGCTACGACGCCGTGTGATCGTCTTGCGGTTGTCTTGTCAGAGCCGGCTGCCAAGCGCCGCGCCGTGTGCACCGCCATGCGGAGCGGAACACAAAGAAATAGTGCTTCACGCACGCACGCACACAAGCATACACGCACGCACGTGCACACACCGATTCACGCACGCACATTCATAATCTTTCAGTGCTGTTGGCGAAGCTACTGGGGCGTGCGCTGCGTACACGCGCGCCCGCGTTTTAAAATGCACCCACCGGGTTTCACAGACCTGTGCGCGTGTGTTTTCGACTGTCTCTCATTTCCAAACGTAATTCTTTATCAAGTAAATTACACAAAACGCCCCTGTATCTGCACATGCGCAGTGTTTGTATTTAATTAAACTATTTAATAGCGCCCCGCTTTATTTCTATAATTAATGACTAACGTTTGAACAGTGTGATAATTTCTTCGTGACTGCTGAAAAAAATTTAATCATTCAAAAAAAAATCTATTTAAAACGGAGAGAAACGCAACGTCTCGTTCAGAACTGCGCGCGTTAATAACCAAGCCGAGAAGTTTCCGTGTTGATGCGGCTTTTTGTTTTTTTGTCGTAAATGACGGCGCCAATTAGTGCAAGATGTTTGTGCGAAGCGGCGGATCTCGGTGCCGTGGCGGGCGGGGGGGCGGCGGCGGCCGGGGCCGTTGGTTGGACCCCGGGACCCCCCCCGCCACCCCCCCCCGGGGTCGCCCACCGTACCCCCGCGGCAGTGCCGGAGGGCCGGCGAGCGCTCCGTCGGGCGATCACCCGACCGGACGCGTGCGCGGCCCAAGCGCGGAGGTTCGGGGGGGCCGAAATCGGCACGGCGCGGGGGGGGGGGTATCAGGCTTAACATTCAATCGTTAATTAATAGTGATGCCAATGGATACAAAAATACATTTGTAAGTGACGGCGTAATCACTCGCGGGCGACGTGCGGTGGCAGGCATTGTGTGCACTCTTGACTGGGAATGTTGGTGAGTAAAAGTAAGCCGATAATTACGGAGAGTTTTTTTTTATGATTCCTTTTGATGTGCCCAGAAAGATTAGCGCCCGGGCCCGCACACCGCATCCATCACATTATCACGCTATTTGTGTATTAAAGCCCAACAATCAATCTGGATACATTACATTATCTCATTTCTCCTGCCGTTGTGTGTTCTTACTCTGCTCGCTGGCGCGCGTGTGCGTGCGTGCGCGTCTGTGTGTGCGCACGGCATCGAGGCGGCGGGTGAAATGCCTTCGTTTTGCGATGGCTTGTTTTCCGTCCGGGGGCTTTGGTTGTCCCCCCCCCCCCCCGCCGTTACCCCCTGCGGCCCTCGCCACCCGATCAAATTTAGCAGGCCCACCTTATTACTGACAGACGGCAAAAGAAAATTTGCCGAAATCAACAGATTACAGCTGATCCGTCCGCCCTCTCCCCCGGAGCGAGTTACATTTTTTTCTCTTCTTCTTCTTCCGTGGATGAAATTTTCTGAAAGAAAAAAAAAAGAGAGAGAAAGTGATAAGATAAGAGGAGATCGGGTGTTGGGTCGGCCCCGGCTGTAATAACGCCGGTAACAGGCGCTAGACGGCCCGCCCGATTGATAACGCGGCGCACAGCTCCTGCCGTGTCCCGCGGGTTTCTGTTTTACCGCCGCTATCTCGCGCTTCGGTCAGATGTTTTAATTCCGGCTCGACAGAGATGTTTCGCTTTCAGCTTTCAGAGATTATTCCCAAAACACAATCATTTTTTTTTTGTTGGGGGGGGGCCTCATTTGGTTGCTGCTGGCTCGGTGGGGGAAGGCGGAGGGGGGGGGTGGAAGGAGGAGGAGGGGGGGTGCCGTGGCCAGGGTCCGCTCTGGGACCTCACGCAGCCCACCGCGTTAGCGCTGCCGAGTATTATTTGCTTAGCGCGTAACGGTCTAATAACCGGCAGATGTTCGGGAACTGTTCGCTCGGCGTTACGCGTCATCAGCAAGAGTCTCGTCTAATTTGTGCGAGAGAAGATGAAAACAACATTCTAATTATCAACATTGCACGTTTCGGATGTATTATTATTATCCAAAGACAAATTAATGAGAGACTTTCCACTCGAAGCAGTGCGGCTTTTACAAGTGCTCATGAAAACAGCGGCAGTGTGGCTTGTCACAATACCCTCCAATGGATGCTTTACACACGAGCGAGATTAAGCGCCAACACAACATTCCACTCACTTTGTGCGCTTCTGCAACACGTCTTTTTTTAATTTGTGATATTTTTTCGCCTTGTCCCCCCTCCCCAACCCCCACCCCGGCCCACTGTCCCCCCCCCCCCCCCGCTCCCCCCCCCCCCCCGCCCTGCGTTGTTTTTATTTTCTGCTTTCAGACGACTGCAAGAATATCGCCGCCATCCTGAAGGAGCTGGCGCGCCGCGGAGCGACACTGGAGGCGACGGCTCAACTCTGACGCGCACATTTAGCGTCGCAGACGCCCAGCGCTCAGCGCACCTTGGGCCGCAATGTTCGTGGCCAACTGCGGCGGCACGCACGCACACGCAGGCACACGCAGGAACACGCACGCACACGCACGCACCCGGAAAAAAACGAAAGTGCGATATGCACAGAAGATTAAAATAAACACAACACACGCACGGACACCGCGGCTCACTTTTATATGCTGCGTGTACATGTATAGCTCTTGTATCTATCCACTGCTGGATGAGTGCCCGCGTGCTGTGCGGGTCGTGGGGGGTGGGGGGGGCCATACTTCACCACGCTGGTCATTTTGCGGGTTGGTGACGGCTCTGAGTGCAGCCGTGAGAGCGAGGGAGCACTGTGCGCCAGTCGATGTTGCTGCACTCTCCTCCGCTGCCCCACGCGTAGGCCCGCAGCCTATAGCATCTGGCTTGCATGGTGGGTACCTGTCCAATAATTAATTGAACCTCTTTGGGCTTCCGAGAGGGGACGAGGCTGGAGGCATCCCCCCACCCGGTTGGTCTCGGCCCATTCTCGTGGGACCCGACCTCGGACGGT
Organism: Lampetra planeri; assembly: GCF_965212315.1. Taxonomy (NCBI): domain Eukaryota; kingdom Metazoa; phylum Chordata; class Hyperoartia; order Petromyzontiformes; family Petromyzontidae; genus Lampetra; species Lampetra planeri. Next base: position 10,467,622 of record NC_136130.1, on the reverse strand, counting down.
GTCCACGTGGCATCGATTTATTGCCGATTCCCAAGATAGTCGCATCGAATCGCGTCGGGTCGGAAGCGCTGTCGTTTTGTTGTCGTGCACCGCGGCTTCACGTGGTCCCTCCAGCCGCCAGAGGCTGCGGTGACCGTCACACGCCGCTAAAGCGAACGCGGCAAAGCGATACCGGGGCGAGTTTGCCGGACGGCGGCGTGCGAGCGGAGCGCAGTGATGCGGCGCTTCGAGAGCGCTCGCCGGGTAAACCAACAAAAAAAACGGTCACGCGCCGGAGCGGCGTGAGCGGAAACTCGCTGGCGCGTCTTTGAGCCGCGAGACCGCGAGAACGAGAACACGCAGCGGCTCCCCATTTACGGAGGTTGTAAACGGACCCAGTGGACATGGTGGGTTTGCCACTTGCGCTGCTCGTCACCACCGTGCTGCCTGCTGATCACAGACGCGCCTCTTCACAAGAAATAATGACTCCTCGCTTACAGCCCTAATGTAATCCCTTTTTTTTGTGCAAGTGCTGATCGCGGCATTAAATATTTTCTGGTGCGATATTTTTTCCGTAATTATCAACTTTTATTTCACCGTGTGGTGTTTCGCCGGCGTGTCTGTGTGCGTGTCATTTGTTATCGGCACAGTAATATTCGCTGTCATTCCTACTGTGGTAATTAGGGCCGTGCTAAATCCTTTTTTTGAAGCAGTCTTCTTCGATGCCGTGAGAACTGGGGCTGTGCCCTCCTTAGAGATATTCGTGCGAGGCACGGTGGCGCAAACCTGTAATCCGGCGCTTTGGAGGAGCGACTTGGTGGATGTGACACACATTTGCAAAAACTCTTGGGCCTGCAAGGTGGCCATCAATGGCGGTGCAGCAAGGCGATTGCCTCCATCTGTGCGGAGCTTCGTTCTGTTCCTTTGTACGTGTGGGTTTCTTCGCAACATGAAGCCAGACCGCAAAATGGAATTGGGCACACACAATCCCGGGGGCAGGTACCCTCCCAAAAATTATCGTCGTCTTCATTTTAGACCATGGCGGTCTCGCGAGTAAATCTCGAGGCACCTGAACAGATGCGGCGCTTACAACGAGAGGAATCGCTCGGTGTGAGAAAGTGATTGTGGGCCAAATGAAATGTGGAAAAACAATCGAAAAGAGCATTGAGACGAGCATGGTTTCCTTGGATAAACAGAGAACATTATTGTTGTTGTTAACGCAGCTGCTGCCCGCGGGTTATTATGGGGTAGTGAGTGAGGTGGGGGGGGGGGGTGGATGCGCCCCCCACTCTCTCTTCCTGCAGTGCGATGGTCTGCGCGCCTCCGCCCTGCAGCGCTGCCCCGTGTGTGTCACGTGCCAAAGTTCTCCGCTCAAAACTTCACCAGCAGCCGATTTGCGCAGCTTCATTAAATTTTCAATCGACTCAGGTGCTGTGGCCGGCGTTCTAAATCCTGTCGCCTCTGCTCTGGGAGGGAGGGGGGGGGTGTGGTAAGGAGGGGGTGGGGGGCGATGGTGGATGTAAGAATAAGAAAATGTTCAACGAGTGTTGAAAAATTCATGAAGTCTCGTGGAGGCGCGCCCCCCCCCCCGATCCATGCCGGCCACCGACTGCGAGACTCAATAATGAGAAATCGCGACGAGGCGGAGAGAGAGAAATTTTTATATAATCACCGCTGCCTCGTGTGTGTGTGGTTTTTTTTTGTTCTACGGCGACAGATTGTCGCTGGAACAAATTGCACTTTACACCATGCATGAGATAGAACAGCTGCGGCGGCTGCTGCAGGGGCCTCGGCGCTACTCAATAATTGATTATTGTTTGATTATTTGAGTCGCGCGCGGGCCGCGCCGTGCAGGTGGATGCGGGGGTGGGGGCGAGGTCGGTGCGGGAAGCTCCTCGTTAGCTCCGCGCCGGCTACGGAGACATCGCCTCCTCCTCGCACCCCCCGCCCCACTCCTCGTGCGCGAACCTCACGGCTCCGTGGAAATGTCCGAGACTCGGGGAGCCGAACTCGGGGTGGTGGTGTTGACCATCAGAGGTGGATTCCAGAGGGTGGGGGGTGGGGGACATTTGGGGCGATCGCTCTCCCACCCCACCTCGTGACCCCTTCCCGTTGAGTCTCCGAAAATGTAAAAAAAATAATGTGTTGATGTTTACCGGAAAAAAATGTAGTTTAGAACTTTTCATTTTATTTGACTTCATTTAGGGTCCTATTCAGAAGTCCCAACGGGGTCGCCCTCGACAAGCCTCCGGCCGTCCACCCGGCAGCGTCGATGTTGCATCGACACGGCCCGCCGGTCGCCTATTCAGCGTGGAAGAGTAGACCAAGTATCCTGCAAAGCTTGGCGGAGGGCCCCCCCCCTTCCGCCAGAAGTGGCGTGAACAGGCTGTTTTAGGGCTGCCCCTTTGCCTCGAGTTTTTACCCCCTTACACCCCCTTACACCCCCTTACACCCCCTTACGTGATTCACCATGAAGCCTGCCGCCGTGCGGTTTGTACCATCACACGCGCCAATCGGTGCGTTACAAAAAAAATCCGCTGAAATCGGTTTCCGAGATCCCTAACTTTCCGAACCGGTTTCTGAAAACGGTTTTCAATCTTACCGGCGGTTATCGTCTAACAACCCCAACCCACACTGAGGCTACTGTGACTATAACAACTGTAATCTATTTTAGATTTTACCAGGTCAGGCCCACCCATGCTGTATAGCTCTTCTGATTTGAAGCTTTCGTGACTGCACGGATCCATACTCTTTGGTTCTTTCGGTAAAGTCACGTGGGTAGAAAATAAAATAAATCACGACGTTTCGGGCGCAACACAAGCGAGTGACGGACGCTTGTGTTGCGCCCGAAACGTCGTGCTTTGTTTTATTTTCTACCCACGTGACTTTACCGAAAGAACCAAAGAGTATGTGTAGCTCTTTTTTCGGAAGCGGCATGGCGATCACAAATGACAGCCCGACGAAGTGGCTCATCACCGCGTGGTGAATGCAGAGCGGCCATACACTCTAAATGCGTGTTTCGAAATGCGGAGGGAAAAATCGGAGGACCTGGAGAAAAATCCACACGACCATGGGGAGAGAGAGACACACCGCTAACTCCAAATATACAGCAGCAGGCGTCAGGGTCGGGATCGAACCCACGCGTTCCTGCATACCAGGCGAGGTCGTTAATGTCTCGTCACCGTGCTAAGCCAGTGACGTTTCCGCCCTCGTGATTCGATGAATTGCCACGATGCGTGACAGCACCGCAGCTGTTACGAATGTAACCACATCGACATTCTCTGCAGTCCGCGTGTGCGCCTGGGTATCTCACATCGTTACATAGCATCTGTCCAACCGTTATGCCTGGTCTCTCCAGTCCACCCACTATGATTCAAGCAAGCATAACTCTGCTGTTGAGACATCGTATGCCGAAAACAAGTTTTGCTTGGGCTGACTCAACGTCACTGGAATTACTCCCAGAAGGCCGTGGGACCGATGCGTTTGTGTAACAAACAAACAATAAAAAGCTTAATTATATACAGAGACCGATATGTGCAGGGTACTTATTGTCTTGGCTGTATTTTCTAATTCATATTCTCCACAACGACACTTCCTTCCGCCCGTCGCTGCCTCGCGTGCGCTGGTAGCCTGGGAGCTGCCGGGGAAACGAAACTCGTGATGAGAATTTGGCGCCGCGAACGATGACAATTCGTGTGTTACACTCCGCGCCGCCGTTTTAATTTTCACCAGCGCGCGTGCCCGCTCTAATTTGTCGCGCTCGAGCAGGGCCTCGTTATTCGTTGTTGTTGTTGTTGTTGTTTCTCGGTGGGATGTAAACACGTTCCCAAAGGCTTTTGTTCTGCTCGAAAAGTCGATGGTATTGCATCCGACAAAGCAAAGTGGCGAGCGACGGTCAACTCCATCCCTGGCTCCTGTAACGAGCTCGTTTGCGCGGTGCCATCTCCACCAGACTGAAGATTTTTTTTTTAAAACAACTCGGCATCCGCGGGGCTATCCACTCCTTTGGAACGTCATTTGTAAAAAAAATACTCGCACGTGCCGAGCGGGATCAACTAAACCATTGGCAAAACTAACGACCAACGACCGCTCCCCGATCAACTACAAGCAAATTCACCCCAATGACCCCCCCCCCCCCAGCTTGTCGGATCTCACAGCGGTACTTTATATAGATGGCACCAACAGGTGAAGAATCATCTCGCCTGGGGCCCATGGACCGACGTTCCCGTTGCTCGCATCGCATCCCATGCAGAGCCCACGGGGGGGGGGGGGGGGGGGGGTGGAGGATGGGACTCGCGGCGTCCCACTCAGCGTAGCCCTGGCAGCTCGGTGTGGAGAGCCGCCGCTCAGGGTGCACATTCGTGCCTTGACTGTGGGGGGGGGGGGGGATCCCATTGGGTTCTGACACCGGCTCACTCACTCCGTGGGGGGACGTGGGGGGTGATGAATGCCCCACGACGACGGCCACTGAACCACACCCCAAAGTGAAAGTTGTGGGCCACAGCATCCCAGCCACGTGGCCACTGTGACCCCCCCCACCCCGGGGTGTTCCGCACGCTGCGCTCATCCCGCAGGTGTCGCTGGCAATTCACTCGCCCCAGGGGGGGGGGGGGTGGGGAGCCTCGCCGAGTCCCAAGAATGTTTGTCGGGAGCGAGCCGCCGCGCCGAAGCTCGGAGCGGCCTGCGAGAGGCAATGGGAGCGAGGAGAGCCCGGCAGGGAATTCTCGCTCGCTCGCAACTCCACAGGTGGATTCAGTCCGCGGTCAAATTCAAACCTCGACTCTGTCCGCGAAACCAAACTCGATGCTTCAACGCCAACTCGCGACTCCTCTCAAGCCCCCACCCCACCCACCATCACCCAACCTATCCACCCACCATCACCCTCCATCACCACGCCACCCACCCACCCCACCACGCCATGGAAGCACGAACAGGGATCAGATCTCTTTAGCGTTTGAGATCCGATGAGATCGACCGCGCTCTGTGTGATTTGGTCGCCAAGACGCTGATAATGGGCGCTCATTCGATGCGTGTTCTCCTAATTAGTTTAGGGCTGTATTTTGCCTTTTGTCTTTTTTTTAATCTCTAAGCAAATTATCTCAAATTCTTTAACGCTGTTGTCTTTGTTTAGCCGATAAAGGCTATTGACTGACGGTGGTGGGGTGAGTTGGGGGGGGAGGCAATAGCTGATAGGTGCGTAATGGGTACCAGGCCAGAACATTACCACTTAGCCCCCTCTGCAAGACACAATTCCGCAAAACAACCTTCAACAATCGAACACGGCAGCGATCATTACTGCCGCCTCTTCTGTTTGACTTTCACCAGCGGGTTCACGGTCAAGTTGGCAAAACTCCGTGGATATTCGTCTGGAAGTGAAATCAAATGAGAAACTTTTCCGGAGGGAGTTGTTTCTCCCCCCCCCTCCGATTACGCTATTAGCCGCAATCGCTGTACATTAAAGTTTAACGAGCTCAAGCTGTCACGCACCGCCGCATGTGACGCTGGCGCCAGGGAGTTTCAACTACAGACAAGTGAGCTCATTGGAGCTCAGAAGCTTCGCTCCCCGGCCTGTGGTGGTGGCGGTGGTGGCTGTGGCTATGCACGTGTCTGCCTTTAACCCAGCGCCGCTGGAGGCGACGGCTGGTGGATCCTCGCAATACTTGTTGGTGAAACTCCATTCGCATCGGTGTCGAGGGAGGAGCCCGTGCCCTGGCTGGCCGGGAGAAGGCGGCACAGCAAGTGGACTCATCTCTCACCTGTTGATTCGTCTGTACGCGGATGGAATGTTGCCTTCCTCGCACGCGTGGGTGTTCTGCGGGTTCTTATCACTCCGTTTAATAATCATCACTCCGCATTGATTGAATGAAGGCCCAAATAGAGAAGCAGTAATAACACTCCTGAAACAAACACGAAAAGTTTGCCGATGCTTTCCTGTGTAAACAATGGTCGTGATCATCGTCGTCATCATTATTATTGCCGGGATGAAAGGGCACCGCGTGGCTCGTGTTTAAATTCCGACGGCCCACGCCAGCTGCTCTGCTCGGATATTTCGGATGGAACCGCTGCAGCGAGCGAGGGTGGCGGTGCTGCTGCTGCGAGGTGTCCCGCACGCGATTTCCCCTGCTCACTTCGCGCCCGTGTGTGTTTTTATCGCTCGCTTTGTTCTGCGATGAAAGGCATTGATTAATTCGCGCAATATTATGAGGAAATGGCTTTAACTAAGATATAAAAGCACTGGCCATCAGTCACCGGACCTATTACGCTCACGTGCCGTTCCGTCCCAGCGCCCTTACTCCAAATTAAGATTAATTGATGGAAACAACCCAATTCACTGAAAATTAATTAGTTTCAGCCTGATCAATGCCCCCATCGATTTCCTCGCCCCGTTGTGTTTAGTAAATGACGCGAGCGTGGCGGCCACGTGACTCGGTTCAATCGCTCCGAGAGCCCCCAAACGTCGAGCGCCAGGAACGCGGACGAGACTCTTCGTGACGAGCGCGCGTCGTGATTTGCGACCCTCGTTCATTCGTTCGCTCACGCGGCGACGTCGTCGGCCACGTGCCCGTTGCGCCAAAAATGTGATTTGGAGCTCCTGCGACGGCGTTCGCCACGGCTGCTCTCGGCTGCCGTACACCAGTTTCTCGTGTGGTTTTGTTTGACTCGCGGATCGTTGGGCAGGGCGGTCACGGCCTCGCCGCGCGTTCATTCGAGGGTCGCAGTCCACGAATAACGTGAGCCGCCAACCGAAGGGTCGCTGTGATGATTATGATTATTACTCCTTCTTGGTTCTTTCGGTAAAGTCACGTAGAAGGGAAGTAATAAAATAATAAAAATAAAACATAATAAAATAATTCTCACGACGTTTCGGCCACAATGCAAGCAGCCGTCCTCAGGTGAAACATGATTATTACCCCCCTCCCAACGCCTTCCGACGATCCTCCGCGTCGTGAGTGGGGGGCGGGGATGTTTGACCATACTTCACCACGCGGGGTCAGCGCTCGTTTGTGAAGGTGTGGGGAGCTGGACGTGGGATCGCAACAACGTTTCACTGAATTTGCCCTCTGCTGCCCACCACTTCGTTTCAGGCTCCGTTAATTAATAAAAGTACAACAACAACAACTTTAAAGTTGTGGACTCGCGTGTCATTATCTTCCGCCAGTTGCAGAGTGAGTTGCTGTACCAAGGGCCACGCTGCCCGGCTCACGCAGGGAGGCTGGCAGGGGACATCTCTGCGGTCTGTAAGTTCAACATCCAGAGCCTTTATGTATCCGGCGAGGAATCCGATGAGCTATGAAGCTCTTTTTTGTTCACAGATGTCCAGTAGTTTTCTCAGATGTCCAATCCGGCTGGATATCGCCAGCCACGGCCATCGCAACTGCACGCACGGACCATCTCGACAGCGGCATGTCTCCTTGAAGTTGTTGGTCACGTCTCCTTGAAGTTGTTGATCATGTCTCCTGGAAGTTGGTGGGCAATGGCTCTGTCTATGGCGATGGTGTAGGATCCAAGCAAGAACGTTGGCTTTGTGACTTGTCGCAAGTTCTCCTGTCACGCTGCCTATCACCCAATCGCCCTGAGTTTGCAGGATCTTAGAGGCTTTGGCAGAGTTGAGCCCTGTTAGTACCTGGATGGGAGACTGCCTATGAATATCAGCTGCTGAATCCACCTATGCAGAGCTGTCGGTGCCATCCTTTCGTGTGCGCAGTGGACTTTCTCCAGGCACTCCGCACGACTCCAAACGCTCGCTCGTGGAATTATGGAAATGTGTGTACGTTGAACTTCCTTCGCACCGTACGTATCCAACCGTGCTAATCGGAGGTGGCGGAATTGGCCAAACGTAGCGATGCTGGTGCATCCCGAAACAGAGGCTTGACACTCGGTGAGTCCTTGTTTGCCAAATAAAGGGCGCAATTATAATGATATATTATTATCATCAGAATGGCATAGGTGAACTCTGGCATTAATCTCTGCACAAAACATCTCACCATCACGCCGCGATTAGGGACCCATACTTGCTCAAAGTAAATTAAGTTCTGTGTTTCGTGTTACTGAACTTAATTAGGAGAGCGTTACTACATTTTCGAGTGGCTTTTATATTTTTTTAATTGTTAAATCCCATGCCCCCCGTCGCCGCTGATGCTGCCCCTTGTGCGTCGTGTTGAGAGCCACCGTCGATGATGTGTGGAGCACGACGAACCGTGGCTGGCTGCTCACGATAATGAAGTCATCATCGTGCGGAATGCACTGAATTATCACTTTCCCCATCCTCATCTTCTCGCAACAAAAAAAAATTAACAAATCCAAAAAAAAGTGCTCTCGCATTACAGTCTGTAATGAACTTCGCGACAGCACGTGTCTCTTTAGTCATCGGCTTATCACCGCTCTGTGATGCTGTTGGTGGTGGGTGAGTAGGGGGGGGGGTAGACACCCCCATGCCCCCCCCCCCCTCCTCCTCCGATGCCCCCCGCAGACAAACGCTCGCTGTGACACGTGGGGCACAATTGACTGCCGCTGCACATTTACATTCTCGCTCGTAACCGTGTCGCTCAGTCCGGCCCTGCACACGATTTTACGAGCCGAGCTTTTACCTTATGTTGTTGTTGTTGTTGCTGCTGCTTCTTCTTTTTACGACTGAGTATCTCACATAAATGAATGTAAAATCGCGAGGCTGGGTCTTCGCTTAACTCTTCAAGGGACCAACGGCGAGGACGGAGCCGCGGATCGGATCGTAATCCCGAAAACGCGATCACCGTGGGATTACAATAAAATAAAAATTATAACAACATTTTTGTTTCTTCAATCACATTCCAATTGCGCAATTGGCGTCGGGTCGCGAGAGGAAGGCGTTTACGCTCAGAACGTTGTTGTTGTTAGGGGCCGTCCATAAATGACGTCACGCACCTGGGAGGTGGGGATCAGACATTTGTGACGATGTGTGACGAGAGGGTGGTTTGAGAAATGTGACGTTACATCAAAATGCGCAACTTTAAATAAATATAGACAACACGTTCTACTTAATTAAATATACTTTTTGATAAATGTTTTCTCCTACAACATCAGAGTGCAGCGGCACATTAAATACGCACTACAATGACAATAGTTTAAAGCGATGTGGTAAAACAAAATTTGGGGGGGGGCAGAGCTTTGTGACGTAATATTTGAGGGGGGGGGTCTGACTTTTTGTGACGCTGTGTGACGAGGGAGGGGGAGGGTTAAAAATCGTCCAAAATCGCGTGACGTCATTTATGGACGGCCCCTTCGTGTTGCAGCAGCTAGCAGTGCACCACCCTGTGTGAGGACGCCACCGGAAGATGACGTCACAAAGGGACTACCGCGCAGTCGCTCTACGTCACCGCCTTGTGCGCGTCCTGCACGGTGATTGGTCCGTGTGAGAGAAACAATTCCATTCTCTCAGAGCTGGGATTCAGTCAAGCTAAGTGGAAGCAACATTTAATCGAATGTTGTTGTGTGTGTGTTTAGGCATTGGTTACCAGGCTGACACCATTAACTCGCTTACACCTTGAGAAACCGGTTTAATCAAACGTCAGTCTGTGGGGATTTATGAATCTCTGTGGGTCTATGGGGTCTATATGTGAGTCTGTGGGTCTCAATGTGAGTCTATGGCTCTTTCTGTGAGTCTATGGATTCCTCTGTGAGTCTATTGGTTTATATGTGAGGATGTGGGTCTATGGATTTCTATGTGAGTGTATGGGTTGATATGTGAGTCTATGGGTCTTTATGTGGGTCTTTGGGTCTCTGTGTGAGTCTACGGGTCTATATGTGAGTATATCGGTCTCTATATGAGTCTATGGATCTCTGTAAGTCTATTGGTTTATATGTGAGGATGTGGGTATATGGATTTTTATGTGAGTGTATGGGTTGATATGTGAGTCTATGGGTCTATATGTGAGTCTATGGGTCTCTGTGAGTCTATGGGTCCGCATGTGAGTGTATGGGCCTCTATTTAAGTCACGTGACTGGGCCAAGACGATCAACTCACTCCACTCGAGAACCCGCTTTGATCACAGGTGACCTCAGATGCAACCCCCGCCCTCTGTGCCACCATGGAGGTGTGGTGGAGGGCTTCGTGAAGTCTTGACGTTCTGTACAGCACACACAATGATTACAGTCAGCACAGTGGCTGGGCACATGCCCCAATGTCCAAGACGTCAAGCGATGTGGTGGTAATAGAGAGCAGCCGTCACAGGCAAGGGGCCGTCCATAAATGACGTCACTTACCTGGGGGTGGGGGGGGTCAGACATTTGTGACGATGTGTGACGAGGGGGGGGGGTGTTTGAAAAATGTGACGTCACATCAAAATGCGCAACTCTAAATAAATATAGACAACGTTCTACTTTATTAAATATACATTTTAATAAATGTTTTCTCCTACAACAGCAGAGTGCAGCGCCACATTAAAGACGCACTACAATGACAATAGTGTAATGCGATTTGAAGCATGTTTTATTTTGGGGGGGGGGGGCAAAGCTTTGCGACGTCATATTTGAGGGGGTGGGTCTGACTTTTTGTGACGTCGTGTGACGAAGGGGGGGGGGGGGTCAAAAATCGTCCAAAATCGCGTGACGTCATTTAGGGACTGCTCCTAAGCGTCAACGAGTCTCTTAAGATCTACGTTTGTTGGGGTTCAGGTTGGGGTTCGCCTTCGATCGCGAGGTAGGTCAGACCCACAATATGTAGTGGATACGGTGTAGAAATCCCGTGGCCATATTCTATTGATTTCAAAGTTCACGCTGCCTCTGTGTGTTCTTTAATTTTTTTGAGTAAAATTAACAGAAAATATTGACGGGTAGTGTTGACAGTGTAGCACAAAAATGGACAAAAAAACACCCCACTCATTAGCTCTGCCTCACAACCGACAAATACACAATCCGCCGACGTTCCGAGCAGTAGCCTTCCTGGCTCTGACTCAGCAGCCTGAATTGTAATGCGGATCTAGCGATTAATGTGGTGGTGGTTGGGGAACGGTGGTTGTTTTTTTCCCCCCGAGTCAGTTTTCTCAGCGAGATCCGCGATGTGGGAGCCGCAAAAGTGTCTGGGTTAAATGCCAACTCCGGATGAAATGAGCACCCCACTTATGTAGGCATTAACATCCCAGCCATATGCTGATTAAACCTACCGGGCGTATTTCGGAGCTTAATTAATGTAAGCGGCGCAGCGCTCTTTAGACCCTGGCAATTAATTCTCCGAGTGGGGGGTTCGTCTCCGTTAATTTGCTCTCTCGGCAGAGAGAGAGAGAGACAGAGCGGCGTTCATTATATGCGCCGCCTTCCCGGCACGAGACGCGCGGTGCCGTCATGAAAAATCTCTCCGCAGCGGTTGTGATGAAGAATAAAGCGTGGCCGAGGAGAGCCCTCTCTCTCTCTCTCTCTTTTTGTCCGTGAATCTTGGAGCCGCCGCGCTTGTCCTTGTCCACGAACCCACTCAGCCGTGAGCTCCGAAGGAGGACGGTGATGAAAGGGGCAAAACCCTCAGACCCCCCCCCACCACCACCTCTCCCCGCGACGATCCTCCCTCTCCCAGCAGAAACATTAACTCTGCGCGCGATTTCCCAGGCTGCTGCGTTTACAATTCAGGGTCGGGCTTGAGCGTCCACTTGTTGAACTCGGGGAGATCTAAAAAACAATAGAAACAATTACACATTTTGGGCTCCGCATAAATGACGATTTCAAAGGTTGATTGGTTTCACTGATTGGGCGAGCTCGGTTTGCGATCACAATCATCAGTGGACCAAGTCACCCTGAGCCCGTACGGTCCTATCACATCGCATGCGCTCGGGCTTTCAAGAGAGGCTTGGGCTGCGAGGTGGGCCAGGAGATGACAGTACAGTGAGCACGTGTTATTGAATCCATCTGTGCAGAGCTTTCAGTGTTTTCCCCTGGTATGCGCGACGATGGGTTTTGTCCAGGTTATCTGGTCTCCAAAGCTAGAAATTTCATCGCGATCACCATCACATTCATCACCGCGTATTATTTTATTATATGCGGATCACACCTGTTCGGCAAATTTGCCAAGCGCTGAAGGATTTGGCCAAACGTCCCTGCAACGCAACGCGCCACCGGTGCTCGACGGCGAGCCTCGTGACTCGTTTTAAGCCTTTCCGGAGTAAATGAAGTGCACGGTGGTATTATGAATATCATCATCATCATCGTCACAATCGTCGTCGTGAGTGCGCGCGGCGTGCGTGCCCGGGGTGGGGGGGGGCTTCGTGTCGCGGCGATGCTACGGGGAGGGCTCCTGCCCGGCTGCTTTATCGCGTTCCACTGCCACGGACCATCCATCAGGCGCGGCCGCGCCGTGGGGCCACGTGCCGGAGATAACGCGCACGCACATTTAGGGAAACGGAGACCCTTTTCCCATCAGCCCTCTACTTCTTTTTTTACGGGAAACGTGAGAGAGTGGAGCTCCATCATGGCGACTGAGGCCCCCTCTCCCGCCCCCCCCCCCCGTATTCGCGCTAATGGCCCCGAGTCTCCCACCCAACCCCCCCCCCCTCGCCTTCCCCCCCCCCCCCGCCGCTTCCCGACACCCCGAATCGGGCGTCTGGCTTCGTAACTTAAGACGGGGCGAGCTGTCCGTGGCTGCTCCACACGAGGCTCTCGTTCGCTCCTCCTCAAGCCGCCCAGTGGTGGGCCGAGTGGATCGAGGGTCTTCGACGCTGTTGAGAGCCTGGAGCAGTGTTCTTCACGACCTTTCAGAGATGGGGCCACTTTCGCTGATATTACATCATCGCTGTGAGGGTCGCCACACATTTGAAACCATTGGGGTTGACAGCACGATGATGTTGGGGGGTGTCTTTCACTGCGTGTCGTCGGGGGCCGCACTAAACGCCACCAGGGGCCCCCAATGGCCCGCGGGGCCTTACAATGGAGAACACTGGCCCGGGTTCAAGTCTCAGTTTTGGGTTTCTCTCTCGCTCGCTGAGGTTTCATAATGGCCTTGTCAGAGACACTCAGCTGACACTGCAGGAAATCTAGATTCAAGCCCAGAGTCTGGTTTAGTCGCTTTCTCTCTGGGGGTTCATAATGACCGTGTCAGAGACACTGAGCTGTTACTGCTGAGAATCTGGGTTCCAGCCCAGGATCTGGGTGTGTGTGTGTCTCTGTCTCTCTGGGGGTTGTGTCAGTGACACTGAGCTGGCCCGCTGAAATGCTGTGTTCAAGCCCCGAGTGTGGGTGTCATTCTCTGTCTCTGGGGGGGTTCATAATGGCTCTGTCGGAGACACTGAGATAGCACCGCTGAGATGCTGGATTTGAATCCGGTTTCAGCCACCCATGGTTCTCAAATGTAGCGAGTTGATGGTCTCGGGACGGTCACAAATCACTGTACGAAATCCCATCAGAGACAATGTGGGGTTTTACTTAAATGTGGCACAATTACAGCACTGAGACTTTTACATTTTGGTTTGACGTGTGATGAACATCTCAGGTTGAAAGTGTACCATCCCTCGTGTGGATAAGAAGTCATCTCAAGGGACTTCAGAAGTAGTTCTATGATATATTCTTCCACAGGTCATTCTGTAAAGTTGGTTGATGCGCTGCACGGTGAGAACTCTCTGCACGATACGGTGCCAGATTGAAATAAAAAAGGAGAGAGGAAAAAGACAACACAGACAAACCACCGGCGTGATGTCTCTAGAGCTCTATAAAGACACACCTGGCCATAACTGTAATTGTGCCAATCATCACAGTGCAGGGTCATCCTAGAAGAGAGTCTTGAGACCCAGTAAGGCTCTCCTGGATATAGATGTTATCACGCTCGTTTTGTTCATTATAGATCCCCCGTTATGACTCTGATAGACTGTTTGAGCGAATGCTGTTAGCACGAAGGGGAAGGCGCGGTGGTCACTCATGCCCGGCCGCCTTTGTCTCCCTCGTGCTGAAGTTTACACTCACAGAACCACTTATTCATTTAAGGCTGAGTCTATCGAGTGGAGGGCCAGAACCGGTTTGCGATATCACTCACCAATGACGAATTCGGGTGACCAGTTTCATAGCTCAGCCAGCTAACCAACTGCACCACCGCTCCTTGATCCCTTGCGCAACACGGCAGAGCGCGCGCACGTAACATATCTGCGTCTCCAGTTCGGCGGCAGTCACACGCTTCCTCTAACGACGCGCTAATTTGCCGAGGTCAATTAAAAGGTTCATTTAGTATTCAAAAGTGTGGCGATGGTGAAGGCCCCCTGGGGGGGGGGTGACTCGTGTTGTCACCTGCCAGGGGCCAAGTGTGTCAGCTGATCGCCGGCAGATGAGCGCTGCTAATGGGCACGGTGTGGCGATGTCGGTGGTGGGCTCTGGCTGTGCCTGTGCACACACCTGGCCGACCGTGTGTGTCATCGTGTGCGCGTAATGCCAATGGGGGTGCGTGCGGGCCATGTCACAACTGCGTTTGTGAGATGTTGACTCCGCAGGTGAAATGGAGATGACACCGTTCTGCGGTTGGCACGCGTCTGCGATCCAGAAATTTTTGGAGGTAATGGATTTCTATTATGATCATTAGGCCTGTTTACCCAGGAAAAATCTTGAGTCTCATGGTGTGTGCTTTTCACGATGGCCCTGCTACGTTTTTCGCAGTAGGCTGGGAGCTGGGGATGGGGGCACTGATTGCATTGTATAATTACAATTTAGTAATTTGCGGATATTTTTTTTTATTTGGACCGTGATACCGGCACGTAATTTTACGGTTAACTCACCCGCAGTATTAATCAGAGTAGTCACTCTTGCAAATGAGACCCATCCTGGTCTCGTGAGGTCTCGCCGGGTTAAACAAACAAACTTGGCCAAACTAGAACCGCGAACCTCTCCAACAAACGGTGTGTACACGCCGCTGCTGCGAGGCCACGTCTCTGCCACCGGATCGCGGATCACGGAGACATTTGCGAAATTTCCAAATCCCCATTGGGCTTGCTGATCCACCAACCCTTCCCTTCAAAGTGTTGGGTTACAGAGCTGGGCCATGAAATCTGGAACTGAGAACCTGGTGCGGTGTTGTAAACATCACCAATGATGCTTGTCACATTACCCTCTCGTGTGCTGTGCCGGCCTTAATAGGTCCTCGCTAACAGCACATGCTTCTCCAGTCCGTATGGCTATAATGGAGGCTCTTGATCTTTCTGTCTTGGTGTGTGAACCCCTGTGTGTGTGTGTAGACGTTGGCTCAATAGTTGCACTGCACGATGAACCCGGCGACCCCGTAGGCATTTCCCAGCCACGGCTATCATCAGTAGCAGACCCAGCCGTAATTAAGTAATCTGTTTTAATGTCCAAAACATCAACACTGGGGAGATAAAGGTGGTAAGGCATATGGTAGCAATGGTGGGCGATGCAGGGGATCTTTAGTATGTGCGAAACGTGTGTGTGTGTTAAGGCTATAGGGCTATACGGGGGGTCTTTGTCTTTGTGAACACGTGAGCGGGAGTGTAGCGGTTAGCGCGCTGCGCTACGAAGCTGGCGATTCCCGCTCACGGCCAACACCAGTGACGATTATCTAAACCGGTACTGGGCCTCCTCTAGGTCGACTCAGCCTCAAATTAGTATCTGGTTGCGGTGTGTAAACATCGCCACTGGGGAGACACAAGCGACTGGGCGTGGTGCTGGCCACCCACCCCCTCGTGTGCCGTGTCGGCCTTCATCGGTGCTCGCTAACAGCACTTGCCCCAACAGTCCGTTAATGCTATACGGGGGATCTTTGTCTTTGTATGTGCACATGTCTCTGCAAAACTGAACGGACAAAAATCCGCAGACGAGCAACATCTCAGAGCGCGTTCTGATTACAGTAATTACGGGAATTAAGCGCACAAACATATGCATGTGTTTAGGGTGATTAAAATCCACTCACAACAACCCGAGCCGATGCCAGCAAGTCAGATGCTGTTACCACAAAAATTAACTGAATTTCTAAATCGGCTCAGCGTACCGTTGCGCCGAGCCCGAGCCTGTGAGCGCGCAGAGTCAGAATCCCGATTCATACTGGGGGAATCCGATGAGCTATGAAGCTCTTTTCCCACATATGTCCAGTCGGACGTCGAGAGCGCGTGGAGCCCGCCGCGTGTGCTGGAGGGTCAAGGGCTCGAGGGCTTCCTGCTGTGACCTTGGCCCAGCCTGTGACCCTTGCACAGAACGGGCAATGAGCTGATCGCAATCATTCGGAATATATCCTACGGGGTACAAATGGTTACCCCCCCACCCACCCACCCCCCCTCTCGTGATTTGGTGAATTGTCACCATTCAGAGTCTTCATTATATTTGAAATAAAAAAATATATTCTTGGACGCAACTTCCATCGGATAAAAAAACATCAGTCCCACCCCCCCGCCTGCTTTATATCCTCCCGCTTCATAGCCCAGTGCGGTGCAGTTGTACCGCCTGCACACTCGATAGCTACGCCACTGCCTAGGTCAGCGTTCTTCACTGCAAGGCCCGCGGGCTACTGGCGGCCCCTGGTGGCCTTTAGTGCGGCCCACGACAAAACACAAATGTGACAACTGCCCCCCCTCCCCCATCATCATCATCATCGTGTTGTCAAACCCAACAATGGTTTCAAATGTGTGGCTGGCTCTCGCACTGATGTCGTCTTATCGGCGAAAGTGCCCCCCTTCTGAGAGCACTGGCCTAGGCTGCGACCACATCCGCAGAAGAGAGGGCATGCCAGAAAAAAAGCAGACATCGTTCTCACAGAGAGCGAGAGATAGAGAGAGAGAGAGAAAAAAAACGCAATAAAGTGGCAACAGTTGAGATATCAGTCCCCAGTGACTACTCTGTGTTACGGATGTAAAGAGAGAAGATTAAGCAATATCAGGAAATGCAGTTAGAAGTAAAGAGGACGGGATATCAGACACCGACATAGTAATACCTCCCACACCACCCCCATTGTACTCGGGGAAGCGTTGCCAGTCCCATCCCAGCGAAGGAGTAACCACGTCAAGTCCAGGAGGAAACACGCTCACGCAAGCCGCAAGGGCTCGGCTTGGTAGCACACAACTCGATATGTGTGGTGTGTTGTGGATTAGGATGGAGTTTAACACGCAGGCTTTCGCGACCAATATTATTCATAATCCACGTTTTTGGGTTTCGATCGCGAATTGCCCGATGATGCTGGATGCAATTACCAGCGAAACGTCGTACTCAAATTGTAAATGTTGTGGTTTCACGCTTCAACACACCGGTGAACTATTTGTCTTTTGTCAACGTGACACTTTTTTACTGATTGGCCGTGTCGGGTGGTGAGGATTAGGATGAAGCTGTGAGCACTGGCGAAGCGTTGTGCGCACTGCGCCGTGAACACACCGACCTCAGTTCCATTCCCGACCACGGCTGACATTAGCGGTGAATGGTAAGGTGCTGCTTCCACTTTAGCAACCCGCCACTGACCATCGTGGTGAAGTATGTTCTACCAACGAAGATTCCCCGTATAGCCTTAACAGACTGTAGTGGCAAGTGCTGTTAGCGAGCACCTATGAAGGCCAGCACAGCACACGAGAGGGTGGGTGGCCAACACCACGCCCGGCCGCCTTTGTTTCCCCAGTCGCGATGTTTACGCATCGCACCAGGTACTCATTTGAGGCTGAGTCGACCTAGGGGAGGCCCAGGACCGGTTCAGATAATCCCGGGTCGGCAGGTTCGTAGCGCAGCGCGCTAACCGCTACACTACCGACACATCATTGGGGGTTCTAAGTCCAGCAGTGGACCGAAGTATGACTGCGAATTATTTTTACCCGAAACGATCACCGCTTAAGAGTGAAAGTTTCCTCCTGCACCGTGTCTCGAATGATTAAAGCGCACGACCGTTGTTTGCCAATCCACTGCTGGATGAATGCCGGTTGTTTTGAGTCATTCCCCCTGGAGGAAGGGTCGACACGTGCGCGCTCCGCTGTGCGCCGAGTCGCAGGTTAAACTGCGGCGATCACAACACTCTCATGGCGAACGCAGAGGAAAGGCTGCAGACAAACACAGACACACACATCGCCCTGGTCATTGTGCGTCTGTGTCCCTGGATCGCAGCAGCGATTGCAGTCGTTTGCAGGAAGAAAAGTAATACAGTTTAACACGTAGGCTTTCGCGACCAATATTATTCATAATCAACGTTTTTGGGTTTAGATCGCGTTATTTATAAATGTGTCGTAACCCTCCACCACCCGACACGGCCAATCAGTAAAAAAGTGTCACCTTGACAAAAGACAAATAGTTCACTGCTTTAGCCCACCGGTGTGTTGAAGCGTGAAACCACAACATTTACAATTTTTGAGTACGACGTTTCGCTGGTAATTGCATCCAGCATCATCGGGCAATTCGCCAGAATGGTGAGGCTCTGCTCTGGCTCCCGGTCTTACATAGAGCAGCAGCAGGGTGGATGCAATTACCAGCGAAACGTCGTACTCAAAAATTGTAAATGTTGTGGTTTCACGCTTCAACACACCGGTGGGCTAAAGCAGTGAACTATTTGTCTTTTGTCAACGTGACACGTTTTTACTGATTGGCCGTGTCGGGTGGCGGAGGGTTACGACACATTTATAAATAACGCGATCTAAACCCAAAGACGTTGATTATGAAAAGTAATACAGTTTCGGACTCATCCTCATCTCCCGATTTCAGAACCTTCAGCCTCTCATCCAATCCACACGGGGCAAGCCCTGGATCCACAGAAACTTGACATCATTTTATTCAACATCAGTGGCGTCGCTCTCTTGCACAACGTGCTTTTTGTGTTTAGTTTGTTCTTCCCACGCACCTGCGATTAGCCCGGTTGGCTACGTACGGTGTTGAAAGACGCTCAACATACAGATCACTATCGCCATTATCTATTCATTCTAGATTTGAAGCCTTCGTGACTGCAAGGATTCATATTCTTAGGTTTTTTTTCGGTAAAGTCACGTAGGTAAAAAAAATTACCGAAAAAACCTAAGTATATTATCTATTCACTACTGGATGAAGATCTTTCCACATTGCCATACACTGACTAGCGCGGTCCACCGTGCTGTCGCGATGCCACAGAAGCCGATATAGAAACCTCTCAGGCTTTTAAATATGGCACAGCATTCATAAACACAATGCCAATATATTTCCGCTTGTAAATATAAATAAAATACCATTTTTGGGTATGTCAAGGGAGGGGGGCTACCCTCCCCTCCCTCAACATGGATCCGCCACCGGCTTACCACTTTTCCCACAGACCCAAGTGTGCAAAATTTATGACAAAACTGAACACAACACCGGTACAAGATCTCGGTACAAATCAAATTCCTGCCACCCGGGGGGGGGAGTGCATCGACCCGGGCCCAGGTGGCAACTCCACCGTGATCAGGTGGGTCGGTGAACGGGCTGCAGCACGTGGTTGATTGTCTTGTCGGCTCGAGTTAGCAGGAGGGGGAGGAAAGCGTGGGAGGCTTCGCGTTCTCAGATCGCTCGCTCGCTCCTTCTCCCCGGGCGTCCTCGCCTCTCTCCGTTTGTGGCATTTTACAGCGGCCACGGCGGAATCGAGGCACCCCCCCCCCCCCCCACGATTTACAATTCTCCCCGCAGCCAAGCCGCCCCAGCGATAAGGCACGCGTGAAACACGGAGGAATCTCACCGACAATGCACCTTTATTGCTTAATCGTTGGTTTACATATACACCCCCACAGCCTCCTGATAAGCCACGGCACTGTGGTCCAGTTATTTAGTTTTTTTTATTTATTACAGTTTATCGATAGAGCAGTGTAATCCATAAATACTCAGCCACCAGATACCAAAAGCTATATTTGCACACCTACGGTGAAGGTTTTCTGTTGTTATTGCACACTATCTTGTTGGGCTGAATGTTCGACATCGCAAAGCCACTTTCAACACACCACGTTTGCCACGGACATCGCGATTGTGAACGGGCCTCGTTTTTTGGGCCAATCACCGAGGCGACATCGCCACCTGGTGGCCACTCTCTCACCCCCACCTCGAACTCTTCCCGTCTCGACACGCCAAGCGCGGCGGGTTGCACGCCTGCGGTAAGGGGACGTCCATAAATCTCGTCACGCGATTTTGGACGATTTTTTGAACCCTTCCCCTCGTCACACGGCGTCACAAAATGTCAGACCCCCCCCCCTCAAATATGACGTCACAAACCTCTGCCCCCCCCCAAAAAAATAATAAAACATGCTTCAAATCGCTTTAAACTATTGTCATTGTAGTGCGTATTTAATGTGGCGCTGCACTCTGATGTTGTAGGAGAAAACATTTATTAAAGTCTATTTAATTAAGTAGAACGTTTTGATTTAAAGCTTTTGTGACTGCAGGGATTCATGTTCTTGGTTTTTCGGTAAAGTCACGTAGAAGGGAAATAATAAAATAATAAGAAGAAACATTTGTTTCATTATTTCCCTTCTACGTGATTTTATCGAAAGAACCAAGAATATAAGTAGAACGTGTTGTTTATATTTATTTAAAGTTGCACATTTTGACACAAATGTCTGACCCCCCCTCCTAGGTGCATGACGTCATTCATGGACGGCCCCTAATGCAGCGATAGGAAACCCCAGTGGATGGTGGATCATGCGGGTTTGTGGAATTTGTAAAGCCTTGCAGGGCTGCGAGGCGGCCAGGAGATGGAAAAAGTGCAAGTGGATCAGTGAATCCATGTGTGCGGAGCTATGCATGTATGTTGAACTTCTTTCGCACCGTACGTCGCCATCCGTGCTAATCGGCTTCTGACCGTCGTGGGTTTTCTCTGGTAACTCAAATTTCCTCCAACATGCGAAACACTTCTCAAAAAGTTATTCTTCCAAATATTCCAATTCAAGATGCCCAAGACGAGTTTTTAGATTGAGTGTGTTTCATTGATAAGTAAATGAGAATTCTCAGTGCTCATGAATGGACTCGTGCAAACTACTTGAGCAACCACCGCCGAGGTATTTGTTTTAATGGTTGCACTGCACTCTATCGCTCTTTCCGGTGTGTTTTTGAAGCTACCAGCACGTGCAGCGAAACGTCGAACGTCACTCCAAACAACATGCGACGGGTACAACCCAACAGAGGTGTGGACTCGAGTCATGTGACTTGGACTCGAGTCAGACTCGAGTCAGACTCGAGTCATGATTTTGATGACTTGCGACTCGACTTGGACTTGCATAACAATGACTTTGTCCCACCTATGAGATGTGGACTCGAGTCATGTGACTTGGACTCGAGTCAGACTCGAGTCATGAATTTGATGACTTGCGACTCGACTTGGACTTGCATAACAATGACTTTGTCCCACCTATGAGATGTGGACTCGAGTCATGTGACTTGGACTCGAGTCAGACTCGAGTCATGATTTTGATGACTTGCGACTCGACTTGGACTTGCATAACAATGACTTTGTCCCACCTCTGCAACCCAAAAACACACAGCGGGGAGCTCCACCTGAACTACCGCACTGATAGACCCACGCCACGCACTCCGCTCATTACTATTCCTGTTTGGAAGCCTACACACACACACAAAAACCATGAATACCATTTACAAAATGTTCAGCACGGTGATTACCTGCGGCCGCCTGTTAATGATACACCGGGTGAACGTTCTCTCCCGGGCGGGCGAGAGACGAAAGTGCAAAGTTCCGTGGGTGCGGGTTTGCGTGCGTTCTGGACTCATCCCGGCACTACCGCCACAATGGAGACGAAGCTGCCCCCCCCTCCATTCTCCATTCACAGATCCTTCTCTGCGAGTCAAGGAGTCCATCGCTTCACCAGCTCAGCCCTAGAATCGGCGCTGGCCTCACGCCAAACACGTGGAGACTTGCATGGGGTTTTCCATCCAAATTCTACACCCAGAAAATTATGCCCGAATACATTTTCCCACTGAACTTCAATGAGTATTACATTACTCGGGCATGTGTATTTTTAGATATGGAAAACTCATAGAATTTACATGTACAACTTTGGATATTTTCGGATATGAAATTAGGATGGAAAACCCATATCGGAGAGCCACAGACATTCACCATCGCACCGCGTATATCGGCAGATTCACTCCCCGATTCCGGGCTGCAGTCCATGATGGGTGTTGTCATTGCTGGGTGTCTCCGGCAGTGCCGCAGTGAACCGCCGTGCCTCCCCCAGAATGCAAAGTGTCCCCAGAGCACCACTCGGGGCTGTTGCCAATCACACTCGAGTCAGGGCCACCACTGTGGTCGATGCGGGGGACACCAGCTCTGGGTCAACAGCATCGGCATCCTCGGGGTCGCAGAGGCTGGAGAGGACTTCTCTGTCGGGATTACACCAGCTGGGAAGATAAGCCACACGTACAGATACTTCATTTAAACCCAGGGAGAAACAAGCTTGAGACAGTGACGTGGCATGGTCGGCACGGGCGCTGGTAGGATAGGGATAGTTTCATTTTAAGTTGAATGTTGTTGGGTGATTTGTTTGCAATTTCCTGTACTTTGCACTGCTGTCGTGTTTTTGTTTCGTTTGTTGTTGTAACGTTCTGACCCACCTCTACTGGACATCTGCGAAAAAGAGTTTTATAGCTCTTCGGATTCCTCCAGTATAAATAAATAAACTGATTCCGAGAAATGAAACTGGGCTCCGTATCCGATTCCCCTCCTCTTCGTTGGCTGGATCTTGGGCCCCTACGGAGTGTCGGCCGGCGGGTGCCGTTAAAGCGCCTGCACATTCGACATCTACACCAATACTAAACATGATATCAATATGAACATTACATAACAATTAACAATAAATTACCAATAGTGCAGTACTGTACTGTATATACATATATATAATTTTCAAAGTATAACTTACCTCCAGTAAGATACATTTTAGATACCCAATAGGGTATAGTTCGAAAGTAGTTACATTCATAACGGCCAAGCAGAAAATCCAATTTTACATGAAACACCGGCCCGGGAGGAAATCGTTTGAAATATAATAAACATTTAATGACACGAAAACCATTTTGTGAAATTGATAACAAAAGCAAACATACGCACACACGTAGCTCTACGAGAAATACAATATAGTTTAGGTCTGTCATCTAAAAGTTTTTCTAGACCGGTGCTTTACGCCAGCATGTAAATGGCCAAGCCCCTGGACCAGTTTCGACGTTGTGAGTTTCATCAGCTTATTCTTTGGTTCTTTCGATAAAGTCACGTAGATAAGAAAAAATAAGAAAAATAAAGTGAATATTTTTTTCTCTCTCTCTCTACGTGACTTTATCGAAAGAACTAAAGAATGTGAATTCCTGCAGTCACGAAAGTTTCCAGTCAAAATGTAGTTTCATCAGCAGGTTGTTGAAGCACGGGATACAATTTCCGTTTGTTCTGACCCAGCAGTTGGCAAATAAGAGGGGTGTAACGAGTAATTGATTCACTGAATAACAATTCTTAATCTCACGATACATGCACTGAAATACGTGTGTATGGACTCGTGTTTTTCAATTCGTACACGTTGTATGTAATAGATTAATAGAATAACGTCACCCCTACTGCCACTAGAGGCGCTAACCTTCACCGTAATAAAGTATTAAAATTAGAATTGAATATGGAATCGAATTGTGACCCGAAATCGTGAGAATTGAGTCATCCCACCTCTCATGATATGATTATGTTAACAATATTAATTGTTATGCTAATTAGTCAAAACTATTATTTTATTTTGTATGAGTAATATCAGGCGCCGTCAATAGGTTTTGAGAAATACGAGCATTCGTATGAATTTAGCACCGCACTCACGATGGACTGATTGAAGCTCGTGAATCCATGTCCTGCAATTCCTACCCTGAGACGCTAATTGTCTGCTGCTGTGTCGGCATTGGTGCACAATTAGCATCACAAAAACGCAACACATTCGTCAATAACAATGTGTGGCCTCAGAAGACAAAACATAACAGGCAACGTTTTGGGCAATGTCCCTGTTTCGTAGAACATGAGAAGAGAGGCGAGATATACTAATAAGAAAGACTAATAAGAGAGACTAATAACAGTCGGAGACTACACTATGCACCATGGGGCCTGGTGAGAAGCAACATTTGTCATGTTTTCTGATGACCAGTTTTTTTTTTGTACTAACATATTAATGAGTTACCTCATAGTAGCTCTTAGGTAATAGGCAAACTCAAACCCCTTCGGTGATTTGTTTGTTCGCCTGATGATGAAGATTACCGTATAGAATAAATGTGCGAATAAGTGCGTTATTTAAACAGTTATCTTAATCAATATTAATCGGCAACGACGCCACGCACATGCACGTTGTCGACAGTGGCGATTCTAGGGCACAGATAACCGGGGGGGTTATCACTGCTATCAAAGAAGCAAATTACATTCATTCACACCCTCTGCGTAGATATCCGTACAGAGAGATTCTGACACTATGCGTGAAGTATGAACGGCAGGGTAGCACAATCGTCTACACTCGTTGTGCATCGCGACAAGAAGGAGCTCTCTCGCTGGTCTCCATCGCTTTCCTCCGGGCTCTCTGTTTCCTTCCCATAGCTAAATAAAACAATCTAACTGCTATCAGCCAAACATCCACATTTCTAAAACATTACCTGCAATTACTCATTTGGGATCACACGCAGCATCAACATCGCCCCCTTACTGCGAATAATCTGGCAGGAGCCTCCTGAAAAAGATGTCCGAGACTGACACCCGTCACCATAGTTTTAGTTTTAATCCCAACACATTACAATTACCCTCAATCGCATTAAGTTGCTTGTCATTAAAATTCAAATCACGCGTGGCTTATTAAGACAAGAGTAACAATCTCATGAGAACAATTCAGAAATGGCAAACGATGCTCATTGGACACATTCCAAAAGATGAAAGCCTCTTTGAAGGAAGCTCTGGCCGGGCGAGGCTAAGATGAAGAAAAAGGTAAATTCTGTTTGACGACGTGAAGAATGGGGGGGCGTGCTGGGAAATGAAGGCGACAGCTCAAATTCCGACAGGATGGAGAGAGTTTGAGCCAAAGACCTCGCAGCGGCGTTTGGCTAACCGTCGAACAAACACGGTCACTTCATCACGCTCTTTCAGATGCACTTCTGCGGCCGTCTAAAACGCTCTTTCTTCCGATATTAGGAAGCCACTGAAGCTATGCACTTTTAAATCTAGGTTGAAAAACTAATTTCTTTAGAATTGCTTTGCTTTAGAAATGCTTTAGTTTGTTGCCTTTCCCCCGGCACCTCCGATTTGCGCAGTTGGCTATGTACGGTGCATAAGAAGTCCAACATACATACGTAATACAGCGAGCGACCTGCCATTGGGGTGAGGTCTGAAAAGAACAGGACATCGTGGGCTCTACAGTGGAGCCTCAGCAGCCCGAAGAGTCGCCTCTTACTTGAACTTCTCGGCCAGGATTAGGAAGCCGACGAAGAAGACCCCGAGGAAGCCGGTGACACCAATGAGAGCCGGGACCAGAACCTCGTCCAGGGAGCTCATGTCGCCTTGAGGAGCCCCATGCAGTCGGCAGGTCGGTAAATGTTGCGTGAATCCAAGCTGGGGCGGCCACTTCCGAACGAGACTTTATCTCCTTGGCAGCCAAACGCGCACGTTCACTTTGAACACCTCACGCACTGGCTTGCCTCGTGATGAACACGAGAGGACGGCCTACCCTGGCTCTATCGGACAGCAGATGCCCTTTGCTGGAGGTCATTTACTTATTTGCGGTTGAGCTGTGGAAAAGGCTGTCTCTGGGCCAGGCAACATCCGATAAAACAGCGTGTGTCTAAGTTCTCTAAAAGTATCACGCGTGAGATATTTTCCCCCCAATAAAGCAAACCTTTGTACAATACTTGGCTTTTAAAAGGCAATGATACCATAAAGACCGTAACCCTGATCTATCCTTCGTTAATAAGTAGCGTATGGTGGCTTTTTCAACATCAGCTCATGTTTACTCATTATCTAGATGCGGAGCTCTGCTTGTGGTTCTCACTGGTAGCGTGGAGTCTTGGCCCTGCTGAATTTGCAGTTATCGCTTCCCACAGAGCCGTTCTACTCGCCTCTTTGCAGTATCTCGCACTTGACAGGTGCGCCTTGCAAGATACAGAGGGTGGCTTGCTTAATGGACATTTTCCACAACGAAGAATCGGCCTAGAGCCACAACCTCGTGCGTGACGTGACCTACAGGGGCTACTGCACTGCCAGAACGAGGGCATCTCAACTACTACAGCCACTACCAGAGGTCACCAGTAAACACACCTCAACGGAAACGGCCGTCACGGCTCAGGAGGCTGACGGAAAATGTATATTTTAAGTAAAATATAAAGGGGAATATGTTGGGAATGGCCATACAAATAAATATCTCCCAAACACAAATATCATGAACACTGCCATACAGGAGAAAAATACAGTATATAATATCACAAAATAGTAAGAATGACCACTGCTTATCCGGGATAACCGCACCGAGTCTAGAAACGATTGTACATCCACATTGGGAAGTTTGGCCAATGCCGTGAGTGGTCGACTTAAAGTAGGAGGGAACCAGGGGAGGAGGAGGCAATTGCACTCAAAGCTATGCACACATTTTAACATACAGCATATGGCTGCACTGCCAAAATTTGGCTGCTATACATTTCCACATGATAAGCCACTTCGTTGAGCTATCTTTTGTGGTCATGTCGCATGTAAAAAAAATAGCTCAGTGGGCTTTACTTAGTAATATCAAACATTGTTTAGTTGTAGTTTAATTTTTTTAGTGATTTTCTTACCTTTCCTACACCTACTCTTGGTTATTTCGGTAAAGTCACGTAGAAAGAAAATAAATGTAATAATAGAATACGACGTTTCGATTGCATCACCAGCAATCGTCATCTGGTAGAACTAAATTTGAGAGAGAGACAACACACAGACACGGAGACACACAAACAGACACACAAGCACCTATAGTTTTTTTGTATTGTTTATTGTGGTAATGTTCTGACCCGCCTCTACTGGACATCTGTGAAAAATAGTTGTATAGCTCATCGGATTTCTCCAGGATAATAAAGATTCTGACTGCCATATTTCGGCCACTTTGCAAGCCCGCCCCCCCCCCCAGCCTGTAACACTCAGCGCGGTGCTGTATTGTTCTTCGGCAAGCCCGGCATTCATTCCCCATCGAACAGACTCAAGTTTCGGGGAATTCATCATATGATGATAAAGATTTGACTTCAAGTTTGGAGAGCACACTTTGCACACCGAAGTGTTATGAAAACGTTAAAGTTATTGGCTGGCAGCTGCCATGCCGTCTCTTCTTGTCGTGTTCCTTCGGTACAAACTCACGCAGTGGCCAATTCGTTGTTGCTTGTAGCAAGGGCGATGGCTGCAGGCAACCGGGGATCTGGGCTCAGCAGCAGCTAGAGAGAGAGAGATACGTGATGAAGGGAAGCTTTGGCGCTGGCTGAGAGTGAAAACAACCATGACGGCAGAGCTGCTCTGACCATTGACAAAGCCCTGAAGCCTGTCCAGGAAGTCCTGGCTGGACCTCACCCGTGCCGTGATCTCGACCCGAACCCCAGCCCTTCACAGTGGACGCCTCTGATCTTCCGAAGGACAGATTCAAAAACAGTGCCATTGCCATTCGAAAGACCCCCCCCGCCCGCCCCGGTATTTTATGACCGCACGAGTTCAAGAGTTGCCCCGTGCACATTCATGAGCCGAGGGGCCGTCCATAAATTACGTCACGCACCTGGGGGGGGGGGGGACATTTGTGACGATGTGTGACGAGGGGGGGGTGGTTTGAGAAATGTGACATCACATCAAAATGCGCAACTTTAAATAAATTTAGACAACACGTTCTACTTAATTAAATAGACTTTTTAATACATGTTCAATCTACAACATCAGAGTGCAGCGCCACATTAAATACGCACTACAATGACAATAGTTTAAAGCGATTTGAAGCATGTTTTATTTTGAAGGGGGGGGGGGGCAGAGCTTTGTGACGTCATATTTGAGGGGGGGGTCTGACTTTTTGTGACGCAGTGTGACGAGGGGGGGGGTCAGGCAAAAACCGTCCAAAATCGCGTGACGTCATTTATGGACGCCCCCCTAGTCACAGGTGGGTCTCGGGCGGCGAGCGGCCACTACGTTGCGCCCGTGAACGATGTGAACGCAATTTGGCGATCTGATTTGGGTGTCAGTGAGAACAGGTGACCGCTTTTATTTTCCCACGACGTTCTGACCCGCCCCGACTGGCCATCCGCGTATTAAAACAAGAAGAGCTTTACATTCTAGATTTGAAGCTTTCGTGACTGCAAGGAATTCATACTCTTAGGTTTTTTCGGTAAAGTCACGTAGGTTAAAATAAAAGTAAATAATACAAATAATAGAAATAATAATAAAATAATAGAAACAAATTACTTATATTATTATTTCTATTATTTTTATTATTTAATAGAAATAATAACAGAAATAAATTATTTATATTATTTTTATTAGTATTTATAATAATAAAAATAATATAAATAATAATATAAAAACTTTTTTCTACTATTATTTTTATTTTTTACCTACGTGACTTTACCGAAAAAACTTAAGAGTAAGAGCTTTACAGCTCATCGGGATACCTGCCGTGTTTAAATAAATATCCTTGATTCCGAAACGCGGTCGCGCCATTGGCTGACTGGATACTGCGGTGACGTCACTTAACGGCTTCCTCTGCCGCCATCTTGCTCGGGGAAGCCGGGGCCCAGCGAATCGGATTGGTGGGGACGCGCGGCGTGGGGACGTCACGACCAATCACGTTGCAGCACGGGGGGCGGGGGGGGTGGGGGGTATTGGATGGGAGTGGTAGGTGAGGGGTGGGAGTGGGGGGGTGGGGCGCAGGGTGGAGTGGGAGGTGCGGGGTGGAGGGTGGGAGTGGGGGGAGGGGGGAGTGGGGGGTGGGAGTGGGGGTGGGGGTGTGGAGTAGGGGGTGGGAGTGGGAAGGGGGGAGTGTTGGGGGGGAGTGGCGGGGCGGGGAGTGTTGGGGGGGGAGTGGGTGGGCGGGGAGTAACCTCCCTACTTAAGATGGCCGCCTGAGGCGCGCGCTCCCAGCGACTGGCGGGGCCGTTTGAAATCGGCGAGAAGTGGGAGCAGCAGGCGACACAAAATCGGCGAGAAGTCGGACCACCGATTCCTCTCTGTCCGAGTGGAGCCCTGACCCTCATTGCCCTATAAGCACCCTAACTCTACTTCCTTACCCTGTTGGGACGGCGAATCATCATCATATCGGAACTCCCAACCATTTGTTTGACCGTAACGCTATCGGCGGCGACTGGGTAACTAACCCCGGACCCCATTGTGATCCTGACGACGGTACCGGGACCCCGATCCTGCGACACAAAAATCCCCGCCATGTGAACAATAATCTCCGCGTGGACCCAGAGAAGAAGCAGCAGCAGCAGCGGCGGCCATGGTGAGCGTCTTCTCGCCCTGCACACCGCCTTGTTACTCGTTTAGTTGCCGCTGAGGATGACC
This sequence comes from Lampetra planeri, assembly GCF_965212315.1. NCBI lineage: Eukaryota > Metazoa > Chordata > Hyperoartia > Petromyzontiformes > Petromyzontidae > Lampetra > Lampetra planeri. The sequence continues at coordinate 10,438,236 of NC_136130.1, read as the reverse complement.
CCTGACCTCGCGGTGGTGGTCTGTGTGGGTTTGTGATAAAGAAGGTGGCCGCTACGGTGTTTCTCGTAACTTGTGTGACACAATGGTACCGTGTTCGTGAGCAAGCCCCCTGTGCCCGAGTGGGACCCTAACCCTCATCGCTCTCTATAAGCACCGCGTCCCGGTTCGATTTGGGTATCGCGGATCGATTTGTCCCCCGGCGTCTGTGCTTCGCTGTGTGTTGTTGTTTTACGCGTGTCCACGTCTACTCCGACTGATGCTCCTGATGTTGTGGAGTGACTCATGCAGCCAGATATGGCTGCAGGGTTTGGTGGTGGTACGTGTTGTTTGTGTCGTTTATTGTGAAAATTCCGTCAGTTCATATGATCACTGTTTCATTGCTTTCATGGCTTTTTTTTGGTGATTTCGAAAAGTGTTTTGGTTTGTAGTACGGAGTAAGACCGATGGCCTTAATCTAAGTTGTCTTATAATAAAAAAAAAAGTGTCAGTTTTGTTGCCAGATTAAAGGGTAAAAACCAATTATCATATTTTTCCAATGGTCTAAGTTGTCTTGTGGTTGTTGTTGCTGTTTGACTTGCATCCCACTGGGATTTTTGCACACAGTGTTGGTGTACGGTGCTTTTTCTGCAATATTTTGCTGTCTTTTCTTGGATTTTCTGTTTGCACTTGGTCACATATTCACTTTAAGATGTTTTCTTGTTTATGTTTTAGTTTTTTGTTTGTTGCGGTTGCACCCGATTCAAGAGCCGACTGGCTCACAGGGCTCTACCTAATACATGAACTTGAACGTTGCTGATGCTGCTGCCCGTGTTGCCCATCGGTGTCTCAGAGGCGGAGCTGTGCCCCCAGCCAGCTGGCCAAACGGCAGCTGGGCGAGGATGGCGAGGAGTGGGTGCCACCACACAAGGAAGAGGTGCGTAGATCTCCCCCCTTACCTGCGTTGACATGGGACTATCGGCGTTGACGTCACTTAATTGTACCTTTTGTGCCTTTTGGCGTCATCTGGTCCAACACCATGTGAGACTAGGCTCTAAGAAAAGCTGTCTCGGGTGTGGACCAATCAATTTCAAGGACGGTGCATACATTATCAGAGTTGTGTTTTTTGTGTGCATTCCGACCGCAGGTATTGTGGTCAATGCAAACATGACTCCTTGTAAAAAAGGTGCCAGATAAAAGGGTAAAAAAACAATTATCATGTACCTGTGATGTGTACGATAGGCACTCTGAGTCGGGGTCGTTCGAGTGCATCGCTGCATTGAGTTGTTCGGCATAAATGTCACAGAGGGGGAGGCCACGGCTGTGTGTGTGGCTGTGTGGCAACTCGCCGCTGCGGTGACGACTCTGCAGGTGTCCAAGCGCAAACGGCACGGCAAGGAGGCGGCGCTGGACAGGGACGGCTTCGTGTCTCCGTACCGCAAGCCCCTGGCGACACTCGACAATTCGCCCCACAGCTCGGATGGAGCGGCGCACGTGAGACGCGCACTTAGTGGGAGAGACGTGCGCTTATTGGGAGAGACGCGTTACCCACTGGGATTTTTGTTGCACACAGCGTTGATATACGGTGCTTTTTCTGGAAGACTTTGCTATTTTTTTTTACTGGATTTTTCTGTTGGCGCGTAGTCACTTTAAGATGTTTCTTGTTCATGTTTTTGTTTGTTGCGGTTGCACCCGATTCAAGAGCCGAATGGCTCACAGGGTTATACCTAATGAAACTGAAACTGCTTTCACACGGGGTGGGGGTGCCCGAGATTGGTGATGGCTCATGGTAGCTTTCATTTACAGAATCAGAATGTTTATTTATTCTGAAGGAATCCGATGAGCTAGAACGTCCCCTCTCTCACTGACGTCCATTCTGCTCGCTGTCTGTTCCAGGAGGCATTCATTCGCAGCATCTTAGCCAAGCCTTTTAAAATACCCATCCCTAACTACAACGGTAAGTGTCTTGTGTGTGTGTGTTTTTAAGTGCAATTAAATATATTATAATGCCATTTATTTATCAAGAAAAGCCTACGGGAGGGTACTAGATTCATGATGATCGTCACATTCAATTGAGTGTTTAAAATGTGGGAGGAAATTATATTACTTGGGGATACCTGTACAAACTATGGGGTAACACTAAACGTGCTGCACAGCTTCAAGAATCAAATGCTCCTCTGCTGTTCCCTGGCCACAGACATGTCTCCCATCCAAGTACTAGCCACGCTCAACCCTCTAGCTTCTGAGATCTAATGATATTAGGCACATTTAGGGTGATATTGTCAATTTCATTAAACAGAGGAAAAACTTTGTGCTGTCTCATGCGATGATTTAAATGCAGAAAGGTGGTATGTATGTTGAACTTCTTTCGCACCATACGTATCCAACCATGCTATTCAGAGGTGCGGGGGAAGGACAACAAGGTTAGGTAGGTTTGTATCTTGCTTCATTGTAGTAAATTTTATAAAGGAAAATGCTCTTTACATGACTGACCTATTGTTGATAATTGGTTTTTTACCCTTCTATCTGGCAACAAAACTGACACCTTTTTTACAAGGAGTCATGTTTGCATAGACCACAATACCTGCAGTCATAATGCAAACAAAAAACACAACTCTGATAATGTATGTGCAATGTCCTTGATGTTGATTGGTCCACACCCGAGACCGCTTTCCTTAGAGCTGTCTCGGGTGTGGACCACTCAACATCAATGACTGCACATTATAAGAGTTATGTTTTTTGTTTGCATTATGACTGCAGGCATTGTGGTCTATGCAAACATGACTCCTTGTAAAAAAGATGTCAGTTTTGTTGCCAGATAGAAGGGTAAAAAACGAATTATCATATTTTTTACTGCCAAATGAGGTTCCAATGGTGACCTATTGTTGTTTTGACACTGTGTTCCACGTGTCCTATGGTAGTGATTTTGAGGGCTGTGTGTCATTGATGCTGGCAGGGCCGCTGGGGGTGAAGGCACTGGGAGTGAGGAGGCACGGGGCGCGGCGACCCCTGCACGACCCCTACGTGGATGGTGCCCTCGTGCTCTACGAGCCCCCCGAAGTCACTGCCCATGACCTGCTCAAGGCCGACAAGTACAGCCCAAAGTCTTCAACTGTATTGACATTCACAATACGTGCATAGAGTCGCGTATGTAAGAATTGATTACGTTGGTCAACACACTTTGTCTGGCATAAGGTATTCCAACGGTTTTAAGGTAATTTTGGGGTGCTGATTCCAAATCTGGTATCAGTTTTTGTCTATCACATCAGGTTTTTGAGATCTCAAATATTGCATTTTCAATCAAAACTGCAGAAGAAAAATATTAAATAAATGTGGATATCTACATAAGATTATATTATAAACACACTATCCTAAAAATACAGCACCATATTTTAACATTAAAGCAGTCACTGACTCGCAACAACTTGCAATCATAAGTGACAGAGTTAATTTCGGGTAAAATCAATTAAAATGGGGTATGCTGATTGCATAAAAATGAGATGTGATGAAGCAAATTTGAGATCAGATTTGGAATCCGCACCCTAAAATTAGTCTGAAACAGCTGCAAAAGTCCAGGCCAGAAAAAAATGTTGTTGTTTTTTTGACCAGTGTTATTTCTAATTCTGCAAATAGTATACTGTACATAGGCAAGACAAACAACAAATATGCAAAACATTCGACAAAAGAAACTATTCTGGGATCGTAATCTCAAAGCGACAATTCAAAGAATCGCTGGTGCCGTTGAATTATCACAGTCGATAGGATGTTTACAATGTGTTTGTAAAGATTATTCTGCTGTAAGGGGGCCAAGGTCGACTTGAGTTTTGTTTGTTTGCAGAGACACACAACCGGTACATGTGGTTGTGGATCCTGAACTGTGCAAAGTGCTGCGACCCCATCAAAGGGAGGTAAGCCATAAAAAAACTCTAAAAAAAAAGCACTTATAAAGATTGTGAGAATGGGAGGTAACCAAATGGCTCGGGTCGGAACGCTGAGCTGACGCAGTGGTAATCCTGGATTTAAATCCAGGTGGCCGTCTGTGATTAAACAAGGGTTCTAAAGTTTAGTGAGTTTATGGACTCTGCCATGTCACCAATGACTACTATAAAAAATAGGTTCTGAACTTAATTTCGTCAAATTCCAACTTTTCCTGAGACGTGCTGTTAAGTGAAAATGCATGAAGCGATTAATTCCTGTACCGAATCTCATTTGCGCTGTTAAATCAGCCTGTAGACATCCCATGGTAAGACAAATAGCTGAAATGAGGGTACGCCAACACGTACTGTATCGTACCACTCGGGCGTGCAGTTGAAGAAAGTAGTCGTCGACCACTCAGAAACCGCGTTTAAGAGGTGCATTCTGCGTAGTGCGAAAAGTATATTCACGAATAGAAGAACAGTGTTTTGGCAAGAACGCGTCGTGTGTGAAAAGGCATTAAGCGAAGACTTTCCTTAGATCAGTTTGACTGCTTTCATGCTGTGTGGACCAGAGGTCACTTGAAGGGATCTCCGATATATCCGTCTGGTATTAATTTCCATGGGTTCTGTAACACGAAGGGTTGATGCTGATAGTACAATCGGGATACAATTTGGGAAATTAAAGCAGGAAACAACGATCTATGAGAATGCACATAACAAAATATGATTATGTCTAGGGTTTCTCGACTTAGTCCCCTCATGTTCCACATTGTCGCATGCCTGCTCACTGTGTGCAGGGTGTCCAGTTCCTGTGGGAGTGTGTGACGGGAAGACGTATCCCTGGCAGCTTTGGCTGCATCATGGCCGACGAGATGGGCTTGGGGAAGACGCTGCAATGCATCGCACTCATGTGGACGCTGCTACGGCAGAGCCCAGACGCGAAGTAAGACAAATGGACAGACTGCGTTGCCGCATCCAGGAGCCTGTGACGCAAACCACATCATTGGTGGGATTTTGTCTGAAGCAGTGGACAGTAGTGGGGGGGGGGGTGTGTGCTGACGCTGCGTGTCCTGCAGGCCCGAGATCGACAAGGTAATGGTGGTGGCCCCCTCGAGCCTCGTGAAGAACTGGTTCAATGAGGTGGCCAAGTGGCTGGGAGGGCGCGTGACCCCGCTCGCCATCGATGGCGGGAGCAAAGGGGAAATTGACAAGATGCTAGGTTTGTGCACTTTGTGATTTCACGTGTTCAATTTATTTGACACCATATGTAGCTAACCGTGCGAATCGGAGGAGAAATATCATTCCTATGCATAAACACTTGCGAACTTCCGTTTGTCCTGGAACTAATTTAATTTGTGTAAATAACGTTACATTGTGACTGCACGAGGTGACGTCACATGATGCATGTGTGATGTCATCACCTTGGTCGAAGAGACTTATTCTTTTAGTGCTGTTATTGCTCAGTTTTGCATAAACTTTTTGATCAATTTGGCCGGTTTTCTAGAATAAGTCCCTAATAGCGTCGTAGCTTGATACTAAAAGTTTTGTGTGTTGGATCATCTTTATGAGAGTTATTGTGAGTCCTTGGTTATAGGTGAAGGGAGAGAGCGAATGCATCAATGCTTTCAACCTTAGTTGGGAAAAAATTACAAAAAGCTACACTTGAAACTCTGTTTGACAGAGTAAGATTGGTTGGTCTTTGGCTCAAAGTACTGTTGGTCTCCAGAATATGAAGCGGTGCTGTGTGGATTCACGTGCTGCATGCCGTGTGTGCAGAGAGCTTCATGGCGCAGCACGGCTTGCGCATCCCAACCCCCATCCTCATCATCTCCTATGAAACGTTCCGCCTGCACGCCGAGGTTCTGCACCGGGGCCGCGTGGGCCTCGTCATCTGCGATGAGGTGACGTCATTGTTACACCGACTTGACAACCGACACCTCAAAATTTCATTTCGAATAAAGCCACGGCGGTAGCGGAAATTTAATGTTCCGTTCTTGTGCGTCGTGCGGGGGGCAGGGCCATCGGCTGAAAAATGCCGAGAACCAGACGTACCAGGCGCTCAACAGCTTGAACGCGCAGCGTCGCGTTCTCATCTCTGGCACGCCCATCCAGAACGACCTGCTCGAGTACTTCAGCCTCGTGCACTTCGTCAACTGCGGGATCCTGGGTGGGTTCAGTGGCACCGACGACACCGCCACCTCTCGCACCCTTCCCGCACGACTGCCACGTCTAATGATGGGTTGGCACCCGAGCGAGTAGCTGCACAACAAGGAAACTAAACGGCGTATCGCAAGTGTGCATGTGATGAAATACGTCACTACAGTACGTAAGAAACCTGTTGCAGGGACAGCCACACGCAAGGCACCAGTCATTCAGCTGCATTCAACTGCAGCTGAATGACTGCTTGCTCAGCCATGGACCCGGCTGAACAGACATACTTGTGAGGCATAGTCCCCCTGAATAACACGCCATGTGTGTTCACGAGACTCGGGCTTAATGGGTCCCAGCGAACCTTATCGTCTCTCCCTGGTTTTACGACTACGAGAATGACCTTCACTACTGAGAGGCGTTTGATCCACACGGATGTGCTGTCTGGTGTTTTTGACACAGGAACGGCGCAGGAGTTCAAGAAGAAGTTTGAACTCCCGATCCTGAAGGGTCGCGACGCCGATGCGACCGACGATTTAAAGCGGCGCGGAGAAGAGCGGCTGCAGGAGCTGATTGGCATTGTGAATCGGTATGCGGTGCTCGGATGATCCGCACCTCCCCCAGGCTTGCGAGCTGCCCCCTCGCACCTCCACATTTGTGCAAGGCCGGTTCTGTGTGCGGAGGTTTTGTGCGTTTCTATTTCAGGTGTCTCATAAGGCGGACATCGGACATTCTATCCAAATACCTTCCCGTCAAAATAGAGCAAGTGGTGTGCTGCAGGTGCGTGATACCACATCTTACCGAGTGCTATCATACATGCATATGTAAGGATTGTTTTGATTGTTTCACCCGAAGACGTTTCTGCAAGTTGCCAAATAATCTCAACTTGTTTTTAATGTGTAGCTCTCCAATGTGTTTTTGGGTTGTGTTGTGTGTTGTTTGGTGTGATGTCCAATATTTCCTTTTATGTGCCTGGTAACTTCAGTTCCTGGAGATACTCCCAACACATGGAACGTGGAGCAAAAACAATAGCCATCATGCCATATATATCACGCGTTACAACCCATAAATACATAGGAGAGCCGGAAAAAAAAAATTCCAACGGCAAGCGAACGGTTGCGCGGGTACGGGTGCCAACGTGCCGGTGTGATGACGCCGTGTGCTGCCCGTCACAGGCTGACGGCGCTGCAAGTGGGGCTCTACAAGCTGTTCCTGCGACAGAACAAGACTGCGAGCGAGCTGAGCATGGCAAAGAACGGCACCATGAGCGCGTCCTCCCTCTCCTCCATCACGCAGCTCAAGAAGTTGTGCAACCGTGAGTTCTTCGCTGTTCCAATCCCCACGTGCACGCGAGGTTCCCACCAGATGCTTTATCGGAGGTCGGTGCACGTTGACGGTACGCATCACAGCTGTTGTCGGCAAGTTTAAAGAGAATCGCGAGATTGTGAGTTTTGTTTATTGCACGCAGACCCATCTCTGATCTTTGACAAGTGTGTGGAGGGAGAGGAGGGCTTCGAGGGGGCCCTGGAGCTCTTCCCTGCCGGGTACCACCCCAAGCTCCTGGAGCCGCAACTCTCAGGTGACGCGAGCTCATTGTTGAGTTTTCAGCAGCAGATTCTAATTAGAGCTCGTCGCCTATGAAATAAACAAGGGCTGGCCTTGTATTATTTCTAAGATATGGTTTATTTTATCAAGATTTTTTTTTTTTTACTCTTGTAGATTGACAGAAAAGGGGAGGGGGGGGCCATAGGGGTTGGTATGGGAGGGCAAATGCTGCTATACGCCGTCCCGGCATATGCTCCCACACTGCACCGTCACACTCGTCTTGTATTCAAGATCAAACAACGTGGCCACCATTGCTTGTATAGACAGTTACCTGTGTCGTGTAGGAACCCAAGAATCGTCTCCTTACAAAAGGCTGCATTGCTCCCGTGTGGAAGCAGCCCACAGCTGCAATGCGTCGGCCTGGTTGTAAACAATGGGTGGTGAAATTTCGATTTAAAGCTTTCGCGACTGCAGGGATTCATATTAAAAAATATATATTGCTGTGGTTTTCACACCTGATGATGATTGCTTGTGTTGCAATTGAAACGTCGTGAGAATTTAATTGTTTTATTTTATTCTTTCCTTTCGACGTGACTTTACCATGACTTTACCGTGACTTTACCGTGACTTTACCGTGACTTTACCGTGACTGTGTGCCGCAGGGAAGATGCTGGTGCTGGATTACATCCTGGCCGTGACGCGATCCACCACGAGTGACAAGGTGGTGCTCGTCTCCAACTACACGCAGACCCTTGACCTCTTTGAGCGGCTGTGCCGGACCAGGAGGTGAGGACAAAGCCCTGGTGGGCACCATTCCAGTACAAGTTGGGATTTCTCCAGCGCCTAAATCCATCTGAGTGTGTCTCGAAGCCGTACAATTAAGAAAGGGAGCCGGGGGTGAGCATGTGCATGTCGTGAGGATTGTTAACAGAAGAGGGATCTTTTTTTTGTTCATATTTGTTTCATCACAACCAATGTTTATTTATCAGGCGGCAAAACTTTTGAGGTCTCGGCAAAAAAAAATTTTACAGAACTGGTGAAGCGTTAAGACTGGTAATAGTGTAAGCGTAACAGAAATATGAAACCACGTAATATATTGAATGTGCCATTTTTTTTATTAAAAATGACTGAAAGGCGGAGGGAGCGGTGCCAATATGGTAAATGTCCAGATGAAGGCATTTCAGAGCAGAAGAGGTTCTCAGCAGTGCAAATGGCCAGGGATGGTAGTGCCACGCACATCCACGAGCCAGGGGTTAGAATCGTGATCTAATACAGCAATGGGCAAGTGAATAAATTTCACCCATGTTATTGCAAATGTTTTGTGCATTTAAGCTACCTGTACGTGCGGCTGGATGGGAGCATGTCCATAAAGAAGCGGGCAAAGGTTGTGGATCAATTCAACAACCCATCGGTGGGTGACTGCTTCATCTTTTTAATGCTCGGTGTAATCGAGTTTTATTTTTTGTACTTTTGAGTGCATGACCTCACAAATGTCCACGTCCTTTTGTTCGTCTCTGCCAATTCATGCATCTATTCTAGGGAGCAGTAATGCAGTGGTTGGCGCATTGCACTACAAAACTGGTGTCTCCGAGTTAAATTCCTGGCTACTGCCAACATGTGACGAGCGATATCTGAACCCGTCTTGGAGTACCTGGTGTGACGTGTAAAACTCGGCACTGGAGAGATAAAGGTGGTCGGGCATGGTGCTTCGCCGTCCACCACCCCATGCAGCATGATGGCTTTCATTGCTGCTTGCTAACAACAGTTCCCCAACACTGTGGCTATCTCTCCAATGTGTTTTCTGGTTCATCGTGCCGAACAACAAGCGCGATAACCGAAAATTATCAGCGTTATATTGCACGGCCATGAATACCCTACAGTCTGTATGGCTGTACGGGGAGGTGTTTGTCTTTACTTGTTGGTGGGTGTTTCCACTGCCTGCACAGAGCCCGGAGTTTGTGTTCATGCTGAGCAGCAAGGCGGGTGGCTGCGGGCTGAATCTGATCGGCGCCAACCGCCTCGTGATGTTCGACCCCGACTGGAACCCGGCTAACGACGAGCAGGCCATGGCGCGCGTGTGGCGCGACGGCCAGCGCAAGAGCTGCTACATCTACCGCCTCGTCTCCGTGAGTCCTACGTGGGCGCTGTACCAGGCCAGTGGCGTAAGTCGCGGGTGTGCAGGCGGTGCAACTGCACATGGAGCCCCCCACGGGCAACAGGGGTCAAGGTGACAGGCCACGAAGAGGGGTAAAATTGGACAGGTTCCCCTATTTAATTCCTTGCAGTGGGACCCATGATTCATTAAGTTGATGCACATGTACCATGACAGTTACACGTTTGTATATCACTGGTTTTTGATATACAGTTCGAGAGGATGCTATGGCAAATAAAGAAACATTTTGACTCGACACAATTATAATTAGCACTGCCTTATAACAGAATAGCCTGACATTTCTGGCAATGGCCACTTCTTCAGAGCAGAGCCACTGGCCAAATGTCTGGTACATGTACATATTTTTTATAATGTGGTACCCGGTGCAGTGTATAAACATCTGTGCTGTTGCAATTAAAAGCGGTTGGTTGTGGTGCTGGCAACGCCACCTCCCTCATACGCCATGCCGGCCTTAATTGGTGCCTACGAATGGCACTTTCTCCACCGCAGTCTAAACGGCTAAACGGGGGATGTTTGTCGTTTTGCGTGCGACAGACGGGGACGATAGAGGAGAAGATCCTGCAGCGGCAGACGCACAAGAAGGCGCTGAGCAGCTGCGTGGTGGACGAGGAGCGCGACGTGGAGCGCCACTTCTCCCTGGTCGAGCTGCGCGAGCTCTTCCTGCTCAACGAGAGCACCAGCAGCGACACGCACGACAAGTATGACGCAGACAACTCGCACGCGCCTCGCTACCGCTTCTCTACAGCAGCGCTTTGCTCGCCAGCTTCCTTGCGCTTTCAACTATCAAATCATACGGCCTCGAGTCTGAAAATATTATCCAAAGGGTACTTCTCGCAACACTCATTTATTACACAAATAAAGATTACAGTCAAACGTTCATTATCTGGGGTAATGGGAAGGAGTGGCTCAGATATCTTTTTCTCAAGCATGGTTAATCCTCACACAGATAACCGTGAGTTAACTGAATAATTTCCTTCATTTTTATCTCACTTGGGGGCACGTGGATCCCAAGCTGTTTTGTCACAAACCTTAAGTCGTCTAACATGGTCGGAATCATGAACGAGCGATCATTTGAAACGTCCCTGTGTTGATTTCCAGGTTCAAGTGCCGGCGCTGCGTGAACGGGATCCAGGTACGCCCGCCGGCAGAGGGCACGGACTGCACCAGCAACCTGTCTCAGTGGCACCACAGCTGGGACAAGCGGCACCTGCAGGACCGCGTGCTCACTGCCGCCTGGGACGCCGCCGTCACCTTCACCTTCCACCATCGCTCGCACGAGCCGCGATCCACCGCGTGACCTCCGTTTGTCCGGCAGCAACGGGGCGCCCTGACTTCACCTCGATCTGCTGCTGGGTGCTTGGATGAAAGCGCGGGGATGCAAATCTACTGACGAAACATTTAAGCGATACTGTAGCTATCCAAGGCACGTGTGGTAAAGACTGCACTTGCACGGACCGCATGTGTGGGTGTGCACATCGAATATAAGGCTGCTATTCAACATCATAAGTCCTGTAAATCTTACTGTCAGTTTTTTTTTATTATATACACAAATGCGCTCAATATTTTGTTCTGCTCGTTCGACGATGCCATGTGATGCTGTTTTGTACGTAGCCATCAAGTGTCTCCAATAAAAAGCTGAGGGTCACGTACACGTTCCTCCAAAGTTCGAATGCCACCTCGAGGCAATAAGATTTTTCCGTACGGCCAGAGTCCGCACTGCCCAGGCTCAGGCGAGCTGCTCCTCTTCGGGGACGTTCCGGCTGATGACTGCCACGCGGCGACCACGGGGAACGCGTTCACCCCGGAACACCGACTCCTCGTCCTTGAGAATCTCATGCGTGAACTCGTAACGAACCCGTCCCCTGCCAGCAGCAGATTGAGAAAGGGCAGCAACGCGTTTGCGTGAAAGAACTGTGCAGACCACACGAGCCGGGATGGTGCAGAGCGCACAGCAGGGGGTTAGGGGTGCGAGGAGGCGTGGCACACACCTGATGATGTAGAGGGAGCGTGGCTTGAGCAGCACATCGACCCTGATGGTGGGGTCCTGCTCGTGCACGAAGCGCATCACACTGGCCGACAAGAGGCTGAGTCCCGCGATGATGCTCCCGCAAAACTGCAGACGCGCAATGGCAGCACGACTCAACCAGCGTTTCATGTATGGGGTTATGATCAGGTGGACACCTATATTGGTACACAATAGTGCAGACAATTCGTTTTGAAAATTGCTGCAGATGTCCGCTCTTATGCAGGTTGCAGTAAAGCTACACTGGATGTGTACAGTACTAAGTTTGCAGACAATTGACTTGGTCGACAGCCTATTTACAGTACATTAGCCTGCACATTGTTGTGAACACCTACATTAATCTACATCGCTGCACACCTGTAAACAACTAGGCGACAATTGCCTATTCCACACTGCTGGAGACATATCCTGAATACATCTGGCTCAATGTTGACTCCGATTAATGTACCGCACACTGCTGCAAATCGCTCTGTCCTACAGATGCGGACATCCGCAGTACAACATGACTCCGGTCAGGAGCAGGAGATGTCTAACTGCTGTTCTACAGGCGTCTATTTAAATGGCGTAGCGCACACAGCTTTACATCAGAGCTATGTCCTTGTAGGTCTGCGCTATCGTGGAGGAGGTTGATGTGGGCCCCACCTTGACGCTGTCCACGTGGGGGCGGATAAACCCGGCTGCGTCCAGGTCGAGTACGTGTGTGAGTGGCATGACCTCGGTGCCCGGTGGGAAGGCCCTGGCTAGTACTCGTGCCAGCGTGGCCCGGTTTCCCTCCGCCCAGCGGCGCGTCTCCGTCTCGCGGTATCTGTGAATCGCCTGTCGGGACGGATGGCAAAGCGTTTGGGCTCAATCATCGACTCTCAGACAAAGCAATTGTATGGCTAAATCAATTACGACTGCATCTGCAATAGTTGTTCTTCATCGGCTATATGAAATCTGAATTTCTAAACCTTGGCGGTAGAGCGAACAACTTGCAATCAAAGGTTGCGAGTTAAAATCCTGGTAGAGGGTTTACTAGGCCAAGCATCCCTCTGGGAAAGATCACATGAATACCAATTGCCCTAAGGACTAGCCCCTGCCATAGGAATGTGGAATTTCCACCACTTGACTGTAAATGGGGGTGAGCACTACCTTTCAATTCTCATTTCAGCAGGAATGATCACTTTTGCCCCAACCGCAACACGTGGTGAACTGGGGCTCGTGCAAGGAGTTTTACACTCCACCGCGGGATGGACGTGGGGGTTCTTTTACAAAACTTTACCACGCGGTCAGTGCCACTTTCTAAAAGGCGGCGAAACGCACAGACACAGAAGCTTAGACACAGGCTAAGACAAGCTTAGACAGCATTCAGATTAATTTAGATTTCAAGCTTTCGTGACTGCAGGGATTCATCTTCTTGGTTCTTTCGGTAAAGTCACGTAGAAGGGCCGAAACGTGAGAATTGTATTTTATTATGTTTTGTTTTTATTATTTCCCTTCTACGTGACTTTACCGAAAGAACCAAGAAGAGCATTCAGATAGCTCGATGGGAATACTGCAATGGCTTTTGCTGCGCTGCCCTCTGCTGTCAAAAACGTAGCCACGCAACCGCCTTTGATAACCCGGCGTGCATGGGGTCGTGGTTTACCCATCCAAGCACTATCCAGGTTCAACCCCGCTTAGCTCACGATACGGGCCGCCTTCCTGGTGATCCGATACTCATCAAATAATAACTCTGCTGATGTTAGTTATTAGCGCGGGCGGGATGGGGGGCGATAACGCAGCCGTCGAATTCTCACGTGGTCCCAGTGGTCGAACTGGTACTTGAGTCTGCGCAGGGTCGGCTCCACGTCCTTCACGAGCAGCCGCTCCTCCTCCTCGCTCACGAACTCCTCGCTCACCTCCACGTCCCCCCGCACCATCGCCTCGACCCGCGGGGGCTCGCAGCTCAGCCACGGCCTGGGGGAGTCGTGCCGTGCCGCGTGGCCGCTCTCGTTGCGGGCCCCGCGGGGCGCCGGGCAGGCGAGACGCGAGAGCGAGGCCCGCAGCGGCGATGCGAAGAAGCGAGCGAGGCCGGGCCACGTGCTGCTGCTCATCGCTCCCGGGGGTTGTCCGGTCGGTGGAGAAGGCTCGCAAGCTGCGGTCAGCCGAGGGAGTCTGAAGGAAATGCGGCCGGGGAGAGCCACAGTCGAGTTTCGAGCGAGAGGTCACAGCTGAGTTTGAGCACAGAGTGTGCACTAGGGGGAGACACACCAGACTGCTGAGGTGGCGCTACATCCCTCGGCTCCTATCCTCACCCCTCTCTTCTCTCTCACGATCACGTCATTACGCTTGGCGGTGACGTCGTTACGTACTCATAAAATAATGGATTTTAAAAATCACATAGATGACCGCTTGTGTTGCGATCGAAAAGTCGTAGTTTTTTTTTTCTTTTAATCTACGTGACTTTACCGAAAGACCCAAATATTATGAATTCCTGCAGTCACGAAAGCTTTAAGTCAAGATTTTAAAAACAATCCTTGCACGGGATTCGAACCGGAATTCTCGACTTAATGGGTTAACCGCTTTGCTCTCCTCTCCGACACTTGGGCAGTAAAATACACACTCGTGTTCTAGTTGTTATATCAGTGTCGTAATTTTACAACAAATGAAAATATTCAGAAATAAAAAAAAAATCTGCTTAAGTTGCTCACGTGCTAAGATTTTTTACTAAGGTAGTTTTTGGTCAAAAATAAAACGATAAATAGGATGCGAACCCACAAGCTCGCTTCTCACAAGCGACGACTGCGTTCACGATTCGGCTATCAGCCCGCGTGTGAAGAAGCTACGATACAACAGCAATCACCAGTGTCGCTCTGGAGAATGTGACAAAATCAGTAGGCATACCATTCGCCTCCTTATACATTAACAAAACAATACTCACCGCATTAACAATACACACCGGATTAGCAATACACGACACGTGTCTTTTACTGGTAGGAACCTCCTGGTTACACCAGCCCACAGGGGATTATTGTGTCCGTCGTGCAGGGAGGGGTTGGGTGGGGTGGGGAGGGTGGGGCTGGGTGGGGGGTGGGAGGGGTGGGGAGGGGTGGGGCTGGGTGGGGAGGGGAGGGGCTGAGTGGGGAGGGTGGGGCTGGGAGGGGTGGGGCTGGGTGGGGAGGGGCTGGTCACCCCGTGGTGCCCTTATAAAACTCAACGTTTAACCTATTCACGCCGGCTTGTGCCCGCCCTCACAGTCGGGCATATTTTCGGAATACACCACGCCGCCGTTGACCCTGGCCATTGACCGAGCAACCCAACGTTCCTACCAGCTCCCTCCGCAGGAATGAGTTTGTACACATTCCATCAGCCGGGGCACCGCCTTCTGGGAGTGCATCATTGCAGCAGCATTTGGTTCAACGCAAGCAAAACTCTGAACCGGTTTCAACATTTGTCTCATCGGCAGGGTCAGGCCAAATGTTTATATGCAAGGACCCAGTGAGACAAGCAAGTTTGCTTGTAGTGAACCAATGTTGTGGAAATTATGCACTCCCAAAAATAAGGCCGTGCGGCGAATGGGATGTTTTTAAAAAATACTTTCCATTAATTTTACTTGTATGTGGAGGGACAGATATATTTTAATGATGCGCCGTATATGTTTATTTATTTAACCGTGGGTGCATTTGTGGAGAGGGAACTGCAAAACATGAACCTGGTCTCAAACTCTCTACTGCCCCAACGCGGAGGTGTGGGGTGTGTGTGTGTGGCATTTAAAATGTCTTAGCGGCTTGGCAAGGGAAAGTGGGGCGATGAGAGACATTGACACAGCGTGGCCACCAGAGGACGCCACGTCCTCGCCTCGGGGACAGCATCGGTCGGGGAAGCTGATAATCGGTCCAACGTGGTGCACGCGGGCTTCAAGGAGTTTATCGGTGAATTTTCTGAAACGAATGCTGCCGGAGAATGATCGGAGCGGGCGGCGTGGCGTTTCGCACGATGTGGTCGAGTGATTTGAGATTGGTGACTGCAGTTGCACTCTGGGCCATTCTGAATTTAACTATTTTCAACAACTCCAACAACCACAAAAACACGTTAATGGAGAGAATGAATGCTTCGTCAAACGCACTCCTGCATGAATTGTCTCCCCGTGCCATGCCACTCATGGTGGTTGTTTTGACGCCACACTTCACCACCCTGGTCAACATGGGTTGGGTGAAGACAGGGGGCTCAATGGGCGGTCTACATCTCGTTCTTCAATGATGTTAGCATTGGCTGGGAACCAAAGTCTTCTCTCACGGTTCATAAGCATCGCGCCATCGCTCCAGTGGATTTCCATCCGCAAAAAGGCATTTTCACGGATCGATTGTGGCCACGCATGAGTCACAGATAATAGGGCCATAAATAAGAGGCGTTACTCTCACTATATTACGGAATCAACTTGGTGGGGCGGTACTCTGCATAGTTTGCGAATGAGTGTGTCTCATTAAGTGCTTATTTTAAATCGTGTCACCGCATCCTGGCGAGCGGATGCACATTGCCTCATCTGTGATCTATCACGCACGACCGTATCGCCACTCGAAGCGCGATATTGATCGCGAAGCCGAACCAATCCATAACAACCGCCATTCGCCACTAGGTGGCGGCGACGTCACCACGGCGCTTGTGCCAGGCTAAGTGCACTTTAAGTCCACGTGAAGTGTCGAACGCCCGCTGACAGGTCGCGGGACAGACCGAGGTGCCGTGGGTTGACTGAGATGACTGGCTGATGCACTCACCTGTGCCACCGACTGTACCAACCGCATACCCCCACAGTCCCCGCACACCCCTTACCACTGCTGCACCCGTGCACTGCCCACGCCACCTTCACCAACTCCAACCACAACCTGTCCAACCCCCGTGTCCAGGGGAAGGGGGAAGTCTGAAGAAGAAGGGGCGGGTCTTAAAAAGGAAAGGCGCAGTGACAAAATGGGGTGGGGCTTATGGAGTAAAGGGGGTGGGGCATAAAAAGGAGGCAGGGCCTACAGAGGTTGGATCTTGTGTTATTTAAGGTAATATTGCAGCAGGCAGCCACAGGCCAACTAATGTACTTGCTATGTATCAGTTTCATGAGTCTGGAATGGACAATTGTGGCCACGATTGCACTTGCTGTTGATGGGGTTTTCAAGGCTTTTAAAGGGATAGGAGTTGCACGTTTAGAAGTTAAAGCTGGTTTGTTGCTTCTTAAAAATGATATCCACCCCGTGTAAATGCAGCCAGGTAAACCGGTTTAAACTGAACGGACTAACTAGCTCTCAGATGTGTTATCTGGTTGTGCTACGTGTTGTTCCGGCAAGATGTGATGTTTCGCCCCACGTGCTGGGAGTTTCTTCAAAAACTGCTGAAACGTCGGACATCGTGGCGAAAACATGGCAGAACACAAAAACACATCGCAGATTCGTAAAGCACAACTGCGGAAACCTAGTGGTGATGGGATAAAATCGGATATATTTATTTTTTGAGAATCGGTCAAAACGGTATTGACTGACATCATAAGAAACAGGATTGCACTATAAATGAATACAAATATTTGACCATTTCAAATATTTATGCCCTAATTTCAAGATATGAATACAAATAACACATTACTTGGGGCGCTGATTAAAAATTCTTACTTTCGTATTATGCACTACTCTTATCGCTGCATCACTGAATAATAATTTACTTATTTATCCAGGAAAGCCAAACTAGGCCATATGGCTCTTTTTCAGGAGGGTCCTGCAATTGAATGTTTATTTAAATATGTTTTCAGCCACCTAATGAATGTTTTTTGAAGAAACCGGAGCACCCGGAGAAATCCCACGTGCGCGAGGGGCCAACACCGTCTCCGTACGGATGGAAACAGATGGCGATTAGTCCACTCACTGAGCTGCCTTCTCCTGGCGAACCAGGGTATGGCACCTTGACGCCCACGGAAAAGGAGTTTCACACCATTTGCGTGATCCACCAACCCTCACCTCCACACTTATCATTTACAGGTATTCATAGCAACCACGGTCATTCAATACAACATTAAAGAATGTTTATTTTTAGATTACTTGTACTGCATGTAAGAGGTAAAAGTACAACAATTATTGGGAAACTATCATCAACCATCATTACTGCCAGCAGTTGGCACACAATTTCTCGCAAAAAAAATTGTTGCCAAAATCTGGACAAATCTGGTTACTGCTGCCCCTACTGGGCAACTGCGTTGGCACCTTCCAAGCAGACCATACGTCAGATTACACGGCTCATCATCAGCCATGGTTAATCCACTGGTGGATGAAGGCTTCCCCAAGCTGCTGCCATCGCTCATGGTACCTCAATGTACTAATGAACATAGCACCTGCACACGAGCTGATGTTATTGCTCCACGAGTTCAAAGTCATGGCAGGACAAACAATGGATATTTTCCTTGGCTGAGATAGAACGTTGTCACTATGCCAATGCCGTACCTAACGTAGCCTGTAAACGTTGCATCACGGCCCTGCGTGCGCTTCCTCTACGAGCGTGCGGCGTTCTCCACCTCCCGCATCAGACGCAGACACTGCTCCTCCTGCCAGGGCAGGGCCACGCACTGCACCGAGAGTGGGAGGCCCACCCCTCCAGCCACCGCCTGCAGCCGCGCACGGAGGGAGGGGGCACACGGGGCGGCAGGAGTGAGCACGTGGGGTCCATGTGGTGTGGCTTAGCGCCCCGGGTGCTGGGGTGGGGGGGCTCCTCGAGTGATGGTTTTTGAGCGAAGCAGGAGGGGTCTTGTGTGGCACGGTGTTTGAAGGATAAGGGGGTGGGGCCCGGGGTACCCATGTGGTGTGTTGGTGGGTGTCGGATTGGGGATTCCATGTGGTTTTCAGTAACTTGGAAAAGAGAACAGTTGGGGGTAGGGATGAGAGGGGGGGGGCGCTGACAAAATATCATGTTTCCAACAGGTTTTTTCCTTTCTAAAGCACGTCAACCATCTTGACAGCAACCCTGCCAAATGAAGCGTACCCAAAGCAAATGGCTCAGATGTCTATAAAGGACCACATTTACGGGCGTTACGGCAGGGCAGTGCAGAATGTGCAGGCTCTGCAGGTAGGAGTTGTCACAAACCTTGGGAAAGGCCTTTTCCCAGATATCCCCGTAGTGGCCTCGGTACTCGCTGAGTTCTTGCTCATCCTGCACAGTGACCGTCCCCATCGGAACCACGCCAGCCGGGAAATTCAGCAGGTTGTACAAGATGTGGAAGACTGTGAGCGCTGGTAGAGAGAGCACAAAGGTTCATAAAAAAAAGCATTCTTTTGAACATTGAACAACACATGTGAATTTATAAAGCATCTCAATGTCATATGCTATGCTGTGCAAAAAAGCAAGAAGTGCATTATTAGATCGTGGTGAAAGTCAGATTTTTTATTTGTCAAAATACGATTTTTAAATGCATTATTTTTTTACTTAATGTAATTTAAAATAACTGCTCGCAGAGTATTGAAGGAACATTTGTTTAAATTGGTTGCAATACAGTGCTTTTAAATTAGCATTTTATACTCCACAAGCTCCAACCAATGCGCGCTATGAACCCAGCGATCCCCAGGTCAAACTAACATTGGCGGATAGCGATATCCGAACCAGTCCTGGCCTCCCCCTACACCAAAGCATATTAAAGTATGATCAAACCCCTGCCACAATCGACGCAAGAATGGGGAAGCATTCATCCAGCAGCAGATTAACAAAGCTAGCGTGCAAGTGAGAATCGAGAGGTGGGAGCGTGAGGTGGCCTCACCACCGAGCTTTCCACTGTGGCCGATCTTTAGAGCGGGGCCCAGCGCCGGGCACAGGAGCACTTCTATCCCAGCCACCCTCCACGCCGAAATAAACTCGGTGCGGTACGCCTGCCAAGCAGAGGCACCCACCGACAACGCAGAATGTAAACGACCTTCGTGTTGCGTTGGTGTTCAAGTTGCTCAAGTTTATTTTGTTTTACCAGGGGTGAGAACTCAACAGAGACCGGGATGAGAGTCTCGTTTTCCAAAGTGAACCTGGCTCACCGGAATTACAAAAGCAAAACAAATAAACTGAAGAAAATCGAAATCAAAGGAAAACACCACTCAGGTATTCGTGACTTACTGACTGCACATCTCGAAAAGTGCAACCAAATACTGCGCTTTGTTTTGATGAGACTCATTGTGATTATACTTAAACAAAGCAGCCGAATATTTCCCTTATTTCCATTGTGCATTCCAAATTTCCGTGCCAAGCGACATTTATTTGTGTATTTCTTATCAACGCACATTTCAAGATAGCTAAGAAAAGTCAAGGTTGATAAGAACCCGTGTTCTTTAAAAATAGTGCAGCATTATCTGTTTTACCATCACGACCACTATCAATCTACCTCAATTGCTGTATGGAGTTTCCACAGTGCTGCAACATTTCTGTAAAAAAAACAAAAAGATGAGAAGATTTAAAAAGTCTGTGTGATTGATGTAGTGGCAGAAAGTGTCAGTCAGCTTTATTTGCAAATTTCAAAGCTCCTTTTCTTCACAATAAATAACATCGCCTGAATGCATGTGGTCTGTGCTAGTAAGAGGCCACGTGGGTTTATTATTTTCTGTGGATATTTTTAAAAAATCCATAAAGTCTGCTCACTTTACTCCACCCTGCATGCGAAGTGCCTTGGACTGTCTTGGGGCCTGAGACACGAATACGCAGAAACACACGCTCACATACATGACCCGATCAGCAATGTGACCGCATTTTCAACATTGGGACGTCATTATCGACCTTTTCAAATTGTAGTATTCGGGAATGAGTCGCTTACAAAGGGTTTTGTGAGCACGCTGAGCAGCCAGGATAGAAGCTTTGGTATCCGGTACATGCTGATTTGGTAGTGCAGGTTAGGGTCAACCACATCCCCAGCACTGGAAACAACGAGAAGCACCACAGTTACTAAATCACCCGCGTCAGCGAACAGACGCCACTCAAATTAAACATAAAGCAACTAAAAATTATCTGCGTAGAAATACAATTTTTTTTTATATAGAATTGCTTGTGAAAAATCCTTCAAGCGGCCTCATCATTTGCACTGTGGGAGGCACATTTTCCACTCTGCAGTGACAGTCAAACTGATATATTAAATTCTGAGAGCTGGAAAATAGCCAAATCAAGTGTAAAACACCAAATATGAAGGCTTATCATATGAAGGCTTTATTGTGTCGTCACCGGCGACCAGGTTGAGAACCGAGATTAATCCTGCGAGGCTGCCTGCAATCGGACCCAGGATCTCAGAGGTGCCAGCTCAACGCTCTAAACCTCAGAGCCACCCGGTCACTTCCACACGCCTCCTCTTTGTGTCACCACGGCCCATCGTGCTCTACGTACAACTTCCCGAGCAGCGTCTCGGCACCGTCGGCGAAGAGCGCCTTCATGACCAACTCGGTGAGGCAGTATTCCAGGCGTGGCGGCTCAAACGGGATCAACTGCACACGCGGCGAAAGCACATCCCATTATTCACAACAAATTTAAATGCATGTGTGTGCACCATATTCCCAGAAAATGATTATCATGTTGCCTGCCCAAGGGCATGACCCTCACTCAAACTCCCGCCTCCAATCTCATACGATCCCATTTCCTCTCTTCACCTAACATCAGGGCTTCATTTCAGCTGGGTTTGCCCAGGTCAGTGACCCGGAAAATATTTCTTCACTTCCTAATTTAGGCCTAGTCATCCAAGCCTCCACAGTCCTATATCTAGGCCTACTCCAGTCCACCAGTAACCCAGAAAATATACGGTGAGCAATTAAGCCTTGACTCACATCACCACTCTGTCCGAGGGTACTTGAGTCATTACTATGCAAGGGAGAGCTGAGATGGTACTCCTGTCTTCAACAGTATTTAGGTTGACCCATTACTAGATGGGATGTTGGGAGCTCATACCATGGACCTGCCCTTGGCTGGACAATGGAATACAGTAGTTTACATAAATAATTGACATAGCAAATTCATTTTATACAATTTAACTTGTCCATGTCGAAAATGATGTGTTGTGGGGAGCAGAAGCGTCGTGGTTAGCGTGCTGTGCTCCCAACCCAGTGACACGAGATCAATTCCCACTCACTGACAACATCGGTGATGAATAACTTAATCGGTCCTGGGCCACCTCTAGCTCTACTCAGCCTCAACATCAGAATTGGCGAGACAAAGGGGGCCAGGCATGGAGATGGCCACCCACCCAGTCGTGTGTCCTTCCGGCCTTAAATAGGTATTCGCTACCATCACTTGCACCAACACAGTCTGGTAAAAAGGCTCTAAAGGGGTTTTATTTGTCTTTGTTGATATTCTAAGTTCTAATTTTGATGGAAATACAGTTGGGTTGCTGAATCGATGGAACTCGTTGAGACCGAACCTTGTGGCCGTTGTTCTCCAGCAGCGCCCGGGCTTCCCGCACAGAGCGCCTCATGCTGGGATTTGGCTGAATGAACCCATCGCCCTCATAGTAGCCAACCACCATTGGGCTCTTGTTCTCATAAATCTGAGTGCAAAATGACATGCAAATTACACGCGCTTGTTACACTTGAAAATGTAAACGTGTGTGTGTGTGTGTGGCATACTAACATGCAGCGCAAACGTGGACGATAGGAGAGACTAAGGGAGTAGAGTCTAGGAGACGAGAGTAGAAGCAGCTTGTGGGAAAAAATTAAGACAATCCAGTAATGAACATGAACACCGGTGATATTTTAGGGGAATGAGTAATTTCTCAAACCGATAGGGCAAAGTTATATCTGATTTACAAGATCGTGTTTTGAGATTAGATCGAAGGAAGCAGACCACGTGGGAGGGCCAATGAAGAGGTGGAAAGGCAGTGCTGACGATGATGTGGAGGACCTAAGAAATAGGAGACAGGACTGGAGAGTGATAGATAAGGCATGGAGAGGTACTGCCTATCAACCGACCCAGGCAATGCCTGGACGACACAGATACCGATGATTGCGCCTGTGTGTGTGTGGCACGTTGATACTGCAGATTAAACTGCGACCAACCTTCCTGTCAAAAGAAAGCGGGGGAACGGTTGGGTCCAGGGCGAACAACTTGGGACACAAGAGTGCCTCCATGCACAGGGCGAGACCGTCCACGTCGCGGGCTATTGGACCTGCCGAAGGTATCACTGCAACAGAGAAACGCGTGCGCCGTCAGCCTGCTCCACCCGGTAGCCGTGCAGAGCCACTCTGTTTCACGATGTCGGGCCTGTTTTCAGGTGGCGTCTCGCTGGCAGCGCGAGTGCTGCAGCCACACCCCGACAGAATCACTGCTGCTGGAATGTGGCTGCACAATAAAAAATAAAATAAGCAAAACTAATTCAACTGGTGTGTACGGTGCCTTTAGACCGTACGGCCAAACAGACATGAACTCGACATGTAACATTCTTACCCCCTTTTTGTCCAGGGATGCTAGACTGTCCGCCTTTGTTACTGCGGGAAAAGTGAGATAAAGAACCGCAAGTATGAATCTGGGCTGATTTAGGATGCACAGTGCTTCTGTACTTACAACATTTAGTTGACACATATCACACACAACAATGCACTGCACAAGGCATAAAACAGAGCACTTGTTGCAACAGCACATCCACGTCTCACATCTCAGCGCATCGCACCCTACACTGATTATGCATACACACACTCAACTTGTGGACACAAGACAAAGGTCAGTTCGGGGTACAAAGGGCAGTGTGGCCAACAGGATGCCCAGCCACCATTGTCTCCCCAGCGGTGATGTTTACACATCACACCAGGTACTCAGTTCATGCTAAAATCGGCCCAAAGGAGGCCCAGGGCCAGTTCAGATATTCATCGCCAATGTTAATCATGAGCGGGAATCGAATTCCGCTTGGTTGGTTCATAGCGCAGTGCGTTAACCACAAAAACACACACACTCAGCGCGCATACATACGCAAAGACTAAGATCCCCCATATAGCCTGAACAGACTGTTGGGGCAAGTGCTGTTAGCGAGCACCTATTAAGCCAGCACGGCACACAAGGGGGTGGGTGGCCAACACCACGCCCGGCCACCTATATCTGTCCAGTAGCGATGTTTACACACCACACCGGGTACTCATTTGAGGCCGAGTCGACCTAGGGGATGCCCCTGACCGGTTCAGATAATTGTCACTGGTGTTGGCTGTTAGTGGGAATTGAACTCGGGTCGCCGGATTCGAAGTACAGCACGCTAACCGCGACACTACCACTCCCCTTACGCACGCACACACACACACACGCGTGCACACACACGCGCGCACACACACACGCGCGCGCACACACACGCGCGCACACACACACACACGCGCACACAGCGTGCACAAACATCCTGTGAGCTGGGTGGTACCTAAGCCTCCCCCCCGTGGGCTTGAAGCCACAGATCCCACAAAATGACGCCGGGATGCGGATGCTGCCTCCGATGTCGGAGCCGATGCCCAGGATGGAACCCCCACCCCCGATGAGCGCCCCCTCTCCTCCAGACGACCCCCCCGGGGAGCGTGCCGCGTCCATCGGATGGCTCGTCTGCCCGAAGATGGGGTTACTGCATTCAAAGCTGTGGCACAGTTTGTTGAAAGAATCACACAACTCGATTGCACACCGGTAAGAAAGATCACTCTTTTGTACCATGATGCGTGTTCTATTTACAGGGACAATGTCAGACCATTCCCCAGTGCAGCATGCCTACACTTTATTGCCAAGATGAGGGAACGCACAGTAAGAGGTCTGTGGCAGTAAGATGGCCTGCGATGCGACACACTCTCCGAAAATACCAAAGTTTGACCTACTGCCTTCACTTAAAAAAACAAATAACATCCTGGCATGGCCCCTGGTGCACAGAGACGTCTGTCCACTGTGGATAAAGTGGGATTTGAGAGGTTTACCTTAACAAGGACTGTGGCACATTTGTCTTTGCAAATACCACGGCACCCTGGTGCTTCAGAACCTTTGCGATGACACAATCCTCCGCGGCAAGGCTCTCCACCCCGCAAATCAAACCGCAGGTCGAGTAGCAGCCCTGCACAAGACAATCAGAAGTTTTGAAAAAAATACAAATTGAGAAATACGATATTCATCACCATTTCAGCTTGCTCTTTTGTGATTTATTGACATTGCGGTTAAATCTTACAGCCAGGATATACGGCTCGGATGTAACATCCTGTTTTGCAAGACCGGCGTATAACAAAGCCACCATTGACACTGCTCGTTAAATACACATTACAAAACAACAATAGAATGGTAAAACACGATACGTCACATGCATGAAATGCAAGGGATGCTAAACATCTCACATGACGTGAGAATATTTTTCCACTGACACAAGTCATGGGCCTTTCATCAGGGCTTACTTTTTCACTGGATATTTTCTGGGTCGCTGGTAGCCTCGAGTAGAAATGTGACAAGTCGCCACAGTCATAGCAAAAGGTATACAGAATATTTATTTATACTGGAGGAATCCGAAGAGCTATAAAGCTCTTTTTCACAGATGTCCAGTAGGGGTGGGTAAGAACGTTACAACAACAAACATCACAAAAACATGATAGTAGTGCAAAGTTCAAGAAAGGTAAACAAATTAAGAAAAGTAAAATCATACTGACTGTGGTGTACCGGATGTACAAATATTCCACCCAGACAGACCCGGCCAAAATTAAGCGCTAGTTTTAATTGAAGTCACGTCATGAAGAGGCTTCTCACTGTCACCTGGATGTCAAAGTTCTCCTTGATGCTGACCGGCACCCCGTGCAAGAGGCCCCGGCTGGAGGCATTCACTTTCTCCAGAGCCTGAGCCTGTGTGAGGCTTTCAGGAAGAAACTGAACAACGCAGTTGGTCTTCTCATCCACCTCGAGCGCCTGGCAGCAGTCACCCACACAGAGATCAGCACTCAATACAAGGCCAAACAACCGCTCACAGCTGTGTTGAGAAATGGATGACCGAAGAAAAAATGTAAATATACGTTTAACCCCTCCCTGGACAAAACCTTGTGAGAAAATGTCATGTTTTTATTAATTTACTGCCTCAAAAAGATGTAAGATATACAAATTTCCACCAATTTTTGAAATATATTTTTTGGCTGCGACTTAGCGTCGACGATTCTACTGTGTGAACAATGCAGGAGACATGAACCAAAGGCTCTGCTCAAGGAACTCCTCCATTATTGGCTGCTGCGACTGCAACCCCAACCTCATCAATCAAGGGCACATTGCCTCCAGCGAAACAAATTCTCATTTTCACCGTGCAGCCTCCAAGCGCGACCTCCCAGGGGATGCGCGGTCCCCACTGGGGAAACCGCAACACCCTAAACAATCTGCTTAAAACACATCTTTAACAGCCGCCACCGACCAAGCCAACCCTCTCTGAACAAAGCAATCTGGTTAAGAGCGAGTTGCCGTGAATGCGCGAGGGATAGACCCTCAAGGTAGGAGATAGGCAATGCGTGAACGTGGCTAGCGGAGGGGAGCGAGATTGCCCAGTGGCGGTGAGACCAGGCCCAGCTGGTGGGAGGGGTGGGGGGGTTGTTATGGAACTGCATTTCCAGGCTGTTGACCATGCTGTTTCCCCATATCCGAGAGGTATGGAGGTGAGTCGAGGAAGGCACCTTGAGCAGATATGTCCGCAGGACATCGCTGGGCAGCAGCTGGTTGTCCTGCAGCCTTTGGGTCAGCTCCTTCAGGGACAGCCCAAGTATCTCCTCCTTGGCCTCAACGCCTGCAGCCTGCAGCGGGAAACACTGCAGTGAAAAAAACATCGTGCAGCTCTGGAAATCATCGCCACGCCAATCAAGGATTGCTGTTATGGGGCTCACGGGGTGTTGTAATGAGCGTGTTAATGGGCGTGCCGTTACTATGTTTCGGAAAAATCGGGGGAATAACCTGGGGTTAGCATACGTGTCGACCCCAAAGGGTTCAAATCGGCGAGACCACTCCATGAAAACATTGGCAAGAACTCAGACATTCAGGGTAAACCCCAAGAAATGGAGGGATACTCAAGAAACGGAGGCACAGAAACCTGTCTCACAGGCAAGGGCGAGTATACTGTTGGCGAAATTGTTTTAGAGGGCTTCTTAGTAAATGAGTTTGCATTGCAGTAATTGGCTAATGTACGCGACTGAGTGAATACCCCCATAGTGAATGAAACCGTTGATAATTGTTACTAGTTTGCTGTTTTCTCGTTGAAAGCTTGCAGGTAAAGACAACAACTTCTGGAGCTGACCCTTCACATGAGACCTCAACCATCGGCGGCAGTTGCTGGGCCCCTGTAATGAACGGGGGCGGTGTGATTGGTGAACAAATCACGACGTGAGACCCTCAACATCGTGAGAAATCCGTCTCAAGGGTAATCCTTGAGACTTCACATGTATGAGTTTGGGATAGGATTAGAGCTACGGTGTTAACAGCACCAGTGCCACATTGACAACACTTATGTTGGGGCCTATAAAATGCTCTCTTTGCCTGCCATCGGGTCTGCGTTCATCTGTGTGTCTATGTCTCTCCACGTCTTATTCCCTCTCCACGTCTGTGTCCCTACTGCAGTGTTATAGAATAAAAACGCTGACGTACTATATACACAAAGATCCCACGGACTGTTGGGGCAAGTGCTGTTCGTGAACACCTATAACACCTATGAAGGCCGGCACGGCACGCACACACACACATTGGTGTGTGTGTGTGTGGTCAACTCCACTCTCGGTCGCCTTTGGCTCCCCAATGCTGATGTCTTACACACCGCACCAGGTACTTATTTGAGGCTGAGCCGACCTAGGGGAGGCCCAGGCCCGGTCCAAATATTCGGGAATCGAACTCAATTTGCCGGGTCCGTTGCGCAGTACAGCGCTCCCCAAATGCGCTCACTTGCAACAAGATGATTTGTGCAACCGGGGTTACGAATACATTCGTGTTGTTACACATTGGGTTGACACTGGCTAGGTGCTGGCAGGTTACGGTACAGACCTAGGTGTTACGGGTTTGACCGAGATGACCGACAAGATACATCGCCTGTGCTCCCGGGATACTGCACCACCTCGCTGCGTTTTAGCCGCCCGGCGCTCCGCCCGTTGTTGTGAGCGTCGCTTCTCTGCCCTCCGCTGTTGTTGGAGGGCGACTGCCACCCAATGAAGTACCACTTAGCGTCCTTCAAGATGAACCGACGCGGTACAGAAAGATGTGTGGGCTCGTTGGAATTAGAGAGACAACGCATGCTGGATAGGGGCAGTCCGCGATTCACGAACGGGGGTCAGTGTCCGTGGTTGGTTCGTAAGTCGGATGGTACGTAAGTCGGATGGTTCGTAAGTCGGATGGTTCGTAAGTCGGAACAAAATAATGTACTGTATTTAAATACACGTACGGTCAATGTTTTAAAACGTGCTACGGTCCAACAATAAAGTGAAGCGTTGTTACACTCGTAAATAGTAAAAAAATGTATGTAATACGGTAATAAATACTGTATAGTAGATAAAATATAAAATAAAGTAACATACCTTGAGTCATGATGCTGGCTTGCCTGTCGGAAGGAGCTTAATGAAGTCTCCACGACTGCACAAACACATGCGTGTTTGTGTGCGCGCGCACACACAAAAACGCACGTGCGCGTGCACACGCACGCACGTGTACGCGCGCATAAACGCACGTGCGCGTGTGTGTACGCACGTGTGTGTACGCGCACACACGCACGCACGCGCACAAACGCAAAGGTCCCCCGTATAGCCTTAACAGACTGTAGGGGCAAGTGCTGTTAGCGAGTAGTACCTATGAAGGCCGGCACGGCACACGAGGTGGGTGACCAGCATCCACGCCCGACCGCCTTTGTCTCCCTAGTGGTGATGTTTACACACCGCTAAATCGGGTAATAATGAGGCCGAGTCGACCTAGGGGAGGCCCAGGTACCGGTTCACGTAATCGTCAGTGGGTGTTGGCCGTGAGCTGTTCGCCGGGTTCGTAGCGCAGCGCAGCGCTCACCCGCGCGGGCACACGACCGCTTCCCAAGCGCGAGTTCGCATTTGCAAATCGACGTTGTTGACAACAACAACACAACAACAACATCAACAACATCATCATCATCATCATCTCATGCGAGCCGATACCCGTTAACGAGTGCGCGCGTTCGCCAAGACCGCCCGCAATGCACGGACCAGGCCGGGTCGCAGCTCTGCCAGGGCCTCGGTCCTGCGGTGTCGGGGGCCGCGGGCTTTGCGGCTCCACTCGGGGCGGCGACTCGAGCCCAGGGCGGCCCGGGCGACGAGGAGCGCCGCGCCGACGCCTCCCGTCACCAACACGAGGCCCCTCGGCGTCCAGGAGACCCCCAGCCAGTCCTGGTCGCCCCACATGCCCCGCAAGGCGCCCGGCACCTGCATTTGTGGCGTCTGTGGCTGGACTCTGCCGTGCGTCTGTGCACGTGGCCGGCTATATATATACACACACACAGTCTAGATTGTAGAGTCAGATATATACTGTCCTGTGTGGGCCAAGTACGGTAATTATACCTGGAACCTCGCCCTTGGGACGTTGCACTCATTTACGGGTGACAGCATAGCAACGCACATGGGTTGTGTAACACGGGGCAGAGAACACATCGGTATAAAGATGCAATTCCCTAATGTGTATTGGAATATCGTGAGACGTGATCCGTCTACTCAAGTGTGATGATGATGGTCATGGGGGGGGGGGGGGAAGGTGTAGCCCTAGCAGTTGATGGATTATGCCACTGAAGGGTTTGACACGTAGACTTTTGCGACCAATATCCATAATACAGGGGTTGTTTGGGGTATTTTGCCCGACTCTTTACAACTGACCAGACGACTTTGGAAGAAGTTGGAGTACCCACCCTTTACCCCTCCACACGCCACCTACCGATCGACTGCGATGTCCCCATCACGACTCGTGGGTTGGCCAGACAGGTCGGAAGCATTTAATTATTTGTGAATATTAACCTCATTAAATTATACATCGAGGCAGGAACACGTAGAGTTGAATGGGCTTACGCAGGAGAGGCATTTTTGTTCAAACCTTTAAATTAAATTTGGCTTGGGCAGGACACGTGCTGTAATTAATCTATTTGCAGCCAATTTCAATCCACGCCTGAATAAATGCCTCCCCCAGGCTCTGCCACCAATGGAGTTGTTTGACCATACTTCACAACATTGGAACCTCATTTGCCAGTAAAAATATGATAATAGTTTTTTAACCCTTTTATCTGGCAACAAAACTGACACCTTTTTTACAAGTAGTCATGTTTGCATAGACCACAATACCTGCAGTCATAATCAAAACAAAAAACATAACTGATAATGTATGCACGGTCCTTGAAGTTGATTGGTCCACACCCGAGACAGCTTTCCTTAGAGCCTAGTCTCACATGGTGTTGGACCAGATGACCCCAAAAGGCGCATCAATGATCATACTTCACAAGTTTGGACATCTCAGATTGGCAGACGCGGTGCCCGTGATCGGTTAAGATATCACTCGCCACCGACGTACAGCCATGGCAGGGAACTGAACTCAGGACGCAAAGGTTTATAGTAGAGTGTGTTAGCCACTGCTCCAAACGCTGTAGTCTATAACACTGCGGATGTAAAGTGTGCAACAGTGGCCTTCTTTTAACAGGGCCTCTTCACCTTGACACAATCTGCTATTTTTAATATACATTTTGTCCTGAAGCAGCGCTTAAAATCCTGAACAAGGTCAGACTGTTTATATTTTAAAGTGTCAAAGCTGTAGCTGTAACCAACCACCTGTGAAACGATAGCGTGGAGGAAAAAAAAAATCAAGAGCATCAATCTCGGATAGTAAAAAATAAATTAAATGCAAAGGTGCGTTTATAATGAAACGGTTGCAACTATAAAGGGTGCCTTCAAAAGAGCAGGAATAAAAGGACAAAGTGAGTCAAAATCAAGCTGGGCACATGAGGATTGGAAGTGACATGAAACGAGAGAGAGAGATAATCAGAGGCCGACCGGATGAAGTCTTCTTTATTTATGGGGTCCTCGTCTCGTTTTGAGGTGGAGACATTAAACAGCGTTCAAACGACCGTACAAGTCATACAGTGGGAGCCAAATTGAGATTGTGCCCAGTTTTATATTTTATTTTTCACCTTGGTGCCTTTGACTTGTTATTGCTTGCAAAGTTCACAAGCCAAAAAAATATATTTCCCCGCCTGCTGAGATGATGCCACCAAACGACGCGGTTGTTTAATCACATCGATCAGCGCTGCGAGCCGTACGGAGAGCCACAGCACATTGCTTTAAAGGCAATTAGGGCGCTACAGGTACCATAAAAGCAACACCTGTGTTTATGCACAAGTTCTGTATATTCAGAGCATGCAACATAAATCAAGTACAATACGCCAGAGGGTAGCGCAGTTAGATCAATTGTTATACTGCACTTCTATGCCCGCGCGTCTATACCCCTCCACCTTCACCAACCGGCAATGACGAACGTGATGAAGTATGGCCAGACACCAACACCCACATGCCCGCATGGCAAGGAGAGGCCTTCATCCAGCAGTGGATTGACAATAAAGGATGTGCATTTGCAGACATTTTGTGAAAAGTTGAGACTCGGTGAGGCTTCCCAGGTGAACAATCCGCATTAGGAGTATTAATACTCATTCCAAGAACAAGTCAATACCATGGATGTTCTCTTTGTATTGGATTTCATAACATTAGCGTTGAGCATGGTTCTCTTGCAAGTCTATTGAAATGTGCATGTACATTTATACCCTCACCTGTCTGAAACAGCGGAGAATGTTTTGAGGAAATAACCCTGAAGTTGCCCGGCTGTCCTGTCTAATCAAAGCAGGTCCCCCCGTCACGGGCTGGATGACATAGCAGGTTCACAATGGCCGTGTCGGTGCACCAAGGAGGCCCCGATAAGATCCTATATTCAAATCCTAGCAACCACCCATGAATTGATGGTCTTTTCACGGTTAGCAACCACCAGGTAAAGAATATTATTTTAGGAAAATATATTCATTTCATTTCGCGAATTCAAGCTGCGAATGGAAAACACGTTTTGGTTTGATGTGACAAACATTGTGCAAAGCATAATCAAATGTGTGCGACTAGTTTCCTTTAAAAAAAAATAGAGCACTACGTTACTTCAGAACTAGTTATGCAATTTAACATTCCTTGACAATTCTTCAACACGGGGCGCTAGCCTCGAGTACCTTGATCCAAGGGTTGACCACGAGATGCACACCCATACGCCACAGGGCCCTGTCTTCGGCAGTTTTTTTGCAAGGAGTTCCACATCGAGCCCTATATCCAAGCCACTGGGTTTGTCAATCCAAACTCTTCTGGGTTGGCCTCGCTTTCCTGGGACCGATCATAGCCTCGATGCCAATAGCCAATTGCAATGTTAGATCTATTGCCAAAAAACAAGGGCTCGTCCTGGTTTTCACCTGAGGGCCAAACGCCCTCAGACGACATTAACTTTGCATTCTGAGACAAGTGGTTGTGTCATCTCACCGGACAATTAACCTCGCCTCATTATCCCCGACACACACAGACACACGTACCCACCAACAGAGACGCAAAACACACACAAAAAATCAAAACATAACATTTTATTAAATAAATGAGTGGTGTCCCAGATATAAAATATTTGCCTATGTACAGCTTTAACCAACCGAATAATTGCGTGGTAGCAAAAAGACATGAACACTACATCTAGTAAGTGGACACACGGCTGCAAGGTTTGAGCTGTATGAGCTGTACACTACACAGCAGTCCTGCGTGGTCACGAAAAGGCCCTGCGCGCTTGGCCAATGTGGCCGAGGCAACGAGTGAAAGTGAGGCGGACCAAGCAAGGGCCATACTTTCCGGAAACAAATCACTCCCCCACCCCAACACAAAGAAACTTCTTTTTCACTGTACAACTGAGCCGTGCAGAGCCAACACGGCGTGGTGCAGGAGGTGGCCGTGTTGTTGTAAGCTGCTAAAGCAGAGCCGTTGCCGCTGATGTCACGCGTACTTAACGCATCTTTAGCCCAAGCCCGGACCCTGCTTAAGTCCTGAGCCAGATTCAAATGTCTTGTGAGGACACAATATTATGGTTTGGTTTGGGGTTCGGCTCGGCTAATATCGAGTGGAAACCCACCCGTAAGCCTTGAGGGGCCTGCGCTGCCTCGGCTCGGATGTGCCAATGGAAAAAAAGGGTTCAAGAAGCTATTAGTCCTAACAGCGCTACATGCCTAATAGCGCTTACAGCACCACGAGAGTGGTGGGACATGGCAGGAGAGAGCACAGGGGCAGACTCCTGTGAGGTTTGGTCACTCCACCCCACTTACAGCTGCGGCCGCTTGCTGCGGCTGTGAAACCAAGGCCTCCATCCCAGAACCAGCTCAACGCTGGCTCGAGAGTTACACAGAAAGGGGGTTCAGGCCCGTGCAGAGGGAACTTGCAGCCCAATCGCCGACGGGTGCTAATGACGTGGCAACGTCAGGCCACTCCAAGAGCCCCGCAGCATCACGAGGCAGGGTTGGTACCCCATTAACTGCTGCCACAACGCACCCCGCGTTTCGTCAATCAGATGGGCCACCAAAACCTGTGATCGGTCCCCGCACAGGCCCTCCCGCAGACAGGATAGGGCACCGAGGAACCGAGGGGGCGACATCAGAAACCACTCTGGGACACGGAGACCTTGGTCTTCATTAGTGTTGATTGAGAAAGTCACATCTTTGTTAGATTTCATTGTCAGCGTTTTTGTTGGTTGTTTAATTACTAAATGAAATCCTGATACGAAGGCTCGACGATAATTCCACAGGATGCCTTCGACCAGACTAAGACGAAAATGCCGGCGAGATGAACACTGCTCTCGATCACACTCAAGCCCGTGGTGGAACCCGTTTTGCAGCGAGCCACCGGACCTGGAGGCGCTTCCCGTTTGTCATGGGGGGCCGACGGCCAAGTGGCCAATGACGCATCTGGTGCTGCCGATGTCACCTGCCGGGCTCGGCCCCACACAGGATTGCAGGCCCCTGACGCAAAGCTTCCAACGGAGCCAGTTTCATATTGCGTGGACCCAACGTTACCAAATAATTCAAGCCGGCTCAATTATACAACCGGCCACGCGCACTAAAACCAAATACTGCTTTCCAAACAGACAATAAAATAAATACTTTTTTTTCCACACACACAAACTTTACAACCGGGTATGTTTACAAAAAAAGGCAGCAAAAAAACTTACAAATGTTTTGGATTTTTTTTACTTTCAAGGTGATTGTTGTCCTTAAAGGAAAAGGGGGGGAATACGTGAGGAAATGGAGCTATTTTGGGCAGCTCGAGGTATCAGGACGAACGTGAGGAGTGAGAATCCGCTGGGTGTTTTCGCTTCCCGTGCTGCTGCTGCTGTTTGCAAAGTCGCAGTAGGCCCCCCCCCCCCCCGACTGGAAAAAAAAATATTCTCGTTGGGACGCACCGACGAAGATATCCCTCCCCCCCCCCTAATTGTACTCTAGCACTGCAAATGTTCCTACTTCCATCATCCCTCTAAATTACCTCTAACAAGCACAGAATGTGAAAGCCAAACGTAAGTTTACAAAAAGCACGCATTGGGGCCCGTTCTGCATAGCGCCAAAAACCTTTGTCCTCTCCGGCAGAAATAAGGACTTCACACGCACCTCCGTTCTCCTGGTTGTCATGTATCCATAACTTAATTCACTACAAATTCAAGTATTGTTTACAATAAAAAAACAATATAAATTCACGACTCACCGTTCACGGCATAAATTAAATAATATTAATACTATACAGCAATAGGTGTCTATAGTGGCTGTGCATCGTTCGTATGTACATGGTAACTCTCGTTTGAATATAACGTGTTATCTATAAATATCCCTGAGGATGAAGCACATCACTTTAAAGATTCCTCCTCACGACTGTTTACACGGAGCGGAAATGGCTCGCCAAGAAAGCACGATTGTGTGACGTGTGCGGCACAGAAAGTACGAAACGCAACCCCCTTGGTTGACTGCGGAAGCAGAGGGAACAAAAATAAAAACGCATACACGAGGCTTTCTTAATAACAGGCAATGGCAACAACCTACCCAAGCACCCGCACTGGATGAGGAGAAGGCGGCGACAGTCATGGGAGCTTTCTTCATCGTTGTTTGCGGCGAGGGGAGCGCGATTTCCCACCTCGCGGGGAACACGCCACAGCACCCGGCACGGCTCGCTCACAAAATCGACGAATCCGTCGTCCCGCCAGAAGCCGCAGCGAGCAGGCCAAGCGCCCAGTGGGCGGGGGACTGGGGCTATCCTCTGCTCTCTTCCCATGCCCGTGTCCTCACGACCAGTGGCAAGAGAGCTGGGCTCGTGGGCCCGGCCCAGATTCCCCACGGCAGCCTCATGTGGCCACGCCAGCGCTAACCGGGCAGCGCTGTTCGTTTTAAACAAATCATGTTGTTCAATGCAGCTGCGCCGTGTTGCCCCGGGCCACCTTCATCGCCAGTCGTGACGTCACGGGGTCAGCATGGAAAACGCAGGGTCACCACTTGGGAAAGACACGAGTGCCCGGCGACCCTCTCTCTCAGGTCAAATTTTAGGACCGTGTTTTTTGTGTAAATTATGAATAATAATAATACAGTATCCGAATACGTTTATGCCTTGTAACAAAAAATTACAATCACTTCAGTGCGGCTGTGAAGGGCAGGGGAAGGGTGAGAGGGATGAAGAGGGAGGGGTCAACCCCACAGAGCCGTGCGCGGCTCTTGAGACAGACATCGGGGCAAATATCGAGCCGCCGAACCGTTCCGAGAACCTCTCTAGCACGGCTTGGCATTCCGCTGGTCGTGAAAAATGCAGCACCAGAACAGGCTGGGGGCGGGGGAGGGGGAGGCGGAACGAGAGAAGTCACGACGGCGGCGGCTACGAAGTACGGACGATCCTCCCGGAGAAGCAGGCCACTCATGGCACCGCCGCTGCCCAGTTTGTTTCAACTGATGCTTGCCACCAGTGCTTTTGTTTTTGCACGCTCGGGTGCTAGGAGCGTGCGCCCTGCATCGCGACACAACTAAAGCAGGTTTTCCCGGCTATCTCTGGCTCATCCCACACAAAATCTCCATTTCAATTCCGAAGAACAATCTCTTAAATTGCGACAATGGAGCGGCACACGCTTTAACAAGCGGTTTCTACTCGGGGAGAGCATTTTATGTTTAGAGGTGGCTTCGTTTTAAAACACAATCCAGCCTTCGAACTAACCTTGCTCTGGTTTTGCTAAAGTTCCAGCCGAGAGGATCCGTATCAGGGCAGCCAAAACAATACCAGGGGAGCTGATGTTTACCTCCTTTAAGCCAAAAAACTGTGTGGGATCAACCCTTGCTCGGGGGGGGGGGGGGGGGTATAAACAGAAGAAAACATCACCAATGATCACTCTCCGCTGTGCAAATTATAAACCATGTTCAGCCTCCTGCACATCAAATTACCATGGGTGTGCGGTTTCACGCAAACACACACACACATATATATATTTATATATATATCAACTCGTGGTTCACAAGACGTCCAAAATCATCGTCGTCATCGTATTTTGTCTTTCGCCATTTTGTACCCAAGCCACGTCCGGCGTTGGCACGCGGCGGCGGCGGCGTTCGCGTGGCCCGAGGACCGGCGGCGTTCGCGACTGTCTCTACCCAAAGCGCTCGCGCACCAGCAGCATCAGCTTCTTCTTGCCCTTGTACGTCTGCTTGAGGCCATCGAGGAAGCGGCCGAACTGCACGTGCCCGTCGGGCGACAGGGAGAACGCCTCGCGCGCCTTGCACAGGAAGTCCACGAACTCGGCGTAGTGCCGCGGGGAGATGTGCGCCAGCCTCGAGTGGGCCGTGCGCACGTACGCCGACAGCGTCGTCTCCAGCAGCTGGCGCAGCGGCGGCTGCTCCGCCGGGAGCGGCATCGACGCCGCCACGGCGGCGGCCGCGGCTGCCGCGGCGGCCGACGACCCCCTCGGGCACGCCGGGCGCCGGCTCAGGATGCCGGGCGGGCCCATGGTGCAGCGGCGCAGGACGTCGGCGAGGACCGTCGGGCACTCGACGCCCTTGATGACGAGCGGGATGATGGCGGCCAGCTCGTTGCGGCCGAGCGAGTGCGCGAGCGCGCACGCCCACAGCACGTCGTTGACGGCGGGGTGCGTGTCCTGGTTGTGGGCGATGGAGAGGCGGGCGAGCGCCAGCGCCGCCAGCTTGTAGGCGCGCAGCGGGTAGCCGCGGTGGTCCATGAAGCGCGCCACCGTGAAGAGCTGCAGCCAGGCGAGGGCGCCGCTGTCGGCCGAGTCGAGCACCACGCGGTAGGCGGCGTCGAAGGCGCGGGGGTCGCTCTCGCACAGCGTGAGCGCCGAGTAGGCGCAGTTGGCGGGGTCGCGCACCGCGCACTCCAAGGCGAGCGCGCGGGCCAGCCCCGCCAGCTCCTCGGCGTGCCGCGGGAACTCGGGGCACAGGCCCGGCTGGTGCGAGCGAAGGCCGTGCGACGTGATGGCCGGCGCCACGATCGTGGTGGCCTCCACGGGCGTGAAGAACTGCTGCCAGCTCTGCATGAGGTTCACCAGCGCCTCCATGCCTGCCGGCGGCGGGGGGACACGCGACGACGAGGACACGCACGGTCACGCGCTCGCCCGGCCACGTGGCGCCTCACCACTTGAAGGCACTCCGGGGAAGTGGCTCAACTTGTTGGAATCATAATTTGTCCCGGTATTACTTGCGCGAGTTGTTTTCTGATTTTACAAAACCGAATTGTGTTTTCAACAGCCACTAATGGCGTCGAGTGCAGTGATCGACGCGTTTTAACAATAGCATCATCATTATAACGTCTCCGATTGGATGAAATACATCACGCGTTTGGTTATTTCTACCTAAATCTTTCTCTGTGCGTCCAAAGCACATTTACTTTAACGAAGTATAGAGGTCGTCATTCCTGTTCGCGAGTAGGCTGTGTTTTGGAAGGGCTGATGTTATTTTTTATCCATTATATGCATGCACCAAAAAAACCGTATTCATATATAAACGTCTCTTTCCTCGCGTACGCAAGTTCATTGGAAACCTGGTAGGCGTCTCCCTCTCTGAACTAAATAAATACATTTGGGTTTCGAAGTTCCTCTCCTGTTCAAATAAATGTCAAACATCTGAACAGGAAGCGCCAGTTTATTTTGCTTAACCAGGTGAGAACCACGTATGGACGACCAGGGCCCATACAAGAATGACCTCGACACATCACACCGTTTGAAAACGTACCGACTTCCGTGGCAGCGGTGACCACCCATCGCACCATTTCCTGTCGTCTCCAGTTCGCCGATCGCAGGGTCATCTGAGCCGACTGAGAAGAGACAAAGTGAGCACGTCCAGCTGTGAGCCCCCTCTCGGAACTCGTCCACTCGTCCACGCGCTCAACCCCCGGCCTAAGCCTCGGTGAATGCCAGTACGGAATAGAACTTCAACTTACAGCACTCTGCCAATCCACTGCTGGATGAAGGCCTCCCCTACCTTGGCACAGCTTGCATGCTGTAGAGTGCGCAATGCAGTATGAATGTGGCGTGGTGTGCGTTGCTACCGTGTGTGTGCTGTGATGTGTGCGAGTGACAAGTGGTGGGAGCACTTGTGCCGTGTACCACAGATCGTGGTGTGTTGCGTGTACCTTGGTGTATCGTGGTGTGTGTACAATAGCGTATGTATCGCATGGTTTATGCCACCATGTGTGTATTCGTGGTGTGTTGCGCGCGTACCGTGCGCCCCAGGAAGAAGCCGACCGCCAGCATGCGGTTGTCGCGCGTCCCCTCCGTGGACACCTTGAACGCGTCCTTCGCCAGGCGGAAGAGCAGACGCGGGGACCGCATGTGCATCTTGATGGCCCGCAGCACCATCCTCACGCGCAGCATGTCGCCTGCGCACCAGCACGGGCTCGTCAGCTCAACATTTGCCCGGACTCCCAAGACTCGACCCAACATTGGCCAAACGCCGGCCGAAGGCCGACTGAATGCCGCCGACCAACGACCGAAGACTGGGCGCGCTGGCGAAAGCGCCGGTGGGAATCCTACGGCTTCCTTGTGACGCTCGCATTACACTTGCATACGCTGCGAGGAAGTGCACCACAACTTCCTTTGCATACAGGCCCACGGCCACATAAGGCCTGCCCCCACTTTGAAAGGGCCCGCAAATGATATTCATCTATCGCCGCAAGCATCTTAGCCGCACTAACCGGATACTCGAGGGTGGGGGTGCAGTGAGGGGTGGGGGGGTGAATATTTTTAACCTGGCCACAACGCAGCGTCGCTAATCTTAGCGCCACACTCAGTCACGTCCGTCAGTGCGGGGGGGGGGCGCCTCTGCGCCTCGCTCGGCGCGCGCACGTCGTCTCTGCGTTACTATTGGATAACGCCGAGGTGGTAACGTGCAGCCCGCTGTCGGCGAGCGGCAAGGGCGATAGACGAGGGTTGAGATTGACGGGAGGGTCGAGTGTGGGGGGGGGGGGGGGGAGTAAGAGGCAGAGGTCGCAACCGGGTACCCGATACCCGTACCCTACCCGATACCCGGCAAACCATACCCGGCCGGGTACGGGTACGGGTAGGCCGTGAGTCACTGGTGAGTAACTGTTTGTCACTCATTTTCCAACGTCTTGTCTCTTCTCACAATTCAAGTTCCTAGAATCAACCCACCTGCGCCTGCAACATGGCTTCATCCCAGAGGTCGCAATCAGGTACCCGATACCCGTACCCTACCCGTACCCGGCTGGGTACGGGTAGGGTACGGGTACGGCTGGGTACGGGTACCCATTTGCGATCCTGGTGCGGCCGGGTACGGGTACGGGTAAGGAATCAAAACCCGTTTGCGACCTCTGGTAAGAGGTGGGGATGGAACGGCGGCAGCGCGGGGTCGAGAGCGGCACGCACCCTTGGCCGAGGTGAGCATGGTGGACGCGAGCTCGCACTGCTGCGTCTCCAGGTGGTCGAGCACG
The DNA here is from genome assembly GCF_965212315.1 of Lampetra planeri. Classification (NCBI taxonomy): domain Eukaryota; kingdom Metazoa; phylum Chordata; class Hyperoartia; order Petromyzontiformes; family Petromyzontidae; genus Lampetra; species Lampetra planeri. The sequence goes on along the minus strand of NC_136130.1, from coordinate 10,398,543 downwards.
GCCCAGGGGAGGGGCCACGTGGGCAGCAGCGGGGGGGGGGCTGGAGTCGCGGGCGGACAGCAGCGCCGGGAACCTGCCGGCAAACAGCTCTGCATCAGTAACCAATCACCAGTCACACCGACGGGCACACGGGACGGGGGTGCAGGCGCAGCCCTGCAATCGCCCGCTCGCGCCCACTGCTGGCGGAAGGACCTCTGACGGAAGGGAGACGTACAGAGCACCCTCTGGAGAGAATTTTGGATTCCACGCTGGTGAGACGGTGTTTCGGAAGGAGTTGCTTAGTCTTGAAAACAGTCTGCATCAGCAGCAGACCACGCTTTCCCACCTGATGACGGACGCTTGTGTTGCGCCCGAAACGTCGTCATTTATTTTACTTTATACCTACGTGACTTTACCGAAAGAACCAAAGAGTGAGGTGGGTTAGTACCGACACACTTTACCCCACCACGTACGACCGGTCCAATGACCGTGGGTGCATCTGTTTATACTGCTGCGTAGACAGAGGCGGGTGGGCGAGCAGGATTGAAGAAGCTCGCACCGTTGTTTCAAGTGCCTCGCGGGGAGATGGAGCTGAACCGGCGACCTCTGGATTTAAAGTCCAGTGGTACAAACCATTACACCGCAGAGGCAGCGTCACTATGTACTGAACAATTATATAGCGCCCCAATACGAGGAACGTCCGTAGACGTTGGTCGCGCGGCAACAAACCACCGACATCAAATACTGCGCAGGAAATTGGACCAATGCGGAGACTCACGGCGGCCACGAGCATGCGGTCACGAGTTCAACCCCCACGTCCGTCCGTTCCACAACGACCGCAACCGCGACAGATTTACACCGTCCCACGGCGGCAGCGTTGGGGGAGAACGGCGACAGCGGTGCGGCTCGCGCGAGCGCCAGAAAGAAAAAAAAAAAAATCCCAGCCTCAATTCGGCAACTCGGGCCAAAAACACGACTCGTGGGCCATGACTAAAGCGCTTCTCCCAGGGGTCTCCTCTTCAACCCCAAACCCCAGAAACAACGCCAATGCCAAGAGGGGAGGGGTGGGGGAAGAGAGGGGGGGGCGCGCGTACCTCATGGCCTGGAAGCCAACGGAGTAGGCGAGCTCGGCGTCCCATGGCAGTAGCGCAGAGAAGAGGAACTTGGCGTAGGTGTGCATGGGCACACTCTCCCTGTGGACCACCTTACCCAGGCCACTGTACGGGCCTCCTGCGCCCCACATACGCGCGCACACACACACAGCTCGTTACAAAACAGCTCATTGCGCAGCCTAATTACACAGCACACTTATTATACGGACAGTCGTTACACAGATCATGGTACCAGGTATAGGTGACAAACCCTTCTCCCAGCTAATTGACGAGCTGTCAAGATTTGAGGGTCGTAATTTGAGTCAAGAAGCCATCACCTTATTTACACTGCGGTGAACCTCACGCCGCTCGTGGCTGCCATGCATCACGCGAACAAACGACATTCTGCGTCCACGGCCCGTTTGTTAATCCACTGCTGGATGAGTGCCTCCATGAACCGTGTGGGTCGTGGGAGAAGGTTTGGCCATGCTTCACCACGCTGGTCGCACGAGGGTTGGTGGAGGCAACGAGCATAGATGCGTGCACATCGAAGTACAGCACAACAATGGATTTTGTTCCAATCTTCTACTGCCTACGACGTACATGCAATGCGTCAAAACCGAATGCAACCGGTGCGCGTCGGTAAGCGCGCCCCCCCCCCCCCCCCGTCACGTGGCGCGCGTCACGAACCGTCGAGCTGCAGCTCCGCCTGGCGTCGCAGGACCCGTCCGAGCGGCTCGTCCAGCGCGAGCTCCCCCAGGCGTCCGATGAGCTGCTCCTCGTGCCTGCACGCCAGGCGCTGCGCGGCGGAGCCCGGCGGCATGCAGCGCTGCTGCCCCAGGCCCAGCAGCGCCACCTCCAGCGCCAGCGTGAGGTACGACTCGCCGTCCCGGCCGCCGGGGAACGGCACGTGGTGGAACGACGGCGCCTTGGAAGAGGCTTTGACGGGCGGGACGACGGGGCGGCAGGTTAGGGTGGTCCGGGCAACACACGGATGGGCAAAAATATTCGTGTGTGTGCATATATACACACACACACACAAACAAGCAGACAAAAAACAGGTAGACAAGCAGGCAGGCAGAAGGGCCTATGCAAACACAGGTAGGCAATCGGTCATTTAGCCAGACACATCAAGACAGATCGGTAAGTCAAAACGTCAACAGGCAAACATATTGAGAGGTTAACAAAAGCCAAAGATCCCCCGTATAACCTTAACAGACTGTTGGGGCAAGAGCTGTTAGCAAGTACCTATGAAGACAAATAGGCGAACAAAGACAGACAAAGAAACACACAGGCACAGATACAGACACACGCACACACACAGTGATCTCACCGGAGCTGTCGGCGCTGACCCCCGACTCATCCCCCGAGCGGCAGGCCTCGGTGAGTGTGTCGTACAGCGTCCCCACGGGGTCGAGCGGGTGTCCCACCCACCCCTCGGGATTCATGACGCTCGTGCTCTCCTTGTGCAGCGACTCTGGAGCACAGGACGGCGAGCCCGATAGGCCGGCACGCTTTAGCGAGCCTCCCCCCATTACGCAACAATGCAGTCGAGAGAGGGCGAGCGCGTCTGCAGCCCCCGCGGGTCAAATCACCAATTACTTTGGAGGTGTGTAATTGGATAGTCATCATCGTCATCATCCGGCGTAATCAATCCACTGCTGGAGGAAGGCCGTCCAAAGCCGTCGCCATTGGCCGCATCGGCCATCATCACGTTGAGCGACCGGCCCCGCCCGATCCCGATAATCTTTCTGTAAGGGGGGTCCCCCCCCCCCCCCCCCCCATAAACGTCACGACGTCTTCGTCGGTTTGCGTTTTTGTTCCCTGATCGGCGTGTTCCACGTATGGGAAAAAATCTAATCACTAAACAATTTTTTTTTTTACCAGGTAAGGCCCACTGAGCTATGTAGCTCTTTTTCAGAGGCAACCTGGACACAAATGATAGCTCAAAGCAGTGGCTTATCACGTGGAAATTTATAGCAGCCAAATAATCTAAAAACGCACGTTTCTAAAATGTGGAGGGAAAAACCGGAGGACCCAGGGGAAATGCAAACTCCAAATATACAGCAGGCGTCAGGGTCGGGATCAAACCCACAACCTCCTGCATACCAGGCGAGGCAGATAACATCTCCTAGCCACCGCGGCGCGTGTAATCGAGACGCCGCCCGGCTCTGCCGCAGGTGGCCGATGGGCGGCATGGCGGCGGTCCCCGCGGACTCACCCTTGCGCTGCTGCTGGTACTCGCGCAGCTGCTTCTCCTGCTGGAAGAGCAGCGTGGACGCCACGGTCACGGCGAGGCGCAGCGCCTCCGTGGCGTAGCCGTGCGAACGCAGCGCGTCCACGCGCGCGCACGCCGTCGGGAAGTACTCTGGAGTCACGGGGACGGGGCGGGGATGGGCAACAAGGAGATTCACATTTGCATCGCCCGTTCGGCACTAGCGAAGGCAGAGAAGGGGTGGTGGTGGGGGTGGCCCAACATTAAATCCGCCAAACGTTCATGTTTGGTCAGCAAAGTCCCGGCGATTTTGTCGCCGGTAAATAAAATCTGGCTCAAGCAGCAGCTCTGGCGTAGAGCGGACGCACCCGAGCAGAGTGCAGGGCCTATGAGCGGCGCCCAGGGCCCAAAGCACTCACTGGGGCGGGAGCGAGTGTGAAAGTGTGGCACGTGGTGCTGACGGAGAGGGGGGCTACCAAGCTCGTCACGTGTCCTTGTTGTGCCTCCCGGAAATGTGGCATCTCAAGGCACTGCTGCTGCACGGCTGTGGTGCGCGACTGCTCCTGCCACCAACTCACCATGCCACAGCGGCCGTCCTCGGGCTCCGAGCAGATGGGGCTGCTGCGTCTGTTGCTGCTGCTGGTGCTGCTGCGCGTCACCATGGTTACACGTCTCGTAGTCCCCGGCGATGATCTTCTGGAGGTGAGCGTCCCGCCAGTCCAGCTCCCCGGCCTCGACGGCGCGGGCGAAGACGGTGCGCCGTCGCCGAGCGCCATCTGCGGTCGGCGCGAGGGAGGGAGGCACGGGGCACAATGTGCGGTGAGAAGAGGGTCGTGGGCGTTGTAGGACGGACATTATTGCACGGGGTCGGACTCGCTGCGAGCTACTCGATTGCTCCCGATGCCGGGCAGCGCCAGGGACAATCTCATGTTCAGAAGCTCACAAGTGTAGAGTGCGTGCGTTCCTCTTACTGTTGTGGGTGTCATTCAATCTTTAAAAAGGAACAAATCCATAAACCTCCTCTCCTATCCAAACATTAATTATCGTGGCCGCCGTAACGCAACCCCTGTTACTTGTGTAGGCGGCGATCACGTAACGACGCGCGGACTCGCCAGTTGAAATGGATTTTTTTATTTTTTACTACGCTCGCGACGCAAGCGTCGATCTGTGGGAATCGATCATTGACAACCTACAGTGGCGGGGCGCGCCGACGCCGGCGTGCCCACCACGGCTCACGAAGCGAGCGACGCAGCGCAAACGAGACGGCCGAGAAGAAAACAAACGAAGAATCCAATTGTGAGCCCCTCGCCCCACACCCGACCGAACGATCAGAATTCGTCAAATTGATGAGTGGAGGGGGGGGGGGGCGGGGTTGGGGGGCGGAGGAAGAGGTGAATTGTCACAGGCCTCATTGTTAGGGCTCCTCGCTTTGTTTCTCTGCCCCCGGCACTTCCACGGAAACATGAGCAGCCTGAAAACACTGCACGCTGTTGTGGAGCAGCTGGGGGGTTTGGGGGGGGCGGGGGCGGAGAGGGGGGGGGGTGCAGGTGGAGACGGAGCACCGCAGTGCCCGGTGGCGGCGCTCGTCACGAGCAGACCGAGCAAAAGCTTCAAGCGGCCAAGCGGCGCAAGGGCCCAAGGATGGTGGATGAATCATCAGCTCGAATACAAAATTCCAAATAAACATAAAACACGCCAGTGTACATGCACGAAACCAATTAGTCTCAAACTTGTCTGCATCTCTCTTCTCTCACCTCACGACAGCTCAAGTTGCGTCTATACATCCCCTATCTTACCACACACACACACAGCGATGTGTTCTATAGCTCTCCAGCGATCTCGCTCGAACGTTGTCCGTTTATTATTAGGGCCTCCCCCCCCCCCCCCATGGGGCCAGCAGAGCCGTGATCGTGCATCTCCCGCGAGGGGCCCTCACCCGTGAGCGGCGCGCCCGGCAAGGCCCCCACCGGCTCCAGGAGGTCCCCGCTGGGGTTGCCGTCCTCCGAGGGGCAGAACTCCGTCTCGTCCCAGCGGCGCAGGAGACGCAGCCAGCCGGCGCGCTCCGAGGGGCGGCAGTGCGGGTTGAGCACCACGCACATCCACAGCGAGCCTGGGGGAGAGGGGTGAGTGGGGGGAGGGCGTCACCACCTCTTCTTCTCTCGTGCGGCGGGGTGTGCCGATCGGTAACGTCAATACGTCCGTGCGGGGTTTGGTGGCGGCTTCTGGAGCGGGCACCGGCGGTACAATGTGCTGCGATTCACATGGAGACCCGTGGATTCGCTTCGTCGGTCACGGGTCGAGACTGCCGACCGCAGTCGCGCCGCGGCCTCTCGACCGGCGCATCTGCCACGCGACGTGCTCATGACGAGCGGCGGGGGGGTGGGGGGGGCCGGGCCTCAATCAATTAACGCCGGCGCTAACGCAGGAGGCCTGGGCGCCAGCTGTCCCCGTCTCCCGAGGTCCCCGTGGTTTCCGCGGGGGCCGTCGCTGCGGGGAGGTCGGATGTCACAACTCGCGCCCGCGCGTGCACGTCACGGCCCACAATTCATTCGGTCGTTCGCGTAAACACGGACGCTGGCGGAACAGCGAGTCCGTGGGGGGAGGGGGGGGGGGTGGCGACTCCGCAGACCGCTCGGATCAACGTGTGGTATGGCCGCGGAAGACCTACCCCAGCTGTACAGTTTTCATGGTAATCAAATCATAAAGTAATGAACAGACAAGGGTCTGTTGCACGACCGAAACATAAAATAACAATGAGGTCCATAGACCCAAAGGGCATTCTGCCGTTGTCCGGCAAACACTGCCTGCTGCATTAAAGACTGCCATTTTCCAGCAGCATTTGTCTAAGCAGCAAAACCCTGCGCGGGGTTCGTCTTTATCAGCAGGGTACGACCCCCAAGAAATGCAGCAAATTTATTTGCCAAAAAACGAGTCTGATTGCTGCCCATCTGAGATCAGCGATGTTTGAATAGAGTGAAACCGATACAACAACGCATTTCAGAGGAGCGGTCAAATTGAACGTCGGGCGCGGGCGAGGATGCACACAATGCTGGCCCTCCCCAAATCCGATTGCGTGGGTGGGGGGCCGGTGAGGGGGGGGGGGGGCGCGGGGGGGGGGGGTGTTGGTGCTGGGGGTCTCGCACGCACCCAGCTCGTCCCACAGCTGGCGGAACTTGTCGAGTTTGGCCACGCCCTGGTGCTGCCACGCCGAGAGGCGAGGGTCGGCCATGAACTGCTCCGTCATCAGCGTCAGCATCCGCGCGCCGTTGCAGTCGCGCATCTTCAGCATCTCCCGCACCTGCAGCCGAGCCCACACAGCGACGACGGCGACGCACGCGTGAGCGAGCGCGTCCCTTATGCCGCCCGCATCTCCACGTGACCAAAAACCGTCTGATCCGAGATCAGGCCTGCCCCCCACCCTCCACCCTTTTTTTATTTTTATTTTGCTCGGACCTCATGGCGCTCACGCGATTTAAATTCTAAATGGTCGGGCACGCACGCAGCGTCCTTACGTTCAGGGTCAAGATGTCATCGTGGCGGAAGTCCCAGAATGCCACCGCACCTCCACCAAGGCCGGCTACTATCCTCAGACAGCAGCAGCAGCAAATCGGCATGCAGCGACCTCAAGGCTCTGCCCAAAACGGCGGCATCGGCGACGATTTAAACGAATCATCATCCGATCCGAGATGCGATTTATTTGCTCGCAACCCCGACCGTTAACGAAACCCGAAAATGTTTAAGCTGCGGAGACAATTTATGAACGCAAACGAGTGGCATAAAGCGGATAAACATCGCGAAACCGCTCGGCAGCACTCCGTCGTGCACGCGGACAAAAGGGGCCTCTCGCACGAACGCATTCGTTTGCGAGGCGACAGGGTTCGCAAAGATGTATTTATTCAAATTATACCCTCATTCAATGGGCAATCTGAAAGGGCTATTTCTTACACAGCCCACTGAGATTCATTATCCCTCTTGTAAAGGATGCTTGGATAAGCAATAGTACCACAGGAGCCGTTGCTTATTTATTTACCGCTTGGGAGCTAGCTAATTTTCACATTTGGGATTCGGGCTGTGACAACAGCGCACAATGGCCTACCTCTGCGAGCGACACAAGAGCATCGCTCAGATCCCGCTGTAACTGCGCACGGCGATGCTCGTTCGTCATTCGTTCCCTGGCAACCAAAATGCACGAGCGGACGCAGCAGGAGTTGAATCTCGACGCCTCCTCGCAAAACGAGCCGGGTGTGAGAGCATAAACCTGCGAGTCACCTGGTCCAATGCCTGGTCAGCTCGCCACTGGGACCACCTGATCACGGTGTCACGAGATCACCCTCGGTGTCGTGTCACCTGGCCAATAAGGTCACCTGACGACGTGGTGACATGGCTACCTGGTCACGTAAAATCACAGAGCAACCAGGTGACTAGACCACCTGGTCACCTTAGTCACATGACCATTGGAGCCACTTGGTCACGTACTTCACCTTTCCACCCAACTATCTGGTCATGCAACCACCTGGTCACCTAACTACAAGCCCACCTGGTCACCACCTGCCCACCGAGTCGTCGTCACTTTGGTCACCTCGATTACGCATCCCCCCCCACCCCCACCCCCACGGGTCACATGACCACCTGGGTCACACGAGAAGCTGCCACACGGGTGCAGAGCGGTCCGTGGCCTCACCTTGGCGAACATGGACGTGAGCTGCTTGCCGGCGCAGAAGTAGCCGCCCTGCGACAGGAAGTGCCGCACCTGCTCACGCACCTGCTCCTCGTCCAGGTGCCAGCAGTTGGCATCGTCAATGGCGGCGCCCGCCGTGGGGTCCGGGGCTCCTGCAAGGGACAGCGGTCAGGAGAGCGGCGGCGGCGCCATCGGCCGTCGTAATCACTGCTACCAGGGCTTAAGTTGCGGACCTTGTCCGTCCGGGTCGCTGGTCGTGTTGCCACCCTGTCCTGCTATTCCCAGGATCATCCGCTTGTGAGTTGAAGCCAGTTGCTGTCCTGGGAAGTCTGTCAGGCCCTCCCATGAACGTAAGAAGCCCCGATTTGTGTCAGCTGTGTAACGATGCACCACTCAGGGCATCGCGTTTACAAAGACTTCTCCCCTCTTGCAGTACGGCGAGATATTCCTCTTCCCGGAAGCTCATTTTACGGCGACCCAGACAATAAACTCTGCACCTGAAACCACCACATCCAGTGTGTACTTCCTATTGCCATAGCTGCGGCAACCAGTCAAGCAGTCGCCTACTCCTTTCCACCAACGGCCCGGAAAACATTCAGCGAGAAACATTAAGCCCTGGCGACGACGGTGACGAAACAATTATACACCGCGCGCGCACGTGTAATACACCGGGCACGTACGCATGCGCACGCCACGTACATAAAAACTAAAAGCATTACAGCACTCAGAATAATAATAATAGTGATTTTAAACGCGCTTCTATTGTGGCACATGCAAAGCGGCCGTATATTTCACCAGACGCTGACGGGCGGGACAGAAAGCCGGACGGAAATAGGCCGCGTGTGCAACGGACAGGACGGGGGGGGGGGGGGCGGACGCATTTCATGCGGGTGATTGGGCCATTCACGCTCGCAGTGGAAAAAGATACAACGGCAAAACATTTTCCCCGCGGCGTGAATGTGAACGATAATTGCGCGGGACGTCGTTAAGGCCGCTATTAAGGGGCGCGTGATTAACGAAGTCGTGGGGGGAGAGGCACGAGAGCACAGTTCGGCGTGGAGAGAAGTCGTCTAATTGCAACAATTTAGAGGAGGCGAAAGATCCAGCTGGAAGGAAAAGAGGGAAGGAAGGAAGAAGGTTCGAGAGGATGCGGCGGAGACCGCACATCGGCCGGGCAAAACGACACACCGCAGACTGCGGTAAGGAGGAGCCGAGACAAAGCCGGCTGCTGCGAGGCGCCGGTCACGGCGGTGACAGAGCCCGTGCACGGTACGCCGTTGTTTTCTCCTCACAGAACAAAAACTTAGAAAGCTGCACCCGCTGCGTTGGGGCAGCAAAAGCCGGAGCAGACGACGAGTCCCCACGGTCAAAGACCAAGAGAATGATGAAGAAGAAGAAACAGAAGAAAAAGGACCCAAATTAGGCATATTCCAGAGGGATTGCTTTGCTGGAGCAAGCTCCAGATGGATGGGAGGGGAAAAAGGCACCTTGGTCATATGACCACCTTGGGACCACCTGACCACCTGGTCACCCCCTTGGCAGAGAACAAAAGGCACTGCTCAGTGAGGAGAGGAGAGCTCAAGCTCAGACCGGAGGGAGGAAACTCGAATCAAGAACCTGCCCCTCAGGTAGAGACGGGTTACAATGGGGCTCAATGTTGGTGCTGGACCCCGGGTTGCTCTCTCCGCTCCGGCCCCACCACCTCCCCTTACACACACACGCAGTTCGTTTTTTGCAACGCCGATTGTGATGGGGCGGCGTTTCGGCACCGCGTACATCGCCATCCTCCGCTGCTCTGGTTCAGTACGTGACCACGCTGCGTGCGGCACGATGCCCAACGTCTTGCTACCCCCGAGTGCGTTCGGTTCCCGAAGAAGCTCCCGGCACGTGGAGCGGAATGTCGGACGCCATCGTCCCGAACAACGCGTCGACGGCACGAGAGGGGAGCGCGTGGGCGTAACGTACCGTGGAGCTGGTTGATCTGCGAATCGCACGACAGGATCTCGTCGGCGAGCCGCTGGGCGGTGGGCAGCACCTCGGTGTGGTGCGCCGCGATCAGGTACTGCGCCAGCTTCTGCAGCTGGTCCCTGCTGAGCTGCGACAGCGTCTCCGAGATGGGCAGGCGCAGCTGCACGCGCTCGGCGCGCCGGATGCGGTGCAGCGCCAGCGCGGCGACGTGAGCGCAGTACACGATGCCGCGCTCGCCGCAGCCGCAGCTCACAGACGTCAGCTTGCAGCGGTCGAAGCTGAGCGCGACGCGCAGAGTCCGGTCCGAGTCCGTCACGGTCCCGCTCAGGTGGAAACCTGGAGGAGGAGGAGGAGGGAGGAGAAGGGGGGGGGGGGCGGCCACGATCGGTTTTGCGTCGGTGGAAAAAACTTTGCAGAAACAGCGTCCGCTGCCAACGATTGCGCCGGGAAGATAGCCGGCTGGTTCGGCGGTGAAAGCGCCAAAAGCCCGTGGTGTGAATCTAGGTGGCGCTGCCGGTGATCAAAGTGGGTTCCCGAGTGTGCCCGGGTTGATGTTCTCAGCCCGGTCACCAGCGGCTTGTATAGAGACCCGCAGACCGACACGGAGACTCGCTCGTAGGCGCGTATATAAAAGACTCGGAGACTTACGCAGAGAGCCATCATCAACTTACACAGGGAAGCGAGTTGTGATTACAAACGTGGCGATGTGATGGTCTGCACTCGCTTCGTGAGTTCCAAACGGATTATTTGTCTCAAAATGTTGGCCGCACACTCACAATAAATTGAGAGAGAAAAAAAAAAAATCGCACAATTAAATGTTGCCGATCGAAATCTCATGCGCAACCTTTAACATTCGTTCTGTTTTTACATCATGTCACTCTTATTGGTGGCAGTAATTTGAGAAACAAACTATTACTTACACACATGTTAAGAGTCTACGAATCCAATCCTAACCGCTGCATCTCTCGGTGCGGGAGATTAACTTGCTCCTCCAACAACAGCAACAATAACATTTCCACCAACCTGACACTCAGGACACCTGCTACGGTTGCCATGTTGGGGGTAACATACAACAATAGAAGCCGAGGATGAACGCCGGTCCAGGGTTTTTGCCATTTAAACGAACGCTGCTGGTAACACAATTGGTCTGCAAGCCCATGAGGCCGATGGACACGTCTTTACTACAATATAGCATTCTTATTGTGGGAGACGTAGAGAAATTCGATGTCCTGTCCGTTCATTTTGTTACCGCTTCCATGATCTTTAACCAGAGTGCATGAGGAGTTTACACAAACAAAAAGGCACATTTTCATCATGATGTGATTTTTTGACCCAGAAAACCCACACCGAGCCTCAAGAATCCTTTTCAGGAAGGGGCCTACGCACTGGCTTGTTGGGACAGTTCTGTTTTATGGAGAATTGTTCACATGAGGAGGAGACCCATGTGCATATGGCAACACTACAAACGCACAGTAGAGTTCAAGAATTCACTTGCTGTACCGCAACCTCCTTGAGGCTTGCCGGGTTTCACCGATCCACGCGTGCGAGATCCACCAAAAACCCGCGCCTCCAAAAGCGACAGGCCAGGCGCACGCCCCACTGATGCCGCGAAAAAAAAAAACACGGACTAAATATTCCTCGGGAAAGACATTGCGCACCGACCGTGCAGCGCAAAGCCATTAATCATTCACGCGTCCGTCAGTCAAGCGCACCGGCGCTGAGCGGCACTGGCAGGCGCGGGAGTCTCGCCGGGGCCGATGCTACTCCGCAGCAGCGGCGGCGGTGGCGGCGGTGGCGGCGGCGGCGCCCGGCTCCCAGGATTGCGAGCGTCTCTCGTGGCCGGCGCCAGTGAGGGCCGTACGCCCACAGCCAACATTTCCCTTCCAATCACCCCGCAAATTGGCTCCTCGAGTCAAATGCAATGAAAGAGTATGCGCATACATTTCCACGGGTACGCGTTTCCACGGCACCAAGAAATAAAAGGGTTTTTTTTTTTTAATTCACGAGTGACCTCTTTATTATTTGACGTTGAGCCCGATTTAACCAACCGCTCGAATAAAGAATTTTTTTTTTTTTTCTCAAAAGGCCAACTCCGAATTGAGCCTCAATTTTGGCCCCTCTCCCCCCCCCCCCCCAATGTCCGACGCCATCGTTCAACATGCCCGGGGGGATAGAGAGAGAGCTTCTTCTGGAACGGCGCGTGGCGAAACATCGGACCTCGTGCCAAACAACCGGGGGGGGGGGGGGGGGGGGTAACCACACAAATACCACACAAATCCCACACAGGAGTTTTTTACGCGGCCGAATGTTTGCTTGGGTTTTTGCGCCCATTGTTAGGTGCCCGGCGCTGCACGACAAAACATTCTCCACGTACACCATTTGCCGCTTGTTTACCTAAATGACGGGCGCTTGAATAGAACATTGCCAAGGCCTCGGAGCGGAGAAAGGATTCAAATGGGCAGGCAAGCCGCTCCACGCACTCCATGGGCTTCAATGGGGGTGAAATTACTTCTCAAAAAAGCCTCGTCGCATGTCCAAATAACCCCACTGCCTTTTCTTTTGGATAAACAGAGCAATTTTCATGTTCCTGGGATAAACATGCACATCTTGATAAGTGCATCAGCCTTATCCATGTGCCCTGGCCCATCCCCGCAGACTACTCACACACAAACCCGCATAGCCCCAATACATACATAAATACAGATTTCCACACATCTTTCACACACATCACTGGACAAACTCAAACACACACACGTCCACGCATCCCGCATACAGAATTGCACATGTCTCTTAAGCAAAACACACGAACATATAACACTAACACGACGCACGCATCACTGTGCTCACACAAGCCTTCGCAAAATAAGTGTACGTCACTGGCAACACCGCCTACCCGGCCTGCTACCCTGGTACCGTGGTACCCTGCTACACGCTCCACACGACGATCATCATCCTTAATTTTAGTGTCTAAATGAATCGGTGCTGGGGATGAGTTGAAGATGCAGCGGTGGGCCTTGACGAGTGCTGGCGAGGCTGTGGGTTTTGATGTGGGCTTGGCTTGTTAATTTCTAGGCGAGGCCGTGGGGTGTTGTTTGGCGAGGCCGTGGATGTTTTTTGGTGAGGCCGTGGCTGTTATCTGGCGAGACCGTGGCTGTTTTTTGGTGAGTCCGCGAGATGTTGTTTGGCGAGGACGTGGACGAGCACCTGTGTGATGAGGATGCTCACCACGTCTGCGTTCGTCCCATCCCGTGCTCAAACTGCCTCAGTGCAGCTCCCTCAGCCCCGGGCATTTTTAGCAAATCCTCAAAATTTCGTGCCCCACTAAACTTGTCAACACACATCACCGATGTTCCCTGCTGTTTGCTATTATCCCAGACTGCTTTTGAAAAACCCCTTCGCTTGTTTCACTGTGATCTGGGGGAGGGACCCACATCCTTTTTGTTTCCTAATGAACCTCGAACAACGCCAGACGGAGAAACGTCAATTCATTAATTTACAATTGGGGGGGTGGGGGGAATAATAACATCATCGATATGTTGTATTGTATTAAACTGTGCATGTCCGTGTTGCGTATCCATAAACATCGTTACATCGTCGCTGCTCTGGCGAGGAACCAGAAGGTAGGCTGGGACCCAGCCACACTCCCCGTCGTCCGTCTCGGTCACGGCCGAGAATGTGGACGACTCCGAAGCGGTGGACAGCGCAGCGTCGCTCCGTCTCGCTCGCCACGACGAACACGCGTGTGCAAGGAAGGCTTCGCCCGGGGGGGGGGGGGGGGGGGGGAGGAAGAGACACTCTCCGCGCATTTCTCCTGTGGCCATCTCGAGTGTAATTGACCAAATCCTCTCGTCTCATTTGCGCTTTCACCGCGTGGGATTCGTTAGCGGCGCAGAGTCCCGGCGCCGACCTCGATGAGCCGCGCACGCCCGGCGCGGAGGAGACGACGACACGACGCATTTTTAAAAAACCAAAAATCCGGCCGCCGAATTCGCCGAAAAAATGCCCAACGCCCACCGCGGTGCCGGGACAACAATAACGAATCGTCACGCCACCCCCAGCCCGGCACAGCCCGGCACGGCGCGGCACGCCACTCGCTCGGACGTCCTTTCAGGCCGGCGCCGCTGCCCATTGGATCTGATGTCAGAGCCGACGCGGACGCCGCGCAGATTTGGAGACAATGAACGGCGGCAGCGGCGCTGGGCCCGGCCGTGCCCTCTCAAAAGGAGCAGCTCCGCCATCTGGATGATCGCAGCAGCAGCGAGCGGGGGCGGAGAGAGCCATCGCCGTGACCCAGGACCACAGCCCCGAGTGACGTTGCGAGACCCGAGGCCGAGGAGGATCTCGGGAGTGAAATAAAAATGCGATTTGATTGTGGAAGTGGACGTCTCACCTCTCCCCGCCCCCCCGCCCCCCACTTCGCATATGGCGGTCACTTTGAGAGGAAGGGGCCAAGCTCACAAAGCTGAGTGGAGGTGGGGGGGGCAGAGGAGACCCCGTCCTTTGTTGTCGAGCGGCATCACCGGCATGAACCGGTGAACCGCCGCACACTCGACTCCCCGTGCCCCCCCCCCCCCCCCATGGCAGGAGACATGGCTGTGTGCGTTTCATGGCGACGCCGATTTCGGGCGACAATTACCACCGCATACGGCCTTTTAATTGTCATTTCACGAAGACCTTTGCCGTGCGTTTAATTAACGGCTATCAAACGCGCCGTGCTCTGAGGCTACGGCGCGCGGGAGGGACGTGCGCGTGCGCACACACATGTCGTCTGTGCACGTGTGTGTAGGTGTGTGTAGGTGTAGGTGGGGAGCGGTGGTGGAGCGGTTAGCGCGCTGCGCTACGAACCTGGCGACCCGGGTTCGATTCTCGCTCACAGACGATTATCTGAACCGGTCCTGGGCCTCCCCTAGGTTGACTCAGCCTCAAACGAGTACCTGGTGCGATGTGTAAACATCGCCACTGGGGAGACAAAGGCGGCCGGGCGTGGTGCTGGCCACCCACCCCCACGTGTGCAGTGTCGGCCTTCATAGGTGCTCGCTAACAGCACTTGCCCCAACAGTTTGTTCAGGCTATACGGGAGATCTTTGTCTTTGTGTATGTGTGTGTGTGTACGCGCCCTCGCATGTTGGGCACGCCGCCGCCTGTCGCCCGGCGAGCCCCCGACCTCCCAATCGATGTCTCGGCCAGAGAAGATAAACATCGCAGCCGTCCCCCTCGTGCCTCCACAGACGCACTGCGGATTTCAAAAGGGGCTTTTATTAAAAAAAAAACCGGGAGATAAAGCCAAGCGATGCGTGTCGAGGCGACACGACGTGTCATGTCGTCCTCTCCGGCCCACGGCAATCGCGCGCTCCTCCTTCCTCCTCCGCCGCTCAGTCCGCACTCCATCACCGCTCCCGAGCGGGGCAGCCAGGAACGAACGGGGAGACCGCACGAGCGACTGCGGATGTCGGCAGCGGCGCCTGCCGAGTAAAGCAAGTGCGGCGGATTGTCCCGGAGAGCCGCGCGTCACTCGTACCCGTCATGCGTTCCGAGTGCGAGGAAAAGAGAGTCAAGTTTGACCGCTTATATTCCACTCGAGCCGTGAAACCCCCCAACCTACCCACAATCCCCATAACGAAATGGCCAAACAGGCGAGGTTACTCTCTCGGCGTTTTACGAACGAGGCTGCGGCTCTGGCAAGGGGGAGATACTCGCTGCACCGGGCAAGCCGGCTGGGCCAGGAGCCCCGGTTATATTTGCGCTGCGGCTCACCGTGTTTGCCCGAGTCAGGACATCCTTTGGGAGCGCGCTAAATCACCCTGGTCAGAGAGAGAGCGAAAGAGAAAATGGGCACGAGGAGAAACGGGGGGCCCGGGATTAGGGTCTGCGAAGAGCGATGAGACGGCGCTCCCGTCCAAATAAAACCCCCGCGCAATGGAGAGGGAGCGGGAGCGCAAGCGAGCGAGCGAGCGAGTTAAAAAGACAGCTCTGTGTCAGTGTGAAGGATGTGCATTGTCCGCGCGGCATAAAGGACACAATGGCCGACACTCGACTCCTCTCGCGAGCAGCCCTTATCGTGGGCGAGAAATACGGCAGGCCGCGTCTCCATGGCGACTGGCACCGCGATATCCACTGGGGCCCCCGAGACGATTCACTCGGAGGGGCAGTCCCCGACCCTGCTCACCCAGGCGCCCCCCTCCTCCTCCTCCTCCCCTCGCGCGCGTGCCGCCGCCGCCGCCGCGGCGGAGAGACGTGGCCCGGTGGAGCCACAAAGGAAGCGGCGGAACAACCGCGCCATGCCAGAAAAGAAAAGAATCCCCGGGTGCCGAAACCCGTCGCTGCAACCAAAACGTTCCCTCGGTACCGAAGACCGACAGCAGTCGTACGCACTCGCCAAAACCCAGGCGCCGGCAGCGCGACGCCAGAAACGACCCGCACCAAAATCCCGGCGCCGAAACCCCCGAGACCGAAACCTGCGCGCCGCAACCGCCGCACCGGCAACATCTTCAGCCGCCTGCACCGAAACCTCGGCACCGAAACGGCTACAACAAAACCCTTGCGCCAAAACTCTCCGTAGCCAAAGACCACCGAAACCTCCCGTTTTCTTACGGATGCATTCCTCACAAAAAGGCCCTCCATAGCAAACCATGTCAAGTCCGTCGTGCCGGACGAACGCCTGGACCACGTCGCGTGAGGCCCAACAGCACCGCGCAAAATAGATATGGAGAGAGATAGAGATAGGGAGAGATCGATGGAGAGAGGGAGAGAGAGGGAGAGAGAGAGAGGGTGCACGCCAATTGTTTCCTGTTTTGCATTTTTATGAAGTGAGCACGGGGGCACACAAACTGTTCTCGCGTAATGAAGTGCGGCGTCGCCCAATTTCTCCGCCGCCGCCGTCGCCGCCGCCGGGCGCGAGCGAGCAGCGCCGCATTTGGCCTCATTAACTCCACCGCTCGGCACGGACAGCGCCGGCGCGGTGTCATCATCCCTCCCCATTGTGTCGGCCTCCGCAAATGTTTTTCTATCGCGGCACTTCATCTGTGAATGGACTTGCAGCAATGTTAAGAGACTGCCTTGAACCCCCCCCCCCCCAGACGAGAACGCGTCTGTCAGATGAATCTAATGGGGGTGACATTCTGCGCAGTGTCACTTTAGCGCAAGGGTCCCTCCCCCACCACCACCACCCACCACAACGGTGAGACGTTAGAATTCTTTGCGGGCAACAAGATGGCAGATACACGCGCACGGCGCGAGCACGTCCGTGCGGACGGACCGCACCGCGTATTTTTAAATTCTCCACTGCACGCGCAAGCGATTCTTGGTTTCCGTTTGGTAGGTATCTCCGCGGTGGCGGCTCCCGACGATTTACGGTGGTCTGGCGAGACGGGCAGGATCGGAACCCAGAAACGTCGTCACGAGGAGCGGTCCACTTGGAGAGAGAGAGAGCTCGCACAGCATCTCCTCACGGAGGGCCCTGTGCCATCACCCTCGAACGACCGCGACACTCGAACGGTCTTGTGAAGAGGTGATGGGACCTCTTCACAAGACCGTCGTCACCCTTCTCACAAGGACCCGATGGCTTTTCGCGCGAGCGTGCAACACCCTTCTGACGATGAGGTGCCACGTCTTCTCGTGGGCTCTGCCACCGTCACACAGGCCCCATCACATCCTCACGAGGATCACCACGCCCCCCCCCCCTCACCGCCATCCCCACCCGCCCCCCCACCACGAACAGCGAGGGTTCACCCCGAGTCTCTCGCCGCCCGTCGCCGCGGCAACGGCGGGGGTAAGCGAGCGGCTGGAATTCGGTTATTCGGAAAATAATAAATAAATTATCCGCGTGACCTCCGCTGGTAACGTAAGCCGGGTTTCCAGTCTCCGCGAGTGGCCACTTCCCACCGCGTCCAATGTTCCCGGCGTGAAACCCCCCCCCTCCGCACCCCCACGCCTGTTCCACCTCCGACACCACGACCCCGACCGCCACCCCCCCCCCCGCCACGCTGGGCCCTGCCGGCGCTCCGACGCGGCCCCGCGACGAGGAGGAGGTGGCGGCGGGGGCTCCGTCGACTTTCGTTCCACGCCGCCCGCCCAACGCGACTTCGCCGGCTCACAACAAACGCGCCGCCGCCGCCGGTCCGGCGGGGAAACCTTCTGCGCTCCGCGTTGATGCCACCACTACCGCCACATCTGCAAAGGATTTAGGTGGGTTTGCGCCCCCCCCCTCCACCCCTCACCCAAGCGTCAGTGTCAGCAGCTGCAACGCGTTTGCCCGATGGCTTTAGCAGAGGCAGGAGCCGTCACTTTCCACGCCACTGGCACCGCGCCCCACGGAGGAGAGAGCCCCTCCCCGTGCGTGCCAAGACACGACGGCGGCCCACGAGTTTACGACGACGCCGCGTGCGTGTGTGGTCACCTCCTCTTCGTTCCCATCCCTCTTCATCCCCTTCATCTCCTTCTCATTCCCCCCCCGAACCCTCGTCACCCCCTTTTCATTCCCTTCATCGCCCATTCCCCTTCATTCCCTCCATCGCATCTTCATTCCTTTTTCATCTCCCAGTCCAAATCATCCTACTTCATTCCTATCCCTCTTCACCAGTCTCTGGCTCTACCCCTGTTATGTGCGTTACACGCAGCTTGAACATCTCACAGTCCACGGCAGATCAGAAATGTGTTTTTATAGCCAGCGAGAAGAAAAAAAAGATAAAAGAATTCCGAAACTACGCCAGTGGGGAAAATATGAACGTAACGGCCAAGGGATGTCGTCAGGCACGAAGCGGTAATCCGGTCGCGGAAACAGTAACCATCTCCAGAGCGGCTCTGCATCGTCGCGCCCACGTGCCGGGAAAAAAACGTGCCACGGCAGTCGAAGCCAGCAGGCAGGAGTCCTGCGGCGGTGACGGTGAAACGCAAGGCAGCACCCGGCGGCTTCTCTGCACTGCCGTCCCAGAAAAACACACGAGGGCAAGCCGAGCGCGCTGCAGTGCGAGCGCTGGACACACGAGTCCTAGGCGATGCCCGTCCGTGCATCTCCGAGCACAATAGCTAAACCAACCGGGGGCAAGTTCTGTTAGAGAGCACCTATTAAGGGCTGACACTGCTGGTGGTGTGGCCGACACCACGCCCAGTCTCCTTTGTTGGATCACCGGTTTCGTAGCGCAGCGATAACCGCCGCACTCCCACCTCGCCACACACACGCTCGCACAGACACAAGAGCCTCCAGCTCCCGTGACTCTCAGCGTTGGATGACATCTCCGATGCTTCAGCAGCCACAACTGCCGCCGGGACAATCCCGACGCTACGAGCAGCCCAGGCCCCTCCAGGGCCCCGCCAGCAACGCGCAGAGTCGTTTTAAAAAAAGAGCACTTTCATTATTATTATTGTTGTTGTTGGCAGCATTGCAAATTAAAACCAGGTGGGCGACATTTTCAGCCTCGTTAGGAAAACGCTGAGTGCGCATAATGGGATCAAGAGGCTGACCTCGAGCACGAAACGACCGCGGATTGGCACAGGTGCTTCACCTGAGTGGACCCCCCCCCCCCCTGCTCGAGATCGCGAAGGGTGAGGGGGGTAGCTGGGAGGTGGAGGGGGAAGGGCAAATTACCCAGCACCGAAACCAATTGGCCAGTCACATAGCAGCATGGGACTCCATGCAAGGGATGAATTGGAGTACAGGATCCCCCTTGACAATAATTCCCCCCTCCTCTTTGGCCCATAGCCCCCCCTGGTGCAGCCGCAGTGCCTGCACACCCTGACAGCTACGCCCCTACCCTGGGGTCCCAGGTGGCAGCAGCTACGGCTGCCGCTTTTCTCCGTGTGGATCGTAGATCTTGGTGGCGTCGGCGCTCGTGATGGAGACTGCGGCACGGGAGATGTAGCCGGGCCGCTCTGTGGGGCCGAGTGCCGAGCTGGGCACCGTCGACAGCCCGGGTTTTGAACCGGGGTTTAAGCCGCCTGTGACGAAACCAAATATCTCAAGCGGAGTGAGTTGATGGTCTCATCCCGATCGGCAACACAAAAAAGCCATCCCGGTGATGCATTTATTTTTTTTTGACAAGTGGCTGCATTCCACCATTGAGAATTACAAACGCCCTCAGTTTGACTGCCGTGCGGCGAACATTTCTCTGCAGCACCGCATACATAAATCGGGAGCTCAGGAAGCAGATGTCCGATGAACCTGGCGCGTGGCCCAACCTGTGGCAACCACCACCACGCCGCGACCCACGCCACAACACTCAAGTCACCGTCCTCATCGACTTTGCGTCAACACGCGGTGGGCACGGCAGGACGGGCGCCCACCATGCGATCGGCAACGGATGGAGGCGGCGAGCGGGGGATGTGGGTGGGCGTCTCGGTAGACGCAGAGTTGCCGTGGCGCGTGGCCAGCTTCCGAACTGGCCCTGCACCAAATGGGGCCCCGGCTGCCCTGTCCCGTCCACCCGCCCTCCCTCCCCAATGCCGCAGCTCCGTCACGGGCCGAGCGTTACCAAGAATTCGCTCCACGCTGCCCTTCCTGCCCGCGAGCCGGCACAGCGGAGTAAAGGAGAAGGGGGGGGAAAAAAAAGGTGCTCCTCGCCACACACAAACACACACATCCTGCGAACTGAGGAGGGCACAGGGGGAAAGAGCCGGGGGGGGGGGGCAGCTCCTATATCACCTCATCAACATGGCCAGCGTCATCAGCGGGGGGGGGGGGCGGGGGGGGGGCTCGTCCTTCCACCTGAGCTGAGTCAGGCGCTGCCGATGGGGCCGCGATATCCTGCAGAGTGCGGTCATCGTGGGACGAGCCGACGCCACTCCCACCGCCGCACGGGGATGCAGGGGAGATTATTGTTGGGCGAGGAGTTTTACGACACGGGATGTGACGCGCTTCGCCTTCGGTGACCGTTAATGCGGCCATTTAAAGGTCCTCAGTATTGATCCGAAGTGGGAGGTGGGTGGCGGGGAGAGTCGGGGGGGGGGAGGGAGGAGGGGGCTGTTCATAACAATGGGAGCTTGTGTAAGGCCATTAACACCGAGGGTTCATTACGTTAATTAGCGAGGAGCACGCTGGGGCGGCGGGGAACCTCGGACACCTTGCGCGGGCGGGTTCACGGCGGGCACACCGCTGCGCGTGTCAGCCGCAGCGTGGCGGGCCAGGGAGCAGCGTCAACGAGGCAACCGACCGATCGATTAATAATCGATTTTCCGAGCTCGCGGATACACGCTGCATCGAGGCAGGTGGGGCGGGCGGGCGAGAATCGTTGTCTTTCGAGTCGCATTCGCCGTACGCAACGGGTTTTTGTGACCCCCTGCAAGCCACCAAAGAGGTCCGGCTGCGTTCACCGCGACGACGAAGAATCGATTAGTCTAAATCGCGACTCCGCAAGCGCCTCGGCAGATTCGCTGGGGGGGGGGGGGGGCGCAAATCGCTCAATCGCGATACCCCGGCGGGGTCGCGCAAGGTCAGAGGGTGTAATCTGCGCCTGCACTGCCCTCGCGTCTCGCGCTCTAACCAGATTGGTCACGTTGACACGTGATCGTGCCCGTGCCATTAAAATCGCTTTGCTAATTTTAGCGAAGCGCTGTGCGCGCTCGTTTCAAAACGCCATGGCGTCGGAATCGCGTGCGCGAGCCTCTGTGCGTGCAAACACTTGCACGCACGTGTATACACATATACGGAGAGCGATGGAACGGCGATTTGCGCACTACGCTACGAACACGGTGACCCATGTTCGACTCCCGGCCGTGGCTAACATCAGCGGCGGGCGATAACCGAAAGAGCACTGGGGGCCGTCAAAGGAGCCTCAAAACGCGTACCCCAAAAAAACATCAGCCCTCGAGGAAGACAAAGATGGCCGGGCGCGCGGCGCCGGACACGCAACCCCCGCTCGCACGCCGCGTCCGCCCTCGTCAATAGGCGCTCGCCAACAGCTCTTACCCCAGCGGCCTGTATCGGCTACACGGTGTGGGGGGGATCTTTGTCTTTGCGCACACGTCCACGCACGCCTGGTGCGCCGACCCTCAAAGGTCAAGTCTTTAAGTGGACGCTGCTCTTTTCGGGAGCCCCCTAACGAGCTCTGCCTCGGCGAACACAAACACGAGGCGGCGGCGACGGCGCCGCCGGCGTGCGGCTTGTGATCTCCATCGCCACGGAGGTCGCCCAGGGCCTACACCGCTAGGAGGTCTCCATCGCCAAGGGCGTCTCGTCACCAAGGGTCTTACATTCGACATCTCCACGGAGCCCCCCCCCCGTCCTTTGTGCGACCGCGGAATTCCCAATCCCCGGCGTTGCCGCCGCCACCGTTGCCGTGGCCCCCCCTCCACCCCCACCGTGGCACGGCGCGCCCCCTCCCCGCACGACACTTTAACAAATCGGACACACGTGGCCCTTCACAAAGGCCGCTTGATGGCGCGGCGCCCTATTCATCGTCCTAGCCGGCTCCACGCACGCTGGGCCGGGCTCGCTCGGCGGCTCGTCAGAGCCCCCCCCCCCCCGAGTCCAGACCGAGTTTCATTCCGCCCTCCTCCTCCCCTCCATCCTCCGCGTGCCAAACGGGGAGTGGAACACAGCTCCCACGCCCGTGCCGTTCCCACGTGTCCTGTCCCCACTCTGGGTGACGGCGGTGACGGTGGTGACGCTGGGCGCTCGAGGGCTCCCGTCTGCATGTGCCGCGCTCGCTCTCTCCTCCCCCCCGCTCTCCCTTCTCCTCGTTTGTCAAAATCTGCCAGAGTTTTTGGCAGCGCGTCGCTCAGTGCGTGTTCATTTCGTTACCCAAAACGACGGGAAATCCTCCAAAGCCAATAAGGGACTGGCAAGAAGGAGGGGGGAGGGGGCTGGATTTAACCCTCGACGTTCCGCAACATTTTGGCTCCGATTTTCCAGAATTAATAACTTGCCAAAATTATTCACACGGGCAACGCACTGCAGCTGGTAGCATTTTTAAATTCCGCGCGGCCCGGGGGAATTATGATTACAGTTTTACACCAAACGTGTTTAAGCTAAACAGGCGCACAGAGCGCACGGAGCACACGGTCGCGCCAACACCGCGCTCTAAAATTATACGGCCACTATCTATAACGGACGGGCAGGGACACGGACCGCGGCACGCCGAGCCAAAACATCTCAAGAGTCCGTTGTGCTACATTGCGGCTCTCCGATGTCTTTTCTGGTTGTACCGCGTGTCGTTCGGGCGTGATGTCCGCCGTTTCGCTTCCCGTGATGGGAGCTGCCGCAGGAACTGAATCGAACAGCTCTCTCTCTCTGGCTGCTCGATTCAGTTTCAGTTCAGTTTTATTTATTAGGTATAAGCCATGTGAGCCATGCGGCCGACTCGGGTGCAACCGCAACAAAAAAAACATGAACAAGGAACAAAATTCAGCTCCTGTGAGAGGCTCCCAACTCGTGGAGTGAAACATCGGGCACCATGTGACCCTGAAAACACATTGCGGGCGCGATGACCAGTGGCAATCAAACAAAGCTCCTGTGTTACCAGGGGTAAGCGAGCAGCTGGCTTCCTAACGTCACCGAACGGAGCCTGATAAACTCATTCACTCACTCATTCATTTCCTTTATTAAAACGGCCAGGTAAGAGCCCACCGAGACCAGAAGTCTCTATTTAAATGGAGACCTGGCGTGGCTGCGCAAGCAGTAATTAGCGCTCATTAATTACGGTTCAGAAAACGTTTCCATGACTAATCTGGTGACGCTGATAAGCACGATACTCCACCACTGCTCCCTCCCCCCCAACTCAACCCCCACCCCTCGCACCAAACTCCGGTCCGTTAGCCTCCTGTGTCAACGGCACACGTGGGATGAGCTTTAGGGCTGGGCATGTGGGCTTAGCCTAGCACCAAGCCTCAGCACCAAGGCCCTCACCAAGGACTTGGCATCAAGGCCCTCACCAAGGCCCTCACCAAGGCCCTCACCAAGGCCCTCACCAAGGCCCTCACCAAGGCCCTCACCAAGGCCCTCACCAAGGCCCTCACCAAGGCCCTCACCAAGGCCCTCACCAAGGCCCTCACCAAGGCCCTCACCAAGGCCCGACTACTGCTCGTTGTAGGGCACAATGGAGAGGTGCGTCAAGGGGGGCACCGCACGATACAAGGGTGTGGGGCTCGGAGTGACTCCGAGCCCCACACCCTCAGTGTAGAACTCCACGAGCTCCGTGAGACTGCAAGAGCAGAACTTGGGCAGGGGTGGGGAGGAATGACTGTAACCGCTATGGGATCTGGCAGAAGGAAGAAAGCAATGGCGTTGCCTGTAATGATCTCATTCACTTGAACTTCAATGCCTTCCCAGACACACCGAGGAGCTGGTTCTTAAATAGGGGGGGGGGGGCACACGACGTTGGAGAGGCGCTGGGTGTTTGAAGAGTTTGCCGCCAACGAGACGTGACGGCGGGTGAGGGATAGAGCTGTGGAGCTGATAGAGAGCCGCGGGGCCAGAGGAGGCCGCGTTCGCACCGGTTCCGGGCGCCCGTTTAAACGCAGGGCAACGAAACCTTCCGTGCCGTGTCTGCGCCGAGTGGAAACGAAAAATCCAGAGGAATATTCCTCCGTGACTACGAGAGTCAGAAGCCTCCTTCCCGCCCCCCCCCCCCGACGTTTCGAACGGAGGCGCGGTCTCTCTCGGCGTAGGGTCGGGGGGCGCGGAGCGTTACGACGAGCGGGAGGGCACTGGGCGAGCAGCGCCGAAATAAAGAGACTTTACGTTCTCCATTATTAATCGCTCGCAACTATTCCCGGAGGGGGCTCTTCAGCCGCTCTCCACGCTCTGTCAGACACTTCGCCTTTAGCGGAATTTACCGCTTCAAGGAAGACGGGGCAGGCGAGGGGGCGCCGGCGTTGCCGGCAGACAAAGAGGCGTTCTCGGCGAGCGCCGCCGTTTCCAGGCGTCGCAGGAAACCTCGCCGGCCAACCCGGCGCAAATGCTCTGGCCTCGAAGCTCAAAACGTCAACAGGCAGGCGGACGTCCGTAATTCGGTAAACTGCCACCGCCGTCGTGACGACAGAAGCACAAAGAGCGCGGCCGCGAGTCCTGCGCGTCACAATTCCGTCAAATGCGCAATTGTCCCAAGCCGACCGCGACGCTGTGCACACAAACACACAACAAGGGCCGCGTCCACCCACACGGCGCCTCGGAGACCACACACGGCCACATTCATCGCGGCGGCCGTGTGATCTTCGTGGGCCGTGCCCGGCGAGATACGAACCCCCGAACCAGCACAGCCTCCCCGACGACTCCGGCCGGGGCACCGCACGCGCGACGCCTTTGCGCCGTCGTCAGCGTCGTCGTGATCACGGCGAGAAACCGCGCAGAACGTATCAATCACCGATTCCCATTTGCAGCAAGCCGTCTTTTTTTTGTTGTTAAATCGTCGCGCGACGAGCACGACGGTGGCGTTTTAGCACCACGCGAATGATAAGCTCCCGGTCGGTGGCGAGTGGTCAATGACCGCTTCACTGCAGCGCGGAGCGTGGGCCGAGCGGAGAGTCGGCGCATCGCCGGCCTCCCCGTTGATCCCGACGCCCAGCGCGTTACTCCGACGCGGGACGGCGCAGACGCACCGCCGCAAATCGCCAAATAATAGCGACTCGCATTTCACATTTGCGGCTCGCCTCCGCGCTCTCCGCCCGGTTACCCTAAATAAAAAAAATTTAATCAAGGGTGACATTTAGCGCCGATGCGCCAGGGCAGCTTTCAGGGCGCACGGTCAGTTGCTTTTTGTCCGCGTCAATGGTGTAATGTTTTGCGCAAACACGGCCCTTCAAGCCCACAGATGTGGCTCGTGAATAGGCGCGGGGTCCTAATCACTGTAAATTGAACTTGTATGGGCAACCACTATGCAAATGCACGCTTTCTCCTGGGCTTTTTATTATTTCTCTCTGTTAAAAGAGCCCACTGCCCCCCCCTCCCCCCCTCCACGCCCACCACACCCCCCTTTCTCTGCTATGCCCTCCCCTCCCACACACACACAGCCCCATCGCCATCAGCCACCACCGCTCACAGAAAGGAGGAAGGGACAAAGAGAAAGCCGGGACAATGGGGACAGTGAGACAGTGGACGAGAGGGGAGAGAGCGCAGAGCGCGGAGCCAGACAGAGGAGCAGCCACGGGGCCGGCAGGGACGGGCGACGGACGGCAGCGCCATGAGGAGCGCGGCGGCTCGCACTGCCCCGTGGCGGCGACGCGGCGAGGTTGGCACGCGCGCCTTGGCGCAGTCCCTGCACACTCGACAGCCACGTCACCGTATGTCCAGTGGGGAAGCACAGTTGGCATGGGCCCACGGTGCCAAGAATGATGTGGGGCCCCCTTGTCAGAAATCCCCCCCCCCCCCACACTCTTTGTAGTCCGACACCTGGGCCCCTCTGGCCCCGAGGGCTGCGGTGCGATTGCACCGCCTGCACTCGACAGCTACGCCGGATTTTAAGCGGCCGTGGGGGGGTTTGTCGGCGGGCGACGAGCGCGTCCAGGAGGGTCGTCTCCAAACGGAGACACCGCCCAGGGCCCATCTCTCCCGACCAAGAAACGCGTCCCTCCCAAACGGAGGAATTGGCCAAAACATCCCCATGTAACAGGAGGCTCCTCCTGAAAGGGTCTCGAGACTCAGCGAGGGCTGTCGTGCACAAATGAAGAGCGTTACCATTAATGATATTGTCCAGGCTCCGCAGGACGTTGCCCGCACGCAGACAGCGAGAGAGCCCGTCCGATCGAATCGATATCATCAACACGGGGGCCCCCCGCTCCAGTCGATTCCGCACGTCATGGGAGCGAGGCCACTAAGCCTCCATCGCTGCCTCTACGATGACACCGCATGCACGCTGCACCAACACAACAACCTCCCCCTCCCGCAACAACACAACCGAGAACCCCCCCCCCCTCCCGACCGAAACGATAACCGAATAAACGCGCCTCTCGACTGTGGAGCGGACGCTTTGTCTGCGTGCGTGCACTCCGAGTGCGGGCCCAGGGCTCCCATTCTCTGCACCCACCTCGCCCCGGAGAGCGTGGACGCGGCAGGACCGGCGCAGAGAGAGAGGCAGCTCCCGACACAAAGGGGGCCCCCCCCCCCGGCGACCTCTCCTCCTCCGCACGGCTGTTCTTAGCCAGCGACCAAGCCGCGACGCCTGGCCTCGTCGCACCTCCGAAGCCGGGCAGGATTGGGCCGGGGTGAGAATCGTGCTTGGACGGGAGACTGGCCGGGAGTACGAGGTGCTGTCGGCTGTGGCTGCGAGGTGACCAGATGGCAGCACGGAAAAGGATTCAATCGCAATCCATCTGTGTGCCGAGCGGGTTTGCTCTGCCTTGAGCCTGCGTAGCGCCTGGACCCGTGAAGACACCACGCACGGACACAGGCACCGTGGCCTGCTACGTGGATACCTTGTCCGCAAAGGATAGTGACGACAAAAAAATATATCGTCGTAATGCACGACGCTACAACCTCGAAGCTCTCCTCATTCACCAACCCAAGTCAAATATCCCGCGTGACCCGCGCGGTGTGGAGAGGCCTTCATCCAGCAGTGGATTAACACAAGGTGTGCGCACGAATCCGAACTGTTCTATTAGATAACTTGCACTCACACCGTACCCCTAATCTCTCGTACGGGCACGGTCACCTGATCAGCAGCAGCAGCAGCGGCAGCGGCGTTATCCAAATGTCAGGGGACCGGGAGTTGGGTTTAGATGATGCAATCAGTTTGCAGCCTTCTGCTTCGGCTGCTGACGACAACGACGACGAATCCTGCTACACGTAGCCCTCGCCACGGTCACAATGGGTGATCAGAGATGAAAAATAAACGCGGCTCCGGCTGCTCATACACAAGGAGCCGCCGCGATGGCCCCATTGTCAAGGCCCGCGCCCTCTCGATTCGCCTCTGTATTGGATTTCGTTGCTCCGCTTTGGGGACAATCGGAAACCGAGCGGGGCTCGCGTAACCCGGTGTTTACAAGAAGCTCGGCAAATTGAAATTGGAAGAAATAAAAACAGACAATGACGAACGTCGCCAGCGTTGTCAACAAAGCGGCAAAGCCAGGCGAGCGCCATGAGCGGCTGCAGGAGTCGTGCAAATCCGCGAGCAGCCCGAGATCGGGGGACGATGAGATCGGCTCGCGCGCAGAAGCTAGATGGATTCACGGCATCTGGAAACCGAGAGGGCTTGCGATAACTTCATCCAGCAGTGGAGAGGTCGTGGCTGACGATGATGATACATTTGCAGGGTGGGAATATGCCCGCGATTCAAAAGCACTCGCGTTCATAGTAACCAAATAATTATGGATGTGACCATACACTCATTTATTGATCAATATTGATTCTTAGCGTCCTGATATGTGTATGAAATCGGCACACGCTGTGATCTGATCATTCGATGCACCAAGGCATCGCGACACTACACCCGCAGTGCAAGCGGTGTCCAGTCCATCGACTCCATCACTCACCTAGCCACTCAGCTACCCACTGTCCCATCCACTCACCCAGCCACTCACTTGCCCAACCACTCACCCAGCCACTCACCCACCCACATCAGCAGTGTCCAGCCCATCTACGAGGAACTCACTGCCGATCACTGCTCGCGATTCGTCTCTAACGCTCCACCAGTTCCTCTGCAGTAGAACTCAAAATGGAAATGTTCAGCAAAGCCTACGAGGCGTAACCATCGCACCTGTGTGACAGCCCATATTATTTTAGAGTGGTGCAACTGCCAAATCTACGCGTATTTGTGTGTGCAAGGATCACCATTTCTGTTAACCCATGCAAATCGTATGCTTGTCACATTCAGACAGACGAAACAGTCGAAGGAGATGGACAGAAAGGAAAAACAATTCACAAAAGACGGTTAAAAAAATGAGACAAAAGACTAAATTCCAAACAATACTCACGGCGGCAATTCATCGAATCACCACAGGGGTGGGATGGGATGAACCGGCTCATCACGCCAAATAACAACCAATACAATTGCCCATTCAGGGAGGCGACTGGCAAGGAAGCGGTTTCATTTTTAAACGTGAGAGGTGCCGCAACGTCACTCGACTTGGAACAACGGGGGGGGGGGGGCCCTCCAGAGCCCCCTCCCCCATCTCCCGCCGAGGTGCGATGGGTGTCGCTGGGCCGTAAAGGGCTCCCGGCGGCCTTCAAAGCGACAAGCTGCAGGCAAGTGCAAGTTTGGCGGCACTGGGCCAACGTGACGGCCATGGGAACAAAGTGAGCCGCCTCACTCACCCAGCCGCGAGCAAACGGAGCCCCCGGCTACAGGGGGAGAGCGTCGCGCCAGCTCCGTACCAACTGGGTACCCCCCCCCCTCCCGGCTGCCCCGTCCGTGTAGGAGATGGGTACCCGCCAACCCCAGAGACGTATATGAAGACCCACAGACTTACACCATAGTTACAAAGAAATCCGTAGACTCCGTTGTCTACCTCGAGTGCAGGCGGTGCAACTGCACCACACCCCCATGGAGGGAGGGGGGGCATTTAACAGTTTACGCCAGGGCCCGTGCCCACCGCGCTACGCCACTATTCGGCTGCCAACTCCGGATTTGACAGGAATTTGTGGTTTTTCTGCCCAGGCCGTAGCAGGAGGTGGATGGTGGGGGGAGAGGCGCAAGGGAAGAGAGCCGCGTGGAGCAGGAAACTATTTTAAAAACTTTCCCCAAGAAAAGTTTACAAAACATGACCCCCGCTGCACCCACGCAAGCTTCCTAAGTAATTGGTTAAAAATATATTGTTTTTCCTTTGAAATATACTGTACGTTCACAAAACCCACTCCCGAAAAAGAAACAAATCCAGGGAAGAAATTGGAGGGGCAGGGGGAGAGAGGAAGGCAAAACGAGCGGCGGCTCGCGGGACGTTCGGCCCAAGGTTACGGACCGACATGGCTCGGAGAGACTGGCGGAGTTGGGCCCTGGCCGGGCTGCCACGTCCTCCCACGTCCTCCGGTGCAGGAACGCCGATTGTTGCCTCCGCTAATTATTGACCCGGCAAAGCGTCGCGGGGAGGCACAAAAGTTTGAGCCAGAGGTGTGGACTCGAGTCATGTGACTTGGACTCGAGTCAGACTCGAGTCATGAATTTGATGACTTGCGACTCGACTTGGACTTGCATAACAATGACTTTGTCCCACCTATGAGATGTGGACTCGAGTCATGTGACTTGGACTCGAGTCAGACTCGAGTCATGAATTTGATGACTTGCGACTCGACTTGGACTTGCATAACAATGACTTTGTCCCACCTCTGGTTTGAGCTATCAGGAGGTATGTATGTATCCCCCTGCTGCAGTTGGGATGTCAAGAACACTTCAATGGAGCGTTTTGGTCGAAAACATCGATTTGAACGTTTGGGCAGCGTGTTGGCAGGAAACCACAGTACTGTACCCAGAGAAACCCCACAAAATATCCCCCATATAGCCTCAACAGACTTTTGGGACAAGTGCTGTTAGCGAGCACCTATGGAGGCCTGCACGGTACACGAGGGGGTGGGTGGCCATCATCCGTGCTCAACTGCCGCATCAGATACTCATTTGAGGCTCAGTCGACCTTGCGGAGACCCAGCGCCGGTCCAGATAACCGTCACTGACGTTGGCCACGAGCGGAAACCGAACTTGGGTCTTCGGGTTCGCAGCGTGCCAAGCCGCTACACTACCACCACTCCCCACACCGTGCAACAACAACAACCACCACCCCCGTTCACCACCGAAGCGGCGGTGCCGTTACCACGGCGTTTGTGCCATGCTCGGTGCACTTTGAGGCCACGTGAAGTGTCGGCAAGTGGGGTTTACCGACCCATCTGCAGAAATAGATTTTTTAACGCTGTCCATTGAATTTTGTTTAATGCTGCACCCGTTGGTGTGGGTGGGGTTATTTTTTACGGCCAAATTGCTTTGCCGTCGCGTGAAAACGCACCGCGTTTTAGATTCCAATCAAAAAAGGGAACTGACCAAAGCTCCCATTCCGCAAAATGTTTAATACTCAGCAACATTGTCTCTTGGTAAATACAGGACGTTATTATTATTATATCAATACAGGAACCTCCTGCAAAGCAGAATAGAGACTGTGGGATTTTTCCCGGTAACGTAAAGGGCTCTTTGTGTTACGCAATTCTAATAATCCCCTTCCCTGCACGACAAGCACACGAACCACGCCGACGTAGCGATCACACGCACACACAGACGTACAGCGAGCCACCCACACGCACAACCTCCCAATCAAACCTCTCTGCATCGTACTTGTAGTTTTTTCGGTAAAGTCACGTAGGTTGGGACCGTCACCGCTAGATTTGCTGTATCAAGATTTGCTGTATCAAAGGAGGACTTGTGTTGCCTCCGAAACGTCGTGATTTTTATTATTTTATTTCTATTATTACTTTCATTAATTTTTATTTAATTTTTTACCTACGTGACTTTTCCGAAAAAACTAAGAGCATGAATCCTTGCAGTCACGAAAGCTTCAAATCTAGAACTCGCTGCGTCGCTCACAAGTACAGTTCTTTTGCCTGGCGTTTCCCCAATCGAGCGGACTCTGCCGTGTCCGGCTCCTCTCCCTCCACTCATTCCTGTCCTGGGCCACCAACCTACACTCCGCAGTCCTTCCCCCATCCTCCTGGCTCACCGCTCGGAGACACATTGTTGGTCTCTCTACCTCTCGGCTTCCACGTCCATCACCTTCTCTTCTTCTGAGGTCCCCCCCCTTCCCTCTCTTCGTACAAAGACCTCGCGCTATCGCAAGTCTATTTCATCCTCTCGCATTTTATTTGGCGATGCTGTTGCCGAGGCTGGCGGCGGTGCACAACCACAAATAACAAAGGAAATGTTAACATTCGTCAATAACGAATAAAAAACACAGTGATGGTCTTTCTTCACGCGTCACCTATTATGTTATTTTATTTTGCTCGAAGGCTGCGGTGGCATTTTTCAGCTCGTCCGAGATGGCTACGTATGTTTAACACGTAAGCTTTCGCGACCAGTATCATCCATAACAAAGGTTTTTTGGGGTTAGGTCGCGTTCTTTATAAATGTGTCACGACCCTCCACCACCCGACACGGCCAATCTATCAACCGCTGTGATAGCTATCCACTCAGCGCAGCCTGGAAGCTTATTTTTATTATGCAATTCCTTACAGGTGAGTCACATGCTAAGTGGCCGATTACTGATCTATTACATCATTGCTTACACCCCCCCACCTCTGATCTTGAATCCTGATGGGGTTCAACAATGATGACGTCATCCTGCACGATTTAAGACCGGAAGCAGGTGGATGGCTTCACTATTCTGGCAAATCGCCCGAAGACGCTGGATGTAATTTCCAGCGAAATGTCGTACTGCTCAAATGGTAAATGTTGTGGATCCACTCTTAAACACACCGGTGGTGGGCTAAAGTAGCGAAATGTTTGTCTTTTGTCAACGTGACACATGTTTTACTGACTGGCCGTGTCGGGTAGTGGAGGGCTGCGACACATCGATAAATAACGCGATCTAACTCCCCCAAAAAACTCTATTCTGAATGGCTACGTATGCACGTTGAACTTCTCTCGCACCGTACGCAGCCAAGCGTGCCAAACCGGAGGGTGCCTCTCTCGCCTCCCTCCTCGTCCGCTCACCACCGATGGAGAGGCACGGCTGCCACACGTGCGTCGCACGGCTGCCACGCGGCTGTCCGAGTCGATCGCGGCCGTGTTTTTACACCTGGCCGACGTTCGCCCCCATCGCGGGGAAAAGTACGGGGGGGGGGGAGGGGGGCCCCGTGGGCTCGCAAACCCTCGTTTTTGTCATTCCAGTGTTAAGCCGTAGCGGCCTTTCATCATTAACCACCCGGCCCAATGCGAAACACCCCCAGCAGTGGCAACGTGGATCCGCTCCATTCCATCGCTTCATTCCGCGCAGAAGGACGCGGAGGGAGTGAATAAGGGCTCGCGCTCCCTTCCTGCGCCCTCCCCTCCGGAAAGGCAACCTTAGGAATGCTCCTCCCACGCGTCCCGCTCCCCAGCAGCGGCAGGGACGGAACGCGGGTTTGCTTTATGCTTTACGAGTGGCGGCGGTAGAACTGGCCAAGCGTCACTCCGCTCCACAGCCCTCCTCTCGCTACGAGGCGTCGAGCAGAGGCGCGGCTCGTCCCAATGTCGGCCTTGCCGTGCGCGAGCGAGCGGGCAGTGCCCGGGACGTGGTCGAGTTTTTTAGCGTCATACGGACCCCATAACGGCCCCTATGCCCCCCCCTCCCCACCTCACGGCGTTACGGTTTGCACACTGGGACCTGCAATCCAGGTCACCGGTTCCATTGGATATCAATCTCCCAGCATGGCAGTTCAAACAATGGGGTGAGGTTCATGAATCCCACCCCCTCTGTCTACCGAGCACTATAAAATTGATGCGTCATAGTTTATCGGCAGCTCGCGTGTGGAGGGGTAAAATGTGGGTACTCAGACCTCTTCCGAAGAGGTCTAGCTAGCGTGGAAGAGGAGGCTAAATAATCTACAGAGGAGGCTCTCTAGCACGAGGAGGGCTCGTCGAGTTGAATGCCGGCAGGCCTCTCGCCGGAGGTCCTGAAGGCTCTCGAGAGCCCCTTACGGTCGAGATTCTTCCACCAGCAGTGGCGTGACCAGGCAATTGCAGGGCTGCACCTTCACCTCCTGCCGCTCAAGCATCCGCCAAATCCGGCACCGAGAGTCGCGCCCCCAACAGCAGCCCCACGATATCACAGCGGCGTCACCGCAGAGTGCGCGTTTGGGCCGACCACCAAATCGCCCTGAACGCGCCAAGCCTCGTCACATCTCGGGAGCGAAGGAGAACTTCAGCCTGGTTAGGATGTCGATGATGAGATGCGAGGTGGCCAGACGAGGACGGTTGACGAATGAATTATCAAAACCATCCGTGTGGAGTTTAGAGCGCAACCCCCTTTGGACACGTGGGTTTTCTCCAGGTGCTTCAGTTTCCTCCCACATGAAGTCAAGCCTCTCGTGAATGGGATTGGTCAAATAACTCAAAGCAGCCAAACGACCCCCACCCCCCCATTTGAAAATGAGCCTTGCGAATCAATGAGGCTACTGCGGATCAACAAGGCCACTACTTTGTCTTGGGAACAACAGTCGAGAGAAACGGGACCCAAGGAAGTAATGGCAGAGAAACTGGTGGAGGCCTTCGGCCAACAGTGAGAGGGGGTGGAGCTACAGGCTGACCACCACAACCACCACAACAACAACAACATCGACTTTGTCCGATGGGGGCAGCGGCGGCGGTCAGTGGTGGCGGAGTGCCGCGGGCCCGGCCGCGTGTTTGTGTAGCTGGAAGCCGTTTCCCCCGTGACCTCGCAGGGGGGGGGGGGGAGGAGCAGGGCCTCCGCCGAGAGGGGCCCGCAGGCATTCCGCTCGGCGAGCCCTCGTCGCGCCCCGCCGTCTAAAAACGGTCCCCGCCGCGTTCTCGAGCGCGGGGGCCGCCACTTTCCCACACTGCTCGCTTCCCAGCCGGGCTACGTTGGCGAGGGCCGCGTGACATTACCCCGCCGCCCGTCACCCTCCCCGCAGCACACGCGCCGCCGCAAAGCCCGTGCAGCTATCGAGTGCGCAGGCGATGCAACGGCACCGGAGTGTACACGCGTGGTAACGTTTCTTGGCGTCTACCGGTGCCTTGCAACCTACAATAGAGGTTTGGTGGCGTTTGACGCTTGGTGGCGGTTCGGCGGCGCAGCTACGGAGTGCGCCGGTGGCGCCGCCGCACCGGGGGCCCACGGGCCAGAGGGGCCCAGCGTCGGGTGACAAAGAGAGAAAGGAAATTGGAAAGGAGAGGAGGAGGGGGGGAGGCCAGTTTGCTCTTTGCCCCGGGGCCCACGCGGTGTCGGCTCGTGTCCCCAGTTGCTGATCGCAGACCCCGCCTGTGTGTGTGTGGGGGGGGGAGGTTTGATTGAACGTTAAGAATGAGGAGGTAGAAACGCAAGAGCGCCGGTGTTGCGCTCTGCAGAGCGGTGGCCACCCCCCACCCCCACCCCCGGGATGCTGCATGGAGTCCAACCGAAACCACGACCGCCACACACCAAGCAATCAAGCCGGCCCACTAGCACACGCGTCACGTGGACCTGGAAAACCCCGGGGGTGGAGTGCAGGGTCACGTGGAACTGGAGGCACGAGCAGCCACTGCCACCTCACCACAGAACTCCCCAACCTGCCACACTGCACGACATTTTCTCCGACTCCTCATGCACAGCATCGGCCTGTAAATCGAAAATCACCCGGAACGCGGTCAATCTCGTCAGATCTCGCAAGCCAAGCGGGGCTCAGCCCGCCCAATATTTGGCTGGGAGATCGCCTGGCAATTGCAGGTGCTGTAGGCTTGGGCTGTGAGGTGCCCGGGAGATAACGGTGCAGAAGTTGTCGGTGTGGAGCTTTCAGTGCCGTCCACGTCGTGGGGTTTCTTCTGGCGCTCTGGTCTCCTCCCACACGGAGTCAAACGCTCATCGATCGAATTGGCCCAACATACGCACCTCCCGAGTACAGCATTATTATCATTATTGCTCTAGAGCCTGCAAGTTGTTGGTGCTGGGTTGACCACAGTGAAGCGATCGCCCTATCACCCGTGCACAACTCTGCAACGCACGCGGAATTTCCTGCTCCTCCGTCTCGTGGCGGGAAAACCGAGACAACACCCTCACACCGCCCCCAGGAGCGTTGGGGTTCAACACCCAGCACCTGTCAGCGTTCTCCCGCTTGCACGTGCAGCTCGACGGCTGGAAGGGGGATCACCGGGAGTGAGGGGAGCGAGCGGGCGGGCAAAGTGAGTGGGTGAGAAATCAGGCGAGTGAGTGATCAGGCGAGCGGATGAGCGAGTGATCGGGTGAGCGAGTGATTGGGTGAGCGAGTGATTGGGTGAGCGAGTGATCGGATGAGCGAGTGATTGGGTGAGCGAGTGATCGGGTGAACGAGTGATCGGGTGAGCGAGCGATCGGGTGAGCAAGTGATCAATTGGGTGAGCAAGGGATCGAGTGAGCAAGGGATCGAGTGAGCGAGGGATCGGGTGAGCAAGCGATCAGGTGATCGAGCGTGCGTGGCGTTGTCAGCCGCTCGGCACTCTCCCAGCCGAGCCCTGCTCGGGAAGCGGATGTGGGTGGGCATCTCGCGAAATTTGGGTTCGGCTCGGGAGGCCCCGTCCCGGCAGCCGCGTGCCGAAGCCAGACGCGGAAGCGGGCGCGGGCACCCTCGGCCACGGGGAAGTCAAAAGATCACACGCAACGGCAATTTGTTGGCAGCGTTCACTCGGGAGCCTGGGCCGGATGTCTCAAACCCAACTCCACCCGCCTCCCCCCTCCTCCTCACCAAGCCAACAAAACAATGTGGCTCCAATTGTGCCGGCGAAGACGGAAAGCCCAAAACTCTGCATTAAGGGAAGGGGGGGGGAGACCCGACGGTGCGTGCCGCTCCAGACGAGACGTGGATCACACGGGGACACGTGCGCGCTGCCGCCCCTGCGTGCACCTGCTCTCGCGGCAAGTTTGTTGCCGACTACCGTCCGATTAGTCCCATTCCATCACTTGCCAAAGATGACACGGACACTGCAGCACTGCACGCACGCACGCCGGGATTTCTGCGGGTACTCCGTTCTCCTCCCGCGGGATGATAAAAGAAAACGCATTGATGGAATCGTCCAAACAACCATATGCAATGGAACCCTACGGAAAAACAAAGTCTTGAGACTCGAGGAGGCTTTCCTGGGTAAATAAAGAGCATATATGGTTATTACTGTTGCTACTACTCATCTCAAATGGCTCTCAGCTGGCCCAATTAAGGCTCTTGTTTTTTTTATCAGTTCCACACGGCGCAACTGTTCCACCGTGTCTACCGCCGCACGCATAAATCCCACACTGCCCCTCCGTTTTTAAAACGTTCCGGCTTTGGAAAAAGCGGAGTTGTTGGTAAATACGACGCGGGTAGCCACACAACGGTCAACTCGTCACCTCGTTCCCCAGCCGCTCACGGAACCCGCCGGCCGCGTGACTCACGTTGAGTCACCTCGAGTCTACCCCGGAGCGAAAACTTCCGCTGGTGGGATGGGGGGGGAGGCAGCGTTCGGAGGAAGTGATGGGGAACATTTACAAAACAAGCAACAATTTACACACAGGCAAGAGTCGTGATCACGATCAAGAGGGCGAGCGGAAAAAGAATGCAACACGCGGCCGAGGAAACAAGAGGCGACTTTAGTCACCTGCTCGCCCCACACCTTCGCCGTGACGACTGCCAGGAACACATTTACACAATACCCCAACACCGCCACTGCAGATTATGCAAGGGCTACGACTTGCCCTATTATTGGGCCGTCTGTATAGGACTGCGAGTTATGTATGGGCTGTGGATAAGATCTATACGTTTCGGCGTCTGTGACTATGCAATGTATTAACGCACATCCGTTGCCAATACAATCATTTTATGGGCAACGATAATTATTGTATTAACTTTGTGCTGTGTTAGGAATGAGCTGTTGGCTGTGTGTGTTGTGGATGGGCGGTGTTGTGCAAGTCTATGACCGTGTTATTCTATAGGCTGCGTGTGATGTCTAGCAAATGGTTGTTTATGTAAAGGTTGTTTGTTATGGACTG
This sequence comes from Lampetra planeri, assembly GCF_965212315.1. Lineage (NCBI taxonomy): Eukaryota > Metazoa > Chordata > Hyperoartia > Petromyzontiformes > Petromyzontidae > Lampetra > Lampetra planeri. The sequence goes on along the minus strand of NC_136130.1, from coordinate 10,361,087 downwards.
TGTGTTTATGTATGGGAAACGAACGTGTGTTATATGTGCGAGCTAAGATGTATAAATTGGTTTATTTTGGGTTAGATCGTGGAGGTTTGTCATCTTCTAACCATAGCCCCCCCCCATCGCCCGACACGGCCAAACAAAGTTTTTGTCACGTGCCATTTGATTGTGTTTTTAGATCGGGAAGTGCATTCAATCCGAGATCCGGGCCCTTGTGGAGAAGCACAGATGGTGCTCTGAGTGCCATCTCCATCGAGGCGCCGTACAGAATTGCCAACTTTTCCCACGCTTTTAGAACGTAACCGTTTTGGCTGATAAACCGGCCCAATTGGCTCATTTGCCTAAGTGACAACTCGATATGATGGACACTGTCGGTGGTAGTGGAGGAGGGTTACGGTTAAGACATCGCCGTGTACACGCTACGATTCGACCCAAAATGAACCAAACGATGCATCCGTGGCATTGTTCGTGAAAGCCTACGAATGAAAACGGAGCTGCGATCGCACGCAATGGGGGCTTGCGTGTCCCACGAGCTGTGGATGCGTGCCACGTGCACGGGCCGTGGCTGCGTGCCACGTGCACGGGCCGTGCGTAAGTTCCGTAGGCACCCGAGCGCTGTGTAAGGGGAATAGGAGACCACGTGTGCATGTGCTTGCTACACGCTATGTATGGACTGGATGTTATGTATAGGCGATTGGTTGTGTTGCTGTTATGTTTGGACTATGACACAGATGTGGTCTGTGTATTTTGGCGATTGGATGAGTTTTGGGGGCTACAGCTCTATTTAATTAGTTGTTTACGAACTCGTGTGAGATACACGTACCGAGCTTGTCCGTTGACATCTTGTATGCGTTATGTGTACAGCCGATAGGATGTGTCGTGTACGTCCCGTCTGTTATATACGAGCTGTGTGTGTGCTATATACTGCAATGCATGGGCTATGAGCTGTCTGGTATGCGTTCGTTGTATTCTGCTGGGCGTATTAACTTTGTGTTATCTCTGTGCTGTGTGTTGCATCTGGACTGTGTTGCAATCAGCCGTGTTCCGTGTATGACCATTGGCAGGACAGCATTATGTACATGTTGTACCCAATGCATTGGTTGGGTTAGGTGCTGTGTGTTGTGTATGAGCTTTGACAGCCCACATTAAAGTGTGGTTTGTATGCTGTGTGTGGGCTGTGTGGTGTGTGTAACGTGTGGTTTGTACGCTGTGTGTGGGCTGTGTGGGGTGTGTAACGTGTGGCTTGTATGCTGTGTGTTGGCTGTGTGTTGGCTGTGTGGTGTGTGTAACGTGTGGTTTGTACGCTGTGTGTGGGCTGTGTATACGCTGTGTGTGGGCTGTGTGGGGTGTGTAACGTGTGGCTTGTATGCTGTGTGTTGGCTGTGTGTTGGTTGTGTGGTGTGTAGAATGTGTGGCTTGTATGCTTAGTGTTGGCTGTGTGTTGGCTGTGTGGTGTGTAACGTGTGGCTTTAATGCTGTGTGTTGGCTGTGTGGTGTGTAACGTGTGGCTTGTATGCTGTGTGTTGGCTGTGTGGTGTGTAACGTGTGGCTTGTATGCTGTGTGTTACGCATGAGCTATGCGCTGCATGCTGCGGCTAAGCTTTGCCAGGTGAGAATTAGCGAGGCGATCAGAGCCCCCCCATACCCCCGGGGGGGGGGGTGACGGAAACACCGCTGAGCCCCCCACCCCTATCCAGAGTAATCCTCTTGCACGAACCGCCTGGCATGGACCCGTGTGACCCCTTCACACACGTACATGTACAGTTCATATTAGATGCACACTCAAGACAAAGACCCCCCCCCCCGTGTAGCCTTAACAGACTGTAGGGACAAGTGCTGTTAGCGAGCAGCACCTATGAAGGCCGGCACGGCACAAGAGGGGGTGGGTGGCCAGCACCACGCCCGACCGCTTTTGTCACCACCGAGTAGCGATGTTTATGCAGCGCACCAGGTATTCGTTTGAGGCCGAATCGACCTAGGGAAGGCGCAAGATCGGTTCCGATGATCGCCAACCGGTGTGGGCCGTGAGCGGGAATCGAACTCGGGTAACTGGGTTCGTGGCGCAGCGCCACACAGCATCGATAAAAGATACACGCACAGACACACACGTAAAAACAAATGTATACACACACACGCGCAGTATGCGCCAACTCCTTACCTATAACCCTCACCCAGCTGACTACAGCCCTAACCATCGTATACAGAAACCCTATGCAAACCACTACCACCTTCGGCAGCCCTCAGCCTCGCCACCGTTCCATCTCTCTCTCTCTCAACACGCGTCTAGCCAGGGCACGCAGAGACGGGCAGGTGGGACGTTTGGCTGGGGGCCTCTGATCCGAGGGGGCGTAGTCTGGCATTTAGCCCCGAAACGCCAAAAAAAACCACAACATTTCAGTGGCTGGGATTCCAACTCGAATTCTATCCGCCTTAGCCCTAATTATTAGCACGGTTGGATACGTACGGTGCGAAAGACTTTCAACGGACGTACGTATCCCTAAAAACCCTAAACATCCTCGTATCACCGATCCTCTATCCCCAGGTGAGCGCCCTGTAGGTGAGACGCGCGTGGCCAACCGTGCGCGTCGGTGCCTCCAACGCGGCCCCCTGAGCGACACGTGCAGTCGGGTGCGGCGAAACAGTCGGCGACGTGGCACCGGTGGTGGGAGGAATCGCACTGATCCCCCCGCATCTCCGATTTAGCACGGTTGGCTGACGTACGGTGCCAAAGAAGAAGTTAAACTTACTACACGCTGATTTCTCGACCTCTGACCCCCACACCGCATGGCACACCGGTTCGAACCTCAACCCCACACTGCATCCCACACGACTAGGCCGACAATCTCTCCTTGAACCTCAGGGGGTGGGGGGGGAGTTGGGAAGCCGTGCGTGCATTTCTGAGAAGGGCTTATCGCGAATCGGTACATCGCATCCAATAGTAGCAGTCGTTGTAAAGTAGTAATAATAATAACACGGATGGTGAAAGAATGCGAGCAGCTGTCGCTGGAGGTTACACGGACCAGAGGGACCGGTTTGCGGTGATAAACCCCACGGGGCCACATAACTCGGAGTTAGCAACGTGTGGCAGAAGCCAGCCAGGGCTGCGCGCAGGAACCTCTCTCTCCGTGCGGCAGGAACCAGGCACTGCCGCGGCCCATCAGGAACCACCGGGAAGAACCCAGACATTGGCAAGAACAATTGGGAACCACCGTGTACTTGGCCAGGGGAAACCACCCCCAATGGCCCCAAATGGCAAAAAAAGCCACGAGCCAGATTCCGACAACCGGGAAGCCCCCCTCCCCCCGCCCCCCCTAACAGCGGAGGTCAGCGTTGGGCATCACGAAGGATGAGCAGAGATCGCAACACGAAACTTAAAAAAAAAACTCGCAAATACGTCCCACCGAACATCACCAGACACTATCGCAAGATGCGGCGGGCACGATGTGTGTGTGTGGAAACATAGCGAGGCATTACCGTGAGGGCCCCCCCACTCAACCCCGCGCAAAATATACCCAAACATCCCCCAACACACAATCGAATACCAGTGACGCAGCGCGGTTGGCATGGGGAGACCTGGTGGGAGGAATGAAAGACGGGCCCCCCTGGCCAATGTCGGCCACCCCCCCGCCCCGCCGCCGTCTTGGTAAGCAGGGTGCACGCTACGCCACTAATATCACCAAACACGACTAAACACCACCACCCCACCGCACACCATCACTACCAAACACAAACACCGCTCGCAACAGCAGCATTGATAAACACACCCCACCCAGCGTCTCTCCCATAGTCCGTAGCGACATTCCTCAATTCAAGAAACGCTTGGACCTTCTCGGCCTTTTTTGGGGGGGGGGGGCTCTGGGTTCAGCAAACGAGATCAAGTAGAGAGACCCCAAAAAAGAGAGATCCCGCCAGGCATTAGTGGGGGGCGGCGGGGGGGGGGGGTGACCACCCCATGAGCGACCACCAAACAACCAGCAGCCGTCGCCAGACATCATCACTGGGCGGTGTCTCTATTGCGACAAAGGTGCGCGGGCCACGATCCTGGTGGTTGGGTCATTAACAAGAACGCGGCGAAGGGTGGGGGGGGGTCAGGGGAGCTGCGCGGGGTGGGGAGGAGATGGGATGGGTGGAGGCCGGTGGGGGGGGGGGGTCGGCCAGACAATGCTGATGACGGCGATGGGAGGGGGGGTGCAGACAACTAATTCAACCGCAATGGGGGCCGCATCCCGGCTGTGAGCGGGGCTCGCGAGAAACGGAAGCCCCCCCCCCCCGCGTCTGGGAGGAAAGCAAAGCACGCCGATGAATATGACATCTGTGCGCGGCTTCACATTGTGTGTGTGTGCCCTCAGTTGCCAATACACAACTACTGCTGCGACGACTAAAACTCAACCCCCACCACCAACAACAACCGCACCAAGAAGACAAAGATCGCCCGTCTAGCCCTAACATCGCAGACCGTCCGTGGGGGGGGGGGCACAAGGTGCTGCTAGCCAGCACCTAAGAAGGCCGCCACGACCCAAAACAACGTCCGGGCCCCCCCCCCACCTTTGTCTCCCCCCCCCCCTCCTCCTACTTCTCCCCCCGCCGCATGCCGCCACCTTGTAGAGCCCGAGTGGACCTCGGAGAGGCTCTGGGAACGGTTTCAGACATTTGCCACTGATGTTGGCCGTGAGCGAGAGTCGAATACACACACACGCGTGCGCCACGCAACACAAATACATGGGGAGGGGGGAGGGGGGGGGCGGCTCATGCAAATGCGGCGAAGAGAGAGGGAGCGGCCCTGCACGGGACGAGGAATACTGCCCCCCCCACATCGACCGTGGCCACGGCATGCGGAGAGAAAGACGACGACGCAGCAGCAGCATCAGCGTGTTAGAGACATCGCGCGCTCCAGTTGGGGGGGGTGGGTGGGGGGGTCTTCACAGGCGGTCAAGCCAGCCCATTAAATACACTGCCCGCTAGCCAAATACACTGACACACGACTCGCCAAATACACTGCCACACTTCATACCAAACAAACCGCCACACTTCATACCAAATACACCCCCACACTTCACACCAAGTACTGTACAATACTGCACCACCAGCTCATGAAACAGAGCCCGCTCACCAAATGGACAGCAAAGCTGAACAAGTCGACAGCCGGCGATATACGCACGGCACACCGAATACACAACCCCCAGCTCACCAGGAACGAAGCTATCGCGAAACACGCCCAGCTCACTAAACACACGCACACGGCGGTACACCCGTGAAGACACACACACAATACAACACCGCTGTGTAGCTGTAGGCCCTGGTCGCACCGATACATCCCCGGTGAAGCAGGAGCCACATACAGAGCATCACAAAGACACACACACACACACACAAAGACACACACACACATACAAAGACACACAAACACAAAGACACACACACAAATAAACACAAAGACACACACACAAACACACACACACAAAGACACGTAAGCACATACCCACCCGCACACAAGATCACGGACAGACACGCTCACACAAACTCATACATACACACACTCAGACCAACTCATACATACACACACACACTCAGACACTCAGACACATTGCTCAGAGCCACACACAAACTAACATGCCCACCCAACACGCACAGACATAAACAGACCAATACACACAGGTATTCAGACACACCCACACCCAAACACTCTTACACACACGGACCGAGACACACACCCACAGGTATTCTTACACACAACACCAGCCGCAATTCGGCACAAAGTGAGCGTGACGTCACCGCACAGCGCTCGTGCCAGGCTAGGTGCACGTCGCAGCCTTCGCTGGGGCAGCCCGTGCAGTCGACAGACGCAGCTATTCAGGGTTAAGAGGCAGATGCCTCGCCACCTGTTCTCCCTACTATGGGGCACCTCGCACACACACACAGAGACCCCCTAACACACACACACAGAGAGAGGCACCCTAACACACACACACAGAGACACCCTAACGCACACACACAGAGACACCCTAACACACACACACAGAGACCCCCTAACACTCTCCACACCGAGCAAACAACCGGCTCCATCCCCCCTCCCCGCCCGGCACTCACCCACTTGCAGGACGCTCTCCACGCACCCGCGCTCCAGCAGCTGCAGACCCCGTCGGAACGGGAGCCTCGACTCCGCGTCCTCGGCTCCAGCCGTGCCCCCCCCAGCGGCTGCTCCGCCACCCGGCGGGCCCCCCCCTGCAGAGTCATCGCCGCCGCACAGCATGGAGGAGTAGAGGCGGATCTCGCGCTCGTTCCTCGGGAACGACCAGAAGACGATCCTCCTTTGCACGGGCTCGGGCACGCGGCTGTAGCGAGCCTCCACCTGTTCGTAGGGCCACCACTGCGCCACCGCCTTGGCGCTCAAGTCCAGCAAAGACTCGGGCTGCTGCTTCAGCTGCTGCTGCTGCTGCTGTTGGTAGTGGTGGTGGTGGTGCTGGTGACCCGGGGAACGAACACAGATCCTCTTGGCCGGCGGCGGCTCCGACGTGGCCGCGTCCTGAGCCATGGCCTCTGTCGCCCGCGGGGTTTGTGTCCTGTCCTCCCTCTCCTCCCTCTCCTCTCTCTCTCCCCGGGATTCGCGGCCGCGGCGCTGCTGCTGCTTGGAGGAGGAGGATGAGGTTTTGTTGTAGGAAGCTCCCGAGAAGAATGAATGAATGGGGGCGCGGGCGCGGGACACGCGGGGTTTAAAGGGACGGCGCGGGTGGGGCGAGTGGGAGGAGCCTCGGCACGAGAGGGGGAGGGAGTGGAGTGAGCGGAGAGAGGGGAGGGGGAGTGAACGAGAGGGGATGGGGAGTGAACGAGAGGGGAGGAGTTGGGATCGTGTGGCTGGGGGGGGAGCGAGCGAAGAGTGGGATGGGAGAGGAGGAGGATGGAGGAGACGGGATTGGAGGAGGAGGGGGAGGAGAGTGAGAATGGGAGAGAGGGAAGGACGCGAGGGTGAGAGAGTCAGATGAGAGGAGACGGAATGGGGGGGGGAGGAGGAGGAGGACGAGGGAAGTTCCCTCCCCTCGCCGCGTCACGCAGCCGAACCCGGGCTGTGTCGTCACGGCGCTCTTTGTTGCTGCGGCCACTTCAAAGCGAGGGGGGAGGGGCAGTGGTGGGGGGAGGGGCGGAGGGGATAACCGGGTGCGGAGCAAGTTCAGTGCCCCCGGACTGAGCTCTCTGGAGTCGTGGCCGAGCGGTGAAGTCGATGGGCTCGAGATTTTCAAACTCCCCCCGCTGCAGGTTCGAATCTTGGCGACTGCGCGAATTTTTATATTATTATTTATATCTACTGTCGTGTCAAGTTGACACGACAGTAGATATATATAATACATACACGCTCGCCACATCGTATTCAACACGCTTGGCTATGCAGTATTATGTTGGACTTCTTTCGCGCCGTACACAGCCAACCGTGCTCATAATGATGCCCATTCATCACCCACTCGTGGGGTTCGCCGACTCTCAACTTCTCGGCTGGGGGTGCTGCCCGGACTGGGAGTTTGGCGTCACGTGGGAGGGGAGCGGAGGGAGCCCCCCCCACTGCCCCCCCACTGCCCCCCCCCCACTGCCCCCCCCGTCACTGCCCCCCCCTCACTGCCTCCCCCCACGTGCAGTAGCTGTACTGTGTGTGCAGTAGCTGTACTGTGTGTACAGTGGCTGTACGGTGTGTACAGTAGCTGTACTGTGTACAGTAGCTGTGCTGTGTGTACAGTAGCTTGTGTACAGTAGCTGTACTGTGTGTACAGTAGCTGTACTATGTGTACAGTAGTTGTGTGTACAGTAGCGGTGCTGTGTGTACAGTAGCTGTGCTGTGTGTACAGTGGCTGTACTGTGTGTACAGTAGCTGTACTGCAGGTTTACAAATGGCGTTGTGACGTGGAGAGACGCGCGTGTGGACGTGTTAATGCCGACTAGTTGGGTTACCTTGTTACCTGGTTACCTGTCTGCCCGCACCTGTGTGACGACGAGGGTGGCGACTTGAGTTGGTGACGCTGCGAATTGAGTGTCAGGTGAGGGTCAGGTGAGAGGCAGGTGAGTGTTAATGGTGAGATGTGAGGTGAGTGGTGGTAATGGTCAGGTGAGTGGTAATGGTTAGATGTGAGGTGAGTGGTGGTAATGGTCAGGTGGGTGGTAATGGTTAGATGTGAGGTGAGTGGTGGTGGTCGGGTGAGTGGTAATGGTGAGATGTGAGGTGAGTGGTAATGGTCGGGTGAGTGGTAATGGTGAGATGTGAGGTGAGTGGTAATGGTCGGGTAAGTGGTTGTGTTTAATAAATGCGACTGTGCGTTTGTAGATTGTGCTGCTTTCTGCATGACGGTTTTCGCGAATCTTAATGGACATAAACCAAGCATCACACTTTGTGCTCACACAGAGTCCGACTTTCATCGCATCTCAGACGCGGTACGCAGGAGGTCGTGGGTTCGATCCCGACGCTGACGATGCCTGCTGCTGCTGTAGATTTGGAGTTTGCGTGTCTCTCTCTCATCATCATCAACATAACGGTGGCTAGGAGATGTTAACTACCTCGCCTGGTGTACAGGAGGTCGTGGGTTCGATCCCGACCCTGACGATGCCTGCTGCTGCTGTATATGTGGAGTTTGCGTGTCTCTCTCTCATCATCACGGTGGCTAGGAGATGTTAACTACCTCGCCTGGTGTGCAGGAGATCCTGGGTTCGATCTCGACCCTGACGATGCCCGCTGCTGCTGTATATTTGGAGTTTGCGTTTCTCTCTCTCATCATCATCAACATCACGGTGGCTAGGAGATGTTAACTACCTCGCCTGGTGTACAGGTGGTCGTGGGTTCGATCCCGACCCTGACGATGCCTGCTGCTGTATATTTGGAGTTTGCGTGTCTCTCTTTCTCTGTCTCCCCGTGGTCGCGTGGATTGTTTTTATCCGGGTCCTCTGGGTTTCCCCTCCACATTTAGAATCAACATGCGTTTGGAGTCTGTATCTGCTATTGATTTCCACGTGATAAGCCACTTCGTTGAGCTATCATTTGTGATAGCCAGGTTGCTTCCAAAAAATCGAGCTTCATAACTCAGTGGGCCTTACCTGGTCAAATTAAAACAGAATAACATAGCCCCCTGCCTTCTCCAGCTCCTATTGCAACCCTTCAGGTCCTCTGGTCGCAGAAATCGGCATCAGCAGCGGGGGGACCTCCCGTCACGGGGTCCGCTGACAGCTTCTGATCACGAGGAGGCTGCGGGCGCGACCCACGAGCAGAGCACGTGCCAGAAGTGAAACTCCCACACGAAAACCAATGAACACTCATAATACTCTTAGGTTTTTTTCGGTAAAGTCACGTAGGTAAAAAATAATAGAGATAATAAGAGAAATAAACTAATAAATCACGACGTTTCGGAGGCAACACAAGTCTCCGTCATCCAGTGGGACCGTCACAGCTAAATTTACTGTATCAAGTGAGGCAAAATTCCAAGAGACAAGCTCTTAAATCCAAGTTAAGGGGGGAGCGGGGAGGGGCTTATCTGAATGTGGTAGCCAATGAATGGAACGTGTTGGGGGGGTGGGCGGGGCTAAAAGAGAACAATAGGTGCACTTGGGGTTGTAACCGGTGTTGGCTGACAATCCAAATTTTGCCTCATTTGATACAGTAAATTTAGCTGTGACGGTCCCACCTGATGACGGAGACTTGTGTTGCCTCCGAAACGTCGTGATTTATTATTTTATTTTTATTATTATTTATATTATGTTTTATTTTTACCTACGTGACTTTACCGAAAAAACCTAAGAGTATGAATCCATGCAAGCCACGAAAGCTTCAAATCTAGAATCAATGAACGTTCGTTTATTGCATTGAGCAAGCTTCACGAATGCAGCAGGAACCTCCGTGGGAGAAAACAAAAACGAGTTTTGAGACTGCGAGGTGATCCTCTGCGAGGTTTTTCCACGTCTCCGATTAGCGCGTTTGGCTGCGTACGGTGCGAAAGAAGTTCAACATAGTGTACATGCATTCTGGGTAGAATGGAGAGGAAGGAGAAAGGCGAGTCGTGAGTCGCTTATCATTTCCCGGAGACCCCCGTGCTGACGCGTCGAGATATCGCAGGAGGAGGAGGAAGAAGAGGAGGAAGAGGATGAGAGGCGATGGGGGCGAGGAGTGAACGGGGGGGGGGGTGGGGTGTCCTTGTGAGCAGCACACACGGGGATATTTCGTGGCGGTGAAACATCGTCACCATCATTGGAACCTCATTTGCCAGTAAAAAAATATGATAATTGTTTTTTTTTACCCAAAACTGACACCTTTTGGCGTCATTTGGTCCAACCCATGTGAGACTAGGCTCTAAGTAAAGCTGTCTCGGGTGTGGACCAATCAACTTCAAGGACATTGCATATATTATCAGAGTTATGTTTTTTGTTTGCATTATGGCTGCAGGTATTGTGGTATATGCAAACATGACTCCTTGTTAAAAAGGTGTCAGTTTTGTTGCCAGATAGAAGCGTAAAAAAACAATTATCATCGTCATCATCATCAGTCGTCTCACCATCATGCATGAAGGCAGCACTGCACAAACATCAGCCACGGTGGCCGTGCGTGATGCTGACACCAACACGCCCGTGGCGCCGTGCCGGCTTTTGTCGCTGCTGGCTCACAGCACTTGGCCACGCTGTGCGGAGTGTGCGGTGGGGTGGGTGCCCACTTGTTCTATAATATTATTGGGCTGCTCAATGACACAATCTGCCCAAAGCTGCGTCACTGCTGGCGAATCTGACCGGACACGCGCATGAATATTCATGCATCCTTTAATTAAGTCGAGTGTGTGACAGAGAAGGGGCACGAGTGGCAGTGAAGAGGAGGGAGGGGGGTGTGTGGCGTTTTCACTCAACACGAGGAGCGCCTCGCATCAAAGTGCCACCAGGTAGCTGAGATAACGTTTCATAATAAATACGCGACAGCACAGACGGCCAACGAAAATGTTGCGCTGTACCCTTTGACCACGTGTACTGCCAATTGCGCTCACGTGTTTGTGTCGACGGTGCCACAGCTGACACCCACACACACACAAAACACCCCGACGCACATGCGCAGTTCTGAAATTGTCGCTCTTCTCAAATACAAAGGAACAAAGCTCTGTTTGTCACCTGGAGTGTGATGGGTGCACTTGCGTCTTTGTGTCTGTGCGTTTGGTGAGGAGCGGTGGCGCAGCGGTTAGCGCGATGCACTCCCAACCCGGCGATACGCGTTCGAATCGGTCCTGAGCCCCTCTCCTAGGTCAAAATGAGCGCTTGGTGCGGTGTGTAAAAACATCAGCGATGGGGAGACAAAGGCGGCCGAACGTGGTGCTTCCCGACACCACCCTCTCGCGTGCTGTGCTAGCCTCCATGTGTGCTCGCTTGCAGCACTTGCCCATACAGTATGTTAAAGCTATACGGGGGATCATTGTCTTTGTTTTGTACGTCGGGGGTCAATTAAACCTGAAATGTGTCCGTGATGCGCTGCGGTTGTAAATATATCGGCGCTGGCGAGCGAGCGAGCGAGCGTGGGTCTGGCGCTGGTCACCCATCCCGTTGTGCCGTGGCGCCCTTAACAGGTGCTCACTAACTGCGCGCCCCTATAAATAGACGACCAAGACGCGAGCGGGGCCAGGTTTAGGCGGGGGGATCCGCGTGCGGGGTCTGCCACGGTGCATGCAGGAGGTTCTCTAGCAGGTTGGGTGTTTTTTTTTTCTCCGCAGCACAAACGCAATCTAAATAATTTAGCGAGGCCCCCCCCACCCCCGTACCGCGGGACCCGTTCGCTTCTGCTTGCATCAGCAGAGCGCAGGAGATCTGCCCGAGAGGAGATACGTCGGAGATGCAGCGTCACGATCGTGATCACCATCATCCGATCATCGTACTCTCATCGCTTCCATCTCGCCGTCACCGTCAACATATCACCACCACCATAATCATCTCACCGTCACCATGAACACATCACCACCACCATCATCATCTCACCGTCACCATCAATATATCACCACCACCATCATCTCACCGTCATCACCATATCACCACCATCATCATCATCTCACCATCACCATATCACCACCACCATCATCTCACATGTCACTCCCATCATCATTATCATCTCGCCATCATCATTTCACCGCCACCATCATCTCATCGACATCACATGACATCATCTCACCATCATCTCACGTCTGAAGACGCTGTCTTTCCGACAGACCTGTTCTTCACCTGAGGACGGCTGCTTGCGTTGTGGCCGAAACGTCGTGAGAATTGTATTTTATTATGTTTTATTTTTATTATTTTATTATTTCCCTTCTGCGTGACTTTACCGAAAGAACCAAGAAGATGAATCCCTGCAGTCACGAAAGCTTTAAATCGAAACATCATCTCACTGTTAATATCCAACCGATGATGTCACAATGTGCGTCAGTGATTGTACACGTGCGTCAATGTATATCAGTGTCACAGTGTATAGCAAAGCGTGCCATTGTGCCACATGTCATTGTGCCAAATTGCGTGACATTGTGTCGTTAACGTACAACGGTGTGTGTCATTATATCACGTCGTAAGATCGTGGCATCTGTGTGTCAAGTGTTCTAAGTGTGTCATTGTGTTCCGTCGGTGTGTCAGTGTGCATCGTAGGGTTGCATTGTTTTACAGCGTGCGAGTGTGACAGTGTGTGTCAGTGTGACACACACCGTGGGACACACCGTGACACGCACCATGGGACACACCGTGGGACACACTGGGAGCGGTCGTGCAGCGGTTAAAGAGCTGCGCTACGACCGGTGACGATAATCTGAACCGGTCATGGGCCTCGAGGTAAATTCAGCCTCAAATAAGCACCCGATGCGATGTGTAAACATCGCCACTAGGGCGATAAAGACGGTCAGGGCATTGTGCTGGCCACCCACGCCAGCGTGAGCCGTGCCGTGCCGCCCTTCACAGGTGCTCGCGAACAGCACTTGCCCCAGCAGTCTGTTAAACGCTATGAGGGGGAGATCTTTGTCTGTGTTATCTGTGTGTGTGCCACATCGTGAGTCGGTGTGTCCCAGTGTACGCTGACATCGCAGCTTGCTCCACCAACGTTCAGTGCGCGCCGCATTGAACGCGACACTCGGGCCCGTGGACCCGATGCAGCCACACTCTGCCTTTCACTGCGTGACAATGGGAACGGGGGGGCCTGTTTGCTAAGCCCCTTCCGAGGTGTTCTGTTTCTCCCGGTTTCATTCAGAGCCCTCCTCCCACCGCCAGCCTGGGTTTCCTGCCCTCCGTGGTTTCTATGTCTGCCACACAATTGCTCGGTTAACGAGCACACCATCATCATCTAACCACCATCGTCTCACCTATAACTTACCACTATCATTATCATCCCACCAGCATTATCATATGACCATTACCTATTATTTCACCATCATCTCGTCATCTTCTCAATGTGCTCTCCATCATCACACCATTATCTAAATCTCCTTGGCCCATCATCTCACTGACATCTTACAATCATCTCGTTAGCAGCACACGTTGATTTCACCGTAGCATCACGAGCATCTCACAATAATGTCACGACCATCGTATATCGCCGCCGCGCACGTGTCAAACTGTGCCGTGCGTGCGTCTGTCCCGTCTCTCTCTTTTTTACGATCAGTGGAAACAAGAAGATGCTCGGTGTAGTCGGCACTTTGCTTCGTTCATCATTTCGTATATATTTGTTTATAACTTTGCTTTATGTAAACCCCCACCTCTCGCTCACTCTCTCGCTCTCTCTCGTTCTGCACGCAGCCCTTCTCGCAGTCCGACGGCCTCCGACGGGTCGCTCATAACTGCACGCAGAGCTCCCCGTCATCTGCCACCGAGCACACGGCCTCCTCCATCGCCGTCTCGTCTCCGCTCTCTCCGCGGGGACGAGATGTCGTCGGGAGACAGGAACATATGGTGCTGGGTGCCGCGCAGAGGCCCCGGGGCTCATGGAGGTCCCCTCTGCGCGTCGTGATGTCACCTCGTCGGGATGTCGCGCGTGTCCGCCCCCCACACACTCGCGAGATGACGTTGGGGCCACGCGGAGACGCGCAGAAGACCCGCGGCTTGCGTGGGTGCGTCACGCGCGGGGCACGGCTGCGTGAGTGGAGTGAATTAAAAACAAGTAGGCACTCTATCATCCTGTTCATATGCAATGTGTTATTTGTGTATCACCTGAAGGGACATTGTGCCTTCCGTACTCCTCGCCCAGATCGATGGCGTTCAAGTAACTGTTTTGTGAATTCTAGATTTGAAGCTTTCGTGACTGCAAGGATTCATACTCTTAGTTCTTTCGGTAAAGTCACGTAGGTAAAAAATGAAATCAAAATTAAATTATGATATTATATTATTTTATTATATTATTTTATTAATTTTGATTTCATTTTTTACCTACGTGACTTTACCGAAAGAACTAAGAGTATGAACTGTTTGTGATTTGCTTACATTTGCTATAACTCTACACTCCGATCGTGTCTTTGTACTGTTTGTTGTTGTAACGTTCTGACCCGCTCCTACTGGACATCTGTTGAAAAATAGCTCTAAAGTTCATCGGATTCCTCCTGCAGTATAAATAAAGATTCTGATTTTTAAATCGCAAACATTTTCCCTCTTTCAGTCGGTGCTCACGGAGTTTTAAACGTCCTGGACACATAACCATTGCTACAGTCACGAAAGTTGCTGATATCTGGTGTTATTTTCGCGCATAATATAAACCGCCGATGTCGCTGGGTTAGAGCTCAGCAGAGCCCTCCTTCGGACGTGCCGACCAGGAACACGGCAGCCTAAACGGCATCAAATGCTGACAGATCAGAGCATAGGATGCCGCTTAAAAGAGAAAGTTACACAAGAGTCATGGAAACAATGTGGAGGCCACCCCGTGGCTCCGCCGTGAAGAAGGAGGAGTCTGCTCGGGTTGCCTGGCGCATGAATCTGTGACTGTGTGCGTTGTTTGTTGGTTTTGGGTTTAATTATTGAACGCCCTGTGGCGGCTGGGGGGGGGGCAGGTGGGGGCGAGGCCCCCGTGACGCCTTCATCTGCAAAGAGGCGCGGCTCCAGTCTGGGGCGAGGGATGGTGGGGTGGAGTCGGGGACCCTGGCGGACCCCATCACGACCCATGTGTTTACGAGTCGCGTCTCACTGCGCTCGGACAGCAGGGCCAGCCACACACACCACGAGGATCCCCAGGGATTATCTCCCTATAGCCTCATTATCCCCTCCAGCGAGTCCCTCTCCTGCGAGATTATCTCGCTATAAGATTATCATCAATTCAGCTCATCTTCATACAGGCTCGTCATCCTCGTAAATAATATTCGTCTGAGTGAATTAATATTCATATATGGCTCCCTGTGAGTGTATCTTCATGCAGACTCGTTCCTGTCCACTGCAGCACTTTATACGAGATTCACTTCTTATGAGATTATGTTGCTTTGAGATCATCTTCCTACAGGCATATCTTTCTCGGAGGTAATCTTTTTGAGTTCATATAAATCTATATTCATGTAGACTTACATTACTACGACCTGATTTTCCTACGTGTTCATTTTCCTATGAATGTATCTTCCAATGAGTTAATATGCCTATTTATTATATTTACCCACATCATCTCCCTGTGATTTACTATTACATCAATATTCTTGCAACAAATTATATACAATCTGATCTTCCTACCAGATTCACTTCCCGTGAGTTTATCTTCAAGTAAACTAATCTCGCTATGCGTGTATATCCCTGTGGGTTAATCGTCCTGAAAGTTTGGAGTCCCAATCCCTTCCGCACGACGCACTTCCCACGTGGCTTCAACCCACCCCGCTCAATAGCAACGATCCAAACATTGCACCGTGATGATGACGATGATGACGACGATCATATGACGCAGGACAAAGCGGCGCAATTAATGAGTATTTTTAAAAGGGTAATTATAAATTGTTTACATCTTTCTGAAAATACGCTCTTGAAGTGCATCACCGCTTTTAGCGAGAGACCAACTTCACCAGCAACTTCAGGGCAGCAGTGGATAGAGCGCGGTGGATGGATCTACTTCAAGTTTCAAGTTTATTTATTAGGTATCGCCCTGTGAAGCCATTCGGCTCTTGAATCGGGTGCAACCGCAACAAACAGAAAACAAAAACATGACCAAGAAAACATCTTAAAGTGACCATGTGCAAACAGAAAATCCAAGAAAAGACAGCAAAATATTACTTGGCGGCGAGGCTTGAATTATAGAGGTGCGCACGCGAGGAATTTCCAATTTAACTTCTCAGCTTAAGAGAAGAAGGGAAGGGGGAGAAAAAAAACCCGCACACAAATTTAATGGTTTAATTGAACGGTCGGGTTCATTGGAACGCAACGCCGTTTGTATGGAGCCTCTTACACAGCTCCCTACCCACGCAGTCGTCGGCGCCGAGCTACCTCGAGCCCCCTCCGCGCCCGGGGTAGCCACAGTGAATCGAGCCGGGGGCTTCATCGTGGTGGACAATGAAGCCATTTAGGCTGTGGGGGGCGGGGGGGTAGGAGGGCGGTTGGTGGGCGGTGGGGCCGGCGGGCACGACTCGCGTCGTGGGAAGAGCGGCTGGGGCCATTATAGGTCTCATCCATGAGGGGCAGCGGACCGGAATCCACATTGCGTAATGAAGCCATGGAAACACATGCCCGGTGGGTACGCGGACAATGGCGAGGCGGACGCTGTGGAGGCTTTGCACCCCCCCCCCTGCCCCCCCCCCATGGCCGAGCGGGACAATGGGGCGCGAGACAAGGGAGAAGGGACAACCTCTGCGTCTGTGAAGTTCGTGGTTCGGCGGTCGTGGTTACGTGACCGGGATGGCGGTGGATAAGGGTCATGATGGACCCGCGTCTTAAGGACATTGCAAACACGACCTCCTCCCCCTCCCCTCCCCCGCCACGAGAAACAGGTCCCGCTTTGGTTTGAGGAGGTGATTAGCAGTGGCGTAAGAGCGCGGTGGTCGGTTGGCATGGG
This sequence comes from Lampetra planeri, assembly GCF_965212315.1. Classification (NCBI taxonomy): domain Eukaryota; kingdom Metazoa; phylum Chordata; class Hyperoartia; order Petromyzontiformes; family Petromyzontidae; genus Lampetra; species Lampetra planeri. Next base: position 10,344,121 of record NC_136130.1, on the reverse strand, counting down.
GCCTTGTGCAAGGAATGAAACGCAGCCCCCCTTTCAGGGCACCCAATCCAACCGAGAGCGCTCGCCCCCCCCCCCCGCAATCTGTGCACCCTGGGCCCCTCCGGCCCGTGGGTCTCAGTGCAGTTGCACCGCCTGCACACTCGATAGCTGCGCCACCGGTCATCAGATTTGTCCGAAGAGGGAGGTAGAGAAGGACGACTACATGAGATCACGCGTGGCGTTCTGCCAGCACAATATCATCATCCATTCACGTTGCAGAATCATCATCATCATCGTAATCTACCCGATCAATATTCCATCGTGATAATCATCATCGTCGTCGTCTTTTCAAGTTGTATTCCATCATCACGATCTATCCGGTCAATATTCCATTACAATTATCACCGTCTTTTCAAGTTGTACTGCATCGTCACCATTGTAGCCACGAGCTCCATGCGACGACGCTCGGAGTTTGCGCGGGGGGGGGGAAGGTTGCCATTCGCCCCCATCGCGATGGCAATGAATTGTCGCGATTTAGCGTCGAGATTCGATTCGAGAATCGCGGTGAAAGTATAGTGGCCTGCAGTGCCTGGCAGGCGTCATGATAATCCATTACTTGCAAGACACACGGATCGGGGGATTAGCGTCAACGAAAAAAGCCACTCTTAAACAGGCGATTGGATGCGTGCATGGTGGCGCTTAACAATCGATATCAATCGATACATCGAAGGATCGTCGTACCCCTAATGTTTAAACCCAGAGTGGGTTGAAGAGCCCTCGAAATCCGTCTCCCTATCACGGCCCTCGCACCGCGGGCACCAGATGTGTGAGCCAGAGTGCGTGAAGGGTGCGCGCGTGTCTTTGTGGTGGGGAGCAAATGGCGCATCGACAACCCTAGTTCGGTCTCTGTTCAAGGCCACCAACACCGGTGACGATTATCTGGAGCAGTCATGGGCCTCCCCTAGGTCGACTCAGCCTAAAATTAATACAGTGCCTGGTGCGGTGTGTACAACTCAGCACTGGGGAGGCAAAGGCGAGCGGGCCGAGTGTTGGCCACGGACCCCCACGTGTGCCATGCCGGGCTTCATAGGTGCTTGCTAACAGCACTTACCCCAACAGTCTGTATGTTTATACGGGGAATGTGTCTTTTGTCGAGTGTGTGCGTGTCGGTGCATGTGAGAGTGTGTTGCAGTGTGTGTGTGTGTTTGTGTGTGTGTGAGCCTGCGTGTGTGTGTGAGCCTCTGTGTGCGCGTGTGTTTCTGTGAGCCGCCAGCCCAGGGCTTATGTCAACATTTCCCCACGCATGCATGCATTTCAAAGCACCACAAACGTGTATTAATGCACAGGTTTCATTACAATCGGGCAGTAATTACGGCGCCTATTATTAGGTGAAGAAAGCCAGCTGTCATACCATATGGACTGTACGATTCAATAATTTATTATATGGGGCAGCACTTGCGAAGAGGGTTCGTTTATTGCACGCAGCGCGTTTGAAATGCACTTAGGCCATTTAATAGTGGAGATTCGCACGACGCACGCCGCATAGGGCAGGCAGCGAGCGATTCACGGCCCAGGTTCATCGCAACGGAACGCAGTGCGCACGGACCCATAACGCACGCGTGTGTGTGAGCCTGTGTGCGCGTGGGTGTCATGATCATCAGCCGTGGTCAATCCACTGCTGGATGAAGGCGCCCCCCCCCCACACCGAAGACGAAGCCATCTCTCACGATCCTGCCGTGTTAAAAAATTACACCGAGTTATCTGCAAACGAGATGATTTAATCGCTCAATCTCCCCGGCGTACACGTCCTGCCGGGTCGGGCGCCTTCCATCCCTCCCTTGGCTGCCACGGGGTCATTATTCTGAGCCATCCCTTCTGGCGACGTGTGTCCTGCCCGAGCCCACTTATAATTCCGAAGAATTTGAATAAACATATACGCATAAACAAAACATGCATGTGCGTGTTGTTGTGTGTCGCACAGCCCCTGTCGTCAGAACGCCGGTGGACGCAGCGTTCCCGGCACGCGGTGCAGGTCGTGGGGTGTTGTTATTGATTATTTTACCATCCGTCACCACGATGGTCAGCGCGAGTTGGTGAAGACAAGAGCCACAGAAGTACAATACAACATCTTCTTGGTTCTTTCGGTAAAGTCACGAAATACAATACAACATTTCATTTTGCCTGAATTGCTCCCCTACACCCCCTCCCCCTTACTGTCCACAATGTAGTTGCGCAGCCTGTAGCATCTGGTATGCATGTTGGTCGCCAATCCGAGCACGATCCAGGGTGGTGAAGTATGGTCAAACAACCCCCAGAACCGGCAAGACATCGTGGGAGGCCGTCATCCATAGGTAACGGATCGACGCAGGGAGTCAGGAATCTTTTTATATTTTACTAAATACAAACATGCGTTGCGTAAACAGTACTGTATATGTGTGCGCATACTGCATGTGTGTGTTTGTGTCTGTTGAGCGGTAGTGTAGCAGTTGGCGCGCAACGCTACGAACCTGGTGACTCGAGTTCGAATCCCGCTCACGGCCAACACCGGTGACGATCATTTGAACCGGTCCTGGGCCTCCCCTAGGTCGACTCAGCCTCAAATGAGTACCTGATGCAGTGTGTAAACAATGCCGCTAGGGAGACCCGGGCGTGGTGTTGGCCACCCACCCCCTCGTGTAACCATCCCGGCATTCATAGGTGCTGCTCGCTAACAGCGCTTGCCCCAACAGTATGTTAAGGCTATACGGGGGATCGTTGTTTTTGTGTCTCAGATAGAAACGTAAAACAAATGCCCCGTGGCAAATCTCCCATAAATTAAAAAAAAACACTACCCCGATGTTTAATTCACGTGTCCTAGCCCAGAACAGATATATACATTCGCTCCGGAGATGCGAGCAACGGGCCATGCAATGTTGAATAATGTGTACGATTTTAATAGAGGGAGTTTGTTTTTTACATAGATGCGTACAGAGATGTGATGATAGCTCTTCGCTCGTCAGATTGTCACGCTAATCATATGCATTACTTCCAGCTGCTTTGGAAAAGTTACAAAAAAATCAGGTGTGGACTGCCTCAAAACATCCATGTGGACTGCCTGAAAATTCGATATGGATTATCTGAACCATGGGACAGTAAACTGTACACAAAGTGCTTAGCCCTGGCTGAACATTCTGGATGTTTGAACCACGCCATGAAGCGGCTGAGAGTCATTGGAGAGCATCACTTGAGACGGCGCCTCTCTCAACCATCACCGTGTCGTGCCAGGGCGCAGTTTGAGAGGGTCTGCACGTGTCAGTGGGAACGAGACGACCTCCTTGACCAAGACCCTACCCATCTCCGGTTCCCCTTGACCAGATTGTGACCGTCTCCGAGTCCCCGTGACCAGACTCTATCCTCTTATTGGTTCTTTCGGTAAAGTCACGTAGAAGGGAAATAATAAAATAATAAAACATAATAAAAAAGTGTTATTCACCTGCGGACGGCTGCTTGCGTTGTGGCCGAAACGTCGTGAGAATTGTATTTTATTATGTTTTATTTTTATTATTTTATTATTTCCCTTCTACGTGACTTTACCGAAAGAACCAAGAAGATGAATCCCTGCAGTCACGAAAGCTTTAAATCGAAATTCAGACTCTATCCTCTCTGCTGGTCATCTGAACCAGAACCTAGTCAGATAAACCAGACCCTAGCCCTCCCCGGGTCCCCTTGACCAAGACCCGCCCCTCTTCGGGTTATCTTCACCTTGTCAGGGTCCTCTTGACCGCGCCTGCCCAACAAGTAAGCGTGGTGACTCGCACGTGACGCGCCGTCGCCCGGCGCGTAAACATCGTAGCCACCGAACGGGCAGGTGACACGCGAAAGGCAACCTCTCTCTCTCTCGACGTCCACGAGGGCGCCGTAAAACGACGGAAACGCACAAGACGGATAACACACGCGAAAGAGCGATGCTGTGCATCGAGCCAAACACATATTCGCCCTGCCCCGAGCACTGACCAACGAGCCAACCCAACCTCGAGAACGAGCACGACTCCTCGCTCCAGCACAACGAGCCAAACGGCTTCCAGTACGAGCAGTGACCAATCCCGACTCTCAACGTACAAACTCTTTAACACCTTGGCAACTACGATGACCCGAACTCTAACCAACCGGCTACACAAGCCCACCGGCCACTCGTTCTCTTCCCTCCAGTTGATCGCAAGCGTCGCAGACATCATCCTCCTACCGACCCACTCACTAAAGGTCCTCCCGTGGAGCCATTCGGACCGTCGACGCGGTCCGCGAGTCTCCCATCAAAGTTGGCACGGCGCCCGAAGGGAGTGTGCCTTTCATTTACCCAGAGCTGGTGTCTACGGATCGTGGCCAGGTAACCATTTAATTGGAGGGGCTTACATGAAACCCAGGACAAGTCCTGACGTGACCTGCCACCGATGTTGGCCGTGACCGTGAATCGAACTCGAGTCACCGATATACACACCCCCAATTCATAGTCGCGTGCCTGTAACCTCCACATACACACACACCCTCCTAACCGCACGCAGTTTGTGTGTAATGCAGAGGAGGAGGCGTGTCGCGGTGTGTGTGTCTGTGTGGGGAGCGGTGGTGTAGCGGTTAGCGCGCTGCGCTACGAACCTGGCGACCCGGGTTCGATTCCCGCTCACGGCCAACACCAGTGGCGATTATTTGAACCGGTCTTGGACCTCCCCTAGGTCGACTCAGCCTCAAATGAGTACCTGGTGCGGTGTGTAAACATCGCTACTGGGGAGACAAAAGCGGCCGGGCGTGGTGGTGGCCAATCACAGCAGGTGTCCCAACAGTCTGTTATTGGCTATACGGGGGATCTGTGTATGCAGATGAGGGTGTGTTGTTAGGAGGGATAAACCCCTCCTAATCACACACCCACACAATCACACACACACACCCGAACCACAGCCTCATCTGCAGACGCAAACATCCACCTAACCGCACATCATTTTGCCCGCGCCACCCCCTATACCCACCCACACCCACGTCTCCTGCTTCGCTCCCAGGCGAATCTCTCGCTCTCTGCAAGACTCGGCATTAAGGAATGCTGACTTGTGAGCTCGCCTTTCGCTGTCTGCGGCACCCACGTGTCCTTCAGCAGATGTACTGGGTTTCAGAGCTAGGAGGATATGGGCAGCGGTGTCTGCCTGTGTGTGTGTGCGTGCGCGTGAGTGAATGAGAGTGCGTGTGAAAGAGTGTGTGAGAGTGAGAATGCATGTCAGTCAATGTCAATGAGTGTGTGTGTGGGGAGGGGTAGTGCACTGGTTAGCGCGCTGCGCTACGAACCCGGCTACCCGCATTTGATTCACGCTCACGGCCGACACCAGGGACGATTATCTGAACCGGTCCTGGGCCTCCCCTAGATCGACTCAGCCTCAAACGAGTACCTGGTGCGGTATGTAAACATCACCACTAGGGAGACAAAGGCGGCCGGGCGTGGTGCTGGCCACTCACCCAATTGCATGCCGTTCCGGCCTTCATAGGTGCTCGCTAACAGCACTTGCCCCTACAGTCTATTCAGGCTATACGTGGGGAGCTTTGTCTTTTATCTGTGAGTGTGTGTGTGAGACTGTGTGAGAGAGTGTGTGAGAGTGTGTGTGTGTGAGACTGTGTGAGAGAGTGTGTGTGTGAGAGTGTGTGAGAGAGTGTGTAAGAGAGTGTGTGTGTGTGTGAGACTGTGTGTGTGAGACTGTGTGAGAGTGTGTGTGTGTGTGACTGTGTGAGAGTGTGTGAGAGAGTGTGTGTGTGTGTGAGACTGTGTGAGACTGTGTGTGTGAGACTGTGTGAGAGAGTGTGTGTGTGTGAGAGTGTGTGTGAGACTGTGTGTGTGTGAGACTGTGTGAGAGTGTGTGAGAGAGTGTGTGTGTGTGTGAGACTGTGTGAGAGTGTGTGAGAGAGTGTGTGTGTGAGACTGTGTGAGACTGTGTGTGTGTGTGTGACAGAGTGTGTGTGTGTGAGACTGTGTGGGTTGTGTGTAACTGTGTGAGAGTGTGTGTGTGTGTGTGAGACTGTGTGTGTGTGAGACTGTGTGTGTGTGTGTGTGAGACTGTGTGACTGTGAGAGGGTGTGTGTGAGACTGTGTGTGTGTGTGAGACTGTGTGTGTGTGAGACTGTGTGTGTGTGTGAGACTGTGTGTGTGAGACTGTGTGTGTGAGACTGTGTGTGTGTGTGAGACTGTGTGTGTGTGAGACTGTGTGTGTGTGAGACTGTGTGTGTGCGCGCGTGTTTACGGGAGAAAGAGCCCCCTGTGTGAGAGTGCGCGTGTTCGTCTGCGTGTATCCGCTCGCACGCGCGCTGCTTGTGTGTATCGATGTGTCAGTGGGTGTGTTAAGAATGCGTGAATGCGCGTGTTAGTTTATATGGATGTGTTTGTGTACGTGCCTGAGAGTGTATGGGCGTGTGTTTGTGTGTGCTTTTTATCAAGTGCTGTCCAAACACCAAACACCGCGGTATTCTTTGGATGTTGCTCAAAACAATGTGGACATCGGCCAGCGATACAACTCAAAACAAGTACACGCTGTTACCGTAGGTATATGTCAAGGTCAATAGGTCACCGCGGCCCATGTCAACCCCAACACACATTTGCCATCGCACCCTTTCGTCTGCTAAATACCGCTGTGCCTTTTTCTAAATCTTAGTTTAATCACCACCACCACCCTCTGACGTGAAGTCTTTCGTTGACACGGCCCATCAAGAACCGCGCTTACAGTCTCTCCAGTAGCAGCAGCAGCACATGGCTTGGTAAGTCTTCCCCATGTTTGCCGACCTCTTGGGTGCCACCCCGATGCCTGTCTCGATCACCTGTCCTCCCCCGTCCGCGACACGTGTCAAAACCATCACAAGCTCCTCTCTCTAATGACATCCACAACGCGTTCGTGCCACGAGCGACAACCAACTTACAAGCTTCTGACCCCCATCCTCCTCCATCCAGCACACGCGTCCTCCACCCATCCAACAAGACTCTCTTACCACGCGGTATCACGACATTAAAAGCATCTTATCTTTACAATAACATTCCTAGGTGCAAAGGTCAAATGATTTACTAGTCGCTGAGTTAAAGTCCATCTCTTTCATGGAAGAATAATTCACAGCCCATTGTCAATCCTCGACTGGGTGAAGGCCGCTCCATACCGTGTCGGTTTTGGGGGTTTCTTGACCATACTTCAACACGCTGGTCAGTGGGGGGATTGCGAAAGGGGTGCCCAGGACCGGTTCAGATATTACTCGCCGCCCCCAATGTTAGCCGTGGCTGGGAATCAGCTGCCCGGGTGGATATCGCAGTGGTCCTAACCACTGCGCCACCGCTCATCCTCCCTCCCTCCCTCTGACAATAACACATTTATTCCGCCTGAAACAACCGTCGCCTATTAAACTAGCAACGGGCACGTCTCTCCTTCGTTACGACCAGCCAGCAAAACTTTTTAAAAATCAAATAAGAAAGTAAAATGTTCAGCTCCAGAGTCTTCCAAAGCTGTTAGAGTTCATGTATAATAGTGTACAGTAATGGTGTGGCTGGGGCTTGGCAAGTTGGCATGACTCACTCTAATATCTGGCACAGAAACACACGAACCTAGACTCGCAGGAAAGGTGACATTGTCCTAAGAAGAAGTACTTGGGGGATGCTGCAGTGACGTCAATGGAGATCGTCTGAAAGTCGCCTGCAGGGCCACTCCCGATTCAGTACCACAATCTGACTCCGTCTCTCATTCAAACTGCGGCCTTCCAAACATATTCCTCGCGTCGTTTTCAGTTGTATCGCTTTACCACCGTTCAACATATTAAATTAAGACCTGACACACACACTACATGCGCTCGATGATGGCGGAAGACGTCTCGCGTGACGTGGAGACCATTTAAATCGACGTGACGTACAGTGGGTGTTTAATTAGCGCCCCCTACGTCACCTGGGACAAATGCAAACAGATCCCACCTGCAGTTATTTAACATACTGTTTCCGGCAAGTGCTGTTAGCGAGCACCTATGAAGGCCGGGAACGGCGCACGAGGGGGTGGGTGGCCAGCACCACGCCCGGGCGCCTTTGTCTCCCAAGTGGCGATGTTTACACACCGCACCAGGAACTGTATTCATTTTAGGCTGAGTCGACCGGTACAGATAATCGTCACTGGTTTTGTCCGTGAGTTGTAATCGAACTCGGGTGGTCGGGTGCGTAGCGCAGCGCGCTAACCGCTACGCTACCGCTACCCACAGATCCTTTGTTTACATGCATTGCCATCTAGTGGCCAACACACCCACGTGTTGAATAAGGTCATTGCAACTTTCCATCGTTTTGAAAACAGTCCTTGCACAGCGAGGTGTCAAACAAAGTGTTCACTCCCCGGCGATTCGAAGCAATGATTTGTTATTCGTTCAACATGACGGTTCATATAGCGGCCACAGATGGCTGCAGGGGTCACGATTCTTATGCACGTGGTTTATGTGCGTGTTGCGAGCTTAGGAATCTATATTTTAATCAATGCATCGCTACGTCCCTCCTTGACCTCACATAGTCAATAGGCATGATTCAGAAAGATGTTAAGATAGACAACCATCTATCCACAAGAATGCAATATATCCAATATTTATATATCAGGCGACGTTTCGCACAATGGCCCTTTAGGATGAAATGCCACCTCTTTCATGTTTCCTTGTAAGGCGGTGTTATTGATTAATGTTTTGAGATGTATTTGTACTTGCGCACAACTGTCAATGCAGTATCACCAAACAATACCGCACGGTAAAAAAATGAAATAAAATAAAATAAATGAAAACAACTAAATTAAATCACGACGTTTCGGGCGCAACACAAAACAAACAAAGAGTATGAATCCTTGCAGTCACGAAAGCTTCATATTTAGAATTAATATCGTACGGTTTAACCCATACCTATGTATTATAATGGACACGCTGCATAGTGGATCGCCCTCCGTTCGTTCCGGACTAAATGTTAATTGCCCAACGAGTGTTTGTTTAAAGCAGGCGAACTCTGGACCGGGTGTGACCTTTTGGCTTGCGAAGTAAACATATTGGTGTTAGACAGTGTGTGTGTGTGTTGGAGACATCCTGTATGCTAATGTGCATTGCGCTTAGGTCGCTGCAGTGACCGTGTGATATAGGATGGCTAGCGGGTCTGAAATGTCAGTTTTGTCCCCCTTTAGCAATAAAGTAACGATTGAGGCATCTTTCCATGATTGAGGCATTTAATTTCCGTGTAGAAATTTAGCGAGTGCTATAGGTCATCGTTGTTTCAACAGCTGGTGCCGCCGCTCTGCTAATGCCTCCACTCTGTCTAGTGCATGAGAATTCCCTTTTCCCAAACTACCAAATGAAAACATTTGCTTCTTCAAGCATGACCTCTGGTGGATAGATCCTCCTCTAAATCTGAAAGATGAAATTGATTCCCCGGGGTGCCATTTTAATTTATTTATTTCGCTCCAGACATCTGCATAAAATTCATTCACTCACTTTAATATTCTGTCTGTCATGTGCTACCGTCCCATCTCGGTCTCCCTGAGGGCTTCCAGTGGTGTGAATGACCAAGGAGGAGGGTGGAGGATACGAGTCTGTGAAGGAGCCACGCGACCGGCTCGCGTGTGGCAGAGCGAGATGGGTTGTTGTTGTTTTTGTTGTTGCATGGCGAGACCCGTGGGAGGATGGCGACGACATGGGGACGACGCCTTCGTCCAGCAGTGGATAAAAAGCAATGCACTTTTTTACAATTATTTTTTTAAATGCAGTAGTCGATTGTAAAGCATACGTTGTTGTTGACGGTTCGATAAAGCTGAACTCTGCAGTCTGAAATTATCTCTCAAGCGGTATATAACAAACAAATATATCACAAGTAGTATATAACAAAAAAATATCTCTAAAGTGGTATATACAATTAAAAAGAAAACCTCAACGCATTTATATTCTTGGTTCTTTCGGTAAAGTCACGTAGAAGGGAAAAAATAAAATAATATAAATATAAAACAATAAAAAAATTCTTGCTGTGGATTTCACACCTGATGATGATTGCTTGTGTTGCAGTCGAAACGTCGTGATAATTTTTTTAATATTTATATTATTTTCTTATTTCCCTTTTACGTGACTTTACCGAAAGAACCAAGAATATGTATCCCTGCAGTCACAAAAGCTTTAAATCAAAACTCAACGCATTTGTCAAGAACACTGCCTGAAGAGAAGAAAAACATATTTAATCGGCGACGTTTCGTGGAATGACCCTTCTTCATAGCACAAATGATTATTATTGTCCGGGGTCGGCGTGACATTTCTCTTTGTCTGAAGGTTTATTGACATCTAGTGGAGAGAACAGAGGGTTGCCAATTATCACTTAAATCTTATTCAGTCGGGTGGGCTTGTGACACGTAATTGGATTTCAATAGCAGGACCAGTGGGGAATATACATTATTCAGTAGGGGAGGAATTGATTGTACGTGTACAGTCACCGCTTAATTTATCACTCGATATGTTCCAGGACGTTGTTGAGCTGGCTTTGAATGGAGATTATCGGTGTAAGGCACTACCACCAGCGTTCAATTTGCGACGAATCCATGATAAAAAAATCATGTTATTTCACCATGCAGTATATGTTAGCTTGTATTTCCTTGTATCACGATACCGCAGGTTAAGGGTGAAATTCGGCCGAAATCCACTGCTGGATGATTGTCTCGATCGATACATTGTGTTGCGGGTTTTTTTATTTTGCAGAACCACAACAGCAGAACGTGGAACCACCGAAGGTCGTTAGGATGTATACGGCTAAAATAGTTGAGGTGATAACACCACCACTCAATTCAAACCGGTTGTCACAGAAGTCACCGCTATTGGCAACCTCCGATTACCACGGTTGGCTACGTACGGTGCGAAAGAGGTTCAACATACATACAGTACATACAAATACATTGGAACCATATCTGGTGAAAAGCTGTCAACCCACACGGTTTTACCCGTATTCTTGTACAGGGAAATTGCGTTTTCAGATCCATACGGCGTACGGGTAATTTGTATATTTGTTTGTGTTTCTCCCTTGTGATGGGGCTTTGTAGGATGAACGTTGAGATGTATAAGGGCACGGGGTGACCTGAATACGTATGTAATAGGGTAGGCACTGATAAGGGGTTGACAGGGATGATGGTGGTACCCACACAGTGAAATGCATCTATGGGCTGGCCTCATGGAGATTGATGACACTATGTAACACGATTTTTGTCCCTGGGTAGTAAGTGCTATTTTATAATTGCTTATGCCTAAGAAGTATAGAAAATGCCTATTATTCCCCACGAACTTTGCTTCTGTGACCAGGACTTTATGTGAAGGTAAGACACAAAAGCACACGTTTTCTAATTGAAAATAGGTACATTTCAAAATATCACTGTCCTGGTCACAAAATCAAAGGTTGTGGGCAATAATAGCCATTTTATATACTGTTTAGGCATAAGCAATTAGAAAATAACACTTACTACCTAAGAACAAAAAAAAATGTAGAACAAAATTTTGTTTTGTGACATAGTCTCATCATTTCTAGATTTGAAGCTTTCGTGACTGCAAGGAATCATCTTCTTAGGTTTTTTCGGTAAAGTCACGTAGGTAAAACATCAAAATGAATGAAAATAAAATAAAATAAAAAATTACGACGTTTCGGAGGCAACACAAGTCTCCGTCATCAGGTGGGACCGTCACAGCCAGATTAGCTGCATCAAGTGAGGCAATGATTCAAGATGTAATCCCTTAAAAGCGAGTTGAGGGGGGGAGGAGAGGGAGGGGGGAGCTCATCAGACTATGGTAGCCAATGAATGGAACGTATCGGGCCCTCAGGATGAACGGATACTCTGACCGTACTATCAGCCAAGCTGTCTCTCCCACCACACAGAAACAGCCACATGAAACTCCGACCAAAACCATCACGTTACCATACATAGCTGGCGTGACCAAAAAGATCTCCAAAATTCTAAACAAACATAAGATCCAAGTCCGATTCAGTACAGTGCATAAAATCCGTGATCTGATTCCATCTGTGAAGGATGTCGTTCCTGACTTACAGTATCCTGGAGTCTACAGATTGAGTTGCATTTGTGGTGATTGCTACATTGGAGAAACGAAACGTCATGTTTCTGATCGTGTCCGCGAGCACAAGTCAGATCTGAAACACGGCAGAACTGATTCTTCTGCCGTTGCCGATCATTGCTACAACTCGGTGGGCTCTCATGAAATTGTCTTTTCCGAGACCAAGGTTCTCTGCAAACCTCCCGGCTACCATCAAAGGTTTGCACACGAAGCCATACAAATATACAAACACAGACATAATTTCAACCGTGATGATGGGTACAAACTTAGTAATCATTGGAAAGATGTTATCAACCACGCAAAAAAGACTTAATTACAATTTTTTGGACCATCTTATCTGACAGGCACTATTTTACTTTACTTTACCGAGTGTTAACATCCCCAGTTATTTTTTAACAGTACTCTCTTCATTGTTCAGCCAGCATTGGTATTAACATGGGCGTTTTCGTTCTTTTGTCTATCATGTGTATTAGAGCTTCCCTCCCCCTCTCTGCCCATTGTGTTGGCGTGTGCGGCAGTTGGCCGCTTGCGCATAATCGCTCCATTGTGTTGGCGTGTGCAGTAATTAGCCGCTTGCGCACAATCGCTTGCACGCCGTCGCCCACCCTTTTGGCCTCGCCCCCCCTCCCTCCCGATACGTTCCATTCATTGGCTACCATAGTCTGATGAGCTCCCCCCTCCCTCTCCTCCCCCCCTCAACTCGCTTTTAAGGGATTACATCTTGAATCATTGCCTCACTTGATGCAGCTAATCTGGCTGTGACGGTCCCACCTGATGACGGAGACTTGTGTTGCCTCCGAAACGTCGTGATTTTTTATTTTATTTTATTTTCATTCATTTTGATGTTTTACCTACGTGACTTTACCGAAAAAACCTAAGAAGATAGTCTCATCAGTTACGGGGCGAGAGACCACGCCCACCGCCCCGCTCACGACTCCCTTGGCCACGCCCCTCGCTTCCAACCACGCCCACTCTCCCCTTGGCCACGCCCCTCACTTCCGACCACGCCCACTACACCGACTCGACCACGCTTCTTAACTTCCGGTCACGCCCCCTCCCGACCACGCCTCCTCCCTACTCACGCCCACCGGCACGCGCCCGCATGCTGGGCACGTCCGCGCACTGCGCATGCGCGCGAACCCCATTCAAACCCTAACGGTCGCGGCGGCGTCTGTCGGCGCGCCGTTTGATTCCCACTACACACCGACAGCGCGCCTGGCCACCATTGGCTGCCGGGTCGGCACGTGACCTCTGGCTTGCAAGCCGATTGGATCAAGCGCGTCACATGCTCCGCGCTCGGGGCGGGGGCGTGCAGGGGAGGGTTGGGGGGCGTGGTGATGAGAGCGGCGATGCGCATGCGCTGTGGGAATTGTATCGCGGAGGGGCGGGGGGAAAGAGGGGGAGGGGCGGGGGGAGCGTGTGGGGGGGGGGGAGAGGGGCGGGGTTGCGCGGTTCCCTGGCAGCGGCGCCGCGGCGCGGGAGCGAAGGTTTAAGCCCAGAGCCGACACCGTTTGCGACCACCGCCAACATGGACTTCGGACGCATTAACGTGGGAAGCTACGTGGAGATCCAGCGCAGCGACGGTGAGAGGAGCGCGAGGGGCAGGCGGCGCGAAGCGACGGCGGCGGGGAGACCCCGGGGGGCCGCGCCCCGCGGGGGGGGGCTCTCGCCGCTACTCCGATTGTATTTGGTCGCGCGTACAAGTAGCACGGTCCCCCACGTGATGTCGGCATGGCCAATTGCGTCAGCGCTTGGTTGGATCACGTGATACGGAGCAGCCAACCGAAGGTCCGCGTTGCGCATGTGAAGTGTTGATTCTAGCAGCCTGCGCGGGCCTAGGTGTGATGTCTGAAGCGTCGGTGTTGCCTAGAAAGCCTGCCCGGGACGGGGCTGTGTCCCCCGGGAGGGAGAGGTGGGGTCGGGCCGGGTGATGCAGTGTCTTAAGCGGGGTCCGTGACCAGTGTTTGAACACTGCCATCTGAAGTGAGTTGCGTTTTGATTTAGACAAGACGCTACATGCTTGACCAGAGCTTTCTGCTGTGAGAGAGAGGATCAACAATACCGGCCGAGACGCCTTCCCGGCCAGCCCCCTCCCCTGTGATGCCTTAACTACAACACAAACGCGAGACATTAAATTCAACACATTTTCGCATAAACGTACTTTTTAAATGCCGCGTTGTTGCTTTCATGAATGATCATTGCTCGTCAGCATTGAATCCACCCCCCAACTGCTGCTGTAACGGGCTTCTTGCACCTATCGGCAGCGTACGAGGCCATGTTAACACGAGAATATTTGTACAACTGAACATTTTAGTGCGTCCCCCCACAGCGTAACCGACGGCTTAAGTCTTGACCGGCAACGCATTTACTGCAAAGCGAGCGTGGCAACTTTTATGTGAACGACACCGTGACGTGGTTCTGTCGATAAATCGATAGAAAACGGCGCGGCGACTCGCCAGTGAGCATTGCCTGTGGTTGCGGCGTAGTTTTAACACGTCAGGCTTTCGCGACCGATATCCATAATATAGGGTTTATGTTGGGGTTAGATTGTGTAAATATGAATGTATCGTTAAACCAGCCGACACAGCCAATTAGTAATGATTGTCACAGAACATGCCAATTCGTTACAGCACAACGGTGTGTTGGAGAGCAAATCCACAACATTTACAATCTTACATCTTGACTTAAAGCTTTCGTGACTGCAGGAATTCATATTCTTTTGGGTCTGTCGGTAAAGTCCCGTAGATAAGTTCAAATTAATACAAATAAACAAAAAACTACGACGTTTCGATCGCAACACAAGCGGTCGTCATCAGGACCGCTTTGTGTTGCGATCGAAACCTCGTAGTTTTTTGTTTGTTATTTTCTTTGAACCTATCTACGTGACTTTACCGAAAGACCCAAAGAAAATGTACAATCTTCCCCTGTGCTTCATAGTCTGAAACCAATACGACGCCTCGCTAATGATGCGATGCCCAATGCAAGGAATAATGCAATAAGCGTGTACAGTAATTGATGTTGACAAGCGAGATGGTGACCAATTTGCCTGAAGGCGGGTTCGTACTTGGCCGCGCCGTGCCGGTTTCTCCTTGCGCGTGTAAATCTTTAATGCGAATCGGTCCGTGATGTTGTCCCGTGGAGCCGAGAGGTGACAGGAGGGGGGAGGACGGACGGTCACTTGTTATTGGCGACTTCCCGGCCACGCAGTCGATCGCCTCTGCTAATTACCGTAACAAACACGAACCGGATCGAATCAGCTTTGTGCGCGCAACGTAAGCATGATGCTCGCTCGCCATGCAAGCTGCGGACCCACCACACGTGGGTTCGAAGCCAAGGGAGACCGGCATTCTGGTGGTAGGAACCTGATAGTTTGTTGTTGTTGTTGGGACCGTTGCATTCTTGAATCTGCGTGATTGTGTACGTCGATACATTGTAAAGCGTGCGGATGGTTTTGCACTTTTCACGATGCTTTGTGAGGATTTGTCAGCGTTTTCAAAGTTCTGCGAGTCAAACCATTGCAAGCGAAACTATAAGGGGTTGTGATGGCGTGTTTTTGTTTTGCAAAGCGTAAGCGTGATGACGAATGTCTTGTAAGACGTGGTGAGCTCAGCAGTTGGCCCACTCGCGCGCAACGCGTTGGTGTTATTGATCGCGTTCACCTTGTCAAAGCGGCTCGATGAAGTCAATCTCGAGCTGGCTGGCGACATTCCCGGTCGATTAAATATAGAAATGCTGCGCTACTAACCCCCCCCCCCCCCCCCCCAAATTAAGCGCGATCGTGAGCGGCAGCAGCTCGCTGGAGCGAGATCAAAAATCTCCTCTGCAGCTCCGTTCCACATTTAGCGCAGAAAACGTGTGCGTTGCATTCTGTTCTGTAATTGCAACCTTCAATTCCTCCACCACCGAATCTTCCATGGGATTGAAAGGGGAGTACGCGTCGCGGTGCGAGTGCAGCTTTGGCCAACAGTCTGTTAGGAGGCTATACGGGGAATCTTTGTCTTAGTTGCAACACTGACCGCCGCACCCAATTTATTGTGCAGTATTATCCTTTACCGCCGGCATGGTGTGTGTACTTGTGGTTGCCGTGGTATCACGCCATGTAATCCTTTGACCCTTCGGGCACGAGTACGTTTACAACTCCACCCACCACCAACAGCCCCTCACTCGAGACTTTTTTTATTTACTTTCAACGGCCAGGTCTGGGTGCAGTTTCAGCAGCCAAGTTTACCAGTTACGGTTCGAGGCAGGCTGTGTTGCTACCTGCCCACCACACTGGTATTCCTGCCGCTGAATACAAGCCCACTTTTGTTGGTTTGTCTCCGTAATGTAGGGAGACACTTGATACCAACCAGTGGTAGTCGAGGTAGCGTTGTCGGTGTATCATCAGATCCTTTTGTCGCTTGGTGATACATATTTAACGTGAAATATTGTGCGCTTGTGGGAGGAAAATGTAGTGTCAGCTTTCAGAAATACTGATGAATCATGCGCATGTCTGCCATTAGTTTTGTCTAAAATAAATTTCAGCATAAAAATTGAAACAACCACTTATCAAACGAAACATGCGTCAGTCATGTCATCCTAAATATGCCTGACAATATACAAGGGAATTAATAATGTAAGATTGGTACATTCCACGTTTACGACTCTTCCTTTGACGAGTTTGTGCCCTTCTCAACGTATGTGCCGTGAGAACGATTTGGGTTTTTGTGGGCCGACATAGTGTGGCTTGTAGCCATCACGCCATGCTCAAGTGTGTCCTTGTGTCCATATGCCCACAGGAAGAGTTCATCAGGCCATGGTGACAGCACTGAATGAGGACAGTGAAAGTGTGACCGTGGAGTGGTTTGAGAATGGGGAGACGAAGGGAAAAGAGGTGAGGTTTCCACCACTTGTGTTTAAGCAGTTTGAGTAAGCCTCGCATAATTCAAAGTTTGTGTTTTGCATCTTGTATGTTACTGGTTGGTCAGTATTGATCTATGGACAGTAGTGAATTATAAAGAAGGTCATGTGCTCACAAGTGTTACATATAAAAAAAAATCTTCAAGAAAGACTGCCAGTGTTCACCAGTGTCATTGTAAAATTAATTGTACGTAATCACCAAGTGGTGATATTCTCAAAAACAAAACTGGGCCCTTAATAAACACGTACAGCTGTGTTATGGCATAGTTTCCTGGATGATCTAAATTGAGGTCTGCCACGGAAATATAGTTGCACCACTTGACTCGAGTCCACTTGATGAAAATAGAATCGGCTCAGCTTGACAAGTCTAGGACCTAAGTTCACCATTGTGCTTTTTCTCTGTACAATGCCTTTTGCCATTTTAAAAGAGCCCACATTTCTGAAGGTGTATTTCATTTAATGTTTGCTTTGGTCGCAACTGTAGGCTGGATGAAGATTAATAAAATCCTTGTCCCTGAATGATGATTGCTGGAGGCACATGAGGCTTAAGTGTTGGTCGTCCTCGCTTTAGCCCAGGCCGCACACCTGCCGAAGAAAGGGATGAGGCTGTGGAGTCTCTGCTGCTGAGGTTGCTAATGCACTGATTGCACTGTCTCGAACAGCTGTCCTGGATTAGCCCAGCAGTGCAGACCGCCACCTCTCCCGAGGGATTTGTGGGAAATGCTCGGTGTCTCCTTCGCTAACCTTCATCATGCTTACATGATTAACTTTGGGGTCTTTTCCTGCAAATAATTGTAAACGAGGATTTTACTGTCGGCCCATGAGGGTGTTTACATGCACTTGGACATCACAAGTCAGTTTTAAGCCAGTACATATTTGAAAGGAATGAGTAATATTCGGGATATGTGAATCACCACAACCCACTGACCACCATTGTGAAGTATGGCCAACCAACTCCCTTGAATCAACAATATGGGGAGATCTTTATCCAGCAGTGATTGACACATGTCTGTAAAGTATTACATGTAAGAAGTGTCATGGCCAAATCGGATTTATATGCTGCTGGTGACATACTACTCCAAACTGGTGATAAAAAAACCTTGTCCGCGTTCCCAGTAAGCAGGGCTGTGGCGCCTGCACTGTGTGTCTGCGCTGCTCGTAGTTACAGAGGGAAAGGGCAGCAGCCATTCATTGAGAATGCGTTTGTGTAGAGAGTTAGGAACCCTGCCAAAAAGTCGTTGCTTTACAACTGGTTCCTACCCTGTTTGTACAGAATCGGGCACAGTGTTGAGGGCAACACACAAGCTTGCTGCCGCCTCTGCTTACTTGCCACATGCACAGCCTAGATGGAGCCACGATGCATACATTTTTAAATATTGTCTCCGTTCAGTTTTCCCCTCGCGGGGGAAATCCTCGTTTCATTTTGGTTTGTAATATACGTCGCTGTGTCGTATGTATAATGGATGGTGGAGATTACAGTTAAAAGCTTTTGGAACCCCCTGAAGGATTGTTAGGTTGAAGACTGTCCATTCAGCAGGTAGTTTAGACCTCTTCAGTCAGTGTAATGCATGTGTTTTAAATCATATCCTCTATTGATTTATTTACAACTGCTGATCGAAAGACACTTAGATGGCACGCTTACGTAGTCATAAATATAAAAATATCCCTTCCACACACTATTACCCCGAAGCAATATTATTTTACAGACATTCAGCTGTCTTTACAGCTGCATGGCGCACTGTTAAATCTTCTTATGCGTCGAGACTGCAAACTGCCAGACAAGTAAACCGATGCTCTGGAAACTGAACAAGTGCTTTGTGAGACGGTCAGCCGCCTGGCATTCATCTGGACTGATGGGCGAATGCGGCGGTTCTGTGTGCGCACTCACTGCTCGGTAGAGGTCATCCAAGAAAGGCGCATGGTTATATGATGTGAAAAAGTGGACTGCGAACGACGCAGTGTAGAAGTGAGTAGAGATTGCCTGCGCTTCAAGTGGCTACCAGAGCTTCCAATCCTGCAGACAATGGAGGGAGGTACTGAATGAATGATGTCCGACCGTGGTGGTTGCTTGGTGTGTATGCTGATTGTTGGGGAATTGCTCGGACTGCTGAGTCGATGTGCTGGTGCCGGCTCGTGCATGGATCGCCGTTCAACCTCGGTGCGGCAAGTGGAGATGGTGATGAGACCGCTGTCTTCCTGCAGATCGACCTGGAGAGTATTTTCTCTCTGAACCCCGAGCTGACGTCGGTGAGCTCAGACGCCGGTTCCGAGCCGGACCCCGAGATGCCGCCACCCGCCACGCCTTCTGTGAAGGCTGGGAGACCCGGGAAGGTGAGGGCTCATCCGTACCTACTGTAAGAGTAGATTGTTTCTTCTAGATGGGAGCCTTTCATAAGTGATCTGCTTTCACCGATCAACAAATTCACAACCTTCAACATTAACTCTGCTATAGAACAAACAAAACGGTAGGTTTACATTTCAGGCAGCGGTATTTACAACAAAGTGGTAATTTATGTTCGGCATACCAACATGTGTTTGAGCCTAAAGTACTGCACGGGCATGTTCTGTGTTTGTGTGTGTCATTGTTTATGCATGTGTAGCTGCTGCATCTGATATCTGCATTGTTGATTTCTTCACAGTTGATTTAAGGTGGTATTTTAAAGCAAAGCATGCAGGCTCATTATTATAGTACTGTATGTGTTTACGGATATAGTCGTGCCGGCCTTCATAGGTGCTCGCGAACAGCAAAATCTGTAAAGGCTACCTGGGAGGTCTTTATCTTTGTAGGAATATAGTATTGGAATCAGTGTATGCATGCTAATTTGTAGTAAGAAGGTATTCCTTGATGTTTTGATCCGTGTGCAGAGATGTTTGTTGCTTAAGCCAATGTGGTTTTTTTTCCAGACCCGGCGTACCATGATCCCCCTTCGGAATGAAGTCCCTGTTAAGGAGAGTAGAATCTCAGGTTTGTCACTCGCCCACTCTCTCACCGCTGTGGATGGCTTTGGGTCAGGCAGTCAGGTGGCCCCTACTCTAGCCGTGTAACAATTCATCCTCTCCGAAATTTGACGAATTGTCATCATTGAGGATATTCCGTCAAGAATATTTTTTTTAATCTCGTTTTTACTGTCTGATTTGTATTGACTGGAATTAATAACTCCTCCCCACCAACCTCTTTGTGATTGGAAGAATTGTCACGATTCATGGTCACAATACTAATTAAGAATTGATTCTCTTTCGGGGTAGTGAAGTCACATCAACTAATCACATACAATGTGTACGCATAATTATTCATCAAATCTTATACACATTTGATGCATCTGTCAGGAGGAGAAGAGTAGGTTGTAATCGCTGAAGCGTTACATGCCTACCCTGTCCACTGACAGTGTGGGAAATGTTCTACAATTCCGTATTCATCATCGGTGTCTGAAAACGAGGTCATAGCCACCGTTTGTGTTTCGTTGCATTTGTGTGTACACTGAAAGCTGTTACCCAGCTGCCAACATTCATTAATCTCTTGTTCGGGTGGGATTCAATATCTGCCAAAGAAGCATTAATAGTACTTTGTATACAAGCCCTCCATTTTAATATGTGCATTGTGTCAACTATCTTTTCATAATAGAGCAGCTGCACGTTGGCTGTATGTACGGTTATGTGCCACGTTTTAATGCCTATTGCTAAACCATTATAACCACGCATTATCAAGGGTAATTTCTCAAATAATAATGTAATTTACAGTGAAAGATGATGCTGTATAATTGATCACGGTTCTGTAGAGTAGGAATTTGGCACAATTAATGCTGCTTCAATGCTGTTTAACCATGCTAGCTGACCATTGGGTTGACATGATGGCCTCCTGCTTGTGGGTGGGTGCCGGTGGTGGTGCCGATTGTGGGGCTGCCGGTGGTGGCGTCGTGTTGCACTGCTGCAGCACTACCGGTGCGCAGGCGGCCCAGCACAGTGATGGAGCAGGGGGTGGTGTCAGCGCCACAGAATGGCAACCACGGGGAAGGATCTCCCGCCGGCGCCGGCCAGCTCGGCAAGAAGGAGTTACCGGGACAGCAGCAGCAACGTGAGTGTGGGAAGGCACAGTCGAACATGTAAAACCGAAACCTGGGTGTAGCGTGTCTTGAATAAGTAAAAAGCTATAGTTTTTTTTTCCTGGTAATGTGTGGTAATTAAATCACTTGATGAATATGTTGATTAGTAGCTAGAAGTCACTTGGGTCCAAAAAATCTTTATTCCAAGGTCAGGTCTGGTCAAAATGGATTAACTGCAAATTGTGCAATACTGTCATCGTATTGACACAGCCGTGAAATATTGTAAAGTGAAGGGGCGCAAGCAGGCCGGTTTGACGGCCTGGAAGGGCTTGGAAGCCCCCTGCCGCCTGCGAGCGTCTTGGACGTGGCTTCTCGTGTTTCTGCCCCGGGGAGAGGCGTTTGTTTGGCGAAGCCTTAAAGGGCAGAGGCAAACGTCGTCGTGATGGTAGCCGAGTGACGTGACTGCTAACAGTGCTCTTGTGACCTTCACCCCTGTGCCATCTGTCTTGTGAGAATAATTCTCAATTATCCCGGCCACAATGGAGACACAATGAAGGCACAGCGGCTGCGCTGTATGCCCTGGTGACTGTCGTGGTTTAACGTGGGGTTTATGCTTCAGTGTTCTTTGTTGCAAATATCAGAAAAGCCCATTTTCTAAGCGCAGACAATGGTTGCTTTGTTCGAGTTAAAATCGGCCTGAATATTTACATTCAACATTGAAGCCTGCACTAGACGTAGGTCGTCGCAGCAGATGTTGGCGCTCCACGTTGAAGCTGGAAAAAAACCATTGGTGTATTGAGATGGTGATGTCATACGCAACAGTCGCCTACCGCTGACATCGTTCAGCAATCGTACAATAAAGCTGCTTGTCTTGAAGACGGCCGATTATTGAGACCTTGCCACTGACCCCACCTCGGTTAACCAAGTACAACTAACTGCTCTAACATTGTTTTGACTGTCACAGACTTGCGTTGATGTTCGGGCATTGTTTTACAATAGTGATGACAACTCCCATATAGTAATCTCTGGGGGGTTAATAACATTGAAATTTCACTGTTGTAAATTTTTGTATCAATTATTCCTTTAATAATGTTTTATATTCCTTGGCTTTGCCCCAGCCGTGACAGGTGACACGACTAAATGGAATCTTTAACTCTGAAGCTAATGTTGGCTTCAGAAATAGTTTTCCGTCGTAATGCTGCTTGTGTATAAGTTACTGGTGGGACGCTCGTTGGTATTCAGTTGTTCGGGTCATGCCTATTTGTTGAATGATTTTTAAATAGAACTCGCATAATTACACCGTGATTTTGTAATTGTCAGCACAGATAAGTAGCAGAGCAGATAAGCCAAAGTATCAGAGATCATGTGTTTTTGCAAAAAAAAATTGCTTTTAAAATATATATCTTAAACTATCAAATGACTCCCCAATATGTGGATGGAATTGAGGCAGATGTCACAGGCCACTTACATGACCCTTTGGCAATTCTCGCGTCGTGACAGCTCGCAGAAAGTCCAACTGCGTAAAGGAGGTGGAGAAGATGAGGCGGAATCGCGAGGAGCGACGGGCGCAGCACCAGGAGATCCGGGAGAAACGGGCACAGGTGGGGCTGGCTGCCCTGGCGGCCTCTGGCGACTCGTGACACATGGAGCACGGCCCCGTGGCAGGGGTGGGACACCTGTAGCGGGGAGTGAGCAGGAGGGGAGCGTGGCATTGAAGTTGCTCCGGCAAGAAATGCTCGCCGCGGCGGCGCTCGCTGACGCTGGTCCTGTGTTGCTGCGCGTCTTGTGTCGCAGGACTACGACGTGAGCTACCCCAACTGGGAGTTCTTGGTGATGATTAAGGAATTCCGATCGAGCCTCGACTACCAGCCGCTGTGTCTCAGCGACTCTGTAAGTGCGGATGCGCGCGTGTGTTCATCCGACTGCGTGGTGACGGTGCACGGTATGTGACGTGGCTTGAGCTCGACAGTTGAAGTCGTCGCATTTTTCTTGCAGATAGAGGAAAGCCGGATATGCGTCTGTGTCAGAAAGAGACCACTGAACAAGAAAGGTAAAGTGGACGTAAGATCACATCCCACTTATGTATAGTTTAAAGTTTTCGTCAGAGTTCATTAAAAATGTTAAGTGTGTGCTGTTGCCCTGTGACGTGCACAGTTGGTTGAGCATATTCCACTCCAAACAGAGATCATAAAACGTAGCATTGGAACGACGTGAGCTTAAAACTAGGCATGTAACAATTCGGTGATTAAAATAAGTTTTGTGCCCACAATACATTTAATTGTGTGTGTACGTGTAAGGATCGATTGTTTACGAATTACCCAAAGCATATGCTGATAAACCTTCATGGCAGTGGCGCAAACAAGACGGCGTAAATACGCGACAGACAATACAACCGAGAGGGTACCAAGATAAAAACCACTGAATTCTTGAGAGAGAATTGTGACCCTCAATTTGTAACGTCTCATTGAATCACCCTGGGATGGGGGGTGTGCAGTGGGGGTTGGGTGAACGATTACACACCATTACACCATGTGTAATGGGCTGAAGCCATACAACACATCGTCTGTGTTCGTTGCTCCTCAAAGTAATCGGATTACTAGGTGGTGACATGTTTGTGGTCACGTGGGCAGTGTGTCACCGACGCTTGATGAGTGTGGAGCAGAATATGACCCGGTGCAGGGTTAAAGGTGTACTTATTTTCAAAAAGAAGGTTCGATCTGCAAACAGGATTAATCTTCGCACGGATAATCGTGAGAGTTTACTGTGAAGAGCGGTGGTAAAACAACTACCAACAACAACGATGGCCGAGTTTTCACTCGAACCTCACCCCATCATGCTGTGCAACAGAGCTGGGCCGGAAGGAGATCGACGTCATCACCGTCCCTAGCAAGGACATCGTGATGGTGCACGAGCCCAAGCTCAAGGTGGACCTCACCAAGTACCTGGAGAACCAGACGTTCCGCTTTGACTACGCTTTCGACGAGACCACCACCAACGAGATGGTCTACAGGTGGGTGGGCTTGGGGCAAACGGGAGGACCGGCCGGGGCAAACTTGCAGCAGATGTCTGCTGCTGTAGAGGCCAAGGTCAAGAGGTCTTTGTGTCTGATGTCGTTGATGCCCACCACACCGCGCCATTTATTCCATCTGCGAGAGGTCTCACGGCTGTCAAACAGTCAACACCCACCACTCTTGACAGTATCCCACCACCATCTGGCTTTGTCTTTCCCGTGGTTGCCAACCTCTGGACGCTACTGTCATGCCTTTCTCAGTGACCCACGCTCCTCCACCCTGCACACGTGGTTCCACCCACCGTAACCTGTGATCGCGACTGCGTCTGCAATACTTTCTGACTACATGATGAGTCTTCATTTTCAAGTTGCTTTTACCCTGTCCTGACATGAACATCCTCCATTTCTGTTGGAGTCGATGGATATTTGTGGAGGTTTGGAATTGTATCGATGTTTCGTGAGGCTGCTTATCCTACAGCTAAAACTGACACAATGTGTAAGTTGTAATAATGTGTGACTGCATTTGTGCATTCAAGCAAGGCTAGTATATGTAAAAAAAGAACTGGTCACACAAACCTGTGCTGTGAGAATTGCCCCGAATTATACAAACGCTGCTCGTCTTGATGCCATTGCTGCTCTGTGGTACAGATTCACGGCCCGTCCTCTGGTGGAGACGATCTTTGAGAAGGGGATGGCCACGTGCTTTGCGTACGGACAGACAGGAAGTGGGAAAACCCATGTGAGTGCTGCTTTTTGTTGCCTGTTGCACGCCCTGATGCCCACTTGCACCATGATCACAATTGGCTACGTACGGGGCAGAAGAAATTCAACATGCATACATTCATCCTTGCACGAGTGTTAACCATCACCGCTTCACCTTCCCACACAGACCATGGGCGGTGTGTTCTCTGGGAAGACTCAGGACTGCGCTAAAGGCATTTATGCCCTAGCAGGTGAGACGTAACCAAGTGATGACTTTCGATATTTTAATACTGGAGTGGAGTAGCGGCATAGTGGTTAGCGCACCGCGCAATGAATCTTCCCGCCTGAGTTCGATTCCCGGCCACGGCTAACATCGGTTGCGAGTAATTCCCGAACGGATGCTGATCTCTCCATCACCAATCTACACTGACCAACGTGGTAAAGTGTGGTCAACAAAACTCCCGTGATGGACACGACTTGGGGGGGAGGCTATTCATCCACGATTGGATTTATTAATGAGTGTAAATTATTTTGAATCGCATGCTATTGTATGCATGCGAGTGTTGTAGCTGTGTGTATGCGATAAGGATGCAATCATATGTACCTTCCAGTATGCCCTTGTTTGGCTATTGTTCAGGCATCACACATGGTTGGCAATCGCCAAGGAACATTACTTATTGCTTTTTGTTTTTTGACAGCACGGGATGTGTTCCAGTTTTTAAAGCAGCCTCGCTACCGGCAGTTAAACCTCCAAGTGAACGCCACCTTCTTTGAGATCTACAGCGGAAAGGTGAGATTTAAATGAGAAACTCTTACCCACAAATTGCTTTTTTCAGTCTACCACAAATACCCATATTGATGGGCACAATGGATGTTTTGTTTCCTTTCAGACGCTGACATAGAAAAATGTGTCGTGGGCGGTGGTTGTATCCATTGATTTTCTAGTTTCGTGTGCATAAACTTGCAAATTTGTCTTCGTCGTCCATCGTAGATGGTTCAGCTGCTTAGCAAGCAGCAGTGAGCATTGTGAGGGCTGTGCATGTGTGGTTGTCCGTGTGTGTGTGATTGATATCAAGTCAAATTCGATTTGTGATGGCGTCATGTCACAAGACGAATACGTTTACATTCGAAACTCTCACAGCTTGCAGTCAAACAATGAACCCTGCAAGATGATGTGACAGAATTAGTACTGAAGTTACTTCCATACCAGAGGCACTGTTTTTACATGACTTGCAAAGAGTGTTCGTCACATGTCAAACCACATTTTGTGTTGATTCTCAGAGCTGGAATTGGCCAAATTTCTTTTAAAAAAACTAATTTAAGAATGATCTGTTATTTTTGTGCGGCGTCGAGCTAGCAGCTTGGGGAACCACCTCGGACACGCGACATAAATTTGCCCGGTCTCGTGATGGGTGAGAGTCTGAACCACGCTCCGTGGTTTTCTCTCTGGCAGGTGTTTGACCTGCTCAACAGGAAGGCGAAGCTGCGCGTGCTGGAGGACGGGCGACAGCAGGTCCAAGTGGTGGGGCTGCAGGAGAAGGAGGTGTCCAATGTGGAGGAGGTGCTGCGGCTCATCGAGATGGGCAACAACTGCAGGTGCTGCGTCGTCCCCAACGAGTTAACGCCACAAAGCCGAGTTCCTCTCACCTCCTTGTGTGCTGCGATCCTTCCCACTCCGACAGAATCTAAGAGGAGATTGCGTGTCTTTTTAGTTGTTAACGTGAGCGACTGGTCCCGCTGGGCTATTTCTTTCGGGATCATCTTCAAATTGCCGTTCTTCTATGGGCAATTCCCATGGTAAATTCTCCACCGCTCACTTTAATGAGGTTAAAACAGGTTTGGCGTCGTGCCGTGTAGTGGCTATTCCTGCCATCACCACTAGATGGAAGGCTTCAACCATACGTAGCATAAGACAACGCATCAATTCGTTGATTTAAATCAAGGTTGCGCGTAATGATCGGGTAAAGTTATTGTCGTGCCATGCAATGAGTGTCGGTTACAAGCCCCATTATATTCCGTTGCCGTGTTCCCTTGTAGAACGTCTGGGCAGACGTCGGCGAACGCGCAGTCGTCGCGCTCGCACGCCGTCTTCCAGCTCATCCTGCGGCGCGCGGGACGCATGCACGGCAAGTTTTCGCTCATCGACCTGGCCGGCAACGAGCGCGGCGCCGACACGGCCAGCGCCGATCGGCAGACGCGCTTGGAGGGCGCCGAGATCAACAAGAGCCTGCTGGCGCTCAAGGTGACGACCGCGTGCCCATGCGCTCGCTCTGCTGGACATCTGTGAAAGAGCTTTATAGCTCATCGTATTTCTCCAGTATAAATAAATATTCTGATTCGATGCTCCTGCCCCATTGGCAGCATTGGCCCCAGACCCAGTTCAGTTGCCGCCATGCTTGTTGTTAATACGACAAGCCGTCTGTCATGCAGCGCGAGGTCAAATCCAACTGTGCTGAACGTTAAGTGGCTGTAGGTTTATTAGATTGTTGGTGTATATAGGGGTCCTGCCGCACGTCCCGCTCTCAGTGAGAGCGCATTTTCACGCATGTGTGTGCGTGTATGTGCGCACGTGGTTCGTTTTAAATGATGCATACGTGGTGCGGTGGTTTAAACGTGATGAATGAGGAGACGAAAGCGGCTAGACGTAGCGCAGGCCCACGCCGCTCTCCTCGTGCCGTATCCTGGCCTTCAGCGGCGTTTGCGAGCAGCATTCGGCCCAACATTGGGTGTAGGCTGCACGGGGGATCTCCGTCTTTGCGTGCGTGTGGTGGGCGTGCAGGAGTGCATACGTGCCCTCGGCCAGAACAAGCCGCACACGCCGTTTCGCGCCAGCAAGCTGACGCAGGTGCTGCGGGACTCCTTCATCGGCGAGAACTCCCGCACGTGCATGGTGAGACAACGGCACTCGGTGCATGGGCCGGGCCGGCTCGAAGCGCAGCTGTCGCACAAACTACCGTTAGGTTCTTGAAATATATTGTCTTCCATTAGTGGCAAGGTTGAGTAACACACCGTAAAATCTGTAAAGTAATTCCCCATCCGGATTGCGAGTTTGTGTGGTTTTTTTAATAGGTCATGACCTGACCTTGTAGAGCAGGCAAAAACCTATAATGGAGAAAACTAACAGCTCTCGGTGTGCACCGTCTAACTGCCTTTTGCGAGTTGCACAGCAATCAATAGGGGTCGAATATTAGAGAGTGTGCACAACTCACTGTTGCACACACTCCCTGACATTGTGTGAGTGGCGGTTGCATGCCATTCATCACCCACCCAGTGCGACGAACGGGCAACAACTACGAGAATGTTTGGTATTCACGGTGGCTCGATTGCGCTGAATGTGCCACCGAAGCTGGCGCTGTTCAAGCGAAGTTGCCATTTAACTGACCTGGAGGCATCTCCGTGTACATGTGGCTGGCTTTTGTTCACTGTGACCAGATCGCCATGATTTCCCCAGGGATGAGCTCCTGCGAGCACACTCTCAACACGCTCCGATACGCTGACAGGTAAAGCTTACACCTATTATTGTCCCCTGTTCTCAAAGTTTTGAACGTCTTTCAGCATTACTGAAATGCCCATAAGGATACGTCTGAATAATGATGTAAGTTATTTAAAACAGCTTGTTACTGTGTACAAAAAAACTGTTTTTAAATGATTATGAATAACCGTATTGTAAAGTAGTGGCTCATAATAATGATGTTAAGATGCATTATTGCTGTCAAGTAATGTTTTGCTTGAGAGCATTGTTATTGGCATAACCCTGCTCTAACCCTGAGACCCAACGCCTGACGTCGCTGTGACAGTGTCGTGAGCCCGAGCTTGCTGCAATCGTCTATTGGTCTGTCTCGTTAAGCAACGCCGAGCGTCCTGCTACCGGAAATGTCATAACGCGATCCGCGGCTGTTGCATCTCCCGTTGTCATGAGCTGTCGTTTCTCTCGCCTCTCCTCACCGCTTGCGCGCACGCCGCCCGCCCTGTGCCCTGCGCCCTGGGCTCAGGGTGAAGGAGTTTGGAATTAACCCCATGGACATCCCTTTCCTGTCAGCCGGAAGCACCCAGTCCGACCTCTCTCCCTCTGCGCTGTCCGACTCTGAGTATGCTCTGTGCGGGGGTGGGGGGCGTGCATCGTAGGCATCTCCCCTAGGGGGGGACGACCATGATTCGTGCATCGTTCGGGGCTCATTCATCGCATCGGTTTGCGAGCGCACGCTGAGCGCTGTGGCCTTCCGCGCTGCCTGCGACACGAAGGCTTAACGCTGCTGACGTGGCTTCACGTTTATGGCTGGAGAACAGGCCCGCTATGTGTCATGAGATGGGGCATGGTGGGACCCCGGAGAGATACCCATTGATACTCTTAGTTCTTTCGGTAAAGTCACGTAGGTAAAAAATGAAAAGAAATTTTTTTTTTCATTTTTTAACTACATGACTTTACCGAAAGAACTAAGAGTATGAATCCTTGCAGTCACGAAAGCTTCAAATCTAGATACCCATTGACCTACCCACATGCCAGGACCAACCCCTGGCTGTACCTCTTTCCCTCCTGCTCGTACTTAA
Organism: Lampetra planeri; assembly: GCF_965212315.1. Taxonomy (NCBI): domain Eukaryota; kingdom Metazoa; phylum Chordata; class Hyperoartia; order Petromyzontiformes; family Petromyzontidae; genus Lampetra; species Lampetra planeri. Next base: position 10,314,859 of record NC_136130.1, on the reverse strand, counting down.
CGGTGTTATTAAACACTTCAGGGAGGGAATTTTTTTCGAGACTAATAATTAGGTACAGTTCTACTTGAGGTCACTGAGAGTGACTTAGGGTCTGGACTGTGTCGTGTTCATATTACCCCAAGCTGAAACTATAGCATGCAACTTATGTGTGTGTGAGTGAACCATTTCACAAAAGACATCGCACTGTGTTTTACTTGATTGCTTCATGTGCGCGTGCTGACCCTGCGAATGATTCCCGCATGCTACCTGCGCGCAACGAGCAGCAAACCCGGTCAATGTGCGCGCCATCTACGAGTCGCTCGCCCGCCGATGATGAGTTCCGTTGGTCCACGCGCGCACTCATCATTCGTGCACGTCTGTACGCGCGTGCGGCACAGGGTGAAGGAACTGGGGGTGGACCCTTCGGTGCCGGGCGTGGGCGGTGCCCACAGCCCCGGCGACGCTCCCAGCGTGTCGGCGCCCAGGAGCGTGGGCGCGTCGCCCGGTCGCGACGACCTCAAGATCCTGTGCGAGCAGAACGTAAGCCCTCGCCTGGTGCCCGGCCTCGCGCGCTCACAGCCCGCACGGCCAATACGGCCTCTTGTCGTGTCGGCGCGAGTGGCGCACGCCTCCACCACACTTTTGCCCGTGTCGTTATTTGTTGTTATCTGTGCATGTCACGCGCTTGCGCTTTTGCACCGCACTTAATTTTTTGAGGTCTTGCGTGCATATTCGCGGAGACTTCTCTTTGATTGCTCCGGTGTAGTTTAACTGTGGGTGGAGTTGTGTTGACGCGGTGCGCTTAGAGCGGTCAAGAACCTGGGTTCTGCCGAATAAATTTCTGAATGCATAATTGTAACCTAGCGACTAATCCCGAAGCACATTAACAAGCATCATGCAGTTAGCCTGATTATACAGCACTTTGTTACATCAACTTTTTAAGGTTTTTCACTTTAATTAAGTAGCAAACCAAATGCCTTGGGTCAGCCGTGGGGCTTATTTCTCTCTCTGTCCTCTACACGCGCAAGACAAAAGCTGTAAGTTTGAGAAAAAATTGGCCACAGTGCACAGGATGCTTTGTGCTGGCTTTTTGACGGCACTCGTTTGACCGCGTGCGGATGGTGACGGCCTCTGTTGGTCTTGTTGCGTGTTGTTTTATTTTGAAGATGGGATCACTCGACCTGCTAGATGACAGTGTCGAGCTCATCAAGCTGTGCGATGGCTATTTTACTTTGAAAGGACTGCAGGTTAGGCCCCAGGCTCTTCCCTTGCTTTTTTCAGCGCTTGCAATGGGACCGTTTGTTTGGGCGCCATTTGTTTGGGCACCATTGAGTGAAAAACAAAAACACAAAATGTTTTGAAAAAAACAACAAGTTTAAAAACATTTCAGAGTCTTCACGTAATGCCCTCCTGAACTCTCGTCCTTTTGCACATTTCTAAAGGTGCACGTTTTATTAATGTATTTAGTTTGCATTGTGTTCCATGCCCATTCTCTTCTCAGCCGACTCGGGCCCAAACAAACGAATCCACAGCTTAGACGACACTGTCAAGCGAAAAGGATTTTAAATGCCTCCCTTGAGCTCGTGACCTGGCAATGTGGGCGCTGCTTATTCGCATGCTCACTCTGAAAAACATCTCACCATTTACATTTCACGCAAGGCACCAAGAGAACTTGCAATATTGGAGCCACCGTATATGGCAATTTGTTTTACATTTTCAAAAGGGTGTTAATCGACTTGTTCTCGTTGCAAATGGTGGCAGCGAGTACAGTGGGAATCCTTTTCGTTTGACAGTGGGCAGGCTTGAGGTGAAGTTGATGGTAGTGCTGTACTGGTAACACAATCACGATCCGCACGGCTAGCAGCAACGCCATTTGCTCTGTAAAAGATTTCGACCAGTCGAGTTTCCCCCCCCCCGCGCAACTCATTTCTTTAAAACCGCTTTTTGTGTTTAATTTGTTGTCCTTCCCCCCCCCGCACCTCCGATTAGCACGGTTGGCGGAATAAGATCAACATACATGCATACAATCATTAACACATTCCTCGAATAAGATCCACAGGCTTTATTCGACAGATTAGTTCCTCACAAAACCACCCTGATGGCTTGCCAACATGCGCTTGTGTGTGTTTGCGTGCGTGTGTGTGCGTGCGTGTACGCGGTAGCGTAGCAGTTAGCGCGCTGCCCTACGAACCCGGCGACCCGAGTTCGATTCTCGCTCATGACCAACAACGGTGACGATTATCTGAACCGATCCTGGGTCATGCCTAGGTCGACTGAGCCTCAAATGAGTACCTGGTGCAGTGTGTTAACATTGCCACTAGGGAGACAAAGGCGGCCGAGCCTGGTGCTGGCCACCCACCCCCTCGTATGCCGTGCCGGTCTTCACAGGTGCTCGCTAACAGCACTTGCCCCAACAGTCTGTGAAGGCTACACGGGCGATCCTTTGTCTTTTGTACGCGTGTGTGCCTCCTGCGGCTTGCACTTGCGCACGCGTGTCAGGAGGAGGAGGTGTCCCCCCAGCTCTTCACGTTCCACGAGGCGGTGTCGCACCTGGTGGAGATGGAGGAGGAGCTTGTGGAGGATCACAAGGCTGCCTTCGAGGTTCGTTGCCGCGTAGACGGTCGCGGCAGAGAGTGAGCGGTGCGGCGCGCACACGCCCACCTTGCTTGCGGGGTCTGCTCTGCTCCGAGCCAATGGGAATGGGGTCACGCGCGACCACACTCCGGCGCACCCACGCGCGCTCGCTTAATCCGCCACGTGTGGAACCGCCCACGTAGAAATCCGAGATGTGCGTTAATGTTGAATGTCAGTAAACTGCGCAAGCAAAACCTTGCAAACAATAAAAAAATAAAATGGTCAAAACGAAACTGCAAAGAATCGATTGTTGACTTGAATTGCGACCCTTAAGTGAGTGAGAGGAGGCAGGAGAGGGTTTTGGAGTGAATGATGACATGCCGAAGGCACGCACGCACACACACTCGCGTGCCAACGCTACATGCGTCCGCCCCCGGCAGGAATCGATCCAGTGGCTGGAGGAGGAGAAGACGTTGCTGGAGATGACAGAGGAGGTGGACTACGACGTCGACGCGTACGCCTCCCAGCTGGAGCTCATCCTCACTCAGAAGCTCGAACTCTTCTCCACCATGCAGGGTGAGTTTCCCTGCCGCCGCCGCCGCCACCACCACCACTAACTCTGTCTGCTCTGTACTCGATACCACCTGGGGTTTTTGTCCCGGGCTGCCCGGCACGATGTTGAACGTTCGTAAGTGAGAAGACAAATGGCCTAAACTTATAGGTCAGGTGTTGCATCGTGGCCTTGAAACCTGATGACCTACGTTCGATTCGCCACCATGGCTCACATCAGTGGTGACTGATAAATGAATCGGTCCTGGGCTCCCCCCGCCCCCGCCCCCACCCTCCACCAGCCTCCACTGACCAACGTGGTGAGGTATGGTCAAACAACCTGCATGACCAAAAGGCGTGGAGAGGCGTTCACCAGTGGATTGAAAAAGGACTGAAAACTATTCATTATTTCCAACTAAAGTTTTATTGAGACGTGAAATAGATGTTCTGGGTCAACGCACTAAAGGCACTGACGAGGGATTTTAGCCGAGACGTCTCTGCTTGATCTCATAAGGTCTGCGCAGAGGCGTCACTATGCCGGACACACCCTTGCTGCTTTGAGGGGTGGTGGCGGGATGAGAGGACGTTTAGGGGGACGTGGGTGACACGTGGCGGGGCTGCCGTGTTCCCCTACAGAGAAGGTGAAAGCCTTCCGGGCCGCGCTGCAGGACGAGGAGCAGGCGAGCCGGCAGATCGGAGGCCAGCGGCGGCCCCAGGCGTGATCTGCCCCACCCCGAGCCACCCGTTGGCGCCGCCCCCGGAAGGCCTCCAGGGTCAGATGGACTCTTTGTCCTCTCGTCGGCAGCATCAGCATTTTATTTTTGGAATAACTGCAAGTTGAGCGACGAGAAACACTTCATCGATCGGCATCTTCGTTGTTCAAATTTTTTATTTATCAAGGTCGATGAAAACATTACCCGACGTCGACCAACTGGATTTACTTGTCTGCGTGTTGCTGCGTGATTTTAGTGCCACGTGTTGTTTTTTTTTGACAAATGAACATGAACAGGTTGTCCCGGTTCGAAATGCGTCAAGAAAAACTTGCACTTATTGCAAAAATGAGCGAGGCGTTGCCATCGCAAGCAGGGCGGCCCTACTTAACCACCACGCCCGTAGTTTGCCGTAAACAATTTCTCGCGAGAACCTACGGTTAATGCGGTGCAAACAGTCGTGCCGAATGGTGGCGTGTGCGGTGCGTGTCGTTTTTACCGAGCCTGACGTCGTTCACCCTCTCCCACCCACCCCGCCGGCTTTGCGTTGTGCAGACATCGACGCAGCCGTTCGTGTGCGAGCTCCCTTCCCCCCCCCCCCCCCCCCCGTGTGCTGTGGCCATCATCGCCCGTCTCGTTCTGGGCTGCGCGTCGTTTACTACATTACTACACGCGCCCCTCTCCACCTTGCGTAGCTTCTGGCCCCGTTCACTCGATGGGCGCGCGCGCGCCCCCTTTGAAGATCCTCGTGTACCTTACGACCGTAGTCGCTCCAGCTTCTGGTTTGTGTCGGCACTGGTGGTGATTTAAATTTTAATAATGAGCCCACCACCAACCCGGGAGGGCGAGCCCATGGCCAGGTAGCGATCTTACAGGGTACTGCGCACGCTCGCTCGCTCGCTCGGCCCAGACCTTTAGCACGTGATCGAGTCGCTGTCCATCTCGGTAAGGTGGAGTTTTGTGTGTGCACCGAGTTGATGCCCTTGTAAAAAAAAAACGCGTGATTTAAATGGTCTGTATTATTGTCGTTAAATCAAACTTGAAGATGATCTGAAGTCCGTCACGTTCCCAATGTCGCATAAACATTTCTGTCGTTTTTGGAGTTGCATATGGGGCCTCGTAATTTAACCATTTCAGTGTTTTAATTGTAATGCAATAACATTGTGACGGTAGTTTTATTTAAATAAGATAATACAAATTAACCTAAATGTACTTGACTACAGATCCTAACCAAATACTGTGACGTCTGCATGTGGCCGCCACTTTTATTGAGCAAATTGAAGGAAAAGTACATTAACGAGCCTACAGTCCGTTGAGTAACACTTACACTCTTGTTATGAGGTTAAAAAGCATAGACTTGTTGTCAGGAATCCCTTCCACGTGGTTGGTCATAGCTTTTATAATTGTAAATAAATTTAGTTTTTGGATCCTAGCAAAAGTTTTGCTTGTTAGTCCCACCCCACCTGGAGACATTGAATTGGGGTCTGTTCCCTTTTGGAACTACTGCAAGGTGGGTTCGTCCAGGGCCATAGCCACTTATGACGCGCTATTTAATTTCTTACTCCAGATCATTTACGTGCCCTCGAAACGCATTCCTTTTTATTCGTGATGTTTACTTCTGCGATTCGATTATTATACTATTAACGTAAAGTTGCGTCGTCGTTTGCCTTTTCCGTTCATTGCCTTTTGTGACAACAGCGCTGGCACCTTCCCCCCCCCCCCCTCCCGTTGCTCTCCCAGTCGAGGGGGTTTAGTTTGTGCGCTGTCGAGAGGCGCAGAGAGGAGGGGGAAGGGGGGGGGCCCTTGCTTGCATGCGTCTCCCCCCCCCCCCCCCCCCCCAGCACTCCTCGGGATTGCCTCGGGAAAGGAAGGAGTCCCCCGGCTTCCGTTTGCTGTCGTGCCCCCCCCGCCCCCAACCCTCCGTCGTCCTTGTGTGCGAATTCGGTGCCGTACGTTCCGGAGGAGATTCACCTACGCCCCCCGCCCCCCCCCCCCCCCCCCCCCCCCCCCGAAATAATAAAACTTTTAACGTGCTTCACGACGCGTGGCCACCTTGCTTTGATTGCCGTTGCCGACACTTTGTTTATCCGGGAGAGAGCGTCGACGAGTTCTCGTGACTTTTTCAGGAAGCGTCCTGCCAATATATTTCGCAGTTGGGGTGGGGTGGGGAGCGATAATTCGTCGGGGTGGAATGCCAAGTGAGTAGCGCGCTGTAATTTGCGGGTGCATTTTTTTTCATTTGTACCGTCACGGAATCTTCAACGTCCGCCGTGAAACAGACAGCGCGCATTATTTCTTAATTTATTTACGAACACACTCGGCAGTGTTAATCAGGGAGGCCGCTCGATTCGAACTTTGAGCCCCTGCCGAGAGCGGGCGGTGAACTCGCTCTCTCTCTCTCACGCGCTTGGCCGTGCTGTCGGACCCAGTTCCCCGGGCGATGAATGCCACGTGAATCGTTCCGCTGGAAAGTGGCCCCGTTCCCCCACCACTCTCCAAGCCACCATCGCCAACACCCCCGTTGCTGCCCCTTATCCACACATCGCGTTCGCGTGCTGCGCTGGTGATTTGGGCTGGCGGGGGGCATCTTGATTCGATTTAAGAATGAGGCCTATGTCCAAATCGCCTGGAATGCGTCGTCGGATCTAGTCATATCTCGGAAACTGTCCAGGGTTGAGCCTGGATATAGGTACAGTACTTGAATGAACGAGCATCATCTAAAACAGGTGTTACGTGCTGCGGAGCTGTGTGGTGGGCAGCAGAGGGGCAGCGCAGCGAATTCCCATTGCGCTGTACTTCTACGCACCAATGTTTATGCTATACGCTTTCAACTAACCTGCAGTGACCAGCGCGGTGAAGTATGGTCAAATAACCCCCTCCCAAGCACGGCATGGGAAGGCCCTCATTCAACAGTAGAATGACAAGAGCTGTACACGTGTTCTTTTTTAACTTTGCGGTGAATATCCCCTTCAGTAGCTGGCGCGGTTCATTCACCTTAAAGTGCCAATACGGATCAGTTATTTTACGTGTGATGTAGAGGCATGTTTTTGTGAGCATATGAATCGACGTGCCACAACGTGGCTATGATGCCTCATGATGACACGCAGGCTTGTGTTCATGCTCTGCGTTGGATGTCTTCACTATGAGGGGTAATCAAACACACTGTCCAGGGCAGGATATGGGAGCTGCTCAGTGTTTTGGAGTGTAATTCCTGGCCCAAGTACACTTACCAAGTACAGTCATGCATCGGATAATGCGTAGCGGGCCTGGTGTGCGTCTACGTGAAATAAACCATGTTGAACTTTATGGATTGGCAAATGTTCTTTGCATATTTTCATGGTATGTTTGACAACCCCTCATCAATGTATGCTGAACTTCTTTCGCACCATACATAGCCAACCGTGCCAATCAAGCCTGTGCGCCGTGCACCACCTGAACGCGCAGATCAACGTAAACGGCGCACGAGTTGGGATGTGTTTGTAATTCATCCGATGGAAAAGTCAAACTTTCTTTACATGGAAACCCACCTAGACAGGCACACCACTCGAGAAGGCAACTCTGACGGGTCGACGCTCGTTTGAACGAGAGTCCACGATTATCCCGGATGACGGCTCCGTTTTTATTTCTTAAGTGCCCGTCACGTTCGGCCGGCATCGTGGCCATCGGCTGAAGGAGAAGGATTCCCACTTGTATCTCCTGTCCTGCAGGAACCCAGTGAAACACGCCACATCCCGCAGGAGAGATCCCCTTGGCGAGCAGGGCAAAGAGCTCGTTTAATTTGACAACGAGCGCAATCTGTGCCATCCTCTACCGGCGTGTGCGGAGCATACGAGCCATCGCCACCATCCCGAGGCCCCGAGAGGTGACATTGCCACCCTAACCCACGACCACCGCCCCCCCTCGATCCTAAAAGAAAGGAAAAGCTGAAAGGTAACGTCTCATAAAGTTCCTCTTGACCCAGAAAAACCCAGCAGATAACAAAGTTCCCATGTGGGAGTGTACACAACGAGTGCTTTTTTCCGCAATATATACATACATTCAGGCGCGTGTAGTAGTCGCAAACTTTTGAATTTGGCAACGCAAGTTAAGTATTGAGGAATTCAACGTCCATGCCCAGATCTTACGCTTGGGATGCTTGTGTTTAAATTTGTTCGGCCATGGCTTTGGTTGACGCGATTGTGTAGGTGACGTGATTGTGTAGGTGACGCGATTTTGTTGGTGACGCGATTGTGTAGGTGACGCGATTGTGTTGGTGACGCGATTGTGTAGGTGACGCGATTGTGTAGGTGACGCGATTGTGTAGGTGACGCGATTGTGTAGGTGACATTGTGTAGGTGACACGAGTGTGTAGGTGACATGATTTTGGAGGTGAGCGAGTGCGGGGGGCGACACTTGAGCGTGCCTTGCGAGAGGGGCAGAGGGGCGTTGCAGCCGCTCATTTCCCGTAGCGAGCAAACGGCGATTCCTCCTTAAGGGTGTTCTGAAAGAGAGCGCACACAGACACAGCGTCGTGTGTGTGATCGCGATTTTCGGTCACACGTACGTATCTGTCATGGGGATGTGGAGTGGGGTTGAGGGGGATCCACTTTGGGCGAGTGTTTGCACACTGCTGTTGACTCGCAGTGACGTCAAACCTCCACCTTCATCGAGTTCCTGCTGCTGTGACGTGTGTGGACGTGAACAATGGGGAGACACGCTGCTGCTGCTGCTGCTGCTGTGCACAGTGACAACTCTTTCCCCAAGAAGGACCGTCTAATTTACTACTGTTATGAGCCAAGAATGTCTGTATGGCCCGTGTGTGACGTCACTCCACGTCGACCAGCCCCCCTCATTAATAATCATGAGCAGGTGACGTCCTCCAAATGGACCCCCCCCCCCTCATTAATAATTCGCGGGTGAGTGAGGGCTGTGAGCGTCAACTCACAGCCCTCACTACAAAGGCAGAACCCTCACGTCACGCGATCTCCGTAGCACTATTGAGACATCAAAGTAAAAAGGACGTCATGATGAACAAGGGATTATAACCTTTAAATGAAGTAGGTCTGTGTCACCACGGCCTTACAAAGTGCACACGAATTGATGCAATGAATATCACGTCGCGGTCTGCTTTTCGCTTGCAAGTTTCAGATTTACTGCAGTACACCCGTCCTTGGACAGACAAAAGGCTAGTTGGTGTATATTTGTCGTATATAGTGGACTGTTTTTCTGGGGCATTTAATTTTTCATCCTGAGTCCCAGCGATTTCAAAAAAATGCAGAAATTATTTTGGGAGCCACAGGACACATTAGTGGGCATGTTAGTGGGACTCGGCATAACCATGAAGGGTTCACAGGGGACAGGTTGGGCTGGAGATGGGCGTGGAGTGCAAGGAGGTTTCGGTGGTAGGAGGTGGTAACGCCCCAAAGGCCCGAGAGGTCATGGGGACCAGGTGACAACCTCAGCCACTGCCGTGTGCTCACCATGGGCAGGTCCGTGAGCCGCTCAAACTCGGGCCCCTTCTGCGGACCGAGGTGTCGATAGGCGATGAAGCCGAGAGCGGCGATCACGCCGAGAGACAGCAGCACGATGAGTGCCGTCGCCACGGGCGGGAAGGAGCCGCCCCGGTCATCCACGGTGGCACCTGCATCCGTGGCACACCGGCGCACGTGATGGGGGCGGCGGCGGGGGGTACGGTCACTGGGCGAGGCTTCACGAGCCACCGATTGCCATCGCACCACACCACAGATGGGGGCACCCTTTCCGAAGGCCGAATAGTGCTTTCAAATATTTGACCGGATCAGCAACGCAAAGGATATTTGCACACCACAACCCCGGTAGCTCTCACCATGGCCGGTGGCTACTGCTCAGTGCCACCCGGGAAAATATTCAGTGATAACTTGAAGCCTGGCTAGGCCGCTATGTAATGACTTGTGTGCTCAGATTTACTTGAAACACAACAAATGACCGAGCGTGATAAAACGTAATTAAACACGGTGCTGGCAGGTGGAAAATGTTCCCCTCTGACGCTCGATTCGTGCGACTCGGAGACTTGCGGCGACGGCTAAATGCCGTTTTCAGGGCGATTCGAAGTGGAAGGCCTCACGTGGCTGTTGGCGTGTAAGCCGTACGTCGATCACTCCTGCTTAGAGCCAGGTGAGAGCCGACTGAGACACGGCGAGGACTGTGGCCGGTTGCGTGAAAACACCTCAAATAGTTAAATCTTTAACACTTAAGGTAAGTACAAGTAAAGGGATGAACTTCACGTGTCCTACGCAACCTGCATCTGGGGCTACATATTCGGCTGAAACGTTACAAGTTACAGTTGTGAGATGCCCTGGAAAAATAACTTTGATAACCCACAAACTCATTGCCCACACGGTCGGGTGTTTGTGACAGTAAGCGGATTGAGTGCATATCAATAATTAAGATCGTTGTGCGGCCATCTGTGGGGCGATGGCAATACAAACAACAGCGGGTTGTAGAGGGCACCGATGAAGGTCGCGCGAGTTCTATACACGTGGGGTTATCGGGTTTCTCTTCCCACACCCCTCCGTCGCCGAGCAGAACACGGTGCACTGCTGTCAACTTTAATTGAGGTCCAATTATTAAAGCGAGTTCCATTAAAGCCACCTCAATCGCGTTACATTTCCGACAAAGACCACCTTCAGAGATTTCTGTTAACCGTCTCCCATTGCACCAGCCCTGACCCTAAGTCGACGGTTCGAACCCCGTGCTGAAATGGAACGCTCCCGGAGATCGCTCCAAAGCGCGAAACGTCTTACCCGATTCTCCCGTGCCGTTCACTGGGGGAGAGGGGAAGAAAACGCGCGCACGCACAAGTAAGGCTGGGTGCCGATGGTTCACTCGGCAGACAAACGTGAAAGCCGACCCACGTGGGCCAATGTGCCTCTCCCAAATGCACGTGGCAGAACAGGTGGCAACACCCTGATGCTAAATTAAATTTGATTCTGGGGGTGGGGGCCAAGATTGTTGTTTGTTTTTTGGGAGGGGGGGGGCTCTCTGTTTATAGAATTCAATTTCCCTTAACTTTTTACTCTTTTTTCCATTAACCTTTTTAACCCCGACCCTTGCCCCAATGATGCCAAACACTCCCATCGTTATTCACCCTGCAGGCTATTTCAGTGCTCTTTTGTAAACGTGATAGACGAATTGTAAAGCTAAATCAAAGTTAAAATGAACAAAACGTTTAACTTTGGCTCATAACCCACGGCGATGCAGCAGGTTTTCATTGCCAATTGATCAGGGGCATTTATCAAAGTGCTGCAGGTTTTTTCTTCAACCATTTTAAAGTTATCTATTTGTGTATCTTATATTATATACACATTTATACATATTTATACAGTGCCTTAATCCAAGGCGCTTTAAACGGTTATAAAATTGTACATAATATGATAATGGTTGAAACAAAGAGTGGGGTTATTAAAAGTGGTGATGTAGTTCTGGTGAAGGGAGAACAGGTGGGAGAGGTTAAAAAGGGCAGGGGTAGTGGTAGGTGTAGGGGTAGTGATAGGGGTTGTGATAGGTGCAGGGGTAGTGATAGGGGTTGTGATAGGTGCAGGGGTAGTGATAGGGGTTGTGATAGGTGTCGGGGTAGTGATAGGGGTAGGGGTAGTGATAGGTGTAGGGGTAGTGATAGGGTTAGTGATAGGGGTAGTGATAGGGGTAGGGGTAGTGAAATGGGTCGGGGTAGTGATAGGGGTAGTGACTTGGGTAGGGATCGTGATTTGGGTATGGGTAGTGATAGGGGTAGTGATGGGGGTAGTGATTTGGGTATGGGTAGTGATAGAGGTTGGGGTAGTGATAGAGGTAGTGATTTGGGTAGGGATAGTGATGGGGTTGGGGTAGTGATAGTGATTTGGGTAGGGGTAGTGATGGGGGTTGGAGTAGTGATAGGGATAGTGATTTGGGTAGGGGTAGTGATGGGGGTAATGATAGGTGTAGGAGTAGTGATGGGGGTTGGGGTAGGCCTGGTTATAGCTGGGGGGGGGCAGGGAGCAGCAGTAGCAACATGGGCTGGGGAGAAGAGATGGGGGTTGTTTTAATGGAGGAACGGAAGCAAGTTAGTGAAGATCATTGTTTTACGTGCAGTGAGAGTTTGTACCACTGCACATAAAACTGTACAATATGTGTGTTGAGGAACCCCTTCAATCCAAGGTCCCTAACCCCTCCCCCAGCCCCACGTGAACCCCAGGGCCCAGGCAAGGCCCTCCTCACCTGTGGTCTGGTTGGCCGTGGTGCTGGTGGCCGACGGCTCGCTCCCTGGTACTGGGGTCGGTGCCATCGACGGCGATGCTGCAGTAGAATTTGGAGATGTGGATGCATTTGAAGGTGTAGCGGTGGATGTATTTGTAGGTGTAGCGGTGGATGTATTTGTAGGTGTAGCGGTGGATGTATTTGAAGGTGTGGTGGTGGATGCATTTGTAGGTGTGGTGATGGATGTATTTGAAGGTGTGGTGGTGGATGCATTTGAAGATGTAGTATTGGGTGAAATTGAAGGTGTAGTGGTGGATGTATTTGAAGGTGTGGTGGTGGATGCATTTGAAGATGTAGTATTGGGTGCAATTGAAGGTATAGTGGTGGATGCATTTGAAGTTGTAGTATTGGGTGCAATTGAAGGTGTCGTGGTGGATGCATTTAAAGTTGTAGTATTGGATTCAATTGAAGGTGTCGTGGTGGATGCATTTGCAAGTGTCGTGGTGGATGCATTTGCAAGTGTAGTGGTGGATGTGGCTGAAGTGGATATTGTAGGGGAAGAAAGTGCAGTGGTTGTTGCTATCGAAGCACCTGGGGGCATGGCCGAAGTGGGGACAGCGGTGGCGGCGGTGGTGGTGGTAGCAGCAGAGGTGGTGGCGGCGGTGGTGGTGGCGGCGGTGGTGGTGGCAGCAGCGGTGGTGGTGGCGGTGGTGGTGGTGGTGCTGGGAATCGTCACGGTTGTTATTGTTGTTGCCACCGTGCTGGATGGAACCGCAGTTGATGTCGCCAGTGTAGTTATGGTGGTTTCTGTGAGGGGGTGGTGAGGACAGAAGCGCAGAGTTAAACCCCAACTCCAGGTCACGTGAGTTCAGTGTTCGAATCAGCAAGGGAATGACTCCCGAATGGCTCTACTCAAAGGTTTCCCAGACTCCAGTCCTCGCAACCCACAACGCCTCTGCCTTTCCACGCTCGCCAATCTTTTTTGCGTCTCAGGTACAAAGAGTCTGCGCGCGCTGTGCGCGTCAGATGATTCGTCAACAATATCTCCACGTGATGCGTCGAGCTCCCGATTCAAATTAACACCGGTCTCTACGTCACATGGGAGACGAGCGCGCACGCACGCACGCACACACGACATCTATTCGCAATCATCAGGGTCGTGGAGCGTGTAATGACAGAATATGTATTCGAACGGCGAACACTGATAGACATGGAGAGGCGCGTTGTAGGTCCATGCCAATAATACTGCATTGTGAAGTAACCGCGTGCAATGAGTTGATAATGATCAAGTAATTAACTTGTGAGCCAGGTAAATAAACCCGTTGCTCTGAAACCCGCTGCTCCCTTAAGCGATAAGACCAACTTGGCCTGTGGCACACCGGGAGGTCGGGGAATTGCCGCCCCTTTCGCCAGGCGCGCTAACCGCTGCACTACCGCTCCCCACAGCACACAGCACCCACCGTGTGTGTACACAGCCGGCGACCCGAGTTCGAACACCAGTGACGGGCATCTGTGGGCATCCGTCGTGTTTCTGTGTCGTTTGCTGTTGCTACTTTCTGACCCGCCTCGACTGGACATCATCTGTGAAAAAGAGCTTCATGGCTCATCGGATTTCTCCAGGATAAATACAGATTCTGAACCGGTCCTTGGCCCTTCCCTAGGTCGACCCAGCCTCAAATGAGTACCTGGTGCGGTGTGTAAACATCACCACTGGGGAGACAAATGCGGCCGGGCATCGTGTTGGCCACCCACCCCCTCGTGTGCCGGCCTTCAGAGGTGCTCGCTAACAGCACTTGAAGGTCGGGGGAACGGCCCGCGTCTCGCTCCCACGCCGATGTGGGGGGGGGGGGCATTGTGACGTCACGAAGTCCACGTGACGTGTACGTGTGTCGAGTCAGCGCGTGACTTGAGACGCGGCATTGTGTCGCCCAGGTGGTGAGAACTCCGGGGACCTGGGGAAGAGTCTCGTTTGCACGAGTGACTTGGGGCATTCGTCTGCTGCCGGCAGCGGGTGAACGTGGATATCTGCCGCTGTCTGTCTGTGTGCGATTATCCGAACCGAGCCTGGGCCTCCCCTAGGTCGACTCAGCATCAAATGAGTACCTGCGGCGGTCTGTGAACATCGCCGCTAGGGAGACAAAGGGTGACCCGGGTGTGGTGCTGGCCACCCAACCCCCTCGAGTGCCGTGCCGGCCTTCATAGGTGCTACTCGCTTACAGCACTTGCCCCAACAGTCTGTTAAGGCTATACGGGGGATCTTTGTTCTAATAACAATTGTGTGCTGGACTGTAATTTCTAATTTTGGCAAAATGGAATCCTGACACCGGCAACACAATAACACCCCCCCCCCCCCTATCCTTTTGCGAATGACGTCAGGCGTTTATTAACGTGCACTGTGAAACATCGCAGTGATAACCAGGGCGGCCGCTGGTTTCGAACCGTGAACCTCTGCAATAAGCGGGGAACGCGCGCCAAAAAGTTGCACCCCCCCCCCCCCCCTCATATTTGCCAACCACCATGACGGCGTGAAAAGAGCACAAACACTTATGTAACGATGTGACTAGGCAAGAGGAGGTGGGATGTATAATGGCCTCGGTGCGACCGTGCGAGGCAAATCAAATATTGGGGGGCCCCCACCCTGACCGATTGCCGCACCCACTGGGCTGACAATGTCGTTACTACGTCACTGATGATGTCGTTACTACGTCACTGATAATGTCGTTACTACGTCACTGATAATGTAGTTACTACACCACTGATAATGTAGTTACTACGCCACTGATAATGTAGTTACTACGTCACTGGTAATGTAGTTACTACGTCACTGGTAATGTAGTTACTACGTCACTGATAATGTAGTTACTACACCACTGATAATGTAGTTACTACGCCACTGGTAATGTAGTTACTACGTCACTGATAATGTCGTTACTACGTCACTGATAATCTAGTTACTACGTCACTGGTAATGTAGTTACTACGTCACTGATAATGTAGTTACTACACCACTGATAATGTAGTTACTACGTCACTGGTAATGTAGTTACTACGTCACTGGTAATGTAGTTACTACGTCACTGATAATGTAGTTACTACACCACTGATAATGTAGTTACTACGCCACTGGTAATGTAGTTACTACGTCACTGATAATGTCGTTACTACGTCACTGATAATGTAGTTACTACACCACTGATAATGTAGTTACTACGTCACTGGTAATGTAGTTACTACGTCACTGGTAATGTAGTTACGACACCATTGTGTGTAACTGTGTAACAAAAATGTGTTTTGTTCCTGGGTAGTAAGTGTTATTTCCTAATTGCTTATGACTCAAAAGTAAAGAAAGTTGATGTTATTCCCCACAAACGTTGCTTTTGTGACCAGAACATTGATATTTTGAAATTGTCCTATTTTCAATGAGAAAACGTGTCTTTTCGTTCACATAAAGCACCTTGGTGTCTAAATATTTTCTAGTATTTTTTTTATTACTTTAGTATAAATACATGTTAATTTTAATTCAAATGTTTTTTTTCTGACTTTATGTAAACGAAAAGACACAAATTCGCCCGTTTTCTCATTGAAAATAGGACAATTTCAAAATATCACTGTCCTGGTCACAAAAGCAAAGTTTGTGGGGAATTATAGCCACTTTCTGTACTTTGTATGCATAAGCAGTCTTTCCGACAGACCTGTTCTTCACCTGAGGACTGCTGCTTGCGTCGTGGCCGAAACGTCGTGAGAATTGTATTTTATTATGTTTTATTTTTAATCTTTTATTATTTCCCTTCTACGTGACTTTACCGAACTGTGCGCATGGGCGCTGTTGTTGACTGTTGCACGCTCAGCACTTCTCAGCAGTGACGTCGCCTTGCCGAACGATTTATTTTTGATTAAGAAAAAAAAACCCCACCAAAAATTACAGTCGCCTTGTGTGTGTTTTGTCGTGTGCGCGTGCGTCCACAGTCTTGCGGTTGTGTCTCTAAGGCGCATTTACAGAGACGGTGGATATATTGCCGTAGGATTCTAGATTTGAGGCTTTCGTGACTGCAAGGATTCATACTCTTAGGTTTTTTCGTTAAAGTCGCGTAGGTAACAAATAAAAAATAAAAATAATATAAATAATAATACTTTTACTTCTACTATTATTTTTTTTACCTACGTGACTTTACCGAAAAAACCTAAGAGTATTGCCGTAGGATTTGTACCGATTTTGCTGCGAGGTTGACCCACCAGCAGCAGCAGCAGCTATCGGGCACAGCACATTGGGTTCGTGAACGCATCTGTGCGGAACTGTTTACAAATCGTGTTCATCCGTGTCTGTACGCGTGGCGTTGGGAGTCTTTACGGGGGGGGGGGCCGCATTCTCATCATAGACACACTCGCTGACAGCACTTGCCCCAAAAGTCTATGAAGGCTATAGGGGATATCTTTGTCTTTGGTCTCCTTCCACCGCACCGTGGACCCGGTGAGGATTTAGCGAGTGCAGGAATTGGAGTAAAGATAGCGCGGTCAGGTCCTGCAATTTTCATATCGGGGCTGTCTGACACATTCGATCACTATTGAGTCGCGACAGAGCCAACACGGGTGGCGTGTAGCAACGTATCGACAAGGATCGATTCTAGCAACTCGCTCCTCGACGGGATTTCTGGTGAAAAATAAACAACATAACCACTGGAGCCATGCACTTTTGAATCAACATTGACAACCCATTTCACCTGAACTCCTTTTTGTGTTTATTTATATTTTTACGTGTCTTGATTTTATAGGAAGGACTACCTTAGTTTAATTTATACTGTAAAGTACTGCGATGTGCTCTTTAGTGCTGAGGTGAGTTGTCACTCCTTCCCCCGCACCTCCGATTAGCACGGTTGGTTACGTACGGTGCGAAAGAAGTTCAACGTACATGCATCGCACTGGGACTCATCGGCATCGTATCTGCTGCTGTACGCCAGTGCCCAATGAACCCCTCCCTCGATCCCTCTCTCTCTCTGTGTGTAGCCCGAGGATGCACAACGCGTGGCTGCTGCTGCTGCTACAGGCAGCCCCCCCCCCCCCGACAACACACAATGGACGAGTTGCTCATCCCATCACTCCCCGCGTCGGCCGAGACGTTTCTGCTGACACGCGTTCCTCTGTGCGCACGTGTGCGTACAAGTGTACACGTGTGTACAAGTGTATGTGTGTTGTGTACACGTGTGTACAAGTGTATGTGTGTTGTGTACACGTGTGTACAAGTGTATGTGTGTTGTGTACACGTGTGTACAAGTGTATGTGTGTTGTGTACACGTGTGTACAAGTGTATGTGTGTTGTGTACACGTGTGTACAAGTGTATGTGTGTTGTGTACACGTGTGTACAAGTGTATGTGTGTTGTGTACACGTGTGTACAAGTGTATGTGTGTTGTGTACACGTGTGTGTCTGTACACACACACACACGTGCAAGTGTACACGTGTGTGTGTGTGTGTACACGTGTGTGTGTGTGTACACACACGGTGCTGTGTGATGTGGGGTGCGGTAGTGTAGAGGTTAGTGCTACGCTGCGCTACGAACCCAGCGACCCGAGTTCGATTCCCGCTCACGGCCAACACCAGTGACGGGCATCTGTGGGCATCTGTCGTGTTTCTGTGTCGTTCGCTGTTGCTACTTTCTGACCCGCCTCGACTGGACATCATCTGTGAAAAAGAGCCTCATGGCTCCTCGGATTTCTCCAGGATAAATAGAGATTCTGAACCGGTTCTTGACCCTTCCCTAGGTCGACTCAGCCTCAAATGAGTACCTGGTGCGGTGTGTAAACATCACTGCTGGGGAGACAAAGGCGGCCGGGCATCGTGTTGGCCACCCACCCCCTCGTGTGCTGGCCTTCATAGGTGCTCGCTAACAGCACTTTCCCCAACAGTCTGTTAAAGGCTACACCTGTATTTGGGATACTTTGTATCTGTACACGCGCCTCCGCTCACGATTCCCGCTCCCCTATAATGGTGAATGGTGATGGTGTGGCCAGGATTATTGTTGCTTTGTGATTATGGTTACATTCGGAACGAAACGCACACAAAAGTACGTCGACCGGGGAGATGGAGCAATGAAATCAGCTCCTCGCGTAGAGAGGCAGGTGCCGTGTGGGTCATCACATCGCAGGATCGCGAGAGCGGACTGCGACCATCATCCAACAGTGGTTGAGTGATGATGATGATGAAGGTAGATACTGGATTCTATTTCGGTTTGCGTAGCGAAAGCGGAACTGAACGATTATTATTTTATTTTTTCATGGAAGAACAAAGCGTTTAAAAGAAAACATCTCGTATGCAAGGGTCTCCAGAGCGTCGAGTGACGCGTACACAGCCGAGCAGCTACGATGAGCTTAGGTGAGAGGGTGGGTAGGTGAGTGGGTGAGAGTGGGTAGGTGAGTGGTTGAGAGTGGGTAGGTGAGTGGGTAGGTGAGTGGGTAGGTGAGTGCTCCGAGTCAGGTGTCAGGGTCAGGGTCAGGGCCGGAGCTACTTAGGGTGAGGGATATGGGCTCGGAGGTTTGCCGTAGGTTACCCTCAGGGTTAACTTTAATAGTCAGGAATCTCGGAGGGTAAGGTTTGGGGCGAGTTGTAAGTCAGATACGCGCAGCGCACTCTGCGTGCGAGTCTCAGGGGTGGGTTTGGGGGGTGAGTTTCAGCTAAGATCGGCGCTTTATTTCGGCCGTGACAGTCCGGATCGCTCTTTCCCGTGCGCTTTGTTCGGACCGCGCATCCACCTCGACTCATTCTGTCCTCGCGATGCTGAGCTTGCCAGGATCATAGCAACATATGGTCAAACACTGCCGGTCCATTGGGACAGATCGACATACCGCGTGAACTCCAGCCGCAGTGCCATACACACCTAATAATCCCCGCCTCGCAGGTCGGCCGCGCCGCGTTCGCGACAACATTTCGAGCGAGAAACGAATCCCTCGGGTCGCGCGCACGCAGTTCGCGTCGAGCGTGCGGGAGAGGCTGCGTTAGCCCAAGTGTCTGCGGGGTGGGTGGTGCAGGAGGGGGGTGCCCAGGGGGTCACTCACGGGCGTCTGCGAGGGGGTGCAGCCAGACTCCAAGAGCGAGCACGAAGATCCACGCGGCGGTGCGCATCTTCGCTGCGCTGTGATCCAGGCGGGCGAGGGCCGACGGTTCGCGTCCCTACCCGAGACGGGACGGAGGAGGAGGAGGGCGAGTGGGGAACGGGCAAGAGGGGGTGCCCCCGCGGTTATCCGTCGTCGCCTTAGCCCTGGCTGCGATGGACCGAGTGATGGGAGTGACGATGGGAGTGTGCACGGCGGAGTGGCGCTGCGTGGGGCATCATCATCATCAGCAGGTCGCGTGGGCGCGCGTCATCGCCGCTTGTACACGTGTAACTAGGGCGGGCGTGACTTGGAATTCCTCGCGCGTGTGTCTGGGTGTGTCTGGGGGTGCGTGTGTCTTGGTGTGCGTGTGTCTGTGTGTGACTGTGTGTGTGTGTCTGGGTGTGCGTTTGGGTGTGCGTGTCTGGGTGTGTGTGTGTGTCTGGGTGTGCGTCTGTGTGTGTCTGTGGGTGTGCGTGTCTGTGTGTGTCTGGGTGTGCGTGTGTGTGTGTGTCTATGTGTGTCTGGGTGTGTGTGTGGGTGTGTCTGTGTGTGTGTGTGTGTCTGGGTGTGTGTGTGTGTGTCTGGGTGTGTCTTTGCGTGTCGAGGGAGCGGTGGTGCCGCATTGCGCTACGAACCTGGTGACCCGAGTTCGATTCCCGCTCACGGCCGGCACCAGTGACGATTATAGGAACCGGTCCTTGTCCCTTCCCTAGGTCGACTCAGCCTCAAACGAGTACCTGGTCCTGTGTGTAAATATCGTCACTAGGAAGACAAAGCCAGCCGGGCGTGGTGCTGGCCTTCATATGTGTTCGCTAACAGCACTTGCCCCAAAAGGTCTTTGTGTCCGCGCGCTTTCGTGGGTGTGTATACGTAATGTGTTTGTGTATACTTAATGTGTCTGTGTATACTTAATGTGTCTGCGTCTGTGTGCGGTGGCAGAGTGGTGAGCGAACACACAACCCGAGTTCCATTTCACGGTCAACAGCGGCCGGCCCCACTCTCGACGTGGGCTACACGGGGGATCTTTGTCTCTTGGGCATTTATGCACTTTTCTTTGGACATGTCTTTGTATGCGTCCCTCGGTGTGTCTGCGATTGAGTGAGTGTGTGTGTGTTTTGTTTCTGGGTGCATATGTGGGGGGGGGGGGGGGGTAGTGCAGTGGTTAGCGCAGCGCGCCACGAACCCCGGTCACCTAAGTTCGATTCCCGCGCACGGCCAACATCGGTGACGAACACCTGAACTGGTCTTGAACACCCCCAAAGTCCACTCGGGACTTCAAGCGAGCAGCTGCCGCGGGGTGTACACATCAGCAGCAGGCGTGGCTCTGCCCACTTCGGCACCTACAGGGGAGGGAGGGGCCCTCATCCAGCAGTGGATTGACACAGAGGGCTGCACGTGTAGGTGGAGGTCGCTGGGGTTATATTGTGCTGCGTATTTGGCGAGGTAGACCCGGGCTACAGAGAAGCAAACACAAAAGCAGTTACACTATGAGATCTCTTTTACCAGTGGCAAAATATAATGGTAGGTTTTTACCCTTTTAACTGGTACAAAACTGACACCTTTATTCAAGGCATCATGTTTGCAATGACCACAACACAAGTAGTCAATAAAGCAAACAAAAAGAAGCAACTCTGATAAGGATAATAATATGCACTGTCCTTGAAGTTGATTGGCCCACACCCGAGACGGCTTTCTTTAGAGCCTAGTCCCCATTGGTGTAGGGCCAAATGACACCAGAAGGCGTTCAATACAATACAGTTACAGTATTGTATTGAACAAACGAGCCATACAAACACACACCCACACAATACGTGCGAATACAACACAAACGCAGTTAATCGATCCCAGGCTAATGTATACTACTTCTCTGTATGTTATCTTTTTCAAAAGGAAATTCAACAAAGAACCACACACGAGAAAAAACCCACCAATCCTCAAACAACCCAAACCCGAAGTGTACCCATGTCACGTCTCTGCGTGGGCAGCAGGAGGAAGGGTCCAAAGTGAAAACCCACGAGCATCATCCCGAATCTCGCTGTCTCGAACATCACCATGGCAGACACACGAAGGGAGGCGACCCGCGAGGACGTCCCCTGCGGAGACGGAGCGATGCGACTCGCTCGGACGGAGCGATGCGACTCGCTCGGACGCAGCTCCCCCGCGAGGATTGATCGTCTGCATGGGGTGACGGCTTGGGAAGGCTTTCATTCAGCAGTGGATCGATCACGCCCGGTGATGGGGAGGTGCAGCTTTGTGGGGACTGATCCGTCAAGTTCTGTATGCTGGGAGTCACTCATTGGGCCATAATTACAAGTTAAACAATTCATTCATGTCACCGCCAAAGTAAGTTTCCCCAGGCTACAAAGCACCCAAGGCCCTCCCCCTCCTGCCCCCCTCCCTCCCGATACGTTCCATTCATTGGCTACCACATTCTGATGAGCTCCCCCCCCTCTCCTCCCCCCTTCAACTTGCTTATAAGGGATTACTTCTTGAATCATTGCCTCACTTGATGCAGCTATTTCGGCTGTGACGGTCCCACCTGATGACGGAGACTTGTGTTGCCTCCGAAACGTCGTGATTTTTGTTTTATTTTATTTTCATTAATTTTGATGTTTTACCTACATGGTGACTTTACCGAAAAAACCTAAGAATATCATCTTAGACAAACAAAATGTATGTATTGATTGAGTGTACAGTAATAAATTTCGATTTAAAGCTTTCGTGACTGCAGGGATTCATCTTCTTGGTTCTTTCGGTAAAGTCACGTAGAAGGGAAATAATAAAATAATAAAATAAAGCATAATACAATAACTATTTTATTATGTTTTATTTGTATTATTAACCAAGAAGATGTACAGTAATAGTCAAGCAGCTGATCGATGAGCTCACGTGCGGGAGTGAGATGGCTTGCGGCATCGCAGGAGCACGATGATATTGACGACTTCGTCTAGCAGTGGATAGGTCATGGCTCGTCACGACACGTGAGCAGTGGCTAATGGCTGGCGCAGCGTGTGGGATGTAACACACGCACTCGCGCGGGGCGTTTTGTTCGTGGTTGAGTGATGATGATGATGATGGTTGTTAACAACGCCATCGACAAATACGAGAACCGGTCCTGAGCCTCCCTTAGGTCGACTCACCCTTAAGTGAGCACCTGGCCCCGCGTGGTGCTGACCACACAATTCCGTCATGTGCTGTGTTGGCCTCCGTAGATACTTGCGAATGGCGAGCACTTGCCCCAACGTTCTGTCGAGACTATACGGGGGAGGGGGGATCTTTGTCTTTGCGTGTGAGTGGCTGAGTGCCTTGAGGCTTTGTGACCTTCATGTGCAGGAGTGAATCGCGAGCCACGGACTCTTTGAGGGCCTCGAATCGTGGCCGCGGCACATTTCACCTGTGCAGGAATGTGCTGAGCAGGAGCGTGTCAGGGAGGGGCGTGGAGGCACGGGAAACGCGCACGCCCATGCCTCGGACCTGTGGCTTATAAGTTCAAATTAATAGAAGTAAAATAAAAATAAAATAAAAATCACGACGTTTTGGAGGCAACACAAGCTTCCGTCTTCAGGTGGAACCGTCACAGCACGATTGCTGTATCATACAGCTGATCGCTGTATCATACAGCTGTATGATACAGCAATCGTGCTGTGACGGTTCCACCTGAAGACGGAAGCTTGTGTTGCCTCCGAAACGTCGTGATTTTTATTTTTATTTTACATTTATTAATTTAAAAATTTTACCTACGTGACTTTACCGACAAAACCTAAGAATATGAATCCTTGCAGTCACGAAAGTTTCAAATCTAGAACTATAAGTTCAACACCATTACGACACGGCCGTGCAAGGCCATTGTTTCAAAACGTCGGGTTTTGTCTGTCCTTCACGCTGCCACTGCTAGGATGTTTGCTTTTATTTACAGACATTTCCTGCTTAATTCCCACACCGAGGTTTAAACGTCTCGCCCAATATTTCCCCAGGAGGCTGGGACATGACGAGTAGCCACGACCAGGGCGGGATTTGCACTGGATGTTGGTGTGCGGGGATGTGGACATATTTTCCGGATGAAATTAAATCCCCACCTCTACTCGACCAACGTGGCTTTCGGCTGTGAAGAGTGGGAAGAGTGCTGACGTGACGGTGTCTGCTTGCTCTGCTCTGCTGTTCCCCTTGTCACGCATGCAGAAGACATTTCCACCGCCCATCAACTGTCACGATTCGTGGGCACGATTATAATTGACTTAAAGCTTTCGTGACAGCAGGAATTCATATTCTTTGTGTCTTTAGGTAAATTCACGAAGATAGGTTTAAAAAAAAAATACATTGTAGCTTGACGTGGCGGTATTTGCTTATCAACATCACCAAACCTTATCAAAGAAAACGATTATAAATGTTTCGGATTTTCTTGTATGGTTTATTTCTTTTTTGAACAGCTTCTGTACTGTCTTGTTTATATAACCGAGCTCTCAACCCGGCGAGCCGAGTTCCAATTCTCAGCCACGGCTGATATCAATGGCGAGTGATGTCCGAACTGGTCATTGGCATTTTCCAAATCACATTGACCAGCGTGGTGATGGCCAAACAACCCCCACAACTGTCACAGTATGAAATAAGTGGGGGAGGGGAGCGTCTTGTGGCTCTTCATCCAGCAGTAGATTGACACAGTGCTGTCCTGTTAATGGTATCACAACTGTTGACATTATGAGACCTCCTTTACCAGTGGCAAAATATAGTAGTAGGTTTTTACCCTTTAAACTGGTACAAAACTGACACCTTTATACAAGGCATCATGTTTGTAATAACCGCAACACAAGCAGTCAAAATGCAAACAAAAAGAAACAACTCTGATAATGGTAATGATATGCACCGTCCTTGAAATTGATTGGTCCACACCCGAGACAGCTTTCCTTAGAGCCTAGTCGCCATTGGTGTTGGACCAGATGACGCCAAAAGGCGTACAACTCAAAAACAGTGCACTATCAGAGCATTGAGAGCTCGGGGTAAGCATTTACGCTATGATACCTCCTTTACCAGTGGCAAAATATAGTAGTAGGTTTTTACCCTTTAAACTGGTACAAAACTGACACCTTCAGAGGGGACCTGCTACATTGGGATGAGAATCTGGCCTCGTATGGGAGGAAACCAGAGGAGCATGAGAAGCCCCACCACGCAAACGAAGAGGACAGCCACACAACGCTCTGCACAGATGGAGTCAATTCGCAAGATATTCTTAGGTTTTTTGGGTAAAGTCACGTAGGTAAAAATTTTTAATTAATACAAGTAAAATAAAAATAAAATAAAAATCACGACGTTTCGGAGGCAACACAAGCTTCCGTCTTCAGGTGTCGTGCTGTGACGGTTCCACCTGAAGACGGAAGCTTGTGTTGCCTCTGAAACGTCGTGATTTTTATTTTATTTTACTTTTATTAATTAAAATTTTTTACCTACCTACGTGAATTTACCGAAAAAAACCTAAGAATATGAATCCTTGCAGTCACGAAAGCTTCAAATCTAAAATCAATTCGCAAGACTCAGCCACGGAATCCAAATGGACTTGGCCCATTGATGCGCTGCCACCTGCTGGCCGCCTCGAGTAGTGGCGTCGATTGTAACTTGATGGTCATCACGTTCGGTGGTTGCTGTTATCAGTTTAAACTGCACTGATGAAAGCAACGTTATTAGTGATTAAATGTTGATAGCAAGAATGATGGCGTTAATTGTAATTCATGGTGCTGACAGTGATTATGTTCGTGTTGATAATGGTATTGATGACTGTGATGTTGATAAGGTTTGGTGATGTTGATAATGGTGATAGTGTTGTGAATGATAGTGAAGTCATACTTTATTGCAATTGCCTTTGATATTACCATAAACATGTATGTGGATGCTCCTGTACATTAAATTCTGCTATGGTTTCTAAAATTAATTTGCCCAAGCCAACAAATGTATTGTATTTAATATTAATTGGTGCTGTTTCGATTTCCTCCGTAGCGGATGTTTTTGCCCTGATTTCTATTTGCTTTATTGTTGTATTGTTTCATGCGATTGCTTCAGTACATTTTGGTGATGCAGGTCACTCTTGGGAACGAGACTTTATCGTGGTCTCTCATGAGCGTTCTCAGTGTTGATGGTGTTGATGATGACGGTGGTGGTAGTGCGTTGCGCTCCAAACCCGACCATCCGAGTTCGATTCCTACTCACGGCCAACATCAGTGACTCCGTCCGGTATTATCTGAACCGGTCCTGCGCCTCCTCTAGGTCGACGCAATCTCAAATGAGTGCCTGGTGTGTGATCATAGCCACTGAAGGAGATCAAGGTGGCCGAGTGTGGTGTTGGCCACCCACCCCCTCGTGTGCCGCTATCAGCACTTGCCCCAACAGTCTGTTAGAGGCTATACCGGGGATCTTTGTTGACGACGATGATGCAGCTGCTAACGTGGCCTCTCCTCGACCGTGACCGTTACTACACCGTGACCTCTACTGCACTGTGACCTCTACTGCACCGTGACCTCTACTGCACTGACCTCTCCTCCACTGACCTCTCTACCACGTGACCTCTCCTCCACTGACCTCTCCTTCACCGTGACCTCTCCACCACGTGACCTCTCCTCCACCGTGACCTCTACTACACTGACCTCTCTTCCACCACGTGACCTCTCCACCACGTGACCTCTCCACCACCGTGACCTCTACTACACTGACCTCTCTTCCACCACGTGAGCTCTCCACCACCGTGACTTCTACTACACTGACCTCTCTTCCACCACGTGACCTCTCCACCACGTGACCTCTCCTCCACCGTGACCTCTCCCCCACGTGACCTCTCCCCCACCGTGACCTGTCCCTCACCGTGACCTCACCACCACGTGACCTCTCCTCCACCGTCCGCTGTCGCCCGGCGTCGCCTTCCCCACGCTGGATGACGCCCGCAGCCAATCAGCGCCGAGCAGTGACGTCACCCGGGAGGGAGGCCCCAAGGCCCTCGGATAGATCGCAGTGTTGTACAGTCGCCCACGCCGAGCGTTAACAACAACAACAGCAGCAATCTACAACAACAATCCACAACAACAATCTACAACAACAATCTACAACAACAACAACGACATCGTAATAATAAACACAGAGACGCTGTGGGCCATGTGGCCGCTGGCGAGGCCGCTGCTGCTGCGGCCGCTGCCGCGCGCCGCGAGAGGCTGGGACCACGAGCAGAGGCGGCACCGCGTCAAGAACAAGTGGGTGAGTGTGGTGTGGTGTGACTGGGGTGGTGTGGTGTGACTGGGGTGGTGTGGTGTGACTGGGGTGGTGTTGTGTGGCTGAGTGGTGTGGTGTGGCTGAGTGGTGTGGTGTGGTGTGGCTCGTGTGGTGTGGTTGTTGTGACTGGTGTGGCTGGTGTGGTATGGCTGGTGTGGTGTGGCTGGTGTGGTGTGGCTGGTGTGGTGTGGCTGGTGTGGTGTGGCTGGTGTGGTGTGGTGGGACTGGTGTGGTGTGGCGGGACTGGTGTGGTGTGGTTGGTGTGGTGGGACTGGTGTGGTGTGGTTGGTGTGGTGTGGTTGGGGTGGTGTGGTGGGTCTGGTGTGGTGTGACTGGTGTGGTGTCTGTGGTGTGGTGTGGTTGGTGTGGTGTGGTGGGACTGGTGTGGTGTGACTCGTGTGGTGTGACTGGTGTGGTGTGGCTGGTGTGGTGTGGCTGGTGTGGTGTGGTTGGTGTGGTGTGGCGGGACTGGTGTGGTGTGGCTGGTGTGGTGTGACTCGTGTGGTGTCTGTGGTGTGGTGTGGCTGGTGTGGCTGGTGTGGTGTGGTTGGGGTGGTGTGACTGATGTGGTGGCCTTCGTGTGGTGTGTGTGGTGTGGTGTGGCTGGTGTGGTGCGGTGTGACTGGTGCGGTGTGGCTGGTGCGGTGTGGCTGGTGCGGTGTGACTCGTGCGGTGTGGCTGGTGTGGTGTGGCTGATGTGGTGTGGCTGGTGTGGTGTGACCAGTGTTACACAGTGTAATCGGTGTTACACTCACCACTGTAACTAGTTGCACTCACGCTGACCAGTAGTCGCACGGCTGCGAGTATAACCACTGTTATAACTGGTATAGCCGCCGTGACCACTCTAAACCACGGGCTGTAGCGAACTGTGGACTGGATGTGATGTACCGGGTACGGGACATGTTTTACGGACAGCTCCGGCTGAAATTAAGCCCTCCCGACCAGTTTATAGCTCAGCCACTGCTGCTGACTCTGCAATTCTCAGAAGCTAAGCAGGATTGAAACTGGATAGTGCATGGGATACATAACCACCGTGCATGCAAGCTTGTCATAGGCGGCTAAGGGGGATTTGGCAGACGGCAGAAGGGCAGTGCAGACATTTCCATTGTTTTACTCTACAGTACGATGCGCCAACGTCTATAGTGCCAGCATTCACCGACCCGGCACTTACCATTCTGGTGAAGTATGGTTAAATCACCACCGCCCCCCCACGCCCTGCACAGCGCGGGGAGGCCTTGATCCAGCAGTGGATTAATACAGTTCAGTGCAGTTTAGTGAAAGCAGGGAGATCCCGGACCGGTTCTAGTATCGCTCTTCATATTCTTAGTTCTTTTGTTAAATTCACGTAGATGGAAAACAAAAATCTAAATTAAAAGCAAAAAAACCCCACGACGTTTCGATCGCAACAAAAGCGCTCTTCATCAGGTGGAGAGAAAAGGTCAATCACAATCATGTTCGTAGTGGCCTGGAATCAAACTCAGGTCGTATTGGTAACATTTTCTTCAAGAACAGTTTTTGTGTGTGTTTAGTTTGTTGTCCTTCCCCCGCACCTCTGATTAGCACGTTTGGCTACGTACGGTGCGAAAGAAGCTCAACACATACATACGTACATTCTGTTACAATGTTTTTTTTTTCTCGTCATTTACCGATTTGATTCGTAATGCAACGTCTGCCTCGTCAATGTCCAGGCCGCGACGAGGACCAAGGTGCCCAACACGCAGGCAGCCATACAGCTCATGGATGCGACCTACGGGCTCCAGCTGGGCCACATGTGGGAGCCGGCGCGCCTGGCGCTGCTGTGCGAGCGCAAGTACGGGGCCCTCGTCAACGCTTGGGCCGACACTGACGGCACCGGCGACGAGCTGCGGCGCCTCGGCGCGGTCGACCTGGTGCGGGACGTGGTGACGAGGAGCCTCGCCGGGCGAGACACCGTGGAGCCGACTGCGGAGAGGCCGCGTGATGAGGGTGGCCGAGAGAGTCGTGAAGACAGCGCTCCGTGTCCATCTGTTCCATCTGCTGATGAAGGGGGCGAGCTGGGAAAGTCCTTGCTGCTGGAGGGCAGCGTTTTGTCCACCCTCCGGCTTAGCCCCAACATCAGATGCTTCACTTTTCCCCGCGGCGATATTTCCCGGTTCCCACAGCCTAGGTGAGGGGATGCCCCGGTGCAGGTCGCTGTCCAGGCACAACACGATTAAGAACAGCACATTTTTATGATTCTCAAATCATTACCTCTTCGGAAATGTAATGCATGTGTTGTGAGCTTTTGAATCGATATGAAGATATCAATCGATTGCATCGTTACACCCCCGGTGGTCATGATGCTTGTTGTCCTGTGCAGGCCTGGGGTCTCAACTACAACGACATTTACAGTGGATTTCTTTCTGAAAGCACAATGCAGTTATCTTGCAATTGACCCAAGTTTGTTGCACCGCGCTCCTGCGCAGGCCCGCAGGAGCGCTGCGGCTGCTGAGCCACTACCTCCTGGACGCGGCGTCGCTGCTGCCCGTGCTGGCGCTGGACGTGCAGCTCGGGCACCGCGTGCTCGACCTGTGTGCCGCTCCCGGCGGCAAAACCCTCGCGCTGCTGCAGACGGCGTGCTGCGGTAAGCTGGCACCGTGGACACCCCGTCGTTCGCACGCACGCACGCACACAGGCACACAACAACAACAACAACCGCCATTCGCCACTAAGTGGCGGTGACGTCACCACGACGCTTGCGCCAGGCCATGTGCACCTTGAGGCCACGTGAAGTGTCGAACGCCCGCTGGCAGGAGGTCACGGGGCAGACCCAGTTGCCACGGGTCGACTGACCGAGATGACACGCACACACGCACGCACGCACACACACACACATGGTGTGACTCTACCCTGTGCACATGTACAGCTCGCATGCGAGTCCTGGGGGTTGTTTGGCTTCGTCACGCTGGTCAGTGCGGGTTTAATGAAGGTGGTGTCAGGACCTGATTTGAATATCGCTCGTCACCGACCGGAAATTAATCGCACCTCGCCGGGCTCATAATAGTGTGCTAACCACTGCTCCACTCCGAACACAAATTACGAGAACAGCATTACCACACCAGCTGTTGAGTGTGGAGCGTTAAACGCGACAGACACTTACATTCAAACCCTCCCCCCCCGCCAAAAACGAACGGCATTTCACCCAAACTGACCGAGACGGGGCACCTGTGCGTTGCAGACCACCTGACTTCCAACGACGTGTCGGCGTCCCGCACCGCCCGCCTGCAGCGCGTGCTGCGCACCTACGTCCCGCGTGACGCCGGGGAGGCGGGCGTTCCCGCGCGTGGCGTGAGCGTGAGGACGCGCGACGGCATCTTCTGGCTCAAGTCCGCGGAGGAGCGCGGCGTGTACGACCGCGTGCTCGTCGACGCGCCCTGCACCAACGACCGCCACTCCGTGCACGAGGAGGAGAACAACATCTTCTCCCGCTCCAGGATGAAGGAGCGTCAGCACTTGCCGGCGCTGCAGACCCAGCTGCTGCTGTAAGAACCCGACCACTGTGGAGCCGTAGCCTGCGGTGTGGGCCATTAAGATATTGAACAGTTTGTTGAGTCGACTAAACATTGTTGTAATTGTGGTCATCCTCACATTGTCGCATCGGGGAAGAGGTGAAACTTTTTACAGCCTTGTTCGCGTCATCTGATGCGTCTAGTTAATCGAACAAATCATTTGTAATGGATTTCTCAAGCAATCGCACCCAGCTTTAATGGAGGTTGCTTGACAGTCGCAGCAGAGGTTGTCTTTCTAAAGGAGAGAACTTGACAGTGGGGTGTGACTCGGGGCGTGTGTGTGTGAGTCATGGTCATGGCCCCATGGGCCTCCTCTCGGTCGACTCAAACGAGTACCTGGTGCGGTGTGTAGTAAACATCGCCACTAGGGAGACAAAGGCGGCCGGGCGTGTTTGCTGGCCACCCACCCCCTCATGTGCCGTGCCGGCCATCATAGGTGCTCGCTAACAGTACTTGCCCCAGCAGTCTGTTAAGGCTATACAGGGGATCTTTGTCTTTGTCACACTGTAGCGGTAGTGTAGCGGTTAGCGCTACGCTGCGCTACGAACCCAGCGACGCGCGTTAGATTCCCACTCACGGCCAACACCAGTGGTGATTATCTGAACCGGTCCTGAGCCTGCCCTAGGTCGATTCAGCCTCAATTGAGTAACCTGGGGAGACAAAGGCGGCCGGGCGTGTTTGCTGGACACCCACCCCCTCGTGTGCCGTACCGGCCATCATAGGTGCTCGCTAACAGCACTTTCCCCAACAGTCTGTTAAGGCTATACGGGGGATCTTTGTCTTTGTCTGTCACGGTGCAGGGCGGGTTTGCTGGCGTGCCGCCCGGGCGGGGTGGTGGTGTACTCCACTTGCTCCCTGTCGCAGCTGCAGAACAGCTCTGTGGTGGAAGCGGCCCTCAGTCTGGCGACGACAAATCACAACGTGGACGCGCAGGCGTGCGACCTGTCCGGCATGCGGACGCTCTTCTCGCACGCATTCACCTTCCAGGAGGAGGAGGACCGTTTTGGCGAGACGGTGATTCCGCACGTCGCCGCCAACTTTGGGCCCATTTACGTCAGCAAAATGGTGCGTCTCTCGTGAGGCACAGGGGCCACGGGTCGGAGGTCGTCTGTATCCATGCCGTACCTCCGCAGCCGAGCTGGGAGCGCGTTTCCCCTCCATTGCCCCTGGGTCCGCACTCTGGGTCCGCACTCCGGGTCGAGGTGATTCTCGGAGGCACTGGTGGCGAGTCTCAAAACCCATGTTGTGTTTGAGAAAAGGGAGTCAACCCATCGGGTGACTTGGACACAATGTGCAGCGCTAACTTTTGGGGACTCGTGTTAAAATTGGCCAAACATTTTTTGCTATTATCTTTTGATATAAACAACGTCTAAAGTATGATGAATATAGTACAATTTGAAATATAAAAATATTGATATATTGTGACCCTAAGGTGACATCTACGTAGGACTATGTTTTTACTACAGGTATTAGATTTTTTTTATCATTGTAACACTATGATAAGAGCCTTAACGTCTTTATGTTGAAAATATCACATTGTCAAAAAACTAGTCGTATAAAGCTGAAATGCGAGATGTGTGTCGGTGATGCGTATTGTGTTTAAAATGCGTTTTTTCTCACAGAAAATACAATTCTAATTCACAAAACTCCATGAACTTGAGAAATGGCAATGATTTGAGGAAGCCTTCCCTGAGCAATTGAGATAATGGCTGACTTCATGATTCATGGCGACTGCCCGAAAATCAAACACATTCCTGCGGAGGGAGCTGGTAGGAACGTTGGGTTGCTCGGTCAATGGCCAGGGTCAACGGCGGCGTGGTGTATTCCGCAAATATGGCCGACTGAGGGCGGGCACAAGCCGGCGTGAGTAGGTTAAACGTTGAGTTTTATAAGGGCACCACGGGGTGACTAGCCCCTCCCCACCCAGCCCCACCGCTCCCATTTTTAATGCAGGACGGACGGACACAATAATCCCGTGGGCTGGTGCAACCAGGAGGTTCCTACCAGTATAAGGGCAACCTAACCCCGCAGAGCCATCATCAGAGGCAGGCACAGAGGGACCCAATAAAACGTGAAAATATCCATGGTGAGACAAATGGACAAGCACTTGGACAGCAGTTGCCACAAGTGGACTTCGTAACTTTCTTTAACGAGAGGTATTAAACGCGTGCAACTGTGACGAAAAAAGGAATTGAACAAAAAAGCATTTAAACAATATTATTTTTTAATAACAACCAGCACATGACATTTCCGATTAAAACACGACCCTTAGTGTTTCTTGCTGGGCGCACGCTAGTGTTGGCACGCATCCCTGGAGCCGGGGTGCCTGTAGAGGTGTGCAGCCTGAATTAAAACTAGACCACCTGGCATCAAATTTAAATATACAAACATTCGAATGTTTAATTAAAAAGAAAACATTTTCAAAGAAAGTATACAGTACTGGCATGCTAATACATCAATGATTTGCATGTAGCACATTCTCATACAGCAAAATTACTGAAGCAGCTCTTCACACGTTAGGTTCTATATAAAAAAAATACTAATTGGAAACTCCCTTTCTAACTTCCACAGTGGCTCTCAACACATGCCTTAGACACTTCATAGCCCTGCATGCGTCTATTCCAGATGGACAAATCTCTGTCTCCACGCTCAAGTTATAATTTAGTACTCAAGTTTGTGGATTTACTTACTAAAAATCCGTCAAATGTTCCAACTTTAACTCAATTCCCAAGCTCCGTCAACTTATCCAAGTCTCTTCAAGATCGATTCTCAAATTCCATTCCCCATCTCACCCAGGTCCCCAAATGCCCACCGCCATCATCACACCTCCTGTTCCACAGAGAACCAACCGTCGGCAATCCCCCCAACAGCCCCCACAACTTGCCCTGCCACCGACATCGCGCTCCCATAATGTATCTTAAGCATGACGGTAAAAACGATCCCACGCTGTTTATTCACTATTTACTTCTTCTCGCTTGCAAACGGACGCTCTTGAAAACTATTTTGAAGATTAAAAGCAAGTTGACCGGCGTGCGAGATTAATCATGTAACCGCCGTTTCCCCCGCAAATTTCCAATCGAGTATTTTTCCTCCTGCCCCTTGGCGTGTATTGGTAGCAAATAAATAAAACTTTGCGCGAGTGCTTTTACTTTTTGGAACCGTTAGCTCTCACTTTGGTCGTATTTGCCAGGTGTTATTTTACGTGACCTATGACCCAAGTGGAAAACAAAATCTATCGTGTTAACCGTCATTATGAACAAGCGAATAAAATGACATTTAAAATAATTTTAACTCGAATAAAAAAATAATAATTTAGAAATCAAATAACACTGCTCGCCTCTGCCCACGTGTGTTACGGCTGTATCGCAATCTCCGTCAAGTGTTACAAAGTTACAGTTCATGCAGGAAATTCCAGGTCTTAAATAAAGTTAAAAAAAGGTTAATCGACTAAACACGGTACTTAAAAGTGATTTAAGCGATAAAGAAATATAATATTCATGTGCATACAATAATTAGGTGGCCTACTATAAGGCAGTCATGTAAATTAGTGTTCTGCCACGAATGCTAAATTGTTTTCACTAACACTGTTTAAAAAAGGAGATCAAATAAAACGTAGGTGCAAAATTAATCGAGTGTGTAAAGTCGCAGAGTAAACAAGACCGCGGTTAAACAGTTTGGTTTGAAAAACGACCGATGCGATTCCAAGCTTGCGACGAAATCGTGTGGACGTGCAAGTGGCACACCGCTCGCTTCCTCGACGGCCTCTGCTGAACCCCAGTCGGTGTGCCCGAGGCCTCGATTACAACGGGGTTTGGCTCATAGTGACTCGGTATGCAGTCGTGTCACATCATCACAGTCGTCGATGCGGGGCTCGGATTACCCCAGATGCGTGCGTTTGAGTGTGACGAGCATTAACGCTCACAGCCTGGCACATCTATAAAACTTACTCAAGTGAATGGGTGGACGTGCAGGTGGCCTAGTGTGTGGATGTGTCCGCGTGTGCGTAGGTTGGCATGTGATGAGGTGGCATGCGAGTAGGATTGTGTGTGTTGACGATTTGTGTGTGTGTTGGTGTAAGGAGGGATTGTTCAATGTGTAGGTAGAAGCTATGGTACTTGTGTGTGGGTGGGTGAATGTTTGTGTGGGTGGGTGAATGTGTGTGTGTGTGTTTGTGCACGTGTGCACGTGTACTGGGGCTGGCAGTTTTGCCGGCCGGCGAGCTGGGTTGTCACGCTTCCACCCTCCGCAGGCTGGAGCGGTTGATAGACTCCCTGAACCGCATGGCACAAGAGCAACACACAAATGTTATGCACACTGCGAAACCAACAATATGGTAAGCGCCTGCTTGGCAGACACCTTCCAACACAACCAACATTAACCAGTAAGTAGAACATCAACGAAGAGACTGAAGGGCCAGGGGCAGAGGTGCAGAAACTGCACTACGAATTCAACTTCATCTGGCCGGCCATTAAACAACAGAGGCAACGAGGGTGCTGTCACCTGCTCAGCGTGGGCGTGAGTGGCTTGTAGAGTTGTGCAATCTTCTGGCTAATCATGGGCTGCAGCGCTTCCGTCAGCCGGTGGTAGTTTCGCTCCAGTTCTCGCTGATACTCCTTCTGGTCGGGCCCGATGAGCGCCTTGTTCTTACGCAGCGCGTCTGCGCACCTGCACGCGTCGCGGCGACACAAACACGTGCGTCACTCGCGCCGTTGACACAAACAAAGGCTGAATGAAGCCTGGGGCTGGTGGATACCGCGAGGATCGCCAGCTGTCCTCGCTTTCCCAGGATCATCTTCTTGTTGAGGTTACTGTCGTGAGAAATCTATCACGCTTCCCGGGATATTAAAAGTTTTTGTCAGTTGTGTAAAAATGACTATCATCGCGACTAATACACCAAACCTCTTCCAGTGCTGTCAGATATTTTTCCTCCCATGATACGACCTAAGCGGCACGAATGTATGCAAAATTTCTTTCGCACCGTACGTATCCGACCGTGCTGATCCGAGCTCCGCGGGGAATGGACAACCAACTAAACACGAAAAGCAGTTCTAAAGAACCTTGTGACACACTCAGGGTTCGGTGGGTGGGTACAGCGCAAAGTGCGTTCACAACAGCCACACTGAGCACTTGTCCGTCCCGGACTCGCCAAGGAGCGCCCCCAGGCGACGTGGCTCTGCCTCGCACGCTCACCTCTTGGTGAAGTCCTTGAAGCAGAGCCGCAGCTTGTTGTGGTGGCGGTACAGCTTGGGATCGTCGGGAATTTCGGCGAGAAACACTTGAGCCACCTCCAGGGGGCCCTGTGTGTGTTGGTGGCACCAAGCGCATGCGCCGCGCACAGCCTCAAGTCAGCGGTGCTCTGCGTTTTCTTGTATAAATAAATGACGTTTTTTTGTCTAAATAAATGAGTTTTTTTGTCTAAATAAATGACGTTTTTTTGTCTAAATAAATAACGTTTTCTTGTATAAATAACGTTTTCGGGGGGGAACGGAAAATTCCATGAGCATGCTGCGGTTACAGTTACGGGAGAAGGATGTAGACATGGCAATTATGCTAAAATATTAATGGTTTCATACTCATGGCAACTATATCCACAAGATTATCGATTTTAATTTCATACAATGATTGTCTATGTACTGATGTTTCCGTAATTTACGTGACATGTTCGTGGAATTGACCAATACATCATTTTCGGTCGTCCAACTTATTTTGTTACCACCGCACCAAATTACTCAAAACCCTTACCAACAGATTGATGTAAACTAAACAACCAATGACTTTAAACTTTAACACTGAGTAGGGCACTAAAAGAGAAATTAAACAAAATCTCCGCTAATTTATATTTGTTTGGGTTAGATCGTGTGGGAATGATGTTATTTAGAGCTAAAACCCTCACTGCATGACACAACAACAATGGAATCAAGTAATTACATGGCAGAGAGTGTCAATTAATTGTTTTTCACCAAATCGGTTACGTTTAAAACTGACAATTTTATTTTTTACTATTTTGTATAAAAGTTTCGCTGCAGATTACAACCAGCGCCACGAGGTATGAACAAGAAGGGCCCAGACCTCGAGAGAATCCCAGCTGGGCACGTGATCACGCTAGAGGTGCGAATGCGGGCGGACCGAGGGAGGAGGCAGCACCTGGTTCACGGTGGTACCCACGGAGCCCTGCAGAACCATCTGCAACATCTTGTGGTCAGGCGGCTCCTGGTGCGTGGCAAACGCCAGCTCCTGCGTCTTCTTCTGCATGTCCTCGATGGCCACCTCCATGGGCGTCAGGATGATCTGGAGCGCACGCCCACCGCGTCCATCGTTAGTGCCATCGCAACGATACCCACCCGCCATCAATGTCACCACCAACCTCATCGTCAGCAGCAGCAGCAGCATCAGTGAGCAGCAGCAGCATCAGTGAGCAGCTGGCATTCTGAAAATGTACAACAAAGTCGTGTCGCATGTCGCAACTTGCAGTTTAGCGGCGGCCGTGACGAGTTGCTCAGAGGATGGGGGGGGGGGGGGTTAGGAGGTGTGGGGGGGGGGGTCATACTTCCTCCTTGTGTCCCACGTTGATGCGCGTCTTGATGTAGGGGAAGGCGTGCGAGGTGGTGAGCACCGTCTTGCGCTTGTACTGCTCGTGCAGATCGCCGTGCGCACGCCCGTCCAGCGTGAAGGGCGTAGCGAACAGGAATCGCCGTAGGTTGTAGTTCTTGTCGAAGTACGTGATGCGGTCCTTCAGCTCGTACATGTCGAAGTACGGCTCCACGTACGTGATCTGGATGTAGGCCTGTGACGGGGGAGGGGGGGGGGGGCATAACGACGCATTGGTGAATCCATTAATATCGATTCTCTAAAAGGTTTCTAACTTCTCTCCCAAATGTATCCTGATTGAGCTATCGGCAATCGTGCCCTGAAATAAAAAATCCATTCAGATCTTGCGCAGAGCAATGGACCCACTGTGTTCGAGAACGCCCTTCGGAAGCGGAAACCACAGAGCTACCTCCGAGGTCACTCCCTTCAACTGAACTCTGGTCCACACAGTAGAGGGCAGAATTTGTATGTTTTGAAATGTTATTTTACCAGGTAAGGCCCACTGAGCTATAGAGAGATTTTTCAGAAGTGACCTGGCCACAAATGATAGCTCAACGGAGTGGCTCATCACATGGAAACGTATCGCAGTCAAATACTGTAAGCGCACGTTTCTAAACGTGGAAGGGAAAACCGGAGGACCCAGAGAAAAATCCACACGACCACGGGGAGCACACGCAAACCCCAAACACACAGGCATCAGGATTCGGATCGAACCCAAGACCCCCTGTAAACCAGGCGAGGTATTTAACATCTCGCCATTGTGGGGCCCAGCCTGCCACATGAGAGTTATTTTCGTCACATAACAGTCAAGCCCCTATTATATTTGTCACAGCTGGAATTCAGCCAAATTAAGTACGGAAACAAATTTTACGAGATAGGTTTTTTTCATCGCAGTCATTGGCGGTAGGACCGATCCTGCTCACGATATATGTGCATAGAATCGACTGTGTAAGAATCAATGTCAGTTCCTATACGATGTTTGTAGACTTCAGGCGACCCACGCAGCCGCTAGAGACCCAATACATTCACCGCGATTGTAAAAAAATTATCAATTCTTGAAATTAATCGCTACAATTCATCGAATCACCAAGAGGCGAAGCTTCAGTCTCCTAGCCCACAGGCAGGAAAACACCGCACGCACAAAGCACAACCATTAACAGTTATGCAGTGGGCATGATGGTATTAAGTCACTTTCAGTTTCAGTTGCGCTCGGTTAACAACTGCATGTACATTGACAAATAATGAAAAATTAGACGAACAAGAGAGAAGCTAAAGTGGTCGTCTGAACGGTGGCATTCATCAAGTGTAGAACGATACAAAAAAAAGCATTGATTGTGTACTCAGACAAATTAACTTGGAGAGACGCCCTGACCTTGAACCCCCGCAGCACTCCTTCTTTTGGGGATATTCCATCCTGATTATGTTTTACAAATTATGTCACAAGAGCCAGCAACGTCAGGGCAATAAACGTTCATTCGTCATTCTCACAACCAGCAGCGTAACAGCACATCGTGGATTCACAAAACAGACACCATGGTTGAGACTCAAGTCATATCCATACAGAGATGATGGATTTCAGGAAATGGGTCTGGAAGTTGACATAACAGAACTATTTCTGAATTTCTTCAGGAGACCTAAGCAGCGTTTAACGCATGTCAATGAAGCCGACATTTGTACTTCTCAGCATTCGAAAAAGTTTAAATAAAAAAACGAACATTAATGTGTTTTTTGGACAACCACTGATAGAGACAATCAACTTGCTACACTTATGAACCCGGTTTAATCACCAGATTCAAACACAAGATCTGAGCAATGCCGACTTAGGCCCCTGAGCCACTTAGGGAAAGACCTCAGAACCTTCATAATCCTAGGGAATGCGAGCCACACCAGCGCACAATGGAGTCCAAACGAGCACCGTGTCAATTCTCCGCAGTTACCTTGTTGGGATCAAGCTTGTTCCGGTCCACCGGATTGGAGTCTTTAATCACCTCCATGTTTTCTTCTCCAAACCGTTCAGAGTAAAACCCCTGAAAAACACACAAAACATCGTCTCAATCACGTGCGGAACGAAACAGACTTCACGAGCGATTGAGGGCAGTGCCTATAGGGGTGAACTGGACACCACGTTAGGATGCCGTGTGGCTTGGACAGGCCATGAGGGAGTCTTTAAGAATGCGTTTTCCCAATTGTATTCCAGTTATACTCAAGGGCCGTGCCACGAGTCGAAGCACCCATCCTCGCAGACCAGCGCTCCGCCCCACGTGTTCGGCAATGGCCCGTGAAAGCAGATATATCACGGAATTAGTTGTGAGATCCAAAAAGGGGCTTTCAACAAATGTTTTACCTAGTGTGGGCACATGGGTACATTTAGCACTCGCTTAATTGGTGGCTATTAGGTCGGCCAATGAGTTATGTCGGCAAATAGGATAAAAAAAAATGTTGCATAAAGTCAGGTTTATTATCATGAAAGTGGCTGAGAGTGAGCGATCAGACTGTGTGCGAGGGGCCCCCTTCGTGAGCCGCCAGGGTCAGCGCCCACTGGCGTGTGAGGTCACCTCGAGGCGGTGAGAGATTTCTGCCAGCTTGGTGATGGCCGGCTCCTTGTACACGAACTCCTGCTCGTCGAGATCTCCAAATTTGGAGCCGTAGAAACCGACGCGGAAGTACGTCCCGAACATACGCTTTCCGCCCTGCGGCGAGGAAGAGACGCGGGTGCGGCGGTGGCGGTGGCGCGAGGATTAATGAGCGGCAGGCGCGGTAACGAGCGGCACGGGGCACCAACACCGCTCCGTCCGCTACACTTGGCCAATCGCTCGGGCCTCGCCCAGCATCCAGACCGCTGCCCAAACTCATCCATCCACGGACAAGGGCATTCGTTGCTCGCCAGAGTGACTTCTCAGCGGTAGTTAAACCATTTTCTAATAAATGTTGGAATATTTCTGAAAGATTACTTGGTTATACCCTCAGGTTAATGCAGGGTTAACTTTTATTTGCTCCCTCGCAGCATCCAGGAACTGATGCCATCCCGACCTCGAGATCTTATTAGGTCGGTCTAAGTCAAGGAGTCAGGGAGGTAACTCTGAACACGAGGCTTGGATTGTCACTTGAAACCGGGAACACATCTGGAGGGTGTGGTGAATCAAGTGATAAGAGTCAAAGCTCCTGGAATCAGACATGCATATTAAATGATATTTCTCGCATAA
The DNA here is from genome assembly GCF_965212315.1 of Lampetra planeri. NCBI lineage: Eukaryota > Metazoa > Chordata > Hyperoartia > Petromyzontiformes > Petromyzontidae > Lampetra > Lampetra planeri. Next base: position 10,275,206 of record NC_136130.1, on the reverse strand, counting down.
CGACACACAATGTCAGGGGTTATTTTCACTCGGCGCACCGGAACCACGAGAGGCTTTGCGCCGACTCAGTGCTGTGGGAAGAGCATGCGGGAGTGGACACGCGGGAAGACAATGACACGGCCACTGTGACTCACGCTGGAGCTAGAGTTGCGACAACGCAGCACAGTGCAGACCCCCCCACCCCCCAAAATTGTACACGATGAGCACACGCAGAGACCCCGACGACACAATTCTAACAGCGCTCGTAGGGACTGCCGGGACCGACGCCAACACGTGTGAGATCATGGAGGGCTTAGGGCTCCCAAACAACCATGTTACTTTGGGGAAGGAGTTAAGGAGGGTTGGGACAAAAAAACGGGTAAAACCAAAAATAGGGACTTACCACGGGAGACAGCAAAAGTGGGGGTTTTGGGGTCACCATGGAAGGGGTAGGGAGGGGAAGGGGGAGGAGGAAGGGGATCAGGGACGGATTGGGGACCGGGAGGTGGGAGCAAAAGAGAGAGGTCATTTCAAATCAGGACAAGGGGTTATACACATTATAATTCACAAAGCCAGGCTATGTTAAAAACAACGTAACGACTACAAGAAAGCATCCCATTGGTGGCAATGTTTGATCATCAAGGTGTCTGCCGGCAATGGTTCAACTCGAGCGAATCTGCTGCTGCCTCTGCAGTCGACCATACACACAGCGTGCGCTACGCTATGCTGCACACACTGTGTACCATGGAGGACATTAAAAGGTTTATGGCGGCATTAATTGATAAAGCTCACCCGCCCCTCCGAAGGGGGGATGGACGTGACCGTCCCGCAGGCGGGAGGGCGGGTGGGCCGGTTTCCCTCTTATTCTGTGCAGCCGCTGGCTTTGGCATGACACACCAGGACAGATAAACAAGGCCTCTGGGGCTGCGTGAATCGAGTGACTGTCCAACCCACAGATCAAAAAACCACAGAGCAGCTGGACAGCCGTTATGCAGACACGCCGGCGTAGGTGCTCGCTCCGCTTTACACAGCGACGAGTTTGACGGAAAACGGTTTTAGAAATGGCAGCACTGTGCTAGTGCACGCGCCCCAAGATACCGTATGCCGTCGTGAGACGCGGTTGCATTTTAATCCTCTATGAATGCGAACTGTAATGGTACTGTACTGTTTTGGTGACATTTTGCGAGGCTCACGGTCATGCGTTTAATCCAACGATCTGATAATCAGCGTCTAGCAGCTCTGGGTTCCACGTTCATCAAGAATGGAAATGTCAGTTAATGAATGGGAACGTGTACAACTTTTGTGGATGGCAGCCTCAAGGGATTCACATCAAGCGCGCGGCATGCAGGAGACAAAAGGGCCACAGCAAGAACATAAAATACTCACGACACACAGAGACCCAAAGACAATGGGATGGGGGAGTGAGGGATAGATTCCATGCAAAATGATGAGCATCAATCAGGGCATGAAAAACTCCAAGCGTGAAGCGTCGCAGACGGCCGGGAGGCTACCCAAAGCCTTTAAGCACACGTGGGGTTTAAAAGCTTTACGTTAAGGCTCAGTTTAAAGCCCCACGTAAAAGTTTTGTTGTGTCTGCTTGCTTAAAGACGCCTGTGCTGCAAAATAAAATTAAACAAATAATTGCATTTTGGGGGGGAGGGGGGGTAAAACTATAATGGTAAACAGGGGGTGTAAGAAACGGCGACAACTAAAGACGGGATTGAAACGCCCGGGGTCGAAGCACTACGATCGGGACTTGGGTTCAACGCGACACCATTGACGTGATAATCAGAGACACAGGCGTCCCGAGTCCTGGACCCACCGATGTGATGATTCCAGCACCATGCCCACCACCGTGCCCCCTCCGTGCCTACCGACACAGCAGCCTTGCTAAGGCCCGTCGGTGAGACTGATCGGCCCCTTTCGCGAAACTCATTGAGCGCCGGCATTGAGCACTCGGTGCAAGTGCTGCCCGTTTTATTGGCATGAGAACGAGCAGAGGATTATTCCGTGGTGAATTATGGGATGATTATGGATAGGATTATGACTCGCGTGTATCATGTGTTAATGAAGAGCCCAGTGCTGGAAATCACTCACCTCGTTAAGATTGACATTAAATTATAATTTTCAATTGTAGAATAAATACTTTTCAAGCTTCAGTCGTATCAACTAAAGGGTAACTTAAAAATATCACACCGCGGAAGTACAAAGTGACAAACTACTCCACTGACACGTGTAACTAGCGCGGCTTTGACGAAGGCAGTAAAATCCACGTGGGCTGCGTGGTGAATTAAAGAACTGGACAGTGAGCGAGTGAGTGAGCGAGCGTGCAGAAGGCATGACAAGATGAAGAGCTGGTGGCAGGAAGGAGCCTGGCGCAAATGAACCGCCTTACAGCCAAACGCGATCAATGTTACCACCGCGCGCTGCCGGCCGCCACGACAGCCAGGCTGGTGCACTCCTGACCAGGCCGAAGAGGATGGGGAAGGCACGGCCGTGGCGCGTGCCTTCGAGAACCACGCGGCGCAAGAGCACCGCCGCTACGCCACGCTGGGCGTGAGTGCGTGCGTGAGCTCAACACCCTTTCTCCAAAATCGGCACTTACCTCCCAACCGGTGCTCTGCACAAAGAACAGTTTTAACACAGGGGAAAGGGGCGACATGTCGATTGTTAAGCACACAGTAACGCACGGGCGCGGCCCGCCCGACTCCGCACCCTGTCCCGCGCTGCCCTCCGTGTGTGCGGGAGACTCGCCGTGTCTCGCGCCCCACCGTGCATGTGTCTTCACCTACGTGAGAGTCTTTACTCGTGTCCAGCTGTGGGGATGACACTGGTAGGCTGGTAGGGCTCGTATAATTCATACACCGCTCATCACAAACCTTCCTCGTCTTAAGTCCTCCACTGTTTGGTGGTACACAGCCTAAAACTCGATATCTTACACCAAGCGTCCATGTCTCCTGTTTCCCACCCAGTCAGGTCCAATACCATTGGTCTTCATGTTTCCCAACTCCCTATGTAACGCCGTGTACTGCTCAGCACAGGCTAGGTGTTGTGTCCCTATGTCCCGTCCGACACGGCCCCTTGCTCCACGTCCCCACGTCCTTGTCAGCGTGACTGCGTGCCGCCTGCCGGGCGCTGTGTCACCTGGTGGACAATCTTGCTGAAGGCGTCCTGCAGCTTGCCGTGGATCGTAGCCAGCTTCTTGGCGTCGCGATGCGCCTCGTGGACGGGGATTAGGATCTTGTAAACCTCGTTCACGGCCTCGTACATGCCAGCCTGCGCAAGACAACAGATCCCCCGTATAGCCTGAACAAACTGTTGGGGCAAGTGCTCTTAGCGAGCATCTATGAAGGCCGGCATGGCACATGAGGTGGATGGCCAGCACCACGCCCGGCCGCCTTTGTCTCCCCAGTGGCAATGTTTACACACCGCACCAGGCACTCATTTGAGGCTGAAGTGGGCATGCGCCCACCTGAACGTGCGCACCCAGTCAGACGCCCGCCCGTTCGATCGCATGCCCGCGGTTGCCGTCAAAACGCTTGCGCCGAGCGGCGCGTGGGAACGCCGCTTCGTGGCGCGGCGACCTCCCTCACCATGGAGAAGGAGGCGGCCGCCTGCTCCAGCAAGCCAACGAGGCCGGACTCGGTGAAGTACTTCCCCGTGCAGATCCCCTCCTCGTCGGGCGACAGCACGTCATCCGACACGGCCGACTCCTCCAGGACGTTTGAAGAAATGTTCTACGCAGACCGGGGCACGCACGGAAGGTGAGAGCGTGCCAGCGAGTGGCACAGTTTGCACCACTAGCCCCAAAAAACTGAAAACGAGCCGGACGCCGCATTCGAAAAACAAGACGCGTCCCAAAAGCACCAGATTGGGTGCCGTGGTGCCACCGTGAGATTCTCCCGGAAACAACGACGGGAGCTACGTCCACCCCTCACCTGGAAGCTGACGCAGCCGATGGGCAGGTACTTCCTGTCCTCGAGCATGGAGAGGTACTCGGAGACCAGGGCGGCCGAGTGCACGAGGCAGTGGGCCGCCTCCGCGTGCTGGCCCCGCTCCGAATGTTTGCCGGCCATGTTCTGCAGCCATGTGAGCCGTAGGTCCGGCGACGTTTGGTATCCCTTGGCGATCCTGCGGGGAAAGCGAGCGCGAGGGCAGCCACGCCAGCGCTCATACGCTCAGATACTCGACGTGTCAAAAACTACAAAATAAATACTTGCAAAGCGGGAACCGTTGAGCGACGCCGACCTCCCTGCAGTGGAACACTCAACTGTATTATTTGGGTCTTTCGGTAAAGTCACATAGATAGGTTCAACGAAAATAACAAAAAAATAACAAAAAACCACGACGTTTCGATCACAACACAAGCGATCGTCATCAGGACGATTGCTTGTGTTGCGATCGAAACGTCGTAGTTATTTGTTATTTTCTTTGAACCTATCTACGTGACTTTACCGAAAGACCCAAAGAATATGAATTCCTGCAGTCGCTAATGCTTTAAGTCAATATTTAACACTGAACTATTTTTTATTGTACCAGGTAAGGCCCATTGAGCCATGTAGCTCTTTTTCAGAAGCGACCTGGCTACCACATATGATAGCTCAACAATGTGGCTTATCATGTTGAAATGTATACGAGCTAAATACTCTAAAAGCATATTTATAAATGTGGAGAGAAAAATCAGAGGAACCGGGGAAAAAAATCCACGCGACCATGGGGAGAACATGCATACTCCAAATATACAGCGGGCGTCAGGGTCGGGATCGAACCCACAGCCTCCTGTATACCAGGCGAGGTAGTTAACATTTCGCCACTGTGGCACCCCAACACGGCCAGTGTTCTGAGCGAGTGCCGTAGGACACCTCAGCTGAGCTGGTGGCGATTGCTGTGAGCGTGGACAGGAGCTATGACCGTCATGATGTAAGAATATTCTTTCTTGCAATGCGCTCCACTTTTGATTGGCAGAAAAATTACAATGTAACAATGTGCACGAGAACATATGAAACAATCAAACGCACCGACAACATCGTCATATAATAAAACAATAATCATTCTCAACAAGCCAGTGTGGAATTTTTTTCTTGAAGATGACATCACTTGGACTTGTTGATGTGTCATTGGTTAGGTGTGGAGGAGCAGCCTCGACAAAGGGTGGCATTGGAGTAATGTGTGCCATGATCTGGTGTGGTATGAAGCAACACGTGCCTGTACATGAGGTCGAGTAGCATCTCCGGGTCCTCCTGGTGCTCCTTCATCTTGACGGTGTCAGAGAGTATCATGTGCAAGTTGAACACCAGGTCTTGCACCTACACATTCAGACATACAAGTGCTCAATGCCCAAACAATGCAACTAAAAGCAAACAAAAAATAAAACAGAAGAAAACTATGCATATGCATACAATGGTAGCGTTTGCACCAGGCGCACAGTGAGCAGTACATCTGAAGGCATTGACAGGGAGGGCATGGGAAACCCTTTGTACCAATAGGACAAATTACTAAAGGGTCAGTCCCAAATAACAAGACAACTTTATATTCAGGTTTCGTTCATCTTGGACCATCTTTACGTAAGTTATCATGCCCCTTAGTGACACGCAGACAGACAGGCTGACGGAGAGCCTTTCGATCTTAGTGGTAAAGCGTAAACGACCGCAGCGAGGAGGGGAGTGCCTCTGGGACCTGTTCGGGGAACGTGGTGCCCTGCAGCTCGAAGTCCTCCTCGGCGTAGGTGAGGATGGTCTTGAGCGAGCGGCGGAGGAACTCCTCGTTGAAGTTCTGCGACGTCCCGACGAGCGAGGACAGCGACATGGTCACCTGCATCTTTACCCGGGCAAAGTTCTGCACGCGCACGGCGGAGCGGGGCGAGGCGGGGCGAGGAGGAGTGAGGTGGGGTGGGGTGAGGTGAGGTGGGGCGGGGTGCGGTGAGGTGGAGTGGGGTGAGGTGAGGTGGGGTGGGGTGAGGCGAGGTGAGGCGAGGTGAGGAACAGTGGGTTGAGGTGACGTGGGGTGGGGTGAGGCGGGGTGGGGATTGCCACGTGAGCGCCGCTTCTCAGAATCTTTGCTTATTTCTACTTGCTGAGTTTTTTAGTTTGCGCTTTATCCGCTCTCCGCTGTGTTTACGGGTTGCAACGCGTGTTGTTCGGCTCGATGTCTGACGTTTCGCTCCAGGTGCTGGGAGCATCTTCAGCTGCATGTACCGGCAGCTTATTCAGTTGAAGAAGCTCCCAGCACAATGAGCATAACGTCAGACATTGTGCTGAACACGGGGTGCAACTCAAAAACACATCGGAAAGCTTCACTGATTTCTATTGATTAGCCTTCTCTGTGTGGTTATTTTAAATTTCATTTTTCATAAAATCCACAGACATTTTCCCAAAGTTCCTCGTTAACCCCAATGGCGGATTTGGCAGAAAGGCCACCTCCTGCCACCTGGGCTGAGCAACCGGGCTCAAAGGAGAGCCCATTAAAATAATAAAACTCGGGATTTTGAAAATACCTGACCACATGCAATAATGGGCCTTCTGGCTTAGTAGAAGAAGGCAAATATAATAGGGTTGTTTATTCAATTAGCTAGATTGAAAACTCAATCTAGATGGAAAACTGATTTCTTTATAACTGCTTTTTGTGTTTAATCTTAATTTAGGAGCTTTCGTGACTGCAGGAATTATTCTTTGGTTCTTTTCGGTTAAGTCACGTCTAAAAATAAAATAATAAATTAAAATAACATATTACGACGTTTTGTGTTTAGTTTGTTGTCCTTGCCCCGTACCCCGGATTAGCAGTTGGTGCGAAAGAAGTTCAACACCCATACTTACAGACATAGGAGGGATGTGTCACGCCAGGACTTACGTTTCCGATCTCGAAGTTCTGGCGCATGAGCAGGTAGAGCGAGGCGCTGGCGTGCGAGCGCGTGTTGTTAATGCTGCTGCTGCAGTGTCGCAGCAGCCGCAGGCACAGGTCAGCGCACTGCTCCGTCTCCTCCTCAAACAGCAGCTCCGGGAACTGCGGTGCATACGACGGCACGCCGCCACTCACCACGGTACGCCGCCACTCACCGTGGCTCACTGGCAATCACCGCGGCACGCCGCCACTCACCGCGGCTCGCTGCCAATCACCGTGACTCCCCACCAATCACCGTGACTCCCCACCACTCACCGTGACTCCCCACCACTCACCGCAATTCACTGCCACTCTCCACTGTTCACCACAATTCACTGGCACTCACCATAACTCGAAACTATGCCTCACAGCTCAACGTAACTCATCACTATTTACTCCTCATTGCAGTTCACTAGAACTTACCAGGGTGCACCGTCACTCATAACTCACCAGTATTCACCACAGCTCACTGATACTCACCACAACTTACTGCTACTCAACACAGCTCACCACGGACCAAACTTTAAATGCATCACATCTTAAACAAGATTTTTGTGTTTCAATATCTAAAACCCTATCGATCCGCGAATCAAATCGTGACATCCAAAATTGCGCCAATTCTTAAAATCGCAAGCGGGGAAAATGTGTTCTATCGAGAGCTTCCCAACTGTTGTGAGGATGCCGCCCCTTACCCGCGAGACCAGTGCCCTCTGCGTGGCGAAGCAGTGCTGCAAGTAGGATGAGCTCTGGTTGCAGGCCATGGAGTGCAGCAGAACCTTGAGCACGCCGCCCAGCACGCTGTCCTTCGTCTCCGACAGGGACACCGTCTGCCGGGGAGCGGGGAAAAAAATCCAGCGTGTCGGACAGAACTGCAAAAGAGAGCCCCGATGAGTGACCCCCAGACTCCCCCACCCCCCTTCCTCGGCACAGACAGCGGTGGGAGGGCTCACAGTAAACGTAGCGTGGAATTTTTAGACAAAAAAAAATGGCGGACATTGCAGGGAAAGGCGGTTGTCACCTGCACGACGATCTCCAGCGAGTCCAGCACCACCATGTTGGTCTCCGTCGAGAGGTTCCCATCTACCAGGGACTCGTGCTCCAGCTCCGCCTTGGTTCTGCCAGGGACCCACGGACGCCCATCACACCACGGTTTGGACAAACGGCCGATTCGCTTACGATCACGTTTTGCCGGTCCAGTGTCAGCCCAGGTGAGGTTCGCACATTACGGTTGTGACCACGTCAGGGAATATCTCGGTCAGTTATTGAGTTGCGGAAGAGAGCGCTCACAGGTCACCGTCAGGAGGGGGGTAACAATGTGTCGATTAAAATCCATTATTACGCTCACCATAGCTACATCGATTATTTAAAATTTGCCTTGTATGCAATGGGTTCACGTGATTTCTGCTGCCACTCTTTGGTTATGAACTCAACTCTTCGATCAAACAGTGATGGGGTTGAATCGTTGTAGCTCGAAATGTCAATCACATCCAACACCTGGGACCAAAGCTATGCAACTACAATGCCATTAGCCACATCAACGATGGTTCTCTTAGAGAAACCTCTAAAGGTTCAGATGGTGACACGTAGATGAGTTAGTGCGGAGATGTAATGGAGCGAGCAGCAAGTCTATCATGCTGAGGCTCAGCATCCAAACAGTTCTAAGGACAAGGTTTCCTTGCCTAATCACAACGCCAAGGCATTGATAAAGTCCTGAGTGAAGTGAGGACTGTCACAGACGCAAGTCCAATCCAGGAGACCGGGCGAGCCCTGTGCCAGAGGGTAAGACAGTGAACTCTGAGGCACTGCAAATCCCATCAACCTGGGGGATAGCAGTCGCGACAATACCCACAATGCACCAGACTAAACGGACAGCACCACCCCCAGAGAAGGAAACAAACACCTAACAACACCTTTCCAGATTGGGTATTTATTGGGTTGTGTTAAAATCAGCAAGAATGAATCAGAGGCTGACCACTCAAGACCCCCAGAGTAGCCGATGACCTACAAATGCTCACAAGCCCAGCAGCGTCAAGCATCTTCAAGCGCAGCAGGAAAGCGCCGCTCACTCAGAGGCGCGGCAAGAAAGGCCGACACAGCGCAGGTGGAAGCACTTAGCAACAACCCAATTAACACCGGCAGTTTAGCCCCACGTGAGAGAAATCCTGATACCCGTGCACAGAAACGGCTCCATCGAGTCTCACAAATATCTACGATGCAGCGAGGCCTGGATGACGTCTCACCCAACGAGGGTTCTTCGTATCCCCCCAGGTTCTCCAGTTACGGCAGGAATCTCTCTGGCTGGTGTCACGGCCAATTCGAACGCGCTGGGCAAATTCGAGAGGTCGTCTGTGGCGTCTGTAGCGCGAGGCGTGGGTTCTAAATTCTTGATGCACACGTGCACTCTTGGATGGCAGCACGACCACGAATTTCTTGCCCGTGCTACCACCTTACAGGAGAGGCATCTTCCTGGGCCCATAAACAATGAAGGCACGAGGATGAGGCCCTATTATATTTTATCGGCCCGCAGCGCAGACTCAACACGTGTTAACGGTATCACCTTGGGATTATGAGCGTGTGCTTTACTCGGAGCAGATATGATTCTGAGAACACGTGACTGATTCTCAACGGGCATGACTCTCAGATGTAATTCCCAGAGGGCCATGCAGCTGAAATGCCGGAGGAGGAAGCGACTGAATTCACACGATGGAGCCACGCATGAAAGGGGGTGACCACACAAGCAGGCGTGAAGCCGGGTTACTGTACCTGATGTTTTTCTGACTCCTTAAATTACCGTGCACAAGTTGTGGTAAAACAAAAAGAGAGACAAGTGGATAAGCACCTACAATGCTTTTTTTTGTTATAAACAAGACCACCTTTAAAACTGTGGGCTTAATAAGCATAAGGCAGCACAAGCATTTACCGTGGTGTATGTCAAAAGACTGAACAGGCATTAGTATGGCAGTGGGACGAGTGAGGTGCAGGCAACGTGGCGTGTTCTCCGTGTCGTGCGTGAAATCCGTTACGGGTGAGCATCATGTTCCGCTATGCGTCTTCCCATGATTTTCACTCAGGTCTGATTTTAGGAAGAGTGAAAACTTTGATCAGTTGGTCTGAAATCAGCAGCAGTAGCAACAGCAGCAGCAGGTGCTGGCTAACGAAACAAAAACACGGAGCCATTCTCACGACCTTTCTGACAATAAACTGCCTCTGCCTACAATGCCCTCAGCTCTGTGGCCCAAACTTTAACGCCCTCTTTGCTTCCCGTGTCCCCAGACCACCGTGCCCTCATGCCCCTGTGACTCTGTGCCCCCAAACTCAGGTGCCCCCGTGACCCCATGCCAAGCCCGCCACATACTTGTCCGTTTTCTCGCTCGTCTGCCGCCAGTGCGTCATGTCCTTCCTCCACCGCAGGTTCTCCTGGCTGCCGAACAGGCCCCCCGAGGAGCTGCGCTCTGCTGACCGAGACGTCGCGCGCCGTCACTCAACGTCACGCTCAACGTGGAGATTCAACGCTGCCGTGTAGACTGTGGTGCGTGCAATTAGCAGCAGCGATGCAGCCTGGTGGCCTAGATGGCCACGTGCCAACTGCGCGTGTGTGTGTGTGTGTGTCGATTAATGGTACATGTACACCGTCGCAATACTTTTCTCAAAGCCACCTTTAACGGCGACAGCACCGTGTGGTGTCCTTCGTAATATTCAGAATTTTATCTAACCCCTACACAAACCAGCACTGCTGACTATGTAACATGCACAAAACACGTGAACTCATGATAAAACACAGTGTTGCGACAAGTTTACAAGACGTCAACAGTGTTTATCCAACAGGCTTGAGTAAACAAAAAAATACCGCGGCATTCTAACGACGCCGAGACTGTAAGGCGCGTGTTGGGCAAGCTTTCTGGCGTGGGGTCGCGGCCAGGCCCGTCCCATTTGCGCAGAAACCGCTGGAGGGAGGGCGAGCCCTGGGCCCTACCGAGCTGACCACGGCTGCGCCGGACCATCTCCTGCCGGGCCCCGATGTTCCCTAGGATGGCTTCCTCCAGCCGCGCCTTCATGTCTTGGGACTTCTTATAAACCACGCTGTTCAGACGTTCAAAGTTCCTCTTGCCCTGCACACACGGGCACGGGAAAAGAGGCTCAGGATCTGTGATGTATTGCCGCTCGTAAAGGCAACGGCGCAAGGAAAAGGTGTCCGCCGGAGGTCACTTGTGTTGCTGGATTGCACGACTGGGATTGGTCACGCCAGGATGCGGCGCCGAAGGTCAAGCCGGGCGTGAGAGCGCGCAAGTCCTCGCAGGCGCAGGCAGAGGGACAGTTCAGAGCACACGCAGTGAGAGCCTCAACGCAAAAGCGAGTCATCTTCAGATGTTGCATCAACATCCTGAGACAATACACGGACATGGACAAACGACACGTGCACACAGAAGCACACGCAAAGAGACACACGGACGCACACGCAATGAAACATGTACAGATACACGCACACGCAAAAAGAAGTACACACACACACGAAGAAACACGCACTGCACAGCATCCACATTGGCACGGAGCAACCGAGTCGGCACACACCTTGTACTCAAAGCAGGACACGCCCAGGTAGAGCAGGTCCAGCAGGCGGTTGAGCTGCGGCACAGAGAGTTCGGCAAACCACTTGTGCAGCGCCTCCTCGTCGGCGCTCTTGAGCACCCAGAGCAGGCACAGCAGCAGGCTGCGGCTCGACTCCGCCGTCAGCGGCGTGCACTGCCGTCCCGACTGGCGCCAGCAAGCACGTGTAATGGACAGGGGTTATCGAGTCGGCCAAGATGCACGTGTACACATACAGCTCTCTTTCTGCCAATCCGCTGCTGGAATAGGGCCTCCCCCGTGTCGTGCGTGTCGTGGGGATTTGTTACGAGGAACGGTCGCCGCGGAGATGGAGCGATAAGTTTGGTCTGTGTGCAGGAGTGAGATGGACGGTGATGGCGTGGGGAGGCCTTCATCCAGCAGTGGACAGACAAAAGCTGATGACTCTGGCCAATGGGGGTTGGTGAAGCTGGAGAGAAACAGATGTGTGATCATCGTACAATACAACAGTGGAGGTTGCTGCATTGTCTCCTGCTGCCCTCAACGTAGTCTTGCGCAATACATGGAACTGCCAGTAACAAGTTGTCATAGTTGTTCGTAACAAATGCATTGGCAGTGACGATCGCTGCCGAGTCTTGCAACCACACTTCAACAGGTGCTCCTTTTACGGTCAGTAAACGTTGAGGATGCTCAGGGTCCCCAGGTAACACCGTACCCCCTAAAAGGAAGATGAGTGGAAGACAGCAGAGGAGGAGGGAGGAGATGCTGCACTGAGGAGGTAGAAGAACAGGAGGAGAAGGAACAGGAGGAAGAAGATGCTGCGCTGAGGAAGCCCAGGAGGAGAGAGGAGATGGAGCAATGTATGTCTGTGTACGTAGCCAACCGTGCGAATGGGAGGTGCAATGAGGAAAGGGAAACCAGGAGGCGGAGGAGCGACTCACCGCGGCGGGCAGGTGCAGTGAGCCGGCTCGTGTGTAGTGCGGCACAGGGCTGCCGGCTATCGCCATGGCGACCGACTGGCTGATGGTGCCGCCCGAGTCCTGCTCGCCTTCTTCGGACGCGCCGCCCGCCCGCGGTCGCTGCGAGTGGTTCTCTGCTCGCACAGAAGCGCCAGGGGGAGATGGCAATAGGCAAGATCATTCAACTGTTTATTTATTTGAAGAATTTTTGTCATTGTACTCGTAGAACCAAGGATGACAATAAAAATCTGCAAAAAAAAAAATTCCCCGTTCTGTAATGCAAGTTTGTTTTTTTAGGGCAGCATGACCTGACTGGAGCGATTGGTTGATTGTGATAACTTGAGAGACATCTATTGATGGACAGCTGAATTTAAATATATTTCCAATCGTAATCATCATCACCATGACACCACATTTTGTGAAAATTAGTTTGTTTTTCCATCATTCCACTTTCATCTCAAGAACATGATTTAGCCCTTGCGTGGTCGTGAGATGGAGCCAAATGCGCCAACAGATGTAGTTGAACGCGAACTGTATTTAAATCGACGCTGCGTGGGTGCCTGAGTCGAGGGGGGCGTGGGGCACTCCGCTACCCGTGAAGTCGTAGAGCTGCGGGAGCGTCTCCATGACGATGCCGATGAGCGGCAGGTACAGCATGGCGACGTGGGCCTTAACGTCGGGGTGCGAGAATCGCGAGTCCGCGTCGTGGCACGACAGCAGGTTGTGCACCGTGTTGATGGCTTTCTTGTGCAGCGTGGACAGGCTGCACGCGCGAGCACAGAGGGAAACACGACAACGCACACAAAGACAAAGATCTCCTGGATAGTCTTATAAGGATGTTTGGGCAAATACTGTTAGCAAGCACCTATGAAGGCCAACACAGCACATGAGAGGGTCGGTGGCCAGCACCTTGGTCTCCCCAATGTTTTACACACGCACCAGGCAATCATTTTAGGGAGGTCCTGGACCGGTTCATATAACCACCACTGAAGTCAGCCGTTGCTGGGAATTGAACTCGGACCATTGGGTTTGTAGCGCAGCGCGCAACCACTATGCTATCATTCTCCTTCGTCGTCAACAAGCACACACACATACAAACATTTCAGAAAAATTACTTTATAAAGAACAGCAATGTTAAATGAAAAGGCTCGAGTAAACGAACACATTTGACTCTTGCTCCACGGGTGGCACAGACGCCTCACCTCTCCACGTCAGGGTCGAGAATGATGGCCAGTTCCGAGAGCAGCAGGCCGGCCAGGAAGTGTTGCTGGCGGAACTCGGGGGACAGCTCGAACATGTTGGCGATGCGGCGGTCATGCACGCTGGAGAAGCCCGAACTCTGTGTGTGAGCATGCGCGCGAGCGTGCGTGTAGACAAGTTTGCACGTTACACACACTGCGAGTGTGACCCATGGTGGAGCTTTGTGCAATAAGTTCCATGACATCTTAGCCCATTGTTCTCAGCCCCTACACTCTCAGCTCCAAACAATTTGAACTCCAACACTGTCATCCAAACTCTATTTCTCACCACTGCTAATCCCCTCCCCTAGCACACTCCACCGAAGCACTCCCAGCTCTACCGCTCACATCCCCAACACCCTCAGCTCCAAACAATTTGAACTCCAACACTCTCATCCGAACTCTATTTCTCACCACTGCGAATCCCCTCCCCTAGCACACTCCACCGAAGTACTCCCAGCTCTACCGCTCACATCCCCAACACTCTCAGCTCTACAACTCCCACCTCCATCATTCTGAGCCTCACTACTCATAGCGCTGTGGTGAGGTCGCCCCCTTGGTAGGGCTGGCGTCACCTGGGAGGTGGCGGAGGAGACGGAGGGGGAGGGCGAGGAGGGCGGGGAGAGCGAGCTGCACGGCAGGTTGAGGGTCACGTAGTGCTCGTGGCTGCAGATGATCCGCAGGAACTCCAGCTTCAGCGAGATCAGCACGTTGGGGGTGGGAAGCGAGTTGATCTTTGACGAGACCTGCAGCGCTCACGTAAAGGTAACCAACTGGTTTATTACTTTAATTTACCTTTAACCATTCACGTAATATCAATTATGCAAGACAACTTCAGTTTTGCACTTTCGGACGTGCATTGTTTACGAGTGCAATTTGGACTGATATAGTTTTCTAAATGCAATTGGATGTCAAGATGATGCACAACATAGTAGGATATGCTTTATAGAGGCCACTAAAAGAGAGAGGTCTATGTATATTTTTTAAAGGTAAGGTGTCATTGAAGACACCTCATAGAATAAAGATGAGCATCCGTAGGCAGAAAAGAGGAAGATCTTGAGCCTGAACTTGAACAGGGGCAGGGAGAGGGCAGCGCACATGACCAGGTGAAGGGAGTTCAGCTGGGCAGCAGCAGACGCTCATTGAGCAGAGGTTGACTGGGAGATTTGACCAAATGCCTGGGTTGCTGGATCAGAAAACAAGTGAAAGGGAGTAGAGTGAGATTCGAGGGAGTCTGGCACGAGCCAACCGGAAGCCTCAGAAGCGCTGCTCTAGAAATTCCACCACATGACGGAGAAATGTCGAGCTCGCCGCACAAGGACGATCAAAAGAGCGTCCTGTGAGGAACGGCACCTGCTTAAAGTAGGTCTTGATGAGGTTGAAGACAAAGCCGCGGTCCATGATGGAGAAGAGGTCATTGAGGAAGAAGGCCAGGCTCACGTTCAGCCTCTCGATCAGCTCGATGTCCTGTAGCACATGGGTCATGCCCGCTCGTTACCGGCTTCGTGGTCGAACCCGGCCTTCCTGATGACCCAGCGGGGATCGCGTGCATGACTCAGAGCTGAGCGCTTGTTAAGCATTGGGGTGTCCAGGAGGCTATGTATATAGATGATTTGTCTTACCCCGCTCGAGAACAAGCATTAAGAAGTCAGCAACACAGCTAGATGTCATGTTTCACATATGACGAACGTCACATAATCAGTTGTTATGCAATATTGTTTTTGGCACTGAAAGGGTTGAACTGTAAGGACAAAATGCTTTTGCTGACAGCAAAGCCAGCAATATTTGTTTTACAAGGTTTACTCTGACACAGGATTTTCTTACTCAAACAAATATTCTGACCAAGAGTTAAAAATATATATTTTATCTTCACGTGGAGATATAAAGGTCGATTTATTTAGTTTAAAGTCTGGCATGTGATGCTCCATGAGCCGTCAAACACCTCCATGTAATCACAGGCTCCCTCCGCTCATGGCCTCACGACACATGCATCGATTCACGCGAGTGAGAATCGATCACTGTCGTTTGACATATGGGCTCAGATGACCCCTGTTAAAACGAGAACATATTCTTGAATCCAAATCATGACCCAGAATGACACAATTCTATCTCAATATTACAGGGGCAATAGAGGCCTACGAAACAGGAGCTCACGGAGGGATCCTCCAGCTTCTGGCACAGTGGGGACTGCCCCGTGTGCTCAGGTTCCTTTACTCCTGCGTAGCTTAGGGGTTATGGTTAAACCCTGTCCACACGCATGGCTGGAACTCTACACCCCCTCTGCGCAAAAGCCGAGTTGAGACCTCCTGTGCGTGGCACCTTCTGGAAGCGGCTGACGATGTCGCCCGTGATCATGATGACGAGGGCGGACACGTCGTCCATGAACTGCTCGGGGAAGCGGTTCTTGCGCGGCGCGTCGAGCTTGTCGGCGTAGTACAGGTACAGGCTCATGCTCTTGACCTGGGCGGCAGCGAGGCAACAGGGTTAGCGCCCGCGATCTCGCATGCCGACACCGCAAGCACAGCAACACCGGTACAATACGATCACGGTGTGGGTACGAGATGGGTACAAAGACAAATGAGGATGGCCCGTCAAAAAAACGATCTCTGCCATTCATTCTAGACTTGTCCCCGCCTGATGATGGACGCTTGTGTTGCACCCGAAACGTTGTGTTTTGTTTTATTTTTATTTTCTCTGCCTACGTGACTTTCCCGAAAGAACCAAGAGTATACTCTGCCATTCAGTTATTAGGCACGTTTGGAATGTATGTGATTCTTATAGTGACTATTATGGAAATGCATAAACATCGCATCAGCGCTAAAAGAACACGGCCTGAATTGGCTGGGATATGAACGCTGACATGACTCGTGTACATTGCACGGTGTCGGAAAAAGAGCGCCGCAGGGCTTTTAGTGTCGGTCCTGGTAAATGTAAAATGAAGAAGAGGACGATCACTGATGGGCGGAAACCAAACACGGCGGAAAGATATTGCACGCACGTTGTGTTACGTGGGAAGAGCTCCTAGTGATGACACGAGACCATGACGAGTGGAGGCACCGAGTTGCCCTGAGTTTTTCCCACGGTGGCTAGGAGATGTTAACTACCTCGCCTGGTAAACAGGAGGTCGTGGGTTCGCTCCTGACCTCAACGCCTGTATATTGGGAGTTTGCATGTTCTCCCCGTGGACGCGTGGATTTTTCTCCGGGTCCTCTGGTTTTTCCCTCCACATTTAGAAGCATGCGTTGAGAGTATTTAGCTGCAATACATTTCCACGTGATAAGCCACTTCATTGAGATATCATTTGTGGCCAGATTGCTTCTGAAAAAGAGCTATATAGCTCAGTGGACCTTACCTAGTAAAATACTAAATAGTTTAGATTTGTTTTTGATGTGCCGGTAACATTCTGAGTAGCTAAGGAAGTCCTCCCCCTCACTCGTGCCGGTACGCGCCTACCATCAGCTCGAAGAAGAACCAGGCCTGCTGGAGAGCGGTCTCACGAGCGTTGCCACTGCTCACCACCCACTGGATGGCCAGCTCCTCGTGGAACAGCTGAGACAGAGGGACACAGCACGCGCGCGCGGTCAGACTGCTCGCCGTGGGTTCACACGAAGCCTTCTGCCGACACCGCGTAGTTCCAGCCGCCTCTGGGCGCCCAGAGGTCACTGCTCTTACAAAGCGTTTCCACCACTGCACTGAAGTCTTCATAAAAATGTGTGCACTTAACAAAAGGGGAAATTGCCTTAGGATTGGTATAGAGATAGCCAGGGTTTAACCGTGGAGGTGCAAAGGTGTGCGGCCATTCGTACACAAGCGAGCTTTGTAACGTGGACTTTAGAAAGATGACACCACTGTTAAAAAAAAAATAAACTAACAATGGGTCATCCTTTCCAGCAAGTTTCAGGGAATCATGAAATCCACGCAACTGATCACACGCGTGTGAGAATGCCCACACACCTTGTCACTGGCACCCACTGGCCCTATCAAGAGGACAGAGGCCACAGTCACACATGCCCTGGAGATCCAGGCAGCACTGGGCCGAAACGTGACAGCAAGGTAAGAGAGCATCATAGCGGCCGTGCGACTACCTTTTTGGTGGGCACACGTCCCGATAGGGCCTGTAAGAAAGTGGATGTTTCCGCATAGGAAGACATGCGGTTACCGCCACGCTCCGGAGCCTAGGGATGAGATGGGATGCAGGATGAACATGGGTTAACACACTCAGGATGGGGAATGGGCTACACTCTCTCGTGGCCTGGGCTAGGGGTCGCAAACTCAGAGTGTGCCGAGCCTCCATCCACTGCCGTGCGGGAGAACGCATCTTCGGTTTAATCCCGAATGTCAATTCTGCATGGGCAGAGTATAACATGCCTTCAAACCACTGCAGAGACAATCTCCAAATTAAATCTAAAAATTATTGGCCAACTATTGAATGAATGCTGACTGTTAAATGTCATCGAATTAGATAAGGTTTTGTACAATGTTAGCTACCTTTTATCAAAGCTTAAAAGTATTGCCTTTTTTTACCTAGGTCTCCTTTGAAAAAGAGATAGTCAGTTTTAATGGGCTCTCACATGGCTTTGGAAGTTGATAAATAAATGGAATTCACACTTTGGCCGTGAAGGCCACTTATGCCGCTGACATCCACACAGAGGGCAACGCCTGCGGCCGTCACTGCTGGCCACAATCATGGCCCCACAATGGCATTGCATGAGCATAAAGTCTCAACAACCCGCACAGTTCCTCGCATTGCATTCCAGTCTTGCTTGCAGGGCGGCACTTTCTTTACGGATCTCGCCATTCGTTATATCCCTAACAGGGACTCAGAGGCTCTAGTGGAGGATGGACACCACACGTCTGCGACCCTCTCTACACATGCACACAAAACAGCAGTGGCTGCCTCAGCCACCACCACCGCCACCACCGCCACCACCGCCACCACCGCCACCACCGCCACCACCGCCACCACCGCCACCACCGCCACCACCACCGCCAATGGGCTGACAGCATTGCTTGGGAATAGCGGCAGGAATTTAAACTACGCAGCGCAGCGGTGAGCTGCTCACCCTGTTGGCGGTGAGTGCCCTGACTTCGTCGTCCGGGGATGGAGTAGGTGTGCCAGCCAGGTCGGGGTTGCTGTTGCTGATGCTGCGTGAGTGGGACAGGTTGAGGCTTGCGGGGCGTACGCCTGAGCGCGCCACTGTGGCGTAGTGCAGCGAGCCGCCCACAGGGGAGCTGGGACCTGCTCACACGCCCCACAAAACAAAGACCCCCCCCCCCCCGTGCAGCCTTTAACAGACTGTTGGAGAGAGTGTTGTTAGTGAGCACCTATTGAGGCTGGCAAGGCGTACGAGGGGCTGGTGCGGCCAACACTTTGCCTGGCGGCTGCCTTTGTCTCCCCAGTGCTGATGGTTACACACCGCTCCAGGTACTCATAGACTGAGTCGGCCTATTAGAGGCCCAGAGTATCCTATAGGTTGCCACTGCTTTTGGCCGCTACCAGAATTGGTTGATAGGTTCGTAGAGCAGTGCGCTGACCACACAACTAATGAAAACACACGAATACATTTACATTAAATGCTCATTTATTAGCTGCAGGGTAAAAATTAAGTTTAAAAAAGTGGTTCCATTTAAATAATTTTTCCACCACATACCGCATGTCATTTGATATTCCACAAATAATTACTTACCCTCAAGTTTAACCTAAATGTTCAATTCTGTCAATATGTTCTAAGTCTGCTGTTCAATGGACAAAGAGGAATATTGTGTTTTTCTCCACATTTAAGCTTGTTTTGTTGAGGTTCACGACTGAATGGCATTAAAACTCTTTAAAAGCTGATGTTTTTGTGTTTAGTCCCACTAGTGCCATGAAGTATAATAACAATAATTAGTTCGTGGCATTTCATCCGTAGATCCCTAAGGTCATAACAACCCCCATGACTGAAACGGCGTATAAAGGCCATAATGCAGCGGTCAATGGTGAAAGGAATGTACTGTACATTATTAGGTTTAATATAAGCGCCCCTCAAGTGGCTCTCCGACAAAATGCGTGCCACGCGACTTATTTTTCACAACATGAGAAAAATGCCAGCTTATCTGGCACATGCCGCATCAACAATTAAAAACCTGGTTCGCATTCGCCCAACCCAGCCTTGCTACAGAGACATTGGCACTTTAATTAAACGACCCCGTGGAGGGAGATGATGGTCTAACCCATCACCAATGTTGATTTAGAGGGACAAAAAGCAGCACGTCTGTGGGGCACGTGTGTGGGTGGGTGAGCGGGCGGGCGGGTCAGCACGTGAGAACAGACGGCAAAGACGAAGCCGGTTGGGCGAACGTCCAATAGTGTGAAAAGTGTGACTGAAAGTGCGAGCGTGCAAGTGAGTGAGTTGGTGAGTGAGTGAAAGAGCAAGTGAGTGAGACAGGGAGCGAGCGAGTGAGTAAGAGAGCGAGCGAACGAGTGGGTGAGTGAGAGAGAGCAAGCAAATGAGTGAATGAATGAGAGAGCGAGTGAATGAGTAAGTGAGAGAGCGAGTGAGTGAGTACCTGAAGAGCAGGTCTCCGTGCTGGGCAGCTGGAAGACGTAGAGGATATAGGAAGCGAGGAGGCTGTTGCGGCCGTGCTGGTCGTGGTTGAACTCCAGGCTGCGGTGGAGTCTGTTGACGATGTTGGCCATGGCCTCGAAGCCGGCCTGACCCAGGTTCACTGTGGAACGAGTGAACAAAGGACACAACGGAGCACAACCGGGATTCAGAAAGTGTCTGAATGGGAGCGCATCTAAAAATGCGATACAAATACGGGAAGAAAGAGCATGTTTATACCGTTTCAAGTGTAGTGACGTATATTGAGTCACTGTGGTGTTAGCACTAGCTAGTCACTCTGAGAAGAATGTAACTGTGCGTCTTAGAGCCTCTCTCTGTCACCAGAGTACGTATGGCATACGGGACAACCTAGGTGAACCCGAGAGGGCACGTGACCAGGACAGAATAAGGACGGGGGTCAGAAGGGCACTGCGGGGACATGTGGTGTGAGGTCCCAGAACCTTCTGGGAAGATCCTGAAGGGGGCGTGGCCGAGGACAGAGCAAGGCCACGCTCAGGGGATAAGAAGTGGGTACTGTGAGCCGAGCGGGGCTGTTCTCTGGAATCAACCCTCGGTGCTACTCTTTGGTTCTTTCGATAAAGTCACGTATAAAGATAAAATAATAAATTAAATACTAGCATACGACGTTTCGATTGCAACACAAGCAATCGTCATCAGGTATAAATGAAATAGAAACACAAATCTAGTATACTTAGAAATGGAATGTAATACAACAGAGAGTCGGATAACATAACAGTCAACACCCTACCTGGTTGATTACGTTCTTCCTGAGAATGCTCAATTTGAGAGAGAGATAAAACACAGAACCAGAGACATATAGACAGCCATATAAGCAGACAGATATCACAGAGATACATAGAGAGAGAACAAACATAGGCACACAGAGCTACGGCTCTTCAATCTTCGGTCTCTGCTTGGCATCATGGGTCAGTCAGGCCGTTACTGACTGACCCGGTTATGTAGTTACCCGGTTAAAGTAGAGTCGTTACCCTATTAGGGTCTAGAGTATTCGTTTGTGTAGTTACCCCGTTGGGCTGTGTAATAAACGTGTTGCCTCCAAGTTAGAAGCGTCTGCCTCCGTGGATCCCACTACACAAGCACGGGCCTATTTTTGTATCATATTGAGTGAATAGCTGTTTAAGAGCAAGGAGTGATGGATAGAAAGCAACAGGCCGTGGTGGAGTTGAGACGATGTTACGGCAGAAGTGCAAATGAAGACACTTCGTAGGGAAAGGGTCAGTCACATGCACAATGGGAAAGTGTTGAGCCCGGACTTGCAATGGACTTGTTGAACTCCCAAAGCCTACATTGGCACGTACACTCCCAGTGACCTCTCACCCTGTTGCATGCCGATATCATTTTCACAAATATGTCTCATATTCTATCACAACTACGACATAATTTGGAGAAAACACGTGCGTAATATACAATAACATTGAGTCCACAGAACACAAAACGCTCAACCTTTGGCCAAAAAAGCTTCAACAGGATTGTTTTGCACTTTGTCCAATATGCGGGAAAAAATTACACTACGACTAAAAACAGTGCGAAGAACCAGCGCATGCATGAAAACAGCTCTTCGCTTGCAAGTGGTGGGGCTGTAGGCTCAACACAAATGCAAGCATTGTGAAAGTTGCCGCTGCAGAAACCAGAGCAGAGCTACCTCATCATGAATAAGCACTGCAAGGGCACTATGGGGTGAGGCCGAGGGGTGAGGCCGAGGGGTGTGACTGGCTCTCAGTCAAGGCCGCAGTGCTGGAACAGGAACTGAATTGCAGAGCCAAATATCCGGCACTATCTCTAAATGTTTGACAAAACGCGGTCGTAAGCGCACAAATGAAAGCTATAGCGATGTAAAATGCAGCCAAGTCCGTGCCAAAACACTCTGGGTGGGCATTAAGACATTTGGACGTGAAAGTCAGGGTTAGGTCTATCTCGAACTGGTATGAAGCCTCGAGCCTCGTTCTGCTACCGCTCAGAAGCCAGGCCAATGATGAGCAAAGTTCGTAATGATTCACCCCATGCAATTTCATGAAATGTCACAATCTATGGTCATGATGCGATTTCTTAATAAATTAATTATGCATCTTGTTTGTGCCGTCTCATTCATACTGGCTGTGTCATATCTTTCGTCTCATTCATTCCATCAGTCATCGTAACATATGCCCGCAGCTTGTATAAATCACAAATAATAAAATCTGTCCCCGTACAATTCGACGCGCGCATACATAGCAAACGTTAAACTCGACGTCAACTGTTGGACCGACGAATCGTTGCACGCCTCGCGGTTAAAACTCCTGCGGCTGCGAGCGAGCAAAGATCACGCGCGCATGTTTTACGCACCCATCTGGCCGGCGATGACAGGTGGACGCACGGCAAGGAGGATGAGCTTGTCCAGGACCTGGTGGAGGAAGCGGACGAGAGGCTCCAGCGCGGCGGCGTTCAAGCTGCACACGCTCGCCTTCAACTCCGCCTCCAGGTTGCTCTCGGTGATGCGGACGTCGCCAACACGCACAGGGAACTGGTGCTCGTCCAGCGCGTGGCACAGCGCAAAGAACTTGTCCAGGTTGGGATCCTGAGCGGCGAAAACATAGCACGCGGTGTCCAACGAGAGCAGAATGGATCCAGCAATGGTTAACCCTGAACCACTCACTCACCTCTATTCCACTCGCAACCCCTGTACCACCGACAATGCCTGCCACACTCGCAGCCCCTGCACCACTCACGATGCCTGCACCGCTTGCAACCCTTGCACTACTCGCAACCCCTGTACCACCGACAATGCCTGCCACACTCGCAGCCCCTGCACCACTCACGATGCCTGCACCGCTCGCAACCCTTGCACTACTCGCAACCCCTGTACCACGGACAATGCCTGCCACACTCGCAGCCCCTGCACCACTCACGATGCCTGCACCGCTCGCAACCCTTGCACTACTCGCAACCCCTGTACCACCGACAATGCCTGTACCAATAACAATACCTGCAATCACTCATAATTCCTGCACCACTACAACCACCTGGATCACCGACAACAGCTGCAGAATTAGCTCAGGGTTTGGCGAGGCTGTGGCAGGCCAGGCACAGCGTGTACCTGCGTGTGAACCGAGGACGTGGCCACCACTTCCACGTTGAAGACGCCCTTGTGTCCGTCCACCCACTTCATGCCAGGCAGCTGTACCTGTGTGGTTGAACAAGACGTCATGGAACCATGAACTCATGAGAACAAAGCAGCTATAGGAACCACAACACGGCCTTACTCAAAATCCTGCTGCAAATATAAATTGGCCATGTTCTAAGCATAGCACGAGCTCTAATCTTAGTCCTGTGCCTGATGATAAGACGAATTAAAAGAATATCTCTAACACTAATACTAACATGAGTTCAAAGTGCAACACTAGCCCTAACCCCAATACTAACCTTACCCTCAGTGTTAACTGTAGCTAAATTCCAACCTTACATCCAAGACTTATTAAGAGACTATCTGCAATACTAATTTCAGCCTTGCAATATCCTGATTGTGATCATAGCCCAAACATTATTTTTTTTCCACAATACCAACAGTGAGTAACACCCCTAACCATAATCCTAACTACAGCATTATTTCAGAAACAAAATTCTAATCAAAGCAATGGCAATAACAGTCCCTAACCTTCATCCTAACCATGGGAGTATCATTATTTCTAACCCCAATTCCAACTCCAGCAATATCGCTAACCATTATTACTCCCATAGGCTTAACCACAGCCGAGATGAGGTGGTGGATGGGGTGGAGGGGCAGTAGTAAGACTGGGACGATCACCGGCGGCACTCACGTCGGGCGAGAGGACCGAGTAGCTGGGAGGAGGCTTCTCCAGCGAGACCGGCAGGCAGAACTGGCCCGTGCGTAGCCGTCCATTCTGCAGCAGGGGGATCCACTGTGTGGGGAGACGACGGTTCAGGTTTCAAGCTTATTTTGTTTGACCGGCTGAGGACTCAAAGAGACCAGGATGAGTCTCGTTCGCATGCGTGTATGTATGTTGAACTTCTTTCGCACCGTACGTAGCCAACCGTGGCAATCGGAGGTGCGGGGGAAGGACAACAAACTAAACACAAAAAGCAGTTCTACGTGTAGGCACGCTGCTGCTGCGATCACAAACAAGCCTGCGAGCCGTACGTCGCTTTGCTATTGTCCGTGTACAGGCCCCTTTTCTCAATCCGCAGCTGGATGAGGGCCTCCCAATGCCGTGCGGCTCGTGGGAGTCATTCTACGGTTCGTCAACAGTGCAGGTTGGCGAAGGCTGGGAAGCATAGATGCAGGCGTATAGTACAGTCTAACAATCTATGTTGCTGCACTGCCCTCTGCTGCCCACAAAGTACTCCTGCGGCAGCCTGTAACGCCTGTGTTACGCAGGGCGGTGAACCATGTATACAGGACTCAGGCTCAGCACCTGTTGGCTTCAGAGATCTGACGAGATCGGGCACATTCCGGGCGATTTGGTAAAAGGACACCGTACTATTAATAGCATCTAGAGACAACTGTGGATAGTGTAATAATAATAGTAGTACACGCTGAAGGTAATTTTTTTTCGTGGCAGGCAGTGTAAAGATGTTTTATTCTGAAGCAGCAAAGCGACCTGAAAGGAGAAGGTCTTTCTTTACAAAGGATAACTACAGCAAAGTATTTACAGCACTGATGTTTTCCATAGAAGAACAACTATTCGGTGCCTCGTCTCAACAATCGAGATCCTTTCCCATTAAATAATCTCAATTTTTATTCACCAGAACACACAAAGGTAAATGAGAACACAGGTCAACTCCCACCTTAAATAGGCGCTGTCTCCTGCCAACCACCTCCTTATTTAAGCGAACCACAGCATTTATTTAAAGCCTTTCAAGGGCCCCACTCTGGACGACAACAGCGTGGAGGCACATGGACATGCCCGTGGCATTGACATCTAACTGAGAGTGGATTGTTTATTATGAAAATAAATATTGTTTACTCTCATGGCTGTTGCTCTATGCCAAAGATGGCACGGATATTTGACTAAATTTGTGCAGCACATTGTTCGGCATGGTGATCATGCTGGACAACATAGCAGTACAACTCGAAATCACATCGGAGAGACATACAGCACAACTGCGAACACCAAGGCAGTCGTATCGATTTTAACGTACAATTCAATGCATTATAACGGTCCGAGAATCACTGGGCAACAGTTGAATTTGTTTCGCTTGAGTGAGAAACGAGCGAGGGAACGGATCCGAGCTGGAGACGACCTGGGCCACACGGGCCTCCACCATCCGTACCGTGTATCCCACGGGTGTCTCCAGGGGGGTGTTCTGCTTCTGCTGACAGCTGATGTGGAAGAAGGTGAAGAGGATGTGGTGGTAGTCGGTAAGGTGGGCCGGCAGCTTCACCTTAATCTCCTCGTAGAAATCTGGGGACCTGCGGTTGATAGGAAGCATAACCGACGTGGCAAGGAATCAGCGTGGCCGATCGGCAGGTTACGATTCTGACCCCGCAGTGATACTATTGACACTAAGGGCAGTAACGATTCGATTCAACGATGCTGCATATACGTTTTGTTCTAATTTTTACCGTCTTGCTTGTAATGCTATTCACTTTTAAAGCCTTTAAAAATTGCACTTTCATGGTGGTTTCTACATACCACAGTGGCGGCTATAATTCGGCATATAAGTGATGGCAGCAGAATAGAACTGCATATGTTAAAACAAAGCTAAAATAAAGCACAAGAAGGAAAAACAAAGCCCTTGGGTGGAAGTTATGGCAGGATAGACACGGACAAAGTGAAGGCCTAAACACTGGCGCATTGTGCACACGATACTGTCGGGTACAATCCACACTTTGTGCGCCGGGCGGACAAATGAATCGGCGACACCATTCAGCAGCCAGAGGGTGTGCAGGTTTCATCACTAGGAGGCATCACTTTGCAGTCACGAAATGCCTCCATCGAGGGCACCGCGTGTGACAGCACCTGCGCTATGCAGCAGCATTTACCGTGCAACAACATTCAACTGTGAGGGATGTGAACGGAGCCTTTCGGAACCAGCTACTGCCAGTTCTGACTTCTGGTGCGTCACACACAATCAATGGGTACGATAAATAAAAAAAAACAAGGAAGAGGAGCTCGGATGCACTTGTCAAACTTTAACATAGCCACTTCCGTGACCAGTTACATGCTAATTCCTCACATTAACATCATGCTAATCTCCCAGTGACATGCTTATTTCTGACTTTAACATCCTGCTAATTCTCTCACATTAACACAGCTTATTCAATGCTAAATTCTTCTGTTGATATGTAAACTCCTTTGTCAAGGCGCTCTTCTCCTCCCACCCAGCTTAAAATACGCTTCCAAGCTTAGCAGTGTTCATTGGAGCGCTGTCTTTCAGACAGCTCTGTCTTCACCTGAGGACGGCTGCTTGTGTTGTGGCTGAAACGTCGTGAGAATTTTATTTTATTATGTTGTATTTTTATTATTGTATTATTTCCCTTCTACGTGACTTTACCGAAAGAACCAAGAAGAGGTTGGCAAACTTTGTTAAAGGCTCAAAAGCATCCAGTGAGGTTGATCGTGGTCACTGTGCATGGGCCTTAAAATCCGCAAGTGGTAAAAACCACCACAACTGGTGAATGGGGATGGCGGGAGGGAGCGGGTGGTGAGAGGGTCGACGATTTATGGTGTCACCCTGCACCGCAATGCAGTGGCAAATGCCGCCCTGATGGGACTTAACCGTGTTTACCCCAAGTCTGGGGCAGCTTGACAGCCGCAGTGCATGATACTCACTGTGATCATAAGGGACGTGAAAATAATTTCCAAGCTGTTAATAAGTAATGATCTTGATGTTGATTCTTGTCGGCAGCGCGTGTAACATTGACCCCCCCACACTCCCCCCTGCACCCCACCTTCCCCAATGATTTCATAAACTGTCGTGATTGGAAGGCACGATAAGATTGCAGAATTGATTTGCTTGTCTTTTATTTAGCAACTCATAGGTAGCCTAAAGATTTTTTTCAACTTTCTGTTGGCTCGAAACTATTCTATTCTCACAAGCACGACTTAGTGCATTGTGCTGCTGTTGTAAGTATACATTTTTATAGCAGGCAATGGAACCACGGGGAGGATATCAACTAAGCGAGGAAGTGAAATACACGGCCGGCAGGACTTGGCAGTGACCAAACTGATGCAGCTACATCTGAGGAAGCCTTACCTACCAGTGCACACTCATGGATTACATTTTTCACTCCGCATCATTTGTTTTTCTTCTGCAAACAAAGATGCGCATCTGTTTCATCCTCGTGTTTTATAAAATGATAATGTATTTTATTTAGCACTGCTTTTCGCGTATAGTCTGTTGTTACTCCCCCCATACATCCGAATAGCGCGGCTGCTACGAGCTCTGCGAAAGAACTCATCCTTGCACACCGAGATCCAAATTATTCTCATGAAATGAAACAATAGCAGTCGTTTCTGGTGGGGTCTCTGGCGTGGTATATTTACGGTCGCCACGCCTAACAACTTCTTGCCGTTTCCCAAGGATACGTTGATTAATGAATTTCCTCCGAATGCAATTGCTCCTGGTGTTATTTGACCTCTGCGCATTTGCCGGAAGAGTTTTGGGGAACTGCCCTTTCCATTATCGCAGCCCCGATCTGGAGACCCCGGGTCAATGTCCGACATTAGCCCCTTCGCCCGATCGTCAGCTCAGTCACAATGCGGCGATGGACGAGCATGTCCTGAGTGACGCCGAACGCACAGAGATGTCACTGCGCTCCGCCACGGACGGTATAACGAGAGCACTGTGAGCACTGCTGCACCAACTACCGTACGAAATAAAGAATGAATGAACTAACGCAGAGGCTCACTTGTTATGGTAGACCACGGACGTGTACGACTCCCGCAGAAACTCTGGGCAACTTGATTTCCCAAAGATCACCTGCCGGAAACAAAGGAGGTGCGGGGAAGAGAAGGATCGAGTCGTGTACGAATCAAAACATTTTTGTTGAAAATGTAGACTAAGGGATTTGTGTCTGGCTGGGGGTGGCTTTAAAGTTCAGCATGGAGTTGGCATTGAACTGAAGAAGCTCCAATTGTGTTTGGCATCGTGAGACCTGTAGGAACCACGGCCATTTTTCCCGATATCCTTGCGGCTGAGGATAGTGCAGTAGCTATGCAGATATACAAATGGTAAAGGCCCCAAAGATATAAATATTAGTTTGAGGCCCCACAAATCTTATGAATGGGAAAAAAAACCCAGAACGTAACTGTTATTCGTCAAAGATCCCAATGCTAAAAAATACCTACAAACTACTCGTTTAGATTTACACACATCAACCATCTCCCTCTACTGCCAAAACATGAGAGGGGGACCCCTCCTGCTAAAAGTGTCTTGAGACTCAGTGAGGCCTTTCCTGGATAAACAAGCATAATAACATCAAACTTGATTTGAAGCTTTCGTGACCGCAGGAATTACTCTTTGGTTCTTTCGGTAAAGTCACGTAGAAAGAAATTTAATTAAATAATAGAATACGACGTTTCGACTGCAACACAAGCAATCATCATCAGGTGTGAAATCCACAGCAAGAAAATTTGAAAATTAGAAATTTTGAAAATTTGAAAATTTTATTGCCGTGGATTTCACACCTGATGATGATTGCTTGTGTTGCAGTTGAAACGTCGTAAGAATTTTTATTGTTTTATATTTTTTTCTTATTTTATTATTTCCCTTCTACGTCACTTTACCGAAAGAACCAAGAATATGAATCCCTGCAGTCACGAAAGCTTTAAATAAAAATAAAAAACCTAGTGAACTTGCATTACATTTCTAAGTTTACTAGGTTTGATTTCTCATTCATTCTTACCTGATGAAGGTTGCTTGTGTTGCACTCGAAACGTTGTATTCTATTATTAAATTTATTTTCTTTCTACGTGACTTAATAATAACATCCATAAGAGGTTTTTGGGTTGATCGCGTAAATTGGTTACGAAAGATCGCGTAATTTGGTCACGAAAGCCTACGTGTTAAAGCATAATAACAAAATAAAATAATTAACTGCAATAATGGTAAGAAAAACATAATTTAAAACCACAGTCAATTGCTCAAGCCCGAGCCCTCAAGTCAATCTGTGACATTACTAAAGTGCTATCAAGGAGCGGCTGACAGTGATTTAAAAGTATATTTTTTCACGCTCATGTGGGGCCGAGCCTCGATATACGCTTACAAAGGATAAGAGACATTTGATTTACGGGTTGATTCTTATTTTAGAACTCTTTTTCGTAGAAATTAAAACCCGCCACGAAATAAAAACCGGCTGCTGAAATGTTAACCGACGTAAACAGTTTATTTTTAGGAATCACTTAAACCCTGTTAACTTTACGCTGATTGTTAGGCAATGCCAGAGTTCAATGGATGTTGCGAATCAAAGGGAACTATATGATACAACATAACGACTGAATTATTATAAACAATCTTTCTGTACACGTCCACCTATTGCGGGCAAGCAGCACCCCACAATGGCTTTTCACCAGAAGAGTAAATTGACGAAAACAACGAGGCCACGCGGGAGTTATGAGGGGAGAGTGCGGACGAGATTTTGGCAAGAGAGGCGTCCCGCACAGAAGTCGGCTCAGCTGTCGAACTCGTCCAGGAATTTGGCCGCGACGACTTCTCGTGGAGTCGATTACAATTGCCACTTCGCTTCAAATGAATGGCAGGAAAGGGACTATTTCTGTGGGGATGCGTGGCAACAAAGGGGGTTACTGTAGGTCAGGCACCACACAGGGGCCGGCACTACATCACGTGGACGGCCAACTGGCAGCGATTGACGAGCGCGCAAACACGCGGGCGAGTATGTGGAAACCACAAGGCATTGTCGACCATGGTGGACACGCACAAGGAGGAGGCACCATCACGGTTAACCTGAGCAGAAGGCGTTGCCAGGTGCAGTAAACGTGCACGTGGCTGGTAAGTTTTACTTCAACTTCCCAAGATGCCCGCAGTGGTGCATAGAAAGAGCTTGAGAGAGGAAATGCTCAACACGCGCACGGGCCAACACAGAAAATCACACACAGATTAACACGTACAACCCTTTTGTCCATCCACTGCTGGAAGAGGGCTTCCCCATGCCTTGTGGGTCTTACGGGTTAATTGAGCATACTTCACCCGACTGGTCAACACGGCCTGGTGAAGGCTGGGAGCACGAATGTGGAAACATAGTACAGAACAAAAACAACGGATTTTGCTGCACTGCCCTTTGCTGTCCACAGCGTAGCCCTCCGCGGTCGTCGGTGACAACCTCTTTGTAGATGGTGGTCACCCATTCACGCTCCGTCCAAGCTCAACCCTGTTAGGCTTCTGAGATCTGATGAGATCGGATTTGGTCATAAGCAAAGACAAAGATCTCCTCCGTATAGCCTTAACAGACTGTTGGGGTAAGTGCTGTTAGCGAGCACCTTTGAAGGCCGGCACGGCACACGAGGGGGTGGGTGGCGAGCACCACACCTGGCCACTTTTGTCTCCCAAGTGGCGATGTTTAGACATTCACTTGAGGCTGAGTCCACCTAGCGGGGGCCCAGGACCCGTTCAGATAATCGTCTGAACGGGTCGATTTCAATTCCCGCCGTGAGCGGGAATTGAACTCGGGTCGCTGAATCATAAGCACAGCGCGGGGGGGGGGGGTAGGTGGTGTGGAGTGGTGTGGAGTGGTGCCCACCGGCATAGCATTGCTGGGATCTTCCCCGGACATGAACTGCACTTTGACGGCGATGTTCCGTGCCGAGCCCTGGCGGTTGGCGAAGTTGAGGCTCTGTGGGTAGATGTGCAGCAGGTTCCTGTGCGAGGACACAACAAAAACGAGTGCAGCGTCAACAGGAGAACACAAAGAATGAGCTCTTGCGCAGCCAAAAGCGCAACAATAAGGTAAATTTGAAATTGCCGCTATTGGAGACATGGGATTATGTGCACCCTATTTCTCTCCATCTGACCATCTTCAAGATCCTCCATCTCACTCTTATCTCCTCCACATACTCTACGCTTTCTGACAGAGCCTCTAGTCAACCTTTGCTCAGTGGGACATCACTCATTCCCCTCTGATAACTCCATAGTATGGAACTCCCTTCCCCCAGCCATCCATGCTGTTGACTCCCTGCGCTGTTCCAAGTCCAGGCTCAAGAACTTCCTTTTTTATTCTCCATATGACCACCACCGTCACACGAAATAATTATGCCCGCTGTTTCTGAACAGCATCTTGTGATGCAGTCACATTTCGAAACTCTACAAATCCAAATTGAATTACAGTTTTGTATCAATTGGTGACACCTGTGAGCTTTTGCATTCCACAATGAAACCAACGAGTTGTCATCCACTAAACTAAGCACATGCGGGTGGGAGGGGGGGTTGTAGGCTGGAGAGGAGGGGGCGAAGTTTGGAATGAGCCGACAGGATTTCAGGGGAACTGAAACACGAGCAGGTGTTTACAGGTAAGAAACAAGTGTTTCTGGACAGCCTGCCAAGTGGTATGATGCTGGAATTTGTGCCACAGTGCAGCCTGAGCGCTCCACTCCAGACCCATCACCCACCACAGGATCCCGACAAGATTTGCTAGCGGTGGTACCGGGAACCAAGCGGCTCCAATGTCAGACATGGGTGAGTTTAATCGCCCGGTGCAGTGGAAACGAGCCGCAGAGACCGAGGCTCCGGGAAAGGTGTGACCTGAAATGGCCGCACGCCTGCACCCCACCCCTCCCCTCGCCAGTGCTTCTTGAAGAAGACCCCATCACCGGGCCCCTGGGGACTGTGTGCCGCACGGTGCCAGAGGCATGTAGACGGCATGGCGACAATCTGGGGCACGCTATCTCCGTGTGAGGGACGTGTGTTTTGGATATGTGCCTGTTGTTTACTCAAAAAAATATATAACAAATCCCAGCAGTGGCAATTTTTTGCTTTGGTTTGGCAGGGCCCACCCGAGCTTTGAGGTTAATGTGAGATAATGGGCAGCAAAAGGGCTCCCAGTGGCTGAGAAGCCGCCAGCCGGGCAGAGACGGAGTTTCACGGTCGACCGACTGCATTCAGTGAAACACGCTACTCAATTGCAATTGAGCACTCGCGGTCGTGCATGACTGACTGCAGTTCCTCACCGCAAATCTCCAAAATGCACAAACACTGATAGAGATACAGATTATTTCTCTGACACCACGAATTATCAGATGGTCAATAAAGCAGCGGCCTGCTCTGCTCTGACGACTATCGGGCCATGCGGGCAGTGCCCGTGCGGAGCAAACAAACGGCAGCAACTTAAAAAAAAAACGACGAGTTAGCAAATCCCAAGCGGCACTCGCCCTTTGGTCAAAAGTGACCCCGGCTAGTTTGCGAGCCACTCATGTGCAAACGTTTTACAGTGAATAGCACTTTCTCTCAATCGGCCTTATTTCATACATTTTTATTGCAAATTGATGCAATAGTATTGTAAAACCCTTCGCTAGTCAGGCTAATACGGGGGAGGGGCCCTGGTCCGACAATGATTAAAATCTATGTCAAAAAACACAACATCCCTGCGTTACTGTATACGGTATGTATTACTGTGAATGTATTAGTGTGTGTGTTGTGTGTTATTGTACAGACCAACACATTATATTCTACTCTTGCAAATGGCAATATTTGTTCAGGAGCTATGTGCCAATGTAGAGGTTTGCCTAGCCACGACCAGAGAGAGGGCTTCAGACATACGGTAAGGTTTGCTGTGCAATATTTATCTCCGTAGGTCCGAGGATATTCCGGTCTCCCCATCCTCTGCCACCCCTCCCCTATCACACGCCCCCACCATCCGCAACCACTAACTTATATCCCTAAGTACATATATTACACTTCACATTTTATACATCACACACACGATAAAACGTGTTCCAGTTCATTTGTACATGTATGTATGAGAGGAGCATAGCTCACAACAACGAGCAGAGCGCTGGGTGGGCTAAAACGCAGCAAGTTAGCACAGTAGGGGGCACGCGCGGTTCATTGGCCAGGGATCTCAGTCAGTCGACCCGTGGCACCTCGGTATGTCCCGTGATCGCCTGCCAGCGGGCGTTCGACACTTCACGCGGCCTTAAAGTGCACTTAGCCTGGCACAAGCACCGTGGTGACGTCACCGCCTCTTCGTGGCGAATGGTGGTTGTAGTTCATAATAAACGTTTTTGGGTTAGATCGCGTTATTTATAAATGTGTCGAAAAACTGGTGGTTGTAGTACGTAGCTAACCATTCTAATTGGTACTACGGTATATTGCGACATAGATTACATAACATGTACTAAAGTATATTATTCAATTGCATTTCTGATGGATTTTTTTTCATTTAATAAGAAATGGAATTACCCGACCTGGTGCGGCGAGGTGTGTTGTTATGGCGCACGGACAAGCACAATGTAGGCACGTGCAGTCAAGGACACGAAATCAACAGGTGACAATAGGTCCTGCCAAACAGGACTTGGTCTTAAACAGGTACACTCATGCCCGGGAGGGACCGGAGGCAGAGAAGCCATAATCGAGACTCACATTTCTACTAAATCTGTTGAAAGCCACACTGTTGACACTGTAGAGGTAGGCTCGGCAGCTCAATGGGCTAATACTGTAGCGTCAACAGAATCGGGTTGCTATCGTCGAGATTCTGAGTTTGCATCACTGGGTTTCAGCCACTTGTGATTCAACCGGTTTCTCAAGTATTGCGAGGTTATGGTGTCGGCCTGCTCATCAATCAATGATTGCACAAAGAGCCATCGGTATTGAAAAAAAAATCCCTTACATCAGCACACTGTAGCTATGAGAATTAAAAAAAAATCATTTGGAATGACATGTGATGCATGCCCTTTGCAGGGTGTATACGTAGGAATTAAGAGGGGTGTCAAATGGACTTTGTAGTATTTCTGCATAGTTATCTTTCTTTCTGTAGGGCCTTTCTCTGCCACACTATATCCTGCACTCTGCAAGAGTTCCAAACAAAATCTTCATCTCACGATAAGCCACTGACAAAACAATTGGAAATTGGGGGAAAAAAATAGGGGCAATAATGTGGTGTCAGTGAGATCAATGTGTTTACCTGAAGCCTACCCGTTCACCCACATCGCGCACCAAAGGGACTTGCCCAAACACCAACTCTTTGCTCATGAAACACCCTCGCATTAACATTAGCTTCATGGCATCAACATTTTACTAAAAACGGAGTGCTTCATGTTTGGAGGAAAATGTAAACATTTAAAGTGACACACGCACCCTAAAAAAAACCCATACATTTGTCCATTAGAAATATCACTTAAACTGGAAATTAAAACCTTATAGAGCCCTGCTCAACCATTACCAGTTGACCCATTTCTCCTCTGCTGGCCCCCATAGACTGGAACTCCCTTCCCCTGGCCTTCCATGCTCTCGACTCCCTTGCCACTGTTCAAATCCAGTCTCAAGATTTTACATGTCCCCCCCCCCACCTACGGCAGCCTGCAGCAAAAGAATCAGAATGGAAATCATCAGAAGGGGGAATAGGAATTGGATCGGACACATTGTACGAGGATTTGGTTTGAGAAAGGGCATTTTGGCTGGTCATCGAACAAAGATAATCACTGCATCGCGCGCTTTCAGATGCGTGTCTGCGGCCATCTGGAACGCTCTTCCTTCCGATATTAGGAAGCCACTGGAGCTATGCACTTTTCAACCTAGATTGAAAACTCATTTCTTTAGAACTGCTTGTCGTTGTGTTTAGTTCGTTGTCCTTCCCACGCACCTCCGATTAGCACGGTTGGGTACGTACAGTGCGAAAGAAGTTCAACATACATACAGATGTAGTGCTCTTACATGAAGACACACACTACGTGGTTGGAGGCAATCCGTTTATACTGGTAGGAACCTCCTGGTTACACCAGCCCACAGGGGATTATTGTGTCCGTCCGTCCGCCGTGCAGGGAGGGGCTGGGTGGGGAGGGAGGGGCTGGGTGGGGAGGGGAGGGTGGGGAGGGGCTGGGTGGGGTGGGGAGGGTGGGGCTGGGTGGGGGGTGCTAGGGGTGGGGCTGGGTGGGGAGGGGCTGGGTGGGGAGGGGCTGGTCACCCCATGGTGCCCTTATAAAAGTCAACGTTTAACCTACTCAAGCCGGCTTGTGCCCGCCCTCACAGTCGGGCATATTTGCGGAATACACCACGCCGCCGTTGATCCTGGCCATTGACCGAGCAACCCAACGTTCCTACCAGCTCCCTCCGCAGGAATGTGTATAACACTTCCTTTAATCAGGACCTTTTCGGAGCTGGCTCTATCATAGATGTAGACATCCTTGTCACTACGTAACCCCCTATACACGAGGCGATTGCAGCTCCCAGGCCCGACGACGTGACCCGCCCCACCGAACGTTATTCACTCCATCGACCCTCAATCATCTCCACGCTCCCCTTTAATCCTGTTGCGCGCTCTATCCCCCTAGTGGCGGATATACCTTCACTACACGTGCATTGTGGGAGGAATAATGGAAGGAAAAACATTGAGCGGAAGGCTGACGATTGAGATTATTGGGAGGATTTGAAGCAAGGGACATTTGTGGAAATGAAGAGGGCAGAGAACAGAGGACGGAGGTGGCGGAAAATAAGGACCTGCCGTTCAGGCAGCACATCAATGAAGAGGTCTCTCTATAAAATAAGCATGACATCTGTGGGTTTTTTAGTGGTTTGAGAAGCGGTCCGCATTTAGATGGTATCTACACCCACATCGTAAATATGCTTGGTTAGGGTTACACCCATCAGCCAGTGGTGTACTGTGTGTGTGCCTGCAAGTGCTAAACTTCGTGTGCATAAGGTGTGCAGGCAAGGGATGTGCACGGCGTTTGGCTCGGCAGGCTGTGCTCATACATGCTCGGATCACGAGGAGGGCGTGATTGCTTACACAGACCTTAACTGTTTTAGTTAACAAAAACCCACAAACAGCGACGATGCTTCAGAACACGACGCACCGAATTTTTTTGTCGTTTTTTTTTGTGTGTACCCAGGCCACGTTGCGTCATTGTGTGCTTGCAGAATTTAATATTTCCCAACTGAATTTATAGTACAGTATACATGTTCACATTATCATTTCATTCCATGTTGTATTAGCTATTTTTAAATGTCACCTTATTTTGCTTTAATCATTTGTTTTAAATAGTTTTCATCGTTTAAGTTGGATTGTTTCTCGACTGTATTGTCAAATGTGTTTGATTCCAATCGCCTAAATATAACATTTGCATATAATGTGCATGCACTACAAATTATAGAGTAACTTCGAGCATGCACAATTCGATGCGCATGTCGTGAGTGTAAGAATACATTTAATTGCATAGACTTTAACATCTTCTTTACACCGGTGAGCTATTACTCACATCGATGTTCATGGGAAACTTCAAGACCTCAACAACACCGAACTGTTACATGCGATATGTGATCTCCATATATTTTAAAGGGAAATTTGTGAATGTGTATCTGTTCAAAATGTTTAGCGTACTTCCCGACATGCAACACACTTGCAATTTGCCATGTGGGTACTTTCCAGACTGTACACCATGCAAAAATAATAAAAATACACTTTTGTATTTTTTTGGGGGGTGGGGGCGCAATAATGCATCGATTTTTGCACGACAAGTGAGCTGTGACGTCACATCTGTGTCGTGGTTAGCGCTACGCCGCACTACGCCGCGCTACGTACCCGGTGACCCCAGTTCGATTCCCGCTCACGGCTACCACCGGTGACGATTATTTGAACCGGTCCTGGGCCTCCCCTAGGTCGACTCAACCTCAAACGAGCAACTCGTGTGGTGTGTGAACATCGCTACTGGGGATACAAAGGCGGCCGGGCGTGGTGAATCCAAGTCTCGGGCGAAGCCGGGTAGTAAAGCTCGTTTAAAATACAAGGTACTGAGTTACAGCAATGGTTCAATATACATATCCCGAAGTGCACGAGAGCTCGTCAGCTCTATGAAGCTGAATGGGTGAGCACCATGCACGCCGGGTTGCGATGGGCATCTGCGAGCCCGTACCACGTGGCGTCCAGCAGAGGGCAGTCCAGCAACATCATTGTACTGCACTCTGCTTTGATACTCCCACGTCTATGTTCCTCCTATTCACACACAACTCTCAATCCAGCAGTGGATTGGCAAAAGGGTTGTGCACGGGTTACGTGCGTACGAGGCCGTGCGCTGCATCGGATACTCTTCACCACAATAGACGTACCCCCCTCTACTTCTAAGGAGGTCACCGTGGTGGGGGGGGGGGAAATCCCCAGATCCGGTAAACAACAGCGGACTGTTTCTGCCGTGCAGAGGTGCACGTATGTGCGACGGTGTTTTTGTGAACTCCGAAGTCTCGAGCCCTCCCGCCCGCCCGCCCGCCCTGCGGTGATAGAGGCAGGGAGGGAGGAGGCGACACGCGGGGGCCCATCACGTGCCTCTCCGCACGCTCGCTCCACGTGCTCGCGTCTCGTCCGCCAATCACACGAACGACGTGCCCCAGCCTTGGTGATGTAACCGTGCGTGTGTGTGTTAAGGCTATACGGGTGGTCTTTGTCTTTGTGCGCTCCATCATGATCCGATATCAAAATACAGCAAAATATGTCACCCGTGACTGAGCTGCCTGATACAAGCATTTATCGTTGGTTGAGTAAAACATCGATGTGGCATTTTGTTTACACGCAATAGGCATAATTAATTAGCGTTCAAAAAAAGAGAGAGCAAAGCAAAGTGCAAATTAACACGGGTCAAAAACGAGATGGCCAATGACAGCTCCTAAAATGGAAAATAAATAATGTAGCACGTTTAGTTGCTAAAGTAATCGCGGTGCATGCTTGAGCAACCCCAAGGCAGTGTCGTCGTGTGCTGGTAAACACCCACACTGCCACGGGCCCCAGGCACCTCCCCCCACTGCAATCACGGAGTCTCCTCCCCAGCCACCCCTCCCTGTGATCCGCCCCGAGCCCTGGGAGTGGATATAAAGCAATGCGCCGCAACCACCGTCTCAGTTAATCTCTGGGCAGGACAGAGGCTGTGTGGAGAGGGGGAACGTGTTCATCAGAGAAGGCGCAGTTCTCTTCTTGCGAGCAAAACCATCGCAGAGCAAATTCTCATCCCCTGACACTTGTAGGCTCGGCTGCATTCAACCCGCCGTGCGGTTTAACGCCGGGCAGTTTTAGTCACTGCCAAGTCGGCGGGATTTGGCAGAGTTAGCGAGTCACTCCGAGCGTGCAGAACGTTTGTTTCCTCGGCCACGCGCCATGAAGTCGCCCGCGACGTTAATGCTGTCGCTGCTGCTGCTGCTGATAATTGCCGGGCAGTGCAGCCCGGCTCCCAACCACCGTCAGAGCGATCCGCACGCTCAGCGCTCTCGCAAGGCGCGCTACGCCCTGCAGGACGAGGTCAACCTCGTGTCGTACGGGCTGCTGCAGCTGGGCAGCACCTTCAAGCACTACGTGGACAGGCTCACGGTGCAGGTCAACGACGCCTTCCAGAAGATCCAGGCGCAGGGCTCAGCCTACACCCGCCTGGAGCAGGAGACGACGCAGCTCAAGGAGGCCGAGCAGAAGCTCAAGGAGAAGACGGCCGAGCTCGAGAGCAGCAACATGGAGCTGCGGGTGGAGTCGGCCAAGCTGGGGCACCGCGTCGAGTGGCTGTCCGAGGAGGAGCTGGTGCTCAAGAAGAAGGTGCACGAGCTGGAGGCTCGGCTGGTGAACCGCAGCGGAGAGCTGCAATCCAGCGACCTCGCTGTCATCAAGGTGAGACCTCCACCACCACCACCCATAACCCGACTGGGTGGTGGCCTCACTGGTTCGATAAAGGGGTTATTTTCTTGCTCGGTTGGGTCGAAGTTGTTTGATTTGCAGTAAGATTTAAAACACAGGCGCGCGCGTGCCCCTGTGGTGGAACATTTAAACAACTGGCGGAAGGGAACATGTTTTTTTCACCCTTTCTTGGGCAAAACAAACACACGGGAGTGAGTTCTCAGTTTTACATCTCACTTCATGAGGGCAGCTACAGGTGGCACCGTGACTTTCAGAATCATTGGAGTTTCATACCAACCCCGTTCTGTGTGGTGACCGCAAATAAACCGCGTGGAAACCACACGTGCCAATCTTCTCAGCCTCGCTGGCCTCTCGTACAGGGTGCGCCAGATGTATTGAGAAGTTAATATGCAATGGAAAACAAATGTTAAGGGTTAATTAATTGGGGGGGGGGGGGGTCACAAGACATCTGGACCACCATGTCGAGAGTGCGACGGGACCGTTAGTGCAGGATATTGGCCGTGTGCATCGCAGCACCGACGCAAGCCCGGAACACCATCTCATAAACACGGACAAAGAACCATTATCACTGTCCAGATTATATCAGAGGGTGGTAAAACTATTTACGATTACAATGCTTGATGCGTTACGCTGCCCCGTGTGCCGTGTTTGCCATGTGCACGTCCGTCCGTGAGCTAACCCTCTCTCCATCACTGTCGCTTTTTTTGCAGTCGTTTTTTGACGGGCAGAACAAAAACATCTCGAACCTGCTGCAGACAGTGTCGGACCAAAACGAGAGGCTGCAGCAGCAGTCGATGAAGATTCAGGGCCTGGAGGAGAAGGTAATGAACACACGTGGTCTGCCGGAGGGGGTCACGTGCACCTCAAAGACAAAGAACCCCCCCCCCCACTATTATAATAGCCTTAACAGATCCCTCTCTTTTGAGCTTTCGTGATTGCAGGGATTCATATTCTTGGTTCTTTCGGTAAAGTCACGTAAAAGGAAAATAATAAAAGAATAAAAATAAACCTAAAACAATAAAATTAATTATCACGATGATTGCTTGTGTTGCAGTCGAAACGTGATACTTTTATGATTTCCCTTCTACGTGACTTTACCGAAATAACCAAGAATATAGACCCCCTTCTCTCACTCACCCTGCCTCTAACATCGTCAAGCTCCACGATTGTTTGAACTGTACTAACCACGTACAGTTCAAACAATCGACTAAAAATGGTGAGATTTTACACTGCAAAAAACGCTGTGGGCAATTCACCTCCCCATGTAAATGGATTGCCACAATTCAGGATCATGAATCATTAACGTTTGTTGTTGTTGCTGCACTGCTGCATGAATGGTGCAGCCTCCAGCAGGTAGAAAGAAGGGTCGTGAGAACTCATTGCACACAAATTGAAAAACACACACACTGGTTCTTGCCTATCCGATTTGATGCACGTAACAATGTGAGCTAAAGATTTGATAGTTGTCGAAGCTATGCATCGTCACAACCCACTAGACCCCTAATAAGGGCCACACAGGGAGGCCGCGACAGTTTTCAGGCGTTAACTGAAGGGATTGACGGCACCACCTACACTCATGTTTTGACGGCAGCAATGACCGTGGATCACAGTACCCGTTCACCGTGTTCTCCTTTGCACGGCGACTGAAAGTGTCAACCTTTGTTTTCCAGGTCGAGGCCACCAAGGCACGAGTGAACAAATTCCGGAGGGGCTCCCGGGAGAGGATAGCCCGGCGGTACTACCCAAGAACGAGCGGCGAGGTTGCGGTGGCCGAGAACGACAGCACCGGTGAGTACCCTAGACCAACACCACCCGCTCAGACATGCCGCACAAAGATCTGCGGAGACCTGGTCCGGTCCAGTGAGCGTGTATTGACGACTCGGCCGACTTACCCCAACGATGCTACGAACTAAATTCCCACATGTTCTGTATTGCTTGTCCTGCTCAATTGTTGGAATTTAATTAGGCTAAAAGGTTGTGTAAGTAATTCATTTCAATTGATTAATTGTTACATACCTACTATCCAGCCAGGTCGGTTCAGCACATCCCACATAAGGATGCTTGCCAACAACTCACAACCATAACTACACCCTCACCGCAGCACGACGCTCATCGACCACACACTCCCACTCCTGCACTACACTCACCAACCACTAATCACACACCCTCACTGCAGAAGTACGCTCACCACTCACTACCCACTGCAAATCCATCCAGCCGCACACACGGCACTACGGAAGTGACTCCAGGTGGTTTCTAGGCAAATGGTTTGAGCAGCCACCAGCTCAGCTGCAGCACACACGTGGCACTGTGCCACCATGTCTACTGCTGCTGTCGTTCTTATTCTCACTAAAAACGATGTTTCTGTCCAACAGCTGTTCCATAGCGGAGACGCACGAGGAGGCCCGCCGGAACGTCTGGCAGACCAATTCACGCTCGCCGTCATCTGCCGCTGTGCCAGCTTCGGGCGCTCGGCGACGGTGCATCATTGCCGAGGCAGCTTACTAACTCGACCGTGCGACGGCCCCAGCAGCCACCACCCCTACCCATGGGTCCGGCCACAAAGCGACACCGCCGCTTGTCTGCAATGACTACGATGACTTTTACAACGACGACAAAAATGCACGCACAGCACTGTGGCCGGGGAGCTTTTTCAAACGTACGCACGAAACATATATTTACCCTGTGATGGAGAAGCTTACGTGGATTCTCTTTTGTGTAAATTAAAAGCTGCAAATGTATGTCATATCGTAGCGGCACGCTCTCCCTGCTGTTACTCTGAGCTTAACTTATTTTATCCAATGACCACTTTGAGGAACAACTGATTGCCCTTCGTTGTGTTCATAGTGTTTTAATAACCTGATAACCAGAAATCCTATTTTTGACAAGTGACAGCTTTGAATGTGTGTATTAGGATTTTTTTTTTCATTTTGTGTAATGTACATACATGTTTTATGCTTATCGTGATTTTTTTATATATATAAAAAGCATACACACAAAAATGTAAACTTTCTGTGTTTAAATGTGATATTTTTTCAAATAGATGGTGTTATCATCAATAAAGGATGGTTACATATACATTCATTCTTCCACTGGGTTTTGTAATTGGAAGTACAGTACACCGATATATTTGTTTAAGTACTACAATTGTCATTCAACTTTCATTTATGCGAGGCCTGTAACAATCCGCTTCCTATCAACTTGACGAGTTGTCACAATTTGAGGTCCCGATTTGATTCAAGAGTCAATGATTAGTGTGGTACAACGCAGCCCCCTTCCGTGGCGTCATTAGTCACGTGAACTAATCACATACAACTTACACCAACATGAAACAAAGAAGTCAGTTCTCACATACACGATTCAACGTAGATATCACGAGTCAGAATTGATTTTAAAAGTGATACATCATTACATTTGAACTGTTAAGATTTATCAGCATCATCAACACTGAGTGCCAGTAGAAACACTGCTTCTGTTTTGACCCAGTTAAATCCATTAGAACTCTTAAGTTAATTCCAATTATTATTATTTATTATACTGGATTACCGAACAAAGCCTCACGACTCTTGTTCTGAACGGACCTGCCAAGCTGCCACAGTCAGGGCCGATGCTGCCATGTGTAATCCAAATTGAATAATTCGCAGATAACTTTTTAAGATGTTTGGCCAATACCAGTTAAATTGCAAGCTTTATTTTTTTACCTATGGCAGGAAACTGGAGGACACAGGGGAAACCAATGCAGAACAGGGGGAGAACACACAAACTCCACACAGTATGGTGCCCAAATTGGGAATTCCACACAGGCGCTTCTTGCTGAGGCACAGGGTGTTACCAAACCACTGTAGCACCCTGCCACTCACTATCCATAACTTCATTATTTAACCTTGGAAACCTTACCAAGCCTCAACACTGTTTTCATGAGGATCCTGCATTGGGATGTTTTGGCCAATTCTACTAATACGCGTTTTAGATATGGTAAGGAAACAAAGAATATAAGTTGAAAACTCACATGTATGAGAGTATAGCAACTCAAAGGTCCGCACAGATGAATCAGCTCACAGCTGAAGCGGATTTAAGCGTTTCAAGAAATCTACATGATCCATCAACCCTTTCCCCCCAAGCTTTGGATAACAGGCGTGTGCTACCATGTCTGGCTAGCGTTTACAGTGTGGTATACGAGAAGAGAATTACAGTGGTTCTGCTTCAGCCAATTAAATGACTCATTCAATGTTGTCAATATGCCACGGAAAGTGGGGAAGCAGTAAAGGCTGTGGTTTGACCATCTGGGATTACACAACGGCGATGACAAACGTCACCCCCCATGTCAGCCTCAGCCGGCAAACACATTTTTGGAATCTCGACGCAAATGCGAGAAGTATGTGGAGAGGAAGACAACGTGATGACGCCAATGTAAGTCGTCGTCTTTCACAGGCTGCAGCGTTACCTCTGACCCACTTTTTTTTCTCTTCTCCTAAGCCGCTTTCTTCATGGGGGGGGTGGAAGGGCCACAAGCGGTGACACACGAGGGACACGAATGGCCGTGCTGACGCAGCAGGTGCTATCTCCTGCAACGCTCCATGTGACCGAAGAACCTCAACTTGTTCCAGATACCGCCACATTTTTTTTCACACACAGTGGTTTGAGAGACCACTTAACGCGTAACCTTTGAGTGTGCAAATAATAATAAAATCTCCGCCTTAGTCAAGCCCCTTCTGTTTCTGGATGCAGATGATTTACCACGTTTTACAACAGGGGCGCAATTTTACAATTTCTCAGGGTCACGATTCGACAAGCAAATGCGGGCATAAGAAATGGCCAAGAGCCTTGTTAAACTTTTCCTCCCCCCCAATCGCTGCAGCTCTTTGCGAGCGTAAGCCATTCTTTGACGGCCAAATTCTATCCACCTCATTAAGCATGCATATCCTGGCAGCTGCTTGTGCAAAAAACAACTTGGTGATCAATTCACAACTCCCAACAATACAGGCTGCACGCTTGCGCACGCCTCCTCATCCCAGTGTCAACTTTCACCTACTTTCCAGTTTTCAGCACCATCTGATGGAAGCTGCCACCGGGTTGATTCTACACTGGGACTCAAGCGGGCCTGAATGACTAATCTA
Source organism: Lampetra planeri (assembly GCF_965212315.1). Lineage (NCBI taxonomy): Eukaryota > Metazoa > Chordata > Hyperoartia > Petromyzontiformes > Petromyzontidae > Lampetra > Lampetra planeri. The sequence continues at coordinate 10,231,082 of NC_136130.1, read as the reverse complement.
AATTATGCTTTTTTTTTCTCCACTTTGCGGTTTATATCCCGCCACCACACATCACGGCACCAGATCGATTAAAAGTTGCACATTCACCATAAATTGCAAACAAAAACATGATCCCAAAGCAACACCTTGGCTGCAAACGCATAAACTCCGTGGGGGACATTTGTGTTGAAGCCTCAATGGCATTCCCATGGACACCTGATGGCTTTGACTTTTCACCCAGTTTTTTTCTCTCTCTCTCTCCATTACTGACACCCCACCCCCGCAGAGGCGTCCTTACAACTTCCGCAGAGAACACATCGAGGCTGTTTGCTCTCTTCAGTGGAAAGCTTTTGTGCAATTCAATGTAACGTAACTTTTCACCCACATTGCTCCGAGCACTTTTCTAATCGAGCGCACTGGAATGCGCCATAAGCTGGGCGGACTTTAACGACGTCAACTTTTTTCTGTGCGTTTCAAGACTTTGAAATAAGATCAAGATGTATCGAAAAAAATACATTAACGCTTGCTGTGCGCCAAAGGCTCAGCACAACTTGTGCCTCTCTTCCATAACTATCAATGGATTAAGTGAACTCATCAATGGGACACGGGCAGAGATGACAATACAGAGAGAAGCCCTTTGGACAAATATGGAACGAGCAGGCATTATCCATTACCGATTCAAAGCTTGCATTCAAGGCTCTCCAGTCATAACCTAAGAGGTACAGCCTTCATGAGCTCAATGTGGACGCAAGGACATAAATAGAGAAACATTGTCACACACGTGATTTAGTGCCACTATTGTGAGCTTAAAACAATTATACCAATCGGCGAATTGATGCATCCATCGTTCCACCTCTACGAGCAGTTACCTTAAATGAGTCATGATGTAGTAAACTTAACATCTGTTGGTCTATCGCTCCCGGAGGAGCCGTGTACTGTGGCAGGACCTCATCAGGGCTATAGACCGGCCATCATCATCATATTGCCGATACTGGATAAACAGTAGTACCACTGTGAGCAGCGCAGTCAATGCTTCATGCAAACTCTATTAACCATGCATCGATTCACTGATTAAAACTGATTCATACACTTAATACAAGCATAGAATCATGCGAAAAAGAACTGATTATGTATTATGTACGTAAACGAATGCAAGTCATATTGTGTTTGTATTCTCAAAATGTACAAAAATATATATATATGCATGCAATAATCTGTTATTTAAAGTATTACGAAAATGCTCTGCCAATGGTAGGTTTTAGGTGAATGGGATGAGCTAACACAGACATTTTTTCAATAGAAATTAGATGATAAAAGGGGTCAAAGATAATCAATAATTGAATCAAATACCAAACATTGTGACAATTCATCTAATCTTTGTGTGAATTGTTGCACACCTCTTATTCACATTACAGACCAAAGAAGAAGAATGCACGGCATTCAGACAGCACTCTCCACTTTGCACAATTCACACATGAAATGTCAAACTCGGCTTTAGTAAGGCACTCCAGTTGGGTTAGGGGGTATTGAGCGAACGGACACATGGCGTGCGTTCAACTATTATGGGCAGGCGAGCAGGGCAGGGGGGGGCCAGCCACGTCAACCACGTGCGCTGGAATCTACTCAAGAAACCCCGCGCGCAGAAGGGCATGCACGTGCCTTTCTCTCTCTACGTGCAAACCCACACAGCCCGGCAACGGCTTTCAACTTTCACCCAGATTCTTGGACGTAGACTTTTTTTTTGCACGATGAAAGTGGAGTGGGTGCTCCCCACGGACGAGAGCCCGCCCCCTCACACACCCACACACCCACATGGCAGAGCGACACACGAGCTCTTCCCGGGAGCCAGCTCCCTCTCTTCCCTCCCTCCTTCGCTCACTCGCGCTCACTCACTTGCACCCTTCTCGGCTCGCCTAAAACAAAGCGCGACTCTCAGGCCAAGATTTAGGAGTGTGACGAGCGTGTATCATCGATTCATTAGTTCACGCTCACGATGCCAGCGTGTGTTGACTTGCGTGTGTAAGAACCAATGTTGTTCTGATTCATGAGAATCATTGTCCAAATTATAAGTAATCGTTATATTTAGGCCAGTGAGCAATAATGAGCAAACGAGACAGACAAGAAGATTGAGAAACTTTACAAACGAGAAGGTAAAAAAAAACAATTCCTTAATCAAATCAAGGAGCTAAATTGCAGAAATACTGTACAGGGTGATCCAGATGTCTTGTGACCTCCATTTAATTCTCTAAAACGTAATATTTTTAAAGTAAGGATAATTTAAAACAGAAATGAATATCCAAAGGAAAAAATGTTAGGGGTCAATTACATCTGGACCACCCTGTACAATGAATCATCAGGCAGTGATGGGTGGTGGCTGAATTCTTACACCACTACCAGGAATATCACCGTAGCTTTGACCCTGCTTTAAAAAACCTAGCTCAAAATGCTTATGACTTGTTGATTTTAAAAGCCTGCTCATAAAATGCTCTTTCTTGCTCTCAACATCGTTCATTCGGACTTGACCAAGCCTTCAACCCTGAACAAACAAAAGCACCGCAGCAGCTGGTAGAGCGCTGAGACAACAACGATGGAACACGGTAATTTACTGGCTGAGATTACCTTTCAATTACGTCAATTACGTAAATTTCGTCACCCTCAAACGTTGCCACACTCAAGGCTCACCCACCGCGAGGAGTTCCGACCACGCAATGCTCCCCCCAGTGTTGGCAGCGGCAACAAGCACTCTCTCAACACAGCCACGGGCTGCCCTCTGTGTTTGCCAGCAGAGCACAGAGGATGGGGGAAGCAGTGATCAGGGGAGCAAGGGGGCAGCCATCAGAGGAGCAGGTAGCCAAGACAAGAAGCAGGGGGAAGGGAACACGGAGCGGGGAGCAGTAACGAGGTGGCAGAGAACAGAACAACAGGGCAGGAGGATGGAACAATGTGCAAAGAGCGGTTCGTAGAAAGTGGGGAGGAGTTGCGGGAAAGCAGTGGGAGGGAGGGGATCAAGGAGTGGGTATAGCTAGGACAGAGAGCAAGAGCAGGGAGCAGGAATAAAATAGGAGTTAGAGATGCGCAGTGGGAGGGAGGGGATCAGGAATTTAGAAGCTGGGACAGAGACCAGCAGCAAGGACACTGGGAGGGCAGGGATTAGGGGGAGCTCAGCCCCACCTGTAGCTTGTGTAGGGGTCGTAGACTTCCCGCGCCGGGAACTCCAGGATCTCGCGTGTGGGCCTCACGCGGATGTCGGGGTACGGCTTCACCTGCAGCAGCTCGGGAGTCAGGCAGTACGGGGCGTTCTCCGGCGATGGAGAGATGTCGATCTTCAGCTGGGCTGTACGAGCGAGCACACACATACACATATGAGCGTGTGAGTGCACGCAATAACGACAATAATACGGACATTAGTTTAGCCAGGAAATATTACATATTAGATACATAACGTACCCAGGGGGGGAGCAGTGGCACAACGGTTCACACAATGTGCGATCGACATACCAATCTGTTTGATTACCGGCCCCGGCTACTGGCAGTGGTGATCGATATTTGAACTGGTCTCAGGGTTCCTCCATTATCGACCTGCACCAATCAGCTTGCTAATTTATGGTGAATCAACCCTTATAACTGAAATAGCATAGGGATGCCTTCATCCAGCAGTGGATTGAAAAAAGACATGTACATTATTATTTACCCAGGAAAGCATCACCGAGTCCAAAGACGTATTCATTGAGGTTCTGCATTGAAATGTTTAACCAAATCTGTCAATGATTGTTTGGCATGTGGGTGGAAAGTGGTGTATCCAGAGGAAATGAGGGAGTAACACACCCAAGTAACTGAACAGATGGATTCAAGAATCAAATTCTGAACTACCATCTTCTGGCCAACCTGCAGTCCAAGCCTACAGCATCTGGTATCACCGGGCAGTCTCCATATCCAAGTCCTAAACAGGTTAAATGATGCTAAGCTTCTAAGATCTGATGAGATCGGCTGCAATAGGGAGTGAATTGGTTGTCTGAAAGCCATGATCCGACAATTCAGTTGACACACGCTCATTGCTTTAATTGCACTTCCTTTCCTATTTGGATGTTTTATCACAGGCAATCTTTGGGGAATAAGCAGAGAAAATTTCAGCTTGCTGCATTTGAGAGCCCGGTTGAATTACAGACGAAAGCCTGGACTCTAACCCAGGACATCGATGTTGCCAGCTCAGTGCCATAACCCTTGAAGCACCGCGCCCCCACTACCTGATCTGTGGTTTCGTTTTACATGGAGTTACTCATGCAATAAGGGAATTTCCCACAAATGTTTTCGTGGGCGGGGGGGGGATCCACCTAAAATCGCTGAGAACAAATGTGCCATAAATGAGCACATTTCGAAACCAATCCTTAATCAACAGTCTCTGCTTTGAAAACAAATACACTGCATTGTAAAACACATCACTTTGAATTGCAAGCAGGCAAACAATGGAGATTTTCACAAGATAGGCTTTTACAAGCATCTGGCGACCAAGAGAGCTGCAATATAAATGCATGAGTGCCGCAGGGCAATTAAGCTAACAAGGAACAGGCCACGTGGAAGACCAAAGTCCTCTGCACGCTCTCGGTCAAGGTAAATACAGCCCAGCAAAAAACATGGCACTCCACCACCCCTACTACAAACTAAACTACTTTTATCATTCTTCTTGGTTCTTTCGGCAAAGTCACGTAGAAGGGAAATAATAAAATAATAAAAATAAAACATAATAAAATAATTCTCACGACGTTTCGGCCACAACGCAAGCAGCCGTCCTCAGGTGAAGAACAGGTCTGTCGGAATGTTTTATTTTTATTATTTTATTATTTCCCTTCTACGTGACTTTACCGAAAGAACCAAGAAGATGAATCCCTGCAGTCACGAAAGCTTTAAATCGATATTTTAATTTTACCAGGTAAGGCCCACTGAGTTATATATCACTTTTTCAGAAGCGACCTGGCCACAAATGACAGCTCAACGAAGTGGCTTATCACGCGGAAATTTATAGCAGCCAAATACTCTCAAAGCATGTTTAGAAATGTGGAGGGAAAAACTGGAGGACTTGGAGAAAAATCCACCCTACCATGGGGAAAACATGCAAAATATACAGGCGTCAGGGTCGGGATCGAACCCACGACCTCCTGCATACCAGGCGAGGCAAATAACATCTCGCCACCGCGGTGCCCCAACAGCAGGATGCAGACCCACCTGGGCTAGCACACGCTACCACTGGCTGGCCGGCTCACCCAGGTCCATAAGCACCCCCAGGCGGGTATCCCAAGGTTGGATCGCATCCTCTCCTGCTGGGCATCTCTAGGTTTGAACATCCCCGTTGCAATCTTTTCAACCCTACCGTTTGAAGAAATAGGTTGCAGGTTTTGATATCATTTTACGGCAGGCCAATTTTGTAAGTAAAAATTGCATTCATATTTATTTCCTCCCAAATGTGTTATGAAGCAATATGATCAGTCTTGATTTGAAGCTTTCGTGACTGCAGGAATCCATACTCTTTGGTTCTTTCGGTAAAGTCACGTAGGTAGCAAAAATAATAGATCACGACGTTTTGATCGCAACACAAGCAACCGTCATCAGGTGTGAAACAAACACAGCAGGAGGACTGCTGTCGTAGGAGCTCCTACCTATGTGACTTTACCGAAAGAACCAAACAATATGATCAGCTTTGGCAATCGGTTCAATGGTAAATGTGTTTAAAATGTGGCAGCCTCCTGCTTAAATCGGCAGGCTTGGCAAGTATGTCACCAGCAGGCACGCCTGAGTTGGTACACCCCCCAGATGGACATCCTAATCTTGTAACACATACACCGACAGGCACATGAGTCTGTACACCCCCCTGAATTTGAATCACACCGAGCGGGCATTTTCAGGCGGTGGGATGAACACCACCTGGGTGGGCACCGGCACACCTGTGATGGGCCGCAGGCGGCGCAGCACGGACGACGGCCTCCTCATGTCAGCCAGGAACTTGAAGAGGTCTTCGTCGCTCAGCCGGTCTCCCTCCTGTGTCGCACGCGACCACAACCAGGGTCAGGGACGTGGTCCTCAGCTCATATGTGATGCCCTCTCCCCCACGCACTTTCGATTAGCAGTGTTGTCTAGGTACGGTACGAAAAAAGTTCAGAATACATACATAAAACGAATCCTTACCAATCCCACATTGACAATTTTTAGATTATGGAAACAAAATGTAAATGTGCCTAACGCTATGGAATCTGCTATGATATGAAGAAGTCAAACTTCACCCAACCCTTGATCGTTCAACGTAAACAATACACCTGGCTCTTACCTCATAGCTCTGTATCCCAGGTATTCAAAACTTGTATGAAGATGAATTCATTTGTGATATCACTGTTACCACACTCACATTAATTTTAAAACTTCAGAGCAGTGACATCATTCGAGTGCTAAGGCTTGACAGGCACATTAAAGCCCTTATTGCTATTAACAAAACATCAAACTTGTGTTGGGCAGCCCAGGACACAAATTCTAGGTTTGTTAGGTATATAACATTAACATAAGATTAATCCTCATGAAGACAAAGACCCCCCGTATAGCTTTAACAGACTGTTGGGGCAAGTGCGGTTAGCGAGCACCTTTGAAGGCCGGCATGTTGCTGGTAGTGGCCAGCAACATGGCCGGCAGCCTTTGTCTACCCATTGGCGATGTTTACACACCACACCAGGTACTCATTTGAAGCTCAGCCGACCGAGGATCACCATAGAACACAAACCGAGCCCTTGCTCTTATCACCGCCCTGTATGTTCAAAGGTGGAATTGGGGTAGGTCCCCCCGTGCTTGTAATGTGAACAAGCAACAGGATTCCTGAGCGTGTTTTTCTCACAGGGTCACCCTCGTTTCAACTGCAGGGCAGTCTGTTGTCAATGGCGCCACCTGCTGACATCAACACAGGCCGGAGGAAGGGGGGGCGGCACCTGCTTGAAGAAGTTGGTGACGGTGAGGGTGGCCGGGCGGAAATTGGCGAGGCTGCACGGCTCGTCGCCGCCGCTCGCCACGCGCTCCAGGGACCGCTTGCCCGACGTGTTGGAGTTGCGCCGCTCGGCCCAGCTGGAGAGCTTGCGCTCTGCACACGCAGGCAGGGGAGGCCATGTGGAGAAACCGGCAGATGGCGCGCAACCGGAATCAGGGGACGCGTTGGGAGCAGTTGCAATAGTGGTGGCAAGAGTGGTGGTGCAAGTGGTATTGAATGTAGTTTAAGTGGTCAGAGGTTGTAGTGGTGGTATTGGCTGTAGTAGTGAAGATAGTGGTAGTATTGGTTGTAGACGCAGTCGCTGAAGTGGGAGAGGTGGTGCTGGAGATAGTCGTGATGAGGGCGGCGGTATTATCGGCTGTGGTAGGAGAGGAGAGGTGGCGATGGTTGTAGCTTTCGTAGGGTTCGTGGTGCCATTGGTTGTAGTGGATGAGGTAGTGATTGCGGTGGGAGTGGTAAGGATGGCGGTGTTGTTGGCTGTAGTGACAGTGTTATAGTTGGTGCTGTTGGTGGCGGTAGTGGTCCTTCTGGTGGTGCTGACCGAGGATGGGGTTGTCGGGGTCAGCCGCTTCGCGCTCCAGGCTGCCGGCGCTGTTCACTATGTTCATGAGGTGGATGGCCGTCCACGCAAACGGCATGCGGTACTTGCCCAGGCGCTGGCAGAATAACTCGGCGCCAGAGCGCAACTTTTCCAACTTCTCCTTGTTCTGTTCCAGCAGAACATCAGCATCAGCGGAAGAGCAATGGATTCAGCGTTCACGTTACGCCCTCCGTCAGTACCGGGCCCCGCTCTGGCTGAAAAGCTAATGATCCAATCAGCGGGGACAGAATTCTGCAAGCTGCAACTGTATGAATCCCGGTCCCAAATGCACACGTGAAATACATAATGAATAGCATCATCAACAACTTTCACAATCACTTAACAAAACCAGATGCACACACTCACAGTTAACGGTCTAAAAAAAATCCTCAAACAGCAGGAACGGTTGGTTAGGGGAGGATAGACATGGCGGGGAGGTGGCAGCGAGAGAGCCGGGAGTCACACCTTGGCCGTGTCTGCCTCCTTCATCACCATGTAAGGGTCTGCGCACTCCCCAATGTCTCCCTGCTGAAGGACCTTCTCCAGCTGCATGGGTGGACACCACATGTGCACAGCACACAAACACACTGTGCTTTACATTGACTATTTATTTTACAAATCAAAATTGTATTGCACTGCATACAAATACAAGACATTTATGCAAACTCGTCTGTGACGCATAGTCTATGAATGTTTAAATCACGTGCGTCGCCACTCCAGCAACCGATCCTATTTCCGACCATCTTCACCACACTGACGGGCACGGTGAAATGTGGTCAAACGTCCAACTATGATCGGCATGGAATGGGGAACCCTTCATCAAGCAGTGGAATGACAAACGCTGCCTTTTTTATTATTAAATATTTACCCAGGAAAGCATCACTCAATCTCCAGACTGTTTTGTCAAGAGGATCCAACAATGGGATGTTTGACCATTAACGAATGCTGGGCGGGCGGAAGGAAATTGCGGTATCCGGAGGAAACACATGCGTAAGAGAGGTTACAAATTCAAACCACCGCGCACATGGAATTCAAGAATCCAACGCTGTTCAGTGATCTCCTGGCCACATCGCAGCCCATGCCCACAACACCTATTAAGCCGTGGCAGTCTCCCATCCAAACACCAAACAGGCTTAAACCTTCTTCTTGGTTCTTTCGGTAAAGTCACGTAGAAGGGAAGTAATAAAATAATAAAAATAAAACATAATAAAATAATTCTCACGACGTTTCGACCACAACGCAAGCAGCCGTCCTCAGGTGAAGAACAGGTCTGTCGGAAAGACAGTGTCTGAATGAACACCACCAGGCTTGGAAGCGTATATGTAAGCTGGGTTGGAGGGGGAAGAGCGCCTTGACAAAGGAATTTGCATATCAAGAGGAATTTAGCATATTTATGGTAAATGCAGATATGGGATTAGTCACTACTTGTGAAATACGTAGGAGGTGGGCAGGGGGTTTTCAAAGTCATAATATGCCGGTGCATTAAACCTCCTTAGCTTCCGCAATTTGACTGGACTGGGCACATTCAGCAGGGCGAATAGCTCATAGTCATTCGACGGCACGCAACGCGGAGATTGCTCGGGTGTCGGGGAGAGCGCGGGGGCCCGCGTGGCACCTTAATGACGAGGAAGACGTCCTGCGACGGGTAGGTGACGGAGAAGATGGCAGAGCGCGCCAGTGAAGAGATGGACGTGTTGGGCACGTGTGGGCGCAGCATGGCCTTGAGCTGGTCCGTATTGAGGTCAAAGTAGAAGTTCTCCGAGATCTGGGGAAATTGATGAGCGTACAGCCATCTCATTACTAAAAACTATTAAAATAAACAATTTTTCATTTTACCAGGTAAGGCTCACTGAGCTATGTAGCTCTTTTTCTAAACGACCTGGCCACAAATGATAGCTCAACAAAGTGGATTATCATGTGGACTTTTATAGCAGCCAAATAATCTAAACATTAGTTCCATAGTGGGCAGTAAACACGTGGTGATAGGTCAATTAATTGATACAAAAATGTATTCTTACACTCATGATACATGCAGTTGAGAATCGATTGTTTGTAAGTTATACAAATTACTTCATACGGATATGTTACATTTCTTCCATTGGAGCGAACGACACCTTATACAAGACAGACTATTTAAATGAGATGGACAGCAGCAACGATACAGAACAGTACACACAGTTATAAACTCCGCGGTAAAGAAGGGGAATTATTATTTCTATAACAAGAGGCGATTAATTTTGACAATTGGGTGGGGTGGAGGATGAATCGCGAAGACTGGTAGACAGCTCCCTCTAGCGGCTGCTGGATTTACTCCATCCCCGTGCAGCTCAAGGGCCTTCCTAATCAGTGCTAGCAGCAGCTTCTGTGGCGCTACCGCGAGGCGGCGGGCAGCCTGTCGTGACGAGGTGCCTCTGCTCAGTGCATTTGGAACTTGCCTTCTTCTTTTCTTTCACGTCGTACAGCGCCAGCGACGCAAACACGGGCTCGATCTCGATCTCAAACCTACACAAATGTAACGTGTTCTCCGTGTTATCTTGCTTAAATGTTGAGCAAAAACAGAAATCGGACTCTCCAGATAACACATTCACATGCACGCATACAACAATATATTTTTTTGTTTTTATCAGGTAAGGCCCACTGAGCTATTTAGCTCTTTTTCAGTAGCGACCTGGCCACAAATAATAGCTCAACGAAGTGGCTTATCACGTGGAAATGTATAGCAGCCAAATACTATAAACGCATGTTGATTCTAAATGTGGAGGGAAAAACTGGAGGACTTGGAAAAAAATCCACACGACCACAGGAGAACATGCAAAAAGTCAGGCTTGGGAACAAACCCACGACCTCTTGTCTACCGTTCAAGGCAGAAACATTTCGCCGCTGAGGCGCCCTACAACTAACATACAAATCACATTTGAACTTTACTTATAACCAGGTGGGAGCACATTGATGCAAATCGTTACTTTGAAAAGGAGACCCAAGGTCAAATGAACAAACGTGCAAAACGAAACAAGAGTACACAAAAACCAACACCACAATTTTCGTGAAAATGAATATCTATCACATCCGTTAATAGTACCGAGCAAAGGTTTGGTGCTTGATATACAACACCAGCTCGAAAGAAAAAACTCGCAAACGCGGCCGAAAGCGACGGTGTAAATGTGCCGTACTTGAGCGATAAACACTTGACCAGCAGCCGCTGACCAAAGTGTTCCTTGGGCACCTCTGGCACAGTCCTCCTCTCCATGATCTCATCCTGAATAAGTAATATTTAAAAACACTTTTTTTAAAAACACGCTTTAATGAAATCTACCGTACGAGTAATGGCAGAACTCCACGACTCCAGGAAGTGGCCCGGAGGCTTGCCACAACGTAAGGGCCCGTGGTGATTTACAGCCAGCGTGACTTGAGCGTGGACAATTAGACCCATGCAGAAACATAACATGTAAAAAAGATGGTTTAATTATTAATTAATTAATGATAGAATATAGTATTGTCATCAGTATGACATAAGTATACCAAGTTTGCAGTCGATACCATATTGGGAAGTGGGTTAAAATTGAGTTACAAAATTTGAGGATACGACAATGACAACAACGACGACAACAACAGAGTGAGTTTAAATAAAAGCGTGTAAAAATCATCAATACCCTCCACGTCGCCATTAATTAAAGCAATCTCGCGAGAAATCCTTTGCATGATGCTCTACTCTTAGGCAGCCGGGTGGCTCAGGTGTTACACCACTGAGCCGGCACTGCTGAGATCATGTGTTCGAACCGAGGTAGCCACCTTTGATTAAACTGGTTTCTCAAGTGAAGAGTTGATGATTTCAGTGCCATCATCAGTGACAACACGAACAAAAATCATGGCATTTAATTTGTTTGTTTTTCGTTTGAATACAATCTAGCTCTGAAAAGTAAAAAAATAAGACCGTTATTCATGAACATGAAGTTCAAAAGAAATGTTGTGAAATATATTTACGTGGATCATTATCTAGCAGACACAGCTATTATGCACCGCTTTGTAAGAGCTCTACTATAGTTATGAATGGCCACATCATCTCCGAACATTACACCGATAACACCGTTTGTATAAAATGTAGCAAAAGATCAAATAAAACAATTACACAACAATTTCATCAAGAATCCCGTTGGCTTCCCTAAAATCCTCCACGGTTCCTCCACGCTGGCTGCCTCCACTAACGCGCCTTCCAAAAGGCATTCCATGTGGCCAAGCGCAAGCACCGATCCGTCGCTCCATTTCCGCGGCGGACGCGCTCTCGGGCGTGCGGCCTCCTCACCTCATCCGCGGCCGGGTAGAGCACGAAGAGTTCGCGCTGGCGGGAGGCCTTGCGCAGCTCGCCGTTGCCGCGGTCGAGCTGGTCGAGCGGCGTGCGCTCCAGCAGCCCAGGCAGGCGCGAGTCCGGCTGCGAGTTCTTCAGGTCGAAGATGCTGGAGGCCCAGCTCCCGCGCGGAGTGTCCTCCAGCGAGTTGGCCGACACCGAGCACCGCCGCGTGTCCTCCTGCTGCCACGCATCGTCATCATTTTTATTATGCAAAATCAATCCACTACTGGAGGCCTCCCCTCAGCTGCCACCATCTCTCATGGTCCTGCGATGTATGATTCCACCCAGCACCAATACACAAAACGCCGTCTCCATAGTTGACGGTCACTTGTGGCTGCCACTCCGACGTTAAGTCTCCATCAATGGCTGGCATCCCTTTTAGCGATGTGATGTGCATAAGCCCACTTACTTTTATTAACAGTGAATATTACATCTAATTACGTATGTTCTCTAATCTATGTGTTCCTCTTTCTGTCTCTCAATGTAATTCGCAATCATGCACCTCTACATGCTCCTTTGCACGCTTTATATATTTTTTGTCAACGTCCATGTCATACGCACCGATTAATATATGCCACCCACAACCAATAAAAACCCACAGAGTTACGATTACACACTCTGCTATGTTGAACCAAGTACATCAGAATAACCAGACCCTACAAAAGATGATGAGCCTAACAACCTAAAACGCCTTAAATACAAATAAAGAACGTTCCAATGGCATGATCCAACGAATAACTCGCGCCAAACACGGGAATGTAAATTCCCTGAAACAGGGCAGCCGCCACATCAGTGCACATGGCGAACCCACCTCTAACCCTGACCCCCACTCACCGGTTCATCCGGCATGCTGCTGCGGTCACTCTGGTTTTCGTCCGACTCGAACACCTGCCTCGGCAGCCCCTTCTGCCGCTCCTTCTGCCGCTCCACATGGTTGGGGTTGAAGCCCGTGCCGTGCTTGTGGTACCTGTGCACAGGAGATGATGTCTCTTGTTATCATGGTAACCTCGCACGTCTTATTGCCAAGGCTGTGCTGTCCTTCACAGCTGATGGGAAAATAAAATCCCAAGTTAAAGAGCAAGAAGCAAATACATTTTGTGCAACCGAGTGCGTTGCAAGATAGCAGCAGCGTACTTTCGGTTGACGATAGCCCAGTTGTCCGTGTACGATCGTACACAGTCTCGCACCTGTGGGTCCACCTCCCTGAAAAAAAAAACATTTGCATGAAAGAATTCATAATAAAAACACTTTTTTTCTTTGCACAATGGGTAGTTTGGGTTTTTTTGTTGGTTTTGTTTCTCAGTCAGCACATTATCAGGCGATGATATGTTGGTGAGCTTGTCACTCCAGTGGCTCATCAAGACAGGAAATAATAGGAGAGGCACAGAGCAGATGCCCCAGTGATAACAGCCCAACAAAAAATATATATAGACTACAAACACAGACACCATAGATGATGCACACAAAGGCTGGAGCCTGGTTAAATATAGCCCTGACAGCTAAACTGTATTTGCATACATTTGTCCATGCATGGCACACAAAGGCCCCACAGATTTACCCAAGAATAGTGACATTATTTGGGTCATGCACATTTTTACAAATGTGACGCGTGCATGAGAATCTGCGCAAGAAATCACTGGTAAACCCAGGAGAGCCTCAAGGCTAATTTTGGAAACAGGTGTCCACTCTCGTAAACGAGTGAGTGCAGCGCTAGCTACAGATTCCCCTTGCACAAGACGCTTGCGCCCATGCCGCCCGTCGCCCGAGAGGCAATGCCCATGTACAACATACGCATCCTCAGGCACAGAGGGCTGCAGCGTGCGGCACTCGCGCGGCACGAACGTGACCTCCACGTCGTCGCCGGGAAACTCGAAGAGTTCGCGCAGCGCATCAGAGTCGCCCGGCGGAGGGTGCGTCATCAGGTAGTCCTCAAAGTCCACGGGCTCCACCACCTCCGTGAGTGGGATCTGCAGAAGGAGAGCAAAGCGCACGCATGGGTACGAGTATAATGTGCACGAAAGCACACGTGTTGCGTCAGTGTACCTTTGCCACGTGTGGCGAGTCAAGGATTCGCCATAGAATCAGTCAGAATCTTTATTTATCCTGGAGAAATCCGATGAGCTATGAAGCTATTTTTCAGAGATGTCCAGGAGGGGTGGTTCAGAAAGTTACAATACAAAAATACTATCGGAGTGCAATGTACAGAAAGGGAAAGAAAATCAAGAAAATAAATACGTAAAAGATACATAAATATATATCAAGATGCAACCCAATTTTCTTTTAAATGCCTTACCTTGATGAAGATTGCTTGTGTTGCGATCAAAACGTCGTGATTTGTTTTATTTAATTTATTTCTACCTACGTGACTTTACCGAAAGAACCAAAGAGTATGGATTCCTGCAGTCACGAAAGCTTAAAATCAAGACGCAATAATTTGTTGATCAAATGCAATTATGACACTCATGTGCGTGAGAACTGATGTTTTCAACTGGTGTGGCCTGTAATACGCTGTATCCACGAGAGGTCCTACATTCAATACGATACAACGCAATGTGAATTCACATAACCTCTCAATGCAACAACATCACAAGGCTTCTGTGCAGAAACACTGGGCACATTTATTTGCACATAAGAGTAAGGTCTTAAGAATATGGTTTAATCAAGGCTGGCCGACTCAGGATTGTCAGTAGTGTCAGAGCATTGTACTTTCACTTGGGTATTAGTTTCTCAAACCACCCAGTCACCCCATTTGAGAAAAATGTTAAATAATTCCGCCTCCTTGCCTTTCAATTAATTGTACTTTGAGGTTACGATTTGATTCAAGACTAAATCATTTTTCATAACACCGTGTAGTGGATGGATGAGGTCGTGTGAACCTTTTATTACGTAAAATATGAACAATAGGAGTTTCCAACATGAGGAAAGAAAACAAGTTGTACACACACTTTGGCAACAGCACTTAACTTCCCCCGCACTCAAGAAAAAAACACATAGCTGCAAAAACATTTAAAAAACACAACGGGCTAACACGGCTTCAACACCTTCAGGACTGGGCCCCACCGAAACGAAGTACTTCTCTCAGTCCCACTCAACACAACACGTTACATTACCTTGCCGCCTCCCATCTTGAGAACCAAAACGCAGTTAACATCGTGAACAGACTTGAGGCATCTCCGAACACAGCTGCTGCGTTGGTCGGTGATGCTGCAGAAGCTCTTCAGGACGGGTCTGTCCCGATCGTCGGCGTCCGACACAACAACCAGCGGAACACGCCAGGCACCGCGTGCACCCAGGGCGGACATGATCACGGTGCTGGCGGTCACAGCCGCCACCCGCTGGCACGATCTCCGAGCGACAGCACGAGCGTCCGAGCGTGCTTCAAACAAACGCCGTGGATTGTCTTGTTTCAACGCGGAAAGAACGGGTCGGTCAGTCCGCAGCGAGATGCTACCAATAGCGTTAGCAGCTCACTCGCATCTGTCTGCACCCCTGTGCTGCGCTTCAAGGCTGGGGGGGACTGGCTTTTTTTTTCACAGACCACCGAACGCCTGGCCATCTGTTTTTTGCATTTTCTTGTGGAAAAACAAGCATGGCCAGCTGCGGTGAGACTGCTCCTAATCTCCGCTGCCTTTGCACTAACAAATGATTAGCCGGTGGTTGTTTTAAATCTGATTCAAGCCACGTAATCCTTGAGCGCCCAGCTCTGCGCGAGTGTAGTGCTCTACAAAGTGAGGAATCTGGTGGAAAGTTCTGTGGCGAGTCGCTCTGCCACTCGAAATACTAGCACCATGAATGGTCGCAGCTTGTTCTAAATGTAAATACACTGCATCACTATGACATTATAAAACACACCCATTAATTCAACAGTCATCGCTACAGCATGCCAACTGCATGAATGCATAATAATTAAGTGAGCCCCCTCCTTTTTGAGTAAAACCGTTTCATGACTTCACTCTGGTGATCAGTCCCCAATTAGTAGCTTGCACAAGTAACCAGATATGTGAAAGCTGCCACCAGCATCCAAAACGCTGGATTTGTTTAAGCTTTTAAAGGGATACTCTGCCCCATCGGGAACATAAAATACCTGGAGCTGAAACAGTTTCTGTGCTCAGCACAAAACGTTAAACTCAACCCCACCGGGTTTACTATGCCCACCGACAGGGACCTAATCAACCAGCCAGGGTCAACAGGCCGCCAAGCGGCGGAAAACAACTTGAATTGTTGATCTGCATTTTATTTCCAGAATCTCAAAGTACCTTACAC
The DNA here is from genome assembly GCF_965212315.1 of Lampetra planeri. NCBI lineage: Eukaryota > Metazoa > Chordata > Hyperoartia > Petromyzontiformes > Petromyzontidae > Lampetra > Lampetra planeri. The sequence continues at coordinate 10,214,897 of NC_136130.1, read as the reverse complement.
AATAAAATTTGAGGAAAAAAACATAATACAGAAAAAAATAGGAAAAGTAGAACACAATAAGAAAAAGCACCCGAAGATCTCACGGATAACCAACTGTGGTGTTGGAGCCACCGGGCCGCATGCCACCGAGTTTGGCCACAGGTGGTTGTCACGGGTGGTCACCGAATGATGTTGGAACGTCAAGGTGCCTCGCTCTTGAATTGTACTTGCCGACAAGACCAGAGGACAAGCACACTGCACCAGGGCTGGAGGTACCAGAATCAGAACGCGGTCTTTCTAGCAAAAGCCTGGAACTATTTGCGAGTTCCCCGGAGGTGTGGTTAACATCACTGGCAAGAGCTGCAGCTGTTCCAACTTCAATCCAAACAATCCAGGGATGCCGAGTCATGCAATTTATCAATCTATAATAAGTGTCAATTTATTTATCCAAGCAATTCTGTCAGTCTCAAGATTCTTCTTTAGGAGGGTCTTATATGGGATGTTGGGCACATTCCTTTTTAAAACTGTACAGAGGTATTCATGAACTCACTTTCCCATCCTGCCAATTCAAGTCCAGTTGGTGGGAATTTTGCAAATCTACATTTTCCCTCAACCCTAGGCTCCAAAGTGCTGGATTAGTGGCAGACACCATCGGGTGTTTAGCATTCATGAAACTAGAAGGATCTCATCCCCATGTAAGTATAAACACAGTGCTTCACGTAAGTTTAATAAAACCGCATATACTCCATCCTCACCACAGCTCATCCCAAACGGGTTCATTTAAGAACCTCAAATTAGTTATCATCCAATTCGATTCATATATTATCCGGATTGGTAAGCACATTTCTTACCACGCAAAATAATGAACCATGGAACTGGAGAGATAAAATTGGCTCATGTGAAGGACCAAAATGTATTGCTGTATTTCAAGGCCGTGAGAGATGGCAATGCTTTGGGGAGACCTTCATCCAACAGTGGAGAGGTCACAGCTGATGATGAAGATGATAACAATTGACCAAATCCTGAGTGGAGATGAGTGACATACACAAGACAGCTGGAACATGAGAGGCTTTCCTTCGGATCAGAGCAAAGCAACTTTGCAAAACAAATAGTTCACCCTTCCCTCCATGGACACGAAGGGCAGCGCTTGTACAAAGAGCAGTTTCGCGTTGGCGCGGCGATCGGAGTCGGGTGGAAGATGCTCACCGTCTGAGGGGCCCCGCCACCCGGGAGAGGCTTGGAGAGGTGCGCTGAGCCACCATACTGGGAGAACAGCTGCTTGCGGACCTCCGCGGCCACAGTCCTGCAACACCGCGCCACGGACGGTCCCGTCAGCGCAGTACAAATCTCCGCAGCACGTGCCGCGCATTGGGGCAAATCAGATCATCAGTACATTTGGTGTCTGCGCCATTCTTAAAGCACAAGGCTATCACAAAGGCAATATTTTTCACGGCCTTTTATCATCTGCAGTATTTTCCAAGTAGGGAGTGATGTTTACGTGTCGCTTTACCCAATTATGTTCTGACGATTAATCTTGTAAATTGTCAACTTTGGACCGTGACAGGCATACAACTTCTCTTTTAAAGCATGGCGTCTGGACACAACAAGCTACCAATGTCTTCTGTAAACCTAAGTTTGTCACGGGTACATGCATGTGTGCAGCCCTTTGTCAGTGGTAGAGCGTGGTGAGCATGGGGCCTTATGCAAGGAATAAAATGTTGCCCCAGGTCCAATTTCTTCCCACTTCATAGCCCGGCATCCTAGCCCTCCGGCCTGTGAGCCCTGGTATGGTTGCACTGCTTGCACACTCGAAAGCTTTTCCACTGCCTTTGCCAATCCACTGCTGGATGTATTTTTTTTACCATGCTGGTCACTGTGGGTTTGGCGAAGGTGGGGAGGGCAGAACCGGTTAAATGCCACTCGCCCTGTTTGCTCTAGCTGAGAATCAAACTTGGGTCGCTGGTTTCATAGTGCAGCACGTTAACCACTGGATCACCACTCCACCTCTATGGAATAATGGACTGAAAATAATAATACATCCTCATTTATGATTTTACACATGTACTGAGCATAATAATTTGTTTAATCGAGTAATTTAATTGTTAAATATGTAATTCCACTCAAGCCACATAAATAAGACTCGTTACCAAAAGTCTGACCTGCTTTTAATTGCTTTAAAAATATTCATATTCAGTTGCATGAAATTCCAATATCAGGTGTTCAATACACATCATATCATGTTCATCAAAACAAAAACTGCTACCATGTTAACCCGCCCAAGGTTTCCATGCCAGCATTCATTGCTGGCTTATGGGTATTCATTTACAAAGCCGATCATGTTGCTTGCTTCATATTAAGTCTGATGAGAACAGTGGGAACCTGACGGGATCGGTGGGGAAAAGGTGGAAAATGAGTGCAGATTTGGATTGGTAGGCAGTGTTAGATCTGCTCACCACAGTTCACCGTGTGGTTTTGTCAGATGTATAGACCATTTTCTGTTGACCCCATGGGACTTTCACTCCACCGTGCCCCCAGCCTTAATTTGACCTCACCATAAATGCCAACAGCCACTTTGAGGAGTCCTCTCCACCTGGGTACTGTAACAGGGACTAACCCAGGGTTTCTGACCCTCCCCTGTGCAGCGAGAAGCAGATAAGCCCATGACTAGGCTATCCTAACTTTATTTAAATCGCGAGTACGTTATTCAAACTGCATGCAAAATCTGTTTCTTAAGTCTGAACTGGCATATCCAGAATACTAAGCTACCCATATCCTTAAAAATGGCCTAAACACCGACCCATAACATGAACCTTCAGACCCACTTACCATTTACCATACCAATTTATGCAAGTCCTATTCCTACCCCGAGAAATATGTTAACCTCACATTTACCCCTTAGACTAAAGTTTAAATATCCCATTCTTGACACCAATCATACCCCTTCCCCTATTACACAGTACAAGCAGGGCTTGATACTGACTGACCAGGCCGCTCTAAAAGGATACTCAAAGGACCTCTCTGTGAGATTATAGTAACTAATGTTGATTACATTACAGTCAACTTTATACAATGCTTAGAGTGCTGTAGCGTGAAGTTCCCTATCGGCCCTACGCCCCACACAAAGCCACACCGACCAGCGTGGTGAAGTATGGTCAAACAGACCCCAACGTTTGACCTTCATGCAGCAGTGGATTGGCAAAAAGCTGTCCAACATCAATTTGCTTATTGTAAAGAGCACAGCGGCGAATAGCAAAGCAGAGTAGTAATAGAGCAGCGATTAAATCAAAACCACAATGCGTCAACCATCCAACCACTTCCCCTCCTGTGGCAAGAGGCGGCGGGCACTGCACCCACGATCTCCTAACCCCAATGTCTCTCCATCGTAACCACCAGAACCATCAGAACAATCACAGCCAGTGACAATCAGCTTCATAACCACCATCATCATCATCGCCACAACCATGTCCAGCGTCATTCCCACCAGCAGCACCATCATCAATCACGTTCAGCATTGTCGTTAGCAGTCATCATCTTCACCAGTGCAAGCAATCACAACATTACATCTTGATTACAATCACATTACATCTTGATTACAATCACAACATCCACCACCGTTAGGAAGGGTCCTGAGCCACCGAAACGAACACAACCACCATCCCAACACCACCCATCACCAACCACAATCGTAACAGTCATCATCACCACCACTACTAGCAACAACCACTGTCATCGTCACCACCACCACCACAACCAACACCACCACAACCAACACCACCAATCATCGCCCTCACCACCACCACCTCAGGGAGGATCCTGACAGCCACCGAACGAACACAACCACCATCCCAACAGCACCAATCACCAACCACTATCGTAACAGTCATCACCACCACTACTACTAGCAACAACCACTGTCATCGTCAACACCACCACAACTAACACCACCAATCATCGCCCTCACCACCACCACCTCAGGAAGGGTCCTGACAGCCACGAAACGAACACAACCACCATCCCAACACCACCCATCACCACCACCAGCAACAACCACTGTCATCGTCAGAACCACCACAACCAACACCAACAATCATCGCCCTCACCACCACCACCAATCATCATTGTCCACAAATCCCTGCCGCCTCCATCCCCCGGGGGTCGACATCCATCACCAGGGGCGGCTCCCCCCCACCCACCACACACACACAAACATCGCGGCCACGGAGAGAGGAACGAGACGAGAGGCGGCCGTGAAACGTCGCGCGTGGTGGTTGTTTTTCATTGTTTTCCCCCTCAGGTGACGACCACAGAATGTGGACGCCTCGGACGCCCGTCGACCCTCACCGATTGATCTTCTGCGCGAAGGCGCGGCGCTCCGCTCCGGAGGCCATTGACGATGAAGTCGTCCCGGCTGCGGGACCCGGGTCCGCGGTCACGGGAACCGGTTCCCACTGTCTAGCCCCCCCCCTCACCCCGTCTACCCCCCACCCCTCACCCTATCCATGCCACTCTCAACCCCCCCACCTCACCCCCCCCTCACCCCATCCCCCTCCCTCATCCACCCCCCACCTCACCCCATCCACCCCTATCCATCATCCACCCCCCCCACCTCACCCCCCCATCTCACCCCCACCTCACTCCACCCCCCCTCATCCACTCCTCCACCTCACCCACCCCTCACCCCCCATCCACCCACATCCATCATCCACCTCACCTCCCCACCTCACCCCCCACCTCACCCCATCCACCCCCCCTCATCCACCCCCCCACCTCGCCCCCCACCTCACCCCATCCACCCCCCTCACCCCCCTCGCCCCATCTCCCCCTCACCCCCCCCATCCACCCCCCCACCTCACCCCCCACCTCACCCCATCCACCCCCCCTCACCCACCCCCCACCTCAACCCCCCCCCACCTCACCCCCACCTCACCCCATTCACCCCCCTCGCCCCATCACCCCCTCACCCCCCCCATCCACCATCCACCTCACCCCCCACCTCATCCCCCCCCCCACCTCACCCCCCTCCACCTCACCCCCCCCCCCACCTCACCCCATCTACCCCCCCTCGCCCCTCACCCCCCACAGTCTGTCAAGGCTATGTGGGGGGGGGGGATCTTTGTCCTTGTCAGTCGCCAGCCCTGCTGTGTCTGTGTTGTCTACCAGTCGGGAACGGTGGCGCAGCGGTTAGCGCAGTGGTTAACGCGCCACGCCACGAACCGGACGACCCGAGTTAGATCGCCGCTCACGACCACCAATAGTGACAGTGAATATTTGACCCGTTGCTGGACCTCCCCTAGGTCGACTCAGCCTTTTAAATAAGTACCCTGGTGCGGTGTGTAAAACATCAGCGCCGGGGAGACAAAGGCGGCCGGGCGTGGTGTTCTTTTAACAGCACTTGCTCCAACAGTCTGTTAAAGGCTATACGGGGGATCTTTGTCTTTGTGTCTATCAGCTATCAGCTCGCGATTGGGGAAGGAGAGAGTCCAGACCTCTTAGCCAGCTGGAGTGTTAAAAACATGCTTAATGGGTTTTGGTTTTCACAAAGTTGCTGGGCACAGTGCCCAAAAATCTCAACAAGTCAGACGGTCAGCAACAAACGGCACCATCAACGTTCTAATAAATAAGAGTTAAACGCGTATCTGGGGTTCTAGATTTGAAGCTTTCGTGACTGCAAGTATTCATATTCTAAGGTTTTCGGTAAAGTCACGTAGGTAAAAAATTAAAATTAATAAAAGTAAAATAAAATAAAAATCACGACGTTTCGGGCGCAACACAAGCGTCCGTCATCAGGTGGGACAACCACAGCAAGAAACAATTGCTGAAGTGGGGCGAAAGGGCTGGCGTGACAAGAGGCTATACAACTTCAAATCAAGATTGGTCAGTGTCTGGTAGACCCGGTCATGAACATGAGTGAACGAATCAATGACTGCATTTCACAGGAACGGTAACATGGCAATAGCGATATGAGAGTGATAAGAGGGTGAGTGAGTGGCTGGAGTGAATTGGCGAGTTCTGGGTTTTCAGTCCAACTTGGATCAAGCTTGTCTGCGTGCTCGCCTGTCCTTCAATAGAGAGAGAGAGACAAAGTATACACAGAAAGACGGATTCTCCACACCCTGAGCCGTCTTAATGTCTTCACTTTGCAGAGATAAAGCTTCATTGTCACGGGGAGACACAGAGAGAGAGACAAAGGAGACGGAGCAAACACGAAGTTAAACGAGACCAGCGCACGCAGAAAGAGAGACATTCACACAGATGCGAGAGACACGGAAATAGACACCGGACAGAGAGCCTCACCCGTGTGACATCACCCCACTCTGTCTCTCTGGCTTGGACTTGGGACAGAGACACCCCGAGCGTGAGAGAAGTGGAACCCCAGAGGCTGCTGCCATAAATACGACAGAGTGGGGCTCTGTGCAGACGTAGCGAGAAAGAGTCACAGAGGGAGACACAGAGATCATGCAAGGGAAGACGGTTCGTCACTGGGAAATCCATAGTGTGTCCATATGGGGCCGTCCATAAATGACGTCACGCACCTAGGGGGGGTCAGACATTTGTGACGATGTGTGACGAGGGGGGGGGGGGTGAGAAATGTGACGTCACATCAAAATGCGCAACTTTAAATAAATATAGACAACACGTTATACTTGATTAAATAGACTTTTTTAATAAATGTTTTCTCCTACAACATCAGAGTGCAGCGGCACATTAAATACGCACTACAATGACAATAGTTTAATAGTTTAAAGCGATTTGAAGCATGTTTTATTTTGGGGGGGGGGGGGCAGAGCTTTGTGACGTCATATTTGAGGGGGGTTTGACTTTTTGTGACGCCGTGTGACGAGTGGGTGGGGGGGTCAAAAATCGTCCAAAAACGCGTGACGTCATTTATGGACGGCCCCTATGTAGTTTAAGAGGTCGCGGCTGACGTTGGCTTTGACAAGAGCTGCTCTTGTAATTTTAAGGAAGGCGGAGGTAGTCAACCATTACAATGCATGCCGTCAGAACAATGGGAAATATTCAATTCCAGTTTGACTCAGCGTGAGTCAAATTGCAGTAATTAACAGCAGCGCCACGCGGTGGCATTGTCGGTCAACTTGAAAGATGAGCTCGCAAAGGCTTCCTTTGCCCGAGACACACCTGCATTGACGTACATACAGTATGTTGAACTTCTTTCGCACCGTACCTAGCCAGTTGTGTTGTGTCGTTTGCTTAACGATGTAAGACTCACTGGTCAGCTGAGATGCAATGCTAAATGGATTGGCAAGTGGGCTGTGCACAATGTTACATTGCGCGTATGAAATTTCGATTTAAAGCTTTCGTGGCTGCAGGGATTCATATTCTTGGTTCTTTCGGTAAAGTCACGTAGAAGGGAAATAATAAAATTATAATAAAACATAATAAAATAAAATTCTCACGACGTTTCGGCCAAAACGCAAGGCTGCTTGCGTTGTGGCCGAAACATCGTGAGAATAAAATTTTATTACTTTTTATTTGTATTCTTTTATTATTTCCCTTACCGAAAGAACCAAGAATATTGCACGTTTCATTAATTTAATACATTGCAAGTAAACAAGACTATGCGGCGTGTTTTTAACGCACACCTGTGTTGTGCACAGTTATCGCGTGTGTTCTTTTTCATTCTAAAAATAACCAAGGGAAGCGAAAATATTTCAAAAATGTTTCAAAAACAAAAATGCTAAATACAGTACAGTAATACATTTCCTTTGGCGTAACGTCGGCTCGGGCAGATTATAGTAAAATTATGAAACATTAAACAGATATAGGATGACTATTGTGCAAGTATGTAAATATAGAAGCATTAGCAGTCTAAAAGTAATCTGCCCGAGCCGACGTTAGGCCACAGGGAATTCATACAGTGTACACTGTAATTACATCGATGTATATTATCGATGTATATTATTTTGTGCAATACGCTATTTTAGATTTCTCACGTGACCTAATTGTTTTGTCCTGATATCTACTCGCCTCGCTGTTGTCACTGTTGGTGTACTCTGGGCAACTCTTTCAGATTCGCCTCTCCTGGTCCCTTGGGTGTGTCACCTGCTTGAACACGCCGCAATGTTTACCGGCACGCCGCACTTGAACTTGACACATCAGCCGACAACGTGCACGGAGATTGTGCACGTGGGAGGGGGGCGGGGCTTGTGTGTAGAGGGGCGGGGCTTTATGCAAGAGGGCGGGGCTTGAGGTCATTGGGGGCGTGGCTTGTGGTCACTGGGGGCGTGGCTTGTGTTCACTGGAGGCGGGGCTTGTGTTCACTGGGGGCGGGGCTTGTGTTTACTGGGCGGGGCTTGAGTTCACCAGACGCGGGGCATTGTGTAAAGAGGCGGGGCTTGAGTTAATAAGGGCGGGGCTTGTGTGTGACGGGGGCGGGGCTTGTGTAAAGAGGCGGGCTTGAGTTAATAAGGGCGGGGCTTGTGTGACGAAGGCGGGGTTTGTATGTGGCGGGGGCGGGGCTTGTGTGGAGGAAGCGGGGCTTGTCTGTGGCGGGGGCGGGGCTTGTGTGTGGCGGGGGCGGAGCCGTGAACATGGCGGAGACCGGTCTACCAGAGGCGCTGCTCGCGCGGCTTGAAGCCATTGACGGCTTTGACAGCGGCGATGTGGCCGCGCAGCTCGGCGTGGACCACCAGATGGTTGTGGGCGCCGTCAAGAGCCTGAAGTCGCAGGGAGACGTGAGTTCGACAAGTTTTTGTTTTGACATGAAGACGACCACACAACACGCGCGGAGCGGCATAGACCGCCACCTAACCGTTTAAGATTTCCCAGTCCGGATGGGCGGCCGCTCGATACGATTGGCGGGTTTCTAGGTCACGTGCGCGTTCTGGCCCAATGGTGCGGCAGAGTCGCGACGGCTGTGGCCAATGGGCGTGGTCCGACGCCTCGGCCCCTATGCTTGAGCGCGCTGGGAAATGCAACGCGATCCACGTGTGTGTGATGATGATGATGATGGGGGGGAACGTCCCTGGCCCGCAGTTCACGCCGCGCGTGGTTAACGACGGCGGCGCCACGGGGAGTCGTGGTCTCCTGCTCTAATTCGTACACCAACTAGCCCCGGCGGTGAGCCTCTCTCACCCGGGACGAGTGCTCTACTAAGTGGAGGGAGAATAGGCCACGTGTTGAAACGAGGGCCCCACATTCTAGATTTGAAGCTTTCGTGACTGCAAGGATTCATACTCTTAGGTTTTTTCGGTAAAGTCACGTAAAATAAAAAATAAAGTCACGTAGGTAAAAAATAATAAATAAAAATAATTGAAATAAAATTATATATTTTTATTTTTTACCTACGTGACTTTACCAACCTAAGAGTATAGGGCTCCACGTGTTGTGACGAGGGCCCCACGTGTTGTAACGAGAGCCCTACGTGTCGTAATGCGGCGCAATTTGCGGCGACGTCACCGGAGAGCGAGCGTGGCGCGCCGGTTTTAAAATCCCATTGACCACATCACAGTTACAACACCGCAGCACGAACAGCACTTCTCTTCTTTTTAACTCGCTGCCTGATCGATATACACGTTTAGTTTTGTGTAAATGAGCGAGCTTATTCTTGGATCTTTCGGTAAAGTCACGTAGAAGGGAAATGATAAAATATTTAAAATAAAACTTAATACAATTCTCAAGAACAGGGCTGTCGGAAAGACAGCGTCCTAATGAACAGCAATGTTTTTAAATATTTTATTATTTCCCTTCCACGTGAATTTACCGAAAGATCCAATAATTTGTATCCCTGCAGTCACGAAAGCTTTAACTCGAAAAATGACCGAGCTGTTTAGTTCTACCCCACTCGTTTAAGAGTCTCTACTTGTGTCAATCCACTAGGATTAGGGCCACGGCATGCGGTCGCCTTGTAGGGGGGCTCCTTCATGTTGACCATACTTCACCGCGCTGGTCATTGGCGGTGCAAAGGAGGCGGAATTAGTGCTGACATTGTAACGAAGCGGGAACGGAGATGATCACAATCGGGTCGGTAGAAACCGAAAGCATCGTCCAGCAGTGAATAGGGAATGGTTTAAAAACCCTCACGTGTATGGCTACGTGAAGTGTATCATGTAATCACACACTTATTAAACAAGGTTATTATATAATTCCCCGCACCTACGATTAGCACAGTTGGATACGTACGATGCAAAATAAGTTTAACATACTACTATTGTTTACGTTTAATAAAGACTTAATCAGCTTCGATTTTTTTTAAAGACTTTATTTTGCTATACAAGGATATTTGAGACACTTGGAAATTATCCACATATCCCTTGTCTTTATTACAACTAAAGACGTTTGTCTAATTTGAGTTCTCGCCTGATTATAGATTACATTTTGGGCTTTTTGTGGTTGTGTAAAGTCTCAACTCAGCATGTGGAGTATTCCATACGAAGCTTGAATTGTATATAATTCATTTTTAATTACGTTCACTGAAATGGCGTGCGGGAACTTTACACGTGGCTTTTGTACATTAAGGGGGGATGCTAGGAATTGTCTTGGCAGGCAAAGGGCAATCGACTTGGAAGGTCTAATCAGAACATGGAGGGAAAGCGTTTGACATAATGGGAAAGAGGGGGAGGTCGCGATTGGTTGGATATTTGTGTGGGATGGAAGAGAGTAGGTTCATGAGAAGGGCATTAGAGTGGCATCTCGTGGTCAGTCACCAGGATGAAGACCTATCTCCAGATGGTGGAATACTTTAAGGGCAGTCATTGAAGAAATTTACTGAAAAAACAAAGCTGAAAGTCTTTGAATGATTTCATACATTCATCACATTTGGAGGTTGTTTGTTGAATTGTGGGATCTGGTAGAGAAGACAGCAACGGTATTATTATTTGAGTTGTACGCCTTTTGGCGTCATCTGGTCCAACACCAATGGAGACTAGGCTCTAAGGAAAGCTGTCTCGGGTGTTGACCAATCAACTTCAAGGACAGTGCATATCATTACCATTATCAGAGTTGTTTCTTTTTGTTTGCATTTTGATTGCTTGTGTTGCGGTTATTACAAACATGATGCCTTGTATAAAGGTGTCAGTTTTGTACCAGTTTAAAAAGTAAAAAGCTACTACTACGGTATTATGGGTTTTGTGGCATCATTGACATTTCCTGTAATCTCGGTCGTAAACCTAACCAGCTGGCCCTGGGGTTCACCCGACACGACCCCTCCTCGCGTGCACGTCGGCCACGAAGGGTTACCTCGTCTCATCCCATCGGAGTCTCCGTTGACTCGAGCGGCATCCCTTTCAGGTCATCCAAGTGGAGAATCGCTCGGCGACCAAGTGGGAGCTGATGGAGGAGGGCAGGGAGGTGGTGGAACACGGCAGCCACGAGGCACGCGTCTTCCACGCTGTGCCCCCGGGGGGCATCCTGCAGAGCGAGCTCGTGGTGAGAGACGACATGCGGCGGGCTCATCCCATCGGCGATTGAATAAATCGCCACCATTCGGGGTTTACTAATGTAGTCGAATCTTTTTTTTGGCTGAAGTTTTTGCCGTCTTGCCTGTTATTGGTTTGCGTTCTGTCTCGTTTATTATACGGGTTGGTTGGTACCCGCCGTTAGCTAAAAATGTACAAATAATTGCAATATAATTTTTTGTAAGCTGTATGTATACGGTTCGAGATTAATCTCTGAGTCAATGCATCTTTGCGTACGTATTGAGAGCGGTCCGTTTGGAGATTAATTTCAGCCACATCACTCACCATATTTACGAGGTTTGTAACGATTCATCCATTAACATACATTCTTATACTCGCAATATGTGCATAGAATTGTGATGTTAATCTTATACTCATAGTTGAACAAGACAGCAAGCAACACGGATAACACCAATGGAATATTACAAATAAGACACAGGAATCTATTCAATAAGTATGACAATTGAATCATAAGAGGTGGTGAATAATACGTTTAATATCCATTGATGCAGCATGGTGCGTAGATGCTACTGCCGCATAAAGTAAGCATTGCGTGAGTGAAATTGTGTGTGTGAGTTATAGAGTGGTAGTGTGGCGGTTAGTGAGCTGCACTACGAACCCGGCGACCCGAGTTCGATTCCCGATCACGGCCAACATCAGTGATGATTATCTGAACTGGTCATGGGCCTCCCCTAGGTCGACTCAGCCACAAATGAGTACCTGGTGCGGTGTGTAAACATCATCACTAGCGAGACAAAGGCGACCAGGCATGGTGCCGACCACCCACCCCCTGTATGCTGTTCCAGCCTTCATATGTGCTCGCTAACAGCACTTGTCCCAACAGTTTGTTCAGGCTGTACAGGGGATATTTGTCTTATAGACACATCTGTGTGCTCTACACAGACAAGCGGTGAGCTAAAGTGTGTTTTGAGTTTTGTCAGCTGTGACGTTTTGCGAAAATTTGTTGAGAATTCTTGCTGTTATTGTTGCAGAAACTGCCCAATGGGAAAGTTGGTTTCAGCAAGGCCATGTCCAGCAAGTGGCTACGCATGGACAAGTCTGCGGAGAATGGGCCTCGGGTCTTCCGCAGCGTACGTCGAACCTACAGCGCCGTGGGCCATACACGACCACCCGCAGCTTCATATCACACGGCCCGTGCCCCCTTGACCCCACGACCCCTACCACTTCGAAACAGCCTGAAAACTTTACATTCATCTCACTGCAAGCATCTTGGCCAAACTTATCGGGCACTAGAGGGGAATATTTGTTTTCACTGGCAACGGCACTGCGGTTTTAATTTTAGCGTGCTCAAGTCACTTCTGCCAGTGTACGTATGTTGAACTTCCTTTGCACCGTACGTAATAAGAGGTGCAATGACCTCTTGCAGTTATGGAAGTGATTGAGGTGTGTGCTAAAGGTATCTGAAAGTCCTATTTGACCCTCGGTGATGAAAATGATTTCCACCCCTTCTCTACTCTGAATAGATGTTATAATAGTTTCATTGGAGGGGGGGGGGAGGTGTCATAACATACCTGGTCTTGCATCAGGAAGACCAATTGACATCTGGCACGGATATTTACAAGGGGTTTGGAGTAAACGTCTGTAGATCAAACTAATGTGCGTAGATAGAGAGTCAATGTTTTATGGTATCGTGTTAGTCACAATGTTTTGTAAATGGTGTAAATATGAAACATTGGTTTGTAGCATTGGCATCGCATATATCGGTATCAACTAAAACTTTTACGTAAAATATAAGAGACGATGAAATAAGAACCGTGCTTGCCTTGTCTTGTGACCTCATCAGGGAGCCGGCTTCAGATGTATTTTATTTTCATATTTTGCTGCCTTTATTGTTCCTGCAGACACTTTTTTTTTGTTCACAAACAGCCGTGCACCATCATTCCTTTACATTACAATGACTAACGCATTGCCTGTGTGCAAATCTATGTTTTGTATTACACAAGTGTGTGTTTTATGTTATGGGTTCATGGCACCCCTGCAGCCACGAGAGAGGCGACTACATTTGCCACATTTTTTAAAATGTAGATTTGTGAACTTGAAAAATAATGCGCGATATAAGCTAACGGTGCAAAACGACGTCCGATTCAGCGTAATGTCAAAGATAAATGATGGATTGTTAGATTGAACCACTACGCTGAATTGTAACAGTTCATCAAATTCCAGGCAGGTGAATAGTAAATTGTTCCACCCCTGGTGGAAAGTGCTGTACACGCAAGGTTGCGGTGCCCTTGCACCTCCGCTGAGATGTAGCGGTGCAGGATCCACGAACCTATGGTGTCGGCTGCAGGTGGAGGAGATCCGGGACCTGGTGCGGGAAAAACTGCAGCTGGTCAAGGACGGGAAGGTGGACAGTTTGGACGACAAGGAGAGAAATGAGCTGAAGAAACGAAAGCTGCTTACGGAAGTGTGAGTGTTGCTCAGATGGGTTTATTTTGTATAACCGATTAGTTTGTGAACAACCCGAAAGCACAACGGAGAGCCAATATTATATTTCGATTTAAAGCTTTTGTGACTGCAGGGATTCATCTTCTTGGTTTTTTCGGTAAAGTCACATAGAAGGGAAATAATAAAATAATAAAAATAAAACATAATAAAATAATTCTCACGACGTTTCGGTATGCATTGCCCAAGCATTATAATTTCAGGCTTCAAGGTGTATGCAGTAATTATTTATGTCGAAAATAATGTTTAGTTTTACATTGGGTCGGTTGTGCATATTGATTCTCACAATCACTGAGGAACCAGTTTAACACGTAGGCTTTCGCGACCAATATCCATAATAGAGGGGTTTTTTTGGGTTAGATCGCGTAAATATTTCGTTGTCTTTGAGCTGTACGCCTTTTGGCGTCCTCTGGTCGAGCACCAATTGGGTTGAGGCTCAAAAGAAAGCCGTCTCTTGGTGTGGACCAATCAGTTTCAAGGACAATGCATATATTATCATAGTGTGTTTTTGTTTGCATTTCGACTGCAAGTATTGTGGTTAATGCAGACATGAATCCTTCAGTTTCAGTTTTGTTGCCAGAAAAAAGGGGAAAAACCTGTATTATTATTATTATTTCATGTGTCGTTAAAACCTGCCACCACCAGACACAGCCAACTGGTAAGGGTTGTCACGTAAACAGAACGTGGCCAATTCGTCACTGAGGAACCGCAGACAAAATGGAAGGCAGCCAGCTGATGTGCCACCAACGATTACCAATCTCTGTGGTCCTCTATATATGAAGATGTTTTCAGCCAACTAATGAGCACATGTGAGAGGGAACGAGAGCACCTGGATGAAACCTAAGTGTGCGAGGGCTAACACTGCCCCACACAGAAGGGAGAGAAGATGATATTTTAGTACAAGACTCTTGAGTCTCAAGACTTTTGTTCAAGAGGGTCCTGCATTGAGATTGTTGACCAATTCCTTTTCAAACAATACCCAGAGAAAATCTCTGCATGCTTGAGATTAACATTCATGTACAATGGCATCTTGACACCTCCCAGGCCAGTGGGTTTGGGAGTTGATTTGCTTCACTAAAATAGTCACATGTAATCATCCACTCATTACATGCCACTGCAATCATTTGAAAGTAAATTAATACAATTATGGAAATGTTTTTGTCAGTGGTCCTGTTTAATTGCACTGCACTTAGCAGATGTGTTGCAAGTGTGCATAAACTGTAATGCAAGTAACATGCAGTAGATGGCAGTGGCAGCCTTATCTTGTTCGGGTGCAGTTTTTAATGAGGCTGCATAATTTTACTTGTTTTTAACACGAGAGGGCACCGTCAGACTTCTCACTTTCGATCTTCTATGAAAACCTTACCGCAGACACCTGACGCACAAGTTGAAAATCAGAGACTCTCTTTCCTGCGTGCGACTGTGGCTACGAACCACAAACCATGGACCATATAACTCCACACTGCCCAAAATATAAACTTGAAGGTGGTGGGTGTACCTGCAGTTCACCAACTCTCCGACAAAGCGCTTACGAGTGAATCACTCATCATAGGCCATGTTAGAGAAGAGAAGCAGACACTCGAGGGTGCCCGTGGCCGATCGTACATTGACAACGCGGATCATGGCAGTTTGCACTTCACATTTGAGCGGTGAGTGGATGAAACTCTTGGTGCGCTGTTGTACGATTGCGCCAGCGCGATCGCTTTACGGTGCGTCCCGTGTGCCGCAGGGTGGTCAAAACCTACTGGGTGAGCAAGGGCCCCGCGTTCAGCACCTCCATCATCAAGCAGGAGACCGACCTCACCCCCGAGATGATCGCCAGGTGAGCCCCAGAGCATTAGCCGTGGCTCCACGGTGCGACGCGCACCCTATGTTATGCGCGCTGCCTTTCTCATACGAGCCTTAGTTCCAAATAATATCCTTTATTTTAGTATGAGCAATGCATCCATTTGGCTGTCATTAACCGACTGGGAGGGAATTGTTTGTAACGTATGCGATATTGCAAATACCATTCCATGTACGAAAGTGCATTTTCCATGTAACATTCCTTACCCACGTCTCGCAAGATTTCGGCTGGGCGTTGCTCTAACTACAAAGCACCCCTCCTACAATCCAGCAATCTAGCCACCGCCGCTGGAGCCTACACACCCACGACAGAGAGGCTGAAACGACAGAGGCTGAAGCGCAGTGTGGGACCCACGCCATTAGACAACCACTTACAGAACAGAGCAGTGAGTGGGTGGGCGGGCAGGAAAACCAAACAAGGAAACGCACAGAGATAACAAAGAAAAACAACACATGCTGACGTTATGCACGAGGAAGTGGGGCTTTTTTGGGGAAGACTGCTTTTGCGGCAAAGATTAGCGCAGAAACCCTTGCACCCATCGTCAAGTTTGTGTTGATGAAGCTGTTTCTCGTGGGCTTTACCCCTGCTGATGGCCCAGACATAGTCATTGTCGCACTTTGTTCAGACTTGATGCCTCTGTTGTTTACATAACGTGGCCTTGCCACTGATACCTATTAAATATGGCTGCATATTATCCCCCCACCTCTGGCAATTCTAGTCTCTTATATTTACAATCTATATAGAATTTAGATTCGATTAATTCCTGCAATTCACGGCAGCGGTTCTATTCCAGAATGAATTAATTTTTATTTCGCTTTGTTTACTGTTTTCTTTGTGTCGTTACTCCTCTCCCTCTGTGTCTTTGGGATACTTTTGTCCACTGGATTTTTCCGAATTGTGACGGCATACAATTGGCATGAGTTTAACAACATCGATACTTGTGCACGAATATTTGATGCGTCCTTTTGGGAGGTTCGTAAATCATGCCCAAAGAATGGGTCCTATTTGGCCGGGGAAAGTGTTCAGTTTGTTAAACAGGGTTGGTGGGGTATAATTTTCCCTGCATCTTTGCTTGTTTGCTTTTCATTTTCCGCACGAAACCTCTCATTAGTGGCGTGAGGCTTCGCCCACCTGACGCCTGGGGCATGTGAACCCCTCCACACGCAACCTCTCGCGTCTCTCTGAAGCGTACGCTTCATGCCACGTTCACCGATCGTGTATGCCAGTTTAAAAAAAAACGTATTGCATACAAATAATTAATGGTACACCCTTGTGAAAAGTAAAGGGAAGCCGCAGTGCAATTGTGGCCATGCAACTCA
The DNA here is from genome assembly GCF_965212315.1 of Lampetra planeri. Taxonomy (NCBI): domain Eukaryota; kingdom Metazoa; phylum Chordata; class Hyperoartia; order Petromyzontiformes; family Petromyzontidae; genus Lampetra; species Lampetra planeri. The sequence continues at coordinate 10,197,876 of NC_136130.1, read as the reverse complement.
GACAATGGACCAGATAATACACCACTGTAGTCTGTGCTCCTTCAACAGAGATGGAATAGCTATTCAACACGAGCGCTCTCCTGAAGCCCTCTCCTCGCGGCCAGCAGACCTTGACATTCGCATTTAACTCCTGAACATATTGCCATACCCAAGAATAGAAGAGTGCACAATTTTTTAAGTGCGTGGAGCAGTTTTGTATTTTTTGTTAACTTGCGAAGTTTTAAGGGCAGTGTTTTGAGTGTAAACTGGTCTCCAGGAAAAAAAAGTGACAATGAGGAATGTTACACTTGAGATGAATGGAGCCAAATGTGTTGATTTCACCGTCGATGGTAAATCCCCACGGAAACTGCCGCCGCCGCCGCTGCCACAGAATGATCGCCCCGGACATTGGCCTGCCGCCAATCGCAGCAGCCAAAGCTATTTCGGCGATTCAGTGAAGCAGAATGCGGCGGTAGGTGTGTGTGGGGTGGGGTGGGGGGGGTCGCGGGATTTTGCGCTCCCGAGTGGGAAGCCACCGTCGTTGCTGCGGCGCCGCGGTCGAATTACGGGAGAAGTGATCTCACCTGGTGGGCGCGCGTCCGCATCCCCGTCGTGGCGTGGCCAGAGCGGGCGGACTGGCGGCTCGCGACCCGTTTTGTGTTTTCCACGTGGGGGGGGGGTGGACGTGGTGGGGGGGGGAGACCCGATGGCCGCGTTGGACCGTGAGCGGTGTCGTGTTTCTCCCGTCGCTCCCAAGAGGCTCGAGGATTCGGAGGCTTGGAGGATGGCCAAAGTCTAGGGCAATTTTTTTTGATATACCTGAGCCACTGTCGGCAGGAATATACAGCGCGCTGAATTACTGCGCTTCTGGTTTCACGGCGCAACGGGAGGCAGGCCATTAAATAAGACAAATCTCTGCTCCAAATAATTTTTATGAGGCCCCGATAAGTTGGTATAGATTTTGTGAAATTTCTTAAACCATCAGAATGTTTCCACCATTACAGTGTGGATGAATATTTTGGCTGGTGCGCAAGTTTCCGCGTCGTGACACCCCATAATTTAAATGCGTACACTTTTTTACGTGCAGTTTAAGCTCTGTAGGCTATATCTGATATTCCTCATAGTAGCATTTTTTTTTTAAACACATGTTTGCAAGCGGATTAAATCATTTGTCTCCTGCCATGCTTACAAATCTCTGGGTCATGCAGAGAAAAATACAGCCCTTGGGATTATGGTTGGCATTAGATGTGTAATGCATGAATTAATTGCTTTATATTGATTTTCAAGCTCTCAGCATATGCATTGCTTCGCGTGGGCAAGAATCTTAAAAAAATTGTACTCAGTGTTATGTGGGTTTACGCGATCCATGCAGTCGATAATAGTGGCCACGACATTGACCACATTGTTAAATATTTTTAGTTTAAAGATTTCTTGATTTGATTAAGTGACGACTCTTCCGTTCAATCGGCGTGCAGGGTGAATCGTCACACGCGTAGTAAATATTGTGCCTGAAAGGTGTCTGAATACGCAGTTGGAGTGCTGGGCAGTGATCATCTGATACTTCCCCTTGAACGCCTGCAGTGGCTCGTGGCGCGACCTCAAGTTTAAGCCTTACAACTTTGACGCGATGGGCATCATGCCGGACAGCGGGCACTTGCACCCGCTCCTCAAGGTGCGCACCCAGTTCCGGCAGATCTTCCTGGAGATGGGGTGAGTTTCCTGAGCGGAGCGACGTTCTGATGCGCACACGCACGCACACACCGCGGATATCAAAGCTTCTACCGCAGTCTCTGACAGAGCAGTGTGGCCCTTCTAGTTAGAGCATGACCCATGAAAACGAATTTTGTAGAGTTACCTCGGAGAACCCAAACAGCAACCTATAGTCCACACGCTTGTATTGAGCTTTTTCCCGCACAATTACCTTGGGACACCCGAGCATACGCGGCGTTCCCACCTCAAGTGAATTTCCAGGGTGAAATATTTTTACGAATAAAATAAGGTGCTGTGAGCACAGGCAAGGGGTTGGCCTGATTGTTTGTTCGTCTGTTTCTTCCGCAGCTTTACGGAAATGCCCACAAATAATTTCATCGAGAGCTCCTTCTGGAATTTCGATGCGCTGTTTCAGCCCCAGCAGCACCCGGCGAGAGACCAACATGACACATTTTTCATCGCAGGTGAGCTTGGGCTGGTGTGCGTGCGCGTGCGCGTGAAATGGGGTTCCTAAAATTGAAATTCGTGTGTGTCGTACGTGATTCACGTGGCTCCAGCAGCCAGTAGAGGCGCTACATTGACAACGACGTTAAAACAGTAGTAGTAGTGAAAATAAAAGTTTGCATTGACGTACGTTTTGCTCTAACTTTGTCAGGGTTTAGGAAACAATGCCATGGCTTCCTTTTCGCCCAAGTTTATTGTTCAAGGGTGTGTGTGTGTGTGTGTCTGGGAAATTAAATGTTTTTTTTTATCAAACTTATGTAAGACACTTGGAGGCCTAATAGGGAGGGAAAGGGCACCATCAGAAAGCATAAATAAATGAAACTTATTTGAAGAGCTGAATCGCGAAGGGGCTTTGTGAATCGTCGCACGTAATCAAGCCCACGCCGATGGCATTCCAACGGCAAACGCTCACACTCTCCGTTTCTGCATTGAAAGTGCAATCCTAGCCACGGTGGCTAAATGTGCAAACGTACCCGGGGTTAAACACTCCACCTGTACTTGTGTTTGAAGTCCAGCCCATTGGAGTCTAGAATAGGCGTATGTAATGGCCACTACTGTGGTGCTTGGGGTCATAGTGATCTGAAGCCACACTTGTCAGGATTAGCACTCCTGCAGCTGTGAAAAACGATTAGCGAGTCGACGCTTTGTACTTTCCCTGATGCATTTAGGATTTTTATGTTGCAGTCGGATCAGCGCTTGTAAACAGTGGCCAGAAACATCATATTGGCTTTATATTCTTGGTTCTTTCGGTAAAGTCACGTAAAAGGGAAATAATAAAATAATACAAATATTTTTTCTTTCTTTTTTCCCTTCTACGTGACTTTACCGAAAGAACCAAGAATATGAATCCCTGCAGTCACGAAAGCTTTAAATGAAAATATAATATTGGCTCTCCGTTGTGCTTTCGGGTTGTTCACAAACTAATCGGTTCCTAGAAGGTGGACATCGCTCCAAAACGACACGCGACGAGCAGAACCCGAAAGAAAGCAACGTCGGAGAGCCGTACAGTGCAACCGCAAAAAAGCACCCACGCGGCAGAAACATTCACGATAGTTTCGCAAAAAGCAACGCTGCCAAAGCAACCCCCGCCCCCTGTCGCCAACGTTTCGGCTTTAGAATAAGGGGGTCCTCCCTTTTTGCGCTTCGCATCTTCTACCGTCACGAGCCTGTGCCGTCCCGTGTCCCTCTCGGTTTGCGTTGTGGCAGAGCCGGCCAGCGCGACGCGCTTTCCCGAGGACTACCTGGAGCGTGTGAAGCAGATCCACTCTGTCGGGGGCTACGGCTCTCAGGGGTAAGGTTGGCCAGGCCGGTCGTCTCTCTGGGCCTGCTCGCGACGCGCCCACTCCTCTTCCTCCGTGCGGCCTTTTTCATTTGTTCTTGTTGTTTTTGTCCGGCGCGGAGACTTCGGCTGCCGTCGCCCATTTATTAATTTGGTTTGCCGAGTGATTTGACATCCTTTTGTGCTTTCAACTCTGGCGCTTGAACGCCCGGCCGGAGATGTGTTGGCACGATTTCGTTTTTGCAGCTTAATTGAGGATGCGGAGGCAGCGGGTGGGGGCGGGGTGCACTGGGGAAGAGATTGTTCAGAGGGGCAGAGGGCGATGTTCCAAGCCCTTCTGCACGCACCCTTCGCTGTGAAAATAAAGGACTTTTTTTCTTTCTCCCCGCCCCCATAGCATACCTGTCCATTGCTTTGCTGTGTGGCACTTTGTGTGCGTTTCCCAGCCTGTGTCCAATAAGGCTTGCATGCCTTATGTTTCATAGGTACCAATGCAAGTAGCAAATATTTTTTTAGCAGAAGCTTTTATTATATCTGCCCTGATCGCATTACACCGGTCCATGCGTGCGCATTTAGACAAGGGGTGCAATGATTGCCTACTTTGCAATTCACGAAATTGTCACGATTCAGGGTCTCGATTCAAGACTGGCTTCTCGTTTTTGTTTTAACAGTGGGCAAACATAGTGGCCTCCAGTGGCTGGTGGATTACATCTAGAAAAAAACATTACATACAACGTACATCAATAGAAAAACATCGTTTTACATTCGATGCATGTATCGTGAGCTTAAAGAATCGATATTAATCGTTGAACCAATGGATCATTATACCCCAGGTGTATTTGTACTGAGTGTGTAAACCAAACCTGTGGGTTGGGAGCATTTACCGCGCGAGGTGGATTCGCAATGCATTAGCTGTGTGCCATGGCTTTCGTGGCATTATGTCACTGGTCACATTAAAATATTTTTTGGCACGGTATGGGATAATTTCAGTTCCCCCTCGGTGAGTAACGTGTCTTGGCAGGCCTCTACCTGTGCAGGAACATTGCAGTGACTGATGTGTGTAATTACACCATTTTCACTTTTATCTTAAAGGCACAGGATCGGGGCAACACGGGGGATAATGAGTGACCACGTCAGCCCAAATATGTATGCTGGCAGATCGTGTAACGAGAGGCTACCTGCGGTCATGTAGACGTTTACTCTGTAGATGTATTTGTTAGAAGGAAACTATTCCAGCCCCCCCCCCTCCAGCCACCCCCAGACCCCTTTATAGCACATATCACATTTTATTTGTCACTGGTAAATGCACCTGGCCTCACTGCAGTCCGACTACTGGGTTTGATCCTGGGTTTTTGATCCGATACCCCGGGGCAGGTGGCAGTTAATGTTTAACCGGAGCAAAAGCGTGACCCCCCCCCCACCCCGACAATGCACACGGTAGCCAGACGAAAAGGGAGGGGGGGGTAGCCAGATGGAAGGGGGGGGGGTAATCAAGCAGCATGCGGGAGGACGTTGAATAGTCAACTGATGTCACCCAAAACTGATGTCACCCAAGAGTGATTATCCACAAACAACATTTCCTGCAGGATGATATTGGACTGAAAAGCCAATACTTGCTGGACTAATACGTGTTTTTGTATGTGTATGTGGAGACACAGGCCGATTATTTTAACCTATATGGGGTTTGTACACACACAAGGTGATTTTTAGACAGCAGACGGTACTATTGTGATTGAGCTCCCAGCATGCCTTGCATTGCACATGACATCACCATTCTGTGGTATAATCCACACAAGCCCTGTTTTACTTAGAAGTAGGTTTTTCGTAGTCAACAAAATGATTCATATATTTTCGTGGGGATCAGCCAAGTAGTGATTTTATTGAAAAAATCTTGTCATAAATCCTCCACCACCCAACAAGATTGCCACCTTTACAAAGATCGTATTTATACGCGGACAATGTATCCATCAAGTTCTGACCGATAGAGCTGCCCCCTGCTCCTCACTGATGGCTGAAGAATGTTCACGACTGATTTTAGCATCAACCTCAGGGGACCTTTCACTCCGTCTGTTTTGAGAGTTTCTTCAAGCGGTGAGCTGGGAAACTGAATTTTAGACCTCTAGTCCATTGTTACCAGAGGTGTGGACTCGAGTCATGTGACTTGGACTCGAGTCAAACTCGAGTCATGAATTTGATGACTTGCGACTCGACTTGGACTTGCATAACAATGACTTTGTCCCACCTATGAGATGTGGACTCGAGTCATGTGACTTGGACTCGAGTCAGACTCGAGTCATGAATTTGATGACTTGCGACTCGACTTGGACTTGCATAACAATGACTTTGTCCCACCTATGAGATGTGGACTCGAGTCATGTGACTTGGACTCGAGTCAGACTCGAGTCATGAATTTGATGACTTGCGACTCGACTTGGACTTGCATAACAATGACTTTGTCCCACCTCTGATTGTTACCAAAGCAGGCCAATGGGAGAACGATGTCGGTTTCATCCTCATTAGGAATCGTGAGCAAAATATGGCCCATCGTTGCCTACTGCTCCCTTGTGCCTCGGTAGGGCTTTACGTGGACACATCTTCCCTCATCACGTTTCTGTCCGGCGAGTTTCTCATCGCTCGCAGACAGCTTTGTAATTGCTTGTAGGAATCGCCCAGTCCGTGTTGTGTCACTGTGCGTGTGCTGCGACTGCTCTGCTCGTGATCAGACATGTCCGTTACTCGTTTGTTTTGAATTTGAAATGCACGTTGGAAGTGTTTGGCACTCTGTCTAGAGCGGGTGTAGGAGGGAGGGAGGGGCTTGATTTAACTTTGGGAAAAAAAATGGTGTTGCGTGAGGATTTTCAAAAGGCACTGTCGCACAACTCGGGCAGACTGCAGCATCTGGCGCGCAACTATCTGTGCAGGTTGGCAGTTTTCACAGGTGCAACCATTTTATTTTGACGTCCATTCATCCGTCCGTGCGAGATATTTCCATATTCTCTCGGCCGCCCCTCACTCGCATAGCAGCAACGAGGTCGCCCCCCCCCCTCTTTGCTACCTCTCGGTGTTGACTTTCAGCAATTGGAGCAGGAATTCCCATTCATCACTCCCCGTCGGTTATGGCATTATTAATCGCGCCGCTTCACGGGTTATAAATTCTCGAGTTTAGCGGTGCGTGCGTGTGTGTACACCTGCACTTTCCACGAGCCGTTGAAGCCTTGGTCTCTTGCCCCCCCCCCCAACACACCGTGTGCGAGAGCCGCTGAGTTTCCGTTGAGAAGTAAGGAGACGTAAGCTTGATGTATTCGAGAAAACATTGGTCCTGTGTTTGTTCAAGTAAGTTGAGCAACTTTGGAGGTCTCCAAATAGAATCGTTTTCTCTTACGGCCACTGCTCACATCGTCTGCGTTGTGTACTTGTTGCTTCAGCGATAGCGTTATTATTTTTGTAACTGTCTGTGATTGACTGGAATCTGTCACGTGCAGCGTATTTTGACTTTCAAATCATTCGCCGAGTCATCATTTGTTTTCATTCGATGGATTATAAATAGCATGCATATTTTGGAAGGACGTAAAAATATATGTGATCCGTTACATTGATTTTCCAAATAAATGTTTTATCGTAATCTCGGTTGCTGGAATATGGAAGGGTAGTATGCGCAGTATCATTTAGGGGTATTAAAATCAGTGATGTGTGAAGTTGCTTTGCAGCGCTGCTGTAGAGGTCTTAAAGTACTGTACATTACATTGCGAAAAGCTGCGTGTCCTCCACTTTTCCATTCATCAATCAATTAAGTAACCGCTCCGTCAGCCATCGAGTGGGATGGAGGGTTTCCAGGTGCTATGGAGCCTAACCTCATCCGGGAATAGATTTTAATATATCAATAATAATAAGAAGAAGAATTACAGACCTTATTCAATCAACCTGTGGATGAAGGACTCCCACGCCGTGTCAATAATAATAATTTATTTGTAAGGCGCCTTCCACAGTCGCAAGGCGCCTTGTGAGAATAAGGGTAAGGACAGGCCAAGAGAGGAGAAGCGAAGTCAAATAAACTGACTTCAGACGATGTGGTTTTAAGAAAGCACTTAAAAGTATCCACATTATCGGATCAACGTATTTCCAACGATAGGGAATACCACAACCGTGGCACAGACACGGCAAACAATGGGAGTCGCTTGACCATACTTCACCATGCTGGTAATTGTGGATTGGTTAAGGGGGGGGGGCAGTGGTGAGCGGCTCACAACCGGGACTGTCTTGCGATTTGGTTTGGCATTGGCTTTGAGTGAGGATAACGATGACGATCACACTCCGAATGAAAACACCGTATCGTAGAATTCATCGACGGTGGGAAATCTTCATCATGGGACCTCTTTTTCCATTACCAAAATATACTAATAGGGTTTTTCCCCTTTTTTTCTGCCAGAAAAACCCTATTAGTGGTGGGAAATCTCTCCGGGAATTCCACATTGCCGCCCGTGGTTGAGCCGGTTGGGGGTGGGGGGGGAGGCGCAGGCGTCGAGAAGTTCTTAGCTTTGCCCAAGAAAACATTCTTCGGGAATTCCAGTGCACGTCTCCTCCCTGCTCCACGCCGCCGAGGGCTTTAGAAGCATCGCGGCCTTGACCTTTGGCTTGAAGATTAACGCGGGGAAAGATTCCACCGGCCTGGACAGTGTCCGCCACTGGCCCGGCCGCCGGTGGAAGCCTTGCTAACTTGTCTAGCAGGCACGCGGGCGTACCGACGCACGTGTCTGTTGCTCGCTGCCGATTAATCAGCAGCCACTGTTTGATTCAGCTGTCGCTCAGGGCAGAGCATGCTGTGATGTCACCCTACACAGACAACCTCTGATGTCACAGGGCGCTGTGATGTCGGTGCACAGAGAAAGCTGTGATGTCACTGTGACTTGCGTAAAAATGTATGATTTGCATGTAGGGTTCTTAATCATAGCTGCAGCAGCTGATTCTGACACGCTCCATTTGATACGCGTATTGTGTGCGTAACCATCAATTTTCAACGATTAATTACTACATGCCAGGGAAATTTGCTGCAATGGGAATTGTTGCTGTGATGAACTACGTCAACTACATTTCTCTGAATCGCCCCGAATGCACCTGATCTTGTCAGATCGTGGAACCTCAGCAGGTTTTGAGCCTGGTTAGTCACTAGATTTAGAGACTAACTGCGAGTATCTGATGTTTTCGGTTTTAGTCAGTGAGGTGGCCAGGAGATGTGCTGTGCAGTAGCGATATTGTTAGGTTCATCTGTGCAAAACATTCAGCGTTAATCCTTTGTTAATGGTGGTTTTCTCCAGCTTCTGTGGTTTCCTTCCACATGGGAGCCAAACGCCCAAATAACGGCATCTGACAAACATCACAATGCAGCAGTACCCTCTTGAAAAGCACCTTAAGAATTGGCAAGATTGGCGTTGTTATAATTATCAGGCATGCTGCATTGGTGAGCACACTGAACGTTGCAATCCAGAGGTGGCCAGTTTAATCTCCCGGAGTGGCAGATGAAGCAATGGGGCAGCTTCCTTAAATCCATACAACCTCTGTCCAACTGGCAGCAGTTGGACAGAGGTTGTTGTCGATCGGCAGGTTGTGCGTGGTGGGTTAAAGTGTGTCTCCTGCGACCTCTTCCAAAGACGCCTGACCAGCGTGAAAGAGTAGGCAAAAATCTCTTCCAGAGCCCCGCTCTAGTGGGAGGACCTTCCGCCCGTGTTAGCAAGAAATTGCAGGCCCTCTGCACCTTAATTATAACTAATTAAACGTTGCCAAAACGAGTGTGTAACCTGTGACGGCGTTGCCATGGCAGTGAGACACCTCCGCCGACGTCAACCGCACAAGCCGCGGCGCTTGCGGTAACACGATCCTCACGTTGCACGGGGGGCGCGGGGAGGGGGGGCATCACGCAGGAAGCCAGCGCTCATAATCGTCACGCTCTGACAGACATATCGCAGCTCTAATTTCACACGGGGGGGGCGGGTGAGCGGGGAGGGGGGGAGGCGCGTTAACGAGGGCGTCGCGGTGGCTTCGCCACGAGTTTGCTCACCTGCTCGATGCCAGCCGGACGGCAGCTGGGGACCGCACCGCCGAGGTCAAACAATGAGTTGGCGCGCGTGGATCGCGGGCACGCGCAACCTCGCCTGTGCACACACCCGGTGGGGGGGCCTGCGCTCGCGATCGGCTTCCCACTAGGTTCGCCACCACGTGTCGACGCGGCAACGCGGGGAAGGTCTCCGCTGCGTTGTCGGGTCGTACCGAGTGTTGTTTGGCAATTTGGTCAGGCGTGTTTTCGCTCAACGTGCCTGGGAGCTTCTTCAGTTTTCCGTTCGCTAAGAAGCTCCCCAACACGTGGAACCTGAATTGTTCCTGAAGAAGCTCCTTGCGCGTGGGCCAAAACGTCGGACGTATGCCGAATAACGCGCGGTGCAACCTGGCGACTGCATCGGAGAGCTGAGCAGCCCAGCCACGAACATTGTCATGCCGTGTGACCAATGATATCGTGGCAGCCCTCGTGCTCGTGAGTCCAAGCCGGGAGGCCCAGCGTAGGCCGTGCCGCTGGTTGCTCTCCTCTTGACGGCAATGAACAAGTACTTGGCGCTTTGGATTTACGCAGCTCTGATGTGTAACATAACCTTTGTTTGATGTATTTTATTTATCCTTGGTTAATTTCATTTTGCAAGCGGTTTATTTGACGTGGTTTTTCATTTTTACCTCAAATATTTGGCCGGTGCTTATAAAAGTAAACCTTGAGAAATTTTAACAGATACAATAGCACATTACAATATATATTTGGACAGTTTTGCTATCGAAAAAAGAGAGTCATTATTTTGGCAACGCAACTTTTGCCAAACGTTAGATGACTGTCGGCACGTGTGATGCACACGCGTGTGCTTGCGCGTGCACACGCGTGTGCATGTGTCTGGGGAGCACCTTTCTCGGAACAAGCGCCGTGGTGATGTCACCGTGACATGGCCACTGTTTTATCTGGGGAGCAGCATTTCAACGGTCATTGCACTGCGCTAGTGGCGACCTGAAATAAATGACCAGCCGCGGCTGACGTCAACGTTGAGTCGTATTTAAACCGGTTCTGCACCTCTTCTAGGTTGACTCGGCCTTAACGTAAAGGGGTGTGAACAGCAACATTGGGGGGAGTCAAAGTTGGCCAAGTATGGTGCTGGTCACACCACCCCCTCGTGTGCCATGGCAGCCTTTAAAGGCTGTACGGGTAGTCGTTTTCTATGTTGTGTGTGTGTACACTAGACACTTGCCTGATAGTGCATTCCATTTCTCTGAGGTCTGGCGCAGAAAGTAAAAAGTAGCTCCAGTGCTTGAGTCTTTTTCGGGTCACCGTGGCCGATTACCCAAGCCCTCCCCGTGCATGTGTGGCACGAAGCTCGCTTCGTTTCTTTGTATCTCAGTCTCCTCCCACGCGACGCGTGATGGGACTCCGTCCCCTCTCCGCTAGGGTTGATAATTAGGTACAGTGCACTAACTTGGCTCTTCAGTCGTTCGTCCGCTCATACATTCACCCGCTCGTACGTTCACCCGCGTCTTTCTCACAGCTGGGATTCGGATGAACTTCACTGGGCGGTGATGAAGGGAGCCTTTTCGTGAAATGTCAACGTGACGGTTCGCTTAACGGCCTTCACGGGGCCCGCATTGATCGTACCCATCACTGCAAATGTCACCGCCACTTGAATGGCAAATAATACCTGCGTGCCGAGTGGCATTACGTCAGAACCTCGGAAACGCTGTTAAATGCAACAACTGAAGTATATAAAACGAATACGTAAATAAACCATTCGTGTCTCCACAATAATTGTTTAAATTTCTATTTTTTAAAGCCCAAAGGCTGATTGGCCTACAGGACTTAAGATATCCAGCAACATTTGTTCGGAAGGCCAATCGGCCAGTGGGCTTAAACAAAAAAAATGTTTCCGTGCAGAGATTAACGGCGGTACGCTTATTTGATTAACCATTACACCCAAGAGCAGCGCCGAATACCGCGTGTACCAAAGTACAAGAGTGGGCCCGGGCAAGGCACGTCGCTGATAGGAATTGTGGCAGCGTTTGAGATGAACAACAGAATTGGTAGCCAAAGGTTGAAAACGCGCCCAAGGGGGTGCCCTCTGCTGAGATGAAGCCGCGATGAAATTGGCTCGGATGCAGGTGCTTCACGGGACTGTGAAGAATGGCGACGGCTTGTACTAGTGTACGTTGAACTTCTATCGCACAGCACGTAGCCAGCCGTGCTCATCGGAGGTGCGGGGCAGAACAACAAAGTCCAATGAACACAAAAAGCAGCTCTAAAGAAATGAGACTTGAGAGTGGCATTCATCCAGCAGTGGTTTGATCGTGGCTGATGATAATGACGTGTTTCTCTGCAGCAAAGCACACTGCAAGTCCCTGTTGTATTCTGGTGTCCTGTGACGACTACGTGTGATGCGCTGGGAGCTGACGCTCATTGCAGCGCTGCCGTACGCGTGCAGTACGCGTACAGTACGCGTACAGTGTGAAAGCAGTGCACCCAGTTCTAAATCCATGAACTGGTTTTCCGGCTTCTGTCTTTGCAAAAATTTACTTTGGAAAAAGTACTCCTAACAATTAATTTTTCAAATATATATCTATAAATGTCTTCTGAATAGTGTACCCAAATGTCGTCGTGACGGGGCGTAAAAAAAACACAATACAAATTGTTGCATAAAAAAAAAATGATCCGGCCAATCTGAACAAAATGATTGAGAGTTGTGTTGCCATTGTTGCATTTGAGAGCCAATCCCTGATCCTCTCCCTTCCCTCAGCCACGAACAAACCTCCGGGCGCAAACCGACGGCCGCCTCTGTGAATCGCACGCAATTGCAAAGTCAAATTATTTGCAGACGTCTCAGCTGTTGCGCTGAACTTACGACGACCATTGTGTACGCGATTATCTGCTAACCTTGCCGTCCCTGTTTGCGCTCTACGCTCACGAACGCCCCTATTGTGCTGCCCGTGATAGATTAGCTGTATGTGTCACACGTACAAACATCCACATGCATACCTGGAGGCCCTTTTGCAAGCACTTAGCTCGTTTGCGCGGGCCACGTACGCCCACACACACGGTGGCGATCGGCAAACAGCAAATGTGAGGCTGACTCTGATACGGGAGATGTACTGCAGGTCAAGAGGTCAAGGACACATCTGTGGCTTGTGAGCGAGCGGTGGCAAGGGAGTTGACGCGCTGTCGTGAGCACGGAGGGAATGGCGTCATCGCCGGGCTTTAGATCCGCGAGCGTTACATCTGACGGGGACGTGACGTGGTGGCGAATTGAAAAAATATCTCGATTTAAAGCTTTCGTGACTGCAGGGATTCATCGTCTTTGTTCTTTCGGTAAAGTCACGTAGAAGGAAAATAATAAAATAATAAAAATAAAACAATAAAATAATTCTCACGACTCTGTCTACTTGACAAACCTGTTCTCCACCTGAAGACGGCTGCTTGCGTTGTGGCCGAAACGTCGTGAGAATTATTTTATTATGTTTTATTTTTATTATTTTATTATTTTCCTTCTACGTGACTTTACCGAAAGAACCAAGACGATGAAAAAGTATCATCAAGGTGTCTCTCGCTGCACCGAACAAGACTCGTGCCGTGCTAATCTGTGCAGTTGCAAACTTACACGCGTACGCCGACTGGCCACGCGACGATGCATCGATTGCTTACGATGCACGCACATTTTGTGCTGCTATTGCATTTGGGCAAAAACAACTGCGCAAAAAGAGATTGGGAAAAAAATTCGTGAAGAAATACCAACGATCGGGTAAAAACAGGATGAATAGAAAATCGATTCTGAAATTAAATTACGACCCTCACTCCACACCAATTTTATCACCTTCCCTTCAACACTTTCTTGCCGCATTCTTCCAGGTTGCTTTGCCCCCCACCCCGTCCTTCCATGGAATTCCCAGCAATCGTCTGCATGCGTTTGTTTCAAATAGAAAGTCAAAGTGATTTCCTGCTCAAAATGTCCTGCTCAAATGAGCATTGCGGGTACTTGCTTCCTGTTTACAGCCCAGAGAATGCATTTCGGATTGCAGAAGTTTATTTTCCCGCCGCATTGTTAAGTATGCTGCAAGAATTACGATATTCGCGAGCGTGAGCAGGAGAGGGGGCTCGGGGTGGTGTCGAACCGGAAGGTGGCAAGCGCGTGACCTGCGGCGCTGCTGCTGTCTCCCCCAGGTACAAGTACGAGTGGAAGCGAGAGGAGGCTCAGAAGAACATCCTGCGCACGCACACGACGGCCGTGAGCGCGCGCATGCTCTACCAGCTCGCGCAGCAGGTGAGGGCCGCGCCACCACCCCGTACGCGTTTTAAAACGACATTCGGAGGTGCGGGAGCGATAACTTAAAAAGTCTTAGGATTCTGTGCCGTGCCGATGAGCGGCACAGTTGAGAGAGGAGGGAGTGGATTCCAGACGATCGTAGCGAAAACGGAGAAGCGACGTTCAACTTGCGCGGTTTGAGAGACGGCGCGTCGCAAGGAGGTGGTCTCTTGAGGCCGATCAGAGGTTGGGAGGGACGCACACGCGAGCACCCCGCGATGGATGCTGGATTGGGTTGGCTTCGGGTGCATTCTACGTTCCGTGAGAGCCTGAGTAAAACCATTGTGAACAAAGTGTCCTGCTCAAACCCACCCTCCTGATGAAGGGTCAACACGACGTCTCCGTGAGTTTGTTCAAAGAACATTTCGATTGCAGAAAACCCGAAGCTCCGCCGTTCAACCGTTTCCCCACAAAGTTGGCGGCGGTCTGTGCAGCAGGTACTCACGGCACCTGCTGAAGACGAAGGAGTTCGCAAGCAGAGCACGAGGGGGTGGCCAGAATCATCTTTACTTAGCCGGCAGAAATCCGATGAGCCACAGATTTCGAGTAGGGGGGGGGGCGCGGGTCAGAGCGTGACAACAACAAACAATACAAAGTAAACGATAGGAGTGCAAAGTATAGCAAAGGTAAGCAACGCACAAAATATATAAACACTCAAACTAAACTTTCTATTTTGCCAGGTAAACCCCACTGAGCTATTAGTTCTTTTTCAGAAGCGACGTGGCCACAAATGGTAGTTTAACGAAGTGGCTTATGTGGAAATTTACAAAAGCCAAATAAAAAAACCGGAGGACCCGGAGAGAAAAAACCCACGCGACCACGGGGAGAGAGACACGCAAACTCCAAATATACAGGGTCGGGATCGAACCCACGACCTTCTGCATACCAGGCGAGGCAGCAGTTAACATCACGCCACCGTGGTGCCGGCGCCGTAAGAGGAGCGACCACCCGCTCGCTGGCTGTCGCGGGTGAATGGTTGCCCCTTTCACGCGCATCTCCCGGCGCCTCGCGTCCCGGGAGCGTGCTGCGGGTGCTCGTGCACAACGCGCCCCCGTCATGGCTCTCGGTCCCCTTTGTGGTTTGCACGACCCGACCGGACGCTTTTGTGCTTTGTCCTCGTCCAGCCGGCGAGCGTCCATCGGCAGCGGAGCGCGCGGTAGTTGCGCGCGTGTTCGGCGCCGGGCGGGAAGTTGGGGGTTTGACTTTTGGAAGCATTCGAAGTCGACACTGCTCGCCATGTGGGTCGGTGGCGAGCGCCACACCGAGGAGTCGGCACGGGGGTTGGTGAACACTCGGGGCTGGTCGAGGCCTTGTGGTGCTGGGAGGGTCGCGGGTCACGGTGCCGTGTTGACTCTTGCCGACCGGTGTGTACCTGCCTCGCCGCTCATTCATCATCGCTTCCTGTGCTGCTGCACGGGGTGGCGCGTGTCTGAGTGACCGCCACTCTTTGTTGGAGGGGGGTAGTGCTAGCGCTCTTTTCCCGCCATTGTGAACCCCACCGCGCTTGCTTGCGGGTGGATTATTTGTTATTTTTTGTTCTCGCTCACGCTCCCGACTCGCATTCCGAGCGCCGCTGCCACCGCCGCGGTGAAACGGGATCAGGTGAGAAGCCGTTTTGGAACACAATGCCACCGAGGTTTTTGTTTTTGTTTCAGGAACTCTGTGTGCAAAACTGCGAAAAACAAGCAGTGAGGGATTGCCCCGCGAGCGTGCGATGTGCCGCACGCGGAATAACAACGCGCGCCGCTCGCACCGCGCACATCGCTCCTGCTATTCTTCCCGCTCTCCCTGTCCGTGGTGCACCTGGGATACACCGGAGTGGGGTGTGGGGCGACGTGGCTGGGCCCGGTGGTACAGGAGGGTGATTGGTGACGCGGTGAGGTGGTCGTAGAGGTGGGTTGAGTTCAGAATCAGAACTTTAATTATCCTGGAGGAATCCGACGAGCTAAGTCAAGTGCCCGCTAACAGCACTTGCCCCAACAGCCTGGTAAAGACGATGCGGGGTAATCTTTGTCTCTCCAGGCAATTGGGGGTAGGGTTAGAGAAGGGTCAGCGACTGAGTGGTAAAGATAGGGGCAGGTTGTGGATGGCATTATGGGAGGGAGGATGAGGTTAGCGGGGTGACTGGGTGGTAGGCCAACTGGGTTTGGGGAGGGTCGTTGACCGGGAGGTGGGGGTACCGGTGCTGTATAGCCAAGCGCCGTGGGAACGCGTCCTCGCCAGCCGTGGCTGCGCTGGTTTTCCGCAGTCCCGCTCCTGCGCCGGGGGAGTCGCCCTCGAACGAGGCGTCCGTTCCGCACC
The DNA here is from genome assembly GCF_965212315.1 of Lampetra planeri. Lineage (NCBI taxonomy): Eukaryota > Metazoa > Chordata > Hyperoartia > Petromyzontiformes > Petromyzontidae > Lampetra > Lampetra planeri. The sequence goes on along the minus strand of NC_136130.1, from coordinate 10,181,736 downwards.
GCTCGCTGACATCATTCCTCTTCAAAGGCAATCGCAATCCCACGGATGCCACGCCGCTGTAATCAGGAGCTAGCATTCAATTAGGATGACGTTTCTGTGCTCCCCTATCGGATTCACGATTGAGCGCAAATAATAAAGCATGCGTTATTTTTTTTGAGAGAATTTACTTAACATGGCGGCGTGTTGTTGTTGTTGTTGTGGTGTGATAGACTGTGTGTTTAGAACAGCAATGGTTTTCGAGTGCTGCTTGTTTGCGTTGTGTTGGTCGTTTCTTTGTGTTCTTGAAATAATATTTGCTATTTACCAGGTCGGGGTTTGCTTGGTTAGGTTTAACTTTGTCGCGCGGCTCGCGTTTCTTCTCTGTTATTTTGTCTCGGCTTCGTCTTCCAGGATCCAGCTGCGGCCTCGAAACGTGACGATTCATCGAATCGCTCGGGATGGGGAGGGGAGGGAATCGCTTCTCCACCGCCCTGCATCCGCAGTCCCCCCACAGAGCCCCCGCCGCGTGTGCTCGGCCTGGGATTGGCAGCGACGCTATTTCCGCATGATTGACCCTTTGTAATAAAATAACAAAGCGTAACTTTTGCTAAAAATCTTACATTAAAGTTTCGTCTGGGAGGGGAGGGTGTTTCCTCACGTTACTGTTTCGGAGAGTAATTAAATCACGCAATCGCAGTTAAAAGAATTACCGTGTGACAATTCCTGGATGTTTTCAAGTGGAAAAAACGGCGGGGCTGTTCGCCGTGATAAAGTAGCGCATTCAATTAGCCGCGCCGCTGGGGCCCTGCCAGGATGACAGCACTCGCAGATTCAGTTACCGTTGGTTCTCTCTATTTGCACATCTACAATTGTGGCTGTGCCAGTCTCGTTGAAAACAACGCGGGTCCGAGACGGCGCCACGCGGTTCGTCTTTGATTTGTCCCCCCCCCCCCCATCCTTGCTAATCCGCGACGGCTCCCCACCGAAGCGCCCTCTCGTAATTTTACTCAACCCTTGCTGAAGCTGAAACTCACCTTTTCTACCTGGTCCCTCCCCCCTCTCGCACGCACCTTGGCCAAAACAACCGCCCACCGCCCACCGCCAGAGCGGGGAGAGTCTCTCTGCCGATTCGAAGCGCTGCGGTGTGCGTGTGGCGCGCCCACCTGAAGTGCCGACTCGCCGCCGGTTTCCCCGTGCGTGCGCTCAGTAGCTTCCATACTCTTTGCGGCTCAAAAATTTTATATATTTTTTTTTTCTGACGACGACGCCGCCGGACGGTGACGGGATGGCCAGGCTGCCACCACTCTCATGCGGGACAGGACTTGCTGGGCTGCCCCGAAGTTGGTCTTTCGCGCAGGACCCCATTTGCAGTGCATCCCGTTCGCCGCCTTGACCCTGCGATGACTCCACCATTTCCCCGAGGGCAACCCGCCCAGAAACGTGCAGCTCCCTTGGCGGAGCGAGTCACGCGGCCCAACTGAAAGTGTGCGCGACACGGCCCAGTCGGAGCTGCCCCGACCCAGTGAGCCCTGCTGTGTGGAAATCCGGCCCGAGCCCACTTTGCCGGGGTTCGCAAGGCTGGGGCCAGCCCTCTTTGTGAGCGTCCGTGGGAACGCGACGTGTGTGTCCCGTGCTGTAATCGCAGCAATGCCGCTCTTTAGTGCTCGACCCGATTAGTGCAGACGGGGGGGGGGGGGAGACGGGGGGCGCTGCGAGCCTTTAATGCCCCCCGCGCGCGGCACAGGAGCCCCGCCGGCTGGCGCGCACCTCCCCTTACCTACCTAAGTCTGCCCAAAGTGCCACTCGCTCTCTCCACCGTCCCAGCTGTCGCGTCGAGACGCCGCCGGTCTCTCGCGTTTCGGCGGGGGCGGGGGGGGGGTGGTCGGGAGCGCCGCCGTGTGTCTCACCAGGAAACGCGAAGCGGTTTTTGTTTCCTTGTGTAGTAAAGCCTCGATTGAAAGCCGCGAAAGAAAACATTGGCCGAGTAAAAGTGAAGCGCAGTTTAAACAAGTTCGCTGAAGTATTGTAGTTTTCATTGTGATTTATGCCGACGTGTTTCAGACCCACCTTTCCTTTGTGAGCGTGGTATTGTAAACGCAGGTAAATATCTTGTTACAAACAAAGGTCTGGGTTGATTGAAACGCGAGTGTGGCTGAGCTGCCCAATGACGCACTCCGCCTGTAACGTGCCGTTCCGCGTAGATTGTTCATGAATCAGAGGGTGCTCGTTAAGCCTCTCCAGTCCAAGGGAATTCGAATATTCGTTGGGAAAATTTTTTCCCCGAGAACAACATTTCTCTCTGCGTGTGTCCTCTCGCTGGGAATATACAATATGCTCGAGTTAAATTATCGCCGGGTTGCCAGCCACTCGCATTCCTGGCAGTGTGTCTTATATTTGGCAGCTCGTGCCGGCCGGCCGGCCAAGCCAGCCGCACAAGTAGCCGTGATTTACGGGGCACAACACCGGGCAGTGGGTGAACTCCGCAGCCAACTCTGGCCCCGGCATCGCCAAGAAGTGCCTTTCACGGAACGTGGCGAGACAAGTACCGCGTTTGTCTCGCGCTTAAACAGCGCTCTGGGGAACGTCTCGTGGTCAACGAGGTCGGCGAACATTCGTTGCGATTGTCGTCGTCGTCGTCAATGACCTGGCGTGAGTGCATGGAGGCGGAAGTTGCTCGCGCGAGGGTGATGCTGGGATTTGTGGAGTAGGTAAAGGTACTATGTTTGTGAAGAGGAAAAATCATGTAATGAATGTTATTATCACCACACTTGCTTACCCATGAAATCCTTGGTCTCAACAAGACTAAGATGTGGGTGGCCGACTGTAGAGAGCACAAGACAGTGAAGTATTTTATTATTATTCCCAGGAAAGTCTCAGTGTCCAAGACTCTTTTTTCAGGAGTGTTCTGCCAAGTTTTCTCAGTGGGGGGCGATGTTGCCGTTTTTGATCCCAATTGAGTAAATTCGCAGGTAGTTTTTCAACACCGGGGATGTTTGGTCGATACCGTTGCAAGAGTGTGCGGCTTTGCTTTAACCGTGGGAGGAAACCAGAGAACCTGGAGGAGACCCATGCAGAACACGGGGAGAGAACCGACAAACTCCACACTCTCACACTCGCTCGCTCTGCACAACAAGAGGAGAAAATACAAACTGACTGATCTTGCGGTGAGGCACAGGCGTTACCACCGTGCGGCCCTTTTAATAATAACCATGATAAAATATCCAAGGTTTCTCAGCGACATTAACGCGATAATCGTGTAATGACGATACATCAATTCACCGTTGAACATTGACCCTTTGGCTCACAATATTCACGTCGAATTGCTTGCCCGAATATTCAACGTTTTCTGAATTTCCGCGGTGGTTTCTTGTAATGGCCTTGCGTGAATCGACGCCGCATTGAATTCACAGTTGCCGGCCTTTTGCTTTGTTGTACCCATGCGTCGCAGCTGTGGTGGTGCTGCTAGGTGACTCGGAGCTTGGCGGTGCTGTCACCCCCTCCCCTCACATTGGGTTTATCTCTGGGTTCTCGGCTGTCCTCACGCGCGAAGCCACACACGCTTTGATGGAAATGGCAAAACACCTCGATGTAGTAGCACCCTCCTGGGAAATGGCCTTCGTACTAGCCCAAGCGTTTCCTGGATAAATAATCGGTGTTAATCGACGGTGATGGGAGCGCGTATTGTTTCTCATTGCAGAAGTTCGCGGTTCGAACCCGACAGGCCTCCTTGGTTAATGCTGCCATAAAATACTCAGCACCCTCTGCTTCACGGCGGAGAATCGACATCCCGTAATTAAAAATGAGGAGGCCGTTGTATGCCAAACCTTGTGGGATATCACGTAGCAACATTATCCCCTGCGACGGTTTAACTCGTGCAGACCGCAGTATGTGAAACACAGCGCCTTCCTGCCGGCATAGCCTTGCACTGTCAGGAATGGGTTGTGCTAATAGAAAAAGTAATACGTGATTATTATTATTCATTCTTTATTATTCCATTGGGGACATGAAAGCAAAAAGGTGGAAGCCGGCGGCGGGGGGGGGGGGGAGATTGGGGGGAGGGGGTGAACACAGGTAATGCGATGCCACCCACGCGGAGAGAAGCTCGTGCCTGCGCTTCGAGCCCCCAGCTGCATGACAGGAAGTGCTGTGGCGTTGGAGTGCGACGACGGCTCCGCAGGGCCGCGCTTGACCTGCCGCCCCCAGGTCGCCATGGCACCACGAGGGCACTGCTGAGGTGCACCACTTTGATGAACCCCGGCTGGAGTTTTCACTCTTTAGTTGTAATCCTTCTGTTTTTACCCCTCATCACGGCCGACACCAGTGACGATTATCTTCCCTCGGGTCGAGTCGGCCTCAATTGAGCACCTGGTGCAATGCGTAACAGCATTGCCACAAGGGAGGCGTGGTGCTGGCCACCCACCCCCTCGTGTGACATTTTGGCCTTAATAGATGCTCGCTAACAGCACTTGCTCTAACAGTCTGTCAAGGCGAGACTGGGGGATCTTTGTCTTTATTGTGCACGTGGCCTGACGCAAGCGCCGTGGTGAAATCGCCTTTACTTTGTGTTCAAAGGACAGCAGCGGTTGGTGTTGTGTATGCGCGTGCCCGTGTTGGGAGCAATTATCACTTTGATCTATGAACAAGGTTCAATTCCTGGCAATGGTTAGCGTCGGTGGCGAGTGATATCAGAACCGGTGTAGGGGGCCTCCCCTATGTCAATTCGGCCTCAAATAAGTGCCTGCTACAGTGTGTAAACATCTGCACTGGCGAGACAAAGCTGGCTGGCGTTGCTAACACCCCACCCCCATTGGTGTGCCATGCTGGCCATAATAGGTGCTCGCATACAGCACCCGTTCCAATCGTCTATAAGGCGAAAAGGTCAGTCTTTATCTTACATGTTTCCCCCCGTGTGTCAGTGGGAGTGTATGTGAGCTCTGTGTGTGTGTATACTTTGCTGCGTTAATCCTTAACCTTGTAGTCTTTAGCCCTCGCCAAACCCCAGCTAAATCCCAATGAATTGAGGGTCCAAGGCTGTGGAGGCTTTTGCCGTCGTGTGTTGTGTGTGCCTGGCACCGCAGATTTTTCAGGGGCAGGTATTTTTCCCAGTCTTGTTCTTTTTTTTTCCCCTCCAATTATATTCCAGTAGAGTTTCACCGTTTGTTGTGGTTGCATTTTGACACAATACTCTCCTCAGGAGAACGGAAGTGGGGAGGGGTGGGTGGGTGCGAGTGGCTGAATCATTACATCCCTCGCGACCAAGAATATTTATTTTTGGCATTTCATTTCCAAAAGTGTGAAAAGCCGTAGCACTGCGCGGCAAGGAGGGAGACGGTGGCTAATTTGAACGCTGTCAAGACGGACCCATAAATTACGAGCTCACGGCAGGCGGATGTTGCAGCCTCCTCTCGGCGTTCCACGCCGTGGCGCACGCTCGTGCCCGCGCGAAGTGCGCCTTGCGCGTGCGCACGGCACGCACGGCACGCACGGCACGCACGGCACGCACGGTCGTGCAGCGCGTGCCAGCGAGGTGCTCCGAGTGAAGCCTCCAAACCCGTGCCCGAGCCGAGCGGCAGGCTTTGAGTAACGCAGACCTCGCGGCGGCGGCGGAATTGTAGAGCGCATACCTGAGTGACTCCTTTGTCCGTCGTGTTTGCGTAGCTTTATTTTTATCGCTGCCGGTAGAAATAGCGCTCGAAAAAAGGGACACACTTAAACCAAGTGGGCGCACTGCTTTGCCCCGGGGACCGTGGGGCCCCGGTTAAGTGAACCACGCATGTCTCCGCCCACGGCGTTCACGCCGCTCAAAGGGCACCGGCGTTCGCCCTTGGTGGCGCGGGAAAGCGTGACGGCCCGGCGAAATCTGTACGGCACAACCGCGGTCGAGTCGGACCGTTTGACGGGCCGCCCTTCTCACGGCCACGCTCGCGTGGCGGCACGCGGCTCTGCGCTGCCACGCACGTCCCGTCGCTCCGTGAGACGGAGCGGCCAACCGGCAACGGGCACCACCACATCCTCCTGCGACAGATCTCCACCCGTTAATGTTTAGCCGCGCTCACGAGAGCCTTCATCTCGGTGATTTTGCGGCTTTATTTATTTTCCGCTCGCGCAGCTCGGCGGTGCGTGTCTGCGCGTCTGCGGTTTTATAACGCGGCCCTCCCGATAAAGCTCCTCTTTGTGACGAGGAGACGGCGTGAACAGTGCTCGCATTGAGGGCCAGAGCGTGGCATTGGCCCCGCCGCCGTCTGATGCCCCCTTCGCCGGGTCAGCGCGGCGCTCTGCAAGCCGGCCGAGCCAGTCCGCCGGTTGGGCCGTTGTGTAGGCAATCCAGGGTTCATGTTTACAGGTTAGCCAGAGCGAAGTGGCAAAGGCATGTTTTACACAAAACGGCTCTCCGTGTACGTGCATTGTCGGCGCGCGCGCGGCGAGCGGTTTGTGTCTTTTCAGCAAATGTCAACGTGCGTACGTGTGATCTTAAGGCGAAGAAGGGGAGGCGGCCGTGATCAAAGTGATGGGGAAGGTTGTCGGTTGATTCGTTGTTTGCCTTATTTTGAGGACCTGTCTTAAGGTAGCGGTTATATAAGAGGGGTTAGTGCATTGATGATAGCGAAAACAAAGTTACAGATATTTGTGTTTTTTCTTTCAACGTCCCCACATACGTGTGTGTGTGTGGAACTAGCATGGTAGACACAACCTCCTGTACAAAATATCCCCAGAATCGTCTGTGTTGGGGACGGGGTGTCGCTGGCTTCCCGGGTTACGGAATGTTGTTGGTTTCCCGGGTAACAGATCGTCGTTTCCCAGGCAACGGATCGTTGATGGTTTCCCGGGTAACAGCATTGCTCCTGTTCCCGTTAGCCGTCAAGTCCTGCTCTCACGAGTGCCGGGGTCTCTCTTCACAGTTGACTTTGATCAAAGCATGACTTCGTGAAAGTGTCTTCTGGTGGCTTGCATTTACTGAAAGAAAAAGTAACAAGTGAGGTATTGTAAGGTGTGGTTTATGTTAATGTTTAATCTGCGAAAATGAAGCTTGCACAAAATTGATCCAATCATCTCTCTCCGGTTTCCACTCCGAAGCGGTGCCGGGTTTCGTTGAGCCGGGTTAATTAAATTCTCTCCGCTCTGTTCCTGCTCGTGCGCCCAAAGTCCACCTTGCGTCCAGCGGGCGGTCGCTCTTTCCCTGCCGCCCCTCCGCAGTCCGGAACTCTCTCCCTCTCGCCTTGCCCGCTGCTCGCTCGAACTCTCTTGTCAAGTCCAAGCTTGAGGCTGTATCCTATTCTTCATCCGCCTGTGACAATTTCCATCCGTCCCGAATGTCCTCGATCAACACCGAAAGACATTCTGGATGACAGCAGGGGAGGCCCTTCTGGAGTTGAACATCACCCCAGAAGGTAGGGCAGCAAAGTTGTACTGCGCTTCTACGCCCCCCGCTTCTGTGCTCCCCCACCTTTAGCGGTATCGTCGACCGACATACACGCGCGACCCCCACGGCGTGTGCAGGCCTTCATCCAGCAGCGGATTGACAAAAAACGCTGTTGCGTACACGTGACAGCGCCTGACGATCACACTTTGGATTGTACAAAGCGTACAAACGCGACCGCATCTCAAGATTCCTTGAGATGCGTCTAACGTGTAATTGCCTTTATATAAATACAGCTAAATCCAAACTGCTGCGATGTCGAGCGAGGAGTGAGTGAGCGGGATCGTGTTGCATGTGAAGACTCGCTGTGAAGGACGCCCCGTGATTGATGACCCTCAGAGGCGGGGGAGCGGTGCCGCTTGTGTTTTGCTCGTTGCCATGGCGACCCGCGGTGTGCTGCCGCCGTCTTCCGACCGCTCGGCAGGCCTGGCGTGGCCGCTCGCTCGTCGCCCCCGATTGCTGCAGAGCAGTGTCGGAACGGACCGCCGTTCACGCTTAGTCGTCGTCAGCAGCAGCAGCACCAGTAGCCTTGATCAATGCACTGCTGGGCTAAGCTCTTCCTATCCACCGCCATCTCTCACAATCCCACGATGATGCAACGACCCACTTTGCAGCTGCGCTTGAGTGGAGTTGATTTCACCGCTCTGTCTCCACGTTCCCTTTCCCTAGAACGGACAAACGGGACCGCTGATCCCGCTGCAAACGACACGAGAGGGAATCGATTCGTGACTGAAATCGCCACCCAGAAATCGTGGCAACTCGTAGAATCGCGTCGGCGGTGGGGGGGGTGACTACTTAACGTCTATTCGCCACAGACATGCTGGTGGCACCTGCCTGCGAGATGGAAAATTGGCCCTAACATCGTGCTGGTGTTACCAATCCATTTCACAGAATTTCCACAATGGAATATTTCCCCTCTGCCTCAGTATGCTTTTTTGACCAAAAGAATTCCTCGTTGCGAAGAAGCAGTGATTCACCCTGCCGATGACTGATCGAGACGTGCAGAGGCAAGGCCGTTTGTTTAGCAACTCCTATTTGCTTACGATGTGCAACTGAGATATTTAAGGCCGCAAATATGGTGCAGATGAAGGAAAAGTGCCTTCACACGCCGTCGCCATCCCTCGTGGTCCTGCGATGCCACAAACCACCTCGCTCCCACAATGCACCTCGCTCCCACACACGGGTTGACTCCTTCACTCCATCTCCGGGGTGCTCGACCTCTGTCAAGCTCCCTGCTTTGGCTGCCATTTCATCACCAGTCTCGTCCATCTGCTAGTCAACCTTTCCAGCGATGCTCCGCCTCCAAGTCCACTTGTTTTCCACACCTCTGATTCGCACGGTCGGCTACGTACGGTGCGAAAGTAGTTGAACGCACATACACACAACACGGACGAATCGAAAAGAACTCTTTTCTCACGCAGCATGCAGGCGATTTTGCGAGCGCCTGTCGCGAGCCTGAGAATCCTCGTTCAAGCGATGCGCCGTGACAGCCCGGCTTGTGGTGGTGGTGGCTGGGGGGGGGGCAGGAGAGGACCCCCGATGTTGCTTGTCCCCTACTGCTGGCCTCCCGGATCGGCACGAGAGGCGAGAGTTGTGGCACGTGGGAACGTCGTCGCTAACTCGGACGTATTTTTAAATCACCGCCGACTCACCCTGGGGTCACGTGGCAAATTAAAATACCGCGTGCTGTTTTTGCTTGGAAGGTAAATCTCCCGTGGAAGGTTGGCCTGGGAAGGTCACCCTGGGAAGGTCACACCATTAGCTTTGTTTTATAGTCGGCATGTCACCGACTCCTCCCCTGTGTCACAATTCGGAGTCTAGATAAATTATTTTTTAACATGGACTTGAGCAGAATCAGCAACTTAGAAGGCCGCGTCCGAAACCAGTGGGTCGGTTTTTCAGGTGAAAGGCGGTGAGTCTGTTTACTGCCATGTTATGAACCCCCCCCCCCCCCCCCCCGTGAAAGGTACAGCTGTGAGTGGTGGAGCTATCTGCAGTGTAACTCAATGTAGCTTAACTACAACTCTATACACACTCTGTAGCATCATCATCATCTTCATCAGCCGTCGTCAATGCACTGCGAGATGAATGCCTCCCCAAGCCCCCGCCGCCATCTGTCACGATTGCGCGATTTACCAATCCACCCGTGACTTGCACGCGAGCTGACTTTGTCGCTCCATCTCCCCGCTGGTTGTCTCCCTTGTGTATGCGTTCACATTATACACACTGTTCACACACACACAGGAAGGCACTGGAGCTATGCACTTTTAAATTTAGATTGAAAACTATTTTATTTAAAACTGCTTTTTTGTGTTTAGTTTGTCGTGGTTGCCCCCGAACCTACGATTCGCGCGGTTGGCTACGTACGGTGCGAAAGAAGTTGAACGTGCATTCCTTAGCTGCCATTCCATCGCTATTCTTGGCCATCGTCCCTCGTCCCTTCTTGCGACGTGCCCTGCCCAATCCCCATTCACTTTTCTCACCAGTTACAATTGTGGTCTTCAACCTGCATGTGTTCGCTCATTCCACGTGTTCTGCTTTCTAACTCTTAATGCAATACAAAGCATGCGTCCGTCCTTCCATTTTTTTCGTGTGTAACTCCTCACAACTCGTAGCTTACGCATTCTAACTCAGTGGAGCCGTCTTGCATATATGCTCATAAATGCAGTTTTATTGTTTGTTCGGTGTAGTATTTCAACCGCTCGCTCCCTTTCCATGGGTCGGCGTGAACTGTGCAAAACGAGCCCAGGCCTTTATATTCCGTGGCCAGCACGGCTCTGGGATTCATTGACACGGCGGCGTGCGGTGTTGGTGGAGTTCCACGATCTTATCCGCGCCATCCGGAGTTTGCACGCGCCAGCGGTGCGCAGTGTGCCGCTACATGAATACACAAACAGGGTCCGGATCGCCATGTAAAAATAACAAAAATCTAAATCAATGCATTCATCAATGACACCGTGGCCTTACAAAGAACATGTGTAACGGGCAACGTTTCAGGCAATGGTGTCCTTCGCAGCAAATAGAGATGTCTCGTATCATGTTTATTTTAAGACCACAGTGTTACTATCGAACGTGCAAAATAAAAAAAAACACGTTTGTCCACGAGCCCCGTTGGCTTATATTATTACCCACAATCCATGACGACAGAACAACACTAAATCTTGTTAAACTCGTCGTCGTGTTAGCGCGCGAGTATCGGCGGTCCCGACGGCTTGTGACGCGAGCACTCCTGCCGCCGCCGTCGCCGCTGCCGGCCTCGTCGCGCGGCGATTGAGGATGGATGGGCCGCTCTGCAACGTCCTCGCGTACACGAGCCGTCCCCCGATTGGTCACGGTGACTCTGCTGGAATCGTAATTTCCAGGTTGTTTGGATGAGTTTTCTTTTTTTACTGCGTCGAGGCTGCACGCCCCCCGCGTGCCCTCTGCGGAGATGCTGAGGCCCTCGTTTTGAGACCAGGGTGGAAATGTTTCCGCACGCAGAGGGCGGGAGGGGGAGGGGGGGGACGCGGTTGTGCTGTTTTGGGAAAATTAAATGAACTAAATCTCTTTGGTGACAGCTGAGTTAGTGCACTGGCCACTTGGGCCACCTGCTCCCACCCCGTCTTGGAATGCCGGACCGACGGATCATAAAATTCCTCCCATGCAAATGCGTCGTCAGCGCATTCTCCTCCAGGTCGCTTTAGTGGCATTAGGAATAAATCAAAATGCCGTGTGGGCTGTGCCTGGTGAATGCTGTAGATTGTTAATCCATGGGAGTCTCAACAATGCATACATTTATCATTTAATATCTATTTTGAAGCTCGCGGCGCATGCATCATATGGCATGCGTTGGAATCACTGTTTTTGTGTATTTGTTACTTGTTAATCGGTTCACGCCAGAGGCACTACCGTTCACCGTAATGTGCAAGCGATATATCTTCTCGAATTGTATTGGAACCCTGAACCGTAACACATAATTGAATCGCCATAGGGCGTACATATTTCCACCCCTAATCCAGAGAGTAAACACACATTCCAAATTCTCAACAGCAACAATTACAAAAATAAGACATAGCATCGTACAAAATCAGGTCTTAAGCTAAACGCATCAATTGACTTACAGTATATGTTAACAAAAACATCAACTCGCATCAACTGCGAAAGCGTTATGCCACACTCGTAACGGTGTGAATTGACACTGAATGAGGCGCCGTGGAAAGTCATCGCGCTCGGACCTCCGCGACCCTCGGAGCTCCGAGAGCGACGACGCCGTGTGACGCCTCGCAATGGCGGGGGAGCGACACAAAGTGCACTTTCACGGCTCGGCGAGCGCGCTCGCCCTGCTATTACGGGCCACTCAGCGCGCCCGCCGGCCGCTCACGCGGACCCACCCGGTAAACGGCAATTACTGTAGCCGATTTGCCATTTCGGGGGGTGGTGGGGGGGAAGCAATCAATCGCATCGTTTTTGCGTACCGACACGCTGCGGTGGCAGCGGCGAACTTTCCCGTCCATAGGAATCTGGGCCATGTCCCGGTTGAGCAAGAAGTGTATTTGACTCTTTTTTTTCTGTGAATCTCTTAGGTAGGGAGGGGTGAGTCGATGAGATTGCTGCGATTTAGATGTCGTGATTGGGTTCAAGAATCGATTCCTGTTTTTTTTTTTAAACAATGCAGCATTGTTTTAGTGGTTACAGGAGCGACGTAATCTCCATGACGTGTGATATATAGATAGGAATCGGGAAGACATTTTGCGCAATGATTTTCATTGACGAACCGTCGCACCCAAGAGGTGGAGGTCCACGCAGCCGCCGAAAGGTTTAGCGATGTCTTCGGGGGTGGAACAAAAAAAATTCACAAAAGCGAACAGGAAATTTGAAATCGTGCTGTAATACATAAAGAATCTAACGCAAACATTGCTTCAGCTGGAATTTATTACCTTGTTTATAAAGAAAGTAAGGTGCATTGTTGGATTTTATTGGCCATTTTATCATTGCTCGTGCCGCAACTCGCTCCGTCCTGGCGGGACGCGGCACTCGATTTGCTTGAATTTTTTTTTAACAATAATCTTGCGGACTTCGCCGATCACCGCACATCAGATGTCGGACTGCGCAAATTAAAACGCCTGTTGCGCCACATTCGAACGCTCCTGGCCTTGAAATATTTTAACAACATTTACAGTTTTAACAAATAGTTTCGTCTCAATGCGGGGACCCTGCCACCGCGATATAACGGTCAACGCAGTGGACTTGGCAACCTGGAGGTCGCCGCTCCGATTCAATCTCCCGGCACGGCAGTTGAAACGACGATGTGGGACAATATATTCTTGGTTCTTTCTGTAAAGTCACGTAGAAGGGAAATAATAAAAATTAAACATAACATTAAATTCTCACGACGTTTCAGCCACAACGCAAGTAGCCGCCCTCAGGTGAAGAACAGGGCTGTCGGAAAGACAGCGTCCTAATGTGGGAGAAGTTTCTTAAATCCCCCCACCACCACTGCTTCTGTTCACGCAGCAGCGGTGTGAATGAATGAGGTACAACACAGTCGATCATCAGGTCACGTGTGTGGTTGGGGGGTAAAGTTTTGGGTGTACTGCCACCTCTTTTCCCGAAGAAGTCTGACCAGCGTGGACGTGTCGGATAAATACTGTACCCTCCAGGTCCCTGTTCGATATCACCAGCATGAGGGTGTAACCCTTTTGAAGGGCTCTAGAGCTCCTTCTAGTGGAGCCCCTACCTGCAGCGGTGGCCTGAGCAAGCACTTTCAGGGCTGTGCCTTCTCCATTCGCACACGCAGCTGCGTACCTTGGGTTGTTTGTCCCAACGCTGGCAGAGACGCAACGGTTTTGTTTTTCTGTTGCAAGTTGTTTCTCTCGAGAAGAGTCCGGCTGAAGGGATGGGATATGTTTTTGGCCAAGTTCTATAAATAAGGAGGAGGGTGGGTGACTTGCGAATTCTGCTCGCTGTGCCAATGCCAGCACAAATCCGCGGCGTTACGGCACAAGTGCACCCCACCGTTATTGTTTTCTCGTGTTTGATATCTGCCCAGACTAATCGGGTGCGATGCACACGCGCACATCAATACGAAACGCATTGGAAACGAAAATGCAACGTTTTTGCGAACCTCTCCAAATCAGAGCAAATAAACGCGTGAATGCAGCTTACTCTATCGCTCTTACGGGAAACACAGCGCTCCATTGCTCATATTCATTAAGTTACATAACACTCCCAAAGCATTTTTGTGAATTTATGTTCCAAGTTTGTACCTTTTTTTCTCCTTTACTGAGTACAGTGCCACGCTTTTAAGCACGTATCTTGGAGAATTTGGCGATAATGCCTGCATTTTGGAGAAGCGAGCAGGCCATATATGAAAGGCATGCTGTCTGGCAGCAAGCGGATTATTTAACTCGCACAAAGTTCTTCAATTATAATATTGCAAGGACAGCCTCGCTTGGGGTCTCAGTACTCACATCCAGGAGGGTCCTGCACCGTGATGTTTGACCAAGTCCATTAATGTGTGGGATGTCGGACGAAAGCGGAGTCACCGGGAAGAAACGTGCATACGAGGGGGGTAACGCTCAAAGCCCCGCATGGACAGGTTCAATAATCCATTTCTGTATTGCCATCTCCCGGCCACAACGTCGGCCCTTTCCTACGACCCTAAGCGAGCTCTAGTCACCTGTCCAAGAAATAACCAGGCTCGAGCCTGCTTAGATTGGCTTCCGTGACCTTGACGAGGTCCGGTGCATTTGGGGTGGTGTGATTCGGTCCGCAGGCGTTTGTGTGGGGTTCTAGCCCCGGCTTCCTTAGAGCTGTCTCTGATTGACAGAGGAGCTCTGGACGCACGAGGATGTCGGCACTATGCAAATGAAAACATCTTCGCAGATGGGGCAGTCTTGCGCCGCCCACAGACGTGCGCTGTTATCTGCCTTCCATCGCAGCGGCAGCGGCAGCAGCAGCAGCAAGCCCAACCTTCTTGAGCACACACGAAAAAAACGGCACAATGACCCCAGTGTTAAAATTTCGCAGCCTCCACAGTTTCGTCACAGCGTTAAATTGTCAGTTAACAGAGCGTGCGTTTAACACTGGGAAATCTGTTTTGCAGGGAAGAGAACCCGGCTTTGTTTAGAGGAGGCAAAACCAGCGTGCGTGTTTTGTAATTACACGGAAATCGTGCTCTCCGATTCAATGTCGGGGTGCTCGTGTGCGGATCCTTTTGTCCGTACTTATAAATAATAAAAAATTCATTCGCCACCGTTTGTTCGTCCACTGCTGGATAAAAGCCTCCCCATGCCGTCTTTGGGACACGGTGATTAGTTTGACTATACTTCACCACGCTGGTCAGTGTGCATTGTGAAGGACGGGCGCACGACCGTTTCAGATGCCAACGGCCAGGAATCGAACGTGGGTCACCGGCGCCGGATTCATAGCGCAGCGTGCTAACCACTGCGTCACCACTCCAGCCCTCATCCACGTGGTACATCGCAGATAAACACCAAATGATTGGATGAACTTTGCCACCGCGTCCGTGTCAAGGAAACGGAGCGATGCACTCTGCTCGCGTTCGGCAGCGACGACATGGATTGTCGCGTCCTGAGACCTTGGGAGATGGCAACGGCTCGTGAGGCCGTCATCCGGCAGAGGACGGAACGTGGCCGATTAGGATGATCATCCCTAATGATGCCCATAAGCCGGTTATCTTCATCAACTCCAGTGTTATGTACCTGATCGGCGTGGGCACAGACTCGCGGGACTTCACACTCACTGGTTGTTGCGATGATGTAATGGTTGAAGTTGGTTCAGTGCCCTCTGCCTGGTGCTGACGGTGCTGAGCAGTGAGTAATGTTGGACCGCGCAGATGCGTTGGTCAAGGTACAGACGCTTTAATTCAAGTGCCGTGGCTGCTGTTGGCTTCTCGGGGGTGGCGTGAGGGCGCGCCAGGTTGCCTCGGCCTCAAACGTGCCACCCCCCCCCCCTGCCCAGCTCTGGTAGGGGAGTCGTGGCACTCTCTGTCTCGCTCATTGAGTCACCCAGCAAACGGCACTTCCGTAATGCCTCACGGTGTCGCGAAGCCGGCTATGTGCCCCCTGTTAAAGCCACGGAAATTCCTCGCGTTGCCCACGCTGTCAATCCGCTGGTGGGCGCGGATAACGGGGAGGAATTGTCTGATGCTTTTGCCTCGCTCCGCTCATCCGCAGAAAGCGACAGGATAATCAGACAAATTAAGGTTGCGTCGGGGAGACTGCTTCCTGTCACCCCTTATTCGTGGATAAGTGTGGATAACAGCAAGAATGTGCTGCCACTCCGGGGTGTACTCCTCTCAACCGCCAACAGCTCTGCGGGTAATTGGATAAATTTGATGTTCTTAGCATAGCACCTCGGGTGACTCGCCCACAGATCGGCGCAGATAATAGGGCAACTGTTCGTGTAGAAACTAAGGATCAATGTGCTCATGATAGGATTCTTTTGGAGAGCGGATAAGAGTAAAGAATCTCACTGTACTTCCAAAAATACTCCCGGGTGTGTGTTTATTGAATCAGCTGGCTCAACTCTCTTAATCCCCTACACTAAGAGCCACTGTGCACGGAGGCACCGGGAACCGCTCTCGCTTACACGGACGGAGGGGGAGCCGCTGGCTTGCGATCGTTTGGTCGCAAGTAATGAGCGTCGCTGTGCAAAGCGGGATTAATTATTTTCCGCTCGTTTGTTTCGCCCAGTGTCGGACTGGCGGCCGGCGGGAGAAATGGGCACGGTGGCGGTGGGGGGGAGAAGGGGGGCAGCCGTGGCCCCCGCCGCCGTGGTGGCGGTGCGGTGCGAGCGAGCGACGCTGCCCAGCGGCCCGCTCAACTCAAATGAACACAAAATATAAAAAAAGCAACAACAAGGGCCCAATGTTGTCGTCCTCTGTACGCAATGCCAGAGCGTGGGTTAAGCCTTTTGAATAACATTTAAAGCCACGGTAAACAAACGATATCTATTAGATACGGGTCACGAGATCCACTGTGCATTATTATTATTATTATAATAATTATGATTCCCAGGATAGCCTCGCCCGAGTCTTGAGACTCTTTTTCAGGAGGGTCCTGCCAAGTTTTTGTTTGGAGTTAAGGTGGCGACGTTGCTGTTGCTGTGTAATCGCAATAAAGTGATTTGCAGGTAACGTTTCAGTTATAAGGAAAGTTGGACGACATCAGTTACGTTCTATGCGTGTGTGTGTGTTTTTTTTAAGCTGCATAAAAACACAAGGAGTGTTTTCAGACTCCTTAAGATGTTATACAGGCGGCGGCGGAGGAGAAGGTCTGCCGTAAAGTATGCAGCGACCGGTAAAGAATAAATAAAAGATAAAGCCAACATCGCTGCGAATGCTAAAGGCCAGGAATGTGTTTTACTTCAGAGCAGATCACGGCCACGCTGCCCCCCCCCCCAATCGAGGCACTGCGCCTTCACGCGCTTTACTTTTTTACGGGACAGAAAATAACCCACGAAATATTTTAAGCTTGGCCTGTCTGGAAAAACTTAAGCACGCTAATGAAAACGTAGTTTCACGGCGGAGGGCTGGTCTATATACGGGGGTGTTCGGCCGATTTTAAAATAAGACTTTCCCATGGCCATTAGACGTGCTCACGGTGTTGTTTTGCCGCTCCCTCGTGCCCCGGCTTGGAATCAGAATCTTTATTTATATTGCAGGAGGAATCCGATGAGCTATAAAGTTGTCCAGTGGAGGCAGATCAGAAAGTTACAACAACAAAACGATAGGAGTGCATGGAACGGTAAAGGTAAGCAAATCACCCAAACTAAATAAATACAAATACTATTTTATTTTACCAGGTAAAGTCCTCTGAGAGCTCTTAGTTATTTTCAGAAGCGACCTGGCCACAAATGATAGCCCAACGAAGTGGTTCACTCGCGACACGGGGGTGGAGAGATTTTTCCACCACACGCCGCCGCTCTTGACGCTGGCGCAGGGGAGAGTGGTGCAGCGGCTTGCACACTCCGCCCTGTTGAGGGCTCGCTCTGTCCACCCGACTGACCGTTTCATCTCATCCCGTGCTGTGATCAACCGCCACCGGCCCGCAGGTCACAACACTTCTCATTCTGCCGCTTCCGTCACGCAGCGCCACTGCGGACTTCCCTCCGATCGCGTTCCTTCTTCTGGAGCGACAAACGTGTGGAATCGCCGATTTATATTTGTGGTTAAGCCAAGGGGTACATGCTCCGAATTGCGAGTGTAAGAATGTAGGCAATGCACTGCAATGCGGCTTTATAAAGCGTCGAGTGCGATCGCATCTCGGGGAGTGTGTGACAAAAGCAAGTGGAAGGTTGCAGGTTCACACACCCGCACGGGGTCGACTCGGCCCTTCATCGCTCCGTGGTTGATGAAGGAAGTCTGTGGTTGTCCTACGAATTGACTCATCCCCCTGCCAGAGCAATGTGGAATTTTCACCTCTGGCTCAGGGCGGTAAACCGGCGATAAATGGCATCCCTCATTCATGTAAGTGACAGAGCGCCACGTTTATTGAACATATATGAAGCCAAATATCCCCCGTTTAGCTTTTAACAGACTATTGAGGCAAGTGCTTTTAGCGAGCACCTTTTAAAACCAATAAGGCGCACGTGGGGGTGGGTGGCCAGCACAAAGCCCGGTCAGCCTTCACCTCCCCAGTGCTGATGTTGACACACTGCACCAGCTGCTCCTTTATAAGGTTGAGTCGACCTACGGGGGAGGTCCAACGCTGATATCGTCGCCACCGGCGTTGGCTGTGAGCAGGAATCAAGCCTCTGGTCGGCCGGTTTGTAGCACGGTGCGTGAACCACTCCCTACAGTCCCTGCCCTTTGTCTTCTGTGCTTGTACACGTCCCATCCTTTAGCACGCATTGTGCGCGCCGTTATTGTTTCATCGCGATATCGGCAAATCGCATCGGTGGCAGGTTCCAAACTTACACACACAAACGTGTCCACACGTGCAATCGCCGTAGCGATCGGCGCCGCGCTCCTTGTCACAAACTGTCGCACGCGCGTGCGAGCAGGCCCGCACGCTTGCGTGCGCGCGTTTGCCTTATCCGGCGCGGGATCCACGCGGCACATCACCGGGCGCTGAGCTCACGTTCCGCACGGCTTGCTCTGCATCGCGGCGGGGCATTGCCGCCGGGTTAAAAAAACGGGCGCGGAGAAAATGCGCGGGGGACGACGTTCCGCTGAAAAAAAAAACTCGCCCTGCCAGTGACGCCGCCTGTCGCTTAGAACTCGATTCTTTTCACGTTTAAAGGTGAAACTTCAGCGAGGAGTCTGTGCTTCCCCAGTGATCTTCCCCCCCACCTCCTCGCCCGGAATGTGCCTAATGGCATCTGATTTTGCAAGCTCAGCAGAATTTAGGCCTGGATAATGCTTGGACGTGCAGGTGCAATGCACAGACAGGTTGCGGAGCCATGCGGTGGGTAGTGCAGCAGAGTCCGTTGTTGTGCTGTGTGTTCTATGCTCCCCGCCTTCGCCAACACACACACAATGACTGGTGTGGTGGTTGTTGTGTTTAATAACCTGCCCCGGGCCTGCCGTACAGCCATCGGGAGCCCCTCATTCAGCAGTGGATTCGCGAAAATGGTTGTACACGGTGTGGCTGCTGAATGTGTGTGTGTGTGCGCCTGCATTAATGGGTGCTCGCTAACATCACTCACCGCAACAGTCTGTGTGTGTGTGCGCTTGCGGTTTGTGCTCTGTTGGGATGCGATCGCCACCCCTTTCTGGCTGCCAGATTCGGCCGAGTTGAGCTGCGTGTGCGGCAGGCGCACTCTGAAGCGCAGCTCAGACTTGGCGTGGGTTGGGCCTGCATCGCTGACTTGCATCGTTGGCATTGCCAGCGCACGGTGGTACAGATTAGGGGTACTGTGCTGAACGGGCCCCTCGGTGATAATTGGTTTTTTACCCTTCTATCTGGCAACAAAACTGACACCTTTTTACAAGGAGTCATGTTTGCATAGACCGCAATACCTGCAGTCATAATACAAACAAAAAGACATAACTCTGATAATGTGCACTGTCCTTGAAGTTGATTGGTCCACACCAATCAACTTCAACCCATGTGAGACTAGGCTCTAAGGAAAGCTGTCTCGGGTGTGGACCAATCAACTTCAAGGACAGTGCACATTATCAGAGTTATGTCTTTTTGTTTGTATTATGACTGCAGGTATTGCGGTCTATGCAAACATGACTCCTTGTAAAAAGGTATCAGTTTTGTTGCCAGATAGAAGGGTAGAAGGGTAAAAAACCAATTATCATATTTTTACTGGCAAATGAGGTTCCCATAGGGTCCCGCGGCGTTCATAGAGAGCTCCTGTCAATTATGAAACGGCAACCCAGCAGGATTTGTATCAGCATCACTGATTCGTTGTCTAAAACAGGTGACAGCCCATGACACTGGATTGGGGAGGCCTTCATCCAGGAGTGGATTGATGACAGCTGGCGATCAGGATGATCGCGATTAAAGCACGTCAAGGGAGACGAAAATTACAAAGCAATCCGGCACGCATGTAAAGAAACATCACCGTGAGTGTTTGACAAAAGACGACACTCTTCTGATGGGACCAGACGGTCAACATACTTCCCGAGCTCGCCTGCAGAAACAAATGCTGCTGGAAAACATTGGCCTCGAGAACCCACAGAGGGGCCGATGGTTACACAATTCTACATTATTCTACATCGACAAAACAGAGACCCCCCGCGCGTGTGTTAGGTCGTCAGATAGTATTTAAAGAGACGAAACTCTTGCCGCCTTTATTGCGTTTCGAATCTACGCGAAGTCGGCCGCGGGCAGAACTTGGTGGGCCCCGACCGCGTCCGCGCGAGTCGGATGATCTTAACCCCTGGAATGACGGGAGGCCGCGAATTGCGAGCCGTCTCGCAGCTGCGTGTTGGCGGCGGCGGCGGCGGGCGGTGTGTGCGCAGCTGTCTCCCGCTCGTCGTCGTTTGCCGCCAGATGAGTTGGCCATCTGTTACCGCGGCACTGGCCCCGCTCTGAAGCTCCCGTCTCTTCCAACGGGGCGGCCGGGGGACCGCGAGGAGACGCTCGCATCTGCTGGAGCCATCGGGGCCTCGCCGTGGCTTCTGCTCGTGCCCCTGAGGGTGGGGGGCGCCGGGGAGTAAGAAGGCTCCCCCGGCCCCAAAGAGAGAAAGCATTAGCGGAAACTCTCAACACATTCGTTGTCAGTAGTGCATTGGCCTCATAGAAATATATATCATAGGTGACCTTTTAAGCTATGGCCCTTTGTCGTCGCACGTAATAAATCGTTGACACGAGCGGGAGATGCATAATTGGTCTATGGACCGTGAAGGGGGGCGGGCCGTGTCCCAAAACGTCTGCTATTATATTTTTCCTATTAAGGCCACAGTGTTAATTATGAATGTGTTGAGTCTATTACGTGTGCTTGTGCACCACCGCCAACGCGGTATCACCAAATGACTGTTCTGTCTCCACATATATAAATATAAATATATTTTAGTCCGTCAGCCACGTGGCTTTCCAGACCGGTGTCGTTTACAGTGGAACTCCTCCTCTTATCCGTGTCCCTTGTCAGCCGCCGATGGACCACTTTGCTGGAGCTCCCATTATCCGCGTGGCAGTGTTTACTGTTATCCGTGCTTTACCGGCGGGTACGAGGAGTGGCCTGGCAATGGTAGGAAATTCGCTCTCTTATTCGCCCGTTCATCCATGTAGATAACAGCAGCAATCTGTGCTGTTGAACGCAGATAATAGGATGCGCTAAGTATGCCCCCCCACCACCGCTCCCGCTCCCCCCCCTGAACAGTCACACCACGACCGCCATCATGGACGATAGGCGTTCCACTAAAGTTTTATCTTCCGAAATTATAGAAACGATCCTTAGCTTTGTTTTGATGGGCGAACTGGCGGAGATGTTGGATTTCGCTAATTGCTTGCAGTTGAATGTGGCGGCTGCTGCCGCTGCTGTGCGGAGGCTTCCTCCGCTGAGGCAGGGGCAGCACGGCTGACTTGAAAGGGAGGCAACTTGAAAAGCCGGCCAGGGTGACCCCCGGCTCTTTGACCTTTTGACTTGGGAGACCCTTTCTTCCCGTTCCGTTAGCTGTAAAGTACATCCTCTATAGGGGCGGGGGGAAGACGGGGGGGATGGGAAAACATGTGGGACGTGTGCGGTGGCTCATCTGTGAGGTTTTTTGCACGGGATGCGTGGAGACGCGTTCTGGTGACCCGCTGGTGCGCGTGTGACTTTGAGTTCACTCGGCGTAACTATGAAGCAGAAGTGTTCCCCTCTGCTGAAAGACATTTTTATGAGTTTGCTATTTCAGCAAAAAAACAAGCAGCTTCAGCAGCTGAATATGCAAAATCCACCGGGCTTCTTGGCATTTAGGGAGTGCGTTACGCTTTAGAATTCATTGTATCCTGAAGAGACTCGATTTGCTATTGCAACATGGAATTTCCATCACCGATTCAGGGCCACGAGCAGCATGACCAACATGCCAGAGTTTGTTGTACATCTCGCTGTGATTGAGATCCCCAATGGATGTCCCCAGCGCCAACTCTCTCCCCACATCTCTCTCCTCCTTACTCCGCTGCTCTTGGTGTAACCCAGAATCAACCTTTTAACTCGGCGGGAGGTCGCCGCTTCTCATCTGCTGGCCTCGCCTGCGCGCACATTCTCTCCCCTCTCGTTGTCGACACTGCCAGACTCAAATCCGAGCTGCCGCCGACTTTAGCCGTGACCGAGACTCGAACTCCGTTCGGCAGGTTTCTTAGCGTAGTGCGCTAACCACTGCGCCACCCGCGCTCCACACCGTGAACAGGTGCCGATTTCCCGAACGCGCCACGGCACTCCACTATCACTGCAGACTGCACCAGCAACGAAGGGTGGGGGGGGGGCCGTGTTTACGCTCCGTTTTTGCAGGGGGCTGCCGCTGCTGGACGCTGCTGTGGGTGTTTTCGTGAGCGTTTAGTGACCCGGCGCTCAGTTGGGGGGGGGGGTGAGAATCTCGCCAAAAGCCCTAAATGCGAGCGCCTTCGCAGGGAGTCATAAATAAAACGCGAGATTATTTTCGACCGCTCGGGGTACTTTCTCATGTTACGAATCGCTTTGTATCATCGACGAAATGTAAGGAGATGGACGATGGAGACGAATGAGCAGACCATATACGGAGTCCACTTCCAATTCTTGCCAAAAATAACTGGATAGCCGACCAGCTGCAGCTGCTCCTCCAGCGTTGTGCATATTTTAATCGTTTATTCAGCGTGGCATTCAACATTCCTGGTGCCATTCCTCTTGTTTACCCACTTGACAAAAACAACAAAAGGGGCCCTGTCCTTCTATGGATTCGCCACAAGCCCGGGACTGCCATGGCATGTGTGACCATTTCACTCCATCCACCTCTCCAATTGTCTGGTACCTGCCGTGGCAGTCTGATGAATTGTCACGATTTGGGACGACCGATGCGATTCAAGGATCAACTGATTTTTTTTAAAGTAACATTTTTTTTTCCCATTTCATATTTTGTAGCACTTCTTCTCACGGCCTTGTTTGTACGCGGCGGGCACAGCGGGTGGCGCACTGTGCTATGACGTCGGCGATTTCGGGCCATGGTTAACACCAATGGCATGTGACATCTCAACCGGTCCTAGATCCCCCTTTGCCCCACCCGCACCGACCAACGTGGTGAAGTGTTGTCAAACAATCCCACGATCCGCACGGTGGCGTGGGTAAGGCTGTAGATAGCAGTGGGGGGGGGGGGGGGGCGGGTGACAAAGATCCACGGTTGTGCAGGGTGGCGGTCGCCCATCCAAGCAAGACTCTCAATTCCTGTTATCTTCTGAGGCCTGATGAAATTTTCCGGATGAAGATTTGGTTGCAAGCGCCGCTGCCGCTGCCGCGGTTAACACAGATTCACGTGCACCCCCCCCCCACCTCCCCGCGTGTCCGCAGGAGAAGTTCACGCCGGTCAAGTACTTCTCCATCGACCGGGTGTTCCGCAACGAGACGCTGGACGCCACGCACCTCGCCGAGTTCCACCAGATCGAGGGCGTGGTCGCTGACTATGGCCTCACGCTCGGCGACCTCATGGGCGTGCTTCACCAGTTCTTCACCAAGCTGGGTACGCGGTGTATGTGGCGTACGCGCGTGTGCGTGCGAGTGTGCGTGCGAGCGTGCGTGTGCGTGCGAGTGTGCGTGCGAGTGTGTGTGTGCGTGCGTGTGCGTGTACGCGCTCGCTAGCAATTGCGCGAGCACCAGCTAAACAGGACACCCAACACTCGCAGGGATTCATTTCAGCCGGGGGGGGGTCTGTCTGGATAGGCGACCCAGAAAATCCTGCACCTTTGCACTGTATGGTTGGCTACGTACGGTGCAAAAGAATTTCAACATACGTACAAACATACTTCCGCACGCAGTTACTAGTCACGCGCCACCTACTGCAGTCCGCCAGCCAACCGGAAATTACCCGGTGAGAAATTGAGCTTTGCCAACACATGTTGGCGCCGTGCCGAAACATGGCGCAGCTGACGTTTAGCCAGCGCAACAGACCAAGTGCTCATCTCGGGAATGTGCCTCCAATGCCACCGCACCTCGCCATATCTTCCTTCCTTGTTCACTCGATTTGTCAGCTGTCGCTGTCCTCCGAGGTTCCACTGGTTTCTGTGTTCTGGGTTTAGGTCTTCCTCTTGGTCGCCAACCGTCTGTGTGTCACTCCAATGCCTGTCTCCGTCAGCTGCTCTCTGCCATCCTGCACACATGCCCAACCCATCACAACCTCCTCCTCCTCTTTATGGTGACACCACGACACTTTCATGCCACTTGCTATCAAAAACTTCGAAGTCGCTTGCCCCGTTTTCCTCTATCCCGAGCTCACGTCCCACGCATTCCAACCCTTCTCTTCACACCTCCAACACTTTCCTGCCACTTTCCGTTTTTAACTTCCAAGTTCCTTACTGTGTCCTGTCATGAGATGCATAGCATTGTCTGTATATCTAATATAGCAGTAAACGTACACTCACAGCACCCAGCGCAGGCCAGTAGTTTGGTTACTCGCATTCACGCGGCGATCAGTTTGTAACGATTGCTCTGCCCCTGAGTCAATATCAATGACGTTTGGTACCGCGCCCGGTTGTGTGCTCGCGTGCGCGTGGGCAAACCGCCGCAGGTATTCTTATTTATCCATCCCTAAAACAAAGCGTGGCGTGTATCAACACGTGTTTTAAGGAACGTGGCGACACGTGTAGACACACGTCCTCGAGCAAAATTGCAGTCGACAGGCCAAGTTGGGCTTTCTCTGCGAGTTCACGAAGGGAAACTGAAAGGAAAGCCATGGTAAACAACCAGCTGAGAAAACAGCCTCACGCTCGTGGCCGAGCGCGTGTTCATGTACTGATGTTTACGTGAATAAAGCAGCTTTAGGCCCGCTGTAATCGGCACGGCGGCTAATTGGATCTCTCTCTCTCGCGTGCACGCGCGCCCTGTCGGCCCCGTGAGCAGGGATTACCAAGTTGCGTTTCAAGCCGGCCTTCAACCCCTACACCGAGCCCAGCATGGAGGTGTTCAGCTACCACGAGGGTGAGCTCGGGCCTGCGAGTGCCACCGCCGCCGTTACCGCCACCCGCGCTGCTCGTCTCCGATGTTCAGCAGCGGTCGCGTTGTTCTGTCTTCTGTCTGCGTGCGCCTTGAATAGCTCGATGTCTTGGCACGGCTAAAGGATCGAGTGTAAGGCGGTGTGGGTAAGAGCGGTGTAAGAGCGGTGTGCGCGTGGTGTGGCGGCGTCTCCGCAGGCCTCAAGAAGTGGGTGGAGGTGGGGAACTCGGGGGTGTTCCGCCCTGAGATGCTGCTGCCCATGGGCCTGCCGGAGGGCGTCTCCGTCATCGCGTGGGGCCTCTCGCTCGAGAGGTAGCACACCTCCTCGCACGGCGGCGGCGGCGCCGCAGCACTGGCCAGCGGTCACATGCACGCACGCGTGTGCGCTTGCACACGCGTGCGCTCGCACACGCACGCGTCACCCCCTGCACGCGCCGGCACGTGGCCTGCTGGCGCTGGTTCACCGTGTCAAGTTGCGCGAATCCAGCTGATGTGAGCGCCAAGACTGGTTTCACAAGCCTGTTTGTAGGGCCCACCCATATACATATGATGCATGCTAATGATGCTTCGATTCGCTCAATTAGCATCGGTTATTTTGTTGACGATATATGCGTCAAATTTCTTGTGTGATTATTGATTCTTTACAAATTATGCACGTTATGCTGATGCTACACTTACGCTGACGGATCAAACTAAACTGTGCCGACAAAATAATAAATTAAGTGGGATTAGAAAGGGCTCCTTCTCTAGAAGGGACGATCGCCGGTTGTCAAGGCTGACGACGGAGTGGCGGCAACAGGAGCGAACACACCTGAGAGAGAGAGCACATTCGCCGTGGAGACGGGAGCGACGAAATCGATCCGTGCGCACGTACTGAATTGGTACATCGCGAGACATTGAGAGGGGCCTTCACCCAGCAGTGGATTGACCGTGGCTAACAACAATGACGATGCGTGGTGAATTGTTACAAGCCTAATACGCACGCATCCTAGTTCCTGTTTCAACGGAACGACAAAGACCCATCGCGCATCGTCTGCCAGCCCGAAGCGTTGCGCGGTGACCTCCTGAAGGTTGGGGTCAACTCGGCCGTAGCGGTCAGGAGCCGAAGTTGACCCGACTGACCCAAGCCGCGCGCTCGTCACTCGTCGTGGCGTCTGCGAGACCTCCGTTAGAACTCCGACTCCAGGTGGCGACTCCCCTCCCCCCCCATTCCCGGCGCGGAGGGCTGGGGGGGGAGGTGTCCCCGGGGCTTTCCTCATGGTTCACATCCCTCACCACGCGCAGCGCGGGCGATCACCGCGCCGGCAGCTTTGCCCGGCCCCCGGGTAGAAGGTTAAGCGAACTAATTAACTCGAGACAAATAGCGGGGCCCCAGCGTACACAGAACACATGGGCTAACCCTTGCCTGTTCCAACACAGCTCTGTGTGTGTGTGTGTTTTTTTATCGGTGCTCGTTTTCTGTTTGTCAAAACACGATTTGGGGATAAGAAATACGAACCGGTCAGTGGCGCGATGGCTGACAGATTCCTCGTTAAGGTGTTCGGTTAAAGTCAGAGGTCGTGGAAGCTTCGGTGAATTTAAGGTGGCTGGCACAGATCCCATCACAGCTTGAACCTTGGGTGCAAGCCGACACCAGAGACACGTCTTCCATGCATCGATTAAAACTATTTCTTAAGGTCACGATGATGGTTCATGCTTAGAATTGTGCGGGTAAGAATTGGTCACTTTCGAATTGTGTCGGATTTGATTCGTTTATTTAAGCCGTGCAGCAAATACAGCTGCTACTTTCACCACGACTGTTAAAAAAGAAAGAATTTAATCAAATCGTGACTGAATGGTGACAGTCTAAGAATCGCGATGTGAGATCGATAACTATATGCCAAGCAGAAACCACAGTGGGGCCACCACTGCATCCATGTGCCATTCATAACAAATTCTACATTTGCACTATAATTCGCCACCGTAGTATAGCTTGGGCGCAGAGCGACCACAGGCTAAGATGTCAGCCAATCTTATAGGCTTGGGTCCATTGAGACGACCGGCTGAGATGGGGGATAATCGTTTGCAACAGCAGGCACAGGAGAGGGCTCTGGGCTGTTGTGAGCGAGTCGGAGGCAAGCCCCTGAGTGGAGACCAGTTGTCGTTGGCGTGCACCATTTATTATTCCTTTCGTCCCGGTTTGTAACGAGGTGACGCCACCGCGCCAGGCTTGAGCGATTTACAAATATTGAGTTGGTGAACTGTGTGGCGATGCCTGCACATTTACCTTATTGGGTAACAACCTGACGATAGCCCAGAGAGGGTCTTGGGGAGGATTTGGCCTGTCACGTCTTGGGCGCTGTTGCAAAGTTGTTGTTTTTTTCCAACGCGTTTGCCGGCATTTAATTTCAGGGACTCGTGCGGCGACCGGTGAAAGCTCTCCACGCATTCTTCGCAAATCTGTTGTTGTTGCCCATTTTCCACTCTCATTTAAACACCCTGGGAAACCCATAATAACATCTGCTTTACGAATTTAAAAAGTTCCTCTTGTAATAAGAGTAAAAAACAATATTGGAAAAAGTCACGAGTTTTTTTAATTTGTCGAGCCACCACAGATTCGTGGACGCATGAGCTGTGAACGATCAAAAGGCTTTCGCTCAAGTAGGCGTCAGTGCAGCCTCTGTGTTGCTGTTGTTGTGTTAGTGGCTGTAATTAGTCGTTGTTTAAGGGCGCTTTCTTCGTGCACAAGTTCTCTTAATCGGCGAGCAATTGTCCAAATGGGCTCCTGTGCCGTCCGACACATTTGGCCGCCCGTAAAACAGGCCCAGCGAGATTTTCCTCCGCAGTCATGACCAAGTGCAAATAGGTTCCGCTATCGCCATCGCTCACACCGCTTCGCTGACAGGTCGTGATATCAAGCAACGATAAGCAACGATAAGCAGCGCTTAAGGGAATGCACACACCCGAGCATTAAACGTGGCTTTTTTTTAACGGCATCGGACAGAAGCTGTGGCCTCTTGCCACACTGAAAAATCCACAATAGCTGTCTCTGGTGCGATTTCCGTGTTGCATCTGTAGACATTCCCTGCATTTTTCCTCCCAAAGGCTGCGAGATCTCGCCAGAACCGCGGCGTAATCCGTTGGCGGCTGACCGTAAACCCTGAGACGAGCCGGGAGGAAGGCAGGTGGCTATGGGAATGATTCTCTCCTCGGGGCCTGCACCTGTGCCTTCCTTAAACATATTAAATTTGCCGCCTCTTCTTGCGTACGAAAAAAGGGCCCATAAACTTTAACCTTTTGGCTGTTCGAATGGTTGCGAGCGGGATAGCGCGCGTGCAATGGAATTCTCATCTTCGCTGCACTTGACTTTTCTGCGCATGCCGGGTTTCCAGTTGAAAGCCGGCCGAGTTGCATTCTTCTGCCGAGCTGCTTTTTGAGGCTGGCCATGAGGTTGGATTGTTTTAAGGATGAATGGCAAGTGATGTTAGATCGAAATAGATGGGAGGTGAATCCAGTCAAGCGCAGTCCCCCCCCCCCCCACACCTGTGTCTCAACGCTTGGGAGGTGAAGGTTGGTGGATCGACCACCGATTTGTAAAACTCCCAAACATGACGGCAAATGCTCATTAATGGAATTAGCCAAACACCCCAATGCAGGACCCCCCTGAAAAAGAGTGTTAAGCCTCACTGAGGTTTCCCTGAATAACACATTCCTGCGGAGGGAGCTGGTAGGAACGTTGGGTTGCTCGGTCAATGGCCAGGGTCAACGGCGGCGTGGTGTATTCCGCAAATATTCTCGACTGTGAGGGCGGGCACAAGCCGGCGTGAGTAGTTTAAACATTGAGTTTTATAAGGGCACCACGGGGTGACCAGCCCCTCCCCACCCAGAACCACCCAGCCCCACCCAGCCCCTCCCCACCCTCCCCACCCAGCCCCTCCCCACCCAGCCCCTCCCTGCACGACGGACACAATAATCCCCTGTGGGCTGGTGTAACCAGGAGGTTCTTACCAGTATAATTCTATATATGTTGTCCATCACCCTGTCGAGTGGTGAACCTTGTCGCAGTTCGCCAGTCCCACATTGGCCATCCACTATTGTGTGCAATGTATTCGGAGGCAGGACATCTGTTGGCTGAACGTTGATGAAGCAGCGTCTTCGTGAAAGGCTTTCCAGCATTGTCCTACAGAGGAAAAAAATAAACCTTCTCAAACGTTGTTGTCCATGGCACCCCGGTCTGATCAGTGCGACGGTGGCCTTCTGCTCTCTTTCAGGCCAACGATGATCAAGTATAGGATCGACAACATCCGGGAGCTGGTGGGACACAAGGTGAACCTGCAGATGGTGTACAACAGCCCCATTTGCCGCCTGGAGGCGTGAAGTCTCGTCCTGGGAAACAGGAAGCCAAACCGGCATTGGGGGGAGGGGGGGGGTGTCTTTACAAAATCTTGGTCCATTCAGCCTGACCTCTCGCCTGCTGGGCTGTTTTCCAAAGAAGCAAGGTCAGGTGTGTCCAGTGTAACTAATGGGCGCCGTTTGTCAGTCACCCGCATGGCGACTCTGGCCCAAGCCCGGACGTATCCCCGCTGCGCCGTTCTCCTTCGCAAAGCGGAGCGGTAGACTCAAGTGCAGGACAAGCAAACGCGTTGGGCGTGGGGAAGGGCTTGTCGGGACAGGTGCACGGGTCGGTAAAGCGGTGCACGCTTGTGGATGGCGGGGGATGATTATGGTTTGTTTTGGGTTCCCACCTCCCTTGACCCCGCCGCCGCCGCACACCACCCGGCGTCGCCTGTGAACCGGCATTGTCCTGCCAGCTTAACAATGAGACGAATTCGGCAAGTGCCGGCTCCTGCACAATGGCAGGGGTCCTCGCGAACGGCCGGTGTTGACATCGCCCCGCACAGAGTCGCTGGGCTGCTCATTGTTGGTGACTGTCGTTGCCGCCCACGTCTCTTATCTTTGCAACAAACATAAAATCTGAAACGTATTGCACGCCTATAGAAATGGAGTGGTCCCGTCAGATGGTGAAGGCCGACGATGCTCAGAATTAACGCCGTTTGTCTTTTGTCTTGCTCGCCATTTTGTGCATTTGGGAACTCGTTTGGTTCCGCGCAAGCGACTCACTCGATGTGATTTTGTGTCACACCGCGGGTCGTTCGGCTTGGTGTCCGACGCGGCACAACCCGGCAACGCGTTTGAGAGCTGTGCAGCACCAAACCCTACGCAGTAGTAAATGTAATCTGACGTGATGATGCGTTCGTGTTTACCGATACATAAAAAACGCTTAAGCCTGAAAAACATGCGTTTACTCATGCGGAACCCTGTGGCATCCTTTTTGTTTCTGAGCAAACGTCGCATTGCGTATTGCCGCCACGGTGACGTGTAATAACTGCAGGTGCTGGAATCCACCGACGACGATGATGTATGTTCATGTTCCCCTTGCTTGCGGTCAATAAACAGTTACACCACACACACGTGCTGGCTGCACCGCTGTTGTCAACGATGTGGCTTTGGCTTGACGGACAGCAGACCGCTGTTGTGCCCCAAGAGGTGGCCGGGTGTCTTGGAGGTCAGAGACGCTGAGATCCTGGGTTCGAATCCAGGTTTTAAGCCCCCACCTGTCATTAAACCGGGTTCTCAAGTGTAGCGAGCCCATGGTCCCAGCATGCCCAGTCACTGATGACTGCAGAGAGAAAACCATCGTTATACAATTTTGCGCATTATTTTAAGTTATAGAAAAAAAACTGAAATCTATATACATAAACGGGAAATTTGTGAATGTGTGTCTATTGCAAATGTTTAGCATACTTCCCGACATGCAACAAACTTGAAATTTGGCATGTGGGTAGCTTCCAGACTGTACACAATGCAAAAAGTCTAAAAAATTACATTTGTATTTTGGGGGGCGGGGGGGGCCCAATAATGGATATATTTTGCACGGCAAAGTGAGCGGTGACATCACATCTGTGATTTCACCCGCATGCGGCAGCGTCACGCAGTGTGCCTGTGACGTCACGCATTCCCCCACCCTCCACGTAGGCCGTGTATTAATCCAAGTCTTGGGCGAAGCCGGGTAGTAAAGCTAGTAATGAATAAAATAAAACTTTTGTTTGACCAACATGTGATGAACATCTCTGCAGCGGTGCAGGTGGGAAAGTGTGGGGCCCGCAGTGTAGATAAGAGGGCTCTTCAAAGAAAGGCTCTCAAAAGTAGTTCTCCGATATCTACTTGCACAGGCCGTTCGTTATCACGGTAGCAGTGCTCTGCGAGTGTTCACAATTGCAGGTAACACATTTGGTGGGTTGGTAGAGAATAATGTTTTTACTGCCCACCAATCTGAAACAACAATTTCTCCCCGGTACGTATGTTTTTGCGCGTGTCGCCAACGTACGCAAGTATGTGCGGCATGCACGCGATGTGTGTTATGCAAGGCACGTGCAGCCGGTGGTAGATGTCATGATAAGCTGCGTTGCTTCGAGGTTCGGTGGATCCCATGGTGCAGGGAAGATAGCATCAGCTCTGAAGCAAGTCTCTAAACCCCGCACTGCTCTGTAAACCAGACGTGGGAGGAAGATGCTTGGAATAGACTCGAGGGTGTTGCACGTACGTGGGGAGATTGTTAAAAGTAATTTTCACCGCGTTGATGCGAGAACAAGGTGTGATTTATCCGACTGCCAGTCGGCCTCAATTATCCCAAGCCATTACACATTTACATGTCGCTACAATCGTATTATTACGGTTAATTTAAATAATTGCGAACAATGGCAAGTATAGCACGTAAACATATCTTAATTGAGTGGAAGCATATACACAGCGATTCGTGAGGATAATTTTAATTCTGTATTTTTTATTTACTCAACATTTCGTATTTTTTATTCAATGTTAGGCAAGTTAAATGTACAGCAGCAGCAGCATCGCTGACGACAAAAAAAAAACCCAACACGCCGGCGATAAACAAGCGTCGCTAGGAACGGTCAGGAATTTTCCCGTGCGCGTGACAGCATGCAGGCATCGTGCGGGCAGAGTGGCCGGCCGACTTCTCGGGCCGAGGGGCCCCTCCCGCACGTCGTCACCTTCCCATGCCGGGCTCGTGCCAGCCAGACGTGATGAGAGTGGAGAGAGTGGTGACAGTGGAGAGAGTGCAGCACTTTGCTTTGGAACTACGGCAGCGGTGGCAGCAGCGCAGGGGGACTGCAATGGGCTCCGCCGGTACCGGGGAGCGACCGCTACGCATACGAGGGGGGGTGGGGGGGGGCGGTGTCTTTTACCTGCCGGTCCTTGGTTGGGGGGAGGGGAAGTGGGGGATGGTGCAGCCCACGTAAAGCTGATGGTGAGCGAGGGGAGGGCATTTAATCGTTAATATGTATCCGAGACAGGCGAGGGGCCGCACACGAGTGATGAGCAGGGGTAACGACACGGCAAGGAGGGGGGGGGGTTATTCCGACGTGAGGACAACACGAGTCGCTGCTGCGGCTGAATAAACCGGGCTGCTGCCCGCCCTCCGCATTTGGGTGAAGGTCGCGCACGCCGTCAAACGTGTAAATACCACCGGTCCCACTTCCAACGCAAGCACAGTCCCATTGAAATGAGAAGAGAGAAAAAAAATCCCGCAACGCTGCGGCACATTCACGGCCCAGTTCATATTTTTTTCACGAGTGCACATTTCCATTGCATTTCAGGCCAAGCACTCGGTAGTCCCTGATGTTGAAGTTGGTGTCTATGGCCTTGGGCCACGCGGCCCCGTCGGACTGTGCAAGGGAGTCGCTTCGCACCACGCCAGGGCGAGCGTCCGTCACCAGGTCCCCGTTGCACAAGAAACCTCCGCCTCCCGGCTGCCCAGCCGCCGGCGCCTTGCTCAGCTCGTCCACGGCGCTCGCCCTCTGACCCTGCTGAAAGGCGTCGCGCCACTGCGCCTGCTCGCCCGAGCCGAAGCTCAGCTCGCACGAACTGTCGTCCGCCAGCGCGTCGAGCAGGCTGCCCACGGAGATGCGGTCCAGGTTGTCGGCGAGGTCGGAGCCCGGCTGGCAAGCCCAGCTGTCGCGCGGGGAGCCCGACTCCTGGCTCTCGTCGGGCAGGCTGTAGAGGCTGCCGCTGAACTGGCTGCTGGCCTCCTCGCACAGGCCCGCGCGGTCCTCCAGCAGCCACCGCAGCGCCTCCAGGCCCTCGTTCGCCGCCAGCAGCTGCGTCAGGATCCGCGAGTCGAGCACGCGGAGGCCGGTCTGCGTCGCGGGGACACGAAGAGGGAAAGTGTGCTCAAGTGGCTTGCTCTGCGTGATGGTGGAATGAGCTGGGTGTGGTGGTGGTGACGGCGCACACACGTGCAGCACCCCCAGCAGCGATGGAGGCGCCAGGGTTGGTGGACAGAATTGATGTTGCGCGACTCCCAAACTCGTGGGACCAGCTGAGTTACCAGGTGATGGCAGTACAGCAAGCGGGTTCATGAACCCCGTTCGTGCAGACCTCGTATGTGTGGCGTTACACTGTCGTAAGTGCAGCGGGTTTCATCTGAGTAATCTTTTGCTCGTTAAAACTGGAAATATCCCAAACGTACCCCCTGGAGGCAGAGTAGTCACCACACATTCGAGCCACCCTGGCTAGTTTGTTTTCTCGTGTCGACTTGTGCAGGTGTGACAGCACAAGCTGATGGTCTGGGTCAAGGTGGTCATCACTATCACATACCATCGCAACCACAGATGTGATGCCATTCGGATTCTGTTAAAGACGCATTTAAAGGGTGGTCAACCACATTCAATTTACGCACCCACAGCGTTCACCACACCAGGCCGACCAACAGCGCCGTGTCCCGGGCAGGGAAAGGCGGGTGTTTGTGAAAATGTCTCGCCACAGCCTCTGCCTTCTGGCCGTTCCAGTTCGTCAGAGAAATATTGTTTTGTTCATTCTCTTTGGTTCTTTCGGTAAAGTCACGTGGGTATAAAATAAAATAAATCACGACGTTTCGGGCGCAACACAAGCGTCCGTCATCAGGTGGGAAAGCGTGGTCTGCTGCTGATGCAGACTGTTTTCAAGACTAAGCTCCTCCCCCCCTTAACTTGTATTTAAGAGCTTGTATCTTGGAATTTTTTGCCTCACTTGATACAGTAAATCTAGCTGTGACGGTCCCACCTGATGACGGAGACTTGTGTTGCCTCCGAAACGTCGTGATTTATAATTTTATTTTGTTTCTATTAATTTTATTTTTTACCTACGTGACCTTACCGAAAAAACCTAACAGACTGTTAAATTTCGATTTAAAGCTTTCGTGACTGCAGGGATTCATCTTCTTGGTTCTTTCGGTAAAGTCACGTAGAAGGGAAATAATAAAATAATAAAAATAAAACATAATAAAATAATTCTCACATTATGTTTCATTTTTATTATTTTATTATTTCCATTCTACGTGACTTTACCGAAAGAACCAAGAAGACTAACAGTATGTTTTAAAAAGAGTCTTTCATCTGAGACGACCTGGCGTGTCTGAATGTCACGTGGAACGCCGCGTCTGTCCACATTGTGCCGGCTGGTTTTCGCACACAGTGGACCCAAGCGAAGAATGCCCCGAGCCGCAGTTGGGCACTTTGCACCGTTCGGCATCCATCTCCTTCCTCTTGCAGCTGAGCGCTTTGACAAGGACGTCCCTCAAGGAGACGGAAACAAAAATCCGGACTAAAGTTCCACGCTCCCGTACAGGCCAGCAAGGGGCATATATGCAGGAACTGTGTATTCGCGGCGGAACGATGTATCATCTATCCACCGTGCGTTCTATGTCGCCTACAACACTGGCCTTAACAGGGACATACTGTACAGACGTTTTAGGAAATGGCCCTTCTGAACACACTTTTTGATGTACATATTCTATATATTAATTATTTATGTCAAGGCCACTGCGTTAACGAACGTGTCGTGTTTTGATTTAGTTACCAATTGTGCTTGCGCGCCACTGCCAAAGGCAGAATCACCAAATCATGGATGCATGTGGGCAATGGGTTCACGTCACCCCCTGCAGCCACTCGAGGCGCTACGATTCACCACAACGTCCAGTTTGGTGTCGACACACACACACACGTGTGTGTGTGTCGGGGTATTGATGGCAAGGGGGCGACGTGATGACAGCAGAGTGTGACATTGTAAAGTTCCTTCCTGAAGCACTTGAAGGTCCTGATGCATGACCGCGTGTTTACAAAAAAGAAAGGGGGGCAGATGCGGCAGAGTGGTTTGCCCTCCGGGTTCAATTCGCGGCCTGCGGTTGGCATCGGGCGGGCGGTGAGTACAGTACACGTGTACCCAGGTACCTGGTGCTGAGTGTATACATCATGAGTGTATACATAATGAGTGTATACATCATGAGTGTATACATCATGAGTGTATACATCAGCACCGGGGATACATGGTTGAACATGGTGCTAGCCACACCAAAGATTCCCCGTACAGCCTTAACAGACTGTTGGGGAACGGTACACGAGGGGGTGGGTGGCCAGCACCACGCCCGGCCGCCTTTGTCTCCCTAGTGGCGATGTTTACTATTCACCGCATTAGGTACTCACTTGAGGCCGAGTCAACCTAGAGGATGCCCAGGATCGGTTCAAATAATCGTCACCAGTGTTGGCCGTGAGCGGGAATCGAACTCGGGTCGCCGGGTTCAAAGCGCGAACCACTCCACCACCGCTCCCCACCACCACGCCTTTAGCGACCACCCTAACAATAATAGGTGCTCGCTAACAGACACCCCGTCCCCACTAATCTGAACGACCCTGGCGAGAACAATGCTGGCCCTATGTATTAATTTGTCTTGCATAATGTACGCGTAGCATACGCGGTGTAACATTGCCACGCTGGTAATCGTGACACCACCCCGGCAGTGTGGTTAATGCATGAGCGGGGTCGTCTCGTTAATAATTGACAGAGGCTGTGGGTAGCGCAAAGACAAAGATCCCCCGTATGTTGGGGCAAGTGCTGTTGGCAAGCACACATCAAATGCCGGCACGGCGCACCACATGAGTGTGGGTGTTGTGGCCAGCACCACGCCCGGTCGCTTCGATCTCCCTCGCCCTCATGTTTTAACACCGCGCCAGGTACTCATTTAATGCCGAGTCAACCTAGGGGAGGCCCAGGACCGGTTCAAATAAACAAAGATCCCCCGGTGTATCCTGTAACAGACTGTGGGGGCGAGCTCTGTTAGCGAGTAGCACCTATGAAGGCCGGAACTGTGGCACACGAGGGTCATGGGTGGCTAGCACCACGCCCGGCCGCCTTTGTCTCCCTTGTGACAATGTTTACTCACGGTACCAGGTACCAAATGTCCCCCGTATCGCCTGAACAGACTGTAGGAGCAAGTGCCGTTGTTAGCGAGCACCTATGAAGGATGACCGGCATGGCACATGAAGGAGGTGGGATGTTTCAACACCGCCTTTGTCTCCCCCAGTGAAGATGTTTACACACCCCACGTCAGGTACTCGTTTTAAGGCTGAGTCGACATCGGGGAGGCATTGGAACGCTTCGAAATTCGCCACTGATGTTAGCCGTGAGCGGGAATCGAACTAACCACGTGGTGCTCACACACACGCACGAGTCATCACGCGTAATGCTCTGAACAGTGCTGGATTAAAAAAAATCATTAATCTAACTTCTCGCGGACAAACTGCAACATTAATAGTTTTAATTGAAAGAGAACAACGTTATGCCGCATTCCGATGCGATTGCAACATTTACGTAAGCCGATTAATCCCCCCCCCCCGAGCTCTGTCTGGTCAGCATCTCTCGCCTCCTATCCAACTCCCCATCCTGCGTCTCTTGTAAGCAACTTCTCATCTCTCTGCATTTCTCTCATCCGTATATCTCGACTCGCATCTCACTACATCCCGATAATACATTTTGTTTTGCCCACATTTCTCTCATTTCGCGCTACCTCCATAATCCCCTTTCTCGAGATCTCTTCCGTCATCTGGCAAAGAAGTTCAGCCCCCAGATGGGCCACTCACCACCAACACAACATTGAATCGAGGCTCACTTCACCGACCGGCTTTGTCAGCTCGTGGCACCGCCCGTCGTCTCAGAACGGATTGTCACGATGAGAAGCCTCTGCGGTGCAATAACAACAGTGACGGTAATTTCCGGTCATGTTGTCAATCCGCTGCTGGATGAAGGCCTCCCTCCCCGTGCCGCATTGGCCGTGACGGTTCATTGACGGTATTCTCACCGCGCGGATTCGCAGTGCGGACCGAGCTTAGACGCGTACGGCGCAAGGTTGAATTACGCTGCATTCACCACCCTCCACTGGACACGCCACGTAGCCTCGGCAGCAGCCTGCAGCACCCAGCTGAGCATCTGGTCACCCAGCCAAGTGATGTCCAGACTCAACCCAGCTGAGCGAGGTGTGACGAGATCGAGCGCGTTCCGAGTGATTTGATCCGTAAGGCGCACTGCAGTTCGAGAGTGACAATAATAACCATTCCCAATCTACAACGTGGAGTGGCGTGGCGTGGCTGGCACGGGGCCCTGGCACAAAGGATTAACTTAGCCTCAACCCCCATCCCCCGGATCCCGGCACCTCGTGCGTGCCCCGTTAGAGACCCCGTGTGCAGTTCCACCGCCTGCACACTCGAGAGCCACGCAACTGTTAAGTGGAAATTCACGACGCAGACAACAACAACAAGAAGCAGTAAACAATATCTTGGGAGTCGCCACGCATGCTGCTGCTGCTAGGTGATTACATCAGGGCTGGTCGCGCATGTTTCCTGCGTGCGCGACGCGCGAGTTGGGTGCGGGCGTTTTTGGGACGCCGGATGCCCGCAGCGCTGCTGTTGAAGGATATAACGAGATAAGTCGGCAACGTGACAATCTGGTAAAGTGGCAAGGCGCGAGTGGCCCTTGTCGCAGATCACTCAACGCCGTCATCGCCGTCATCGCCGCCACCACCATCGTTGATGCCATGTGAGGCAGCAGCCACTGGAGCTCGCTCGCCTTGTCCGGCTAAATTCATCAACCGGCTTCGATTTAGCCTGGCGCTCTTATGGACGTTTGGGACACTTTTCTAAATGAAAATCGACCGCGCGCGCGTGTGTGTGTGGGTACGTGTGTCTGCATGTGGGTACGTGACTGTGTGTGTGTACGTGTGTGTACGTGTGTACGTGTGTCTGCATGTGTGTACGTGTCTGCATGTGTGTACGTGACTGTGTGTGTACGTGTGTGTACGTGTGTACGTGTGTCTGCATGTGTGTACGTGTGTCTGCATGCGTGTACGTGACTGTGTGTGTGTGGGGGTATGTCTGTCGGGAGCGGTAGTGTAGTGGTTAGCGCGCTGCGCTACGAACCCGGCGAACAGAGTTTGATTCCCGCTCACGGCCAACACCGGTGACGATTATCTAAACCGGTCCTGGTGCTTCCCCTAGGTCGCCTCAGCCCCAAAATGAGTACCTGGCGCGGTGTGTAAACATCGCCACTAGGGAGACAAAGGAAGCCGGGCGTCGTGCAGACCACCTCCCTCCTCGTGCGCCGTGTTGGCTTTCGTAGACGCTCGCTACAACTGCTCCTGTGTGCTGAAATAGGCGCTCGTCTACAGCACTTGCCCCAACAATCCGTCTCTAAGCACGTCCCAACTCGAGATTTCGCCAGGTTCGTAGCTCGCACGCACACCCATTGCCTCGATCTTCACTCGAACCAGCGCCGTGGGCGTCGCGTGGGACACGTTGAGCAAACATCAGGCTCGTGCGGCGCGTAACATCGCGTTAAACCGCGCACAGCGGACCGGAGCGCGGGGTCACGAGCTTGGCTGTAACTTTGGGAAACCCCGTGACTTACCGGGAAGGTACAAACCAACCCCGATTACGTTGCTGTTGCTGTTACGCAAGCGGCCCTACTGGCTTTGCCCCCCCCCCCCCGTCTGCACAGAGGATTAAGCGAGTTTCTGCGTGTCCACCCGCCCCATCTCTCTCTCTCTCGCCACAAATGACAAAAGACAGATCCGCCTGCCTTTCCCCGGTCACCCTCCTCTGCCCGCCCGCTGGCCTGGTGACAAATTGTCCCCCTGTGTGATGTCTCCCCCCACCCCCCCACTACACCCCCCCCCCACTACACCACCCCCCCCCCCACGTCTTTAATCCGGCTGTGGCGGCCAAACCAAAGCGACTGGCCGCATGTCCGACAGCCTGTCATCACGGCCACGCCGGCCGGTTGCTGATACGTGGAGGCGCTGATAAGACTCACAGCTGATTGATACGTACAGCTGATAAGACGCACAGCTGATTCATACGTACAGCTGATAAGACGCACAGCTGATTGATACGTACAGCTGATAAGACGCACAGCTGATTGATACGTACAGCTGATAAGACGCACAGCTGATTGATACGTACAGCTGATACACTCGCCGATGATTGATACGTACAGCTGATAAGACGCACAGCTGATTGATACGTACAGCTGATAAGACTCACAGTTGATTGATACATACAGCTGATACACTCGCCGATGATTGATACGCACGGTTGATAGGTAGTAGTCGCGTACAGCTAATGTATGCACAGCTGATGAGGATTGCTGGCACATCTGAATTGTACACGTGACGTTTTACAGTGAAATTCACCGACACCGCCGACTCGTGTTTCTGTTGGTGGAGGTTGATGGTCATCGTCGTGGCGGTTAGAACGGACCGTGATGGTGGTGTGGATTTTGCTGTTGTTGTGGTGATTGTCATGGCTGTGGTGCTGGATGTTGTGGTGTTGGAAGTGATGGTGGTGGTGGTTGTTGTGGTGTTGGAAGTGATGGTGGTGGTTGTTGTGGTGTTTGAACTGATGATGGTGGTGGTTGTTATGGTGTTGGAAGCGACAGTGGTGGTGGTTGTTGTGGTGTTGGAAGCGATTGTGGTGTTTTTTGTGGTGTTGGAAGCGATGGTGGTTGTGGTGTTGGAAGTGATGGTGGTGGTTGTTGTGGTGTTGGAAGCGATGGTGGTGGTGGTTGTGATGTTGGAAGCGATGGTTGTTGTTGTGATGTTGGAAGCGATGGTGGTGGTTGTTGTGGTGTTGGAAGCGATGGTGGTGGTTGCCATGGTGCTGATTGTTTTGGCAGTACTACAGCTGATAAGTACATACGGGGCACTGACACTGTCAACTTTTATTGCCCGAACACATTTACAGGAATGCCCTCTTTTCAATCCCCACGACGACACGCGGTCAATGCAGTCGCGGTCGATTCGAGCCGTCCCCTCCCCCCAGAGTGTCCAGGGATGTCATCAGTCTTGTCAAGCCTCCAGGACACGGTGCCGTCTGAGACCACGAGGACCCATCGTGATTCGACTCGCGTGGAGCAGAGAGGCTCGCAAGCTCTAGGTGGCTTCAAATGGCCCTGCCTCCCTAGTATGACCTCCCCCCCACCAACACACAACTCCCCACCTCCATCGGCCAGCTGTGATAAAAAAAACCACGCGGCCTGGGTGTCGCCTCGTAAAATCGCACAGCAACGGCGAAAGCCGGCGCTGACGTCAGCCATCTGTCCCATCACCAAGCCCCATCACCCATACATTACCCAGCATTCATACCCTCAATCACGTGCCCGTCCACCTGCCCATTGCCCCCCCCCCCCATACTTCACACATCACCCAGCCCTAAAGCACACATCACACAGCTGTCCATCGTACATCACTCACACCCGATATTGTTCATCCTCTCGGTAACCCATCACCCACCTCTGCTTCGTGCATCACCCACCCGTCCATCAATCAGCAGGACATCAACCACGTGACCATCACCCATTCATCAATCACTCATTAGACATTACCAAGCAGACCATCACCCGCCAGACAATCGCCAAGCCCATCCATCATCCACAAGGCCATCATCAACCCACCATCACCAAACAAATCAATCAACAATTATTCACCCAAGCCACGCATCACAACCAGCCCAACGATCGTCCACCATCACTCTCCCGCAGCGAGTTAACGAGAGATGGCGACAGATTTTCTGAAGTCATCCAAAACGTCTTGGAAGCTTCTTCTTGGTTCTTTCCATTTCCATTCTACGTGACTTTACCGAAAGAACCAAGAAGATGAATCCCTGCAGTCACGAAAACTTTAAATCGAAAGTCTTGGAAGCTCTCAAACACTGCCCGGACGCATCCTGACTTCCAATAGCGGTGGGCACTTTAAAGAAGCGCACGTGTCAACACAGTGGTGGCTGTAAGTGCCGGGCCACAGACCACGTTCTCGTAGCCGCCTGCCCTGGCATCAGCAAACTTCTGAGACAACCCAACTCCATGCAAATTACACATCAAGGGAAGCCAATTATTCGCTCACACGGCAATTACGTAATGTTAAGGGCACTCCCGCCGCGTCTGCCTAAAGCATAGGCAGATCCCTCCGTGTGTGGGCGGTTGTGTAACTTGCCAGGTGACTAGTTAAGTGACTGGCTGGCTGCCTATGTG
Organism: Lampetra planeri; assembly: GCF_965212315.1. NCBI lineage: Eukaryota > Metazoa > Chordata > Hyperoartia > Petromyzontiformes > Petromyzontidae > Lampetra > Lampetra planeri. The sequence continues at coordinate 10,140,392 of NC_136130.1, read as the reverse complement.
ACTAGAAATCCGGCCGACTGGTTGGTTACCTGGATATGAATGAGTGATTGTCTAGCTGTGCGAATAAACCCAACAGGTGACTGCGTGTCACTGCCTGACTCACTGCGTGCGTGACCGACTGGCTGGCGAATTGAATGACCGTGCGACGGACTTATCGACGGTGACTCAATGGCACTGACTGTGTGACTGCCTGAATGACTGGATTCATGACTGCCTGGATGCGTGAATTATCTGAATGGCTGCAGGCGACTTATTGCGGCATGATCAGCAGCAGCCTTGTACGAACCACCTAATAGCGCGACTGCCTGCGCGAATGTCTGAGCGCGTGCCAGCGACTGACTTCGCCCAGTGACCGGACCAGCTGCGCCACCGACCGACCCACCGACCCGTCACGTACCATATCTGCTCGCAGGGTGGCGATCAGCTCATCCAGGCGGCCGGGCGATGCGCCCGGCTTGCCTGCTCCGAGGGGGTCCCTGCGGGGTCCCCGCTCCTCGGGCACGAGGGGGTCCCTGCGGGGCGGCCCGCGATCTCCGGGCGCGGCACGACTGCTCGTCGGAGGCTCTTCGCCCCACGGCAGGCACCGCGCGAGGCTTTCGGGCATGCGGCGGCCGAGGCGACCCTCCAGCTCCCTCAGGGCTTGCGAGCTCACGCCCGGGGGAGCCGCCTCGTCCATGGGCAGCGACGGGGTCGGGCTGGAGACGAGATGGCGCCGCTGCTGCTGCTGGTGGTGATGGTTGTGGTGGTGGTGACCCCACGCTAAAGGGCCGGGACTTGCCAGCAGACCCCCATCGGGGGCTCCGAACGAGCAGAGCCCCGCGGCACCCGAGGGGAGCCCGCAGCCGCGCAGAGCCGGGCGAGAGGAGGAGGCATCGTCGTCGTGGTCGTCGTGGTCACATCGCGAATACGATGATGCTGCTTCTGCTGCTGCTTCTGCTGTTGCTGATGGCACTGATGCCGCTGCTGATGATGATGATGCGAAACGGAGCTCCGTTGAGCCGCCTTTCCGACGGGACGGTACCGACACCTTCAGAAAATCTCCTTCTACATCTCCCTCCCACCCCCCAACGTCACCACCTGCTCATCTCTGACCTCCTGCTTCTGTTGTAGCAGCAGCAGCAAGCGGCGAGCAAACGTTGTGTGTGTGTTGGGTGAGAGTGAGGGAGAGAGCGTTGTGTGTGTTGTGTGAGAGAGAGAGCGTTGTGTGTGTGTGTTGTGACAGAGAGCGTTATGTGTGCGTTGTAAGAGAGGGAGCGTTGTGTGTGTGTGTTGTATGTGAGAGAGGGAGGGAGGGAGCGTTATGTGTGTGTTGTGTGACAGAGAGCGTTGTGTGTGTGTTGTAAGAGAGGGAGCGTTGTGTGTGATGTGTGACAGAGAGAGAGAGGGAGAGAGAGGGATGGAGCCGGCTCGCAGGAGGAGGCGTCTCCGTCGTCTGCGCGCTGCAGTTGAGGGGCCGTCCCACGCCTCTCGCGGATGTGACGCCGCGCGCCAGGGACGGGAACAATCGTAGCGACTGCCTCCCCCTCCTCCTCCTCCCTCGCCGCCGCGTGCGACAGAGAGAGAGATGGATGGATGCTGTGTGTGTGTGTTGAGATACCGCGTGCGTGTGTGATGGGGAGCGGTGGGTGTAGTGGTTAGCGCTGCGCTGCGCTACGCACCCGGCGAGGCGAGTTCGATTCGCGCTCACGGCCACCACCGGTCATGATTATCTGGACCGGTCCTGGGCCTCCCCCTAGATCGACTCGGCCTCAGATGAGTACCTGGTGCGGTGTCTGTAAACATCGCCACGAGAGAGACAAAGGCGGCCGGGCGTGGTGCTGGTCACCCACCCTCGTGTGCCACAGTGCCGGCCTTCATAGGTGCTTAAGGCCGTAATTTTATTCAAATATGCTAAAAATGTCCACCCCAATATATTGCTACGAACAATGTTTTTAAAAACGTAATAATTGCTATGCTATGTAATTTGCTAAACCTTGGCCACAATATCTGGACTTGTCTTCATATAACAATGCATAGATTTCTGTATATATGATTGTGGTTATGGTTGTACTTTATGAATCCTTAATCTCTGACATTACAAACAATGAAACAAGAAAAGGTAAAAAAGAAAAAAATAGAGCAATGTAATACAATACACTATTAGATATTATTGTAAAAAAAAAGTCCATCCCATGTGTGAGTGAATTTTTAAAATATATTAGGCAAGAAATTAGTTTTCAAATGTAGATTTTTTTTTCTGGGGGGGGACCCCTCGACCCCCTGGAAGATTTGGTCCCCCCCAATGTTGACTCCATGGCTACGGCCTTGTAGGTGCTACTCGCTAACAGCACTCGCCCCAACAGTCTGTTAAAGGATACACCGGGGGATATTTGTTTATCTTAACAAGTCCTGGGCCTTCCCTAAGTTGACTCAGCCTTAAATGAGTACCTGGCGCGGTGTTAAAACATGAGGGCGAGGGAGATAAAAGCGACCGGGCGTGGTGCTGGCCACACCACCCACACTCATGTGGTGAGCCGTGCCGGCATTTGATGTCTGCTCGCCAACAGCACTGGCCCCAGCAGTCTTCAAAAGGCTGTACGGGGATTGTCCGTCTTGGTACACATGTACATAGTTCCACAATTGTGTAATTGCTCTCTTCTGCCGTCACCTGCCACTTTAGAAAAACTTTGCACGTGGGCAAAGACAAAGATCCCCATGTGGCCTTGACAGACTGCAGGGGCAAGTGCTGTTAGCGAGCACATATGAAGGACGGGACCGGCACACGAGGGGGTGGGTGGCCAACGCCACGCCCGACCGAGATTGAGGCCCAGGACCGGTGCAGATAATCGTCATTGGTGTTGACCGTGAGCGGGAATCGAACCTGGGAAGTGCAACGTGCTAACCGCTGCACTACCGCTCCCCACATTGCACTTGTGCAGGCAGAGCCTTGTGCAACAATAACCACCGGCACCTAAACGCGACAGCACCAGCAGTACCAGTGCCATAGCTCTCATGGGCACTCCTCTAGCACTCGCCAGTAACAACCACAACTAGCACAACTATCACCAGCACCACCATTGGGGCAAACGGTGCCAATATTCCAGCACCACCAGCAACCCACCGTGGGTTTGGCCACGTGGACAAATCCACGATATTCCCCCACCCGTGAGCATGGACCTGACAAACACCTTCCTATGAACAATCGTATGATGATCACACATTGATGATGATCAAAGATGGCCTTCAAATGTCTGTGCGATGGAGTTGAACAATCGATGCCGCGGTGAGGTCAGACGGTTGCCGCAAAAGCCCTCGTCCCAGATTTTCGCTGCCCCAGAGTCTGGGAGGCATTATTAAGCGCTTAGCATGGCCAAACAAGTGCCGCTGAATAACGGCGTTCCACATCGCACGCACATTCAAGCATTCTTGCTCGTACTCGTGGGACAATTTGCCAGGAAATCGCGGATATAATTAAATCCACTGTGGGCGCAATTAGCCGCGAATGCTCGCCTGCGCCCCGTGTTTAAGATGTGTCTGCCAGTGCTGGTCACCTCCCAGTACGGCCCTTAAAACGCACAGTAAAGTGAGCACGTGTTTGTAAATAGGATGGACACAATTACCAGCATACAGTACAAGGAATGCTCATTTATACAACCGGGATGGCCATACTCCGTAAATCTGAAGAAACATTTTCCGGAGGGTCCTGCTGTGCGATGTTTTGCCAAATATCGAAAGATATTGAAGGACGTTTTTGAATGGATGGATTATTATTTAAAAAAAGACACATCAACCCACACAACTCAGGGGAGAACGCTCCCAACATAGATGTTGATAACCTACTTGCTACACTGCCTCGTACAAGCACCTCGCTGGCCCCTGCATGCGTTCATTTCAAGTATATCAATTGGTATTCCTTATTTTACTGCATCATTTACAATCCATTCTTGCTATTGTCATCCCGATCACGCACCGCGGATCTCCCTTGCGAAATAGCCGTTAAACTGGCCACACGTGATCATCCGTATGTTAATAAAAAATAAACTTAAAATGAAAATGCTGCCCCACGCGGCGATGGCTCCACGGGCCTTCGCCACCCCCGAAACTCCACGCGCTCAGGCATCAAGCGCCTCCTGGCGGCGAGGCGTCTAACCGACCCGGAGTGACCTCCACACTCCCAAGTGCCTCACGGGTTGCAGGTCCAGGCCCTAGTGCAGTGGGATGGATGGCTTAATCCGGTGGCAAACACTAGCCCCAGCTATACATGCAGCAGCACCCCAAGTTGTGGCAGCAGCAGCAGCGTTACCACCAGCAGAACCAACTGCAACAGCAGTACACAAATCGTCAGCAGCAGCACATATCAGCACTAGTTCCTCTGCCAATACTGCCCATCCCCTAAACCGGAGGTCGGCAACCAAAATAGCAAGAGACAATTTTTTTTCGAATTCGGTATTTCAAGAGCCGCAATGCACGTGAATAACGTCACCAAGGAGCCCTTAAAGAGCCGCATGGAGATCCGGAGCCGCCGGTTGCTCAACCCTGCTCTAAACCAAGAGCAACTCCATCCCATAGGATGTCACTACAGTATAAGCCTCATAGATGGACCAACCCTCCGTATACAATGAGAAAGCACATGTGGGCGACACAGACACACGCTTCGGTTCACAATGCCATCAGGACGCTCCATGACAATATTTATTATGCAAGACCCACGGGAAGCATGCGTGGAAAATAATAAAACCACTTCGCAGGGCTCCGTTGATAAAATAGCAGAGACCACAGTACAAGCTGGATAGCACAGTACTGATAAAAACAACACATGCTTGCACTACACTTGCAAATAAAGACAAAAGAAAACTTCCTAAAAAGCACACAAATCTGGATATAAGCACGGCCTTGCTCCCGAAGGGTGTGCTTATATCCAGTATCTACTATACGAACATGTGGGCTTACAAACTCTGGAGCAGCGGTGCAGATAATCTCGGAATCTCTCTGCATCATCCCAGGATTATTTTCCCACCTAAATCTCATCACACGTGTGGCAACGCACATTTAACATGGACAGCAGAATGTGGATATGGTCAGAGACCTGCAAATGTACAACCACAAATGAGAGCTTACAAGGTATAAACAAAGCACCTTCACGATAGCCTCTGTGCTATAAAAATGGCTTGAACATCATATGTACTTAGCATCACTTTTTATTAGGTATGCATGTTGAACTTATTTCGCGCCGTACGTAGCCAACCGTGCTAATCGGAGGTGCAGGGAAGTCTATTAAATAAGACTTTCCAACCAGGACACATGAAGCACGCGACGAAATCTTGGCGTTTCCGTAGACCCTGCCGCCACTGCGGACAACGTTGCCGCTAATGGGCGCCAATTCCGTTCGGCAGTTCCTCTGCAGCGCTGGGGCCATCGGCTTTGCCAGCGGCGCTGAGCTGGCTGTGCGTGTTGGCGTACTGAAACTCGCCGGCGGCCTCGTGCTCCCACATATCGAGCGCCACCTCCACGCTTTCGCGCACCACGCGCTCTGGGTCGTCCCGATACGCGCGCAGGATCTCCAGGCTCTCGGGCGTCGCCACCGAGCCCAGCGCCTCGGCGCACTCGTGCCGCACCATGCCGCTCTCCTCGGCGACGGCCAGACGGGAGGCCAGCGCCGGCACGCTCGCCGGGTGCTGCATCTGGCCGAGGACGAAGGCCACCTCGTGGCGGAAGAGGGCGCTTCCGCACGACAGGCCTGCGCGCGTGGCACGCAAAAAAAACGAGAATGAGATTATACTCGTAGGTCTTTTCGGTAAAGTCACGTAGGTAAAAAACTAAAAATAAATAATAAAAATAATATAATAAATAATATAAATAAAATAATAAATTACGACGTTTCAGAGGCAACACAAGCTTCCGTCTTCAGGTGGAACAGTCACAGCACGATTGCTGTATCAAGAATGAGATTACTCTGCGAGTTTCATCTGAGCCCCGTCTGGAAGCGTCGTGTATCAGAAATGGCATTTGTCCGTGAGCCTGCGAAACAGTGACTAGCAGCACTTGAGTGAATGTCATTGTACAGTATGAAGGGTTCATTCTGACTGAAACGATCTATATACGGTATGAATGATGACCTATGTATGGCGCGAATAAAACTGAACAATTAAAACTGAAAAAAAAAGCTCGAGACAAACACCATCGTGAAAACGAGACAAATAAAAAATCGACTCCCGAATTAAATCTCGGCTCTCAAATTGCAACAATTCGTCTTATAGCCAATGACGTAAATTTGTACACCCCGAACATAAACCGCCCTCCACCGTCCACTTGCACGGGCTGGTGGGCTGGTGCAACACGCGCCAATGTTCACGAACGGGCTCGCAGCACTTGCCGTCGGAGAGCGCCAGCACGGCCTCGTCGCTGGCGACGTTGCGCAGCGCAAACATGGCACGGTAGCGCTCGTACAGCGTGGCGCTGTCGTCCAGGAGGGTGCAGCGCAGCTGCTTCACGTCGCTGCTGGCGGCTGCCGGGACGGGGTCCACCGTGTCGTACGTGCTCGTGCCCAGCCGCTCCTCCTCCGCTCCGCCCGCCGCCCTCGTCCGCTGCAGCCACTCGACGCGCCGCACTGCCAGCTGGCACGTCTCGGCGACCTGCACTCGAACGAGGGCGCCACGCTCGGTAAAGAAACGTTTTACACAGGCACCGGTCTTATACAAGCAAGCGTTTAACAATTCACCACCTCGCTAGCCACCCCCCCCCCTCCTCCCCACTCCACAGTCTCATGGAATGTCAAGAATTGGAGTCACAATTCAACTCTGGAATCTATATTTTTTCGTCAGATTTTTGCCGTATTGTTTGTACTTTCTACAGTGCCTTGGTTGTGTTGTCTTGCTCGTATCTGGTCACATTGAGACCAGGTGTCAACTACAATTATAACTGTGTAATTTGTAAATGAACGTCAATCACAGCATAATCATAGCTCTAATTTCAGCTAGCAATGCTGCTGTAATTATAATTGACTCCAGTTCTCGTCTCACGATTTGTTGTATCACAAGCAAAGAAGTCGATTTCAGTCACTGCATAGTCATCCAAACATCTTGCTCTGCTGGTACCAGGACTCACCTCCACCACGGGATCCGAGGAGAACTCTCTGAGGACGTCAAGAACGTCTGGCGTGCCGATGGCTCCCAAAGCCTCTCCTGCAAGTGGAGAAAACGGCATCAGACAGGGCGAGGTGAGTGAAAGAGTCCGCTTTATTTGAAATATACAGGAATACGACTAAATAGATATGCAGACTGTGACTATTTAATAAATCTATTCTTATCTATTTCATATGTGGTTATCTATTTCGTTGCTAATATTCTCCACAACGATGTAAATTATGTTATGTTACAGTTTTAATTAAACCCCGACGTTACAACTTGTCTCAATATCTCTGTACTAAATCTCAGGAGTATATAACAGATGTGCAAATTTTATTTTGCAAAAAGACTATGACGGGTAGGGTTGAGGGTTAGAGACTGAATTAAGGATAATGACTGGTCCCAAAATAGTTTTTCAAAACGGTAAAAACTTGCACAGGGATGCCCAGCCAATCAGCTGGGATGACAAACTCACCAACACTGATGCCCAGCCAATCAGCTGGCATCACAGACTCACCAACACTATGATGCCCTGCCAATCAGCTGGGATGACAGACTCACCAACACTGTGATGCCCTCTCAATCAGCTGGGATCACAGACTCACCAACACTATGATGCCCTCTCAATCAGCTGGGATGACAGACTCACCAACACTGTGATGCCCTCTCAATCAGCTGGGATCACAGACTCACTGACAGCTGTCCGCCACGTGGGTTAACGCCACGGAGTTTAATGCTGCATGAGCTGCTGCGGTCGCGAGGCAGCATTCGTTGACATCATCCCCAGAATACGAAGCAGTTAAGTAAATGATTGTGTTTACTGTAATTACACAGCATTACTCCCATTACCAACTCGAAACATGGCCACTGGCCTTAATCTAGATCCTGACCTAACTCAGACCCCTAGCCCTGACCCATTCCGTATTAATGTTCAGCCCTGACCAGACCTTTATGCCGACTCTAACCCTGAAATCTGACCATAGTTCTGACCCCTAACCGCAGCTCTAAACCCTTACAGCTGACGATAACCATTACCCTGCCTATCCACATTCACCGAATCTACCCGTAACACACGTGGGTGATTGTATAGCATGTCTAAAAGTGAAAACTTCCATTAAGGCGAGTGAATGAGTCTCGGGGAATGTTAATCTATTTTTCTTCACGTACGGCAATACCTTCAGCAGCTAAATGCCAATGTCGAGGTCTGGTGGTCACGACGAGAGGGCGTCAGCTCGTCTTGTAGTTTTGCGATTCCTCCTCCTCCGTTGCAGGGCCGCAGACTGACTGCAAGTGGTTGACTATGCGGCCAAACGTCCACCGTTCACATCTGCCCCAATATTCACTTTGGGACCGTGAACGCACCGGCTATTTGGCCCCGAACACCAACCCCGAGCTTCGCACCGTCGCTCTGACCTCACCCTCCCCCACCACCCACCGACCTTCCCCCCCCGCGTCCACCCCTCGCTCACCCGCCTCGTGCCGCACGATCGGCCGCGCGTCGCGGTCCCGCAGCAGCTCCTCGAGCGGGGCCTTGGCGGCCGCGTGGCCGGTTTGGCCGAGGCAGAACGCGGCCTCGTGGCCCAGCAGGGCCGAGGGGTCGCGCAGGGCCGAGGCGAGCCAGCGCACCGCCGCCTCGCCGCCCATCCCCCTGAGCGTGAAGATCGCCCTGAAGCGCGCCTTGAGCGGCTGCGACTCGTCCGCGAGCACCCTGCCCACCTCGTCCACGCTCTTCTCGTCAAACATCGTCGCCAACTTCGCCTCGCGCCGTCGCCCTCCTCGTCCTCCTCTCTCCACCGCCGCTGTGTGGGTCACGGACACGCTGGCCGACCGGTAGCACCACGAAGTGACGCAAGTGGACCACGCCCACCCACATCAAGCCACACCCACCCACATCAAGCCACACCCACATCAAGCCACACCCACATCAACCCCCACCACGCTCATCAACCCCCACCACGCCCACCAACCCCCACCCACATCAACCCACACCCACCCCCACCACGCCCACCAACCCCCACCCACCCCCACCAACCCCCACCCACCCCCACCAACCCCCACCCACCCCCACCCACCCCCACCAACCCCCACCAACCCCCACCAACCCCCCACCCCCACCAACCCCACCACCTGTGGCGGCCATCTTGCTCAGGGACAAATCTCATTACGCATGATGGGTGGGGAGGGGGGTGGTGGTTTGGGGGGTAGTAGAGGGTGGGGGACTCTGACCCCACGTAAGATGGCCGCTGAAAATGCGCGTCGCGTGTTCGTGGCGTGGGCCCCACAGCGGCTGTTGACGATCGCGATGCCCCCTCGCTAATTGCGGCTGGGCGCTAATTGAGAAGCGGGTGGCCGCGATCCCCGAAATCGTCGATCGCCGCTCAACTCCGCCGCCTCTAATGAGTGAACTCCACCGCTGCCGTCCGTGTGAGCCCCGGCGCCTATCGATCCACGCTGTGGCTACAGCCGAGAAAGCAGACGGGGGGTTGAGACGACGCGGGGTCCCGTGTCGTCGTTGTTGTCGTTGTTGTTGTGGGGGACTTGGGCCGGTGACCACGCCACGTGTCTTCTCGTGAAGGTAATTCTCAACATTACATTCGTATGTCATGTCACATTGCCGTACATGTAAACATATTGTACACTGTGTACATGTACAGTGTTATGTGTTCAGACACTGCTGTGACGAGGGCCTCCCCACGCCGTTTGACCATACTTCACCGCCATGGTCAATGCGGACACAACAATAGCCTTTGTCCACTAGAAGCACGGTGCAGCAGTGGATTGTTGTTGCAAGTCCTGCTGATGCCTGTCCAGCTCCCCGCCAATTAACACAACGCGTGCAAGGCGATATTGCTCCCCGCCTTCACACAGCGGCCCTGACCGGCGTGGTGAAGTATGGTCAAAACAACCTCAGCTCCCATTGACGAGGTCTCCTCATCCAGCAAGGTCCGCACTGTGCAAGTACACGCCAACAACACGGGGCCCATGGGGATTAACTCGATATGATGCGATCGAGTAACGTGAGGCAGCAGAGTTAGGTTGCAAGATAAATACGCGAGAAGTTAAAGTTTCCCACGAACGAAAGTGAAACAAACTTTTTTTGTGGGGGGCATTGTTGGAGGGAAATGCATCGGAGTGTCCACGCGGGGTCTGGCAGCGAGAGAGAGAGAAGTGAGGGGGGCAGTGGCTTCAGCAGAGTGAGTTTGGTGATGAAAGGCAACGGAGTCAAAGGAGAAAGTTTTCCAGAAGTGAATCTCACCTGCGATTATATGTGGATTGTAAACATGAACACTTTTTTTTTTAACTAAATCTGAAAAGGTACGTTCGGAAACATGTCGAGGTGCATGCCGAGGCAGAAAGAGGAACACATGGTTTAAAGAACAGGGAACTTGAAGAAGTGCGCCTTTTGGCGTCATCTGGTCCAACACCATGTGAGACTAGCCTCTAAAGAAAGCTGTCTCGGGTGTGGACCAATCAATTTCAAGGACTGCACATTATCAGTTATGTGTTTTGTTTGCATTCCGACTGCAGGTATTGTGGTCAATGCAAACATGACTCCTTGTAAAAAAAAAGGTGTCAGTTTTGTTGCCAGATAAAAGGGTAAAAAAACAATTATCAAGTTGAAGAAGGTCATTGACTATTCAGAAAAGCCAAGTGGGTTTGGATAAGAAACACAGCGTGACGCGAATGGATGATGGTCAATGGACACGCAATGAGAAATGTAGAGTTTGACCACCGTGGACACGATGGAGCGGCCCTACCTGTGAACGAGAAGTTTCCAAGCGCCGGTCTGCGATTACAGCAGCGGTTTTCATACGGTCGGTCGATTTTCGTTGTTTCAGGACGTACTGGGCCCACCAAAGTCACGCAGTAACGATGAGTGGTCCGGTCGACATGTGCGCCCCGCACTCCCCAACGCTGGTGCCCATAATGCTGGATGTGGGCTCCGCTGACCCCCTGCAAGCTGCCACCCTCGCCTACTGGGACAACATCCTGGGCCCACGCGTGCACAACCTCTGGCTTGTCGGTAAGTGCAAACATTCGGCCCGGCTGCTTCTGTCGGCGCTGGCCAGACTAACAACTGCGTTCCCAGGGACAATTTAAAACAGCACCGGCCTGCTTCACAAATCATGGGGAAGCGGGCTTTGCCTGCGTTATCCGATTATATATTAAATATTTGATCACTCGATAGAATGCAGATTATTCAGCTAATCGGAAAACACGGAAAATATTGTCGGGGTGAAAAAGCGTGCCCCTCTGTTCCCACGTATACCGCTGGAAGTAACTATGTACGAACGTTTGACTTCCTTCGCACCGTACGTAGCCAACCGTGCTAACCTTAGGTACGGGTGAAGGACAGCAAACTAAACGCACCCAAAAAAAATTGTGCCTTGCAGTGCGAATTGGCAGAACGGAGCGCCTCTCTTCATTTTGTTCCCCTTTGCGCAGGCGACCCGGCGTCGGAGCGCGACGTGATGCGCGAGTCGGAGTTCTGCCTGCTGTCGACGCACACCCTCAACGGCGAGGTGCTGCGCAGCGCCCCCGACGGCGCCGCCGACGTGAAGCTCTACGAGCTGGCGGAGCGCGGTGCCTGCGTCTCCTCGCTCGTGTTCGACGCCCCGCGCTGGCGGGGCCGCCAGCAGCAGGGCGTGCTGGCGCTGGCGCTCGTGATGAGGCTTGCGCCGCGCCCGCTGTGCGTGCGGGCGCACACGCTCGCCGCAGCACGGCTCGCGCACGCCACGCGCGTGCTGCGTGTGCTCATGTACAAGGTGCGAAGTGTCGGGATCGCATCCCAACACGCTATCGCACCGATGCCCCATCACACTGTCGGACCATCTTAACATCGCTCAATCATTCGGATGTAGAGATGTTCACGATTTGATTATATTGATCTTTTTTTGTCTCGTTTATGCATTGTTGCTTGCCCCACTACGCTGAACGCAACATTAATGTATGATTTGTGCAAATCCTAAACAGCCAATTCTCACATGCAAGATTAGTTTTTTTTATCTTGAGCTTTGGAATTTATTTCAATCGATGCATCACTCTATCTTCACATCTCTGCCACTGCTGTCTTACCTTCATCGCGTCATCACCGTCGGACATCTGCTGCTCGTCACGCCGATGCCCATCTCTGCATTTCCCTTTTTTCATGTTCGTGCAGGACTCGGACAATATCGTGCAGTTCTTGACTGGGGAGCTAACCTCCATCGCCAAGCTGTTTGTCTCGCTCAACAGCCACGGCGTGCCTGACAGCATCTCCGTAAGTAAGCAGCTGCAGCAGGTGGCGTGGCTCAACTAATTTGTTTACTTATGCAGACGTCACTGATGAATGCAACCCAACGAATGTGCACGTGTGCCTTTGAAAGTCGTGAATCTTAAAACTTGATTCTCCTAACGCCAGTCCCCAGTGATGCTGGGATGTGAATGTAAATCCTTTTTCGCCGACAGCTGAAGGATACGTACTTTGAGGACAACCCTGAAGAAGAAAAACGAAACATTATTTCCAGGTAAGTGCCTTTTAAAATAGCATTTGTCCTGTACTTTTATAGCTACCGCTTAAAGTTTACGGAAACAAACCTTTGTCCTTGGCCCAGCATTACCGTTGTGAGGTTTTTGAAGATTCCGTGGTTCGGTGGTGACAGAGGGGGCGGGACGGTGTGTTTGTGTCTTTCCCGCATGGCAGCGTGGTGAGGTCTCACCTGCAGACGTGCGGCTGCTCCATCGTCATCGGCTCAGACCCGCGAGAGGTTAACAAGGTGCTGTAGTTCTCTACTCCTTCAAGCCCGTCGTGGAACTTTTTACTTGTTACTGGCTACTGTGAGCGAGGGCCGGTGTGTGTTATGACACATGGTGTGGTGTGGGTCGTGTCGTCGTTGGCACGCTGCTCTGCGGCCACAGTAACCTCGGCTCATTCACTTGCCACGCAGAGTGCTCTGTGTTGTTTGTGTGAAGCTGACACGCGTTGACACAGCTGCCGCATGCCTAAAGGCCATAATGCATTCGTGCAATGTTAGGGCAATCATTGGCAGCAATAGTTTTTGGTCATATATCGTGCTGACAAATGTAGTTGTCCAAATTTGGACAAATATCGCTGCTCCTGCTGAGTGAGAAGCTGGGGTGGCAACCTGCAATTACATCACGGACTTCATAATATAACTACTTGATGGTATGTGCTGTGCAGACATCACTGTTGGCCAGACAGAAATTGATGCATTTGCTGTACCATTTAGTCATAGTTGCTTCTAGAGTGGCATGGTTATCAAATGTGCAGGGAAGGCAACAGCACCAGCAGTCATGAGCAGGAGGGGCCCAGGATATGAAACGGGGGGAAAAGCAGACAGGGGACCCCATTGCATTGCTTGCATCAAGACCCATGCCAGCCACGCTACGCAACTGTGCTCACAGTAAACGCATTGGCAGTAACTCGTTCCAGGGATGATTTCCCTCACATCTCTCAAACGTATCATGCGGCGCTCTAATGTCTTGGGGGTGATGCCTGTGCGTGCAGATGGTGAAGACGCTGTGTCTCTTCCTGAGTCCGGCAGAGCGGCGCTGCTCGCGTTTGGCCGATCCCGAAGCCAAGGACAAGTACGAGTACGGCCTCGTGGTGCAGGGACTCCTAAAGGTACGCGCTCGGCGGTCAGTTCTGGGCGACACGTGACGGATCAACCGTCACGTGTTCTCACGTAGCTCGTTACAATACGACTTCAATGTGGATTTATACAGCGTCTATATGCAGCCATAATTCAAGATGCTGCACAACACAGTGGGACATGCATCACAGGGAAGTGACAGTCCTAGCCAGAGGAGAGAAAGAAGGTCTTTAACCTGGCCTGGAACATTGAGGCAGGGAGTTGGCAGCACAGATGGTTGGGGCAAAGCATTAACAAAATATAGGGACAGCAGAGGAGAAGGAGCTACCTCCTGTCAAGTGAAGGTTAATTGTGGGCTTGGATAGAAGGTATTGATTGCTGGTGCGGAGAGCACATGAATGAGAGTGGATTGCAACTAGGCGAGAGGTAGGTAGGGGCGAGTCTACGAAGGATCTTGGAAAATAGAAAGTATGAGCTTGAACTTATTCTGGGATTGAATTGGGAGCCAGTGGAGGGATGAGAAGTATCGGTGTGTGATGTGGTCTCGTTGGCGGGTGAGGAGCTTGCACAATCCCTTCACCCCCTGTGCCAGAACAAGGATGGCATCTTGACACTGCCCTTCCGTTCCGTGGTGCTGGCGCCCATGCCAAGCTCGTTGGTGGACGTGGACAGGCCGTACAGCGTGTTCCAGACGCCACCGAAACACGTGCACGTCTTCCGGCAGCACAAGCTGTTGCGCAGCGAGCTCGTGCGCTACTGGAGCGACCCCACACAGCTCTGCGCCCCGTCGCCCATCCAGGACATGTGAGCCGTGCGCACGGCATGTCCAGACAACGACAACAAGAACGCAGGCCTCTGTTTAGGAGTGCATGTAATCATTAATAATGATTCGGCACGTAATGATTTCTGAGCGCCTATATCCTACCTGTTGCATAAGTATGTTGTTTTAATAATAAAATTTAAAATCAGAAATTATTCCCACACGCATAATTTTATATGTGTAGTGTGAGCCAAACAATTTGTTGTAATCATGAATTTATGTATCCTTGCATATTTACACTCTATCCAGTGTGTCTCAACTCTAGTTCCAACACAGTACAGCCTTGTGTGATTTCCAACCATCCGGTGTATGCGGTGTGCAGCGTATTAATTATTACATATGAATAGAAGAGACTGGTAATCACGAAAAGATGTGCCATGGGGGGTAGTGAGGACTGGAGTTGAGAAACTCTGCTTGGATCGATATCCTCAGTTGCGTTTACATCATCGCGCTGACTGCTTGATTTGGGATTAACGAAGCTTTTATTTAATTCTCTTTCCTTTGCTAGAAATTACTTTCAAGAGGTTCCTGTCCCGGACACGCTGGTCAGCACCTTCATTAACGAGGTGGGTGGGACGCTTCTTAACGCCGGTTGTGAATTCTCCTGCCACGTTTTGATTGAGCTCCCATGACCATCAAAACGATTTCCTGCAGAGTGAACGTGCTCCCTGCTCCGTGTGCCAGGTATTCATGGTTGACGTTGGCGAGCGGCTCCCATTCCTCGCGCGCTTTGTGCTCCTGCTGCAGCGCAAGGCGCTGGCTCTGCTCTTCCACATCGAGGATGAGACGTGAGCTCAATCATAGTCTTGCGCCATCACACCCGCCTCAAGTTATTTCTCCCACTCGGTCATAGAAACCGAGCGAATGTAAAATTTGACCACCACAGTGGTGCGGCGATTTGAGCGCCATCTCCTGACTCCCCCCCCCAACCCCACCCCGCGCAGGCAGCAGGGGAAGAAGCCGCTGCAATCGCTGGGGAAGGTTAAGAAGGAGCTGGACCTGACCGACAAGGGTGACCTCAGTGTGGTGATGGCTACAGCGGAGCAGATGAGGCCGGGCGTGCACAGCTTCCTGTTCGGGCGCCAGGTGGAAAGCACCCTCCTGGAGCAAGACACCCTTGCCAGTTTCTGACGTGCCCATCTCTCCGAGTGTGGAGCTCGCCCTCCTCCCCTCTCGTCCACCCACTTGTCGACATTAATGCTGTCCACCCTCCTGCCGACGCTAATGAATGCATGGTAAATGATGAAGTACCGTGCCATTTCTTGGCACGTGCCCCAGTGTTGGTGGCGCATGCGGACTTCTGCCTTCACTATGGCGGTGGTGTCTGGGGATGCACGACAGGGAGAACTCAACGTTGAACTGCTACCAGGGCCGGAGGATTTGGGTGTCTATGTCCCCAGGACACCAGAGCAGAAACGACACAGCCCTCACCCCTGACCCATACACATCATCCTCAAACCTCGTTGCGGTGACGCACTCCAATGCCAATGATAAACAGTTCAATTATGAATACAATGTCATATTTTTTTTTAGGGGTCCCTCTGGACTTTTGGGCCCTAAACAAATGTCCAGTTTTCCCTGCCCCCGCTTCCCACCCGCAAATCCGGCCCTGCCTGCTTCGTCTCTTTGTACCCCAGCATGTCGGATGAATTGCACATTAGCAAACACTGCTGCACAATGAATATTGTGAGTTCAGCGTAACCCCGGTGTCGGGAGTGAGTGTGGTTTCAAGCAGTGTTATTTTCAGGCCATGATAACACCGAGGGCAATTTTGGGACTATTTTTCGGCAGCTGCCACTGCAATCCATATACGTGTATCATCTCTTGACAGCCTGGTACGGCAATGGCATAAAGTGACGCGAGTTTTGTCGTGCCGGAGAAAGCAGTATTATGTTTATTTGACGAATGGTGATTGGTTTACAGAGGATGCAACTGTGGGTGGCCCATGTGACAAGTCTGTGATCGGATTAGAATTTGCCATCCCAGTTGTGCATATTTGGGCAGCTAGATTAGAACAGAAAACTTGTAACCATTGCCTCTGACGATGGCTGGCAACAGTTGCCCTAAAGTATCCGGTGTATCTTGGCCTTCACCTTGCAGCCATGTTGGTGAATTGTAAATATCCACTGCATTTCAACGGTGCAGTTATGAGAGCAGTACATTTGTTTCGTGAGCTAATGCATATTAACGCATTGTTGTATTAATGCCGTTTCGTGTTAAAGTGAAATGTGTGTGGAGCACGTTTTGTGACATTCGGTCATGAGTTACTGATGAGTTGTGTTTTTATTGCTGCTGCCTAAATTGACAAACTCGTGTTTTTATTTTCCACTGAATATTTTTTTTTTCCCGTCGTCAGGAAAGAAATGTGGCCTTGTCTTGACATCCATTTGTCCCAGTGTGTGTCTGAATTAAACTGTGAAAATGGCTTTTGCCGATGTCTCCAATTCACCGGCCACGTGGGAGCGCTTGTGCAAAGTGCCGCACCACAAAGCGTCGTGATCGAATGACCAGGCGGCTAAGCTAATCGCGTACATTTGTATTCAACGCAGCGGTTAAAACTGCACGGCATTTTATATATATATACAGTACATTTAACAGACCTGAAAAGCTTCCAAATGAGCCAAATTGTGCCTGAGTAACGAGCGTGGTTGTGGTGTAAGTCTGGAGGCGGCGTGGTGAGGATGGGCTGACCATGTCAGCAACAAAAACCTCTTGTGGGCTGAGCAGGCGTTACGTTTGAGCCTCTAGGATAATTAATGTATTAACGACCCGAACAACATTTCATAAGCCAATGACCTATCAGTACACGGACAAGCTCGTAAATGAATCGATTCATTAGTTTTGTGATGGAACGATTTATTGTACAAAATTTCAGTGTCGAATGAAGTCGGCGATTGATGCTAAAATGAGTCCCGTAATGGTTTTTTTTTTACTGACTTAGTGAATTGCTGAGTTCATTCGACTGAATGGATGATCTGGTACAGTAACGATCTTGTAAAGTCACGTAGGTAAAAATAAATAATAAATAATGAAAATAATAGAAATAATAATGGAAATAATAAATCACGACGTCGTTTCGGAGGCAACACAAGTCTCCGTCATCAGGTGGCACCGTCACAGCTGAATTTACTGTATCAAGTGTGGCAAAAAATTCCAAGAGACAAGCTCTTAAATACAAGTTGGGGGGGAGGGGCTTATCTGAATGTGGTAGCCAATGAATGGAACGTGTTCGGGGGGTGGTGGGCGGGGCTAAAAGAACGAATGAGCGAGGAGGGGGGCGGGGATTGTGACCCGGAAGTGGAAGCGCCCTCGCCACGTGCAGAATTTCGCACGAGGCAGCGATGGCGATGGCGGCGGCAGCGGCTTCGTACAGCGGCTCGGACGGAGAGGGAGATTCCTGCTCCGGCGACTCCGATCGCGAGGTGAAGTGTGGTGGGGAGGGGGCTACGGGGACCCAGGGAGATGGAAGAGGAGGAGGCGGGTAGGGGAGACAAGAGCCCGGCGGTTTGGGAGTCCCGAAGCCGCGTGCCGCGCGTGTTAGAAGCCCCCATTTGCCTGGTCCGCGTGGTCACCTCGTGTTCTCATTGATCACTCGCGCTGTGCATCAACACTCGCTGCAGAACACACTAGACTCAATACAATACACGCTACACACGCAGTGTAGTACACACCACACTGCGTGTGTAGTGTAGTACACGCAACACACGCAGTACAATACACTCGCTACAGTACACGTTACACACGCAGTACAGTACACGCTACACACGCAGTACAATACACTCGCTACAGTACACACTACACACGCAGTACAGTACACGCTACACACCGGATGCAATCCACTACACTCAATACTTAATACAATACACTCGCTACAGTACATACACGCTACGCACGCAGTACAGTATTCGATACACTCGCTACAGTACACGCTACACACGCTGTGCAGTACACTCAGTGCAGTACGCACACATATAGTACACACTACTATATACAGTACACTTTTACTGCACTTTTACTGCACCGCACATAGTACACAATGTGAATACCGTACACGAAACATAGTGTAATTTGTAGTACACACACGGCAATTAATATAGTACAAGGCCGTAGCCATGGGGTCAACATTAGGGGGGACCAAATCTTCCAGGAGGTCCCCCCCCCCCCCCCCCCCAGAAAAGATGTCTAAATTTGAAAACGAATTTCCTGCCTAAAATATAAAACAATTCACTAACACATAGGATGGACTTTTTATTAATTTTTTACAATAATGTCTAATGTAATATTAGTATAATAGTACATCGCTCTGTTTTTTCTGTTTACCTTTTCTTGTTTCATTGTATGTAATGGCAGAGATTAGGGATAAATAAAGTACAACCATAACCACAATCATATAAACATAAATCTATTTTATAGCAATATATTGGGGGGGGGGGGGGACATTTAGAGCATATTTGAATATATATTATAATTACGATCTTGATATAGCACCCTTAAGAGAGCACACACTTGTTTACACACACACTGATGCTGGTGCTTTCGTTGCTGCTGGTGATTAGTTGCTGATGAGGTTGCACCTAGCGTTGCTGTTGGCGATGTTCATTTGTAGCAGCTTCAATACGGGACCTTTCTTGCCAGTATATCAAAACATGAGAATAGTTTTTACCCTTTTCTGGCAATAAGACACCGAGGTGGTAAGATGATAAAAACACCAAACAGAAACCTTTTGCAAGAAATCCTGTCTGCATTTAGCGCAAGCACGTGTGGCTAATGCAGATGGAGACGAGTTGGCTGCTGTTGGGTTGATGGTGTTTGTGGTAGTACTGTAACAACAATGAATTCTAAAATCCAGCTGTGCGGAGCTGTGAGTGTGTATACACACGGGGTTTCGCAGGGTCTTTGTGAGGTTTTTGTTTGGCAAATAATTATTTATTGTTCAATAACTTTCTCAACAAACAAGAACTGTAGGATCGTGTATTCGTATCGTCGTTTAGATTAATTATTTTGTCATTTGTATATATTTATGTGTTTAAGCGCAATGGGCATTTACATGGATTATACTGTACAGTGTTTTGGGGAGCGGTGGTGCAGTGGTTGGCGTCAATGCCCTACGAACCGCCGGCATCGGTGACGAGTCTTTGAACCGGTTTTGTCCCGGGGCCTCCCCTTGGTCGACTCGGCCTTGAATGAGTGCCTCGTGCGATGTGTAAACATCAGCGCTGTGGAGACAAAGGAGGGCGGGCGTGGTGCTAGCCACCCCACCACCTCGCGTGCCATTCCGGCCTTCGTAGGTGCTCGCTAACGACACTTGCCCCAATAGTCTGTTAAGTGCTACACGGGAGGATCTTTGTACGTATCTTTGTTGCGTGTAGTGTAATTTGGCCTGTGTCTTGTGTGTAAGGGGCAGGCGGGAGACTTCTGCTTTGGTGTCGTGGGGTTAAGATATCTAAAATCTGGTCCTTACTGTGAGCGAGGGACAGGCTAAATGAAAGAGTCTGCGAGCCATTCTATTGTGTCGTTCGTCTCTTCCATTCGCAATGGTAAGTTGCTGCTGCATAATGGTGAGCGGTTGCCGTCCGTGATGATGGGTTAACCACTTCTGCCACACGGCTGTTGGTGATGACAACATGTGCTTCTCTCCCCTTACCGTGCAGCTGCAGGAATCGTTTGCACAGGGGAAGCTGAAGCCTGGGCTGAACCTGCAGCTCAAGGCGCGGAGGCCGCCCATCAACAACGTGGTGAGTGGCAGCGCCAGAACGAACACGCGCTTGCTGAGAGCAACGGGCCAAAAACACCAAGCTGCCAGCAGACTGGTAGCGCAATTGAAGGTAGCTCGGCTCGGAGACGACACCACCTCCATCGTAACCGTAGGCACGGTGCCACTTTTACACGTGCGTCGAAGAGAGCGCGGCAATCGAAAGTAAATTCATCGCCTCTGGTCACCACTGGTCCATTCTGCGTGTCTCCCAGTGAACGATCTAGAATACAGTTTATTATTTTATGGACCGTGGCAATCCACCCTCTCATTGTTCCTCTTTTTCTACAATTGCGGTGAACAGTGGCCTCTCATGGCTGCTCGAGTCACGTGAACTGCATGAGTCGTGCGTGTGTTTGTACCTCTGTGCAGGTGTGTTTGTTTCTGTGTGTGTGCGTGCATGTGTCCGTTTATGCCCGCGTGCGTGTGCACTACTTTCCACGTGTTCCCTTTTTGCGCCGTGTCGGCCTCGCCACAGCAGCACTAGCCCCCAGCCAGTCGGTAAAGCCTGCGTGGTGGAATATGCGTCTTGTGTCGCCCGTCAGAACCAGATGAAGAGCTGCCTTAGCGAGTTCCGCCGCTTGCTGCCCTGGGTGGAGCGTCTGGATGTCACCGTGGGCCCCCTGCCCGACGTCGAGGCGCAGGCTTCCGGCAGCGACGGGGTGGACGTGGAGAACGACTTCCGCAGGGAGATGTTCTTGTGAGCGACGCACGTGGGGGGGCCGGCGTGGCTGTTTCTGCCGCAGTAGTCGGGATACAGAAGCGTTTGGCAAATGCACGGAGGCGAGCGCTCGTCTGCTTGCGGTAAAATCATCCCCTGCAATGTGCCCCGATCTCGTCGGATATCGGAAGCCTTGCAGGGTTGAGCCTGGACTGTGCTTGGATAGGCGACCGCCATTCACAGCAGGGGGCTACGTGGTGTGCGGCAGAGTGCGGTGCAATAACATCTTGTCGTTGTGCTGTGCTTCTGTGCTCCCACGTCGATGCTTCCTGCCTTAGTCGAGACAAATGTGATCGCAACTTCCAATCAGACCAGACTGACGTCACACGAGTACCTGAAGTTGTGTGCTCTGTGGACCAACCATTCTCGATCCAATACACTTTTCAACAAACTCTGTTTATTGGTCAGACGCAGTCACTCCGCTATTCTCGTTCAGCATTTGCCTCCGATGATGGCAAGAAAACTATTTCGCGTATCGCTAAAAGTGCAGCCCTGCAATTCCTTGCTCGCACTACTGCTGACAGAAGGGCCTGGACTTGAGGGAGCTCGAGAGCTCCTCTAGAGGCTATTTTGGCCTACTCTTCCACACTGGTTATAGACGTCTTGGAAGGAATGAGCCTAGCCATAGACTACCCCACTACACGCAATTTGCCGATCGACTGTGTTGTACCTAATTGGATGAACGGAGGCTTAGGAGGGGCGAGGTGGGTAGGGGATTAAATAAACTTGCCCCGTCCCTGGATAGAATGGGGAGGTGAGGGTTGGGATTGTGAGTCAAGTAGTGCGCTGCTATGTATATGTGTTGAACTTCTTTCGTACCGTACGTAGTCAACAGTGCTAACCGTTACACGGCTGTGGCAGCGTCCCGGCCTCGCGTATCACGGCACTAACGGTGATGGCTACGTCCCGCAGTTACCGGCAAGCGCAGGCGGCCGTGCTGTTGGCCGTGCCGAAACTCCAAGAACTCAACATTCTGACGAAACGGCCTGAGGATTACTTCGCAGAGATGGCCAAGACGGACCAGCACATGCAGAAGGTGGGGCGCGCCCACACGCAACGGCCACGCTGCGCTTGATCGTTCACGTGTTTGCCGGTGCTTGACGGAAATGGCAGAGTTTGTCTCAGACGGCGCACGAGCGGCGTGGGAGGGGTGGTAACGCAGCTAAGGAGCATCACTCCTTCATTTGCAGTGTGGCTGACGCCAAAATCTTAAGACGTCAATGCAAGCTGTAACCACTCGGCTGCCCTCAGTACCAATATTGAATGGTTTTCTGTTGCTTGGTCGCTGAGCAGCAACCACGCCTCGACGAGCCTTACCTGCTTACCCGCAGAACCAGAGTGGGGGGGGGGGGCAGCAGTGGTGGTGCACGACAGCTCTGGTCCAGCACTTTGGGGTCAGATTTGTGCAAATCCCAAACTTTGGGCCGAGAGGTGATTTAAGAGATGGCAGTACAGCACTTGGGTAGGTTTGTGGACCCATCTGTTGCAGTGATCGTGATTCCCTCCTGCGCGTGTGAGTATTCTCCGGGTATTCGAGTTTGCAAAACACGTGTTCACGTGAAACTGGCCAAACATCCGAATGCAAGGACCCTCTCGAAAGAGTTTTGGACTCGGTGAAGCTTTCCTGGTCAAACTAAGGACAAACATAGATTTGGTTCATCGCTTTACATCGCTAAGTGATGTATCAGTTCTGAGAATTGCAAATTTTCAGTTTGTGAGCCATGCAACAAACATATCTAGCTCAGTGTGGGAAAATGTAGCGTCCTCCTGGTGTGTTGATGTAGTTTATTTTGTGTAACCAGCTGAGACCTCTCGACCATGATAGAATTTCATTTGCAAGCGTGACCTGGGGCATTAGTCTGCCAGTTGGGAGCGAGGATTTCTGTTTATAATTCCATTTAGTAAAAAAAAAATCGGTCGCTTTTAAATGATCTCGGAAGAAGTTCTGCGGTATCTCCTTCCACAGGCCATTCTCCGCAACAATGTGGTGCACTACTCGCTGCAAGATTTTCAAATTGACAGTCCTGTGACGAGGTGCCAATAGCACAACAGGGAAAAAATTGGGGGGGGGGGAATAAAACCGTGCTGCGTCCTTTTTTTTTTCCGCATTTGCCCATGGCAGGTTCGGGAGAAGCTGCTTTCCAAGCAGATGGCGATGGAGCGCTCGGAGAAGGCCAAACAACTCCGGCAGCTGCGCAAGTACGGCAAGAAGGTGAGGCCCACTCGGCAGAGACGTCATCAGAGCCGCGCTCTCATCTCATTTGTTTCAATCGTCGGTGGCTCCACTGATCGAATTGCTCGTCGGGTATCGTGAAAATATTGTGGAGTGTCGCTGGACGGGAGGTGACGTCATCGGCATTGTCGCCCGCATCGTGCTGGGTTTGGCATGCGGAGGGGGGGGGGTCCCAACTTGGCGAGGAAAAGCGACGTGGCACCTGCCAGTTTGTCAGGAGGCAGAGTATTGAACCAGCTCTCCACATCTGCCTCGCCAAACCCTCACCTCCCCATTCCACACTAGAAGTGTCCTCTC
The DNA here is from genome assembly GCF_965212315.1 of Lampetra planeri. Classification (NCBI taxonomy): domain Eukaryota; kingdom Metazoa; phylum Chordata; class Hyperoartia; order Petromyzontiformes; family Petromyzontidae; genus Lampetra; species Lampetra planeri. The sequence goes on along the minus strand of NC_136130.1, from coordinate 10,116,873 downwards.
GTAGCAGCCAAGGCCACTCAACAGAGGATGGCTTCCATCAATTTATAGTTGATTGGGTGGAGTGGCGGCGGGTGCTGGGTTAAGCAGTGTCCTTATGAACTTGGCGACCTGTTTTTGTGGCTACGACCCGCACTGAGCAGTGTGGTAAGGTATGGTCAAATAGCTATCACGACTTGCGTGGTGCGGGGAGGGCCCTCATCCAGAAGCGCTTTGACAAAAGGCGGCCGACGGACACGTGCGTTGTTGTTCTAGCAATGGGCCGCACACACATGGCTGCCGCTTCTTGGGAGGCCGATTTTTGGTTTCTCTCGTTCCGCAGGTGCAAGTTGAGGTTCTGCAGCAGAGGCAGAAGGAGAAGAAGTCGATGATGGAATCGCTCAAGAAATACAAGAAAGGTGTTTTACGATTTCCGTCGCTCGCATCTTGCCGGTCCCACACACACACACGCGCGCGCGTGCTCTTCTCGTGTTGGCGTCGATGCGCGTGTCTGTGGTCTCGCCGTTCCCCCGCTCGGTCGTTTCACGCCTCGTCGTCGTCGCTGCGACGTCTCTCTCGCCCCCAGGAGTGACGGACAAGCTGGATTTCCTGGAGGCCGACAAAGAAGGTGCCAGGACGCAGAACAAACCGTCCGCCGCGGGGAAGGACAAGAAGAGAAAGTGAGTGAAAATGTATCCCGACGTGTTTCGGGGAAAACACGTTTCATCCCCGTTCTCCGGCTTGTGAGGAGGCGACGGCGGCGACGTCCCAGCTTGTCATCCAGGTTACCGAGTAGCTCTGGGCCCAGCATCACGTACATAGAGTCCGATATGTCCGCCCTACAACCGCAAGCAGCTCTCGTTCGTTTGGTTGTGCTTGTTTTACACTGGGTCTTCCGCCATCGTGCAGGTTCGTCACCACGGCTAATCATGGCACAGTGACGAGGGAATGGATTGTCAAGATTTCTGGGTCTTCTCGCCATAACGGGTCACGTAGACTAATTGCGTATAACACGTACGAATCAAAAAAATTCTCAATGTACGCGATTCGATGGACTTAACATGAGGAATCCATTTGGCTTCGTTACACACATTGGGTGGGGGGGGGAGCCACGCTTCCACGGCCCCGTGCACGCTGCAGCCGACGTTTAGTTACAGGTGCGCGTGCTCGTACACACACATACCCACGCTCAAATCTCACGCGAATGCTTTTTGTTTGCGGTGTGCAGCCCCAACTCGAAGCGGCGCTACAAGAACGAGAAGTTCGGCTTCGGCGGGAAGAAGCGCGGCAACAAGCGGAACACGCGCGACAGCGTGGACGACGTCTCGGGCTTCCGCTCGCGCACCGCGCACGGCCGCGAGGGGGGACCACGTGGAAGGACCGGCAAGGCCGCCGGCAATATGGGCAAGGTGAGACACTCGGTTCGGTCCGCAAGGTGAGATGCCCGTGCCTGGCCAGGTGTTGGGGGCTGTGGAGAGGAGCAGTTTTTTTATGAGCGAAGATCTTTGGAATGCAGCACAGCTGACCGGCTGTTTGTTTGTGTGCGTGCATTGCTGCGCGTGTGCGGTGGTGTGTTTGCACGTGACTCCATGTGTGTGACCGTGTGTCCGTATCTCCTTGCGCCTGCAGAACAAGAGGCCTGGGAAAACCGTTCGGCAGAAGATGAAGAGCAAGAGGCGATGAGGGGTTGGCAAGAGCGAGGGGTTTTGGAGTGGGGGGTGAGTAAAGGGTGTAGCTCGCTCTGGGTGGAAATTATTCATCCACACTATAGAAACACGGCTTGGTGGTTGCAAAAACATCTTAAAGTTTTGGTTAGTATTTTTTTTGTGCTTTCCCTGATATTAAAATTGTGCTATCTGCATCACGGAGTGTATCACCCTGTGTATTGGGGAATAGTCCTTGGGAGGAGAGAGTTGCAGAACTGCCCCCCCCCCCCATAAAACGGGGGGGGGGTGGCTGTGCGCTTTCCCACGCTGCTACAGAGAAATCTTTGTCTTGTAGCCATCAAACCGATATTTTTTTTTATTTGCCAAATTTAGTGAAAACACCAATGTTGCTGTGATGGCTTTGTGTACCAAGTCACTGGCAACCAGGCCGAGACCCCATTTTAATCATTAGCGGTTCCCCAGATTTGAACCCTGCGGTCTTGGTGGTGCCAGCTCAGTGTCTCACCCCTGAGGCAGCCCCGGCTCTTGAAAATAGCCGACACCAGCTGATGTACATGTCATTTGGGGTTGATCGGCGTTTGAGTGCCGCATTGGCGGCCTGCGCTGATTGTTGATGCCCGTGTTGCAAGGCTTTAGTGTTCAACTTAAAACTGGTTTATTTGTAAAAGGTTGTAAAGCGTTCCTAAATAAAAGTATTAAACTGCAACTGTCTAATATTTTGGGCCTTGTGTGTTATCGACTTTCCACTGGTTTTCATGTTTAGTATAATCATGGATTTTCCATAAAGCGTTTTTTAGGGATAAAAGCCATCATGAAATCGATGTGTTCTACCTCATATTTAGCATGAGTGGAGGAAATGAATTTGAAAGGAATATTTTTAAAAAGTGCCCTTCCCCAGCATTAAGTGGCCATTAGTCCATTTAACATTGCCACTTCACTTTATTTACAGACATGTATTACATGAGCATCGTTTTATAAGCAAAACTGAAATTAGTTTTGCTGTAGACTCCAACACAAAGCACGTTTGTGCCGTTAGTGGCATTTACAGATTCACGTGACACATGACAAACTAAAACAAGCAGTGAAAAGTCCCTCGGGACGTTGAGAAGGTGCCTTCCTCACTCACACATCGAGCATAGCAGCCACCGTCCAGCGAATTACAAGAATACTGAGACATCCTAAGTATTTAATCTTCCTCACCCTTGGAAAAAGATGTACATATTGGGAGCGGGTTTTTCAGAACCCAAAAAAAAAAGCTTCGTGGTAACTTACGTGCACAACGGTTCCCTAAGAGCACCATGTGAAGAGTGCATTCATGGCATACGAGTCCGTAAAAATCCTGTCTCTTCAGGCTCTGTGCTCGCAGAGTGAAGGGTCGTGTGCATGTCAGCCCCTGGCAAGGTGACGGCGCAGGCGGATGTTGTCACCATGCACTGTTTCCAAGCAGAGCAGCACAACTCCATTGCTTTTGGTCAGCGATGCCCACGAAATCTCCGATTCCACGGGAATTCCATTCAAGTATGGGGAGAGCCACTCTGGAAGCAGAGCCAGTCCCCCTCGGCTTGGCGCAGGGTCACCTCGGTATGCCACGCCGACCGTGCGGGCAACGCCATCCCCCTTCGATGCACGGAGCTGGTGCTCCGCCACCCTCCTACCCAGGGCTTTACTTCGGGCGGATCTGTGCCAGTTGGCGACACGGAATATATTTCCACACCCGACACACCGCATCCACGATACCTCTTGCTATGGCTACGGCTCCTAGTCACGTGCCACCTACTCCAGTCGACGAGCGACCTGGAAAATATTCGGAGAGAAATTGAGCCTTGCTCCCATCTTTGATCGACGATCGGATGGTGTAGAGGGTGAGAGCCATCAGTCATGGAATGATGCAGCCAGGACGGAGGCAGAGGCAGTTGCTGTAAGATTATTTTTTTACTTTGGCGTCTTCCTTGATCTTGTATATCATCAGTTCCATGCAAGAGGCGGCATCCTCAGTAGAGTTGTGACCTCCCACTGCGCACAGACAAACAGGAGTCGCGTTACTCATGTTTGCATACAAATTAAATAATTCAATTGTGGAACGATGCTTCTAAGAATGTTTTCTATTCAAAAAGACCAAAGGGATTTGTCTAACCCCGCGAAAGACCATTCAGTGTAACCGCACAGCGCTCCGGACGCAGAGTCAACAGACGCAGGCCGAGCACGTTGAGGAACGGGTGACGGGTCGTGGCATAGCGATCAAGTATGCAGCCAGTGCAATTACACCAGGGGCCACGGGACAGGGCAGGGGGGGGGGGGTCCCAATTAATTCCCAGCGGCAGGGCCCGCGCCGACCGTGCCGACAGGACCGTGGCCGCTGGCGACGCAAACTCACCGTCGTTCTGTATAATGCGCTGGAGATGCTCGGCCATGAGTGTGCGCAGCGCGCGCTTGTAGGGAGGGCCCATCCGGTGTGGGAACACTACGGCCGTGTCTACCACTGTGCTGTGGATAATCTGCATGCGGGACGGGACGGGGGGGGGGTGCACATACCGCGGCCAGGGTTAATGCCGTCGCCGTACGGTCACGGGGGGGCCGACGGCAGCCGCTATAAGGGCGGTCAAAACACAAGCGTGGGGCCTGGAGGTGAGCGTCCGGGCGAAAACGTCGTCGTCGTCACCGTCTCTCGTTCCCAACCTTGAGGGCGAAGAGGTCGCTCTCGAGGCTGTGCCCGAGCAGGATGGAGTCGGCGCTCAGCCGGCTGAGCAGCGCGGCCTGCACGGTGCGGATGGTCGTGGTCGTGTCCCGCAGGTCTTCCTCCGTGACGCCTGAAAACCTGCGAGCACGGAGGGCGCGCGCAAGGACAAATTTCACGGGAGGGTTTTGCTGCTGGTAATATCACCCTTAAAACGAGGACAACCAAAATTCTGATCAAAATGCAGAGTTGAACTTGTAAACAGCTTTCGAATAAAGAAAAGCAGCAGTTATCGCAGTTTGGTGGAGGGCAGCCAACCCAAGCTAATTTTGACACTGCTGTCGAATAAAATTATAACGTATCTCCATCGCAGTTTAAAATAATTCACAATTCAAGGATACGATTTGATTCAAGAACGATTTATTTCCTCTGTTGGTAAAACCAGCAACTCGAGTAGCTGCAAGAGTTACGTGAAGCAATTAAACATACACAAACACAAAATAGTATGACAGGTACTATTCTACTTTACCGAGTGTTGACATCCCCAGCGTTTACCAGTATTTCTTACTTTATGCTTATTATCAGCTAACACCGGCCACAACCATGAGTCGATGTGCCCGTTGTTCTCTTTTAGCCCTGCTCCCAACGCCCATCAGGCCATCCCCTGGCTACCACATTCAGATAAGCCCCTCCCCTTAACTTGTATTTAAGGGCTTGTCTCTTGGATTTTTCCTCATTTGATACAGTAAATTTAGCTGTGACGGTCCCACCTGATGACGGAGACTTGTGTTGCCTCGGAAACATCGTGATTTATTATTTTATTTCTATTATTTTTATTTTTTATTTTATTTTTTACCTACGTTACTTTACCGAAAAAAACCTAAGAGTATGAATCCTTGCAGTCACGAAAGCTTCAAATCTAGAAAAAAATAGTATGAATCTCACACGCGCAACTCGTGTGAGGCACGGGGGCGGCATGCGTCGGTGGGTCTTGGCGGCACGGCTCACCTGGTGTTATAATCGACCACCTCGCTGTCGGGCAACACGAAGGTATCGTAGACGGGCTTGAGCTGCCAGTCCACCACCGTGACGCGCGTCAGCTCCAGGCCCTGCTTAGTGTAGCACTGCACAAACACGCGCGCGCGCCACGCGGTTAGCGCGCATGGCCGGCGCGAAGACAGCACCCACGGGGAGTGCCGGCCCGGGCGCGCGTACCATCTCGCAGTCGAGCGCGTAGAGGCCTGGGATCCTGTCGGGCACCGGCGACTTGGCGATGGTGCACACAAAGCCTTCCAGGCTCTCCTTGCGCCCGTCAAACACGTGGCACTGCAACAGAGCACAGAGCCGCACGTCAGCTCGGGCGAGGCTCAAGCAAAGTCGGAAACGTGACCGGCCGCAGCGCCAACCGAGCAACGCGTGTACCTTGGCGACCTGGCATCCTGGCGAGCCCACGCTACCCTGGCAGCAGTTGTAGCGCGTCTCCCATCCGCCCGACACTGCCCACACACGAGCGAGACATGCGGGGGTGGAGGCGGGGGGGGGGGGGGGGGTTAAGGCGGCGTCAGCGTTGAGCGCTTACGACCACGATGCAACCGGCCGGATTGTCACGCGAGAGGGAGTGAAGGGGGGCGCGGGGAAGAGGACGGACGATACCCACCGCGCTGGCGCCATGCCCGGCCATAGTGGTAGGTGCACTCCTCCCGCCTCAGGTAGTCGCCCTTGAGGTTCACGGAGTAGGAGGCCCCACAACGGCAGCAGATCCTCATCAGGGCTGGGGAAGGCAAAATCGGGGTAGGGACACACATTAGACCATGGGCTCATGGGGCTACTGCCCAAGACTTTTGTGTTTCATGGGATTTCCATGTTGAAGTAGCACGCACCACCTGGCTAGGACACCCACTAGGAAGGGCTTCCTGGCCAAGCACCTGATCCTGGGCCTCATCATGAGTTACACGGTGCCGGAGCCAAGCCATCTCTTGAAAAAATCCAGGGCTTCACTATTTTATTTTAAATGTTATTTTATTTACGTTTCAACATTTTCCCCCAATCGTATCCTCATGATGCTATCGGCATCATTTGAGACGAGTAATTCATTAAGACTTCTTGCAGGGCAATGCAACTCTTTGCGTTAGAGAATGGCCCACAACCCTTCACCCTTCAGGTGATCATCGCCAAACACAAAAAGGAATCTAATTAAAACATTAAACACGAGCTCCTAGTTTAATCATGGGGGGCTGCCTGGATTCAAACCTACGATGTCGCCAGACGTCCCCAGCTCAGTGCTCTGCCGTCTAAGACCACCTGGCCACCTCATTTTGCAGTAAATTTAAGCTGATATAATTATTGTCAAACGAATATATTAAATTTTTATCAACAAGCATAGTGACTACAAATTGTGAGGCTACACTCTCGTCCGAGGGAAGGTAGCATAAAGTGACGCATTACCACCAGAAGCATCCCCCACCACTACCTTACTCGAGAACCGCACATGTACATACGTACATTTCACTTTTCGCACCGCACGTAACCAACCACGCTAACCGGAGGTGCGAGGTGGGGGAGAGGGCAGCGGTGGGGGGCGCTCACGGTCTTTGTTGGCCGTCTTGGTGTCGGCAGTAAAGAGGATGGCTCGACTGCAGCGCTCCGGGTCAGGCCGGGGGTATCCGTTCTCGCGGAGCTGCTCCTCCGTCAGCAAGTACGCGCTCAGCCGCTGGAACAGCGACTTCTCTGTGTGGCCGCACGCACGCACGCACAGACAATGTGACGCTTTGGTACGTTTGCGTCGGTGTGCGGCAAACCGCTGCCATCGTCACGGCGCTCCTTCCCCGTGGGTTTCTCTCGATCTTAACCATCATCACAGCAAGCCTGACAGGCATTTTTTCAATGAATATTGTCTGGGTCGCCGGTAGACTGCAGTAGGTAGCACGTGACTGGTAGCCATTCATAGAGCAAGGTATACAGCAGTTGGTGTGCCGAGTGCTGACGTATTTAATTAAGCCCTGGTGACAGGGAACCGGCGACATGGGGTGTGCCGTACACCTCACCGTCCAGATGGCTCTCCAGTGGCTGCCCCTTGCCGTACAGGTTCATGGTGAAGCTGGCCTTGGCTGCCATCTTCCCACCTAGTACAGCCTCGTGGGACAGTGGCCGTCGGCTCAGCGACATGGCTGAGGGCGGTGCGCCGACGGGAGAGAACGCAGGTAAACAAACTCGCTCGGCGCGTAACAAACTCACATTAACGAGCCAACGAGCGCGTGCTGGGTGCAGACTTCTGGCGGGGGGCCGTACCGGGGGTGCGGGCAGGGCTCGGGTTGCCCTGGTTGCGCAGCTTCTTGAGGACGTTGACGGCCACGTTCACGTAGATGGCCTTGCTCGAGCTCCGCTCCATCGCCACCTTCTCCTCTGCCAGCGCCTGCCCACGACACACAAGCAGCCGCTCAACCAGGGGTCGGCAAGCTAAAATAACGAGGCATTTTTTTCAAATGTGTATAAAACGAGTACACGCTGCAGTTGTGCGCGTGGGCATGCTGCTCCACGTTCCTACCTTGTCGAAGGCCTCCTGCTCGGAAGGGCAGAATTTGAGGCACTCGTCGATGAAGACGTTCAGGTAGCGCTGCCTCACGGCCAACGGCACCTTGCAGTTCCTGTCCGCCATGATCAGCGGCCGCTTCATCGCCGGGATCTGCGGGGAAACGATCAATGAAGAAAATCAGCTAAAAAAATATAAATGTATTTAATAAATGGGCCAGTGAGGTGGACAGAGTAAGACCCCAAGTTCCTAACAGAAACATTGGAAACTAAAATTTGATTTACCATGGACCATTTTAGGAGCGTTTATCGTGACACCGTGTTACAAAGAGACAGACGGACGGAGCTCATGCATGAACGCTTTCAACCTAAGTTGAAAAGCGTTAAAGTAAAAACTTAAAAAAAAGGAGCCACAAGAAGACATGGGGTGTGACGCAGGGTGTGACGCGGGGTGTGACGCGGGGTGTGACACGGGGTGAGACGCACGCTGGGGTTGGGGGTGTGCGCCATTCTTCTCTGTGGCACCACAGTGGTCTTGCACATCATCGTGGCAGGCGTGTGTGCGGGCGAGGTGGCGTCCACTTGGCGCGGCGTGAGGGTGCCAGCTGTCCCCGCTTGTCTCCCGGCCGACGCTGCACCGCACACGGCGGGGAAGCAGACACAAGTGCCCAGAGCCACGTCAATCGTCTGCCGGCGAAATGGCAGAGCAGCCTTCCTTGCATGCATTGCTTTTTCTACTTATTATTATTATGACAAATGTTATTATATAATTTGTGAGAACGATTAACATATGCAACATGGAATGTCGTCCCAAGTATACAATGATTATCTGCATCCAGTGTCACGATTTACCCAGTAATAGGGTACGTTCAACCCAAAGGCAGAGGGGGGTGGCGGATGGAGATGAAGAATGGGAGGAGGGGGGGGGGAGACAATGCGAAAAAGCCAAGACGTAAGAAGGAGCAAGAAAGTCTGCATGGATTCTTCTAAGTTCGAAGTTGATTTGGTCATCCAGGTGAGAACTCAAGAGACCAGGATGGTCTCATTTGCAAGAGTGACCTGGGTAAGGAATGGAGATGCTGAAGATGTTCTCTCCGACTTCGGGGTATGTGGCCAAGGACAGGGGGAGGGGGGGGGGCAGTGGCATCGATGTCAACTGCCATTGGGTGTGATATCATGGTAGTGCCCACGGTAACCATTAGAAAGAGTTCATTAAAGCCTTCCCAGAGCAGCCTTAACGAGTTAATAATTGCTCGTCACACGAGTCTGTACAACTCCAATTTTAGGGGGGGGGGGGGGGGGGGGGAGTCCTAAAATTTCAAGCTGTTTTATATTTTATATCAATAAAATGTCTCGGGGGGGGTGTGTGGAAAAATAGCACCTATCGGCCCACTTCCTTGGCTCTGCCACTGCGAGAGACATGCAAGAATTCACCGCAGGCAGCAAACAGATGGGCATTACCGTTCACCGAGATGGCACCGCGCGCACCGGCGGCCAGCGACGTCGTGAACAGGCCGTGCGCGACGCGTCGCTTCCCTCCAAAGGGGGAGGTGGACGGCGAGGCGGCAGGCCGTGCCGCGGTGGCGGGCGAAGCAGCAAGAGGGAGGCTCGCCGGAGCCGGGGCTGCGGTCAGGGACCGCTGCTGCGCCTGCAGGAGCCGCGCTTGGCAGACCTGCTGCGCCGTGGGGCGGTAGGGCCGGATGACCGCCTGCCCGGGCTTGGCCTGAACCCCCGAGACCGACAACACGACGCGCGTTATGCCACGATGTCGAGTCCGCAAGCAGCTCTGGAGAGGACACTGCTATGGCTTTAATACCCCGAGTCCATTTCTCAGCCAAGTTAATCCAAATGTGACAACCAAAGTCGCGTGGGTTTGATAAATGTATAACCATGTTTTATGATTTTATTTAATATTTATTTTATTATTTTCCTTATACGTGACTTTACCGAAAGAACCAAGAATATGAATAAGAATAGGTATGAATAAACAAGTGGGTTGAGTGGTTTATTTTTCACCATGGTCAAGAATTATGTTCAAGCTAAAATCAAAACATAACTACATGCTTATCCGCCCAATAAGATGGACACAAGCACAGCAATAAAAAGTACTGCTTTGGTCAATCACAGCTGGTTGTGGGACCCGAAAGCTTGGGATAGGCGAATGTTGATGGATGTGCCATAACCACGGATGAAAACAAAGGGGCGGTGAGGGTTGGTGTTATGGTTAGGACTACCCAATTTGACGCAGGGCAATTTTTCAGAGCATCACTATTTAGTGTGAATGCACGGCTACTATTTCAGTGAACAAGACGAAGTGTGTGGAGGTTGGCCCACGCCCATGGTGATTCACGCGTACCATCTCAAACTTGGAGGTGTGAGCAACCCTTTTCTTCAGAAGCGGTACGACTGGGGTCACCCCGGAGCTACCCTCCTCCACGTTTTCCTGCACGCACACAAGAAGCACAAACGCACACCCGGGGCGCCAGTGGGGCGAATACAACTTCAGATACCTGGGGCACATCGACACAATCCGGTTTCTTCGTGAATACACTACTCAGAAATCACGTCACCCCCCCCCCCGCGCAAACTCGATGTTCGCTTTCAAAACCGAAACCACCACTTGGATCTCCAAAGCTGATGACCTCTTGCTTGTTTTCCCTCTTTTGGCTGCAACCCCACGATTGGTCTCAACTCCTGGCCACCAATCATTCTAGCATCCTGTCCTTCTCGAGTTCGCTTACTTATCTTAACAGTCAATGATGTCTCTGGCTTGCGTACGTTATTTAATCCAACGCCACGCAGAGAAACGTATTCGCTGTGAAATCATCAATTAATTACATGAGTCACCTCACATGGCACCATCCTCTGAGCATCAACGAAGCTGGCAATATGGAAATGCATTAAACTTAAACACTGAAAGAACATAATTAAAATGATGTACGTTAGACACACATGGTGATGAGTGTTTAGATACCTCACGAAAATTATATGAAGAAATTATAGATTTTTTTTTTCCCACCAATCTCGATACATTAATTAAGTATTTTAAAAGTCTAAGATATGAAAGCATCGCTTTGGGTATCTGTAAATGGATCACCCTGTACTACTGTTACACATTATTTTGGCCCAACTCTTTAACGTCACCATCCAAAGCTAAAAAGTTCCTTGCAAACTACTCCATCAGCATAACACAAAGCAACAATCACCCTGAACTGTAACACGACTGCGAGGCGCTGGAAACATTACACAAATACCAAATGTAATAAATTATTGTTTTACAACGGTCCTCTGCATGCGTGGTGCACAGAAAAAAAAAACAGCATTACTTGACCCAGGCTGGGCCGTCGCCGTCCCTTGTCTTCCTTCTTGATCTCTGTTGATTCGTTAAATATGCGCAGGCACTCCTCCATCGGATCCGACTCCTCAAAATCCATTTCCGACGCAATGGCGGCATAATCAATTTCATCATCGTCGTCGTCGTCGTCATCGTCGTCGCCATCACCACCATCGCTGTCGTCGTCAATGTCACTCTCGACACCGCGGATCGGTGAGGTGAGCTTTGGCCGCTTGAGATGACCCCCAATGCTGCCGCTGCTGCTCGGCAGGGGACGTTTCAACGACTTGGACGCCGAACTCGCAGTGGAACCAGAGGCCACGCTGTGATCTTCGTCCTCACTGTCATCTCCAAACAGGTCTTTCTGAGTGATTTTGTTTCGCTTCTCCTTGGCAGGATTACGCGCGGGCAAATTTACGGCGGGTTTATCTTCTTTATTTCCGTCCTTTCTCTTCTTGCTGGCTTTGTGACCTCTCTCTGTGCCACTGCCGTCCTTGGGTGGCTTCAGTGCAGAGTCTTTGCCCTGGCGTTGGCCGTCATGGCTCCTACCTTCTTTTTCCGAGCCGCTGCTTTTCCTTTCCGTCTTGTCTCTGCTTTTTAAATGAGGCTTTCTGTCTTTGCTGGAGTGTTTATGTTTATCATCATCCTTTGCTTTAGTTGCGTGAACGGTTTCACTTTTTTTATCGTTTGTGTCACCCTTGGAAGCTTTGTTTTTTTCTGTTCTCACTATGCTATTACTCGAGCTATGACTGCTCTCAGAGTTTTTGTGCTTGTCACTTTTGATGTTTGAACCCTTATCCTTATCGGCTTTGGAACTGCTACATGATTTGTCCTTTGAGGAAATCTTAATCTCTTTAGTTTTTAATGACCTACTCTTTTCTACCTCCGCCCCTTTACTCAATCCGGGATTTTTTTCTAATTTAGAACTTACTTTTGTCTTATCAGCCAACTTGGAACTACCAGAGCTGGTTTGTTTTTCAAGAGGGCTCTTATCTTTTATCTTCCGATCAGCTTTTAACCTGGAATGGTTCTCCTTCTCTTGTACTTTTCCTGAATTGTCGTCATCTCCCCTGCTGAGCCCCCCGATCCCGCACTGCACGGCGATTTCCCTCAACACCGGCTCCGCTCGCTTCTTCACCTTGACCTTTCGGACAACACCCGACTGCGGAACATCCTTATTGCTGCTGGAATCCCCATCGTCGTCAGCGACCGCGGCAGCACCGTCATCATCACCATTTTTGTCATCCTCGTCACTAAACTGACATGGAGGCCCCTCCGTTGGTGTGGCGCTAAAGAGGGCATTGTCCCCTATGCCGTTACTGGCCGGGGTCGCGACACGTGCATCTTTAGGCGAAGGCTCATAAGAGACTGTGTCAGCCGCACGGCTGTCAGACGACCGATGTCTCTTCTTCTGCTGCTTGGAGTCGCTCTCTTTCTCCGGAGTGAACATGGAGGTGAAATTCATCAGCGGGTCATACTCCATGTTGCTGGTGGGTTTTTTTATATCGACCACGTACTTGTTTGACGGGGCAACCTGCTGGGTGCAGGCAACCACCTTGGGCACATAATGGCTGGGGTCTTCATCTCTCGGGCTGTCCAACGTGTACTTCGTTCGGCCCTTGGCGGTGATTGGCGTGGGGTTATATTCCACCGTCTTTGACAGTGAAAAATCCGCAGGGTCGTACTCCAGAGCAGCCGAACGAAAGGAGACCTCGTTATTCTTCAGCAAGTTGCTCCCGGCGGTGAAACCCACATGCTTGGGGCCAAAAACGTTTCCACGCAAGAGTTCTGGGCCCACGGCTGTGGGATCATACTCGTCCACCGTGCTTGAGTGAGCAGCATAGGTCAGCTTCCTGTCCTTCAAGCAGCGCGACAACTTTTGTTTCTCCTGCTCCATGGCATTCTTGACGGCCTCGATGGCGCGCGTGACCGCCTCCAGGTCATCGGCTTGGGTCGCCACGACATTCCGAGCAGGAAGCTTCTCCAGGAGGCCGGGATGGCTGGGGTCATACGCATCGTCTGTGGCCACAAACAACAGTTAGCAAGTACCACTGCATAGGTTTTCGCGTTTGTGCTGTATAGCTCTCCAATGTGTTTTTGAATTATACTGCATGTTGTGTTTAAAATCCTCTGGTCCAGTAATACCATCTCCGGCCTGAAGATATATATAGAATGTGATTAAATAAAAAGTATACAGAAAATAGTATAATCAAAGAAACCATACAGCTACGAAGCCAAAAATGTTCGATTTACCTTTTGATTCAGATTTTGATCCTGGAACTTCCGCAGCTGAGAAGCAAAGCAGACAATCAACATAACATGGAGTTAATATGACCATCAGGAGTGTGGACTCATTATATGCTCCTGTTCATGATAGACTTAACAAGTGCAAAATGCAACTTCAGGTTATCAATGCACTGCATGTACTGACTTCTGAATACTCACAGCGAACTTCGGCATAGCAGGAAAGGTACATTCTTAAAGGTACAACCGTTAAAGGCTCAAGATTTAAACGTGTGGCTGAAGTTTCACCATAACCCGCACTCTATATGGAATAATCACTCTCACCCTTGCTCTCACCTTTAATCACCACGCACAACCCCACAATCCTAGCCCTCACCAATAATCTAATCACAACTTGAATCAATAACACTCACCCAAATGTTTGCACTAAACACCGTCCACACCCTACATCATTTCACCATCATCCTCACCCCAATTAATTGAACCTTCACCATTATCCTCACCCCCACACTTTAACCACATCCTAGCTTCTCACATCTCATAATCATCACCTTCCTCACCCCACACCCTGCCCCCATCATCACCATCGTGCTCACCCCACACCATCTCCCCATACAACCACCCCTTCACCACTCTCATCACCACCATCGATACCCTTCTCACGACCATCACCGCCATCCTCATCCCTCTCACCGTCAGCACCACCACCCTCTTCACCAATTCCACCACCATGTTCTCCAAATACAAAGAACCCCCGTATAGCCTTTAACTGACTGTAGGAGCAAGTGCTGTTAGCGAGCATCTATGATTAAGACCGGCACCGCAAACGAGGGAGTGGGTGGCCAGCACAACTCCCGGCCGCCTTTGTATCCCCAGTGGCGATATTTACACACACCACCACCACATCACCGCACCACCATCTCACCTCGTCGCTCGCTGCCCGCTTTGTTTCGTGCCGCCCTCACGTGCTTGAAGTGGCAGTGCGGCCTTTGGCATCGCGCCTCGGCGTAGAAGGGGCAGTCGAGGCTGCGGAAGTATCCCGTGGAGGGCAGCATCGTCCCGGCACAGTGGTGGTGGTGGTGAGGTGGTGAGGGTGGGGTGGTGGTGGTGAGGGTGGGGAGGCGATCAGGAACAGAGTCCTGGTCCCTCGAACCTGAAGACTCTCCCCCCCTCAGCCCGGCAGTGATCACACCGCGGTGACTTTCACCACCACGTCCCTTCCCCTCAACTCCCGAGTCCCTACTCCGCCGGGTCCCCCTTGAACCGAGGGCCCCCCTTCTCCTCCCCCTAGCTCGGGGGGGGGGTCCCCTCTCCCGACACTCGACTGGAGGAGCCCGGCCTGTCGCCTTCTGTGTGTGGGGGTCTCGTCACCCCTCGACCGCCGGACAAAGCAGCTCCGTGTGTGGACCTTCTACTCCCCCCTGCCCCCCCCCCCTCTGCTAACCGGGCTCTCCTCAAGCTCGAGGTCACCTCGACTCTGGACGCGACTGGGCCGGGCACCGAGCGTCTTCCCTGGCTGCCTCACCCCGGGGGGTCGCCCCGATCACCCGCGGGGGGTTCGATCACCCCCGGGTTCGATCCCCCGCGAGCTTCGTCCCCGGCGCCATCGCCATTGCTCCTCCCGCTGTGTTCCCGGACGTGACGTCACGTGGGGGGGGGGTGACTTCCCGGCAGGCCACGGGGCGGTTACCCGGGGCGACCGCGATTGTGATGAAGATGATGATGATGAGGAGGAAGCTTTCACTCGAATTAGTGATCACATTGTCCTGCGGAGGG
The DNA here is from genome assembly GCF_965212315.1 of Lampetra planeri. Lineage (NCBI taxonomy): Eukaryota > Metazoa > Chordata > Hyperoartia > Petromyzontiformes > Petromyzontidae > Lampetra > Lampetra planeri. The sequence continues at coordinate 10,101,674 of NC_136130.1, read as the reverse complement.
AGCTGGTAGGGACGTTGGGTTGTTCGGTCACTGGCCAGGGTCAACGGCGGCGTGGTGTATTCCGCAAATATGGCCGACTGTGAGGGCGGGCACAAGCCGGCGTGAGTAGGTTAAACGTTGAGTTTTATAAGGGCACCACGGGGTGACCAACCCCTCCCCACCCAGCCCCACCCAGCCCCACCCTTCCCACCCAACCCCGCCCTCCCCACTCAGCCCCTCCCCACCCTGCCCCACCTGCCCCTCCCCACTCAGCCCCTCCCAGCCCCACCCCACCCTTCCCACCCAGCCCCTCCCTCCCCACCCAGCCCCTCTTCACCCAGCCCCTCCCACCCTTCCCACCCAGCCCCTCCCCACCCTTCCCACCCAGCCCCTCCCTCCCCACCCAGCCCCTCCCACCCTTCCCACACCGGCCCCTCCCCACCCAGCCCCTCCCCACGCTCCCCACCCAGCCCCTCCCCACGCTCCCCACCCAGCTCCTCCCCACATGCCCCTCCCTCCCCACCCAGCCCCTCCCTGCACGACGGACGGATACAATAATCCCTTGTGGGCTGGTGTAACCAGGAGGTTCCTACCAGTAAAATATATAACTCAGTGGACCTTACCTGGTAAAATAAAACAAGATGTTGAGTCGATTCCAAATGTCTGTCTGGAGTAATTGGTGTGATGGACTCTTGGAGGGATGAAGTTATTAAAATTGATCCTTACGCTCACCATACGCATACGCAGTAGATACATTCTCATCGCATAACTGCATTTTCACGATTTACAGTCACAAGTGATGACTTTTAAAATACATTTCGGTAAATGTAGCGACCATTAATGGCTGCAGGGGTCAAGTTATTAAACAACATGCAACCATATGTATCTCAAAAACCTCGAGTCTAAAACTTGTGATGGATGCATGTTATAAAGGGCTTCAGAATCGATTAAACGACCTTGGCTGCATGTCTACACCGCCGTACCAAATGTTACACGTTCCTTCAGAGTGGGCAGGGAGGAGCTTGGTTGAACAGCGCATTCGTGCACGACAGACAGACAAATAATCCCTGGTGGGCAGTGTGGAACCTGTTGTTCCTACCTGTAAAAGTGTAGTGTATCGTGTCGTGTATAATGTAGTGTGTAGGTTAAAAGTTGAGTTTTAAAAGGGCACCACGGGATGACCAGCCCCTCCCCACCCAGCCCCTCCCCACCCAGCCCCTCCCCACCCAGCCCCTCCCCACCCAGCCCCTCCCCACCCAGCCCCTCCCCACCCAGCCCCACCCAGCTTTTGTATGTGTAATGAGATGTAAATTTAACACGGAGGCCTTTTGGGTTTCGGTCGCGTAAATGTCGTTAAAACCGCTACCAAACACAACCAAATAGCAACGAATTGTCATGTTTTGTTTACGTGGCACACCTTACTAATTGTCAGTGCCGGGTGGTGGCGGGTTTAACGACACATTTACGCGATCAAACCCAAAAACTTCTTGTGAAAAATATGTCAATTGTCGAGGACATTTGTGACTACTCTCGATGGTCTATCTGGCGACTTATTCGCTTGGCGAATTTCAAATTTAAACGAGTCGACCACCCTGACGTCGCACGGCAGAGGGCGCGCTCGTCACGCGGAAGGGCCTTCGCAGCGTGACACAGAGAGAGAGAAAGGATGCGACAAAGGGGGGGCAAACCACCACTTCAGCCTTTATTCTGTAGACTTCAATAAATACACGCACATCATCAGTGCTCTGCGATATACATAAAACCACGTGCCCATCAAAGAGGTGGACCCTTTCCAGCCAGCTCTTCAAGAAAGGGGGGGGGGAGAGAAAACATCAAGTAAAGTCAGCCTCCGAAGCCGGCTTCACGATCGCTTTGCCTCTGCAGGTTAAACTCTTCACGATCCGACAAAAAAACACCCCTCTGCACTTGCAAAGTGTTGGAATTAGGGTTGCTACTTAATCCTGTTTTTTTCCCAGGGTCGTCCTATTTTTCGAGGTAGCTGTCCTGGGAAATTCTGCAAGTCTTCCCACAATACGTTATATTTCCATATATGTGTAATATTTCCACTCTTTCGGTATCGTTAGGCATTCTTTCCATGAAATTTCCCGGTGTTTTGTACCTCTGAGGTAGCAACCCTAGTTGGGTAGATGACTTCTGTAAATTTGGACATATACCTCCATTTAAAAAAGGCTATGATCTCAAAACAATACATGACCTACATCTGCCTTTAAAAAAAGTTATTTTGAGTATCATTGAGCTCTCACATGATTTTCGCTTCGCTTGTGTTTTTTACCCAAGTAAAGCCTCACTGAACCTCAACTTTTTTTAGCAGGGTCCTGCCAAATTTTAATAGTAGGCGGGGCAACGTTGTTACGTGTAATCCTAATTTTAATAATTTGCAGGTAATTTTTCAACATTTGGGATGTTTGGCCAATACCAGTTACATTGTATGTTTTTTTTTAAACTATGGGATGAAACCGGAGAACACGGAGGAAACCCATGCAGAACGTGGGGGGATCTGTTGCTTAAAGTTAAATCTATATTCTTATACAGACTCCGCACTGAAAGGTACCCGAGTCAGGAGTGGAAACCATCCAGTTCCTTTTTGCGGTGAGGCACGAGTTTTGCCACGGTGCATCCTGCCGTCGCCCATTTTTATCCAGGATTCAAATACCCCCCCCCCCATTAGCTGAATCCTACATCCCATTAGAAAGCAGTTTTATTTCCGAGATAATCATCGTCGAAATGTTTCAACGCCACTTTATTTTGATCAAACTGTTCGCGTGGGTGTGCCAGCACTAGATTTACACAAACTCTGGGCCACTGTCACTTGCGTTAAGCCCGGAGTTTAAAGGCGGTCGTCAGACACGATCCGGTTCCATTGGAATTGAAACGTGTAGGCGAACGTCATAAGAAGAAAAAAAAACATCTTTCCAGACAAGTAAAATGTAGGAACCCTTTAAAGGACATTCATAAATAGTGCCTCTCCTTTGTAACATAAACTATAACGCAAATGAGCATTAAAACGTCACAATTATCTAGTTTGGCAGCATCGATAAGTTGTTTACAACGGCAAGGGGCTCGCTTAGTATGGCATCCTCCTGCACGAACCAACCGTTAATAAATCTGCACACAAGAAATGTGTATTTTGCAGCCTACTTTTTTTTAATATATACGGTGTATATTATGGTAAAACTACCATATCATAGCAAGTAACATGCACCGATTGATAACTTTCTTGGGCAAAGTTGTATTGCGAAAAATACAGTTCAGGTAAAAGAAATTACTCAAACTTTGTACCTTTCATCATTTTGATCAGTCTACCATAAATTATTTCGAAGGGTACACATACTGTACTCTGATGGGGTTTTTTCCCATGTGTCCCTCCAAATAATAATTGCTCAGCAATTTTACTCTACGTTAATAAAATGTTTCACTTAAATTCATCTTAAGCTGAACGTTGCATTCTTACATTCTTTAATAATTTGCTGCAAAATTAATATCCATTAACTTTTTGTTTTAATATATATGGTATCACCAAACCTAAGATAATTCATATTTCCATAGTCTTGTAATGATTCTAGATTTGCAGCTAATCTGGCTTAGCATGCAGCTAATCTGGCTGTGACGGTCCCACCTGATGACGGAGACTTGTGTTGCCTCCGAAACGTCGTGATTTTATTGTTTTATTTTTATAAATTTTAATTACGTGACTTTACCGTAAGAACTAAGAGTATGAATTATTGTAATGATGTCAGACAATTGTTGGGGGGAATTTTAGATCTGTTGCTTAAAGTTAAATCTATATTCTGCTGCTTACCGACTTCGATTTTCTGTTAACGATCTTGCATATTACCCGTCATGATACATGGATAGGAAACAGACACTGACGATGAAAATGGAAAGGCTTAAAAATTGTGCAAAGTAGCGTCGAGAGGGGCATGCTTGGAGTTATATTTTAAGAAAAGGAGCATACTGATTAGAGAATATATGCAAGTTATAGACATCACAACAACTCTTTAAAAAGTGGGCTTGGCAGGGCATCGATAGGAGGGATGATGGCCGATGTTTGAGACTGACGAGGATGACTGGTAGCCAAAGGAGCGAACATGCTCGAGAGGAAGACCGTCTCAGAGACGGAGCAGTAACATCAGCTCGTGTGCAGGAGCCAGACGGTTTGTTGCATCGTGAGAACGCGAGCGATGCCAAAAAACAAAGGCCTTTATCCAGCAGTGGATAGTCCATGGCCTGCTGCTGCTGCCATGCTTGATAAGTAACAACCACTTACACAATGGGAGAATTTCAATTAAAAATTGTATTTTTTATCTTGCACTGTCTGCATTTACTTAGAAACGTGGCAAATGAGGCTAAAGTGTGAGGGCGTTTTTTTCCTGTTCCTACAACAGGGAACCAAGCGGGTAGTGAACGCACGTGTGCGCAGGATGCCACAAACTGCACCCATTAGCAGCTGCGTCTTTGTACTAAAAGCAGCATAGTGTGTGGGCAGACGATTGTCTACGGGGTTTACTAAAACGCTTGACACCACTCTCCCAGACAGCAGCCGAAATGTCGATAAATGCCATTTGAGTGCTCAGTATTGTACACAGCATTTGACAGACACACAGCCCACTGAAGCATCAATGAAGAGATACCGTATTTTATAAGTAGCACAGCTGAATATACCAAGACGTATCCTCTCTGTAGTTGATGCCAGACTGACCGTATTATTGTGCAATCTTGAACTTATTTGTTGCTACAATTAACCTGCCAGACACAATTTTCCATAAATATACCCTGTTTGTGTGGGCTTAGCGATCGAAAACAATGACAAAGGTAAACAGGACTGTCTCTTGTTAGCGTGCAACTTTTACAGTATGTCCTCAAAAATTTACACAAAAATTGCCGTGTGTTTTCAAAGTTTTCAAAATCGGTTTACATTTACAAAACACGTTTTACAGACGCCTTGCAAAGCGGAACTGCTGAAAGAGGCTCAAATAAAAGCACGTTATAGAAAAAAACAAATGGCGGGAGGTGTGCAAGTGTGCAACTGTACAATATGGGGGGCAGGAACGCTGGGAAGAGGCAAATGCCCATGGTTTGAGTTAAGGACGTCCCTTGGCGATGGTGGCGTGGTGCAGGCATACGCCCGGGAAGCACCGCCCCCGACGCTTCAGTACTCTGCCGCGTACTCCGTGCCATGCAGGCCCCGGCACAGGAGAGTGAACTCCTTCACCATCTCCTTCACCTTCCTTTTGTTCACTCTCTCCCTGCAAAAAAAAAAAAAGGAGTACAATAATCTGCTTTGGTAAAGAGTTACCACCGGTACAGGGCAAAAAGGAGTGGAAACCCAGGGTGTGGTGGGACAATTATATTCTTAAACTTTTTCTTGTGTACAGCCAAATAATTAAAAGCCATATTTTCAGAAATGAAATTATCAGCACGGGGTCAGGAGGACCGAGGCTGGTTCCCTTGAAGCATCGTTGATGTGATGGCAGCAGGGAAAGTGGGGGTGGTGGGGGAAGTGGGGGGGGGGGGTCTGGCAACGGTCGGTTCACCTTAGAATCTGCTGCCCAAAGATGTCCTTCTGCTCATGCGTGACACGCGAGGATGGGAAGTCGGGTCGCGCCATGGCTTCCTTGAGCCACAGGGGCAGGTACGCGAAGCAGTGCTTGTTCACACAGAACAGCACCTCCGCGAAGTTGTCCATGAGGTTACGGGGAGCCTGGCCGCCAATCGCCTGTGGCACATGGCAGCAGCACAACAACAGCGGCGAGCAGTTGCGGCCAAAGTCACTACCTCTGCAATGCCATGGGTTTTGTTAATTAATTTCATTTTCCGAATTCACAACACAGCCACAGGGCATGATTTCATCATTACATAAGCGCCAAAAATCCCACCACCTCTGTCTCGGCATCTGCGAATAATGTTGTGACAATAAAATTAATATACCCTGCAGCCGACATCTCATTTGCGAAGCCAGGACATTTTTTTTCAAGTTAAAATAAAAGCTAAGTAGCACCACGAGAAAATTATTTTTTTCCTCTACAGTACGATAACTTCGGTGGCACTCTCAGTGCCATGTCACCACTGCAAAGCAATAAGAGCGAGACAGGAACCTGTCAATTAATCACTTTTGTAAGCCATCCATTCATAGGTGTCTAGAGTGAGCAATTACAACCAACGAATTACCCCATTGAATGTGCTTAGTCTGCCCTGCAGGTCAGCTCACACAATCTCAAAAAAACTTTTCCTTGCAAACCAGAAAGCAGACAACGTTTAGCCGAGTATTGTTGTATTGCTCATCCTCATGTTATTTTTGCGTCTCGAGTGATAAGAAAAATGTCAGACATCAACAATTCAACAGCAATCGATAAAGCGTACTTCTGGGTACCGCAGTTGCAAAAAATGTAGTTCTCAAATTCGCTTATTATCGGCTTGTTTCGGCACGGGCTGTAACACCTCGCTACCTTCCTCAGGGGTTTGAGGCAATGCCAGTCTTTGTCCCAGCAGCCCCTTTGTATAGGCTTTTTTTGACCAATTGCGGCTGGCCAAAAGCATCACGTGATTCACTCCTTTGCAAAAGTGGAGAGGCTGTGGTGCCGAGATGCACAGCGGGAAGCGGTGCGTCTCACAAGCCGTCGCGTACCTCCAGCACCGTCTGCAGCAGGAGGCGCCCGTTCTCGTGCACCACCTGCCCGATGGCCGATACGGTGGCGCAGTGTGGCAGCAGCTCCGTCTGCGGCGCAGCACACAGGCATCAGCACGCGCGGAAACGCGTCAACCCCCACCGCATCCCATGGCCCTCACAGCCGTACTCGACTCCGACAGAGGCGCCGATACGTCGAAAAACACTAGACCGGCTTCTGCTCGGGAGGCAGCAGATGCCGTTGCCTGGTGTGTACATTTTGGCATATAAACAGTCAAATTTATTTTGTCCCAGTGCAGCTGGAGGCTTTTGGAACGTGTGAAAAAAGACTTATCAATTATTCACGAGAATTTCTTCCCTGTACACACATTTGTTTGAAATAAACAAGCTGCCTTGCACACAGCTATGTGCAGTGACATGTTTTTTACATGCACGATTCCCAATGCATAGTTGAACTACGGGATTTGTTTATAAAGCCAATGCATTCGGAATATCTTTTCATTCCTTTTTCGTTTTTTTTACATGTTAAGAAAAAGTATTACGCACCATTTAATGCAGACGTTTACATAGCTGCGAGTAACACTTTAATATTTTAGTACCGCGTGTACTCTGCACAACATTTAAAATGTTCTTTTCAACCAGATGTCATAACCATCAGATTAATAGCACACATTGCAACCACGGTCAAGCAAAGTTTGTGAAATCTAACTTTAAGATTAAGTTTAGTTTACATTTAAATCCTTTCCTCTGAATTAATCTGACGGCATGATGCTGTACTTCCATTCCTTTCTGTATTTCAAAAACAGTGAGGCTCTACAAACATTCAGTAGACATAATACCCAAAAGCCTGCATGGGCCTACTTACAAAAAATCCACAGGCCGATTTCACAGTGGGACCCTCAGGGAACTTGAGGGAAATGAGACCTGAATAGGAAATGAGAAGTATTAGTCAGACAGTGAATATTTCATAGCACGTGCCTGCGCGCGTTCACAAACATGCAACAAAGACGAGGATGCCGAGTCTCAAAGACTTACGGTCTGCTGTTAGAAAGCACCTATTAAGGCCATAGTGAGCACATAAGGGCATAGTGGGAGATAGAACTGTGCAATGTCTGGGCCATCTTTGTCTTCCCGGTGCTGACGTTCGTACAGTGCACCGCGTGCTCTTTCTATGCTTTTATACTGTTACGATTCAGCACCCAGGTTCTTCCATGAATTTTCATGATTATATTTTATTAAATAATAAATAAATAATTTGACACTGCTGTGAAAGTAGCGGCCACTGTGTGGTTGCAGGGCTAACATGAATGCATTACGTACAACATATACGAATTGAACAGCGTTGATTCTTACACAAACGACTCGATATTGCGAGCTTAACAAAGCACACTGTTGTGCTTCAATGAGTTAAAAATACAAACAACTGAAACTGGAAGCGAGGTTGGTGGGTATAAACATGGGACCTCCCCTTCATGGCTGTGATTAGGCATGGCTGTACTCACCACACTGGAACAGTGCTTTGATGTCGCAGTTGTCTGCCACCACCACATCTGGTTTTTTCCTTAGGGCCTAAACAAAGCAGATGTATCCCGGGTGATTGTGTGCACAACGTCACGTTCAAACAGCTGGTTTCTGGCTTAACACGCTGGACGATTAGTAACAAGGTGATGCGTCTGGGAGGACATCCAACCGAGGAGATGGGAGTGATGAAATCAGCCCGGTGTGCAGGGTGCTTTGCGGATTTGCTGCATCGCAGAATCGTGGGAGACGGTGAAGGCCTTCATGAATTGATCGTTGGCAGTTGATAATGGTGAGAACGACATTGGGAGGGTGGCAAAAATGTTGCTAAAAATAACTCGGTGCAAGATCCTAGTCCCATTCCGAATGACCGCGTACAAGTCAGTAACAAGACTGGACAAACACCGAGAAGGATCAGGCAAACGAGGAGAGCCGGCCGTGGTGACGCGGGTGGCATACCCTGTGACCATTGCGGTTAAAGCGAGAGACGAGCGAGGGGGAAGACAAACACGTATGATGCACGGCCACGTTGGTACCTGCGAAAGAAGCTGCATGAAGGAGTCCACGATATCCGGATGATCCCGGGGACCTGGCACAAACGAGTGATTGTTCGCAAGGCACATTATTAATAGTGTGTCGCTCCCCCCCCAAACTCGCGCACTTCGGCTCGATGCATCGGCGCTGCGAGGTAATGCACGTGTTTAACGTTTTGCCGATTTACATTTTAATAGGCCCCAAAATAACCTTTTGCATTGACAGTTTAATTAGGTGGTAGCGGCAACTTTAGGAGATGGTGGAACACCCAAACACACCACGAGCCACGGTATTTTTAACGAAAGCCTCAGATTGGCGGCAAACGCGCATCACTTCTAAAATTCTCATCAGTTCCACTCGGATGAAACAAAATAAGAAAATAGACTATTTAAACGAGATCATTAAAATCACATAAAATACCAAACCACATGGGTGTACATAATAATGAGCCTAAGATGTGTTTGATAAGGTTGTTGTTACATGTGTGCAATATTACTTTTCACAATTTAATTAACATTGTTTATTCACATTAGGACACGGACCAAATATTGCTTTTATTTTGGAAAATCCTATCGCAGCAGAGCGATGCATCTTGGAACCAAAGTGGCACCCCCCCTCAGACCTTCAAGAGATAACTCTGACAGGTGCTTCTGATCGCCACAATTTTGACTCCACTTGTCATCTGTTTGGTGTGCCTGTAAGCCAACGCTGATTACGTGCGCTGCAGGGAAAAGCAACAAAAACCTTCATCTTCTGGCTCAGCTCACAAGGATACTCAAAGAGAGGGGACTAACAGATGCCCATCACTGAGGGTATCAATACTGGAGGGGTTGTATTGGATAATTACCAGTCTCCTTGGTATCTCAGAAGCTAAGCAGATTTGAGTCTGGCTAATATTTGGAAGGGTGACCTTGAGTGAATACCAGGCGTTGTGGGCATAGAATCAGAATCTTTATTTATCCTGGAGGAATCCGTTAAGTGACAAAGTGCTTTTTCACAGATGCCCAGTCAGGGTGGGTCAGCGAGTTACAACAAATAACGACAGGAATGCAAAATAGAGAGAAGTAAAGCAAGTCACTAGAAATAAACACAAGATGAAGTTGTGAGGCGACCAGAAAAAGAGGACACGGCAATGGAATCAGCCCACAGTTGATTCGTTGGATTAGATTAATTGTTGTCCTTCCCCCGCACCTCTGATTAGCACGGTTGGCTACGCACGGTGCGAAACACCATCTGCAGATTAAATCTATCTGCACAGGAATTTGAGTGGCAGCCCCTTGAAAGCAGGGGGTTTTCTCCAGGTGCTCCAGTTTCCAGATACAGGCCTAACGCTCCAGAAGCCCGCTGAAAATGAGTCTTGAAACCCAGTGAGGCTCCTCTGAATAAAGGGCATTCTCAGAGACGGTGTCTCAAAATTTGATGATCCATTCTCAGGCTTTCTCAAATGCGAGAGGCATCGTTATACCGGGGAGCACGAACCTCTGTGGAATATCGTGAGAGTGCAGGCAGCCATGTGCAGGAACAGAGCCTTCACAGTTGGGTAGTAGACAATGTCCTTGCAGAAGATGAGCACCAGCTGTGCGGGGGAAAAGGCAAACACAAAACCACCATCTGCTTCATCCAGCAAGTGGACAACGCTCCCGAGCCAAAACGGTTTAACTGCGCACGCAAGGAAATTTCACCATCGCCAAGCAAGCACGGTCACAGTTAAAGCAACAACAACAACAAAAAAAACAGATGCATATTTAATAGAACAAGCGCAGAATCCAACGAGATGCGATCGAATCAGAAGAAATATCATTCAGGTGTCTGTAAACGTCCCCAAGGCAAAGCACGAAGGGGTCGGCCGAGCGTCAGTTGGTGCCCACACGCCGGCCGCCTTCGGGGGCGGCCAAGTTCGGCTCATTAGGCGCGGTCCCGGACCCCCGTTCTTTAGCCGTGACGGGCAATTTGGCGGCGAGGCAGCGGCGGCGTCTGACCTCTCGCGTGAGCTCCAGCGCGGAGGCCTGCGGGACGGTGCTGTACATCTGGCCCAGCATCTCCGACAGCTGGGGGATCATGGGTCCAAAGTCGTCGAGCAGCGTCTTCACCGACTTGATGAACACCGTGCACACGGCCTGCGGAGACGGAGGGGCGCCGCGTGAGCGCGAGCGGTTTTGCGAGGTGATACGTTTTCAATCAAAGATATTAGGGGCGAGGCTGCTGCGTTGGGAGTGGTGCACGGGGGCAAATAAATAAAACACATTTATCAATAACACTGCCTTCAGAGGGAAAAACAAATAATAGGCGACGTTTCAGGAAATAACCCTTCATGGAGTACCTAAAATGAGAAGCATATTACGTGCTGTAGAAAAGGCCCATTTACTGAAATGTCAGCTATTATATATTTTTCAACAGTTTTACTTAACTTGACTCCTGTGTCGTGGTCAAATCTTGTAATCTAAATTGAGTCTACTTGCTGTTGTCGAATCAATTCAAAAATTTGCACACGCACTCAGATCCGGTGACAATGCATGCCTGTATCAAAATCGGCATCAAATAATCAATTAATACGCTACTTTAAAGCAATTTAGATTTTGTACGGGCGCCTTATTATTTATATATATATTTGTGGAGGGGAAAAACACCGCGGTCCCTAAACTCTCGAATCGCCTGCTCCGTGTGAACCAATTACGGAAGTCATCAATTAATTCAAGTCAGCGTTGATGTGGGAGCAGGCGCCGCATCATTGATGTACTTCTCGACCGTGAGTTAAACGAAATTGTTAATAAAACCGTTGTTTTAAAAAATATTTCTTAAAGGAGTTTATTCCTTTTAAGGCACAGTTTTATTGACAAATGTGTAATTTTTTTACTTATTTAAAAGTTCAAATTGTTTGTGATTTTGTTATTTTCTCACTTTTTCTTATATTATTTTTAACTGCAACAGACACCGATCTCTCCCCGCCTAGACGTACAGGCTCTTTCGTGCGCTCGTTGCCGTGTAACAAAGAAAATCTCCGCAGTTCGTTGATACGTTTTTCTGCGGGGCATTCTCTAAAGTGTGAGACCGATGCATCATTCTGCGTGGCTTTCGGGCGGACGCTTTCTGTCGTTGCTCCGCACCGATAGCACGATGGGAATTAAGTTAGGAAAGAAGAGGCAATAAATATTTAAGTAAAAATACCTGTGGCAACTTAATAGGTAAGGAAATTACATACGATATTGAAAGTATGTTTGGTAGCTCGGCCGAGAAGAGATGTTTAGGATACAATAAGAAATTCAAGCTTAACATCTCAGGAGTGATGGAAACCATGTCTTAGTTGTACCTTTTGTTTTGCATCATTGAACTTGGTTCTTATGTTTCATGTTCAAGATAGTTACGTATACTGGACCTTCCACAACAGACTTAACGATATGTAATGGAAGTATAATGTAGCAATTACGCAAACAATGTGTTGTTGTCTTGTGGGACGGCTTGCGTAATGAAACTGCTGTTTAAATCACAATTCCTCAAACGTGGGAGGAATTTGTTCGGTAACACTAATTCGTGTTTGGAAGCAGATTATGATTATTATTTTTAATCAGGCCTACCTCCCATTCACGAAACACACACACACACGTACGTAGGAGGCATGCATTCGCATCCAAACTCCACAAGCTACTCGTGGATTTCCCTCGCACTGAGCCGGGCACGATGCAACTGTCGGAATGTTAACAGTGGAGTTGTCACCCTTAGGTGTTAGGGAACATCAAGTACCACTCAGATGCACTCTGCTATGCCCTGGACAAGGCTACACCCTACATCTGCCAAACGTTAGGGAAAGGGGAGGCATGGATGTTTCCTTTCCCTTTCTTATTCCAATTGTGCTATGAACATCGTGTAATCATCATTGTCAATTTACTGCTGGATGAATGCCTCTCAGAGCCACCACTTCTTCTCACAATCCTGAAATGTAATAATCCACTTAGCACCTGCACACAAACCGATTTTAGAATCATGCCATGTGGACAAAAATATATTTCGAGCTCTTGAAACAACAATGCAACCACATGTGTTTGGCAATGGTCCGTAGTTGCAAATCGACTTTCGAGATCCCTTCAAGTGACCTTTTGTTATCCACACATGAGTGCGGCACTTTCCCATACACCCTGCTATCGAGATATGATTGTAGAGTGAAAGATATTTGTAATTCTAGGAACTGGAAATCAGCCAAAAAGAATGAACGAGAGAACGAAAACCATTATCACTGTACGTGTTGGGTGGATTGTTACACATCGCAGGACCTTGAGAGATCGTGGTGGCTTGGAAAGGCCTTTATCTACCAGTGGATTGAGCGTGACTGATGATGAAAGAGTGAAAAATATTTGTAATATATTTTTTGTTGTGTCCAGTCAATGATTACTAGGCCGACACCAGCAACTTGGTACGGTTTGAAGAACCGAGTCGATTCGCGGGTGGCTAAAATCCAGATTCGAACCCAGGATTCTCAGCAATGAGAGCTCTTTGATCTGAGCCGAGCCACCCAGTCACCTGCAATAGTTTGTTTATAATTCCCGTTCCTGCAACACCAGATCAGAGGAAATGTTTAAATTATAAAAGAAACTGCTCGCAAATCGACACGTAGAAAAACAGCAACGACAGACCCCTGCAACATTGCCTCACCGCCGCAAAGGGCGAACGCAAGCGCCGCGTCTCCTGCGCCGCCGCTGAGATTGATCCGTGTGCACCGTGGGCCCGTTCCCCGCAGTGCAATCAGGCCACTCACGGCACGGCCGCCGCGCCGCTTACTTACCTGCCCCAACTCCTTATCATCCATCAGGCCGGCGCGCGCTGCCACCGCAAGCACTAATGAAGAGTGACTTCGCTTCGCCGAGCCTCGCCGGCCAAGTCGACAGCGGAGGCCCGCAGCTGAGCAATAGCAGCGCTCCCTCGCCTCAATAACGAACATTGGGGTGTTTTTTATATTTTTTTAAACGTTTAAACAGGCAAGTGACCGAGAGTCTTACCAACAACCCTATTCTCACTCATGAACCACTAACAAGGGCGACGGGTAAAGCTGTTTTGGCAGCTTCCTCCACTGAGGACGGCTCTGCGGCCTTGGTGAAAGCAGAGCGGAATTCACATCCTGGTACCGACGATGTTTCGAGAGCACCAGCCATGCCACATCAGCACCGCGAGAGCCCGGTGCCCGACCAATGTCCACCCCGGGGTCAGACCTTAACCAGATTCGCTCACCTCCACCACGTGGCTGTCATTGATCCACTTCGCGAGCAGCTTCTGCACCAGCTGGAACACCTGCTGGAGCACTACGACCACCTGCAATGGCGCGCGCACGCACAGACAGCAAGGAAGGCCGGCGCTTTACCGCACGCCGCGCGTCAGCGGCACAGCAGCACCTGTCCCGGGGCCGCACTGGGGGGGTTGCCTTGAAGGTCCGATTTGTGGTTTAAAAACGGTCAAACTGAAAATAATGGCAACGGTGAGGAGCAATGTCAGCCCCACAACGTGACGCCACGGCTCAATCGAGTGATGTGGAGCCCCAGTGGGGTGGACAACATCGAGGGGCTTCATGCAAAGCCATAAAAACGCCGGCATTCGAGCTCCCATTTTCACGTTGCACGGCACTAAGAGGATATTTCACAGCGGCCTTTAAACCTTAACTGCTTTGGTTGTAAATTGTTTCGTGATTATAATATTTTATATGGTGGTAAAGCAATTAAGAGTGAATAATTACCACTCTTGGCATTTTGAAAAAGGGGGTCATTTTGATTTACTCAGCTTTTCTAGGAGACATCCACTTTATAATGCTTGAATAAATCGACAAAATTGAAATTAGGTTTTTCAAAAGACTCTTAATGAAGCCCGTGCTGCCGGCATGAATACAAAACAGCTGCTTTAGAAGTAGTTGCCCTGAGGAACTCTGCATTTATAAGGTGGGCTTTTTTTTGGGAACTGTAACACCTTCTCTACCACCCCCGGTGGTCACACGTGTCCCTCCTCGCTGGTGCTGTACGTGAACCCGTCAACTCGAATTCACCAGCTTCTTTTGCTTAACAATTAAAGTAAGATGGTTATGGCAATCCCACGGAGACTTACAAAAGACCCAAATTGACGCGTCAAATTTTGAACAAGGCCCATTACCTGTGAGATGTGTTAATGAGCCAAAGGGTGCGTGCGCGCGTGCACGTGCGCTCGCGTGTGTGCGCGTGTGTGCACACAAAGACAATGGGAATGGTAGCGGAGGTAAAGGATGGCTCCGTTGTCACACAAATGCACCGCAGGGCTGTCCAATCAACATCGCGAGCGCTGCTCACTTTCCATACCACTGACCCCCCCACCTCCAGGGCGACATCAACCTTCCTCCTCCTCATAGGTCCAGACACCCCGAGCCACCCCCCCTGCCCCACCCCAATTGATAGACCTTCTGGAGGGAAAGGAGAGGATGGCGCGACAATGATCGTACAGATTTGGGTTTCGCGTCACTGCGGCGAAAAATATCTTCGTCCACGCGGGCGCTCGCGCTGCTGCGCTGCTCTCGAGTGACAACAGTCGGGGGCGGATGGGTTTTGGGCGGGGGAGGGTGGGGGCGGCCCGGGCAGAGGAGTGGGGAGAGGGCCCTTGCTGGCGCGACGATCAGCCAAATTTGAGGGCAGTGCGAGTGAAACGAGGTGGCTTTCCCTTCCCTCCCTTCCCGCCCGATTCCCGACCCGGCGGCGACCTCGAGGCTCAGGTGGCACGAGGTGCCGAGGTGTCGCAGCACTGCCCTCGTCATCACACCCTGGAGGCAGTGGAGACAATTTGTGATTTGCTGGAATGGATTTTTGTGGTTAACGTTTCCCCCCCACCCTTCCTTCGACAATTCCAACTTTAATTTAGTTGTGGATTTCTTGAAAAATCTAATTTTGTAATTAAAAACCATAAGAGCTGTGTTCAGGCTGTAGGGCTTGCAAGGCTGACCGCACAGCCTTTGCAGGCTATGCCCAACCAATTAATCACCGGCGTTCACCTCCGATCCGTTTGGCGAATTTCAGAGTGATGTTGACAGCACGTATCCTCACCTTTACTCCCTTCCAACGCCCACCACCACCCCCCCCCCCCTTTTCCCACAACTCTTTCTAATCCCTCAGGTACGCTCCGCTTTGCCAACTTGCTGGCATCTCTCAGTGCCCGTCCGCCCGTCCATTCTCTCCTAGCGGTCCACCCGCCCGCCCGCCTGCCCGCCGCGCAGCATGAGCGAGAAAAGCAAAAATCCCCACAGGTTTCCCAACGCCGTACTTACTGGATTGGGTCCATCACCGGCCGGCTTACGCTTGGCCTCGGTCCCGTCGCGCTCGGAGTCAAGGCGACTGATATCCAAGGTGGTAAACAAATTGGACAAGAGACCCAAAATATGTATGATTGCTAGCTTACTGGATGGGTTTGGCTGCAAGGGAAGGTCATAAAAAACAAAAGCATGAGAGGGGAAAGAAAAAAACCAAAGAGAAACATGAGCAACTCAAATAAGTGTTTCAGTGCAGACAAATCAATTAAACCAAGTTAAAAAACTAACCGTCAATCAATGCAGGGAAAACCTTGTCACTCAAAAATGACTAAATGTAGAAAATTTAAATCATTTTGCAAACACTTTAAAGAAAACGAGTCACTTCGCAAAAATAATGCCAGTGGTATTTTAAATGATTATAAATACAAAAGAAATAACCACTTTAAAATACAATGCAATATTAACTCTACGAAAGGAAAAAAAATTACACGCTACTGAAAGCAGGCTTAACAAATACTTGAATATAATAAACAAACGATATACTTACGTGATGCCAAAAAACACACGCACACAAACAGCAGAAACTATGAACGAAATAAGTGAATCAACAAACTGTCAAAATACTAAATGAGCACCAAGGGAACAAATAATTCAAATAATGGGGCAATCATTATTGTGGGGTGGGAAGGGGGGGAAAGAAAATGTGTTAAAACCATTCCCAAGCAGCAGGAGGTATGCCAAGGATCTCTAACATGAAGCAAGGTGGAATCAAATGTAATGGCGGCATGGCATTCACTGCGATGTGCGTGAACATCGCACGGTTAACAGCGACATGTCTCGATTCTGTTTGCAGGCACACAGTCTCGGCACGGGTGAAACCCGATTGTGCGGTACACACTCACTCAAGACGCGCTCAGAAGGTGTGCGTCCGATCGAGCTCGTTTAGGTTACGGGATGATGCATTGAAACATCGCGCAATTACGCTCTGTTTCTATTATACTAAAAAAAAAACCCCACCGTTAGAGAGCTCACACGCTCCAGGCAATGTGAAAACGCAGGGTCAAATTTGGTCATCCATCATGCTCCGCACATTCGAGTTTCTGTTGCCATTCTACAATAACGGTCACGCGGGTTAATGTATCATGATGCCGGGCAGTGCATTTTTGCAAGCATTTGCCAAACATTTATGTGTATATAAAAATAAAAAAGCACCTCTGCACACAGGTACATATTTGATTTTTCCCGAGGCATGCACGAATCCGTCACGTGTCACCAAGTGTGGAACATTGATCCTTTCTGACACAGGGGGGGTGGGGAGGCATGGGGCAGGGGAGACCATGGGGCAGAGCAAGCTCTAGGAATGCATTCGGCAAGGACGGAGAGAGATGCAGGTGTGCAAGAGGAACGCGGGAAGGACGGCATGGAGGACGTCTGCTAATACTATTTCAATTACATTTCCTGGCGAGCTTGTGTGACCACCCGCGGAGGGCTGCACAAATTCGAGCGAGCGCACGAGTCCGCCGCTAGCGCCATTATTACGCTTTTAACCCATTATCCGCTGCAGCTTGCCAAACCGCTTCGCAACAGACGTCGATAAAATAAAAACCGTGCGAGCCCTGGTGTCAGTGGTAAACGTCTCTCAGGCTCCGCGTATGGAAGTTCAGCTTCACGTGGCATCTCGCGATCAAGTGTGATGCGGTGGTAATTATACTATACGGCCGCAATAAGGGAATTGCAGGTGTCACGGTTTACATTGTGCTCTGGGACCACAATTCGCTGCAAGCCGCAGACAGGCAAAATTACAAGGCAGATGTTTTATTATTACTTCTAACACCCAGCTCCTTGTGGATATGTAGATACATATTAGCGGAATTACATTTGCTCCTTTGGAAGGTGAAAACTCTTTCAATATGTTCTACTTAATGTGCATTCTTATTATATACATTTGAATTTTTTTCGATGAAACATAGTCATTCCTATCGTACAAAGACATCGGAAAGAGTTTTACTTCCCAGTTGGACATAAGAAACGGCAATTCTGGGCGTTTCACCTAACCGTGGACATTGGGCGACTTCTGCGCTCGGAATATTTCCGCGCGCGCAACGAGCTAACCACCCCGACACCTGACAAGCATCGCGTCCGGTGATGCAACGGCGTGGTCTAATACAACTGTAATAATAAGAACAACCTCCATTTTATAAAGCGACTTTCACATCGAAGTACCTCAACGGGTTCAACTGCAACCAAAGACGATGAGGGTAGTCGTGAAAAGAAAAAAAACGAAAGCACGTAGCGGAGGAGGAAACTTAAGAGGAAGGTCCGGTGGGGCGCGGATGAAGCAAAGTAAAGACGAAATGGCGGCAGGCACGCAAAAGGCGAAGGCATGCTTGGGGAAGCGGGGTCTCGCTTAGGCCAAAAAAATAGATTTCATGATTATTATTTTCCCCTAATTGCACACCTGCTGCTGTTATAGTTAAAAATCCGACGCTCGAAAAGGCTTTCAAAATTTCAAGTGTGTTTTGCACAATTACGTCTCCGAAATATGTCAATAAGTGGAAAATGTGCGGCGTTGTTTTTCACCCGTATTGTTAGTCTGGAAATGGATGGGTCTGTGTTTTTTTTTGAGAGACCACCGATTTCATCCATCTGGTCATGCAAAGCAAATGTCATTATCTTTACTCTCATCAGCGGAAGCATTGTGGTCCTAATGGATCACACTGTACATTTGCTGGCTGCGGCCTCTGAGGCTGGATTAGCATGAACAGTTAATTAACAAAAACATTAAGCGCATTTTATGCTTCGGATACATCGATGTGTGCGTGCACATACATCGATTTATTTGCAGCAGATTTGATTTAGGAATTATATAATGCAAATATATATTTGTGCATTATGCAAAAACGTCATGCGCCAGATGGTGATTCCGGGCAAAGCGATGAATAATTTTTCGTTTGTTTATAACCTCTCCATCGCAGCCGATTAGCACAGCAGCCTTGCGTTCATCGGTTGTCTCGGCAGCCTCACAGGCATACCCCGCACGAGCCATACGGGCTTCATCCATAATTACCAATCTGACGAGCTTACAGAATTTACGTCGGAAGGAGGGAGGGGTAGATGCGGGATGGGGGAGGGGGGTGGGGGTGGAGGGGGATTGACTCGGGGCACGGTAATTCGTCCTAAGCGTACTGGAGAGATCCAGGGGTCGACAATGCCACTTGCCCGCCGGCAAAAACGAGATGGGAGTTAAAACGCAGAGCGCGGACTGTGGGCCGGGTCGGAGCAGACGGGCTACAATGGTGACCCCGTGCCGGTCCGGCCTCTGGCTGTGCATCACCGCAATAAAAATCCTGACAGCCGCCTCTTTTTGACGGGATGCACGAGCGCACCCTCGCTAAGGCGACAGATAAATTATCCCCTTCGCGGGTTACCTTCACAGCACCTGCCGAGCCTTGTAGGCACAAAGTAGCGTGGCAGACGCCCTCTCAATGCCACCAACATTAAGGACTGGCTTAAGACATGTCAGCCTGTCAGTACGGCTTGGGAGCGAGGAGTAAATGGTTTCATTTTTCTACGTAGGGGCACGCACCACACCGCCTTTAAGGCTCCGCAGCTGAACGCCAGTGGAAGCTGTCCAGTCCAATTCGACACAGGATTTCCTCTCCAGCGCAGTCGGCCGTAATCTTAAGGGAGGCCTCACCATCGCCGGCCAGGGCCAATGGCACGCTTCCCGCAGGCTTTACATAAAGAGCGCAAGCGGGATCCATTTTATACGGTCGGCCGCCACCATCAGCACCGCCGTACAACACTCATTTGATCCTGATTTAGAAACATTAAAAAAATGTAAACCCTCCTCAGTTGGAAGCTTTTTCTTGGCTACCACCACCCCCTGATTCAACACCCTGCGCGGCGGTACAGCTGTTCCATATTCACAGCCAAATGAATGATGTAAAGGTTGTGAATGCACTCGCTGCGAAGAGCTGGCGAAGGGCGATCAAAGGGGCCATGCGACAGGCAGGGACTGTCAATGTCACTGGGCCCATCGAGAAAATTGGGGCTATTTGCACCATCCGCAAGCGTTGCTTAACGTAACGTGAAACACGGCTGCATGACACGATGCCAATTACCGCCGTGAGCACTCATCATGGCCTAGAACGATGAGCATCGGCTCCGTCAGCAGCCAGCTTTACATCTGCCGACATGGCAATGCTATCGCGCATCCACGGCACATATTTGCGTATATAACCCAGTTGGCGTACCATTATATTTCTTAACAATAATTGTAACGACGAAGATAATGCTACGCTTGTGCCGTCTGCAATTCGCGTTATGCCCCGTGCGGAGAAAATGGTCCTAAAACCACATTAGCCAGCGACTGCAGTGAAGAGAGCGAGCGAACTAAGTTACAAACAACTCGCTAATGAATCTCATCGGAAAAGCACATCTGCTACCCCACGTCTCACCGCATCAGCTGCCTCCTGCTCCCCCATTACACCCACAGTCCTGCGTACATTATACAACACAGCAGGGTAAAGGAATAAATTGGGGGGGAAAAAACCCTAGCCCCTTTTCGGATCATTAACCTGAACAGCAAGTCTTCAGCCGAATACGTGACCCCTGAAAAGGAAGATAAGGCGACAACACGCCAACAAAAACTATTTCATTCACGCTTTTTGGGTCGGCGGGGAGGGTTGACGAGGAGCGGTGGTGGGGGGACAGGCGGACAGGGCAGGGAAGGAAGAACGGGAGCGGGATGGGAGCCAGGAGGGAGGTCCTGGGCGGAAACTCTGTGCGCTCGTTGCTACCACGGTAACTACGGGAGGGGTCCCTCGAAGCGTGGCGCTTTCTGTCGCCGGTCGGTTGTGAGGGGGGGGGGGGGGGGACACTCACCGGTTGCTCGGCCAGGCTCTCCAGCTGCTGGATGTGCGGGGTGAGCAGCGACTGCAGGTGCCCCAGGATCTCGGCGACAGGCAGTGGGGACAGCATCAGCCCCAGGGCCTGCATTAGCCACATGCATTGGCTGCTCTGTGGGCCCCGCGCACACCACAGCGCGTTCTCAACGTACGGAACTGGCAGTTTTGCACAACGCGGTCGTATGTGGGGGGGGGGGGAAACACAGTGCACATATACGCACAAAAACATAGACGGCCCCCTCCCCACAACCTTAACAAACTGTTGGGGGAAATGCTGTTAGCGAGCACCCATGAAGGTCGGGCACAGCACGCGAGGGGGTGGGTGGCTGGCACCAAAGCCAAGCCAATCGGGAGCGTTTGACAAAATAATGCCTGCTTCCCATATCTCTCTCTACACAAAATCGCAAGTTTTTTCACCACACCCCGCACGGCCTTCTGGGAGTGCAGTTGTAGGACAGGTTCAGACACTCCTTACCACAAATATTATCTGTGGCTGGATAAGCTAACCAAGGTAGTCATGTTCGTAGTGCAGTGTAATAACCACTGTGACACCCAACCAATATATAAAGAGCAAGGCAAAGACAAAGATCCTCCGCATAGCCTTAACAGACAGTTGGGGCAAGTGCTGTTAGCGAGCACCCATGAAGGTCGGCACGACACACAAGAGGGTGGGTGGCCAGCACCACGCCCGGATGCCTTTGTCTCGTTTGTAGCGATGTTTAGATAACACCAGGTACCCATTTGAGGTGACCTAGGGGAGGCCCAGGACCGATTCAGATACTCGTCACTGGTGTTGGCCTTGAGAGGGAATCAAACTCGAGTCGGGTCGTAGCTCAGCGCCCTAACCGCTACACTACTGCTGGTACACACGCATGCAAAGTAACAAAAATTCCTAACTTGGCCTCGTAGACAATGGGACATTTGCTGTTAGGAAGCACAATGCCCGATACATGGTCTTTCACAAATGCATTGAGTGTTTTGTTAAACATGCTCATCATATGCTGAGCACCGCCACAACCGCTGCCCATGACTGCACAGTCACAAACTATTACGCAAATATTTTAGCGATGATTTAAGCTGAACGAAAGGAAGTGTGGGTCAGCTCACAGGGTTGAGCCGGCAACGCTGAGAGATCCTGGGTTTGAACCCGAACAGAAACACAGATGATTAAAATTAGTTTTCAAGTATTGTCAGTTGATGGTCTCAGCCCGGTCACCAATGACTACACAATAAAAAGTGGGTTTTCATTTAAATTGGCCAAATTCCAGCTCGAAGGTTCGATTGACATGCTAGGAGCACTCTTTGCCGGGCATATAAAATATACGCCCCGAGTGTGGATACAGAGAACTAATGAAGAGACCTCGGACACAGTTCGGTGATGTCATCTTCAAGGTCATTCTCCCGACACAGGGTGATGCGCTGATAGCTGCCGAGTTTCCCAACGTATCGTGACACCTCCCACGACATGATGCCAATAGCAGGTGGAGTGCCATTTTGGGAAGAACAAAAAATCCAATTACACAAACCATTCCAGCAAAAAACAATTGCCCCCAAAACTCCCCAACAGACACCCAACAAGAGACATCCCAAAGCTGGAGTGCCTTTTCTCGAGGAGCGCTTTAGCATGCGAGTTGTGCTGCATTTAAAAACATGCATTTAGAGTGTATTTGGCTGATATTAATGTCAACATGATAAGCCACTTCGTTCAGCCGTAAATTGTGGCCAGGTCGCTTCTGAAAAAGAGCTATATTAGAACTCAGTGGGCCCTACCTGGTAAAATAAAAAATAGTTTTGATAGTTTAGTTTGCTCAGTGCTCCGTTTTGCTTCTGGAGGGGGCAGGGGGTGTACACATGCTCTGCCACATGTGGAGCGGGCGGCGGGGGGGGGTGCCGGCTTTTACATATCAGCTCTCCGGCACAGTCACACAGAACTCTCTTCTGAAGTGATCCATAAACCCCAGCCTTTGAGTGAGTACACAGAGCACACGTTCAACACCCTACCTACTCTGTGCACAGGATCTGTGTGGTGAATTGCAGAGGTCTGAGAAACTTCAAAACCTGCGGGGGGGGGGGGGCTGCGAAGTGGACGAGATGTGGCAGTAAAGCAACGTGGTTGTCAACTCGTGCGTGCGGAGCGCTCGGGCGTCAGCCTCTCCGGTGTATGCAGGTTGCCGTACGCACGCAAATAATTCACGAATGAAATCCGCTAAACATCCAAATGCAGTACTGCATTGAAAAAGAGTCTTGAGACCCCCTGATGATTAAAATAAAATGTCATTACCATGCATAGTGCCAAATCACACGGAGTAAAAACGACTAGTTTTTTTTACGAGACCTTGCAGTCACTTCAAACGTCAAAATACTGCAATTCCAATTTCCTGCAGAGCCCCGACAGTGTTGCGCGTGGCGGTGCAGATTAGAAGGGAGTCTGCAGTGCCCTAAAAGCAGCTCCACAACTGCCTTCAATCAGCGTCAAAATATTGATCAAACCCAGGCTTCTGAAAGCGCACAGCAAGCCTCATTAGATAATTCACAGTCTGCGGAGGTACCAATTCCACCGGCCACCCATTTACAGGGCTTACAGCGCGTCAGACGAGCTTTACAAGGCCTGCTTTATGGAGCGCGGAGCGAGGGGGCCCTTCATTATTGCGCCCAATGCAGGTGAATGCATCAATTATTCATGAGCAGCGAGTGTGACAGCATGAGGGACAATGTCTCCCTAAGGGAGGGGGGGGGGTAACCGAGAGGTGGGGGCTTATGGGTTAGGGGGGGGTTGCGCGAGGCTCCGAGCCCCCCCCCTCCTCCGAGCGCATGACGAGGAAGCGCTGTGTGCGAGCGCGAGCGGGAATTCACTTTGCGTTTCCGTCCACGGCCGCCGGAGTGCGTGCACGGAAGGAAGCGTGGCGACTTTTCCGTGGCCTCCAGGGCGGCGGTGGTGGTCGTGGACCGCTCGCCGCGGGGATGCGGTCGCAGGAGCCCCCAAAGACCGCGGTAAAAACGCCAGCTGTTAATTACTTTGCTGCGGCAACAGCGGTAGCTAGGAGGGTACGGCTACGAGACGTAGATGCACGAGGTAATGAGCTCCTAATGATTGCTGTCACACGCACGTGAAAGCAGGTGTCATGCATTGATTCATAGCTATTTTCCACACCCCCACCCACCCCCGTGTTGAGGCATCCTCCTCTATGGTGTCCGCATTTCAGTGCCATTTATCCCCGCTCTGGGATCTCACCATTGAGTGGCACTGTCTGTGGGCCATGTTATATCAACAGTTTGGCTAATTACATTTTATCAAATGCTCAGCAGCTCCAGAAACGTATATACTGTATCTCGATTGTTGGAATGGATAAATTAAATTGTAGGCAAAAAAAGTGAGCGATAAAGCGACGGCAGGCAATTTTTACGCTAAGAATTTTAATTGGTGGAAAGGCACCGCCATTTCAGAGGCCTCTTACCGGTATACTTTTTGCTCATAACTTGAAGGAAAGAAATCCCGTGGGGTGAGCTAATTAGTTTACCACTTTATGAAATTGTCTCAAAAGCATCACAGTGTCAGGCGGCAACTGTGAGCAAAGGGGAAATGCTGTGCCCCCGAGGAGGGCGCACACATGAATCACTGCCGTAACACGCCTCCCAACAATTGCTCGAGAAAGGAAAAAAAACAGAAATAGCGAAAATGTAAAAAAAATAAGAATTGGATTTTTTGGGTTTTTTTTTAAGAGTGCAGAAATATGTTCGAATTGTGCTAATGGTGTGTTTTTCAAAAGTAGAATTTTTTTACATTTGGAACTCCCAACTAGCAGAGCATCACCCCGTGTATTGGTAATGGCACCAGATGATGAGGTCACAGAGTTATTCCTGATATCACTTCATTATGACATTTTATCTACATTCGGGGGAATATATTAAATATATTAGTGGTCGTCGTGTGTACCAAGTTAGCAATTCTCAGAACTGGAATCAAGTCGAATTGAATGAAGCATCTGGTTGAACATGATAGTGTTTTGTGCATTCATTGGTGATCAGACTGAGACCATCAGCTTGCCACATTGCAAACCTCCATATAATCACGGATGGCTGTATATAGAATTCAAACAAAGGATCTCACTTAGCGGTGCCGACTCTGAGCTCTGATAAGAGTATCATCCCTGCCAAGTCACCCGGGCCCACCTCCACAAATCATTTTCAGGAGAGTGGTTTCGCTATAATTTAGTCTCCAACAATAGAGAAACAATGAGTAAGTGTGTGCAGGTAGTGCAGAGAAACAGCTTCACCCAACCCACACAGCCCAGCAGCAAGTACGGCTCGTGAATAATTTATCTGCAGAGGCTCAGTGCGCTGTGCACAAGTTGGATCGTGTGAACTTACGAACATCACAGTGGGATATAATTAGGTAAAAACACCTTACAGGTATTGCAGTTCTCCCCCCCCCCCCCCTTGCACTTTCGGCATCCACTATAATTTTTCCAACTCTTTAAGGTGGCTGAAGTCCATGCTGCAACCCATTGCGGTGCAGAGAAGAAAGTGAGGGATTGTGGGTAGAGAGAGTGGGGGTGGGGTGAATCTGGTGCCAGTGGTGGGCACTGCATTCCTGCCTCAAAAGCCTCCTCTGCACACGTTCATAACCCTGCGGGAATTGCTAATGAATAGCATGTGAAGACAACGCCCGTGGATGACGGAATTGACATAAGAACAATGCTTGACACTTGGTATACGCTGAACATCACACCCCCCATCCACCACCTCCTCCCACCCCCCCTCACCCCCCACCTCCCCTCACCCCCCACCTCCTCCCACCCCCCACCTCCTCTCACCCCCCACCTCCTCTCACCCCCCACCTCCTCTCACCCCCCACCTCCTCTCACCCCCCACCTCCTCCCACCCCCCACCCCCCACCTCCTTCCACCTCCTCCCACCCCCACCTCCTCCCACCCCCCACCTCCTCCCACCCCCCACCTCCTCCCACCCCCCACCTCCTCCCACCTCCTCCCACCTTCACCTCCCCCCCCAAGTTACTGCCGCAATTCAAGCGTGACATCTCGACATGCGACACATGGTTGGTCTGACCCCATTTGGCATCACCGCCACTTAACGCCCGTGGACATCCACGCCACCTCCCCCTGCATCTCACGCAGGGTCAGTGGCCAAACACGATTGGTCACAGTCCAGAGGGAAGTTAGAGGAGAGAATTACCTTGTGAATTTGCTTCACGAGCACCTCCTGGTCGGTGAACAATGGTGGAGAGAAAAAACAAATACACAGGAGCACAGTCAAAATTGTGAAATGCACGATACATTGTACACGTACAGCCCTATTTTAAATCCAATGCTGAATTAGGGACTTGCCCGACGATATGCATAACAGTTATTTCACCATACTTTATCACGCTGGTCAGTGCGAGTTGAAGGCAGGGAACATAGATGTTGGAGCCGAGTACAGCACAACGACAGCTTTCGCAGCGCCGCTGCCTGCGGACAGCATAGCCCCGCAGTAGCCTCCGACGCCCCGTTCTGTTGCACGGCGGTAAACGCCCATCCAAGCGCTTCACAGGCTCAACACCTGCTGAGCTTCGGCGATCGGACGAGAGATCGGGGCCCATTCGGGGCAAATGTTCTACACCCCTGCCATCGGGCTATCCGTGCCCACTGGGATGGCGCTGCAAAAGGCAGAGGGTTCCCTAACACAGTGAGTGCAAACACCCTGATATGGATAATCCCAGCCTGATGATCAGCATTCCCAGGCTGTGTGCAGAAACCTATCGCTTACAATAAATACTCTTTGTTTAAACAACGACTACAAGAGTACTTAATTACATCACACCGGTCAACCTTAGCCTCAAGCACATCCATTGAATAAATAATACGCCCGCAGACGGGGAGACAACAGCCTTTGTAGGACGAACCAGACATGTCAACACAGTGACCTGGCAGTGTGCGAGCATACACACACGATTTAAAGCTTTCGTGACTGCAGGGATTCATTTCCTTGGTTCTTTCGGTAAAGTCACGTAGAATGGAAATAATAAAATAATAAAATAAAACATACTAAAATAATTCTCACGATGTTGCGTTGTGGCCGAAACGTCGTGAGAATTATTTTATTATGTTTTATTTTATTATTTCCATTCTACGTGACTTTACCGAAAGAACCAAGAAGACATACACGCACGCATGTTAAGAGTGCAGCCGTGAGCATGAGGGCAGCTCGCGTAATGAGACATCGATTATAATTGATTCGTACACATGCTACTATGCATAGAATTAATTATTTACTCTGCATCCACATAATACGCAAATGTAACATTTTTGGAAATGGCGGGAACAACAGGGGGCAATACAAACGAGACAGACGAGACTAACAGACGGAGGAAATACACTGCGAGACAGAACACAGGTGATAAAGTAGATATAATTGAATAGCCAATTCTCGAATAGAATTGTGACTGTGAATCGAGACATATCATAACTTGTGGAGGTTGGGTACGGTGGGTGAATGATTGTAGGCTCACATGCCAGATGCAACAACAACAAGACACTAATAGATTCCATTACCGACTAAAATCATTTCGCCAAATTGTAACAATTTCACAAATGGCACCAGGTTAAGTGGTTTGAGTCATTCCATGCCACTGGTGTGCTTAAATTATCGTCAATCACCATCACAACGATTAAAGTTACCGCAGGAAGAAAGCCTCCTTAGACAGCTTCCATCTCTCACAGTCCTGCGATGTTGCAATCATCTCTCAGTGTGCGTGTGTGTATGCATGTGCCAGTGTGGTACAAGGTGTTCCACTTATAGTTACCCCACAGAACTGAGAGAGAAGTAACAGAGAAAATAACATGTTCAATGAAAGTCTCTAAATGTATCCCCACCAATCTTAAAAAGACTCATTACGTTTTTAAGCGTGAGTCGAACAAAGCCCCGGTCCGATTTGCTTTCAGCGTTCAATGACGCTCGTTACGAAGCCCTAAGGGCAGATGGTGGGACATTGTTTGGGCAGACCTTGAAAGCCGCGTGTTTACTATGCAGCCAGAGCAGGGGGTATAGAAGCATTGGGGAGGTGCGGCTGCATCCCTCGGCTTTGGCCACGATGATGACATCTTTGATCTCGAGAAATAAATGGGGTATCTAGAAAGGGATCACCCCATATACATCTCTCCCTCTTGGGGGATGAACCCCGGGGGGGGGGGGGGGGGGGGGTGAGAGGGGGGGGCTAACCTGCGACACGGCCATGATGCTGGGCGCGTAGGGGCCCAGGTCGTGCTTGCACTCGCGACACAGCTTCTTGAGCGTGGAGACGCTGGAGATGGACAGCTCCGGGTTGGCCAGCGCTTGCAGCACGAGGGGCAGCACCCCCGTCAGCATCACGGGGTGGTCGGCGAGCCACTCCGCCAGTGCACCTGAACACCCGAAGCACGTGGCAGAGGTCGCAACCAGGTACCCGATACCCGTACCCTACCGCACCTCCCTAACGGGTACCCGTTTGCGACCCTGGTGCGGCCGGGTACGGGTAGGCCGTGAGTCACTGGTGAGTAACCGTTTGTCACTCATTTCCCAACGTCTTGTCTCTTCTCACAATTAAAGTTCCTAGAATCAACCCACCCGCGCCTGCAACATGGCTTCATCCCAGAGGTCGTAATCGGGTACCCGATACCCGTACCCTACCCGTACCCGGCTACCCGTACCCGGCCGGGTATCGGGTACCGTACCCGATACCGGGCCGGGTACGGGTACCCGTTTGCGACCCTGGTACGGCCGGGTATGGGTACGGGTAAGAAATCAAAACCCGTTTGCGACCTCTGGCACGTGGGCACACGGTGTGTCGGCACGCGCCGTGTTTCCCCCTCCCAAAGGGGAAGGGCCCCCAAGGCTCCCGATGGTCGAATGACGGCGTGCGGCTGCATTACACATTCTGTGTGAATAATAATTGACATTTGTGAGGTGCATTTCGTCCGCAGATCCCCATGCACCGTGTATGGAAAGCAGGAATTAAACAGAACCTGCGGAGTAAACGGCCAGAACTCGTGGGTGATGGCCAGTTTAAAGAGGCGAGTTTTCAAAACAGATCTAAAATATATCGAACGATTACTGAATGGTGTGAGAATGAACAGAAATGAACAAAAATCACCCCGCGCAAAAAATAACACGATTTCATTTGAAGGGGGCAAAAGGATATACAAGAAAATCAATGTTTTGACTGACAGGTCTTACTCAATGGAGTATATATCAACAAAGGTCATATGAGAAAAGCACCAAAAATCTCTCAAATCAATTGTGGATTAGCTCTTTGTCCGACTGATGCCTTCAAATCCAGCGCTGGCTAGGTAAAGTGAGTGTGGCAGGTCACATACAACAATGCACACTTACTCATGTTGGTAAGTCAAGATACACAGAGTTCCATGTCCATTACTCTTTATTTTGGCTCATTTTAGTGAGCAACTGATTCCGTTAGATAGACAAGCATTGATGAATCGTCTGATTATTTAAAATTCGTAAATGTTGTATGCAATTGGTTCACGTAACCCCTGCTGCCACAAGAGGCGCTACATTCACCACAATAACAAAGGTAAATTATTGAATCAAATCATGACACGTCTGCTGGATATGGATAATGCACAAAATGAATGAAAAACATCACCACCACTTGATACAATAAAAATATAACGAGGCTAACTTTAGACAATGGGCTTTCTTCCGAGGCGAGAGAGAGAGAGGGCACAGGCAGAAAATGTTGACAAGACACGGCGGGGTGCCTGCATAACATTGTGAATATTTGAGATAGCCGATATCTGGAGGCAGGCAAGGCACCACATGGAGATACCGAGCTGTGGAACGGCGGCGTTGGGAGGGCTGCCGGAACCGATAGGTAATAGTTCCAGCAATTTGGCGGTCGGCACTGGCAAGCGCGCATGTGCACGTGCCGACTACACGTGCCGGCTACACGCGCGGGCTTCACGCGCCGGCTTCACGCGCCGGCTTCACGCGCGGGGTACACGCGCGGGCTACACGCGCCGGCTTCACGCGCGGGCTACACGCGCGGGCTACACGCGGCGGCTTCACGCGCCGGCTTCACGCGCCGGCTTCACGCGCCGGCTTCACGCGCCGGCTTCACGCGCCGGCTTCACGCGCGGGCTTCACGCGCCGGCTTCACGCGCGGGCTTCACGCGCCGGCTTCACGCGCCGGCTTCACGCGCCGGCTTCACGCGCCGGCTTCACGCGCCGGCTTCACGCGCCGGCTTCACGCGCCGGCTTCACGCGCCGGCTTCACGCGCCGGCTTCACGCGCCGGCTTCACGCGCCGGCTTCACGCGCGGGCTTCACGCGCCGGCTTCACGCGCGGGCTACACGTGCGGGCTACACGTGGCAGCTTCACGCGCCGGCTTCACGTGGCAGCTTCACGCGCCGGCTTCACGCGCCGGCTTCACGCGCCGGCTTCATGCGCGGGCTACACGCGCGGGCTACACGCGCGGGCTACACGCGCCGGCTACACGTGCCGTGCACGCTCGTGGAGGCACTGTACGCCGAGACGCATCGCGGCCCCCACAGCCCGTGGGGGATAGCGGCGGAGCCAATAGCGAGGAGGCAGCTGCCATAGCGACAGCCGGCTCCGCGGCAAAGACAGCTGGGATCAGGTCAATGAAGAGAGTGGGGGGGGGGGGTGGAAATTCAAGGAAATCTTGTGCTATACGGAAAGACATGATTGCGGCCACATTGCCTCAAATAAGCATGTCCAAGTGGTCATGACTATATTCATTTTGACAGCTGCCGCCTTTGCTGTGGACATGCACGGAGGAGAGAATATCGAGATGTCAAAATTAGTTCTCAGGCGCGCGATCCTTTTCTTTATGAAGGTACAATAAATATCACCGACTCGGCACGGTGAGCTATAACCGGGGCGAGGAAGGCAGCTGATGTCCACAATAAATAATGTCCTTAACATATTAGGAAATAACGAGTCTAATTTATTCCAACTAATTAAAGGAGATTAGAGTGTCTGGGCTGTAATGCAGGGTCACAAATTGAGATCATCAACGCGGCACACGAATTAAACAGCAAGCCGTCGCAATGCATTTCCGTGCAATATTTCACGTGAAACTGTGCGCGCTTCTATCATTCACAACTAAAGCACCTGCGCTGGGTGCTCGGTAACCTGCGGGTGCAAGGTTCCTCTGCACAGCTCAAAACGGTTTGCAACAACAGCAACGATTTAACAAGCCTATGTAAGGAATAAAAAAAAATAATGATGGGACCATTACTAATAGGGGTTTCCCCCTTTTTTCTGGCAACAAAACTGACACCTTTTGCAAGGAATCATGTTTACATTAACCACAATACTTGCAGTCAAATGCAAACAAAAACACAATACTCTGATCATTTATACATTGTCCTTGAAACTGATTGGTCCACACCAGAGACAGCTTTCTTTAGAGCTTAGTCTCATATGGTGTTCAACCAGATGACGCCAAAAGGCGCACACAGTTCAAAGACAACGCACCATCAGAGTAATGAGAGCTCGGGGTGAGCAGCTACATCATGGGACCTCCTTTGCCAGTAGCAAATGCATAAATTATCAGAGTATTGTTTTTGTTTGCATTTGACTGCAGGTATTGTGGTTAATGTAAACATGATTCCTTGCAAAAGGTGTCAGTTTTGTTGCCAGAAAGAAGGGGGAAACCCCTATTAGTATATTTTGGTACTGGCAAAGGAGGTCCCACGATGATGGGACCATTGTTTAACACCGCTGAATCTAAATTTAAAGGGCACGGTTACATAAATTTGAAACTAAAAATATAAAAGCGTGAAAATAATAATAATACACACAATCGTGAGAGCAAAAATAAAGATAATCCCGTGCTGCTAGTGGCTGACGAGCAGCCCGGGCAGGCCGCGGCGGAGACGGGTGAAACGGTGGAGCACTCGGTTCCAATTAGGCACCCGTATAATTAACGAGGCATGTGTTGCGCTGGGGCAGGAAAATTACACGTCCAACGGACACCATTTACAAATTCTCTTTCGCAAGAAAAACACATCGCTTTCAAAGCCTGCGCCTCGAGCGTTGATGTAACTCGGCTAAAAATACGTTTGCTGGCAACGAGTTGCTTTAATTTTAATTGGTCTTCGCTATTTTAAACATGCAATGCACCGCGCTGGAATTGATTTATTGGCGTAATGTCTCTCCTGGAACCCCAAGTGATAAAAAAAAACATTACACGAGGGGTTAGGTTCTCTATTTGTGTTTCGGCCACAGCTATGCGTAGAATTAATCTGCCGTTCACAAGGTGACGTTACATTAGCGGTGCAGCAGCTGGTATATTAAATGCAGTACCTGGTATTTAGCCGACAATCCACAGAGTGTCCATGAAACACCAATCTGCCTGACAACGTTCTGTATATTCCCTGCACTACACACAGGACATGGTGAATATGGATTTTTTTTTAGCTCTTTTTTTTGCGGAATACCATTCGGAGCGCACGCTCAAATTATAAATAATTTCAGCGGCACGCGCAATCGCCCGGGCCACGCGTTGGCTCATTTGCTTATCATTGCTAATAGATGCAGTCTGCACTCCACTATCCATGCAACTGAACGTACATGGCAAACTCCACTCACAAAAGCGAAGTGATTTGGAGAACACTGGGTGATTCGGGGCAATAGCGACATTGTGTAATTTCGCAGTCTGTAATTTCAGCAGCGTGCAAACAGTCTGACCATTTGACCTTTTTCGCCGGCATAATTTTATTTTCTCCCCCACCTGCCGCGTGTGACAGCCTTCGCGAGGTTTCACAAATCGTGCCAAGAGGCGAATTTTTGCCCCCGATTATTTTCATGGTGCGGTGCATCCCGGTACAGGTTTGAGCCCGACCAAATTTTTTGTCAAATCCAACACAACCGCCAAGCCACCCCAACCACGCTTCGATATTCGCACCGCAGTGCGCGACACGGATGGCCACGAGCGGCGAGGCCAATCCCGTTTCTTTCTTTTACTACGGCAAAAGCCGCCGAGGTTAGTGCAAGGGACGCCGAAGAGGGCATTGGCCAGCGCTCACGGGGCAGACGCGGGGCTTGCAACGCGCTGTCCGCGCATCACCGGGGCGCGGCGCCTGTGGCCATAACCGAGTGCCGTAGCGTGTGCTCGTGCGCTCGGCGAGGCTGGCTCGAGAACTCTGCAGTCGTGCAGGCTCATTAGCGCCGCGCGCAGTGTTTGCTTTTTGCCGCATCCATAATTTAGAGGGATTTGAGGAAATTGGGAAGGACAATAGACCGTTTACCTTCAAGTCTGTTAGTGTTAAGAGCAGAAGTCACATGTTACGCACGTTCAGCAGAAATAGGTACGCTGTGTATACCTGGCATATGTAAATACTTGTAAGTTAATTAATTTAGTGTATGCTATTTCACAGTTAAGGTTTTCAGTCGGGGTGGAATGATTCACTTGAGAAAATGAGGAGTCTCGATCCATGTGTTCGATTCAAATTTGTTTTACAATTCCGTGAGTGGCTGTGCCTCTATTGGCTGCTGCATCACATGAACCGATTATAAACAACATAAATAACATGAAAAACATTGATGCATGCCATCATGGGATGAGGAATGGATATTAGCCGGTGCATCTTTACAACGCGAGTGGTCCACAAAAAGCAGAAGATGACATAACCACTCTCTTGTATACACGCAGAGGTTCACTGCACATTTTGATAATTATTTTAAACAATACACGAGCCGAACAAATTCTTTTTGGGCGAATAGATTGGACATGACAGGGTCCTGTAAAATTTAAATGAGCAGCCTGGTAATGTCAAACGGGGGGGCTTGTCCCTACGCTGGGCGAAATGCAAATGCGAGGATCAATGCACAATTCTAACCAAGTGTGAAATGAATTTGCGCGGCAGATACGGAGGTCGGTCGGTACTAATCCCCCCTTTTTTCTTTTCTCGATTCCCTTTTCAGTCACCGGCATTTGCCGAACAATAATAGTGTGCGTGTGTTTTTTTATTTTACACAGCAACGCCGACTGTTAAAAACCATCAACTCATTCGTCATTGAAACGCCGCAACAAAAAAACCGACGCAGCGAAGGGATGTGATAGAAAACGAACCCCCTAAACTCGCTGGCGCGCCTCAAGACACCGAGGCTGCGCCTCCGAGCGCCACCCAAACGATGCCCACCCGCCGAGCCAATAATCTGCACTCTAGCAGAGAATAAATGTTCGAGCGTTGCGTTTACCTATTACGGGCTGCGTCTTGGAGCGCATTATAGGTGCGTATAACATTACAGCTTCCCATCTGCTTCCCATGTTCCGCAATTGACAGGGGCTGCTGCCGGGAGGGAGCGGGGGGGGGGTGGAGACAATAAACCAGCCTGGCAGCACTCAAAGGGCGGCGCCCGTTCGCAAGGATAATCTGGTCAGAACACTGGATTCAATGGCTTAGTTGGGTAAATAGCATCAAGGGACCTTCATACCGTTTAATAAAAGGGGAACTGGAACAATGCGATGACTCGCAGCCAGCGATTCTATGGCAAGACAAAGAGTTAAATCCGCACACATGGCAAAGGCAACGCGATCTTCCTACCGAGCATAATGCTACGATAACAAGCCGATGTAACGAGCGGTATTCCTCAATCCTCAAGGACAAGGCTACCCGCTCTGATTCATCATTTACATTGAGGTGCATCTTGGGGGCACAGTCCACTGCGGCCTCTTCACTGTGGCTCGTCAACAATGGCATCCAAGGCAAACCCCCCTCTTTTCCACAATCGCGGACAAAAGAGCCGCGGATTCGACGATGGACAAGGAACGCGCGGCACGGCCGCACCGCCGATTTTGTGCGCGCGTAAGCACATCCCCGTTGATGCTCCAAAGCACCGACGCAAACGCACATGCATCAGCACACGTGCCCTTCAGACACAAGCCATTCGTTCTCCGCTGCACCTTCGCGGCAACCGGGAAAAAAAAAAAACACATTCCTCAGCAGAGGTCAGTCCTGCAAACATTGTGGCAAAGCGAGCTCATCGGCATTTTACAGAAAACTTTTGTTTTCTTTTCACAACAAAAACACGGCAATCCCGTCAAAAGTAAAAAAAAAGCACACGTGATAAAAATAATGCCTTTGTAGCTGGCTTTCAATGCACCTCTTTTTACCGTGCAAATCGAATCCGACTGCACAGGCCACGGGGCGGCTTCATGCCGCCAGAATCGGCTTGCGGCGCTTCAAAAGGGAGAGGGGGCATGCATTTTGCAGAATCACCCAAAGCAGCTTTTCTGCCGGTACTGATGGAGACCTCGAGGCGGTAGTACTGAGCAGAGCGAGCCTGCGTGCTTCCTTGGCAAAGGGCCTGGTTGCCAGGCAATTGTCTCCACTTGCAAAAACCAGGGAGGCGAGGGAGGGAACGGGTTGGTGTGAAGGTTTCAAATCCCCCCCCCCTACCTCTGGGGGCTATGCACAGCCCCAGGCTGCAATTTGTCTTTGCTGTCGTTGCTTTATATTTTTTTGTACGTTAGAGGTCACCAAGGCATGTCCATTAAACATTTTTTTATAGTGTAAAATAGAGAAGCCTATATCATATATATACAGCATGTGGGGTTTTTTTCCTCAGAACTACAACAACAACAAAAATTCTGGACAC
This sequence comes from Lampetra planeri, assembly GCF_965212315.1. Lineage (NCBI taxonomy): Eukaryota > Metazoa > Chordata > Hyperoartia > Petromyzontiformes > Petromyzontidae > Lampetra > Lampetra planeri. The sequence continues at coordinate 10,066,222 of NC_136130.1, read as the reverse complement.
TTTTTTTGTTGCAAGAAAAATTAAGGTCAATATTTCTGACAACGGAAAAGCCAGTGGTACTGCACGCAGAATAAAATTACGATTTAAAAAGTGAAGATGCAGAGACACGTACACATAGCAGAGGTATATTACGGATGCATCGATTCATCTAATCTTATTGCAAATGTAATAATTAATGTTTTTCAGTGTGTTCACTGGATCCCTGCAGCCACAAGTGGTGCTACATTCACCACAGTAATACAAATAATAAGATTCTGAAATCAAATTGTGACCCGGAATTGTGACAAATTCTGGAATAACGAGCCAGAGGGGGGAATAATTGCACCCGCATTATAGAACACAAACAGGCAACATTAATAAAGTAAAACCATCCCTGCCAATGAGCATGAATGGAGGCTGACAAACGCCCATTAGCGGTCTCGCATTGGGCTTGCGGAAGAACAGGCAAGAAGCAGACGCCGCCGATGAGCGAGGTGGACCGACGGCTTGAAATGAGTACGGCTTAAAAGAGAGAGAACGTAAGCCGACGGGAGACGATCGCCATCACCAGCCAAAGGAAGGGGTGTAAGAAGTTCGTCCAGCCTAATGAGCAGCCCCAATGACTGACAGAAGAGACAGATAGAGAGTTTAAGTTTGGGATTTGCTGAAGGGCTTCAGCCTCGCAAGTGCCCAGAGACTCTGCTCAAGGCTGTCCCTGGGATTTATTGGTAAACCGCTCCAGACCTTTATGGATGCCCTGGGACTCATAGGAACACCAACGGCTGTCCCCGGGACTATTGTTGGTGCTGAACTCCTCTAGTTGCTGTGCCACGGTGTTTCTCCCTCTCGTGTGTTTCTCTGCACTCATCCTACCAACCCCCCCCCACCCCCCCGTCGCTTCCACTCCATATATTCGAACGTATTTTTTCAAGCACCATGATGAGATGCTACAAAAATACTAATTGTTGTCCATTTAAGACAAAGGCTTTCACGAGCAATATTATGCCTGATAAAAGTTTTTTGGGTTAGATCGCGTAAATAGAAATGTGTCGTTAACCCACCACTATCCCGCACAGTCGATTAGTAAAGTTCATCACATAAACAAAACATGCCAATGAGTTACTACTTCAGCGCACAGGTGTGTTCAAGAGCAAACAACATTTACAATTTGAGTATGACGTTTTGCTGGTGATTACAACCAGCTTCTTCAGGCGATTTGTCAGAAATGTGAAGGAGCCTTGCTGTTTCGGTCTTAAAAACACCTTTAGTACCGACTAATTCTTGTTTTTGTTGTAAGAGAGAGAGAGGCTTAGAGTGCCCATGCCTCCGACCGGCGCTTACCGATTGTGAACATGATGGTGTCAGCCAGCTGCACATTGCCCACGGTGATGCGCGGGATGAGGCCGATGAGTCCCGGGATAACGTCCGAGTCGTTGACGTCCAGAGTCTCCGCGATGGACTGGAACCCGTAGAGGAAGGCTTCCGTTTGCTGCAACAGGGCAAACGTTAGCCACTTGGTGCTGGGCTGATGTGAACCGTCATGAACCGTAAGGACAACAATCGTAATAATAATAACGCTCCGCTGTTTACCAAGGAAAGCCTCAGCAAGGCCTCACCAAGTTTGGTTCATTCCATTCATGAGCGGTTGGCGTGTGGGAGGGAACTCGAGTACTGTACCTGGAGAAAACCCACAAGTAGCCGGGGGCAACACTCAAAGCTTCGCATAAATGGATTCAAGAATCCTTGCCCATCGTGAATTTTTATTCACTAAAGAGTACTGTCTGAATGGCTGCTTTCAAGTTAAGATGCTACTGCTGTTGAGGTAGCATTTGCCATCTTGGGCATTTATATCCATTAGCTTTGCTTTATTAAGATTTAAGTCTTTCACATTTTAAGTCAAAATGTATAGCCCCTTTTCAAACAGTTTTTACGGTTATATTTTGGATTGCCAATTACATGATGTATTGCGATTGCTAAGAGCATTGCATTTATTTTATATTGGGTGCAAATAGGGCGACTGGGTCGTAGGCCGACGCGGTATTGTGTGTGTGTGTGTGCGAGCACGGGTGCCCAACACACGGACGAATAAAAACCACAAGAGTAGCAATAATATCGAAAGGACCGAGCGAAAAGCACGATAGATCAAGCTTACGTGGTTAAACTAACGATAGATCAAACCTCAGTTGTATTACAGTGTGAATTAAATATGGGAATTATATATTATCGCTGAAGGGCTTTGCATGCCTTAGGATGCCCTGGGACAGTTTTCCCTCAGCAATGTTTCACTTCGCAGCCACAATGCATAGCCCAAGGAAGCAACAATAAATACAGACAACTGCTCCGACACAGTTGATCAATTTGTTTAACTCGTTAATAATGAAAGCTTCGAAGCATCGACATCTAAATGCCACCCAACGTTATTTATTCGCAAAAATAACCAACCTGCAACTGACACTTAACGGAGCGACGCACATTTCAATGAAGTGAAAAACAAAATAGGGCGATAAGCAAAACAAATCGAATGAACCTAGGAAACTAATTTCTCAAAGAGTACAATAAACACAGCTTTTAAAAGGGAGCATTTCAGGACGCGTCCCATATCACTCGCAGTCAATGTAATGAATCAATGTTTTAATTTACCCACATTGAAGTAAATGTCACAAAAATTGTTGGAGAAAATCCAACAGTGGGGGACCAGAGGCCTGTCACATTCATAACTGATAATAAAACAAATCAGAATTTCTCAAAGAGAAGAAAATGACAAGCAGAGAGAGTGTTGTTTATCTGTGATGGAGACACGAGTCTTCAAATTTAGCACAACTCATGTGTATGCACATATTGTGAACAAAAAAATGTTATAATCCAATTGGCCTATTGTCTTTGAAGAACAATGTTTTCAAGCAGCTTTTCAGTAAGCAAACTCTGGACCAGTTTTGACCTCGTGGGTCTCATCGGCAGAGTCGGGATAAAGTTATGCTTATGAACGTCTGCTTATTATGGATTTACCCATAATGCTCCGCAACAAAGCATAAATGAGTTTGTTTACAAGCCTTCTATAATTACATGAGTTTCAAGGGCCACATTCTATGATCCTCGGTGCCTTGTTATTTAGAAAAATGCTGCGGCACAAGTTAAGAAAATTAATTCCACAGTCATCAGCTCGCAAAGACAGCAAGGCTCTTTAATCTCAGCTGGAAGCCGGCCCCCCGCACAACGACTTTCTCATCTGTTTGTGCAAAGTAATTATCTTCGGCTGAACATCCCGAAAAGGTTTTCTTGATTTTTTTTTGGTTCCATATCACGGACGTCAGCTCGCTTCTCTCTGACAAGAAGCCGCGATTCAGCACTTTGTGGAAAGCGATACACCGGGTAATAGCGTCGGTTTCATCTCAGAGATTGCGTGGTGATTTACAGAAAATCAGTACCGTTCGTGAAAAATGGGGTAAATCACTGGTGCTTTGTTTTTTTAAAGCAGATGCCTTACGAATAAATGCGATCCCGTCTACCCCCAAGAGAAACTTGAAATAATAAAATGTGATGGGTGTCAAATTCAAACGCCGAATGCCAAACAGTTTATAGCAATCGTGTGAAACGCAGACAGCCCATCTCGCAAAAACCTTACAATGACAAAATAAAAAGTTGCTGCAACATCACGATACAAATCGATGCACCCGAAATAATATTTTCTTTTGTGCAATAAACGAAACTTTTAAACTTGACAGCCTTCTCCAACTGTGATTAAATATTGTTCCATAAATAATGTACTCTCTTATTTCTTTCAACAAATACGAAACTTCAACCGTTTCTTTATTTTGTGAGCAGCCTCAAACTCCCGTTTTTTTCTCCACAACGAATAACGCATTCCTTCTGATCCCGACGGAAACATCAATGAGAAGAAGATCAGTGTAGCGGAAAAGGACCTTGGGAATATCACAATGCACAATTGGCAACAGCCACTGCAGGAGTCGCCCAAAAAGCTTCAATGCTACATTTGCACATCCCTGAGCATCTCGGGGGATTTAAACTGTCACTATGGGGGCTCACGGATTATCTGCTGCTGGAGGGGGGCTAACACTTTCTCTCCTACTGGGGGTGGTGGGGTTAAGGGTTTAACTGCTACTGGGGGCTAAAGATTTAAGTTCCAATGGGAAGGCTAAGATTTGATCTGCCAATTGGGGGCGTCTGTTTACCTGCCACTGCGGGGGCTGACCGGTGGCTGTGAGGAGGCGTCCAAGCTTGTCGTACAGGTTGCTGAGCAGCTCGGGACCCAGCATCTCGTACACGTACATCAGCGTGTCCGAGATGTCCACCCTACAACCGCAAGAAGTTCTCGTTATTTGATTGCGCGTGTTTGACACGGGGTCTACCGCCGCACAACAGGCACGACACGATTCACTTGGCCAGTAATTTTTTATTAGCAATTTCCTGCGTCTCATTTGTAGGGTTTTGTTTGCACCATTAGTATTACATGACGAGAGCATTTAATTTGTATATCATTTGCACCAATGGGCAACAATCTCTTCTTAAACATATGAATCATCACAAGGATTGTGAGCGCAAGGATCAATGATAATATAATCGATGCAGCGTTACAGGCCTACATACGTCTTCCTGGTATTAACCACCGTGAAAATGATCCCAGCAAACTGAATCAAAATAACTCACTTTTTTCATCATTTTTTTATTAAACCAACCCCTTTTATAACACATAACGTGTGACGCCCTCTTGGTTTGGCATATTTTGGCACAGGTAAAACCAATTGGGCAATGAATGCCCTCACTTTGGATGGGGACCCGGATACACAATAGAAATCTGGTATAACAGCAAAAACCGCGAACAAAAAACACTATTTAAAAAAACATTTCAAGGTCAAGTTCCGAACAGCAAGGTCGTGCATCTGTGTCACTCCACTGCTGGATGAGGGCCTCCACACACCGGACAGGTCCACGGGGATTTATTTGACCGTACTTCACCGCTCTGGCGGTAATACGACCATACTCTTAGTTTTTTTCGGTAAAGTCACGTAGGTAAAAAATAAAATTACTAAAAGTAATAATAGATATAAAATAAAATAATAAATCACGACGTTTCACTTGAAGCAGTAATTTTAGCTGTGACGGTCCCACCTGATGACGGAGACTTGTGTCGCCTCCGAAACGTCGTGATTTATTATTTTATTTCTATTATAACGTTTAGTAATTTTATTTTTTACCTACGTGACTTCACCGAAAAAAACCTAAGAGTATGAATGCTTGCAGTCACGAAAGCTTCAAATCTAGAGGTAATACGACTAGTATTACCTCAATGGAAGATGCCGCTATCAAATTTGACTTAATAATGATGTTGTTGAGTATTTATTTATATTTAGCTACTTGCTTACCATTTGCTCGATTTTGTGCTCCGATCGGTTTTTTGTATTGTTTACTTGTAACTTGGCGACACCGCCCATACTGGACATCTGTGAACAAAGAGCTTCACAGCTCATCGGATTTCTCCTCCAGTCTAACTCAAGATTCTGATTCACCTGTAGATGCGGAACTGCTCCTTCTCGTCCGCTGACCACGACGCATACTCGGCGTCCGTGGGGAACTGTGCCTTGTAGAGCAGCACGTCTACCAGCTGGAAGTACACGGGCCGGTACATCTGGAGGTACATGGCCTGCTTCTCACCGCCCAGCGACGTGATGTCATCCTGCACATGCGCAAACACAACCAGAAAAGATGCGGTCGTAGCACACTGCATGACCCACCACACCACCGCTCACACCCTACGCGCATAAATACCTACGTGCAGGAACGTGTGCACACTCACAAACACACGGATGCACGTACGCACACAAGCGCAAAAGATCCCCCGTCTAACCTTAACAGACTGTTGGGGCAAGTTCTGTTAGCGAGCACCGGTGAAGGTCGGCACAGCACATGAGGGGGTGGGTGGCCAGCACCACGCCAGGCCCACTGTCACCCTCGTGGCGATATTTACACATCACACCAGGTACCTATTTGAGGCTGAGACAACCTAGGGGAGGACCAGGACTGGTTGAGATAAACGTCATTGGTGTTGACCGGAAGCAGGAATCGAACTCGGGATACCAGGCTCGTAGTGCCGCACGCTAACCGTTACGCTATCGCTCCCCACGCACACCCACAGACAAAGATCCCCCGTATAGCCTTAACAGACTGTGGGGGCAAGTGCTGTTTGCGAGCACCTATAAAGGCCGGCACGGCACACGAGGGGGTGGGTGGCCAACCACACGCACGGCCGCCTTTGTCTCCCTGGTGGCGATGTTTACACATCGCACCAGGTACTCATTTGAGGCTGAGTCGACCTAGGGGAGGCCCAGGACCGGTTCAGATAATCGTCACTGGTGTTGACCGTGAGCGGGAATCGAACCCGGGTCGCCAGGTTCGTAGCGCAGCGCGCTAACCGCTACACTACTGCTACCCCACACCCACAGACACACGCACACCCACCAACACACATAGAGCTGTTTCTATGTTGCCTGCGCCCGAGTGGGAGACCCTCTCAATGATTTACTGCCAAGGAAGCAGCTGCAAGATTCTCTCTGTTCTCTATTAGTTTGCCGTGTGTTCAGCTTCACATTAAAATGCATGGGAAGTTGTCAAAAAGTACTTCTTGAAAAAGAACCCATCGGCTGATTAATTGCATCAAAGATAGATTGCGTATGCCCGAGTTTCAATAGTGTGGAAGGTATTTAAATATCACCCAAACGGACTAAATATTATCGTTACCGCGACATCTTTATACAAAAAATGTAATATCTTCATTTCCTGGCATAATGAAGCAAGAGTGAACGAACTGCACACACAAGATAAACTCACAGATGCCTCTGCAGAGTAAAAACAATTGCTTTTGCTATCACTCCCGCACTGAAATTTTAATTTGTCAACGCATTAAGAGTTAGGGCACTTATGTCGGATAAAAGTCACGTCCTTCGGCAAAGTTACTAAAGGGAAACTAGATCATTTTTCTCACGCGCGCGCTGTTGACGACGTTACAAAAAAAAGGCGACCCACAACGACGGCGGGGAAAAAAGCAACAAAAAAAATCGAGCAGAAACGAGACTGATGAAGGTCCAACAATACGCACGGCGCGGCACGGCCAGGCAGCGCAGTTATCTATCAGGCTCTTACAACCTCAGCGGAAAGACACAATGCAATCAATATCGATTTCTAGAGCCATAACTTCCCTTTACAGTCGCTCCATCTCTCGATTATTTTTGCTGCATTAACCAACGCGGAGGGCCAATTACTGTACCTGTGATCACACCTCGTGGCCACCCCCCCCCCCCCCGCTCTCCCCCGATGCTTCTCCATAAGACAAGATTGGGGCACAGGCACACAAGATCGATACCTTCTCAATCGTCGTGCAAAAGGCAAGTGTTCAACTATAGCCTCCCTTGCACTTTTTTTGAAGGTAGGCCTCCCGAGAATTCAACTGCTGCATCACGACCTTTGGCCAGCGATGGCGGAGCTTCTGGTTAACTACACACACGCAAATATCACAGCATGGAGCGTAAAGGTAGGGCTTCGTGTGTTCACACTGCCACTCGGCGCGTAGCTTTGTCTAATTTATCTCACTTAAGTAACTGGTAACGTTGCACGGCTTGGCCAATGTGATTAAAATAAGCTTTTTATGCAAAGCCCACTGATTCAATGAGAATGAACAATATCATGCACTTTACATTTGGAAATGCAGCAACATATCTCGAGGGGAGCCACATGTCTAACTAATAAATGCCGACACCAGACTGGGCCTTAATTCCTTTTGACTCGGTCCTAAATTAGAGTCACCTTCCATTGAGTCTCCCAATTTCAAAATGAAAGTGTACATGCGTTTACCTCGCGAAGCAACGCACACATTAACAACGCCGTGGCGAGATGTTAACTGCCTTGCCTGGTATGCAGGAGGTCGTGGGTTCGATCCCGACGCCTGTTGTATGTTTGTATATTTGGAGTTTGCATGTTCTCCCCGTGGTTGTGTGGATTTTTCTCCAGGCCCTCTGGGTTATTCCCTCCTCATTAAGAAACATGCGTTTAGAGTATTTGGCTGCTATAAATTTTACATGATAAGCCACTTCGTTGAGCTATCATTTGTGGCCAGGTCTTTTCTGAAAAAGAGCTACATAGCTCAGTGGACCTTATCTGGTAAAATAAAAAAAACAGTTTGAAGCTGGAAACCCCAGGGTAACCATCTAAGTGCGCCTTTTGGCGTCATCTGGTCCAACCATGTGAGAATAGGCTCTAAGGAAAGCTGTCTCGGGTGTGGACCAATCAACTTCAAGGACAGTGCACATTATCAGAGTTATGTTTTTTTGTTTGCATTATGACTGCAAACATGACTCCTTGTAAAAAAGGTGTCAGTTTTGTTGCCAGATGGAAGGGTAAAGAACCAATTATCATATTTTTTACTGGCAAATGAGGTTCCCATAGTGTAGATGCTTAACCCGAGCTCTCATACTCTGATGGTGCATTGTCTTTGAGTTGTGCGCCTTTTGGCGTCATCTGGTCCAACCCATATGAGACTAGGCTCTAAGGAAAGCTGTCTCGGGTGTGGATCAATCAACTTTAAGGACAGTGCACATTATCAGAGTTATGTTCTTTTGTTTGTATTATGACTGCAGGTAAATGAGGTTCCAATGGTGGCAGACCACAGTTGATAGTGACACTGATTTTGATTACAAAAAACACACACGTTATCGACTTTAAAAGCTCACATCCCATGCTTTAGCAGTCAATCGCAACACAATCCCCAGTAAAAAGAGAGCAATTTCCACACATGAATGGTGATGAAATTTGCAATTATGTGACTAATTTAGATTCACTGGTACACTGAACTATAGGGCTGCCTTTGATATAGAAATGAACGCAACAAAGAGAAAATGTTGTTTTTTACTCCCCTTCCCGTTTATTGTTTTCGACCCTCCGCGGTTTGCCCGCGGGGCGTCAGAAGAGGAATTGCGGCTGATGTTGCACGGCTGATCAAATGCGCTACAAATGCCAAGCTTGTCAGTTGCCCCCCTCCCCCACGCTGCTGTTGCCCGTGAGACTGTGCGCACGGGCAGTGTGGCTTCGTGGCCAGGCAGAAGGGGGAGGGCGGTGAGCGCTGGGGTGGGCCTCCAATTAGCTCAATGTAGGAGAGACAAAGATCACCCGTGTAGCCTCAACCGACTGTCGGAGACAAGTGCCGTTCGCCAGCAGCACCTACGAAGCCCGGCACGCAACACGCGGGGGGTGGGTGCCCTGCAACGCACCCGACTGCCTTTTCTCCATAGTTTACACATCGCACCAAGTTCTCATTTAAGGCTGAGTCGACCCAAGGGAGGCCCAGGGCCGGTTCAAATCATCATCATCACTGGTGTTGGTCATGAAATCGGGTCGCTCGGTCCGTAGCACAGTGCGCTATCCGTTACACTACCGCTCCGCACAGCGTTCAAATAAAGAAGGAACAACATCGGCCCGATTCCTGTACATGTACAGGCCTTTGTCAATCCACCGCTGGATGAGGGCCATGCATCGTGGGGGTTGAATATAATACATATTCTTTTTCACCACGCGAGTCAAGGCATGTTGGCGGAGGTGGGGAGCAAAGAGGTACAGTACAAGATTGGCTTTTGCTGCGCTGTTCTCTGCTGCCCACCAAAGTAGCCCCACATCCCCATGACAACCTTTGGGCATGGTGGCCACCTGTCACTTGTGTAACCACGCGAAGTGTGTACGTACCTGCAGCATGTGCCAGGCGTGTACGCACCTGCAGCGTGTACCAGGTGTGTACGCACCTGCAGCGCGCACCAGGTGTGTACGTACCTGCGGTGTGTACCAGGTGTGTACGTACCTGCAGCGTGTACCAAAACGTCAGGGTGAGGCAGCTGGTGGTCTCGTCCACAGGGTAGTGGCCCGGGATGCCCGTGCAGTACATCACCATGTTGACCAGGGCCAGGAAGCTCTGCCAGTGATCCGTTTGCTCCAGCAGAGCTCTGTGCACAGCAACGCATCACAGGGGCACCAAAGACAAAGATCCCACGTCTAGCTGACATAGACTGCTGGGGCAAGTGCTGTTAGTGAGCTCCATAGCCCGGTAGGCATATTAAAGAGGTGGAATGGGCAGCACCATGCTCAGGCTGCATTTGTTCCCACAAGTGCTGATTTTTACAAATCGGAGAAGATACTTTAGGCCAAGTCAACATAGAGGAGGCCCAGGAGTTGGTTGATGTCACTCGCCACTGATGTTAGCCACGGCCAGGAACCGAACTCGAGCTGCCGGGTTTCATGGCGCAATACACTAACCACTGTGCCACTGCTCGCCACACAGTGGCAGCAGAACAGGAAGGACCCATTACCCACCTAAATATTCAACAGTGTGCACATGATTTGATTAAAGTTCCACATGAATGAAACAATGAAATATCTTACTGGCGGAAGTAATTATATTGATGAAATCGTTCTAATAAGCGATGCAAAAAAAAGTACTGCACAGTTATAAAACACAAAAACATCTTAATTGTAAGAACGGTCGGTGTGCAACAATAACAAGATCATGGGGTGGTAAGTGGTAAACTATCCGGAATAACAGAAGACATTTCTCACTTCGATGTAACTATTGAACTATTTATTTTACCAGGTAAGACCCACTCTTCAGAAGCAATCTGACTCAAGGAAGAGGCTTATCACGTGGAAATTTATCACACCCAAATATTCTAAATGCATGTTTGTAAATGTGGAGAGAAAAACCAGAAGATCTGGAGAAGAATACAGGCGACCATGGAGAGAACATTAAAACCCCAAATATACAGGCGTTTGGGTCAGGATCGAACCCACGAGGTAGTCAACATCTCGCCAGCGAGGCTCGCGAGATCGACGGCGGCCAGGGCCCCCCCCCCCCCACCCGCTCCCCACCTCGCGTGGTTCTCGCCGAGGGCCACGACCACGCGGCAGATCCCGTGCGTGGTCTCCGTGTCGCCATTCTGCACCGCCTGAGTCAGCTGCTCCTGCAGCTGCAGCACCTGGGGGATGAGCTTGAGCAGCGTGTTCACGTACCTGCACGCGCCAGCAGGCGATACGGACACGACGAAGGGGCGACTTTCGTTTGACGCGAGGGACCTGCGAGTCTTTGTAAGGAGTGTGCACGTGTGAGTGACGCTCACAACAACGAGCGGAGTGCCCGGGTGGCTAAAGCACAGCAAGTTGGTACAGTAGGGGGCACAGGTGGTGCATCAGCCAGTCATCTCGGTCATCTCGGTCAGTCGACCCGTGGCACCTGGGTCTGCCCCGTGACCTCCTGCCTGCGGGCGTTCGACACTTCACGTGGCCTCAAGGTGCACATGGCTTGGCACAAGCGTCGTGGTGACGTCACCGCCACTTAGTGGCGAATGGCGGTTGTTGTACACGTGCATTGTGGTGCAGAGGTTAGCGCGTTGCGCTACAAACTCGAGTTCAATTTCCCGCTCGTGGTCAACACCAGTGATGATTATCTGAATCCGTTCTGGGCCTCGTCTAAGTCGACTTAACCTCAAATGAGTACCTGGTGTGGTGTGTAAACATCGCCACTGAGGAGATAAAGATGATCCGGCATAGTGCTGGCCATCCACCCCCTCGTGTACCGTGCCGGCCTTCATGGGGAGTCGCTAACAGCACTTGGCCCTGTCGTCTGTTAAGGCTATATGGGGAATCTCTCTATGTGTATACGTGCATTGTGGGGAGCGAGAGGTGGCACAGTGGTAAGTGTGCTGCGCTACAAACCAAGTTTGATTGCCGCTCACGGCCAACACCATTGACGATTATCTGAACCGATCCAGGGAGATCTTTGTCTTTTTTGTGGTGAGCGGCAGTGAAGTGGTCAGCGCACAGCGCTACAAAACCTGGCACCGCAAGCCCCGTTCCCAGCCACGGTTAACATCAGTGGCGAATATCTAATATGTCTTGGGCATCCCCTAGATCAAATCAGCCTTAAAAGAGCACGGTGTTTAAAAGCAAAATGTCACTGGGTGTGGTGCTAGCCACACCGCCCCTCATCGCAGTCCTAACAGCCTGCGTAGCCTACACAGGGATCTTAGTCATTTGTGCATATATGCACAACCTGCCGGTGCTGGCTGTCAAATGTAAAAAAGGAATCGACGAGCCAAACCGCGCTGGAATGTAATGAGATTCCTACAGTAGCGCCGCACTAAGCACGAGTCCTCCAATCTCGAGGGAGAGCCGTTGTACGCCATCTGCGGCTCATAAACAAAATGTCATGATTCATGAAGAGTCCAAAATATTAATGCAAAGTGGTCCACGAGGGGCCATAAATTGCTTCCGACAAACTAATTTATATTGGCACACTTAAACCTCAGCAAATACCACGTCTGAAAATCATTAACACCGCAACTTTTTGTTCGGCTGGTAATTAATCAATCAATTAAATCCATGCGAAAACCCAACTGAGATAAAGTATCACTCTTGCAAGGGAAACTTTGTAATCATTGCAACAAGGGTGCTGCCGGCAGGGAACATTAATGATGGCAGTAGCGCTCGTTCATGTCAAATAAATGTAATTAAAAAAACAAATCCGATACTCGAAGCCCCTGTGGAAGAAGACTGACTGCGGCGCGTGCACAGCTGAAGTGACTGCAATTCGTACCGTGTGTAATTAACACTTTTGTATTGTTTTTGCACTCGCTTGCTTGTAGACAGTGAGCCCCATGGCACACGTGACTATGCGGCCACACGATACGCCACACTTGAGATTGCGCAATTTGCTCTCGGCGACTGCATAATGACTACGGGTCTTCTTCCTAGTATGGCTGATGTTGATATCGAGCAAACATCACGATCTTACATTGAGGTGGCCCAGCCAGATAACTGCGTCAGGAGGAGCCGACGAAGCCCCCTTCTCATATTTGTGAATCGGACAGCGAGTCTGTTATGTTCCACGGTCTGTTCTGGGTGACAACAGTCGCACAGCGGAGAACTTTTTACCCTTCCATTTGTACATCAGGTATCCGCATCTGCAACGGTTCATGCAGTGCGGTGTATGGTTGCCAATAAGCTTTGCGGAAGATCGACTATGGGTGTAATAATTCAGGGAGGTGAATTAAATTAAAAAATGACATCGGTTTTTTTGCGGTGAATATAGCAGCCACTAGTGGCTAGAGATCATGTGAAGTCAATATACGCAGCATACGGGTCGAAAATAATTTACTCTGATGTGCATTAATAAATGCATGTAATGTACGCTTAAAAATCTATAATTTACTGAATGGATGCATCATTATGCCCCGAGTAACCACAGTGTTAGTGTAATGATACTGGGGGTTAGTGTTAGTGTTAGTGGCGGTGTGGGTGGCTGTGGTGACAATGGTGAGTTGAGGGTGTTGGTGATGACAGTGTTGCTTATGCTGCCTAAGTGGTAGTTATGGTGGTTGTGTGTTATTCGTTTTGGTGACCATGATAACGACAATGGTTATGGTGTGACGGTGGTACGGATAGTGGTGTGGACGTGGTGGCTGCAATGCAGTGGTTGGAGAATTTCACGAACGTACTGTGCGTCCACGCGTCTCTATAAATACGCCCGTGGTGACATTGGAACTGTTTGCCAGAATCTCAATCCCAAAATAATTACTACAAAGGGCACTCCCTCTCAAAACATCCGTTTTTATATCCTCAAGATGTTATTTCCGCACAACCCCAAATCTAATCTCACCAAAGAAAGATGTGTGTGCCCACAAGCCGGCCAAAAACCTCTCTCTCCCCCCCTCGGCAAAGGCGGCCTGATATAATTACCACGTCTCGTGCGATTCTCATATCCAGAAACAGGAGATTCTAGGAGCTTCAAAAATATAACTCGCGCATGCAAACACCTTTGGACATTTTATATGTGCAACATGGCGCGATCAGTGACAAAGGTCATTCTTCGGGCTGAGGTATTTCACAAGCGACCTGGCCGCTCGTTTTAGAGGGCTTTCTGAAATGCCACATTCGGCCGATGTAAATAACCATCATAGACCACGCGAAATTAAACTATATTTCGTAAAAGAGCAGGCCATCCCCCAGTGTGACTTTATCTCTCAGATTCAATGCAAACACACCACACAAAACCACTATCACTGCACCGCTGATCACTGCCCGATGGGCACTACACCATTGGTGACACTTATTTTTGAAACTGTACAGGGGTGTTTAATATGGCAACCATTGTGCCAATTGGTCATCCAATGGCGAATGGATCGGCAAACCTGGCCAATCAATGATGATCAAAAACAGCTAAAACTGTGCCAGCTTAAAACATAATTCTGCTGGAACACATTAGTCTAGAAAGCTAATAGGCTGATAGATGAAGATTCTTTTTTGAAACAGACATGCCGTTGCCTGATTATTAGAATTTAATTTGTCATTAAATTAATCTCTGAAAATCTTTTCTCGTGACTTAATTTGCGTGCAAACTAAGGCTGTTTGGGAGCCACATGTCAGAAACTCCAATTCCTGCAAATTAAAACCAAACGATGAATCACCGCAGGAGTACGCGGGGGAAAACTAAACAGTGCAACATGCAGCTTCATGGGGGGTCCATTAAATCGCACTCGACCTCACTGGCCACAGACATATCTGAAGCGGACAGCCGTAGCGCTGCGCCAAGGCCAAACAGAAAGGCGCTTTTCATCATCCCGGAGCCGATCGAAGATTAAACGTGCCAACGAAGTTCACAGGGGATCAGCTGGGGAAAGAAAGAAAAAAAACAACGATGTGCGCAGTATCAAAATAGCTTTCAGGTCACACGCGAGTGAGCCAGCGGGAAAACACGGGGCTCAAAAGAACCCCGCGCGCGCCAGTATTCGTGAAGCGCTCGCTGTCAAGTAGCAGTCACTCAGCGGGCACCGGAAACACCAAGCCACCGGGGCACACACGACGCACGCGTGTGTGTGTGTGTGAACGAAAGTAACAAACAAAAAAACTGCCGATCAATCGTTCACCGGGAGTTCACGATGTAAATTAGATTGTGGTCCGCTGGGGAGCAGCATGATTGCACACTGTGAGGAGGTCAAAGAGATTAGTGGTGGTGGTTGTCAAAAAATGTGACAATTTCTATTTTTTATTGGACAACTTAACACGTAATTAACAACTGCGCCGAATGATGTGACGGACTCGTGCATCTCATTTGCGTATTCTGAGAGATAAGCGCGAGACAAAGGCGCGGTAAACAACACATTCTGGTAGGCGCATGGCTAATCATTATTGCTGCTTACACACTCATGTTTTTATGCACATGTTTCCAGCACGCTGCAAGTGGGCTTCTGCATCAATTCATTTGCAAATGAGGTCTCAGATGAGGCGCTGCCACTCCTGTCTCGTCGGTCACATCCCTTTACACAGCTGTCAAAGTGACAATATCCTTCATTTCGAAAAAGGGAGGCATTTAGGAAGAAAAATGAAACTAAATGTTACGCTGTCATCGCAGGACCATACCAAAGGCACATAAAATCCCCTATCGAAGGGAACTTCTCCGGCATCATTGCCCAGTCAGGCAATTGCATTCTGGCTATCGTCAGCTTCTTCCGCAGCAGCACCCAACAAATTAGAAAGCCGCTGAATGGGCGTTCTCCGTGCCTGGGCCCACGCTGTGGAACAGCCTCCGCTGCCAATAAGTTCGACACCGAGATCTGAAGACTTTATCGCTCCCGAATGCGTCACGATCTCTTAAGCGAGTAGCATCTCGCCACGGCTTTTGCTGGAAAATGTGTTGAACTCGTTGTTGCTGCAATTGTTGCTACTCCGCTCGCAAGGAGCCTTCATCGTATTTTGCCAAGTTAATTTATTCGCGTGCCAGTGTGGCGCTGTGAATGTTACGCGTGTTATCGGTTCGCCTACCTCCTCGGTTGCTGTGCCACCATGCTGGGCTCTGATACATGTTTTTGGCTGTGTGAGGTAGGAGATAATTGGTCATCATCGTTTATTTATTATTAGAATTATTACTGTGCTTCCAATGCAGTCCACCGTAATTCCTTGATAATGATGATGAAATAATAAACCAGTGAGAATGCCCTCACCCGTTGATGTTTCCTCGGACACGTACAATGGTCTTCATACCTGATTACAGCTAAGGGCAGCATATTTCACACACTGGCCGAACAACCCACTGGCGGGGATTTTGAATATCACACTTAAAAACAAGCACCTCTAAGTTTTGCACATGCCCAGTGCAATTTCAATTACTCGTAAAACAATAATTGCTCTATCTTTACAACTGTGGCCAGAAATGTTTTTCACACGGGTAATATTAGATGTTTTGAAAACCAATTCCCAGTGCACGCAACTCTTTTAAAGGGTCACATTACAAAGCTGAATCTTTTGGGAAAAAGAAAAAAATATATAGGAACTACGCAATGCATCAAAAATCCATTTCGCACATTCCAGAATGCATTAGCTTTCAGAAATCTCATTTTCCGAGAGGGATGCTGGTAGGATATTATTAAATATGACATGACAGGCCAATTCACCCAGTTTGCTTAGTCCTTAGGCTTCAAGAGGGGAGCCACCTTGCCACCAGATTAAAGGAAAAATCACAGCAAAATCAAATATGTTCCCAAGTTGACGCTTGCCCTTTGCGGCCAAACATACAAGGTGAGCTCAGCAGAGAAGTTCAGAGAAATTGCTCTGCCACGTTTGAAATATAACTCGCTATACACAGTGACACAACAGCCGCTACACTACCCACAGGCAGCCCGCCTTTGGTCATTATCTTCCTCTTTCAACGATACGCTTAAAAATGAAACACTTCAGTGGTCATTTTTTTTATTAAGGTGCTGTAATGGTGCATTGATTATTGATTTGTTACAAGTATCAAATCATTTACAACGGTAAGCAGTGATTTTTTTATGTATACTGTAAGTAATGAGCTCAAACGGCACTAGTCACTGCTACGTTCATCGCAATGTGAAAAATCTCATCCAAGAATTGATTCTCGGATAAGATTTGTGAAACGTCACCAAATCGTGAATCGCTAAAACATTTATGACAAATATATAAGTAGCTTTTTCCCATCTAAAATTTTCTACAAAAAGATGTACACTAAATCAGTACAAGATATAAACTTCATCAAATTCACTGAATGATCGTGTTAAGGATACATTTTTTAAGTGCAAGTTCCACAAATATGTTGTGCGGGTAAAAGACTTTTATTTAACGGTTTACACCTACGGTGAAATGTGAGTCAGGTATCGAGCAGAGGAGTTGGATCAATATTGTTTGCGAGCACTCCAGAAAAATAAACAGTGGCCGAAGATGGTGTGCCCGCACTCAGCTGTGTGAAACATTCACAGGGTCTTTCACCAGGGCTCGAGATCAGTAGGCTTGCCTATAAGAACCAGCTTTTGAAGGTGTTCTCTTATCAATGAGCAGCAACCACACCACATGACAGGCCACATCTGTAGAGCCAGTGTAGTATTTCAAGGCTTTATGTCGCTCTATCACTGAGATGAGCCACACACCTGTAGAGTTTGAGTTGGCTTTAGCACCAGACACCCAAGTCAAATACCGGTTTCATTACCTGGACTACATAAAACTGCTAATTTATTCAAAATCCAATTGATTAAAAAAATCTCATAATCGTTTCGTTCATTATTGTTAAAATAAATATTTTCAATAACATAAAAAAACAACAATTGAACGAATTAGTAATAATTCACATGTTATCATTACAATTAATTTACAGCTGTTTGTCAATATATCACTGAAGGCCGACCCAAGCCATATCAGTTGCCGAGGTTGACCATACTTCACCATGCCAGTCAGTATGGGTTGGTGAAGCTGTCGCTCGTCACTGAGGTTAGCCATGTACAGCAATTACACAAGTTGCCAGGGCTCAGCACAGGGCACTTACAAATGTGCCACCATTCACCCGATACAAAGCAGTATGCAAGACACATTTTGCCTCTTAAATCCAACTTGGCATTAAATTCACATCTCGATTTCATGCCTTGGTGATGTAAAAATGCCACGGATAAGTTTCAAATAAATAATTTCAACTAGGTTTTCATTGGCCTTTTACGACATACTAATCCAATAAGCGATATAATTTATGTAAAAACTAAAGCAGTTTCATGCCTGAAATAATTTTCTTTTTAAATGCTGAATTTTTGTTAAACTCTTCCAAGACATCCATTCTGCTTATGCCCACTTTTACATGACAGAACGTCATAATCGGCAGCTCTATCACCACTCCCTGCCACATTAGCAATACCCACGATGCCCATGAAGCCGTGATAACGCGATAGCGGGCGGCCTGCAGCGGACGAGCCAAGGGTGCGTGGCAGAGCACTCGTTATAGCACGTGGTTCTGGATCACGGCGGCATAGCGATATGATGTCACGGGCAAGTGAGGACATGGCCATTCACATACACCCCCCCCTACCCACCGTACCCCCCCCCTCCCTCTCCCACGCCAGCTCCTCCTGTCTGCCAAAATCGGCAGAAAAATACGCTAAGTAAAACAATCCCTTTAACATCCGACTCCTCACTGGGCGACGACTTGTGGAGGCCAACACGTATTTGGCGAGCCGTCACAACATCTTGTCGTATTCATTGCACCGGCATCACTTTCACAGGGGGAGAGGGGAAAAAAAACCAGCGATGATTTGAGGAAGTTATTGGTATATGTGAAATGGCCTTGAAGAAGCGTTCGCTCGTCAAACTTTCAAGGAGGGCGCACTTTGTTGTGCAGCCGACAGACATGCAAGATTTAAGCCGCATTATTTTAAGGCTGACTTTGTTTTCTGCGCAAGCCTCCATTTGAATGGCTCATTAGTCTTCGCAAAGTGGCGCCGGATTCCGTTTATACTTTGAAAACTCTTTGCTTTGTCAGGCTGTTTCATTAGCTTTTTGTTTTTAAGTGGCAAACGACAAACTAGACGGTGTGCAAAAACCCTAATCTATTAATTTCGAGCCATCTCTCTCTCTCCCTGTGCGGCATGGATCACGACCCCGGCCCCTTGTTAAGGTAACGCCGCGATGCGCCGTTACTCAGCTGCTAAGCCGCAGCATATGCGGCCTCGCCAAGACGTGCCGGGCATGAGAAACACGGCGCCGCACTCCTGTCGGTTGAACGTTGACAACGTTCTTCTTCTTTTAAAATCCATTGCTAGCTCAATCGGGGATGACTGTTGAGATGGGTGGCACCAAAGCAACTCATGCGAAATTGGACACAATTATTTATGGTTGGCGCAGTGAAAATTGAACTAACATTAAGCGGCTTGTCAATCCACTGCTGGATAAAGGTCTCTCTCTCCCTGGGGATTATTTTGAAATGTCCTGGATATTGTACGCCACTGATGTGAGTCATGGTTGGGAATTGAACTCTAATCGCTGGGTTTACAGCGCAGTGCTTGAATCAATCTGCTTTTACTCCAGCGCATTACATTTATATGTATACTATGGATTGTACTCAATGAAATTGTGTATTATACCTTATTTATACAGTCTCCTTGAAAATAATTTTCTAACTCATGCAAAGCTACAAAGCAGCCATGTTTCCAAATCCCAGGCTTGGCATGCAGATGGTTCTGTCAGAACTTATGTAACAAAAACAAGATTTGAACACCAGTGCTTTAGAAATATATATATATTTTTACCCTGTATAGAATTATTAATGACAAATGTGTTTACAACTGTCCTTTTAAACCTACCACTCCATACTATGCGAAGTCTAGCCTTGACATTACTCATTAAAAACAAAAATGTGATTATTGGTCTTCACCCACTTAATATATTCATGGCATAAGCAAATGTTTTCTGCAAAATTACTTGTAACATTTCATAGCGCTAAATATTTCAACTGATATTGAAATAATGTAAGAATGGAATATGCAAAAGACTAAAGCTCAGCCGAAATATTTTTTAGCATTCCCTAATGTGACTCAAACCAATTGGATGTTTTAATACATGATTTTTAATAACGGAGCTGCATAATAATGTACTGTGGTGGAGTGTTCACTCACCACCGATTGCAAAGCAACTGCTATTCAAGGCCAGAGAGCAGTAAATTATTTCTCAGCCGCTATTATTAAACGCAAGCCTCTATGGTTCACAAAGACCCACAGACCCACATCACACAATACGACGAGCATGCACCAAAGCCCGTGGAATCTAAATCAAACGGAACTGGTGTGGGTGAAGGAACATAATGTTTAATTATGGAGCAATAAGCATGTAATGATGAATCCCTGATGTATTATTTAAAGGGTTCCCTTCAACACATGAACGTGCAACATTTGCAAGCCTAATGGTCAACACAGTGGTTTTTCTTGCCAGCAAGGGCATTACTCCGTGTGAAAGTCGTGTGCTCAGTGGATACGATATTATGCTCTGGGCTTTATTACTCTGCTCGCAACAGATTCTGCCGGCACAGCATCGCGAACAATTCACTATTTGCATCGGATATCACAACTGTAAATGTAAAAAAATATATATATCTCCAAGAAAATTGCATGAACTGCAGCACATATACTGTGCATCATTAATAAATAGATACAATTACAGGAAACTTAGCAAATACAAAAGCGGCTTTTAAAATAGAATGAAGATCGCGATAAAATGCGCTAAATGCGGGAGAAATAATTGAGGGCAAATTAATCAAATGTCATCAGATATTTGTTTTAATATTTTCATCGGCAGGTTTTTCCCCGAGCTATTTTAGTCGGGCCCCCTCCACGGTTAATTCAGCTGCATCATCAATGCCGCCGCAGCCCCCTGGTGAAACAGAAATGCAGGCTCCACATGTGTCATACTCTCCTGAATTAGCCGCAGCACGGCCGTTCCCACCACCTGCCCGTGCCCTTGGCTCTGCCTCTCATTACATTCTCAGCAGGTGGGGCTTAATTTCAAATGACCAAGGCACACCATCATCTCATTTCCGGTGCACGACTCTGCGCCGTGGTGTAACAAGCGGGCTGGCAAGCGTAGCAGCAGTGACAGCATTTTACTGCCGCAGAGTGCTGGCGTGATATGTCGCACGCGAACACCATCGCTCGCTTGACGGGTCCTCGTTGTTTGCGAGCCAACGTCAACATCGCGAGCCCCCGGCCCCGCTCCCCTGCACCCCCACTCCCATGGGGATGTGTGCGAGACGGCGTGAGCCCCACTCACCGGCCGGCCGTGACATTATCCGTGCAAGTCAAAGCTATTTACCCACACAACAACTCACGGTAATTGCCTTTTACAGAAGCTGCCCTTGTTTCTGCGGAACAGAACATTAACTTTTATTTGCTCTAAAACAAACACTTTAATGGGTTTAAATATTGCTGACAAGCGTAGCCCTCCGAGTTGAGAATCGCTGATTTGATGTGCTAAAACAGCGCAAATAAAATGAATAGGCACGCTTTGTTTGCACGCTGTGATGATTGGATTTGTGAATCATTTATAGAACAATGCCATGGGTGCAGCAGATTTGGTACGAATGTTTTTCTATTTGTTTTTATATTTTTTTACCTTTTACAATCAAAGTCTAGCTCAGTAAAACAAGCGACTTTCAAGTGGCCATTCAACAATGAAAGTGGCAATAATTGCGGCACATTCCACGCAAAAAAACGAGCTATTATATAAACAACAATGGCTAATGGTAATGTGGGTTTCTTTTTTTTCGCACGGCGATACGTGACCATTTACTGCCACTTCTGCGTAAACTACCTACAAACGGATTTGCATGCGACACGTGATGCCTTCGACGACAGCCCGCGATGGTCTCGCCGCCGTGACATCCCCGCCCCTAGGCTGCGGCGAGGTTAATGTGAAAATCCAAAGACAACAACAGCAGGGACCATATCTGTCGTCGTTTGCTGCATGCAAAACGCGAGGGGTAAACTTTAATCGATGCCAACTTCCGATCCATTTGTTACTGATGGAAGCGCAACGTAAACACAAAATATATTTACTCCTAAGGACAGCAATTAATTCGAGGTTCGTGTTGCTTGCTGGGATGATGTGCAATAATCCATAGATCTTACTGATAACTGCGGGTATACAAATAGTGGATGAGGGCCGATGCAAGAAAAAGAGCCGCATGCCTATTAAAAAACCATTGCAACCCCTGCATGCACTGAAATCCCATTGTGGAGGTGCTTACAAAACAACAAAAAAGCAACGCATTCACGCGGCTACCCAACTATTCAAGGAATTCCTTGACAACTGCCACTTCCAAGAGTGTGTACTTTTAAGTTTTTTTTTCTGGGCCTGTAAACATCATCATAAGAGCTCTGCGGGGAAAGCTCAAAACAAAGCTCCATCACACCGACACTCATCCCAGGAGGCGTGCGGCAAGACAAGTGCGCATGCATCAGCACAAATGTCTCCTCCATGTTTCGTGACCCCTGGCAGCTGACCCAGAGGACCCACAGGGAACCACGTGCCGTTGTGAAGGTCTCTCGCCAATATTCTGATATCAATATCATTACCGTGATCCACCATCATCATCATCCGATCAACAACCCACTCTGGGATGAAGGCCTCCCAGAGCCGTCTCGATCCCTCGTGATGCCATCATGTAACAATGAAAACTCGGCATTGCCACACGAGAACATATCTTCCTTCCATCTAAATGGTGGAGGTGCTCTTGGGCATATTCTCTTCTGAGGCTGTTACTCTGCACGTAGCCTCGGCCACTGGACATGAACCCTTTTAGCAACATGTCTGGACAAAGCTCACTTTTCTTCACAGGGATGAAAATGTTGAATCTAACATGCATGTTGTCTAATAAATATGTTCCTCTTTCTGGTAATCAGTGTAGTTCTAACCATGCACCTCTCCAGGCTTTAACACTTTTCACTTTTATTTTCTATTTTCACAGTCCATATTAACTGCTATGACATGGATCAGAAAAAAGGAAAGAGTACAGTATATACAAATAATATAATCCCAAAAAGTTAGTTGAATTGTATAAACTTGCATGTTTTCTAATCCATGTATCACCCATCATGTCACTCGGTGTAACTACACAAAAACAATACATTATAGGAATCTTTGCTAATAATAAAAAGGCCATAACATTCGAATAACGTTTCTGATAAAAAGGCACTCAACACTTTGAACGAGGGGGTTTCTGTCTCTCAATGTAATCCCAGGCAATGCACCTTACCGCGATTGCATTTGGAAGATTTCACATCTCTCCCATCTTCTCTGTGATTTCTCCCACCTTGAGTCTTCCTCTCACTTCTTCGTTTCTGACCCTGTCCTTCCTTATCAAACTCAACATCCACCGTAACGTCCTCATCTTTGTGCATACCATAGCTTGGTCCTCCCTCTTGTGTCCCAGCACTCGACCCCATACAACAGCACCATCTTGTATTTCATAAAAGGACCATGCCGGTAGACGTGTCGGTCGCTAGAGACCAACATGACGGCGGTAGCCCGGGGCTCACCTCTGCGCGTCGGGCTGCGAGATGGCCTGCACCAGCGCATCGACGGCCGTGTCGAACAGCTCCGCGTCTCTGAGCGCGCGGAACGTCGAGTGCACGAGGCCCTCGCACTCGGTGAGCGGCACGTCCAGCTGTACCCAGCTGGCGAAGCATCGCAGCACCTTCTGGCCAAGCGTCGTGGCGCCTGCCGAGGCCGCGCCGTCGCCCGCGCCGCCGCTGCCACCCTGCTCCAGCAGCCGCAGGAGCAGCGGGAAGACGCAGGCGGGAGCTTCGCGCGCCAGCACGCCTCGCACTACGCCCTTCCTGCATGGGCCGTCACAGCAGGGACAAGCGACACCTGGTTAGGCTTGTAGCAGTCATCAATTAGCGGATTTGCCTTTATTTAGTGCAATGGTACAACAATAACAACAAAAATTGGTGGAGCTGTGTCGTAGCGGTTAGGGCGCCGCACTCTGAACCCGGTGACCTCAGTTTGATTCCTGGCAATGGTCAACATCAGTGGCGAGCGACACCTGCTGCGAGCAACACCTGTGGTTAGCAGCAATGCATGTTCGCAACAGGTCCATGGAATATTCGTAAACAAAACCGGAATGTTTCCCGGTTAATCCAGGCCACCCATCCCAGAAAACACATCCAACCGAACATCGCAAAACCACCATCGGCCTCCCTTGAAAGCCGCAGACCACGCCACTTCATCTTCACGACCAATCCAACAAAAGAACCGCGAAATAAAAACTGATTCTGACGCCCATGATGTGTGCATCCAATCGTGTTCGTGAGAAGTAATTATTTTCAAATCAAGAACATTTCGTGCACATGTTTTTCCTTTGAGGCTAATGGAACAAATGTGACTTTAGAGACGAATAAAAGGCACAAAAACAGTACAAGTTAAAGAGTAGAGACAGTACAGACGAGAAAGACACAATCAGGCGAGACAGACAGCACAAACGAGACAGAGAGAGGACAGACGAGCAAGCCCGTGAGAAACCATAATCAAGATTTATGCAAAGCGTATGCAAATAGTATGCTGTAACATCCCAAACAAATTAAAACGAAGTAAAATGTTAAATAAAAACAAAGCTGGCAAAAAACTAGATGAATAATTTATTTTTTAATCAAATCCTTACCCCAAATGATAACAATTATTAAAATAAAATAAAAATTTGGGGGGGGGGGGGTAAACCTTGCATGCGTATCTTATTATAACCTTAACAGACTGTTTGCCCCTAAGTGTGGTTAGCAAGCACCACACTTAGGGGCAAACCCAGGACAGCATTCACATACCCACATTGCAGATGATATTATGAATTAGCAATCATTAAAGCATGCAAACAAATGCATAATTATATATTTTTAAACTGACTAATTGTAGCGACTCTGGGTCAGAAATACAGAGGTAAAAGGTGGTTGTGGTAAATGAATAGCGAAAGCGTACAAACAGAATAACACTACAATGGGATACACTGTCTGTTTAGCAGCGACTACAGTAAAAAAAAACTAAATAATTGCATAATAACATTAGTATATATTGAGATGGAGTAAAAGCTGCTTAATCTTTTTAAACGCATATAAAAACACACCCCCAGGGATAGCATGCATTTCCCGTAGCTAATGTAGCCATTTAACCATCCACTTAAAACAATGGATGCAGGCTCTGCCAAGGTAGCAGCAGCAGCGGTGCGAGCTACATGCCAATTGTATTTTCACCATGGGTTTGCAGGATTTCACCTTTTTAACTTGTCAGCCGAATTGGAATTCCCTATCTAAATGGACTGCAAATCCAAATTCAAGGCTGAATAGTATTTCCTCAATGTATTTTTAAAATAAACTGGCATCTGTCTGCCTACTTTCCTGCTTCTGTCTCCCTGTCTTTGTCCATCCCCGTCTCTCTCCCCGTCTCAGTGTCACTGCCTCGACTGCCTCCATTGGTATCTCTATCTCGGTGTCTTCATTTCTTGGGCACTCTCTGCATTTCTGTGTCCGTCTCCCTCTGTGTCTCCGTGTGTCTCTAACGCCTCCCTCTTTCTAGCTATCGGCTGTCCCTGCGTCTCTCGGTCTCATTTAGTCTCTCTCCATCTCTTTCTCCCTCTAATCCCTCAGTCCTGTTTCTCTCACGCACCATCTTCTCATCTTGAGAGTCGTTGTTGCAACTCCTGTCCTCCTCCTCCCCCCTAACACGCCACCGCCAATGAGCGATGGTGATCACTTGATTAAAAGCAGCACAGGCTGCTCAAATCAAAGTTACGGCTTCAAATAATGATTCTGTAAATCAGCTGCATGTGGAATCAGCATCGTCAATTGTTGAGGCTTTCTTTGGTAAACCAGCATCACCATCAGCCGTGATCAATCCACTGCTGGATGAAGGCCTGACCAAGCTGACGTCCAGCAGTTGCACGTGCCTTGTATCTCATCGCTCCATCTCCTTGGTGGTCGTAGTCTCGGGGACTGTGCGCTACTCTTTTAACATTTACAAACATGTATTCAGATGAATTTTCAAGGTGATGCGAATATTTTGGATATGCCTATATTTCACCTAAAATTACATTGATTGGGATTAAGAAGTTGGCATAATTTGTTACATTTAGGAGTATTGTTCACGAGACTGGAGTTAAAAATGCTGTGGTTGCAGCGACTTGTAATGCATGCAGCGGCAATAACCATTTTGCTCAAACAAACCATGCACAGCTCAAATAAATTAAGCTTTAACACAATTATTGTCGTCGGGTCCATACATTTTAATGTCTCGTGTACAGAAAACGCAACCTCACGATGCAAAAAGGTTAGGAGACGCTTGTAAATGAAAATTATATACTGGATCAATTTTTTATTATTATTCCAAATTAAAATTACGCATACGGGATTCTACGAAAAATAATTGGCAAATGTGTGTGTATTAGTGGGAGATTAGATGTCATTCAGCATATTGCATCGAGTCTGCAGTCTGCCCTTTACGAATGCTCCACCCTGAAAATGCACTGCTGATATCCATTATAATTACGATCTTAGCGGTCTCTCGGGACAAAGAACACAAACAGCTTGAGCTCACACAAAAAAAGAACTCATTGCACTGCATCTCGGTGTCCTTTCAATGAGCAAATTTCACATGGAATGTAACCAACTATTCCGTAGTAAATGAAAGAAGAAAAAAATATTTTTCACATGCTATGTAACGAGCCGTTTATTGTATGTACTGCGAGTGCAGCAATGAAATGGATTAATACATTAAGTTTGAAATTTGAGCTCACGATGCACGAACTGAATCCCGTGGGAACTGTCATTTTTCGATCGGTATACGTTTTACGCGACGGGTTCAGGCGATCCATGCAGCAACTAGACGCCTCTACATTCACCAACGTCACGTACGAATCTATTATCGAATCGAAGCGCACCCTTAAATCACGTCAATTCATTGAACCAAGCAGGGGCGATGGATAATCGTCACACCGCTAATATTTGTTACATGCAAATGAGTAAGATTTTATATACTGTACACATAAGGACTCGAGAATGGAATGCGTTTGCTGTGCATGTGGAAAATGTAAGTGACATGCGACTGCTTTATATTTAATGAAATAGGGGGAGGCGTGTCGAGTGCGAAGGGTGAAGAATCAATAACCGTGTAAGATTGGACGGTGCTGCAGGATGTTTAACAGTACTCCTAAGCCATTTTAAACAGTGTGTGGATTGCAAGAAAAATGCTCGGTTGGCCTTCTCCCGTTACCCTGTAAACAATGAATCACATCTGTAGTCAAGGAATAAACCCAGAGTGAAGAGCGGAGATTCCAATGTACGTATGTATGTTGAACTTCTTTCTGACCGTATGTAGCCAACAGTGCTAATCGGAGGTGTGGGCGGAGGGGGGATAACATACTAAGCACACACACAAAAGGTCCTATGCTATGGATAGTCCCTCTATATATCCGCGTACACATTCTAATTTGGTTGGCTCCGAGTATACATTTGAATAACGTGAGGCACAGACAGCTAAGTCACGCGGACGCGTTCGGTTGCAACAGAAGAATATAAATTGACCGGCCTATTCAAAATGAAGGGCCCATCCCACACTAAGCAGTCAACCGTTTCACACATAATGTGGGCCACTCAGAATGACATATGTAGCGAGCAGGATACTTTTTGTCATGCCTTTTCAAGACACTTCACCGCATGCAGCGTAAGCTCCGTGCAGTCCGCCAAGATCTACCTGTGCCCTCGTTATGCGCGCCGTGGGAAAGCGCTATTTCACGCATGCTCCGTCAAATGCAGTTATTTTGAGAAACGTCCCTAAGTTATCTGACCAGACTCTAGATAAATCGCGCATGAAATTGCTTTACCTTTCTACGGCTGTGCATATGTATAAGCAAAGTGTTCCATTTTATTCCACTGTAGCACAGGTATGCTTTTTTTTTATCGTAGACTTACATTCTGCAAACTTCACCTAAACTTTCATCAGTGGTATATTTATCTTCAGCAATTTTTTGTCATTTCCCCATATGAGCATCGTGGTGGCGAGATGTTAACTTCCTCGCCTGGGATACAGGAGGGCGCGAATTCGATCCCGACCCCGATTGCTGTATATTTGGAGTTTCAATGTTCTCCCCATGGTCGAGTGGATTTTTGTCCGGGCCCTCTGGTTTTTCCCTTCATAAAATGTAAATGTTGTCAGTTTGCTCTCCAACACACCGGTGTGCTGTACTAGTAGCGAATTGGCATGTTCTGCTTACGTGACAAACCTTACTAATTGGCTGTGTTGGCTGATGGCGGGTTTAACGACACATTTATATTTACGTGATCTAACCCAAACACCTCTTATGGTTAGTTATTTATATCCCGATCGTGCTGTCAATGTCAAGTTACAAGATGAATATCAATTTAGGACAACCCAGTTCAACCCCTCGTGTGACAGAACAACCCACGGAAGTGGACATCAGAGCTACTTTTGAACTACAATGCAAGATCTGAATGGGATTGAATCTAGATACAGAAAAAAATAATTGATTAATATCAATCAAGCTCATGATAACATGCATTGAGTTAAGGCGTTTAAGAATCAAGATTGGTATAGGTTGTAAGTAATGGGTTCATGCAATCTCTGCAGCCATGAGTGGTCGCTACGTTCACAACCAAACAACTTGAGCGTAGAATTGCGTTGACCAAATTGGTAAGGTGGTGAGTAAATCATTCCACCTCTCTTAACCTCATATTAATATTCAGCAGCGGTAGATATTCAATCACAAAAACGAAGAGGATTAATGCATAGTTTCAGGGTGGGTTTGGATGTGTCACAATTCTAAATTATATTCTTCACCAGCATATCAATTGAGTGCAGCATCCTTTAAACAAAAATGTGACGCCAGGTACGGCCAAATGGTATTAACATAACAGTGTCACACCTACTGGGAATTGCCAGAGTAGAAGCTAATATCACACTGGGCACCAGTGTTAAGCCTCACAATCCAAATTTTAAGACGTTTAATTTTCTTTCAACAAAGCCTTTAGAATTTGATACAATGGCACAACGCATTGTTTTAGAACAAAATACTTCTACAAAATTGGAACAGTTTACTTGAGGCTGACTAATACTCAGGTGACATAAGCATGTCATAGATTAAGTTTTAGGGGTTACCATATTGAATACAAATCATGTCACTTGAATATTATTCACACAAAAACCACACCAACTTGCTTCCATTGATAGACGTATTAGTGTGTCAACATACTTAGTCCCAATCCATTTTTTATACAAATGCAATAGGCAGTGCTTTCAGCTGTGTAGTTGTAAAACGGTGGCATTTAAGCCTTCAGTCAGCCTCTCCTCTTCGTTGCAAATATCGACAAGACTGCAAAGAGCCTTTCCCTGCATTAACCTGCGCATGGGCAGGATGCTCTCAGAAAGTACGGCAGGGCACAAAATCATTGTGGTGCAGTGGTAGCACATGTAGCAGCACATGTGGTAGCGCATGTGCCGCACAGCAAGAAAGGATTCGATTTCCACTTCGGGCATCTTTCTGCGTTGAGTTGGTGTGTTCTTTTCCTGTTCAGCATGGGTTCTCCCTCTAGATTCTCAAATTTCCTGACTGGTACTGGTTTTTGTGTTTAGTTTGTGGTCCTTCCCCCGCACCTCCGATTAGCACGGTTGGCTACGTACGGTGCGAAAGAAGTTCAACATAAATACATACAAATATCCCAATATTCTTCGTTCTTTCGGTAAAGTCACGTAGAAAGGAAATAAAATAATAAAAATATAAAACAATTAAATTCTCACGACGTTTGGACTGCAACACAAGCAATCATCATCAGGTGTGAAATCCACAGCAAGAAAATTAGAAACAAGTGGCGTTTTTTTCTTAACGTCAGCACCACGGACAGCGATTTGGCAGTTGGTCAGATGGACGGGTCCAAGAGGAGGGGGGGGGAGAAGAAAATGGAATGCGGTCTGAAAGTCGCCGTAAGCGTGAACACAATCAATTAAGACCCGAAATGGTTTATCAAATGCTTCCAATGATTGCCAAGCCAGAATCCATCTTCTCGGTTGAAATTGTCTCTGTTTGTATATGTGGATAGCCTCATGAACGAATCTCTCATGGTAGCCAGATGGCTTGCATGTACACAGAGCAACATTGCCCCCTTCAAGAATAAACCTGGCAGGATCCTCATTAAAAAGTGTTTTGAGATTCAGTGAGGCTTAGCTGGGTAAACAAGCATGATACAAATTTAAAACGTCTCTCCGCATGCAACGCTGTTCCACTCTGGCATGCTGTGCCATGATGTGCCTCCGAGGGTTGCCACCTCTGAGAAAGAAATAAATCGGAAAGTAAAATGAAGAGAAGAATACCTCAGCACCAGAAGTCGGGGAGAACTACATGTAAATGCAACGTCTCAAGTGGTGAATTATTATGCAAGTAACAAAACTCAGGATTGTTTACGCCCCGGGAAGACTTGGTGAATTTCCCAGGATGGCCACTTAAAGAAAGAGGACAATCCTGGGAAAAAAAGGACAGGCGGCGACTCAAGTGCCGTCACCGCGTCTCGCCACCACCGCGGTTGTGCCCCTACCTGTGCTGAGCGAGGCGACTCGTCTGCAACTCCTCGGGAAGCACGGTGAGCAGCTCGAGCAAGGCCGGGCCCGGGGGGAACGCCTGCGTCATGTCGCTCACCGCCGTGGGCCAAGCGTCGGGCAGGGTGTTGAGAGCAAGCGACGCGAGTGCCACGCACAGCCGCGTCAGCACCATCTTGGGCCCGTCGGCAAACTGAGCGATGCGCGCGCTCAACTGAGACTTGAGTGCCTGCGTAGGACAAAAAAAAAACTAATGAGCCGCCCCGTCTGGGGACACGATTGGACGCAAGACAATTAAAATTCTACGACGTTAGCATTGCAGAGTTAGCAAGGACTACCCCCGCATCCTGGAATATGAATTGCCACTAGAATTGCCAACAAATATTAGAATAGCTTTGGCTTTCATGGCCAGAAACATCTCGGTTGTCTGTAAAAACAGAGATTGAGGCCTGATATCTGTGAGCATATGAAGACCTTTTAGGATGGCTTCCTGCAGACCCCCTGATGGAAAGGATAATCATTGGGATCAATAACAGGCAGTTAGTTTCTCTTTCCTATTATAATTCCACCCCCTTTACAGCAGCTTTACCGCTTTGACCTTTTCCCCATCCCGCTTAAAACAATTTAATACTCTCCCACAAATAACACATTCCACCTGCAGGGAATATAAACCAGCAGAAAGCATTTATAACAATGATGCACATTTATCGGATCGTAGTTTTATACCAACACGAGATTGTGCTGTTCTCAACCTGAATGCTAATCGATACGTTTGCAGATTGCCCCGGCCAGACGCTTGAAGTTAAAGCCACGCCGAGCGAGACATTCAATCTCGGGAGGGAGGTGTTGCGTGCTGCGCCAGAACTTACCTCGTACTGCTCCGACGGGATGTCCGCCCAGTAGCGCGATATTTTGGTGTGCAGGGCGCTCGCTCCGAAGTACTGAATCTCCGGCGCCTTCTCAGACCCCAGGAGCACCCAGCTGAAGTGCCACGCGTCGGGCGACACCTGCGCCTGCATCAGCCACTTCTGCGCCGCGTTCTTGTGCTCGATCGCCGGGTCATAGTAGAGCTGGTGCAGCGCCTGCCCGAGGCCACCACGGCACAACCATAACAGTTGTTGGCACAAGCAATGCGGTACTGACCCGGTAAAGAGAGGTCAAATGCAATGCGCAACTCCTCGTCGGATACCGCTGCCCGCAAATGTAATGCTTATGCATGTACGTATACACATGTACAGGTACATGACTTTGTCAACCCACTGCTGGGTGAGGGCCTCTCCACGCCGTGCAGGTCATGGGGGTTATTCGACAATATTTCACAAGGCTGGTCAGTGTGGTTTAGCGGACATAGACATGGGAGCAGATTTTGCTGCACTGCCATTGATCGTCCACCATACAGCCCTGCACCCAATAGCCTATAACACCTGGCATGCATGGTGGTCACCCATAAAAACACTACCCAGGTTCAACGTTGCATGGCTTCCGAGATCTGAAGAGGCCAGGGTACATTCCAGGTGATTTGGCCAGACATTCTCAATGCGTATGTGCGTAGAGAGATTTCACAAGTGGAAGGGTGAGTGTGTGCAGTTTTACACCCGTATTATTTCTAACACAATGAGCCGTAAATCACCGGAATGCGTTCAGACCTCTGCTCCAGTTGGTGAATGTGATATATTAAATTAAATGGTCATGACAATGACAAAAAGCGTGAATTTTTACTGCGCAGCACGGTATGTAAATAGTAAAAATTTACCGCCCCTTGGGGTATTATGTTGAATGTAACCTGTCAATTGAACACATTATAGACATGATTTAATGATGCAACTGCTCTACACATGACTGTCCATCACTCAGGCTAAATTGCCATAAGCTACACCGTGTACCCGGAATGCCAAAATATTCTCGACAATTAAAACGGTGCAAGCTGTTTTTATCTCCCACAACGAATTCATCGCAGAAAACGCTGAACCCTTGAATGAACTATAAACTGAAATAAATTATTATTAAAATAACAATAACAATCAGCCATGATCAATATACTGCTGGATGAATGCCTCCCCTACACCGTCACCAATTCTCGTGGTCCTGCCAAACTACATATGTCCCACTACGACCTTTTTTGAGCACTTTTCAGATTATTTTGCATTTGTCAATGTCCATGTTTCTACTCCAGGTAATAATGGGTAATTTGCCAATCACTGTAAAACGTTTCTCCTCTTCAGGCAACCTGGTATGCTACATTTCATAATCAAGTTCAGTTTTTCAAAAGCATTACAACATTCTTCCGTGCTCCTCTTTATTTAAAAACATCTTATCCCAATCTGCCTTCAAAGATTATCCTATGTATAAATATTCTGGCCAGTTTTTCAGTTGAGTTCACCCAACGACTTTTTAAAATGAAACTTGCTGTGCATGAGATTATCTCCTTAAATATTAAATTTGCAAGAACAACGCTATGTTAAACTAAACATTATTACCAGTATTATATGCAGGAAAACCTCACTGATTCTCAATATGTTTTCAGGAGCCTTCAATGACCATTAACAAGTGTTTGGCATGAGCTGAGAAATAAGGACACCAGGAGAAAGCCCCCACGAGGGGGTGGCAGCATTAATTCTCCCACCCACCGTGCAGCTTAACTCCGATAACGCCTGGCAAGCCCTAGAGGTAACCATCCAAATAGAAGCCAGGCTCCAACCTGCTTAGCTTCCAAGACCTGATGACATTAGCCACATTCATGGTGATTTGGTCGTATGCAAAATCTCCCGTGGATATCTTAGTTGCTGCAAGTCACAAAACTGTCAGCTGGAACGTCCATGTTTCCTAGGGCAGCTGGACTGAGAGCAGCGGATGGATTGTTCGAACGTGCCTCAGAATGTTATTTTTACTGGAGTCCCAAACTCTGCCACAGAAGACATCGATGTGGCCAATCAATGTTGTTTGAACTGTCCACTCCCACATGAGCAAGCACACACACGTGTGTGTTTTTAAAAAGCCGTTGGACAAAATTCGCCGCACGTACCCGAGTGGAGAAGATGGATTATCACGCTTCCTTTCGAGAAAAAATAAACCGTGGTTCAATTTAAATTTACAAAGGGTCCCAGGATAATGCTGTTTGGTCAAATACACGGGGTACAAAGCGTGGCACCGTGATTAAAACAGAAAGGCGACGGTCAGATTACTATGGGCTGAGTGGGGAATGATTTCAAATTACCGTGCCTGTGTGCATGCATTTGTTAGCAGACTGCGCTACAAACCCCATGAGCGGAGTTCAATTCCTGGCCATACATAACCTCAGCGGCAAGCAGTGGCATAGCTATCGAGTGTTGTACAGGCAGAGCAATTGTACCAGGCCCATGGGGCCAGAGGAGCTCATGCGCCAGGCTACGAAGCGGGGGGGGGGACAGAGAGTCCCATTTCATTCCTTGCACCAAGGCCCATGCCAACCACGCAATGGCATTGATGGAAAATGGTATCTGAACCTAACTTGGGCCTCCCCTCTAGGTCAACGCAGCCTTAAATTAGTACTTGGTGCAGTGTGCAAACAGCACCGCACTGTGGAGGCAAAGGCAGCCAGGTACTGTAGTATGCGGGCACACTACTCATGCTGTAGGCTGGACTTAAGAGGTGTTCACTAACATACATCTCGATTTCAAGCTTTCGTGCCTGCAGGGATTCATATTCTTGGTCATTAGGACGCTGTCTTTCCGACAGCTCTGTTCTTCACCCGAGGACGGTTGCTTGCGTTGTGGCCGAAACATCGTGAGAATTTTATTGTTTTATTTTTATTATTGTATTATTTCCCTTCAACGTGACTTTACCGAAAGAACCAAGAATATAACATGAATCTAACAAGGAGACAAGTGTATGTGTGTGGAGCTTTATGAAAATTAAGCAGACACGTGGACGAGGAGGGAGTATATGCAGATAGGAGAATGACTATCAGGAAGACAGATGAGGGCGTAAGATAGGTACGAAGTGTTAGGCAGGCAGACAGGTTAACAAGAGGCATCTAGATCGGTACCTAGCGTAAGACAGGCGCACACACGTTGAGAGCAAGGCGGTCAGACACAGGGGCAGTGGCTGTGCAGAGTGGGGTGTATGGAGACTTGAAAAGATGCGAGGATTGACGTTCAGAATAGAACGAATAGAGAATGGCGAGGGCTGGATGGTGGTTGTCAATGGGGATATGATGAGGGTTGGGACAAGGGCTGAGAGTTAGGAAAGAATGGATGGTGGTGGTTTACTGGAGAGCTGAAGGGGAAGATCCACGGAGGCCAGCAGCAACAACGTTCGCGATGGATGTTAAATAAGGAAGAAGGAGGGGTCGGGGTGTGGGGAGGCTGCATCTTAATAGTGATGCAGAGAGGTGTGGGGGGGGTCATCAGGGATGGAATGGCAGATGGTGCTTGAAGAGGAATTGAGATGAAGGAGGAGGGGATACAGGGAGTGCCGTAGCGAGCGATGTATGGAAGTGTGGAGGAACGCTGGGAGGTGTCGTAGGGAGTGGAGGGATGGGTGGATGCCGGGAAAGCTGTCGGGAGGACAGGAGGACTCGGAAATAATCGTTCGTGTAAGAGGAATTATATTTTTGGTTCTTTCGGTAAAGTCACGTAGAAGGGAAATAATAAAATAAATAAAATAAAACATAATAAAATACAATTCTCACGACGTTTCGGCCACAACGCAAGCAGCCGTCCTCAAGAGGAATTAATTGACAGAGGGATGATCAGGAGGGATGGAACCGGGAATGGTGAATGGAGAGAGCGCTGGAGACGATGAAAGGACGCAGTAGACATGCGTACTTGGGAGTAGGGATGAAGCTAAAGAAGGCATCACTGAAGAATCGAAAGTCTGGGAGGGGAAGGATGGATGCAGGGATGGAGAGGGTGGTGCTGGGAGAGACGGAGGAGAGGAGTGGATATCAGAGACGGAGGGAGTGTAGCGAGAGAGATGATGGAGGCAATAAAGGTTACAGAGGGGTGAAGGCAACGCTGTAGTGAGCGATGGTCGAATGTTTGCATGCCACGGGAGACGCAGAGTTTGGCGAGACAGGCACGGAGTGATGGAGTGATAATTGGGTGTCAGAGAGAGAGGCAAGATATGGCGATTGATGCTGGCGAGTGCTATAAAGAGGGGGGTGTTTAGGTGGTACAGAGGGATGTAGGGAGTGAGATGAGATGGAAGTAATTGAGGTTATTGGAGGCTTTGCTGGAAGAGAGATGGGGATAGCGGTGTGGGTGGGGATAGCGGCTGGGAGAGAGGGATGGAGGCTGGGGGGGATGGAGGCTGGGGGGGATGGAGGCTGGGGAGGGATGGAGGCTGGGGGAGGGATGGAGGCTGGGGACGGATGGAGGCTGGGGGGGATGGAGGCTGGGGGAGGGATGGAGGCTGGGGGGGATGGAGGCTGGGGAGGGATGGAGGCTGGGGAGGGATGGAGGCTGGGGAGGGATGGAGGCTGGGGAGGGATGGAGGCTGGGGGGGATGGAGGCTGGGGAGGGATGGAGGCTGGGGAGGGATGGAGGCTGGGGGGGATGGAGGCTGGGGAGGGATGGAGGCTGGGGGAGGGATGGAGGCTGGGGGGGATGGAGGCTGGGAGGGATGGAGGCTGGGGGAGGGATGGAGGCTGGGGAGGGATGGAGGCTGGGGAGGGATGGAGGCTGGGGGGGATGGAGGCTGGGGAGGGATGGAGGCTGGGGACGGATGGAGGCTGGGGGGGATGGAGGCTGGGGGAGGGATGGAGGCTGGGGACGGATGGAGGCTGGGGAGGGATGGAGGCTGGGGAGGGATGGAGGCTGGGGAGGGATGGAGGCTGGGGGAGGGATGGAGGCTGGGGACGGATGGAGGCTGGGGGGGATGGAGGCTGGGGGAGGGATGGAGGCCGGGGGAGGGATGGAGGCCGGGGGAGGGATGGAGGCTGGGGAGGGATGGAGGCTGGGGAGGGATGGAGGCTGGGGGGGATGGAGGCTGGGGAGGGATGGAGGCTGGGGGAGGGATGGAGGCTGGGAGGGATGGAGGCTGGGGGAGGGATGGAGGCTGGGGAGGGATGGAGGCTGGGGAGGGATGGAGGCTGGGGGGGATGGAGGCTGGGGAGGGATGGAGGCTGGGGACGGATGGAGGCTGGGGGAGGGATGGAGGCTGGGGACGGATGGAGGCTGGGGAGGGATGGAGGCTGGAGAGGGATGGAGGCTGGGGAGGGATGGAGGCTGGGGGGGATGGAGGCTGGAGAGGGATGGAGGCTGGGGAGGGATGGAGGCTGGGGAGGGATGGAGGCTGGAGAGGGATGGAGGCTGGGGAGGGATGGAGGCTGGGGGGGATGGAGGCTGGGGGGGGGTGGAGGCCGGAGAGGGATGGAGGCTGGGGGGGGATGGAGGCTGGGGGAGGGATGGAGGCTGGAGAGGGATGGAGGCTGGGGGGGATGGAGGCCGGAGAGGGGTGGAGGCTGGGGAGCTGTAGAGGCCGCGGCGTCCCAACCTTCTCCACGGTGTCCGCTGTGAACACCTCCGCGTCCATGGCCCGGGCAGGAGGTGGAGCAGCCGCCGCCGCAGCCGCCTTGGCCGCTTCTACGATGTCAGCGACAGCCGCTGTAGCTCGCTTACCTCAACGACACTGCTAACCCACGAGCAGCAGCAGCAACAACATACACTCCCCCCCAACACACAAAAATCTATCTACGCTAACAATGACGAAGGCCGCCGTGACTTGGGCAGGCGGAGCGAGAGAGACCGTGGCGACCCCTCTGCGCGCTGCATCACACGGCCCGGCGCCTTAGGCCGAAGCCGCGAGATTCTCGCCTCTCCGCTCGCTCTCTGACGCCTCTAGACCTCTGGCTACTATTAAAAACACAACAATAAACAATCTGTCGCTGGGCTCAGCGGAGGCGTCGGCAGCTGCGTGTGGCGGTGGTGGCTGCTGCTTCTGCTGCTTGACAGCCCCGGTCCTCAGAGCCGGGTCCCGCAGAGCGACGCCGGGAACCGGGAACCGGCAGGAACCGGGTCCCACTGCAACTGCATGCGGGGTGGTTGGTGGTGGTTGGTGGTTGCTGGCGTGCGGTTTTCGATTAACGTATTCAGGATATCGATTATTCTACCGATTATCAGTTCGATTTCTCTACCAATTGAGGTTACACAGCGGGGGCTATCCGCCTTTCATGTAATAGATTATTCTACCGATTATCTGTTCGATTTCTCTATCAATTGAAGTCACACAGCGGGGGCTTTCCGCCTTTCATGTAATCGATTATTCTACCGATTATCGGTTCAATTTCTCTACCAATTGAAGGACACAGCAGGGGCTATCCGCCTTTCATGCAATCGATTATTCTACCGATTATTATATTTCTGGACCTAGATGGAATAACACCACAGCTGGGACATCTGATTATTCGACTGATAGATTACTATTTTCATATTCTTAGGTTCTTTCGGTAAAGTCACGTAGGTAAAAAAGTAAAATTAATAAAAGTAAAAGAAAATAAAAATCACCTCCGAAACGTCGTGATTTTTATTTTATTTTTATTCTACTTTTATTAATTTTACTTTTTTACCCACGTGACTTTACCGAAAGAACATAAGAATATGAATACTTGCAGTCACGAAAGCTTCAAATCTAGAACTGACAGATTACTCTACAGATTATCGGTTAAATTTATCTACCAATTGAAGATCACAGCTGGGGTACCCGACTTTCAATTAATCGATGACTATACCGATTACGGGTTCGGTCCGATTACCCATGTGCGTCGAAGGAAGAGGTTGTCAAAAAATTAAGTTGCGATTAAATAATACTCTGACATGCTGAGATGGGTTTTCGTTGTCCCCTGTAGTTGATGCAGCGCCTCTAGTGGCGGCAGGGGTCATTGCATAGTAACAATACTCGTGTGCAGCACTGTCAATTTACTCTTGAAGTCAGGAGCTTGTATTGACCATACCTCCCCACGCTGGTCACTGCGGCTGTTTAAAGGAGGGATCACCGGAACTGATGCGCATATAACTCGCCACTTAATGTAAGCCGTGTCCAGGAATCGAACTCGGGAAGCCCCGGGTTCATAACACGAATCTGAAATGATCGATTTTACACGCGCACGGATGCCTGTAACGTCAGCACTGGAAATCGATTAATCGATGCACGCCTTGTATGTATACGTATACCCATGCGTAGAATCGTAGGGTTGTCAAGCAATTCCCATGACGCACTCATCCGGCGGTGGATTGACAAAGGAGCCGTAGGTTATTTTCATTATTATTCACACAAACACGCTATGCATAAATTAGTGTAATAACCGGTGACAGTCAATTCGCACGAACGAGCAAGATAAAGCAGGGGCAGCCAATCGCATAAATAAAACAGCCGAATTGATCTCCGCTCGTCATTTCAATCATCACCCAAACTACGGAGCACACAGTAAACCCACTCGGTCTGCGCTCCTCCAACGGAGCAATGGGAAAACTGCACGGGCCCTCTCTCTCTGCCGAAGATCCGTCGTTTCGTGAGCAATTAGCTCCTGGACGTATTCGCTGTCACATACGCTAGGATGGAATATAATCTTAAAGCATTGCGATTAAAGAGATTTAAAAAAAATTATATCTCAAGGTGATTTATGCACGGGGCAGATTCCATGCTTCAGCTCTGGCAGTGAAAAGCAAATACATCTCCACTGTTTGATAAGACGCACGTTCCCCCCCCCCCCCCCCGCTGTATATGAAAGCTAACGTTAGTTGGGTGCGTCTTATAATCCGGTCGCTGTGTGTGTGTGAGACCATATATGTACAGTATAACTTTACTGACACCGGGCACAAGTTCGGGGCCGCGTCTTATTTTCACAAGCGCCCTCTCATCCGGGGAACACGGCTCTATGTATAAACCGTACAAACTACAATTTAGTATTGATTTGAAGCTTTCGTGACTGCAGGAATCCATAGGTTTTTGGGGTTAGATCGCGGAAATATTAATGTGTCGTTAAACCCATCACCGCCCGACACAGCCAATTAAACAGATAAATATAACGTGCCAATTCGTTACTAGTACATCACACCGGTGTGTTGGAGAGCAAATCCGCAACATTTACAATCTGAGTACGACGTTACAATTTATGTAATGCAAAGCCAATGGACCAAAACTATATTTAGTTTTTAAGTGGAGGGATAGATCAGTGCAGGCGTATTGTCTAATTAATTTTGCTACGAATATTCTCCACGACGACGCGAACAATTATTTGGATTTAGCCAACGGGATCATTCCTGGTCAAATCTGGGCCGAGACTGCTGCCCATGATTTCAGTTCGAAACGTCAGGTCCTGGGCCTCCCCCTAGGTCGACTCAGCCTCAGATGGGTACCTGGTGCGGTGTGTAAACCTTCGCCAATGGGGAGACAAATGCGGTCGGGCCGTGGTGCTGGCCACCCACCCCCTCGTGTACCGTGCCGGCCTTCATAGGTGATCGCTAACAGCACTTGCCCCATCAGTCTGTGCAGGCTATACGGGTGATCTTTATCTTTGGGGTACCTCCTGGTCAACGATGAACGGTGAATTAGCGCCCTCTGTCTGTCAATATGAGCACCTGATTATGTTACTTACAAAATGATTACGCAGGTGGGTTCATTTTCTAGTACCCCACTAATATGGAGAAATGGGAGTACTGCACTTTAGAGGAAACGTTTAATTACAAAGCTCCTGCGTGTCCCCAACATATTATCTCAATTCACGTGTAACATATTTTAGCCATTGCGTGGGGAGGCCGTCATACAGTTGATTCACAATAGGGCTGTACATGTACTCTGACAGGTGAAAGATACATCTTTTGTATGTTTTGTATAACTTTAGTATAGATACATGTTAATTTTGATTATTTTTTTTCTGACTTTATCTGAACGAAAAGACACAAATTCGTCCGTTTTCTCAATGAAAATAGGTACATTTTAATATCATTGTTCTGGTCACAAAAGCAAAGTTTGTGGGGAATAATACTTTTTTAGGCATAAGCAATTACAAAATAACACTTACTACCCAGGAACAAAAATGGTGTTACATAGTGTAATCAGTCATAGAGGGGAAGGTCTTGAGCCTAGACTTCAAACAGCGCCGTTTACAACTTAAGACATAAATGTTCGCTGGCAATGATTATTAATTGTTGTTTGACTTGCATCCCACTGGGATATTTGCACAGGGTTGGTGTACGGTGATTTTTCTGCAATATTTTGCTGTCTTTTCTTGGATTTTCTGTTTGCACATAGTCACTTTAAGATGTTTTCTTGTTCATGTTTTTGTTTTTTGTTTGTTGCGGTTGCACCCAATTCAAGAGCTGAATGGCTCACATGGCTATACCTAATGAATGAACTTTGATTCATTTTTCCGGTTAGCCCA
The DNA here is from genome assembly GCF_965212315.1 of Lampetra planeri. NCBI lineage: Eukaryota > Metazoa > Chordata > Hyperoartia > Petromyzontiformes > Petromyzontidae > Lampetra > Lampetra planeri. Next base: position 10,025,430 of record NC_136130.1, on the reverse strand, counting down.
CAAGGCCGTACATGTACGCACTCGACGACGACAGCCCCAGCGATACGACCGCCGCATTACAGCTACAAGGGAAGAAGCCCCTCTCCACTCTGGGCTCACAACCCCACAACACCAACTCACGCCACCCCGCGTGTCTTCAACCTCGGCACGTGTTCGCGAACCCTAAGAAACCTCAACGGCCCGCCCCCCCAGCCTCGCTCTGATTGGCCAAGAGCCGCCATTGTATTCCCCAGTCTGCATGGGAATGAGAAGGGGGCGTGGCGTCACTGATCCTCTCACGCGATTGGCTCGCGGCGCCTCGGCCGAGAGTGGCCCGCTGGGCCCTCCCGCCTTATGCGCGTTGGGAATTGCAGAGCGAGGAGTGCGGGCGTCATGGCAAGCGAGGAGGAGGTGGCGGGCACAGGGCAGGATATGGATTATAACATCACCTTCCCAGAGCCGCTTTCGTCGGGTAAACCTCCTCCCACACCCCCCGCCACAGCTTCGGATTGTCACAGGGAACCGCGGTGGGTGGCAGCTTTCATCCAGCAGTGGATTGAATGTTGCTTGACGATGAGGCCCGGTGTCGTGGCAACGTGCGATCACTCGCTGTTGACTCCCCACAGTGGTACTCATTTTATCGACCCCTCCCCCACCCTGTGTGATGATGGTGATGGTGAATGTTTGGTTTGAGAGGTTCTGGTTGAGCGACGCGGCGCGTGAAACGAAGCGGGTTCGTTCCGCCACCGCCGTCGTCGCGACGACTAAAGGAGGAACAAGCGACGCGATTAATCGACCCCATACACGTTTTGGTTAAAGGCACGCGCCTGGAGGCGATGCCGTCTTGTTCCCACTGTTTGTGGCCAATGCGACTGGTCAGTTGGAGGCAGTCGCACGTCCAACAACAACAACGGAGGGCTGAGGAGCGAGGCTCACAACAACGAGCGGCGCGCCGGGCGGATACAATTCAGCAAGTTTGGCACAGTAGTTAGGGGGGCACGGCTCTTCCACTTGGCAATCATCTCAGTGGGTCAACCCCATGGCACCTGCTGGGTCTGCCCCGTGACCTCTTGTCAGCGAGCCTTCGACACTTCACGTGACCTCAAAAGTGCACCTCGGCGGCGAATGGCGGGCATTGCTCATTGAATGAAACGAACCACTAGAGGCCGCTACAATAACGAGTTTAAAAAAAAACATTACCAATCACCAACACACTGTGACAATGGCAAGGAAGGCAATTCGTTGCACGCAAAAATGGCAACGCCGAACCATGAGATTTGATTACATGGACAGCCCCAGAATTGAAGCCGAAGCTGCCTCGGGGCAGAACGCCGCCGTGATGATGGTGGGTCATGGGGCAGCGGTAATCCGAGATGTCTGAAAGTGATGAAAGTGATGGCGTGGGCTTTCCAGGGGACATCCAATTTTGTTGCCTGCCATGTCAAAACATGAGGACATTTACATTCAGGACCCTCACGTCCAGCAGTGCATCACCATGTGTCGAAAGACCAGGGAGATGGCTTTATAGAATTAATTCTGAACTCAGGTCACCATGCTTTTTTATCCACACCCTTTGTCTCATATAGCGTTGTATCACATGTCAATTATATATAACACTGTAACTAATTTATTTTTTGTTCCTGGGTAATAAGTGTTATTTTCTAATTGCTTATGCATCAAAAGTACAGAAAATGGCTATTATTCCCCAGGACAGTGATATTTTTAAATGTACCTATTTTCAATGAGAAAACGTGCGCATTTGTGTCTTTCCTTCACGTAAAGTCCTGGTCACAAAAGTAAAGTTTGAGGGGAATAATAGCTATTTACTATACGTTTGAGGCATAAGCAATTAGAAAATAACACTTATTACCCAGGAACAAAAATCATGTTACATAGTGTTATAATTGTTTAATCCTTACAACAGGGATAAGCCAAATTTAGTGGGGGGTTTTACACGTGTGTGTGCAGTGTTTAGTAACCAAGCCGTGATCATAAACTCACTTGCCCTCGACACCCTGGTTTAATCACAGCAAAGATTCGTGTCTGTATCTTGGATCTCGGCAGTGCCGGCGGGGTAATCTGAACCTCCTGGGTTTCGTAGATAAAGGGTCAGCGATTTAAAAGCGTGTGATCCTTCTCAGAAATCCGCAAGCAATTCGTTTTAAAAAAAGGTGAATGCAGTCGAAGGCAAATTGTAGTGCACATTTGCACAGCCCCCGAGAGTCAGCCTTTGCTTCCATTCAATTATGTCTCAACGAACACTGCAAACAACCACTTGTTGCAGTCTGTTTGCCTTCATTAGGTCTTTTGTCAGACACTCCTGGTAGGCAAGCCAAACTGGAGAGCTGGGGCCAAACAATGCCTCAACACTGTGCAAGCTGTGCACTGTGAGCTGTCAGAATATTTGCTTGACCCGGTTGTGTATGTGGCAAGTGCTCGTGGCAGGAGGTGAAGGCATCTGTCGTGTGGTCGAGATGTTAAATGCCACGGGGGACATTCGCTTGTGCCCGGGAAGTATTATTCGACGATTCACCGATTCACTCGGCATGTGGTGTAGTTTTGAAATGTTTCCAATATATGGGACTTTGGAGCTTGTCAAGTGACCTAGAGGTCAGAGCAGTGAGCCAACACCGCTTGTTTTAATCTGGGTTTCAGCCAGCTATGATTAGTGAGTCGATGGTCTCACTATGATGATAATGACTGCAAAAAAAATATCACGTTGCATTTGGGATTTTACTTAATTCGCCAAAAATACAGTTCTGAGAATTAAAAAAAAAATTGGTTTGACTGCCATCCAATAAATATTTCTTGATACAGGGCAGCGCCCCCTAGTGTGCATCGGATGTCACTTGACGGGATATCAGAAGTGGCTGTGTGATATATCTTTCTGCGGGCTATCCTTTAACGTGGGGTTGATTAACTGCACTGTGATGGTACAGAGCAGACATTTTGTTTCACGCCAAGATGCCAAAAACACATTTGTAATAAAGTTGTGGGAAAATACGACATAACAAGTATCTGGAAATATAATTCCTGCTTCAATCTGGTTTGCAAGTCATTTTTTTTACAACTTAATGTTTTTTAACTGGGAATATATCTCATTTGGATGAAAGGTAATTTTCTAAAGTAGTCCATCTCGTGGTTTAATGTCTTTTGGCCTTGACATTGGTCTCACACAGCGGGATGGTCTACGGGGCCCAGTGAAGAGCCGGTGGTGTTCCTGCTCGGCTGGGCCGGCTGCCGGGACAAGCACTTGGCCAAGTACAGCAGCATTTACCAGCAGCAGGTCTGTCCAGAGTGGCTGGGCACCATCACAGAGCCCAGCAGATTCCTGGCCAGGCCCTCTGAACGCATACACAAGCCAGACGGTGAAAGTGATCACAACAACTTTAAGTGTAACTATGAACCATCGATACAAATGAATTATTATCTTTATACTCATACATCCAGGTGGGAGTGGTGACTTATGTAATGAACAAAACCACACACATGACGAAGACAATGAAAAACCACTGCAGTACAAATTGGACAATTCATGTGATCACCATGCCCGGGGGGTGGTGGTGGGGGGGGGGTAATTTAACTGTTGCATCATTAAGTGATTAATGCCGACGATGCTTTTCATGCGGCATGCCAGGGCTGCATCACGGTCCGCTACACGGCAGCGCTGCGCGACGTGTTCCTGAGCGACCCGCTGGGTGGCGAGCGCCTGCGTGTGGTGGCGTGCCAGCTGCTGGAGCTGCTGGCCGACTACGGCGTGGAGGGGCAGCCCGTGCTCATACACGTGTTCAGCAACGGCGGCGCGATGCTCTACCGCCGACTAGCTCAGGAGATAGTGGCGCGGGGCCACACGGTGCAAGTGGTGGGCGCCGTCTTCGATAGCGCGCCCAGCGATCGCCACGTGAGGGGCCTCACGCGTGCGCTCAACGCCATTCTCAAGACGAGGACCAACACGGCGATGCGCCTCCTCGCGCTGCTCCTCTACACGATCGTTGTGCTCTTCCTGAAGGTGCCGATGGGAGAGGCAGGGCATCACAGACGTGCGCCGGTGTCCTCGAAATATGGGGCTCGTTTAGCGGTGGGGTGCTCCTGTATACTTAAAATATGAAAGCAATATAAAATAAAAGGTAACATAACATTACTTAAAGTATGAAAAAAAATCACAAGCCAATACTTGAATGCGCAATTCGTATATCCACACGTTGCCAGGACACACATTAACCTTGCACTGGGAGTACAATCACGGACATGCGTATTTGAAGAACGATTGCTACCAAATATAGGAAAGCACAAGATACAAATGCTATTAGTGAAAGAATTGCATACAGAACGATCATACTTATATTTATTAATTGCAAGGCGTTTTGTCATTTCGTAACGTCGCTCCGGTCCCGTCACTCTTAACTCGCAGTTCTTCGCCATCCCGCTGGGACTCGTCAAGTCGACCTACAAGGTGCTGACGCGTGGCCGCTGGCGCTGGCCGGAGCTCTACTTGTACTCGCAGGCCGACAGCATCGTGCCGTGGCGCGACGTGTGCCGAATCGCCGAGGAGCGGCGCACCACGGGCGTGCGTGTGCGCTGCCACGATTTCGTAACGTCCAAGCACGTGTCGCACTTCCGCGCGTTCCCCGAGGAGTACACCGCTCGCTGCGTGGCGTTCTTGCGTGAGTGTCTGCCGGGCGACATGGTGGAGGAAGAGGATGAGGAGGAAGCGAGCGAAGCTTCGACGAAGGCCGAGGACTCGGACGGACGTGGGGAAGAGGCTGCTGATCCCATCGACGAGGGTGGTGCCAGGCAGAGGAAAGGGGCCGTTTGGCTCGCAAAGGAGGAAAGGCCTTCGTTCTCCTAGCCCATTGGGATGGAGAATGTGGTGTAGAAGCTTGTGTCGGCGTTTTTCTCTGAGTGTTGAGATCGTTTCCTGAAAAACGGTTAAATATTCATGCATATCGGGTAGCTGGGCTGTAAACACTCATCACAGCAAATTGTGGCAAGGCAGCATTTTATTTGATGACATTTACACGAGAACAAGGAGATCGTAGACATCTGTCAGAATGTATCTGTAATCGCAGCAGGCTTAAGTAGGCAACAATGACTCCCTGCCGACGCCTTGCCTCATTGTTGGCTACTGAAATCATCTGCAATTGTAGATAAATTGTCGACCGATGGGTGATTGCACTGTTTTTGCTTATTTAATAAAATGCTGGCATGCCCCAATGTGTTCTGATGAGTATTAAATTATTGATTTTAATAAAAGTTATAATTTTACATAAATCCTAAAACTTGATTGGGTACTGTCAAACTAACAGTTGTGTTTTAAACTGTTTGCTGCGTAATTGCATTTTTTTTTATAATAGGTTAGATTTTTAATAACTGGTAACACTTTGCAAATGTGGATCTATTCGTGTGTAACAATAATTGCTGTGCAATGATGTGTTATTGATGTCTGATGTGTGATTTTGCTTGCTTTTGATGTAAATTTTACAAATTTTGCAACGTTTTGACAAACAAATCTTGAGTTCGATTTTAAAATTCAGCTCTAAAAATAACTGTGAGATGTGGACAAATACATTGGCCCAGGAAAATTGCTTTATCTTTCCTGACCCCATCACAGCTGTCATGCCTTCACGGTGACCATGCTTTTCATTGCGGATTTTCTGTATATATGGTACTCCAATAAAAAAATAAATTATAATGCATAGCAAACACCGTACGTAATTTCTAAAATGTATTTTTTTTTAACTAAAGGCGTTTGTAACGGAATATCTTGTGTCAATGTTAAGCCATGAACACGGTTCCGTGTGGCCACATTGCAGTAAAATGTTGTACACCAAGCTTTGCCAGCAGGCGGCACGGCAGAGCAGCTAATGTGTGCACGGTGCATCAACGCAGTTTTTTAAAATTCCTATTCGGGGCAAAGCGCCATTTATTAGAGTTCACAAAGGCGCCACTGGCCACACGCGAGCCACTGTGGCGGAATGGGTTATCGACCGCTGTGTTGACCCATTTTTTGATGGAGAGCGCGCGTAGTCACCGACTTTGCCACTCACGTGTCCAATCGGACCGAGTAAACGAGAGGGAGGGAATGGGCGTGCGTGGCTTTGTGGGACACGGAGCAAGGACGTGGGAACATGGGGGGTTGGGGGACAAGGGGCTTTGGGGGACATGGGAATGTTGGGGCCATAAGAGACATGGGCACATGCGGGCACATGCCGTGAAGATGCGAAACTATGGGCGTGGATATTTGGGGACACGGGACCAAGAAAATGGGGGACACGGGGATGTAGCATCACAGGTACACAGACAGGGATGTAGGACTTTTGAAAATAGGACAATGAAAACATCAGACATGGCAATACAGATGGGGGGTGGGGGGGAACCTGTCAGCACCTGCATTGCCTTGCCACCCACAAGTGTATTGATGTTACCGAGCACGATACACTGCACTAGACAATGAGTGCACGTGTACCGACTTATTCAGTTCGCTGGGTGCGCTGATTCTCCCCTGTGCACGTGCGAATCCTGTCCAAAGCTGTTCATCTCGCAGGAGCCGCGTGCACACGGCTTTCTGAACCGGGGTGCAACTCGGCCACCGGGAAACTGAGCATTTGCTGAAATAGATGTAGTTTTTGTACACCACATCATTGCCTTAAGACAGCAATAATATATAGTAGGGTAATGATTTTGCGTAATGGCTCTTCTTCAGAGTATCGAGTGAAGGCAGAGAGATCGACTTGACCGACGTTTGGAGAGGAGGAATTTGCAGGCAAAAAGAAAGAGACCAGAAATACGACACACGAGCCTTGAGGTCTCTACCCACGAAATCTTTGCGGATTTGTTGTTTTTCTTCTTATGCGGCGTGAGCAACATATGTGTGGTGAGTTCTTTATGCATGCGTGTGCATCACTGCCAAAGCATACCATTGACATTTGATTTGATTTGCTGATTAAAGCTGGTCATGGAGTTGGGCCATTACACGCATGGCCCAACAAAAAGACAATTAAACCCGATTGTAAAAAACTCGACTGTGCCACCCTTGGTCTTGTGACCTGTGGAGCAACAGGTTGGGTGGCGTTGCTCCGGTTCACTGCTCGACGTTTTCCGAACCAGGCCTTCTTTGGTCTTGCTCTGTTTCTTTCATGCGGCGATCGCTCCCCTGAATGAAGTTCCGTTTCCTGGAGGCTGCTCCCGCTGCTGCTGCTGATGATGATGACACGGCCATACCATTGCAGTTTCCTCTTGTTGGCGGTGTTAGGGAAGACGCTCTTGCGTTACAGCTATAATCGAGTTAATCGTCTGCTGTATATATTCATTCAATTTAATTTCCAGGTAAGAGATGCTCGTATGAAACAGGTACAAAAAAAAAACAGACAATGTACATTTTCAAATTAAACGTGAAATGTCGGTAAGACGTATATTAATAATAATGAGTTACGGTTGAGAATCACGTGCGTTCACACTGTCCGGGCAATGAGTCCAATGGCTCACGAAAACCTAACGGGGAGAGAATGTATATTCATATTCTTAGGTTTTTTCGGTAAAGTCACGTAGGTTTTATTAATATGGTAAAAAGTGTGCCGTACTTGGCCCTTCCCCTCTCCAACCATTATATATACGGAGTGGTAGCTCTTGTAATCTCTCATTTACTTGATACAGCTGTCGTGGCTGTGACGGTTCCACCTGAAGACGGAAGCTTGTGTTGCCTCCGAAACGTCGTGATTTTTATTTTATTTTACTTTTATTAATTTTAATGTTTTACTTACGTGACTTTACCGAAAAAACCTAAGAACATGAATCCTTGCAGTCACGAAAGCTTCAAATCTAGAGATAATGTATCTTTTCTCGAGAGGGGATCGTGCTCGAACTAAATTACGGTGTGGACCGACGAGCCGGTGAGCGAGCGCACGCGGCCTTAACTCGACAGCAGACAGACAAACTGCATGACCTGCGTGGGTACATCAAAGCTGATAGATGTGAGAAAGGTTAGAAATGTATCACTGATAAAAATAAATTTACCGAATTGGAGCCCAGCTGCACTTTGATGCAAGTGTCGCTGATGTTCATTCTTCTCCAGACTGTGATATTTAAATTTATGAGAGCACTAGTTTTAAGTAATTTTACATTACGACAAATGCAGAGATTAATTCTAGAGATTAAGGCTGTGATGACAAACCTTTATCTGAACATTCATAATTGAATTATTGGCCTACCTAGCGTATCAGGGAATGCCTTCCTGTTTGAGTTATATTTAATTCAGATTGTTTTACTCTTTAATCTGGAAGGGTTCCCTTTTGCCTTACAATTGGTTGAAGTGAAACCACTTGTGAAGGAATGTATCATGTTCCGCACATGATAATGGATATTCTAAGTCTTTCCCCCCCCTCACTTGAATGTTCTTGCGAAATTGATTGAAAAAGTTATGGCAACTTATTTTCACGATCACTTTTGTTGAAATGGGTTATGAGGATGGTTTCTGCCTGGCTGTCACCCAGGTCACAGTCCTGAGGCTGCCTGATTCAGAGTCGGGTAATGATCTCCAGCTTTTGCTGGTAATGAATAATAGTCCATTTCATCGTTTCTTGATCTGTCTGCTGCGTTTGATATCGTGAGCTATGGGATCTAATTAGACTGCACAGGCATCACTGCAGAGTGGTTTTATTCTTATTTAGTACACCAACGCCGATGTCTTTTTGGGTCAGTTCATCTGAGACGCGACTTACTCGTTGGTTGCAGCTCTTCAGTGCCCATACGCTTCCCCTTGGATCAATTTACAACACGTATCACTTTGAATTCCACTGTTATGCAGATTATCTACTCAAATGTACGTTTTTCTTTTATTAAATTGGAGTTGGCGGTATCTACCATATCGCAATGCTCGAGTGAAAGTTATTCATGGGCGGCTGTAAATTATCCAAAAATAAATGCTAATAAGACTTAGTGGGATTCAGACACAGTTTATCCAAATCCCTCGAAAATGAAATCTCCTTTGAAGGTAATCTTGCTGACTCCATCAAGCACTGCGAACAACTCGAAAATGACACTGAATTCAGAACTGTGTTCATTGACCCACATTAGCTCTGTTATATGTCAAATAAATGTATAATTTGAAGAACAGTGCCAAATTGTGGTCTATTCTAGCTGATATTCTGAGATGTCGGCTCATCCTTTTTAGTTTTTCTCGGTTGAGATGTACGGAAGGCTTTGTTCGCTGGACATCCTGATTCTAAAGTCACTGGGTCAAAACACAGCAAGCAGAGTGATCACTCAGCACACAGTGCTCACAACACATTACCGCGGATCTTAAATCACTGCACTGGCATCCCGTTTAATTGAGACGCGATTATTATACATTTCTGACACTTATGGAGGCCCTTCGTGCTTCTGGACCTTCATATTTACATAAACTGTTGACACCTTGTGCTCCAAGTTGCACATTTGAGATCAGTGACTGCTGAAACTGTGTTGGTTCCAGTAAGTCATGTAAATACAGGAAGCAGTTGAGGGACTCATATTCTTAGGTTTTTTCCGTAAAGTCACGTAGGTAAAACATTAACATTAATAAAAGTAAAATAAAATAAAAATCACGAAAACTTCAAATCTACAGTTGAGGGACCTTGGTTGTTATGCTATCGAATCAGAAAAACTGGCAAATTTAAATCACTTTAAATACATTTTTTAAACCAAATTAGTTTCAGCCTGGCTTATTTTTTTCGCTGGATTTCATTTGCCAAATGGCTCTTTGATGAGTCTGCCCACACGTGAAGGATGCTGCAGAGAAGCCATCCATTGTGTAGCGTACCCAGAGCCCGCAAGCTTTGACACGGCCACCTTATGACAGAATGGGTCTCTCTCATCAAGCGGCCCATGACCGTCGCTCCACCACTTTCACTAATTGGCTGACGTCACCACCACCCCCCACTCGCTCACTATCCGAGCGTTGAATTTATGACGCTTGCACGACGACGTCAATCCGGAGAGGAAATACAAAAAAAAAACATTCCCCGCGGCGGCTGTGATTTTAGACTGAAGATCAAAACTATTATGGGTGAAGGATCACACCAAGCGTGATGCTTCTCCCGACGTATTTTCGTCTCCGGACATTGCGGCCGCGGTCTCTCCATGATCGGCTGTCGACGGTGATGCCCGTGGTTCGAACGGATCTCGACCCGACACGGCAGGCCACAGAGATCGCCGCAGCCGCCCGGTCTGTCTGCACATTGCGCAGAGATTACTCGCGAGGACTGATCAATGATGTGACACCGAGCTCAGCAAGGGGGGGGGGGGCACGACGCCTTGACCCCGTAACAGATTGCTGGGCTGATTTAGGGGACAAATTGAGTCACTGCGATATAAAACAAAAACATCGAATTATGGTACTGTTGTATGATTCCAAACGCGACGTGTTTTCTACCACGAACGAATTCATAACATGCGTGGGTAAAGATGTGTGTGCGAGTGTAGCACAATGACCCCCACCTCCTCGTGGAGCCAAGTGATAACGAGACTGTGGTTTGTGCCACACGGGAAAGGTGAACATTAGTTGGCGGACTTGCCAGAACCCTGACGAGGTGGTGATGGTGGTGGTGGTGGTAATGAAGATACGATGACGGAGATGAGATGTTGGTTAACATGGTGGTTGTTGTTGTTTGACTTGCATCCCACTGGGATTTTTGCACACAGTGTTGGTGTACGGTGATTTTTCTGCAATATTTTGCTGTCTTTTCTTGAATTTTCTGTTTGCACTTAGTCACTTTAAGATGTTATCTTGTTCGTGTTTTTGTTTTTTTGTTTGTTGCGGTTGCACCCGATTCAAGAGCCGAATGGCTCACAGGGCTATACCTAATAAATGAAACTTGAAACATGACCAGGTGGCGATGGTCCTGATGGGTCGATATTGAATCTGACGAGGTGAGGATGACCGTGAGTGATGAGTTAACGATGAACACGAAGAGGTGGTGGTGACAACAATGACGTGGTGATGAACGTGACGAGGTGGTATTGACACTGATGGAGCGGGGAACCTCGTCGTATTCGTCGTGAACCTGGCGAGGAGGAGAGGAGACGATGGTGAACTCAGCCACGCGGCGACAGCGGCGGAAGTGAATCTGATGAGCCGAGGAGCAGTGCGGTTTCTCTCCCGCGGCCCTAAATCAGCCGTGAGCGGCCAGGGCGACCCCCGAGATAACCTCGGCCCCGTTAGGCCGTCACTGTCTGCGGCTGACACTTTAATTAAGGGCCAACGGCGCAGTGGCGCTGCCGGCTTGGGTTCGGCCGGGGTGCGGTGAGCGGTGGCCACGCTCCACAGCGGACCCCAGGGTATGGTGAATCGAGGTCGACCGCCCCGGGCCCCGCGCTTTGGGGGGAGGGGGGAGCCCCCGCTCTTCGATACTTTTGGTTTAGTTTGAAGACGTCGGTGGGGGAGGGGGGGGCTCACACAGCGTGATTTGTGTAACGTGTGTTGTCCTTCCCCCGCACCTCCGCTGAGCACGCTTGGCTACGTACGGTGTGAAAGACAACGGTACGTATGGTACATGCATACTCCCCATGGACGGCCGTGGGCGCGCCGGCGGCTTCAGATAGGTAACGTCGCTCGGCCGAGCCCCCGACGATGCGAGGACAGGGAACTGAGACACCAAGTTGGGGGCTGGGGGGGGGCGACCACGTGATACATATATACATTATACACACGCACTGTATATAGTTGTCGTGGTTGCTAAGCACAGGCCTAAAGGTCAAAATCACCAAGCGGCCAAACACGGCAATGTTGATTTATTTATCTTTGATTCACGCGTGTTTACCCAGGAAAGCCTCAATGAGCCGTAATTTGTTTTTCTCGTGCAAGCGGGCGTGATCCAAATCAAGTAATGTCCGGGTATTTTTTTTAATCATTGGTATGTTTGGACAATCTCGGTTACATTGCAAGTGGGTTGTTTTCTTGTTGTGCTGTGGAAGGAACCAGGAGATCCCAGGTGCAACCCACGCAGAGCATGTGGAGAACATCAATAAACGCCGCACAGAAAGGCGCCCGTGTGCCCGGAGTTGAACCCAGGTGCTACTGACTGTGAGGCACAAGCGTCACCACTCCGCCACCCTGCCGCCCAAATTGAAGGCGCAAGGTGTCATGTGTGCGGAGAGGGCCCATACCAACCACGCTACGACACCGCTGCTCGGAGGTTCGGTCTCAGCACCTGTTGCAGGAACTGTCAGACGGAAGCGATGGTGAGGTGTGGTCGCATTACCTGGTGTTGGCCCCTCGGCTCACCTCTTTAACTTGTCGTCGAATTTGTCCGTGAAAATCTGATTGGGTGCCAGGGCATGATTTGGGACGGTCCTGCTGCTTTGGCACGTTTGACCAAATTCCACGTTCTGGTTTTTTTGGCACGTGAGAGGAATCCAGAGTGCCCGGGTAAAGAAACTCCCGTGCATGCGGGCGGGATAGCACACGTATTTCCATACACACGCGTGTGCACAAACCCACGTTCTGGAAGTACAAACTGCAATCTTTGATCCCCGAGTTTAAGGCCATCTTCAACCACCCATTCAAGAAGCTTGTTGGGCTGGCTCGAGATCGCACGGACCCTGGAGACCCCCACTTCTACAGACGATCTTTGAACGATAGCGAGAGGGGCATAGCCCCTACATCCCTGCCTCTCTGTCCCAGCTCTGCGCGGCTCTGGGAGGGATGCAGTGGAATCAATGGGAAGTCGTAAACGCGCCCCGCATCCCATTCACTTGGCTCCACGGAGCCGATGGCTTTATCAGAATCACGAGGAGTTGTGTGATGAGGATTTACAGGAAATCGCCATCGCGCTGAGGCCTGACGTTGCCGCCCTCCATCCCAGAGCCAGAGGACTTTGTTTTTTGTACCGCAAGTGCAAACCGTGACCGCTTCACACATCACGTGCAGCGGATGGGGGGGGGGGCTAGGACATGGACGCTCCTCTCGCCGCCTGATGGTTCACCGCGCTGGTCATGACAGACCACTGAGAGCTGGCACTGCCGAGATCCTGGATTGGAATCCGGGTTTCAGATGCTCTCGATTCGGCTGGGTTCTCAAGTGTATAGAGTTTCATCGTCTTAGTCCAGTTTCCAAAGGCTGTTAAAAAAATCAAGTTGAAAATAACGCTTCTGGGTTGTTTTGTGTGCCTATTCTGTCTCTGAGGATGCTCACGTTCGCTTGACGCCGGACGCCTTTAAACGAATGCATGTGAGAATGTGTGGATGAGCGGCAATCGAAGGAACCTCAGAAGTAGTTTCGGGACGTCATCCTCACACGAGACGACGTTTGCACCGCTTAACGCAAAGAGTCTCGAGTGGAAACGGCTCCGTCTTGACGTGGCCCCCCACAGCGTCAACACCTTCGTGGGTCGTGACGCACGGCCGATTGTTTACGTCTCTCATCTTGCGCGTCGCGACAATGCGAACGTCACCGGTGTGGGGAGAGGGAGAGAAGTGAGGTTGGCTCAGCGGGTAAGGCAGGGTGGGGACCACGGGAAGAAGTCGTGGTCGCAATGCGGGATGCGTGCAGTCTCTATGCTGTTGCCTGCTTGACGCGGTCAGCACGTGTGGCATTCAACGCCGGATAGCTTGCAATATCGCCCTCACTGTCTGCAATGTATCACGTGTAAGTCACCACTGCCTACCTCTCCCCTCTCATCTCGCTCTGCTCCACGCCGCACGAACGCTCCTACCTGTCGCTTCCCATCTCTCCCTCTCTCACTTCCCTCCGCGCACTCTCTCCTATGCCATCTCCTCTCGTTTCGCGATGCTCTTTCCCACGCTCTCTGAAACCTCTCCCCGCTCACCTCCCTCCGCTCGCATTCACATACTCTGCACTCCAGCAGCCAAGGCCTTCAATTGAAGGACACGGTCAACCTTCGCCCAGTGAGAGGTCAATGCTTCTTCATGCGACCTCCGTTGCCTGTAATGTCCGTCCCCTGAGAATCCGTGCGTCTGAATCTCTGACCTTGCTCAAGCCGAAGCTCAAGACCCTTATCGTCTCCTCTGCCTGCCTGCCTTTTCTCTTTTTAACAGAAGCAGGTAAATAAATAAATACATCGTCCCTACAATATAAACGACAGCGCCACAATAGTGGCCCAATAGAATGTGTGACCAGAGGTTTTAATGGAAAACGCTATTTTTAAACTCTACAAGCAGCCCACACGCCCTGTGGACGTGACCGTCTGTCCATCCCTCCAGCCAGCAAAACCTTGTTTAGAACATATGATGCAGTTACGATGGGGGGTGCGGGGGGTGGGAGGCGTGACGTCAGCGCGCACGAACTCGGCTCATCGATGAAGGTGACGTCATGGCACAGATGTGCGCGGTGACGTCACCACCGCGCACGTTTAAGCCCTTTAAACCACCCCATTGTGCGCCTGTTACAAGTTCATATTCTTTGTTACAAGTTCATCATCTGCGCGGGCCTCCTTGTTCGCTGTGATGCCCTTCTGCTGCCACCGTTGCTGTGCCTTGCCTCCAGGTGCAGTCCGATTGATTGCTGGTTGCAAACTCTGCTGTCTTCCACGATTGCCTTTACTCGGTGCTGCGAACCTCATGAATGGGTGACCGGATGGCGCTTGGCAATGAATATTCTTAATGGAGGGGGTGGGGGTAGTGCCTGAGCTTGAAATCGTACATCTAATGCAGCCGTTATATCGTATTCGTTGCATTAAACGGATTGAGGTGCCTTAAATGAACCTGGCCACTTGCTTAAACTCGAGTGGCCCTGTCAGCGGCAATATAATGAAGGTCTCGCGTCCGTTACCTCCCACCGCGATGGGTTACGATGTCCGAGATGCCTCCTCCACAGGTTTTCCTGGAGGGGCGCAGCGATGCATAGCATTATGAAGGGACCCGTGGGGCTGGGGCCAACTGGTAGAAAAACAGGAGAAAGGGAAATAACCCTTCACAATAGTTACCTCGTCATTATAAATAGCGCATCCCCCTCCACAACCACCTCCTCTCCCCCCATCTCCCCGACCTTCCCTCCTCACCCCTTCCCCCATGCCCCTTGCCCCCCCCCCTCCCTCGAGCTTCCGTGCCCCGCCAATACAAACAGTCGTGCGTTGTTTATTTATCCACAGTTGGCCACTTGGAAGCATCGATGTTTGTTTTAAGGTCACGAATCGTGCATCGGAGAGCGTGTGTAAGAATCGATATTGCTCAATTCTTGTAAATTCGATTTAACGGGATCAACGTTATCACTGGAGGCATTACGATCCACCACAATGTGTGTGAGAGAGAGAGAGTAAAAAAAGTAAAGAACAATAATTACTCTTTGTTTCTTTCGGTAAAATCACGTAGGTATAAAATAACATTTAAAAACTAAAATCACGACGTTTCAGGTGGGATAATGCTTTCCCACCTGATGACGGACGCTTGCGTTGCGCCCGAAACGTCGTGATTTATTTTATTTTCTACCTCCGTGATGATTTTACCGAAAGCACCAAAGAGCATGGATTCCTGCAGTCACGAAAACTTCAAATCGAGATAGAAAAAAAATAGTTTGCTCTTGAATCGTGATTCCCAAGTTGTGATAATCCCTCGAATTTCCAGGGTGGTGAATTTTCCAACCTTTGCAGGTTGCACTCTCAGCAGTGGGACGACGAAGGCCCCTCGTGAAATTGTCGTCGAGGAGTATTCGTAGACATTCTGCCACAACAACCACCGTCACTACGGCTGCCCCCCCCCCGCCCGCCACACTTCGCTCACACGACGACAGGACAGCGGCGTGGTGAGGCTGTCCCATCTTATTTCTCTAGGCCCATGGCTCGGCAAGCAACATAACAATAAGAGACATTTTTTGTTTTCGAAATGGGTAAACAAACATTAAAAAAAACCCCACCTCAATATTTCAAGAGGGCGCAATGCACGTGGTCGTGAATAATTAACGGTCACGAAGCAGTCCCTTGAAAGAACCACGCGCGGCTCTGCAACCGCAGGGTGCCGAGCCCTGTCCCATGCAATGGGGGATCAGCTCTGCGATAATCAGACCGGACTATCTCGAGATACACTCGCCAGCAGCTCATTAAACGCCCCACGATGCTCAGCCATAAATCAATATCTGAGTTAATAGCCCGTCCCCGTTTTTGTTAAGCCACTCCGAGTGGAAAGGTCTCCCTCCCCCGCCACACGCTGTATCGGTTCGTGGGGGGGGGGGGCTGTTTTTGACCATACTTCACCAGGCTGATCAGTGTGGGTCGGTGAAGGAGAAGGGAGGGCGTGGGAAGGCGCGTCTAGTAAGAGCTCAAATATCACTCAGTTCGAGTGTGAGTCGTGGCCGGGAATCGAACTCGGACGTTGCTGAGTCAATGGCGCAGTGCGGTGCGAATCACTGGCCTCTGTTCCAGCCCCTAACCTACAACAAGAGGAGGACAGAAAATCCGGAGCACGTTACTACTTCCCTCGCTGAACACTCCCTGCCAAACATACAGTGAGGCTCACGTCGTCTCTCGCAGAAAAAAAAAACCCACCCCGCCACAACTCCAAGGCAAACACCTCGTGCCGAGAATATAAATTAAGGCAAATGCTGTAAAATATGAAGGCGTGTATGCACTGTAACCTCTATTACAAGCCATTATCTCCCTGGCGGTGCCGTCTTATAGCAAAATTGTGCGCAATAAGATACGGATCCTTCGCAGCAACGAGCGCTAGAATTCGATCGAATGGCAGCAGCGGCAGCAGCAGCAGCAGCATCAGCAGCGGGGTTGATGTTACGATCAGCGAAGCCGCACGCGTGAGAGACAATTCGGTGCAATGCAATTTTGTGATTGATGGACCGTCAGAGTGACATCGCGTCTCAGTGCGCTGTAGCAACAAGCCGCGGGACGAGGTGCATCGTGAGGAACACACACGGGCCCACGTGTGCCATTGTTGGTCCGATAATTACGAGAAGATTCGTTGCTCTGCAAAGGCAGATTACAGACGGCTGTCGTTTTCACACTCTTCTCACAATGATGTACTCGGAACACGAAAAGTAATCCAATGCCAGGTTAATTTGTTTAAGGTTTTTTTTATATATTCCCTAGGATTTATATAATTATGTTGAAATAATTCCATTCATAGGAGCACGCGTTTAAAAGAGAAATTTTAATTGCAATGTGGTCAGTCTTTTGTATGCGTTACTCTCGCCTCGTCTGTGTCGCTGCTTATTGTACGTCATCCGAACTTCTTGCGTCGTTTCAATCCAATTGAATGTTAAATTTCGATTTAAAGTTTTCGTGACTGCAGGGATTCATCTTCTTGGTTTTTTTCGGTAAAGTCACGTAGAATGGAAATAATAAAATAATAAAAATAAAACATAATAAAATAATACTTCTCACGACGTTTCAGCCACAACGCAAGCAGCCGTCCTCAGGTGAAGAACATTCAGACGCTGCCTTCTCGACAGACCTGTTCTTCACCTGAGGACGGCTGCTTGCGTTGTGGCCGAAACGTCGTGAGAAGTATTATTTTATTATGTTTTATTATTTTATTATTTTATTATTTCCCTTCTACGTGACTTTACCGAAAGAACCAAGAAG
The DNA here is from genome assembly GCF_965212315.1 of Lampetra planeri. Taxonomy (NCBI): domain Eukaryota; kingdom Metazoa; phylum Chordata; class Hyperoartia; order Petromyzontiformes; family Petromyzontidae; genus Lampetra; species Lampetra planeri. The sequence continues at coordinate 10,007,929 of NC_136130.1, read as the reverse complement.
ACAATTGAATGTTGTTACACGGAAAATCCCCTCGTAGCCAGCTACCCAGCTAGCTTCGGTGGCAACGTGCCGGGGCAGCCGCTGACAACAGCGTCGTTGTTGGGGTGGAGAGGAGCCCAGCCAGCAGTCAGCAGCCAGCCATGAGACTCGAGGCACAGATTCGTTGTAATCGTAGTATGATTTTCTTTAGAGACTTGCAATGACCACGCATTTGCGCGGGATACACGACCGGGGTATAAGGTGGGGGGCGAGGGGGTGAGAGGGTGGGGGGCGATGCGATGACCCCTCCGCTCAGATGTGCGCGGTGATGACACCGCTGGGATCTTGCCTGCCCGCGCCGCCAACCAGACAGCGACATTTCGTTTGACTATCTTTGTAATATACTGCAGTAGGAAAGAGAGTCAAAGAGAGAAGAAAACGGAAGGTCTTGAGTCTGAACTCAAACAGGGGCCGGGAGTCGACAACGCGGATGGTTGAGGGACGAGAGCTGTTGACCATGAGGACAGCAGAGAAGATTGAGTAACCTCGCTCTGAGCAAAGGTTGACTGGCGAATTTAACAAAAAGCATTGGTTGCTGGAGCGGAGAATGTGGCAGGGAGCAGAGTGAGATGTGAGAGGTAGAAAAGATGCGTGGAGGGGAGTAGAGTGAGATGAGAGAGGCAGAGGAGTGCGTGGAGGGGAGTAGAGTGAGATGTGAGAGGTAGGAGAGTGCGTGGAGGGGAGTAGAGTGAGATGAGAGGGGAGAGGTAGGAAAGTGCGTGTAGGGGAGTAGAGTGAGATGTGAGTGGTATGAGAGTGCGTGGAGGGGAGTAGAGTGAGATGTGAGAGGTAGGAGAGTGCGTGGAGGGGAGTAGAGTGAGATGTGAGAGGTAGGAGAGTGCGTGGAGGGGAGTAGAGTGAGATTTGAGAGGCAGGAGAGTACGTGGAGGGGAGTAGAGTGAGATTTGAGAGGCAGGAGAGTACGTGGAGGGGAGTAGAGTGAAATTAGACGGGAGAGGTATGAGAGTGCGTGGAGGGGAATAGAGTGAGATTATAGGGGAGAGGGAAGGGAGTGCTTTGAGGGAGTAGAGTGAAATGAGAGGGTAGCGGTTAGGGAATGCGTTGAGGGGAATGGAGTGAAATGAGAGGGGGAAACTAGGTTGGGGCCAGTTCATGGAGGATCTTAATAATGTGGAGTCCAGTCTTGAAATTGATTCGGAATTGGATCGGGAGCCGGTGGAGGAATGGGAGGAGTATTGGGTGAGGTGATGCGGTTCCCTTTACGGATATGGGCGGGAAGTATGACACGGAATTGTGGATCATCTGAGTTGAGTTTCCGCGTTTGAGTGTTCATCAGCTGCCGAACCAGGATTTTAAATCGAAATGTTCCGATGGCGAGGCACACTCTCACAACAGTGCCACAACGCTCTTCGTAAAAGAAACAAACAAAAAACTGCCCAATGCCGAATTTCCCTCCAGATCTTGATGGAGACGGCCTTTGATCCGGCCTGTATCTCACTCAGGGCCCAGTTATTGAATCAGAGCATGAACGCTGGCGGCGGTTGCGGGCCGTGTTCGCGATCTCCCCGCGAGATTCCTGGCTCTTGTGCAATGTTTGTGCGCCCAAACAGGCAAGGATCTATGGCACGGAGTTACCGCAGCAACGCCAAACATTCATCAACTGACATTTAGTCCGCCCGTAATTACCCATCGAGAAGCAACAATAGAGACGGCGTGAGTTTCCAGACAGTCTTGTTCAGGCGAAATTGTGACTGTGCCTCCGTCACCCGGCGTGTCTGTCTGCCCATCTGCCTGTGTCAGTCAGTCGAGCATGCCTACACGCTCGTCTGCCTAGCTGCCTGTCTCTCTGTCTCTCTGTCTGACCGCCCGCCTGCCTGCCTACCGGTGTGCCTGCTCGCATTGCCTGTCGGCATGTCTGTGACACACGTGAGAGCGAGCGAGTGAGCACAAGGGGGAGCGGGCATGTCTGTTCAACAGAGGGGGGCAGGTTGACCCTGAGGAGCGAGGGGGTTGAGAGGGTCAGGGGACGGAAGGGCCCAAGGGGAGTGAGAGGAGAGCGAGGGGAGGAAGCTGGGGGGCGGGGGGGGGGCTCAGGGGGGGGGGGCTCGAGGGGGGGGGGCTCCCCCACGACACCTGGTTATCATGTGCACGTGTATCCATAGCAACGGGCAGTAACCATCCCCAATGAGGCCCACCCAGGCGCTGGAGGACGAGGGGACCCGCAGGCCCCACGGGGACACGGCCCCAAGACAACGAACACGTTGTAACAACAACAACGGACTCCATGGGACACTGACAGTGACGTCGGCGCTTGTGCCAGGCTGGGTGCATCTCGAGGCCCGGTGTGTTATTGTGGACTGTACCCGATGCGGGAAACGTCGGCTGTTATTTTTTTTATTTGACCCTTTTAAGGCCACATCGTTAGTGACAAATGTGTTGAGTTTATTTGTTTCTGTTTTACGAATTGATTTCAATCTACAACGAATGTACGCGCGTGTATTTACGGTCGCGTGACATCTATCACACGGGCGCAGAATCCGCCTTTTGCACGGACGTGCAAGCGGATGGATGTTTTCTGGCACTAAAAACCTCACACTCGATACATAATTCAAGAAGTGTGGAAATGAAGGAATTTAAGAAAATTCAAATTGTGCTCGGGGAGCGATTACAAAAAAAATATTTAAATGATAAAAATAAATTTTCAACAAATATTAAAAACATTAATAAAAAAAAATCTACATTTTTTTTTAAAGCTGTGAAAGGGGCCGGTGTCGAATGAGAAGTTGTGAAGGGCTGTGTTAGGGTTTAGTAGCAACAGTTACAGCCTCCCCCATCACCCCCTCCCCCCCCCCTTGACATCGTGCATCGTGTATCCACAAGGTAACGGCGATCAGAGCCACCGGGGGCCCCTCTCGTGTTTCCATCTTCCAGCCTCATCAATCACAGCGAAATAAAACACACACACACAAGCATTATGTGCCGCGCTCACCCACGAATCGTTGCAACATTCGGCTTTGAACATTCTCCAAAAGCCCGTCTCATTATTTCTATTCTCAGCGGTGGAGGCTCAGGAATATTTTCGATATAACCCCGCAAGTCCGCCCTACCGCCACTTTGAAGCCGTCCCTGATGATTGTTGGTGAGTCTCGCACAAGGTTCCGTCTGGAACTTTCTCTCCCATATCCGATCTGCGAGCACGACTGGCACTAACTACCCTCCCACTCCACCATCACCGACGCGAGGGCAGCGACAACAACGTTCAAAACGTTGGGCCAACGTTTGGCCAACGTTTGCCGTCTCCGATCAGACTGGCTACGACTGAAATTAAAAAAAGTAAAAATTGTGAATCTTGACTTAAAGCTTTCGCGACTGCAGGAATTCATACTCTTTGGGTCTTTCAGGTAAAGTCACGTAGGTATAAAACGAATAAATTAATAACAAAATCACGGCGTTTCGATCGCAACACAAGCAATCGTCTTCAGGTGAAAGAATACAGCAGGTGGACTGCTGAGGCAGGAAGAAATATGGTGAGAGAGCTGCTGCTGCAGCCAAAGGTTATACAGGTTTGAGATGGGTACAACCCAAGGGTAAGCGGGCGGGGCTAGAGATGGAATTTGCAAGTAAATGTAAGATCGCAGAGCTCAGTATACCTGGGCTATTGTGTTGCTAGAGATTAGCATGTCAATCTCTTAATGTAACCCCACGGCTACGGTGCTGAAGAAGCCATTGCATTGCTCGAGATTGGAGATTGGCATGTCAATGTGAGACGGCTCCCGCAGCAGCGGCCGTGTTAATGAGACATTTAGCTTGTTAATGTAAAGATATTTAACAAGGTAATGTAACTCAGAGTTGGAAATAACTGGCAAGACCACCTCAGCTGTACTTAATTCAGCTCACTTGGTATCTCTAATTAAAGACATCTCACTATCTCCAAGTGATTTGCTTGTCAGCTTCAATGTAGTTTCTTTGTTTACCAAAGTTCCTGTGCCTGACACCATTGCAGTCGTTGAAGATTTGGTCCAACAAGGACTGAATGCTGATGTTCCGGCCCTGGTGAGACACTGCCTCACCAACACTTACTTCACCTGGAATGGTACATTTTACAAACAAGTTTAAGGTACCCCAATGGGTTCTCCCTTGTCTCCAGTGGTAGTCAATGTTTTTTATGAAACAATTTGAGACAGATGCCATCCAGACATCCACCCTACGTCCTTCCTTGTGGCAGAGATACGTAGATGACACGTTCGTCATCTGGCCACATGGCCTTTCAGCTCTGAACCAATTCATCAACCACATCAATTCCATACACCCAGCCATCAAATTCACCATGGAGGTGGAAAAGGATGGCAAGTTACCATTCTTGGATGTTTTAATCGAAAAGAGACCAGATGGCTCATTGGGACACTCTGTCTACAGGAAAGCCACCCACACGGATGCCTATCTAAAACCTGACTCCCACCACCATCCAGCCCAGAATAATTCCCTCATCAAAACTCTACACCACAGGGCTCGTTGCATTTCCGACCATCACCACCTAGCCAGTGAACTGGAGCACGTGCACCAAGCCCTCAAGATGAATGGATATTCGGATTGCACAATCCGTAAAGCTGTCACCCCAACCGTTTGGAGAGAACCATCTGAGGACCCAATCAAAACCATTACCTTGCCATACATAGCAGGGGTCACCAAAAAGATTTCCAAAATCATGAGCAAACACAAGATCCATGTCCGATTCAACACGATACATACAATTCGTGATCTGATCCCATCTGTGAAGGATGTGATCCCTGACATGCAATACCCCGGTGTCTACAAACTAAGCTGTGCCTGCGGCAGTAGTTACATCGGGGAAACTGAGCGACACGTCTCAGACCGTGTTCGCGAACACGAGGCGGATCTGAAACACGGTAGCACCAACACCTCTGCCGAGGCTGATCATTGTTTTAACGCTGTGGTGGGCACACATGACATTGATTTCTCCAAGACGAAGGTACTATGCAAACCCACTGGCTATCAACAAAGATTTGTTCATGAAGCCATCCAGATATATAAACACAGACACAGTTTCAACCGAGAAGATGGGTACAAACTGAGCAATCATTGTAAGGACGTTATTAACCAGGTAGAGTCATAACTGGCTGTGATGCTTCCATCCTACCTGCCTATGTTAGCAGTTATTTCCGACTCTCTGAGTTACATTACCTTGTTAAATATCTTTACATTAACAGGCTAAATGTCTCACTAACATAGCTGCTGCTCCCTTTTCCTCGATGTGGCGGTGGCTCTCGTTATTTAATAGGCTGAATGTGTCTCATTAACACAGCTGCTGCTGCGGGAGCCGTCTCACATTGATATGCTAATCTCTAATCTCGAGCAATGCAATGGCTTATTTTTGTGTGTTTAGTTTGCTGTTCTTCCCCGGCACCTGCGTGTTAGCGCGGCTGGCTACGTACGGCACGAAAGAAGTTCAACGTACAGTACGCACATCAGTGCCTCTCTAAGAAGCTCTGCTAGGGATGTAATCCACGCACTTGAGTCTCAAATGCTTTGAATGGCTCTTCAAGGAGGGTGCCCCCTTTCTCTCTCTCTCTCTCGTGCTCACACAAACACCTTTCAACGACATCTCGACGAGGCTACAAAGGCGCACATGAAACGGCCGTGATTTTGAAGACCGCTGATGTGCGCACCCGGCCCTGGGCGGGGGGCGGTGGGGTGAGGTGGGGTGAGGGGGGTGAGGGGGAGTGAGGGGGGTGAGTGGGTTGAGGGGCGTGAGGGGGAGTGAGGGGGGTGAGTGAGGGTGAGGGGGGTGAGGGGGAGTGATGGGGGTGAGGGGGGGTGAGGGGGGTGAGGGGGAGTGATGGGGGTGAGGGGGAGTGAGGGGGGTGAGGTGGGATAGGGGCGTGAGGGGGGGGTGAGGGGGGTGAGGGGGGGGTGAGGGGGGTGAGGTGGGATAGGGGCGTGAGGGGGGTTGAGGGGGGTGAGGGGGGATGAGGGGGGTGAGGGGGAGTGATGGGGGTGAGGGGAAGTGAGGGGGAGTGAGGGGGGGTGAGGGGGGGTGAGGGGGGGTCTTGCCCGCCAGCGCCACCCCGCACCCATGAGCTGAGCGGAGAGGGAACGGAGAGTGGGTGGTGGGAGGGGGAGGTGAGAGTGGGTGATTACAAATATTACATAGAAAACATAGGGGGAACATAGACATGGAGTAGGGAGAGAGGGGGTAGAGAGAGAGGGGGGGAAGAGTGAGGGGGTAGAGAGAGGGGGAAGGGTAAAGAGAGCAGAGCGTGACATCTATTGTGAAATATTTCATTTAACAAGGTGGGGGGGGGGGTACATAAAGCAAAGCATAAAAAAACGAAATGATGAACGAAGCAAAGTTCCGACTACACCGAGCATCTTCTTGTTTCCTCTGATCGTAAAAAAATAGAGTGGGTGATGGGAGTGGGTGATGGGAGGGGGTGATGGGAGGGGGTGATGGGAGGGGGTGATGGGAGGGGGTGATGGGAGTGGGTGATGGGAGGGGGTGATGGGAGGAGGTGATGGGAGGGGTGAGCTTGTCGCGGGGCGGAGCTTGCAAGCCACACAGACAAAGATCCCCCATACAGCCTTAGCAGAAAGTAGGAGCAAGTCCTGTTAGCGAGAACCTATTAAGGCTGGCACGGCACACGAGTGGGTGGATGGCGATGTTTACTGCACACTGCACCGGGTACTCGTTTGAGGCTGAGGCGACCTAGGGGAAGCCCATGACCGGTTCAGATAAGCGTCACTGGTGTTGGCGGTGAGCGGGAATCGAACCAGGGTGGCCAGGTTCGTAGCGCAGCGCGCGACCCGCCACACTGCCCCTCCCCACGCACTCCACAGCCCTGGCCAGAGCGGCCAAGCAGATGCTGATTCACACTCCCCAAACCCCGAACCACACTCCACCACCTACACACAAACCCAACCCTCCCTTAGAGCTTTAACAAGGCCGTAGCCATGGAGTCAACATTGGGGGGGACCAAATCTTCCAGGGGGTATGGGCCCCCCCCCCCCCGATTTTTTTAATTATAAATTTGAAAATAATTTTCTGTCTAAAATATTAAAACATTTACTAACACATAGAATGGACTTTTAATTTATTTTTTACAATAATTTCTAATAGTGTATTGTATTACATTGCTCTGTTTTTTCTTTTTTATCTTTTCTTGTTTCATTGTATGTAATGGAAGAGATTAGGGATTAATTAAGTACAACCATAACCACAATGATATGAACAGAAATCTATTTAATAGCAATTTATTGGGGGGGGGGGGCATTTTGAGCATATTTGAATATTGGGGGGGATGTGTCCCCCCCAATATATATTATAATTACGGCCTTGGAGCTTAACCAATCGTTATCCGTAACTGTGGCAGGCTAGCTAACAAGACTGGCACACTAACTAACACCCTAGCAAACTAGCCAACTAACAATTAATCATAACTGTTACTCGCCAACAAGACGAACCCAATTCCCAACAATGTAGCCCACGAACCCTGACCAGGTCTTCACTTCGCCACGAAGCTGATTGCATGCAAACACACTTTCAATGGAGCTCTCTCCGGTTCTGATTTCATCGGTACGATTTGAGTCAAAGCAGACAGACTGCCGATGCCATTGAGGCAGCCTCCGTTTAGTAACAATAATAATACATAATGTTCAATCTTGATTTGAAGCTTTCGTGACTGCAGGAATCCTTACTCTTTGGTTCTTTCGGTAAAGTCACGTAGCTAGAAATACAACTAATCATGCTTGTGTTGCGATCGAAACGTCGTGATTTGTTTTATTTTATTTAATTTCTCACTACGTGACTTTACCGAAAGAACCAAAGAGTAACACACGATGTTGTGGCTGGTTTCATGCGCTGGTGTTGGCAAGCCGCGTGGTGAGCTTCAGACCGATTGGTTTCAGGGGGTTTTGTATTTCTTTCGTGAAAACACAACAGGTCATGTCCTCGGATGGACCCAAGGATGGACGTTGTGTTTCTCGCTTTGTTTCTCGTGATGTTTCTCGTTTTTTTCATGATGTTTATCGCGCAAAGTGCACCATAGACCGTTGTCTCGGAACATACAATACGATTCGGAGTGACGTTATGACATCACAAGAGTGCCATAATGACGCTCTGGACCATAGAATCAGAATCTTCATGTATCCTGGAGAAATCCGATGAGCCGTGAAGCTCTTTTTCACAGATGGCGTTTCGTAGGGGCGGATCAGAAATTAAGAGATTTGCTAAATTCGAGCTCGCCTCGAACAATGCGAGGGGACACACACACAAGCGGAGTGAGTACAACATCATTTATTTATTCAGCACAGTTGCTGAACAGCGATAAACACCCGAACGCAACAAACAGCACTTTTATATATATATAAAATTGTATTGAATAGGAGCGAATAAGTGCAATTATTGATTCGAGAACGATATTGGCATTTGGGAAGAAGGAGAAATGGGGGAGGTGGTGTTGGGGGGGAGGATGCCAAAGTCGAGCGGATAGGAGAAACCAAATTCGTCTGCTTCTAGATTTGAAGTTTTCGTGACTGCAAGGATTCATACTCTAAAGTCACGTAGGTAAAAAAAAATAATAAATTAAATCCCGACGTTTCGGGCCCGAAACGTGATTTAATTTATTTCAAATGTTTCGGGCCCGAAACGTCGTGATTTAATTTATTTAAATTTTTTACCTTCGTGACTTTACCGAAAAAAAACAAATCCATCAGTCTTTGTGCGTTTCCCTCTCACGAATTCATCAACCGTGGCCTTGCATTCATCAGCGCAACGCTGTGATTGCGAGTGTCTGAGGAATCGGGGGCAGGAGTGGTGGAGGCGGTGGTGGCGGACGGGGCTAATTGGAAAATTGAGCAGAGACAGAAACCCACTTCCTATATAAACAACATGTACCTTATAAAGCGTAACAACAACGAAAAACCTCGAACATTAGGTTCACTCTCATGCGAAGTGCCTACGTCGTGAATGCTAATGACACGCTCAGCCCGCAATCGCAATAATTGGTTGCAATTAATGTAATTGGGACGTGGCGTTAGATAATTACAATTTTCAATTAAATTCGTGTTATTTTTTTTTATATTTCTATAAAATAAAAAGCCAAGCCAGCACCGGTCGAGATTGGTGAGAAATCAACATATTGTACCGTGTTGATTTATCCAGGCAAGGCTCAATGAGTCTCAGTTATACTTTTCTAGAGGATGATGTCTCAGTGGCTTCTCCGTAGGACTGTATTTGATAATGATTTAAAATGTGTGGTGAACACCACCACCACCAGCACCATCACAGCGAACGCCACCGCCACTACCACGTATTGATCACGAGCATCCACCATCAACACCGCCATCACATCCATTATCACCACCTGCCATCCCTACCCTCGCCCATAATCACTACCGATCTACCATCACATCCATCACCCACCACGTCTACTCGCAGCCACAATCATTACTACCAACGTACAATCACATTAACCAGAATTACCCAAATCTACTGCTCACCACCTCATAATTACCAACCTACCATCACAATCATCATCAACACCACCCACCATGATCAATGATCCACCACCACATTCATCATTACTACACACTATCATGACCACCACCAGCATCACCATCACTACCAACCTACCATCATGTTCATCATCACCACCGTCAGAATCACCATCGCCAAATCACTAATATCCCATCACCATGGTGTAGTGGATAGACTTGCTCTGAAGCAGGCGATCTGAGTTCAATTCCCGGCCAGGGCGAATATCAGTGGCGAGTGCCGGTCATGGGTGCCCTCCCCCTCCTCCCCCCACCGTATTCACCTCCCCGTACTCACCAGGGTGGTGAAGTATGGTCAAACAGCCTCAATGACCAAGACGGCGTGCGGAGGCAGTTATCCCACAAAGGGAAATACCATTATAATTACCACACGAAGATGCAATCAAGGATATTGATGCACTTAGACGCGTTTCCGAGTCGGTTAATTACGTGAGTTTGTTAGATACCCCAAATAGAGACGTCGTGGGGAGGCCTGCACCCAGCAGTGACTTGACGAAGGGATGTAATAATTTTTACTGGTAGGAACCCACTGGTTCTACCAGCCCACTGGGGATTATTGTGTCCGTCCGTCCGTCGTGCAGGGAGGGGCTGGGTGGGGAGGGAGGGGCTGGGTGGGGAGGGGAGGCTGGGTAGGGAGGGTGGGGCTGGGTGGGGAGGGGCTGGGTGGGGAGGGTGGGGAGGGGCTGGGTGGGGAGGGTGGGGCTGGGTTGGGGGTGGGAGGGGTGGCGCTGGGTGGGGAGGGGAGGGGCTGAGTGGGGAGGGTGGGGCTGGGTGGGGGGTGGGAGGGGTGGGGCTGGGTGGGGAGGGGCTGGTCACCCCGTGGTGCCCTTATAAAACTCAACGTTTAACCTACTCACGCCGGCTTGTGCCCGCCCTCACAGTCGGGCATTTTTGCGGAATACACCACGCCGCCGTTGACCCTGCAGGCCATTGACCGAGCAACCCAACGTTCCTACCAGCTCCCTCCGCAGGACAATGTGTTTATTGTTATTATCTGAGCGACCAAACCCGTCTGGGACTTGGCGCGGACTACTGTAGTGGGATTGTAATCACTGATCTCTTCCCGAACGCCCTTAAACCGGCACGCAATCAGTAGTAGCAGCGTCACCTCCCTCCACGTGGAGTACTTTGCTCTCACGGCCACCACCGGCACCATGGACGGTGCCGCGTCTCGTGCTCACCACGGTCCGACCGGTGGTGTAAGATCCACGTTACTACGGCCGTGCCAAGTACATCCAGAGAATGACATTGCACCCGTGGACTTCCAGCAACTTGACTGGTGAAACGGGTGACAGGCCCCGTTCTGATATCACTCGCTACTCGTGTTAGCTGTGGCCAGGAATCAGATCACTTTGTCTTTCCATAATGCAGTGAGCTCGATGGGTATTTTGAAAAAAGAAATCCTTTTCAGTTTTAATTTTATTATCCTTTCCATCCCTCCCCCCCACAAATTACTTTTTAAATTGTGCCATCTGCGTTGTTGTCACGAGTACGGCTACATACATGGAGGATGAGATCATAGAACTACTTTGGAGATCCCTTCATTTGCCTCTTATCCACACTAGGTGGGGCTCGTCATAACATCATCGTCGTCGTCGTTTCTTCATCTATCAAACGTTGAATGTGACATCACCATCGTCATATATCAGTTGCGTAATCATCATCGTCGTGATCTTGGCTTAGCCCTACGTAGAGTGTTCGTCGCAAGTCAATACCATTGTGTAATTCTCAAACTCGATATTCAGCCGAAGTGAGTGACACTCCAGATTGAAATGTGGGTTTTTTAAAATCATTTATATTAAGTTCGCTTGCGCGCTTACGACCGTGCAAATCTTTCGGTCGTTTTTTAACCCACTTCCCGTGATCCAATCAAGCTGACATTTTCCACACAGACTCGTTGTGCGTGACAATTAATGTTCGTGAAAAATGTTTTCCAAAATGTTACACTTTTTAGGACAAAAATATCATATTTAATTACCAATTGCTTAATGGTGCAATGCAATCATCTGACCCATAGGTGGCAGCCATCTCAAGCCAGAGGACGAGAGGACTCTAGCCGCCACGCATATAAAGGATTTATAGTGAAAAACTTTGTTTTTACTGGTTATACTTATTGTGTGTGTGGAGTTACTGGTAACCTGGTTGAGATCATCAACTACTCTAAGCCTACAATTGAGAGTTTAATCACGGGCAGATTCAACCAGAATTCTAACGACAGAATCTCAGCATTGGCGGCTCAGTCCGTGTCCCTGACAGGGCCATTATGAACTCCCTTGAACCGCTCAGATGAATAGAAACAAACGTTTGAATATTGTGTTGAAAACGTTGGCGCACTGTGCGAAACACAGACACACACACACGCGCACGCGCGCACTTCTTCGGTGTGTCCGTGAAGCATTGTTCACAGTTGTGAAAGCCCACAGAATAATTCTTTATTGGCGTGAAGAACGCCTGCTGGGCTGCTCGTGCGAGCTGGCTCGAGAATGAGGCGAGCGGCCCTCATTGTGCCGGACACGCGGCGTGACGACGCCCGCGTGTGGCCCCGTGCCAATCTGCCGCCCTGTGCGGTAGCGTGGTCCAACCTCACGCAGTCAGAGACAACGATTAGGAGATGGAACAAACCCATTCTCCCCCGCGGTGATTCGATCAACTGATTTTGATTGGCTGAGTGATTGACTTGATATTATCGGACGAGAACCCATTTAGACATCAATTTTCCGTTTTTGTGTTTGTGTGGTTTTTTTTTTGAACGGGTGATATAGGTCATAGAAGTGAAAGCCAAAACAGAGTGAACACACAGACTAACATGTAGGCGAGTCAATTACACGGCAGCATTCAACGCGTGTCATTTATCTTGAGCCCTACTTTGTATCCTCTCATTTATTGCGTTCTTCTATATCGCAATAGTCCGTTTCTATCATGGGACCTTTTTGTCAGTATCAAAGTAGGAAAAAATTACATTAGGCTTGACCCTTTCTGGCAATAAAACAGGTGTTAAGATGTTCAAACACCAAATAGATAGTCTTTAGTTCTTTCGGTGAAGTCACGTAGGTAGAAAAAATATTAATATAACAATAATCCAGCAGTGGAGTTCCACTGCTGGATAATTTTTTCCCACCTGAGGACGACCGCTTGTGTTGCGATCGAAACGTCGTGATATATTATTTTTTGTTTTATTTTTTCTATCTCTGTGCCTTTACCGAAAGAACCAAAGACTATGGATTCCTGCAGTCACGAAAGCTTCAAATCAAGACCAAATAGAAACCTTTTGCAAAGAATCAAGTCTGCATTAACCACACGTACTTGTGGTGAACATGTAAACATGCTCTGAATATATGATGCATTGTCTTTGAAACTGAACTGATTGGCCTACGCCAGAGACAGCCTTCTTTATGACCGAATCTCGCCAGTGTCAGACCAGAGAAAGCCGACAGGCGAACAGTACAGTGATAATGCAACTATAAAAGCATTTATAGCACGGGGTGAGCAGCTGTATCACCGTTTCTATTAAATTAAATGGTTGGACAGAAATGAAGTACTGTACTTCAATGAAAAAAAATTATGCCTACATCATTTTGTCTCTCAGAAAGCGTGATAACAATGACTTTAAGAATTAGAAACTCGTTTGCCTGCTATCTCACGTGGTTGGATTGTTCATGATCGTTGGAAACAGGCCAATCGATGACTGAACAGGCCAACGAATCACGTGATGAAGTGAGGTTTAAGAAAGGTTTCTCTACAACGGGCCACATCCGCACTGCCAATCAGATTCTGGAAGGAGAAAAAAAATTGCCTAATGAAGACCACATTCCCTTATGCCGATCTGTTTTAGACAATTAAGTTAATTTTACACCGTGGGTATTGAGGCGGTTATCCCATAAGACGTATTTATAATGAAACTAATTTAGACAAATGGAACATGTATACTAAGGTTACATGAACAAAGTAACACAATACGTACTAGGAAGGGGAGTCAGACCAGGAAACACGCTTTCACTAGAGTTACCCACATCAACATTAAACGTTGATTTAAAAAAACATTCTATTGCAGAAATAATTGTATAAATATTATGTCAACGGAGAAGGGATTTGCCATCTCATATTTGGCGATGACAGAGCCATTAAAACAACGAGTTGAAATGCAGACAACGAAGGAGCGAGGAGGATCCCAGACGTTAAGAGCAGCAGAGAAGAAGAAGCGATCTCCCACAGTTGAAGACTGAAGTGTCTCCGCCGACTCAATCAATCGGGCGGCATTCATCTCACTTAGCGGCTCGGAATCAACGGCGTAAATGTAACATTCTCATGACATACTTTTTGTTTTTTTTCGGTAAAGTCACGTAGGTTAAAAGAAAACAAATAAATTAAATCACGACGTTTCGGAGGCAACACAAGCTTCCGTCTTCAGGTGAAACCGTCACAGCAAAATTGCTGTATCAAGTAAAGATAAGTCGCAAGAAATACGACCTTATATACTAGTTAAGGGGGGGAGGAGCCAGTGAAGGGGGGAGGAGCCAGTTAATGGGGGGAGGAATCAGGCTCCTCCCCCCCCTTAACTAGTATATAAGGTCGTATTTCTTGGGACTTCTCTTTACTTGATACAGCAATTTTGCTGTGACGGTTTCACCTGAAGACGGAAGCTTGTGTTGACTCCGAAACGTCGTGATTTAATTTATTTGTTTTCTTTTAACCTACGTGACTTTTCTGACAAAACCAAAGAGTATGAATCCTTGCAGTCACGAAAGCTTCAAATCTAGAATTTTCATGACAGAAAAGCACTGTGTCTAGACGACACTCTTGACTTTCCACGAAACGACACTCGCTTTAGTTACAGTGCTGAATAGACTCAGCAACGATAATAATATAAAAAAAAAAAATTTACCCACAAATCAACGCTGATACTCAAGACCCTTATTCGGGAGGGTCCTGCTACAGCGGTTAGTGGGCAACCTGCGGTTCCGGAGCCGCATGCGGCTCTTGCAAGGAATGCTTAGTGATGTTATTTATTAAGAATCACCACCGTCTCGTATTAACATGCATTGCGGCTCTTGAGATATTGAGGTTGAGGCTGAATTCGAAAAAAAAAATGTCTATTATTTTGGTTGCCGACCTCTGTGGTACGGTGACATCGTTGGCAACATCCTTTAGAAAGGGGCATGGCTTTGTGTGGGGAATACCTGGAGAAAAACCTCGCGGATGGGAGTAAATAGCAGCCAAAACCTACGCGCAGATGGATTCAATAATCCGGTGCTATCAGGGCCGGATTAAGATTGTGTAGGCCCCTGTGCTACAGGTACTGTGAGGCTCCTAGTAATATTTTCAAAAGGAAAAAAAGTAAAACAATTGTATTTTTACAAGGCTAACAACAAATACAATTCGGCATTCATAACTGAAATAACTTTTCACTTAATCTCTGGAGGAGCTCCAGCTGCCGGATGCTCCATGGGCTGCAACCCCTGAAGCTCCGTGCCTCAATCCGGCCCTGTGTGCTCTACTCACATCTCCTGGTCACACTGGAGGGCCCTGTGCGCTCTACTCACATCTCCTGGTCACACTGGAGGACCCTGTGTGCTCTACTCACATCTCCTGGTCACACTGGAGGACCCTGTGTGTTCTACTCACATCTCCTGGTCACACTGGAGGGCCCTGTGCGCTCTACTCACATCTCCTGGTCACACTGGAGGACCCTGTGTGCTCTACTCACATCTCCTGGTCACACTGGAGGACCCTGTGTGCTCTACTCACATCTCCTGGTCACACTGGAGGGCCCTGTGCGCTCTACTCACATCTCCTGGTCACACTGGAGGGCCCTGTGTGTTCTACTCACATCTCCTGGTCACACTGGAGGGCCCTGTGCGCTCTACTCACATCTCCTGGTCACACTGGAGGACCCTGTGTGCTCTACTCACATCTCCTGGTCACACTGGAGGGCCCTGTGTGCTCTACTCACATCTCCTGGTCACACTGGAGGGCCCTGTGTGCTCTACTCACATCTCCTGGTCACACTGGAGGGCCCTGTGTGCTCTACTCACATCTCCTGGTCACACTGGAGGACCCTGTGTGCTCTACTCACATCTCCTGGTCACACTGGAGGGCCCTGTGTGCTCTACTCACATCTCCTGGTCACACTGGAGGGCCCTGTGTGCTCTCCTCACATGTCCTGGTCACACTGGAGGACCCTGTGTGCTCTACTCACATCTCCTGGTCACACTGGACAGCCCTGTGTGCTCTCCTCACATGTCCTGGTCACACTGGAGGACCCTGTGTGCTCTACTCACATGTCCTGGTCACACTGGAGCTCAAGCCAACAACAACAACTCGTTTTCTCTCTCTCTCTCAGCTGGTCTCTCACAGCCAAATGCAGCCCAATGTCAACTTGCTTAGCTTCACTATGAGACCTCCTTTACTAGTGGTAAAATATAGTGATAGGGTTTTACCCTTTCAACTGGTACAAAAACTGACACCTGTATACAAGGCATCACGCCTTTTGGCGTCATCTGGTCCAACACCAATGGAGACTAGGCTCTAAGAAAAGCTGTCTCGGGTGTGGACCAATCAACTTCAAGGACAGTGCATATCATTATCATTATCAGAGTTGTTTCTTTTTGTTTGCATTTTGACTGCTTGTGTTGTGGTTATTGCAAACATGATGCCTTGTATAAAGGTGTCAGTTTTTGTACCAGTCGAAAGGGTAAAAACCTATCGCTATTGCTTAGCTTCCCAAATGAGACGTGAACGAGGATGGACGGTGACTCGGCAGTGGCGACTTGGGAATCGTGGAAGAGACCTCGCGACACCTTGCGAGTGTGAGCCGAGCGCACTCACCACAGCGACCCCCAATGGAATCACGCACGCGCACACACGAGGATCGCGAGGACACAAATAACCTTCTCCGTACCCTCGGTTCGATGGGAAATGGCGAGTAGCCCGAGATTAAACAAATCGCAGTCTCAATTATACGTTTATGAATTATTTAAAGCTGCCTGTGCGTCGTGCGTTAATTCACAGGCAAGGCACGAACACACCTACAGCACTGCATGGAACACTCACACGCCACATGCAACACACACACACACGGTGTACATGCTGCATATATTCTCTTGATGGTATGTGCAGCTGACATTAGGAACACACACACGCGTCCGCCCATGCACATTTAGAGGATCGTGGTGTTGCCGTGTGTGTGTGTGAGTGTGTGCGTGTGCAAGCTGCCTCGTGATTTTGCCGTGTGTGTGAGTGTATGTTGGCTGCATCCTCCCCTTTAATCTACACCCCCCCCCTCTCTCGACTCACCCCCCTCCGCCTGCCCGTCTGTCCGGGACGCGCGTGGTGGAGGAGACGGGCAGACAGGGAGCAGAGGGGCGGATGAGGACGACGACGAGGACGAGGAAGCGACGTGGGGAAGAGAGGCGGTGGTGGATCTACGACCAGCGTTTGTCAATGGTGACCGGCGGCGACTACGACGCACAACCCCATTCCCGGGCGCTTCGGCTTGCGTCTCTTGCATCATAACCAGCGGCAGGCAACAACAACAACCAGCACCACCAACACCACCACCGCCGCAACCAACGCGAAGCGCCGTGCGTGTGCCCCGATTCCCGCCGGCGGTAGCCGCCTTTTGAGGAGGGCTCGAGAAGACGGCGGTGGAGAGGGCAGAGAGGAGAGGAGAGGTCCTCTTCGACCCATCCACGAGGCAGAACAACGAGGGCGCACACCGGCAGGTGAGTACACGCGCGCGTGCTCACGATGATGGTGACGGCGATGACGAGAATGCGCGCGGCGTGTGCGTGCGTGTCGTGATTAGCGGTGTCGCAGTGCTGAGCTCACTGCGCTATGAACCCGGCGACCCGAGTTCAATTCCCGGACACCGCCAAACATCGGTGGCGAGTGATATCCCAACCGGTGCTTTGCCTTCCCCGAATGTCGACTCGGTCTTCAATTGGTTTGTTATGCGGGTGCAAACATCACTGCTCGGGAGACAGAGGCGGTCGCGTGTGATGCGACAGCGCTGACTCCTGCGACGTTCCGGCCTTAATAGGTGCTCGCGAACACCGATTGGGCCACACGGGGAATCTTTGTTAGTGTGTGTGTGTGTGCGCGCGCGTGTGTGTGTGTCCGTGTGTGTTCATCAGTCGTCGCATCAGCTCATGCATTTATGATCACACGCGCGTGCGCGCGCGTCACATGCGAACGTGTGCACACAGATGTGATCCTTCTGTTGTGTACTCTGTGAACCCATAGGAGCGGTGCACTGTGTGGGCCCCAAAGGGGTGTTTGTGTGCATACATAAGTGTACTGTGAGCAGACATGTGCTGTGACTAGGCGCACACACACAGGTGTGTAGCAGCTTGAGAACGTGACAGATCACCTGGACGACGCAATCGTTATGCAGGTGTGCACACGCGTGAGCGTATTTCGAATGTAGTTGAGTGTGTTAGTGTGTGTGTGTGAGTGCTAGTGTAGCGGTTAGTTCACGGCCAACACCAGTGACAATTATCTGAACCGGTCCCAGGCTTCCCCTAGGTCGACTCAGCCTCAAATGAGTACCTGGTGCGGTGTGTAAACATTGTGCCACTAGGGAGACAAAGGCGGTCGGGCGTGGTGCTGGCCACCCACCCCCTCGTGTACCGTTCCGGCCTTCATAGGTGCTCGCTAACGGCACTTGCCCCAACAGTCTGTTGACGGCTATACGGGGGATCGTTGTCTTTGTTGAATGTTGTGTATAGTGCAGCGTGGGAGTGCGTACGTGTGTGGTATAGCATGCCAATCAACTCGGTCAACCCACGGAACCTGGGTCTGTCCCGTGACCTCCTGCCGGCGAGCCTTCGACACTTCACGTAGCATGAAGGTGCACCTAGCCTGGCACAATCATCGTTACGACGTCACCGACACTTAGTGGCGAACGGCGGTTGTTGTTAACATAGCATGCGTGCTGAGCGAAGGTGTAGAGGATAGCGCACTGCGCTACATACCCGGCGACTCGAGTTAGATTCCCGCTCACAGCCAACATCAGTGACGAATATCTGAACCGGTGCTGGGCTTCCCCTATATCGACTCAGCCTCAAATGAGTATCTGGTGTGGTGTGTAAACACCAGCACTGGGGAGAGACAGGCGGCCCGGGCGTGGTGCTGGCCGCCCATCCCCTGGTGTGTAGCCCTGTCAAGGCCTTCTTATATCCGTGCACTTGCCCAGTCTGTTAAATTCTAGATTTGAAGCTTTCGTGACTGCAATGATTCATATTCTCAGGTTTTTTCGGTAAAGTCACGTAGGTAAAACATTAAAAGTAATGAAAGTAAAATAAAACAAAACAAAAATAAAATAAAATTCACGACGTTGTGTTGCCTCCGAAACGTCGTGAATTTTATTTTTGTTTTGTTTTATTTTACTTTCATTACTTTTAATGTTTTACCTACGTGACTTTACCGAAAAAACCTGAGAATATCAGTCTGTTAAAGCTATCCGGGGGATATTCGCCATTCTATGTGGATCTCGTAGTGCAGTGTATAACCCAATCAAAATGCGCATAGCCGGGCTTCCTCTCGCCTCATGAGTCCACGGGCCCAGGTGGCATCGCTTTAGCGGTTACAATTTTTCTTGCGTGGCCAATTGTGGCGTTACACTGCAGACGAGAGGGCCACAGGTCATTCACTTTCTCATTAGCCACGTGAACACATCGCTACGACTATAGATCCACGGTACCCATGTCTGCTCTGGCCCAATCATTATTCGGCTGCAGTCAAAGCCACGACAACCCCGCTCATCATAATCACCACCACCACCACCCAACATATATTGACGGCGCATCGTGTCCGCGAAGTAAATGAAGGCACTCAGATTGCGTCAAATAGCAGAGTCCTGACCTCGCCCCCCCACCTCTCTCCTCCCCTTGATGCGTGACCCCCACTCTCCCCCGCCCATCAACTCACCAGGGCCCCCACCCTCGTGCCCACAACGTCATTCTTCCAGGTTCCAGGGAGTCACTAAGGTCACGGTCTCAGCCCTCTTCGGCTCTGGAGATCCAATGCAGATATGGTGAAGAGGCTTTTCAAGCGGCCACACCCGAGTTGGATTCCCGCACGCGGCTCACATTAGTGGCGAAGTGACCTTAAATGTGGGTCATGGGTCTCAATCCTCCCCCAGTCACAAATCCGCGCTGACGAGCGTGGCGAAGTATGGTCGAACAGCCCCTGTGATCAACACGAGGGTGTTCACACACACACACGCGCGCGCACGTGCGTACAGCATCAGAACGCGCACGTGTATGTCGGCGTGTGTGGGGAGCGGTAAGGCATAATAAAGGTTTTTGGGTTAGATCGCGTAAGTATGTGTCGTAACCCTCCACCACCCGACACAGCCAATTAGTAAGGGATTTGTCACGTGCACAAAACGCAAATTTGTTACTACTTGAGCCCACCGGTGTATTGGAGAGTTAATCGGAGCGGTGATGCAGTGGTTCGTGCACTGCGCTGCGACCCCGGAGACACGCGGTCGATCCCCGCTCACGGCCAAAATTTAGTGGCGAATATTTCAAGCGGTCCTGGGCCTCGCCTCGGTCGACTCATGTTTCCAAGGAGTAGCTGGTGCGATGTTTCAGCATCCAACATTGGGGAGACAAAAGCGGCTGGGCGTGGTGTTGGCCACCCGACCCTCTCGTGCGCCGTGCCGGCCTTCGTAAGGTGCTGGCTGACAGCACTTGCCCCCAACAGTCTGTTTCAGGCGGCACGGCGGTAATCTGTATCTGGCTGTGCGCGTATGCGCACGCGAACTGTGAGCAGCGTCAATGAAGTTGCAGACGCCGCGTTGTAAGACCACAGCCGTCGGAATTCGCTAATTGGTGGGGCGAAATAGTGTTAATTGGTTTTTTGGGGGGTTCTAAGTAAACATTTGCATCGCCCTCCTCCCTGGAGGCAGCTCTCTGCAACCCCAACGCAACCGCCACAGACTGCACGAATCCTCGAGTTCTTAATTAATTACGCAATTAAGCCGCCAGAGCAAATCGCTGGGGGGGGGGGGTGACTACTCCCACCGCCCCTAACCCCCCTCTGCCCCCACCCCCACCCGCCACCCCCGCCCCCACCACCACGACACCCGCGTCTCCTGCTGTTGCTGCTCAGTTCGAAGGAGATGGGGAAGGCAGCCCCATTAATAATAATGCCAACGGACATGCGTGAAACTCGCGGTGCGAGAGCGATTACGTCTCGCGGACACGTGAGTGTGTGGGGGGGGGGGGCTATAAATGGGGGACGGGGTGGGGGCTAAGAGGGGGGCGGGGCGAAAGGGAAGGGGAGGGGGAATTGACCCTCCTCCTCCTCCTCCCGTGCCTCCCAGCGCTGTGACATCAACCCGTGCAACCGAACGTCACGTGACGCTGATTCCTTCAGCAAGCACGCGGTCGGTCTTCGTCGTCGTCGTCATCATCATCAGCTCCAGCATCAGCATCATTATCATCAGCTCCACCATCAGCATCATCATCAGCTCCACTATCAGCATCATCATCATCAGCTCCACCATCACCATCATCATCAGCACCAGCAGCAGCACGAGGAGCACCATTTTCATCCGCAGCAGAAACAGCAGCATCATCAACTTCATCGAGGGTGTAAATCCAGTAAAGACACGGAAGCTTTCGCGACCAATATTATTTATAATAAAGGTGTTTGGGTTAGATCGCGTAAGTATAAATGTGTCGTACTCAAATTGTAAATGGTGTGGATTGACTCTCCAACACGCCGGTGGGCTGAAGTAGTAACTAATTGGTGTTTTGTTTACGTGACAAATCCCCTTACCAATTGGCTGTGTCGGATGGTAGAGGGTTACGACGCATTTATACTTACGCGATTTAACCCAAACACCTTTATTATGAGCCAATAAAGAGTTATGTAATAATAATCATCAGAAGCAGCAGCATCATCATAAGAAACATTCCGCGCCTCTAAATCCCCGAACACAGTACACGCATCCGTTGAGTAGGGCTATAACGATGCATCGACTGACATCGATTCGAAGAGTAAACACGGCGACCTGAGGTTGATTCCCCGGCCGCGGCTAACATCAGCGGTGAGTTATACTTGAACCGGTCCTGGATACTCTCCCCCACTCCAACCCTTTACGAGCGTAAAGTATGGACAGAGAACTCCCATGACGACCGACACTGTGTGAGTGAGGCCTTCATGCAGCAGTGGAGTGACGTCGGTCTGGCACGTGGAGGATTATGCACAGGAGATTGCTGCTGTCATAGAGAGGACGTGACGGGCGCCTAAAGTCTTTGAAATATCCCGCTCCTAAATCTCCACCGCTTTCATCTTGCGATGAGAGGGGCAGGTGAGGGGCGGGGCGGTAGGGGTGCTGGAGGGGAGGGCGTGAGATCGGCCAGATACACTCTCCCTAGAGACAATTACGGGATAATTAATCAATTAGCGAGCGCCGCTTTCTCAAAGGATTCAGTCGTCGCCGCGTTAATTGCCCTCCCAGCCTCATCTCGCAGTCTCAGCGCTCGGAAGTGAGGGGGCGCAGCTGTCGAGTGTGCAGGCGGTGCAACTGCGCCGGAGCTCAGGGCCGGAGCAGCCAACCACGTGGCTCCATTGGCTCGAGTCGCGCCTTCTTAGAGAACAAATGATTCGGTGATGCAACTGCTGCTGCTGCTGTTGGCAGCGGTGCACAAGCACAAGTAACAAAAAACACTCAACATGTGTTTCAATAACACTGTGTCGCCTTAAAAAGACAAACATATATAATAGGCGACGTTTCAGCCAATGATTCTCCTAACTTGCTGGTATTGTTCGTCTTAGCGCAAATCGCGCGACCGTTCAATAATGAATTCCTGCGCGGAGCTGCGATGCCTTTACCCGTTCACGACCATTTCCCTGTCGTGCATTTCGCAGGTTCACTCCGAAGAGCCATGCAGACTGAGCTGCCCGGCTGCCCCGAGTGAAGGGCAGGTCCGGGTGACCCAGTGTCCCGGCTAGAGGGCAGGGCGAAGCCGAGGCTTGCCGTGCAAAGGGCGAGACAGCGGGCCATGCCGCCGGGCAAGGAGAAGTCTCGTCGCTCCCGCGGCCACGGAATGCCCTCGCCGGCGCTGTGCTGCGCGTGCGGCCTCTGCGTCATGCTGGCCGGCATCAACATCACGCTGGTCGGTGTGTTCGCCTTCGGCTCGTTCGCGCCGGGCAGCAACCCGCCCATCATCATCGGGCCCGTGCTCCTCGCCCTCGCGCTCCTCTTCTTCGGCGCGTGCTGCGTGTGCAGCAGGAGGCCGGGCGGTTTCTCCGCGCCGGGAGCCGCGCGGCGCAAGAAAGCGGCGTCGAAAGCCGGCGGAGGAGCGCGGGGAGGCGGCGGGTTCCCGCGGGCCGGCGCCGCGTCCGCATCGGCCGCGTCCGGGGTGGCCGGCGCCTTCGAGCTTGAGACGAGCGAGCACACGATCCAGGACACCACGGCCTTCCAGCTCAGCCCGACCGCATCGCCGGTCTCGTCCAAGCCACCCAGCCCGGTGCACGCGGGGGATGGGGACGCGGCGTCGATGGGAGGAGTGGGGCAGCAGCAGCAGCAGGTCGTGGGGGCGTGCGGGGTGTTCACCGTTCCAAGCAGAGCCAGCCCGGTCGGAGGCTCGGCAGCCGGCGTGCACTACCGGAGCACCGCCGAGTCCGTGCACATCCCTCTCGGGGAGCAGATGTGGCCGGACCTCGAATGCGGGCAGCAACAGCAGCAGCAGAATCAGAACGTTAGCCTCATCCAGTAGCAGTCGCAACCATCCGGGAAGACCTAGCAAAGGCTGACAAGGTGGAAGCCGTTTACGCGGAGCGAGTGTTTCGCTGGTGGGATCTCGCAATGGAAATGTTTCGTGCTGCCCATCCGTGTCGGGTCGCTTGGCCAAGGGAGAAATGCGGTAGTCACGCGAGAGCAGCCCGATTCGTGTACCCAGCCAGCACGGTTGCCCCCCGTGCTGATGACGGAACGGAGCGCCGGATCGTTTGCAAGTGATGGAAGGACTGCAGTCGTGATCACGAGGCGAGTCCGTAGGCCAGAATCTAACCCGTGACCTCCCAATGTTCCAGGCCAGAATCTAAGAGTTAGGAACTCGCGGCTCGACTGAGCGCTGTGCTCGTCACTGAGCGTGCCGATGTGAGCTCATCGCCGTAGCTATCGTCATCGTCATCAGCATCCTCATCATCAACAATACCATAATCGATTATGCATATTACTAATCGTCATGATCACCGTCACTGGCGGTGACACAGCTCATTGGCAGGCGCGTTCGACGATGGTCGCAGAGGTTTGTTGTTCAAGCCCGGCTGCCGACCTGGTTAATACTGCGGGGGTACGAACCACAAAATACTTGGCGCCATCTGCCTCGCAGTTGACGTTACAGATCCCGAGACGTCATTCGAAATGAGTCCGAATTTGGCAACAACACCAAAAATCACCCGCAAATTACTGTTTTGCGATTACACAAATCAATCAGAGTCCCCGATGAACACACTAATGCCCGTTGCAGGCCAGTTGCTGAGTCACCGTGTGCCGCACAGGAACAGCTACCATTGGGGGTACCCTTTAAAATGTTTTGAGATGATATGTCATGTAAAGTTACTTGTCGCGTGTAAAGCGCGTAAAGGGCGATTTATCGAAAACAAATCATCGTCATTATCGCCACCACCGCCAATCATAAATAATTATATATGAATAGGATTCTTCATAAATACTGATTAATCAATATTATGAAATGTTGTTTAATAATATACTTAATAACCACTTCAGTCATCAATATAATCATCAATGAGTGGCATCAGCCTTCCAGAAAGGAAAACCATGAAGACTCTGACGACGATTATATTTTCATCGGCGCCGTTGCCCCCAAGGTCTGCCAGCTGCGTTCGTCCAGATCTTGTGAATCTCTCCTCTCCGCTCTGCCGCACGAGCAGCTCCACGTGCTACGAGGAAGGGCTGCTGCCCGGCACGTGGCTTCTTAAGGCCACGCAGTCTTATTGACGAATGTGTCCAGATCACATGAGGTGTGAGCATGAGCAGCAGCAGGAGCTCACGCGATGGAGAAGCTGCTGCCCTCATTGACTCTTCTCCCTCGATGCGTCTCCCGCATGGACGCCTCGTCTCCCCCCCCGCTCCATCAACGCGTCGTGTACTCGTTCGCTAGTCCCTTGCACCTCCGATTAGCACTTTTGGCTACGTACGGTGCGAGAGATGTTCAACAAACCATACGTACGTGCATCAAGGCCAGGACTGGGTCGTTCCTGGACAAGCAGAACCCGGCTCTCTGTGGTCGTGGAAATCAGGCAACGTGGATCCCCCCCCCACTGATCCGGGCTCATAGCGACCATGGCTCTCTCGTTCTGAACCCAGCCACGTTCGCGTTGAGAGGTGTTAGTGTCAACGGTCGATTATGTAGCCGCAGAAGCCTCCCTGGGGCTCACGCGGCTCTTTTTAACGAGGGTTTGGCTGTGATATGTTTGACCGATTTTAGTATTTATTTATAATGCGCGATCTGTCTTATATATAAAAAAAATTCGCAATCGCGAGGAGGTTAAATCACTTTGGCAGCGGGACATAGGCACCAACTATCGCACCGTTTCATTAACGTCCCGCTGATGAAACCTTGAGACTATGATCGTGATAATTGACGGAACTTTGTCAATCCAATGATGGATGAAGGATAGATGTCTTGTTTCTTGTTCCATCATACTTCACCGCGATGGTCAACGCGGGTTGGTGAACAACTACCGCGGACTTTTCCACGAAGTGGTACGTAGTGCATCGACCTTCCGATGTGCGAACGGCGTGCACTCTGACCGACGCGCTAACCCGACGTGGGTTTTTTTTCTTCCGCGTAAATGTTACGGTATTAAATACCGTATTTTATTCAAGTGACATTACAGAGCTGTTGTGCAAAACTTGCGGCGAGGGCGGCGTTAGCGTCAGTGGCTACACGGGAGCCACGGCGAGTCTCAAGACCGCTCATCAAGGAGGGCCCTGCGCTCGTACGCGTGACCAATGATGCGGTGTATGGGGAACACTGCCATGCGAGAGGGCATCGCTCAAACGACGTGCCTGATGTTCGGCCTCCAGAAGAAGAAGAAAAAAAGACCCTGCAAACTTTACGCCCGTCTCTGTGTGATCCACCAACACCCAACTCTGGATCTTCTACCAGAGGGGAGGGAGGTTGTTAAATCCAAAAGCCATAGCCACGCGTGGCCCCAGACATCACTTGAACTGCGTTTTCACTGAGGCCATCGAGTTCACACACCGGACCTGGTAGGAAGAGAACAACTCTGTTCCGAACGATGGGTTTTGTTCTTGAGACACGGGAAACCTCCGTTCCACGCACCATCCCTTATACCGCACCGCCGGCCACACCAATACAGAACACCCCCCCCCCCCCCCGCTGTTCCTGACCTCTTGTTCCGAACACGTCTCTCAACCTGAATGTGTGTCCACTTAAATTTGAATGCAACGCTACCGTGCGGTCCGGTTCGGCCGGCACATTCTCGGTTGCATACAGGCTGGCCCCCTCGAAGCGCTTTTGTTGTTGTGAAAATTGTGAATTTTGTCTCCGTTTTGAAACGTTCTGGCCCCCAGGGCTCGGACTCGTGTGTGGGGCAAAGGGCGGAGTTACATAAACAATGGGCGGGGCTATCTCAGTAGTGGGCGGAGCTACTTGGGAAGAGAGGCGGGGCTGAACGCGTAGTGGGCGGGGCCAGTAGTTGAGTAGGCGGGGCTATAGGGCAATGGGCGGGGCTACCTCAGTAGTGGGCGGGGCCAGTAGGTGAGTAGGCGGGGCTATAGGGCAATGGGCGGGGCTACCTGTGCAGTGGGCGGGGTTTGTAGTGAAGTGGGCCGGTCTGACGCAAGGCTGCCAGCCCCCCACATTTACCGGCCGACCTTTCCCAGAATTGTGGAATTCTAATTCCAGCAATGAATTCCCGTGTGGTTTCAACAAGCGGCTGCGTGTTCAGAACAAAGCCCTCCACCGACTCCTGATTTCACTCCGATTTCTATTTGCATCATTACTGGACCTTAATTTGTTTGCTTTTGACATTTTGGTGACCCCCCGGATACTCTGGCAAATGAGACTCTTATCCTGGTTTCTTGTGAGTTCTCACCCTGGTTAAACAACTTCGGGCTCAGAGAGGCACAGCGCCTCCGCGGTTTTTCGGATTATTCGCGCTCAAGAGGACCGAAGCGGCCACCGCATCACGTAGCGTTTTGTGTAACGAGCGTGGGACAAGAGAACACCTCACCCATAGCATACGAAACACTGTAGGGTAACGATGATGATGATGATGGTGACGACGACGATGAATATTTTTGTAGGGGTCATTGTGCGACATCGTTGCTGCCTGTGGCGTGCTTGCTGTGGAGCACGTGCGAGTCCAGGGGCGCGTGCGTCAAGGTGTGTGGTGTCTTGTCAGCCGCGCGTGTCTCCGTGTCTAGTGCTGTGCTGAGTAGGCTGCCATGCGCTCGTGTGAAGTGAAACCTTTTGTTCTGTACTGCAGGGTTCCCCTCCCCCAAAGTCCAGTCCTCGCTATCGGCCACAACACCATTCTTCCCAAGTTTAATGAACAAACAAACACAAAACCCTCAACACATTCGTCAATAACACTGTCTTTAAATAAATATACATAAAATAAGCGACGTTGCAGGCAATGGACCTTCATAGCACACATATATATAATGAAGACAGAGAGATAGAGTTGGTAAGAGTTGGAGACTGCTCTTAACACAATAGGGCCTGATGAGAATGATAATTTTAAGTTGTTTTCTCGTGACCAGTGTTTAAATTGGCATGGGATTAGTTCCCAAGTTTAGCAATTCACCTCCGTTAACATACAAAGTCAGCTGTTAAAACGAACGTGGCGCAAAGAAAGCGAATCCAAATATAGAGAGATCGTGTGCAGTGTGCACGTGTTCGCGTGAGCGTCCCGCGCGAGTGCAGAGGGCGCTCTCAATATGAACCAAGAGACACGTGGAACGCGTTGAGCAATCATCAGGCGAGTGCAGCGCGTAACGAATTAATTTTAACTCTAGATTTGAAGCTTTCGTGACTGCAAGGATTCATATTCTTAGGTTTTTCCGGTAAAAGTCACGTAGGTAAAAAATTAAAATTAATAAAAGTAAAATAAAAACAAGGACTGTTTTCTTGGAATTTCTCTTACTTGATGCAGCAGTCGTGCTGTTCCGGTTCCACCTGAAGACGGAAGCTTGTGTTGCCTCCGAAACGTCGTGATTTTTATTTTATTTTAATTTAACTTTTATTAATTTAAATTAAAAAAATTTTACCTACGTGACTTTACCGAAAAAAACCTAAGAATATGAATTAATTTTACTTGAATGGAGGATGGAAAGGCGCGGACCGTAGTGGGCCGCGAGGACTGGAGTCGTGGCAATCCCCGACTACGCTATATTTCCAAACATCGCCGCTGCCCTTTTAAAAGCAGAGAAAGTTGTTTTCAGATTTGTTAATTATTGTTGAAACACTACCTACAAGTATTTGTAAAAAAAAGTGTTACGGTTTATACGTGTGGTTCAAACGTGTTACGTTTCTTAATCATCGTTGGGTGAACACATTAAAGTATTCACAAAGCAATCGCGTGAACGGCTGATGACCACGATGTCAACGACCACGAACAGGCACCGCTGAGATCATATGTTCGAATCCAGATGTCAGCCTCTCGCGAATAAACGTAAGGACCCACAGACTAGCTCGGATATACATGTGAAGGGCCATAGACCAAATAGAAACACACAGACTCATGGTGATGCTGTCCATAGTGTAATAATAGTTAGGTACAGGACACTGGACTAGAAATCCAGAGGTCACCCGTTCGGTTCAACGGTGTAAGTTTTGTTTTAATTGCCTCCACCTCGGTCCGCCTAGCAGTATAAATGGGTACACCGCGGTGACGCAGGACGCACGTGGTGGGGTAAAATGTGCGTGGAAGAGTAGGCCAAAATACCCTCCATAGAGTGGCTCTCTAGAGCCTTCTGCTAGCAGTGTCGTGAGCGAGTCGGGCTGCACATTTGACCATAGACTCACATCGCCCAGTGGCTCCAGGAGGAAGGGCACTGAACCACCACGACTGATAGCCGGGGGTTCGAATCTGGGTATCAGCAGTCCGGGAATCGTGTTTTGTTTGGCAGGATGATTAGCCACGATCTAGTATTGCGTGGTGGTTGGCGAACCAATGCAGAGAGCTAAGGGAATGATACTAATAAGTAAGCTATTTTTTATTTTACCAGGTGAGGCCCACTGAGCTATAGAGCTGTTTGTTCAGAAGCGACTTGACCACAAATGGTAGCACCACGAAGTGGCTTATCAAGTGCAAATTTCACGCGACCACGGGGAGAACATGCAAACTCTAAATATACTACAGGTTTCAGGGTCGGGATCGAACCCACGACCTCTTGTACACCAGGTGAGGCAGCTAACATCTCGCCACCGAGGCACCCCTGTCCGAGATGATGCTGTGACTCTCCGAGAAGATGCTGTGACTGTCCGATATGCTACCGGCAAAAGAGCAGAGTGGGACATTATTGGACGATGCGTTCCCCCGCGTGCGTTCCTTTGAAATCCACAGAAAACAATGGGGGCTGGTCTTCTTGGTTCTTTCGGTAAAGTCACGTAGAAGGGAAGTAATAAAATAATAAAAATAAAACATAAAAAAATAATTATCACGACGTATGTAGTACTAATCACATTCCTGCATTTCCCATAAATATGCTAAATTCCTATTGATATGCAAATTATTTTGTCGAAGCGCCCTTGCCCCCCTTCCAACCCAGCTTATATATACGCTCCAAGCTCGTGTGCTGTTTCATTCAGACGCTGTCTCCCCGACAGACCTGGTTTTCACCTGAGGACGGCTGCTTGCGTTGTGGCCGAAACGTCGTGAGAATTATTTTATAATGTTTTATTTTTATTATTTTATTATTTCCCTTCTACGTGACTTTACCGAAAGAACCAAGGAGATGAATCCCTGCAGTCACGAAAGCTTTCAATCGAAATTTAATGGGGGCTGGTGTTCATCTTCCGTGTTCATCTTCTGCCCGCTGCAATAGCCGCAATCTGCCGTGCGATGTTGAGATGCAGCTCTGAGCAGACCGCTTCGCCCGTGATTAGACCGGCTTCTCAAGGGTCGTGCGGTTCATGGTCTCAGCTCGGCCACCACATTTTGTGACGGGTGACGTGGCCTTGTGGTTGCGTGTTCGCCGCTTGTTGCAGAGTGGTGTGACTCAGGACTCCACTTTGGACCCCCCTCTCCCTTTGAACATTTATATCGAGGACTTAATATGTCGTTCAGTGACGCAAACTGCGCTGGTGTGCGGATGACACTGTGTTGTACACTTGTGGGTCCAAACCCAGCCGAGTGGAGGGCACGCCTTCAGAATTAGTTTTTTTAAATAATTGAGGATCGAATTTTTTTTTCGATTTAAAGCTTTCGTGACTGCAGGGATTCATCTTCTTGGTTCTTTCGGTAAAGTCACGTAGAAGGGAAATAATAAAATAATACAAATAAAACATAATAAAATACAATTCTCACTGTGAGATATACAATTCTCACTTTAAAAATTGTATTTTATTATGTTGTATTTTTATTATTTTATTATTTCCCTTCTACGTGACTTTACCGAAAGAACCAAGAAAATTGAGGATCGGTTTAATCGTCAAAACTCGATCAATTCTAAAAAAGAACCAGTACATCATTAGACCTGCTTTGCCAGTACCAAAATATAATAATAGGGTTTTTCCCCTTTTTTTCTGGCAACAAAACTGAAACCTTTTTACAAGGATTCATGTCTGCATTAACCACAATACTTGCAGTCAAAATGCAAACAAAAAACACACTATGATAATATATGCATTGTCGAGCACCAATTGGGTCGAGGCTCAAAAAAAAGCCGTCCCTTGGTGTGGACCAATCAGTTTCAAGGACAATGCATATATTATCATTGTGTGTTTTTTTTCCCTTTTGACTGCAAGTATTGTGGTTAATGCAGACATGAATCCTTGTAAAATGTTTCAGTTTTGTTGCCAGACAAAAGGGGAAAAACCCATTATTAGAACCAGTACAGTATAGATGTGGTTTTTCAATCGGTCTGTTCATAATGAAGTGTCCATTAACCCGAACAACGGTATCCAATTTTATAGGGTCAATACATTTAACTACCCAGGCTCATGGATTGAGAAACTACAATTTGTTTTATTATCTTACGTTAATCTTAATCTAAGGCATAATCTGGAATGTTGGTACAGACATAAGTTGGCCTTGAGTCGTGCATTAAGGCATCGATTATAATTGAAGGCAGTGGTGCTTCCAGTCCTTGACTGCTCATCATAGCTTGACACCAGTAGCACAATGGGAGGATAACTGAGAAAGAAAAAAAACACAGAGGCCATATAAATTCTGCGGAAATCTGGCTCCATTGGGAGGACAGGTCGCAAACGACGGTATTCTCCCCGTATGAGACGCACTCTCCTCCCCCATCTATGAAAATGTTGTAGCGGTTAGTGTGCGACGTTACGAACCCGGCGACCCGAGTTCGATTCCCGCTCACGGCCACCACCACCAGCACCATCATCATCATAATCCTGTAGGTGTGCGTTTGTCTTTTGTGTTCAGATTTGCGTAACTTTATTGACACAGGGCACAAGTTCGTGGACGCATTTTTCTTTCTGGAGCGCCTAATAATCCTGAGATTACGGTCGATGTCTGAACGCACTCCAACATCCAATCCTTTGAAGTTCCAAATAGTTTTTCTTGGATGATGCTCCTCCGCTTGTTAAGCGATCCGTTCAGTCTATATCAATAGATAGATCTAATTATCGACTCGCTTCTTCTCATTAAGAAAGCGAGAATAATTGTTTTGGTCAGAGATTCATGATCTCATATATGTTTTTTATATATAGTGGGTTTAGCGAGACTCTCACTTCGAGTGTTTTTAATATCACGGCTGCTGAGGACAGTGCCCAAAGGGCTCAATCGCTTAGCGGCCAGCTACTAGCAGCACCGCGAGCGTAGTAATAGATGAAGAGTTCACGCCGTTGTTGAGAAAGGTTATTACTGAACTTGGCAAAAGGAGACGATGGGAGGGAATTTGCAAGTGGAGCAGTGCAAGGAGGAAAAAGGCTAAAAGATAAGTGGGACGTGTGGCGTGGTGAGTTGCCGTGTTGTTGTGGGGAGCGGTGGTGGAGCGGTGATGTTGCGAACCCGGCGACCCGAGTTCGATTCCCGCTCACGGCCAACGTCAGCAACGGTGCTGGACACCACCACCATCATCATCATCATCCCCCTCGTGTGCCGTGCCGGCCTTCATAGGTGCGACTCGCTAACAGCTCTCGTGTGCCGTGCCGGCCTTCATAGGTGCAACTCGCTAACAGCTCTCGTGTGCCGTGCCGGCCTTCATAGGTGCGACTCGCTAACAGCTCTCGTGTGCCGTGCCGGCCTTCATAGGTGCGACTCGCTAACAGCTCACGTGTGCCGTGCCGGCCTTCATAGGTGCAACTCGCTAACAGCTCTCGTGTGCCGTGCCGGCCTTCATAGGTGCGACTCGCTAACAGCTCTCGTGTGCCGTGCCGGCCTTCATAGGTGCGACTCGCTAACAGCTCTCGTGTGCCGTGCCGGCCTTCATAGGTGCGACTCGCTAACAGCCCTCGTGTGCCGTGCCGGCCTTCATAGGTGCGACTCGCTAACAGCTCTCGTGTGCCGTGCCGGCCTTCATAGGTGCGACTCGCTAACAGCTCTCGTGTGCCGTGCCGGCCTTCATAGGTGCGACTCGCTAACAGCCCTCGTGTGCCGTGCCGGCCTTCATAGGTGCGACTCGCTAACAGCTCTCGTGTGCCGTGCCGGCCTTCATAGGTGCGACTCGCTAACAGCTCTCGTGTGCCGTGCCGGCCTTCATAGGTGCGACTCGCTAACAGCCCTCGTGTGCCGTGCCGGCCTTCATAGGTGCGACTCGCTAACAGCTCTCGTGTGCCGTGCCGGCCTTCATAGGTGCGACTCGCTAACAGCTCTCGTGTGCCGTGCCGGCCTTCATAGGTGCGACTCGCTAACAGCCCTCGTGTGCCGTGCCGGCCTTCATAGGTGCGACTCGCTAACATCCCTCGTGTGCCGTGCCGGCCTTCATAGGTGCGACTCGCTAACAGCTCTCGCCCACGACAGTCTGTGGGAGCTATACGAGGGGTCTTTGTTATTGTGACCCGCAAAGGTGGTGGTGGTGAATGGGAGAGTGACTGAGTGTGTTGTTGTGACCTGCAGTGTAGTGAGTGGGTGAGTGTGTTGTTGTGACCTGCAGTGTGGTGGGTGAGTGTGTTGTTGTGACCTGCAGTGTGGTGGGTGAGTGTGTTGTTGTGACCTGCAGTGTGGTGGGTGAGTGCTGAGTGTGTTGTTGTGACCTGCAGTGTGGTGGGTGAGTGCTGAGTGTGTTGTTGTGACCTGCAGTGTGGTGAGTGGGTGGGTGAGTGTGTTGTTGTGACCTGCAGTGTGGTGAGTGGGTGAGTGTGTTGTTGTGACCTGCAGTGTGGTGAGTGAGTGTGTTGTTGTGACCTGCAGTGTGGTGAGTGGGTGGGTGAGTGTGTTGTTGTGACCTGCAGTGTGGTGAGTGGCTGAGTGAGTTGTTGTGACCTGCAGTGTGGTGAGTGGGTGGGTGAGTTGTTGTGACCTGCAGTGTGGTGAGTGGGTGAGTGTGTTGTTGTGACCTGCAGTGTGGTGGGTGAGTGGGTGCGTATGTTGTTGTGATGGTTGAACACAGTATGGATGAGACGAGACAACCTAGCAGACCGAGTTGTCAACATGGGTGGAGGAATCAATGACTTCACATTCACGGGGTCAGTTGCCGAGTGCCCGCAGTTAAAGGGGAGAGATCCGGCTGGGAAGTACAAAGAGGGCGAACTGAAGTAATCCATGTACTGCAGTTCAGTATACATGTCCAACGCTTCGTCAATCCACTGCTGGTCGATCATGGAGACCCTGTATATTTCACCAGACTCTACCACGCTGTTCAGGTCGGGTTGGTGTGACGGGGATGACGCAGGCCACCGTGTTCAATGCGCCGTTGCCACAACCCCGACGACCTTCTTCAAGGGCTAGACGTCAGATTTTAACACAAATGCAGCCCTCACTACTCTCTCTGGCCTCGGCCCTGCCCTCAGCTTGTGGTATTTATATTTCATATACAACAGAAAGGTGGAAAAGCAAAAGGACGCAGCCTCTGTGCTGCGGTGTGCGAAAAGCCACCAGCAGTTCCTCAACAAGTACATTTTTATCGTCTTGTCTTGGGTCACCATCGTTGTTAGAAGACTGGCGTTGACGGGGAAGGTACTGTCGGCACTCGGCTGTACAGTCACTTAATTCTAGATTTGAAGCTTTCGTGACTGCAAGGATTCATATTCTTAGGTTTTTTCGGTAAAGTCACGTAGGTAAAAAATTAAAATTAATAAAAGTAAAATAAAATAAAAATCACGACGTTTCGGAGGCAACACAAGCTTCCGTCTTCAGGTGGAACCGTCACAGCACGCTTGCTGTATCAAGTAAATGAGAGATTCCAAGAGCTACTACCCCGTATATATACTGGTTGAGGGGGGGGATGGGCCAGGACAGGCCCCCTTTTTATTATTATGGTAAGGTGCGGCTTGAGACTACGGCTAGTCTACATAACAATCACTATCGCTTTGATCCCTGTTGCTGAGCTACCACCATCTCCTCGTCTAGGCTGCATCAGCCAGAGTCTGCACAACACTTGGTATCCCCAAGAAGTATTCTTACCATTGACATAGGCCAGGGGTCGGACATCAAAAAATAACAAGAGCCCCCTTTTTTTTAGTCGAATTCAGGAACAAACTCAATATTTCAAGAGCCGTCAATTGCACGTGGAACACGAGACGGTCGTCAATAAATAACGTCGCCGAACAGTCCTCCTTGAAGAGCCGCAGATTGCCGACCCTCTTGCACACGGCGATCGAGTGCGCAGGCGGTGCAACTGCCCCGGTGCCCACAGGCCGCAGGGGGCCCAGGTGCCAGGCTTCGAAGAGAGGAGAGAAATTTTACTGGGGGCTCACATTTAAGACGACAGTTTTTTTTCTTTGGTTCTTTCGGTAAAGTCACGTAGAAAGAAAATAAATTAAATAATAGCATGCGACGTTTCGATTGCAACACAAGCAATCATCATCAGGTACAAATGAAAGAGAAAACAAACCTAGTAAACTTAGAAATGTAATGCAATACAACACAGTGAGTCGGCTAATATAACAGTCGTTCTTCCAAAGATTGCTAAATTTGAGAGAGAGACAGAACACAGACACGGAGACACACAGACAGACACATAAGCAGAGAGATATAACAGAGAGACACAGAGAGATACACACATAGGCACACAGAGAAACAACGCCTCTGTGTCGAGGCCTTAAATAGAGAGAGGGGGGCAGTATTACTATGTAGTTATATTTTCAGAAGCGACTTGGCTATCACAAATGATAGCTCACCGAAGTGGCGTATCACGTGGACGTGTATAGCTGACGAATGTTACTCTAAACGCATGTTTCAAAATGTGGAGGGGAAAAAACCGGAGGACCCGGAGAAGGACCCACGCGACCACGGGGAGAGAAACACGCGGACTCCAAAAGTTACAGGCGTGTCAGGGTCGGAATCGGACCCACGCTCTCCTGCATACCAGGCGAGGGAGTTAACATCTCGCCATCGTGGCGTTCCGGCTGGTGCCAGAGCCCGTGCCAAGCGCGTAACGCACAACTGTGCGCCCATCCCATGACCCAGCGAGGCTCAAATGAGCTCCGCTTCCTAGATCGGGCGCATTGAGTGATTTGCTTGGGAAGAGAAGATTTTGGATTGGCAGGCAGTCATGGAAGCGTGATAGAAGGAAGGTGTCGAGTGATGAATTGGAAGAGGGGGTGGGGGAGGGGTCAGAAATGAGGGCTGAATATTGATTCTTCCTCGGCAGGTATGAAATGAACTCACAAACACCTAATTGGTTTCCAGCATCGGCGCACTCTTCTCTCTGATGGCGAGTTTGTCACAGCGATGACAGAGGGTTTTCCCTCTCCGCGGTATAAGGCGGCAAAGACAATGATGGCTATACTGTACTGATGATTCCTAACAAGGGTGAAAACAGTATCGCAGTCGTCTCACTGGCCTGCTGCTGCCTAATATAATTCGGCCACAATTTTTCCCCTTTTGAGTAGGTGGTCTCGACAAAGATGTGCGCATTACAAAGGGTTCGCTCGCTTTATGCGGGTTCGCTTTATGCGGGTTCGCTTTATGCGGGCTCGCTTTGTGCGCCCCTTGTTTTGGACGGCATCCTCCGCATAGGCCAGTGTTCTTCATTGTAAGGTCCGCAGGCCACGAGCGGCCCCTGGTGGCCTTTAGTGGGGCGCCTGACGTGGAGGCCCCGACAATGCACAACGTGTGAAAACAACACCTATCATCATCATGCTGCTGCTGTAAAACCCAACAATGGTTTCAAATGGTGTGGCGGCCCTCACATTGATGATGTCTTATCGGCGAAAGTGCTCCACCCCCCCCACCTCCACCTCTGAAAATCAAAGTTCAAAGTTCATCTATTAGGTATAGCCCTGTGAGCCATTCGGCTCTTGAATCGGGTGCAACCGCAACAAACAAAAAACAAAAACATGAACAAGAAAACATCTTAAAGTGACCATGTGCAAACATAAAATCCAAGAAAAGACAGCAAAATATTGCAGAAAAAAATCACCGTACACCAACACTGTGCAAATATCCCAGTGGGATGCAAGTCAAAAATGAGTGAAGAACGCTGCTCTCGAGCGATGGAAAACCTGAACTGTGCACGCAAGTTGCGTGGTGCTGCCACGTGACTTGCGAGGCAATTGCCGGGAGGAGGCCACCGGTGACAAACTGCCGCTCCTCGTTGTGTGTGACCCCCTAGAAGGCACGCGCGCAGTGAATGACTTCACGCTTTTGTCTCCAGGCTGCGCGCACGCAACCCACCCCAGCTCTCTCTCTCGCTCTCTCTCTCTCCGATGGGGTTCGACATCATTCTGCATAGAGTGCACAGAGGGGTTTGCTCGGTAGGGCCGAACGATTAATCGATTTCAAATCGCAATTTGAAACAATGCGATTAGCAAATCGTAAAGGCTGCGATTTTTTTGCGATTTGAAAAGTCATTTTACTTTCTTATTGGAATAGTTTTGTTCATTATTATAACTTTATTTAACTTAACAATTGTTCTATGTTTGATTGTTCTATTTCAATTTTTGTTATAAATACATGTTGGAAGCAATTAATATATTTTAAGCCTTGCATTAGAATACATAGAGCAGTTCCTATTTTGATGGAATCATGTGGTAATGCTCCATCACATGTTTTAAATCTATTACACAGTGGATATTGAACTGAAGCTTGACTTAAAACATTTTAATCGCATTGTCAGAAAAAAAATCGCTATTTTATATTTTCCCTAAATGGTTCAGCGCTGGTTTGCTGGAGCGGTGGTGGTGGGGTGGGGGGGTTGGTGGGGGGTGGTCCCTGGTGTGGGGTGGGTGGGGGAGGAGGGGGTTGCCGTGACAACGGCGTAAACAAACAGTGGCAGCAGGGACGCGGAGTGCAGAGAGAGCCGGGCATCGCACGGGACATGCGGCCCGCATAGGTACGGGTGGAACAGGTACGGGATAGGTACGGGATAGGTACGGGATAGGTACGGGTGGAACAGGTACGGGTGGAACAGGTACGGGATAGGTACGGGATAGGTACGGGATAGGTACGGGATAGGTACGGGATAGGTACGGGATAGGTACGCTATAGGTACGGGTGGGACAGGTAGGGGCGAGATAGAAACGGGATAGGTAGGGGCGCTCGCCGGCATTATCGCGTGTCCACGTTCTTGCCATCATCACTCCAAGTTGTACCGCCACATCCGTCGTCGTCGTCGTCGTCGTCTATCCCAAGGTTCATCGTGAACAGCCATCACGTCCTAAGATGTCGTACTTATGATCGTCATCATCACCGTCAACGTCACCAACGTTGTTCTATGGTTTCATATCATCTAACGAAGATGTATAATTTCATACTCTGAGGTTTTTTTTCGGTAAAGTCACGTAGGTAAAATAATAATAATAAAATAAAATAGCAATGCTAATGTTTTAGTTTTTTTACCTACGTGACTTTACCGAAAAAAACGTAAGAGTATGAATCCTTGCAAGTCACGAAAGCTTCAAATCTAGAATGTATAATTTCAGCAGCATTGTTTTAGGAAATGCAAACGCTGGACTGGTTTCGACATTTACTGTCTCATCAGCAGTGCCAAGCCTGACTCCGTTGATGAGACACTGTACGTCGAAACCGATCTCGAGTTTGCTTGACTTGACTCAATGCTGATGAAATAATGAATTCCCAGAAGGTTGGTGGAATGGGTAAGGACAACTTGTATTTAGTATGCGGAGATACCTATATGTGAAGGAGACGTCTGCTTATTTGTTACTTACATTCTCCACGATGGCGCTCGTGATTATGTTGAGTTATCTAAGATGTAGGTCCATCAAGTCGTAGACGAATCATCATCTACACAAGTTGCATCGTCATTATCATCACGTTGTTTGTGCCCTCGTGAAGAGTGTTCGCCGAATGTCAATGACATCATCGTCATTAATCCAAGGTTCCATCATCGTCGTTAACAGCATCAACTGTACGTCTGAGTTGTATTTATGTAACACTATTTTTGTTCCTGGGTAGTAAGTGTTATTTTCTTATTGCTTATGCCTCAAAAAAATTGTAAATAGCTATTATTCCCCACAAACTTTGCTTTTGTGACCAGGACTCTATGTGAAGGAATGACACAAATGCACACCACGTTTTCTCATTGAAAATAGGTACATTTCAAAATATCACTGTCCTGGTCACGAAAGCAAAGTTTGTGGGAAATAATTGCCAGTTTCTATGCTTTTGAGGCACAAGAAATTAGAAAATAACACTTACTACCCAGGAACAAAAATAAATATTTCTTGTCACAGTGAATAATCATCACAGTCACCACCATCACCTGCATGTTAGTTCTCAAGAGTCAAATTGAGTGAACACAGTGAATGTTTTGTGTGATTGATGGAGTCATTGGTGACCGGGTTGAAACCACCAACTCCGCTCGACTTGAGAACGTGGTCTCGTCACAAATACATCAACGTGGGTCTATGGGCCTTTGTACATCAGTGGGTCTCTATGCGAGTACAGTACTGGGTATATTGGGTCTCTTAACGAGTCTATTGGATTCTACGGGAATCTTTAGGTCTCTGCATTTAACCGTAATGAAGGTGTTTTGGGGGGTGAGATCGCGTAAATATGCGTCGTTAAACCCGCCACTACCCGACTCAGCCAATTAGTAAGGTTTGTCACGTAATCAAAACGTGTCAATTCGTTACTAGTACAGCACACTGGTGCGTTGGATAGTAAACCCACAACATTTACATCATGGATAATATTGGTCGCCACAGGCGACGTGTTAAACTCTCTGTATTAAAGTTATTCTTTTATTTTGATTAATTTTAATTAAATTTTTTACCTACGTGACTTTACCGAAAAAACTAAGAGTATGAATCCTTGCAGTCACGAAAGCTTCAAATGTAGAATGTATTTAAGTTATTGGGGTGACCCGGCTGTGACCATCAACTTGCTTGGCTTGAGAACCCGGTGTCATCAAAGGTGACCGAAACTCGCACTCAGAGGTCTGAACCCCATGATCTCGCAGTGGTGCCCATTCGGCACCCCCAGCACACGGCCACTACGAAGCCCGAGTCACCATCCCACCTCAAGCTGCGTAGGATCTGCCTGCCACCTTGAAAGCCACTGCCCCCTCTACGGGGTGGTTCAGATGTCTCGTGACCTCTCAATTAATTGACCCCCCCTAAACATTGCACGTTAATTTATGTTTGAAATAAACATAACTTTCACAAAAATAGTAAGTTTTAGAGAATTAAATGTGGGGGGGGGGGGGGTCTCAAGACATCTGGACCACCCTGGACACTAACACACCCTCTCTCCGAGGCCACGCAGAGAACGAGACGAGGTGCCGGTGTGTTGGCACGGCGCGGGAACGATGTCTGCCGCCAAAGGGGCCCCCCCGAAGGAGAAGGAGCCCCCCAACGAGGTCCACCAGAACGCGATCCTGTGCGAGTCGATCCGCAAGGAGGAGCGAAATCTGCGCCTCTACACCGAGTTCAGCATCAACCCCTACCGGAAGCGTGAGGCTGCCACCCAGACATTGTTTAAAGTGCCCCCCCCTACCCACCCACTGCCCCCCCCCTACCCACCCACTGCCCCCCCCCACCCACCCACTGCCCCCCCCCCACCCACCCACTGCCCCCCCCCCTACCCACCCACTGCCCCCACTACCCACCCACTGCCCCCCCCTACCCCCCCACTGCCCCCCCCCCCACCTACCCACTGCCCCCCCCTACCCACCCAATGACCCCCCCTACCCACCCACTGCCCCCCCCCTACCCACCCACTGCCCCCCCCTACCCACCCACTGCCCCCCCCCACCCACCCACTGCCCCCCCCCACCCACCCACTGCCCCCCCCCTACCCACCCACTGCCCCCCCCCTACCCACCCACTGCCCCCCCCCCCACCAACTGCCCCCACCCACCCACTGCCCCCCCCCCCACCCACCCACTGCCCCCCCCCACCCACTGCCCCTCTCTCTTGATGGGTGCGCACCCCACAACGCACAACACGCACGCACTAGAGGTGCGATCTCGATGTTGGGGTTAATCTGAAACAATACAACAACAAAAACAAAAATTAGAAAATCAGGCCTGGATACAAACCGTCGGACTATCCAAACGGCAGTGACGTCACATCCGCTGTTTTACCATCCATAGTGACACCACGAGGCGTCGTCGAGTGACGCCACTTTTGTGAGCCCCAAGACCCCTCAATAAGCATCGTGTAAAATACATGATCCGATCAGCCACATTACCGAACACCCACCAATACCAAAATTCGCCACTAAGTGACGGTGACATCACCACGGCGCCTGTGCCAGGCCAGGTGCACTTTGAGGCCACGTGAAGTGTCGAAGGCTCGCTGAGAGGAGGTCTCGGGACAGACCCAGGTGCCATGGATTGGCTGACTGAGATGACCGGTAGATGCACCAAAAGTACCCCCCACTGTGCCAACGTTCTGTATTTAGCAAATGCAGAAAGTTTTTAACACCTAACAACAACAACAACCGCCATTCGCCACGAAGTGAGGGTAACATCACCACGGCGCTTGTGCCAGGCTATGTGCACCTTGAGGCCACGTGAAGTATCGAACGCCCGCTTGCAGGAGGTCACGAGGCAGACCCAGGTGCCACGGGTCGACTGACACCTACACACTGTCCCACCCCCTACGCTGCTCTGCTCTGGTCAGTGACTCAGATTTCTGTTCAGCACCCAGAACACCACGTCCAGTATACACCTCTTGCGATAGCTGTGGCTTGGGTTGCCATTGAAAAAATAGCTTCTTAGCTCGATAGGCCTTACCCGAAATAAAATGACTGGCTGCCAGTCACATATCACCTACTCAAGTTTACCGCCAGCGCAGAAAAGTACGCAGCGAGAAATTAAGCCCTTCGCATATTATCGGCAACAGGACAATTTTGCTGACCCCCCACCCCAGCCACTCATTCATCCCACACGTTACTCCCACTCGAGCTACATTTCAGTTCCAACGAGCTGAGCTGCTTCTACATGGAACCACCCTGAGGACCTGGGGCCTGTAACCCGTCCGCGTGGCCCTCTTCCTCGTGTGTTGCAGTTTACGCCATCGCCGACAAACCGAACGCTCCATGCAACAGCCAGAGCTACGAGGATGGTACGTGCGTGTTGAGTTGGTCATTGTGGAACAGGAGGGGATCGAATTGAATCCTTGTCCTATATATATATCGCACACGTGTTCGTTGTTTTGTGTTTCCAGTTAGAGGGTGGCGGTTATTGGGGGCGCTGGGCAGTGGTGGCGCAGCGGTTCGCGTTCTGCGCTACAAACCCCGGCCACCTGAGTTGTATTTCCCAACCACGGGTTACATTATCTGAACCAGTCTTGGTCTTCAATGCGAACTTGGTGTGCCGTATAAATATCAGCACTGGGGAGGCAAAGGCGGGCTGGCGTGATGCTGGTCACACTACCCTCACGTGCACCCTGTGCCTCCCTGAACAGGTGCTTGCAAACCACATTTGCCCCCTTATTACGAATGACTATACGGGGCATCTTCGTTGGTGTTTATGGTAGTGGTGCGAGTGGTGGTGGTAATTTTGGTGATGATTCTGGGTGCTTATGGCCGACTAGGCAAGGAAGAGAGTTCGATACCAGGACACTGCCGGTCTGCACACCTTACCGCTTACAGCTGTAGTAGCATCGTGTGATAATCACCCCACAGCGAGCATGCCCATGTACTGATGTGCACAAGAAACTTCTCCAAATGTCAGTCGGGCACAGCATTCACTTAAGTATCTTGTGTTGTACAGAGTCGAGACAGGGCTCATTTGTTTGACGATGACATACGTACGACCTTTGACCTTAGGGATTGGTTTAAAAAAAACGCGACCTATAATTTCCCCTGTTTCAATCTTAATTGGGTTTAAGAATCGTCGACTATGCTTACAAACCGCACAATTGAGTTGAGAGTTGCGATTTTATTAAGTGTAAAATTCAACATTTCATGACATGGTTGGGAGTCGTTTGGTGGGGAAGGCATCTGATTCAGTGAAATGTCACGCGCATTTACCAGCACTCTAACACCACACACGGTAACGCGCAGTGCACCTGGTGAGTCGGGGGATCGTTCGATGTGATTTTTGTCAATGAGCCAGGACTAGATATGTCACTTATCAGTACCACCTGAGATGGCAGAACGGTTGCAATTCCTCTATGTGACAAATAACGGTGAATTGTGCGATAACTGTTTGAAATGAGTGGCTTATCAAGTACTTCACTCTCAAATAAATAACCCTCAAATAACCCCGAAAGTTGTGCCACCTTAGCTGGTACCGATTTCTAAATTGGCCTCACGGACTACATCGCTCGCTCGCTTTGCCCGTCCTCTGCCAGCCGCCTTCACCGCGGCGTTTCGCCGAGCGGCGCAGGGGCCGCGGGAGAAGTTCACCTTCCCGCAGACGGAGGCGCAAGAAGTGGGGTGGAACAACGCTCCCCTGGTGTGGGAACCATCACGGCCCCTGGGGGAACCCGTCACGGTCACACCACAGCGAGCGCAACCACAACCACCAGCCGGCCGCACCGCAACCATCATGCAACCACGCCACAACACAAACACCACCCATAGAGCTTTCCTCCAGAAATCGCTTGACCACAAGTGTAATCCAATAGCTACCACCCAAATAGTCTACCAGTGATTACCTGGCTACCATCAGCACCCAGCCACACCATAAAACGGCTACCACCACCACCCAGCCACACCACAACACGAGTACCACCACCTAGCCTCCCAGAATTATTGCAACCGTAATCTTCGTCAACAGTACCATCGTGCTCAACTCGCCTGACCACATTGACAATCGACCACGATCATCATTATCCAGTCTTGCCACGACCACCATCTACACGACCTCCCACAACCCGCATGATCAGACTGGTGTCCATTATGGTTCTAGATTTGAAGTTTTCGTGACTGCAAGGATTCATACTCTTTGTTTTTTTCGCTACGTTGTCCCCACCTGAAGAAGGACGCTTGTGTTGCGCCCGAAACGTCGTGATTTAAACATTTTTTACCTACGTGACTTTACCGAAAAAAACAAAGAGTATGCATTACGTTTCTATTTAATGCTTTCGTGACTGCAGGGATTCATCTTCTTGGTTCTTTCGGTAAAGTCACGTAGAAGGGACATAAACAAATAATACAAATAAAACATATCTTCTTGGTTCTTTCGGTAAAGTCACGTAGAAGGGAAGTAGCCGAAACGTCGTGAGAATTGTTTTATTATGTTTTATTTTTATTATTTTATTACTTCCCTTCTACGTGACTTTACCGAAAGAACCAAGAAGATGAATCCCTGCAGTCACGAAAGCTTTAAATCGAAAAATAAAACATAATAAAATACAATTCTCACGACGTTTCGACCACAACGCAAGCAGCCGTCTTTAGATGAAGAACAGGTCTGTCGGAACGACAGCGTCTGAATGAACACCACCAAGCTTGGCAGCGTATATTTAAGCTGGGTTAGAGGAGGAGGGGCGCCTTGACATGCAAATTCCTTTGTCAGAGTGCAGCAGGGTGCATACGTTTTCACCAGAGCGCAGCAGGGTGCATACGTTTTCACCAGAGCGCAGCAGGGTGCATACGTTTTCACCAGAGCGCAGCAGGGTGCATACGTTTTCACCAGAGTGCAGCAGGGTGCATACGTTTTCACCAGAGTGCAGCAGGGTGCATACGTTTTCACCAGAGCGCAGCAGGGTGCATACGTTTTCACCAGAGCGCAGCAGGGTGCATACGTTTTCACCAGAGCGCAGAAGGGTGCATACGTTTTCACCAGAGCGCAGAAGGGTGCATACGTTTTCACCAGAGTGCAGCAGGGTGCATACGTTTTCACCAGGACGCAGCAGGGTGCATACGTTTTCACCAGAGCGCAGAAGGGTGCATACGTT
Source organism: Lampetra planeri (assembly GCF_965212315.1). Lineage (NCBI taxonomy): Eukaryota > Metazoa > Chordata > Hyperoartia > Petromyzontiformes > Petromyzontidae > Lampetra > Lampetra planeri. The sequence goes on along the minus strand of NC_136130.1, from coordinate 9,963,740 downwards.
TTCACCAGAGTGCAGCAGGGTGCATACGTTTTCACCAGGACGCAGCAGGGTGCATACGTTTTCACCAGAGCGCAGAAGGGTGCATACGTTTTCACCAGAGCGCAGAAGGGTGCATACGTTTTCACCAGAGCGCAGAAGGGTGCATACGTTTTCACCAGAGTGCAGCAGGGTGCATACGTTTTCACCAGAGAGCAGCAGGGTGCATACGTTTTCACCAGAGCGCAGCAGGGTGCATACGTTTTCACCAGAGTGCAGAAGGGTGCATACGTTTTCACCAGAGTGCAGCAGGGTGCATACGTTTTCACCAGAGTGCAGCAGGGTGCATACGTTTTCACCAGAGCGCAGCAGGGTGCATACGTTTTCACCAGAGCGCAGCAGGGTGCAGCAGTCACACTGTGCCCCCCCCCCCCTCCACACACTCAGATCGACACGGACCGCACGGACCGCAGGCTGAACTTCCCTCGCCAGGGCTCAGAGATCACGACCTACATGGAGGCGGCGTGGCGACTCAAGGAGCAGACTCAGAACCTCAAGTGACGGAGCCTCGTCCACCCACCAGCTCCCTGTTCACTCGTGGGAGAATCGTCCGTCCATGTTCACCCGTGCGCAAGAAGTCTCACTCACCCTTACTCTCAACCAGTGTCAGCGGTGTGTGTACTTGGTGTACTCAGAGGCAAGATAGGTGTTCGCCCATCCCATCCGCCCCCATCCCACCCCCCCCCCCCCCCATTAATTGTTGAGCTAAGACGCAGCCTCTTTCTCCATCGCCTGAAAAGCGGCCCTCATTCGTAAAGTGACCCAGTCAATGCGTTGTTACATCCCACATGCCCAGGAATCCAACTCTTGTTTTGCTGATTTGCTGACGTGTCTGTCGGTCATCCCTGCGTTCATAGCTCGAGCACCCCCAACATGTTGTACGGGGACGAGCGATGGATTAAACATCGGCAACGATCACCTCTACGAAGTTGCAAGTTCTGTGAGAGAGTGCGACCTGACCTGGACAGTGGGGACGATGTTTAATGGAACGATTTGATTGGTTGCGCTTGATAGAATGATATTGGTTAACACTTTGCGTTGGTATCATTGCACTATGATTAATAATTTCAACTTGTAACCTGCACAGTATGTTGAACTGCTTTCGCACCATACGTAGCCAACTGTGCTAATCGAAGGTGTGGGGGAAGGACAACAAACTAAACACAAAAAGCAGTTCTAAACACATTAGTTCGTCAATATAGATGATTCAAAAGTGCATAGCTCCAGTGGCTTCCGAATATCGGACGGAAGAGCGTTCCAGACGGCCGCAGAAGCGCATCTGAAAGCGCCGCGCGATGCAGTGACCGTCGTCTTTGTTCGATGGCCAGCGAGGATACACAGCCATGCGGGAAGGCAGCCACGTGGTGAGCCATCGCAGAATTTCTTCCCGAGCTCTGTGGACCTCTATCTATTAAGCTGCTATCATCAGCCAATTAATGAGTTCATACGGTGCCAGGAAACCTGAGCATCTGGATAAAACCCACACATTACGAGAGGGGGGGACACATACACTATCCCATACACATGGAGACCTTATTGGCTTTACTGCCTTCTCCTGGCGAGCGCGTGTAATGGGTACCTTGATGCGCTTGGTTAGGAAGTTTCACAACACTTTGGTGGTGGTGGTGGCCCACCAACCCTCCCCGCCTCCACGGTGCTGGATCACAGACCACCGTGCGTAGAGCGACCATCGCCCCGGCAAAGTAAACGCATGTCCGTCGTTCCACTATTAACTGGAAAATCAAGAGCGGTACCAGCATTACCGAAAGAACCAAGAATATGAATCCCTGCAGTCACGAAAGCTTGAAATAAAAAAAAGAACAACATCGTTTTAACTAATGACCCCAATCAATGTCTTGCCTTTGACGATCTCACTCCCGCTCAGATTGCGGTGATTTTAGCGCCACCACGTGGCCAGGCGCCAGAGTTGCCCTCTCGTGAAGACATCGTTCTGCTCAACATCATCACGCAATGCTCATGAGCGTCGAGTGGCCAATGGGATGTGTAAATAAACAACCCACGTGTTTGCGTGACGGAACAGATGTGGGGAAGGAGGCAAAATGTTCGCTTGTTAATTTTTGAGTTGTGTCAATTATTCTGAGTCGCGGTTTGCGAGATGTTAACTACCTCGCCTGGTATACAGGAGGTCCGTGGGCTCGATCTCGACCCCTGACGCCTGCTGTATATTTGGAGTCTGCATGTCTCTCTTTCTTATCATCACGGTGGCTAGGAGATGTTAACTACTTCGCCTGGTATACAGGAAGTCGTGGGTTCGATCTCGACCCTGACGTCTGCTGTATATTTGGAGTCTGCATGACTCTCTTTCTCATCATCATCACGGTGGCTAGGAGATGTTAACTACCTCGCCTGGTATACAGGAGGTCATGGGTTCGATCTCGACCCTGACGTCTGCTGTATATTTGGAGTCTGCACGTCTCTCTTTCTCATCATCATCATCACGGTGGGTAGGAGATGTTAACTCCCTCGCCGGGTATACAGGAGGTCGTGGGCTCGTTCTCGCCCCTGACGCCTGCTGTATATTTGGAGTTTGCGTGTCTCTCGCTCTCCCCGTGGTTGCGTGGATTTTTCTCTGGGCCCTCCGGTTTTCCCCTCCACGTTTAGAATCAACATCACGCGTTTAGAGTCTTTGGCTGCTATACATTTCCATACACGTCACTTGATTGAACTGACATTTGTGGCAAGGTCGCTTCTGAAAAAGAAGCTATATCGCTCAGTGTGGGCCTTACCTGATACATATTTTTTTTATAAACACAGTTGAGTTTTATAAACTGAGCGAGCATTTGCCGACTCATAAACCACACGGCCGTGGGAGCTCCGCCCGAGACGAGGAGGATGCCTCCGCGTTGATGTCGTTGGGGGCGTCGAAGCGTCACGGTGGAGATTTGAGAGAGAGAGACTGAGAGACCTTGGGGAGGGAGCTGCTGTGACGGGCCGACACCGCCAGGGAGCAGAAGCGATCCGTCGGAGTCAACAAAGGAGGCGGAATCAAAGTCGTTCGAATCTCAACGACACAATCGTCCGTGACACCGACTTACCCAACAAAAAAAAAAGAGAACACGTGTATATTAATGCACGAGCGTGTTGAGTTGTGTGTTTGTTATGTGTGCTTGTGCACCGCTTGCGAAAGCAGCAGCAGCATCACCGGATAATCTGTCTCATCAAAGTAACACAAAATAATCGCCATCATTGGTTTAAGCTGATGAGACGCTGCATGTCGAAGCAAACCTGACTCTGCTGATGAGACAATGAATATCGAAACCGGTCCTTAGTTTGTTCGTTATTCAATTAAACCGACGCTGCTGAAACAAAGCGTTAACATCGGAACGAGGAGCGTTCCAGACGGTCGCGGAATCGTACCTCTGAAAGCGCGCGAGGCAAGTGGCCCTCTTTGAGACTGGGTGAGGTTTTTTTGTTTTGTTTTTGCAGGGTAAATAATAAATACGATGACGAAAAAAGAGGAATCTGAAACGCACCGTGTAGGGAAAGGAACGCAGCGTGTGTGACGTGGGTCAAAAAAAAGACCACGTGAGTGGTTTAACCATACTTCATCACGGTAAACCATACTTGACCGTGATGAAGTATGGTGAAACAACACCCATGGCCGACACGGTGTGGGGGGCAGGAACTTCATGTCGCTGTGGATTGACTGACTATTTACGACAAAGATCCCCCGTCATGTAGCCTTAACAGACTGTTGGGGCAAGTGCTGTTAGCGAGCACCTATGAAGGCCGATACGGCGCACGAGGGGGTGGGTGGCCAGCCACACGCCCGGCCTCCTTTGTCTCCCTAATGGCGATGTTTACACACCGCACCAGGCACTAATTTTGAGGCTGAGTTGACCTTGGGGAGGCCCAAGACCGGTTCAGATCATCATCACCAGGTGTTGGCCGTGAGCGGGAATCGAACTCGGTCGCCGGGTTCATAGCGCAGAGCAGCGCTAACCGCTGCACCACCACTCCACGCAGACAGACGCAGACGCTGAGAACACGCACCGACAAGCGATAACGCGCATGCCGTACAATGAAAGGCACAACACGAATAGCAGGCGCACAATGAACCACATGGACACGCGCGCGCGCGCGTGCAGTGATAACACGCGCGCGCGCGCACACAATGCAAACACACAGACACGGGGCTGAAAAGGCGGGTTTTGGTCGACGAGAGCGGACAATGGAGAGACACCAAAGGAGATTCGTGTTTATCTTGGAGTCGTCTGGTGAAGACAAGGCGAACGAGCGAACGCGAAACCCTGCCGCACTCTTATCCGTAACCCCGACTCTAACCCTACCTTTACAACTCAAACCCTATCCCTTAATCCTCTCCGTATCCCTTCGGCCCAATACTTTTTCTGACCCATAACCGCAAAACAATACGCCGTGGGTTTACAAAGCATCTGAACGCGACAGCACCTCAATAAGCTGCGCACTATAGCAATGGACGTGTTTATTTTACATAGAGGCAGCTTGACGTGGTAGGGAGTTGTATCAAGTGAGTCACTTGATACAGCTATCGTGCTGTGACGGTTCCACCTGAAGACGGAAGCTTGTGTTGCCTCCGAAACGTCGTGTTTTTTATTTTATTTTTATTTTACTTTTATTAATTTTAATTTTTTACCTACGTGACTTGATCGAAAAAAATCTAAGAATAGTGGAGAGTATCTTATTGGTTCTTTCGGTAAAGTCACGTAGAATGGAAATAATAAAATAAATAAAATAAAACAATAAAATAATTCTCACGACGTTTCGGCCACACCACAAGTAGCCGTCCTCAGGTGGAGAACAGGTCTGTCGAGGAGACAGAGTCTGAATGACAAGCCCCAGGCTTGGAGCGACTATTTAAGCCTGGGGCTTGTCATTCAGACGCTGTCTCCACGACAGACCTGTTCTCCACCTGAGGACGGCTACTTGCGTTGTGGCCGAAACGTCGTGAGAATTATTTTATTATGTTTTATTTGTATTATTTTATTATTTCCATTCTACGTGACTTTACAGAAAGAACCAAGAAGATGAATCTCTGCAGTCACGAAAGCTTTAAATCGAAATATAGTGGAGAGTAGTTTGTGGTACTGTGGAGATCTGCGGTGGCGTGGGCTTCCATGAGTGATGTGGAGTGGGGTGGTCTGTGGACGGGGTGTACAGGGTGGTTCAGATGTCTTGTGACCCCCCCCCCCTAATAAATTAACCCTTAACATTTTTTTCTTTTGCATAATTAATTTCTGTTTTAAAGAAAACTTGCTTTAAAAGCAATATGAAGTGTTAGAGAATTAAGTGTGTGGGGGGGGGGGCACAAGACATATAGCCCACCCTGTAGACTGGTGTGGCGAGGAAGTGTATTTTGTTTTGTTAACAAAGTGGAAGCGCAGTGGGGTTAAGGATGCGGTCGATGTTGTATCGTGCGTTGGTAATGCATATCAATAAGGTCAACGTGTCGTGCGCTCGCTCTCAATGCTGATGTTGACACACCGCACCAGATACTCGATTAAGGCTGATATTGGCCGTGAGTGGGAACTGGTTCCTCGCGCAGTGCGCTAACCACGACACTACCGCTCCCCCACACACAGACGAACACACACACAGCCGCGGACACACAGCCGGGGACACACAGAGGGACTCACACACAGACGGACAAAGATAAAGATCCCCCATATAGCCTTAACAGACTGTAGGGGCAAGTGCTGTTAGTAAGCAACTTTGAAGGCCGGAACAATACACGAGGGGGTGGGTGGCCAGCACCACACCCGACCGCCTTTGTCTCCCCAGTGGCGATGTTTACACACCGCACCAGGTACTCATTTCAGGCTGAGTCGACCTAGGGGAGGCCCAGGACCGGTTCAGATAATCGTCACTGGTGTTGGCCGTGAGTGGAAATCGAACCCGGGTCGCCGGGTTCATAGCGCAGCGTAGCGCTAACCGCTACACTACCGCTCCCCCACACAAACGGACACAACAGACGGGCACACGCAGACGGACACACACGCAGACGGACACACACGGAGACGGACACACACACAGACGGACACACACCCAGACGGACACACACACAGACGGACACACACACAGACGGACACACACACAGACGGACACACACAGACGGACACACACACAGACGGACACACACACGTGCGGACACACACACAGACGGACACACACACAGATGGACACACACACAGACGGACACACACACAGACGGACACACACACATGGACACACACACAGACGGACACACACACGCAGACGGACACACACACAGACGGACACACGCGCCCCATCAATGTCGCGTCTCATCTCGTGGCAGCGGCGCGCACGGAGCGAGGAGGAGGAGGCGAGAGTCTGGACAATGACTCCGCGCGGCGCATCCCGGTCCTTTGTCTCCGTGTTTTTGACGCGGGACCACCGCGACAGCGAGGTCTGCGAGTCACTGCGAGGGCACGATCGGGGGGGGGGGGGGGCTCTGTGTGACTGCTGCTTCTGCCCCCCACCCTGCCCACCCCAAACACAGCGACAGCTGCTGCTGTCTCAGCCTCAGTGGCGCGGCCTTCAAGGTACAGGGACAGCGCGCTCAGATTCATCGTGTTGTGGTGGTGGTCGTGTTGTTGTGGTGGTGTTGTGGTGGTCGTGTTGTGGTGGTGTTGTGGTGGTGGTGTTGTGGTGGTGGCGTCTTTAACAGGGTCGTGCTTGGGGAAGTTTTGGCCAATTCCATCAATGGCCTAATCTGGGAGGACATTTACTGGACATCTGTGAAAAAATACCTTCATAGCACATCGGATTTCTTCGGTCTCAACAAAGATTCTGATGCATGCAAATGTATGTTCACATACTTTTGCACCATGCGTAGCCAACCGTGTGAATCGTAGGTGCGGGGAAGGATAATAAACTAAAAGAGTCAACGCAGTTTTAAAGAAATTAGTTTTCTCCCCTTTCCTGATGTGGAAGGAAAGCGAAGAACCTGGAAAAAAACTTCCACCACTGCCACCTCCTGGCCACACCTCACAGACCACGCGCCTACAACACCTGGCAAGCCACGGTGCAGGTCACCCATCCAAGAGACGAGCCAGATTAAAAAAAATTAAAATAAACTCTGCTTAGCTTCTCGAGATCCGCGACGCGTTCACGGTGATTTTTGGTCGAAGGCAAAACGTCCCGAGTGCAACCTCCCACGTGTACCATCAATTCACTCGCTCAAGGACATCCGGTACCGGGGAGAGGACGACAACGGGATTGTAATGATCTCGGCGAAACGAATGTCACGGCAAACGTTTCGCAAATGCGTGTCGTTGTTGGCCTTTGGAGTCACAGTGATGGGGTTGCGAGGACGCCACAGACGTTAGTCAACAAACAAGACGAGAGTGGAACCCAATTTCGATTTAAAGCTTTCGTGACTGCAGGGATTCATCTTATTGGTTCTTTCTGTAAAGTCACGTAGAAGGAAAATAATAAAAATAAAACAGATTAAAATATTTAATAAGTTGTAATTTGTATTATTTTTATTTTATTTTCCTTCTACGTGACTTTACCGAAAGAACCAAGAAGATGGAACCCAATTTTCACGTCTCCCAGCTAAAACAAGCATTGCGGGGTGGGACCCGGAGCCAGTGGTGAAAAATTCCACGTTCCTATGGCGGGGTGGGTATTCCACTCAAACGAACCTGGCAGCATCAGTTTGATTCCGGGCCACGGCTACCATCAGTGGCGAGTGATGTCTGAACAGATCCTGGGCCGTCTCTTCGGCCAACCCGCACCGACCAGAGTGGTGAAGTATGGTCAGACGACAACCATGATCGACATGGCGACGGGAGGCCTTCATCCAGCTGTGGATAGGTTGGAATCCTCAATGGGCAAGGCGGTTGGGGGAGGGGGGTCCTGGCTGCTACGAGCCATGGAGACGTGAATACTAATAATAATATATATTTATTCTATATAAAGATTATTGATGTATTCTATGTAAAGCGCATGTCATAATGAAACCTCACAGCGCTGCACCGTACACAAAACAATTCAACCTACACTCCCAAGTATGAACACATTCCAAACTAAGTACAATAAAAGGCGACGATAATAACAACAACAACAACAATAACTCAACGCGCAATGTAGATAAAATTCAGACGTACGATGAGAGCCAATGAGAAGGATTTTTTTTTTCACAACAAACGCGCAGACGGAGTACGACACGCTTGGTGGACGTGACGGGCGCGGAGTGAGAGGAGAGGGGGGAGGGAGGGGGTAGGGAGGGGTAGGGGAGGGAGGGGGTAGGGGAGGGGGTAGGGGAGGGGAGGGGAGGGAGGGGGGACACGCGGGCATCTCTTCTCTCCTCTGACACAAAGACCTCCCACGACGTCGCCACGATCTCGACACAGATAGGTCCCAGCGACGTAACGAGCCTCACAATGCGATCACCCTCCTCGCCGCGGGGGGTGGGGGGGGGCAGCAGCTGCCCCCCCACTACCACCAACCCCGCCCCCCTCCCCCCCAGCGAAGGGGGTTGAGGAGGTGGATGGAGACGGGGGGTTATGGGATCCGTGAAGTTATTGTGACGTTTGGGATGGTGGTCGATTGACGATTCCTCAATAACTGCTCGGAATATCTGCCTCGCTCTAGCAAACACCTGCCTAGAGCGTATACCCACTCATCAGAGACACACACACACGCGCACTCACTCACGCACGTGCGTCACTAATCGGTGGTAACTCCACCACCGCGGTGCCGGTGCCATGCTAGGTGCACTTTCTTAGAGACTATCACGTGAACCGTGGAAGGCAGGTCACGGGACAGGCCCAGGTGGTATGGGTTGACTGACTGGGATGACGGAATGGGATGAATGGCAGATGCACCGCCTGATCTACTGCACTGTCCAACCTCGCTTTGTACAGTTTTAGACGCCCGGCGCTTCGACGACAATCGTTGTTTAGAACGTCACTCACAGCACCACGCCTGGCCACCTTTGTCTCCCGAGTGACGACGTTTACACATTGCACCAGGTACACATGTTGAGGCTGAGTCGACCTTGGGGAGGCCCAGTACCGGTTCAGGTAATCGTCACCGGTGTTGGCCGTGAGCGGGAATCGAACTCGGGTGTCGCCAGGTTCGTAGCAGAGGTCGCAAACGGGTTTTGATTCCTTACCCGTACCCGGCCGCACCAGGGTCGCAAACGGGTACCCCTACCCGTACCCGGCCGGGTACCCTACCCGTACCCGGCCGGGTACGGGTAGGGTACGGGTATCGGGTACCCGGTTGCGACCTCTGGTTCGTAGCGCAGCGCGCTAACCGTTGCACCACCGCTCCCCTCGCCACTCGCTCTACGCCAGGGGGCGATGTCTCCTAACTCGCCACTCCGCTCGCACTCGCCCTGCATCTGCTCCTCACTCGTGCGCCACCCACGGTGCCAGTGCGACCACCGCTGGCGGACGTCTCCGATCAGACTGATCCATCTGTTCCATCAGGCCCCAACTGTACCGCACGATGCGTGTGTGTGTTGGCAGTGGGGCACAAGCACACGCCAAACAAATACATATTGCCACCCCGACATTAACACTTACTCATAACAGTGCAGGGCTATTGCTGGGTGGCTGTGTAGTACAAAGCTAAGATGGGTAGTGCAGGGCTGGGCTAAGTGGCTGGGTAGTGCAGGGCTGGGCTAAGTGGCTGGGTAGTGCAGGGCTGGGCTAAGTAGCTGGGTAGTGCAGAGCTGGGCTAAGTGGCTGGGTAGTGCAGGGCTGGGCTTAGCGGCTGGGTAGTGCAGGGCTGGGTTAAGTGACTGGGTAGCCCAGGGCTGGGCTAAGTGGCTGGGTAGTACAGGGCTGGGCTAAGTAGCTGGGTAGTGCAGGGCTAGGCTAAGTGGCTGGGTAGTACAGGGCTGGGCTGTGTGTTGCTGGTCCATGCTGAGAGGATGGGTAGTTCAGGGCTAGGCTGGGTAGTGTAGGCTTAGGCCCGGGTAGTACAAGGCTTGTCAGGGTAGTGCAGGGCCAAGCTGGGTAGTGCAGGGTTAGTCTGGGTGGCTGGGCAGCACAAGCCTTTACACTGATCTTCAGTGGAAGCTGTTGGCCGCACAATAGGAACTTAAAATAAACAGCTTCGGCCTCGGCGGTGCGAAGAAAATATCGGGGGCTGGCTATGAAAACAGCCTCACGGCAACACAAATAAACAGCACTATCAGGTGAGCCAGCTGTAGTGAAGGGCCACTGATTGATGTGCAATGGGGGACGGCAGCCAAGGCGGTTGGGGCAATAACTCATTTTTTAAGCAGTGGGCGAGCAGAGCACCCCGTTCACCCCCCACCACCACCACCGCCCCAACCATCTCCTTCTGGTTTTCAGCAAATAAAACAATTTGGCGAGAGAGCCGCTCCATCCCTCCTGGCCGGCCGGTGTTTGCCCCCCTCTCTCCCTTTCCGCGGGGGCTCGAATTGTCCTCCTGGGGCACGGAGAGTCAGCGAAGGCTGCCGCTGCCACTGCTGCTGTGTTTTTTTTTTTACCGAGGTTGGTTGCACTGGTGGCTGCTGCTGCTCGTTCGCTCCGATCGTGGAGTTTGAGAAGGAACCACCACCACCACCATGGTGGCCGTCTGATTGTTAATCCCCACCAGTGAAGTCAAAATCAGTGCTTCCGGCTGCCCGTGTGGTGAAGATGAGGATGATGCTGGCGGGGAGAATGACAGTGGTAACCATGATGGTGAACATTTTGAAGGCGATTTTGAGGTTTATAGCGATGACATAACTTGCAGCTTGTGCAATCCACTGCTGGATGAAGGCCTCCCTCCACGCTGTGTCGGTCATAGGGGTTGTCTGACCATATCCATACTTCACCACACTGGTCAGCGTATCTTGGTATAGAGGGGCCTGGAACCGGTTCAGATGCCAGTCTTTGCTCACGTTTGCCATGGCCTGGAATCCAACGCGGGTCGCCGGGTTCATAGCACAGTGCGTTAACCACTAGCGCCAATGCACCTCCCAAACTATGAAGTAATTATGATAAACTCGGGAATTTTTTTTTTTAATGTTCTACATTTCAAACGGCCTGAGAAATTGTGCGGGCGGTCACCACCCATTTACAGCAGCGAGTTAATTCACCCGGTGCCACACAGCGCGCTGCTACTGCTGCTACCGTTGTTTGCATCACTGCCTCTGGCTGCAGGAGACATCCTCGCTCACGGGCCCGAGAGCAAACATCAACACCACCGAGCGAGCGAGAGAGCCACTGCACGAAGACAGCTGGGGCAGCAGTTGGATCCCACCCACCTTGCCGCGCGCCATCGGCACCCGATTAGCGAACAGCACCGCGGCGTCACAGCAACTTAGGGCGAGCCGGCGAAGAGAAAAACGTGGATGTGAACATTTGGCGGCTGCGGGCAGAACTAAACTTTAAGCCTCGCGCCCATCGGCCACGTGTGTCGGTCGATTTTTCCATATGGCCACCGCCGCGCCGTTTTAAAGGCTCGCATCTGGAGAGGTGTCCGGAGCACATGGACGAAAAGGCAAGAGTTTTTCCGTGAAAAAAAGGTTGATGGGAAAACCACATTGCAGCGGAGGCACGCCACGCTGGGTGAAGGAGAACACACCGCGACTGGCTGCTCTTCGCCCTCCAATACCGGGGCCTCAAGCGGGACCGTGGCAGGGGTTGAGTGTTAGGGATGCGGCTGGAGCTAGGGTTACGATTAAGTTCTTAAACTGCTTTTGGACGTTTGTTTGCCAAGTTCATATGAACTGAGCTGTCGATGATGGTTGCGTCACCAGGTGAAGAATTGATTCCGAACTCTCACAGAGCGGTGTGTCAGAAAACGGCCCGTGGAAGGAGCTATGGCAGAACTACTCCTGAGAATGTTGTAAATGACATTATCCATACTCTAGATCAGTGGTTCTTAACCTTTAATGCAGCCTGCTACCCTTTGGATCTCAGCAAGGGCATCTCACACCCCCTGGGGATGCGTGCACCCCAGGTTAAGAACCACTGCTCTAAGATGGTGCACTTTCCCACCTGCCCTGAAAGAGATATATGTTCATTGCATGACAGTTGCACGGATTTTTTTTGCGTTTTATCTGTAAGCGGGAACTTAACCAGATTAAGTGAAACCCCAAATTTAATATGATGGGTTTTGTGCAGTCATTGGTGACCGGGCAGAGATCATCAACTCGCTGCACTTGAGAACCCGGTTTAATCATGGGAAGCTGAAACCCAAATCTGACCCCAGGATCTCAGAGGTGGCGGCTCAGCGTTGTGACCTCTGAGCCTCCGGGCAACTGCAGCTCAGCCTAATTTGAATGAGACGCTTACTGAAGCCTTGGGAGATGGTGGGCTCTATAGCTGAAGGTTTCTGTGAGTGGTGATGGTGCAACGGGGGGAGGGGGGGGGTATGGGGGCACTACCACCAGATGCACATCGGCCGAGGTTTGGACCAGGTGTTGGGCACTGCCCACCAAAACGAGGGGCTCAAATCGTAGAGTAGGAATTTAGTAAAAGTCAGCGAGTAATTACAACTGAATGTGTGCAACACAAAGACATTCTTGTGAAATTTGTTTGTCTAAAAACTAAATAAAATCGTTACCAAATCGGTTTGTAGGTTATTGTTGTAAATACGTACGGATGGAATTGGCCAAACATCTGAACGCAAGGTCCGTCTTGAAAAAATAAATACGTATTATAATAATATATCATTTTAAAGTCTTGAGACTCGGCGAGGCTTTCCCTGGTAAATAAACTCCATCATAATTTTATACAACAACAACAACGTTGCCTGTGCCACAAACACCCGGTCTCGCGAAAGATCGAGAGAAGCGAGGGTCACAATAAGACGAGGCATCTCGCGAATTCTGGCATGCGCGCGGAGGTGCAACAGAGTTTGTGTACAGCGGCGAAACCGCAGTTGGGAGCCGGGTCCGGGGCACTGGGGGGAGGGGGGCACTGGGGGGAGGGGGGGCACTGGGGGGAGGGAGGGGGCACTGGGGGGAGGGAGGGGGGCACTGGGGGAGGGAGGGGGGGCACTGGGGGAAGGGAGGGGGCACTGGGGGGAGGGAGGGGGGCACTGGGGGAGGGAGAGGGGAGCACTGGAGGGAGGGGGGAGCACTAGGGGAGGGAGGGGGGGCACTGGGGGAAGGGAGGGGGCACTGGGGGGAGGGAGGGGGGCACTGGGGGAGGGAGGGGGAACTGGGGGGAGGGAGGGGGCACTGGGGGAGGGAGGGGGCACTGGAGGAAGGGAGGGGGCACTGGGGGAGGGAGGGGGGAGCACTGGGGGGAGGGGGAGGCATTGGGGGGAGGGAGGTGGGAGCACTGGGGGGAGGGAGGGGGGGGGCACTGGGGGGAGGGAGGGAGGGGCACTGGGGGAGGGAGGGGGGACACTGGGGGGTTAGCTGGGGGGTAGTGGCGGTGTAATGACGCGTGGCGGGAGGAAGGAGCGCGGCGGTCAGCGAGCCGCTGGCGAGATCTCGGGGCCCTGCGAGCGGCGAGCGGACGGCAGTGCCCGAGCCCTCCTATTTGGGACTTCAAACGTGGGAGGCGAGCGCAGGAACATCAACACGCGGCTTCCTGTGCAGTCGCGTTTCTCCGGGGCCGCTCAGAGGCCAAGCGGCGTGTGCGTGTAGCAGCAGCAGCAAGAGCGCGCACGTCGAGAAGGGGATGGAGGGGCGAGACGCTGAGACGTCGCTCGCTCGCTCGCCCTCTCCGCTTGGAGCACGCGGGTTTTTGTTGTTGTGTTTCTCGCCGTGTTTATCGCGGTCGCGCGTCTGCCAACCCGACGGATTCGAGTCAAGCGGGAGAGCCTGCCAGTCGAAAACCCCTTTTGGCCGCGTGTTGAGCTTCAAAGCCAAAGTTGCGGCTCGACTTTTGTATGTTGCCCCCCCCACCTACCCACCAGAAAAAAACACATTTGGCTCAAGCGATATGGGTTCGCGTCTGAAATCGCTAGGCGCGGGATTAGGGGTTTAACGTGATCGGGTGTCTACCGCTAAACTGGACATCTGTGAGAAAGCGCTTTGTAGCTCATCGGATTCCTCCACTATAAATTTCTGATTCTAAACATCGGAGCAGGCGGCGCTGGGGCCAAAAGTCTTCCCCCCACCCCCCCTTCTCACTGCGGGATGGTGGTACACACTACGCACGATGCCCTCCCTGTCGGCTCACACACATCTTGTTGTTATTGTTGTTGTTTTCGCATATATAGGAGCACTGATCCTCCCAGGGGAGTTCAATTCTCATTGTATAGTTTCCAGGTCTCTGTTAGACCGGGAAGAAGGCTTGTGATGAACACGCACAGCCGAAGGGAGAGGCATACTGGATGTGGTGTGTCAGATGGGGGATCTTTTTCCGGGTTGCTTACTCAGAAACACGCGATTCTGGATACCCCCGTGGTGTGTGTGTGTGTTGATGTGTGTGTTGATGTAGTGCGGAAAAAACAACCCCCTACCTCCTCGTGGTGCCGGACGGCAACGCTGTGGTGGGCAGTGCCATGAGGGGAGGGCCAATTTAGATTGGCCTTTCCCTTCATGACGTTTGTAACCACCACGGCGGCCAAATGGGGGCTCTGGGCGGGTGCGAGGGGCTGGTAACCCCTCCACCTTCAATTAACTACCACTAATCTACGATGTAAAAAACGTATTAAGCTAGTGCCGGAGGCCCCTGGGGGACAGGCGTCTATGACGTCTCCTGGCGAAACCCCATTTGGCGGAGCCAGGAGACTGAATCCTTACCCTTGGGGCTCCTCCAAAAACAACAAAAAGCCACTTCGAATGGCCACGTGGAATGTTTGAACGCTCACTGCGGAGGAGAGGCTGCGACTCCTCTGTCGGGAGTTGGACCGGTACCGCCTGGATCTCTGTGGTATTCAGCATATCTGGCTTCTGCCACCATGAGGGGTGGACAGTCCGCTACTAGGGGCAGGAGACTGCCAAACAACGGGGAGTGGCTCTTCTTCTGAACAAAATAATGAAGGGGGCGTGGGAGCGTGGCGGTGAGGTTTGGGAAGCTGTAAGCCCCAGGCTACTTTGGGCTCGCCTTCCCATCAACCAGAGGCGAGGAGTGGTGGTCGTGGTTACTTATGGCCCCACCGAAGACGAACATTCGTGGAGGCTGGTGAGTCAGATGCCTTCTATGACCTCCTGTCACAGGTGCTGGCTAAAGTGGCCCCTCGGGATAGAGTCATCTTGTTGGGTGACTTCAATGCCCGAGTTGGTCATGATGCTAGCACCTGGTCTGTTGTGATTGGAAGACATGGGCCAGATCAGCTAAATATCAACGGTAGGAGGCTGCTAGATTTTTGTGTAGCCCATGTGCTTGTAATTACCAATACGCTGTTCCTGCATCAGCGCATCCACACAACATCATGGATGCATGCCGGGTCCAAGCAAGAACATCTGCTGGACTACATAGTGATGGAACAGCGATGCGGGCCCATGTCCTTGACACCAGGACCTACCGTGGAGCTGATCTGCCCACTGACCATCGACTTGTCATCTGTACGATGCGCCTGCCATTCTTACACTCCGGTGGTGGGTGTACACCCAGGACCCAATTCAAACCCATAGTGGCATGGTCTCAGCTAGCTGATCATCGCTTGCGGCTGGGGTTGGCATCGCCCCCCACTTCTCCTGATGTCGAGGGGAAATGGGCGAGGTTTAGGACTGTGGCTCATGCAGCTGCAATGGCTGCTTTGGGTACACGGTCCATACCTCCTCAGAGACCCTGACTGACAGAGGAGGTGTTCAGGCAGGCTGAGAAAAAGCGACAGGCCCACTCTTATCGTCTACAGCATCCCACGTCAGAGAATGAGGAGGCTTACCGCAGTCTTCGCTCGGAGGTTCGGAGAACCGTGAGGTGCTGCAAGGATGGTTGGTGGTAACGGGTTGCTGAGGAGATGGAGTCTGCCTCAATGGGCCGTGATCAAAAATCGCTCCTTAATTCAATCAAAAAAGTAACCTGCAGCGCCACACCTATTACCATCATTAGGGGAAATAACGGTGATCCAGTCTCCGACCCAATCTTCGACCAGGAAAGGCACCGGGCAGAGATGATCTCCCAAGCGAAATGCTGAGAGAGGGTGGCGTTTGTGCACTAACTGCCCTACATGACATCATAACAACAGCCTGGACCACTGGACGGGTTCCGCAGGATTGGAAGGATGCCCTGGTGGTCCTGTTCTTTAAGAAGGGGGACCGCACCGACTGTAACAACTACGGGAGCATCTCACTCCTCAGTGTGCCAGGAAAGGTCCTGGCAAAGATTATTCAACATCGCCTTGCTAGGCACGCTGAGGAGAGGCTGGCGGAGCCCCAATGTGTGTTGGTTGTGGAGAGAGTGGAGAGTTTCACATACCTGGGCAGTGTGCTCATGACGTGCTCCGGTTTGACAGCAGAGGTCTCACTCCGAATCAGTCGAGTGGCATTATCTTTTCATCGGTTGCGTAACGCTGTGTGGAAGCTACCTGGTCTGTCGCTCCGCACGAAGCTTCAGGTCTTCTCGGCCACGGTCATTCCCTCCTTTCTCTACGCTTGTGAAACGTGGACCCCCTTAATGGAACATCTTCGCCGGTTAGAAACATTTAGGCTGGCCTGCCTACGATCCATCTTGGGTTTAACCAGGCTGGATTGTATGAGTAGCTCACATATCCTTGAAAGATCTGGACAAAGTCCCATCGGTGAGCTCCTCCGGCAGGCAAGGCTGCGTTGGCTGGGTCATGTAGCTCGCATGCCCAGCCACCGCATGCCTAAACAGCTTTTGTTCGGCCGGATCGAGGGGGTTAAACGGGCGCGGCACGGGCTAGAGAAGAGATGGAGTGATGTGGTACAGGAGGATGTGGATCTGAGTGGACTTTCCGACGACTGGTACCAGCGGTGTCAAGATCGGCCTCTGTGGAGGAGGCTCGTGAAGGACGCTACTGGGCAGTTGGAGGCAGTCGCTCTCCAACAACAACGGAGGGGGGAGGAGCGACGCTCACAACAACGAGCGGAGCGCCGGGAGGCTAAAGCACAGCAAGTTGGCACAGTAGGGGGCACAGGTGGTGCATCAGCCAGTCATCTCAGTCAGTCGACCCGTGGCACCTAAGTCTGGCCCGTGACCTCCTGCCAGCGAACGTTCGACACTTCACGTGGCCTCAACGTGCACATAGCCTGGCACAAGCGTCGTGGTGACGTCACCGCCACTTCGTGACGAATGGCGGTTGCTGTTGTTGTGTGTGTGTTTATGATGCTTCTTGGCTCCGTATTTTCGTGTAAACGGCCCACGCGCATCGCTCGATTTCGAATGCCATCTCCCTCACCAGGGCCATCTTTCACGTGAATTCCGTGAATGAAAATGGATTTATGTTTTTTTCTCTCAACGTGCCCTAATTTCTTTCATACAGTCGCACAGAATTCCTCTATTTTCTTTAAACCAAAAAAATACCCAGCTCACTTATTTTCTTTTCACATTTTCCTATTTTTTTCCCCCCATACTTTTCAGCATGTTCTCATTACACCCAATCCGTCCTTCGGTCCACCCATCCATCCTCTGTCCCCTCCGCTGGTGTCTCCGTCGCTGCCCGCCCGTCTCTCCGTGCCCCGCCATCCCGGCGGAGGTCACCAACCCCCAACCCACCGCCGGCCCCCTCAGGTGCGTCCACATCGTTATCATCATCATCATCATCGTCGTTGTCGTAATCGTCGTCATCATCATTGTCATGATCGTCGTCGTCATCATCATCATCGTCGTCATCATCATCATCATCGTCGTCGTCATCATCGTCGTCATCATCATTGTCATGATCGTCGTCGTCATCATCATCATCGTCGTCGTCATCATCATCATCATCGTCGTCATCATCATCATCATCGTCGTCATCATCATCGTCGTCATCATCATCTACATCATCATCGTCATCATCATCGTCGTCGTCGTCATCCGCCAGCAAATGACGAGCAGCGGGAGGGGTCAAGGGGCAGACCCCACGAGTTTTTCTCATCGCAATTGTGACGAAAGCGGCTGACCCCCCCCCCGCCCGGGCTGAATACCCCCCCCCCACACACATTTGGGTTGGCCGGGGGAGCACGTCGGCTGGTACAAGACGCTCACTGCACACTTTTCAACTCGGCCACAAATCTCCGCAGTGCGCCTTCTCGCAATTATTTCAACTGGGATATTTTCTACGCTTGGGGTTAAAATAAAAAAAGTCGGGCCATCGTAAAGTTTTTTTTTACATTTTTAACGATGAATTTGTGTGTGTTGTTGTTCTTGTTGCCGTCACTGAGAGCGCAATGGGCGAAGGGGCCCTCTCCTCGCGCTCCTCAAGCAGGCCTCTCCTCGCTCAAAGTTTGCTACATCGGAGCGGCTGTTTGAATTCCCTATTGCTTTAACGTTAACTTCAACTTTTCCATAAATATTTAACAAAAAAACG
This sequence comes from Lampetra planeri, assembly GCF_965212315.1. Classification (NCBI taxonomy): domain Eukaryota; kingdom Metazoa; phylum Chordata; class Hyperoartia; order Petromyzontiformes; family Petromyzontidae; genus Lampetra; species Lampetra planeri. Next base: position 9,945,332 of record NC_136130.1, on the reverse strand, counting down.
TTTCGCGAAGCTTCTGCACGGGAGAAGGCTTGCAAGGGGGTTTCCTTCTCGAATGTATCGGTGGGACGGGCGCGTGTGGCTTTGTCAGACGCCGGACCCATTGAGAAGCAGCACAATTGTTTGGTCTTGAACTCTCCCCGAGACGAGCCAATGGTAAAGTCCAAGGGAGTCGCCATGGCAACCGGATCCCCTGGTAACCTTTGTGTGTGGTTCACCCCCCGCCTTAACCTCGCACGCTCAACTCCCTTCACCCCCCCCCCCATCGCTGCCCGGACAAAAAAAGTTGCACGAGCACACGCGGACGCAGGGTTGTGAGCGAGCGAGCGCGCGCGCACACGTGCACGCGCACGCACGTGCACGCGCGAGCGAGGTGCGCTCAGCACACCGTGACCTTAGCAGAACTCGCATGGGAGGCCACAAAGGGCCCCGGGGAGGGTTAGAGTTCGGGGGTCAGCCTGCCGTTTTAAGGAGGCGTGTCCGAGCCGTTCCTCTCTCCTCGGCCTCGAGTGCGCCAGTGAGAGTGGTCCGTAACACTCGCCCAGTCACTCACTCGCCCAGCCACTCACCCAAACAGAAACTTCCCCAGTCACTAACCCAGCCACTGGACCAGTCGCTAACCCAGTCACTCGCCCATTCAATAACCCAGCCACTCGTCTAAACAGCCACTCTCCCGGTCACTCGCCCAAACAGCCACTGACCCAGTCACTCATCCAGTAACTTACTCAGCTTTCTCCCAGTCACCTAACCCAGCACATTCGGTTGCGGGTTTCCACTCGTGTGAGTCGGACTGCACCGAGTTCACCAAGGAATAACAACGAGTGAAATAATATTTTAAATTGCCCAGACCATTATCACCCAATCTGTCTAATTTGTTTAACATTTCACTTTACTCAGCGGTGCCCATGGTAAAAAAAATCTCTTTCATTCATTCATTTCGCCACAAATCAAGTTGACCAAATCTACAGAACAGAGAGAGAGAGAGAAAAAATGTACGCACACACACACACACAGCCCCGCAACGACGTTAACCACATTCGGAAACTAATTGGCTAACTAAATCACTCCCTTAACGGATTACGCACAATGAAAAAAAAAGGTTGAACTTTTCATTCATCCCTGAGCCCCGGTCTGCCGGGGGCACTTACAGTGACGGCGGCGCCGCGCTTGCAGATTAAATGAGAGCTGACGCGTGGGCAGGTGGGTCGACGGCGACGCTCGCCGACGACGAAGAAGCAGAAGAAAACCAACGCAGCGAGCCCCCCTCGCTCCGCACCGCGCTCCCACATAATTAGCAGCGCGGTAATTGAAGCCTCGACCCGGCCATACCCGAACCAGCCCTCCGTTCCGTTCGCTCGCCCACCCACCCCCCACCCCGCCTCCCCGCACGCTCACCAGTTCCACCTCCGCCACAAACTTAGGAGGCGCCACTGCGGAGACCCTGGAGTTTGAATCCAGGATGTCGCCCCGTAATTAAACCGCATTCTGAGTTGATGGTCTTCGCCCCGGCCACCAATGACTGCTGAGAATGGTTTTGGGTTATGCATAATTTGGCCAAATTAGAGTTTTGAGAATTAAAATATCGGTCATGCCGTGAACTTTACTCTAAATTTAGAGCGGGTGAAAAATGGTTGCACTCTAAATTATAACGTGTGGACCAGAAGTCACTTGAACGGTCCTCATAGGTAGCTCTGTGGCATTTGCTTCCGTGGGATGTTCTCTAACACAAGGGGGGGGGGGGGTTGCACTGTTCAGTGAGATGCGAGTGGATTATTTGTTGTGTTTAGTTTGTTGCCCTTTCCCCGCACCTCCGATGAGCGCGGTTGGCTACGTACGGTGCGAAAAAAGTTCAACGTCGTACATACATACATACACATACATCTCGTGAGGCGAAGCCTATGGCACAATCGGCATAAACTTGGCGAAGTAAATAAAAAGAAACGACCTTCACGTGAAGATAAAAGGGGGTTAAACAACCCAACCGAGGGGGCTTGCGGCCCATGACGGGCTCCGAAAACGACGGCCAACTTTGTCGACTTCACTTGCGATGCCTCTCACAGCGTGGAATGGGGTTCCCTCGCTGCATCGAGCATCCACTCCGTCTCATTTAGCGACTGCGATTTTTGCTGCTGGAGTCGAAATTGCGAGATGAGATGAAGATTAAATAAAGCCGGGTTTTTTTTCATCTCCTTGAAAGCAAATAATCGACGTATAATAATTGTTGAAAGTGCATTGAATGTTTGTTATTTTTATTGTACAATTTGTCGAACGGAGTTTTCCGTGTATTTCTTGTTCACACACCGGATTGTTTTGCTACATGTATAAATGACATATACTCACGTCTCTCTTGTTAAAGAGACTCCTGTTCTCAACGACCTCTTGTGCCTATTCAGGGCCCCCTTTTTGTCAATCCACTGCTGGATGAGGACCTCCGCACGGTGTGTCGGTCATGGCGATTATAGTGACCGTACTTCACCACACTGATCAGTGCCGATTGGTGAAGGCGGAGAGAATCTATAGACGCGGGAGCATAGAAAAGTGCAGTACAACGGTGCGTTTTGCTGCACCGTCCTCTGCTGCCCCCCATGAAAATATGTTCTTGGTCTGAATTAGAGGTCATCTACGACCGACAAGAGCGTCGTGCACAGTAAGCGCAGCCTATTCCAAGCCTCTCCCCAGCGGGATCCTCCGGTCCAAGCCATCTCGGTCTCACCGTGACACCATCAGCCCGGGGGCCCCGTTTCAACCGCGTGGGGGTTGGCGACCGGGTAAAACAATTCCGCTTGTGGCCGTTAGTCGCATACTTGGGGAAGTAGCCGTTGGATGTGACTTGGGGTTGTGCCTCTTCGCGCCGATTTCGTGTGCGACATCTGACCTTTGGCTCCACGTGCAGGAAGCTTCTATTGACGGTACTCACCCACGACACGGACGGAGTCACTAGCCCAGGGGCAGTCGACCGGCGAGCTGGAGACGAACGCCTGCCGAGGGAGAAGCGAAAACCTTGCTCCGACTCCCGTGCGGACACGGGCGGCAAATGTCACGATCCTCGCTCGCGGCTTCACGCCCGGCGTCTTCTCGGGGCCTCCACGGAGCTGGGAGAGGGCGGCTGTCCTTCCTCCTCCACCCCCTCGGGCCCCGTGGCAATCAATTGGGGGGGGGGGTGGGGGTGGACACCCCCTATCCACCTCCCCCGCCCCCCACCGCCATCCTCCTTTCCCTGTGCCCCACGCCGCCGCCTCAACGGGGCGATTAGCGGAGGAGAGCGATTGAGCTGTGGGTGTGGAGGAAGATTGAGAAATGGCAGCTCCTTCACGCCGCGTGGCCCCCTGGCTGGCAGCGGGGCCGTCCAGAGGGCTCCGTCCATCTCCCAGAGAACGCCCCGAGAACCGGCAGGGAAACAGGGAATCGGGGATCAAGGGGTCCAGGAAAGCAGAGATTCAGGGGTCCAGCAATCCAGGGATAAAGTGTTCCAGGAAAGCAGAGATCCAGAGAACCAGCAATCCAGGGAACCAGTGGAACATAATTCCAGGGGCCCAGAAATCCAGCGAACCAGAGATCCAGAAATCCAGGGAACCAAGAAAACAGCGATCCAGTGAACTAGGGAACCAGCAGTCCAGGGATCAAGGGACCCAGTCCCCGTGCAAATAACAAGTGCAAAGGTTCAGGAACGGCGCGAGCAGCCGTAGTCGTCCCTGACACGGTTCGCTCGGTCGATTCTACAGCAACGAAATCACGGCACTGCGACACGTGGTGGCACGGCTGTCTAACGGCGCAGGCGGTGCCACTGTACCTGTGCACTGGGCCACACGGGCCTGAGTGGCCTTGGCACAGGGCTACGAATAAGATGGACATTGGACGTTGGCGGGGGGTGGGGGGGGCTTATTTAATTTCCTGCATGAGGGTCCATGCCCACAACTATCACAACATGTAATGAGGTATACGCATCATTCGGGCTTTTATTGCTCCTTAACGCTCCTACACAGCAGGCTGGCAGCGGTGCAGGAGAGCCACTTTCATTGCCATGTCTAATACGCCGGCATTGTTCTAGCAATTCCGTCGCCATGGAGCTGCTCACATGCACGGAAGATATAGGAGGCCGACGTTAAGGCATCCATCCCCATTCAGAGCGGAGAGCACACGCAACAATAACAAAACGTTAGCTCACGACTCGAGACAAAGGTGGACGTGTCGAGCAACGCTCATCCCCGAACCACTCATAGAAATTCCACATTCCTGGTGGCCGGGGACGAGCATGTCCAGGGCACAGTTCAGATATCGATCTCGCCGCTGATGTTATAGCCCATGGGCGGGAATTGAGATCAGGTGGCACGGTGACACCCCACACCACACACACCACCCCACACACACCACACACACCACACACGCCACCCACCACACACACCACACACACCACACCACACACACCACACACACCACACACGCCACCCACCACACACACCACACACCACACACCACACATACCACACCACACACACCACACCACACATACCACACCACACCATACCACACACACCACACCACACACACCACACACACCATACCACACACACCACACCACACATACCACACCACACACCACACACACCACACACGCTCCTTCGCCGCTGTCCAGCCAGCCAGAGAGAGAGAGCGTGAATCTCTCGCCCCATTCCCACCGTTGTAAAAAAATAACAGCCATTGCCTGAAATGTCAGCCGCGTGTATATTTTCTGTTTCAAGGCAGAGTTGGTGATGAATGTGGTGAGCGCTTTGTTTTGTTGACACAGGCTGGCTGGGAGAACATTTTATGACAAAGACTTCACGGAATGTGAAAGTTCGAAGATACGGCGCTTGATTTGTTATTTTTTATTATTGTTACTTTTTTCTCCCCCCACCCCCCCTCGCCGCCCCCCCCCCCGGCCGGCGTCTAACTTTGGGCACAAAGCGGCACTTTTCAGCACACAAATTGGGTGAGAGAAGCGTCCGTCAGCGCGTGGAGCGAGTGAAAAACGTCGCGTCTGAACAAATGAAGCCATGCGTACGGGACGGCACGACCTGGGCCCTCTCTGCTGCCGCAGCAGCCGCTCGCTCGACCCAGGGGGACATCAAGAGAGCGGCGGAGAAAGGGGGCCCTGTCACGACAGCAGCCCTGGCAAAGCGGATTTTTAAGCTCTTCAATTCCCCCACCCCCCACCCCCCCATTAGGGCACCTGTCACCTTTGAGGGCCTGCCAGGTGGGGCATTATCCTCCCCCGCCCTCCGTGCATTGTGCTCCTTTCCCCCACCAGCCACCCCCCGAATCTCACCGAGCGCCGAGTTACAAACTCAACTGCCATGTTTTGCAACTTGCCTTTCATTTCTGTTTTTTAAATGAAGAATTAAGAGGAGAAGAAAAAAAGCAGTTTCAAAAAAAAATAAAGAGCGAGAGAGAGAGAGAGTGAAGCGCACTTTTTTTCTTGCGCCCGAATGGAAGTGCATGCCTGGTGGGATTTCCTGTCAAAATAGCTCGTAGGGAGCGGGGATGGGCGAGTGAATGTGGCGTGAATCGGCGAGGAGGGAGCGGGGGGTAGAGGGGCTGGAGCAGCAGCAGCAGCGGCGGCGGAGAGAGAGAGAGGCCGCATTCCTGACATGAAGTGCCCAATGAGGACAATGCGGGCCCACACAGGCGGACGGGCCAGGGGGTCCAGGGCCTGCATTGGGCAGACAAAATCTGCGATTCCAACCAGTTAAACACTATTACACTGTAGCGAGCAACTTCATTCCTGTGAGCCAAGTGCGGAGCCTCATTATCCTGGCCTCGCTCCTCCGCATTCTGCTCCTATTCTGCCTTTCTTTCCATTATTTCCTTGAATTTTTTTTACTTGCGCCGGGGAGTATTTTTTTTTCTTCACCGGGGTATTTTTTTCTCTCTCTCTCTCTCTCTTCGGAGGGATTTTTTTTAAACCCCTGAAAAGGGGCTGGGCCCTCTAATCCCTCCAAACACATGCGCGCGGCCGAGGCAGGCGCACAAAACCCTATTTACGTGGCTCGTAACGAGACCACAAAGCCTCGGCATCGCCGGCTCGCTCGGACCTTTGTGAGCGCTTAAAAAAAACGGGCTAATTTTCTTAGCTTTTTTTCTCCTTTTTACAACGCAGCACAGTTGGAAACACTGTCGTGGGAATTCAACAAATTTAAAACACAAAACAAATCGGGCAACTTAAAAGGAGGGGGGGGGCAAAGGGGGGGGGGGCGGTGAGTAGGAGTTGTGTGTGTGTGGGGGGGGGGTACGGACAGACAGAAAAGCGAAGTTGATTTTTTATTAAAAAATAAATAAATGAACGTTTGGTTACATTGAGGGGTGGACCATCCCGCATGCACTGACACAATCAGATGCTGCGCTATGTTTGGTCGGAGCGGCAGCCGAGATTTGGAGGGCAGTCACTGGGACAACGCATTGGGGCACGCGGTTCTGCTTAACTGGAGATGCACACGCACACGCGCGCTTACCGAGTGCTCGGTCAGTCCTCTCCACATGATGGGTTCGGCTCTAATTCCCCTGTGCCCCGTGTGTCCACATTTCCTGGGCTTCCGTGAATAAATAGGACATACAACGCAGGATGATTTCGTTCGCGGTGAAGAGATAAATATATCTTCTTGGTTCTTTCGGTAAAGTCACGTAGAATGGAAATAATAAAATAATAAAAAATAAAACATTATAAAATAACAGGTCTGTCGAGAAGACAGACTCTGTCTTGCGTTGTGGCTGAAACGTCGTGAGAATTATTTTATTATGTTTTTTTATTATTTTATTATTTCCATTCTACGTGACTTTACCGAAATAACCAAGAAGATGAATCCCTGCAGTCACGAAAGCTTTCAATCGAGAGATAAATATATTTGCGGAAGAGAAACACAACTGGAATAGAGTACAGTTAGGTTTTAAATCGTGTCTGTATCGGAGCCCCCCCTTGCTCTGTGCAGAACAAGTCGGCAAAGCAATTTTATACTTTGAGTGTTTGAGTCGCTCATGGGCAGAGTGAGACAGAAGGAAGGTTGTCCGGAGCCTGGACTTGAACAGGGTCAGGGAGTTGACAGCACGGGTGGCTGGGGTGAGGCAGCTCCAGACACGGGGGGTGGGGGGCAGAGGATAATAAGTGGCATGGATAACACATCACGGATAACACATCCTGGATAGCATATCACGGATAACACATCATGGATAATACATCATACCGCAGCGTGTACACCCTGGATTTTGATAGCGGGTTGGGATCAAATTTAAATGTATAATCAACGCACGTTTTTAGTATTTGGCTGCTATAAATGTCCACATGATAAGCCACTTGGGTTGAGATATCATGTGTGGCCAGGTGGCTTCTGAAAAAGAGATTTAAAGGTCGGTGGGCCTTACCTGCTGAAATAAAATAAAAAGTTTAGTTTAGTTAAGAAAAAAAGCGAGTCGGAGTGCTTTTTGAACCTGAACTTGAAAATGAAAAAAAATCTCAATGTCCATCAAGGAAGTAATTAGGAAGCCATTTGGAGCATCCATAAAAGCACGTGTTGCAACTAAACGTGAAACACGAATACGCAGAGCCACGAACAGCAGCTCACCGGCCATCAAAGGAGCTGCGAGGCGATCGCCACCGCCCCCTGTCCTCTATGCGAGTCGTATACGTCTTTTGAAAGAACGTTACCTATTTTTTCTGAATCCATCTCATAAATATTTTTTCTTACGAACATCGAAGCGCATTTTAACAGCACGTCCACCCAGCGAGTGTCCACCCGCGCTCTTCGCTCGGCCACCGTGAACGGGCAACGATACATGTTCGTGACGCGGCTCTTGGCCCGCCAGGACGCGGTGAAAACACCACCATCGACCACCCTCGATTTCTTGTGTTTCCGTAGACAGCGAGGACGTGTGGATCAGAAGCACGAAGATTACACCGAGAGGCAGGGATAATAATAAGAAGAGCACGTGGTTCATCAAGTCAAGGATACCGTAGTGACAAAAAGACAAGTGGGGTTTGAGCGGGACACCTTATTGGCGAGGAGGAGAAGATGAGACTGTTGGTGGAACTGACACCACAGGAGAGAATGCGCCCGAGAGAGGGTGACCACCACAGAGTGTGGGGTGACGAGGTCGGCTCACGCGTGGGAGCGAGACGGATCGTGGCATCGCGTCGTCTTGACGGACGACGAGGGCACGCCGATGGGACACGGCTCGCGATGACGACGATGGAAGCGCTCCACGCCTCATCACGATTCGGTGCTCACTCAAACATTTTGCGGAGCTCTCAAGCTGGGGAGAGGGGCGATGCACAAGTTTAGCCAGAGGGTGGCGTGCGATTGACTGGCATGAGTGTGAGACCAGCAACGAGAGACGGGAATCAATCGTCCCTGCATACAAACGTATCGATTGTTGATGGTCACCGGGTGGCTCTGGAGTTGGACTGCTGAGATCCTGGGTTCGTTCCAGGATTCAGCCACATGTGATTAATTGCCGTGTGACAAACGCTCTCTCCCTGGTGTGGACAAAGAGGCGAAGTGACATCAGAAGCAGTTCTGTGGCCTCATCTTTCCAGAGCCATTCTCTGAGATACGCTCAAGTCTCAAGTTTCTTTTGTTTAGCCTCACTCCGTGAGGTTCAGATGGGTCCAGTGTTTGTGAAATTAAGCTCCAAATTCCTACAATCTGGTACTGCAATCCCAGAACGTGTGCCTCGGAAATTCAACAACATTAGTCAATAGTATTGCCCTCAGGAGGGAAAAAATAATAATTAAAGGCAATGTTTAGGCTTATGGCTCTCCTCTCTGCTATGAAGAAGAGCCATTGCCCAAATTGTCACCTATAATACATGTTTTACTCTTTGCGGCAGTGTTATTAATAAATGCATTCTATTTTCTTTGCGTGGGCGTATATACACCACTGCCCACGCACATGTCACAACATATTCTCGTTGGACTCTGTCTCAAATGTGACGATCGGAGAGGCTACATCCGGTGCCTGGCCTCAGTCCGGCCGATCGCAGGGGGCAGGGTCTGGGCGCAGCTCCAGGACTTGACCCGGGAGCTCTGGAGGACCCACGAGGGAGCGTTTGGCTGCGCCGCGCGATTTTTGCCAAATTCCACAAAAGCGCGTAAACGACCGCGTGTTTTTAAACAGCGCCGAAATTCCAGGCCGTATGAGCGCATTTCAGAATTTCCAAAATGTGGGGCCGGCGCGTGTGGGAAATGAGCGCTCCCCTTCTAAAGCCGAGCGGGGGGTGGGGGGGGGAGCAAAAGTACAAACTCAAATATGCATCTGATAACTCGATCCGGCATTTAAGCCTTTACCACACGCGTATTTATTTGCCGTGCAAAGCCACTGTGCGCACAATCAGAACGATGAGAAATGGGCCCCCACTTACTTACACGAGCGCAAATATTTCACCTACTTATTTGCTGCGTTCGAAATTCATTCGAAAACATTAAAAGGCGTTTAAACATTTTGTGTTGCTCGTGAGTGAGGCGTGGTTTCATATGGAGCTTTCGATCATGGAAATTGATTTTTCAAAATGTAATTATACATCACTCATTCTCGTAAAATGAAAACTGTAAACCCCATTGATGGAATGGAGCAGTGATGGCGTGGTGTCGTGGTATGCGCACTGCACTACGACCCTGCCAACCTAAAGTTCGATTTCCAGCCATGGCTGATATCTGAACCGGTCTAGGGCCCTAATTGATCAACTTGTACTGAGCAGCGTGGTGAAACGTGGTCAAACAACCACCGTGACCAACACAGTATGGTGGGAGGCCTTCATCCAACAGTGGAGTGACAAAGCTCTTGTAATAAACGTGCCAATGGAGCGGGGGACTACATTGCAAGTTTTTTTCGGTGATATTGAGCGAGGGAGAAATGGCAAAATATTTTTGAGACGCATCCACATTTTTTTTTATGAAACGGCAAAACACAAAACCTTGGTGATTTTTCCGGTGGTATTTGGTGGTGGTGGTTGATGACATCGGCATTATTTTTTGCCAGAAAAAAAAACTACAAATATTTTGCGCAGGTCACTCCGGGGCTCTGGGCACGGCATCCACCGCTCGTGAAACCTGTCGAAGTGGCTTGATGAGATTATCGTCCGTAACGCGGCTTTTGCCAAGAACGCAACGTTCATTTGTTGAATGAAAAAAAAGAATAGTCATTTTAATTGGTGGAAAAGGTGGTGCGTGCGCTCAAGGCCCGTAATGAACGTTTCTGCAAAAGGGAAATCGCATTATGATGCCGATTCATGGCTTCCTTTCAGTGGAGGGCATATTTCCCGTTCCGCAAAGTCCTTGTGCCTGCCTGGTCACTAAATTAACTTAGCCGCAAATTCAATTATCGGCAGCCTCCTGCTTTGGCTTGAGTGGAGGTCCGTTTACCTTTTCCAGAAGCCGAATTTCTCCTTTAAAAAAAAATCACAAGCGAGGGTGATAATGTGATTTGCGCCCAATTGGAAACCCAACGCTGGGAAACAAGGGGACTAAAGACACAGAGTCGCACAGACATGAACGTTGATGGGACCGAACCGCGGGTGTGGGTCACGCTGGGTCTCTTCCTGTGGATCTGGTGGGAGTCAAATAGCGTTACAATCCCTCGGCCCTAGCAAACCTTCTGCAAACCAACAATCCTGCTCGTCAGCAGAGTGTGGGCCTTCTCCTCCTACACGCCGCTTACGCGTTGGCTCCGTGTAACAACTTACAAAGGCCGCGTAGCTTTCACGTCATTCTTCGGACAACGCGATGACGCGGGTGTGGCGACAGGCGGACCGTGTCCACGTTTATCATCCCCCACGCGGCGGCCCCGTCACACGCGTGATGACGCACCAGACGTGCTGTGCCCGCGCTCCCGTGCAGTTTTTCTTTTGTTCCAGGCAAACGTTGTCCCCCCCCCCTGCCCAAAATAAGCCAGTGGAGGATATGTCACGTGCCCATGGCAAGGGGTTTCAACGGTGATGTTTAGTCTTCTTGGTTCTTTCGGTAAAGTCACGTAGAAGGGAAATAATAAAATAATACAAATAATACAAATAAAACATAAAATAATTCTCACGACGTTTCGGCCACAACGCAAGCAGCCGTCCTCAGGTGAAGAACAGACCAGTTTTTCCCCTGAGGACGGCTTCTACATGACTTTACCGAAAGAACCAAGAAGATTAATCCCTGCAGTCACGAAAGCTTTAAATCGGTGATGTTTAGCTTGGGCGGTGGTGGCGCACGTCTGTAACATCAGCACTGTGGAGGCAGCTTGGGTTGGTGTAAACTCCTTTCCTGCGGTGGCGTCTAAGAAGGAGCCATTCCCCGGTTTTACCAGCAGAAGGGAAGTACAACAAATGTGGAGTCCATCTGTTCCATCTGTGCGGGATACAGTATTTCCCCCTCGCATGCGGAGGTTTTCTCCGGGTGCTCCGGTTTCTTCCAACACGTAAACACTCATTGAATGGCTAATAACGCCTTCATTTATATAGGGAGAGGAACGCAGAGCTTGGAGTTGAATTTTACGCAGGTTCACCACCTTCCTGCGGCTTTTCCGGCTCTTTTGTGATTCCTTCTCACGCCCGAGTCGTTCTCTCTTTTGGAGAACGAGTGGATATATACTTTTTTATTTTATTTAACCAGGTAAGGCCCACTGAGCTATTTCGCTCTTTTTCAAAATCGACCTGGCCACAAATGATAGCTCAATGAAATGGCATATCACGTAGAAATGTATAGCAGCCAAATACTCTAAACGTGCGTTGATTCTAAATTTCAATCTGATCCCAATCCGCTTTCAATAAATATCCAGGGTGCACACACTGTGGCGTGATATCCACGTCACTCATTATCATCTGCCCCCTCCCCCCCTTCTGCGTCTGGAACTGCCTCACCTTGCACGTTTCTAAATTTAGGGAAAAACCGGAGGAACCGGATAAACACGTTCCTTCGGAGTGGGCAGGTAGGAACTTGGTTGGACAGCGCATTCGTGCACGACAGAGAGACAAATAATCCCTGGTGGGCAGTGTGGAACCTGTTGTTCCTACCTGTGTACAAGATAACTTGACTTGAGGTAGCCAGGCAGACAGCCAGGTAGCCAGCCCCCTTAACTATCGGCCCCTCCCCCTTGCTTAAGCACCTCCCCTTACCCCCCCCCCTCCCTTAGGCCCCTCCCCTGGCCACCCCCCCATATCCTCAGGCCCCTCCCCTGACCCCACTTCCCTTAGGCCCCTCCCCTGACCACCTCCATATCCTTAGGCCCCTCCCCTGACCCCCCCTCCCTTAGGCCCCTCCTCTGATCCCCCCCTCAGGCCCCTCTCCTGACTCCCCCCTTCCTTAGGCCCCTCCCCTGACCCTCCTCCCTTAGGCACCTCCCCTCTCCGTACCCGGCAGTAGGTCTCCACCAATCAAAGAGCTGTGTGTATTATATATTTATTTATGCACGACAGACAGACAGGCAGTCAGACAGACAGACAACTAAATAATCCCTGGTGGGCAGTGTGGAACATTGTTCCTCCCTGTAAAAATAGACGTGACTACGCGGAGAACATGAAAATTACAAATATACAGCAGGTGTCAGGGTCGGGATCGAACCCACGACTTCCTGTACATCAGGCGAGGGAGTTAACATCTCCTCGCCATATTCTTGGTTCTTTCGGTAAAGTCACGTAGATCGACGGTGGAGGTTGACAAGAAAAAACACAAATCAAGTCCTGACCCAAAGCGGTTGATGACATCTTTCCAATGATTGCTGAGTTTATAACCGTCGTCTCGGTTGAAATTGTGTCTGTGTCTGCATATATAGATGGCTTCGTGAACGAATCTTTGTTGATAGCCATTCGGCTTGCAAAGTAACATCATCTTAGAGAAATCAATTTCACGTGAGCCAGCCGCATTAAGGTAATGATCAGCCACGGCAGAAGTATTGGTCCTGCCGTGTTTCAGCTCTACCTTGTGTTCACGAACAAGGTCCGAGACATGTCGTTTTAGTCACCACGGATATCGCATGGCGGCGGCGGCGCGTCTCAGCTTGAGATCCCCACAACACAATCCTCGTCCGTCCGCTCTTCGGCTCCTCACCATCAATAGTTTTACCGACGCCGTTCGCTCGAGGAGGAATGTAAATCACAAACGCTGTCTGTTTGGGCTCTCTACGCGGGTTATTTAAAAGGTAGGAATGTCAGCTCACGGCAACGTTGAGCAGACCCACACAAACGTGAATCTCTCTGTAACAGTTAACTATACCAGGCCCATTCCCTATTAAACGATATAAACGGGCGCTCTTGTTGGCTGTGAGAGCCAAGGCAAGTCCCTCAGTCTAATATGAATGAAGTAATGCGTTGCAGCGCTTTGTCAGCCTACCTGACTACATGAAGAAGTTGTTCGAGCATGCTTCAACTACAGTGGTCAGTGCGGGTTAATACAGGCGGGGAACATATACAGATCATGGTGCAGTCCAACAATGGTATTTTGCTGCCCTGCCCTCTGATGATGATGGCAATCTCACACCGGCACGAGGCAATCTCAAGTTTTGTTACCCCCCCACCTCCCCAAGCATGCATTCCTCTTCGCTAATCAATCCATTCCAGGTGAAGATTGTCATTGGTTTCACATTGGTCGAACATTATGGTGAATATAGCGGCCTCTAGTGGCTGCAGAGATCACGTGAACCCATTCCATTCCATACAATTTAAACGAAGCAAAGGTAACAGCTGGGAAAGTGAATTCATCCAGGAGTGGATTGATCATGGTGATCGCTGATGATTCCCGGATCCGGGAAGCCGTCTCGAAGGGAGCCACAAACTCCACGTTTCACTCACCTGAGCTTGCGTGGGGTGGTGACCATCAACTTCCGTTGGCGGCCCTGGGGAAGTGGTGGAAATTCCACGTTCACCAGAGGAAGAAAACATTTGACTTGACGCTGCACAAAGCGCTCACGTGTGTCCGTCGGGAAGGCTGGCAGGTTTTGTAATGTACACTTGAATCTGTAAAATATGTGTATGTAACGTATATTATATATACACACACTTTCTCGCTCCTTCAGGGCTCCCAACGAGCAAACTGCCACCTTCTACCCACAATGCCCCCTCACCCTCGAATTAATATCACCCATAATGCTCTTTGCATTATGGAGGAGCGGTGGCGCAGTGGTTAGTGTACCGAGGTGTAAATCCGATTACTTGATCTCGAATCCCGGCCACGGCTAGCATCAGTGGCAAGTTAATATGTGAACCGTTCCTGGGCTTCCCCACTTCAACAACATGCATTGACCATCGTGGTGAAGTATGGTCAAACAACCCCAACGACTGGCACTGCGCAGAAAAGCCTTCTCCCAGCAGTGGACTAATGAGATGTAAATAATGTTATATTTGGTATTGACAATACAGAACTCTCTTATCGATAGTGCCCTCTCACCCACCGTGTTACAGGGTTGCCCTCCTGCATGTTCACATGCGGTATCAGCGAGACAATTCACGCACTGCCCGGGTCAGTGACTGGAGGCTCAACAAGGTGTCTCAACTAAAACTAAAGTATTTTTATTTTTTATTTCACAAGGCAAAGTCCACCGAGCTGTGTTGCTCTTTTTCAGAAGCGACCTGGCCATCACGAATGACAGCAGCTCAACGAAGTGGCTCGTCGTCACGTCAACATTTCTAGCAGCCGAATGCTCGAAACGCGACGTTGTTTCTAAATGTGGAGGGAACAAAAAACCGGAGGACCCGGAGTTCAAGTCCACGCGACCACCACTCGGAGGTGCGATTGTTCAAACATTGTCTAGACACGTATAGTACAGCCGTTTTGCTGGATGAGGGTCTCCACACGCCGAGGGTTTATTTGACCATACTTCACCACCCTGGTCAGTGAGGGTCGGTGTGAGAGCCAGGAGCATAGACGGGGGAGTATTAAAGTATGGTACAATAGATGTTGCTGTACTGCCCTCCTCTGCACAGGCTCGCAGATGCCTATGACAACCCAGCGTGCATGGCGGTCGCCCATCCAAGCACGTCACGGGCTCAACCCCGCTTAGCTTCCCAGAGTTGACGAGCTCAGGGCGAATTCTCGGGTGAGTTGGTCACGGGCCAGACTGCTTATCCAGCGTGAACAACCGTGGCTGGGGAAATCAAGGACCATGGGAACAGAGAAGTCATGTTTAATATTTCTTCATGTTTATTAGTTAGACCATTTACTATCGACATTTGAATATTAATATTCATTATACATTCTTATCAACAAATAAAACAAACCGTTGCATCATGTTTTCAGAGCTGTAGAGGTATCACTGGGTCTCCATTGTGGGATTCGGAAATGTCAAAACCTTTAATATCCCATTATAATAAAATAAAAAAGCTTCAACAGTCAACATTTAATTATTCTCCCCCCCCCCCCCCCCGCAGGACATGGCAGTACAAAGTTACACATGCACAAGGCGATCCGCTCACAGACATCCCGAGGATTTATAGCGGCTATCTTCTCACTCTCCTCTCTCGACAGGTTACGGAATATCGTGGCGACGGCGGTGGCGGCCACGTCTTGTTGCGGCGAGGGAGAGAAGGGGCGTGCGTTAGAATGTTCGGCGTTAGAATGTTCAACCATTGAGATTGGTTGGACACGCGCAGAGGCCTTGGAAATGCGCTGCTGTTCTCCCTACAATTCATCATGGGGTATCCATCAGCGAATCGCCCTGCATGTCTGGTGTCGAACGTAACAGTGACATTTGTATTTAAAATGTAAAAAAAAAACTCTTTTAAAATAAACTTTTGTCATCAGCTGTCAGCTAATCTGTACATGCACTACAAAAATAGATTTCTCATATAAATAACTTACGTGCCTTATCAACACAAACTCCCAGCACATCGCACATGGCAAATAATAATAATAATATCGACCGTCTAGCGTAAAACTTTTGTATTTTCTCAGTAATATATCAAAAATCCGCAAAGTAACCAGTCACATAAAAACTATACATTTGATATTTACCATTAGTTTGCTCAAACACTATGCACTCAACTCAAGAGGAGCATATTAATCTGGAGGCTGAGAAACGGTTAAGTAGAAGATAACACAAGTGTCCCTGATATGTGGTACAAAAGAAGGCGACGTGGGGGCCAAACTTTCAAACGAAAAACCGATTTGCGGAGGTTTGCTCTGCGTTGTCGTATTTAGAACTCGCCATGCTCTTGGCAAAGTCGTATATATATAACTTTTTATATTTTTTTGGTCGTTTGAAGCTTTGGTCCCAGGTGCCGCCGCAAGCGATATGGCAATGCCATTATTTTGTTCTGCAAAGTAATTTAAATTTTTATTTACTTATTATCTTTAATTAACTTTGAACAATATAATAAATATTCCAAAAATACAACTTTTTTTTTCTATATACGTTTTCGCTGTGTCCGATAGCAAGCTCCCCGTTGCGTCGCGTGCACAGGGGGGGGGGAAGGGGTGTGGGGGTGGCCGATATCAGAACAATGCCTTCCCTCTTCGTACAAAAAATAGACTTTTATTAAATTACGACGGAGGCAGCGCTGCCTGGCCACAGGCGTTCAGTGATGGACAATTTACTGCTACTACTGGGTTAGCACCAAACGGAGAAGCCCCTCTCTCGCACAGAACGGGACGCGGGCACACACACACACTGAATTCGTTTCCATTATAAACACGATACATTACTTTTATTTCCCTTTATTTATTATTAAACTAATGAACCTTTTTTTTGTTTAATTTTTTGAAACTTTTTCTTTTTTTGCATAGAATAAAATTTTGCCAGCAAGGTTTAAATACATTATTAATAAACTATGGTACAGAAAACAGCAGCAGGACTTCTCCAACGCGCTAAGAAGCATCTGTGTAAGAAAATAGTTACACTTATCATCCGTACATGCGGTCGTACAATATTTATAGTCTTAGAGCAAATCGATAGAGACGATAAAACAACGACTCAACGTTTGCCCAAGTGTGTGCTGTACAGATTATTTTACACGCTCGTGTTTACATCATTAAATAATCTTCGCGACGAGGAGTGTGTGTGTTTGCGTGGCGTGTGCGTGGGTGCGTTACAGTCTACGTCTATCGAGCGCGCCGCCAAAACGGCGCTCCGACCGACGCTTCGTCCGTCTCTCGCCCCATAGTCCGCGCGCGACCAGCGGAGTGGACGCAAAAAATATCGCCGGCGGCGGTGGTTGGCGCTTCCGGCGGAGCTCGCGTCTGCGGGTCTCCCGACACGCGTCGTTCAAAACGCGCCGGCGGGGCCGTGCACGCGCGGCGCGATGCACTCCAGGTCCTCCACGCGTAACGAGTCGCGGTCCTCGTGCCCGTCCGGCGTTCCCGGAAGTCCGGGCGACCCCGGCGAGCCGGGCCGCGCCGCCTCCGGCGAGTCTGGGAAGCAGCCCTCGTCGCTGTCGTCGTACGCCGCGTGCGCGTAGCCCTCAAACGGGTTCGTCCTCACTTTGCAGCCCGGCGCCCTTCGGCCTTCCCCGGCCGCGGCCGCCGCCGCCGCCGCCGCGGCCACGGCCGCCCCCAGCGGCGCGCCCGGCATGCCCCCCGTGATGGCGACCGTCACCGAGGTGGTGGCCGTCACCGTGGGGATGACCCCGCAGCAGCCGGGCGGCGCCGGCGCTTGAGTCCTGCGCGGCTCGCGGGCCGCGGGGTCGCCCGACCGCGGGCGGCGCTGCCGGCGGTAGTGGTGCTGGTGCGGGTGGATGTGCTGTTGCTGCTGCTGCCACTGCTGCTGCTGCTGCCACTGTTGCTGCTGCTGCTGCTGCCACTGTTGCTGTTGGTGGCTCTGGTTGCGGAGGTTCTCCTGTGCTTCGCGGCTGCGGGCGGAGTGTAGCTGGTGAGCGGAGGCGCCGCCGTTGTGCCGGTGCGGCTCCTGCAGGATGTCCTGGGCGCCGTCGGCGTCTGGGAGTTTGACTTGCATCAGCTGTGGAGACAAAGACGGCGGACGGGCGACCGTGAGACTCTCGAACATCCTCCAGAGCGCTCGACAAAGCCGTCCAGACGCCTCGCCAGAACAGGGGTCGTATCGCAAGTCCATGCTTACCATTCGTAATGAGGTCAAGGGACTGATTCAGCAACACAAAAGGACATCACGATTCGAGTTGAAGCAATAGGCCCTGTGCTTTTGAGCAGCTCTTTAGGTAACGACCGCACGTGCGGCATTAACGTGCCGTGTGCGCGACACGCACGGGCCGGGTTGTTGTTGGTTTCGTGAGTACATCGCTTCTCACGGCCGTATTCACGCGCTGCGTCGTCCACCCGGCACGGCCGTGCTTCGCGATAACGAAGCCACTCGGCGCACGAAAACTGCCTCGCGGGTTTCCGTGCGCACGTGCACCTAGGCCGGCGCCGCGTGCGTGTGCATGAGCGACGAGCGGGTACGTACGCTCACGCGGGGCGCAAAGCCGCTGTCCGAGGCTTCCACCATGACGTGCGGGAGCGGCAGGGCGGCCGCCGGCGCTCCTGCGTGGCCGGCGCGCTCGCAGTACGGCCGCAGCTCCTCGCCCGTCTCCTCCGTCCCGGCGCGCGGGGCCTCGGGGCCATCGAGGTAGCGCAGGCTCGCCGCGTAGGCCGCGCAGCGGCACGCGGGCCGCGCAGACGGGGGGGGAGGCGCGTCCACTCGTACTCCGCCCGCCCGCTTGCGCGCGGCCTGTGGGTACGCACACGCACCATTCGCACTGTTAGTCCGCGAAGATATCAAAAGTGATAAAGATAACGTTTTCTCCGAGCGGAGATGCACGTTTCTTGCGCCTCGCTGACCGAGCACAGTGCACGCTGGGGGAAGCTTGTTTTTCGTGGGGACGGGAGCCTTACTCCGATGGCAAAGTGGTCGCTCGGACTGAGAGTGTGGAACAGCCTGCCTTCCGCTAATTAGACAAATTAAATTTCCTCCCCCACTGGTATTTACCGTTTAAGGAACCAGAATTTCCTTCAAAATGATCACAACAAAGGCCGCTTGTTTGCACTCGAAGCAAGCAAAAAAATGCTTCGGCACGCAGGAATGGGAGTTGGGCGCCGAGTGCCTGATGAGCTACAAGGCGGGCGAAGCCGCTGGTGCGCGGGGAGCATCTTGCCTGGGAGGGAGGGCCCAGCACGGAGAGCAGCACGGGCAGCAGCACGAGTCCGTTGAGAACGCCGAGCAGGGTCATGATTGTGAGCACGCCGAAGAAATATCTGCATTCGCACAGCGGAGGGGAAACGCACGCGGTCAAGAATTGAACGGATCGAGCGGCTTGAAAATGTCGTGCCCGCGCGGGAGCCCCGTGCACGAAACCACCTTTGTTTTTAATTTTCACGCGAAGCCAGACAAATAAAAATACATCGTGAAAAAGTTTAAAAGTAAAACAGCGACTCCAGAATTGGCCTTTTTGACGGTATGTCCTGAACTTCATGGAACATTAGCGGGTAATCACTTGCAGACCTCTGAGCAATGCAGCATTGGTGCCTCCCGCACCTTACCGCCACACCACCACCATCACCACCATCACCACCACCATCATCACCACCACCACCATCACCACCACCACCATCACCACCACCACCATCACCACCACCACCACCATCACCACCACCACCACCACCATCACCACCACCACCATCACCACCATCATCACCACCACCACCACCACCACCATCACCACCACCATCACCACCACCACCATCACCACCACCACCATCACCACCACCATCACCACCACCACCATCACCACCACCATCACCACCACCACCATCACCACCACCACCATCACCACCATCACCACCATCACCACCACCACCACCATCACCACCACCATCACCACCACCACCACCACCATCACCACCACCATCACCACCACCATCACCACCACCATCACCACCACCATCACCACCACCACCACACGTCGCAATGCTCACCCCCCCCTCTCTGCCCCCCGCCCACCATGAGACACACCACAACACACGCAATGCAGCGCTCGCACACAACGCCCTACCACACAATCATCAAACAAAAGCAAAGATACCCCCCCCGTATAGCCTTAACAGACTCTTGAGGCAAGTGCTGTATCTTCTTGGTTCTTTCGGTAAAGTCACGTAGAAGGGAAGTAATAAAATAATAAAAATAAAACATAATAAAATAAAAGAACCAAGAAGATGAATCCCTGCAGTCACGAAAGCTTTAAATCGCAAGTGCTATAAGCGAGCACCAATGAAGGCCGGCACAGCGCACGAGGTTGTGGGAGGTAAGCACCAAGCCCGGCCGCCTTTGTCTCCCTAGTGGCGATGTTTAAACACACCCATGTACTTATTTGAGGCTGAGTCGACGTAGGGGAGGCCCAGGACCAGTTCAGATAATTTATATAATCGTCACTGGTGTTAGCTGCGAGCGGGAAACTGAACTCGTGTCGCCAAGTTCGTAGCGCAGTGCTACACTACCGCTCACCACAACAAACACACGCAACACAGAGCCACATCACAATTGTCTCGTCACCCACAGCTGCCACCAAAAACGAGCACTGCCCTGCACCCTACCTAGAACAGAGAGATACTTTTTTTTTACGAATTCGCCACGCACTCCGCGTGGCTTGGGCCACGCTCCCTGGACGTTGATCAACTGTGTCTCGCTACTCGCCGTGTCTGGCTGATCCCCGGGCCTCTCGGGAGGCCGTCGCTGCTCTGGCACCCTGCCCACGTCTTGCAGCGGCTCGGCCCGCAGCTGAGGTCTGCCCGCGTTTGCTCGCGAGAGAGCGGGCGAGTGGAGTCAGTCGAGAGTGTGTGTGTGAGAGCGAGCGCATCTGTGCGATATCAGCCCGCTCCCCTCCCTGCAGCGGGCAGGCATGTTTATTTTACTAGGCCGGAGGATAAGCAATCTCTGCGGCACAAATCCACAACCGGAAAAAAAAGTAAGGAATGGGAGGGCAGCGACCACGGGAGGTTACGCAGGTTAAAGCATAAATAAGCCGAGCGCTTTTTATATCTTTCATCCTTGAAGCCACAAATATCATAGTTACCGGAATGCCACCGTGGTCGAGATGGGCTCAACAATCAGCGCGTCTCTTTGGGTGTTCGTCTTCGCTGGGTAACCGTGAGCCAAGCATTGGAATTCGCACACCAATGACCCCGACGGCTACTTCCCCAGAGCACCGCTGACCTACGAAGGAGTACTCTTAATTTATCAACCTTGCCACGGGCTACGAACCGAAACTCGCCACCTTGAAATCCGGCAAACCTTACCCAACTCCCTATGGCCACCCACCCAGAATAGTCGCCTGTGCACGCGACGATTCACTGCAGTGACCGATTGGAGAGCATGGACGGTGGTGTTCGGCAAGTGACCAAACCGAGGCGTGCACCCCCCCCCTTCAACCGAGTGCCGAAGGCGGGGAGAGCGTTGCGGGGAAAGAGCGAATCCCACAAATGCTTTGTTTATGACGGTGGGGCCCGGGCTCTGGACTAAATATTTACACACACTTGTTTGGATTAGTTTCTAGGCCTCTGGAGTTCATCCAGCGCCTCAATAAACAAGCCTTCACTTACCAAGAACATTCTTACGGCTGCCCCCCGCCCGCCCGACCCGACCCCCACCACCGCACCCTGCGCGTCTCTCCCTCGCCTGCCTCACCAAACAAACTGTTATTAAAATTCTAAATCATTTCTGAAATGTAAGGATGCCTTAATTCCTGGCTCTCGCAGCCCCCGCGTGGCATTTGGCAGCAGGATTGTGCGGAGGGGGGGGGCGGGGGGGGCCCGCGGGTTGGTGCGCGGGGGGGGTCAGGGGGTCACCGCTTGGCTGGACACCGCTTGGTGTGCGCGGGCCTCATCTCCCCCCCCCCCTCTGCTCTGCTCGTTCGCTCGGTGGAGTCCACGGTGGGAATTTGCTTACGTTTTTTTTGGAGACCAGCGAATGTCTCTGAAGGACAGCGAAGTTTCCTGGAGTTGATGAATTTGTGGTTTAAAATTGTTTTTAAAGAATCTGTTCACGCGGAGTCGTGAAAGCGCGCGGGGTAACCAGGGCAGATGGGCACCACCAGCACCGGTGCCGCCGGTAATCACCCCGTGACAACGCGGGAGCTTTGCGCGAGTTCCAGTCGCTCAAAACAAAATCTCCAAATACAACTTAAATCGATGCCGTGTGGGTTTCCACAAAAGCGTTTTTTTAATCGTCGGAAGCATTAATACGACTTATCGTTGCCCCCAGGTTACAGATGGACGGGACAGAGCGAACGCCTGAACACTCTCAACCCCCCGGTTGGAAAGCGTTACGCAAAAAAAACACATCGGTGGGGGTGGTGGAGGGGGTCTATCACACCGGCGTGCCTTAACCCCCAAACCTCGCTCCACCCATCGGCACCCAGCGTGGGGCCCCACACGCCATGGGGGATGGCGGGGGGTGGTGGAAGGGGGGGGACCCCCCTGCGAGCGGGCGGCCCTAACCCGTCCGGCTAATGTGTGAAACAAACGGGCGCCGCGTTTGCGTTTAGTGCCGCATGGCGAGGTAGGGGGCCCACCCCGCCCCACCCCGCCCCCCCCCCCCCCCGTTGCCCTTCGTGGGCGAGCACGCTGGGGCCCCCGGCTGTTCGTTTGCTTCCCTCGGGCTCCGCAGGGCAACGCGACAAGTCGGAGATACGCCCCGGCAGCTGCGCCGGACATCACACGCCGAGCCGCGGACGGGGAGGGACACGCGGGGGGGGGGGGGACGTCGGTCGTGGCCCCACGTGGCGGTGCCTCACAGTGGCAGCCGCGGCCGCCACCCAACAGGCAACCCTCGATTTCTCATCAGCGTTGACGAACCACAACACGCACTTACGCATCGTCCATATGCAAGATAAAGATGCCCTGTATAGCTTTAACAGACTGTTTGGGCAAGTGCTGTTAGCGAGCACCTAGGAATGGCGGCACTGTGGCACATGAGCGGGTGGGTGGCCACAACTGCGCCCGGCTGCAAACACGCACACACACAGACCCCCCATGCACACACACAAACACACACACACACAAACCCCCCATGCACACACACAAACACACACACACACACAGACCCCCCATGCACACACACAAACACACACATACACAGACCCCCCATGCACACACCCTACACACAAACACACACAGACACAGACCACATGCTTCCCACACCCACACACACAAAGCCAAAGATCCCCCATACACACGCACCCACACGCACCCTCGAGCCATTGTAAGGCTACACCAACAACGATCCCACACGTGCAGCTAAACGCAGGAAACGTCACGATGGCAGGCAGGGAGGGGGGGCAGTGTTTTTGTAGTTGCTACGCGCAGACAAATTAACGTCCACCCATTACCTCGGCACATCAAACCCTACGCGCGCACGGCGACGCGACCCATTGACCCATGTGAAAAAGAGCTTCATAGCTCATCGGATTCCTCCAGTATAAATACAAATTCTGATTCTGACTGCCGCCGCCGCCGCACGTGGACGCGACGCGGCCCGCGACCGCGTGCCTCTACGCTCGTACGCGGTGTTACATAATCAGAAACAGGATATTTATTTACACTGGAGGAATCCGATGAGCCACAAAGCTATTTTTTCACAGACGTCCCAGCAGTTTCACAGATGTCCACCGCCGGGTTGGAGGACGCCCTTTGGTCGTGCCGTCCGCCGTTTAGATGCTTGTCCCGTGCAACCCGGGGTGAAATGTTTTTAACAGAGGCTCTCTGCGCTTGCCAGGACGCGCGCCGTGATGCGTCTGCCACAGGTGGCTCCTGTCCCTTTGCTTGTTTATTTATTTTACGCAAGCTTCGCGTCCCGTTGCAGACGTGAAAACACTGAACGGAGAAGCCGAGAGGCCCGTGCAGCCTTCCCCCTGAACGTTAGCCACGACCAGTGGGGCTGGCCGCGACGGCGGCGAGGGCCCGGCACGGTCTGAGACGACGGGCGGACGAAGGTCTACTCTGGTTGCAAGTCGCGATTTGTAACCAGAGTCTTCGTTCGCGCCGTACCACGTCGTCACGCTGCCGTCCGCTTTCGCTCTCTGCTCTTTCGCTTCCTTCCTCCTTGTTGTCTCATGGCTGAATAAATAAAATCCTTAAAAAACGCTAAAAACCCTCTTCAACTCGTGGACACTCTGTTTGGGTTCCTCGCTGTTTGTGCCGAGCCCTTGAGACGTGGTTGCATTGTCGACACCCTCGTAAGTCCAAAAATGTGTCGCGTTGGCCCGGCAGTTTGGGGATCATTTGTCAACGAAATATTCCCCAGGTCACTTCTAGACTGGAGTGGGTGGTACTTGACCGGCACACCCCCCCCCCCCCGCCCGCCACCCCCCCAAGCCATGGCGAGGGGAACGCTGCAAGTGGGGCCGAAATATTGTGCAGGTGGGCGAGCTGGAGGGAACCGGGGCTCGTAGGAATTCCTGAACTAGCGCCCACTCCAGCGATCGCCGCAGGTCACTACTTGCAAAACTTACATTCTCCCCGGTCTCTTGAGGTTTCACCCGGCTAAATAAAAATAAAGCAACGCGAAAACAACGCGCCCACCCGCGCACGCGCGCACACGCGGCGTACGGCGTCCTCGCTCACCGGACGATGAAGTCGAACTCGGAGGCGGCGAGCATGACGACGCCCAGGAAGGTGGAGGCGGCGCCGTGGAGGACGGGCACCAGCGTCTTCTCGAGCGCCGCCGCCACGCGCCGGTCGCGGCCGCCCGTCGCGTTCGTGAAGGCCTACGCCGGCGGGGAGGAGGTGGAGGGTGAGGAGGAGGCACGACGGCGCCCGTCACACACGGGGGGGGTGGCCTCCTGGAACGCGCCGTTCGACCCGCACACGCACCTATCCGTTACGACATAGCCGGCTCGCTAGAACAGCCCCTCGCTACGGTCTCCCCTCGGGCGTCGTGCCGACCGCCGTAGCATCTCGCCTTGAGCACCACTCGCACCGAAAGTCTACGTAGGCCGTTACAGCACCAAATCACAACAATTATATCGAACTCTCAGGGCTCGGGAAATCATTGCTAAGCTATGTATGAAGGCACAGGATGCAATTATATTGACGTATTATTGTTGTTATCATTACTTTTTCAGGAGGGTCCTGGCAAGTTTTTGCTGGTAGGGGGCGATGGTTGCATTGCGCAATTCCGATCGAGTAACTTGCGAAAGAAAATTTAATGGAAAACCCCAAATGAGTAAAATACGGTGGTGGAGTGGGGTGAGGGGAAGTCAGAGTAGGGGGCACAGGGCGTGGGGCGGCGGGGGTCGGGGGAAGCAAGCCAGTGAGGGGGGTGGGGGGGGGGCGGGCACTCACCAGCGCGGTGTGCACGGTGAACTCAACGCCGATTCCCACGGAGAGCACGAGGGTCACCACAGGGCTGGCGCTCAGCCTCACGCCCAGGAAGCCCATGACGCCAAAGAGCTCCACCGTCATGGCCGCCAGCACGAGTACCTGGGGCGGAAGAGCAGCACACGGAGCGAGCGGTCAGACGTTGGAGTCGCGGGGACGACGGGGCAGCAGCGACGCGACGGCACATCGGTTAACACCACGGCGACGATACACGCATTGAATCGTGAGAGAATCCGTTACTTTCTGCCTATGCAATTCGATCGCAAATTATTGTATGCTAATCGGGCGAACGGAACTTGTGCACATGAGCACAAGCACAACGAGGGAATTACACGACAACGAAATGGAATCGAGGCCCTGGGTCGTGACAATTCATCGAACTGCTTTGTAGTCCCAGGCTGCGGCCACGTTGCTCTCTCACAGACTGTGGCGGGTCAGTTATTTGACAAGGGCGGACACAGGTAGGGCACGTTGTGCTGAAATCGTCAAGTGTACATGGTCAATAAATGTGAATTGTGTGAAACTCCACTTATTTTAAAACTCGGCCCACCCTCCCCACCCCTGATTCACCATATGAGTCACCCAACAAAATTGGCGCCACCAACGTTTCACCAACGACGACGACGGAAGTGGCCGCGAAACGTCTCGTCTGAACCCATCGACTTGAGCCACTGGGGTCGCATAGGGGTCACGGCGGCCATGCTCATTCCGAGGCGGCTTCACCTCCCAAGAACCCTTTCCCCTCTCCCTGCCACGGCGAGAGCTGCTCACTCACATCGGCCGTCAGCCACATTTTGATGGGGTTTTTTTTTTTACCCCGCGTTGTTTACAAATTAAGAAGGGCCACCTGTTCCTGTCTGAATCTCTCCGCCTCGCCCCACGTGATGGGGGTGGGGGGGTGTGAGGGCCCCTCTCTCTACAGTGGGGTCGTGGGCCAGCAAATGGCCTTTGCAGTTTTACACAGGAGGGGTGGGGGAGTGTGAGGGGGTGTGCGGAAGGAGGGGGAAGTTGGGCATGTGGAGGGGGATGGGTTAAGTGGCGAGGAGGAGGAGGGGAGGGGGTATTCCCTTAACCAATCGGGCCTGCTCCCCGACACAGGCAGGGGCCTTCTGCTGTGCAAAACATGACGAGGAATTGGTCCGGATCTCGCTCCGCATTTTTCTTTCGGGGTCACCAACATCCTCGCCCTCCCCATTCCCACCAACTCACTCACAACTTCAGCCTCCCCCCCCCCCGCCGCCCCCCCATAGTCCCCCCCCCCTCCCCATGGAATATTTAACCCCTGGCACCCGCCCTGACCTCTGCGTGCCCTGTGAGCTCGGGACAGGAGATAGTCGTATGGCAGTAGCAGTGTGCGCTTCCCAACTTCACGCATCGCCGCTGCCCGTTATTCATTTACCAACCCATCTCCTGAGTGTCGGCAATTTCGTTGTAGATTAGCACTGCGGCAAAAGCTCCGGCATCACGGTTACACTTCCACTTCCACCGATGGCCTGCCCAATGTTTGCCGGTTTTCCCATCCGACACTGGACGTCAACAACCCGAGCTGAGTTTTCAAAGCCCTCTCCGGCAGGAATGTCGTTTTTAATTCCACATTTTCAAGGCGCTGTTTAATCCCCCCGATTCCGTTCTCTTAAGCCACTCGCACGCTCAGTTAGCTGCCAGGCCGTGGCATACCAGTGCCATGATGTCACTTCCTGTGTGTGTCCACTACCCCACAAAAACACAAACGACCACCGAAATCCCACACACGCACAGCCCCCTCCCTCCGCTCCCATGCCACACACGCACGCGCCCCCTGTCATCCCACACACACTCGCCCTCCTATTTGACATACACGTGCGCGCACACAAACTTATATTTTTCGTTGCCGCAAACACCTCCCATCCCAAACACACACACACGTGGCCTCTGTCTTCCCACAAACAACCCCCTATTTGACACACACACACGTGCGCGCGATCTCCCACACACACACACCCCGCAGCCTCTCCCATTACTCATACACAGACATACACACACACGCTCTCCTCCTCCCCCCACACACACACATACCCCCTGTTTTATCCCACACACATACACAACCTACCTCATCCCTCATACCTACACAAAGACATCCGCTCTCTCCCATCGCTCGCTCTCACATGCACACACACTCCTATCACACACAACCCTTTTTGTCATCCCACACATGCCTGCATCCTCTCTCTAATAACAAAGACCCCCGTATAGCCATGAACAGGCTGTTGGGGCCAGTGCTGTGGGTAAGTGAGCGCCTATTAAGGCCGACAGCAAACGAGGGGGTGGCATGGCGAGTGCCATGCCCGGGGCCACCTTAGTCTCTCCAAGGATGACATTTACAAGGTGCACCAGGTACTCATTGGAATGGTCGAGTTATCCTAGCAGAGGCCTAGGACAAGTTCCGTTACCGCCAAAGTTGGCTGTTGCTGGGAATTTCAACGCAGATCAGTGGATCTGTAGCACTGCGTGTGAACCACTACTCCCCGTAACACACAAAGACAAATACAAAGATCCCTCATATAGCCGTAACAGACTCTTGGGGCAAGTGCTGTTAGCGAGCACCTATGAAGGCCGGGGGTGGATGGCCAACACGTCCGACTGCCTTTGTCTCCCCAGTGGCGATGTTTACACACCGCACCAGGTACTCATTCAGGCTGAGTCGACCTATGGTAGGTCCAGAACCGGTTCAGATAATCGTCACCGATGTTGGAGTCGAACTCGCGTCTCCGGGTTTGTAGCGCAGCAAGCTAGCCCGCTACACTACCACACACACACACCCACGCACACACTCATGCACACACCCCACCGCCCCCTCTAGACATAAATATGACCTCTTCTTTGGCATGAATTTACAAACAGGAGGAGGAGGGGTTGGGAGGAACGGCTGGAGGGGCGACTGCCTTGGAGAAAACTAACGCGGATCTCCATCTCGACGTCGTCAGAATCGCAACGATAACTCCTCGTGGCACCCACAGCTGTGGCGGACCCCTGGCCAGAAGGAATCATCATAATTTACCCGGCAATGACCAAGAAGTATTAACCGTGCACCCAACGTTAAACCTCCGGGCAGCTTTATGGACTCTTAAGCTTCGTTCGCGAAAAAAGGGAAATTATGCCGCATTTCAACCAGGTAATTGTTTGGAGAAAAAAAGTACCGTTTCCGTGCCACTAAAAAGTGCAAGCTGTAGCAACAAAGGGGGTCACGGGGGGCTCACTGTGGGCTAGCGGCGGTGGCCGGCGAGCAAGGAGAAAGAGAGCGAGAGAGACGTGCAAGGGCTCAACGCTGGTTTTACACAAACACAATCCCTTCGGCTCTGGGTCCTCCCCCCCGTGTCTCAAGGCTGCGCCGTTGAGAGACCATCGCCGTGGTTCATGAGCGGTGCGGATTCCAATAATTTTTTTGTACGAAAAAACCACCAATGCACACGCAACGAAAACAAAACAGCGTGCGAATGAGCCGTCCTGAGCGAGCGTGGATAGACTCGTGCAACTGCCAGACCGCCTCCGAACGGATTAACGCGCCCGGATATTTTCCGATCGAGTGAATTAACACGCAACAGATTTGCATATGAAAAACATACGCTCAGCTGGAAGTGGGCCAGGTGGCACAGGCCTCAGAGAGACACCGAACCGGCGCAGCCGAAAGCCCGAGTTCGAATCTGGCACCGACGACACCGTCGTGCGGGAAGGTGCCGTCCGACGGCGGCGGCAGTTGATCTCCGGCCCGGCGCTCGGCGTTCTGGCCGGGGGCGAGATCGCAACGAGCGGGCCAAGCGGCTGACTCACCACGATGGCGGCCGTCCACGGGCTGAGCAGGCAGGCGGCGGTGACGAGGAAGGCGGCCGCTAGCGCCAGCACCACGGACAGCAGCAGCCACTGGCGCAGGCCGACGTACTGCTCCCAGAAGAGGAAGGGCAGCCCGCTGGGGTAGCAGGGCACCCCGCGCTCGCTGAACTCCTCGGTGATGGCGCGCACCGTCTCGATGACGCTCAGGAAGTCGGGCGTCTCGCGCAGGCCGCCCAGGAAGAAGGAAAAGTGGGTGTACTCGATGGGCGCCGCCGCCTGGACTGCGGTTTGGCACAGGGGAGGGCGGGGACAGGACAAGACGTCGTTAGGGTGTCGTTCCCGAACGTCGCGGGTTATAGAGCAGGCAGACTTGCGTTTGCGTGTCCACGTAAAAAAACTAAAATTGCTTACGGTGAAATTGCTTTGCGTTAAAGCGACGCGGCAATTTATCGTGTTCAAATTTTGTTGAGTTCAAAATGAATCTGCGTCGGTTCGATTACTCCCGACTCAAATAGTCGAGTGACCGATGTGGACACAACAAAGGCGCGGGGGGTCAAGTTGCCTACATTTTTCTTCATTTCACAAAGGCGTTCCCAACTCTCAACTCAAACAAATTAGAGGAGTGGGAAGAGACTCGAGACATTTTTAAAACCCCATGCGATCAGCGTAACTAAGGTTTTTTGTAAATCAAATGTTTACCTCGGTCGAATTTCGTCGTTTGTACATAGGTCATCATCAATGCAATAGGTGCCTGGGTTCATTGCATTCAGGGAGAGGCCTTGCTCATCTCCGAACGAAGAACATCACTCAAGTGAGCGTTGTGACCGACAGACCGACTCGCAACAAAAGATGAAGATATTTGAACACTTTTTTTTTGTCTTGAAACAACTTGATTATTTTACAACACGGCCGCTCAGATCGTCCACGGGCCCCCATCTGGGCGGGCGGGGCGGGGCGGGGCGGGCGGGGCGGTGGGACGCGGTAGCGCAAGAGTCCCTCGGCGTCGCGGCTCTCCTCCCCCGGTGCTGCCGGTGATGGCGCTTTGGAGAGGGATGAAGGATGTGTGCGGTGACGCGAGGAGGCAGTGACCGATGCGGGGCGTGCGGCGCCGTGACCCCCCCCCCGCCAGCCGCTCCCGGCTTTCATCGTCGTGCCGCGGGGGCTCTCGCCGCGGGCCCCGCGTTTAACGGCCTCTGTTACGCGTCACGGCCAGCCACGGGAAGACCTGAACGGACGCCGCCCTACGGAACAGACGCCCTCTCGCCCACCCGCCCGCCCGCCCGCGCGTTTTTACGGCTTCGTTTAAAGAGGGGGTGGGGTCGTGAGGGGGGGGGGGCAGCCGTGGAATTTCTTGACAGTGGCCGAGCATTGGTCATCGGCACGTCGAAATGAAATGATGGTAAAAAAAATGTAAATGACCAAGATGAACAAGGAGCAAAGTAAAATAGCCTGATAAAAATCTGCGTACAAAACAAGCCCACACTGGTAGGCCAGGCAGGGCCACTGCCTGCTGCGGTGCTGGCCCATACATTTTCATTAGCATCGCGGGTTCTGGCAAGTGTCCAGTGGAGAGGGATGGAAAACAGCTAGCCCGAGGCTGCTCACCTCGGAACCCAGGCTCAACCCACCCACCCACCCTCCCCCTCTCTCCCTCCCTCCCTCTCTCTATTCATCGCAGCCTGCTCAATTACACACGAGTCTCTTCCGCCAAACTCCCTGCCTCACTTTGCCCGAGCCCAAAAAGCCGTGATTGATTTTCGACCACGAAATCCCTGGTGCGTTCTGGGAGCAACACCATGGGCCTCACTTAGCAGCCGGGCCCCCTTTTTGCCCCCCCCCTCCCTCAAACGCAACCCCCCCCCTCTCCTCCACCAGCCCCTCCTCGCCCTTCCTCTCCGCTAATCCCTCCAGCCTCCCGCGTTTTCCTCCCCGGCCACCGGACCACCGTGTGGTGGGAACAGGTGCCAAAACACTCACAGTAGCCAAGCACACCCCCTTCCGAATCGATGGGGCTTTTCCGATCCCGTAATCTAAAACACATCCGCAGTTGTCAATAACCTTAAGTTTTTTTTTGGTCTCCCTCGCTCGCGCGGAGGTACGCGTGCACGTGCGTGTCGCAGAGCGGCGCGCGCGTGCGGAACGATCGCGATGGATAATTAAGGGCCTGACGGGAGGGTAACGAACTTTTTTACTTCCCAAAAAACAGGAAAATATTGGGAGGGGGGGGGGAACGCGCTGACCGCTTGACGGAACGCCGTCATTCTATCGCAGCGTGATTTGTGTCACTCATGGGTTACGAATAAAAATAAGTAAATAAACTAACGCAATATCTAAATTACATCCCTCCAAGTAAGACATTACATTATGTTTCAATCCGTCATCCGATAGGTTTAAATATCACACCGTGGACCAGTTGAAACCAGTCCCGTCAAAACGTGCGTGGTGATACACACCTTGCCCGTCGAATTCGTGCCACAAAAAAGGAACTTCTGATTTCCGGACACGGCAGCGTGGTCCAAAACCGGATAGTCAGGTCGAGCACCGGACGGTCGGCAACCCTACCCAGCGATCGGAAGAGTTTTTTTCGTGTGTTTTTTTTTAACAACGTGAGGCCTCAACTCTGGCCCCGGCTAAGACCACGGCTCGGGAGGAACCGCTCAAGACTGCACAGGGATAGTTTTTCCCAGTGCGTCGTGCCGCGTTATTGAACCACTTTAATTTCGGCTGCGATTGTGCATTCTTTCCTCCAGCTGACCTTTCACGGGTGGGGGCGGAAAAAAAAAATCGGCCTTTAATTTAGTTTCTTTTCTTCCCCTGCGACCGAGAACTTCTTATTAATCCAACATTTCCTTATTAAAGGGAGACTGTAACATTCAAAGCGGGAACTTAAAAACATCCCCGCTGAAAACAGACCCTGAACTTTAAACCAGACACCGAGGGCCCTTCCACCAAAAGCAGCCGGCATTAAACCGGGCCGGCTACATCACGGAACGTACGAGCCGCGATGATCGCCCGCGTGGCTCCGTAACCCTCACCACGGAAGGGGGGGAGGGGGGTGGGGTGACTAAGCGTGTCCGGTCCGTTTGATTGAAATTTTTGGGGGTTTTGGGGCAGAGACGACCGATCAGGGGGCCCATGGGTGACCTGCCGGGTGAGTAGCTGGCCTCGGCGTTACGTCGGGCGTTTGTTTTTTTCCGTTACGTTTGGCTTTAAACAAAATGCCACACGTGCATCGCATAATGGAATTATAACGCCCGCTCCTCTTACAGTCGAAAAAAGAAAAAATGTCGCCCGCTACATGTGCATCCCACATGCGCGTTCGTTAAAGACTCAATTTATACCCAATACAAGCCGCAGGAAACACAATCCGCATGCAAAAAAAAACGGAGAAAACGTTTTAAGAAAAAAGATCAAATGTAATAAATTGAATTGTTGTGACGGAGGAGAACACGGAGGGGATGGGGGGGGAGATGTTTTGGGACGCGTGCGGGCACCCTGCCCACACTCGCCCCCGGGTTCAGCGTCGAGCCTAATAGGGACGTGCCACAACCTCGTGGCAAGGTGCCCGCACAGGCCTTCCGAAGCGCTGTGAGGAGCACGCGAGCGTGCACCTCCGGCGCGATGATCGTTAAACGACGCGGTGGCCCGTGCACGCGTTCCAGCCCTTCGGAGGCAACGGTTGGTCGGATCACGTGGAGATTCGTGAAACTCGGGCCAGCAAAACACTGCCTCACTGGCTCAGCATCTCAATGCAGGACGCTCCTGACGACGAGTCCCGAGACTCGGCAAAGCTTTTCTGAATAATTGACATTGCTATCATGCGTACACGTGCGTGCGTGCGCGCGTACGTGCGTCTCTTACTGTGCATGCCCTCGGGGTCCGAGTCGTACTTGTCGTGGATCCACTCGGGCAGCTGCGGGTGGATGGCCGCTTGCGATGCGGCGTAGCCCAGGGGGTCGCTGCTGGCCCACGCCGTCAGGCACTCGTAGAACGTGTCCGGGTCGATCATCCCGTCGGAGCCCACCAGCCGCTTCGCCGGCAGCTGCGGGCGAAAGCGCGGGGGGGCGAGCGGCAGAGTCGCGGTTGAGTTGCGGGCGCAATAAAAATCATTGAGACGCATACAAAAATTAGCAACTGACACAACTACTCAAAACAACTGAACTGTGGAGAAAAGAATATCGCACAGTACCTACATGCGAATGCATTGTCTGGAGCGGTGCATTATCGTTACGCAACTGATAACAACCGGGACTTAATGTCCCTCTTTTTGGATACCTCCGAACGAGGAAATTCAGAACAGGTGGCAACCCCTCGCTTTGTGCACACCACCCGATCGTGAGCGAGGGGCAGACGCGTCCCTTGTGTGCCTCTCCCAAACGAGTCGCTGAGTTCACCTTCCGTCCACCTTCTTCCCACCTCGACTCACTAATTAAAGACACCCGTTGGAGCACCCGGGGGGGCTGCTCTTAGGCAAACCGGGTCCGCTGGCAAAAAGTGCGAAGGGGGGGGGGGGCGGCTGAATGGTAACTGCTCAGCTCTCCTGTTCCCTCCCCCCCCACTCCCCCCCCACCCCTCACCCTGCCTTTCCCACGATCGCCGATGCGGTGCGCCCACCACGATCCCGGCAGCACGGCACCGGTAAATTTCCCCGTGGTTCCGAGCCACTGAAAGGGCGCGGGGGAGAGGGCTTTCAAACCGCGGCGCGGAAATCAAACCCGATCCGCTCTCTCCTCCCCGCAGGCCGCCCACGGCTCGAGCGGTTTGTTTTTTTTCTTGCAGGATTTGGAGAGGCATTACCCCGGATTACGGTGGGATCTTTGGAACTCAAAAGGAAAGGTGTCGTTTATTCGGCAAGACCGCTTTAACGGAAACGCGAGAATCCAGCGATCGGTGTTCAGCGATGGCAATAATAATAAGATACGAAGACAAAGATTTCACCGTGGCACCACGTTCAACAGAAGAACTGTAAATCGCGCTAATAACCGTTGAAACTAAATACAAGAGCTCGTTGAAACGGCTGCCTCCGCTTGTGGCGCCCGCACCCCGCGCCCGGCGGCCACCGGGGACGCTCGGTGTGTCCGCGCCACCGCCTGGGGAGCGTGGCGTGGGTGCGCGCGTGCGGGCGGTCGCACCTGGCCGTAGTTGATTGGCTGCTCGCGGTCGCCCGTCTGCACCATGAGGTGCATGGCGAGCACGGCCGCCTCGGAGCCGTTGCGCCAGCTCTCGCGCGAAATGCGCCCCGACGCCCACTCCGCGTCAAACGCCTTCTGCAGGTCTGGGGTGGCGGCACACACACACACACGCGTACACACACGCACACGCACACACACACACGCACACACACACACGCACACACACACACACGCACACACACACGCACACAGGTGTAAATACAACGACAAAGGTGCCCACCCGTGTAGCCTGTCACAGACTGTTGGGGCAAGTGCCGTTATTGAGCGCTTATAAAGGCTGGCACGGCACGGCAAGGGGCAGTGTGGTCAACACAGTTCAGATATTCGTCACCGACGTCTGCTGTTCGCGTGAACTCGGGTTGCTGGGATTGTAAGCGCTACACCACACGCGCACGGCGCTAACGCTGATGCAGGCGCTACGGTGTCGTGTCGCTTCTCTCTTGTCGCCACCTTGAGGCGCGACAAGCCGTTCAACGAGCAAAACACGAGCGATGGCGTTCTGGCGAACGTGGGCAATGAATGACCGCCGAAGAGTCATCCAGAGACAAACCTTGCCTCTTCAGAGGAGCACCGACGATCATTGGTGCGGCCAAGCCATCTCACCGGCGGCTAACATCCACTCGCGTCACGACGCACAGCGGTAGCCACGTGCGTCGCGGCCACCCCATCGCTACCCCCCAAACTTGGTAGTGGCAGAGCCATGTAGAGTGCTGCTAACTCCCCGCATTAGGCCGAGACTACTGCTACCCCCTATTTTATGGGCTGTCACTCCGCTGGACGTGTTTGGAGGCTGACAGGAGCTCTGCTCGTGTTTCCTGGCTTAAAGCCCTCGCTGCCAAATTTCCGTCCCTGCGCTGCGCCCCGACTCGACACCCTCAACCCCGCGGCCGCCCTCCTTCATCCCCCCCCACCCACGGCCCCCCCACCCCCATCCACACTCCCCCCCCCACCGCCCGGCTCACGGCGGCCTGCTCTGCACGGCGCAGAGCGGAATTCCACATCGCGAGATCCGAGCGCAAATTCCCGGCCGCCCCCGCGCCGCTTGGGGGGGGAGACGTGGGGCTCGTGTCGCGGGGGGGCGATGATCGCCCGGGCTGGCTCGGAGCCAGGCTCGCATGTTCACATCTTCACTTCATTACCGACCGCCAGCCGCAGCCTCAGCTGTGAGACCCGGCCCTTTTTTTTCTCTCTCTCTCTCCTTTCCCTCTACAGCTCTAAGGAGTTTTTTTTTGCCATCATCTGAGCGGTGCGAGGTGGGTCGGGAGGAGAGGGAGGGCGATGAGTTTTTTTCTTACTCTCTGTTTTTTTTCGTTTTTATTCTTCTTCTGCACAAACGCCGTTTGGCCGTCGCAGCTGCAGTGTTCCTGAGAAGGGCTGCCGAGCACCTGCCGAGGGCGCGCCCTCCCCTCCCCGCCCGCTCGCCACCCCCTACACCTTACCACTCCCCGCTCCCCACCGCTTCCTATCCCACGCCGCTCCCCCAACCCCCGCCGCTATCGGAGCCCCGCGTCAAACAGCGGAGTGGCTCCAACAACCACCGCCGCCAACGCCGCGAGGACTTCACGGCGGCGCGAGTGACATCGACCCTAAAACATCCTCGCTCTCTTCCCTCGCGTTCCCCGGCGAGCGCCAGGTGACGCGGCGCGGTGCCGTGCCGTGCGGCGCGGTGCCGTGTGGTGCCGTGTGCGGTGCCGTGTGGTGCCGTGTGCGGTGCCGTGTGCGTAAGGAGGAGCGGGGAAGAGGCCCGACAAGAGCCGGGGCGGGCCGTACCGAGCAGCCAGTCGCGGAAGTAGTGGAGCCACATCTTGGGGATGGCGCCGTCGCGGTGTCGCACGGCGTGCCGCACGCGCCCCACGCGCTCGTGCAGCGCGTAGAGCTGCGCCTGCGCGCGGGGGTAGTCCACGCCGGCCGTGGTCACCACGTGCACCGCGTACAGCGAGAAGTGCCGCGCCTGCGCCTCCAGGAAGGCGCGCTCGCGCGTGCCCCGCGGCACCACGTCCATCAGGTCGAGGCCGTCGCGCACCAGCGTCGTCCCGTAGAGGCACGTGGCGAGCAGCGCCAGCGACGACACCACGGCCACCACCTGCGCGCCGCGAGCAGGACGGTTGAATGCGCGGACCGAGCAACTCGACGGCGGCGGCGGCGCCGCAGACGAACCGCGAGGACGAAACGAAGCGGCGGCGTGAGCGGCGGACGCCGCGGGTTGCCGCTCACCTTGACGGGCGTCCTCAGCAGCAGCGGAGCATAGCGGTCGCGCGCAAACTCCGACGCCGCCCACTTCCCCAGGCACCCGGTCGCTCGCGGGGAGCAGTCGCCGCACTCCCCGCCCGGCGCCGGCGCCCCGGCCCCGGCGGCCCCCGCGGCCTCCTCCACCTGAGCGATGAGGTCGCGCGTCGAGGTGCAGGCGTCCGGGCCGGGCGCGGCGGCGGAGGAGGAGGAGCACGAGGAGTGGCGCGAGCACGGCGACGGCGCGGCCGCCACCTCCACCGGGACGGCGTACGCCGTCACGCGCGGGGCGGCTGCCGGCAGCACGGTGATGACGTGCTGGCCCGACGGGTCGCAGCGCGCCACCGCGGTCACGGTGGCGCGCATGGTGAAGGCCGTGGCGTGGCCGTGCACCGGGAAGGAGGTGGTGGTGGCGGCGACGGCGTGCGGGGCCGCGACGCTGGCGGCGTCGGTGCCGCCGCCGCTGCTGCCGCTGCCGGTGGTGGTCGTGGACGAGGAGGAGTGGGAGCCCAAGCTGCCGTGCTCCTCCCGGTACTCGCCGGGCTGCACCGTGAGCACGCGATCGGCACACGGGCTGTGGGGACAAGCGTGCAGGCTCGCGCGTTAGGCTCGTGCGGTCGGTGCGAGCTCGTGCTGCCATTCGCTCGCACGCACCATCTCACGCACGCACTCTCACGTGCTGTACTGTCCTTAATAGCTCCGCGCAAAATGCACTTGCCCCGGGTAGTCTGCATGCCTACAGGGGGGGGGGTGGAACCTCTGCCTGTGTTTATACATGTATAGAATAGTTGGAATAACTGTGTTGAGCAACAGCTCCGGGACTTCACGTCGGGAAAATGTGTTTAATTTTAAACTGTGGATGCTGCAACCGCACAACGAACGGCATGTCCCTGCCGAGGCTCCAGCCGCAGCCACGTTCGTGTCGGCTCCGGGGAAACCTCGGCCTAATTGCCGCGCTCCCTCGTGACCTCCCCATCCCCCTCCTCCCCCCGAGCGCTCGCGGGACATTCCACGGGCCACAGGCCCGCCATGCAAATGTCGCAGAGAAAGCCACGCAAGTAACTCGCTGTCTGCGCTGCGTTTAATCACGCCGCTTCTCTTTCCTTCCCATCTTTCTTTTTTCCACAGCCCGACATTTTTTGGTTTTGCGAGCAGTCTCGGGGCGCAGGCAGCAATGACACCACGTGAGAAGTTTCTCGAACGTTTACGTCGATAATTAGTTTAAATCTCGCCGGTTCTACGGTGGGACCGGCTATCAAGTGCTTGTTCGAGATAATATCCCAGTAGACACGCGACGTTGGTCCAACGTTGGCATGCGGTTGGGACCGTCGGAGAAACGTCAGCCCAACCCTTTGTGGGTGTGCCAGCTCCGACAGCACAAGCAAATCCCACGATACGACAAGACTCCCCAAAACCTCCGGGCGGATTCTTCCCGGTTAAACCGACGCGATCCGGCGCGGCAGCGAGCGGCCCGGTAACGGTGACGCGCGCGACGCCGCGGGTCACGGCGATGCTCTCACCTGGGCAGGCAGCAGAGGAAGTCCATGCGGTTTTGCCGACGTCTTCGCAGGTCCAGGGCGAGCACCGCCGGGAAGACGAGCAGCATCATGGCGAGGTTGAAGACGATGACGACGGCGGCCTGGGAACACGGGGGGAGGGGGAGGGGGAGCGTGAGCGCCGGGATCGGCGGGGAGACGGAGCGCGCTCCAGGTACAGGCAGTCTCCGAGTCTCCGAGTCTCCGAGTCTCCGACCGTCCGACTTACGAACGTCGAGATCCCCCGCGAGATGTGAGGAGTCCCAACATCCCGCATGATGCACAGCGCCCCTTGCTGACCAGCAAGCCAGCATAAGTGTTTTTTTCATTTCGTGTTACTTTATTTTATGTTTTATTCCTTCTTCTTCGTGAGTTTAACAATGCTTGCCTTTTCTTTTAAAACCATAACACATGTTATAACCACTGACCGTATGCACGATTAAAACAAATCCACTTACGCACGGGTCTCACCAACGTAACCCATTCGTAAGTCTAGAACTGCCTCTCGTGTACCCATTTGACGCGGAGTCAACCTGGAGAAGGCACAGGACCGGCCCACATATTTGTCACCGATATTGGCTGGGTTCATAAGGCAGTGCAACTAACCACGACACTACCGCTCCCCAGCATCTACACACACGCTGATGCATAGACACACACACACACACGCTGATGCATAGACACACACACACGTACACAAATGCACTCAGAAACCAATCGCACCCTTCCCAGCCTCGGCCCCACCCCGGCTCCCTCCCCCTCCCCATGCAGCCGTACCCCCGTTGCTCTATACCCTGGGGGCTCACTGCTAGGCCGGGCTGAGAAGTTATTATCTCAGGTGTTGCCCATCAGACCACCCAGTCAGCCCCATTCACACACACACTCACACGCACACACACACGCGTACACCTAGCTGCACTCATAAACACACCCAGCTACACACACAAAGACAAAGATCCCCCGTATAGCCTTTAACAGACTGTTGGGGCAAGTGCTGTTTAGCGAGCACTTATGATGGCTGAAAAGGTGCACAAGGTGGTGAGTGGCCAAACACCACGCCCGGCCGCCTTTGTCTCCCCAGTGGCGATGATTTCACACACCGCACCGGGTACTCATTTGAGTTAGAGTCGAGCTAGGGGAGGCCCAGAACCGGTTCAGATATTCGTCACCGGTGTTGACCGTGAGCGGGAATCAAGCGCACTCACACAGCCAACAACAGCCATGCTCAGCATCTTGAAATAAATCCTCGTTATCGATTGTCTTATGTCGTGGTTGTTGTTCATTGTCACCGTTATCATCGTACACATGACGAGGGGACGTTCGCACGGGGAGACGGAACCGTGCATGCAGGCCCACGGGGTTCGCATCTCCCTGGGTTCTCCAGGGGTCTACCTCCAGCCAACCACCGCCGGTCCCTCCCCCACCCACCCCTTCCTCCCACGCCGGGTCCCCCGGTAATCAGGCCTGGCGGCCCGCAGCCCCTTTTGTGCTGGAAGGCCGAGCCCATAATCCGTCGCAAACACGCAACGGCGATAGACGCCCAACGGAGCCGAACGCGGAGCACGGCGCGAGGCGCTGGCGGCGGGGGTGGGGTAGCCAAACAACGGCGCAGGCCCCCTTATCTGACTCCCCCATCGGCACGGACGGCCCGTTCTGGCCCTCTGAACGTCAAAGGGAGGCCTCGAGAAAACTCGTCTGTGGAGTCGCCCGCCCGGTGGGTGGGTGGGTGAGAGGGAGAGAGAGGAGTCGGCGGTGGCGGTACGCCGAAAATCAAACAACGTACACACACACAAAAACCTTTCCTTTTCACGCGAGATAATACGCGGCTGCCATCAGTGGAGCACGGCGTCCCCCCACCGCCCCCCACCGCCTCTCGCCGCAGGAATGTTTAGGAAGCGAACTGCGGCTCACTCGGGCGCATTCTGAGTTTGGAACCTGGTTTTACACGAACGGTTTAGTCGAATCGTTCGTGCCAAACTTGCGCAAAAAGGTGAGCGTTCTGACGGCAACTCTCTAATATATACACATGACACCCGGCAAAACAGCACAGCGTGGCAGAAATGACAAAAATCTATTTTTAAAATGTCACCATCTTCATCATTACCCCTACCTTGTAACATAAACACTCAGCGCTCCTGACGAGAGATGGCAGAGAGATCAACTGAATTACAGCCGAAGATCACAAAGTTGTGGCTCAAGGGGCTTATGCGATCAGGAGATGTCACGCCCCTCGATAGTGTTCACAGGCGGAATTGTGAATCCTTCTCAAGACTCTGCAAGCCGAGAAGCCACTGCATGACTTGGCGGACACGAGGAGGTGGAGCGGTGGTGTGAATACACTCCTGCATCGACGCCAAAATTTTCAGCCCCTGTTCCGCACTGTGTTCACCTCCTCCGTAGAGAGTGAGTGAGTGTGCGAGCGAGTGAGCGAGTCGGTGCGTGAGCGAGCGAGCGGGTGCATGCCAGAGAGTGAGTGAGTGCGTGCGTGCGTGCGTGAGCGAGCGGCCCACCGGCACAATCCACTTTCATGCCTCGACTGCACGGTGCCAAGTTAGGATTTCAAGTAATTGCCACTCTCGGGTTGCGGCTGGGCACAAAATGCCAAAAAAATAACGGGACCCAGCGCGCGGAGCTGTCAGAGGGTTTGTAACTACGTGGCGTGTTTCTTTGTTTCCGTTCGGCCGAGAGAAATTGGTTTCTGTTTGGACCGTCCGGCAGCGAGACCGCACGGTGCCAACCGCGGTCCCCGGTGGCCACGGCTCAGAGCGGAAGGCGTTTTGGCGCGGTCCGCGGCTCGTAGATCACCGCTTCCTCGCCCAGAGTGAAAAATTAACCCGCATCGGCCGCACTGTTCTCACACTCCTCTCCACGGCACGGCGAGGCCGCAGGGCCGAGTTTACGAGTTGGGGATGAGGGGCGGGGGAGGGTGGGGTGAGGGGCAGGGTAATGGTGCCACATCCCCCCCCCCCGCACCCCCCCCCCCCCGCGTGGCGTTGTCTCGAAACAAAAGCCACGACCGAGCTCGCTGCAGATGTCACCGCTTGTGCCCGCTGCTATAAAAGTTCCACATCTCCCCGCCCCCCCCCCCAACGCCTTGGCGGTCCTAACTTTCACCAATCGGGAGTTGTCGCCACCTCCACAGAGAGTCGTGGCGGATTTTCCCTGAATTCAGTGCAGCCGTTCAGAAGCTTTGACGAGAATCGTGTTGGTTTTTTTTCTAAGCCAGGGTAGGCCCGCGTCAAGCAAGCGCGGCCTGCCCACGGCGAGGCCCGCTGCGATTCCGCCGAACTCGCGTCCCCCTCGGCGTTGCGAGCGCGCGCCAAATGGACGCCACTGGGCCGCGTGGGGAGCGGCCGCCGGGCCGCGTGGCAGTGGCCTACCTGAAGGGAGAAGTTGCGCAGCGCCGGGATGGGGATGAGCGCGGCCATGAGGAAGGCCACGAGGTTGTTGACGGAGGTGAGCACCACGCTGGTGCCCGTCTCGCGTAGGCACTCCCCGAGCCGGTACTGAGACGAGAAGACGAAACAAACAACAAAAATATAAATAACCTCACGATCGCGGCAACGACGGGGAAGAGCGCGCGGGCGAGCCGGCACGCGGTGGGCCTCGCGTGCGCACCCCCGACGACGGCGGCGAGGAGGTTGACCGCCTCTCGGAGGGCCGATTTAGATGCGCCGTCTTTAAAGGGTAGTCGGTGAAATTTCCAGAGCCATGAAGTGAGAGACAGAGAGAGAGAGGGTGGGTGGATGGGTGGACGGGTGGGGGGGAATCGAGAGAGAGAGCACGAGAGAGGGAGAGAGAGACCACCCACACAGTCCCGAGCTGCGCATTCTTTCTGCGCCTGCTTTCGCCTTCAATTTCAAACTGCCGCCCCCTCCCTCCCTCCCTCCACCACCCCCTTCCTCCATGGCTTTTCCTTTCCCGAGCAGTGAGGCTCAAAAAGCCGCTTGCTATTGTTTACTTTTTTTTTGCCTGGACTTTGGTTTGAAGGAAGGAGGGAGAAAAAAATGGACAAAAAACACTTGCGAGCGAGTGACGTAAAAAAAAAATGCATTTTTGGAAAGTTGAGATGTTTACTCTCGGCGATGAACTTTTTTCACCAAATTAAAACACGTCGGCTGCGCAAAGCCTTGGCCGAGCCGGCCTTGTTCTGTCCCTGACAGAGCCGAGTTGTTGTGAGAAGGGACAGCGACACAGATCGCCCGCAACCCTCACGGGCCCCAGACCCACCCCCCTCCACTGTGAAGGTCTGTGTCCATTCAGCCCACAACTCATCGTTTTTCGTTTACGGGATTTTCGCTCGGACCAGGCCCGGCTGGACGGCACTTGCACGCCGGCGTTTTTTTGTATTACCGCGCTGCTTGCGCTGCGACGATTTGGCGGCCTCACCTTTAGTCGCGTCCTCTTTTATCCCAACGTTATTCCCATTGCGCCACGAGCATCATGTCACGGGACGACATATCCGTCCAGAAGAAGATGTAACAGAACTACTTCCGAGATCCCTTTAAAGTTAACTTGTTATCCACACACCAGGGCGGTGCTCTTTCACACACGCGGTACTACGGAGAAATGTTCATCTCTCTGGGTGGTCAAACCAAAACGTTGAAACTTTCAGAGCTAGGATTCAGCCAAACTAAGTGGATAAAGCCAAATTTTATATCGTAGTTGTTTTTGCGCAACCGTTACTAACGCGGCCGAGACCATCGTCGAATCGCTACACTTGGTTTAAGCGCGGGCAGCTAGGCAGGCATCTCACCTTGAAGGGGATGTTGTCGCTCTGTCCCACGAAAGCATGAGCCAGCAGGAACATATCATCCACTCCCACCCCAAGCGCCAGGAATGGGAGGACCTGGGGGATGGCGCAGCGAGAGTCAGGGGTGGTTGTGGTGCGTGGGGGGGGTACGAGAGGTGCGTGCGTGGGGGGGTGCAGAGGGCAGGTCCCATTTATCATGAATCTTCAACGCTTACCCACGGTGACCTGGCTAACGATCAGGATGACTGTGTTTTCGGCACACGCCGTGCTGAGCGCAATTGATGGAGCTGTAAGTCGTGGCGGTGGCGCAGGTGGTGGTCTCGGTGGCGTTGTGGTTTCTGGACTTCGTAGTGTTGTGCTCTACTGCAAGGAGTGGTGGTGTTGACAGGTGTGACGACAACGACGTTGGTAGTAGTAGTAGTAGTGATACTGGCGGTAGTAGTTGTGGTGATGCATTTACAGACTCCTATTATCCGCAGCCCTATTTCTTCCTATTATCTAAGGTTATTGACGACGTTACCCACAATGCATAGTAAAGTGGCCTCCTAATACTCGTGGGGTTTTCTGCGGAGAAAAATCGAGCAGCTAAGAGAAGTTAAATTGCGGATAACCCTGTGAATAACAGGATCCACACACAGCACTGGTCTCTGATATCACCGCGGATGATAGGAGTTCTCTTGTAGACGCTGTCAATAGCAGCAGTGATGCTCGCAGTATTCGTAGTGGTGGTACTGGCGGTAGTGATGCTGACAGTAGTTCTAGAAAGGGTGTCGGTGTGTGGCGTCCATAGCGTCGTTGATCATGGTCGTAGTGCCGGCAGCAGCAGCATGGGCAGCAATCGTCGTGGTGGTGGTGCGATGTTGGCGCTGCTGTCGGCAGCAGGGAGCAGGCACCTGGGTGGTGGCGGCGTTGAACGTGAGGCCGACGATCGAGCAGAACCCGAGGCCTGAGGCGACGGAGAGGGCGACGAGGAGGACCCCGGCAAGGCCCACGGCTCCGTGGGACCTCCCGCACTCCCAGCGCATCATCACCACGCACGCGTACACCAGCTGCAACGGCACACACGCCGTCAGATTCCAGCGACTCCGCTCAGCTACACCCGCCAAACGGCCGCCTCCACGCATGTGAGCATAACCACGCGCCTGGTACAAGCGCTGCTGGGACGCTCGCCACGTGAAATTAATCTACATTTTTATTTCAAATGTTCATTTTTTTTTTTTTACGCGGAGAAATGGGCGAGTAGGCTCGGGCCTGGTTAGTCTCTAGTTAGCGTGACCACCAACGGGGGCTTGCGAGATGCCAGGAGATGAGAGCACAGTCTTGGGTGTGGTCCCACTGATAGATTCGGTCCATGGGTAGGTTAGAGTCTGTGGATCGAAACTATCTGTAGAAATGTGAAAAGTTATCTCACCCCTCGTAGGCGTGGATTTTCCTCTAGGCTCTCAGTTTTTGACCCTCACTCTTTTCGTTAAACCGGCCAAACATTCCAATGCATGACCCTCTTTAAAAACAAAAGCCCTAAGACTGGGCAATGCTCTCCTTGGTAAGTAATTGTCGTTATTGTAGCTGTTCCTGCCACATCTCTCAAATACACTCGGTCTACGTTCACTCCAGGTGCTCTCTCTCTCTCTCTCGTGGCCTCCATCGTGTGTGGTAGGATCCATTATTGAACACCGCATCGTGCACGATTTCAGATGCGCTTCTGCGGCCGCCTGGAATGCCCTTCCTTCCGATTTTAGGAGGCCACTGGAGCTTTGCACTTTTAAATTATCTAGATTGAAAACTCATTTCTTCAGAACTGCTTTTTACGTTTAGTTTGTTGTCCCCCCCCCCCCGCACCTCTGATATGCGCGGTTGGCGAGAGAAGTCCAACGAACGCACATGCGTAACAACAACGCGACTGAAGATTTAAAAAATATTTTTTTTCTCAAAATACTTAAGTTCTCTGGCTGCTCCAATCTACTGGGGGCCAAGGGCCTGATGTTTATC
Source organism: Lampetra planeri (assembly GCF_965212315.1). Taxonomy (NCBI): domain Eukaryota; kingdom Metazoa; phylum Chordata; class Hyperoartia; order Petromyzontiformes; family Petromyzontidae; genus Lampetra; species Lampetra planeri. The sequence goes on along the minus strand of NC_136130.1, from coordinate 9,900,575 downwards.
TGGAGGATCCTAACGAGACCCCTCCCTGCTACCCGGGGCGCCTCCCTCTCCCAGCCCCCCCCGCTCCCCGCTGATGGGGACGGCGATGGGGGCAGGGCGGCGGTGACGGTGGAGGGGGGAGGAGGGGATGGGGCCCCCTGTAATTACGGCTGAATTCTTCGTAGAAAATGCGCAGAAAAAAAAGAGAGAAGGCAGAAGAGGAGAAAAAAGCCACCGCCGTTTCTGGCCGCAGTCTGCCGAGTCCGCGGCAGAGGTCGCAACCGGGTACCCGATACCCGTACCCTACCCGATACCCGGCTACCCGTACCCAGCCGGGTACGGGTACCCGTTTGCGACCCTGCTGCGGCCGGGTACGGGTACGGGTAGGCCGTGAGTCACTGGTGAGTAACCGTTTGTCACTCATTTCGGGTAGGGTACGGGTAGGGAACGAGTACCCGTACCCGGCCGGGTACGGGTACCCATTTGCGACCCTGGTGCGGCCGGGTACGGGTAAGGAATTAAAACCCGTTTGCGACCTCTGGTCCGCGGACTGCGGCCTCGGGAGCCCCAATGCTCCCCGGAGCCCGTCGATGGAGGCGCTGGCGAGAGCCCAAACTCAACCGGGTGCGACTTTTGTCAACGAATCCGTAAAAAAAAAATTGCTGTTGTTACAGTGTTAAGTCACTCTGATAGAAACGCATGTATGCGTACAAATTACGCCTTGTAAAAGGTCTGACTTATGACCAACCTGTTTGGTGATGGAACATGATGATGATAATAATCATGGAAATGGTATGATCATTTTGATCATCCTGCTGTCAATAAACTGCTGGATGAAGGCCTCTCCACTCCGTCTCAGTCATGGTTTATGTTTTTTTTTACACCATTCTTCACCCGTGGCTCTGGGCCATCACTCGCCACTCGTGTTAAGCCATGGCTGCGGAATCAAACTTGGGTCGCTGTCCCACCGCTAAGCCGATTCACAACGTTTGATATCGCTCTCTCTCTCACACGCACACATTGGCATCAGTGCCGGATGAAGCTAGTGCGGGGCCTGTAGCAAATGTTATAAAGGGGCCCTAAATTAATATAAAAAACACATAAATATTAAAACACGCATTTTTTACTTGCATAATAAAGTAATTGTATTTTTTTCATTTGCTATACAGCCAGATAATACGACATATCGCTAACCTTAAACACCCAGTCGTTCATAAAAAGTTGAAGGCAGTATAGTACTATAGTGATAGAGCAAGTGCAGAATCACTGAACCGAATTTTATAGCTTGAAAGCATTTAGCGTGGGGCCCTTGAAAGTGTGGGGCCCGTAGCATATGTAGCTACCTTTGCTACTAGGATAATCCGGCATTGATTGGCATGTGTTTCAGAGAATACGAGTGTGCATTGGAGTGACGAGACGAACCGAGTCTGATTCAATCTGCCAAACCGATCGTACCCGTACCATGAGCACGTATCCCCCGGCGACACGCATCACGCTCATCTCCGAGAACGACTTCATGATGCCCTCGATGGTGGCGGTGGAGAAGGGCAGCACGTCGTGAGCGGAGTCGGCGGGCACGCTGGCGTGCACGACCTGGCGCGGGGAAACACACCGCGTGATCGTCGTCGTCATCATCATCGCCGTCATCATCGTTGTCGTCGTCGTCATCATCGTCGTCGTCATCATCATCATCGTCGTCATCATCGTCGTCGTCATCATCGTCGTCGTCATCATCATCGCCGTCATCATCATCGTCGTCGTCATCATCGTCGTCGTCATCATCATCATCGTCGTCGTCATCATCGTCGTCGTCATCATCGTCATCATCCTCGTTATCACTGCCGCATCATTACCATCATCACCACTGCATCATTAACATCATCACCATCATGGCTGCATCATCACCAAAATCTATTCACTCCTGGATGAAGGCCTCCCCAATCTCTCACAGACATGGGATGTAACAATCTAACTAGCACCTGATGTAATTGCTCCATCTCCATAGTATACATCCTGTGTCGGGCGCGTTCCCTGCTCTTGCTGTCATTCCGTCGCCAGCCTCGACAACCGGAAAATCAACCCTCCTAGCCGCGACGTGTCCTGCCTAAGCTTGCACAAGCATGTGCCTCTCCACGCTTCATCGCGCACTTTTCAGCTTTCGTCTCCACTTGCCTCGTCAATGTCCGCATTTCGGATCCGTACGTCAAAGCGGGGAGTGCTCGCCGATGGAAAACCGTTCTTCTTTGCCAAACCTCCCACCCCCCCTTCCAAAAAAAATACGTGTTTTTATTTTAATTCGGTGCATGTATGGCCTCCTTTTTTTTTGCCTGCCTGCCGACGGCGGCGTTACTCTTCAAGAAAAGCAGCACAAACTCAAAGAGACTAGCGAGGCATGGGCTGTTGTGGATCATTACGGCTAAAGGCCCTCACTCAGGCCTGATCTGCGATGTTGTCGTTGGTTGCCAGCGGGAGGCTGTGAATGGGCCGCACAAAGCACGATCCACTAATTGAGTGACACGCGAGCCCCACCTCCCTCCCTCCCTCGCTCGCTCTCTCCCCTCCCTCCCGCGGCTGCCTCCCTCCCTCCCTCTCTCCCTCCTTCAGCAATTCTCCCACCCCCCACCCCCCAACCTGACCAGCACGCTCAGCCTGAGACCCTTTTCTCAAAACTATTTTATCGAGGAAGCCACTTACGAGCTTAGGCGGGCTCGCAGGGCCCACACCGCTGCCACCGCTGCCGCCGGTCAGCTTCAAAACAACCGCCGGGAATATCGGTGGCTTCCCAACCCCCGCACCGACCCTCACAGATGCTCCAAGCATCGCTCGGCGTTGTTTAGACGTAATCTTAATTTCCATCATTAATTTTTTTAAACAATTAACACGACCGTCGGGGATTGCAATAACACGCAAATGATCTGCGATGCTTGTTAAGCCGACCTCCGTGGGGAGGTAATTTTTTTAATTCAAAAATTGACAAAACTGTAGAAGCTAAGGATGAAGGGAGTCAAGCTGCATGCCATCGCTGGCGTGTCAGACGAGGAGGCGTAATTCGTGGGTAACACCTGACGTAGGTGAAGTAATGCACCGCATTCACTAGGCAAAGGTTACGTGGCCTAACCCAACAATGAATTATTCATTGAGGTGATTGTAAATCGTGAGAGCGGTTGTCTTCTTCACACGGCGCGGCACGTTTTTCGCGTCTCACCTCGACGAATTTGCGCTGCCAGGAATCGAGGATGGCGGCCGCCTTGTCGAGCGTCCAGCGCAGGTCGTACACCTCGTAGTTGTCCTTGTAGGTCTCGTAGAGCTGCTGCGCGTTCATCAGCACGAACATGGTCTGCAGGGCCTCGGCGCTGCGCACACCACGACAAGCGCACGACCCGCTCGCTCCATCAGCACCGGCGCTGCCGCCTTCGACTTTACAACAGCCACAACAAAAAACCCGGGACGTCGTCGTGGGAAGGAGAATATCTCACTGATGGCAGAAGAGCGGAGCGCCTAAATGCCTCGTCTCGATTGGTGTATTTTGTTGTTACTATTATGACGCAATCTGACGAAAAAAACTGAATGTCGCGGGAAGGCTTTAGTTTTCATTTCCCAGGACGGCCACTGCAACAAGAGGATGTCCCTCGAAAAACCACGACAGGTGGCATCCCTAGTTGCCACCATCGCCTACGGGGGTGAGGCTATCACCGGACCGAACGAGCGAGATGCTCACCTCGCCAGCGAGCCGCTGCTGTTGTGGCGCGCTCCGCCGATGATCAGCTCGTCCTGCCAGCTCATGAACTTGCGCGAGAAGCCATGGCAGCCCTTGGACAGCTCCCGCCCAATGTCCAGAGGCTACGGCGGGCGGGCGACGGAGAGAAAGCAAGCTGTGATCGTCGGCTTGGGACGAGGACAAAAACGAGTGCGATCTCCCGCGACAACAGAGAGACAGATGTATGCCCTGGATGTATGTCCGTCAGATTCACTTCCAACCGACGTCACCATGAGATGGCGCGACCCGAGAGGCGTTCGCGAGAACGGGAGCCGAGTGCCCGACGGCTTGAGGGAAGAAAAAGTCGCGCAGTGACCTCTCACCTCGCGGCGCTGCTTGTTGGGGGCGCTGGCAGGGCAGTCGGGCTCCGTGGGGTCGAGGCAGGGCCGGTCCACGTAGCCGCGGCCGACTTCGGCCCGGGACAGCAGCTCCTCAAGGTCGCCAAGGTCGAGGTCGCGCAGAGCCTGGAAGCCTTGCAGGAAGGCCTGCGGGTCCAGATTGGTCCAGCGGTACTCCAGTGTGCTCCTGCCGCAATACCGGAGGAGGAGGAGTTAGTGTAAATGTGATAAGATCAATGCCAATTATTAACCCAGGAAATCCTCACTGTCTCGATTTTTGTTTGTTTTCAGGAATGTCATATCTTGTGATATTTGGACAACTACATTTATAAGAGTTTGGCCCAGAACAAGTTCACGCATACGAGGGGACAGCACCTGCCCGCACCGTCACCGCCCGAGACCTCACGCTCGGGAAGATGCAGAGCCCTTCTGAGGCTCTTGATACATTCCTGTCAAAAGGAGTTTCAGCAAACAAACAAAAAAATGTACTTCGACGTCGCAGACCGGTGTTGCCGCCGTGCGTTAACGCTCAACGACAACCCCACGTCTGATTTTCTGGAGCGCGTTCAGGAGGCAGCGGGGGGCACGGCCTCCTTCCCCCTCTTTATTATTGTTATTTTCTTCCTCCACCGAACAATTTCACATGAAGAATTATCCGTCCCCGCGGCGCGGCCGAGCGTGGCGGCCGACCCCGTAATCGGCGGGGATGATCTGTCCGTCGTTAAGAGCCCCCAACCCACGGGGGCCTCGCCGCCCTCCCCAATCCGCGCCACCCCGGGGTTTGTTTTTTCTCTCCCCTTTTTCCCTCCACTCCCTGCGATCGCCCCGAGCCGTGGCGCTGCCACCGCCGCCGCCGATCCGCGTGCGGCGCGTGGACCTGGTCGCCGAGATAGACGCCAACGCCCGGCAAGCGGCCGCGGCAGGACGAACCCCCGCGCGGACCCGCGCTCTGGGAGAGAGAAGAGGGCTGCCGTGTGTTGAACGCGATCAAACATAATTGCTGTTATGCTGAAGTCTTGAGGGTAAACGGAATGTTTTTTTTCCCTCCTCCTCCTTGGCAGCCGGGCGGTCCGGGCGGGGGTTTCTCTCGGGGAGCGGCTGCTCGTAAATTACTCACTGGGAAAGATGGGGAAGGGAGACCACGACTCCTTTCTGTTCCCTGCCCCTTCTCCCCACGCAGCTCCCCCCCCCCGCCCCTGCCCTTCGCTCCGTGTGCAATCCCCACTTTTGTAATAATGAGTGGACCAGGGGGGACACATGGGCGGCCGGCCGGGGATGACAGCCACCACCGCACACACACACAAAGACAAGCGTGCGGGCGTGCTCACACACGTGAGCGCACACACGCGGGCACACGTGCACACGGACGCATTCACGCACGCTCACAGTCACACTCACACGTGGGTCGTGGGAATAAGAATGTGCAGACAAATGGAGAGAAGTCTCTATATTTTAAGTGGTACAGAAACAGGTTTGGAACTTGGCTTCATGAAAGGGGAATCAGACGGCCAAGCAAACAGGGCGCTGGGTGTCAGTGCTTCTTCCCAGCCCGAGGAAAAAAAACGCAAAACACTTCGAAGCTTTCATTCAACTCACGAACAAAACATCCATCCTCAAAGTTCCAAACTCTACATTTTGCAGCGCACACTGACACACATGCGCATGGACATGTACATGCACAACAAAAGAGAGCGAAGACACACGCGTGCACACACCTACACACGTGTAAGTGCAGGCACACGTGCACATCCAGGCACGAGTGCGCAACCCATGTGCATGCACACGAGAGAACGACGCGTCCGCGCGTGCACACAAAACTCACGCTTGCGCGCGTGCACCGACGCACACGCGCACACACGCACGCACGCACACACACACGCACGCACACACGCGCGCACGCTCGCCCCCCACGAGCCCCACATTCCCACACCCGGGCAGGGCTGTTTAACATGCAGGTCCATGGAGGCCGTTCCCTGGCATTTTGTCTGCTTCATTGGCCTTGCAGAGCCCCCTTTGTGTGGCCTGCGCTTAGACGGACGGAGCACGTCCTCGCCACTAACGGACCCTGCCTTTGTGCGCTCCCGGCCGGCTCAGCCCAATCAGAAACTCGCAAAAAACTAAAATAAAAAGTGCGCGCGTTTTTTTTTGTTACGCCGCCACGAAAATAAAACTAAAACAAAACCGAAAGGGCGAAAAAAAAGAGAGAGAAAACGAAAAATGGCCGGAATATAAATTAATAATTACTTGAAAGCTATTTCTTTTTCTAAATATAAACTTTTTAAAAATTAGAACTGGAAAGATGCAAAACGACTAGTTGCTACAAATATCCCAATGAAGTCCTGACGCTCAGGGAGACTTTCCTGGATAGATAAATTCCATTAGTGTAAAAAATAAATGCAGTTTTATATTTCGTCCGTTTCCCTTGTGCATCCGAAGTGAACTCACAAATGTGTGCCTTATGTCCATGATCAGGCGATGCCGATGACAAATGCGACGAGCGCTTCGTGAGTTTCGTGAACTGTGCCTGAGCATCACTGCAAAAACGCGGTCTCCTACATACTTATAGTTTTATAATAAACCAACTTTGTAAGCCACTCTTCAGTTATTCCAGCAGGGAATTCGCGGAGGTAACTGCATTATAATCGCGGTCTCAAGCGCTGGGCCCTTACGGCTTCGGAGAGAGCTCAGAAGAAACGTGGGGGGGGGGGTGTCGCTGTGAGCAGTCGTGAGCTGCGTGCATCGAGAAGTCTCCAATTAAAAGCAGTTTTTGTTTGCGTCCACCCAAAACCCCTTATAGAAGCGCCGTTTGTTGGCGGGGTAATTAACCCACGCTTGAGTGACGGCCAAAGGTATTTGGCCTTGCGATTCAAGGCCACGATGCTCACGGTTCGAGGGGAACAAAAATCCTACTCAACGTCCCAGCGCTGGCTCACAGCAGCCCATTGAAATGAAAGCCATCGGCCGTGCAGCGGTAGTAACGCTCTGCCGGGCGACGGACGATGTGCATCGTGTTTGTGCACCTACAATCCTAAAATTTCCCTCGGCGGGAAGGATGATTCCCTCCGCAAGTAGGGCGCATGACCGCTGCCCATCATGAGCAGCCTAATGCCTTTCTCTCCAACCAGCCCACAACCACCCTGAGCTCTATCCCCTACCCCCACCCTTCCCCTTCCTCCCCCTTCCCACTACCACCACCCCGAAACTACCAGCCGTGAACTGTGACCTGTGCCGCGATGAGAGCAGGGCCACGCCGCTGGGCCTGTGGCATGATTCACAAGAGCCGCTCGCATTGTGGGCCGTGCCGCAAACCGAAACTGTCAACGTTGTTAAAAAGACCCGTAGTGGAATTCCTACAGTTTTTATTTAAATAAGCGAGGAGCCAATGTGCTGAGCTGGGGTGGGCAGCAGCTGGCGTTTGGTGGAAGAAAATAAACCCATGAGATGGTTTAAATCGCATTAATGAGTTTTTAAGTGGCCACTCAAAATCCAGGAAGAATTAACGAGTCCTCCCCCCCCCACCTCTCAGAGTTGGCGGGGACCCAGAGGTGATTCGTTACTCGGCCACTGTGAGCCATAACCTCTTCCAGAGCTACAATTTATCTAGCTACTAATTTGATTACGTTCTAAAATTATATTCTGCATCATTGTTCATTTAATGGGTTTTTTTTTTACGCCCGTCGTTCATTGTTTTTTGGTATAAGGTTTACGGTGTTAAATGTTTCACATGCTTACTGTATTACTTTGCAGGCCCAGGTCTCCCTTTGGGCTGCCACCTGGCACAGATAATGCACGTGTGTGTGCGTGTGTTTGCATAATTTTTTTTATCAACTTACGAGAGGTAAAACTTCCCTCCCTGAAGCTTGGCTCCATCCCAGAAGCAGTCGAGCGGCGTCACGATCACACACGGGATAAGCTTCTCCATCGCCTGTCAGGGTGACAATGCCACGCGGCCGGCGAGAGGGTGCGTGGATTAGCACGTGCGTGCGTGAGCGCGTCGCAGATATAAGTAATACGCAATCCGAAAAACTTTCGATGCGGCGACATTTTCAAAACGGAGCGGCGCGTATGTTCACGGCAGCATGAACGAGGAGCTTCCCCACGGCCACTCGAATTCGAGCCGAGCTGCTCCGTTCACCAGCACCGGGATGCGCACGAGACGATCGAGCGTCTGCGAGCCCCCCCCTCCCCACCCACACGTACCTGATCGAGCACGCGGTTCTCCGTCAGCGGAATCCCAGGTTTGTAACAGATTTTATTCAGGTCCCAGTTCCTGGAAGCAGAACGTGCGGAGGGGAAGGTGGGGGTCGGAGGGGGGCAGAGGGGGGGGGGGCGGTCAGTCAGTTGGCGGCGAGGCCGCGTTTGGCTACGGCAGCTGCGATCGGTGTCTGCTGTGAGGCCAACACAACACGGAGACACAAGCCGTGCGCGTGTGCGTGTGTGCGTGTGTGCATGTGTGCATGTGTGCGTGTGTGTGCATGTGTGTGCGTGTGTGTGCGTGTGTGCGTGTGTGTGCGTGTGTGCGTGTGTGCGTGTGTGCGTGTGTGTGTGTGTGCGTGTGGATACGTTGATCGTATGTGGAGCAGAGATTTAGGGGACCGTGTCCTGTACTACACTCACAGTGATATGGGTTTGATTCAGTGGCAATCGGTGCCTGAAACTGAACAAGACCTCGATTGTCGATCATAATAATTATCCATAATAAGAGGTTAGATCGCGTAAATATCTAATTATGATGATGATGATGATGATAATAATGATAACAATGTTGTTGGTTGTAGTTCTTGATGATAAGGATGTTAATAATAACGATGATGTTGCAGGTGGTAATTTCGGAACTTAAACCCAGGTAGCCGGGGTCACAGTCCTGTACAATAGCCACCACCCTACCACTCAGACACAAACTGCCCACACATGCAAATACAAAAGATCGCCCATGTAGCCCTGAACAGACTTTGCCTTACATCCGTACGTCCAAGCATCCCTCCCTGCCTCTGTCGCCTTCAACAAACTCCCCACTAGCTACCCAGGTAACCTACACCGACTGTTAAGGCAAGCGCTGCTAGCGAGCACCTATTTAGGCCTGCACGGGACACGCGCCGCCTGAAACGTGGCAGCAGCGGGGCAGTGCCACCCGGCGGGGCGTGCCGACGGGCCGACGGGCGGGCCGACGGGCCGACGGTCACGTACCGGCCGTAGAGGTTGACGGAGACGCGGCTGGCGGCGTGCGCGGAGCGAAGGTGCTGGGCGAGGCCGTCGGGCGTGAGCACGCCGGCGTTGCCCGCGGCGTTGCCCCCCTCGTTGTTGGCCCCGCGCGGAGTCTGGATCAGCAGCTGCAGGCCCAGTGCGGAGTCGGGGCCCAGGTGCTCGTGCGTGTACGACACCTCGCGGCTCAACCGCCCGCCCACTGCGGAGGGAACGACGCGCACGCGGACGGACGCGCAGGATGAGTGGACGCACGCACGGACACGCGGATGTCAAGCCGCTGGGGCAGGAGTGACAGCATTGGCACCGCGAATGATGATGTAGGCAGAGATAATGACAAGTGTAAAGATGATGATGACAGTCATGGCTATCCTCGTCTTGGCAATAGTGGTGAGGACGGTGGCGCAGACCGTGATGATTTAATTAAAGACGGCAATGACAGCAGTAATTATACTGGTGACGGTGATGGTGGAAAGTATTTTGATGATTCAATTCGGTAAAAACTGAGGTGACGATCTCAGTTAAACGAGCCAACATGATGCCGTTAATGACTGCAACGCTTTGAGCATGGCGATGGCGGTGGTGCTCTTGACGATGGTAATGACTCCGTCACACCGCCGTCTGCGCGCCGCGTACGTGGCGTCTCGGCGCTGCGCGTGCGTGTGCGCGTGGCCGTGTGCTCTGGGGCCGGATTACCCGGATTACCCCTCGGTAGAAATGGCACCCCCGCTGCTCCACAGGAAATCTCCCGCCGGGGGCCATGCGAGAGATTTCTCTTTTTTTTGGGGGGGGGGGGGGGAGGAGTTTTTTTTCTCTTTCTTAGTTTTTTTTGGTACAGATGGGGGGTTTCAGGAACTGAGGTCTTGAGCGACAGCGCAGTGAACGGCACCGATTCGCCAACCCGCCGATCCACAAACGATACCAAATCACCAACGGTTACCCATCCACCCAGCTTCCAAATCATCCAGCCGCTTACTTGCCCAACTGCCAACTTACGCAGCCACCAAACCGCCACTCCAATGGGCCGTGAAACCAGCCATGAATTCACCCAGTCACCCAGCCACGAATCCACCTGGCTACCAACCCACAATCCTACCAAACCATTCAGTCACCAAACCACCCAGTCACCTAGCCACCTACCTACACAGCCACTAACCCACTCACAGCCACATATCCTACACAGCCACTAACCAACTCTGCCACAGAGAGACCCAGCCATCATCAGACCCAGCCATCATCAGACCCAGCCACCATCTGACCCAGCCACTATCAGACCCAGCCACTATCGGAACCAACCACCGAGAGACACATCCACCAACGCAGCCACCATGAGACCCAGCCACCATCAGACCCAGCCACCATCTGACCCAACCACCATCAAACCCAGCCACCGAGAAACACATCCACCAACGCAGCCACCATCAGACCCAGCCACCATCTGACCCAGCCACCATCAAACCCAGCCACCGAGAAACACATCCACCAACGCAGCCACCATGAGACCCAGCCACCATCTGACCCAACCACCATCAAACCCAGCCACCGAGAAACACATCCACCAACGCAGCCACCATCAGACCCAGCCACCATCTGACCCAGCCACCATCAAACCCAGCCACCGAGAAACACATCCACCAACGCAGCCACCATCAGACACAGCCACCATCTGACCCAACCACCATCAAACCCAGCCACCGAGAGACACATCCACCAACGCAGCCACCATCAGAACAAGCCACCATCTGACCCAGCCATCAGCCACGGAGCCCAGAGAGAAGCCCCCCCCCCGACTCCACCCCCTCCCCCTGCCGTGGGGTCTCTTTCTCTCGCCTCTACTGAGGCATCGCGGCCACCCCCTCCTCGCAGAGCCCTCTATTCACGCATACGTCAACTCACTAAGGGATAAATTTGTCACAATATGTTGCTTTCAATTCAGGCCATCGCTCATTAGGCCAAAGACAGAGACGCAGGCAGAGCACGGAGCCCTCGCGAGACGCTGGACCGGGGCGGATTTCCGCCGTGGCCGAGGCGACGCGCGATGGCTCCGCTCCCTCGAGCACAAATCGCGCTGTTCGTGTTTTCCAACACGAGCACACGTGTCCGTACGTACACACACGTGCAGCCGTATACACGCAAAGACAAAGACCCCCCCCCCCCCTATATATATAGCCTTAACAGATTGTTGGGGCAAGTGCTGTTAGCGAGCACCTATGAAGACCGGCACGGCACACGAAGGGGGTGGGTGGACAGTACCACGCCCGGCCGCCTTTGTCTCCCCAGTGGCGATGTTCGCACATCGCACACACGTGCAGCCGCTCACACGCAGAGGTGTGTGCACACATACACAAGTCAAAACACAACAACAGCCGTTTGCGACGTCACCACAGCGCCCGTGCCAGGCTAGGTGCACCATGTCCACATATACACACGTACACGTGCATCCGCATGTACACAGGCAGGGTCGCACACATGTATCCATACACACACTCGCTTGAATGTGTGTATACACCCGTACATGTACACAAACACGTGCATCCAAACAGACGCACGTGCGACGGTCCATACACAATCACTGTTGCCATTACACTGCACAATGAAACACAAACTGCACGTTCCCATTCTCGCTGCCTCACTCGCAAGACATTTATAGTTCTCTTCGCATCTTGGCCATCTCTGCTCATCTCTGGCCATGCATTTAACGCGAATCCTTGAAATGGCCGTTGTGACTTTTCTTTGCTTGTTTTCTCCGTCTCATTATCCATTCCCAGTGGAGGCCCAGGACAGGTTCAAGATGCTACTCGCCACTGATGTTGCCCATGGCCGGGAGTCGAACTCCGCCACCCACCCCGCGATCACCACCGATCTCAACGCGGCTTGACAAATCTCATCCCCCAAAACCCTAACCAACCCACTGATCAGCACACATGAAAACACAGTATTACAGGAACAGCAACACCTAAGCCGTCTAACTGATCGACACCCATCACAATATTAAAATATGATTACATCCCCCCCCCCACACTCCCCCCCCCCCCCCTTACAGCTTCTCTCATGCTCTGCCCATCTTACACGGCGCCTCCACAGGCTAATTTGCGTAACAATGAGGAGCCGAGGCTAATTAATGCCGGTGAGGGCGAAGTGGTGGGGTGACGCTGTGACCCCGAGCCTCCTCTGTATGTGTGCGCCCGTTAAATTTAAATTTCCAGTGGAACAAAAAAATACGAATGTCATATTTTTGTTGTTGCGCGGTTGTTGTTTTTTTAAAAAAAAAGATGTGGCGATGTTTATACACCGCACCTGGTACTCGTTTGAGGCTGAGTCGACCTAGAGGAGGCCCAGGACCGGTTCAGATAATCGTCACTGGGTGTTGGCCGTGAGCGGGAATCGAACTCGGGGTGCCTGGGTCCGCAGCACTACCGCTCCCCACCCACGCATCGACTCGCAGGCACGGCAGACACACGAGCAGACCAAACGTGCCCTCAATCTGACTGGAGCCCAGCGTAAGCGCGGATATCTGGGCATAACTCGCTCGGTCTCTCCCCGTGTTCCTCGCATCCGTGCGGCCACGCATTCCCTTGCCAGCGTCTGTCATCGTCAGCGAATTCGCGAGATAAACACCCACGCTCCACATGTTACACACAGGGTTACTACACACGCAGGCTGGGCATCTTGACACGTAACACGCACGTACACGTGCACACACTTAGCCACATTACACAATTGCACCTATGCACACACATATAGGTGTACACCTAAAGTAAAGACAAAGATCTCATGTGTAGGCTTTTTTTGCAGCGCCTTCGTTAATTTTAAGCCCCCTGCCAACCAACTGCTGAATCTATTCCTCCCCACGTTTGTTCGTCATGGTGGGTTGTTTGGCCATACTTCGCCCCCACATACATACCACGCACACACACACACATGTAGATACATAAACAAAGACACAAATCCCCCACGTGGCCTTGAACAGACGGCTGCGGCAAGTGCTTTGATCGAACACCACACTGGGCTGCCCGTGTCTCCCTCGTTGACACATCGCACCAAGTGCAGCACTGATTTGAGGCTGAGTCGACCTAAAGGAGGCCCAGGACTGGTTCATAAAATCGTCACGAATCGAACTCTTGTCAATGCCTGCTGCTGCACTACGGCTCCCCACACAAACCTAAACAAAGACAGAAATTCCCCGTACAGCCTGGAACAGACGATTGGGACAAGTGCTGTTGGCGAGCACCCGTGAATGCCGGCACGGCAAACGAGGGGGTGGGTAGCCAACACCACGCCCGGCCGCCTTTGTCTCCCCAGTGGCGACATTTACACACCGTACCAGGTACTCATTTGAGGCCGAGTCGACCTAAACACGCACGCACGGACTCATTCAAAGACAATGGCTGCGTAATACGAAGCCTTAATCGATTTTAGCCTGGCCAGGTTTACAAATCCCCGTCGCATCTCGGGAGAAGCTTCCCCCAGGAGTTGGAGATTGTAGCCTTTGCTCAGTGCAGGACACAATCACAATGAGGGGGGGGGGGTCGTCAAGGAATGGTGGAATGGGGGTGGGGGGGCGATCTGAGCTACGGGCGCCTGGAGGTAGTAGGAGGAGGAGCAGGTTGGGTGGTGGTAGGAGGTGGTGGGGAGGCTGGGTGGGTGGTGGTGGTGGTGGCGGTAGTGGTAGCGGTTCGCACGGACCCGAGTTCGATTCCCGCTCACGGCCAACACCGATGACGATTATCTGAACCGGTCCTGGGCCTCCCCTAGGTCGTCTCAGCCTCAAATGAGTAGCAAGCGCGGCGTGTAGGAAACATCGACATCCACCCCCTCGTGTACCGTGCCGGTCTCTGCCATAGGTGCTACTCGCTAACAGCGCTTGCCCCAACAAATCTCGTTACAGGCTACACGGGGGGTGAGGGGTGGTGGTGGGGGTGGTGGTGGTGGGGGTCTTTGTCTTTGCTTTGGTGGTGCAGGGAAACCGGAGCAATTCCAAACAAACCGGGCAGCGCGGTGCAGCAGTCAGTGGCCATGACGTGCAGAGCTGGCGGCGGTGGGGGGGGGTGCACAGAGTACGGCATCTATTCTCGCAGCATCTGCCTCTCCTCCTCCTCCTCAATGCTGCAGCGAGGAGGAGGAGGCTTCTTTCACTTGCAAATTTGCATTTTTTTACAAGGGGAGGGGAGGGGGGGTGGCGAGGCGGTGTGTGTGGGGGGGTCGCCCTCTTTCTCTCTCTTCGCGGCTTCCTCCCAACAATAACAGACAAAAGACATTGTCTAGTGCCTTACTTCCCCTCCCCCGTCTCTCCCCCTCTAACCACAACTCTCCCCCCCTCCCCCCCACGTTACTACTCCCTGAATGCTAAGCGCTACGGGAGAATGGAGAGAGAGAGAGAGAGCGAGGCAAAGAGAGAAATGCGGAGAGACAGAGGAAGACGATGAGAGACACCGGGGAGGGTGATGGGTGAGACGGTGATGACATCGCAACCACACCTCTGATGGTTAGTGGCATGGCGATGCGTGTGGACGAGGCAACGCTCCTGCTGAGAGTGTTGCGATCACCAAGAATGAGTGACAGGTGAAGCGGTGACATTGACAAGCTGAGTTCTCTGTTGCCAAAGAGATGACAAAGGCCCCGAACAATGGCATCCTCGTCATCTTCTCAATATAAGGCGCCCCGGGTCAACTTCCGTCCGTGACTTTGCTCTTCCGCAACGCCCTTTCGTGCGTCCACGAAGCCACTCAAACTCGAGCGATCGCCACGACTCGGACAGATTTTTAAAAATATATATATTTTTTTATATAAAATCCCGGAGCAAGGAGCGCTGCGTAAAAGTGCGCGCGGCGCCTTTAAAGCCGCGACCACGACAATGGAAGAAGCGCAACTTTGTGTCGGCTGGAGAGGAAAAGAGCAGCGGAGAACGGCTCTCTCCCTCTCGCATACCCCCCCCCCATCTCTCTCTCTCTCTCTTCCGCATCCCTCCTCCTCCCCGCATCCTGCTCCTGTCCATCCCGCATCCCCTTCATTTGCACTCTCGAATCCCTCTCTGCTCCCTCCCGCATCCCTTCCAGCACGAATACCCCCCCACCACCACCATCCTACCGCAACCTTCCCGCATGCATCTCTCTCGCTCTTATCTACTTGTGCTTATCGCGAACCAATCCAGCCACTCTATAGGCAGCCGAGAGCCCACCGACAAAGACAAAGATCCCTTGGGGCAAGTGCTGTTAGCGAGCACCTCTGAAGGCCGGCACGGCACACGTGGGGGTGGTCGCCCAGCACCACGGCTGGCCGCCTTTGTCTCCCATCGTGGCGATGTTTACACACCGCACCAGGTATTAATTTGAGGCCGAGTCAACCTAGGGGAGGCCCAGGACCTGTTCAGAGAATCCTCACTGGTGTCGGTGACCCATGAGCGAGAATGGAACTCTGGTGGCTGGGTTCGCAGCGCAGCGCGCTCACCGCTACAGTGCCGCTCCCCGAGCCCATGGACACACACGCGGCACACACGTGACACACGCGTGTGTGCACAGTGCTGGGACGCAGGCTACACGAGGGGGGGCAGAGACAGAGAGAGAGTGAGCAGAGAGCGGGGGGCTGTGTCGTCAGCCCTCGGCGCAGCGCGCTGGAGCCACCAGCAAAAAACCAGAGAGCGCACAGCTGTGAGAGAGCGCGTGTGTGTGTGCAGTGGTAGTGCAGTGCGGGTGTGTGTGTGCAGTGGTAGGGCAGTGCGGATGTGCGTGTGTGTAGATGTCCGTGTGTGTGTGCAGTGGTAGTGTAGTGCGAGTGTGCGTGTGTGTAGATGTCCGTGTGTGCGTGTGTGTGTGTGCAGTGGTAGTGCAGTGCGGGTGTGCGTGTGTGTAGATGTCCGTGTGTGCGTGCGTGTGCAGTGGTAGTGCAGTGCGGGTGTGCGTGTGTTTAGATGTCCGTGTGTGTGTGTGTGCGTCTCTCGTGGCGCGGTGGTGTGCATGGCCCCTGTAAAGTTCTGTACACTTGTGTAGTAAAGTCTGCGGCGTGTCTGGCTGGCTCCGTGTGTATAATTGTTGTAGTTACGTATCAAGCGTGTGTGTGTGTCAAGTGTGTGTGTGTCAAGTGTGTGTGTGTCTTTGTGTGTCGCGTACGGTGTGCGCTCGTGCTGTTTGTCTGTGGTTCGTGGTGTTTATGTGCGGGCCCTGTGTTTACAGTTTGTGGTGTGCGCTTGTGTTACCGCTCTCTCTGTTTGTCTCTCCTCTCAGCCCCCCCCCCAACCTCCCTCCCTCTCTCTCTGCCCCTGTGCGCGCCTCCACCCTCCCCACCCCCCACACTCTCCCCCCACTCACTCACTCACCCTCCCACCTCGCTCCAAACCCCAGCGCCTGATCCCCCCCTCCCTCCCTCCCGCCAGCCACACGCACGCGGACCACACACGGAGCGCCCACTGGCCCGGGCTGAGCCGGTGGGGTAGGAGTCGTGGAGAGAGGGGGGTGGAGGTGGTAGGGGGGAGGGAGAGCCACGCATCCACACATCACACACACATCACAAGGCTCTCTCTCTCTCCAAATGGCGCCGCTGGCGTTACCTTCAACCCAGAGCGCCTCCACGTCCGTCTCCATCCTCGCCGCGCGCAGCCCGACCGCGAAGGCGCAGAAGGCGAGGACGCCCACGAACAGAGCCTTGCCGCAGTTGCGCTGGAGTTTACATCCCAGCGAGAAGGAGGCGGCCTCCAGGCGCTCCCGGAGGCGAGCTGGGGTGCAGGAGCGAGCCGGGACCCCCTGCGTTTGGCGAAGCGGCAGAGCGAGAGGCACACACGCACACACACACGCACACACACACACACGCACACGCGCACACACACACGCACACACACGCACACACGCACACACGCACACGCGCGCACACACACACGCACACGAGCGCGCTGTTAGTCACTGGTGCTGCCCGACAAATGGACCGATCGCGATACCGATTTGTGTGCTCATGAAACCGCCCTCCTTCTCCTCCTCGTCCTCCACGCCGGGGAGCCTCGTACCGCTTCTCACGTCACAACATCGGCATCATCCCAACACGTGTTTCAAAGGGGACCCTCAGTGGCAGCTGTCCCTGTGCGCGGGGCGAGGTGACGCAGCGCCTGGCCTGCAATAGGGACATTAGTTTGACAATAGGGAGGGCGATGACTTCTGCTGTTGCTGCTGCTGCTGCTAAGTGTGCAATCCCAATCGAGTGATTTGAAATATGCACAGACAACCTGCGCGCTGTCTGGTACAGACACGTGCTCAAATCACACACCAGTGCAGGGATATCGTCTCACGTCTCGCAGCAATACACAAACTCGTACTGAAGACACAGGCACACACGTTCTCATACAACACGCACACTCACACACTCATTCATGTAACGAGTTTGCACACTTGCATTCTCACACTCAGATGTACACACGCCAACACAACAATGATGCGAAACTGACATTCACACGCGCACTCATTCGCCGACAAAGACAATGACAAAGACGCCTTCCACAGACACGCAGCCTCACAAGACTTCTTGGGGCAAGTGCTGTGAGCGAGAACCTACGAAGGCCGCAACGTTCACCAACACGCGTTCTTCCAGAGGCACACTCGTTCAGTAACATCCCCAGACACAGACACACACGCACGCGCGCGCACCATCGCACGCACGTGCGTGGAACAGTCACAACGACGCGCACTCATACACACAAGCGCGTTCTAATGTATACACATCTTGACATGTGTAATAATAACACACGCTTACGAGATCCCCAACATTCAACCCACACACTCGCACACACATTTGCAGATACAATGAAAAATGCAAAGCTTCCACTGTGCTGCCGACATTGGGCTGTTGGGGCAAGTGCAGTTAGAGAGCACCTATTAAGGTCCGGAACGGCGCACGGGATAAGGCCAACAACTCGCAGCTCTCACCGAGGAATCGAACTCAGGTAGCCGGATCCGTAGCGCAGTGCAACAACCAATACATCACCGCTGCCCATATTCACGCTCACTCGTACATCCACAAACAACATTCACTCTCATTCACTCTCACACCGGCACGCTAACTCATTCGGCAGCACGTTCACACTCTTTCAAACACAGGTATACAGACACCCCTATAGCCACACAGATTCGTCGGAGCAAGTGGCGTTAGCTATCATCTCTTACGTAAAGGCACGCAAATCACGCGAGAAATACTGATGTATCAAAATAAACAATCGTGAACACACATACAGATACTGTACTGTCAATCACACGCGCGCTCACTCATTCATCTCCACACTCCCACGTTCATTTAGCAACAGACTTTTGGGGCAAGAGCTGTTAGCGAGCACCTGTGAAGGCCGAAACAGCACACGCGGAGGTGGGTGGCGATGTTTACACAGCGAACCAGGTACTCATTTGAGACTGAGTCGACCTAGGGGAGGCCCAGTACCGGTTCAGATAATCATCCGACGGGAATGGAAATCCGGTCGCGAGGTTTGTAGCGCAGCGCGTTAATCACCGAACCACCGCTCCCCATACAATCTCTCACACACTCACACGAGAGTTCAAGCATCTTGTTAATTCACATACAGAGTTACACACACTCACATTCACTCGCTCAATACTAACATATATACATATTCTACGTAGTTAACTCCGACTCGCAGATACGCACGGACAAACACGTATGCAGGCACTCTGCCACACATCACGATATCGCACGCTCACTCTTACGCGCTCTATCTCACTGTCATACCCGTTCACACTGTCATTCACACACACTCATTCACACACTCTCATTCACTCATTCACACACTCTCATTCACACACTCTCATTCACTCATTCACACACTCTCATTCACACACACTCATTCACACACTCTCATTCACTCATTCACACACTCTCATTCACACACTCATTCACACACTCTCATTCACACACTCATTCACACACTCTCATTCACACTCTCATTCACACACTCATTCACACACTCATTCACACACTCTCACACACTCATTCACACACTCTCATTCACACACTCATTCACACACTCTCATTCACACACTCACACACTCATTCACACACTCATTCACACACTCATTCACACACTCTCATTCACACACTCATTCACACACTCTCATTCACACACTCTCACACACTCATTCACACACTCTCACACACTCTCATTCACACACTCTCATTCACACACTCATTCACACACTCTCATTCACACACTCTCACACACTCATTCACACACTCTCACACACTCTCATTCACACACTCTCATTCACACACTCATTCACACTCTCATTCACACACACTCATTCACACACTCTCATTCACACACTCTCATTCACACACACTCATTCACACACTCTCACACACTCATTCACACACTGTCTCGCACGCACACTCGTTCACACACTCTCATTCACACACTCTCTCTCGCACGCACACTCTCTCTCGCACGCACACTCATTCACTCTCACACACTCATTCACACACTGTCTCGCACACACTCTCATTCACACACTCTCACACTCTCATTCACACACTCTCATTCACACACTCTCATTCACACACTCATTCACACACTCTCATTCACACACTCATTCACACACTCTGTCTCGCACGCACACTCGTTCACACACTCTCATTCACACACTCTCTCTCGCACGCACACTCTCTCTCGCACGCACACTCATTCACTCTCACACACTCATTCACACACTGTCTCGCACACACTCTCATTCACACACTCTCACACACTCATTCACACACTCATTCACACACAATCTGTCTCGCACACACTCTCTCTCTTGCACACACACTCATTCACGCACTCTCTCTCTCTCTCGCACTCTCATACTCTTATTCACACGCTCTCTCTCGCACACACACTCATTCACACACTCTTATTCACACACTCATTCACACACTCACACTCTCATTCACACACTCTGTCTCGCACACACACTAATTCACACACACTCATTCACACACTCTCATTCACACACTCTCTCACTTTCAGCACGAACCTCTCCGCGGAACAGCGATGCAGGCAACTTTTTGCGCGCGGCTCCGGAACCGAGAACCCCGGGGCTGGGACCCCCTCATGCCCAGCAGTCTCCACCGCTCCTCCCCGGGTCAGACCCCTGAGCCACGGGGCTCCTCACCCCTAAGCCCCGAGCTCTTCACCCCGAGACCTACACCCCTCACCCCGGAAACCACCACCGCGGCGCTCGGCTCATCCGAACAGCGCACCGAAACTTTTTTTACGCAAACCCCGCAGAAGCAAACCCTGGGTCCCCTTCAACGGCCGAGCTCGCCGTCCTCCTACCCCTCTCCGCGAACATCAACCCGAGGAGCCGTAGCGAGCACCGACTTCAACACGGCGCCAGGCACCTTGTAGGATGATGACGGCGGTGGTGGTGGTGGTGGTGGTGGCGCACCGGGGGCCTCCTGGTACCGGCGCGACCCGCCCGCCTCCGCCGGCCGCTGAGTGTCCATGTCGGGGTCGGGTGCGCGGCAGTGGTGATGATGGTGGTGATGGCGCACGGCTCCCGAACTTTAATTCCCATCAAAGAGCCTCGTGCAGGCGCAGGAAGCCAGCGCAACCCGCGACTCGGCAGGGCATGAGCAGTGGCGATGGACCGGTCCGGATGGGCGCGAGAGTCCCGTTGCGTTACGCGCGCGCGTGCTTCGCGCGCAGAGGGGCTATGCTACACCCGGCGCTTATAGTTTACAAGAATACTACTCGAAAGAAGAAGAAACAAACTACGACAAATACACGCGTGGACACCACACGTGTGTCTACGTGTCCGTACGGGTAACTCCGAGAACGTATCACGACGCTAGCATAAGAGTCCCCGCGGTTCGGAGTCGCTCAAAGTCCGCCTCGTACACATCGTCGCTGCCTCCGCTGCTGCTGCTGAGGCTGTTGTTGCTGCTGCTGCCGAACGCGGCTCAATGGGTGATCCACAGGGCGATTCATTTGGAAAAGGGGCTCCCTCCCGCCTCCCCAACCCCCCACCCCGCAACAGCCCCCCCCCGATCCCCCGGCCCGCCCTCGGGCTTCATTGAGCTTCCCAGCCCCACCGCCCTCGCCTCGCTCCCATTGGCCGGAGGGAGGCTTTGGGGGGAGCGAGGGTTGAAGCAAATTACTCAGCAAACATGAGCTATTATTAGGGAGCGACCACCCAGCTCGGCAGTGGACGCGCGCGACTGCGTGTGCGCTCCGCGGAGGAGGATGGGTGGGGGGAAGGCAGGGAGGGAGGAGGGATGCTGGAGGGGGTAGGCAGGCAGGGAGGCAGGGAGGGAGGAGGTGGGGAGGGAGGGAGGGAGGGGGGGAGGTGGGTCGAGGAAGGCATGCATGAACTCCAGCATCGCAACACACGCGCTCGCGGGAGGAGGGGGAACTGGAGGAGGAGGAGCGGCGCACGCGAAGCGTTCGCTTTGCGCTCTCTTCTCCGCTCCCTGGCTGAGCTCAGGGAGCTGCGAATAGGCAGATGTGCTTCTGCTATGGAGAAGGGCCGTTGCCCGAAACGTCGCCTATTATATATTACGATTAGGGCAGTGTTAATGACGAATGTGCTGGGGCTTTCGTTTGTTATTTGTGCTTTGTGCACCGCTGCCAACGCAGTGTCACGATTTTGTTTAATCGTGAACACTCAAATTCCACCTCCCCCCCCCAATAGATTGTAGACTGCAGTGGTAAGCGATGTTAGCAAGCGCCTATTAAGGTCAGAACCGCGCACGAGGGGGAGGTGTCGGCCAGCACCACTCCCAAGTAGTCTACTCATTTGAGGCTGAGTCAACGTAGAGGTGGGACAGGACCGGTTCAGTTACCGATTGACATCGATCGACTGTCCAATTCGCTGTTATTATATTCAAGTAAAGTGCAGTTGACAAACAAATAAACTGTTGCTTGTCAAATCGAAAGGAGGACGAGAGACGTAATACTTCGGATATTTTTCCACCAATTTAATTTGAAACTCGATTAATTGTTCTTCTTCTTAAAGCGGCAATGATCCACTAAACACACACGTCACCCAATCACAGTCAGAATAAGGATCCGGATATGCATTTAGACCGATCGGGGCACCGCTGTCAAAAACACACGGCGCGTAAATCACAGCACGCCGACCCCAGCGGTAGCTGATGAATGGAAACATCTCCGTCTTGGAGAAAACCCGTGGGACGTTCCCCATCCTATTGTGAACCCCGGTGACCCCAGTCAGCCGAGATATTATTCATATCTTGTTGGAACTACCGGACATATGTGGACACAAAAATAAGCTTCATAGCTCATCGGATTTCTCCAGGATAAATAAATATGATGATGCTGAAAGCCCAGCAACCAAGGCGCATTAGCGTGGTGTGCAAACCACTGCGCCACCGCTCCCCAATATATTCACGAAAGTCAAACACATCCGCCAATAACTCTGCCTTCAAAGGGAAATAATAATATGAGTGGTTATTGAGTTGTTTTTGTTGTGTTGTTTGTGTTTATGCCAATGCAACAGCATGGCCAAACCATTTTCCCAATAAATTACATTCATGCACACACACACGCACACACACACACTGTGTGCATGAATGTAGCATGCACACGCACACACACAGTGTAGCATGCACACACACAGTATGTGTGTACATGCTCCTCGCGTGTTTTGTTGTAGAAATACCCATATATATACAACAAAAACACATTTACTGTTAAGCGGGATTAAATACTAATTGTCTCAATCATAATGTCTTTTCATACTGATCACAAATGATGAGTACAATATTTAATTTTGAATGGTTGTTTGAGTATAGAGTGTGTGTTCTCTTGTTAAGGCACTTCGCACCACAGCCATGAGTCTAACTTGATTTTAGAACCTTGTGGGAAGGTTTGGCTCACAATGTGCCGCGCTCGGTCGCGTGCTCGTCACGGCGATCATCTGCGCCGTGCCAGGCGCGGTGCAGCGCACACGAGGTCACACAGCACGCAAAGCCACCCTCTATCTCCAAAGGAGGAGGGGGCAATGCTGGCGAAACTGTGGAGGTCCAATTAATTTTGTTAGCCGCCTCCATTGTCTCACAGAAGCGAGTTGGAGAGGGAGGAAGAGTTGCAGGTCTATTTCTCACGGGAGAGGTCGGGAAATGTAATCAATTAAAATGTGTATACATTGGTCGTGATGTTAGTAAGTTGTGCGCCAACGACTCCTGTAATAAGCAAGAGAAGTCGCCTGATGGTCGACTGCGACTAAGGACAACCAGACATCGGTATCGATTATTTATTCACTCCGCTACTTGTGACATTGGTTTCATGTTGATTGCTTTTACATGCAGATAATTGCCTGATCGACTTGCCTTTTTGATTCATAACCAATACCTTCGCAACGGTATTACAAGTTGTACCCAACACCGGTTTGCATATTGACGACTTGCATTTCTGGCTCTGAGTATAAATAAAAGACGTTTGCTTGCGTTGAAGTCCGCTTCCCGGGTGCGGGCTTGAACCTCGTGTGTTCAGCCAGGCCGCTGTACGCGACGATTTCAAACTAAATCCGACTTCCATGGGTTACTGCCATTGTTCAAGTATACCCCATAGACAAAGCAGCACGCAACACGATTGCCAGATACCATTTGGAGAGCGCAGCCGGTGAGTGTAAACGCCGAGCAGAGGGATCGCTCTACACACGCCGGCTCACGCTGGAATTAATCCCCGAATCCAATTAATTAGAGATATTGATGAGGCCATGACCAAACGGCCAAGAATGCACCCGATATCACCAAGCTAAGCGGGATTTGCGCCTGGATAGTCCTTGGCTGGGTGACTACAACCATGCATTTACAGGTGTTATAGGCTGTTGCGAGGCTACGCGGTTCGTAACAGGTCAATACACTGTTGTAATATGAATCCATGCAGTCACGAAAGCTTTAAATCGAAATTTCTCACGCCTTAATCAACCCGTATCGACCAGCGTGGTGAAGTATGGTCAAATAACGCGCACGGCTTGGAGAGGCCTTCGTCCACCGGCGGATGCCCACACAGTTGGCTGTGCGCGTCGAGGAGAATGGAAGCGGTGCGTGGCTATAATCAAACAGGTGAAGCCGAATTCCTGGAGGCTCAATCGCTGTAATTGTACGAAAACAGAAACGTTCAACAATGGCGAGTGGGGCCAACGTTACCATTGTTAACGTCCACACAGACACACGCAGGGGGTTAGTGTCGCGCTTTGTCCGTCTGCCTCTGCCCATCCTGTGACACATTCGCACGAGGTTCACTCTGAACCAGGGACCCCCCCCTCGAAGGGGCGGGCGTGGCGGGCGGGGAGGTCAGAATCCCTCCCCGGTGAGCCCTCGGCGGCGGAAGAGCGACCCCTAGCGTCGCTGAACCCCGCGCGGATGAGACCCCCCTCGCTGAACAAGGAGGACTGATCTTCTTGGTTCTTTCGGTAAAGTCATCACGTAGAAGGGAAATAATAAAATTATACAAATAAAACATAATAAAATAATTCTCACGACGTTTCGGCCACAACGCAAGCAGCCATCCTCAGGTGAAGACCAGGTCTGTCGGGGAGACAGCGTCTGAATGAAACACCACCACGCTTGGAGCGTATATTTAAGCTGGGTTGGAAGGGGAAGAGCGCCTTGACAAAATAATTTGCATATCAAGAGGTCTTCACCTGAGGACGGCTGCTTGTGGCCGAAACGTCGTGAGAATTATTTTATAATATTTTATTTTTATTATTTTATTACTTCCCTTCTACGTGACTTTACCGAAAGAACCAAGAAGATGAATCCCTGCAGTCACGAAAGCTTTAAATCGAAATTTAAGGGAGACTGACTCCCCTTCCAGAAACGACAACCCCCCCCCCTCTCTCCCCACCTTGTATTAAGATCTCCTTGTGGAAGACGTGACCCCCCCCCCCCATGTGAATGAACGAGAAAACCCCCGTGGAAATGAATCCATAAGTGAATAACAAGCCAACGTGCTCTGCCTTGCACAGGAGTATACGTTTAGAGACACCCCGCTGATTTATAATGACCCTCCGTCACATTGTGAAACACCCAACGCAGAAGATCCCCTGGTTTTGAATTTCCGCGAAGCTCACGGTCCACGCTAAACCGCATCCGCTGCACAACCCGTGGCAGCAGATGCGGATACACCGATGCACACATTTAAAATACAATTCTCCAGTAGCGGTGCGACTGTGGGCATACAGAACAGACCGCACGGCGTCTATCGACGCAATGTCCGATCCACAAATACGAAGGAGACGTCGCAGCGACGATGCAACGACTCCGCTGGCTGGACTTGACCACCTGGAGGTGAAATTGGAGTCGTTCCTCTGCGTCGAACGTCGATCGACCGTGCGAAACAAGAAGATCGCATTGTTCTCAGCAGGTGAGTGGGCATTGTTCAAGCGACAGCTCCACGTCTCAGAGCTCACGGAGCGAGACGATGTAACACGTGGTGCATCGAGATTGGCGGAAGGCGTGCGGAGGTTTCGCCACGAATACGCCGCTGTCTCTCTCCAAACGTTTTGTCTGGCATCGAGAGAAATGGGACCCCTTGTGGAGGGGGGTGAATGAGACCCCCGTGGTGAAGGAGACCCCTGTGCGATGGGAGACTCGGGGGACCCCCGCTTGGTGTCCCACAGGTGCCACATCACCCGTGACGCCATTCGCAAGAGTCGGGTCGACGCGCGGGCCAACTTGGAGCATTTTTTCCCGCGAATTGCTCCAAAATGGGAATCTAACAGAGCGATCATCGCGAGACCTTGGCAGGGCCCTCCTCGAAAGCGAGTCCTGAGACTCCGCGAGGCTTTCCTGGGTAAACAAGCGGAATAAACAGAACGCGCCGTGCTCCGTTCGGGCCGGAGTGACGCGGCACCCAGACTAAAGTGCCTCCGGCACCATTACCACCGCCGCTGCTGCTGTTGTTGTTGTTACCGCTTCGTTGTAATTACACACGGGCATCATTACTGTATTCTCCGGAAAACAAGACACACTCTGCCCCCCCGCCCCCATCGTGTCTTAAAGCAAGCGCGCGTCTTACAATCCGGCAACCACGTGCGTGTGTGAGCGAGCCGGTTTCGTGTGGGGAGCGACAGCGCAGTGGTTCTTTGCGCACCGCGCTGCCGAACCGGGCGGCTCGAGTGCCCCTCGAGATCGACGCCGGTGGCGAATATTTGAACCGGTCCAGGGCTTGCCCGTAGGTCGACTCAGCCACAAATGAGTGCCTGGCGCAGTGTGTTAAACGTCAGCACCGGAGAGACAAAGGCGGCCGGGCGTGGTGTTGGCCACGCAGCCCCTTGGTGTGCAGTGCCGGCCTTCATAGGTGCTCGCTACCAGCACTTGCTCCCAACAGTCTGTTACGGACTATACGGGGAAGGGGGTCTTTGTTATTTATATGAATCGACTGCATTGACGACCGTGCACGAGATGCGCGGTGCGTCTTGCAATCCCGGAGGAAGAAAAAAAATCTTCTTCTTAAAATCACCGAACACGGCATTACTAATTTGCCGTGCGACGACTCCGATTCACACGATCGTCGTCAAGGCCGCCGCTCTTGGCATCGGTAATGCGTAGAAGCGCGCGGCTCAACTTAACACACTCGCCGTGTGATCTTATCAGCCGCCTTTACCAACACGCATTGCCCATTCATTGTCATGTTTTTTGTGACACCCCCAACCCTCCCTCCATCGAACACCCCCTCCTCCATCCCATCAGCCGCACATCGCCTCCTGCCCCCCCCCACCACCACCACCACATCCTACACCCCCCCCACACACATCTCGCAACGGGAGAGCGAGGAGCGGAGGCAATGGGTTCGTGTGATAAAGGCGGAGCGTGGCAGGGCGCGGTGGAGATGGTGGATGATGGTTGTGTGGGTGATGGCGGGGCGTGGAGATGGCGCGCTGGGGGGGGAGGGAGGGATGCTGGGTGGGTGGGGTTGTGCGGAGCAATTTGTCGGGATGCATGGGGGGGGGGGTAAGAACACCCAACCGCGTGGGTGGCCGCGTTCCTCTCGACCGCCCCACGCCGCCAGAGCAATGCATTATGAATCTACGTCTAAGCACAATTGTCTTTGGTATTTGCATTTCTAAACGCTGCTGGGAGGGGGTGGGGGCTATTCCTTTCTCACCCCCCACCCCCCACACACTTCCACCCCACCCCCAAACACAACCAGCAGCCTCGCTTCTTCTTATTCGCCGTCCCTCTCTTCTTAAGATACTGTGATGTAAAAAAATAAAATCAGTGTTGTGGCTAAATCCCTGTGTTGCCTCGTTCGTTCGCCCCCCCCCCCAGCCCCCATCCCCGCGTCTCTCCCTCCCACCCTCCCCTCGCTCCCTACCACCACGATGAGCGGCATAGTCACCACCAGGATCACCAACCACTACCAACATCAAAACCACAATCACAACCACCACCACGACCAGCAGCACCACCACCAGCACCACCACCAGCACCACCATCAGCACCACCACCAGCACCACCAGCACCACCACCAGCACCACCATCAGCACCACCACCAGCACCACCATCAGCACCACCACCAGCACCACCACCAGCACCACCAGCACCACCACCAGCACCACCATCAGCACCACCACCAGCACCACCACCAGCACCAGCACCACCATCACCACGTTGTAGCGTTCTGACCCGCCCCAGCTGGACGGATGTGAAAAAGAGCTGCATAGCTCGTCGGATTCCTCCAGTAGATATAAATATTCTGATTCTAACGGCACCGTTGCCATCGCCAACGTCACCACCACCACCACCACGTTAGCACCACCGCACCACGTGGAACAAAACATGTACGGAATGAGACATTGAGAGGCTCATGATCACGCAATGTTAACGCGAAGCGTCGTGTGTTCGTTTATGGCTTACAATTGTCATCGGGCGTCCACCGCTCGGCCGGTGGTGTGATTACATGCAATACGAGATGCAATGTTAATCGTCGCCGCGACTGATATTGTATTACACAGTGTGTCTGGCGTGTGATTCCGTTCGCGTGCCAATTTCCCAAGCACGATACAAATTACACACGCGCATAGCCACGTGCGACTTGCAGCAGCAGCAGCAACAACAAAACCCAGCCTCTCTCTCTACATAAACCAATTTCTATATTTGTAGCCACATGATAAATGCGGCGTTATGTAACACGAGGTGCGCGTTTTCGAAATTATTTCATTATTTACGTGACCCGCAGAGAGGGGAGGGAGAGCACAGAGAGCGGCGTACTTAAAGTTTAAAAAAAGTTCGAGGCTAAAATCGGAGGAACTGTTGGAAATGAATGAGCGCGACTTTGCTCGCGGATGTAGCGGCAGATTTGCCAACGTTTGCAGGGGTCGACAGAGCGAGGCGATGCCGTCACAAATCCACGGCGCGCGAGACCCAGAGGCTCGTCACGTTCAGCGCTCCTCCTCTGGTCGCGTGCGACGATGCGAACGCCACGGGGCATTGCGTGAGCGCAAAGGGCACTCTGACAACGGCACATTCGACTAAGCAGGGTTGGCTACGTGCGATGCGAAAGAGGTTCAACATAGGTACGTCAATCATGATGATGATGATAATGGTGATGACAATGGTGGTGATGATGATGTGTAGGCCTTCATCCAGTAGCGAATAGAGAATGGATGATGATGGTTGATGATGATGATGATAACAATCGGTGGTGTTGATAAAGGTGACACGATTTCGGTAAATCAATATCATTGAGGTGTTGATCACGATAACAACACTTAATCATCATGGGCACGTGTGGCTTGTCACGACATCATTTGACGCAAATTTTAAACACGCTGAGAGGTTACATATATATTTAAAAGGTTTTTTTAGATGCCGATGCAACTTTTCTATACAATGTGATGACAATGGTGACCTCGATACAATTTGGTGTTGACAAAGATGATGATCAAAACATTTGCATGCGCTATTAAGGGTCATCGCCCGAAACGTCGCCCATTGTGTTTTATTTTATTTGTTGAGTTTATATATGTTGTTGATTGTGTGTTTGTGTACCACTGCCAACGCAGCTTCAACATCACCAATTTATTTATCGTCAAAGGAAATAACTTACCCTTAACGATGGCCATGATTCGTCTGATTTAATGGTCATGATGATGCCAACTATTCACTTTGAAGATGATGATGATGATGATCAAGGTGATGATGGTTGATGTTCCAGATGATATGTCGTGCAGAAGCGGCGATATATCCAACTCACACATCTCCACTGTGATTACCACTCACGCATCTCCACTGTGATTACCACTCACACATCTCCACTGTGATTACCACTCACACATCTCCACTGTGATTACCACTCACACATCTCCACTGTGATTACCAGTGGTGTGGACTCGAGTCATGTGACTTGGACTCGAGTCAGACTCGAGTCATGAATTTGATGACTTGCGACTCGACTTGGACTTGCATAACAATGACTTTGTCCCACCTCTGAGATGTGGACTCGAGTCATGTGACTTGGACTCGAGTCAGACTCGAGTCATGAATTTGATGACTTGCGACTCGACTTGGACTTGCATAACAATGACTTTGTCCCACCTCTGGTGATTACCACTCACACATCTCCACTGTGATTACCACTCACGCATCATTATTATTATTATTATTGGCCACTACTTAAGTCATTGATCAATACCCACAAATGAATTACAACAGGCGAGCAAAGTGACAACCGTCCGCTGAGCTTGGGACGATCAGAGAACGGACCACGGGGAGGCGTGGAGTCTCAGTGTTGCTTCGCGAACAGGATCATTGAGGAGCGTAGCATACTCGTGTTCTCCCTCAACACTCAATAGCAGCACCATCATTAGCAGCACCATCAGCAGAAGCACCATCATCAGCAGCATCATCAGCAGCATTACCATAAACACCAGAATCACCGAATTCTTCATCATATCTACTTCCATCAATATCGACACCAAATGTTGTCACCGTCACCACCATCATTGCCAGCACCCTGTGACACCACGATCAGCACCAACGCCACGGACACCCTTGTGACCACCAACCACACGCATTCATCACAGTCGACAGCACCACCACCACTAACTACCATCAAAACGACCACCACCACCACTGTTATCAATAGCAACAACATTATCCACACGACCACCACCATCATTATTTCTCGTAACTATCAGCAGCACCAGTAGCATCTCCCACATTATATCGGCACCTCCACCACCACCGCCGCCGGTAGCATCGTCAACATCACCACTGCCACGAACACCATCACCAAATACCGCCGTCAACAATTATCAACATCATCGGCGTCACCGTTCGGGTCACTCACCACGCACGGCGCGGCTGTGATCTCATATAATTTCATCGTTGTCCTCGTCTCTCTCCTCGTCTTGCCCGCGTGATGATGATGATGATAGGAGCAGAAGCAGCGGCAGCAGCGGCAGGAGGAGCAACCCCCGTGCTCCCCGGCGGCGGCAGGGGTCACCGCTCCCTCGCCTCCTCGCCTTGGGATCCCCTTCTCGGACCTAGCTGGCAGGGGGCCCCCCCACCAACCAACCAACCACCACCACCAACCCCACCAAAAAAAAAACTCGCGCGCACAAAAACCCCCTTGCTCTCTTTTTCACCCCCGGAGCTCCGTCTGTCTTTTTGCAGCCGCGGCTTTTGTTTTTAAGAAAACGTGAAATCCTCGGAGCTTGTCCTCATTGTTGCGCCCTTTGTGCGCGCCACCACAGTAGCTGCGCTCTTTCCATCAAAACGTGGATTTGACTGCGGCGTGGTGTGTGGGGTGGAGGGTGGTGGTGGGTGGTGGTGGGGGCAGGGCGGGGTGTGTCGTGGTGGGGCGGGGGGGGGGTGATGGAAGGGGAGTTGGTGTGATGTGTGGCGGCGTGTGATGGGTGGTGGTGGTGGTGATTGGTGGTGTTGGGGGAGGGGGGTGGGAGATGAGGTGTGGGGTGACGAGTGCGCGTGATGGGTGGTGGTGGTGTGTGCGGTGTGGCTTGCGTGATGAGTGTGTCTGGGGGAGCTGGTAGTGCAGTGGTTATCGCGCTCACGACCCACATCGGTTACCAATATCTGAACTGGTCCTGGGCCTCCCCTAGGTCTACTCAGCCTTAAATGAGTACCTGGTGCGGGGTGTAAACATCAGTGCTGGGAAGACAAAGGTGGCCGGGTGTGGTGCTGACCACCCACCTCATCTACCGTGCTGGCCTTAATCGGTGGTCGCTAACAGCACTTGGCCCAGCAGTTTGTTAAGGCTATACTACAGGGGGTGTCTTTATTTTTGTAAAAGACTACGCGGGGATATTTGTAGTTGGTGTGTGTGATGGGAGGCTGTGATAGGGATGTGGTTGTGTGTGTGTGATAGTGACGTGGTGTGTGATAGGGATGTGGTGTGTGTGTGTGACAGGGATGTGGGGTGTGTGTGTGTGTGATAGGGATGTGTGTGTGTGACAGGGATGAGGGGTGTGTGTGTGTGTGATAGGGATGTGGGGTGTGTGTGTGTGTGAGAGGGATGTGGGGTGTTTGTGTGTGATAGGGATGTGTGTGTGTGTGATAGGGATGTGGGTGTGTGTGATAGGGATGTGGGTGTGTGTGATAGGGATGTGTGTGTGTGTGTGACAGGGATGTGGGGGGGGGTGTGTGATAGGGATGTGGTGTGTGTGTGACAGGGATGTGGGGGGGGTGTGTGATAGGGATGTGGTGTGTGTGTGACAGGGATGTGTGTGTGATAGGGATGTGTGTGTGTGACAGGGATGTGGGGGGTGTGTGTGTGTGATAGGGATGTGTGTGTGTGACAGGGACGTGGTGTGTGATAGGGATGTAGTGTGTGTGTGTGATAGGGATGTGGGTGTGTGTGTGATAGGGATGTGTGTGTGTGACAGGGATGTGGGGTGTGTGTGTGTGATAGGGATGTGTGTGTGTGATAGGGATGTGGGTGTGTGTGTGATAGGGATGTGTGTGTGTGATAGGGATGTGGTGTGTGTGTGTGTGATAGGGATGTGGGGTGTGTGTGTGTGTGATAGGGATGTGTGTGTGTGATAGGGATGTGGGTGTGTGTGTGTGTGATAGGGATGTGGGTGTGTATGATAGGGATGTGTGTGTGATAGGGATGTGGTGTGTGTGTGTGATAGGGATGTGTGTGATAGGGATGTGGGTGTGTGTGTGTGATAGGGATGTGTGTGTGTGATAGGAATGTGGGGTGTGTGTGATAGGGATGTTGGGTGTGTGTGTGTGATAGGGATGTGGTGTGTGTGATAGGGATGTGTGTGTGTGATAGGGATGTTGGGTGTGTGTGTGTGATAGGGATGTGAGTGTGTGGGTGTGTGATAGGGATGTGGGGTGTGTGTGATAGGGATGTGGGTGTGTGTGATAGGGATGTGGAGTGTGTGTGTGTGTGATAGGGATGTGTGTGTGTGATGTGGGTGTGTGTGTGATAGGGATGTGTGTGTGTGATAGGGATGTGATGTGTGTGATAGAGATGAGGAGCGGGGTGTGTGTGATTGGTGTAAATGGAGATGCGCTATAACGGCTCTTGGGGGAACATTCGTTTTTCGAGTGGGTGTGTAATGGGGCTGTGTCGTGAGGTGTCGTGCTGGGTGCCGGGTGTGATGGGAATCGTGGCGTGGCATGGGGTGTGGTGTGCGATGAGCGTAATGACGGAGGTGGTGTCTGTGAATGGTTTGCTGCTGGGTGTGTGTTCTGTGTGCGGTGGGACCTCTCTAGCTGGAGGCTTGTAGATTGGGGTTGTACTGTTCATTAAAGAGGTGGTGTCGTGGAGGCGTGCGTGGAGGTGTACGATGGGATATAGTTATGGAGTGGTGTAGGTGGTGTGTGATGGAGGTGTGAGTGTGCGTATAGCGTGGTAGCCTTCATAGGTGCTCGCTAACGGCACTTTGCCCAACAGTCTGTTACAGGCTATACGGGAGGTCTTTGTCTTTGGAGCGGGTAATAGGTGTGATGGGTGTGTGTTGGATGAGTGATGCAGGGGGTGGTGTGGAACGTGTTCGTTTTTCAGTGTGTGAAATAGACGGGTGTGTGTGTTATAGGGTGTGATTGTGGTGTGTGTGTGATTCGGGTTTGTGTGGTGTAGGATATGGATGTGGTGTGTGTGCTGTAGGGTGTGAGTGTGGTATGTGTGTGAGACAGACGGGTGTGTGTGTTGTAGGGTGTGAGTGTGACGAGCGATAGACACACACACCCACAACACACAGACACACACAACTCACACACACACAACTCACACACACAACACACAGACACACACAACTCACACACACACAACTCACACACACAACTCTCACGCACAGACAAACACACAACTCTCACACACAACTCACACACACACAACACACAGACACACAACACACAGACACACACAACTCACACACACACACACACAACTCACACACACAACTCTCACGCACAGACAAACACACAACTCTCACACACAACTCACACACAAACAACACACAGACACACAGACACACAACACACAGACACACAACACACAGACACACACAACTCACACACACAGACAAACACACAACACACACACACAACACACAGACGCACAACTCTCACACACACAGACACACACACACAACACACAGACACACAACACACAGACACACACAACTCACACACACAACTCACACACACAGACACACAACTCACACACACACAGACACACACACACAACTCACACACACACAGACACACACACAACTCACACACACAGACACACACAACTCACACACACAACTCACACACACAACTCTCACACACACACAACTCACACACACACGACACACACAACTCACACACACGCAGACACACAGACACACACAACTCACACACACACAACTCACACACACAAACACACAGCTCACACACAACTCACACACAGGCACACACAACTCACACACACACACAGACACACACACAACACACAGACACACAACTCACACACACACACAGACACACATACAGACACACACACATACACTCACACACAGCCACACACACAGACAACTCACAGACACACACACACACAACTCACACACACACACAGACACACACACACACAACTCACACACACACAACACACAGACACACACAACTCTCACACACACAGACACACACACAGACACACAGCTCACACACACACAAGACACACAACTCACACACACACAGACACACAGACACACACACACAACTCACACACACACAACTCACACACACAGACACACAGACACACACAGACACACACACAACTCACACACACAGACACACACACAACTCACACACACACAGACACACACACAACTGACACACACACAACTCACACACACACACAGACACACACACAGACACACACACAACTCACACACAGACACACACACACACAGACACACACACAACACACACACAGACACACACACACAACACACACACACAGACACACACACAACTCACACACACAGACACACACACAACTCTCACACACACACACAGACACAATACACACACACACAACACACACACACACAGACACACACACAACTCACACACACAGACACACACACGCACACGCAGTGGGGCTGCTCGCGCTGGGTGGTCTCGCGGCCACGTGACGTAGCCCATGCGCTAATGCGGCTCCATTATGCCGCTTTTACTAAAGTCCTTGTAAACAGTCCATGCCGCGGAGCCTTGTAAACATTTCACGGTGGTCTGCAGGCACACAGCGATTGTACAAATAAAGACGAGGATGGAGGAGGGGGTGGAGGAGGGGGGCCTGGGTGGTAGGGGATGTGAGAGAAGGCGGCATGAGGTGGGGGGGGGCAAACAAACCCGGAGTCTCTGTCGGGGATGAAGATGGGGGGGGGGGTAGCAAGAGACTTGGTGGCAGATTGCTCCAGGGGCAGGGATGGGAAGACATCGTGTGTCGCGCATCAAGCACCGAGACGCATTTCGTCATGATCATCTTCACGATGGTTTTAATCGTCGTCACCATCGTGATCACCACCGCCAGTATCGTGGCCGGGGTCATCATCGTGTTCTTCAGCGCCGCCATCGTCATCAAAGAACATCGTCCCCACGATCATCACATTCATTGTTCACATCGTTAGTGCCACCATCATCTTGAAACAACACCATCATCACCACAAGCACCCATCGTGACATATATCATCATCACTGTCATCATGATGTACACCATTATCACCGCCGCAATCATCGACATCACCATCATTATCATCATCGTCAGCATCATCAAGGAACAAAAAAGCATCATCACTACCATCATTCACATCATCATCATCAGCACCACCACCATCATGACATACAACACCATCATCACCACAACTTCCATCCACATCGTCAGCACATCACCATGAACAATAATCACCGCCAGCACTCCCACAAACATCACAAGCCCCCATCGTCATCATCATCACTCATCACTCCCATACCACCATCACGATCATCAGGGTCGTCATCATTATCATCATCACCATCATCATCACCATCATCACCATCATCATCACCATCATCACCATCATCATCACCATCATCATCACCATCATCATCACCATCATCATCACCCCCTTCACGATCTTGGGGGCTAATAGCGGCAGACGAGGCTAGACTGGGGCTGAACGATTTGGGGAAAATATCTAATTGCGATTTTTCTGACAGATATTGAGATTTGATTTGCGATAAAAAATGTTTTAAGTCAAGCTTCAGTTGAATATTCACTGTGTAATAGATTTAAAACATGTGATGGAACATTACCACATGACACCATCAAAATATGAACTGCTCTTTGTATTCTAAGACAAGGATGAGAACTTAAAATAAATTAATTGCTTCCAACGTGTATTTCTTAAAATGTTTTTATTGAAATAAAACAATGAAACATAGAACAATTGTTAAGTTAAACAAATAAAGTTTTTAATAATTAAAATAATAAAACAATTCCAACAAGAAAGTAATAGGACTTTTCAAATCGCAGCCTTTGCGATTTGCCAATCGCATTGTCTCAAATTTCGATTTGAAATCGATTAATCGTTCAGCCCTCGGCTCGACTGCCCACAGCCACCCTCCCCCCGCTGCCC
The DNA here is from genome assembly GCF_965212315.1 of Lampetra planeri. Taxonomy (NCBI): domain Eukaryota; kingdom Metazoa; phylum Chordata; class Hyperoartia; order Petromyzontiformes; family Petromyzontidae; genus Lampetra; species Lampetra planeri. The sequence goes on along the minus strand of NC_136130.1, from coordinate 9,864,222 downwards.
CCGCCCCGCCCCCATCCTCGCGTCTCGATTCCAAATTTTTTAAAGGGTTCATTTGCGCAGAAAATTGGGCTGTCATAATTGTTTAGAAAGCACGGCTCATTATCGCGAAAGTTAATGTACTGGCACAAAGTGTATTACATATTCGGTATTTGTGTGCGCGCGTGTGTGTATGTGTGTGCGCGCGTGTGTGTATGTGTGTGCGCGTGTGTGTATGTGTGTGCGTGTGTGTGTATGTGTGTGCGTGTGTGTGTATGTGTGTGCGTGTGTGTGTATGTGTGTGCGTGTGTGTGTATGTGTGTGCGTGTGTGTGTATGTGTGTGCGCGTGTGTGTATGTGTGTGCGTGTGTGTGTATGTGTGTGCGCGTGTGTGTATGTGTGTGCGCGTGTGTGTATGTGTGCGCGCGTGTGTGTATGTGTGCGCGCGTGTGTGTATGTGTGTGCGTGTGTGTGTATGTGTGTGCGTGTGTGTGTATGTGTGTGCGCGTGTGTGTATGTGTGTGCGTGTGTGTGTATGTGTGTGCGCGTGTGTGTATGTGTGTGCGCGTGTGTGTATGTGTGCGCGCGTGTGTGTATGTGTGCGCGCGTGTGTGTATGTGTGTGCGTGTGTGTGTATGTGTGTGCGTGTGTGTGTATGTGTGTGCGCGTGTGTGTATGTGTGTGCGTGTGTGTGTATGTGTGTGCGCGTGTGTGTATGTGTGTGCGCGTGTGTGTATGTGTGTGCGCGTGTGTGTATGTGTGCGCGCGTGTGTGTATGTGTGCGCGCGTGTGTGTATGTGTGTGCGTGTGTGTGTATGTGTGTGCGTGTGTGTGTATGTGTGCGCGCGTGTGTGTATGTGTGCGCGCGTGTGTGTATGTGTGTGCGCGTGTGTGTATGTGTGTGCGCGTGTGTGTATGTGTGCGCGCGTGTGTGTATGTGTGTGCGTGTGTGTGTATGTGTGTGCGCGTGTGTGTATGTGTGTGCGCGTGTGTGTATGTGTGTGCGTGTGTGTGTATGTGTGCGCGCGTGTGTGTATGTGTGCGCGCGTGTGTGTATGTGTGTGCGCGTGTGTGTATGTGTGTGCGCGTGTGTGTATGTGTGCGCGCGTGTGTGTATGTGTGCGCGTGTGTGTATGTGTGTGCGCGTGTGTGTATGTGTGTGCGCGTGTGTGTATGTGTGTGCGTGTGTGTGTATGTGTGCGCGCGTGTGTGTATGTGTGCGCGCGTGTGTGTATGTGTGCGCGCGTGTGTGTATGTGTGTGCGCGTGTGTGTATGTGTGTGCGCGTGTGTGTATGTGTGTGCGTGTGTGTGTATGTGTGTGCGCGTGTGTGTATGTGTGCGCGTGTGTGTATGTGTGCGCGCGTGTGTGTATGTGTGTGCGTGTGTGTGTATGTGTGTGCGCGTGTGTGTATGTGTGCGCGCGTGTGTGTATGTGTGTGCGTGTGTGTGTATGTGTGTGCGTGTGTGTGTATGTGTGCGCGTGTGTGTGTATGTGTGTGCGTGTGTGTGTATGTGTGTGCGCGTGTGTGTATGTGTGTGCGCGTGTGTGTATGTGTGCGCGCGTGTGTGTATGTGTGTGCGTGTGTGTGTATGTGTGTGCGCGTGTGTGTATGTGTGTGCGTGTGTGTGTGGTGCAGTATGTGCTCGCTCGCTAACAGCACTTGCTCCTACATTTTGTCCAGGCTATACGGGGGATCTTTACATTTGTTTGATTCCGACTAGCGGGTGAGGCAGCGTAGGGGTTAGCGCCCTGTGCTACTAAACTGGCGACCAAAGTTGAAACAGTTCTGGGACTCCCCTAAGTCAACTCGGCATTAAATGATTACCTAATACAAAGGCGGCCGGGCGTGGTTCTGCTCACCCATCCCTTCGTGTGTCGTGATGGCCTTCATAGGTGCTCGCTAACAGCACTTGCCCCGAGTAATTTAAGCCTCTATGGGGGATCTTTGGCTTTGTTCCTGCTAAGCGTGGTAATTTGCTGATCCAGTCCAGGGCCTCACTGATTCTCGACTCTGCCTTCAATGAGTAGACCGTGTGCGGACATCACGCGTGGCCAATCGACAGACAAAGGAGGTTGGGCAATGTCCTGGACACATCACACTCCCCGTGTGCCATGCCGACCTAAACAGGTGCTCGCTAACATAATTTGCCCGTCGGGTATCTAACTTTTGTTTTCGGCCGTTACAAAATAAAATGAATGGAGGAAATCGTGCACAGTGCCGGATTATCCGAGTAGCAACAGGAGCTACATATGCGCACTTTTAAGGACCCCGCGCTAAATGCTTCCAAGCTATCAATTCCGGTTCAGTGATTCTGCACTTGCTCTATCACTATAGTACTATACCGCCTTCAACTTTTATGAACGACTGTGTATTTAAGGTTAGCGATTTGTCGTATTATCTGGCTGTATAGCAAATGAGAAAATACAATTACTTTACTGTGCAAGTAAACAAATAGGGCCCCTTTATAACATATGCGACAGGCCCCGCACCAGCTTAATCCGGCACTGCCCGTGCAGTATATATATTCGTGACCAAATCTATTGGCCACAATTTCAAATTCAGGGCCCTCCTGACAATGAGTATTGAGGCTCTGTGACGCTTCCCTGGGTGTATTAAGGGGCATTAGCCACAACCGGGACAGCAACGCAGACAGCAGCTGGGGCCTTCAGCTCTTGCCTCCGACGGCTGTCAATCTCTTCCCCTCTTTGCCTTCATTCGTGATCCCATTGACACTTTAATCTCGTTCCATAAATGAAAGCTGGCGTTCCCAACCCTTTTGTTACAAACAAGAGTCCCAGCCGTCCGACAACTCCAGGTTCAAGAGGTCACCGTGATCAATGCCATTGATGCCACGACACCTCGCTCTTGCCCCCCCTCCCTTCCTTACCCCTTCCTTGCTCGATCGCGTTCTATTCCCTTAAATCAACGTCCACGTTTCCTATCGATTAGTTAAATGTTCTCCTCGAGGTACGTTGGTTGTGTCCGTTGCTTTTCATGATCAAGTTCAATTCCCCCCACCACCCAAATCACTCCTGCAACCGTCTCTCGTCCACCCCTTCATTTTATAATTTTGGATCCCGGTCCGCCTTCAATAACTGACCCTCGGCTTATATCGTGACCAAGGTGTGGGCCCGTTTAGATCAGGAGCAGGCGAGTTTGGGTGGCTTCTTCACACCTCCGCGTGTAAGCCTCGTGGCTGCTCGAGCCATCAAGGCTTTTCTTTTTCCAGTTTCCGGAGGGAACCGTGTGAAGGACGCTCCGTTTACTGGAATTCTCGAGACTTTAAGTGAATTTCACGGCGCAACTCGGCGGACCCCCCCAACTCAGCTGCAGGAACAAAGCGCGGGGCGGCCCAGCGGCACCTGTCAGCGCTTAGGCTCAAATATGCGGCCACAGATCTCCCGCGCTGCTCCGGATGTGCTCGCCACCTGGCTCGCTCTGCGTCCACACTCAGCGGCGGCAGCTCCAGCACAGAAGCCACACACAGACAGATACAAAGACACGGCTCCCCCCCACCCACCCACCACCATATCTCCAGCTCTCCCCGGACTGTCGGCGAGGACCGACAATAGGCAACACGGCACACGTGGGGGTGGTGTGGCTGGCACAACGCCCGGCCACCTCCGTCTCCCAAGTGATGTTGACACATCACACAAGGTTCTCGTTTGAGGTCAAGTCGAACCAGGAGATGTCAAGGAGCCGTCCAAATATGTCACCGATATTGGCCGCAACCAGGAATTGAACCCAGGTGGACGGGTTGGTAGCGCACCGCGCCGACTTTAAATTACCGCTCCACAGACGGGTGAGGGCCCGGTTCAAATATTGAATGGGGATCAAACTCGCGCAGCGCTCTTACCTATACACCTTCACATACCCATCAATAAACACTCTCACAGACATACACACAGACACGCAGCCACAAATACAACCACCACGACCACCCGGCACGACGTGGCATAGACGTCGGCATGCTGCTTGTACCAGACTAGGTGCACTTTGAGGCCCATGCCAAGTGTCGTGGGGGTCTCGCTGGCAGGAAGACTCCCAGCTGCCCACCCACCCACCCACGGACACTGACAAACGCACGCACGCACGCACACCCGCCCGCTCCCACGCACTCTCACTGGCTCGCACACGTCGACTTTTACAGCCGGGACTTTATTATTAACGGGCAATGCCTGTGATGGCGCTCCCGTGCAGCACACAGAGCGGTGGCCGAGAGCCCAGGCCGAGAGCCCAGGCCGAGAGCCCAGGCCGAGAGCCCAGGCCACCGGCCGGTTGTCCAAACTCGACGGCCAAGCGGCCATAACTTCAGTCCGACGTTCGACTTTATTTTTGTTTTAAATTAACTAGCAACGCACGCGTTCTTTTGGTCGCGGCCGTCCGTCTCTTACTCGCTACCTTCGTCATGTCCAGTCAGCCAGCAAAGCTTTTTGTAATGTAGTGAAAAATTGTCCTCCAATGTGATCCCAATTCTGCTGTCATTGTCATGCACCGAGAAGAATATATTCGAGACTCTCGCACAGCAGTGCGACCCGAGGTTATGGAACGGCCCGCGGAAGCGGACTTCATAAAGCTACCGCCGAGTGAACTCTGGTCTGCACAGTAGAGGGCAGCACTACCTCACCCGCTCTGCATTCGGGAACGTTCTTCGTGACACCGGTGTATTCATTCCCAGAGCTGGAACGTGGGGAAATGTAGTTCAGAACCAAATTTAATGCGATTTAATGTTTTTTATGCAGTCATTGGTTAACGAGCCGCGAGGCCATCAACCCGCTACACTTGATGAGCGGTTTAATCACATTGGGCAGTTGAAATCGAGATTGAAACTCGGATCTCAGCAGTGTCGGCTCAGCGCTCTGACCTCCGAGCCACCCGTTCACCACGTGACTTTTGACTTCATGCAACCAAAAAAAAACACCCAAAAGGCTATCTCGTAGCTCCTACGCACGAGGGCTGCGTGTCAGTGGCTGTACGATGAGGGTCAGAAGCTTCGCTAATGAGAAAGAAAGACTTTAATACCACCGCTGACGGCACTCGGGTTAACGTCACCACAGCGAAGTTATCGCGTCGGCCGTGGGAGTGATGGTCATGCCAGCAGAGCGCTCCGGGCTGCGAGGTCTCTTTGTACGATTCATGAAGATGCCATGCCGGACGGCTCAGGGACACAACAGCGTAGGAATCGCGCACGTGACGATTCAGCACCTCTCGCAATTCCGTGAACCATCCGTTACGATTCGCGGTCACAAGATTCCCACATTGATCATTATTGTTTGGCCAGCGTGGCGAACACAGTGGCCTCCAGTGACTTGTGGGAATCACGTGAACCAATTTACAATACACGCGAATGAAATGCGATTCTCACAGCGCGACTGCATAGTACGGCGAGTGCAGGGTTCGATCTTAATCGACGGATCCAGTGCATCGCCGCACACCTTCAAAGGACGTGTCAACAAGACAACGAGATTTATGTATTTTGAGTGGCATCTCGTCCTTTGAAAATAAAAAGTAGCCTCAGGGAAAATCGAAAGGAGCTTTAATATCTTATTTTATACACGCACGTGAAACCACCCGTGTCCGAATCGCTCGGACAGCGCCCGATGTCGTCCGATCTCGGTTGCCAGGCCGCATTGGACCCGGACGGCACTTGGATGAGCAATGGCCGGTCATAAAACGGGCGATAAAGGACGTGAGGGTTGTGGGCAGCAGATGGATGTGGAGAAAAATTCATCGCTGTATTGTAGCTCTACGCTCCCCCGTCTTCACCAACCCGCACTGACCAGCGTGGCGAAATACGGTTAAAAAAAAATAACAACCTCCATGAACCGCACGCCGTGGGGGCCTCCATCCAGCGGTGGATTCACACGAGCAGCAGCTGTTGAGGTGCATCATGGATCCAGGCAACGGTGCGGTCGGCGCATGCGATAATGAGAGCGGAACGGTGGCCGATGTTAACCGCCAGAGGGATGGCCCCACGCGGGAGAGCGACCCGGCGACACGACCTCCCTCAGATCTCCATCATCTGCTCGCTGTTCACGATCACCTCGTTCGTCCGCTTGGCTGCGGTAGTGGGGGGGGGGGTTGGTGAGGCAGTGAGAGAGGGATGGGATGGGGGGGCGGAAGAGGCAAGGCGAGCAAAGTTAACGAGCCACCGACAGCTGGTGGAAGAACCCGGCGCGTATTATTGGCTGTCCGACAAAACCGGTGCAAGCACGTGGCGTGAAAGATTACAGCTCACAGGACGCATTCCTTTGTACGGTCGCACGCTTACAACATGCCAGGCGCCCACGACAACGTGCGAAACGCCTCGAGACGCGGTCGCAAACAAAACACGCGCGCACATGACGGCACTGACCACGCGCTTCCACCAGGACCTGGCTTCCCACGAGGCAGTCTTTGAGCTCGGCCCCCTTCTCGATGACGGCGCCCTCGCACACCACGCAGCCCGTCAGGGTGCACCTGCGTGGGGGGAGGGGGCGGGGGGGGAGGGGGTCACAAATCAAGTGAGGATGAGGCAGGGACATCTGGGATATCCAAATAGCTCAGCAATCGATTGCTCTCCCGATCACCTGTTCGATTACTCGACTAAGATGGTAACGCACGTGCCACTGGACGGGAGGTGCCGGGCGTAGGCCTGGGCGATGGAATCGCCGTCATTAGCTGCACCGTGGCTCGAAGCGGTTTCCCGCCTTTGGGGAAAGGTCGCCGATTACGATTTAAACTCGACCGATCGGTCCGCTCGTCCCAGCGCGAGTCTGCTCAGCGACACGAGATGAGGATCCACGAATCCACCCTCCCTGTGATACGATCAATCGTCGTAGTCCAGGGTCGCCACCCAGCTCCGGAGCACCGTTGCCGCCCCCCCCACCCCCCCCTCACCCCCCCCTCGGGGGTGCCGCCCTGCCTGCGAGCGCCGCCTCACCCCTCCTGGACGGTGACGCGGTGCATCAGGATGGAGTTGGCGATCTTGCAGCGCTCGCCGATGGTGCACACCTCGCCCACCACGCTGCGCTTCACCGACGTCCGCTCGGCCAGCGTCGTCTCATGCCCGATCATACTCTCGGAGCCGACCTGGACACGCAGCCACCGCACGGCGTCACGCCGCCAAAGACAAAGATTCTCCGTGTAGCCTTAACGGACCGTCGGCAGGCCACGTAACTCGCCCGCCGCCGTCGAGAGGTTCGAGTCTTGTTCACCATCCGACGGGTGCCCCGTGATTAAAGGCGGAGGGGGGCCACCGCGCGGCAAGGCGGTCAGGCTCACGACCTCGCGGAAGCGGCTCGCGCGTGCGTCGGCGGGAGGGCGCGCAAGCCGCTCCGTCGGGTGGCGCGGCCCGGCCCGGCGAGGCGAGCGCCGCCCTCCGAGAGGTTAAAAACACGGGGCAATCGGCGCAGCTGTGAACAAATTGAAGATGCACCCCACCCCGCCGCGCCCGCCGCGCCCGCCCGCCCGCCCGCCTCGTACTCGCTCGAGGAACATCTGGTACGGCTTAAGACACTGGAGGCGAACGCTCGGGGAGGGGCGGACGGGTACGAGGGAGGGAGACAATGGCCCCAGGGTGAAGGGCGGCACTGCCGCGAACGGCGGTGGTGGCATGCGGGGGAAGAGTGGCACGCAGCAGCGACAGAGGCAGGGCTTGCACACTTGTTTTTTTTTTTAAACAATCAAAATAGAATAGTTCACTTATTTAAGCAGGATAGCCACACCGAGTCGTGGGACTCTTTTCAGGAGGGTCCTGCATTGGGTGTTCCATTTTGTTTTCAAACAATTCGAGAGAGTTCTTATACAAATGGGTGGAAATCGGAGCACCCAGCGAAAACAGACGCGCGCGAGGGGGCGACACTCTATCCCCGTGCAGATGGAAACAGATGGCGAGTGGTCCACTTGGTGTACTTCCATCTCCTGGAGAGCCAGGGTTACGTGACACCTTGACGCCCACGGGATCCACAAACCCTCGCTGCTTCCACAGTGCTGGATTACAGGCGTGCGCCACCACCGCACACACACGCACGCACACGCACGCACGCAGAGATGGGTACCTGAGATTTATCTCCGAGAGTGGCACATGGACTGATCATGGGCTCGTCTGCGCCCAGGATGAGTGATGGTAGAACTTTGGGGACCTGGCAGATATCCAGGCACATGAAAGAACATGCCAAGAGATAGGTGAACAGACCACCACACAAACACACCACGATACCACCACACAAATACACGAACACACAAACACCAATACCACCACACACACCAAATACAAAGATCCCCCATATAGCCTTAACAGACCGTTGGGGCAAGTGCTGTTAGCGAGCACCTATGAACCACACAAACACACCACTACACAGGGGGTGTCCGGGACGTTCAGATTGGGTTCGAACCTGGACCCCAGCCACTCGTGATTCAACAGAGTCCTTAAGCGTTTGTGAGCTGACCGACTGTACCCAAGGAGTGCGCAAAAAATACCATCAAATGAATTTAGGTTTTTAAATTTAATTTGTGCAAAAAATTCGAGCTCTTAGCACGCAGCACCAATGTCACCGTAGCCTGAGCAGGAAAGTGCCCCCCCCAGCCCCCCCATTGTCGAAGGGTGACAAAAGAGACCGTGAGAAAGGTGTTTCAGAAGTTCTGTGAAAATCTTTTGCGCAGCTGCTGTCGGGTTCATTGTCCCATGACATGACGCAGAGTGTGCACCAGAAATAAAGTTGGGAAAACACAAAAAAATACTACACAAACACACAACCGTAGAATTCAATACATGACCACACCACCGTACACCCACAATGGCACTTCTTGATTTCAGAGAGACAAGAAGACGCAGCCCGGCCCAGACCAGCAACGACGCCTGCAACTCGTGCGCCTTCTCCAATCATCGGCTCCTTTTGCCGTCTCCCAAGCATGCCCCCTCGCCGCATTTCTTTTGCACATTTTTGAGCCGCCGGTTCCAAATTTCTTCGTCAATCGCCTTGTTTTGCGACCCATGAGATACTGCACCGGTTGCAAACTTTCTTCTTCCGGTACATCGGGACGTCGCAATGTTTTCGCGAAAATGAAAAGGTTTTACACGTATCGCCCGGCGCTGCAATGAAGAGTCTCTCCCCCCGCCCCCCCCCTCCCCCCCCGTTAATGGGGTGGCAGCCAGGAGGAGTTTCGCTGCTTCATCTCCAGGAGTTGAGAAGGATCCAGGTTTGTGGCGCCGGACGATAAACATCGCGGCGGAGAGAAGCACAGGGTCTGCCGAGTCCCACATCCCAACGCCAACGTCAACAGCGGCGGTCTCGGGGCCCTGGCGTGGATCGCCGCCACCACCACCGCGCTGTTTGAAAAGTCCTCGCCGCCATCAGTTTGAGGGTCGTGTAATCTTAAACCGCATTTTTGACGTTGTTATTATTACTTTAATTCCTTTTTTTTTTCATGACCCGACAGCAGTTGATACATCACTTTTTACCAACACCCACCGCCAACCACCATCACCACCAAAAATGCTCTGGGGGATGGCCGTGTGTATGTATATGTTTATATATATATAGAAAGTGACTCTGCGTAAACGTTTAAATGGGTCACACACAGGTGACCGTGTGGCGCTGGGGACACGGAGCACTGACCCAGCAGTGCTAATATCCTGGGTTGGAATCTGGATCTCAGCCACTCATGATTACAACTGGGTTCTCAAGCCGTAGCGAGTTGTTGGTTTCAGCCAGCACACCAATGACTGTACACAACAACAACAAAAAAACAAACCCATCACATTACATTTGGATTTTCACTCAAATTTGGCTAAATTCCAGCGCTGAGCATTTTAAAAAATTATATCAGTTTGACCGCTACGCAAGGATAATTTCTCTGCGCAGCAGTGTGCGTTAAAAGGCAGGTTCTCTCGTGTGTGTTTGGATAAAAAAAGGTCACTTTAAAGGAATCTCATAAGTAGTTCTGCGATATCTACTTATGCACGTAATTATTTAACACACGGGGCTCCCATTCCCCCCCCCACCCCGTCTCCTCCTCAACCGTTACTTCGCAAGGTGACGACTTTCATCTAGCAGTACATAGACCATGGCTGATGATGATAACGTTGAGCAAAATGAAGAACTCTTCCTCGATTAACCACTTTGATCGTGGTTAAGAAGAGCTATCTGAAAAGCAGCCGTCACCACTGCTGCCCACGAACCCGGCTTCCGTGACCCCACCCCGTGTGACCCCGTGAACCCCGACCTCCCGACCTGCTTGTTGGCCTCAATGTAGGAGGCGAGGGAGTTGGCGCGCATGCACAGGGAGCCGGCCGGCGCCTCCAGCAGGTAGCAGCGCAGGCGGTCGCTGGTGCCGCGGAACGACGACTTGTCCCGCGCCAGCGCCTGCATCGGGTCCTCACCCATGTAGTCATGCACGTCTGCGGCGCGGGGGTGGCGGCACCGTCAATGACGTGGTGGCGGTGGTGCCAGGGAGGCCACAGCGGTAACAGCGGCAGAAAAGTAGTGACAGGAACACCAACGGCAACAACAGAAGCAAACGCAGTAACAGTAGCAAGGGCAGCAGCAGCACAATTAACAGCAGAATCAGCAGCGCAGGTAACAGCAGAATCAGCAGCGAGCCCGTCTAGGCGGCGGGGGGGGGTCGCACCTTTCTGGCCGCACACGGGCCGGTCGGCGCCGTCGTCGTCCTCCAGGCCGGCGGAGCGCCGCGGCGCGCGGGAGAACTGCTTGCGCACCAGGTACGGCACCAGCTCTTCCTTGATTGTCGATATCGAGCTGCGTGGACGGAGCCGCGGGGGGCGAGAGAGGGGGGGACACACGTGAGCGAGCGTGACGACGGTCGTCCGGCGTCGCCAAGCGCCGCACAGCTCGTGCCGGTGCATCGCCATCATCACCACCGTCATCATCGCCATCGTTAGCCATGCGTTATCCACTGCTGGATGAAGGCCGCTTCACACACCGAGTTGGCGGAGGAGGTCTGTTTGTTCGTACTTCACTGAGCTGGCGAGCGTGGGTTCGTGCAGCTCGCAAGATAGATAATATGTCTGAAAACAAACACACGCCAAACGGATAAATCTTACAGCGACATGTTTCGTGGAAACTGCAAAAAAGTGGGCGCTGTAATCTCTGCACTGCCCTTCACCAACTCCTCTCATCCAGGCCGGACGGTCACCACAAGGACACGGCCACGAGCAATACGTGTGTGGTAGTGGTGGCCATCGTTGGCTGTGGTCTAAATGAACAAAACACCCGACATTTGTTGAGTTCTGAGATCAGCAATCCGACAGATGCGAAATGTAAGGGAAACTCGATAGAGATGGTTGGGTTGTCACATGAAGCGCAGATGCAACATCGTTTCATATGCAGGAGGCATCGTGTTAAAAAAGACTTAGGGCCCAACCATGGCAAATGCGAATCGGTGAGCTGATTTCACAACCAAACTAATGAACCCGAGGAGGTCTTTCCTGTCAGGATTCATCAGGAACAAAAAACTTTATCCATGGACATTTTTCGAGATTCGATCATTTGGAACGGCGGCATCCACGCGAGGACCGCCCCGGACAGCGAGACACGCTCGCGTGACGCCAGGGCTCCTTACACCTCCGATTAGCACTGCTGGCTACGTACGGTGAGACAGAAGTTCAACATACATACGTATACAAACACGTCCGCCAAGGGGAACGCACGCAGCGCGCGGCAGCTGTACGGGCCACGTCGGGAGCCTGACATTTGGCCCCCGGGGGTCAACGTAGAATCAAAATAACGTGTTTGCGGGGGGGCGGCCGCCTGGATGACCCCGCGCCGTGGATCTTTCCCTAACGAGCCGCGGGGTCGGCAGCTGCGGGCAGCGTATTTTTGACGGCGCCGGTCGGAGGTTCGTGTCCAGTGTTTCCCGTGTGCCGATGCCCACCCCCCACGGCCGCTGGGGGGGGGGGGGGGCAGCTCGAGGGCACCTATATCGGGGTCGGTGGTCGAGGGGGGCGGGTTGGGTGGGGTTGGTGGGGGGAGATGAGCGAGGGAGCGAACGGACACGTCGGGGGACAGCTGGCGATGCCGTCAACGCTCGCTGTTCGCACGCCCCGCGCGCCGCGCGCCCTTGGCGGGGGAAACTATGCCAGGCATGTGCAGTGCTCAGCGAGGCTGTCGCCAGGCGAGAATGAAGCCATCACTCACGCGCGCGCACGCGCGCCCCATTTAGTGCGGGGGGGGGGGTCGAGAACACGAGCCGAACGCGGGAACGGGACTGACGGTCTGCGATCACGGGATACGTTTGCGACTGCGTTCGTCCGTGCCCACGTGGCGGTGGGTAGTAGGGGAGGCTGGCGTTATTAGTAGGGGAGGCAGGCGTTATTAGTAGGGGAGGCAGGCGTTATTAGTAGGGGAGGCAGGCGTTATTAGTAGGGGAGGCAGGCGTTATTAGTAGGGGAGGCGGGCGTTATTAGTAGGGGAGGCGGGCGTTATTAGTAGGGGAGGCAGGCGTTATTAGTAGGGGAGGCAGGCGTTATTAGTAGGGGAGGCAGGCGTTATTAGTAGGGGAGGCAGGCGTTATTAGTAGGGGAGGCGGGCGTTATTGGCGGATCCAAATATCCACGTTCATTCGGGGAATCTGCTCCTGTTACCCGTAGGATGATTCGCAGATACACACAGATAACCGGATGAATTTTGCTGCCACGTCAAGCTCACTCATCTAACCTGCGTAAAGGTATGGGTAATGCAATGAAGTTGGCATTTTTCAGAGAGGCCAGTTCCAGTCACACGTCTTTTCTGCGAGATTAAGTACAGATAATAGGAGGAATTTGTCGCCACCGACAAATAATCATCGATGTACTGATAACAGCACTTCTGAGAATCGTTATGGGGGTGCAGATATTGGACAACAGGAACAACGGCTGTTCGGGGCAATGTAAGAGGAGTCTCACTGTTATTATTATTATTTCAATTTTGTGCTGATTGTCTCTGCTGTAATATTGGGGGGGGGGGGGGGGGTGATTTACAGAAGATGAAGATGGGAGGAGCTGGCAGGGCCTGAGAGAGAGAGACAGACAGAGAGAGAAACAGAACAGAAAGGGCTCCAATTTGGCCGAGATAAAAAGAGCAGAAAGTGAAGGAAGAGCAAAGGTTTGACGAGCTTCTCCGGAAACACGGCGTGTCAGCCGCCACCGCCAAAGAACACACCGCTCGCTGGCGCACAGCACGGCACGCGCGTCACCAACGTCGTAATCCCAGCGTCCATGCGTCCGCCGAGGAGACGGTTGTGCCGAAATCAGATCATTGTTGTGTGCGGGCTCCTGGGTGGGGTTGTTACATCGTCACAGAAACGTTTTTTGAGATGATGATGATGGTGGTGGTGGTGGCTTGGGGAGGCCATAAACATGAAAATGTTTTCCAGCACGCAGTCGTTATTGCGCATTATTCTTGGAGGGGAACGGCGGCGATATTGCTAGTCACGAAAGTGCGTTTTCATTCAAAGCACCAGGAAATAAACCCAGATTTCTCATTGAGCGGCGAGACGACTTCTGACTGCAACACAGACAATTGCCGTCTTAAGACCGCAAGAAAGCCCAAAGGCTGGAATTACTGCACACACAAACACACGCGGCGTACAAGTTATTTACTTATAATATCAGTGCATTTTTCTGCATTTGCACATACAAATATTTCACAGATAAACAAACTTGAAAGGGTGGGGGGGGGGGGAACCGAGTTGTTTTTTTTTATCCAGTAATGGAGTTGTGAGCGCGAGAGTTTAAGTGTGACACACACCAGCTCGCCGCTCGCTCCATATTTTTCCAATCTCCCCACTCGCTCCTCCCTCGGGTGGGTGGCCGCCACCCACCGCGGAATTTTCTCTACAATTCTTACACAGCGGCCTCCAATTCCCATCCATAAATGACGCTTGCGGATCACGTTTGCCAGCACCGCGGAAGAAACCAATTCATTTCAAAGGATAACATATACGTATATAAAAAAAAAGAATAATAAGCGTTCGCAAGCGCTGGCGAGTGCGCTACGGCAGACAACCCTGACTGCTGCTGCCCTCCTGCTCTCCTCGTCACGACGAGGAGGCTCCGACACGTCGCCGATCGTCACGGTCGCGCGTGCGGTAACGGCGATGCCCCCACGGTGGTGACTACGATATGGCCGTGCGTGTGGCATGGATGCTCGTCAGAGGTCGCAACCGGGTACCCGATACCCATACCCTACCCGATAGCCGGCTACCCGTACCCGGCCGGGCACGGGTACCCGTTTGCGACCCTGGTACGGCCGGGTACGGGTACGGGTAGACCGTGAGTCACTGGTGAGTAACTGTTTGTCACTCATTTCCCAACGTCTTGTCTCTTCTCACAATTCAAGTTCCTAGAATCAACCCACTCGCGCCTGCAACATGGCTTCATCCCAGAGGTAGCAATCAGGTACCCGATACCCGTACCCTACCCGTACCGGCCGGGTATGGGTATGGTACGGGTACGGCCGGGTACGGGTACCCGTTTGCGACCCTGGTGCGGCCGGGTACGGGTAAGAAATCAAAACCCGTTTGCGACCTCTGATGCTCGTCCCCCCGCCGCCCGCACGTACGCGCTGGCGCATCTGTGCATTGTTGGCGGTGTCAACTTTGACCCCCTCTGAGAGGCACGAGAATCTGCGGCATGGTGACCACTGCCCAGCACCTGCTGCGTGCTGTGGCCCGGGCTGCACCGTGGCCCCGGGCGGCCGAGGCATGCTGCCAAGGAGCAGGTGGCGGTGGCGGTGGTAGTAATGGAAGCGGCGGGTCGAGCGGTGTCCTCGTGTGAAGGGACTACGGCGTCTGAAACCGCGATGCACCTACCGCCCACAAGCTCGACTGAATATTTATCGAGAAATTCCTCACCGAGCCTCAAGACTCTACTTTAAAGTGGTTCCGGCTACATGTGGATGTTTGATGACATCCATTCATGAGTGTTGGGCTTTACGTGGAAGAAAACCTGAGAAAACCTATGATGCACATGATGAGATAACATTTACAACTCAGCACAGACGGATTCAAGAATTCATTTTCTGTACTTGCACCTGCTGGCCGCCTCGCAGGCGAAGTTCACCACACTTCCCATCAAGGTACTAACCAGGCTCCTCCCTGCTTAGCACCCGAGAGCTGGTGGAATCAGGCACCATCAGGGTGATTTGGTAACCCGCTAAATCACCTGTGCTGGCACAAAGAGCACCAGGAGAAAAGCCACGTTGCGTGAGGGCATGACACTGAAAAGTGCGCAAGGACAGGTTCACAAAGTCGCTTCCTGAACAGCGGTAGCGGCCGTGGGCACCATGCCATCGACCACACAACAACCTCGTGCAGTGGGGTTGGTGGGTGGTTGATTGGTTGGGTGGGTCGGTGGGTGGGTATATCTGCAATTCACCGGCCCTCAGACAAAGCAACTGAATGGCCAAATCACTAAAAGTGGAATTCTTGCTCTTCATTGGCCACACAAAATCATCATCATTAGCTTGTAGCTACTTCACAGCCCAGCGTGGTTGGGTTTCTACGATTAATTTATTTGTTTCGCCTCTGCACGATTGACCGACCTTGCGTCCATAGAGCGCAACAGCGTGCATGCGCCCCCATGGCCGGATATGAAAAACGTTCTTTAGCAGGTGGCGTGAACATCGGTGGAGCGTCAAACTAAGCAAAACTGAACGCAGGTCAGCGCAGCCCTGACCTCTTTGCGGGAGATCTCCCTCAGTGTCGAGCAGGAGAGAAGAGGAAATGGGATATTCATCGGCTCTCTCAGGAGCCAGGACGCGCTCATGCGCTCGCACCACAAATACCCTCGCGAAAAGCACCGCACGATAAAACGCAAACAACGACTTCCATTTGCAAGGCGCTGAGTGGCGTAAGCAAGCGTCTCGAAGCGCCGCTAAGTAAAACCTGCACAGGAAGGGCAGGTGCAATGATTCACCCAGCTCCTCACAGCCAATCCTGTTCAGAATCACAATCCAGGGTCCTTTTGAAATTCAAGAATCCATTCCTTTTTTTCCAACACTCCGGTGAATGTAGCGGCCTCTAGTGGCTGGAGTAAGTCACGTGAACCCGCTGCGTGCGAATCGAAATACAGACTCTTACGCGTGCGCGATAACGTGTGCGTCGCAAGCTCGAGATGCTACACCCGATCGATGAAACGATGATTGAAATCGTCTTCCACAGCCCAAACTCGGCTCGAATGCGGCGTGCGTGAAGTATGTTGAGGCTTCTGCCAGCAACGGAAAAGCCTTCTTATTTGCGGTTACGTTTGGAGGTGAAACTTTACTAGCCGGCTCGTTTTACAACCGTGTCGCGCGACGCGAGCACGGACGTGCGGTTTGGCCTCAGCGTCGCCACGGGAGCTCCGGCTCGCCGCTGAGACACACCGCTGGTCGTGCCGCGTAATTCTCATTCCGCTTCTTTTGGTTTTACTACTCGAAGTGCAAGTCGGACGTCGAAAACCCTGGCCCGACGGCTGGCTACAAAACCACAGTGGCAAACGCTCACGGAATACGGACGTGGCGCTCACTGCGCGACACGCAGCCCGTTTACCTCCGGGCGTAACTTTTCCCGAGTGCCGCGGTTATGGGCCTAAGACCAGGGGGGGGGGGGGGGCGGCTTTCGCGTCGCTACCCCACGGGTTTCTCGTTATGAAAACGGCATGCGCGACGCATGGTCTCGCTCCGTATTTTCGTTGGCAGCGCCGCGTCTCACGCGAGCGCAGAAGGAAATGGAGAAACGAACGTGCGCATAGTTCAATTTCACGTGTGCCCACTCGCACACGAGCACGCGCGTACACACGTGAAATCGGGCGCGAGCTGACAAGCATGCGCGCGCACGCGAGCCGAAATGCGCACGTCTGTTCACGCTTACGAGCGCGTAAAAACTTTTAAAGGGACAGGCTCGCTAACGCGTGCGTGCGTGCGTGCAGGCTCGCTAGCGCGCGTCGGCACGGAGGCCCCCGCCGCGCCAGCACATCTGGCGGCGTCGCGAGCCAACCTGGCCCAAGCGTTCGCGTGTATGTGCGCGCGTGTGATCCAACGTGCGCGCGCACGCGCGGGTGTGCGTGTGTCCGTGCGTGCGTGGATCGCTGCTGGCGGTCTGGCTGTCCGCGTAGTTGGGGTTAGTTCAGAAAGCAGCAGCCCACCCACAGCCGCTCCAAACACTACACTAACCCAAGCCACCTCGATCCCTGCACCCCTCCCTACGCTCGCCCTCCCTCCCTCTCTCCTGCTCTCTCTTGCTCTTTCGCGCACTCTCCGCCCCCCCCTGCCCCCCCTCTCCCCCCATGCTCCCGCCGCCAGGGCCTGTCCTCCTCTCAGCCAGCCTCTCTAAATTCCCAAGCCTCGTAAAACTCACTCCTCGGCAGTCACGGGAAAGTGGCACGGCCTCTGCACCAGAGGCCGCATCCCTCACTCGAAAAGGCACCGCGAGCAACCACCAGCGCAAAAATCACGACCGCCGATGCGGCGCCTCGGGTTTTAATTTAGTGCTTGTTTTGTTACGTTTTGGGTTATGTTACGTTTTTGGTTCTGTTATGCTTTTGGGGAGTGGAACACATGTCGGCCTCTTCGTTTCCCCAACAACAAAAAAACTGAACCTGTAAGTTGTGCCGGAAGCTTGGCCGGGTTAGAAATAAGTCTGCAACAAACGGAGCTGCAAGCCCCTGGGCTAAACCCTCGGTTTGAGGACGGCGAGTGCTAGGCCAAAGGGAGGGCTGCAGAGGGAGCAGCCACACATCCCTTCAATACCAAGTGACCAGCTGCGAATGAAAAGAGGCCGATTTGTTAAAATTTTAAGAGAAGCGTGACGCGCGAGAGCGACACCGCACACTGCAGGCTTCGCCGCAGGATTTGGGGGGGGGGCGTGGGCGAGCGAGTGCCGTTATTTCTTCGTCACTCACGCGGCCGCGGAGACAACTCCGTTGACGCAGGTGAAATCACATCCCCGACTCCTGGCAGCTACAGACACGACGGGGCCCCCTCGCGGGGTTGTCCATCAGCTCGCAGGCAACGCAGCAACAATAAATTCATCACCACACTGCGCCCAAACCCGCCCTGAGAGCGAGCAGGGCTCTGCGAACCCACATCTGCTCTGTACCGTTGGGGCTGCTCCCACTGTGGCTTTTACCGCTGTGGCTAGTACTGCTGTCTCCTCGCACGACCGACCGATCCCTGTTTTTTTTCCTCCCAAGTCCGGGTCCACCCCTCGCTTTATGCGGCCCTGTGGTGCCTGCAGCCGGAAGGAACTACCGGTAACAGTACGGAGTGAGAGCCATGCAGGATCTCTTCACCCACCCCCAACTGCCCCCCCACCGGCCCCCGTCTCTGAGCCACTGGGGCCCGATTAATACTCTCTCTTTACCGTTACGCTTGGCGTTTAGTTAATCTCTCAGCCAAACGGAAGGGTGACCTCAGCAGGCCCCAAGCCTCCCTCAACGCCAGGTCAGACGCAAGTCACGCGATCAGCGCAAATATTGCAAATGCCCAACGCGGCCCTGCATCACCGTGCATCGCCATGCATCGCCAGGCATCGTGGCTCGCGAGCGCAACAGAAAAATACACGTGGAAAAAACAGGAAGGTCTAAGTGTTGGAATTGTATTCCGATTGTGTCACGGGACAAAGTGTCGACTCGCAAGTCTCGCAGAGCGGTGCATGACCCCGTGTGTCCGAGAGCTGCCCGCGGAAGAAGACATCAAACTTACTTTTAATATCCTTTAAAGACAACTACTGGACTCATGACGTCCCGTTCTCATCTTATTCACGCCGGGGGGGGGAGGGGGGGGGGACGGCGGGACATTTTTCACGGATGTCCAGCTAAAGGGAAATGTTTCTTGCACTACTGTCAAAACCGATATATTTGATTCTCCGAGCTGAGATGAATACAAATCAAGTAGAAGACAAAATTAATGGCGATGGCTGTCGTTGTGAAGCGATTTGTCACCTGACTGTGACCGGCAGAATCAGAATCTCTGTTTATAGTGGAGGAATCCGATGAGTTATAAAGCGAATTTTTCACAGATGCCCAGGAGGGGCAGGTCAGAAAGTTACTGCCAACTCGCTTCACTCGAGAACCTACGTTAATCACGGGCGGTTTATATCTGGATTCGAACTCGGGATCTCAGCGGTGCCAATTTAACTCTCTGATTTGCAATCGACCCATCCAAATGTGTTTGTTTGTGTGTGGTGGTGTGTTTGTGCGATGATCTGTACACTCATCTCTAGGGGGGTGCTCGCTCATGTACCCGAATCTTTCTCTCTCCCTTGTCAGGTCCCCTCAACAGTTCAACCGTCACTCACGCAGGGTGCGGAGGAGCCCACGCACAGCCCCGTGTGTGAGCCACTCTAGGAGAGAAATCTCAGGTGCCCCTTTGGCCTCTGATTCACTCCGTCAACTCGTGCATTGTGCATGATACAAAAAAATTGATTCAAATTCAAATCCTACGCAAGTCGCAGGAGTTGAGACACCCCTCCACCCATAACCCAAATCCACGGTATAAGCAGTGTGCCAGAAAGGTCAAAGCCAAGTCTTCTTTTTTCATTATTTTGATACTGGCAAAGATGTCCCATAGATACAGCAGCATGGAGGTTGCTGGGGAGGTCCTCCGTTCTCTTAGGTTTTTTCAGTAAAGTCACGTAGGTAAAAAATACAATAAAAATTAATAAAAGTAATAATAGAAATAAAATAATTATATTATTATACTTTTTTATATATATTTTTTTCTATTATTACTTTTATTATTTTTAATTTGATTTTTTTACCTACGTGACTTTACCAAAAAAACCTAAGAGTATGAAACCTTGCAGTCACGAAAGCTTCAAATCTAGAATTAGGTCCTCCATTGTTCATCAACATCTCCATTTACATTCCCGGGCCACCCATGTTGACGACTTGACCACTCCAAATCCTCACCTCTTCTCTCTTGCACATTCTCTTTCCTCTCTCCTCCCCTCGGCCCTCCACTCCTTCCCGTCACCTTCCTACCGAGTCGTGATCCCCTCGGTGGCCATCAATCGCGGTCACTCATTCCTCAATCCTTGGTAGCCCCTGTCATCCAAATCATTCTATTCGCTCACCGTTTATTTTTTACTTTGCCAAGCGTCTTGAGTGAAGGCTCAACCACCACACTACCGGTCACAACAGTTTTCTTCTCGCTTCTTGCCTTGCACGGGCTTGAAAATTCCCTTCCATCATCTCTTTTTCCCCGTCGTCACAGAAAATAACCCTGCTCAAGTCAAGAAACGCGTTAACTCCGTATCTGTTACAACTTCGCAAGTGCCCGTTTGTCGCTGGACGCTTGGCGTTTTTCTGGCTGGTGCTCAGAAACTGTAAATTGAAAACGGTGTACCTACTGCTGGGTGAAGGCTTCCCCACACCATCGCCGATCAAATAAAATAAACCGCTAAAAATGTTTTCTCAATCATCATCCGCTACTCTAATGTTGTACATTTAACTTCTTTCGCACCATACGTAGCCAACCTGTGATGATCGGAGGTACTGGCAGACTAAGGCACATTTGTTTGTGGGCCAGGTATTGAGTCGCCGTGCGGCACGGGCAACTTTCTACCCAAAGTTTGCTAGACGCGGTTTGAATTCAGTCAGATGTGGGACAACATTGTGTGTGTATACTGTGTGTTTACTGTGTATGTACTGTGTTTGTACTGTGTGTGTGTACTGTGTGTGTACTGTGTGTGTGTACTGTGTGTGTACTGTGTGTGTGTACTGTGTGTGTGTACTGTGTGTGTGTACTGTGTGTGTACTGTGTGTGTACTGTGTATATGTACTGTGTGTGTACTGTGTGTGTGTAATGTGTGTGTGTAATGTGTGTGTACTGTGTGTGTGTACTGTGTGTGTGTACTGTGTGTGTGTACTGTGTGTGTGTACTGTGTGTGTACTGTGTATGTGTAATGTGTGTGTCGTGTGTGTGTGTACTGTGTGTGTGTACTGTGTGTGTACTGTGTATGTGTAATGTGTGTGTACTGTGTGTGTGTACTGTGTGTGTGTACTGTGTGTGTGTACTGTGTGTGTGTACTGTGTGTACTGTGTATGTACTGTGTGTTTACTGTGTGCGCTACTCGGCAGGCAGCTGTCTCCCTATGCATTGTCACTTTGTTGCGCCCTTTTCTTGGAAGGCATCGACGACTACGACTACCGCTTGCGTACAGCGAGGGAAACCTGTAACTGAAGTGTGATGCGACTCGTCGCGTGTATGTACGTTCAACTTCTTTCGCGCCATACGTAACCAAGCGTGCCAATCGGAGGTGCGAAGCGCTCCGAGAGGCATCGGCGATTATTAATATCATTATTATCATCATCATCATCATCCTTCGCGGAGCAGGGCTGCGAGCATCCATCTCACTTGCGCGCTTACGAGCGAGTCGATGGGGGAACTGGCTTGTTGTCCTCCAGGAAGTCGAGCACCCACTTGCGCAAGCAGTACGTGTGGACGTCCTCCAGCTCCCACTTGATGTGGATTCGCGCAAAGCTGGGGGGGGGGGGGGTAGGCATGTGGGGGGGGGGGTAGGTATTTTGAAACATGCGTTGAGATCATATCAATTATTTGACTGCTAGAAATGTCCACGTGATAAGCCACTTCGTTAAGTTATCATTTGTGGCCAGGTTGCTTCTGAAGAAGAAGCGAATATCTAAGTGGGCTTTACCTGGTAAACTAAACACATATATATTTTTTTAAATCCTACCTTTCCTATACTTTGGACTCCTATTGTCTTTAGTATTGTTAGTTGTTGTAACTTTCAGACCCGCCCCTACTGGACATCTGTTTAAAAGAGCTTTATAACTCATCGGATTCCTCCTGCAGAAAATTAAGATTCTGATAATGATGGGAGAGGTGCACGACACAAGGGAGAAGTTTAGAGCAGGAACAGAGATGTAGGCGAGTGATCGCTGGGTGCGAGCGAGTGATATCCGAGGGAGAAACGGACAGAGAGGTGATTTGGGCGAGAGCTGTAACGGAGCGATGGACAGCGAGCGAGTGGTAAAGGTGGACAAACGAGCGAATGATCGCGAGTTGGGTACATAGAGGGGCGACTAACCGGCGCGCGACCGCTCTGGGGATGAGCAGCTCCTCCTCCAGGTCGGCCTCGTGGGAGACGAGCAACAGCCGCTCGCCCGACTCGTCCACGGCAATCAAGTCCCGCTGCTCTGAGAGGGTGGACACACGGGGGCATGGGGGGCCGGCGGGGCGGGGGGGGGGGTGGTGGACACAGTGAGAGACGGCGTGGTCAGAGCGATATGAGGAGAGACGTGGGTAGACGTGGGTCTGACGAGCCCGCGTGATGTGGGATGACAAAGGGAGACTCAAAGTAAATGTGGCCAAGCTCAGAAACAGAGGGACACACACAGAGAGAGATCGCGTGGGTCAGAGAGACACAGGGAGACATGGGTAGCCATGGTCTAGGTTAGAGACGCAGGGTGCCATGGCTCTGTGTTCGAGACACAAAGGGGAGATTCGGCCCTCGGTCAGAGAGACAAAGTGAAAAACAAGACGATGTAAACTAGGTGAAGGAGACGCAGGTAGACGTGGTCTGGCTCAGAGACACAGAGAGACATAGGGCGACACCACGTGACTCGGGGAGATGCACGGAGACACGGCCGGAGTCAGACATATACAGACTTGGCCTTGATTGGGGAGAGAGGGTGGATCTTGGATTATGTCAAGCACACGTGCTGTCATGTAGTTATAAAAGGGCAGCAAAAGAAGAATGCAGAAAAACCCTGACATAGACTGCAGCATACTTTCCCAAGTCGCCACAAATGTAGTGTTGCTCCAAAGTAAACATTTACTATAAACCCAGAGCCTGCAGTTGTGTTCCATGGCCTATGCCCCATACGCGAGGCTTCCGTGTCCTGTTTACATTGACGTATAAATTAATGCCGTTCCATGTAAGGCAATGTTTCCCCCTAATGTAAGCACGGGGGCTTGCAGCCAGGCACTCCGAGGCACCACCAAAGCTTCGCCACAAACAGGGACGAGCGGCGCTGGGTTTCGAGCGGCAGCAGACGAGAACCGCCGCCGCATTATCAAACGCGGGGTGCGCGCACGCGCTGCACCACGGTTTTACTCGGAGCCCAAGTGTGACTGCAAGCACCGAGGTGCTGCCCGCAACTCTGATTAGCACGGTTGGTTACATACGGTGCGATACGTACGTACGTACGTACAGAAACACCAGGCATAATCATGGTAAACAGAGACGGCCAGAGGAATCCGTCAGCCTCGGGGTCCCGACGCTGGTATACGGGGATGGGTGTAGCACAGCGCGATGTGCCGCAGTGCAGTGTGGTAATGTACGGCGTGACGCGGCATGGTTTGGCGCAATATGGGTCTTGCAGCCAGTGCCGTTTAAAACCATACGGTTGTAACGCACGTGGCAGGACAGAGCCACCCTCCTGCCGTGCGTGCACCATGCGGTCTCCCCCCCACCTCCCCCCCGCGCGCCCCCCCTCACCGGGCTTGCGTTTGCCCTTCTGTCCCGGCACGGGCTCGCCCGAGTCTTGAGCGCGGCGCGCCATCATCACCACGGCGGCGTCGCGCAGGCGGAAGAGATCGAAGAGTTGGTGCAGGGAGACGTCCGTGATTAGGTCGCAGCTCAAGACGATGACGTCCCTCTGCAGAGGCAGCGCAGAGCACGCCGTGTCTCGTCGTACCGCGTCTCACCACAATCCGCTGCGCCATGCAATTCCACAGGGCCGTGCGACACCATCGGTGTCAAGCCGAACAACACCGTTGACACTTGCTGTCCTTCCACCGCAACTCCGATTATCACAGTTGGCTACGTACGGTGCGGAAGAAGTTCAACGCACTTACATACAATGCGGTGGCACACCACAGTGACACGCTGTATCGCTGTCACAGCACACGCACAGTGCGTACGTGTGCACACAAAAACACGTGTGCAGCACGAGAACAAGAGGTCTAACTTGGCAGCGCAATTCATTCACGAGTCCCATGTAGTCCACACCACAGTGAGAACGTGTTGCAATGCTGCACACGCATCAAAGGGACTAGCGGCTCCTCTGAACGTTTTTTGCTCAGTGAGGTCAGTTCTTTATATAATCGAAATAAATAAACAGTCCTTCTGTCAATCCACTGATTGATCTCAATCATAGGGGTTGTCCGTCCATACTTTACTATGCTGGTCTGTGATAGTTGGTGAAGGTGGTGCCTCAAGAGCTGGTTCAGATATCACTTGCCAACTGATGTTAGCCGTGGCTGTAAATCGAACTTTGGTGGCCAGTTTCAGAATGCGATGCGCTCACCACTACCGTACCGCTCTGTATCAGGAACCATTTTAGGCTTAAGATGCAGCAGCAGTGATTTTTTTAAATGTCTGGTCATCACAGAGTGTCAGCACTACCGGATAACATTTCTTAACCTGTAGTAGAGTTCAGGTGAGAGTCAGTGGTATAGCTATTGAATAAGCAGGAAGTGCAACTTCAGAGGCCAGGTACTGGGCTATTAAATGGGATGGGAATTTGGACAGGGGGCCCAATTGACTTCCATACACCAGGGCCCTTGCAAACCTACCATGACATACGCCATGTGCGGAAGGATGTATCTCTAAAAAATACTAAAAAGTTAAATGCAAAGATGGAACGAGGGAGGCCACGAATTTCATCGCTTCAGACACAAAAGCAAACGAGCTCGGACTTTTGCGACCAGGTGGCCGGGAACGCGTACAAACTCACGAAGCTCGGCCTCGTCCCGGAGCAAACATCGCCGGGTTCCCACCGCGGACCGTGCCTGGACCGCGATGTGTGCGACTCGCTGCGAATAAACAGTTTACGCCAACGCCAGGCGGGCGGTCGTGCCGCGTGTAAACACGGCGTGGCCACCGGGAGCGCCATTTACATTCCCGGCCACGCTCGGATACAGAGGCTAATGTGCGCGCTGCGCCACCACCTCCACCCATGTCTACGAGACCCACGGTTTCATCGTCTAATCCACACACCGTCGTGTTCAACCGCCGTACTGCAGGTCACAACAACTCACTCACTCACCCACCCACTTCTTCATTCATTCTGACACTCACCCACTCACATCACTGCAGGTCACAACAACTCACTCACTCACCCACCCACTTCTTCATTCATTCAGACACTCACCCACTCACATCACTGCAGGTCACAACACCTCCCTTTCTGCTTCTTCCCTCGCATGGTGTCATTCGGTATTTTAAATAAAAGACTTACATAAGGACCCACAGACACACATCAGGATCTTTAGACCCATAAGACTCAGAGAAGACGCAGACTCGCCAACCGCTGCACCTCAATGAAATAAACAGGCTCACTGTGATTTAACAAAAATGTCCCACCACCGCTGATCGCCACCTCCAGCTGCCAGGGCATGCAAGCGGGCGGGCGGGCGAGCGGTGGTGACCTCCCCAGTGTGGCAGGCACCTTGATGCGGCTATGGATGAAACGCAGGGAGTCGGCTGTGCCCATGTCAGCCTCCTCAGGGATGCACACAATGTCGAGGCGGAGGCGCGTGTTCAGCGACGCCTGCCCCAGCAGCTGCGCTTTCACGTCCTTCGTCGTCACCACGATCACCTCTGCAACAGAGAGCGCACGCAAAAGTGTGTGCACGTCTGTGTGCGTGTGCATGCCCATGTGTGTACGCATGTGAGTGTGTGTGCTGCCCGTGCATGTGTGGGGAGCAGTGGTGCCGTGTTAGTATACTGCCCTTCAAGTCCGGCAACCCAAGTTCGGTTCCTGTCCACAGCTAAAATCACTGTTGAGTGATTGATGTCTGCACTGCTCTTGGGCAGCCCCTTCATTAACCCTCACCGACAAGTGTGGCGAAGTTTGGTCAAACAGCCCCAATGACTGATATGCAATGTACAGCCCTTAACAATTCATCCAACAATGAATTGTTAAGGGCTGTACATTGCATTACGTACACTGATACTGCACAGTACAAACACAGCCCAGACACTGTGTATACGAATGCAGGAATATTCGTGCACAGATCCCAAGTAGCCACGCACGTGAACAACACAACCAGGGGAAGAGTACCTTCGAAGCCAGTCCTCTCAAGCAGGTTGAGTGGATACCAGATCATCGGCTTGTTGCCGATGGGCAGCAGCGGCTTGGGAACGCTGGTGGTGAGGTCCGTCATGCGTGAGCCTTGACCCGCGGCCATCACCACCGCCTGGAACTCCATGACGGACAACGGCGCGTCCACACGCATGCGTGGTCGTCCCCGCCGCACCACTCACTGGCACGGGCCGCACTGCGCCCACGGGCGATGGATGGATGAAGATTCTGCGGCCGTGTGTGCACCTACAAAGCCACGCACACGTGCACCACTGTTGTGAAAAGTGGTGTAAGCGAACATCTACTCAATCCGGCATAGCCACCACCATTGTCCCTCCAGTGCTAACTTTTTGAAAACGTACTGTATCAGGTCCAGTAATGATTTCAGGCTGAGTCGACCTAGGGAAGGCACAGGACTGGTTCAGATATTCGCCACCGTTAGCCCGGGTTGGGAATGAAACTCAAGTGGCCACACAACATTGTGGTGGATTGTGTTTTGTCTCGGTGGGAGTTTGTAAATACATTAGCTATGCCCATCTGTCTGTCTGCAATGTAGGCCACTAGCGTCTCCAGAGTTGACGAGAACCCATCACAAAAACATCAGCCATGGTCGATCCACTGCTGGATGAATGCCTTCCCAAGCCGTTGCCATCCCTTACGCCTCTTCGTCGTTGTTCCTGGCCACGGCTCATCCTCATCCCTTCTAGGAACGTATCCTGCCCAAGCCCACTTCCTTTTGTGAACAGTAAATATGGTATGATTAAACTGCGTATTTTCTATAATTTTTGTTCGTATGTATGTCCTGTATGTTGAGCTTCTTTCGCACCGTACGTAGCCAACCGTGCTGATCGCAGGTGCGGGGGAAGGACAACAAACTAAACACAAAAAGCAGTTTTAAAGAAATTAATTTTCAATCTGGATTTAAAATTTCATAGCTCCAGTGGCTCTTAATGTCATTCCAGACGCGCATCTCTCCGAGCTTCTGTGGATATTTTTCAGTGTTTCATTCCATCGTCTTCGTGAGTGTCCACATACCTGCTCCGTATGTCATAGGCGGTAAAAACGTATCGAATTAAACTTAATTACTTCCTCTTTTGGAACGCATGTTAGCGTGGCTCCCAAGCTGTGGAACGCCTTGCCACCTGACATCAGGCAATCGGAGTGGGTAGATATGTTTAAGTCTGCTTAGAAACCCAATCTCTTTAAAGTCGCCTTGCCCCTTTAGTTTGGTCGGTTGCCCCCGATTCTGTTTTTGTTCAATGCGTTCCATGCAGTGCGCAATGGGGGTCCTAGGATATAATGCCATATTATACATTTTTATTATGTTGTGAAAAATTGATTCCAAGAGTGTACATGATTTGTATTCCTTGTGACCCTCCCTTGAACTGGATTGAGCAGTCACCTCAATGGTGATTGGCCGGCAATGTTTTTGAATGCAAAGTGTCAATCCAGTTCTTCTACTTAATAAACACAAGTGAATAACGACCGGATTGAGGCACCGATTGGGGTGCAGTGGTGGCGCGTTGGTTTACGCGCTGTGCGCGATGAACCCAGCAACCTAAGTTCAACTCCGGGCCAATGCTATAAACATCAGCGGCGGGTGACATTTAAACCGGTACAGGGCCTCCGACTTCACGAACCAGCAACAGGCCAGCGTGGTGACAAACCCGCACGACCCACACGGCGACGGGTGACCTTCATCCAGTAGTGGATTGACATAGAATGTGTGTGTGTGTGCGATACAGTGTTTTGTGTTAATGGTGGCATGACACTGCAGGCCATACCGGTTGAACAAGGCGGCCCAGTCTAGGCTCTGGGTCTCAGCGGATTTTCCTCACCACTGAGCAGAGTTCTTGAGCACGTGAGAAGACGCACGCGCGACACGCGTGTACAAAGAACGCACGCGCGCCCCCCACACACAAACAGGTGATCCCGCACACACAAGCGAGTACACACACACGCGCGCACGTGTACTCACAACCACGTGTCTCTCACATACACACAGCAACTGCTTTACGGCACACTTTACGACGTCTACGATGACAGCTTCACGACAGCGACCGACCGACGTTTTCGGTACGATAATTTTACGACAGCCGTACGACTCCCAGTGGCTTTGGGTCATCCACCTTTACGGCAGCGAATGTCGCAAAATTTTGACGCCGTCCCGAAGCAAACCCCGCTGGGGCTGTCCTCAGCTGATTGTCATTTAATATTTTGTTGTTTAATAATAATTATTATTATCGATTATCCACAGAAGATTTAAAAACACACACACACGACGCTCGTAGGTTTCAATTGGTTAACGTGGACGTCGGCTTTGCTATTCACGGACGGGGTTGTGACCGCGGGCTCGGCACGAACCTCGCCAGCTGTGAGTGGGGGGCCCCGGGTGAGGTGAGGGGCAGTGTCAGGGATTGGGGGGCAGGGATAAGGGCAGTGTCAGGGATTAGGGGGTAGGGGTAAGGGCAGTGTCAGGAGATTAGGGGGTAGGGGTAAGGGCAGTGTCACGAGATTAGGGGGTAGGGGTAAGGGCAGTGTCAGGGATTAGGGGGCAGGGGTAAGGGCAGTGTCAGGGATTAGGGGGCAGGGGTAAGGGCAGTGTCAGGAGATTAGGGGGTAGGGGTAAGGGCAGTGTCAGGGATTAGGGGGTAGGGGTAAGGGCAGTGTCAGGGATTAGGGGGCAGGGGTAAGGGCAGTGTCAGGGATTAGGGGGCAGGGGTAAGGGCAGTGTCAGGGATTAGGGGGCAGGGGTAAGGGCAGTGTCAGGGATTAGGGGGCAGGGGTGAGGGCAGTGTCAGGGATTAGGGGGCAGGGGTAAGGGCAGTGTCAGGGATTAGGGGGCAGGGGTAAGGGCAGTGTCAGGGATTAGGGGCAGGGGTAAGGGCAGTGTCAGGAGATTAGGGGGCAGGGGTAAGGGCAGTGTCAGGGATTAGGGGCAGGGATAAGGGCAGTGTCAGGGATTAGGGGCAGGGGTAAGGGCAGTGTCAGGAGATTAGGGGGCAGGGGTAAGGGCAGTGTCAGGAAATTAGGGGGCAGGGGTAAGGGCAGTGTCAGGAGATTAGGGGGTAGGGGTAAGGGCAGTGTCAGGAGATTAGGGGGCAGGGGTAAGGGCAGTGTCAGGGATTAGGGGCAGGGGTAAGGGCAGTGTCAGGAGATTAGGGGGCAGGGGTAAGGGCAGTGTCAGGGATTAGGGGCAGGGGTAAGGGCAGTGTCAGGGATTAGGCGGCAGGGGTAGGGGCAGTGTCAGGAGATTAGGGGGTAGGGGTAAGGGCAGTGTCAGGAGATTAGGGGCAGGGGTAAGGGCAGTGTCAGGGATTAGGGGCAGGGGTAAGGGCAGTGTCAGGGATTAGGGGGCAGGGGTAAGGGCAGTGTCAGGAGATTAGGGGGTAGGGGTAAGGGCAGTGTCAGGGATTAGGGGCAGGGGTAAGGGCAGTGTCAGGAGATTAGGGGGCAGGGGTAAGGGCAGTGTCAGGGATTAGGGGCAGGGGTAAGGGCAGTGTCAGGAGATTAGGGGGCAGGGGTAAGGGCAGTGTCAGGGATTAGGGGCAGGGGTAAGGGCAGTGTCAGGGATTAGGGGGCAGGGGTCAGGGCAGTGTCAGGGATTAGGGGGCAGGGGTAAGGGCAGTGTCATGGATTAGGGGGCAGGGGTAAGGGCAGTGTCATGGATTAGGGGGCAGGGGTAAGGGCAGTGTCAGGGATTAGGGGGCAGGGGTAAGGGCAGTGTCAGGGATTAGGGGGCAGCGGTAGAGTTGGGACAGGGGTCAGAATTAATAGTAAGTAGTAAGGTCAGTGTTATGGTCAGAAGGGTAGGAAGGGTTAGAGGTGAGAGAGGGACAGGGGTTGAGTTGGGATAGAGATACGGTCAGGCATTGGAAATGGGTAGGTGTAGTGTTAGGGGTTTGTTAGGGATTCATGGAAGGGATAGGGTTATGGATTGGGATAGGTTTGGGGGTTCGATTAGAGTCGGTGGTTGGGTCAGAGGCTCGGAACGGGGGTAGGATTCGGGTCAGCGGTAGTATAAAGGGTAAGGTTAAGCATAATAACTGGGGTCGATTTAAGGTTGTGCTGGGGTCAGAGTCTCCTTTATTTAACCCCGCAGGTTGATCCCTCTGGGATGTGAGGTGATGACCGCGACCCCGAGCCGGGGAGCCGAGGCCTTGAGAGAAGAAGCGGGGAATGTCACTGCTGGCTGGCCGCAGGTCCGTCCCGACCACAGAGCAGAAAACAACGGGCGAAGCGAGAGCAGGCGATGCAACGGGACGAGGTGGAAGCGAGGACGGAGGGTTCGGAAGCAATGACCGAGAGAGAATCGGAGCGGATGAAGAGAAAGGAGAGGGGAGGCGAGAAGAACCACGGCAAGGGGAGAGAAGACGAGGAGGACCATGTGGTGAAGATGACGGTGGAGGAGGACGAGGCTGCCAGGGACTGGGCGAGCGCTTCCTGTGCCGTCACTTCGCCCGCGGCGAGGGCTGCGTGATGGGAGACGCGGAGCCAGAGAGCGAAGATCAGGTCCTCGCCAGGGTCAGGGGTCAAACACTGGCACGAGTCTGTGTGATAAATGTCCGTGATGAATCATTGCTTCTATCACCAAGTAGCCCCGTGTTCAAAGGCTACGATCAACTCTGCTGGTGGTCTTGAGCCAGTGGTAGAAATTCAACATTCCCATAGCGGAGGCCAGAATATCCATGCAAGGACCAATGTTGAGGTTCAATATTGTGGTACTTGATTGAACTCGGAGGCGTGATGGACTGAGCTGTCCCCTGCTTGGCTCAGACGGAACCCATTACAATGTGTTATTCATAAATGAAAATGTCACGTAAATTTGGCTGTTACTGGCGCCAACGTGAGATCATGGTCAGCATTCTGTTATGAATATCATCGTTGACCGTTTACGACTGGAATCCTGTGCAGAAAAGTGTAATTTTCCAATAGAGTATTTGCGAGATTCAAAGGGCTGAACGGATGAAAGTTGCGAGGCTGTCAGATGTGGACTGTGGTGGATTGGGTAGCACGGTCCACCCAAACTGCAATCGCCTCTGATGTTATACTGTTATCAGGGTCGTGTGTGGTCTGGGGAAGGACTTCTGCTATCTTGAAAATGTTCATGACATGACATTCTCATGAATGAAAGTCATATTTTTCCCAGTTAAAAATAAATTATTGACAAAAAAGAGGTATTACTCTTTTTGGCTGTCAGAATTGACGTAATGTATGAACAAGGCCATAATGCCACCATTTATCAAGTGTGGGTTTGCCATTGAGATTTTTTGTTACAGAAATTGTATGGTGAGCTAAGCACTCATGCACTATTTATTCCAGATTATACCATTAGATGGCAAACATGGCAACTATGATGGTGCTCTTGCACACCTGCACATCAGAAGTTGTTACTAAGTCCATTGAATTTCACTTTGTTTACTTTGTCCACTGCTGTGTGAAACAATTAAGATTTTTCTTTTTAATTGGCTGCCACCGAACAAAATTTGGCTCGGGTCCCAAGGACATTGTAACTGGTAGGATTAATCTAAAGGAAAGGACCATTGTTAGGGGATAGGGCTTGGATTAGGGTTAAAGATAGGTCGAGGTTAGGAATATGGTTGGATTTAGGGTTGGAGTTAGGGTTAGAGTGGGGTGTTTTAGGGATAGGGTAAAGATTAGGATTAGGTTAAGATTGAAATGATGTTTAGGTTGGGGCTATGGTTTTGAATTAGAGATAGTGTTGGATTTATAGTTGGGTTTATGGATAGGTATTGGGTTTAGGGATAGGGCTATGATTACTAATTGGTTGCAGAACTATTCTTCATGCCTTCAGTATTTTGCACAATAGCACTGCTCATTTTTTCACTCCCTTTGTGCAGGTGGTGATGTTCTTGGCAGGTGTGCTGGGCAGAATGGGCCACGGACCGCACCAACCCTTGCAGACCGAGCTCCGGGAGATGGCATTCACCTCGACCAATTCTCAAGATGTGAAGGTACCACCTAATTTCCACTTTTTCCAACAACGGGCAGGGATAGCGGTCACATGGGTGTGGACATGGGCAAGTAAACGGTCTACTGCTGTGTTGCCACCAGCCTTCTGGTAGCTTGCAAAAATGGCAAACAGGATGTGAAAATCCAACACCTGGTCATGCGAGGGAGGGGCACTTTGCTCGGGGGTGCAGCACATCCTACCAAATGCTTGCCTTACCACAACCAGTAGTAGACATGTTAGGTGCACCAATTACAAAGAAATTATCATGCGCACGATACATACATTGAGCTGTGCATACATAAATCGATTACGTTGAATTCATGAACATTATATGTAGATGATATGCTAATATTATATATATAGACAAATGGTGTGAGCCTAACTATACAAACAAAACAGAAAAGAAATGAGAAAATACAAATGAGATGGTAAAAACCAGATAAAATCTAGTCCAGCCTTGTATTGAATCGTAATCCCAAATCATGAACAATCCTTCAAACCACAAAGGTTGGTGAATTCAAACTAGCCAATACCACTAACGCCAGCCCCTACCCTTGACCCTAGCGCTACCCCCGGCGCTTAACCGAGCCCGCTTTTTAATTCGTATTTGCTATTCACTTTCGGTGTGTACAGCACAGCAACATGAATCGCACAACAAAGGGGGTCCATTTGTTCTCTGCAAACTTAACAGGAACGGTTGTGCGTGGGGAACAGTGGCTGTCGATAAGTCTTCACAAAACGTGAAAACGAGAATCGCGAAGGAAAAAAATCCAACGAATTAAGAGGTTGTAAAGAATACATTAGACATTATTCCCAAGTTTTTTTTTTTACTAAATACTGAATCAGTACATCGGGGAGAAAATGTACCCGCAGCAGAGTATTATTCAGGGCGATACAAACCGACGCCTTTTCCCGCCTTTGGAGAGGGGAACAATCCCCTCTTGTTTGGACTTGCTCCGCTTTTACAGAATAACCCCTTTTAGGGGAGCCACGGGGAGTGACCCCCCCCCAGCCCATGCCGCCCTCTGCCTCCTCCACCCGCCGCTTGCTGGGCTCCTGTCACTTCCAGGGTGGCTGCTGCACCCTGGTGTTTTGTCAGCATCACTGACACTGGCGACGCCCGTCGGCGAAGTCGTGCTGGGCGTCGCTGGGGCCAGGGTCTGGCGCTGGCTCCCAAGTTGCGATCGCCAGCGAGGCCATGTGTTTGAATTTTTACAGGCCCGGCTTGCTGGTCGACAGTTTAAGTTATAGCAGCAAACAAACGCGATTGGCGCTTTGGTGATTGAGCGCGATTCAGAGTAATTCAATGGGGATAAGATCATAAAACCGTGACAGCTGTGAAAATGCTCAGCGAGAGTTTCTTTTTACAACGCGAGTCTGCTCGTCTTATTACGTAGCAGCAGGGGTGTATATACCCGAGTGCAGGACGAACGCGGCTACTGCTGCCGTGAGGTTGTGTTTTACCCATTCCCGTCGCCGCTCGTGCTCCCAGCGCCCCTGATTGAATCCCACACGACGCGACGTGCAAGCGCTCCCAGTGTGAGATACCCGCCTTCCAGAAATTACAGCCTCGGCCTGGTATACAATTTACTTAGAACAGAAAACACATCCCCGCAGCAGTGAGGACCCGCATGGAGGTGAAATTTAGCTGCCCTACCATTAAAATCTAATCGTGGCACATTAAAGAAACAATGTGGGTCTTTTGCCAATTCAGTGATTTTTTTTTACTGCGACTGCCGGCGCTTTACCGCAGGTATGGATAAGAGTTTACCGTTATTGCACGCGCTCGTTTGTGCGCAATCTGACCTGTGGCATGGTTGGGCAGAGTGCTCGATTTATTATCGGAAGGGTTGTGAGATTGAATTTCAGTTCATGGTCAAGTCGGCCATTCATCTCTTCTGGGTCGAAAAGTTGATTTGCTTCTTCGTGAAGAGTAAACGGTCATCATCCGATGGAGAGACAGGGCATTTGCGTGAAAATGTGGAATTTCCAATGCTGACTTAGAGCCACCGATGGAGATGAACACTGCCCCAACACTTGTTTGGGCTGGGAGAAACTTGATCTAAGGATACAGAAGTTTTCCTCTTTTTTAGGAATTTTAACAACTAAAGTACACATTCTGCTGTCTTTTCTAGTAGTGTTCTTCTGATATATATGACATTATTTAGCGAACTTGCTGTATTTGCTATTTATCTTTCAATCCAAATTTACAACCTTAACCCATGCAGAATTTGGCACAGATGTGGCTATCCACCTGCCCATGGTCTCTGTCTTGCTGGTACCAGTGGTGCATCGCTGCTTACTTGTGCGTAAGCCAGAAGAATATTTGCATCGTAAAGCTGTAGTTTCGTTTTATTGCTAATTGGGAATTTGCAGCGGGGGAAACCTTACGGAGTGTAATCCCAGCGATGAAGTAGATTTAGGAAGTATACTTTTAATTGGTTTCAGACTACCGCGAGAGGCTGTAACCTCCTCAAGAGTAGCAACTTCAGTGCGAGCTGTTCTCGACCAACGCACATATGACAACAATCAGCTGATTTATGCACGCGGACTAAATGCATGGTTAGCTCTTAATTATACGTGCAGCCCTCAGAGCCACGAGTGGAAAAATGCTGGAATGCGCCCGGCTAGAGGGGTTTTATTTTCTCTGCCGACCCGCTTTTGGCAATTCGCTAAAACGCAGCCTATCGCTTTGGAGGTGGCTGGGTAGCTCGGGGGGGATAATACCGTGTGGGAGCACTGAGCCGACACCGCCGGAGAGCCTGGGTTCAATTCCGGGTTTCATCCACCCGTGATTAAACCGGGTTTCCAAGTTGATGGTCTCAGCTCGGTCACCAATGACTGCACAGCAAAAATA
This sequence comes from Lampetra planeri, assembly GCF_965212315.1. Classification (NCBI taxonomy): domain Eukaryota; kingdom Metazoa; phylum Chordata; class Hyperoartia; order Petromyzontiformes; family Petromyzontidae; genus Lampetra; species Lampetra planeri. The sequence continues at coordinate 9,829,398 of NC_136130.1, read as the reverse complement.
CGATCATTAAATGTGGTTTTTAATTTAGTTTTCCATATTCCAGCTATGAAAACTGAATATATCTGTTTGATGCCCATGCGATGAATGCCGTATGTGTTGCATTGAAAACGTGGCAACTGGTTGTGTGTGAGAGGCCTTTTTCAAGGGACTTAAGAAGTAGATGATGTTATCTTCTTGGGCCAAATGAGAGTTCCAAATGGAAATATCTTGTGTCTGACACAAATAGGACAATTAGAATATTATTTAGAGAAGAAAAAAACACACAAAATACACCTAATGAGCACCTTTTCCTTAAAGGTTCCATTGAACCTCGACAATTTGAGGTGTGATTCTCTTAAGTGCAGCTTGTTTGTAATAAATCTCATTTAAATGGCGTCGAGGAAACACATTTTGACTCGACTTCTTTCATAATCTTTCTCACTTGAAGTGATGATTTGTTTAAATTACACCTTCAATGACTCGTACGTCCACTACAGATCACAAGCAACCACTTTGGTGACTCCCCAAGTCGAGTCCGCTTGTAGCGACGTGTGTGGCTTACAAGAGGTTACAGTTACCGGGGGCGATCTCGTCGCGTGGCGCGATAAATCGTCACGGGAGCCAGCGAGGAAGAAGCGGGGGGTCATCTCGTGCACCCGCGGCCACGTAGTCTGGTACTGACCTCGCACTCAGCGGCCCGGCGAGGATCGTATTACCCAAATGTAGACTTGCCAGTGCGGCCCGACGGCGCCAGCGTGCGCACGCTGGCGCCCTTCCGAGCAGGTCCGAGGTGTCGCTGTTGGCCGTGCTGGATGGTTCCCGTGCAGCTTACTGAAATTCCGCAAACAGCTATTCCAGGCACGCGGCATTTTGTGACAGAGCCGGCGTGTGCTTTGTGGGGGGGCTGGTTAAGGACGGGCTACTGGTGTTTGTTCGATTTCACATCTTTGTGCCAGACGTTGTCCCCTGGAGGTCTGTTTTTCGGCACATGTAGCCTAAACAGTCTGGTGCAGGCTGAGGTATGAAGCAATGGAAACTGTAAATGTCTGAGAGACAGGGTAAACATCACGTGAAGTGATGCTTTGTTTAAGGCCGATCGCACGAACTCTCCTGCGCTGCGTGGGTCACATTCAAAAATATACAAGACATTCTTTTCCAAGGCCGGTACGCGCGTGGCGGGGCTGAATGTGCAAGCGGGGCCTTCGTTCCCGCTAAACTCCCCGCGCAGTTCTAAACACAGATCGAGAATTCTCATCCATCTTTATGACAAGACTTTCATATGTCCTCCCGTTCGGTCAACGTAAAACTCCATAACAGAACAAAATAAAACGAACCTCTTTAACGCGCACTCATTAACGCCCGCATTTCCACGGCACTCGTCTCCCGCAACCCAGACACTCTCGCCACCCCCTGCGCACGCCCGCTGCTCTCTAACTCTCGCCGCCCTATTGCCGTCCGTCGCTTGCAGCCGGCGCTGGTGCTCTGCTCCCCGCCGCGGCTTCTCGCCTGGGCCGAAGCGCTGGAGAGGCGCGGCGCGGGCTGCCGGGCGGTGGTCGTGGACGGTGCCGAGAGCGCTGGGGCCCTGGCCGGACTGCTTCACGGCGGCCGCCACCACGAGGTCGCCGTTGCTACGTACGCGACGGCACGACTTCACCTGCATGAGATGAACAGGTGCTGCGTGCGTTGGGGCTCGGGGGCGTGTGCCACCAGGTGCAAGGTGGTACCAGGCGCAGGTGGTACCAGGTGCAGGCATTCACTCTCCAATAATCTCTGCCTCATACTATACGTGTCCTCTATTCGTTTGTTACGTGCCTTCAAAATTGGTGAACGTGAAAATACGAGGACGTGTGCTTTTTAATTGGTGAATAGGACTTAAGCCTGGGCCCGATCATTTTTTTTTTTTCCATTTCTGTGCATGGGCCTGTGCAAGCACAGACCCCTATGTATCAACGTAATAGACTCGGGAGCCTCGATTTGAACTCTTACTGCGCTGGGGAGGAAATTCGGCAATAAAAAGGGGGGTCAGTGGCTTCTCGGACCCTAATGGGAGACTTAAACCGATGGCCAAGAATGGCAGGCCACATTTTGAAATAGTCAGGGCTTTGTGCCTCATTGCTCCAATTGTCATTAAAGAGTGAAGGGAGACAGAAAGGGCTCTCTCTCTCTCTGCCTGCCAGTGTTGCATGACTGTTCGGCAAAGCCGTAAATGTTTTGCCAGGTGTGTGCAAAGCTGTTTGGCTTTCTGTTTGAGCTAGGAATTTTTATATATATATTTATGTATATCTATACATATACACACACACATGCACAGTACACGAACCGCACGTGTGTGTGTGCATATATATATTTTACAATGGGTGCATTCACCACTCTTTTACGCATCTGCACAGACCGTGGAGGCTGCGTTTACACGCGGCGCACATGTGTGCCAGAAAGCCACGACAAGAACCGTGGCCTCGGCTACAGCCAGCGTGCTGCTTCGAAGTCCCCTGGCCGGTGGCGCCTTAGCGCTTGATTCGCATTGCCGATGCCACTGTCGGTTTCACTCCACTCGGTGGTGCCGACGTAGAAACGTCTGCAAGGGTTTTCTTGCAGAAGGAAGTTGAAGCCCGAAAACACACACAGTCTCGTAGATGGGATAGACACCTGTGTTCTATATCCTGGGCCGCGTGACCCAAGTTTGACACTTCATCAATAAGAAAAAAATACTTTACAATTACGGTAATGCACGCCCGCCAAAGCGTGTTCTAGTAATGTGCAATAATAACGTGCTTGATTGTAGGAAAAATGTAACGACAGTTATTATCGTTAATATCATTTACGGTACGTTGTCAAACGAGTGCTGGCTGAAAGCCTCCCCACTTTACGCTTTTTAAGCTGAGTGTTGATTCAGCAGCTGAGACACTTCTGTAGCGGTTCCAAGTGCATCAGATGGCAAACTAAAACATGGCTAGGAAACCTCTTCCTTATTGAGGGCTGAACAGGACTTTCAACTGCGCACACTCTCGTGTTGTACCTACTGTAATCACCCAGGAATGTCTGTCCTTAACGCTCGTGACGTCACTCCACATCGACCAGTCACCTTCATTAATATTCATGAGCAGGTGACGTCCTCCAAAGGGACCCCCCCCACCCCTCATTAATAATCATGAGCGGGTGACGTCACTCAATATGGAGTACTCCCCTCCCCCTCACTAATAATCATGCGCAAGTGACGTCACTCCACATCGAACAGCCCCCCTCATTAATAATCATGAGCAGGTGACGTCCTCCAAATGGACACTCCCCCCATTCATAATAATTAGCGGCTGACGTCACTCCACATGGGGGGATGAGGCGCCTCCTCCCCCCTCCTCGGTGTCAACTTACAACCCTCACTACAAAGGCAGAACCCTCACGTCACGCGATCTCCGTAACGCTGTTGAGACATCAAAGTAAAAAGGACGTCATGATGAACAAGGGATTATAACCTTTAAATGAAATAGGTCTGCGTCACCGCGCCCTTACAAATTGCACACGCATTATTGCAATGAATATCACGTTGCGGTCTGCTTTTCCCTTGCAAGTTTCAGATTTACTGCAATACACCCGTCCTTGGACGGGCAAAAGGCTAGTCCAATAATAACGTGAAAAATAACGAGGGCTCACTTCAATTATCGCGCTATATTTAGAAACATATTGTCGCCAGGTGGAAAATATTTCCCCTCTTCGTACCCGATTCGTGAAAGCTGATTGCTTGCAGTGACGCGCGAATATCGTTTTGCACGCCATTTCAAAGCGGTGGACCACGTGTCGCTACGCGCCACGCCAAGTGAAGCCGCGGGCTGTAGGTTGCCCACCCCTGGGCTAAAAGGGACAGACATTATCGGGAGGCTTGAGAGGCGGCGGGAGCGGTGCTCTTTGGATGATACCACACGTATCTCTCAGCTCAAGGGTGGGTTGACCGTGCTCCTTGTTCTTCATGTACAGCTTAACCAACAAAGCCTCGGCTGCCCCTCGCCCATCAATTCTGAGAGAAGCAAAAACAACCTCTTTTTTTTGTGCGTGCTTACATTTTTTTGCAAACGGCAGTTTGTGTTTATAGTTTTAGCGTGTTCCCTTTTGGATTCGTTTTATTTTTGTTTAATTGTGCCAGTCATTTTCATCCGTCCGCTTGTCATTTGCCATATGTTAGGCTATGCGTGAGAGACTGTGTGCGTGTGGTTGTGTGTTTATATACCATGTGTGTGTGTGTGTATGCTGTGGGGTGAGTGGTGGTGCAGTGGTTATCGCACTGCTCTATAAACCCGGCAGTCCCAGCTTCGGCTAACATCAACGGCAAGGGATTTTTGGACCAGCCCCTGGGATTACCCTAGGTTGACTAAGCATGAAATGAGCACTGCACCTGGTGCAGTGTGTAAATATCAGCACTGAGGAGACAAAGGCAGTCAGGTGTGGCATTAGCCAAGTTACCCAATTGTACACCTTTCCAACCCAAATAGGTCTTTTGTCATCAATGTATTTGGGTATATGGGGAATCTTTGTCTTTTGTTTGTTTCTATTGGAAGTAGAGAGTGGTTGTAGTGGTTCACATATTGCACAACAATTATGGTTTCCTGGGTTTGATTCCCGTTGCAATATACATCAATACTAGTGGCAAATTATTTCTGGATTTGGTCTCGGTCTCCTCTAAGTCAGCTGAGCATAAAAGGAAAGTCTGGAATAATTTGTCATTATCAGTACCAATGTATATCAAGGTAGCTCTGCTTGGTGCTTGCAGCTAGGGGTATACAATTGTATTGTGTCGTTGGTTAATATCAATTCGGAAGCCAAACGATACGAGCATTGAATCGCATATTTAAGAATCATTGTTTTTCCATTTGTATGTGATGCGCTCTCATGGCCCCTGCAGCTGCAAAAGGTCACTAAATTAATGATAATATTCAAAAGACACAAATTTCTTGAATTGAATTGTGCTCCTGAATTCGTGACAACTCATCGACTCGCCGGAGTTGCGGTTCACAGTTATCCCCCCTTTTGCAGTGTTCTTCACTAATTTTCAGAGCGGGGCCACTTTCGCCGATAAGATAACACCAGTGTGAGGTTAGCCACACATTTCAAACCATTGGGTTTGACAGCACCATGGAGTGTTTTTACATTTGCGTATTGTCGGAGGCCGCACGTCAGGGTTCGCACTAATGGCCACCAGAGGCTGCCCGTGGCCCGCAGGCCTTGCAATGAAGAACAATGAAGAACATTGCAAGGCCCACGTGTGCTGCCCCAGCCTTAGTAGGCGCTCGGTAACGGCTGGTGGTGCTCGTGCAGCGTGCAGTGGTCGATGGTGATTGTGGAGGAACCTCAGCGGCCGGGGGACCAGGATGGGGAAGCCGAGCCTTGGCCCCCAAAGGGACAGGGGCAGCACTGCGACTCAGGGCCCCTTGCCCCACATGAGGGCCCCTGGCCAGCGCAGTCGGAGCATCACGCCGTCCCCCCGTGCCCCGTCGGTGCCAGCGTCACCACCTCCAACTTCCACAACCCCTGGATACGGGACTGGCGCACGCTGCGTGCTATACGGTGCCCCGTCCGCATCGGACTAGCGGCCACCGCCCTGAGGAGCAGTCTAGTGGATCTGTGGAGCATCGTGGACTGGTAATGGCCTGGGTGGCACGTGGCTGCCCGCACAAAGTGTTGATCGCTGGTGGTGGCACTTATCGTTGCGAGGCGACCGTCTTCCCAGCAGAGCATGTGAAAGGAATCCATCTCGGCTTTTTTCAAAGCCTTCGGGCCAGGTGTGGCTAATAAAGTTAAAGGGAAAAATGTGACAATAAACCAGTGCGATTCACATAATCTGTATTAACCACACCTGGATTGATAACGTTGGAAAATTTTAAGTGGATTCCTTTGTTCCTAAATCCTTTAAGACGTGGTCTGGAGAGGCCACCGGCAAAGCAGCAATTACAACGGTGATATTTATTCGTTTAGCGTGGCGTTGGCGCAGCTGTAGCGGTTGGCGTTGCCTTTCAGGGCGGTGCCCGGTAGCCTGGGCAGCATTGGAGAGTTCCGCGAGGAGTTCGCGTCGCCCATCGAGACGGCACGCCGGCATTCGGCCACCGGGCGCGAGCGACGCCGTGCCCAAGTGGCCACGCGGGCTCTTGCTCGCCGTCTGTTCCCACACCTCCTCCTCCCCTACTGCCGCCGCTGGTGGACTTCCGCCGAAGCCACCACCGCCACGCGGCACCACAGCAGCCAGGTGACCCGATTCCCACGCGTTTCACGGGCAACCTACACCTGCCATCCTCTTTGCTCACAAACTCTGGCTTCGTAAGTGATGGTTTGTGCTACGCACGTAGTCTGGGGTGCGGTCAATCACAGGCACAGCCTCCAAGGCTGGGAACACGGCTCCAGAGTCATGTGGCACAGTTGAAAGAAAAACAAATTGCGTCAACGAATCTAATGTAAGATGCATCAAACTCGATATCCATCGAGTGAGAACAGAAAACTGACTGCCACGCAAGAGTAGTTCTTCCGAGTAGGTGAGCAGACGAGTCTCAAGCTACGAGGCCAGGTTCTTGCTGAAGTCTGCGCCCTCCAGGCCAGCTAGCAGAGGCAGTGTTTCCCGGCGCGTGTTTCTGTCTCGCTAATTCCGGTGCATCTCCTGTCCGCTCCGAGTAGTGGGATTCCCTTCCCCCGCTACCAGTGTCAGCCATGAGTGGCGGCAGCACAAAGGCATCTCGCTCGCGGCGCTCTCGCACACGAATTTAAATCGGCGTGGTTCTCGGTGATTAATACAGAGCGGTCATTTCCGAGTGCAGTTAACCGTGGATTCTTCTCCACTTGGGGGGTAAATGGGCCACACGATGTGTAGGAGAAGCCAGCAAATTTACCCTTCCACAAAAACAACTTGAATTGCTTGTTTTAATCAGCGAGGGCTTTAACAACGAGAAGTTTGTTTTGGCTGCTCGTCGCATTTAGGTGCACAAAAAGCGCCGTGGCCCAAAAGAGCGGCGGCGAACGGGAGAGTTTGCGACGCTCACACCATAAACAAGGACGGTAACATAAACACAGTGCGGCCCCGCACGCACTGGGGCAGTCTCTCCCAGCTCGCTTGCACATGCACGTGTAGTGGGCACAGGCGGTGGTGGCTGTGCGTGTGCACGTGTGTGTGCGCGCGTGTGTTGTGTTGGGAAGAAAGGAGACCACCCAGGCACTCTCCCGCTGCCGAGCCACCCAGCCTGCCCCCACACTCTCCACCGACTCCCTCCCACCCTCCCCCACCCACCACATCCCCCACCAGCTCAGAGCCAGGTTTACCAAGTGCACTTCCTGAGCTAATAAATCCAGCAGCCGGTGGGACAGCCGGGAGCCATGGTGGGGCAAAAGGTGGGGCATCTGGTGGGGCAAACGGTTGGGAGATGGGAAGAAGATGCCGGGCACAGACCCACGTCGTCGGGCCCAGGTGGCGCGTGGAGGGCGACTGGGGATGGGCGAGCTGAGGAGCGGCGCGGGCTGTGTGATTAAACGCCCGCTGTGCCGAGGCTGGGGATCCATGCTGGACTCCGTTTATTTCTCCCCTTCTCCCACAAGTGCTTTTAATCACAGTCGAGCAAAGGCTGCCTGCGCCATTAATTAGAAAACACAACAATGAAATGTCAGACTCATACTTTTCAACGAGCATATTTTTATTTTTTTTCCTCTCTCTTCACTTTAACAGCATTTCCTTTTGTTGTCCTGGCTCGGAGCGACTTCACTTTGTGATGAAAGGTTTGGTTTTCTCTCTTTCCCCCCCATCACTCACTGCTGTCATTTAATCCAACGTTGCTCCTAGTAAAGGGCAGTCGGATTCACTGAGATTTTTTTTTTCTGCCCACGATGACGTCCTGGACAAGCGCGCGTGGCGGTCACGCTCCGTGTGACCGCTCAACGTGCCCTGGGGAGTTGCGCTGTTGTTAAAAGGACATTGCGGTCCCCCAGGGTGGTCGCGCCCAGCAGTGGAGCATTGACTCTATAACAGGAATCAAAAGTCAACGTGTCTTCCTGCTCAAACAAGTAAAGGGGCAGCACTGGCAGCCCTGAGCCAGTTTTGAAATGTTTTTCTTTGATGTAGCAGTGGCCAGTATTTCTAAGGGTCTTTGCTCACAAGAGCTCACAAGAGCAAAGACCCTGAGCCAGTGTTGAAAACGTCATGTTCTCATGGCAGTGACCAGTGTCGCTTCCCACAATGTGGTACTCATTTTATGAACTTAAGTCCACCGCTCACTCGACTCGGCTGTACGGTTCAATTATATTTATATCAGTGTGCTCTGGCCAGAAAAAACTTTACCGAGTCTCAAGACACATTTTCAGGAGGGTCCTGTTTGGCATTCTTTCCCGGAGGGAACCAGAATTTCTCAAATTTGTGCACGCAATAAAAGAATGTGAAAGGCATGGCTGCTTGTGCAAGCCGTATCGTTACGGTATTTTTATTTGGCCGAAACCTATTTTTTACACGCACACAACAGGTGCCAATTTTCCCGGTTTGTAAAGTTCACATTACAGCTTTCAGGGTGCAGCATTGGCCCTGCGCCAGGTGTGGTCTAATTCTAACCCACGTGCGTGCCCCAATTTACATCTGCTCATTTTTTAGTTTCCATTGTAAAATGTAAAGCATGTGGTTGCATTGTTTCCTCGGGCAACAGCCTTACTCATGGCCACAATTGCTCGTGTTTTATTCTGCCGAACAGGACGACGCACGAGCTGGGGACGCTGGGGAGACGGTGGCGTGCGGCAGGGCTATCAGCGGGGAACAGTGGGCGCGACGGGCGCCGGTGGTAACGGCGCTCGCGGCAGTGGCAGACCCTTGCTGTGACAGCACCAGCAGTGACAAAGGGGTCACCCACTCAATCGTAACCGCGCAGGTTCATCCCTCAGATCGACTGCAGCAGCCCAGCCTGCCGGGCTCAGGCCGATTCACATCCTTCCTTGAAGAGTTTGCCGAATTTTTCGAAATGAGTGGCGAAATAGCGGAAAGTGCATCCACCGATAATTCGTGTAGCGATTCCGAAAAGGAAACGGGTGCCCGCCAGGGTGACCCGGACGAGCCACGTGGAGTTGGTTGGCCGCAACGTTTGAGCCGGCGTGTTGACGGAATCTGCGTTACTTCCACCTCGGAGCTCACAGAGAATCTAGTCCCAGAGAGTCCGGTTTCATGTGTCGCTCAAACGGAAAGCAGCCATGAAGGTGGCAGCAGCAGTTTAGAACAGCAGAGCAAAGAGAGGGACATTATTTCTGCTGTACCAGACACGGGCGATACATCCAGTAACAGTGAGAGGGAGCGTGCGTCACCGGCAAAGGAAAGTTGCGCATTTCAACGTAGCCCTGCGCACAATGCCGCAGCGCTAGAACAGAGTATCGACAGACCAAGATGTCAACGCAAAACTTCAGAAGGAAGTTCATCCAAACTGAAGATCGCTAGGCACAGGCAGAGGAGCTCTGTGGCTGGGGAGGTCAGCGATGAGTCGGACGACATCGGCATCTCCTCGTCAGACGAGCTTGTTATGCCGGCAGCTGTGAGGAGGACGGGAGGAGTTTCCGTTCAAGCCGGGGCATGGGTTGCACCCAGACAAGCAAAGAGGATCGTGTTTGAAGGGGAAACCCCGGAGATCAAAGCCTTCAGTTTGTCATCTGATGAAGGTGGCGTCACCACTGGGGTTAGGGCGGATGTCCGAAGTGACAACCCACTCGGCACAGACGCCACCCCGGACGACGTGCGGCAACGCACTGAGCCCCTACTTCCGCACAGCGACCGCCGGCCACAGCAGGAGGCGGTGGCTGCCGCAGGGGGAGCCCCCATTCTGGACTCTGAGTCAAGAACCCTCAAATGGAAGGGCGTTCCTGTGACGATCGGACGAACGCCAGACACCATGCGGAGGTGAGACTCCAGCTACATTCACAATACATTATGACAAAGAATTCCACTATGCAAACTTGTCCATTTCAGCATAGTTATGGATGGATGTAAGAGGCTTGCTGTGCTTTATTGATTTTCCTTGTTGCAGGGAGCATTTCGAGGCAATGGCCAGACACCGTGGCCTGGGTTCCGTGCAGGATCTGGCCACGCTGATTCTGCACAGCGACAGGGAGGGACGTGTGAAAATCATGCAGGACTTCTACACCTCTCGCCACCCCGAGCTGTGCGACGTCCTCACCGAGCTGTACGCCACAGGCGTGGATCCTCGTGACGAGAAGCCTCCGAGAGGCAAACCCCCTCGAGCACGCAAACCAAGGCACGGCGCTCCGCTGACCTACAACAGCAGCTCGGGCTCGGACGATGCGCAAGAAACAAGTTGCCGAACTCGTCACAGGGTGGCAGTTGCCCGGGGTTTTAAGGACGAGGTCCAAGCAACCCGAAAAGCGTACACATGTGTTCTTGGTGATAACAAGCCCGAATTTGTTCCGAGTTCTGTGACAACAAAGGAGGCCCCTGAGCAGGAACGAGGTCTGATTTGCTCATCAGCTGACCTGACCGGGTCAAAACAACAGCTTCGCAACAGCCATGTTTTCTGCAGCAGCGGCAGGCAAGGTTTGACTTCGTTAGCGAGTGACGCTACTGTTGAGCCAGGAGCAGCAGCAGCCAGAAGTTCCACGAACGACCTCTCCGAATTGCTCGGGGACACGTCAATCCTGGCTGATTTTTTCGGGCACAGGCGAGGCAAGGGGGACGGCAGAGGTGGGGGTTGTGGGAGAAGCAGAGGGCGGCCCGGCGGGGGTGAGGGGAAGCGGGCATCCACAGCTGCACTGGAGCCGGGCCCAGTAGTGAAGATGCGTGCAAAGCGGAGGGACTTCCTGGATGAGATCCTGAGTGGCGATGGTGGCGCTGACAGTGTGGAGCAGTTGATGGACCCATCCAGGGTGGAAGCCATGACTCGGCCCGGCCTCCTCCACCGAAACAAGGCCACCGCCGGGGGGCGGGGGGAGTACTATGACCCCTGGGACACGGCGCTGTGGAAGAAGAATGAGAGTTTCTTCCTGAAGCGTGGAGATTCCTGAAAGCTACACGTGTCGATTTCATGATGGCCACAGAGAAAAAAAACCCTGCAATTGTGACTTTACTTAGCAACAGGGAGCCGAGGTTTAGGTCGCGGCTTAAGCACGGCATTGAGGTTTGTGGCTCAGGTCCAGCAAATATGAAATGAGTGCTTTTGTAATGAACTTGCCTGTGGCTTATGGTGAGTAATAATATATCATGGGATTTAAAGTGTAATAATTAAGCAGGCATGTTAAACATTCTTTGCCACCCAGCAGCATGCATTTTTCGAATAGCTAATGAAATGCACATCGCTCGGTGAAGTTGCTGTGCGTTTAACTCGTACGCTCCATGACCAATGTTATGATTCAGAATTTTTTTGGGGGGTTGGATCGCATGAGTCCATTTCTAATGTGTGTTGTGCACCCTCCTCCACCCGACAACCAAGTAAATACAATTGTCAAGTGAACAAACACACCGTTATTTAATACTTCAGCTCACAGGTATGTTGAGGTGTAATACAAATTGTTGAAGGTTGTTTGCTCACCAACATACCGCAGTGCTCGAGCAATAAAATGTGGCCCGTTTGTTCACGTGACCGCTTTATTTGGCGGGTAGAGGCGAGCCTACATTTCACATTGGCATTTTACTCGCACGACGATCTGACCCAAGAATCAACGATGGATTGCGCATTCATCACTTCGTTTGCCAAGGCAGGTGGTTGATGCCAGGAAAAATCCAAGCTTAGTTTGGGCCTAAATCCCAGCATGCTGTAGCCCAGGTACCGTGGGTGCTGGTGGTGCAAAAGCACCGGAACGCGCCTCCAAGCTTGCACACAAGATATACACCACGTGACTTCAGTAGTATTCTTAATTTTAATTGCCCTCTTAGAATAAAAAAATGTAATGTAAAATAAATAATCTTGAAAAAGAACAACAGTCTAGCTTAATTACTGCATTGAACAGCATGCTACGTTTTAAAATGTTTCTAGAAATAATGTGGTGTACACCTAAATGACGTTTTAGAGGTAATAATTTTTATGTAACCAGTCAATAAGTAGTATTTAAAAAAACTTTTTTTTAAACACGCTTTTATGAAATGTACTAGTAATGAAAGACCTCCACGACTCCGGGATGTGGCCCCGAAGCTTGCCATAACGTAAGGGACCGTGGCTAATTACAGCCAACGTTAGTTGACCGTGGAAAATTAGACCCAAGCCGAAACATAACATATAGAAAAGAATGTTTAAAAATATATATTTTTTATGATAGAATATAGTATTGTGATCAGTATGACATAAGTATACCAAGTTTGCAGTCGATACCACATCGGAAAGTGGGTTAAAATTTAGTTACAAGATTTGAGGATACAACGACAACAACAGAGTGAGTTCAATGAAAGCGTGTAAAAAAAGCACTTTTTAAATAAAACTATTTTAATTAATTTATGTACCGTGCTCATTATTTTGTGTGTCTAAGCAGCATTCCTCATCTGTTAATAAAGATTTATTTAAACAATTTCATGACAAACAATTACCTTATTTTTATCGATGTCATTACAACCCGCATCAAATTGCTCAATTTCTCTCTTTGAAAAGAAAAAAAAACGTATTGTTTGATTCTGAGAGACAAGATATCACTTCTCCATTAAACAGTGGCGCATTTATTCTTCCACAATCGAGTAAAATAACTCCACCTCCCGCATCGACCCCGGCGGGATGATCGACCGAGTCGATCCTCGACCCGGATACGAACTCACGACTTTCCGACCGCGAGTCGAGTCTCCCGCCTCTCCACCACGACGCACGGCAGGGGACGGAGCCCCGCTCTCCTGGGCAGTCCGCGGGACGTGACCCGGCCTCCGTTCGGCGGCCGAGCGAAGTGATCGCAAGCCGCCCTCCAGCCACTGGTTGGCCATCTGCACGGACGCCGATCTCGCGCCGCGATCGGCGCTCCGAGCCTCTGGCAGCAGGCGGCTCCAGACCGGCGCGTGAGCACCTGTGGTGACATGTAGCAGCAGCGGTTATTTTGACCATACTTCGCCACGCCGGTCAGTGTGGTTTGTGAAGGCTTGAATATTAAGCCTAGAGTAGAGCGGTGCTAGGAGTAAATGTGTTTTTTATTTTCTGTTGTGCTATAGAACGATAATATTGTACTCTGGCATAGGGGCCGTCCATAAATGACGTCACGCGATTTTGGACGATTTTTTACCCCCCCCCCTCGTCACGCGGCGTCACAAAGTCAGACGCCCCCTCAAATATGACGTTACAAAGCTCTGCCCCCCCCAAAACCATATTTCCATTTTGAAAATAAAACATGCTTCAAATTGCTTTAAACTATTGTCATTGTAGTGCGTATTCAATGTGGCGCTGCCCTCTGATGTTGTAGGAGAAAACATTTATTAAAACGTCTAATTAAGTAGAACGTGTTTATATTTATTTCAAGTTTCACCTTTTGATGTGACGTCACATTTCTCAAACCCCTCCTGCCCCTCATCACACATCGTCAAAAATGTCTGACCCCCCACCCCCCTAAGTGGATGACGTCATTTATGGACGGCCCCATAGTAGTACCGCGCAGCAATGAATTTTGCTGCCCCACAGCCTCGAACAACATGCATGGTGGTCACCCACCCAAGCACTATTCAGACTCGAACCTGCTTAGCCTCCGAAATCTGTCACATTCAGGGCAATTTGGCAAGAGGCGTGACGTCACCCGAGTTGTAATGTCACGACGCTCCCCGCATGCCGTTGATCCCACGGTGACAGATGCAAACCTATTGCTAGAAGATGTTCGCTGGTCGAACCCCATGCTTGCCTCTGCGAGTGAGTGCGCGCTGTTGAGCCGAAAGCCGTTCGCTGTCGGGCGGCGTGCAGTCGCTGTGCCTCCAGATCGCGACACGGCGGGCTTGGTACGATGAGGCACTGTCTGATCGCCCTGGGGCCATCTCTTTGGTGTTGTTGCGGTTTGGCCGGTCACCCCCATCGCTGTAATTGGCACTGCCTCCTGGATAGCCATGTGTGGTCTGGTCTGCCTCTGTCCTGTCGGGGCTACGTGGCCGTGACTCACTTTCTCTTGGCCCTAGGGGTGGTTTTCCACTTTCATCCGTCTCGTGCTGTCCTGATCCACTTTCTACTTGAACAAGGTGTCCTGTAAAACGGTCCACTGGACCAATGGTGCCTGAACCACTCTCCACCAGTCCAGGGTTCTGTAAACCGCTCTCCACCAGTATGGTATCTTTTGAATGACTCTCAATTTCCTGAGGGTCTCCTGAACCACTCCCCACTAAAACACTATCTACTGGACTATTCTCTACTGGACTTGCATCTCCTGAAACGCTGTGTAATTGCCCTCGGTCTCCTGACCCATTCCCCATTTGCTCAAGGTCTGCTAAACAGCTTTGCACTGGATCAACATCTCCTGAACTACCACCACCAACGCTATTCACTGATCTTGGGCCTCCAGAAGCATTGTTCACTGGCGCTGTTCCACGTTGTTCCTCTCGCCCGCCAGGTTCGCGGTTCGTTTGGCCCGACTCTTCTTCTTCCACCGCGGGCAGGGTGACCACGCTGTCAGGCGGATGGGGAGAGTAAACGACATTGAGCGCGAAGCCCTCGGCAGCATCGCAAAATGCCACAACAACCGGACAGCACAACGATACAACTCCCTCTTGATTTGATTAATTAGTCACGATGCAGTCAAGAATCATATTTTTTGTTGTTTGCCGAGTGGCTCAGAGGTCGGAGCGCTGAGCTGGTGCCTCTCAATTCATGGAATTAAATCCAGGCAGCCACCTGTGATTTAACCACATTCTCAGGTGTGGCGAGTTAGTGGTCTCAGTCTGGTCACCGATGACTGCATAATAACCATCAAATTAGTTTAGTTTTTTACAACTTGCTTTGACAACATTTCAGCCCTAAGAATTAAACTATCAGTTTCACCGTCATGTGACAAACACCTCTCTTTGTCGCGGTGGGGTGTGAAAGTGCTGCCCCCTAGTTTTGATAGGTCACTTGAGATGTCAGAAGTAGTTCTGAAGTATCTGCTTCCACAGGCCGTTCTCTGACAAGGGGTGGTCCACTGCACTGAGACTTCTGAATTTTCTTTGACTCGTGACATGGTAAAAGCACAATTTGGAGAAAATTGCGGGGGAAAAAAACAATATAGTTTGCCAGTTACTTACGCAAGAAAGCCTCACCAACTCTCAAGTCTTTTCAAGAGCGTACTGTATATGGGTGTTTGGCCTATTCCGTGCATAAGTGCAGCATTTGGAAGGAAATCGGAGAAGTCAGAGAAAAGTCACGCTTCTTAGAGCATATCAGCACTGCCACTTCCTGGCAACCTTGCAGTGCCTCTAGTGGCTGCAGGGGTCACATGAACTCATTACAGCAACATACAGTGTAGGAATAAAACATATATACATTTTCATAATAAACTCTTAAATGCACTATTCGGTTCCCGTATCGTGAGCATCAGAATCAATTTGAATTGATGAATGAATGCATCTTTGCCTGCCTAGAGAACTAAAGGCTGCCCATTACTTGTCTCCCAAATCCTATTTTAAAGACGGATTTAACCATCGCCTCGTTTCTGTTGTAATATATTCCTCCAATAAATAACAATCAGTCGTGTCACTTGCGGCTGTTGTTTGTTTTTGTTTATGAATTTCGTCCAAGCTCGGCACTGTTTGATTTGGCCATTGTTTTCAGCGCGAGTTAAGCCCGTTGTTTTTAGCGGTTGAACTAATTTCCCCCTATCCATCTTTTCCTCGGTGTACCTCTTGGCCCCTTTAGTAGCGTGCACGAATCCTAGCGTGCCCATGGGAGGGCTCATATTCCAGTCAAATCTATTATTCCATTAACCTCTGTTCCTAAACGGTGTTCCCGTACCCAGGAATAGTGCGTTCCGACACGAGAGGCTGGCCCCGCGCGTTTCAGCTGCAAGCCGCCTTTTAAAATTCCACAGCGCGCGCCGCCCCCTTAACAGGGGACATCTCGGCGTGACCCCCGACAAAACGAGAGCGTCGAGGCTTGGCCTCGGCTCCACGTGGAGCCTCCACAACGCGGGCCTCTTGGCCCACGTGCTCGGCAGCCTCGCGATGCACCGACGGGGGAACGCAGCCCAAGAATCTCCACTATTTATGAGCGCGCGGCGGATGGAGCACAGCCTCCCGTGGGTGGGCGGATTTCTTTTCGTTGCTCCGTTCAAGGAACCGCCATGGCCTGGATGCAGAAATCGCGCCAGCGTCGATGCAACGGCGTCTATGACCATGCGGCCAATCCCAGTGGATCTTGGAAGCTAAGCAGAGTTCTTGCCTGATTAGTATTTGGATGAGAGACTGTAGGCTTGGGCTTGGGCCTCTTAAAACCAGTCTTGATACTCAGTGAGGTATTTCTGGGTAAACAACTAGAATTATTATTTGTTCCAATATTTCATCCCACGTCTCTCTCTTGCAGGAGTCACTGCCAAAAGTGGCAGTGGATTCTGGACTGGTGAAACAAATGTTCCAGTAATGTCCCGGCCAGCCTCTCTTGAAGCAGGTTGGGTGGGTGTAGTACACGCCTGGCCCCTGTGAGGTGGCCAGGAGATGTCAGTTCAACAATAGCTTCTTGAATCCATCTGTGGCGGAGCCTTGAGCGTTACCCCCTTGCATGCGTGCATTTTCTTCAGGAATTTCCGATTTACTTTTCCACTTGCCAATCGCTCACGAATAGAATTGGCCAAACTTCCAAAAACAGCACCTTCCTGACAAAGAAGTCTTAAGACACAGTGAAAACTTCCTGGGTAAATAAAGGATGTTATTATTTTTTACGTTGAGTGAAAGCCTACCTGGGAGGCCCTCCTGGTGCACATGCCTCCGGATGAGATCGGTCAGGCAAGATGCTTGGGACCGAGGAGGAGTCAGCTGAGTCCTGGTAAAAAACAAAACAAAACTCTAATATTGAGCCAGTGGGCTTTATTGCCAGCTGAGGGGTAGTGCAGCAATTTCCATTGTATTGTATGATGCTGTATCGTCTATGCACCCAGCCCCCAACGACCCTTCACTGACCAACGTGGCGACGTTGGTCAAATTACCCACCGCAATTTCGCATGCCGCGGTGAGGCCCTCATCCAGCAGCAGATCGACAAAACGACTCGACATGTGCAATGAGTTGGTAAATACCGCGTTGGGCCCGACACGAAAACTATTCGATCGCGTAACTGCGCAAACAAAAAAACACCAGCTCGGCCTTTCCCACAGTTTAGGTTTCCCCTTTGCCTCTGTCGTGGTTTGGGTCCGTGTGCCGTGACTCAGCCAGGGTGGCCGTACATGAGCCGGGAGTGTTGGTATTGCTTTGGAGGTCCCACGCCTCGCCGTGTTTGGCCGGGAAGAAGAGAGCAGTCGGGAGGTGGAAGGTCGTATGCCACGGGGTCGCGGGGTCGTGTCTCCGCGCGAGTTTGAGGGCTGCTTCTGCTGCTGCTGCTGCTCCTCCTGCTGTTGCTTCTGCTGTTGTTGTTGCTGCTGTTGCTGCTGCTGCGGGTAGGGACCGGTACGCGAGGCAGAAACGGAAGCACGCTTAAACAACGCGCCGGCATCTACGCGGCGGTCCGTGGCGGCGCAAATCGATTCACCAGCATCGCAGCAGATGTGAATTACTTCTGTAAATGAGGCCAAACCTTTTTTTTTTCACAGTTTAAATTTCAATAATAATGAACAAAAACCTTTGAAAACAGCGAGCCAAAAAAATCTGCCATTCTTTTTTGGGGAAATACGATTAAATATTTTAATTAAGAGCCTTCAAAACCTTTTTTAAAAATACAAAAGGAATAACAGAGAGGGGCTGTGCGCTGCTGAGACATTGATAAGTTGCCGAAACAAGCTGCCGTTCCTGGTTCACCGCCCCTCACGCGGCGCGTCTCGCGAGCGCTGCGCAGCGCTGCAAGGAAGGCCCGCTTGCACGCGATATTAATACCACCTCGTCAGGCTCTCTGACAAGCAATAATAAAGCAGAGAAAGAAAACAAAGGCATCCGAGATGGGGGCTGCCTTTCTGCTTCCTCTGGAGTCGGAGTGGCTCCGTGGGGGTTTTCGTTCCCGTGCCACAAGACGGGTAACCCTTAAAGGTCACGCGTGGCCCCAGACCGTCGCACGGCCCCAGACCGTCACATCCCACCGCAGCGCATCCCGCACGGGAATGCCCCGGCTGCCGTCGCGCCGTATTGCGTTCCCAGCCACCGCACACTTGGCCGGGCCTGGCGCGGAAATATTGAGTTTCTCATATTCCATGTTCCTACGAAAATATATCTGCACAAAAAAAAAAGTTTTTTTTTTCATTCTGCATTAACTCTGTATGGAACTATTTAAACCTTTTTATATTTTTCATTATTTTTTTTATATGCCACGGCAATTTTACAATAAACCGTCTGGGCTGCAGCCATCTGCGGCAATGTCACTGCTCATTTTAACAATAGTGGGGGGGGGGGGGGGGACCAACACGTGCCGTACATTTAAATGCATCCTCTCATCCTGACGGAAAGACATTGGCTTTGCGAATAACTCTCTTGCGTAACGTGAGCTGCCGGTCTGCCCCGGTGCGCGGTTTAAAGGAGGAGCCGAGCCCCCCCCCCCCCCCCCCCCCCAGTCATGGCGGGTGGCCTGCGTTCTCGCTGGGGGTGGCCTCGGGAACATCCATCTCACGCGAAGCCGGCAATTACGGGGCTCCCGAATCACTTCAGACATTCGTGACAGACTGCGGCTACCGTCTCGGAGCAGAGCGAAGGGGAGAAAACAAAGTGAAGGAAGGAGAGAGAAAAAACCCACGGGCTCTGCCGCCGAGCGATGGTGGAGGGTGGAAGACTGCGCACCGCTCGGAAGGCATTTTCTGGGAGATTTGAGAAACAAAAGGATGCATTTAACAAGGCTTCCTGCTCGGAGACGATGTGCACCACCTGCAATTATGCTGTTTGAACCGGCTTCTTTCCCCTTCAAGCTCTCACTTTAATTTAGCTGTAACCACGCAGGAAACTGAAGCCCGGGTTTAATGATCCCTGGACGACGCGTGAGGATCAAAGACTCGCCCTGCCGATGCGGCAGGGCCCAAGCACAGACCCAGCCTCGTGCTTATGCAAGACCAGGCCCTCGCAAGGCCATTGCTGTTTTTTGATGGCAGCTGTCGTCTCGAATGCACGGCACACGTTTGCGAGCGCACAAGAGCACGGCATGGCTTGGTACTAACGGCACCGAGGAGCGCACCTCCGAGACGAGCTGCGCGTAATTTAGTTCCGTTGCTCCGGTCGCTGACCCCGACCTCACCGCTGACCCAGATCCAGTCTCTGACCCAGACTCAAGACCTCCGCTCCTTGCCGTTAGGCTCCTCCGGCTCGCTCCATCATCTGCATGGAAACCACGAGCCGTCATTTATTAAATTGCGCATTAAAATTCCACTTTTACACAAACGGATTCATGCTCCATTCAACTAAGTGCTCAATTAGCTCACAATAGCCACCTGAGGCCCGGGGCAGAACCCACGAGCGTGCGTGCTTGGGCAGCGCTAATCAAACGCACGTAGCCCCCGTCTGACGCGGATAAAAAACAAAAAGGGGGAGGTGGTCACTCGCGCTCCTTGAGTGGCTTCAACGTTTAAAGGCGCTGCTTGCGATGTGACTCCTTCAACAGTCGCATAGCTTTCGGATATGCAGGCAGTGGCAACTGCATCAGGGCCTCATGAGCTAGAGGGGCCCAGGCAGTGGGCAATAAATAGGGGGAAATTTAACAAGGTGAGGGGGGGGGGCCATGTCATTCTTTGCACAAGGGCCCATGTCAGCCATGTTCCACCACTGTCCCTTAAGTTGCCTATTGCATGGTGTGCTTAGAAAGCAGAGGCTGCGCGTAGTTGTTTCTGTACGGCTCTCTCCGATGCGTTTTCAGGTTGCAGCGCAAGTTGTTCGGAGCATTGCCTGGCATTTCGTTCCACGTGCTGGGAGATTATTTAGGAGCGTGGAGTAAAACGTCGGACATCATGCCAAACAACATGCTGTAAAACCTGAAAATACATTGGAGAGTTCATTAACACATGGGCTCAATGCTTGTGAACGCGTGGCCTGGCACGGTGAGCGTGCAGCCCCATCTGCTGACGGCCACCTGCCGGACTACAGGAGCCTCCTCTGTAGTTGTTCGTCCTCCACGGTGTTGCTTACGATGGGGATGCTGAACATCTTTTAGTATTTTTCCGTTCCCTACGTTTTACTCCGATTTATTTTCTTTCTGTTTAGTTTAGACAGTTTTCTCCGAGTCACAATTATTGTGCCATGTGCATCGTCTTTTAAACACACGGCTTTTCTTTTTTGTTTTCTTTTAGATTATTTTTTTTAAACGCCTTCACATTTTCATTGCGCCCAACTTTGAACAGGAAACCTAAAGCTGCAGAGACCCGGTTTGTTTAAGTGACCTTTTGACCTTCCAAGCTCAGCGATGGAAGGATGGGAGGGGTTGCGGGGAGGGGGCAACAGCGGTTGTGGGAGGTTGAGGGGGCGGGTTGGCGAAGCGGTGAGAGGACCTACGTGGTGCAGGCCCTCCCAAACTCTAACCATCGTGACATCTCCTCGGAGAGAGAGAGAGAGTCGGGGGGAAGGGGTGTGATTGTGGCTTCGTGAGGCCACCCTCGCCTGCAGACGCGAAGCTTCTGGGCGAGTCCGCTCCGGTCCGGGTGACGGAGCGATCCTCCCAGGGTGTGGCGATGCTCAGGGTAACCCTGTCGAGGGATGCAACGTGCTCACTCAGCATCGCAACAACGTCAAAATCAAATGACGCTGAGGTTTCGAAAGTCAATGATGTCACATGGGATAGGGTACTTGGTGTATTTAGAGATTGCTGAAGTACACTTTTAAAAGGGTGTGTTTTTGGCCCTTTTATGCTGCAATTGTGCTCAAGGTCAAATGTCATACATAATATGAAGACATTTCCATTTGTGAACACTTACAGCTGTGTGTGCACCACCTTACAGTGGAGAAAATACCCAGAAAATGTCACACTTCAAAACATGTATATATTATACACTGTACACTCGGGGCAAATATGTTATGCCCTCCAACGTGTATTCATTGCATGTCAATACAAACAAAATGTTGAATTCCCAAATTCCCGAGAAGCTGAATTAAGTGAAAGAAAACATTTTTTTTTGTGCAGTTATCGGTAAACCGAGCAGGGACCATGAACTCAATACAAAAGAGAACCCAATGTAATCACGGGTTTGCCGCTTTGATTCGAGAATTCACAGTCTGTGATACTGGCTCAGTACTTTGCCCATGTCATCCGGACCCTGAGCCACCCAACCAGCACGGTGCATCGTGTACATGCTGTCAGCGGAAACAAGCTACAGTACAAAGTGGCAGCACGTCTGAGCGCCTGCATGCTCCGTCGCGATTGGCTACAGAATTGCAGCGTGGGCCCCGTTAGGTTTTTGCGTCGGACGTGCCAAGGCGTGATGGTTGGAGTTCGAAAGCTGCATTTTTCCAAATGAAAAGCCCAACGGTGGCCAGGGTGACCTTCAAAAGGGGCCCAGAATAAACACGTCTGCTGTGGCCCGGGTGATTGATTGGCTGATAGAAAAATAAGCTGGAGGCGTGGTGCTGACTTTTTTACGGCCTTGTTTCATCTGGGAGCCGAAACATTTTGAAAGGGTTGAAAGAAACAGGTCACTAACAACCATTCCCCCTCCACCCTGCCCCCACTGGCCCCAACCACATCGCCCCCCCCCTCCCCTTACACCCGCAGTAGAGCCGTCAGGGTGCTGGGCCCCACTGCCTGGGCAGGGCCACCCGTGCTCGCTTGCTTGTGCTCCTCCACACGGAGGAAGCGGAAAGGGGTCAGGGGTCAGAGTGGGCACATGAGTTAAACCACGCCGGCCGAAGCGGGGCGTTTGTTTGGCTTTCCCTGCCGCCAAGTGGTCTGTGATCGGAATGCCGCATCCATGCAGAGGGCCTCTGGGAATGGTGGTGGTTGTGGCGCAAGAGGCGTAAACTTCCCACCAGGAAGAAAAGGAAAGCCATCACCGCCACTGATACAACCACCGAGGGCCTGTGCGGTTTCCAGGTTTTTTTTGTTGTTGTTCGGCTTCAGGAAAAAATGTTTCCTCTTGATCACAGGTTTGTCCCCGAGTGCCGCTCTGTGGCCGGCGGGCGTAAATGTCCTCGAGTGGAATTTACACTTTGGTTGATTCTTGCAATCGGCCACTGTTCTGCATAGAGTCATGACGCCCGCCAACTGAGGGTCTCGCCAATGTTATAGAGCAATATGAAGGAATGAAAAACGACTAGTTCCACAGGCTTCACGTTAGTTTTTGCACTGTTGTTGATGTGTTCTTGCATTCAATCAAATCCTCCTGAATACACCCAGTTTTCATCCTAACTCGGAAGTTAAGGTGATTAAGCCTGGTTAGTACTTGGATGAGAGACTTATTTTAAATACCAGATGTTGCAGGCTTGAGCTTGAAGTGGCTGAAAGCATTGGATTTTTGAATCTATCATTATGGAGCTTTGAGTATCACTCCCTTGTATGCATTGGTTTTCTCTGGGTACTTTGGTTTCATTCCACGTGCCAAACACTCATGGATGGAAATGGCCAAACTTACTAAATACAGGACCGTCCTGAATATTTGTCTTGATACTAAAATAAGATTTATCTGGGTAAAAACAAAGGGCGTTGTTATTCGTGCCAACATTTTATCCCAGACCTTCCTTTTGCAAGACTCCACCGTCAAAAGAGGCAGCGGACTGCGGCCTGGTCGAACAAACGTTCCAGCGGAACCTAGCGACCTGAGTGAGCCACATGCCTGTCCCCAGTCGCGGCTGAAGGCCTCCACTGGCCAACGTGAGCGTCCCAGGTCATGTCGGCCAGGCGCAGCCCACGATAGCAGCCGCCCACACGTGCTGCAACGGACAATCAGCTGAATTACGTTGTTATCTCATGGGGTGTTTGAGCAATCTATTCGCGTGTTCAGAATATTTCCGTAATGAGAGCATATGTTTTTTGTTGACAATCTCGTAAAGATTGCTTCAAATATTTTAAAAGAATAGAAGACAGATACGATGGCACTTTTTGGATAAAAGAAAATGTAATTGGTACGGTGCAAATATTTGACGAAAAATTGTTTAAGAAAAACAAATCACCTACTTTATGTTATGATTTTATCGTGTTACAACACGTAATATTAAAACAGTTTTATACAAAATATAGTTTCTAATTCATTCGTGGAGAAATGGCTGACATTCCTAACAAGCTGTGCAAGGCGCGCTTAAACCCAATCACTTTACCCTCTCTGTAAATCTGTTCTCAACTCAATTCAGAATCAACAGTTATGTGGTTAAGGAGGTGGTGGAGGGGGAGGGGCAGTAGTGATGGTTGTGGTGGTGGTGGTTGTGGGAGTTGTCGTAGTAGTAGTAGTAGAGGTAGTTGTGGTGGCAACGGCAGTGATGTTGGTGGTGATTTTCGTGGCGGTGACGGCGATGATCGTGGTCGTGGTGGTGGCAGCAGTCATGGCGTGGCAGTGGTGGTTGTAAAGTTGGTGACAGTGGTGGTGACGCACTGTGCTATGAACCTGGCGACCGGAGTATCTTCCTACTCACAACAAACATCGGTAATTAATATCTGAACTGGTCCTGGACCTCCCCTAGGTTCACTCAGCCTGAATGTTTACCTGATGCGGTGTGTAAACATCAGCATTGGGGTGACAAAGGTGGCCGGAAGTGGTGTTGGCCACCCAACCCCTCGTGGGCCGTGCCGGCCTTAATAGGTGCCTCCTAACAGCACTTGCCCCAACAGTCTGTTAACGGATACACAGGGGATCTTTGTCTTAGGTGGCCTTAGTCGTGGTGGTGACGTGCTCACCTGCAGGTGTCTGCAGAAGCACGAGTCCCACGCCAGGCCTGGGCAGTGCCACAATCCGCCCCAATAGCTGAGGGCCCATCAGCACGAGGTCCCCCAATGCTGCCGAGAGGAAGGAGAGGGTTGCGAGATAGAGAGCCACGCTCGTTGCGTTTACCACCGTCAGCTGAGAAACCTCATGGGTCACAAAAAAAGTGTACGATTGTCATTTCAGTGGCATAGATATTTGAGTGCGTAGGCGGTGCAACTGCACCGAGGCCCACAGGCAAGAAGGGACCAGGCGTGGGCTATAAATGGGGTGGAAATGGAAAGGGGGCCCTATTCAACCCTTGCACCAGGCCCAGGATCAATGGTGCATCATTACGTGCTTAATGTTTGGCCATTTCTGTGTTAAAGGCTGTTTTTACATGCGAGAGGAAATTATAGTATCCAGAAAAAAAACTTCTTCTACGGAGACAACTCTGAAAGACTAACACAGACGGGTATATGAACCCACTTGCTGTACTGCCATATCCTAGCCACCATGCCGCCCAGTAGGTTTATGATCTACCATGAGTTGAATAACTATAAAGTGCACAGGCCGTGCAACTCCACTGGGGCTCACGTTCTGGCGGGGCCCATGCAAAGAGGGGGAGCGTGGGGGGGGCAGGTTATATTGGGACAAGGGGCCCCCGTGCCAAACACGCTACCACCGATGCCACCGAACGAGATTTCGAAAGTGTGCAGGCGCCGTGGGCCGTGCTCACTCACCAGGACGCCTTCGCTCCCGGGACTGAGCGAGGCCCGGAATTGCGCTCCGTGCGCGCGGCTTTCCACGGAGGGGGCTCCGCAGGCTGAGGGAAGGGGGAACGGAGGGGTCACCAGGGGCAGGGTTACTTGCTGGCCACGGCGTTGGGCCAAAAAAATGTGACTTCAAGATGTGCGCAATTCCTTACAGTGGGCCGACTAACAGCACCCAACTCCAATTAATTAATATTTTTGTTAAGTATCATTTGTTTTTCTAAAGGGGTTTGGCAATGTTGTGGGGATTGGCGGTGGGGCCAGAGGCGGCTTGTGGAGGGGGGGGGAGTGCATTTCCAAAGCATCTGCGTCAAATACACCGTGGCATCTTTTTAAAGAGGAGGCCCCACTGCGTGCGAGTTGTTTGACCCAAAAATTCGTGACTTCAATCCGTGGGTAAACACACGCCACCGGTGTTGTTCTTCTTCAACCTCGAGACAATTATCCCGTCCGGTTACGAGGGACGGAAACGGAGGCAGGACTGCTCTCTCCCGCTCCGAGCCTGTGCGCGAGCTGGCCGTGCGGCAGCTGGGATAGGCAGCGTCTGCACGGGGATGATCCCGGAGGAAATCGGATCGGTGTGCGTTGAGCTCCCAACTAAAACAATGACTTCACCTCCTGCTCCGCGGCTCTCGGGCCCGGGGGTGACGGCACTCGCTGACGCCGATCAGCTGCTCGCCAAGCAGAGCCCAGCGACCCCCACCCCCCCCCCCGGCTGTGCAGGGTGCCGCGTTTTATGGCTCCGTTACCCCAGCCGTCCGTGTTGCTGAATCCGTGCCCCTGTTCAAGTCCAGGCTCAAGACCTGTCACTTCTCTTGTGCCTATGGGCGACTCATATGTATCATATAGCGAACCTGGTGAACTGAGTTCGATTCGCAAGCATGGCAGACTGAAGTGGTGATATCTGAATGGGTCCTGCTCCCTCTTCCAACTTCACCGACCTTCACTGATCAGCATGGTGACGTACGGTCAAACAAACTCATCTAGCAGTGGACTTACAAAAGGGGCAGTTTTATATACTTGAGAAGCGTATATTTAGAATGCTATATGAATCCCAGTTGTGTTGCAGTGATGTTCAAAGAAAAGCGGATAACCGAATTAATGTAACAGGAGGGACACCAACGGAGTGTTTCACGAAGTTTCACCTACAATGTCATTGGAGGTCAGATCACCGGGGCCATGATGATAACAATGATGGCCATAACAATGGTGGCGACTGCGTTGGTCCCGAAGATGCTGATGAGCTGACATGTTCTGTTGTACATCACCTCGTCTGCGCCGATGACTCGAGATAACGGGGTCATGGGTGGGCGTGGGGGGATTGGACGGCACAAGTGGCTGCGAGCATGGTGAGTGATCATCACGCCGCTCAGCAAAGATGGATTCCCGCTGGACCAGGAGAACTGGGAGGTGCCGTATAACGATGCATTGATTCGTTGAATAAAAAAAACGCACATTCTTTACGCGGATGATACAGACATCGAATCGTGCTCTTGAGAATCTATTATTTACGATGTATGGCATGTGAATGTTACATGTAGGCTAATGGAGTGAGCAAAAACTTGGCAGAAGAAAAACTTGCAAGGTGGAGAAAACTTAAGACAACAATGAATCCATTCTTGAATTGAATAACAGTGACATGCCCGGCCATGGGGGTTGGAAAGGTAGTGGAGTGGTTAATGCCCCGTGCTATAAACACGGCAACCTGAGTTACATTCCCGGTCATGGCTAACATCAGTGGTGAGTAATATATCTGAAACACGCTGGGTACCCCCCCCCCCTTAACCAACCCGCTCTTACCAATGTGGCGAAATATGATCATGAGCGCGTGGAGACCTTCATGAGCCAGTTGCTGAATAAGGGGGCTGTGCAGCGACTACGACTCCTGGCTGCCTGGCCACGGGTGCTGGGACAGGGCGGCCAAGTAAGAGAGCTCGGACCAGGAATCTGGGAGGCCAGGTCACGTGACCTTGCCGAGGCAGATTAAGCCTCACCAGCTGTCAAGGTCATGCACCCAGAATGAGCTTATCATGGAATTAAAATAACAAAAGAAATAAAAACAGAGAAGATTCATTATCGAGAATTCGTCCGCAGTGCTTGCGGCGGCATGCAGCGGCTTTTGCGGTCGTGAACAAAAGTCACTTGAAATACATAATCGTGATATTAGAACGATAACAATCATTGGTACTACTCTTTTCAAAATAGCCTGCATGAAAGTGGATAAAACCAAAGAAAATATCTAATTTCCATGTTTTGTTTGAATCATATTCAATCTTCATGATCTGCAAACTGCTCAAATACGCCATTGGCGGCATGCGGAGTGGGCAATTGCGTTTTAAAACGGCGCCATGAGTGGCCCAGTGGATTTCCTTACAGTAAAAAGCAGAAACCTTTTTGTTGCCACGGTTGTCTTTCTTTTCCCTACGCCCTTTGCCGAACCCTGTTCTGAGAGGTCTGCGTCATGCGCCGGCGGATGAAAGGGATATGTTGTGAGCTTTGTTCGGAAATCCTGGACCCAATGCATAGCTGAACAGTCCCAGAAGGTTGACTGCCGGGCCCGTTTTCTCAGCGGTGCAGACGAGGAGCCTCGCCGAGGCCGCCTTAGCGGCCCGATCGCGGTACCACCGTCGCCTAAAAGTGGTTCGCGGTCGGTGGTGGACACGCCGAAAACTGGGCCTGAAACTTGGGCCATGATTTTGATTTTTTTTGTTGGGTTTTGTATGCAGCTGTTGGTCCCCTGTGCTGGTGTGTGCGTGTTGACTTTAAGAATTGAGAGCATATGTCCTGCCATGGCTGGGGATCAGCCAGAGTAACCCGTTACATCAGAGAACACACATGGGCAAGGCAAGATTGCACGACCCGATTAACGCGGCCATTAGAAATCCGCGGAGGCACAAACTTTGGCCGTTTTTATTTTATTTTATTTAGCCACTCACAAGAGGAGAGGAGAAATGGTCTACACTGAACCACCAACTCACCATTCATACAAACAGAAAACTGTTCCACAAGGGTCGGCCTGGCAATTCTGAAATGCACCTTGTTTATTGTGCCACAACGGGGCAGTTTGTTTTCCCTCCTCTTTCCCAGACATTATCCTCGGTGCCTTAGGCTGGCTCTGCAAGTTTGAGCCATGCCAGTCAATTGGTAGAAGTCATAATGCTGGAATATTTTGTTTTCTTCATCACTTAAGTACCATGGTTTTGCATTTTTAGTTACGTAAACTTTCACTGGCAGTAGTTTGTTTTTGTTTTGTTCAACAACAATTTATAACTAAACAAACAGAATGATAAAAAGGTGATGTGGTTGGTGATTTATGAGACTTTAATACTGACCAGTTTCTCACTATCCCCAGTGTCTATGTGGCATGTGCATGCGGCGGTGTATTTCCACAGTGGAACATGGGTGTTAGACGATGATGGGTGTGTGTGTGTGCGCAAATGCATGTCCGCCCTCTGCGACATTTCCTTTTAATCTTTTAATGACTCTAAGTGCGGTCTCGTTTTCTGGACAGGAGCAATCTTGATGCCATTTTCTGTCTTATTTGTCCAGTAGCCGGCATTTACTGGTCTTTGATTCGTCGTGAGATTCCGTGCCTAATCGCCGCCGCGGCTTTGTGTGGGTAAATATAAAAAAAAATCGGTGTCGCGCGCTTTCAGAGACGCGATCTCATGGCCTGGAATAGTTACTTTGCAGTCTCTGCCCCGCAGCGTTATGCCTCAATAGATCAGGGAGGCATAGACCAGTCTAATAAGGGAACGGCGACGGTGTCTTTAGAATGAGCGACCGAGGTAGGGGGTAGGGGGTGGGGTACTTAGCGAAGTTGAAACATTGGCATTGCGCCTGGGGATGAGAGGTTGAGTTGGGCGAGTGGACTGGCCTCCTCACCGCCCCCACCAACATTGCCAAGTTGCACGTGGCAATACATGGCCTACGGTAAAGTAGCCCTGCGGCATCAGTGGAGCACTTAACAAAGGTGCTGGCTATGAAAACCAGAGACAAGAAGTAGCCAAAGACTGAGAGGGCAATGAAGAGAAGCAATGGTTTGGAGGCAGGGCATCACTGGCTAGCCCAGCATTGACCAGACCCCTCACTCAGCATCCAAACGCTTATTTAGACTGTTTTTTTCGTATAATATCAAAAAAATTTACATCTTTTTTGCACGGTTTTGTACACTCCGTCGTGTCATTTGAATATAATTTGCCTAAATATATCGATTCTCCCATGCACTTTTTGATGCATGAAAGCGAGCGCAAGAAACAATTTCTATCGCTTAATTGACGCGTTGCTGCGTGACAACCCCTAACACGAATTAACTATCCAACGAGTATTAACCCTTTCACTGGACCTAATCCTAACCCTGGGGGCTTTGCCCTGGTGCCCTTTTTTATTTCTGGTTCACGTTTCACTTTTGGTATTCACAGGGGCTCTGAGGTTGCTCCCCTAAACCCAGGAGGGCTTCCCTTTTGGGATCTGGTGTGCACTGCCACCTTGTGGCTCGGTTGTGTGCGGTCGTGAGGGCAGAGTGTGCAGTGCACAGCCTTAGGGGCCATCCATTTAGTACGTAGGGAGGGATAACCCAAATGCGTACGCATGCGTATGGGGGGTCTACTGACAATATACGCATAAGGGGGGGGGGGGGGGTGGGTAAAGCCTCGATAATAATTTGTCTACATTGGCCTTCAAATGAGTTAGATCGTCCGGCGGTGGACGATCTGTTTGCTTAGACACGTTAATATTATTAATCCTTGATCGTTTCTGCGTGGATTAAATATCGGCCGTTCTATAGGATTCGGGGGGGGGGGGGGGGTGCGTCAAGCGTACGTACGCAGGTGGGGGGGGGGGGGTGTAAAAAGTCCGCGTGCGTACAAGGAGGGGTGGAGGGGTTAAGTTTTGGCAGATTTTTGCGTACCTACTAAATGGATAGCCCCTTGCACCATTAAACCAATCCCGACAACTTTCTGGAACTGATGAGAAACTCATCCGACGAAAAAGTGCGTGTGGCCTGGAAGACAAACGCGAGCAATAACATTCCACGCAAAAGGCGGCATCCAGACTCGTGACCACTGACTCGGTGCTGGCATCATGCTTTGCACGTCACATGACATTATCCTACTCCATGTGTAATGCACACAGCCTTGTTTGAGACGAAAAGTCAAAAATTGTGGCCGCATTATTTTAGGCAGCAGCGGCAGCAGCAAGACAGTGCCAGAACTGTGCACCAGTTTCATCCTCGTGAGGTCTCATCGGTACAATCATCAACCCTCTGCAACGCGGTGCAGCATCAACTACCGAGCTGAACTGGATACGGCGAGGAGCAGCAGCTCACCCCATGTGCAGCGTCTCGGTGGAGCGAAGGACGCCGGATAGTGGCCTCCTGGGCAGAGCTTCCCCCGTCTGGAGACAAAAAACGTAGCGGATGATGCGACGCAGACGCAGGTGCCAGGGGCGAATGTGCCACACGCATACACACACTCACACACACGCGCACACACACGCGCGCACACACACACACACGCACGTACACACACACGCACACACACGTGCACACACACACGTGCACGCACATACGCGCGCACACACACACGCACACACACACACACGCACACACACACGCACACACACACACACACACGCACGCGCGCGTGGCATTTTAATCGTGTCACCTATCCAGGACTCTTTGCAGATGCCAGACTTTGTCCGCGTATATGCCTGTACCTGACATTTTTGTGTGACAATGCAATGAGTGAATAAAGTAGTGGCGCGGTGTTACGAGTGCTACGATTTGGGAAACGAATGGCGTCGTCAGCAGCAATTGGTACCAGCACCTGCCCTCAGCCGAGCCCCAAATGAGTGCCTGGATGCGTAAAGAGCGGCACTGGGCAGGGAAAGACATCGTGCTGTCCACACCACCTCCTCGTGCACCTTGGCGACCGCTCACAGTTCTTACCTCAACATCCTGCTTGCGTGCACGTGGCGATGTTCGTGTTTATAAGGTTGGCTCTCTCGCTGTGCACTCACTGCGGCGGTCAACATGCGGTCACCATGGAGGCAAGGCTGTCTTATCGTAAGCGTTTCTACATGATGATGTTTGGTCCAACTGCTAAGTATTCTTACGTAACATCCAGTACAACACACGTAACAACTGAGCGTGCACGCTGCTGTGGGACGCACCACCAGCACGCAGTGCGGGTTGACGTGTCGAGCGCCCGGGTTGGAACAGCGCGGGAGGCAGCCACTCCACAGCTTCCCGAGGATGAAGTTCGACGCACGGACGTGAGGATCTGCGGAGTCGGCCTGCCGGGGGAGAAGGGTGAAACTGCCGATTAGCGGACGCGTAGCGATGCTCGGGGAGGGTGGAATGGTGGCACCGTGGTTTGGTTCCCATGCCATATAAACCTGGCGACATGAGTGGAATTCCCGGCCACGGCGAAAATCAGGACCGAGCGATATTGAAACTGGACCCTGGGAACCCCCTTCACCAACCTGCGCTGACCGGTGTGATGAAGTATGGTCAAACAAGCACCCTGACTGACTTAGCATCAGAAGGCCTTCGCCAAGAAGTGCATTGACAAAGGGATGTGAATAACAGTGTGAAAAATGCTCGCTTGACCTTGCCAGGCAATGTAGTGTAAAACACTACTGATCTATCTTGATTGCAGGAATCCATACTCTTTGGTTCTTTCAGTAAAGTCACGTAGGTAAAAAATGTTTTAACAAAAAATATATATCACGACGTTTCGATCGCAACACAAGCGGTCGTCCTCAGGCAGAACAAAATAATCCAGCAGTAGAACTGCTGATGGTTCAGCAGTTCTGCTGCTGGAGAGTTTTGACTACTGATCTAACAGTGCTGCAGCCATCGACAGCCCTAACCCCAGCACCATCACTCACTCACTCTCATTCACCCCACCTTTATCCGTCCAATTTTTCCATGCGTGGTTCCGGCTGTGCTCGTTGACACGGCCACCGCCATTCTACTGGGTCCTCCAGGGCCTTATTTTATTTCTAGCTCAACGAACGGCGATGGCCTCAAATAAAAGTGTCCCCAAGGTCAAACGAGTGGCGTGCGGTGCTCATCAAGTTGGTAGCGCACGTTGGCAGTTGGAAAATCCGCATTCCTATGGGAATGGAGCGATAGCTTCCAGCCTGAGCCACCCACCCAGTTGTGAAGCGTGGTTGGCATGGGCCCCGGTGCAAGGAATGGAATGCCCCCCCCCCCCACCGATCATTTTTCTTCATATTCCGGTGCCTGGGCCCTACCGACCCGTGGTTGCAAAGTGTAACAACACCTTGCGTGATCAATAGCTACGCCACCGCACCCACCCACCCGATCATGGTCAGCCCACGTTTGGCAGAAGAGCTGGGCCAGGGTGGTGAACACGGCCGGGTCTCCTGTGGCCACACGCAGCAGCCGCTCCAATCCCGCGTCGCCGCCGCTCCCACCGGTGCCAAGCCCCAGGAGGGTGAAGAAGACGGGGGCGGTGCAGAGCAGGGGGCAGGCCTCCGCTGCCAGGATGGCCAGGTGTTGCGCCATCGCCACGCTGCCAAACAAGTACGTTGCACAAAACTAAATAATATTCCCCATCGTTTGTTGCCCGCACGCAATTAGGGGGGCAACATGAAATCCATTAGACGGCAAAAATAAAGGAGCAAATGTTGAAGTTGTTACTGGACGACAGAAGATGTTTACTATTTGTTTTGCTTCAATACATTTCCTGACAGGATTGCACAAGAGCAACTCGCAGCTGCTCAGCAGGCTACGCTCCTAAACTGCGCAGCTTACGAAAGGACACTCTTTTGGCAGAGGCACGGAGTTCGGCAACAAGAATAAGACACCAGCTGGCGCGTGGGAGCGGCGCCGCGTACCGCGCATCAGACCGCCGCCGGTTCCTCGAGCCGACAGCTTTGGGCCACGCGATTCCAGCGAGCACGTAGTAGAGGGCGAGGTGCAGCATGTCGTCACGTGATCCCACCGTCGTCTGCCACACGCGAAAGGGGGCGAACGCAACAGGTAGTGGCGCGTAGCCGCGCGCAAACCCATCTCGTCGTTCGCTGCTTTTAGCGCAGAAGCAGCCGAGTCGCCGCTCTACCTGGCCAGTGTCGCGGCCCAGATGGACAGCGCTGAGCAGCAGACTGGCCACCCGCAACTGGACCTTGCGTGGAAGTCGCAGCAGGTCGCTCGTGTCTATTTCCCTGCGCCATCAGAAGCAAACGCACGCAGGTGTGCCACGCTCGGGTTGCCACGCTCGGGACAAATTATAGCGAAAGGAATACGTCACAAAACTTGAAGCGGGCAGAACTGCATGTAAATGTATCATTTTTCGATTTAAAGCTTTCGTGACTGCAGGGATTCATCTTCTTGGTCCTTTCGGTAAAGTCACGTAGAAGGGAAGTAATAAAATAATAAAAATAAAAAAATTCTCACGCCGTTTCGGCCACAACGCAAGCAGCCGTCCTCAGGTAAAGACCAGGTCTGTCGGGGAGACAGCGTCTGGAATTTCAGACGCTGTCTTCAGACGCTGTCTCCACGACAGACCTGGTCTTCACCTGAGGACGGCTGCTTGCGTTGTGGCCGAAATGTTGTGAAAATAATTGTATTATGTTTTCTTTTTATTATTTTATTATTTCCCTTCTACGTGACTTTACCGAAAGAACCAAGAAGATAAATGTATCATTTTCAGTGGTGTATTGTTATTCTTCAGCAACTGATTTTAAAAAAAAATTGGGAATGTTATTGTCCCACTTACAGAGTACCCAAGAGAGCTGCTACCTCATGATGATTATATAAAACCAGGACAGGTGACAACTGAACACCACATCCCCCCCCCTCCCCCGCAGGAGTGGCGCCTGTGCAACAGGGCTGAGACATCTCACGCATTTGGTTTCAGAACACGCGTCTCCTCGTACGCGCACGGTGGGTTTTTTCTCGAGGCACTTCAGTTTCCTCCGCGTGCAAAGCATTTATTTAGGGGGTTGGCCAAACATCCCAGTTCAGGAACACCCTGAAAAAATAATCTGGAGGCTCATTGAGGCTTTGCTGGATAAATAAAGAACTATTGTTATTATTATCCTCCTCGTGCGTGTGACTTATGATCGGTGTAAAACATGTGCCTGCTTATTTTTTTTACGACACTCGCAATGTTCTCGGTGTAAATTCCAGGAGCCCTTGGGTCTCATGGTGAGGTTGCAAGTCGCCCAGGCTCGCATCTTACAAAACCACGAGTTCCTGACCTGATGTGGCTGAGCCCCGTGGCCCGGAGGGCCTGCTGGACCAGAGTGCACGGCAGACGGAACTCCAGGGCAGCCTGCACATTAAACACAGTGCACGGCGTGAATTGCATTATTGCCTCTTGGGGACACGTTAGTGGAACGGGTGGGGGGGGGTTAAAGAGAGAGATGAAATACAGCTGTACGTGTCCAGAATTGACCGGGGAGGGAATCTGTCACTCAACAGTGGGTAGAGAATGGCTAATCGTAGTGAACTAGTTGTCTTTTGTCAACGTGACACATTTTTTTACTGATTGGCCGTGTCGGGTGGTGGAGGGTTGCGACACATTTATAAATAACGCGATCTAACCCAAAAACCTTTATTGTGAATAATATTGGTCGCGAAAGCCTACTACGTGTTAAACCAGCTAATAGTGATGTTGTTACTTTGTCACTCGGGGAGTAATGACAGTGGGTGGGGATTTTTCCTGCTTAGTGTGGCGTGCGACCTGCGTTTGTAATGCATGAATTACCCTCACACGCAGGCTTTTGTGCATTGTGTTTTTGTTTTCTCTACAACCGAAGGACACAGGCATGTTTAAATCCACAAGTGAAGACGTAATGTTTATAGAGGCCCCTTTGTGCTGACAAATGTGCACGCAGCTAAGATTCTCTCTGGTCCAGCTCCTTTTCTGACAATGTCCCACAGCAGGTGTGACCAGGCCAGGTAGCGTGTGGGACACGTCCCTGCTGGTGCATTCCTACACGAGGCTCAGCGAGCCTCACCGTGAGCAGCACCAGCAGCGTGCCGCGTCTCTCCTGCTCCTTGTGTCCCTCGTGGACCAGGCTTTCGAGCGCGCCGGTCACGTCGATGCCCAAGCGTTCCCTGCAACGAATACGGGAAGAGCAATTCGGGAAGTTGTCCTGCGCAGGTTGGCGCTCAAGGACGGGGCGGCGCTGGCACGGACGAGCATGTCACGTTCACCGAAGTGAAACCGAGACGCCCCGCTCCTCCCATAACGATGAGCGACAGCGTGCGAGTCCGTGGCCGGGGAATAATTAGAGGAAATCAAAGACAGAGCCAGGCAGCGCTTGCCCGCTCCCAGTTTTGCCGAGGGCACAGCGGACTGCACACGTCGGCTTCTGCGAGCTTTTTGTAATTTCGTAAAATGTAAAAAAACGAATTCGTTATTTTATACGCGCGTACTAGATTCTTGTGGCTTTTTTAACGAATGCAAAAGATTGACCTTTGAACTTTGCACTGCAACAGATTTGTGGCTAACAAAAGCCACTTTTTGGGGGGGTGGGGGTGGTGGTGGGGGTGGGCGAAAGAGAGAGAGAGAAAAAAAGAGAGCACTTTTACCAGCTGTGTCAGCAAACGGCCACAACAGCGCGTGCACGCTCTACTGCCCAGTGCAGCACGCATGATTAGCCAGGGTGCCCCTGAGACAAGTGGGGTTGTGGAAGGCGGCGGCGTCGGCGGCGGGGGGGGGGCGGCATTCACTGTGACTGTGGGGAAGAAGGGGGCACGTCAAGTGAGCCGGTGGGGAGCTGGTGGGGGGGGGGGCGATGAGGGGCAGGAGGGACGGTCACTGTGGACCTTTGTTCTTACGACACAATCTCAGACTCCCGCTTTGTGATAAGTTCAAGCCGATTTAGAGCTTGTATACAATTACGGGGATCGTGCAAATGTTACAATGGGAAGGTCCGATGGGCATGCTTTGGTGTGTATAGGCACGTTGCACAACATCGCTCACTGGGCCCTCCGTTTTGCGAGCGCGCGCGCACGTGTGTGTCATGTGGATCTTCTCTGTGAGGACATCCGTGCCTCTTATCGTGGTGTTTAGTTTTCGACCGAGACATGTCTGGCCACGGCTCTCCTCGTCAGTCCAGCGGTATCGCTATTATTCCACAAATGCATTATTCCCATTACGCATTTTCATCTTGCGTTGTAGATAATCATCACCGAGTGGATGATCATCTGGCGGTCACCTATGACACAAGGCAAAAATCCCCCGTATAGCATTAACAGACTGTAGGGGCAAGTGCTGTTAGCGAGCACCTATGAAGGCCGGAACGGTACACGAGGGGGTGGGTGGCCAGCACCACACCCGATCGCCTTTGTCTTCCCAGTGGCTATGTTTACACACCGCACCAGGTACTCATTTGAGGCTGAGTCGACCTAGGGGAGGCCCGGGATCAGTTCAGATAATCGTCACTGGCGGTGTTGGCCGTGAGCGGGAATCGAACCCGGATCTATCACACGCACGCTTTGTCCAACCGTGGATGGTTTTCCCATGCCGCAGCGGCTTTTACCCAGGGCGAAATTAAGGTTTTGTTAGGCGAGCATCGATCACTGGGGCACTGCAGCTTGCGGGAAGGACACCTCCAGCACCGGGGTCTCGTTCCTTCAATGTCCGGAGGTCTCACCCCTGCACACTGCGCCATTCGAGCTGTGCCTGCCCCTGCGCCGTGTAGGCCAGATAGGAGAGACGGCGTTGATCCAGACCTTTGGGACATCAAAAGCCGGCACAGACGCACGCACACAGAAGATAAATATCCCACGTACAGACTATTCAGATAAGTGCTGTCAGCATGCATATACTACTAAGGCCAGCATAGCATACGAGGAGTGGTGTGGCAGAGGTCGCAAACGGGTTTTGATTCCTTACCCGTACCCGGCCGCACCAGGGTCGCAAACGGGTACCTGTACCCGGCCGGGTACGGGTAGCCGGGTATCGGGTAGGGTACGGGTATCGGGTACCCGGTTGCGACCTCTGTGGTGTGGCCAGCACCGTGCCTGGCCCCTGACGACTGGCGATATTTATGAACTCTACCAAGTACCCATTTATGGCTAGGTTCACCTAGGGGAGGCCCAACACATGTTTTGATAGGACTTGCCAATGAGGCTTATTCATGTTTGGGAATCAAACCCGGGTCGTCGGGTTGGTAGTACAGTGTCCGAACCACGAGGGCACACAGCTCCACACACACACGCACTCACATACGGATGAACACACATCCGCACGCCTGCCACACTTATTTTTCCACCCATTTAACTAATTAAAAATACCACCCCTTCACGATGAACATTTCACGAAAACAGACGAATATACTTGAGGCAATTGTTTCAGATACTGTTCCTCACTCGGGACACCTACTGCTACTGCTCAAAACGTTGCCCGATTATATATTTCGGCCGAAAACATTGGCATTTTACATGTATTTCAATTATAGGGCAAGCACCTACGGTGAAGTTTGTGAATTCTTGTTGTACTTGTATTGGTTACACCATTTCCAGCAGAGTCACTTAACTTTCTATATTTATTATGTTTAAAACCAACGTTAAAATTCTAAATCCGCGAGGATTTAACGGTGCCGTAAATGGAACTTACTGCACCGTCGGGTACTCTTCCTCTTCTGGCTCTGGCTGTCACGGCCTCCGTGTTGAAGGCCCCATGACCCCCCCCCCTCCACCGCCCACCATTTCCCTTGAATGTGTTGCAATTATCGGTCAAAGCCTACTCCAAATATTTTCCAAACCCAAGCCCTCTATTTCCCCTCCCCGCCGCTTTTGTCTCAAAACATGAAACGTGTATTCCCAGTCAAGTTTTTTCACTTCAAAATGAGCAACAAACCACCCACCGTAAATCGTTTTTTTGTTCTGAACTAAACGCTAAGTTGGTGGTCACATCACAGCGAAACACCTTGGCAGTGGTTGCGGTGGCAGCCTGCGATGAGCCCGCAGCCGAAACTATTTTTGGGTGCGTCACGTGCCCACAAACATGATGCGATGAACAAACCCGCAATAACCTAATTGCATTCACCGTTGCGCGAATGAAGCACTTAATTTAATGGACTCGTTACAATGACATGTATATAAATAGCGTCAATGACGCTGCTGCGCTCTTTTATATATTTGTTGCAATGATCTGAGCTCAATATTTGTGAATGTCTACCGAGGAGATGTAGCAATTAAATAATTTCAGGGGCTCGGTGGATTATATTATTGCATCGTGGGAGGTGGCAGCGCATCGGGGAGGCCTTCATCCAGCAGTGAATTGTTTTGTGTGTCTTCTTGGTTCTTTCGGTAAAGTCACGTAGAATGGAAATAATAAAATAATAAAAATAAAACATAATAAAATTATTCTCACGACGTTTCGGCCACAACGCAAGCAGCCGTCCTCAGGTGAAGATCAGGTCTGTCGGGGAGACAGCGTCTGTGTGTGTTTAGTTTGTTGTCCTTCCCCCTGCATCTCCGATTAGCACGGCTGGCTACGTACGGTGCGAAAGAAGTTCACCATACAGTACGTACCCATAATTATATGTTTTCTTATAAATTCACGGCCCATTTGGGCCGTAAAGTGGATTTAGGGCTGTAATTTCGCGGCACAAACCAAGGGGTGGAGTCTCACCCACGTTGTGTGGCTCCTCCAAGGGAAATCTTCGCATGAAGTGAAGCGTCTGAAAGACAAAAATCTAGTGAATTTCCAAAAGGCAATAATCACCGGTAACCGCCGTACGGTGAAGGTTAAATCTTGGTATAAAAAAAAACATCGCACCAAAGGTAAACGTGAAAGCCCAACTAAGAGCTGTGTAAAAGGGTGACAGGCTAAAACGAATTGGGGAGTGTGTGTGCTGAGCGACGGACGTAGGTGGGTGTCTCTCTACAGGCGTGTTTGATCATGTGTCAATAATTTGCCTGGACAAACACGTGTTCGTCGAGTGGCATGAGCATGGCACTCTCATCAATGGCTAAGCCTCGTACGTCCTCCTGCACAAACACCACGGCAGATTAAAACATTCCCGATTTGAAGCTTTCGTGACTGCAAGGATTCATATTCTTAGGTTTGTTTCGGTAAAGTCACGTAGGTAAAAAATTTAAATTAATAAAAGTAAAATAAAAATAAAATAAAAATCACGACGTTTCGAAGGCAACACAAGCTTCCGTCTTCAGGTGGAACCGTCACAGCACGATAGCTGTATCAAGTAATTTAATTTAATTTTTTTACCTACGTGACTTTACCGAAAAAACTTAAAAATATAAAACATTCCCCTCGGTGTGAAAGGCTGCTACCTACATGCTGTACGTCATCAGCTTTTAAGACGGACGGACGGATAGTCGGTCACATTTGAAATAGCGTCATTTGTGAAATGTGAAATACTCTAGCAACAATTTTCACGTCTCTCCAAATCCCTCACGTACCCGTTCGCCATAGCTGCACGTCTGCATGAGGTTGTGGCGGGACGACGGCACAAAGACCTCCATCCTGGAAAACTTCCGTCTCTAGGAGGGGCGGCATCACACATGACATGCAGTGTCTCCTCATTAAGAGGTCTGAGAAGTTCACAGATGGTTTGTTTTCAAACTCTTCAGTTTTTAAAGATGTACATGTTTTTTTTACGTGTTTTTGTCTTGTTAAATCTAGAGTGTTTTGTTGTTTGTTGCTGTAAATGTTCAGCATTAGTTGATAAATGCAGAGGTGTTTGCCCATAGAGCCTATAGCAGTGGTTCTTAAACTGGGGTGCACGAACCCCCTGGGTGTGCGAGATGCCCTTTCTGGGGGTGCCAGACATGGACAGATTTTTTTAGAAGGTAAATCGTAGAAACACAAATTAAACACGGGCACGTAAGTACAACTACTCTGTTTCATCAAACCCTGTGTATTTATTAACAATATTCTTTGTTTACAATTGAGAACCAAAGGGGTGCAAGGCTGCAGTAAAGGTTAATAATCACTGGTCTAGAGGCTTTCATTCTCCACATTAGTCAAAACTACAGAGGCACGGCAAAGCCATCGGAACGCAGAGGCAGTGACGAATATCCAACACGACATACGGCGTCACCTTACGCATGCGAGACGACCACCTCGCTGCCAGGCTCTGTTTCGGTGTCTTGCCGCTAACAATTAATTGGCCAGCTTGTGAAGTATCCATGCAAACTAAGATGTAACTTTCCAAATCAAGGGCGCTTGAGGCCATTGGCGACCACAACAGCAGCAGCTGGCTGGCGTGTGGGAAGGGCCCTTTGAGCGACGGCGACATCGTTTTGGGGAAATCGAGGCTCCGAGGGCACCTCGAGACCGCGAGCGTTCGACCCCTGCGAGGTTCGACTCGTCGACGATGGGTGGCAGCGGACTCACGATTGGCCGCGGGCTCAGGGCTGCATCCTGAACGTATTGCTCCACGCGCAGGCGCTCAGTCGACGTCGCGAGGAGGCCGTCCAGAGACCAGACGCGCGGCAGGGAGTCCACGGCGTGGACGCGGTCTGCGGGGAACGCAGCGCTGCACGCTCAACCTCACGGTTCTACATTTTGTTACGCATCTGCCTTCAATAATTGTCGTAGAGGCGTAAATGCATAACTGTACAAATACTATGTTGTGTTTTCAAGGGATGTCCATCCAGCACATATTTGATTTTGCGAAATGATTGTACGTGACTTTTGCTTCATGAGTTGAGCCCAACTTTTCTAAGTTGCCTGTGGTTGCCTTACAATAACAATAAAAGTTTTCCCAAATCTGCAGCAATGGGTAACTCGGGCGGCAACCTTCAATCAGATCACAGAGATTTCAAAGTACCCAAGATTGCGCGCAGCACTCTGTATCGATCAACCATCGTCCTCAAACACACCTTTCAGCAGACTCTGTGGCTCTTTGTCATTACCGTGCTAAGTTACCACAGTTGCTCAAGTTTCATTTATAGCTGGCGGCGATTGCTCTGAAATTGTGGGGCTGCCCGCCACCGCGTGAACCCACAGTGAGGGTCGCGCTGCAGAGCCGGGTTCCCGTGGAGCCGCAAGTTCAGGACGTGCAGAGGTCGGAGGTCATGCAGACTCTGCCACTGCAGAAGGTTTCCGGACAAGTCGAGGCTTCCCAGCGCCACGAACACGCCCAGGCCGGCCACGCACTCAAGCTGCACGTACACACACGTAGACGCGTCGGTGGGATGAAAGCTGGTGGTTCACAATTATAATCCAGTGATGACATCAAGTGGGGAGAGTACGGGAGCTGAAAGGGCACGGACACGGTGCAGTAAAATAACCACCATGACCCACACGGTGCATTGAGGCTCTCATACATCCGTGCATTGACAAAAATGGTATTTACTTGTCCAAACCATTATTATTAAATTACATTATTATGATTATTAAAAACTGCAGCCATGTTCTGGAGGACGCACATTAATTTCCGGGAATTGCAATGAGACGCAGTGGAAGAAATCATAATATTGAGCCGTACAGCTCAGTGCGAGGCTTGGCTGTCACGTGCCTGGTTGTTTTGCAGGTCCAGGTGCCACAGCCGTGAGCAGCGACTCAGCGAGTCCAGGTCCCGCAGGGCATTGCCTCTCGCAAGCAGCGCTTGCACGTTGGGACACTTACCCAGCTCCTCCAGCCAACCTGCACGCCACCCACCCCCACGCAAAGCGAGGTGGTAAGCTGCTGACCCCAGCCCTCCTGGACATCTGTGATAAAAAGCTTCATAGCTCAGCAGATTCCTCCAGGATAAATATTTTAATTCTGATATCGCCGGTCTCTGGTCGGTGTTTTCAGCAATACCATCACCCCCCCCCCCCCGCATTGCTCTGTACCACTCTCCTACAACAGTTCCATTTGAATAAATTATTTTAAGCTTTCTAATGTCCTGGTCCCTTTGATGTGTATGCCCCCCTCCCCTACCCCCGACTTCATATGTGACCACAATTATGCGACTTATAAATGCAATTTGTATTTTGTACATTTGCATCATATGCATGAGTGGCGATGCATATTTACGCCTGTATATATATTGCACGACCAACTGTCTGCAAAATCTAGATTTGACAGAAAAATTGACAGAAGTCGGTAAAACAAAAATGCCGCTTCAGAAATCTGTGCCGTGAACTATGTCAATGAGTGGCCAAAATGCTGCCATTATAAATCAATGTCAGATTTTCCAGAACAGGATTCCTAAGTTCAAGGAATGCCTTATCTAATGTTTTTTTGTAAAGTAAACATGCATTAGGTCATCCTCGTTTTGTGGTAGGAAAGCGTAATCTTACTGGTTAAAATTCCAAGACGATTGCTCAAGGGCACAGATATATCAAAGACACTCCCGAACAGCATGTATACAATTATTTTCGGCAAGTGTCTGGTTCTCATGCGTCTCTGTTATAAAACGCGCACGAGTGATGTCACCTGCGTGGGAGTTAACTATAAAGTCTTTGTTATATCTGGCACCACGCCTCTCACCTGAAACTGACCTGGTACTCATTAGTTCGGGGCCCCAGCCCCCAAGAATGGCCTGGGACGTATTGGTGCTCTCCAAGGCTGTTGTTGGAGCTCGTCGTTGTTGTTGACGTTGAGCCCCAGTTGCTACGGTGGCGAGATGTTAACTACCTCACCTGGTATACAGGAGGTTGTGAGTTCGCATCCCTACCCTAACACCTGTATATTTGGAGTTTGCATGTTCTCACAGGGGTCGTGTGGATTTTTCTCCGGCTCTTCCGGCTTTGCCCTCTATATTTAGAAACATGCTTATCTAGTATTTGACTGCTATACATTTCCACATGATAAGCCACTTGGTTGAGCTATCATTTGTGGCCAGGTCGCTTCTGAAAAAGAGCTCTATGGCTCAGTGGGCTCTACCTGGTAAAATAAAAAATAAAATAATTTTTTTCTAATCTTTGGATGTAATACAGTGGGCCTTACCTGGTAAAAGACAAAATAATTTAATGTTTTTTTTTTATCTTGGGATGTAACACAGTGTTGCCCTCCCATATCCCATGTTTCCCTGCCTGGACCCCCCCCCCGTCTTCTGCCCCTAATGTAATTATTTAATCTTGTAAAGTATTGAGAGGTGTCGTTGCATGTAGTCGCTATGAAACTGAAATCATAGTTGTAGGTTTTTGTATATAGAGCTCTTTATAGTACTCTTACATTGATAATATAATTAGAATGCAACCTTAAAATATCCTCCCTGGAAGTCTAAAGCTATTTGAGGGCCCTGATATTGATGAGTGCACAGGTGACCCGAAACCCCACACGATATTTCCGTCGATATTGTATGAATCCCACTCAAACAACCATTTCACGATGCTCATCTCCATTGCGGGCTCCAAAACCAGTGGTGAAAATTGCACATTCCCATGACGGGAGCTAAAATTATCCACAGGAAAGTTAAACCACTGCTGACATTCCCACTACGATGTACTGTGCTTATCGGATACGACAGGCTGAATTGACTCCAACCCCCCCACCCCACCAGAATTTCAACTCTCAACTTTCCAATGGTAAGTCGAAAGCTCTGCCAACGTCCTGCCCAGCTGAATAATTACCACAACGTTGGTGGCATTAGGTTCATGCTATGCTGCCAGTGTGCTCTGGCTCAATACTCGTCAACTGGAATCTGTCCAACTCACCAGGAAATTTAAGCATGCAGCCAACGGTGGCTTCACGTAGCATCGAGCCTTGCTTTGATTGAGGCTTATTAAATGCAGGGAATTAACCTCAACT
Organism: Lampetra planeri; assembly: GCF_965212315.1. Lineage (NCBI taxonomy): Eukaryota > Metazoa > Chordata > Hyperoartia > Petromyzontiformes > Petromyzontidae > Lampetra > Lampetra planeri. The sequence goes on along the minus strand of NC_136130.1, from coordinate 9,786,100 downwards.
GGCACGTTAATTCTCAAAATATGCCATTGTATGATTGTTCATTTTTTTATATTCTCATATTGCTTACATCAAATGTGGGTCAACAGACTTAATGTGAACCACACAAGAGGCTCTTTGTGGCATTCGCGGCAGTTATAAGCCGCACACAACCTGTCTGAGGGCCTGTGGTGCGTGGATGGTTACGGTGGCTCGAGGCCGGTCCTTGCGTCGTTGAGTTTGTGTCGGGAGCTGTGTGACCGTGGCGAGTACACAGTGCTGGAACTTGCCCACGTGTGCGTCAGATACGTCCACGTACTCCAGCTCCTCCAGCGGGGCCTGCACCCTCGCCTGCAAAAGCTGCGGCGGTTGCCGCGAAATGGGACACCACAACCATCATCATCACACATTACCATTATCGTCGTCATCATCATCACCGTTGTCAGTGGCGCACCCAGCTAAACGTTTCAGAGGCAGAAAATGTTTTTCTACGAAGAGCACCAAATTATAAGTACATTTCCCAAAGTTATTAAATGTCATATAATGAGATGTACATCGAGAATTATCATTTTTTTTGTTTTTAATTTTACATTATGTAAACAATGGTTGTTTAAAAATGTCAGGTGGGCGGAGACAACTGTCGTTTTTTATCCCCCCCACCCCCGCCTCGGGTGTGCCTCCGATCTTGTCATGAAGCAAAATTAGCTTTTATGCCCTTTGGCAGTTTGGCCTTTGGGATTCCATGCTAGTGCATTTCATGGGCGTGCATGCATCCCTGGAAAGAATTCTTCATTCGTAAACAGTTTCCAAAATGTAACATAACATGGTAATTAAAAAGGCTAGAAATACATGGCAGGACAATTCAATGTTAATGGAAAATATCTCTCTCCAGTGTGTTTTCGGACTGTGCGGCGTGTTATTCCGCGTGATGTCCGACGTTTTGCTCCAAGTGCTGAGACCTCCTTTAGTTCCTGAAGAGGCTCCCAAACTGAAAAAGCTTCCAGCACGTGGAGCGAAACATCGGCCACAATGCCGAGCAAGATGCGGCATAACCCGAAAAACACATCAGAGCTATACAGCGCAACCATGGGAAGCTAACGTGGCAATGCGATGGAAAATGTTTACCGGTTTGCAATGTAGCACTTTCAACAGCATTCTTATGCAGCTCTTGTTCAGTTCATGTATTAGGTATAGCCCTGTGAGCCATTCGGCTCTTGAATCGGGTGGAACCGCAACAAACAAAAACATGAACAAGAAACATCTTAAAGTGACTATGCGCAACAAAAAAATCCAGGAAATCTACTGGCAGCATTGATGCAGCAGCTACTACCCTCCAGCAAAAGTAATGGATTCCAGGTTTTTAAAAAGTCTTTACATCAGTGTGTAAAAAAAACCTCGCTGTTTTTAGGATAAACTGAGGTCACCATGGACGGATCAATGTACTCTGCCTCACGTGCTGTGCATTGAGCGTGTAAGAAAGGGGCGCCACTCCAAATTACCTTGTCCAAGAGACGCATCGTGGAAACAGGACTCCCTCAAAGCGTGCAATTTCCTGGAACAGTTAACACAATGAGTGTCTTTAAAAAAGAAAAGTATGTTTACAGTATAAGACAAACTAAGTCGTGCGAGTTGGCACGCTGCTAGGAAGGTGGACATGGGACTTGTAGAGGGCTAAATGAACGTATGACAGGAACGCGCGCACTCGTGTGACGCAAGGGTTAGAATTGAAACAATAAAATTCAAATAAATTATCAACTTCACGGAATAGTAGTGTTTAGCACTTCGCTCATACGGCATTATCGCTACAAACTATATATAAGATGAAATGAAAACGATGTAGCATAGTTTGAATGCTCTTTGCGGGAAGCCACAATTTCCTCTGGTCACGATGTGCATACTTTGTGGAAAAGTATATATTTCACCACTCTAATCACTCGCCGTCCCCGTCCAAAGATCTTTCGCAATCATAAAGAGAATACTGGTTTTATTAACATACACAAATTAGATCAGAACATATATATTTTTTTAAAGCACTCGACAGTACAACATTTCTACCCAAGCAAGACAAAACTTACATTTGGTCATGGACTTGCGTGTTGCGTGGTGTATGCTTTGTGTGGCCCAAGCTTGTTATATCTCCACACCGATCCTTCTGCCCAACACACCGTACAAACTTGCAGCGTTCTGTACACTTGTCCCGGTGTCTGGGCAAGTGTGGGCTGTATGTAGTGTACCGGTAAATATTTGTACAACATCGTGCAGGGATACGGACGCGAAGCAAAGTTCACAGCCAAGAGAGAGAGAGAGAGGGGGCCTCTTTTGTGTGGCCACAGTCATCTGTGTGTGCGTGAAGCCGTAGTCAAGTGAAAAGCCCTCGAATGTTTTGGAGTACAGTGAATGAAACTTAATATCGTGGATTTCCACCCCCCCCCCCCTCAACTTAATTTCTTAATTTGATTTTCATTGAGACATCATCAAAGGGGGAAAACTTTCAACCATGAGTGGTCTGGGAATGGAATGAGGTCATCGGTCTCCATGGCTTCGGGGATGCGAGCGTAAAGCCCCAGTAAGCACAATGTGCACGAAGCAGCAATGTGGGAGTTTTTAGAATTCTCTGGCAAGGGCTGTGGCTCTGAGAGCACAGTGGAATGAAGATTCCCTGATGGGGCACATAGACTGTTTATTGTGGAGATGTGCTTTGTGTGTAAGCTGTTCACACCATGCAAATGCGAACCCACCCTAAAGCCCTTGCGTGAATTATATTACACTCTACACACACAATTGACTTTTCTCCCCGTTACTTTGTGCTGGAATGGAACGGTGGTGCAGCGGTTAGCGTATTGATTGCGCAATGAATTCTGCCCCTGAACTAAATTCTTGGCCACGGTTAAAATCATTGGCGAAGGATCCTACGCTGACCACCATGAATGATTGTCGTACAACACCCATAACCAACAGGCGTGAATAGGAAGGCCTTAATTACATGTCGATAATTTGTCTTATATTGTATGTAATTTTGTTTACTATACTACATATGGGTTGTCACTTTTAGACAGAGATTTTCATTGAAAGAGGCTTGAAGTCCCAATGGGGTTTCACCTGATAAAATAAGGTCTACCAACAGATACACTCACTCAACATATGGAACTTTGTTGGATGCTTGGCACACTTAAAACTTTAACATCGCATTCATAATCTGAGGTTAAACTGTGAACATTCCCTGACGTTGCCTGCATCGAATAGCGTGAACGTCGATTGTTTGTTTTTTGTTTCGTGTATGAATACACTTTTTTTTTTACCCGTGGCACATCACGGGCAAGAGAGTCAAGGATGTATTGTACGGAAAAGGACAAAGGAACAGGAAAGAGATGCCAGGACAGAGGTCCACAGGACGGACAAAGAGGCCACGGCTCAAGATGAGCAGCAGGAATAAAGGAGCCTCAGGCAGGAAAGAGGAGGTGGGGGTGAAGGAATGATCGTGCCCAGATGCTGTGGATGAGAGGGTGGTGATGATGAGAGGGGAGGAACGAGATAGAGAAGGAAGGAGCAAGCGGAAGTGAGCTGGACGAAGCGGCGGCTGTTTTCACAGGAGGCGGGGAGAGGGGCGGGGCTCAGAGTGGGGGTGGCCACACACACGTCACGTGACCAATGGGAGGCTTGAGGTGATTTGGATATTCTGGAGATGCAATGGGTTCAAGTGACCCATGAGGCCACGAGAGGCATCAAATCACCACAACATAAAACATGAGTGACGCACGATTGTTCAAACTTGTAAATGACGAGAAACACCCATCTCAACAGAAACATAGTGCAGGGCGGGGACCATAATTGCACACATTTATATTGTGGGATGGCCTAAGAAAAAAGGACCACAATGCAGTTCTTCAGGAACTGGTGGTTTGTGCGTAATAGACAAAGGCTGAGTGCTTGGTTCCATGTGTTTGTGCGACGTTTGAAACTTGCATGCCTGATTATGAATACGGGCGATATCTAAATGACGTGACATTTTAAAACCTGGAATTGCATTAGATTATGAATTGGTATCTAAATTACACACCTCAAAACAATTGATAACGTGTATTTACATCTGTGATTATATTATATAGCGCTTCTTTCTCTAAGGATGCTGGTGTTCATGAAGCTACTTCCTCTGCTGTGCTCGCTCACGAATGGATCGCACACAGCTGTATAGTCTATTGTTAAATATATGACAAACAATAGAAACTAGATGGTAAAAAGGAGGCAGGAGAATCGATTCTTGCAATCGAATTGCCAAGCGGGGTCGTTACACCCCCACCCATGCCAAGCGCTCCCTTCTCACACAGCCCCGCCCTCTCCTAGCCCCTCCCCTCCTGGCCACGCCCCTCCCCTTGTTGCCCCGCCCCTCCTCGCCCCGCCCCTATCCTCCTCGCCCCGCCCCGCCCCTATCCTCTTCGCCCCGCCCCTCCTCGCTCCCCTCTCCGAACTGCACCGCGTGGAGGCGCAAGCGCGCGCGCCTCCCTCCGGTGCAGCTCACTGCGCATGCGCGAGCAAACGCCGCCTCGCACTCTCTCCCTTGACTTTCAAATCAACAATTTGCCCTGAGGGTGGATCTCCGAGGACATCAACAACATCCCGCGTTCGGCTCGGGCGCCTCCAGGGCGTTTTGTTAATTGCGACGATGTCGAGCGAAGGGTCCCGAATCTCGCGTCTCCCGCACCGGGGGTCGTGATGCTGGAGGCGCTCGGGGGGGAGAAGAAGAAGACGGCGACCCGCGCGTTCCGCACGCCGCTCACCGCGTTCGCCACCGCTCACCGCGCCGCTGTTCCCGAAACTAATTCCCTCCCGCTTTAGCTGAGCTCGCTCGCTTGCTCGCGGTGCTGCTGCTGCTGTTGTTGCTGGTGGGAGCCCTGGGTCTCGACGATGCCATGACCGGCGAGAAGCCAGGGGGCCCCGCGGGCCACTGCGTCCTGCGGCGCTCGGCGCTTCCAAACGGGGCGCGGGCGCAGGCCGAGGCGGAGGGCCGCGCTCCGGCCCAGCTCCAGCTGCAGGTCCTGGCTGCCAAGCAGCAGCAGCAGTTGCAGCTGCAGCAGCAGCACAACAATCACCAGCAACAACAACAACAGCTGCTGCTGCTGCAGCAGCAACAGCACAACAACCAGCAGCAGCACAACCACCTCGAACACCTTGACCAGCAACAACAGAATCACCAGCAGCAATACAACCACCAGCAGGATCAGCATGCGGGCGGTGTTGTTGTTGTTGGTGGTGGAGGTGGTGGTGGAGGAGGAGGAGGAGTGGTGGGTCGCTGGGAGGCCCGCGTGCCCCCGGCCCACGGGGTGGCCCTGCCGGGGGGGCCCTGCCCGGTCCACGAGAGCGTCTTCCGCGGGGACCTTCGGCGACTCTCGATGCTCATCCGCACGCACAACATCGCGCAGAAGGATGCCCACGGTGAGAAGCGGGGCCTGTGGCCACGGGTCGAGGCGGTCGTGGTTTGGCATCAGCCGGGGTCGGTGTGGTTATAGGGGCAGAGTTGAGATCAGTCCGTTATGGTAAGGACTTTGGGATCAATGTCTTGTGGTTATGGTTATAGGGCTACGGTTGTGATCAGCCCCGTAAGGTTTTGGAGTTCATAACTTGAGTCTTCTGATTGTGGTTATAGGACCAGGATTGAGATACGTGGGCTAAGGGTTCAGAGCTGCGGTTACGGTTGTGTAATCGGCATTGAGAGCACTTTGGGTTTTGTGGTTATAGTTATAGGGTCAGGGATGAGATCGGTGGGGTAAATTTAGGGATGCAGCGGTGGGGTTTAGGGTTATGGGGTCAGAGTTGAGAACAGTGATTTAGGATTAGGAGCTCGGGCCTAGGGCCTTGTGGTTATGGTTATAAGGCCAAGATTGCGGTAATTGAGTAAAGAGATTCAGGGGCTGGGAAATGTGATTAGGGTTATGGAATCAGGCTTGAGAAAGCATGATAAGGGATAGGGCAGAGGTCAGAGAGTAGAGTTAGGGTCGGGGTAATACGTTTTAAATTAGGAGTTTGGGGTCATGGTGTTACATTAAGGGAGTTTGGATGATAACAGAATCTCGAGAGTCAAGAAATTAGGGTTAGGAATAACCTTTAACCCTAACACTAGCTGTGTCTGGCCTGTTGGCATGGGCGTAAATCAGCACCGCAACAAAGCAATGTGCATCAGGATCGATGCTGTCATCCTTCCACAGTGACCGTGTTTAATTAACGCGGTGATGCTGTATGTGCATTGTTGGTTATCAAAAGGCTGTTCCTGTTATAGCAAAGCACACCACTTCCCTGTCGTTGCTGCTCTTCGCATGGTCCAAGATTGCCCCTGGGAGGGGGGCTAAATCAGAGCTCAGAAAGTCAGCACATGTTGAGACACATGTAATGCGGTTTAACACGTAGGCTTTCGCGACCAGTATTATGTAATGCGCCCAGAAAAAGAAGAAAATAAGCCCTACACACAATACTTAACTCGGCCACATTCAAGATGTTTTCATACAAGTTAATTGTCACATGATTCAAAGGGCAGCCTGTGCCTGCCTAGCCATTACACCTAGCCAACAGCATGAGGTAATTGCAGTGTGAAGATTCCTCCGCTTGCAGATGAGTGGGTCTTTCTGGTGCATGTAAATATAATAATATGTTTTATTGTTTTCTGTATGGTACTGTGGACAACAAAAAGTGAAATGGGGTCCTCGTAATGCAGAACAAGTTGGGTTTTGGGGTAGGTGAAGGGGCATCACTAGGGCAAGTCATGCCTCCTTGGCTAGTTGATTAGGGATAGCAGGGTTAGAGTTTGGTTGGTTTGTGTACTTCACTACCACTTGGGGTTGTGACATGGCCCAACAGTCACGTGTTGACCTCTTGCTGCAGATGTTTGCGATTCAAATGTGGCAGGGTCACCCTGGTTAGGATCGCATAAAATGCATTGTGTGCTTCGCAGTGTAGATTAAAGATCCCTTAAAAATCCGAAACGAGTAGGCCATTTTCGATTTAAAGCTTTCGTGACTGCAGGGATTCATCTTCTTGGTTCTTTCGGTAAAGTCACGTAGAAGGGAAATAATAAAAATAATAAAAATCAAACATAATAAAATACAATTCTCACTGAGAATTGTATTTTATTATGTTCTCACTGAGAATTGTATTTTATTGTGTTTTATTTTTATTATTTTATTATTTCCCTTCTACGTGACTTTACCGAAAGAACCCAAGAAGATGAGTAGGCCATTGTGGTTTGGTTTCATGTCCAATTTTGGCCAGTTAGAAATTTCCATACAAATAATGTAATTGGTATTACACTTAGCAAGCGTTGCGCCCTTTTGGCAGACTAATGCCTGCTGGCTGTCCAGGGACAGCTGCCACTGGGGATGGCCTTTGAAATGTATGAGATGTGCGGTAAAGTCGCTTATCGTGTATGAAGCACTGAGATGCCCAGGTCTAAAGGGCACTATACTCTATCAGAAACAATCATTATTGATGTTGTGATTCCTCCCCAATGCTGTGTTTTGGCTGTGCACGTTTTAATCTCTCTGGCCGTGTCAAACATCTTCGAAAAAAGGGCAATTTGCCGCATTGTTAGTGATGGAGACGTTGGCACATTATCACCAAAAGTCAGATGAATGGCTCCCCTGGTGCTTGCTGGGCTCGTGTAGGGTTAATGGATTGGGCGGCTGCGATGAGGTAATGCCATATACGTACTCTGCGTGTGACGTGCTGTATGTAACGCTGAGATGATGGGCAGAGGAAGAGGTGTGGTATTCTCATTCGGGCCACGTGAGACGTCTTGGCGTTAATGCCAGCCGGTAACAGGACAATGCCCTTGAAAATTGAATTGAAATCGATCACACAAGAGGCTCTTGGTAAATATTAACAAACCGTGCATTTTTAATGGTGAAGTCGCATTTTAAAACCATTTCAGTGTGAGGGTCAGCGAAGAGTGACTACCCTTGGCCGTACAGCTGCCGTGCTCAGGTGATGATGACTTAATTGGAGCCATGTGACTCCACTAAAAATGACTCAACTTGTGAAATGGCTTCTTGTTGTGGCTGGCAGTAAGTGTTAGTCTGCGTGCAGCTTCAGAACATGATTATTAAAACAGCCTTTGAGGAGTAATCCGATTTCCATTTTGTTTTAAATACTTGTGACTAGTTGACTTAATGCAAGATTTAATATTCTCTCAGTTGACGTCCTGTCCAGGCATGCTTTAGCAGCAGTGTGCCAGAATTGTAATGTTTTTTTGGAATTGTACCAACAAGATTAAGAGGTTCCACAGTACACACAATTGGTTGTTAGGGTACTCCAGGTATCGAATTGTGGAGGTAGACCGTAGAAAATTAAGATTTATTACTTTGGCCATGGTTTCATCATGACCAAGGAACACAAAACAGTTCACGCCATGCTCCAGCAATGTGGTTTATAGTACTTTAAAGACATTTCATGACATAATTGATCAGAAGTATATTTCATAAAGCATAGTGTTTTATTGCTAACTGCTTTGTGGTTTATTTATGTTACTCTGGAAATGTGAATTGTACTTATATATAGTTAATGAGCAAGAACACAAAACAGCTGGCTCTTAGTACATATTATTTTGCCCTTTAAGTGCAACGCTGTGTGGAAGTCATTGCCAATCGTTGGATCAACTTTTTTCACGTGTGCTCATTGTTTGATGTGCTTTTAAATGTATGCATTTTGTCATTTCCACAGGTAACACCCCCCTGCATTTAGCTGTGATGCTTGGACATAAAGGTAAGTGCATAATGCCCCGTGACATTTTATTGTGTTAATAGCTGGTCTCTTTCCTGATTCACTTCAGTTTATGATGTGGGCCTCAATAAGTGCCCACAAACGTCCGTTTCTGTATACCCGTAAACCCTTGCAGTCATATTGATTTCTAAACTAATAAAATATGCAGTTGTATGGCACTGGTAAGATTTTCAGTACTGCTTGTTTAATGAGTAAAACCACCTTTAAGAAGGACATTCACTTGCTCTGGCATGTGCCCTTCAGTTAAACACCTTTACCAAGTGCATGAGGTAGTACTCATTTGCATTAATAATAATTCAAATTGATAATGCGCATTCCATCCTAGGATCCCAATGCGCAGTCCTGGATTAGTGGTTGAAATTCCACATTCCTATTGCATAGGGAATTATATCCATAGAACAACAATAGTCGATTGCCCACAAAGTGATACTTACCATTTAGGATTTTCTTTGTGTTATTTTGTATTTTTTATTGCATCTATAACCGAAAACGTGTGGATCGTTCTGTATCTGCAGGTGCTTCTATATTTAGATGCACTATTCATTTAAATAATTATATTATATGCATTGGTAAAAGATAACAATTGCCTTCCTAAACGAATATTCTATTATTTTTCAGTAAATTAACAAAAATGGTCTGTCTACATTACATTGCAAACATTTATGCAATGATCGTGTATATCTTTAAAAAATATATATTTAGACTTTTTGGTGTAGCATTTTGAATTGATTATACCTGCAATGCAAAGGTCATGCATGTAGTGCAACAGACACTTTGCTCAACCCCTAATGCGCTGCCTACAAATGGATTAAAATATTAGAATAAAAAAAACTTCATTACATTTTTAATGTGGGGTGTGAATTTAAAATGAGGCCTAATCTTTTTTGCAGCCCATGTCCCAAATTCTTCTTTTCCATTACCGCCTTACCAGTTCCTCTCTCTCCTGAGATCAATACCCATCTCCCAAGGAATTCAATCGCGCCACTGGTGCAGTTTTAGACGTGCTCTGGGAAACATGGTGAATGCTCAGAAATTGGCGTTAAAGCCACACAATTTAATTCGCCCCTGCTAACCTCGCATTTGAGAGTGGATTGATGAAAGCGTGCGTTACAGCAAACAATGATGCCATTGGTAACCAATCGCACCTTTTCGTTTACCATATACGGCGGTCCCGACTTTTTTCGACACAATTCGTTCCTGGAAACCCTGTCATAAATCGTAAATCTGACCCTTTTATCCCATAGACAGTAGAAACAGTCGAAACATTACTTGCCGATGTGTGTTCCCTTTTATCGGCCATATTTAACAGGGTTTAGTAGGTAAATATCCACAAAATCACTTGAGAATAGCAAACACTCCACGCCAAGTCACATCGGAAACCAGACTGACTCTGTTCAAATGTGTTCGAGAGTCGTGTCGGAAGATGCGTCATAAACCAAGTTTCTGTCAAAGCAATCGCATTGTGGCATTATATAGACATCATAAATGAGGATCGTTGTAAATCGGACTGTAGTAAACTGGAAACCACCTGTATTTTATTTTGTCTGCTTTTAAATATCTATCCTGGCAGGATGACTCATGCTGATCTCTATTTCACACACAGTGCAGACCACGAAACGCATGCTCGTATAATTATAAGGCAGTGCCGAGACCACTCAGTGGTTAAATACCAGTGGAATGTGCATACCCTTGCAAGTGTATAATTCTCCATCGGCAGCAATTGAACTTTAATCTGTTCAAATATCTAACCATTCATTGCATCTTTAGGTTTCATCATTTGGTATTACGTTTCTAATTAACAGGGTGGTTCATTAATACAACTTAGATATGTTATAGTGCACCAAGTGAGTGGTTGCTTTTTGCATGTGAAGTGCCAAGGCTTTGACAAGTGTCGTCAAACCTTGTGGGCTCTGCTTAGATAACGGAGGAGGTGGCTTACCCCTCTTATCTCTTAACTGCAGTCCAGCGTGCGTCATGTTTTGTTGATATCCTGAAAACGGCTTGATGTCTGCACCAGGATTCCCATCTGTTTCAAGTTCCGTGTAATTCAGCTGCAGGCAGTGTTAGGTAGCGTCATTCACGCGTGCAGTGAAGTGTTAATGCATTTGTTTTGTTGCTATCAGGCTGCAAAATACGATGGAAATAAATAAGTAATTTAGGAATTGTAGATTTCCATTCGAATAAAATATTGTCATGTTTTTAATGGATATAGTACTGCAGTAGATTTTTGTTTTAAGGTTTCACGAAAAATACAAACATTTACAAATCCTAATTGTATTAAAGTGCGTAAAAAAATATTGTACTGCAGTAATACTCAAGTCCCCTTAAATTATTTCTGTGTTAAATGTTATGTTTAAGATGTTTTTCTTACTCCAGTGTGCCAAGAGCAGTGAAAATGAGACATTGTGTTTTGGAGGTGTCTCCAGTTTCTCTGAATTAATTTTATGGCAGTGGACGTGCCCTGCAAATAACCCTGTCTTGTTGGGGTCAACTTGATGTCAGAATAATTCTGTCACTAGAAGCTTGGCTTTGCCTTGCTGAGGAATAAAACATAAATAATAATAAACAGTTCTTCCGGGGAGATGTATAGCGTTAGACCGCGCATGCAGTGAACAGCCAATTAATAATTCTAGATTTGAAGCTTTTTTAATAACTTTCTATACTTCAATAGTGTACATTTAAGTATAGATTTGCCCTGAGATCTATTTTAAGTTGTCCTGCAGTTAGCACAAAACCATGTTTTACCTTCAAATTAGGTTGTTTAATCGAAGGAGAGTGATTTTGTTGAGCACATGTAATTGACCAATTTTATAGAGTTCCTTGTTCTCTTTATAATTAGATTCAATTAAAAAAAACTTTAAGGTTGTAATTAAGACGTGGAGTAGCTAGTATGGTGCACGGTGTTAAACCACAAATGCGTATTGTCTATAATAATGGTCTTTACCCAGGAAAGCCTCGCCTAGACTTGAGACCGTTTTTTTTAGAAGGGCCCTGCATCAGAATGCTTGGCCAATTCTATAAATTATTGTGTTATATATGGAACGTAATCAGAGTGCCTGGAGAAAACATACATGTAACAGCATAACTTATAAAGCTCTGCACGAATCGATGGTCCATTCCTGGACTGCTAGCTCCTGGCCACCTCACAGCCCAGAGAGTTTTGGAGTTTCAGAAATATACATTATACCACCAATACTTATCTGTAAAGTGCTGGAGCACAACCCTTTGCTTTATGTCCACACGATCATACACTGGAACACAGGCTACCATCACCGCAAAAGCTACGATACAAAATACATTTGATGGCAGTTGTCACTGACATTGATCATTGGATTACAGGTGTGAGCCATGCCTAGTGTTAATCTCCAATCCTTTTCCCATCAATCTACTAAACAGGATTGTACTTTGCTTAGCTTCTGGATACATTCAAGGTGTATTTGATTGTATTGAGGCATCTGAGGATAATTTTGTCGGATCGAAGAAACTCAAGCCTCCGTACTGCGTGTAGCCAAGCTCTTAAGAGAGGGCAAGTAGTGTAGCGGTTAGCGTGCTGCTCTCTGAACCCGGGCACCTAAGTTCAAATCCCACTCACGGCCAACACCAGTGACAATTATTTCAACCAGTCCTGAGCCTCCCCTGGGTCCACTCGGCCTCAAATGAGTACCTGGTGCGGTGTGTAAACATCGCCACCAGGGAGACAAAGGAGGTAGGTCGTGCTGCTGGCCACCCACCCCCTCGTGTGCCGTACTGGCCTTCATAGGTGCTCGCTAACAACACTTGCCCCAACAGTATGTGACAGCTATATAGGGGATATTTGTCTTTTGTGCCCATAACCTCCTGTACTTGTTCCACAGAATGTGCTCACCTGCTGCTAGCCCACAATGCCCCCGTGAAGGTGAAGAATGCCCAGGGATGGAGCCCCCTCGCCGAGGCAATCAGCTACGGAGACCGGCAGATGAGTAAGCGCCCCTCTTTGAACAGTCCCCCGGTGCCAATGGTTATTGTGCGTGCTGTTATTTCACCATCATCATCATCAACTGTTATTCTATCTGTCACAGTCCTGCGATGCAACATTCTATCTTGCTGCTGCACACAACCTAATCCTGTGGCCCCATCTCCGTTGTGGTCGATCTCTCTGGCGCTTTCCAACCTTTGCTGTCTGTCATCAGTATTGTCCATTTGCTATCCTCCCTTTTAGCCACGTGTTCTGGCCAAGCTTTTCAATGTAACTTTTCTTAACCATAAATTTGATGTAGCTATGTTGTGTGTGTTATCTAATGCGTGTGTTCATCTTTCTGCGTCTCGGTGGAATGCCCATGTTTAGACCAAATATGTATTTATAAAAGCAGGGCACATAAAATCAAACCTATTTGCTAGCATTTACACAGTTTAAAGATAAAGCGTTCATATTTTATCATAAAAAAGGTCACGCAAAAGATTTTTTGCTAAAATGAATGTGGTTCTTTGCTTAGCTGTGTTGTCATCCCTGTGCCATTGGTGAACATTTTACATTTCTACGACGGTGTCCAGTCTCTCATTAGGGTGACTTCTGTTTATACCACAGTGGTAGTCTTTTCATCATTCCCAGAGGTAAAATGAGCTGAGTCAAAACCTCTGGCCTGGATATGAACTCTGATTGCAAACCAAGTGCTTTTTCCACAGCACCACTTAGCCGGCTATCACTGCTCTAAGTATGTCTTAATTACTGTGGTGTTAATGGGTCTAGTGATTCATGTAAATATAATTATTCATTTATAAGCGTTTCTACTTTTTTCCTAACAATTTGCCATTTTTTCCAAAGAAGTTGCTAACAGTTCTTTTTACACAGGTCTCCCCTTTAAAGAGAAAGTTTACATTTGAACAACCTCTCACCTTGTTATGAATCTTAAGAAATCCTTCTGTTCGTTCTATGTCATTATTTTATTGCGGTAGGTATAATTGACCTCTATCCTTGGGATCCATGTCTCAGGTTGAATTTTAGCCAGGTCTCTCTGAGACAGCAATCCAGAAAATGTTTCCGCACCCGGCACACCACATGTAACACATTCCTGCGGAGGGAGCTGGTAGGCACGTTGGGTTGCTCGGTCAATGGCCAGGGTCAACGGTGGCATGGTGTATTCCGCAAATATGGCCGACTGTGAGGGCGGGCACAAGCCGGCGTGAGTAGGTTAAACGTTGAGTTTTATAAGGGCACCACGGGGTGACCAGCCCCTCCCCATACAGCCCCACCCCTCCCACCCCCCACCCAGCCCCACCCTCCCAACCCAGCCCTACCCCTCCCATTTTTGGATGCACGACGGATGGACGGACACAATAATCCCCTGTGGGCTCGTGTAACCAGGTGGTTCCTACCAGTAGTAATCGTCTCGGTATGGATGTGGCTACTACAATTGACACCCTTGCAAACGAGACGTTCCATGTCAAGGGATTATTCAAGCAACAACAACAAAACTAGTCACGTGACCTCTTCTGGTTTTTACCAGCGACCCGGAAAAATATTCAGCAAGAAATGAAGCCCTGACTGTCATGACACATCGACATGGGTGGCTGAGGTTTTGTAGGCAAGGTGGCGGGCCGCTCGCTTGCGAACTGATGCGCATGTTTGTGCGACGCTTCCGTGCGCCCGCAGTCACGACGCTGCTGAGGAAGTTGAAGCAGCAGTCGCGTGAGCACGTGGAGGAGAAGCGGCCTCGCCTGCTGAAAGCGCTCCGGGAGGTGAGTGGCGCTTTGTCCTCGTCAAAGGTGGATGTGACGAGATGGAAGAAACGAGTGTCGTAGGCCTTGTCTTGCCGAGATGTTCACGTCCTACCGCTTGTGAACACGTGATTACTGTGGAGGGTAACGATTCACTCAATGCCTGTGACCGAATTGCCCACCAATGCACCTGATCTTCTCGGATATCGGAATTTAAGCGGCGTTGAGCGTGTTTGGTTCTTGGATGGGTGACCACCATGCACAAACCAGGTCATCATAGGGCTGCAGAGTTAGCTAGTGGGCAGTAGAGGGCAGTGGAGCAAAATCTAGAATTTTACTGTAGTATGCTCTTCACCAACCCGCACTGACCAGGGTAGTGAAGTATGGTCGTAAAATCTTCACGGCATGGAGAGGCGGTTATCGAGCAGTAAACTGACAAAAGGGCCACACTTGGTGAGTGAGGCACCCCTCCGACACACTGAGATGAAGGGTCACACTTTAATCCAAGGTTTATTTTTTGTCCCATTGTTCCTGTTTAGTTTGTTCCTTTTCAGTAAATTATCTTTAGGGAACATTTGTTTTAAATTTGCATCAGATGTAAATAATTTATTGTTATATACTGACACTGGTATATTGAGGTGAGGTCAACGTTGTAACAAGTGATTCATTACATTCCTGATGATTTATTTTCCTTGAAATAAAATCCTCATGATTTTTAGTTTCCTTATTGCTTTTCACTCCACTCCATATATATAATTGATAATCATTACGGGTGTAATGATGCATTGGTTTATCGATGTAAATCAGTTCTTTATCTCATATTACATGCATCAAATTGTGTGGGTAAGAATCAATGTTGTTCATTTGTATATGTTGTATGTAATGGATTCATAATAGAGATTTTTTTGGGTTAGATCGCGTTAATATACATGTGTCGTTAAACTCGCCACCACCCGACATAACCAATTAGTAAGGTTTGTCACATTAACAAAATATGGCAATTCGTTACTCGTACAGCACACCGGTCGGTGTGTTGGAGAGTAAACCCACAACATTTACAATTCGATTACGACGTTTCGCCAGTAATTACAACTAGCATCATCAGACGGACAGCCAGATTTGTGAAGAAATCCTCCTGCTGTTTCGTTATTAAATAAAGTGATAAATGTGACGTCGTCACTTGTGAGCCAATCGGGTGCGAAGGCCAGATGATGGTGGGGGCTTAATGTATGCATGTACATTATGAATACATAAAATTATGTAATGGTTTGACTTGACAGCTGCAGCCACTGGAAGTTCCTAGTGGGGAGGGAAGGTGGTGGAGGTGAATCGTTACAACGCTCATCTGTTATCGTTCAACGTTATTAGAATAAGGGATATATCTCTTGTTCTAGTTGTAATGTTAAACACGTTTGAAAGTTCTCGTGAAAGGTTAAACATTCTAAATTATGAAACTTGCGTGGATGCGATGCAGTATTAATTAATAACAGGATTTTTCCCCTTTTTGTTTGGCAACAAAACTGAAACCTTTTTACAAGGAATCATGTGTGCATTAACCACAATACTTGTGGTCAAAATGCAAACAAAAAACACTGATAATTTCTGCATTGTCGTTGAAATTGATTGGTCCACACCAGAGACGGCTTTCTTTTGAGCCTCGTCTCAATTGGTGCTAGACCAGAGGACGCCAAAAGGCGTACAGCTCAAAGACAATGCACTATCAAAGTAATGAGGGCTCGGGGTAAGCATCTACATCATAAGACCTCCTTTGCCAGTACCAAAATATAATAATAGGGTTTTTCCCCTTTTTTCTGGCAACAAAATTGAAACCTTTTTTTACAAGGAATCATGTGTGCAGGCTCAAAAGAAAGCTATCTCTGGTGTGGACCAATCAGTTTCAAGGACAATGCACATATTATCAGAGTGTTTTTTGTTTGCATTTTGACCACAAGTATTGTGGTTAATGCACACATGATTCCTTGTAAAAAGGTTTCAGTTTTGTTGCCAGAAAAAAGGGTAAAAATCCTATTTTATTTTGGTACTGGCAAAGTAGGTCTTATGATGATGCAGTATTCATTGTTTCAAACACTACTAGGCACTAAGTGCCGGCTCGGATCTTCGGGCACCAAACACCACCAACCAGTTTCGGGGAGAGATTTTACTCAACTCTCCTTTCTTCAGGGCGAGTCCACACTGCCACACGTTACAACTCCACTCTCAGAAGGGTTGGATTATACTATCAGCAGGTGAGACGTCATGGATTGTTTTATAAACTGAAGTAGAAAAAGTGCCTTTGTGGCAAGAAAGAATGCTTGCCTTGGCATTGATGAAAGAGCTGACCTCACCCATAGCATGTAACCTGTTCCTTGTATTTGCAGCTTGGAAATTTCTACCTGGAGCTGCACTGGGACTTCCAGAGCTGGGGTGAGTTCTGTCCACCGCATGTGTTTTGAGGGTTATAGGTCATCGGCAACGGGCAGCTTGGCAAAACGACCCGGCTATAAATAGAACAGAGGGGATATAAGTTTAAACAAGATATAACTTAATTCAAATTGCACTGTCCAATGGGCCATGTAAAGTAGAATCCAATTAATGTAACATTTAAAATAATATTACTTTAATGCGAGCTGGTTTCATTTGTGCAGCTGCTACGACATAATGTAGAGCTGTGGGAAAGTTGGGTGGGTTTCTGTCATTTATGTCAAGTCTGCAAAGCTCACTGCGCAACATTGCATTGATTTTTCAACTAAAATCGATTCTTATGCTCACAATACATGCAACTTATCCTGCATGCGATAATTTAATATTTACAATGTATGCAATTAGATGATGTTATATTTATGCGAATCATGTGAACCTAATTATACAAACGAGACAGAAAAACGAGATGAAATTAAAAATCTTGAATCAAATCATGAGCTCCCTCCTCCCACCAAATAATAAACATTCATAAAATTATTATGGGGCATCGAGTTAATTGTTATATGCTCCGTAACGTATGCTTAATATAACGCCGTTCACTCTGGTGGATCCAGCAAGAGCTGGTAACTCAAGGCCTACCATTGCAAGTGTGGCCTTTGCTGAGTGGCCCTTGATTTAAGCAATAATGAGACTGACAAAAACATTTCGTCGAAGGTTGACTAAATGGAGATAAGGTGCTTGTTTGGCCGAGGCTGCTGCGGTAATGAGGCTAACGACGCGACCTGAATGCCATGCTTGCGTCCGCTGATGAATGGGCAGTGAAAAGCTCCTGACTGGATAGCTATTACTGCTTGCTATAAATCGTCATGTCCTGCTATTAGTTAACAATTACTGTAAGCCACTGGCTCACTCGGGTAATCAAGCGGAGTACTAATTTCCTTGTTACTGCTTTACAAATTGCACTTACTGCTTACAAAAAACGGAATGAGATCTTTTTAATTCAATCTTTAAAACTATATTTTTTTCAACAAACCTGAGATATGTCACCTTTATGTTTAGTAAATATTGTATATTTGCCTTTAGAAATGTTATGAAACCAAATTAATCCAAGTCCATTGAGTTGATGGTCTCATCCTGGTCACCAATGATTGCGCACACGAAAAAACGCATTCACAACAAATTTGGTTCTCACACTTAATTTGGTCAAATTGCAACTGTGAGAATGAAACACATCGGTCAACTGTCATGCAGCAAACACAGTCCTCCGTGGCAGAGTGCATGGGAATGTGCTGCCCCCTAATGTGTAGAACAGAGGTCACTGGAAGGAATGTCAGAATCAGATGTGATAACCGCTTCTATGGGATGTTCTCTAATACCAAGGATTGCTCTGCTCTACAAAAGATCTGAATGGAATTTTCATCTCGTGAAATTCCGATCGCACAATCGGGATTCATTGGGCAAAACGATAAAAATGAGAATAAAGCTTTGCCGTTGGGTCGGACCGGTGCGCTGTGTTTGTGTGAAAGAGCCACACACACAGAACCATTGTAAAACACAATCCTGAAATCACGACACACGTGACCCACAAGCATTCTCACTGCTTTCCCTGGCCTTGGTGTGTTCTTTTCATAGTTCACAAGCATCTCAAAGCCTTATTTTCGAACGAGCCTTTTGTATTTCTTTCTGTTCAGTAACCCCATGCGCATGTTTCAATAATTAAATCTCATTATTCTCAAAAGATTGCTACACACTAGGCATGGGGTCGGAAGTGCCGTGATTTGTTTGGAGTGCTTTTTGTGGCGGATCATGTTGGTAGGCTGGATTGGTAATCCATAGGGATCTTTTGGAATGTCCTAATCTCTTTAACAATAGGGAATGGGAAAACTTGCAAATGTGGTAGCATTGGAGTGTGTTGGTTTTCACATGTTGTTGTGGCTATTGGCTCGTTATGGAAGAATGTTAAGTCTGGTCTTTTTTTGTATTGTTTGTTGCACTTTGTGTGCAGCGTGTTGGCAAATATCTGTAATCTTGAGTCTCGCGCAATAACCGCATATGCAGCCAAGCATCGAGGGAGTACAATGGAGACTTTTGCCATCAGACTTTCCAATAGGAGCCTGTATTTATCAGCCAAGTGCGGGGGCATGCGTGTTGCGTGCTGGTGTGCGGTGATTGGATCGAGCCATTTTGCCCGTTTTCGGTCAATGGCATTTCACCGAGTGGCTGTGGCGTTTGCAATCCTAGAGGAGCAAGGTTCAAACCCATGACAAACCCAGCATTTGTACCACCTTGTCTTGAATCCATGACGGACGCTTGTGTTGCGATCGAAACGTCGTGTTCTTTTATTATTTACTCTATCGACGTGACTTTACCGAAAGAACCAGAAAGTAGGGAGAAGTACTGAAATGTCTAATAACCCGGCGTTTAATGTGTTTGGGAATTACCCATAGCTAGGAATCGGACTCGGCTGTTTGGGTTTATAGTGCAGTTCATGAACCACTGCATCACCCCTGAATTTCACCACCCCTTTTAATGACGGAAACCAGACTGGAAATTATTACACGTTGTGCACAGCACGTACACAAAAACGGTGACGCAATCCAGATATAAGGTGACGTGTGCGCCAGGTGTGTTGGCTGACAGCCCCAGATCGAGTGTGCCAAACCCTCGCTGTCATGGGTGCCGCACAGTTGTGGTCAACACTGGGCCGGTGACGGCCTGTAGTTAACTACCTCTGGGCGCCACAGTGGCGAGATGTTGACTACCTCGCCTGGTATACAGGAGGTCGTGGGTTCGAACCCAACCCTGACGCCTGTACTGTATATTTGGAGTTTGCATCTTCTCCCTGTGGTCATGTAGATTTTTCTCTGTGTCCTCTGGTTCTTTTTTCCCTCCAAATTCAGAGTCAACGTGGGTTTAGAGTATTTGGCTGATATACATTTCCACGTGATAACCAACATCGTTGATCTATTATTTGTGGCCAGGTCGCTTCTAAAAAAGTGCGATATAGCTCAGTGGACCTTACCTGGTAAAATAAAAAAAATAGCAATAGTGGAGCTGGTGATGGGCCCGTTGAGTGTGCCGCGCTGATGTGCCGCTGTGGCGTGTGTCGTGCAGTCCCCCTGGTGTCACGGATGCTCCCCTCTGACACGTGCAAGATCTACAAGCACGGCACCAACATCAGGTGAGGTGGTCACGTGCAGCGTGGCAGTTGTCGAAGCGGCGGTGGGTGGGGGCTGCGACCCACACATACCAGAAGGGCATGCGAGCGATTCAGAAGCGACTTACAATTACACTCCTCCGATTAGGGCCTCATTGGGGCTTGGGATGCACTCACGCATCTGTGGCCACTAGATGGCAGTGCGCCGTTAGACATGCGCCAAAGGGCCACGGTCAAGAACGCGGTGGCCACTCCGGATTGATCCAGAGGAGGTGAACGGTTAGCACCACGCGAGGCGGCCTCCGTTGAGAACTCTCGCCGGGCTCCTACGCTTGCATTTCATGACGTTTCTGTTCGTAATAATTAAACCCTCCACGCTCGCATATATATGCATCAAATCGAACGTCAAGTCAGTGTTGGTTATCATTTATGGAAATTGTATGCTAATTTTACACTAAAAATGTCATGGAAAAATAATGAAAGTGTGAGAAAAACCTTAATAATGAGATCAACATATAAGTGATCCTTTATTGGAATTGTGATTCTGAATTCTAACAATGGATATAATTGCTTCTGTTTACGTGACAACCCTTACTAGTAGGGTGGTGGTGGTGGGTTTTAACGACACATTTATATATTTACGCGAGTTAACCCAAAACTTATATTATGAATATAATTGCTGTGGGTGGGGTTGGGGATAAAGGAGGGAGGGGGAGTTGCTGAATCATCCATATCTAGCTTGCAACCCTGAGTAGATGTTAATAGGACGCGTCAGCTTTGGCAAGAACCTGACCATGGAACTTGGGTCACTGACACTAAAATTCACCCACTCATCCTCTTCCCAGCTCTAATGAATACAATGTTGCCACTGTCACTGACAGGCACGCGATGTGTTTTAAATATTTAGCTTCATTGGACTATTGGAGATGGTCATTTATTAAACGTGATGCCTCAACTTGGAACTGTTTTAAAAATATTTAACCTTATTTGGCTATTGCAGATGGCCGTTTATTAAAAGTGATGCCCAGAAAATGTATACACATGGGGTTAGCTGGCTGAGTATATGAATACATAATACAAAAAGTTGGCAAACCACAATTGTATTTAGCAAGCTCGATGTTTTTTCAGTGCAGTAATGATATTTTATTCCTTATCAGTCTGGAGAGCAATCTCGCAAACGTTTACATGAGCGTGACACATCGCTGGAGATTACATGCAGCATCATTCAGGTTGTTAACAGGAGCTCAGATCTCGAGTGAAAGCTCTTCCTGATCTGGGTCTTAATGTAGATGCCATGACGACCTCGGAACAATCGTGGCTGTGATCTTGTTTGTTAATTGCTCGTTGATTGGTAGTGACTGGCAGGTCAGGTTCGTGTAATAACGCGAATCTAGAAATTGGGTACAAAAGGCTAGCCTTAATTATGTTAATGTGTATAGTGTTCGTCATGAAGCTGGAATTTCATTTTTTTTGTGATTCTAGTTGAGCATTAACAAGATTTAATCATAAGGGCTTATTGATGAGCTTTAGTGAGTTCTTACGACTTTAAGTGTTCTTCTGCTATTTAATAGTCAATGACATTTTTTGATTAAATAGATCATTATTTAGTTTTTATTTGTTTCCAGGCCACATTATTTAGTTTTTTCTCAGTCTCTTGATTATGGAATTTATCTTTGCCAGTGTGCATTAGTTTTACATGGGGCTTTCAAATTATCAAGGCTGAGGCGACCTAGAAGAGGCCCATGAGGAGGGTTTAGGACACATTGTTTATATGACCTAACCCAAAAGGAACCAATTACGATCACAATATTGGTTGTGAAAGCCTACATGTAAAATTTGTTACGTATATTCATTTAATTCGATCCAGAAACCCACCACATTTTCCATCAATTTGCAGATGACGTTTGTGGATTAGTAATTGTGAGGCTTAGATGGGTATTAAGAGCAGCACCGGGGTGCAGATTGAGAGTCGGAGTTGTTTCTGCAAGCAACGTGTTGCGCACGTCACACGAAACGTGTTGCGGGTTTCATACAACTCGCTGTCATGAGTATTTGAGACAAAATGTACGCACAGTGCACGGCAATGTTTCACGAGTTGCGGCACATGCACGCCCGTGTAACGTTATCGCAAGAACCTGCGTGGAAAGCGCGGGCCGCTAGAGCTTAACGAACGTGGCTAAAAGTGTGGCCCTGCTGCGTCGCCAGGCTGGACACGACGCTCATTGACTTCAACGACATGAAGTGGCAGCGCGGCGACATGAGCTTCATCTTCATTGGCGACTTGCCGCCATCGCACTCCCTCACCGTCCTCGACAATGAGCAGAAGGTCTACCAAAGGATATCCCACGAGGTGAGGGGGGGGGAAGGCTTTTTTGGTGAGACTGACTTGTATGCTTGGCAACGACCGAGAAAAATGGCAAGTGTCGGTCGAATGCGGCTTTCTCCAGTCTACGTGTCCATGTGTCTGTGTGCATGAGCATATGTGGGGTGTCTTTGTCTTTGGAGCAGCGGTGTAGCGGATAGTGCAATGCGCTCCAAAAAATCGGCGACCTGAGTTGGATTCCCACTCGGAGCCAACGCTGGTAATGAATATCTGAACTGGTCCTGAGCCTCCTATGAGTACCTGGTGAAGTGTGTAAATGTCAGCACTCGGGTAACAAAGGTAACCATGCATGGTGTGGGTCAGACCATCTAGTGCCTGCTTTAATAGATGTGTAGTGGGTTCATTTGAGACACACTTGATTTCGGAGGCAACACGTTTATTCTATGACCACAATGGGGTAACTATATAGTGGTAACCACCATGGGGTAATCTAGATTTGAAGTTTTGGGGTAACTACATAACCAGGTCAGGTCAATTAATACACTGCCTGACCCACAATGCCGAGCGTGAAGAGTGAAGAGACGTAGCACGGCGGGTTCCACTCCAGTAAACAGCCCTGATCGGCTCTCAGGATCTCCCTTTTCTGCCCCTGAGCGTGGTCTGGCTCCGCCCTCGGCCACGCTCCCTTCTGGATCCTCCGAGAAGGTTCTGGGCCATACACAAGGTGTCCCTCGCCACTTATTGCCCACATTCTTACCCTGTCCTGGTCACGTGCCCTCTCGGGTTCAACCAGGCTGTCACGTCCTCAACTGCCCTCTCTCTGAGTCACCAAAGTCATGCCCCCTAGGGCCCCCTTCCATGCCATAACATACTCTGGTGTCAGAGAGAGGCTCTAACACTCACAGTCCCACTCTTCTATCAGTAGCTGGCGCTAAACGCCGTAGTGACCCATTATTCATCACGATAGATGCACCATAATGGCTATATGGGTAATCTTTGGTTTTGTGTGCCACGCATCCCATAGGAGTCGGAGGCCGAGACAGAGGAGGAGGTGGACATACTGATGAGCAGCGACATCGTGTCGGCCACAATGTCCACCAAGTCCATCGGCTTCTCCCGCGCGCAAACCGGCTGGCTCTTCAAGGAGGACAAAACGGTATGGCCGGCACCCCGTCACACACCTGTCGTTTCACACCAGGTCTTCAAAGTCACATCACACTCCCTACGAGACTCGCAACATCCTGCTGCAAGCCCACCGAAACCCACACATCACCCCGCTAAAATAATCCGTACATCCTATATGACCCACACACATGCCCTGCTGTGTGCGAGGCCCACACTCCTCGCTACAAGAACCATTAGTCTGCTGAAACTCACGCCCCCAGCTACGAAATCCATCTTCGTTGCTGTGTGACCCACCCTCCTTGTCACGAGACCCACACGTCCTGCTATAAGACTCACTCAATGCTACGAGACCCACGCTCTTTGCTATGTGACCCAAGCTCCTGCTACAAAATTCGCACTCCCTCATACAATATGCGCAATGCCTACTACAAGATCCATAAGTCCACAGAAGACCCACACGCCCCGCTATGAGATCCATACACCCTGCTGTGTGACCCACACTTGCTGTTATTTGACGCATATGCCCCCCTGCTTCAAGGCGATGGCATATCGTGGTAGGGATAGTCTTAGAGTTTTGTAATTCAATAACTGCTCCGTGGAAACAAACGGTCGCCATGACGTCCGTTTGGTTGTATTGTTTACGGACAGTGTCAGCTATTTTCTATCCTTTGATGAAGGCTGCAAAGTGTTTGCGAGATTGATCTTAAATACGGCATTGTTGCTCTGGTCATGCATTGTGGGAAGGTGGGGGGGGTTGGTTAATGGAAAATTTCGCTCGGATTTTAACCACAAATAGTTATGACTAATCGATGATTACAAAGAATTAAAAAGCCAGCAACTCGCTTTTGAAAATGCTGAAATATTCTCGAAAGTATGAAACTCCACAATTTGCATTTACAGTAATAAGCTTAAGACGCAAGATGTGTTCTTCATTAGCTCGTAAAAATTCCGGGATGTTGTTTCTCGGACCTAGTGACTGCATTTTTCGAGGCCAAGTCATCGCTGTTTGGTTCGGCGTATTCATCGATGGCGTGCACACACGACATTTGGAAGAGTACCAGAATATTTAAGTTTAAAAAAGTTTAATTTTTTTTATTCCTGTAAGTTAATATAGCAAGGGCTGTGAGTCATAGTGAGTGTGCCAGTGGCTTTCTTTGGGTGCTGTAAGCACAGCTGCGTTCGTCTGCAACTCACCGCACGCTGCGTACACACGTGCACAGGAGCGCGTGGGCACATTTCTGGCGGACTTCTACACCATCGCGGGGCTGGTGTTGGAGTCGCGCAAGCGGCGCGAGCATCTGTCCGAGGAGGACATCCAGCGCAACAAGGCCCTGATGGAGAGCATCAGCAAGGGCGGCACCGTCATGGCAGACCCGGCTTTCGAGGTATGACGCCCGGCGGCGGCAAGAGTTCCACGGCATTGGGTACGAATAATCATCCCCCTTGCTAATCACACCTCCGATTAGCAAGGTTGGTTACGTACGGTGCGAAAGAAGTTCAACATACAGCAACAAGCAAGTTTGTTGGTAAATTGCAAATAGCCCGCAGAGAGTAAGATGGAACCAAAACGCATGATAGGGACACAACCTTAAGCCAAAGAGATATCCGGTGCAGATATTTATAGCAAAAACAAATAGACCATGAAATAAATAATTGTTCAAACGAGGAGGATTTTCCATATGTTACACCTGAAGGTGACCAACCACTGCCATTCGTGGTATGAAAAAGGGGAAAGCTCCCAGACCATATGGAATCGCTGGGGACATCATCAAAGAAGTGTGATCAAAATATACAGACCTATTTACAATATGTTTACACAGTAATTACATACTTTGTGGAATGACTATTCTTCTATTCAAAAAGGGGAACATATCTGATTTGAATAATGTCATCCCTGTTAACCTCATATCACATGTATATAAACTGTCCATAATGCTCAGAAAACGCAACAATGGCGAATGTATAGGCCATCCAACAAAGGTAGCAAAATGGTTTTAGAAGATTTTTTTAAATATACCATTGATGATGTGTATACTATCAAACAAATTGAATGTAAAAAGTAATGCTAATATCGCATACCTTTCTAGACTTTAAAAAGGCATTTAATTGTGTAAAGACAAATTCAACCAATCGATGCTCGCACAAACCAAAAGGCCTTGGCTTCATAATTTATTTATTAAAAAATACATCGTCAAAGAAACTTTATCAAATATCGTACAGCTCGACTGAAATGCAGAAAAAACAAGATGTACAATTGTATAATTACAATTCTGGGTATCTACACGAAGCTTCCCTCCAATGCTGATTCTGCTTTGTGTTTTGGGTGTAATTTGTCCCAAGTGTTTACTAGCTGTACCAAAAGTGTCTGAAGATATCCACTTCATGATTAGCTTCAGTTAACCTAGGCCCACCCACCCCACCCCTTGCCAACAGCGCCCCATGGCCAGCCG
The DNA here is from genome assembly GCF_965212315.1 of Lampetra planeri. Classification (NCBI taxonomy): domain Eukaryota; kingdom Metazoa; phylum Chordata; class Hyperoartia; order Petromyzontiformes; family Petromyzontidae; genus Lampetra; species Lampetra planeri. The sequence continues at coordinate 9,760,191 of NC_136130.1, read as the reverse complement.
CCCTGTGTCCTATTGTCCCATTCTGCTGATCTTTGCTCAGCAGCCTCCTTGCTCCTCCTAGGAGCATTTTTACTGAGATACTATTAACATTACTGCCTTAAGCCCTCAATATTAATGACAATGGAGGCCTGGTGGAAGTCTGCATTAACATTGGTTACAAACGATGGAGCTCAACTGACATGTAGCGGTTTAAACATATGCAAATATTTCCATCATGTGCAACTGCTTTGGAACCAAGCCAAGTGTCCTCGGAGAGCCTAGGCTACAAGTTGTTGATGGCAGACAAAGTGAGTTCTCTACGTTAAACACAGGGTGGACGTAGTGCACAACCAAACTGGGCATCTGTGAAAACTACTAGACATCTGTGAAAAAGAGCTTCACATCTCATCAGATTTCTCCAGGATATGTAAAGATTTTGATTCTGATTGTGAAATAACATTAACTCTAAATGTAGGCCGTGACCAAATCACTCGGAGCATCCCCTAGATCCCGTCAGGTCTTAGAAGTTAAGCAGGGAGGAGATTTTATTGTACTTGGAGGGGTGACCACCAAGCACAGCAGGCCGTGGGAGCTGCGTGGTGGACAACAAGTGGACAGTTCGACAAAATCCATTGTTTTGCTTTAATCTAGATTTGAAACTTTTGCTTTACTTCTGTGCTCTCGCATCTACACAGCTCGCGCCGACCAGCGTGTTGAGGTATGGTCCGATAACCCCCATGACCCAGCCTGCATCGAGCAGTGGATTCGCAAATGGCAGGACGTGGACATGCACATGTACAATACAGCACCCTCTACCTAGCTCGGAGAAAGTATCTACATCGCCAGAGCAATATCTTACATACTTGTACAACAGGAAGTCTTCCCCACTTCAATGCCAATCATCAGCTGCCACCCCAGTGCTGTATTGAACATATTTACATGCACAATACATAACACAGGATGTGTGAAGTAGTGAGGGTTTATTATTATTATTCATAATTGGTTTATTTTGGGTCAGATCTCGAGATGTCGAGATCTGAGCTCCTGTTAACAACCTGGTGATGTTGGATGTCAGAATCAGAATATTTATTCATACTGGAGGAATCCGATGAGCTATTAAGCCCTTTTGCACAGATGTTTTTGTAATCTCCAGTGAAACGTCGCTCCCATGTTAATGTTGTGAGATTAGTCTCCCACAACAACACCGATGGTGCTGCTGATGAAGCAGGAATAAAATTGGCATGTTTGATTCACGTGACCATTTTACAAATTGGCCGTGTTGGGTAGATGAGGGTTTAGAACACACATTTTTACACGAGCTAATCCAAAATAAACCAATTATGAGTCATAATATTGGTCGTGAAAGCCTTCGTATGGCATTACAATCATTCCTTTTTTATGTTGCACGCATCACAGCAAGCATGCATCACTCATGCCCAGGTAAGTCTAATTCAGGAGGAAGCTTAGTGGAGGGTTGTGGGCAGCATCTGGCTCCTGTCTGCACTGAGCAATCACTGCTTGTAGCAAAGCGTCTGCCACCACACATACACCGAGCACCGCATCACATCTTCTTGGTTCTTTCGGTAAAGTCACGTAGAAGGAAAATAATAAAATAATAAAAATAAAACAAAATAAAATAATTCTCACGACGTTTCGGCCACAACGCAAGCAGCCGTCCTCAGGTGGAGAGCAGGTATGTCGAGTAGACAGACCTGCTCACGTCGTGAGAATTATTTTATTATGTTGTATTTTTTATTATTTTATTATTTCCATTCTACGTGACTTTACCGAAAGAACCAAGAAGATGATCCCTGCAGTCACGAAAGCTTTAAATCGACACCGCATCACACTTTCATGCTTCTGCACTTATTCCCCCTTCTTGATCACTTCCCTTAACTGTGGTTCCTGCCAATCGCCCCATTAAACAGGATTCCTTGAAAGACGTTTGCATTTTAGGTATCTTGTGGGATGAGATTCCATTCACAGTGATCAATACTAATGCCGCATGAAGGCCTCATGCAGAATTAGTATTGTCGCCATCTCTCGTGTTCCTGCGATGTAACAATCCATCTAATACCTGTGCACAAGCTGATTTAATCGCTCCATCTCTGTGGTTGACGTACACTCGGGAGCGCGTACCCTCCCTTGGCTTGCCACTTTGTCATTATATTCGACCTCTGGCGACATGTGGTGCCCAAGCCCACTTACTTTTTGTAAGTGAGAATAGTGTCTTTAATCTGATATCTTTTTAAGTAATTGTTATGCTTTCCATTGTAATTTAGTGGACGCAAGTGTTAATATTGTGATGGTGCCCTACTATGTTTACTGCTGTGTCACCGTGAGGGCAAGAGGCACTGTGGACGCCACACATGCTCATGTGGAATATTTTGTATTACTCTTCATGTGGCTTTGGCTCTGGTCTGCAATACAATGACTAAGCTGAGAAGAATGTTTTAAAGAGAGCCTCCAATTTCCGAGACCACACAATGTTCATCCAAGTGTTTTCTAAAACTGGAATGTTAAAAAAATTGGCAAACTATTTTTCTTCGCGAAAATCTGCTTTCAATGTAAACGCCAATGCGTGAATATCTGCTGCAGTACGACTGGCTTCCAATCAACGTTGATGTAGAAACAGTGCAGTGCATCATGTGGAGGACATTAGGGTAATCTATCGTGGCCCAGGACTTCACACCCAGGTGCTGCAGTGGAAGATGTCCCTGGTGGCCCTTGGAGGCCATTGAGGACAATCAGTTCCTCATGAAAGGAGGCACAGTAGTCACTGGATGCTCACTGTTGCCTCTTTGAGCTTTATTTGACGCTGCGAACACACGGGTAGTTCCAACGGCTCGGCACTTTGCAAACGTCTCCCGATCCTTTGCTTGTTCATCTTCTTGGTTCTTTCGGTAAAGTCACGTAGAAGGGAAATAATAAAATAATAAAATAATTCTCACAACGTTTCGGCCACAACGCAAGCAGCCGTCCTCAGGTGAAGAACGGGTCTGTCGGAAAGACAGCGTCAGACCAACACCGACAGACCTGTTCTTCACCTGAGGACGGCTGCTTGCGTTGTGGCCGAAACGTCATGAGAATTATTTTATTATGTTTTATTTTTATTATTTTATTATTTCCCTTCTACGTGACTTTACCGAAAGAACCAAGAAGATGAATCCCTGCAGTCACGAAAGCTTTAAATCGAAATTTAAAATTCCTTTGCTTGTTCGTTCGTGCGTGCTCACCATCACGTCCCGGTAACGGTGAACACCCCTCTTCTTCTCTCTCCCTTGGCCCCATGCAGCCCGTGAGGCGGGAGTCTCTGTCACCCCCGCCTCCCAACACCATCACGTGGGAGGAATACATCTCGTCAGAGCCGGGAAAGTAAGCCATTTTGGGTTTTTTGTTTCTCGCTGTGACGTTTTACACTTCTGTAGCTGAGAAGGAAAACCGAAGCAACAATGGTTTTGTTGACATTTAGAGATGTTTTAAGGTTATTTTACGGCCTGCGGCAGGTTTTGCAACGGATTGGAATCATTATGTGCGAGGCCGTGCCATGCCTTTGTGCGTCGTAACGCCAGCTGTCGAGCACTCTTGAGCTTCGAACATCATTTTATCAGTTTCTCCGAGTCCTTTCCAATTGGGATTTTCATAAGTCACTGGGTGCCGGCCGCTTCCGGCCCATAACCAAAATAAAAAAAAGCTGTTTGGCATTGAATCCAATTTTGCATATGCGCTGTACGTGCGTGTGTCGGTGTGTATGTGGTGTGCGTGCCGTGCGTGCCGTGCGTGGTGTGTGCACAAGTGTGTGTATGTGAGGATGTACGCGCGCATTCGTCCGCGAGGGATCCTTGGTTTTTTTGCATGGGTATGGCAGCGAGCATGGTGGGAAGCGGGGCGTGATGTGCAACCGCCTCGGGCAGCTGTCCAACAGCAGCCGGGGGGGTGGAGGTGGGGGCTGGAGGGAAGGTGGGGGCGTCGGGGGGGGGGTCTAGCCAAAATTAAAGCACCAAACACTCCATTTAATACCTTTCGCCTGCCTTTTTTATTAATCTGTTCTTCCACAAGAGGATAGCCCACGTTCTGTCTTCCGTTCCCATATCCTCTTGCTGGTATATACACTTATACTGTACATACTTTAGGAAAGTGGCCGGCCAATCAAAGGGCGGATCTCCATTGTTGGAATATTATGACCAGTCTACTTATATTCACACACGCATGTGTGTTTGTGTGCTCGTGTTTCAAAACCACCCTGAAGCTATACAAGTAACCACGGGGATTTTTTTCACCAGTGATAGAAAATAAAAATGACAATTGCGTCGTCCAGAAAGCTGCTGTTTTGGCACTGCAATATACGTATAATTATTATTTTTTAAACCTAAACGTAATTGAGAAATGAGAAATGAGAGCATCACGCTCCCGAGTAATTGAACTCGTTGCAACCCGTCTCTGCCTGAAGTGTGCTCCGTCGACCATTCGCCCCGAGCTTTGAGCGGCCCGTAGGCGCGGTCGCAGAAACAGGCTCTCGCGTGAAAGCGCGGGAAACGCATCCGCGATGGTGACAGCTTCTCGCCGACGACGTCACCACCGCCGTCCCAAACGCCGCAGTTTTCGACCATGGGCGCGGTGCACAGGAGTGAGCCGTCCTTCAGTGGAGGGGGGGTGGGGGGCGCCTTGTGCCTGCCGATCTCTCCCGACATTGCACAACGGCTGTATGATTGGGCTGTCGGCCATTTTGAGACGGCATGGGGGTTGCGTGCATAATTCTCCGTTAGCAGCGCTTGCGTGTCGTCGTGGTCGGGTGTCGTACCGCTGAGAGCGACATCCCGTCCGCTACGAGCACTGTTGATACATCAATAGAATCATAAAGAGGTCCCTTTGCATTCGTGTCTTTGCAAGTGGCCAGGCAGGTTGCAGTTTTTGCGCGTTGGACTTTGCACTTGAGTGACTGCAAGAAAAAAATTACTTGCGACGTAAAAAAACGTCGGTGATCTTGCAAATGTTGACTTGTGGTTTTGCATGTTCTGGAATCGTCCAAAACGGTTTGGTTAAATGGCGAGGAGCCGCAGTGACTTGCGTTGAGGCTGCTACTTGAGACGTTCACCATCGCCAAGTCTCTACCGTGTTTTATTTGCTCTCCGTAGCCAAGATCAGTTCCGCAAAAGACGTGATATTCAGGTCGCCAAGCATACTTTCACAAAGGAACAGGATGGATTCGTTTTAATCGGGTTTGCACACGATATTTAAAACCATTGCTGCTTATGTAAATAGATTAAACAGCATGTATATTTGATATTGAATTAAATAATAAAATACAGCCCTTTGTCAATCCACTGCTGGATGAATGCCTCGTCATGTCGGGTCGGTTAATTTAAGCTATTTGACCATACTTCGCCGTAGAGCTCAGCGTGGGTTGGTGAAGTGGATGGGGTGGATGAGCCAAGACCACTTCAGATATCACCCACCGCTGACGTTGGTGATATAGCACGAAATCACACTCTGATTTCTGGATTCACAGTGCAGTGCGCTAACTAACCACTGTTGCACAACCATCCATGCGATTAATATTCAACATAATTGTTGCAAGTAATAACAATTCTGAAAGTAATCATTCGTACGTAGCTATTTTTGAGTAGCAGCTACAAGGACCGGGTTCCGTATAGGTATCGGTACTGATCTATAACTGGGGTGTTCTTGCGCGGGAATTTTTTTTACTTTCGCCAAGTTTTAAGCGTCCGTGAGGTTTTGCTGCAAGCAAGCGGCGGCGTTAAGAGTATCATGAGTCACGACGATGAGGAGGGGCGGGGACCAGACCGTGGGAGGTTTGGCGGGAGAAATCGGTGGTGCTTGCCAGCGCGGGAAAGCCGAGTGTGTAAGAGCGCGGATGAATGGGGGTTGGGTTGGCAGTTCGGATGGGGTGTTGGGGGCAGGGGTAGGGAGTGGGGGGTTAAAGGGAGAGGAACTGTGGGGGTTGGGGTTGTGAGAGGCGGGTGGAAAGGAGGGCTCCTACTTGCTGGAAATGCCGTGGCCTGGGCTTCTTAAAGAGGCCATTAAACGGAAACAAAAATGTGCACATGGCCTTAGTGCGAATGGGACAAGCCGTCTTGGTGATGTCCTCACGGTTTGTAAGCGTAAGAGATACTAACAAAGGCAAATCTGCATGTACAACTTTTCAGAATGACTTCTTAATAAGTAACATTTAAAAAGATTTGGACCAAACCCGTTGCTAGAACTCTTACCCTCCATCCTTACTTCTTCGTGGTTGCATTTTAACCGAACTATTTTCAACTGCGCCGCATTTAAATTGGAAGTCATTGGGAAGAACAAACTTTAAAGGTTGGAGGGCATCCCGGTGTTGGTGGCGACTTGTGTGATGCGATGGCAGCTGGCCCTCGAAGCCAGCTGACTGGCCCCCTCTGGGGTGGCCGCACCGCTGAGCAAACGCCGCCAGGCAGGGGAGGCGGGAGGCCGGTGGCCAGAGGAAAACAATCAATTAAATTTAAAGTTATCTGAAGTATTCGCAGCCACAGAAACGAGTAGAGCCACTTTCTTTTATTTCGCTTAATTTTCATTACAAATATTTACTAGGGTTGTTCAAATTGTTTCTTTTGCTTGACTACTAACCTCATTGAAAATTATGACGAACGCTTGTGTTGCCATCGAAACGTCTTTATTTTTTTTTATATCTACGTGACTTTACTGAAAAAAACATTATGGTAACAAAACAGTTACCGGTTTTTGGCACGTACAGAAATTTCAAGAAATATAGTCTTAACAGTTATCTGAGAAACTAAGATGGCTGCAATAGTGTAATCGTCATTCAATCTCCCAGTGAGACAGCTCAAAGAAAGGGCAATAGCCTTAAACCCCCCCCCCCCCTGTCCACCCAACAGTCAAAATGGGCATGTCAGTTAGTCCGTGGAACAGCAGCTTGCGTGTGGTGAGGTGAAGTGGTGGTAAGCCCACCTCTTCCAACACGTCTAGCCAATGTTGGAAGAGTAGGCCAAATATCCTCTTCGAGCTCCGACTAGTGTCGGCCATTCTGCCAATCAGTGGCTTGAGCAAGCAATTTCAGGGCTGCATGCACCTTACATTTTATTAATCCTTTGGTCTGTGGCTGTTCGGTTTGTATTACGTTCACGCGTGCATTCGTGACTAAACTCCACTGGAATTGATTACTCACCAGATCTTGACTTGTCAAATTTGTAATTGATACAGAAAACGGTTACCCTAATTTACAATGCTTCTATTAAGACCCACTTTGCTGTTAAACATAGCACCGACACATAGCGTATTAAGCTTATAGGTACGGGGCACTGGTGGAGCCAGTGGGGGGGGTGGGGTGGCACATGCCCCCTGAATGATCCAATTGAATTCCCTAATTTCGATCGGATCATTGGGATTTATTAGTAATAAATCGGCATTTTGCGATCCCCACTGCCACCGTGTAGCATATTATTACGTGCCAGGTACTCTATGAGATGATAGGACAATAGTCTGAGTCCATAATTGGCAATAACGGCAAGGCAGTTATAAGTGACTCACAGAATTGTGCGCAGTTGCGTATACAGTGCACGACTTCCCTGAAGGCATTCCTTCAGCGAGGGCGATGCCGATCACACACGGTTCTAATTCGACCCTCGATTGATGGCTGCGCCATCGCCGCACACGCGTCGAATAAAAAGCAAGGGACAAGTCCTTACTTACTAACAACTATCATTTTTCATTGCTGGAGGGGTTGCCCCCCCTACCTGAAAATCCTGGCTCCGCCATTGGTACGGGGGGGAGGGGGGGGAGGTGGCGGGGTGTGTCTGTGGCTTCACTTTATTTTTCATTTTTTGCTGCGGGGAAGAATATTTTGGGAGGTAAACATGTTTCGGTTCACAAATGCATTCAATGGGTCACCGTCCAAGGAACATATTAGTTTGTGGCCGTGGTGCTCGTTGGCGTGGTTGCATGGCGGCTGAGTCAGGCGTGCGTTTACGGTGGCCAGCTCGCTCCCATGAGCAATCTGGTTTGCATTCACAGAGCAACTGAACATATTGAGCATTCAGTAAGAGCAGCATTACAACATGACCACCAACATCTGTCGCTTTGACAGCATGCCTCCTGGTATTGTTTCCACCTTTTTACCTTATTATTAGATCCACAATTACTTAGAAGTTTATAATATACCCATCTGTTCTGGGAAGGTATTCAGGTTTGAGTCTGCATAATGCTTGGATGGGTGACCACCAGGTTGTTATAGATGGTTGCAAGGCTGTGCTTCTAGGTGGTCAGCAAAGAGGGCCATGCAGCAAAATCCATTGTTGTACTGTACGTCTATGCCGCCCCCTACCTTCACCAACCCACACTAACTAGCGTGGTGAAATATGGCCAAATAACCCCCATGACTCACACGGGGTGGGATGTACTGACATACATATTTATTGATGCTCCTTTCATACCCCCCCCCACACCCCTCTTCCCTATCATGTCCTTTTACTTTCCTCCCTCCTCTTCTACGTTGTGCTCTGGCCGGAACCTGGCAGGGCCCCTCACCTTGGCCGAGAGCTCGTGTGTAAGGAGAGCTCCAAGAGCTTCAAGGCCACCATCGCCATGAGCCAAGAGTTTCCGCTCAGCATGGACATGTGAGTGGAGGCGGAGGCAGCAGCAACTCGGTTCATCCGTCGATGGAGCTGTGACTTCACGTGAAATAAAAATAATAATGAAATGCTGCGTTCGTATTTCGAGTGCTGTTGATCTATGAAAGATTAAACTCCTGTCCGAAACGAGCCAAACAACGAGAGTTTTGTTTGTTCATTTAGGCATTGCCTTAGGTACAACCTTGTGCGAGACGTTTCACTTTTAATGGGGTTGTGAGCAGCTTGCATTGCAATAATGTCATTGACGGTACAGTTTGTCCCTGAAATAATGTGGGCGGATGAATCGTGTCTCCCATGGGCCCTCTAAAATTTGAAAAAAGTTAGATTTTTTTAATCGCACTCCCAAAGCCCAAAAATGTTACACCGAGCAAAGGAACGCTTGCCCTGTTGTTAGCTGCATCTCCATGCTGCACAGAAACATCAAGCGGGAGCCAGTCCCAGTTTAGTATTGCGCTGGACAGTAACTACAGTAACAGTGGATTGTGCATTCCAGTATTGGTTTGTGATTTTCAGTAGTTTCAGTGTCTTTTTTTTACCTTTTTATCTTTTCATTTTTATGAATAAATACATTAATACCTCTAAATGGGAAAATGTTTCTCTTCAACGAAATAACAAGGTTTAGTTTAGGAAAATTGATATTCTGGGGTACCGCACCCCTGTATTAGCCTGGTGTTTCTTGGACACACTGTAGTACCTGTATGGTGTAGACCAAACGTCCATCGCAGAATGTGCCGTTATCTCACAGAATATTTCAACTGCGAGCCTCTTTGAGTGGTCTTTGCCAGAGGTTGCCCTTCCAATTGTTGTCATCAGTGTGGATTGAAGATAAGTGCGAGCTCTGTGTTCCCGTTCCCATCAAAGTCACCGTTCGTCCTGTCTGCAGGCTGCTCAACGTCCTGGAGATCATCGCTCCGTTCAAGCACTTTAACAAGCTGCGTGAGTTCGTTCAGATGAAGCTTCCTCCTGGGTTTCCTGTGAAGCTGGGTGAGTCTTGAACGCAGCCTTTTTCCTTTTTTTTTCAAGCACACTGAATTAAGAATGTCTCATACATGTTTTTGTTCTAACTAAAGTGACCACAGTTGTTGTGGAGGTGGCGATTTGCATGAACTCCTCGAAGAAATATTAATAAGAATATAATTGCGTAGTTGAAGTAAAAATAGCCTTGGCAGAGAAAGGTCTGTTGTAGGCTGTGTGTTTAGTTTGTCCATAAATCACGTGGGTAGCCGGCGCTTTAGAGTGCAGGTAGCGGCAGGCGGCTGTGTGTGTGTGCGCTTGCGCGCACGCCTGAGTGCCAGAGCTGTTAGTCACAGTTCCTGTTTTGAGCCGGCCACCCGCAAGTCTGTACATCGCGTTCCTGCCATCAGGATTTTCTGACCGCGTGCCAAAGAGATTTATGAGAGAAAGCAGCCGTCGCCTGTCGTTCCCGTGCTCATTAAAACACCGCTGCCGATTGTGTTGATCTGCCCGTGCATATGCACACGAGTCCCTGCTCTGATCCCCTCCGTTCACAAATGTCGATCTGCATCTCTGGTTTCAGTTGAAGCCTCGAGTAACAACCTTGGTGACAACGTCGTGTTTGTAGGCATTTGTCAAAACGCCATAATGCACTCTGCACAATTAATGTGTGTGCTAACCCAGTCTGCGTTAGAGAGTCCTTACAGTCCAAGGCACATGCGTGCATCGTAAGGGAAATCTGACGAGCCATGCTTCTTCCATCACTGCTCTTTTGTGTCTTGTCATCCGGTCTCGTAAGCCAATGCTGAAGCAACTGTAGCATACCAAAAGGGACGGAGCTTGGCTCAACAACCGCCCTGCGTTTGGTTAAACTGTTAGAAGGTGTTTTCCTGCCGAGCTGGCATCCTCAGTGGGAACAGCTTTCTCTGGCGCAAGCGGTCCTTTAGGGGAGCTGAACTGGTGGGGAGGTAAAAAAATAAATTCTCAGAAGAGTTTGTGGAAAAGGAATCTTTGTAGTGACTGGCAAAATAGAGGCAGTCACAGGAACAAGTGGCCCTTTGTGTTGTCTAAGCTCACAGGCCTTGTCACTTAGACTGGGATGGATGTATATTATTACTTTGAATGAGATGCTTTGGAAATCAAAGTCATCCAATACGGTAAAGTTTTTAAGAGTTCGCAAAATAAAGTAGCACATTCTGTGACACTTCAGTAATTGTACTCGTTGTCCTTTGTTCACATTTGGTCATTTCAAGGAACTGGCAATTGATATAATTATATTGTTCTGCAAGGAAGCACGTAGGGTTTTTATTTGCAGTAGTTGTCTCACATTTGAAAGATAATTGTATTTGTATACCTTCTTGCACCAGGCATTTCTCGGGGTCGTAAGATGAGACTTGCAGATGCGCGCGCGTCATGCTGATTGTATCCCGGGTGGTTTGTTTCATGGCTCCATGTGATCTTGTGGCTGAGTCACTCATCCCTCCTCTCCGCTCATTTATTTTATCCCAGGATTGTAAGAAAGTTATCTCTTCTTCATCCAGAGATTTTAGTTGCATTTTGTTATAATAGTGTTGAAGGTCATGCGCATTGATTATTTTGTTGAGGTTAGGAATAAGTTTAATTTCAGCGCTGTGATAGAGGTGAGTGTCAAGGGCTAAAGTAATTATTCACTAAATACCAACTAATGGAAGCAGTCTTCCATTCGTTAAATCCAGCCTTGCCGTTCAATGTGAAACCAAATTGTTTTTAAATCAAATTCACCACTGACATATTTGGATGCTTTTTTTTTGGTTGTTTAAAGCTGTATACAATTCCCTATTGGTCACTGAGCTGGCATGCAGTGTGCGCTGCCTGTACTGTGGAGGGTGTAGGCTACGGGCCGTCTCACAGTAAGCGAATGAGGGCCGACAGGCAACGTTTTCTCCCTGTAGTCTGTCCGTACGCAGAACGAGGTTGTTGAAACGTGCTCGGGCCTATGGGGAGGAGCTTTGGGTTTGCAGTGTATGTTGATTCCAACAATGTGGATGTCTGTCCGCTTGTGTCAGCCGGAGGCTCTAAAACCAGTGGATGAGATGAACATGGCAGATTTGGCTGTTCCGACGGCCACAGTAGTATTTTAGCGTTGGACACAAATCTGCGTCAAACGCTGCGAGTTTATTCCCATATTAGTTTCGTGTTTGGCAGTGGGCATAGAATAAAAACTCGTTACGGAGACTTGTACAAAGAATCTGGCATTCAGAAACTGGAAGAGCTGGTTTGAACCTGTTGTTTGTGCATTGCTTAATGAGATGAAGCGGTGGCACAGCGGGCATTGTATAGCACAGTTGTAGTGTGCAAGTTGAGACAGTGCCTGTGTAAAGGTGGCTAATGTAAATATCAACACTTTCCAGTTATCTTGCAAGATTCCTTCGTAAAGCGCGCTTCACACAACTCGGCCATTATTGATGGTGGACACGTACCTAATCCTAGTTTGTAATGCTGGATGCCTTGTGAAGTGAACCACGGTGCATACTGTAGTTTTGACGGTGCGATTCCTACTTCAACACATCAGCGTTGCACTAAAGGCTGAAAAGCAGCAGACAAAACATTCACCATTGAGAGGTTACTTCCGTAATGTCAAATATGTGAAGTTATGGCTCATGCTCTCAACCTCAGGTGACACGTGTTTATATTGTCAAGTGTGTGTGTTTAGATGGCGTCTCGTTTTGCTCGTTTCGTGTGCAGATATCCCTGTGTTTCCGACCATCACGGCCACCGTCACCTTCCAGGAATTCCGCTCCATTGAGGATCTTCCAGAATCCATGTTCCGGATCCCAAGCGAATACCGAGAGGACCCCAACCGCTTCCCTGACCTCTGAACCCGACCACCCAGTGGCTGTGCCCACTGGCCCTCGGCTCCAACAGAGCTGTGCCAGTCCCTCCCTTGTGCAGGCCTCTCTCCCCTCCCCCATGTTGTGCCTCCCTTCCATACTCACAGCCTCCCCTGCCTTCAGGATGTCAGAGCGCTGATCCTACTCTAATGCGTGACCCTGCCACTGCTGCACGCTGGGTAAGGATGCCAGGGAAGGCCCAGAGCTTCGAGCTTTGACTTCTGAAGTCCGTGTGCGGCCCTCGCTGATGGAGCTGCGGGAAGCGTTTGTGCTGTCCCCCGACTGTGAGACCTCTTTCAGAATTTCTGAACCTGACCGTGTGAAACCTGATCAAACTTGGATTTAAAACATTTCCAGGAATATACATTTATTTTTCTGTTTTACATTATCAAGCCAGTGCACATTATTTGCATCCGGTGTGATACAAAGTGGCATCTGAAGACGGGACTATAGTAAAGCTGTTGGATAATCTTTGCCTCCACTCGGAGTTATTATCACAAGTACCTGTTAATGTTTCACTATGGGCTTTCTACCAATGGCTCACATGGGTTAGAACTGGACTAACTACATTTTTTAAACTTCTGCTTTCATATACAGATGATCAAACACCTCTTAGTTGTTTGCCACCCAGCCATGGTCAGTGACTGTGCAAAATAGTCGTTTGTGTCGTAATTATATTGGTTGAACTTAGTTTTAAAACAAATAAACGTTTGCGTCAATTAGGTGCTGCAGGAGCAATTAAGACACTTGAAGGCCGATGTGATGATGCTAATCAATGCCAGCAAAGAAGCGCGTAGTTTCATAACTGCAGCTTAGTTGAGGCTTGTCTCAGCAGAGATCTGAAACGATGAAGGCCAGAACAGGGTTCAGCTATTTTCAGTGTGGTAAGTAAATTGAATTATGGTACAAAATGTTAACAAGACATTATATATAAACAAGAAACAATGCCTTTGGAAATGCTGAAATATTAGAACAATGTAAAGAAAAGCTTTTGCCTTAAGGGATCACCATATTGCATGTAAAGAAACACACACAAAAAGTTTAAACTTCACGATGTTAGAATGTCTATCTCTTAGATGGTTGAATCACACGGCAGTCCTTATGCATAGAATCCCTTCCATGTGTTGCCAGTTTTTAATGAACGTTAAGCTGTTCTGACTGTGAATTATTAGACGTAGCATCCTGTTACCTGCCTCTCAACTCCAGCAGCATCTGGTCTGATCTCTGTACTGCATCAGCTGGAGTTGATCAGAGAGCATGCTTTTGGAGACCATAAAACGGAGGCAGGTTATTGTGGAAATGTTTTACATTTCACTTGTTTCGTAAATAAGGTTTTATCCCACGTTTCGTGTGCACAAATCTGGTTTGTAAATTGTGGAAATTAAAGTAATGCAATCACTTTCACATCAACTAACAAACAGACAAATCTCAAAGCCATTTTTGTAAATATCACACGATCCTTTTTTGTCAACCTCTAGGGGTATTTTAACCTCTTGTACTACACAAAATCTAAATCGTATCCCAATTTACTTGAACATGCAGAACATGTCTCATTAGCAAGAAAAGCAGCAATATTGTATTTATTTACCTAGAGCATAGTATGCATCCAATTTTTAGATAGTGAAGTGCTTTATGCACTTATTGCAACACCGATTGCATTCTTACACAGGTTTTTGTATATACATTAAGAACTTTAATTAATTACATCCCTATAAATAATAGCAGGTGCGTCACTATTTTAAACAATGGCATGGGTGTAACTTTTAACAAGAAATCACTTTTGATAATGTACTGTACGATACAAACAGGAATATGGAGCTGTTGTCAAATGTGTTAATTGACATTTATTTCGTACATTTTGAAACTTTCATGTTTAAACTTCCATTGCTTCATCCCCAACTTGGACGTTCACATTTCTGCAATTGAACACCGATTACTGATACAATATGCCTGCTTGGTCTGACATTTGTACGGGGAATAAATGAACTTTCACAGGTTGATGGTCTATGGCCTATTAGCAATGATGTCAAAGGTTACATACAGGCCGTGTACAGACGTAGACATGACAGTTTTGCACCAGTACATTCTAAAGTTAAATATGATAACTTATAATAATGGTAAAAAAAATTCCAGCGGTTTCATTTCATGCTATCGACATCATATCATGGGGTGAAGTATCAATTCGGATCTCTTGCAGAGCAGTGCAACCCTTTGTGTAGATGTCACAGAGCGACTTCTGAGATCCCCTTCAAGTGATCTGGTCCACAGAACTTTCCAAACCCATCTTCCACTGACAAGAAAGTTTGTCATATGACAGTCAAATCTATCCTTTTTATTCTCAGATGGAATTAAGTGCAGAACCAAATTTTAAGTGATTGGTTTTGTGCAGTCATTGGTTACTGGGCTGAGAGCATCTAAGTATAATAACTTTAGTGCAACAGAAACCAACACAACCGTCTGCTTCATGCCGCTGAAACCTGGGCTGCTAGTTCTTTTTAAAAATCTTCCACTGCTTCATCTTCTTGGTTCTTTCGGTAAAGTCACGTTGAAGGGAAATAATAAAAATAAAACATAATAAAATAATTCTCACGACGTTTCGGCCACAATGCAAGCAGCCGTCCTCAGGTGAACACCAGGTCATTCAGACGCTGTTTCCCCGACAGACCTGGTCTTCACCTGAGGACGGCTGCTTGCGTTGTGGCCGAAACGTCGTGAAAATTATTTTATTATATTTAATTTTTATTATTTTATTATTTCCCTTCGTGACTTTACCGAAAGAGCCAAGAAGATGAATCCTTGCAGTCATGAAAGCTTTACATCGAAATGTTCCACGGCTGTTGTGGTCCCGTTTGCATATATAAAGATCCCCCGTATAGCCTTAACAGACTGTAGGTTAGCAAGCACTTATAAAGGTCGTTATCCCTGTGTCGTGTCACAATCGATTACGTCTCTACAGTTGGAATTAATCGACTTACATCAGGTTTCGATTTTAGTGATATAACAAAGTTGTCACAAACGTTCGGCACAATTCAAGCCCAGAGCAACTTGCCACCAACTTGCCCGCAGATTGAACAACTTGTAAAGTTACCCGAATGTGTTCCGTTTATTTCCGATAAAGCCCATTAAGCTAAGAAGATATTTTTCAAAGGCGACTCGCCCAAGAGCAATATCGCTGGGTGATGTTGACGGGTAAAACTTTGCTTTTCACTGCCTGACAAAAGAAAGCTGAAACAGGCATAATTATTAAATTAGCGTTACACAAACAAAAAAGACATGCGATTAAGTTTAGGGTTTGATTAGGAAAGAAAAAAAAAAGTCGTTTTTAAAGAGATAATTTACTGATTATGTCCCCTAAAAATGTAAATAACATTCAGCTCCCACCCAATATATTGCTGGATGCCGTCCTTTCGACACTGCCGATCATGGGGGCATATCTTTACATTCCCATAGTGATATTCATCAGGGCAATCAAGCGATTGTAAAGTATAACTACGCTCCTTATATCACATTGCCAGTAACATAGCAGAAAAAAAAACATGCCCATTCTAAACCGCGACGAACTATTAACTGTCGACAAAATCTTAATTGGGTAGTCTAGAGAGACACTGGATAATGCAGTAACACGTGTGTAATGACACTTCATTGAATCAGCTCCATACCACTGGTGGAATGTCAAGTGAAATAGAATGTCAAATCAATCTCTGGCCCTTCAAAAGGCCCATGTTGAGCCTTGCGCGCACACACACACAATGGTACATGTGCTGTTAAGCATGGCATTTTTGTTTTCTTTTGTTACACTTGGGAGTCCAGAACGATCAGTTTGAAGGTGCATGATATAACGTTTGCATCCTCTGTTGAGGAATTGTGTTTTGAGTGTCACTTTTTTGTTACTAAAACTATAAAAGGTTTTCACTTCAACCCCAGCGCCAACCTTGACCCCCTCACCACTTGTGAGCTGGCGATGGCAATTCCCAAAAAGTGAAAATTGTGACGCAGCTACAATGCCATACTTTGTCTGTTCCACTGACCTACCCCCCAACTGCACTGTAACCCCCCCCCCCACAATAACAAAAATTATTAAATAAACACTTTTTGTACAAAAAAATCCGTGTTCTTTTCCTGAACTTTTGTAAAGCAGCAATTTAATTGTCTTTATTTGTGTCATTTATGTACAGATACATGTGCAGAATTTTTGCAATCCACTGCTGAATGAGGGCATCTCCATGCTGTTCGGGTCATGGGGGTTTTTTGGCCATATTCCAGAACACTTCGGTACGGTGAGGTGAAGGCATGGAGCATAGCTCGAGCGTGGAGGTACAGTACAACAATGGATTTTGTTGAACTGCCCATAATGTCGCCCTGCAGCCTATAACACCTGTTGTGTATTGCAGTCGCCTGTGCAAGCACTACCCTGGCTAAAACCTGGTTAGTTTCCCACATCTAACAAGATACAAATCTACATTTAAGTAATTGCACTTACACTTAACAATTTAGGGTGGACATTTCACACCACAAAATAGAAGCAACTTGCCATCTATTGTTATGTGGTCGGTGTAAGTGTGGTTGTGTGATGAGCATGGCAAGATACTGTTTGCAGTGCTGTGATTGTGGAATCGTCGAGATCTGGGCCTGAGCCACCGTTGAAATGTTCTTGGAAGTGTTTTTCTCCACACGATTTCTAAGAATCTTGCAACAACTTGCACAGAGTGAATGCCACGTGCTTTTCTCTGCCAATGAAATCCAGAGAAAATATCACGTACAAAGCATTGCATATGAATGACTCGTGATTAATAATTAACCCCCGAAGACATCAATTCATTACACAATATAAAATACTGTTGAACAATGTTTATTATAGTTATCTTTGTACATGCTGCATTCACAGGTATCCACAGTAAAGCACCTACATACCATCACTTGGTAATGTGCTTGATAGGGCTCTATTGTGTGTGGTTTGCTCTGTGGTTGTCCTGTGCTGGAGTTACATTTTTTTCATCTTCATTAACATTAAAATGCAGTGCATAGAAGCATACTATTATTGCTGATGACATGGCATTGTTCTGCGTTTGGGTGTGCCAAAAAAGAAGCGACCCATCTCCCCATTTGAACTTTGGTTGAGGCGGCCTCATGGTCAGGAAACGGATGGGTGGTGAGTTTGTTTTTAAATGTTATTCACTTCCAGGAAGACCAGAAGGTGGTATGCATATCCCACATCCGACATGTGGCCCATTACAACCTGTCACTTTGGGGTAAACCAAGAGACTCCAGATAGAGTTACCACCTCAGGAATACAAAAAACCAGGACAATCATGGGAAGAAGAATATCTCAATACCGAAAGAGAGGAGAACTACATGTGAATGCATTGTTTTGAGTGGTGTATTATGACACAACAGACAAATAACGGGACTTTTAATGTCCCTGGAAGATGCATCTTTCCTAGGACCGCTATCTCAAAAAGAAGAGACAATTGTGGGAAAATGACCCCTAGCTCTAGAGGAGACATTCAACTTATTTTTTTTACTGACTTTCATGAATTAATTGCTGACAATAATGATTATATTCACGTCATTATTTCGTTACATTTTGTGGTATGAACACTGAAGCAATTGTGTGCAGTTTCTTTGTCCGCTTGCCTCTTTCAGAAGTCCCATGTGGCACACAACGAATTATTATTGTATATAGGCGTTACGCACACGCTTACAGAGACCAGGTTGTCACCAAGGTTCGGGTTCAAGGGAGCACAGTTACGCAGTGGTCATGTTTTTAGTCCTGTGTTCCTCAGCATGTGATGCTGTTTTAAATGTGTCTGCCTTCCAATTGTGGCAGCTATGTAGCTGTTTGAGATGTACAAAGCGCACCTATTACAATACTGTAATTGGTATTTTTACATTACATTATTTGTAATGAACTGTCATACTTTTATGGACATGCCTTGGTGTAGAGTGACATTTGTGAAAAGGAGAATATCTTGGCATGAGAATTCGAGCACGTGCTGGAAATGTAAAAACTTATTTGAATTGTTGTACAAAGCATGTTATGCTTTCGGCCAGAATTATGCATATCTCGCTTATCTTGTACCTGTCGTGTTTAACAGTTTTACTAGTGGTCAACGTCTTCGCAACCGGACACCCACACATTTTGCATTCTCGGCAAGAAAAAGATACGTTTTAAAGCAGAAACATGACTGGCGACATCTCAGAGTGAAAGGGAGTAAATTAGAGGTGGTGGCACTTGCTTTCGTGTCACTGCGTTGGGCGCATGGAGGGGCTGTGGGCCCTGCCTGCGTGGAAAAAAACACAGGAACGGATATGTCTGCTTATGTTTTGTGACCTTGCCCTGCTCGCTTTTGGAAATCCGTTTAAAACCATATGAGTGCGTGTAATCGCTGGGAATACTTACTCGGCCTGTTCAGCCGAATGCTGAACAAATGATTTGTGACACATAGGCTCGTCTCCTGTGTAAAATATTAGCGGTTTACTTTTCTTTATAAATGTCATATCAACATTAAACATAGCTAGATGAAGCTCAACTCTTGGTCGGGTGTCATAAAATGTCCAGTGGCCTTAACTCGATATTAAGTAATGTTAAAATTCTCACTTTTGTTACCGACGATTTATGTAACAGTACTTTATTATTTCACGCTTTATACAATGTTATTGGCCTTTTAATACACGTTTGCATTATTGCTTTGAGCCATATCTACCTTGAAAAAAAGAGGCAAAGTGAAGTTGGATTGTGGCATCGTTTGACTGTGAGGGATGGTGACGACGTGGGGAGGCCTTCATCCATCAGTGTATAAAACATGGCTAATGGTGATTATAATGATTGAAGGTTATGATGCCAATATATGCAGGACCTCGCACTCACTCCATCGCTGACCGCCTTTGTCACAAACTCGCAGCCGGATTTGTACAACTGACATTGGGGCGGATCAAAGAGTTCTCAAAGGCTAACCGCATCGCAGTGGTGCCAAAGTTAGGAAATTAAGTCTTCGTAAACGGTACGGATCAATAGGGAGCAAACACCACCAATGCGTAGGATGGCCATAAACACGAATTGGGCCAGGGGGGAAAGAACCATGCCCCTTTGGTGTGTTAACCTGTAATCTACAGGTCCACACACGGCCTGTGTTTGCACTTGTACTTTGTATTTGGGTTATGCACTCACGTTGTGTAAAAACGGACAGTACTGTGCATTGTTAAGTCCATGGAAGGGCCATGCGGCGTTTGGTGGGTGGGTTCGAGGGGTGATCAGCTCCCTGCACCACTAAATTGCCGCAGTTGCTAGGAAATGTTCTATAACTCCCTCGCCTGGTATACAAGAGGTCGTGGGTTCCATCTTGACCCTGACACCTGCTGTATATTTGAAGTCTGCATGTCTCTCTTTCTCATCATCATCACCACGGTGGCTAGGGAGATGTTAACTACCTCGCCTGGTATTCAAGAGGTCGTGGGTTCGATCCTGACCCTGACGCCTGCTGTATATTTGAAGTCTGCACGACTCTCTTTCTCATCATCATGGCCACGGTGGCTAGGGAGATGTTAACTACCTCGTTTGGTATATAAGATGTCGTGGGTTCGATCTTGACACTGACGCCTGCTGTATATTTGGAGTCTGCATGTCTCTCTTTCTCATCGTCATCATCGCCACGGTGGCTATGAGATGTTAACTACTTCGCCTGGTATACAGGAGGTCGTGGATTCGATCTTGACCCTGACACCTGCTGTATATTTGAAGTATGCATGTCTCTCTTTCTCATCATCATCGCCACGGTGGCTAGGGAGAAGTTAACTACCTCGCCTGGTATATAAGATGTCGTGGGTTCGATCTTGACCCTGACGCCTGCTGTATATTTGAAGTCTGCACGACTCTCTTTATCATCATCATCACGATGGCTAGGGAGATGTTAACTACCTCGCCTGGTATACAGGAGGTCGTGGGTTCGATCTTGACCCTGACGCCTGCTGTATATTTGGAGTCTGCACGACTCTCTTTATCATCATCATCACGATGGCTAGGGAGATGTTAACTACCTCGCCTGGTATACAGGAGGTCGTGGGTTCGATCTTGACCCTGACGCCTGCTGTATATTTGAAGTCTGCACGACTCTCTTTATCATCATCATCACGATGGCTAGGGAGATGTTAACTACCTCGCCTGGTATACAGGAGGTCGTGGGTTCGATCTTGACCCTGACGCCTGCTGTATATTTGGAGTCTGCATGTCTCTCGCTTTCCCTGAATTCGCGTGGATTTGTCTCCGGGGCATCCGTTGTTTTTTTCCCCTCCACATTTAGAAACAACGTGAGTTTAGAGTATTTGGCTATAATACATTTCCAAATAATAAGCCACTTCGTTGAGCTATCATTCATGGCCAGGTCGCTTCTGAAAAAAGCTATATAGCTCAATGGGGCCTACCTGGTCAAATTTTAAAAAGTTTACAGTTGTTGTTTATTACATAGTCAAGTAAAACATACAACTTAGCGGTGATCGGTGTCACAGCTTTTTTGTGACACCGATCGTATATCAGCGAGAGTATACTTGGCTTGAGAGAATGTGTGGATTGTTAAAGACCTCGTCTGTTGTTGTCTGGTGGGGTAAGATTGCAAGCCAGGGTTAGGCAAGGGAAGAGTAACGTAGTCCGCAGAGATGGAGCGATGAAATCGCCAGATTGCTGGGTGGATTGTTCTTATTGTTCATAATAGAGGGGTTTTTTGGGGTTAGATCGCGTACATTTCTAAATGTGTCCATACTCTTTGGTTCCAAAACTTCAAATCTAGATTATAAATGTGTCGTTAAACCCGCCACCACCCGACATAGCCAACTAGTGAGGGTTGTCACGTAAACAGAACATGCCAATTCGTCACTACCTGTGTGTTGGAGAGTACCCAGATTGTAAATGTTGCAGCTTGGCTCTCCGGTTAGTGCTGTACTAGTACACTACACTATACACAACTATACACTACACTATACACTACACTAGTGCTGTATTAGTGACGAATTGGCCACGTTCTGTTTACGTGACACAACCCTTACTAGTTGGCTGTGTCGGGTGGTGGCGGGTTTAACGACACATTTATATCTTTATCCGATCTAACCCCCGTCCCCAAAAAAAACCTCTTATGGATGATTATTGGTCGCGAAAGCCTCCTACGTGTTGAACTATTGTTGTTGTTGTTTGCGTCGCATCGACGTGAGGTGACGACAGCTTTGGGGAGGAGTGGATGAAGGTGATGTTGAAGATGTTGATGATGCTTCCCCTGGGGATGAATGGATGAAGGTGATGATGATGATGTTGTTTGCCCTGAGTATAGGTAGGGCGCAATGTGTTTGTTGTTACTCTACATGTACAGCCCTACATCCACTGCTGTATGAGGGCATCTCCAAGCCGCACGGGTTCGTTTGACCATACTTCACCACGCTGGTCCGTGTGGGTTCGGTTAGTTGAGGACAGTGCATATCATTATCAGTTGTTTCTTGTTTGCATTCTGACTGCTTGTGTTGTGGTTATTGCAAACATGATCCTTTGTACAAAGTGTCAGTTTTTGTACCAGTTGAAAGGGTAAAAACCTATTATATTTTGCCACTGGTAAAGGAGGTCTCATAGTGTAAGATGGGGAATGTTTCGGGTGATTTCGTCTTCATAGAACGACAGCCGAATGAGGGGGTGGGGGGGGGCATTAAATAAGTTGATAATTTTTTGTAATTACATTCAAGTGTTTTCAGTGTTGTGAGTTGAAGTGCCGACGGGGTTTTTTTTGTTTGCAATCCGACCAAGGCGGTTGTTTATTCTTCTTATCTTGGAGATTTCCGAGATGATTTTCCCGCCACCTGCCAAGCGGAGGGGTTTTGGCGGGAAAAGCGAGCGCGTCGTGCGCATGCGCGCGTGGTGTCACGTGCGCGCGCACCATCGAAGCTGGAACGCGGGAAAACTTTGGACTCGGAGTGGTGGTTTCGCCCCCCCACTGACGGCATAAAAAACACATTTAAAAAAAGTAATTTAAAGCGTTACGACAATAAGTGACGTTAACACACGGGACACGTTCAACGCTTAAAAAAAAACGGAACCCTCGTCCGATGTCATTGAACGGCTCGGGACGCCAAACTTTCTAGCACGTGCTGCAAAAAAAGCGCGGAGAGAGGGGCGGGGTAGGGGGGAGGGGCGGGGGGGAGAGGCGGGGTAGGGGGGGACACGCAAAGCGGCTTCGCGGAAGCGGCGAGTTCCCGCCAAAAATTACGCGCTCTCGGGAGGGCGGGGGGGCCCCGCGCGCGCGAGACTTGACGCGTTAGCCCCGCCCATGAATAGCCTCCACCCACACCCACCCACACCCCCGCCCCGTCATTATTTTAGCCACGCCCCCTCCCGTACAAGACTCTGATCGGACGAGCTCGAGTCGGCGCCGCTTCTCGTCTCCCGGTGAGTTAAATTTTGTACAAAAACAAATAATAAAATGCGCCATTAAATATATTGTAATTGCTATTTATTTTTCGCGTTTGCTTATGCGTGAAACGGCGCGGTTATGTTTTTTTTCCGCTTAAAATATATCGGTGGTGGTGGTTGGTGGGGGGTTGGTGGTGGAGTGGGTTTGAAAAATAAATAATTAAATAATCAGCCCAAGTCTCGTTCTGCATCGCGCGGGTGATCTCGCGAGACTTCGCGAGGCCGCTCATTAGCATAGAGGTTCCCGCCCGCGCCGGAGCGTTCATTGAGCGGCGGCGGCTCGACGCGAAACATTTTAGTTTTTTAATCAGCCGCCCTTTAAATAACATAAACAACAACCCCCCCCTCCCCGCACAAAACAACAGCAGTCGATGCGAGCTTCTCGCCCGTGAGCCGTTGTGCTACTTGCGATTCGTAAAAAAAAATCAAAACCGAACATCGTTTTCCACATTCCCCCACCCCGCGCCTCAAGACCCCGGGACTTCGTCCCCTCCAGCAGCCACCAGCATGTGGATTCAGGTGCGAACCATGGACGGCAAGCAGACGCACCGCCTCGACAACTTGTCCAAGTTGACGAAGATCGAGGAGCTCCGCGCCAGGATCCACGAGGTGTTCTGCGTGGAGCCCGACCAGCAGAGGCTCTTCTATCGCGGCAAGCAGGTACCACCCCGACCGCCGGAGAGAAAGAGAAGAGACACGGGTTTCTCTTGTTGTGCGGGGTTTGTGTGTGTGGGGGGGGGGAAGGGAGGTGAAAGCTCCTCGTGGTCGTGGTGTGAGCCGAGCGAGGCAAGTGCTGGGAAAGTGCTCGCGCGTGGCGCGTGTCTTGTGAAGAAGATGAAGAGATCGTCGCCTGTGTGAGAAGTTGCAATTGATAGTGTGGCGTCAAAAGTTGTGATGTGGTGGAGGGTTCAATCGCGGGCCTTGATTGTGTACGGGGCAGGGATGTCCGTGGAGGGATCTGCTGGGGTTGGGGGCCCTGCCGAGGTGGGAGAAGTGCGGGCGGCGTGGGAACGTGGGGCGGTGGTGGTGGGGGCCATGCTTTGTGTGAAAGTGAATTAATAATTATTATCGGTTTAACACGTCGGTTTTCGTGAACAATATAGATAAAGGTTTTTTTTGGGGGGGTTAGATCGCGTAAATCTATAAATGTGTCTTTAAACCCGCCAGCGCTCGACACAGCCGATGTGTGTCGGGTGGTGGCGGGTTTTACGACACGTTTATGATATTGACGCGATGTAACACAAAAAAACTGCATTATGAAATACTTTATGGACGCGGGATCGGTATAACAGTAATCTTAATTGTCTACCGTGGAGGTACGGGGGGGACAGTCTGTGCAGTGAATAATAATTTAAACTATATTGTAGTTATATCAACTGCTCACACCTCCCCCCCTTGTATTAATACATCCATTGCTTCTACACCGGTGAAGACCATTATCTATTTTTGAGCATCGATTGTCTACGCCAGTGGATGAGTCCTTCTCGTCGCCTTCATCAGCCATTGTATAATATCCACTTGACGTTTCCCATCTCCGATCGTTCATCCTTCCCATCAGCGTTGTTGTGCTCTTTCCTCTATCGCAGATGCAATGCACACCCAGCGTGTGTGTGGGGCTGCTGTAAAATGGCATGCATGCGACCACTGTACCTGTGTAACCGAGAGGGAGGGGACCCCTGGCGCGCATTGTGTTGCGTGGCGCACGTGTTTTGTCCTGGTGGGCTAGACCCGTGATTAAACGCGGGCCGCTTTGCATTGGCATCTTCCCCACCCTGGGTCCACGACCTCGTGTGTGTCCGGCCCCCTTAAGACCGGGGGTGGGAGGGGGGGAAAAGTCGCCTTTTGCTGTTGTACCCCACGCCCCAACCCCCACCACTCCAGCCCCTTCTCACCCTCACCCCTAACCCACTGAGAACATCAGGAACGCTGACCGCGGCGGTCACGTGGAGAGGGGCGGCCCAAAGCAAGGCGACAGGCCGTCAACGCTTCCACCCGTCTCTCCGTGTACCTGTGTGTGGTTAAATAAGTCTCCCTGTGTGCGTGCGTGTCGTATCGACGAATACATAACACCTTATCCGCCATGTACGCGAGTGTACTGCGGCAGTGTCAAGCTTGTCCCTGTGTGTGCGTGCGAGCGCCATGGCAGCTGCCTGGTTGTAACACCACCACCCCCCCCCCGTTATCGTCGGTGCTACTGAATCTCGCGGAACACAAAGGCGCCACGGCCTCTCACGTGCTCGGCGCGGCCGAAAAAATGGGCACGATGCTGTGCCCACGACATGCGGGCACGGTAATATTCGCGCATACAAATTCCGTTTTGCGCCCCCTCCCTTGCCCCCAGGGGTGAGATGAAAGCAATGGGAGCGTTGGACTTAATGTATTATTTTTACAATTGGGAGGCGGCGGTGGTGTTTTAAGCGCCGAGGTAGAAAAATGTTGCACGCGACCGCTGCAGAGCCGGCCGTAGTCGTTTGCAAAAATGATCACGAGCAAGAATGTAAGATGCCGTTACATTATTTACCGTGAAGCCGTAGGGTTTATTTCCTGGTGGTACCGTGAGCCGTTTTAATTTCGTCTTTAGGTGTTGGTAACCTATAACAGACCAGATCGGAGTCATATTAAAGTATGTGTTTTATGTTAAATATAGCCTAGCGTTCAAAAATTTGGCGAAATTATCTGGAATTCGTGGCATTAATAAGGACTTAACTGTACTGACTGGCGTGGTGAAGTATGGTCATACAACCTCAGACCAATACGGTTTTGAGAGGCCTTCAATCCAGGAATAGATTTCAATCCATTCCTGGATTGAGAGAGGGCTTTAAATTATTGTTTTACATTAACCTTGTATAGCCATTGAAAATGATTAATTCTTTCAATTATAACTTGTCTGAAATAAAAATATGTAAAGAAAATACGTTTTTAATGCCAGCTATTTATATATACTCAAATGTTAAAAGTACATGATATATCTGCTATACATAGACATTTCACAATAACATGCTATGTATTACAAACTGTAAATCACCAAGGAACGGGCTTGAAATGTTAGCATTTTGGAATGTGTACACGGAGTTGGCATTTTCAAAAATGGTACGTAATTTTTTAAAATGCCCTATTTTTACAGGCACATGCGTGCTGTATACCCACGCATATAAACTGGCATTCAACAAATGTAATATCGTGCTAAAGTAGTAGCGTCCCAGAATTGGGTTCCTCGACTGGTCCTTGTTGGGGGAGGCAGATTGTCAGGAGGGGATGCACAATTCAAGGCCCACAACAGCACTACCACGTTCTGCCTGTGCCTCCGCCCATTTTCTGTAGCGGGACTACGCTGGTTTCCGCACCGCCCAATAGAAAACGGCCACACAGCCATTTTGTTTCAAAAGGGTTGTTGACGCACAGTTGATGTATGTTATATGGTGCATTCTAATTGCTCCATTGTAAAATAACTTGCTGATATCACAATAGTTTGGTCACTTGTTTTGCACGGATTAACACTGACATGGGCATTACTAAGGCTGCGTTGTGAATTAATTATTTAAAAATTCCCAACACGTCTGCTTTATACGTTTAAACTGGTTTTTTTTTACGTTGACGAGCTGTGAGCTTATCCAATAATTACAGATGGAGCATTGGTACGGTGAATTTTTTTCGGGCCACGTTTTCTTATTAAAATTGCCCTCATCACTCAGGCCGTGCGTTTATACTGGGAGTGAAGAAGACGACATTGTACAACAAGCGATCTTGACATTGCCCATTGTGCTTTTCTAAGGCTGTTATATGTTAAAGGAGGAGTATTCACAGGTGTGCGCTGCCAACACTTTAAATATCTCAATTATCTGAAATTGGTAACACCAACCAATTTTGTAAAGATAATGTTGGGAGGGAACTTAGATGGGGTCAGCGCAGGCTGTACTGCTCGCGTCTGGGTAAAGGAAAATGTGTTTATGGAGTTTTCTGTTATATTAAGGAAGTATTATTCATTGCCTGAAAAAAGTGGAATTGCTTTATTCACATGCCTTCAGTTTCGTAAATTTTAGTTAACACTATTTAGATATTTTAGTTAAAATGTAAAATTTAGTTCAATTTCAAACTATTTTTATAATAGTCCTAGTCTTTAAAAAAATAAAAATCTAAGGCTACAAACAAGGCATGAGTGGACCTGCATGCATATGCTACCAACAGGCTTGACGGTGAGACGTTGGTACATTGTTTTATGTAAACATGGCCTTTACGTCACACGGCACTTTAAATTAATTATTGTATTTAATACGAAGTTGCAAACATAATAAGGCGAAAATTAGCCCTGAATTGGAAATACTAATGTAACAATGTGTTCGATTTAAGGGGAAAAGCAGGATTATTTGAATGTGTAGACGGCCATTTGGAGATGCAATTTTATCAAGTCGTGGCCCGGCTTGTGAATATGGCGGAGCTTGTTGTGCAGCCGTTGTTCTGAACAGACACGTGACTTGAAGGGCAGGCCCGCTCCCCACCATCAGGCATACATTCGCTCTGGGTCTTCATCGTTTTCCCTTGTTGGGAGCGTAACCCTACTGAGGCACTTTGCCATAATTGTTTATATTTGTTCTGCAACTGAACAATACATTTTTTAAATAATATTTTCATCGTTCATTAAAATGTTTTGCCGATTTAGATTATGTAATTATCACATGAGGCTTTGTTGTAACACAATTAATCTTAAAGGTAACTTTTAGGTTGATCTTTTTTGTGGCAAATACAAATTGTTATTTGTGATGAATTTTGTCACATTTTACAAGATTGCATGGTACCAATTTTTCTCAGGCTTGAATGTTTGCTGGTTACGTACTTATGAACTTATTTTTTCTTACATGTGCAATTTTTTGTGTTGTGTGATCCGAGAAACCACTGACGAGCACATTTTAAAACAAAATCCCCTGTGTAGATTTTCATGTTGGTGGGGATAGTCCTGGAATTTGTACCCGCTATCCTGCACAAATCCATTGTGGGCAATTTTTTCTATGATGGGTTAGTATTGATATTTCCACTCCACAACTAAAATAACCCAATTGTGGATATATACTGAATGGTCATGTACACTGGCGGAGCCAGTGGGGGGGTGGGGTGGCACGTTGCCCCCCCAATAATCCGATCGAAGTCCCTAATTTCGATCAGATAATTGGGGTTTATTAGTAATAAATCGGCATTTTGCGACTGCCACTGTAGCATATTATTATGTGCCAGGGACTCTAGAGATGATAGGACAATAGTCTGAGTCCATAATTGGCAATAACTAACGGCAAAAGCAGTTATAAGTGACTCGCAGAATTGTGCGTAGTTGCGTATACAGTGCACGACTTCCCTGAAGGCATTCCTTCAGCGAGCGCGATGCCGATCACACAGCGCGGTTCTAATTCGACCCTCGATCGATGGCTGCGCCATCGCCGCACACGTGTCGAATAAAGAGCAAGGGACAAGTCCTTACTAAAAACTCCTATCATTTTTCATTGCTGGAAGGGTTGCCCCCCCCCCCTACCTGAAAATCCTGGCTCTGCCATTGACTCATGTAGCCTTATGTGTGTCGTATTTTGCAAACTATCATCTTATGGCTTCAGGATATTCAGGAAATATATTTTGATTACCGATAACTTTTAATTCCAGTACAGATGTTCCTGTGTGTTTCAAGTGAACATAGAAGTAGGTGTTTGAACACAACAGGAAGTATAGGCGGTCTGGAATGGATGAATGACTTGGAGGCATGGAATGTCCTGGCTATAACAGTATTCGGGGTGTCCAGGAGGATATGATGCACGTCTGTGAACTTGTTTGTCCATGCACAGGGAATGCAAAGGAAAAATAGAAAATGATATACTCTTTGCTCCCAGTATTTGGTGTGCTCTTGCTATACAGTTTAACCAACACATTTTTTAGTACAGTATTTTTGCAAACGTTTATTGTTTACTTTGCATTCTTTTAAGACTGAATCAGTTTCATGTCCATTACCAAACATTCTTTTGTAGAAGAAAACACTGTTTGCATTATTATTGGATGTTTTAAGTGCATCGACGTTAACTGGAATTTTTTTAGGGAGCTTTGTCTTTCATTGTGTTAAATATGATTGGACATTGCATAAAGTAAAACGAGTTCAAGTATAATAAGAATCCCATTTTTCCCTATACTAAATTTGCGAATATATGGTGTGTTTCTATAGATGGAGAATGGACACAGCCTTTTTGACTACAGCGTGGGTCTGAACGAGATTGTACAACTCCTGGTCCGGCAGACTTCCAGCACAGCAGTGACTGAGAGTGCCGTTACCATTGTGGCCCCTTCAAACCAACCAGCTAAGTACGGACGCGATGGGGGCGAGCTGTCCGACACAGACTCGGGTTGTGGCTCTTCTCAGGGCGACTCAGACAAAAACTCCAACAGTGGAGAGCCACCACTCGATGCTGAGCCTGCCATTCCAGGAACATCTACACAGGCCGTCCTCAACCCTGGCTTTGGCACATACAAGGTGAGACTTGATTTGCAGCTGGTTTGCTTCACTTGTTCATAGTAATGCGTCGTGCAGATGTTTAACTTGCATTTACAATCCTTAGATTTTTATTCGTGATTGCTTACATACATAAATTGACTACTAATTTTATTTTATCTTATCCCATTGTGTGCGATCCAGATTAATGAGATGGTGGATGTCCGAGACTCCAACACTGGGGCCTGGTTTGAGGCAGAGGTTGTAGGTGTAACTCGGGGTTCAGGGGAAGGAGATGTGCCGAGTGATGATCAGGCAATGTCATCGTCAACAAAACCTCAATGCACTGATGAGAGCACTTCTCAGGACCATTCGGCTTCAGCGAGATCGTCAACCTGCAACGATATTTTTTACCACGTAAAATATGATGAGTAAGTTTTGTAGGGTTGCTGTGTGCCATGACTCCTCACTGTTTTTTTTATCGTTCAAATAAATGCAAACTGTTGGTTTTAATTATGGTGAGAATATAAAAAATTGCTACTTGTTCAGTATTTGATCTTGAAGATGATGGTCAGTGTTTGTAAATTGATGTTATATTTTCTTGGCAGCATCCCTTGTACACTTGATAATTTCAAAGTTATTTTCCCCCCATTTTTTTCACGTGACAGCCTTTTTACATACGATTCATTATGGAAACTTGCCATGAAGTTAATTTGGCCACTGTGCTGTGTTACAATAATGTTGGTTTTCAAAGACAAAACTATTTAATGCTGTACAGGCATACCTCTTATACCGCTCAGGATGCATTCTTGTTAAGTGGAGCATGATACGAAACAGTGCTATAGGAGGGTCATAACATGGTTCCAATTGAGATGTGTTACGACAGTGCTTTTTTGACCTATGAGCGATATGAGGGCTTCATTGGGGTATCAGTAATAGCCTTAATGATAGTGTACACATGATAAATGTTTGAAAGCATTTCATAAATACAAATAATGACTTGGTGAAAATTACATAAAAAATACAAGAAATTATGTACTCGCCAGTGGATTTGGTTGGAGCTCCCGTAAGAATAACCACCGGTTTGCCATAAACACACATTCCACAGGAAGCTATACTAAATGGGATTTTGCCCATGGATCGCCAATTAATCTACTCTAATTGGATGGACTATGAGCAGAATCGCTACAATAGACACCTCGATTCAGGTTCCAATACATGGGCAAAGACGTGCCCCTAGGGCAATACCACGCCTACTTCCATATATGGGCTGATCTGCGCGGGACTTTTCCTCGAGGACAAAAGAGCGTTATAACGAAACAGCTTTATAAAAGGTATGCCTGTATTAAGTTCAAAGTATGACAAGTTAGTCATGCTTCTTATGATGTCCCTAAACACCCATCTGGAAACGTATGGTCAAGTTGGTATTCCAGAGACTTGTGTGAAAATTGGATCCATGTTTGGAAATATCTTAGATGCAGACAGTGATGCATGTCTAAAGTGTGTTTGTGTGCGTGTGTTTGTGTGCACAGCTACCCTGAATATGGCGTTGTGCGGGTGTGTGAAGGGCCCTACATTCGGCCACGGGCACGCACGCTAGTGCCTTGGCAGGATTTGGCCATTGGAGACGTAGTCATGGTCAACTTTAACCCAGATGAGCCTACTGAGCGTGGCTTTTGGTATGATGCGCAGATCCAGCGAAAACGTGAAACCCGTACCCTGCGGGAGCTCTTAGCCCTGGTCATTATTGGGTGAGTGAGAATGCAAGTGCCCTTTTTACTTACTGTCTAATCAGTTTTGAAATGCGGTGTAGCATATGATGATATGCACTCTTGCTGAAGTAAAATTGCCACTAGACATTCCAAGCAAACCATAGCAGTACATTGTAGAAAGGCTTATAGGTGCATTTGTGCGAACAGCTTCTTTATCTTTTTGTTATCTACTTTATTAACAAGATGATTAAAATAAGGTATTTCCAGATATATTCTCGCTGTACTCACGTCAAACATTGCGGAGCCAAAACACTTCAAAGACGATGCTAAAACTACTTTCTTGGGAAACGGGATGATTTAAATGTTTTGCTGAAGTATCTGAATTTGTGATGTTGCTAAAATAATGCAGAGCAGGCAGCTAGCCAAATAGTTTCTTTCACACAAAGCCTGGCAGTATTTGAGCTACCTGTTGCCAGAAAATGGAAAATTAATACAATGCCAAATGCCTTTTGCCAGTGTGTTATAAGGGTCTACTCTTGGAATGTGTTTTTATGAGTGCTCGGACCACACAGGTTGTCGGTGCATTTTCACAAGTTGTACACTGAAAAACAGACTCGCTACATATTTCTGCATTTGTTCCCACATTGCAAACAATTAATTAGCATTAAGATTTGATGCATGTCTCTGGCTTGGGTGGTCAAAACGACTGCCCCATTCTTCACAGACAAAAAACTGGAACTTCAGTGGTTTGGAATGCAGCGGTCATGAAAAACATCTAATTAACTTGGACGTTTCCTTTGATGTGGTGTGCTGCAATTAGAATGTTTACTACATAACTCGGTGAAACTACCCACTGCAGTCTCATGAGATACTAAGGGCAATGCTCCGATGGCTGGTGGTAGTTGGGTCACAGTGAGGTCATTACTGCGGTTCTGTTAAGACTACTTTATTTTTAATAATTTGGTCCACAATTTTTATGGGAACAAAATGTCCCCTAATGAATTATACATGTTCTATTTAATTCTGCCAAGAGCAGGGAAAGCGGCCAGTGCAGCTTGTTATTCGGTACCTTCATGAATTATTATCCACTGCTTTTAAAATTCCTGTAATCTTAAACGCACCACTACTTTCAACCCTTATGGAGGGGGGAAATGAGTCTGAAATACAAACATAGAATGATTGCTTCTGGGCAGTTTGTTAGAGTATTGCAACGTTACAGAAGAACATCTGGGTATTGCATTCGTGTCTAAGTGACCAAAAAAATAACCGAAAACATTGTTTAGTTGAAAATGTAAATTTGGGCGGCGCTGCATAAGTTTTGGTTTGCTTTTCATGGTGATTAGTTGCCCGTTATGTTGTCATCGTTCCACAAGGTTGGCAAGTGCAACAACAGCCCTAGGAAGTGATTGCCGATATACCGTATTTTGTTTTACACTCCAATACTATTTTTAGTGTAGCATGCTGCCATCTAGTGTAAAAGTTGATGTAATGAAAACATTTTCACTGTAGGCTTTTGGTAGTTGCTTGTGCCTGAGTGTTATTTTCTGTTTTGGGTGTAGGTATAATTGTGCGAACTCTTTTTCCATTAAAATAATGTTGATATTCAAACGTGTGTATTTTTGCCATTCTTAGAGATGGTGCTGAGGCTCTGACAGACTGCAAGATACGGTTTGTGGATGAAGTGTACAAGATTGAAGAGCCTGGAAAAGCTACTGAGATCACCAGCAACAGCCCCGTGAAACGTAATAAATCACTATTGGATATTAATTGTTTCTTGCTATTTGTTTAAAATTATTATTTTTTTGAGTGGGAGCTCTCACACTTATTCAATGTGAAAAATCACTGGAAATAATAGTGAGTTTAATGTACCTAAACGTTAATGCATAGTAATTTCAAGTTAAAGTTACTGCTTTCATTGGGTTGCATATCATGAATGTTGACAATTGAACTTTGCGATTGTGGGTGCAGGGCAGACTGGTCCAGAATGCAAGGTGTGCAAGGATGATCCAAACAAAGATTGCAGGCACTGTGCTTGCCACATATGTGGCGGCAAGCAAGATCCTGACAAGCAGCTGATGTGCGACGAATGCAACATGGCGTTCCACATATATTGCCTTAACCCACCTCTTCGTCATATTCCCAAAGATGATGAAGACTGGTAAGTCAACAAGAACAGGTCTATAATTATACTCTTTGGTTCTTTCGGTAAAGAACCAAAGAGTATGGATTCCTGCAGTCACGAAAGCTTCAAATCAAGGCCTATAATTGTTTTACTTTTGCATTAATTAACATTTGCATACAGTGTACTGACAACGCAAAATGTTGCACTCTTAAAAAATATAGTTTAGTTACAGTCTCACTCCACAGGCTATATAAGCAAGCGGCTAATATATTTTGTGAACCATTTCATACCAACAGGTACTGTCCTGGTTGTAAGCTAGACGATGGCGAGGTTGTCCGAGCAGGTGAGATGCTAAAAGAGAGCAAGAAAAAGGCCAAGATGCCATCTGCCACATCCAACTGTGCACGAGATTGGGGGAAGGTATCTTCTACATTTCACACTAATACAAGCCTATTGAAATGATAATATAGGACAAAATGTGAAACCTACACACACATCTGGTTCTCTGTTGAAATAACTGATAGAATGTATTGAAAGAGGCCAACATGTAGCACTAAATATCCATTAAAAGCAGCTGATTTACTATTCTAACAACCTTTGTAAATGTGCTTCAATTATGTAAAATATACAATAAGAACAAAACATTTAAGAATCGCGATATTTCTACATTTTCAGCCCTTTATCCATCAGTGAACCTAACGTGTAAGAAAAACCGATTGATGGCTATTTTTTTTACATAATTGTAATATTAATGAAGTGGCAGGAGTTAAAGAATGGACTGCTTTATCTCCAGGGCATGGCATGTGTGGGCCGGACCAAGGAGTGTACCATCGTGCCGTCTAACCACCACGGCCCGATCCCCGGGGTCCCAGTGGGCTCCTTGTGGAAGTTCAGGGTGCAGGTACAGTATTTAACCATAAACCAATTCAAAAATTTTGTGCAAATATTGATAAATCAGCAGATGGAATAGGTGAATGTAGGCATATAATACATTTTAGTTGTCATGTGACAATGCAAGACTCGGTGGGACGACCGTGCCCATGGTTGCAATTTGTGCCATCTATAAGTAAACTTTTCTGTGTTATTTAAGAATTTAACCTTGAACCCCTGGCTTAAATCTTTGCAGAATAACTTATTTTAATACAATAAAAAATATGTTCTCAATTTTCCAAGATTGTTTAAATTGGCTTCCTCCAATGTATGTTGAATTTCCTTCGCAACCGTACATAGCTAACCCTAAGATTGTTGTTTTGGCAGGTGAGCGAATCGGGTGTGCACAGGCCTCACGTGGCCGGAATCCATGGCCGCAGCACGGATGGCTCCTACTCTCTAGTACTGGCTGGTGGCTACGAGGATGACGTGGTAATTGTTATGTTTTTTGTTTGTTGCGGTTGCACCCGATTCAAGAGCCGAATGGCTCCACAGGGCTATACCTACTAAATGAACTTGAACTTGAATTGTCTTCCTGCTGTCATTCCAATAATGGATACATTGCAAGGAAGCAATCTGTGATGAGCTGCGATTGAACTTCTTTCTCCCTCCGTTTCAAGGACCGTGGCACTGAATTCACTTACACGGGAAGTGGCGGACGTGATCTGTCTGGGAACAAACGCACTGCCGAGCAGTCGTGTGACCAGAAGCTTGCAAAGATGAACAGGTTTGTGGAGTACAACATACATATGAAGAAAATCCATTTACATGCCATCAAAAATGTTTAAAAGTGATTTTGTCATCGTATTAATACAAAAACTTCATTGCAGGGCTTTAGCACTTAATTGTAAAGCAGCACTGAATGACAAAGTTGGAGCGGACGCAAAGGACTGGCGTGCCGGTAAGCCGGTTCGAGTGGTGCGCAGTGCCAAAGGCCGCAAGCATAGCAAGTTTGCACCCGAGGAAGGCAACCGCTACGACGGCATATACAAGGCAAGCTTCTTCAAAGCCATCGACGACCTCAATCTCGCTGTTTTTCTTGACAAATGCATCGTCATTGATCTGGCTAATTTGATATGATGGACATGAAATGAATGATCGTTGCATGTTGTACGGTACGATTGTAACAGTGTCTGCTTGGGTTTGTATTGCTGAACACAGGTCGTAAAGTATTGGCCAGAGAAAGGAAAGTCCGGGTTCCTGGTTTGGCGCTATCTGTTGAGGAGGGATGATGAAGAGCCTGCGCCCTGGACTAAAGATGGCAAGGAACGCTGCAAGATGCTTGGTCTCACGATGCAGGTGTGTTTCTTTATTCAAATGCTTTACCGTTTACATTCACAATCAATTAAGTGGCTGTGAGGCATTTTCTTTCTGGTAATTTGTGTTAAAGGTGTGTACTCTTTTGTACAAATATTTGTTTAAACATTTACTTGTATAACTTTTATAGCGTCAAGTAATTCGTTAAAATTACTGTGCATTTTTGATACTCTGCATTGTACTTAATGATAGACCAATTCAAGCACAAATGTCGACTGGTGATCACAATGCTTTTGTGTGTTGTGAGCAGTATCCAGAAGGGTATTTGGAAGCCAAGGCCAATAAGGAGCATGCCAATAATGAAGAGAGTGACGAGGAAGAAGAGTTATCCCCACCTCCTACGCCCGTACCCGCTTGTGGCACCAGCAAGCGCAAGCGATCACTAAAAAGTACGTGTGCTGTCTTGCTTTTTCCACTGAACAATACACGCATACTTCATAGCATACACGCCAATTGCATGACTACAGTTGTACACAATACTTACGCTTGACGTGTTTTTCCCGCTGTGCGCCAGGCGATGTTGAGACTCCAACCAAAAGCCCCAAAGTGACACCGAAAAAGGCAAAGGTTGAGGCATATAAACTGTCAAGTGAGCAGAGGAAACTAATCAAGGAAGATTCCCAGAACAAGAAGCTGTGGGATGAAGCCATGGAATCTCTTTCAGAGGGCACGGTGAGTGGCGCATAGATGGGTTTATTAGCGACAGCTCTGACGTAGAAAAAGGCCTGCACTTTAATTTGTGAGTTTGTAACTTCCAATTGCTTTCTTGAGGCTGCCCTCAAAGTTTTACCATTCCATCCTCAGTTATGTGCAGTGTAGTGACCTCCCAATATGTTTTCATTTAAACTTGTTTTCTCTTCCGCTGTCTTCCTCTTTATTTTGCCTTGCCTCGGTATCCACTCTGTAGTGAGTGTGTCCTGCCCATTTTAACTTTTTTTTTCTTCTCAACACCACATCTATTGGCTGGTACTAAATACAATTTAATTATCTTTTGGCAATTATGTATTTCATGAAGTCTACAAAGTTGAGGTATGAGGATCAATGTGTTCACAGTTATGAATAATTGTCCCTGTTTGTGTTAAATGAAGGTGTATATTGAAGCATATGAATTTGTAGATGGTAAGTGCAAGCTTTACATT
The DNA here is from genome assembly GCF_965212315.1 of Lampetra planeri. Classification (NCBI taxonomy): domain Eukaryota; kingdom Metazoa; phylum Chordata; class Hyperoartia; order Petromyzontiformes; family Petromyzontidae; genus Lampetra; species Lampetra planeri. Next base: position 9,723,634 of record NC_136130.1, on the reverse strand, counting down.
CTGTGGATTGTGCTGTTTGTCATTGCAGAAGTTCCTGTCAAAGCTTGAAGAGCTGTGTCTGTGCATTTGCTGCCAAGAATTGGTGTGGCAGCCAGTCACCACAGAGTGCCACCATAATGTCTGCAAAGTGAGTTTTGTCGTTGTGGCAAGCACTAGGCCAAATCAATATGAATTCGTATTTCAAATATGTAAGTTGATACAAAATAGCAGAATTTTGGCGACAGTAATTGTCTATTCTTGGTTCTTTCGGTAAAGTAATGTAGAAGGGAAAATAATAAAATAATACAAAAATAATATTTATTTTATTGTTTCCCTTCTACGTGACTTTACCGAAAGAACCAAGAATATGAATCCCTGCAGTCACAAAAGCTTTAAATCAGTAATTGTCTAACCATAAAAATGTCACTTGTGGGCTCAGAATAAATAATGAATGCATGCTGTCTGTCTAAGGTAACCCCTCATAAGAAAATGGCATTTTGAGACATGGTATAGTATTTATGTACAAAGTGTGACGTGCCTCTCATTGTGCCACCGTTCTTTGTATCCACAGAGCTGCCTGCAGCGATCGTTCAAAGCTCAGGTGTACACCTGTCCAGCTTGTCGTCTCGAGCTGGGCAAGTCCAACAGCATGGCGATCAACCAGAAGCTGCAAACCCTTCTCAATCAGCTCTTCCCTGGCTATGGCAGTGGTCGGTGATTTCTCATATAATCTTACACAGACCATGCCGGGCTTACTGGATTCCTTATTGTACTCACAGGTGGATCGGCATTCGTCTTTCGGCCAGTTACTGTTTGATTGTTGCGTGAGAGGTGGAGAGAACCAGACATTGTTTTTTTTTGTTCTTCTCCACATTTGTGAGATACTAAGCATTTTGCCCAATTGTAACCCAAAATTGTTTTATTTCTTTACCACCGCTGAATGGTGGTTTTTGCATATACATATAGAAAGGAAATTTAACAGATCTACCTAAATATGCGAAACTTTTCAAATAGGTTGTATATATTTGATAAACAATTTGTAGGACCGATCATTCAATATATTTCTACAATTTTGTCGTTCGGCACAATTTAGGTGTCCCAGGTTAGTTGATGCCAAAGCCATGATTTTACATTTGTGTAGATGTGAAAGCAGTTCTTAATTTAAAACCCAATCACACTGGAATCCTTTAAATTGTTTAGCTTTAAATATTTCTGTGCTACACAGCTCTTTAGAAATTGATCAATTCTGCTTAGGTTACCGGAGTTTAATCTTTTTCTACGCGAAATGCGAACAAGAAACCAGCTGGACCACTTAATAGGTCATATTTTCTTACCTAAATGACACCAGGTAAAATTGAAGGAAAAATAGCTTAACTTAGTGTGAGTGAGGAGTCTGGGTGAGAAACTTTGCAAAAGACAATAGTGATATCCTTCAGCTTCTACTGTTGCTGGCTTTTTGACTGTTCGTTTTAATGTGCCTTCCCCTACTCTATTGAAACGAAAGGCATGAAGCCAGCACAGTGCTGCACTATGGGAGGTGCTTGTGTGTTGGTTTTTATAAGCTTTTCAGTAGGCTTCCTTCCAACACTCGAGCAGTGAATTGCATCTGATTCCAAACCAGCAAAATCGTGCGACCATGTCCTTAATGGCATATTTATTACTATCTGCTGCAGGTTTAGGGGTTTGTTGGGATGATAAACCTCTGATGCACAATGCCATGAAAACATGCAATAAGTGTGCCTATACTAATTTCAATAGAGATAAAATATGTTTTACGATGTGCGTATATGTGATGGAAATGTTTAAATAAGGCTTTTATTTGTTTTGCCATGTCTGTTTTAAGCATGTTTGTATTTCTCTTCAGCAGATCAGACCGTGTTAATATGCTACAAACTTGGTTGTTTTTAATGCATTGTATAAAGACGGTAGATAACATTTTAGTATCAACTATTCATGGCTGAATTTTCTACCATAAAGGTATTGACGTTTGCTATTAAAACTTTCAGTGTTTTCCAGAATGCTATTTTCATATTCCATTTACACTGCTGGCTGAGCAAATAATTTGAATGTGTTCCTACAAAGCAATTGGATATATTCCTACTTTGGCAAGAATGCATTCAGAATTATCAAAAGCATATTATTAGGGGGATTACTGTCATGTAACTATAATATGTGAATTGCATTTCGTAAAGTTGAAACTACTCGTGCTTTCTATTGATTACCAAACTCTTGAATACATGCTCTTTTATTAAAGTTAATAATTGGAGAAACCATTTTTCCCTTGGATACAGAATAGTATAAATTACGCTTAATGTTGTCTTAATGTTCAATATAATAGATATCCTTTTAATACCATGTTGGAAAATTGAACAAAGATTTTTGGTATAATTTATTAACAGTTTTAGCCACAACACTTCCAATTTCCCCGCACCTCTGATTAGCACGGTTGGCTACGTACGGTGCGAAAGAAGTTCTATATTGTAGGTATCACAAACACGGAAATCTGCTACCTCAGCCTATAGGGGAGAAGATTTTATGATGGATTAAAACATCAGCACATATACTGCCAATCAAACTGCCTTTCATTCTACCAGTTGTGATAACTTTCAATTCTTTCTGGAAGTTGTCAAATAAACTTTACCTAGTTTTTATGCGACAGCACTGTTGCTGTAAAAAAATTCATTTGAGGTGGCAAGATATTCAAATGAGGGTTGCATTCTTATTACATGTAAAATTGGGAAGTGTATTATATTTAGTACAACTAATGAGGTAATAGTTTAAAGTATTCTAAGAAACACTGCCAACATAAGTTGATTTGCATGTTAATGGATGTTTTTGAAAAATGAAAGTATCACTTTTCGGTGTCTCCCATACCTTGCCATTGTATGATGTTACAATGATGCCATTTTTACCAGAGGATGCATTCCAGTTACCTCATATCCTTCAATTGTCACGACCAGTGTGGCATTTTCTGTGGTAACAAGGTCCCTTGAAAAAGTGTATCAGATGGTTAAAGATGGCCCCGGCAATATTTTAACTGGTTGTGAGATGCATTGAAAGTAGAAGATGAACCAACAGTTGAATTTTATCTTGGTATTTTGTGCCCACTGCCTCGACAGATTAAAAAAGCAAGCCAAGAACTATTAAAAACACGATTTTAAACGTAATTACCAAATGTGGAAGATCGTTTCACACTGTACTTGTTTAACATTTGCTAATTTTGATGGGTGTACCTCAACATTTGAGACGTTGCAAGCTTCTTGGGGATTTGCTGTTTGAAGTAGCTTGTGTTAGAAAGTCCTTCCCTATCCTGTTTACGCTTTGTGACGAAGGCTCATTTTGCTTACTGTATGTAACTCAATATACATTGATTTCTGTTTTATAACTGGTTTAAATAAATACCTTAAGTTTCAACCATGCATTCTGCTTTTAATTTTGTGCAAAATTGTGTGCCATAAGTTAGTGGGGAAGAGAGGGGGTAAATACTGGTCATGATGGTTACTAAATACTGAATCGTCATCCAATGTCTGTTCACGAGATGAAATAATGCACAGTAAACGCCTCACTGGGATACAGAATTATGCTCGGCAAACAACTTAAAAACTAAATCCGTCAGCCATGATCGGTTGGGTCAAGACCTCCCAACTTCATTGCGTGGAGTTCTGATGCCACAATCCACCGCGCTCCTGTATGCGTGCGATTCATATAACCACGTAGGAGTCATTTGGTGTTTTCTTTTTCTGCCAGTTTGTCACCAGTCTTGGCCATCTGCTCTCATCTTTTGTTTTCTGCCCGAGTCCACATTTTAAAGAAATATCAGTTTGTGTTCTCCGCACCACATGTAACTCTTTTCTCTGCAATCCCACCGGCGTGTTACCACAATTGGCCACACGGTGGCCTCCGGTGCTGCTGTGCACAAATGTAACACATTTAGGGGCAGCTGTTGAACCCAAACACTGCAATTTCAGGGCTCTGCCAGTCACTTCATTTCTTGTTATTTCGTGGCGTTTTAGGCTAAGATATTCTATGTAGGCGATGATGCATGAAGTCATTGCCGCATTAGTTTGCCAAATCGAGTGTGGGAGTTTACAAAAAGCAGAGGCGGTGAAGTATGGGTAGTGCTGCCACTGCTACGTAAGACCGCATGGCCCACAAGCAAATCCGTGGCTCTGTTGGGGTGTCTGATGCTCACTGAATGGAGTCACAAAATTAACATAAAATTAAGCATTAGTTTACAATATTTGAATAAACACCTTTTGTCAAGATCCCTGCTGTGGGTGAAGGCCCCTCCCCATGCCATATCGGTCATTGATGTTTTGCCATTATTGACTGCTCGTGCGGATTGGTACAGGATGGTGTCCAAAGATACCCCACCGATCTAAGAGCTTTGGTTGGGAATCGTACTCACGTCATCAGGTTCCAGTGCTATGCACGAACCACTGCAGTAGATTGAAGAAGACGATAAAAGTTTATTCAATCACGTGTTTTTGGATCAAAGTAGTAACGTTCCACAATTTATATATATTTTTTGGCTGAATACAATTAAGAAATTTGTTTTTAATACAAAATAAGTAAACTTTTGCCCAATGTTGACCAAACAGCATAGTTGATAGGTTGTCATTCTTTTAAACAATTTTTAACGAATGTCTGTATATATTCTGGCTGATAATACTGAGTTATTTTGTAGATAGTGCAGAAAATCAATTATGCTGTATTCATATTCCCATGCCTATACTCTCCACTTCCAATGCAATGAACAATGTTGTTAAATATGGTTAAACAACCCTCAAAACGCATGGCGTAGGGAGGCCCTCATCTAGTCGTGGTTGGCAACGGGTTGCATATTATATTACAATGCAGTTATGTTTTTCCTTTACACTACTACAGTAACAATGACAAAGGGAAAAGTCACTCAAAACATTTATTAAACCACAATTACATTTTCACATCACACAAATGAAGGCATAGTGAAAACCGACAATGAGAGTGCACTTTGCTAATAACTTTAGAGGCTGTAATGAAAGCCTCAAATGGCTTTATAAATAAAATAGGGGAAGGCATTTTTTCAAACAAAGTTTGGTTGGAATAACTTTGGTACAAGGTTATTTAATAATGCACACCCAATTTACTGAATTCAATTATTTACACACCACCTGTAACATTAAACCCGCAGTAAAGCCCCTGATGCATAAACATTTAAGTATGGAAGGTGACGTTCAGAAAAAAAGTACGAGAACAGCATCAATCAAGGGGAATATGGTCTCCAGTAACTGCACATCTCATTCAAGTGTCAACGTAGCTTAAGAGCGGCACAACATGAACGCGCAGATGCAGTTGAACTGCTAAAGCAGCAATAACAGGCGGTCGAGCACTTTACAAACATTTCAATGGTCATTCTCTCCCCAGAACATTAAACAATAATTTACACGAACACAATTTGGACCCAGTTCTTACTGGAGTCATCAAACCTCATCACTTATTTATCTTCTGGACTCGTCATGCATCATGAAGCCCCTGCTGAAGCATTTCACATCCAGCAAAGTCCCAGTCATTGCTAACGTCGATATTAACACTATCCAAACCAGTGTGACTTAGTTCATCTTAAATATCACAGCAATAATCTTAGATCACCAAAGGTCCTTCAGTAGTTCAAATATTACTTATCCCTTTTAAACACAAGTAAATGTATAGAAACTCAAGACGCCCCAAAGTATTCTTGCAACGCAAGCCATATTTTCCACCTCCCTGTCTCTGGTCCACCCCGACCACTCAACTGCACCATCTAGCAACACTCCTAGTGCCTGGCTGCCTTGCAAATCTTATCGTAGACCTCCGGGAAGGCACCCTCACAGCCGTACTGCTTGCGCATCTTCTGGTAGAGCGTTGGGTCGAACATGTTCCAGAATTCCTCCCGGCTCATGTAGGAATCGGCATAGAGCATCTGGAACCTGTGTGGGATGAAGGTGTCATTTAATAAACATGGCAAGCAGCCTTTTTTTTTAAGAAAACTGGGTGGCATTGTTTTGCACGGGACCCATTTATAAATGCAAAGCTTACACTTAATTAAGCATGGCATTAACACTGAATTAACATTTTCTTCAATTAAGAGTGCCATCTGTTGGATTCGTACATGAACTATGGTTTAATTCCACTGAAAGTGAGTTTCTTATTTTATTACACGATACCAAAACACGCAACTCCCGCATGCTCGCATGAGGCAGGGGGGGATGTGCTCTCACCCATGCTGGTCACGCACAAACTGCTCCAGACGACGGGTCGTGGTGCCGGCAGTGTACCCCTTCATCTTGGGCTCCCCATACGCACCAATGTCCACGTACATCTCCTCCTGGTCAGACTTGGGGTGCACCATGCCTGGCACACTGGGCAGGCGGAATGGGCACAGCCACAGCGGGTACAGCTGCACGGTGGGTAGGGGAAGGGTCATATAGAGGGGGTGGTTAGGGACGAGTTGTGTGTGCGTTAAGTTATCAGGAGACACAGTACCCATTGAGGGGAAAAAGCAGCACGAAAAAAACATTGTAGATATGTTTGGATGCTATGTCTCGGGCTATCCAACATGAGTTTGAAGCTTCATTGATGAAAACAAATCTAAAAAATTGGGGTCAGGTGCTCAATCATAGCATTCTAGTGATGTGTATTAAACATATCGTAAGTTTGACCATAACTATACATTATTCTCATTTACACTTGTCAGATATCCCAGAATTCACATCGGATGATTGCTGTATATTACCAGTAGCATAAACAGTTAATTTTCATAATAACATATTCAAGATAATGCATCTACAAGGTAGGCGTTTATTGTGTTTTTTGTGTTCCATATTTCTTTAACCCCCTTTTAACCTTGTAGTCTTATTATATCCAATAAGTCGGCCAATAAAAATAGGTAAGTCAGTACAATTAAACAATAATTGTTATTGTGTTCAATCTTTCATTGACCCATTTTAACCAAATGTGATCATACGGTCACATCTAGCACTCTTATTTTTGGCCAATAAAATTATGTAAGTCAGTACAAATAAACGATTTTCTGGGTTTAAATGCGCACGGTGTGGGAGAGGTGCAGGCAAACTGACGTTAATCTCGTCGTGGAAGCAGGTGAGGGACTTCTGCAGGGTATGCATGGGCACCAGCATGTCCTGCACCACGTGGTGCTGCTCGTAGAGCTTGCGCACCACCTCGCCCTGCGTCAGCTTCAGCAGCGCGATCTTGGGCGGTACCATCCAGCCCAGGAGCATGCGGAACACGGGGTGGTTCCCGAATGGAATGATGTCCTGTGGAGCAAAAGGGAACAACTCTGTGGGAATGCCAGGCAAGATATCATTTGAGAAAAAGGCACACAAAAGTATCGTCTTCCAAACTTGCGCTGGAAAAAAATCAAATGGCTTTAAAATATCAATTGGTCGATTATCACAGATAAACGATCACTTTTTAAAGAGCTACATAGTATGTATAATAAAATTAATATTTGTATAGTGTCTTAAAGTGACTATCTCGTTGCTTATTTAGTCATAAGTGTGGAGCACACAGGAACGCCTGACGTTTAGTGAACCTGCTTCCAACTGCATCTCGTGTCACTTGATGTGCAAGGCTAATGCCTGGACACCAATAACCCTTTTACAATAACACATCTGAGCCGTGCCAGCACGCAACCATTACGGTATGGTTTTCCACAGGCTATTTCTTGAGGTAAGCCAGAACCAAATCCGTAAAACTGAGGCCTCACGAGAGGCCACAGTGGAAGGGGCAGGGTTAATCATGCCAGACAAGCGATACCGACAACACACGCTCGTTGTGGGATATCAGTGCCGCGGCTGTGGTTATGGTGTATTCTGAGCTGTGCTCGGTTGGCTCTGTGTGGGTGAGGGTCAGTTGTCATCGAATAAAAGAGGGTCATGTGGCCAATGGACGCCAGGACGTGTCCACTAATGCACTGCCTGCCTGCAGCTCCCAGAAGATGCTGCGTGTGTGGCGGTGGTGGTAGTGGCGAAGGGGGATGTACTCGACGCAGGGTGGACCGCTCTTGTGCAGGAATCCCTCCACGTGCTTGAAGAACCACGGCTTCCAGTAGTAGCCGATGTTGTTGATCTGCGAAGGTGTGGGCAGGGTCCGAGAGTAATATTGTAAGGGAGATGGAACGAAAGAGAAAAATATAGTGCAGACAATATCAAGGTGTTGTGGAGTTTCTGGGCAAGTTGAATAACACGAGTGGGGCAGTGCCAAACCTTGTCGGGCTCGGCTGTGTCGGTGAGCTCTCCTGTCATGATGACGGCCTCATTTCGGCCGTACATGAGGCCCTCCACGAAGGTGGCAGGGTCTGGCCGTGTGCACTCGTGCTGGAACGTGGAGCAGATGGCGTCGAGGCCGCGCACGGGCGTGTAACGCAGCTTCACGTAGTGGCGCGCAGGCACGATGCGCACCTCCGCCGCCACCAGGAAGCCCAGTGTCCCGTACGACCACGGCACTGCGTAAAACAGATCCGAGTTCTCCGTCTGGGGGAGTAAACAAGGCAGCGGTGGTGAGCAGCGGTCGTTACCCAGACTGCCGAAAGAACTAAAGTGAGAAAAGCTCTCCGATGTGGTTTTGGGTTATACCGATTGTTGTTCGGCATTTCTATACAAAACAAATTCACCGAGTAAATATATTTTATGGACAGTGATGACCTCTTTCACACACACAAACGCACACAAGACAGCACTATTACTCCATGGAATAACGGTCCCTTTAGGTATTAATGTACGGTGCACAGACACCCCGCTTTGAGGTCACACCGCCTGCCACTCGCACACCCGACACCTGCCCTCCGGCCCCCCCACATCTGCTCACTCATGCAGCCGTGCGCTCGTCACCTTGGAGCAGCGCACGAGGCTGCCGTCGGCGAGCACCAGCTCGAAGGACACGCAGATGTGCTGGAAGAGGCCGTAGATGTGCGAAGATGTCTCGATGCCTGTGCCCATGATGAGCCCGCCTGTGGTCGCACACGAAGGCACACACACAGCGGTGGCAGTGTGAGTGTCTAAAGTTGTGGCCAGATGATGCTGTGGCAATAAGTTTTACAGAAGATTACCACACAAGGGTGATAGCAAAATAGATTTGTTTTTGTAATGCCATCCAAAACCTGGTGTACTGGAGCACAGGTATAGTGGTTTGGCCATTAAGCTAAGAACTCAGCGACCCGAGTTTGATTTCCAGCCAGTGGTAGTGCAACAGTTCATAGCTATGCAATGAACCTTGTGATTCGAATTGGATTCTCATCCAGACATAACACCATTGGCGACCACTAGCTGTATCAGTCCTTGGCACCCCCTTTATCAACCTAGACTGATTAGCATGAAGTATTGTCAATCAACCTTGATGACGACAAGGTGTGGGTATATCTTTAACTCGTAGATTGATAAAGGAGTGTTTGTTACCTGGTATGGGCTATACGGTCTGCACTCTCTACTCGACAATAAAAAAATATATTACGTAAACATTTTACATAAACAGTGTTTTATATAAATTGTAATGTTAACTTTATTGCCGTACATAAAGGTGGTAAAATACCAACTTAAAACTCAACTAAGCTGCGCCTTTCTGCAGTGCTCTGGAAAGCAGAGCCCTTCTCTCGTGAAGGAACATAAGCCATCACACGAACTCCGGTCATCCTCGCAGAGGCTTTCGATCAGCCATCGAACAAAGACGGTCACTGCATCGCGCGCTTTCGGATGTGCTTCTGTGGCCGTCTGGAACGCTCTTCCTTTGGATATTAGGAAGCCACTGGAGCTACGCACTTTTAAAATCTTGATTGAAAACTCATTTCTTTAAAACTGCTTCTAGTGTTTCATTTATTGTCCTTCCCCCGCACCTGCAATTAGCACGGTTGGCTACATAGGAAACAGTGAACACCCGTCAAAGTCACGGTGTGGTTAACTGGCCAGAAGGCCATCAGCGCAATGGCGGAACACAAAGACACGAACACCTGCGAGATAAACTGACCGACGGTGAGGTCATCCAGCTCTGGCACCACCGGCAGCGTCCAACCAATGGAGCTGAGCAGTGAGGTCACCTGACCCATGTTCACCAGCGGCTCCACGCGCACGATCTACAAGGCGGAGTGGGGGGAGGGGAGCAGCACGGTCTCACGTCTGCAAGCGGAGCGATGAGCAAATGGCGGTAGGTGCACACCAGTAATTAAAATGTCACCAAATCCTTTAAATCAATCGAATTGCACGCTCCTTTTAAAAATCGCTAAAAAGTACTTGTTAATGAGACATCCAATTAAAGAGTCACTCTATAAAGAACTTATTATAAATTGCGAGGGAATGGCCCATGCACATTGGCCGTCCCACCTGCCGCTTGGTGTCCACTTCCAGGATGTCCATGAGGTTGATCATGATGTTCTTGTGCGTCTTCTTGTATTTGCCGACACGCAGGGACACGGTGAGCCAACCTGGACGGCCCGTGCACATGTACGTCTGCCCACCCTCAGCACGCCATTGCCGCACCTGCCAGAGAAAAACGAACACCAGCTCTCAGGGTGAGTACACATTTTTTGGGGTAGCTTTTAGTATGTTTTCTCAACAACGAAGTTTAAAACTCATGCTGGACGGCCTGCAGCACTAAACCTTGACGTGCACTGCAAAAACTTTCCTTGAAAGAACAACACTAATATAAACGTCTCACTGCACTCTCAATGTCTGTGTTGTTAAAATGTTAATCTTTTACATGATGCAAAGTGTTTGCAGTCGTGCTGATTTCGCTTTCAAGGTTGATGACATTCAAAGTTATCTGTGAAAGTCCTTGGTTCAAGTTCAACTCCGGGAAAGATAAGCACTGCCAGGCCACATAAACTGGATCATAATCAGCCATTCAAGGTCCGCACATTCATGGCGACCTCCAGCGCCCACTGGTAGTGAAGTGTATGCATCTAGTTATGAGACACGGCTATAATAGGTCGTGCCGACTTCTATCACATCCAGCATTTCCCCTGAGATTTGTCTCTGTGCCCAATATTTGCCGTATATACCTCACAACTTCATACCAAACTATACCTGCGCTCACATTCCACATTATTACAACTTGACCAAAGGGACCCTGCCTCTGATAATAAATGACGGTTGTGCAATCGGGAGGTGGGTGGGGGGGGATGGTGAAGGATAAGAATGTACAAAGTCGATTCCAAAAAGTCACAAAAGGTTCTTGATCAACGACCGACAGTTACACTAGTGGTGGCCAAACGTAACCTCGGCATGGCCATGCGACCCTATCCCTGGGCTGAGTGAGCATTTATGCCGGCACTGGGAGACCAAACTCAGGTCTAAAGTGTCTTTTGGAGTTTTCTCTTTGAAACCGCACCTGCTTTTGGATGTCGCGAACACGCTGGTCATGCTGCTTGGGTGCGCTGCACATGCGGAACACCAGCCAAGCTCTGGGAGGGGGGTTAAGGGGTGGCACCAGGCACACGACATGCTCATAAGTATACAGAGAAATGGGACAAGCAGCCGGTTCACCCAACCAGCCACTAGTCAGCCAGCCTCCAATCCACCCATCCAGTCATTCAGCCACCCACCTAGCTACCAACCCATCCATACAGTAAACCAGCCAACCCATGTTAACCTATCACTTTGTTAGGTGTCTGGGGTTGGAGCTTCCAACGCAAACTGAAAGGGTCAATTTGACACATTGTAAAGTATTTTTCATAGAAGGCAAACCTGCCTTGTTGGCATTCCGTCCTGTTTCTTAAAGTTGTAAATCTTTCCAAAAAGTCTCTGGTGATTTTGCTTAACTCTCTGTTTATGTTTTATTTATACAGGTCTGACAGGTTTTCTTACGTAATTTTGTATTTGTATACAAGCACTATTTACACTATTCGTGTACATATATTTAGTTTTTGCTCTGTTGATGGTCTTGATCTGTGGTCACCCTTGAAAAACAATGGGCCTTAACAGCTGATACAAAGTCTGAGTCTCAGTCTCTGCTGGTGGCCCTGAGTCAGTGGTGGCCATTCCACATTCCTATAAAATTGGCCAGTCTCCACTGCTAACTTCCCGTAAAGTGATAGCAACTTTAAGGAACTTCGAGGGATGGTGATGTGTGGTAATGATGTTTAAGGATCCAGGATAGATGACGATGATGATAATGACCAGTATTTCGACTCGAAACATTTCAACAGTAAGCCAAGCACTCCAATCACTGCTGTGGACATTGGCTTCTGATATTAACCCCCCTCCATCAAGGTATGTGTTTAACCTGTCAGCAGGCAGTGGCTCACCTGATGAAGTAGTAGGCATCAAAGAGCACAGACAGTGGCAGTAGAAAGAGGCACACAAAGAGCCAACGGTGCTGCACCAGCACGTACTCCAGCCCCCGGAGACGGAGCCACACCAGCGCTAGCAGCACAGCGGCACCCACGTACACCAGTGGCGCCATCCTCCTGCACAACCACGAAGGCCAATAACCGTCATGGTTAAATCAACTGCACCGCTCATCAATTGCTTGGCCAGTCAATTGTCCACGCCAATGAATTGTCCCTTTAGAAAACTGTGCTGTCAATCGGCAACAAATACTGACACAGACCCACGTAAATAAACCGTATATACATAGAAATGAGTTGAGCCATAAACTCGTTCGAGCAGACATTTTACGGCCCTATCCAACACACTGCTGGAGGGCTTCCCCATGCCATGCAGTTATTTTTGACCATACTTCACCACGCGGCTTTATGAAGGCAGTGAACATTGGTTTGAATTTCCAAGTACAGTTTAACAGATGTTGCTGCATTATCCTCTAATGAAAACCATGTAGGAATATTTTGTTAGCGCTGTTCATCAATTGTCCTGTCACACTACTGCACTCTCATACGACTGCTACACTGTCCATGAAGAGAAAACAAATCTAACTATTTTATAAAGCGATTACTCGTGCAAATTGCATCTCGCAATTGTTGAGGAACCACAGACCACGCTGGAAGGCTGATAGGTGGTGAGCCTGCGCCAAACACTGCTCTGCAGTTCTCTACATATTAAGATGTTTTCAGCCAGTTAACAATGTTAATTATACACGTGGAAGGAAACCGGAGCAACCCAGAGAAAACCCCACGCATGCGAGGGGGCAACGCTATATTCCCATGCACAAGGGACATTTGTCCAGAATTTGCTGTAGCCCATCCGTCATATTCAGTCAACTGCACAGACCACTATTTAACAATTTAACCCAAACCAATCGCAATGTCAATCAACAATAAGCAGCAAGGCGGCATTCGCCACTGTAAGTGACGTCACGACAACGTCTGTGCCAGGCTAGGTGCACGGATGTCAAATCGATCGCATTCTCACACCAAAACAAATCAAGTATCGTCGTTGTGGAGAATCGCAGTAACAATATACATCAGTAGACAACATTGACATGATACAAATATTTTCTTTTACACATCCCATCAACCAGCCACACAGCCCTTTTTGATGAGCGCATAATTGATCTCACACAGACAAATACAAAGATCCCCCGTATAGCCTCAACACTGTAGAGGCAAGTGCTGTTAGATAGGAGCATCGCCTGTGAAGGACGGCACCGTGGCACACGAGGGGGGTGGGTGGTCAGCACCGCGCCCGACCGCCTTTGTCTCCCCCAGTGGCGATGTTTACACACCGCCCCAGGTACTCATTTGAGGCCGAGTCGACTTAGGGGGAGGCCCAGGACCGGCACGCCGGATTCGTAGCGCGGTGTGGCGCTAACCGCTCCACCACCGCTCCCCACTCACACAGACGAACTAACACGCGTGGCCCCACTCACGGACAATTCGGCGAGCGAGTGAACGAGCACACAGACATTGAATGAACACCACCAACAACACCACCACCACCACGGCTCTCTCTTTACAGCGGCTTTCTCTTGACAGCGTTCACCGTTTCCACGGCTCTCTCTCTCGACGCAAGCTCCGCACGATTTGACAGTCACGGCTGCCTCGTTCACCTCCTATATAGCCACGGCCACGTCCTTGACAGCCACAGCCAACACCTCCTATAGAGCCACGACCACCACCTCCTATGCTGCCACGACCACCACCTTCACGTCTTTGACGTCTCCTCGACAACGCCCTCACCCCCCCCACTTCCCCACCCCTTGCGCTCGCTCATTGGTCAACGTGACGCGCGCGACATTTTGAAGCGCGCTCGCGATTGGCCCTCCGGCTCGCGCGTGAACGCATTGACCAATTAGGCGAGCCTCGGAGGGTGGAAGAGGCGGGGCGCCGTGCGAGTTGCGTCATCGCGTGTTGCCATATAAGGGAGTTTGTGGGGGGGGGGGGCTCACCGCGAGCACGCTCAAGCGGTGTACGATTTCAAATGTTACCATATAAGGAGTGCTGGGGCGGGCCACGGCGCTCTATACTGCTTATCAATTCAAATGTGGCCGAAATAGGAAGGGGGTGGGTGGGTAACCGACCGAGGCCGCGTCTAAAGCGGACTGGGAATTCAAATCCCTCGCCAAAATTGGGACCACCGGACCCGTGCACACTACAGATTATAACATGCATTTAAGATTGTACTGGTAGGAAGCTCCTGGTTCCACCAGCCCACAGGGGGATTATTGTGTCCGTCCGTCGTGCAGGGAGGGGCTGGGTGGGGAGGGAGGGGCTGGGAGGGGAGGGGCTGGGTAGGTAGGAGCTGGGTGGGGAGGGTGGGGCTGGGTGGGGGGTGGGAGGGGTGGGGCTGGGTAGGGAGGGGCTGGTCACCCCGTGGTGCCCTTATAAAACTCAAGGTTTAACCTACTCACGCCGGCTTGTGCCCGCCCTCACATATTTGCGGAATACACCACGCCGCCGTTGACCCTGGCCATTGACCGAGCAACCCAACGTTCCTACCAGCAGCTCCCTCCGCAGGAATGTGTTGGTGAACCACCACTGTGAAACTAGAAGTCCAGAGGACGCCGCGATTTGACACGTTGAAGTTACTCAAATCCAAGCCGCTTGTGCCCCCCCCCCCCAGCAGTATAAATGGGTAACACCGATCAATCGCCAGTGGGTGATGTGTGGTGGGGGTATATCTTATTTAAAGTTAAGTGAGTTTTACCTGGTAAAACAAACACGTGATTTACTTACGTTGAATTCCCATCATGTTTTCGTATTGTTTGTTGTTGGAACCGTCTGATCCGCCCCTACTGGACATCTGGGAATAAAGCACATTTGGGATGCACTGCCCTCTGCTGTTCACGTAGGATGACAAATCCATTGCAGTATGTTACATCCAAATACTGTAACACATTCCTGCGGAGGGAGCTGGTAGGAACGTTGGGTTGCTCGGTCAATGGCCAGGGTCAACGGCGGCGTGGTGTATTCCGCAAATATGCCCGACTGAGGGCGGGCACAAGCCGGCGTGAGTAGGTTAAACGTTGAGTTTTATAAGGGCACCACGGGGTGACCAGCCCCTCCCCACCCAGCCCCACCCTCCCCACCCAGCCCCTCCCCACTCAGCCCCACCCAGCTCCTCCCTGCACGACGGACGGACACAATAATCCCCTGTGGGCTGGTGTAACCAGGAGGTTCCTACCAGTAAAAGTGGCGGTATAAATACTACTGTATAGTAGTGGTCTTTAGGAGACGCGTTTCCAAAGGAGATTGCAATGTTCTGTCCTCCCTATCGATGTTAAACGAATATATTCACATGAACGGCTAAATATTGTGGTTAAGGGGCCGTCCATAAATGACGTCACGCGATTTTGGACGATGTTTGACACCCCCCCTTCGTCACACGGCGTCACAAAAAAACAGCCCCCCCCCTCAAATATGACTTCACAAAGCTCTGCCCCCCCCCCCCAAATAAAACATGCTTCAAATCGCTTTAAACTATTGTCATTGTAGTGCGTATTTAATGTGGCGCTCCACTCTGATATTGTAGGAGAAAACATTAATACTGGTAGGAACCTCCTGGTTCCACCAGCCCACAGGGGATTATTGTGTCCGTCCGTCCGTCGTGAATCCAAAAATGGGAGGGGTGGGGCTGGGTGGAGGGGAGGGTGGGGAGGGGCTGGGTGGGGGGTGGAGCTGGGTGGGGAGGGGCTGGTCACCCCGTGGTGCCCTTATAAACTCAACGTTTAACCTACTCACGCCGGCTTGTGCCCGCCCTCAGTCGGGAATATTTGCGGAATACACCACGCCGCCGTTGACCCTGGCCATTGACCGAGCAACCCAACGTTCCTACCAGTTCCCTCCGCAGGAATGTTTAAAAAGTCTATTTAATTAAGTAGAACGTGTTGTCTATATTTATTTAAATTTGCGCATTTTGATGTGACGTCACATTTCTCACCCCCCCCCCCTAGGTGCGTGACGTCATTTATGGGCGGCCCCTAAGCTCGGTCGTGCGATTATTCCCAGCCACGGCGGATAAGTGCCGAGCAAAATATCAGCGCGAATTTTCGGACCAATCAATCAACAACTTTGTACGGCCGTGGCGAGGCCTTCATCCAGCAGTGGATTGACTGAAGTGCTGGAACATGAAAATTAACTTCCAAATTAATACTGAAATCGCAGAAGTTGAGGGAATCCACAGAGCTGTGGCCCGCTTTTAAAATGTTGGGAATTATAAAGACCTCGATGCAATAAAAAATATCCGTAAGCTATATTTTTACGGGTCAGCAACGAATAATATTAGACGCTTGGCCCAGCAATGTAATACCCGTCAACCCATACGGTTAACGTGGATTCATGTACAGGGAAATTGAGTTTTCAGGTCCATACGGCGTACAGCCGTTTAAATTCGGGCAAAAAATAGTTTGTCTGTTAGTTTCTCCCTTATCATGGGACTTTGTAGGATAAACGTTGAGATTTATAGTGGCACAAGGTGACCAACAAGGTCTGAATTTATCTAAGGTCGGCACTTATAAGGGGGGTTGAGATGTATGCAATGTCCTAAGCAACACACGCGGCCAGTAGAAGGGGCAACCTCTACACACAGCGGCAGTTTCCACAATCACAGGGGGAGCACACAAAATGGCTCCCTTGTGGACGTCCACACAATTGTCGAGAATTATGGGGACTGCCATTGGCAGTCATTCCACACAAGCGGTTTCCCACCCAAAAGAATACCTGCCAACCCATGCGGTTTACCCGTATTCTTGTACGAAGAGATTTTTTAGGTCCATTCGGCATACAGACGTTTGAATTCAGGCAACTATTGTAATGTTTGTGCTTTTCCCTTGTGATGGGACTTTGTAGGATGAACGTTGAGATGTATAAGGGCACGGGGTGACCAATAAGGTCTGAATTGGTCTGTAATAAGATACACTGATAAGGGGGTTGATTGCTATGCAAACGTCTGCTCGTGACAAAGCCGAACGCAAAATCCCAGCTTGGGTAGTGGTGACGCACGCCTGTAATTCAGCAGTGGAGGCGAGGTTTAGTGGAACGAACAACATATGGCTAATGCGACACCCAAGCTTGCCTGCAGAATGCAGCATAGCGAAAGTGTGGACTGATATCGTCCCTGACGTATTGGGTTTTGGACTGTGGATTTCCTCACATGCACATACATTTTCCCCATAACATCTTTTATAGCGCTACAGATGATTGGCACCGTCTCACCGCCTGGCAGCCTTCCAGCTTCGTTCCTCGGCGATTGAGATGCAATTTGTAGTGAGATACCAATTACATTTTTTTGAAAGCGTAATCTTTAGGCTTAAGTACACATTTCTGGCATTGGACTGAACCGTAGCATATTACATGCATTTACCGCTATTATGCAGCTTTAATGGGATTTATTTTTACTGCTGGCCCGTTAATTTAAGTGTTCCGGCTATCATGGAGGTCATTGGTTACCATGTTACATTTAGTTTGTGCACCCTTTAATGTATTACATTAGCTCAAGGGCTAGAAAAATATTTGCTCATCAAAAATGTTCCATTGTAATAACTGAATTTGTATCGTTTACAAAACACCGAAAGCTAATAAAAAAAATTGTCATTCTTTTTAAAGCTAGGTTTAAGCACGGACAGGCTCCTACACAAACTAAAACAATGTAGAGCACCTACACATGTGCAAATACTGTGCATGCAAGCGTCTTGTTTTTATCAGGATGTGTTTAATGAACAGTGTTGCCAAAAAGGTATGCCAAGCCAAGGGTCTTTACATTCCCACCATCACTCCACCAAAAAAAAGAAGTCTTTTAATTTAACAGCAGTCCTCTTTTGTGAAAAACTCTCAATAAACCATATTAACGTAAGTCTCCTCTCCACAGCATTCCTGTCTTTATTCTGGTCGCACAGCACGAGTTGTCGAGTCGCTTGGGTTGCACATTTGTACAAGATCAAGTGGTGGTTTCTCCATACAAAATAATAAAGAAAAAATGTTAAACTGTCCAAATCAATCAGTTCAGAGGCCAGAGCAAAGCAGTAACTATTGCAACCCCAAAACTGAACACCAAATTTTTTTAAACTATAAGTCAGTTGAACAGTTTTTTTCTAATAAACCTACGTAAGAAAAAGAAAACTTTGATCATGAAAAATAAAAGTTGCACTGCAAACATTGCAAGCTTTTAGTCCGAAAAGGTTACACCCGCAAACTTGCATACTGCACGGAAGGGGGGGAGGGGGCAAATGTATTCACAAGAAAACACCACCCACTCAAATATAGCCACCAGAATATAACGACCCTGCAGCAGCACATCTTCCAAGGAGAACACATTTCTAGCGGAGACACTTAACAGCGTTGCACAACTGATAGTGGGCCCTTTTCACGCTCACCACGCCCCCTTCGCATGTGGCTCACGGCAATTTGTAAAGACGTCTTTGTGAACGAATTTCTCGCAAAAAGTTGTCAGCAGACGACTGCATCTTTTTTTCGTCTTGGTTTGAATGTACGAGACGGAGGTGCGTGGCCATTGGCTGGCACACGCAAAGCAGCTGCTACTCACCTAGGATGGTATACAGGTAACACACAATGTGGGCGCACATCCCCACACACTAGGAAACGTCATCATGCCATGCTCTAAATCTCCACAAGTTAAACACTGCGGTGTTCTAAGTGTTTTAACCCGCCACCCCCCCCCTCACCCCTTCTCCATGACCACCACTTGCCTCCCCATCACCATTGCAACGTAGAGGAAGTGAGAAACTGGCAAATATGCACAATGTTGCCCTTAAGTGAGCAAAAACATGCCATTGCCATGACGCAGAGTGTGAAAACGCCCGTCGTCTGCGAAAGCGTATACACAAAAAAACACCACCCATTTGTCCCCTGCTTTGAGTTGAAAAACAGTCACTACTGTCACTGTAAGCAAAACTGATTAACCCCTTCACTGGCAAAATAAAAAACACAAGCCACTGAAACTTTAAGTGAACTTGTAAAAACTAAATGATCAGTAGTAGTGTCTTTCATTTTTTAAAGGTCATTTAACACAAATTTCAAACACTGGTAGCATTAAATACTGTACCAAATCAGTGATGGCGGCTAGGTGGAGAACCCAATGGTAACATGCTCTTGAAAAGCACGGCCAACAATCAGAGACATTGGGGTTGGATAGTCGCTCACTTCAGTCACACATGGGTATATGGGAGCATAATTCATCATTTGACCCCTATGTCTCCAAGTTGGTGGCAGGAATGGCGCTAGTGTAGCGTGCCCCACCGATGGTGCATTTTATTTAATGAGCGGGAAGAAAATTGCGACGTTTGCCTCCATGTGAACCAGGGGAACCCCATTTTAGCACACGTAATTGTTTCTCCAACTGCCATCGGGTTTGACAAGTTACATGCCGGCTGACAGTGTTGCCAGTGAAGGGGTTTGCATTGAAACAAAACTGAAAGCCAAGAGTTTAATGTAAATCACATATAATAACGTTAATAATAGTTGAACTCCTGTGCTGTCATGTGGTTTTCTGGGAGGAGCATTAAAGCAGGCGTGACGACTCCATCCTTTCTGGCTTCTAGGCCAAAGCGGGAAAAGCCTCTGGGTCATCCACGTTCGGGACGATCACAGCCGACTGCAACAAAGGACATCAGACAAAGGACATCAAATCCAAAAATTAGTCATTCTTTGTAATAGTTGCGTGACTTTTGCCCAAACAGAATGTAACATTAACCACGATGCATAATTTGCCCATGTGTTAAATTCAGCCAATTTATGTATCAACTATTTCCAGGGTAGCTAGGTTAAGCCTTCATCCGCTTGTCAACAAGCACATGCTGAATTATCCTTTTAGTGCTGCATCAAAAAACATCGGGTTTGGCCTCAGTCGTTTTGTCTGCTGGGCCAAACCACTAATCCGCAAAATGTTGTCACTTGACAAAATTGTGCTTAATCCGGAAAGCATTTTAAACGTATGTTTTCATTATTTACATCCAAACTAACTTTCGTATATTTTTGCTAAAGACCTTTGCATAACAACAATTTGGCAGATCTTGCGATAAGAGAAATTGCTGTACGAATACAGTTAGTATTGAAGATTGATTGAACACGAGCATATTCCTTTAAAATTGCTAAATTTAATTCTCCTGTAAGCAGGATGGTAGTAGTGCTATTCGTCCACAAAGAGCTGGGACTCACCGGCCTCTCTCCTCTGGGAGCACCACGGCCCATGCCCCTGCCTCCACCGCGAGGTGGTGGCATGCCAGACGGCCCTGGGGCACCGGCGACAATGGCACTGGCACTGGGACCAGCAGGAGCAGTGCCTGGAGCCCCGACGACAACACCTGGACCTCCGACAACAGCGCCTGGGGGTCCGCCGGCCATGGGACCTCCACCACGACCTCCACGCGGTGCACCGCCCCCTCGACCGCCACGTCCACGCCGAGAGTGGTCCCCGAAGTTGATCTCAAGCTTGGAGGTTATGTCATTGGACGAACGGCGGAAATGATGGTCGGCAGTAGACTCCAGCTGGACCTATGAGAGGGCATACCAGCGAGGTACATTGCTATAGACTGGACAGTGAAAGCATCCCACTAACGCCACCCCGACGCAATTACAGTAAACCTTGATATCCATCGTAAATATTAAATGACAGCCAATGGCACCTCATCTCCCAATATGACATTAACAAGTGGTAGCAGCAGCTTGGTCCTCACCTCTCCCTCTACGGGCTTGGTCTTGCGCATGACGTAGCTCTTGCCCCACTGAGCAGAGTCGCACCCCTCGCCAGGCTTGCGGATGTTGAACTGGGCCTTAGCACGTGCCTTCTCCTGCACAGCCTTCCACTCGTCAAGTGTCATCTCCTTGGATCCCTCCTCCTCATCCTTTGTTTCGTCGGTTTCGTTTTCCCTGAGACGGCGCAAATGTTTAGGTCAGGCACATGGGGACACGTTGAGAAATAAAACCTTATGGACCATGGTAAGACTGCAGCAAACATTCAATATAAACCATGATTCAATGCTACCATTTCACATACACACCGAGGCGAAAGCTTGTGCTGCAAAATCAACAAAACACATTTACCCATAAACAGGTGTCGCATTTTATAATAAAACCACCTTCAACAAGTACATAATGCCCACACTGCTCTGGGAGATCCACGTACTTGTTCTCGGTTTCAGTGGTCTGTACTTCCTCGTGCTCCACATGCTCCTCAGTGGCTGGCGGTTGGTCAATCTCACTGCACACAGGCACACGGCCACCATGTCACAACCACCACTCACACAAATCTGCAAAACCGGCCCACCACCACTGCAAATAACACACCACCACAAACACTATTCAAGATTGTACCCAACTGCATACCAACATGAATTCGGTTGCTCCAACTATTGCACTTGAGTCAGTTTTGCTGAACTCACTTAAAATCAACAATATGCATTAGGCATCCATTACTGGATACACGTGCTGGTGCTGAAGCAACGCAGGTTTTTTCTTGCGACTCGTTGCTGCTTTTTCTTGGGAAGGTAACCGGTGTTTGGTTTTCAACATGCCATTGGCTGCATTTTTGCTTTCATTTAATATTCTGTGATGTTCTGTTGATGAAAAAAGCTGAACAGCATGAACATATCACAATGTATACTTTGCCACAGAAAACAAATAGGTAAACCCTCCATTTTCAACAAACCTGAAGCGTCACACCCCAAAACATGACGTGATACACTTTAACGACCACAAGGCAACAGCCTCCCTGGAAAATGTTCACATCTAACATCCCTGAAATACGAGGGGTCTTCTATTTGAGTATGTTCGGAAGTAACACAGACCCAACAGGAAGCCTTCTCACCCATCCACAACATCGGACACAAGGGCACTACAGAGACCTGGTCAGAAGCTGTGTGGCCACGATCTGTTGAGTGGGCCTACCTAGGTCACTCGAGGACGGGAGTGGGAGAAGTGGGTGGCATTCAGTGTGGGCCGTGCCAAGAGCGAGTGGCAGCGTCGTGCTCCGTTTTGTAAAAGGGGGAGGTAAATCAACGGCTTTCCTAAGTCCCACGCTGCAGGTGTGGCCACCAGATTTAATATTGACAGCTCTGGTACATCATCCACCCCACCAAGGTTAAGTTTTTTTTTTTGTTAAACATTAACTTTCAAATTTTTTCCAATCTTATAGCAACTGCAAGTTAATTTCCAACTACAGTGCACAAGTCAATTGCGTCACCCATGAGCATAATTTAACTGTGAAATAATCTAAAATAGTGGTAGATGTGATAGGGCTGTACAAGTGCTGTCTGATCAACTCCACTAGTGACACCCTGCAGGAGGGACAAAGGTAGACCCCCTCTGCCCAAGCGGAGCCGGGCTGCGCCCCTCACCTGGCATCGTCCTTGGCGTTGCCCCAGTTGTGCGAGCCACTTCCTCCACGCTTGTCCTCCGGCTTCAGACCACTAGGCCGGCACAAGTCAGCACGCGTTCAACAGTGACCGCGGCTCCATCAAAAGCTGTTTTCGCAACTCCCTCGTCAAAGCAGAAACTACGTCCAATCGGAATGTCACTCGCGTTTAAACTGATGTGCCGATTTTATTGAAATTAAATTTGTGTTAAAATGTAGTGGCAACATATCTTCTTTGGTTTGAGTCTAAACAGCAGACAGCTTGGTGCCAAGTAACGTTTTTCAGCAAAGCATTTCAACTCTAGGGTGTTTTTTTTATATTTTGGTCTGCATTGGAATTTATTTAGGATTGCCATAAATGGCTCAACATGGCACCTGTTTGAAATTCTCAGAACGAGGCCATTGAAACCCTTAACCTTAAGGCGTCGATCGGAACTCTATAGCCACTGACAGCTGTGCTGCATCAATCCTGCAGCCGAGTGTCGGCCCTGCCTCACATCACTCTCTCTCGAGCTTGTGCAGCCCCCACGTCCCATCACTGCTGTGACACCTCTGGCTCCTCCTCTCTAGTATAGTGCGCCATTTGCGAGTTGCATACACATGCACCCTCACCGTACTATTTTTAGCCAGGGGATACTTACATCGTGGAAACGTTTGTAACTCAAGCCTACCAATGACCTAATCTCTCCAAACATTCGGCCACCAACTTCAGCCACCAAAAGCTATATCATCAGGGTCAAACATGCAACTCAGAGCAGCGTTCAGTTACTTTCACTCAACTAGTACCGTCGCCAGTAATTAGTAAATGAACATGGTTACACCAGAGACAAAAACAGCCCCTACCACAATGAAGTTAAGGGAAATAATGTTTAGGTGTGGTTATTTTTTATGAGAATACGTGCACTAAGACCAACTGGGCTGAGTACAAGGGTAAAAAACCCCCCTGCGTGCAATCCAAAGACCAAGTTTCAGCATCAAGATTTTAGCAACGTTGAGTGATGAGAAGCACCACAAGCAGCACCAACTGGCAAGCTTGGTGCCTTACTGTACAGAAACTTGATCACTTAAGGCACACATCTGAACAATTTATCACACAACAAATACCAACCATGCAATTCAAATCAAGCAATGAAAACCAGTGTTAAATTTGTTTTCCCATTTCCTAGTGTTATTACAGTGGTAATCCGTACCAGCCATAACCATGCAATTGTTTTAAACATTTAGCCAGTCACACATACATCAGCCAGAACATAAACTGGTATTACATATCAAAAATGTAGTACATATTTGGCTGATGAGTAAATAAGTTGATAACCAACACATTCAAATGGTATTACACGTTCAAAATTTAAGCAAGAAAATGTAAGTAACTTTCATTTTTCACATTAAACGGCTGATTACTGCCTCAGGTGGTAATCTTTTTCATCCATACTGGTAATCAGCAAGTGCAATGTCTGGTTAGGGCTCATGAACAAACAAGACCTCTTTCACAGCAAGTCGTTATGCATTCAACAATCTGTGCGCGCTGCATGTTAGAGGCGCGCGGGCTCACGTCTTGTCACTGCCGCTGTGCCGCTCAAACTCGCGTTTTCCGCGTCCGTCAAATCCATCAGGGTTGCGTCCGATGCCTCGGCCACGTCCCCGGAAGCCTCGGAAGTTGCCTCGGCCCCTCTGAGGCCGATCCATCGACCTGCTGCATTGTGAGACACAACGGGACAGCAGCAGTGGATAAAAAAAACTAAATCAGAAGATCAAGCTCACCTGCCTGCAACACCATGCATTGTAAAAGTAACCTTACCACACATACACACACAAATATTAATGTTTTAATAATTTAAAATGCCCTACAAGAGTCCACAATACATTTGGAAGTATATATCTCTAACCCCCAGAGTAAGCGTCTTTTTCATCCAAACTGTCTTGTTTTCGATATCAACAGCAGTTTAAAACTGTAAAATGTGTAGAGAAGCAAGCAGATTACAACACTGTTATAATCACAACAATAATCAATTTAAAAAAAGATCAACAAATTTCTGTACAACAAAACATTAAACGGCAGAGGAATTGCACATTACAACACCGTCATCTTAATACTCATTTGTATAAAAAAGTATCTTACAGGAATCGACATTGTTGTAGTGTTTTGCAAGGCAGTCTTTTGAAATTCTCAGCCCAAATGGACGTTAGGATTCATAGATCTGCACCCCCCCACCGATCCTTATCACTCTTGATCCCCTTTAGATCCCGTCACGTAAAACTCACCCCCCCCGCTTGATTTACATCATTAAAGGTATCATATAATTGAGAATGCGAGTGATGAACAAGGTTCAAACGCAAATCTGCTAAACCCAGAGAATATAATTACGTGCACACCCTGCGATTACTGTGCACCACACTTAGAGGCTTGGTGAACGTCACGCTCATTCGGTTGACGTGCTCTGGATAAGAACACATCCTTTGTGCACGTGTTCAGCTAAATATGTAATTAACCGTCAAACAACTGCTTCACCCCCACATCCACCACAGCTGGCCCAATAACCTCCATTACGCAACGTAACGCTACTGACTATCCATATCATGGCCGTTGAATGAGAGCGCCATACTTCTCGGAAGACATCTCGGTTGATCCATCGGGCCGCTCTTCGTTGAGCCGCTCCGCAAAGCGACGCTCAGGCCGGGGGCCACCCCCACGCCTCTCGGGCCGCCCCTCTCCGGTGAATCCTACACCGCCACCGCGCCTTTCCGGTCGTCCTTCTCCACCCTGTCCCGGGCCTCCCTGTCCCGGACCTCCTTGTCCCTGGCCTCCCTGGCCCTGGAACGGCCCCTGGAACGGTCCCTGTTGGTCAGGACGACGGCCTATCCTTCTCGGGCCTGAACCTGAAATTCAAAGAAAAACGAGAAAAATTGTTAATACAAAAGCATTCTGTAAAGCTGTCTAATATGCGTTTGTTTTCGGCAGTGTTCAATGGGCCATAATGTTGATAACGGCACGCGATTAGGTCATAGGTAAATTACGTTGAGGGAAGGAGCGCAATCACTCTAAGTGTTGTTTGTGAAAGCTTTCAGTGCCGAATTAATTAATTATCCAAGTTATGGACACCCTTTGATTGACTTTCTGAAGCGCAAGTCCATAACAGCAACACAATTTAATACTAAACCTTGGTGATATTGGACAAAACCATGAGGAATCGTTCCCCTACGTTAGACTGACAGTAATAATATATTCATGCCTTCAAAAAACTAAAAAAAAATTACCGTGACTTGTTACACGGTCTAGCACGCTTCACTGAAATGTAAAACAAATGCATTGGTCACAATTCCAAATGCTAGGGTTCAATACTGTGCAGTTTAATGCAAAACAATGAACTCTCCAGCGCGCAGGGTATGCTTAAAAAACTAACAGTAATCCTTTGCTTTTGTGGTTCGTGTTGTAGTAAAACAACAACTTCTGGCGTTCCAGCAAGCTGGTCATACGTTTATGTAAATGTTGAGCAGCGGGATAAGTGGAACGGCAATCATTTTGCCTACAAGATATTAAAAAAGCCTAAGGTTTCTAGTTTGATTTTGCACTGCAAAATGCGATGTTGCCCTCTGCGCGACATGGCTGCGCGCGTGCGGCCGGTGACCTCACTACACACAACGCACATGTCTTACGTAACATTGTTTATACTGCACATACAAAACCCGGCTTACAGAATTACATTAAGATTCCAAGGATTATATTATGGGGGGAATGTATATGCACCAGCCGCGGAATTCCCCCATGGTCGAATCCGCATTTACCGTGGACAGCCTTAAACGAAAAACATCTGAGCGGTGTAGTAAACTTGAGAAACAAAGGTGGTCCCGACCACCCTACCCCTTCGCACGCCGTTCGGGCATTTACAATTTGCTCGCCAATACCACATTTCTCAACATTATAAAAAGGGCCACACAACAATGGGCATTCAAGGAAGCACACTGCAAAGCGCGCGCGGTAAAGCGCGGCAGTGAACGCGATGGGGCCTGGACATGCGCAGGGCCTAGACCAACAGGGCTGGGGCAATGGAGACGCGGAACCACGTGGCCGACGAGTGGGCACGACGGAATGTGGTGCAAGACGGGATTTGGGGGGGGGGGGGTCACCTGGCCTGGTACAAAAAAAAATCACCTTTACGGTGGAGTTTGATAAAAAAGGATGGGAGCAGGGCATTGAATCGATTTCATCTCTGGGTGGTGGGGGCAGAGTGCGGGATTAGATCGCACGAGACGGCCCCACCCCCACCTCGTTGCGACACGAGGTGCGGCTGCACGGCTGCGATAAGGCGGCCATAGGCCCTAGGCCGTCGTCTTTAAGCTCTCACGTGGGGGGCCCCCCTTGCCCCCCCCCAATTTGACTTTACTTTATCAATGGATACGCGCCTATGTGCACATGTTACAAATTTCGGTTCGTGCAATTACAGGCACGATGTAAAGTAAAGTCGCTCAACTTTTGAAAGTAGTGAATGAAGGGCCACTTAATGGCTTTAGCTGCTATTTATCAGCAATTCTATACGGAAGGTGTAGCGGATAAGATAACTTCCGGAAACTTGGTGGCTCTTATTACCCGAAAATAAAAAAAAACGTTCACTTTGACCTCACCAAAGGCATGCACAGCACCCGGTAACCACCGAAAAACTTAAACTATACAAATTGTGATAGAATCCTAAAATAATCGTCGAGCAGCGTTCCAACGCAATTAACAACTACAAGCAGCTGCAGAAGCACGCGGGGGAGGTGGGAGGCCCACGCATACTCTCAAAGGCCCAACAGTTTTGCAAAGAGTGGGGGGCCTTGGGCGATTGTGTGAGAGGGGGGGGCAGTCACGACAACAAAGCCGCGCTCGTGTAGTCGCACGGGGCCGCGTCCCCTCTGCTACACAACAAGAGGTCGTCGGCGGCGAAATGTGCGTGGCCTGAGAGGGCCCAGCCTAGGCCGTGGTGACATTTCGCAGCGGAGCCAATTGCGGGGGGGGGGGGGCTCACTCGCGTTCCATTAGCCGAGCACCGTCCCCACGCACGTGCGTCAAGACCAATGGGGGGCGTCGGGACCAATGGGACACGCCGCCGATGTAAGCCGAGTGCCAATTCTAAATGGCCGCAGCGCTGCACTTCGCTACCATCCCCACCCGCCTCCTCCCTCCCCCCCCAGCATCATGGCCCCCGTGCGCACATAAACAAACCCTCACCTTCGGCTCTCTTGACGGCCGTTGTCGCCGGCTGCTCGGCCGGTTTCGCGTCAGTGGCCTGGCCCGTGGTGGGCGCCCTCCTGTCGCGTTGCGACTCCTTCTTCGGGGGGGGTTTGGTGCCGGGGGGTCCCGCCTTGGACGCAGCCTTAGCCGAGCCGCCCCCCGCGAGCTCCTTTTTCTGCTGCGCCTCCTTCAGCAGCTCGAACGGGTCGGTCTCGTCATCGAGCAACTGCTCGAATCTATTGTTTATAACGCAGCCGAAGCCCTCCTGCAGGTTTCCGGGCATGATGGCGCTCACAAGGGCGCGGATGCCGACGGATTCGCCGATCCTCCGTGCGGGCGCCTGGGCGTCGCTGCCGTGTGCGGCCAAGATGGCGGGAGCGGGGGAGACAGCCGTGCGCAGCATTCTGGGTAGAGCCCGCGCCAAGAGGCGGGGCGGGCGTTGGGGGGCGGGCGTTGGGGGGATGGCGGTGGGGGCGGGCGGTGGGGGGGGGGCGTTGGGGGGCGGGCGGTGGGGGGCGGGCGTGGGGGGCGGGCGTTGGGGGGCGGGCGTTGGGGGGCGGGCGGTGGGGGGATGGCGGTGGGGGCGGGCGGTGGGGGGGACCCGAGGGGGATTTGCGACGGAGATGGCTTTAATTCTAGATTTGAAGCTTTCGTGACTGCAAGGATTCATAACTCTTAGGTTTTTCGGTACAGTCACGTAGGTAAAATAATAATAAATGAAAATAACTCAATTAAATCACGACGTTTCGGAGGCAACACAAGTCTCCGTCTTCAGGTGGGACCGTCACATCTAAATTTACTGTAAATTTAGCTGTGACATCTAAATTTACTGTAATAATAAATGAAAAAAATGTGAGTTTTTTTCATTTATTATTATTATTTTTACCTACGTGACTTTACCGAAAAAACCTAAGAGTACGGAGATGGCTCTTCAATTCCGTCTTATGCGTCACTTTAAATGTTAATTATTCGACTTGAAATACATTTTAATGTAAAAACAAATATGATTGTATCCATGGCTCATCGGATCCGGCGTTGAGGAGTATTTATTTTTTTCTGGCTTTATGGTAGCGATAGGAATGTATATGCAAGGAATTAATGGTACAGGGTGATCCATATTTATTGTGACCCCCATTTAATTCTCTAAAACTTTATACATATATTTTAAAGTAAGGTTAATTTAAAACAGGAATGAACATTCTAATGAAATAAAACAAATGTAGAGTTCAATTAATTTGGGGTCACAATCAGATTCCTTATTTCGACTGGAGGAATCCGATCAGCTATTAAGCTCTTTTTAACAGACGTCCTGGATAGTATTAAGGACAAAGACATCTGGACCACGCTGCCGAGTAGAACTACATAACGAGAACGTTCAAAGAACCAATCGAATACAAATGAGACAGTGCAGCGCATACAAATGCAGGCATCCTCTACACGGAATTGACGAGGCAGTCCCGAAACGTCTGACACAATTGGCTTCGATACACGAATCACGATTCTTGACACGTATCGATCCAAACAATCGCGTGGGCGGGTTCATTATAGGACACGGCGATTGGAGGAACCGCACGTTGAGTAATCGATTCCTCTTATTATTATTATGCTGCATCGATTTGTAGGGTTTAAGTTGATGTTCGTTGCATCCGGTGGGGAGCGGTGGTGGAGCGGTGACCCGGGTTTGATTCCTGCTCACGGCAAACACCGGTGACGATTATCTGAACCGGTCCTGGGCCTCCCCTAGGTCGACTCAGCCTCAATTGAGTACCTGATGCGGTGTGTAAACATCGCCACTGGGGGAGACAAAGGCGGCCGGGCGTGATGCCAACCACACCCCCCTCGTGTGCCGTACCTGGCCTTCATAGGTGCTACTCGCGAACAGCACTTGCCCCTACAGTCTAATGAAGGCTATACGGGGGATCTTTATCTTTGGTGCATACCGTACCACGTGTTGCTTGGTTCAACTGAACCTCTGCTGCTGGGTTTTAGTTTGCATGGCATCGTCAATGTATGAATCGATACACGTCTGACGCCCATGATACCAGGGTGTAAACGATGTATCGATTAATGTAGAGATCATTTTCTTGGTTCTTTCGGTAAAGTCACGTTGAATGGAAATAATAAAATAATAAGAATAAAACATAATAAAATAAATGCATTTCATTATGTTTTATTTTTATTATTTTATACATTTATTTTATTATACTTAATTTTTAGTATTTTATTATTTCCCTTCAACGTGACTTTACCGAAAGAACCAAGAAGATGAATCCCTGCAGTCACGAAAGCTTTAAATCAAAAAGTAGAGATCATTGTTTACAACGAAACGATAACTCTGCGTATGAATAGAAACCGGTCCAATTTTGCCTTTTAAACGAAGGGAGCTGCCCAATTGAAACAATATTGTGGGGTGCCACGGTGGCTATGAGATGTTAACTCCCTCGCCTGGTATGCAGGAGATCCTGGGTTCGATCCCGATCCTGACGCCTGCTGCTGTATATTTGGAGTTTGCGTGTCTCTCTCTCTCCCCGTGGTTGCGTGGATTTTTATCTGGGTCCTCCGGTTTTTTCCCTCCACATTTAGAATCAACATCACTCGTTTAGACCGTTTGGCTGATATAAATGTCCACTTTTGTGGACAGGTCGCTTCTGAAAAAGAGCTCTAAATCTCAGTGGGCCTTACCTGGTTAAATAAAAATTTGTTTATAGAGTTGATCATCGATTAATTATCCGGCTGCTACCAACATTATCCGGCAGTCCATGGCCGATCCGACAAAACCGCTCCAGTTTGGTGATCGGCACCACGATGTGTGACAAAACAAGAAGCTGCGCTCGATATCAGTGTAAAATATTATAAACAGTCCATACAACTTAAACACGTAAATACCTCACCCCACGCAGAGTGGTAATTAACGGTATAGAGTAACTTTTATAAGCAGGATTTTGTGTCTATTTGTATGTTTATTTTTACCAATTTCATACGGTAAAGAAATTAAAAACACAAAAAAAACATTCAACACCTCAAAAATAACGTCAGCCAAGAATGTGCAAAATTATTTATTTTAAATCATGATTTAGTGATTATCCAGCGTTTTTACCCCCCCTCCATCCCGAAGCTGCGGAATAATCGATGATCTTTTGTTGTTTTGTTCGAAGGCGCCTTGGTCAGCGTGGGGCGTGGGGGGGGCCGCGTACCCCGCTAGAGCGCCCCCTAGTGGGGGGAAGGGGCGCGTACCCCGCTAGAGCGCCCCCTGGTGGTGGGGGGGCGTACCCCGCTAGAGCGCCCCCTCGTGGTGGGGGGGCGTACCCCGCTAGAGCGCCCCCTCGTGGTGGGGGGGCGTACCCCGCTAGAGCGCCCCCTCGTGGTGGGGGGGCGTACCCCGCTAGAGCGCCCCCTGGTGGTGGGGGGGCGTACCCCGCTAGAGCGCCCCCTGGTGGTGGGGGGGCGTACCCCGCTAGAGCGCCCCCTGGTGGTGGGGGGGCGTACCCCGCTAGAGCGCCCCCTGGTGGTGGGGGGGCGTACCCCGCTAGAGCGCCCCCTGGTGGTGGGGGGGGCGTACCCCGCTAGAGCGCCCCCTCGTGGTGGGGGCGCGTACCCCGCTAGGGCGCCCCCTGGTGGTGGGGGCGCGTACCCCGCTAGAGCGCCCCCTCGTGGTGGGGGCGCGTACCCCGCTAGAGCGCCCCCTCGTGGTGGGGGGGCGTACCCCGCTAGAGCGCCCTCTCGTGGTGGGGGCGCGTACCCCGCTAGAGCGCCCCCTAGTGGGGGGAGGCCGCGTACCCCGCTAGAGCGCCCCCTAGTGGGGCATATAAAGGATTTATAGTGAAAAACTTTGTCTTTACTTTTTTGGGTTCGATCGCATAAATGTGTCGTCGAATCCGCCACCACCCGTAAGGAATTGGCACGTTTTGTTTAGGTGATAAAACCTTACCAATTTGGCTGTGTCGGGTGGTGGCGGGTTTAACGACACATTCACATTATTAAGGTTATCAGCTGTAGCAGCGTGTTCATGTTGGGTCTTAGAGGGTGCACGTTACCCTGGCAGCCGATAGATGCCGCCACATTCGCAATGTAAAGAAAACATCGGTGGGTAAAGCCATGGACTTGTACTGCAGCGTGTACTATAAGCATAACTCCGTCACGTGTATCCACATACGCGCAAAAAATACAAACGTGTTAACCCATCAACCTAATTAATTGTCTCGATTTGAAGCTTTCGTGACTGCAAGGTAAAAATAAATAATACAAATAATATAAATAATAATAGAAATAAAATAATCACAAGAAATACATTATTTTTACCTACGTGACTTTACCGAAAAAACCTAAGAGTATAATTAATTGTCAAGCGGCATGTGTCCAAGCAAGCAAACTCTGGAACGGTTTCGATCTTGCGGTTCTCATCAGCAAACCAAGCTTGTTATTATATTCGCGATCCAGAATCTCGATAATGCAATGAATTATAATACCCAGGTGGGGGGGGGGGATTACACTACGATACTGCAGTGGACATGGTGGTGAATGTAGCGAGCTCTAAGTGGCTCAAGGTACAATTTAAATGTCTGATTAGTTTACTCCTGAGCTGTCAATCCCATTATCAGTTCTAGATTTGAAGCTTTCGTGACTGCAGGGATTCATACTGTTAGGTTTTTTTAGGTAAAGTCACGTAGGTACAAATTAAAAAAATAATATAAGTTTTAGAAATGCAATTAATATAAATAATAATAGAATAAAATAATAAATAATCATTATTATTTTATTCCCATTATCAGTGCCATATCTAATTAGAGACCAATTCAGACCTTATTGGGCACCCAGTACCCTTCTAAATATCAACGTTCATCCGACAAAGTCCCATCATAAAGGGAGAAACACATACAAATAGACAGATATTCATATTCTTGGTTCTTTCGGTAAAGTCACGTAGAAGGGAAATAATAAAATAATATAAATATAAAACAATAAAAATTCTCACGACGTTTCGACTGCAACACAAGCAATCATCATCAGGTGTGAAATCCACAGCAATTTTTTTCTTCTAATTTATTTCCCTTCTACGTGAATTTACCGAAAGAACCAATAATATGAATCCCTGCAGTCACGAAAGCTTTAAATCAAAATAGACAGATATAATGTTTTGCCCGCATTGAAACGAATGTACACCGTACAGAACTGAAAACAATTTCCCTGCACAAGAATACGGGGGAAACCGTGTGGGTTGACAGCTTAATGAGGGTGGTCATTCAGCAGCGGAATGACCACGATGATTATTGTTTCGTGATGTAACAATGCTCCATCACAAAACATACGGTAGAAAATTAATATTCTTATACAAGAGCTTTAACCGATCTGTATAGACGACAGGAGACAAGGCGAATGGTGCACAGCACACACGTGTAGGCACCTCGCACGTGTCACCCACTCTGCATTTACTGATCCAATGAAGACAACTCATATAAACATCGGCCGTGGTCAATCTACTGCTGGATGAAGGCTTTGCGGTTGGTTACACGCACCGCACTCCACGCTTGGCTATACCCATCAACAAAGACACGTGTGGGAGTGTAAGCACGTGGGTTTGCAGAGCACACGAAGGTTGGATGGAGGCTTGATTTGTAGCTCCTGCTGAGAAGAGTTCATTTGGGGCTTGGGCAGGACACGTCGTGGGCTGAACGATGGTGAAGAGGCTTAGCAGCTCCTATGCAAGGTCGGTGCTGGGTGGATGTGGGGAGGAGCGGCGATTTAGCGGTGAGTGCCGCTGCACTTACGAACCGGCCAACACCAGCCGTGACGATTATCCGAACCGGTTCTAGGCCTCCCCTAGGTCGACTCAGCCTCAAATTAGTTACCCGGTGCGGTGTGTAAACATCGCCACTGGGGAGACAAAGGCGGCCGGGCGTGGTGCTGGCCACCTACCCACTCTTGTGCCACTCGCCAACACCACTTGCCCCAACAGTGTTAAGGCTCTTCGGGTTGATGTTTGTCTTAACTGGGTGGATGTTCACATTGCACATCGCTCGAGGCCTTCATCCAGCAGTGGAGTGACTCAGTGTCTATGGGCGGCACTGCAATTTGGCGGTAAACGCGCGGACGGTCGGTCACCCCGTGACCTGGAAGCGCAAAACCTCGACAATTACCACGGAATGGCGCCAAAAATGTTTAATATTTCGCGTGTTTAATTTAAAAAACAAAGGGCGAGGACGGCCGGACATCTCGTTTGACGGTCAACTAACTATGTTGCTCTTTACTGACTTCCCCTCCCATTATTTTAATGATTACAGATTTTTAAAAAAGCAACACAACTTTCTTTAAATGACTGTTTCAGAGAGACGGCCCACTTTATAATACGTAGAGCGCATGCGCGGACCTTTAAATTTCCGTCGCCCCATTGGCTGAGGGCGCCTCGGGGAACACCGCCCTTCGAGGCGTTGACCAATCGCGTGCAGCCATGGCGAGCGGCACCGCGCATGTGCGTTACCAAATGCGAGTGCGCGACCCGGAAGTTCTGCAAAAAGGCGGGAGAATTTTAAGCGGGAAAAAAAACTCAACCAGCAAAGCAGCAGCGGCCGCAGCCGCCGTTCCGTTTCGTAGCAGCAGTAAGTACTGCCAATTGCAGCAGTATTGCAATCGTCACTGTAGCGACAGTATCATCGGCAGCAATAGTATCTGGAGTAGTATCGGCAGTAATAATACAGTTAGTGTGTATATGGTACCATCTGCTGAAGAACTGCAGCACCGTACCATCAACGACAGTTGTGGCAGCAGGGCTGTAGCAGCAGCAGTACTCTAATATCAGCAGCAGCAGCAGAAGAATCTGCAACAATACCCATGTCGGACAGCCTCGTGTTTCGGACGCCCACCAAGGGGGCGGCCGTGTCCGTCATCCGGCCCGTGCCCCGGCCGCCCGAGGGAACCCCGACGAGCCCGGGTCTGGGCGACTGCATGGTCTACCCGTGGAAGTGGGGAGAGAGCGCCGGGCGCGCCGAGCTGAGCCCCGGGCCACGGCGAGCAGCGTCCCCGAACTTCGCGTCCAGCCCCGACACCCCCTGCAAGGTCCGTGTACAACCCACCCCTCGCGTACGCATCTCTCTCACTTTTTTTGTGTCTCTATTTGTTACGTCCGTCAAGCATTATGTGCGCATTTTTGTTGTTGTGATTATAATGATCGTTGCCGTGAACATACACACACACACTACCAGTTCAGTGTCGTGTTGGATGTTTTAATTCGTTAAAAGTAAATTTCTAGCGAGCGCAGTGGTGAATGAAAGGGGGCCATGTGCGCCGCGTCCGCGTGGTCGTTAAAATAATAAAAATAAAAAAAGCGGGAAAAGTGCAGCCCGGGCGCTTTCACTTCGCGTTTTAAACAACAACCGCGCCCTAACGCTTTAAATATATGTATCTGCGTTCCCATCACGCTCCTTGGCTATGTGAAGGAACCAATATATATATTTTTACGATAGAATCTAGAAAGAAAATAACAAAAAAGTTGGCAGCTGGGCACTGCACCGCCTTCCTGCTGCTTTGGCCCGGGCCCTCGTGAATATCGCTCGCAAGGAGCCGCCGAGCCTGTCCACGGCTTTCCGATCATCCCAAGCAGCTGCGTCCAGTGGCCAAGGATCGCCTGCGAGGATGTGAACCGCGCACGAGTCACGGCCGTGTTTAGAAACGAAACGGACCGCTGAAGGATTGAGGGTGAAACGTTGCCCGCAGCAGTCGATGAGCGCGCCACTTGGCGGGAGCGTGTGCGGTGGTGTCCGTGTCCAATGAAAGGTGGCTGCGGTGTGGACAAAGAGCCCCGTTTGTGTTGTCTGGGTGGTGGTTGGGGGTGGTGTCTAATTGGCACTGTGTGTAGAAGGCGGTTAAGAGAGTGGCGAACACTGCTGCACACATACAGCCATCGCGGCTGGAGTTTTACTTGCCTGTCCGAAATGATTGATTCATTCATTCACCAATACGATTATACACGACTGTCCAACACGCCAAATTTTTCATTAACAATTCCACTCGGTTAACTCTGCGGCTATCCACACAATTGTTTACGTGCACATCCTCTCGTTTACCTACCCATTCAGTCACCGACCCAAGTACTGTACTCTCACTTGTTTCTCTCACCCGATCCACTCGTTCTCTGATCCATTTAAACACTCAATCGCTCTCAAAGATTCACTCACCCAATCCATTGCTTCGTGAATACACCGAGTCCCCCATAAACAGATTCAATTAGCCATCCAATCACTCAATCGCCCATGCAAATATCCACACACGGGTTCACTCGCCCATCATCAACCACGTTCGTTCACTAAATGACCCCCCGCCTGTGTTCCACTCTGTGCTAAACACAGGACAGCGGCAAGCGTGGGCGACCCAGGGCCGAGGTGATCCGGGAGCTCATCAACGCCGGCACCCTCTCCCCGAGCCACATCCGCTGCCGTGTGTGCAGCCGCGTGTTCCCGCGGGAGAAGTCGCTCCAGGCCCACCTCCGCACCCACACCGGTCAGCCCACTTCCCCACCATCTGTCCCCGTGCAAGCCCTCTAGGCGTTTGAAGTTTAGGTTTCTCGTTTCCCCCCCCCCCCTCTCATGCTCTCGCCGCGTGTGACATTGTATTGCAATGACAGCCAAGCCCGTTAAAGCGTGCGCTGCAGCTTATTCAATAACTCGAGCTCAAATGCATGCTCTTGGGTTACTTCCCCCCCCCCTCCTCTGGCTTTAAACCGAATAAACGGTTCATGGGCGGTTGGGTCACATGACGGACAGTGGTGCAGTCATGGCAGGAACACGTAATTACCATTGGCCGGGGTGGCTTACCCAAAGTGGCGTTTTTTCATTGGTCGTTTTTTTTCCACAGGGTACTAAGCGGCACTTTATTTGAAAAGATGTAAAAAATGTAGCGTGTAATGGATACTCTAACTTTTTGTATATAACTCGGTTTTTTTGGAGATATATTATTCGTGATTCATAAAATGAACGGACTTTGATTTAACTAAAACTGCGTTGGATGACAGCTTGTCTTGGGAGTCTCAAATAGTGTCTAAGGTTGTAGCGAAATTAACATGGCATTTCCAGCACAATGTAAAACACTACTTAGAACTAAAGGATAATTTTGGGTGAAAGCACATGGTGAAGTTTTTCTTGAGCGAGTAAGGCTAAATAAATGTTCCTTCCCCTTGTCTGCGAGCAGGCGAGCGCCCATACCGGTGCGAATTCCCAAACTGCGGCCGAGCATTTGCACAGAGTGGCCAACTCAAGACGCACCAGCGTCTGCACACAGGCGAGAAGCCGTTCATCTGCTCCGAGCCAGGTAATAGCGCACTGTGTCTCTTTAACGTGACAATACCACAGAACCGTCGCATGCTTTGGGTGGGCCTTGTTGGTAAGGAGGGAAGAAGTACTTGTGTTGTTGTTTTAAATGCCGTGTATTTTGTGTGTGTGTGTGCGTACACATCCGACGTGTACACTCAGGCTGCGAGAGCAGATTCACTCACGCGAACAGACACTGCGCCGCCCACCCGTACGCTCGCTTGAGACGCGAGGAGGGCGACCCGGCCTGCTCCGGAATGGAGGAAAAGTCGTCGCACAGCCGGCGAGACAACCAGGAAAACTTGGACGAGCACAATTGGGCGGACAAGTGAGACGATTTTTCATTGCTACACAAACCGCTGCCAGTCCCCGTAGTTTTTTGGAAAGAGTGATGTCATGATGGTGAGAGGTCCACTGGCACCTCGCACGTTGATTTTGGTAAAGCTCCATGAGCGATCGTTGCTGCCGTTTTAGGAACATGAATTTCAGCCTCGTGTCATTTGGCCACGACACATTTTAATTCGATACTGCACCACGCACGTTTTTACAGACACTGGTAGCATTTTAAGCCAGCCCTCTATAAAGTTCGGCAAAGTGTGCAGCACCAGTACACATGGGATATGTTTAAAAACCTTTTTTTGTACATTTTGTTGACTACAGTTCCAATTGCTGGAAACCCAAGGAGAGTGGCACAGCCCTGCTTCTGAAGGAGAGAGGAAACGACTGGGATCTTGGAGTCAGCCCCACTCGCGACCTGAACCCCGCTCGCGACCTGAACCCCACTTGTGACCTGAACCCTGATGACGTGGCCCAGAGGCACTGGCAGGGGGCCGAGCAGCAACTACCGCTCTCTCCGCCTTTGTCTCCCGCCGAGCAGTGGCATGGCGTCTCAGCTCTTGCCCAGCTGGCAGAGCTGGCCGCAGAAATGCCCTCCCTGTAATTAGACGTACGTTATTTACCTCCCACCCCACCCACCCACATGCATCTCCTGCGAGCTTCCAGCTCACATTTGCATTCATTCACAGCAATGTGAGACACCGTACTGGTTTTTGGGTAACGGGAGAAGAAAAGCCAATTTAAAGTGGTAAGCGCAAGTGGCTGAGTCACAATTGTTCGTCATGGCGCACAGCACTCAAAATTGTTTCTGAATGTTTGACGTTAACATCAGTGGCCCTCTGTTCGTTCCTTTGGATGTTATATTAGCCTGTAATGGATAACGCTGCAGTCTGCTATGCTAGACAAGTGTGCCGTATGTATTTATGTTGAACTTCTTTCGCACTGTACATAGCCAACCGTGCTAATCGGAGGTGTGTAATAGGTGGTCAATGGCAAGAGCCTCAGCAGTTCAATGTGATCTTATCCCTTGGTTATCAGACAAGGTCACACCTGTCCCGGAGGGGAATAATTGGCAGCTTTGGGTGTGCGAGGGTCTTGTGGACGAGCAGGGTGAAGGACATGAATTAAGAACATGGCGAGACGACAATTTAACGTAAAGCAAGTCCACGCAACGCCAGTGGCGACATTCTTGGAGCTTCAATTCTTGGAACGCTCGCTCTGACGACGAGAACGTAGTTGCTACGACAGTCGAATTTGCAGGAGTGGTACGAGTCTTTGGGCATCCCAAAGATGAGCAGGAAGAGCTATGGGCCCATCTCCCTGAAAATATGGGAAGCCGTCTTGAAATCCTCGCACGGCCTGACGACCCCTGTTCACGCTCTTAGCAGTCTCCACCTCTTCAGTCTCTTATTGCTCGTCATCGCGCGGCTGTGACAACAAGCACGCTACTATTGTCACTAATAGTTTACCGTAACAAAAATATTTGTACAGAGCCCTATTACACCCATCGATATTCCTCTCCCGCAATGGTAATAATTATGATAAATCCCATTTCACCATGGCACCCAATCCCAAATTTAATTACAACTCCTACAAACCGATGCAGCAGCCATCGTTTAACTCGAAAACAAGTCACGCCTTGTGGGAAATGCTTCGTTTTATCCACAGACTTTTATTAGAAAGAAGTGTAAATCCTAAGTTTCCGAATCTAAACCAAAACCTTTTGCACTTTTGTTCTTTGGAGGCCTTCCTGGGTTTTGGCCCTGTACATAGAGGGTGGGAGGGGGTAAATCTCTGCTTGTCTGTTTGATACACATTGTAAATTTAGACCTTTTGCCAATGTTTGTATATGTATATTCTGCTTCGGGCTTCTGGCTATCAGTGACACTAATTGCATTCATTCTCTCTGTTGGTTTGCATACAGATAACTACATTTTAAAAAGTACAATAGTATGTTTAAAGTAATTGCGTTTTCATTAACAAGACCGACCAGTTACATAGTGCACTTTGACGTTTATTCACACCCTTGCGCGTGCGTTGATATTCGACTGATAGGTTAAGCGCTTGTATATTCTAACTTAACTGTAGAGAAAGGAATAGTGATTGTATTCTTAACGTATAGAGCCAACTTAAAGCACTGCCCTGCAACAGACGTTGCAGTCACGAGGCTTTACAGCTTCTGGAGGATGAAGTGTGATTTTTAAAAAATAATCTGTTTTACAGAAGGGGAGTTTATAGCAGGGCGTTTTGATATAAAGGAGCCTGCAATTGCAGGCTGGGAGTGTTGAACACGGAGGTAATTGTGGATATGATTGATTCGTTAAGACGTTTAGGCTCTGGCAGCAGAATTGTTTTGAAGGCATGGGTCTGATCATTGCCACGAAGAGGTGTTTTAAAACATCATTGGCATCACCAGCCAGAAAGCCCTCCTGAATGTGTCATTGTATGAATATATAGTTTTTATCTTAAATAAAAAAAAATATATACAAGTACTTAAACACTGCTTTTTGTCTACAGTCTTCGGAGCACTTTGTTGAAGAAAGCTGTGAGGGTTATTGTGGGGGATATGCATCAAGAGTTATACATCAGGTGACCTCACGATGTAAACTGAGGCTCATTGCTTGATTTGTTGCTGATTTTATTCGACAAAACCAAAATTCCTTCAGTCAAAATGTAAACAACGCATTTCCCATTGTACGAACTATTTTGTTCTCAAAGTTATAATCATCCAGATTCACTCAAATTCTTTGAAATGTGCATCAAAATATAGGGAAGGATTTTAACTGCCAGTAGCTTCACAAAACCATCAGTACGCTCGGCTATTGGCAATGCAAAACTTGACATGCAGAGATCAAAAGTAAAACTACCATAAGTCGTTCCAGATGAAATTACCCAATCGACGAAAGCCACCGCTGTAAGGAAACTTGAAGTGTGGAATTTTAAGAGTTGTAACCCTTCGCTTGGTCCCCCACCCTCCCCGTCTTCACTTTTTCTTCTTTACCTGTAATGTAAACACATTCCACGCGCATGGCTGAAGGGTCATATCTGCGTGAGAGATCAGGAAGCACGATGCCTTCATTCGATTCACACCGCAGACCGTACGTGCAGAAAAGAGATTTGTTTTGATTCGACCTTTTATTTGTTGTTTTGCTTTACAAAGGGTTTTAAATCATCCAAACACGATTCACAGAAGCTGCTAAATCAAGGTTTTGCTCTCATTCGCAAGATAAAGAGTTGCCGAGTAAAATCAATAGCTGACTCATGAAGTTACAAACCCATTGCGCATCCTACAAATGCGTTGTTTAAAAGGCAAAAACTCATTAAACGAAGAAGAGTAGCGTGTGGAACAGCACACCAGTTTTCAGGGCATTCGAATTGTTAACTGATAATAAGTATAACCCGTAAAAACAAAGTTTTTCACTATAAATCCTTTATATGCGTGGCGGCTAGAGTCCTCTCGTCCTCTGGCTTGAGATGGCTGCCACCTATGGGTCAGATGATTGCATTGCACCATTAAGCAATTGGTAATTAAATATCATATTTTTGTCCTAAAAAGTGTAAAAAAATTTAAAAAATTTTCACGAACATTAATTGTCACGCACAACGAGTCTGTGTGGAAAATGTCAGCTCGATTGGATCACGGGAAGTGGATTAAAAAACGACCGAAAGATTTGCACGGTCGTAAGCGCGCAAGCGAACTTAATATAAATGATTTAAAAAACCAGTTTAATGGGTGTGTAACTCCTGAGTTGGTGTATAACAATCATCACGTCACTGGTTGATTCTGAATATATTTCCGTGAGATATTCTGTGTTTCGATAATTTCTCAACATTAGCTTTGTTTGGACAGTCAGCACCTGCAGCCATTAATATTGGGTATATCCCCCAAGAAGATCGATCGTAAGACCTCCTCCACCTGTAACCATAAAATACGACGAGGCTCCAACTTCCATTACCATTGTTATATCTGCGCTTAGCCACGACAGAGGCTGGAGTCTACAAACACCGACATTTCATTTGATTTAAATTTGTAGGGCAACAATACGGGCCACGCCGCACACCTTTTGCTCGGCACTGATTCTGATGTCCTGGCCCCTGCCGAAGTAGCTTTGGCAAGACGGTGGCTCTCCTCTGGTCAGCCATTGAAATTGCTCGGAGGGTGTTGCCAGGCCGTACAGAAATTAGTATTTTAAGATTTGCTACTTATGTAAAGGTGTAGCTATGTAGAGGCCCTGTCAATAACTACAGTGCTCCATCTCGGCAGCGCAGTAATAATATCAAGAGGGTCACCTATGCGTTACCATGCATTATTGCAGCTGAGGACGTGACAAATTACTGCATAAAGTAATGTAAGGTGGAACCCTGCCCTGTTGTATAGGTGTGGCCTTTCAGAGATGCACACTTAACTGCAAGGCCTACGACATCCAGGTGGGGGGCGGGGGGTGTGCCCGATGTTAATGGCTGCGGCCGCTTGCCGAAGCCTAAAAGAAAATACAACTTTCCTCAAGTACGAAATAAAAATATTTTCTCGTGAAAAGTGGGACTAGGTTTTTGGATTCAGAAATGGAAAAATCAAGTTAAGCAACAAAATAGTTTAAAAAGCAGTTGCAACAACACATCTTGCATATGCTTCACGAAACATTTCCGTTTTACAAACACGAAACATTTCCTCTTGACAAAAATACGAGAG
The DNA here is from genome assembly GCF_965212315.1 of Lampetra planeri. NCBI lineage: Eukaryota > Metazoa > Chordata > Hyperoartia > Petromyzontiformes > Petromyzontidae > Lampetra > Lampetra planeri. Next base: position 9,681,394 of record NC_136130.1, on the reverse strand, counting down.
CTAGAAAAATCTACAAGCGCAAACAGATTCACGGCACCTGCACGGTGATAGTCCTGCCGACTCTGCTGAACTTAAAAGAGTGGGCAAATGATCCATCGCACGGGTTTCCATGTCATCACGGACCCCAAGAGACATTCAGGACGATAACCAATGACAATGGCCTTTGCGAAGCCTCGCAAACTTAAATGATCCCGACAAAAGTGGGCGGCCATGCCAGGTTACAACGATCACTTTGACATTTTGCAGCGAAGCCTCTTTCTCAACACAAATCATACCCCATATTCAAATGACGTGATCTCAGGTCCTCTTTAAAAATAATTATCACTGCCATTTCAAGCATCGTTGTCTGAGTTATGGGCTATAAGCCACTACATTTAAATGACTGACCGACTCGTTGGTTCAGATTGACAGTGTAACTTCTTGCATTACTTCTCATACACGTACACCAACGACTCACGGATCTGTACACTTTGCGGAAATAACATCGACACACCGACGTTATCCTTATCTTGTTTGCGGGCAGAGCAGAACTCTGCCAAAACTAGTCTGTGCAGTTTGCCGAACATCAACTAGCTCTTATTTCACAGAAATGCAAGATTAAATATTGTAACAGATATTACTAATCCCAAGGGTTAAAAACTTCACTGTGACAAGCCTTTACATTTGACCTCAACATGATCCGCAGACCCGACCGAAAGCAAATCCTCTAGAATTTGACAGCTTGGGTCGATGCACCAACTCCCTGAGTTAAACAAAGCACGGGCAAGAGAATGCGCAGGATGCTCATGGAGCAGAACTGCTGCAGTCTTGTCCGTCCGTCCTCACTTCCTAGCGGTTTGCGAAAAAATAACTTTTCCATGGAAGCAATACGATTTCCGTTTCAAATGGATGCGGGCAAACGGCGATTTGACAGCCGCGACAAGTCCACGCCACCCAGGCAGTCTGTCGTGTAAGCAGATTTTTTTTAAAAAGCAGAACTCAATAAACAAGACGGTGGGAGGGCATGCCATATAAAAAAAAACTTGTAAAATGAAACCAATGTGTTGGGTTTTTTCTTTTCTTGCCGATGCTTCCTAAACGATCCAATGTGACGTTAGGGAGGGTTACTTTAACGAGCACCATGGGCCCATGGCAGTGGTCGCGCACACGTCGGCAAACTTCGGCCTCGGCTCTGTAACAGTTTCCACGGCTACGTGTTGTGATCCCGGAGGGGTCACGCAGAGCGATGTGAGCTCAGGGTTCGAGAGGGGAGACCGCGTGGATGTGACTGGGCTAGCACGTCACGTGAGCCCTGGGGAAGGTTTACCACCTACAGCTTATGAGCACTTCACCACCAGTATTGCGAGAGAGAGCTCAGGCAAATGCCACGCAAAGTTAAATAAAGTACATAATTTAAAAGTGCGATGGAATGTGGCGCATATAATTTCAGGATGGCATTCTTTGATGTGTTTTTTCGTACAAAGCCAATAATTGCTACGTTCATACCTTGAATGATTACTACAAATGAAATACTGACATAACAAAGCAAAACATTTAAAACAAATTTAAGTTACAGCATATAAAACAAATTCTGCACACAACAGTGAACATCAGTATTAGCTTATAACACATTCTCATCACCATTCACCTTTTGACCCATGGACCGCTATTTACATTGTTATTCTCACTGTTGGGAAATAGTGGTGGGTGAGTGTGCGATTATGACATTAAAAAACGCCTGCGGGCATAACCACATAAACAATGCTCACCCAACTGAAACCGCATTGTACAAGGTCTCAGTCAGGCTGCGTGCATATCCCACGCTCGTAAAACTTGACATACTTCAAACATCTGCGTCACCCACACAGCCAAACTCGACAGGTGAGCCCCACCAAATCCACTCTGCAGCGTTCCCGCTTAGCACGGGGCAAGTGTGAAATGTAAAAAAAAAAATTGCCGATCGGAAAATATCGCAGCGAAAGATTCACCAACACAGCAATGAAACCATAACTTTGATTGGTTTCTTCAGCGACAAGTTCTGCCTCGAGGGGACAGAAGCAGCAGTGATGGAATTCACAATCGTCGGAAGTGAAGGGAGGGCAGTGCTTGACCCAGAGAAGAGCTCCAGCGCTTAACAGTCCCCTGCATCATTAAATAAACTTTTCACGGCCGCCAAAACTTTAAGTGGGAGGCGCCGGTTTGGTTTCGATCTTCTCAAAACATGAGCAGCAAGCAGGAATGCACAGGTGCATCGTTTCTCGGTTCATGTATCTGTTCCTGACAATAGGTACTCTTTGTTCCTTTGTGCAACAACAATCATAGCAATAATGTTGTTACTGCGTAAGCTGCCGAGCGCTGGGAACAAGTGTGCGCACCTCCACAAGATGGTGAATCAAACATCGCCTGGATTGGTTGAATGGACCAGCCCAGGCGGTGCAACAGTGCCCAGTCAGGCGAGGCCAGAGCAATCGAACGATAATTAACTTTCATCGTTTGGTGTTCAGCTAAAGCAAGTCTATGAACACCGACTAGCCCGAAATATTTCTTTCCTTGAGCCAATCTGTAGCCAACACGTGCTCAACGAAAACCCAGTATTCTCATCGACTCTCTGAGCCCGCACCTGATGCACACCACCGATTACCCACACTGCCCCGCTTCGATAATGAGCTGGGTAAGCGTGCGCCATTCCGTGCCAGCACTGGGGCTGGTGAGGGAGCGGGGGGTGGGGGTCGCGTGGGGGGGATGTGCAGTCCGTCGCGGATCAAACCGTGGTGCGTAGGCGCGCATCTCCAAGGCCGTTAGACGCATGCTTGGCCTGCGCCCGCTCGCCACGTAGCGTGATGACGGAGTACACCAGACTGCCCGCAATGCTGCTCGCACATACATGCACACATACACACAACCGGCACACACTGAGACTACAAGCGTAAGAGCCCTGTCGCCAATCCACTGATGGGGTGCACTCTATAACAATAACAACAGAAACTGCCATTTGCCACGTGGGGGTGACATCAACCACGGTGCTGTCACAGTCTAGGTTCATGCTGAGGCCATATAAAGTGTCAAAGGCTACTGGTAGGAGGTCATAGGGCAGGCAGGTGTTATGGGTTGACTAAATGAGATGATGAATGGCAAATGCAACCCCTGCGCCACCTATATGTGTGTGCTAACGTGCAAAACACAAAGATCCCCCGTATAGCCTTAACAGACCGTTAGGACAAGTGCTGTTAGTGAGCACCTATGAAGGCTGGCACAGCACACGAGGGGATGGGTGGCCAGCACCACGTCTGGCCGCCTTTGTCTCCCTAGTGGCGATGTTAACATGATAACATGTGCACGCACATATACGCACGCACATGCACAGGCTCCAAGGAGAAGGCTCTGCTTTCTTACCCCGGCTAAAGTGTCAGGGCAAGTGCTGTTAGAGGGTGCCTTTAACAAGCATGCAAGGGTTGCCGAGGTCAGGAACTTTGAAAGAGAGCCATGTGCTTGGCTATTAAAGAATCAAAGTGAATTGAAAGATGAGTTTTCATACGAGCCAGAGAGAAAAGCAACAGCTGTGATGAATGGGACTGCCAATGACACAGACAGGGAGGTGTTCTAACACAACACAAGCGCTATTCACGAAGAAAAGCACTGCAAATCACACGCTTTGTTGCGTAAACTTTGGTGACAACACTGCCAAAACCACCGGTAAACCACATTCCGTAGTGTAACCCAAGGCTTGTTAGCATGTTACTGTTCTCAAAAGCAACATCACATTGTAATTAGTGTCAGGATTCATATTTTTGGTTCTTTCGGTAAAGTCGCGTAGAAGGGAAAAAAAAATATATATATAAAAAAATCTCACGACGTTTCGACTGCAACACAAGCAATCATCATCAGGTGTGAAATCCACAGCAAGAAAATTTGAAACGTCGTGAGAATTTGTATCGTTTTATATTTTTATTATTTTATTATTTCCCTTATACGCGACTTTACAGAAAGAACCAAGAATATGAATCCCTGCAGTCACGAAAGCTTTAAATAAAAATTTAGTTTCAGGATGTTTATTTTGTTTGTTCTGTTGCATAGCCTTTTTGCCAATGAGTAAAACTCCCACAAGAAAGCCTGTGACATAAACATGACAAAGCGCTATTTCAAATTCTAGATTTGAAGCTTTCGTGACTGCAAGGATTCATACTCTTAGGTTTTTTCGGTAAAGTCACGTAGGGAAAATAATAATAAAATAAAACAATAATAAATTATTTAATTGAGTTATTTTCATTTATCTTTATTATTATTATTGTTTTTACCTACGTGACTTTACCGAAAAAACCTAAGAGTACGCTACTTCTAAGTTTATGAGTTTTGAGTGAGGCTTGAACTCTCAGGATAGAGGCACACATATTCCTCACAGAAAATAGTCTCCGGTAAAGACCCCAGCTTACGTGCACCTCCTAAACTCTGATATTACATACGAATGTTGAACTTCTTTCGCACTGTACGTAGCTAACCGTGCTCATCAGACTTGTCCTTGATCCCGAGCTCGTGGTCTCCCCGACATACCTCAAACTCTGTCGGACCTTACACCTCAACCTGGATAACATCTTCTGCATCCTCCCTTTCCTTACAGCTCCTGCTGCTGAGACCCTCCTTCGTGCCCACACCACTCCCCCACTCGACTTCTCTAACTCGCTTTTCTATGACCTCACCACTTGCCTCATCTACAAACTCCAGACGACCCTAAGATTCTGCTGCTCCGTTCAACGCCCGTACCCGTAAACATCACCACATCGCTCCCGAAACTTCAATCCCTTCCACTTGATCCAATTCTGGTTCTGAATCGATTTCAAGACTGCATATACCATTTTCAAGATCCTCGATGGATCCACTCCTTGCTAAATCGCTCATCTCACTCGATTCTCCTCCACGCTATCTCCGCTACAGAAACCAAGCTTTCTGTCAAAGCCCCCAGTGAACCTTCGCTCAGTGGGAGGTCGATTGATTTTCTCTATTGCCCAGATAGTTCTGGAACTCCCTTCCCTCAGTCATCTGTGGTGCTAATCCTCTGCCCCCGTTCAAGTCCAGACTTAGGACCGCCCCCCCTCTTTCCCTCTCTTTAACCGTTTCTTTCTCTGGTCAACCTCCTGTTATGTATCTTGAGGTGTGCTTGCATTTAAGACTTTATATAAATCCACATTGTAGTGTAGGCGTTGTTGTGATGCATTAGAAACATCAACGTTGCTGGTTTTACACTTCAACCGTTTTCCTCATGTGCCTACGTTTTAGTGGAGCAACTATGTAACTGAAAAACACCCTAAGTATGTAAAATCGCTTATTCAAACACACATACACACACGCTGCTTTACACTTACCTGATGTTCAGACCAATAAAATTAGTCCACGAAAAGATGTAGTCCCCTCCAAAGACCATCCCAATATAGGTGATCAAGACATTCTGTTTGGTGGGAAAATAAAAGGACATTCACACGTGACGATAATGATAATCATCATCATCATCATCATAAAAGAGTCAGATCAATACGTTATAGGGAAAAGTATTCCTGAGTCAACATTTGTTTTCCAAATGCTCCAGATTTGGGATGTTTGGCAAATTGTATTCACGAGTGTTTTATACGTGTGAAGAAACTGAAGCGCCGAGGGAAATCCCACACACACGTAAATGGGTACACAACCTATTTTACTCAGGCCCATCTCACAGCACATTTGGGTTTTGGCGTAAAACAAATCTGTCATCCACCAATACTTTCCTATAACATACTGGATTGCAGGCATGCACAATCAAGCATGGAATGTGCCGCACCACGGTTCAATCCTTCAGACCCCCGTAGGCGAGAGGAGAGTTGTGAGGGTGTGCGGGTCACGATTGCCTCCTCACCTTAATGCAGCCCACGATGGTTGTGGTGAGGGCAGAGTTCCACTGAGTGCACAGCACAGTGGAATACATGAGAACAAACCTGGAACGCAAACACAAGCCGGTCGTGCCGTGAACTCCCAACGTTCACGAATTACGAGTCGCATAATGTTTAAAAAAGCCACCGGCGATTTGGTTGTCACAATTTCTGAGTTGTAATTCCGTTGATGAAGCTATTCTTCTTGGTCTCGTTTTTACGATCTTATTGTTATTGTTTATCAGGTTTCATTTATATAGTTGTGTTCAGTCTGATATCCTCAATTTAAGGTTCGCTTATATTTGACATATACGGTGCATCAATTATAATTAATCAATTCTCACCTAAGGACCAACAACAGCGCTAAACACTGCCGAGCATTTGTTAGACGGGGCCCACTTTGACCTTCTTATTAAGTGATCATTGCAGATATACATTCATACTTTTATTGTTACTATGGGTGGAGCAGTGGCACGGCGGTTAGCGCACTCAGTTATGAACCTAGCGACCCGAGTTTGATTCCTGACAAAATCAGGGGTGAATGACTTTTGAACCGGTCCTGGGCCCCACGTCACCACTCTGCACTGACCAGCGTGGTGAAGTATGGTCAAACAGATCCACATGACTCACATGGCATGGGGAGGCCTTCATCTATCGGCGAATTGATTTGAAAGTTATGATTGATTATTTTTTTTTAACCAAAAACCGTGCCTTTTAAAGCAACAATTTACAAGTGACATCCGCCCTGAGGTTTCCCACGGCACAGCGCATTCCTGCGTATTGAGTAATGGCATTGTTGCACTAATCCCCGGCTCATCTCTGCTCTGTGCTCCAGTGACAAGAACGCAGGCGCTGATGTCTTAAAGGGTTGGCGTGACCCCGACAATGTGGGAAAAGGGTGGACACGGGTCGTTGAAAGCGGAGACCGCTTCTCGGTCGACTGATCACGAAGCCGGTTGCTCGTGCTACTTTGCATTGCAAAAAAATCGACGTTACTCTCGCAGAATTTTCCACGTATCGTAATTGAGCACGCTCGATATTCTGTCGACCACTGCGCGTGCACGATCGTGGAAGTGACTGGATCACAGTTCACCGAGCTGGTCAGTGTGGGTTGGTGCAAGCACGGAACACAGACATGGAAGGATAGTATACAAGTACAATAGATTTTTCTACACTGCCCTCTGCTGCTCATCACGTAGCCCAGCAGTAGCCTACCGCACCTGTTTTATGCATGGTGGTCACCCATCCAAGCACTTTTCATGCTCAAAGACGCTTATCCTCAGGGATCTGACGACTTCCAGGTGATTTTCTAATTGGCCTCTGTATTCCACTATCCCAGTTACTATCAGCGAACGTGGGCCCTCACCCGTAGCGTATAAACCACGCACAAATACGCGCAAGTCGGGCGCATACGTAACGCGTAGGGGCGTAATTGTGCATGGAGTCATCGGTTAATGGCGCTTCTTGAGTTCAAGCGACATGCATCAAATCGCGCGAGAACTAACGCTGGACAAAACGCGTACCACTTTTCGGGAAGTTAACGGTGGTCGCCTTGTGGGGTGGCTCTTGCCCCACCATAGCAGCGTGGAACTTCTACCACTGTCTCAAGGGCTGCAAACAGCACTCCAGTGCCTCGCAAAAAAGCGCATTTCAACAGGAAACCACTTTTAAGTGTTTTTATATTTGTTTTTACTGTGCATATTTACACTCACTCCCAGTTGACCACTCACATCTGCCTGTCTTGTTTAAAATAACACGGGCTGTGATCTTCCTTTTCCCAGGGGCAAAAATATAAAAACCGCACGGAGAATGTGCGCTCCACATTGTTCTCTTTGTTGAACAAGCCATTACACGTCAGGGTATGTGTCCAGGGTTACCTACCCCATAATGCAGGAGAGGAGAAACTGTACGACAAAGAGAGGGTCAGCCCAGCCAGAAAACTCCAAAGCCTGCGGTGCCGGAAACATAAACACGTTTATTATGCAACTTAACAAAACTGCGTAGAAGTAATATATATACAGAGCTTTGCCAATCAACTGCTGGATGAAAGCCTCCCCATGCTCTTGTCAGTCGTGGGGGTTGTTTTTACTGACCATACTTCACTATGCTAATCAGTGCAGATATGTGATGGGCGTGGGGGCAGGTTACGACTGGTTCGAGTATCACTCATAACACCAATGTCAGTCGTGGTCGCAAATCGGACTGAGGTCACAGTGTTCACAGCGCAGTGCATTAAACCTCTGCGCCACCGCTCCACCAAGTTTAAAATACCCCCCCCCCTACCAAATGACCTATTGATGAATCTTAAACAAAGAGCGTGGTATTCCCAGGTCACACCAGTTCACAACTTTCGCAATCTTTGAATGAGCAGTCTTGTGCAGCGTCCCTGGGTGCTTGCATTCCTGTGAACTCTCCCATGCAGATCTCCCCCCCTGCCCCCACCCCCTGCTTGCTCCCCTCCTCCTCCTCCTTCACCCCCACTGGCTGCATCCCAAACCCTTTTACCCCCACCCACAACCTCACCAGCTTTAAGCGGGCCAATGGTGTGACACCGTCCACAATGAGAAATTGACGCTGCCCCCCATCGCCCCCCGCACTCCCGTCCCAGCTCCCGTCACTTTTCCCCGCTCCCTCCTGCGGCGGCTCTCTGAGCCCCCCTTTGTCCGAGGCTCCTTAAAACTGAGCGCTGGCCAAAAACAGTTGGCACAACAGCACCCAGGGTTTAACCACGCAAGCTGCGGCGCTAGTCGGGATGGGGGCCAGGCGAAGGAGTATAACCGTCTTGTGTGGATTGCATCGGACGTCATGTTCTCGCGTGCTGGAGTGTGGTGCGTGCAGGACGCCGTGGCCCGCGCGCTCACCTTGTCCACATCGCCAGTGACGTGCGCTATCAGCATCGTGGGCACAATCATGAAGAGCGCGTTGTAGAACAGCAGCCCATACTTGCCCAGCTCCTGAAGGGAAGACCTTCACTTTAGTGGGGGAGTCGAGCACCCGAACGATGAGGCGCGCAGATTGCGGCCGCCTCCACGGGTCAAAGTGGTGGGCATGCGCTCGCTGGCTATGGATGCCAGGACGCCACGAGGCCAATAAATACAATGATGAAATGACGCCCGCTCGTTGCTTGCACACGTGGCCTGAAAACAAATATTTAACTTTTCCAAACGCACGCATTGCAAAAGATCGTCCTTTGCTTTCACGTATAATTTGCATTCACTAGCGGATTACGTGCCCGCAGTAGCTCCGATGTCTGTGTACCGTGGCCGTGTACCTTCGTATCAAGCTTCTGCTTTATGTAGACTCCATTGGCGGCTGTTAAGATGTCGTTGAGCAGGATGAAGACATAGCCCTGGAGGTCAAAGGCCAGGTCAGAGCTGGGGAAGGAGGAGGGCAAAGGCCACTGGTCAGCCCATGGCACAGCACAAGGGGATGAGTGACGTGAGAGTTGCGTGATAATGACTGGCTTGGAAGCTAAGACTAATAGTTTAACTACACAGGCGCCTATATACAAATTACACTGGATGAATGGGACCTGCCTTGTGTGCTGAAGAAGAAGTTATGTCAACATTACGCTAATATCAGTTGCCCAGTAATTACAGATGGGGTTGTTACACTCATATATCACCATTAAAGTTACCCTAATTTAAAACAACTCAGCCACGGATAGTGTTGTGGGTCATTACAGCATCGTGTAAGCAAGAAACCAAGAAGGGACAATTAGGAAGGAATTCAGGGCACACCTGGCTTTCAGGTGATCAGATGCCAAAGGGGCCCTCTGCTGGCCACTCGGAATTATTAAAATAACTGCCTGGGACAAACAAACCACAATCATGATCATCTCTATATCAGGTGGGGAAAGAGTTAGAGAAAGAAAGATGCCACTTGATTAATTTCAGGGGAGGGGGGGGGGGATTTGGAGGGGAGGGGGCGTAGAGTGATATGAAGGAGAAAGCTCAAGATCAGACAGGGTGGAGGGAGTGTTTGAGCCAGGTACTAAATACATACTCGGTGAAAAGAAAAAAAGTCCTGTCCAAAGTGAAAGGTATTCGACAATCGTTTTAAATTCATGAATGCCAATATTCTAACTTATTTGCTAATGTGATGGCATTAATTGCATAAGCGAAAATAAATGTTAGTTTTCTGTTATATTCCACAAATCAGTTGCAAATAAAGCAACGTTTAAAAAATATTTAAATTGCCAACATTAGCCATGGTAGTTTTAAAGACCTGGGAGAAATATCAGCCATGCTAACCATTTGCTAAATCCATTCACACACAAGTAACCTTATATCTGAGGGCCATTATCGATGCCACCGATACTTGGAAGGCAGAGGGCAATGCAAAAAGTAACGAATGAGGGCACATATTAAATATGCTCCATCTCCTTCACAGTGGACGTTCAAGATCCAGTGACATCATTCAAGAAGAGTCCGCCATTGTGTTCCAATGTCTTGGTCTGTGGGTACCACAGTGGCGAGATGGTAGCTGCCTCGCCTGGTATACAGGAGGTCACGGGTTCAATCCCGACTGCATATTTGGAGTTTGCATGGTCTCTGGGTCCTCTGGATTTTCCCCTCCATATCTAGAAACATGCTAAACATTTCCACATGATAAGTCACTTCGTTGAACTATCATTTGTAGCCAGGTTGCTTCTGAAAAAGAGCTGTATAGCTCAGTGGGCCTTACATGGTAAATTATAAAAGTTTAATATATATACGTGGTCCAAATTTGGCAATTTTAAATGTGGCAATTATCGCCACCTACTGGCAGACTAATTCCCACTTGCAGGCCAGTGCCAAGTCACCTTGTGCCACACAGGGACAGCTGCCACTGGGATTCTCCTACAACGCTTGAGATGAGATGTGATACAAGGTGCTTAGAGATGCTGGGACATTTAAGGAAGTGTCATATAAATGAAATGACTATTTTTATGTATGATAACTTCTTTCGCACCGTACATTGCCAACCATGCTAATCGGAGGTGTGGGGGAAGGACATTAAACTAAACATAAAACGCAGTTCTAGAGAAATGAATTTTCAATCTATATTTAAAAGTGCATAGCTCCAGTGGCTTCCTAATATCAGAAAGAAGAGCGTTCCAGCCGGCCACATAAGCATATCTGAAAGCGTGCGATGCAGTGACCCTCTTTAGTCGATGGCTAGCCAAAAGCAGATGCGAGGATGGCCGGAGTTCGCATGATGGTTTTATGTTCCTTGACGAGATCAGCAATGTTTTGTGTATCATTTGTGGCAAGCACTTTATGTGTAATGAGTCCAACTTGATAACGAATGCCACAGAGCCAGCGTTGACAAACCTAGCTGCAACGAAGGCACCCAGGATCATGGTCATCACTGTCAGCTGCACGGAGGTTGACACTTTCTTCCTGTTAAAGACAAGTGGGAAAAAAAGGTTCATTTTGTAAATATTTACTTTCAGTTAATGAATGATCATTAAGTGTGTATTTTCACCAGGTGACCGGCCATTAAAAATCACTGTAGCCTTTGCAAGGAATGCTTCTGCGACTTGAGGTGATGTATGGTTAATGATGAATTCTAAATATAGCTTTTTTTAATGGAGGCAATGAGCCAGACCGTTACATCACATTGTGATGCACGTACACACCGTCAACAAAACCCAAACCAGTTATGAAAAGCAGGGGATAGAAAGAAGGGGAACGGGCATGATAAATTATATTTAATTACTTGCATGTAATACATTTTTATTCGTGTGATCATGTGAGGATATGTCTCTTTTGGAAGAGCGATCTGGGTCGACAAATTGACGAAAGCAAAGCAACTGAAATAAAGTACAGCAACGAGGCAAACAGGATGAAGCTATGACGTGTGTACGAGGCATAACCTACTTGAGCACGATAACCTCCGCGATCATTGTGAATAGAATCGAGAATCTTCTCAGCACAGTAAACATGGGAAGGCTGGAGAAGATAACACAGAAGGCGACGACGCACACAGCACCAATCTCGCACGGTCAAATGCTCACGAGACAAAGCATAACTGGTAGCATATGTTCTGGTCGTACATTTACTGGAAAAAGGAGGTCATTTACCAAGTTGGGGAAAAAAAACCCGGCACGGGGGACACAAATCAAACTTCAAATTAGACCGCGAAAACATAAAGCAACACACGGTGCACGTAACGCTTTGGAAGCGACCCAAGTGCATTGCAATTCCAGGCATGTTTGGCAAATGCACGGGCACCAGCAGTACGACTAGCTTTATCGGAGAGCGCACCCTGCACTGCGTGAGAAGGCCAGTGCTCTATACAATGCGGAATGAGTTGGTGCAAGATACTGAATTTAATTTTGAACACTGTTCAGATGCGGGTGCTCTTCAATTAAAACATGGCATAACCCAGCAGCATTTGTTTAACAATCCTAACTCTTCTGATGAGACGCAGAAGGTCAAAACTGGTCCAGAGTTTACTTACATAAGCACATGCTGCTGTGTAATAATAGTCTGGACAGCCAATGCAGCCTGATGCACCAAGCAATGTTTATTTTTTGTGTATACAGAACAAAAGTTACGCTTGCATATTTGCCAATTGCAACTTACTTTAGTCGCTTTGTGCTCAGCAACCCTGTCAGCAAGTTTCCCAAGTAGATCAGAGGCAAGGGGAAAATCTGAAAAACAAACAGATGGGGAAAAAGAATGAGTCACACGCTTGCAGGAGACCTTGTAGATATTAAACAAGCCACAACAATCATCTCCAAGCCCAAATAAAATCCACGCGTGTCTCAGCAAGTTTTGGCCGAGTACGTAAATTACGCATCTTCACTTTTTATAAAATAAAAAGCACCACGTCTTGTCTACAGCGCAATGTCTACAAAACACCTAGTCTTTTTGAAGGAATATCATTCTGTATACAGCTGTATATATTAAATAATCATATTTTACAGCCTTTATCGATAAGACGGCTGAACGCTTCCCAAAGGTCGTGGTAGTACTGATTGATTACGCTGCATGATAAATACTAACAATTGGCTGCTGTGATTTACCCACTCACTATTTGATAAATTGTCACAAACTTGGGGCTGTGATTTAACTCAAGAACAAATTACTTTTTTTGCCATGGTGGTGTACGTATAGGGCCTTTAAGTGGCTACAGCATTTACATGAAAGAATTACGCACGGCATGCATACGGGTGATATGAAGGCAAATCAATACATAGACACACAATTCGAAGCTTATTCTGTAAGAATAGATATAAAATTATGAATTGATGCTATTACATTCCTATTAAATAGGGGTGAATCGATTCAACAACTCTGCCACATACAGTAATTCAAGGGTTGCAATGTAGGATCGTAATTTGATGGAAAAATCTATTTCCCTCCCCTCCCCTTAACATTTTAGTGAATTGTAGCACCTCCAGTGACTGACAGCAGTGACTGACAGCAGTGACGTGAACCCATTACATAAACCACATTTATGAATAGGAAAACATATTCTTACACATGGGATTCAATGTTTGTATAGTGAGCTTAAAGAATCAAATTATTTATCAATCGGTGCATTGTTACATGCCTAATAAATATGCTGCACATTAAATACTGTTAGGCAAGTTTAAATCTGCTTGCATAATTGCAGACACTGGCAAGTGCAAAGGTCATTCATAGCTTTAAATTTTTTTATTATTTCATAGTCAGTGGGTGTTGATCAACAACATTTATACGCTCATGTCAAGGTTGCAGAGACAGGGGAAGGCTTCAGGGTAGTCTGGTGAATAGAAGAATTGCCGCCAGCAAATGATGAAAGTGAGCGAGCGGTATTACTATGTGGTTTGCGACCGATGACTGCAATTACACTGTGAGCTTTTCTTCGTGTTACATCAATGTAGGACGGTGTTTTTTTCTGTTTTGGCTCACGGACCACGCAGCTGATATGAACATTTCCACGGACCACCCAGCCCTCCCCGCCTCCAACCCAAGTGACAAAACGCATTCACTTCGCTTTCTAGATACCATTAATACGAAATTATTCATATTACCGGAACACACAAAAATTTACACAGCTAAGGGGCATTTAGATCTTAGGGTTAGGGTAGTTTAATCAGGGTAGTTTACCTAACTTCATTTTGTATTAAATATCACGATTAAAATATGAATTAATGTCCATAACAAAAACATATGAACGTTGTCATTATTTCTGGATCATCCTGCATTTCCATTAGCCCGCGGACCACCTGGAGGACCGGGAACCACCACTTTGAGAACCACTGCTCTAGGAGACCAGCGGGTCAAGTGGCGGTGCAGTGGGTTAGCACACTGCTGTATGAACCCGGCGACCTCAGTTTGATTCCCAGCCATGGTTAACATTAGTGGCGAGTGATATTTTAACTTGTCCTGGGACCCCCTACCCCTTGCTGAAGTATGGTCAAACAACCACCACAACTGACGCAGTGTGTGGAGGCCTTCAATCGGCAACGGATTGACAAAGTGTCACAGTAGGAGGTAGTTGCAGCAGGTTACAGCGAATGCCTCGCCACTGAGATTTTATTAAACAATGCCCCCCGTGACAGGTGTCCTTTATCTGCTGGGATCACGCTAAATGCGGGTTAACTCGCCTTGCGAAGGACACTCCGGTCCAGATCAGCGAAGGAGACCACATCGCACTGCTTGCCAGCGTACAGCACCACGAGCGTGGCCACCATCTGTGCGGAAACACATCAGCAGTTGTTTACTCTCACACTGGTGCCTCTGAAGAAGCCATTCTTTTGAACCACCACCATTGTCTTAAACAACTTTTTGTCAGTGAAGAATTGAATGCAAGTGCAAAGTTGCCACGGGAGGATGGGTGTTTTTGGGGTGACAAATGCTTACTTGTCCGATGCCCAGGGATATAGAAGATGGAAATCTGAAATATAGTAATGGTGTAAAACACATATGTTTAGCATTTTGTTTCTAGATATAAAAAAAAACTTTATCTTTCATATTATAAAATAAATAACGGGTACAGACTCTGGCACGATGCTCTGGTGGTTCGCAAAAAGAAAAACATCAGTGCTATGCGATATCTGTCCCAGGCCTGGGGTGCCTCCTTCACTCAACTGCAATGACCAGTGCAGATAAGTATGGTCAAACAGCCCTTGTAACTGATACGGCATGAAAATGCCCTCATGGAATCATGGCTGAGCAAAAAATGATAACATTTTTTATCCCAGAAAATAAAAGTCCACGAAAAAAATCACAAATTGAACAAAACAATGGAATGCTGCTGTTATATTTCAGCTTCGAACGCATGTCAATGGACATTCCAAGGCTGAAACAAACTGGTGGAGAGTAAAACCCCTACCCCCACATTTCCGATAGCCCTTGCAGGTCTTGGCACTGCAAACTGTGACTAATGTGGCAAATTTGCCAAGGGAAAAGCATATTTACAGTGCAAAACATCTCACTTTGCCCATAAATACCGTTGCACTCAGTGCAGTCAGCAAGCCAAAAAGAAGCATCTGCCTTACTTTTGAAAATGCAATGGCACTACAGGGTAATGAAGCAGATGGCTTTTTAAACATAAAATATGTAGAGAAAAAATGATTAGTTAATTATTAATTACATCAGAGGTTCATGTGAGATTCTGATAGCTTGGGGAGGCCTTCATCCAGCAGTGCTGATAATGATGATGAAAATGGGTTTAACAGTAACGCTATCTTGAAAACACATGAATAAACATAAGCCACTCTACAACAGACCTTTGGATCCTGCAAACCACATTTGTGAATAATCAGCTATCAAGACTCGAGAAAAACTTTGTGCGGGGCAGACTCATGGCCCAATGTCAATCGGATCACCCACTTGAGCAGTGAGATGACGAACGTGGCATGTAACGCGGCATTACGTGGCAGTAACGCCACGTTAGTCAGACTTGGAGAGGCAACCTGTACCGAGGGTCTTGCTTGAGACACATGCTCCCAATAACCACCAAGTGTGGACCAGTGCTACACAGTAAAATTCTATCCATAGATGTGGCAGAGAATCACAGTCCAGGGGTAAATCAGTTTTTAGCTGCGACATTGACACAGAGTTATTTGTGGTGCTAAGGATCTTAGCTCTATTTATAAGGGCATGTTGTAGGGCGCAGTATTTATATTTTCGGGACGTGAAGAGCCATGAGGAGTGTAGCTCCAGGACTTCCATCCACTCGCTGGGTAACACGTTCTAAATAGTGTAATGTATAAGGTACAGCCCCTTGACCAATCCACTGCTGGATGAAGGCCTCCCCGCACCTTTCGGTATGGCCGTTTTTGACCATACTTCACCACGCTGGTGAAGTAGGGTGCGACCAGGACCGCTTCAGATATAACTCGTCACCAGTGTGGGCCAGGTATTGCATTTACCGCACATCATCTGATCGTTGTCAATCTCATAATGTGCTGCCGATCACATTCGCGAATGCACAGTGAATGAAGACCACCATGTCAATGTCACGTCACATTGGTGCCACATTGTACTATGCTCCCACATATATATATTTAAATATATTTTGCCAGGTATGGCCCACTGAGCTATGTAGCTCATTTTCAGAAGCAACCAGGCCACAAATGACAGCTCAACGAAGTGGCTTATCGCCTGGAAATTTGTAGCAGCCAAATACTCTTAAACGCATGTTTCTAAGTGCTGAGGGACCCGGATAAATTTTCACGCGACCTCGGTGAGAACATGCAACCCACGACCTCCTGTATACCAGGCGAGGTAGTTAACATCTTGCCACCAAGCCCCTGCCTCCACCAACCCACAATGGCCAGCACGGTGAAGTATGGTAAAATAACCCCCACGAGCCACATGGCATGGAAAGTTCCTCATCCAGCAGTGGATTAACTGAAAAAGGAATCTACGTGTACACAATTGTGTCACAAACACAGCACTGACACTCTCATAGGTGCGTTGCTGGTTCTACCTCCCCAACACTAAATGCCCTACACAATGAATAACACGTTAATAACAATCATGCATAAGCATGGATTGTCATGCTTTCCATCATGCACTTGACTTTGGAATTATTGTACTTGCAGTATGAGAAAGTTATGAGAGCTGACATCGCACCCCCCCTCCCACTCCCGTTACGCATGGCTGGACAAAGATAATGAATGAACACGTTCAGCCTCAGCTGAAAACCCATAAAACCCCGTTAGTACCGCAAGCGTCGTAAACGTGCCAACCCAAGCACAACCGAAAGAGCGGCCACCCACGTCGGTGCAGCAACGCGTCAAGGTGGGAGTAGCATGGCAGTGCACACAATGCGACATGCACAGACAACAGCATCATCATCATCGCCGCCCAAAGACGTGCATAGGCACCGCTCTCAACGCAAATGACTCGGCTTGCATCCCCTTAAATGGCATTCCATGAACAACGCCAGCCTGTGGACTGTAATCACACGCAACTGCATTTTTTGTCGAAGCTTTTACTGAATGAATATTCGTGGCACCACATATCGCCTAGTGCTGCAGAGCGCAGTAGAGACCCAAGGGATATTCAAAGGCTCACGGGGACCCGAACAATGGCATCAAAGCTCTCTACACAACACACGATGGTATTTAAGAGCAATAATTATTGTTGGTGGTGTCCCTCAGATACGAGTGTACTGCACTATGAAGCTGGAAATTAGAGTTCGAATCCTGGCCACGGCTAAGATTAGTGGCAGGTGATATTTGAACCGTTCCTAACAACTCCCCCCACCCCCTCATTCACCAACCAGCAATGGCAAGTGTGATGATGTATGATAATAAAAACCCTCATGATTAATACTGTTGGGTGATCTGCACGGTTGGCTACGTTACGGTTAACAAATGTGTGTTTATAATGTCTGGACTGTATTCACTTCATGGTTACCCCCTCCTGCCATAGTGCCTGCAAGCAGCTGCTGTTATTTCAAGATTTGAAGCTTTCGTGACTGCAAGGATTCATACTCTTTGATTTTTTTTCTCCGGTAAAGTCACGTAGGTAAAACAAATAAATGAAAACAACTAAATTAAATCACGACGTTTCGGAGGCAACACAAGCCTCCCTCATCAGTTGTAGCGAGAGTTATTTGTGGTGAGACATTGTTATAGTTATTTTGCTGTGCCCTTTTTACACCTGATGAGGGAGACTTGTGTTGCCTCCGAAACGTCGTGATTTAATTGAGTTGTTTTCATTTATTTTATTGTTTTACCTACGTCACTTGACCGGGAAAAAAATGATGTACAAATAACCTTTTGTACTGCTTCAAGGAGAACGAGAAAGTGATGGTTGATAATCCGAGCAACTCATCTCCTCCAAGTTAATAACGTCCTCCACCAAGACCCTACGATGATGATGGTACAACACAAGGGAGTCCGTGTCCCAATGTCCACCCCTAAAGACCCCCTAATGATGCACACACTACTCCAAAGTTTATCCTCCCTGAGATAAGCAGACCGGTGACCAACCAAGTTCAAGTTTCAAGTTAATTTATTAGGTATAGCCCTAAATTTCGATTTAAAGCTTTCGTGACTGCAGGGATTCATCTTCTTGGTTCTTTCGGTAAAGTCACGTAGAAGGGATTTATTTATTTTAATAGGTTTTGTTTTTATTATTTTATTATTTCCCTTCTACGTGACTTTACCGAAAGAACCAAGAATAGGCATAGCCCTGTGAGCCATTCGGCTCTTGAATCGGGTGCAACCGCAACAAACAAAAAACATGAACAAAAACATATTAAAGTGAATATGTGACTAAGTGCAAACAGAAAATCCACGAAAAGACAGCAAAACATTGCAGAAAAAACACCGTACACCAACACTGTGTGCAAACATCCCAGTGGGATGCAAGTCAAACAACAACAACCACAAGACAACTTAGATTAAACCAAGCAAGCAAGCAACAAGGGCGATTACAACAATAATACCACAAAGCCTCCGTGAATCCTCCACACCACGACCACCACCCCCACAGGCTGCCCTACAGACCCCCGCGAGCCCCACAGCTCCCCTGTGTCGGTGCTGACCTGTACGCCGTGAGCACACTCTTGTTGATCACCACGATGAGGAAGGAGCTGATGCCGTAGAGCGCGGCCGACAGGAGCCGGGCGAGCATCGCTGGGCCCGTCCTGCTCGCCGCCTCGGCCGCATGGTCCCGCGGGCGGCCTCCCGTGCCTGCTGCTACTGCTGCCGCTGCTGCTGCTGATGGGGACCGACGTTCGGACGACGATGGAGACGGAGCTGCCTCGGGCTTTGAGAATCTGCCCCGAGGCATCACGGCATCATGATATCATCGCCCCCCGCCCGCCACCGCTGCTGCTGCTTCAACTCCTCCGCCTACACTGGGGCGGAGCGTAGTGGAATCGATTCGGCGCGAGTCGTGGAAAGAATCGAAGGTATCAACCCACACCCGCCCGTCTCTCTCTCTCCGAGCTCCATCCCCATCGCGATTAAACGAATTGAGAGCGTTGTTTGTTGATTATTGGTACACGGTTATGGGGTGTGGGGGAGGGGTAAAGGCGATTCTTTGCAGGTTAAATCAATGGCAATGATTCGATTTGATTCCGGGTATGGATTGTTGCGCGAAGAATCGGATCGCAGCTTGTTGAGAAACCGGGTGCTACCATTCACTCGCCAGGGGGGGTTGCTAATCATTCTTTAAACTTTAACAGTTAAATATACAAAGAATAGCGATTTTTTTTTTGCCGTCGTCGGTTCTTACTTTAAACAAAGTAGACAATGAAATTGGGGATAAATGTCACGTTCAATTTTAGTTAATGATTGTGAATTGTCTGGACGTTAATTGTGAGTTTCCCGGGTCGAGTGGTACAGCCCGGCTCGTGTTCGTATCTGGGTGGACGTGGCGGCCTTTCGCGTTCTCTGTGTTTCCCCGTCTCTGTGAACATCTCCGTCAGCCCAAAGCGAGGTGAACGAGCGTGGAGTTTCACGACCGTGGGGTTTCACGATCGTGGAGTTTCACGAGCCATCCCGTGACCCAGGACCCCGAGACACGGGGGTCGTACCCGGGTTGGGGAGTGACGGGGATGCAGGTGGTGGTGCTCGGTAGAGTAATCTAGGCGAGACCGTTGCTCCCCGAGGCTTCTCCATCGTTGCTAGGCCCCACTGTTCCGGCCTCTTGTGAATGCGACGTCATTAAAACTAATGTGTTTATCTCGTTATCCTGCATATATGTATCGACAGTAATGTTATTTTACAAAGCTTACAAGTGTTGGACAACCTGGGGATGAACTGTTTGTGTAAACACAAGTGAGACTAGTCGAAACGTCTTAATTTATAACGCTGTACACTGGGCTGCTGTGACCCAACTTGTTGTCGTGAGCCTTGACGAATGTGTAAGAGATATCTTGTAAGATATATCTTGGCATGCCTTTAAACGGCCACATTAGCACGGTTGGTTACGTACGGTGCGAAAGAAGTTCAACAAACGACGTACTATACGTGTATGCAAGTCTCGCACTTTGCATGCGACTGTTGCAGAACTTCGTGTGAGCAGTGCGGAAACATCTGTTGTACTGTATTTATATGCTCCCGGGGTATATGTTCCCCGTCTTTAGCCGACCAGCGTGGTGAATTATTGTCAAAGTTACCCCCACGACGCGTACGTTGTGGCAAAGACCCACGTGAGATGATACTAACAACAACAAAAATGCGCAAGGGAGCGTGTGATTTAAAAGCTATAATGCGTTTGCGACGGCAGATGCTTGACTGGATTTGTCTTTCAGCAGGCGGCAGCCGTCAAGGTACCGAGATTCGGTGGGAAACATGACGGCAA
Source organism: Lampetra planeri (assembly GCF_965212315.1). NCBI lineage: Eukaryota > Metazoa > Chordata > Hyperoartia > Petromyzontiformes > Petromyzontidae > Lampetra > Lampetra planeri. The sequence goes on along the minus strand of NC_136130.1, from coordinate 9,660,771 downwards.
GGGATGATCTGCAGTTCCAGGGTAAGGCTTTAACTAATAAGTACATGAGCAGGCCATGTTTATACTGTGTATGCTTTGCAGGACATATCAAAGAGTAGGACATATCTGCTTTGAGTCTACTGCAAAAATGACAGTGACCCGCGGTGATTTTCATGTAGATCGGTCAGCCACTGGAAAAGTGTAAGCGAATGGGTGAGTTGCTAAGTTGGCGAGTGAATGGGGTCACTCTGTGAGTGGGTGGGTAGGTAGGTAAGTGGATGTGTGTGAGTGGGTGGGTATCAACCGTGGAGCTAAATTTATGACATCAGCTCTTGTGCAGCTGCTGGGTGAATTGTTGCACTGCAATACTGAGGGATAGAGACAGCATGAGGAGGCCTTCATCCAGCTGTTCATTGATCGTGGCTGATCATAATAAATGAAGGCACTTCAGCTGTGACTGCTGCTGCTCACGCGCACACACACACTCCTTGCAGAATTTGAGGATGCTACGAGTCTGTTGGCATCTTCACCTGGAGCCACCACGGTCAGCATCGAGGATGATGTCGGCCCGCCACCGAGGAATCAGCGGCCACAGCAGCAGCCGACGAGAGTGGCAGAGCGAGGTGGTGGCGAGTCCGATGATGACGATGAAGAGGTAGACATGCTGGGAAGACTTGGTGATAAGACAGAGGTGGGTCCAGTATCATCTGGCGTAATACGTCATTGGCTTCCGCATTCAAAGTTACGTTGAGTTAATTTTAAATGTAATTAAGATATTCTTTCTTCCCAATTTGTACTGAATGGGACATCATTTTTGATTGAACTTTTTTTTGTCTGGCAGTTGCTTTCTGAAGAGAAAAAGAGCGCCCCCTTCTGGACATTTGATTATTACAAAACATTTTTTGACGTTGATACACACCAGGTAAGCTGCTGGAACTGCACACAAATTGGTCGACTAATTTGATGTAAGTTGATCAGAATTGTTTTTGGAACATAATTACTGAAGATGTGTTTTTTTTAAACGTGTATTACATATCAACAGTGACCTTCAGCTTGTGTATATTGGTTTGTGAAGGTTTTGGACAGAATCAAGGGCTCAATGATACCGTTTCCTGGAAGGAGCTTTGTGCGCAAGCACATTCGGGGCAACCCCGATCTATACGGTAAAGTCACCCACGTTTTTACAATGCACTCATCAGTCTATGAGGTGCATCACTTGCAATGTTTGCTCAATTAAGAGCAAGGCACTGCCCTTATTGTCATTCGTATTTTAAGCAGACGTTGCATTATTTTAATGAGAATGTTATGTGTTACTTTAAACTCACCAATTTTATCTTCTTGGTTCTTTCGGTAAAGTCACGTAGAAGGGAAATAATAAAATAATAAAAATAAAACAATAAAATACAATTCTCACGACGTTTTCGGATACAATGCAAGCAGCCGTCCTCAGGTGAAGAACAGGTCTGTCTTTCCGACAAACGCTGTCTTTCCAATAGACGATGAATCTCTGCAGTCACGAAAGCTTTGAATCGAAATTTCATCAATTTTAGTGGAGAAACTTTAGAAGCTATAAAATCAAACAACACCGTGTTCATCAAGCCCCATCATATTAATCTACTCACCCTCATGTTAGCATGTAGTATCTTATCTATTGTTACTTGACGTTTTGTTAGTTACTTGTGAAAGGCACTGATGATGTCTTGCTGATGCTCTGTACCATATGTCACACATGTAGGTCCGTTCTGGATCTGTGCCACACTGGTGTTCGCAATTTCCATCAGTGGGAACCTCTCCAATTTGTTCACGCAAGCCAGTGGTTCCGAGTACCACTACGTCGCTGATTTTCGAAAGGGTGCGTGCATGTCTTGTCGTACAACTGTACACCTTGATGTACGTTTTTTTAAATAAATGTACACACTTTGTATTGGATAACAATAAACACACCGCTGTTCTTGTTTCTGGAATGCAGTGTCCATTGCTGCCACAGCTATTTACTCATATGCATGGCTAGTGCCACTGGCGATGTGGGGCTTTCTGCTGTGGAGGAGCAACAGGACAATGGGAGTGATGTCTTTCTCCTTCCTGGAGATCGTGTGCGCTTATGGGTACTCGCTCTTCATCTACATCCCCACTGCGGTGAGTTTTGGCCAATTCCCGCCGCATCACCCCAGTTGGTTTCTGCAGTGGAGGAACAAGCTAGCGTCTCCTACTGAGCACACTTTTAACTTTATCCCTTGATTTCTGCTCCCCCCCCACCCCCCACCAATGCCCATCCCACACATCGCAGGTGCTGTGGACAATACCGTCGGGTGTTTTGCAATGGATACTGATAGTTGTGGCGATGGCGCTCTCTGGCTCGGTGCTGGCGCTAACTTTCTGGCCTGCATTCCGCGATGACGACAAACGAATTGCGGTGGCCACCACAGTGGTCATCTTCTTATTGAACACATTGCTTGCGGTCGGCTGCAAGGTGAGCTTTGTGACACGTTAATTGGTCAACTGTTTTCACACTTAATGTTTGGTAATCTCACGCAGTTAACGTTTGTCATCAGAAACCCGAGTGGGCATTTTGTTCTCACTGCTAAATGAGACAAGTTAACATGCGTGTGCCCAAATGCGAACATAATACTGCTCCTTTACAAGCACATGCATTGTATTTGTTGAATGACACGTAAGAAATTGTCTTTAGCAAAGGACACTGTGGTCTGGTCAGACACAGGTCAAGTAAAGGTGTACCAGTATATAATCTATGAGCACCTTATATCTAAAAGCTGATCTATCGCTTGTATGGTATTTTTCATTGTATCACAATTTAAGTCATCACTTTTAATTGTGACTTGGCAGGAGCCTCTGGCTGGCCTCGGGTGGTACTAACATCTCGCGTTGTGTGTGCAGTTGTACTTTTTCTCCACACGTCAAGCGCACATCGCTGCTGTAACGACTCTGAGCCCGCATGTGACGATGGCACACAGGGCCAACGGCACGGCACACTGAGCTCTCCGAGGACAACTGCACATCAAACAAGAACATGTTTTTAATCTTGATGTAACAGATTTCAGATTGTTAATTGGGACTAAGGTGAACTTAAGTGTTATTTATGTATACTTTGCCAGGCACTTGCAGAGAAAACATTAAATTGCAAATGCATGTTAGGTCACCTTTCTTGACTATGTATTGTATATTTTAAGTATATATACGCGAGGTGAATAGTGCCATGAAAAAAAGTGGGTAAGTTTGGTTCCAGGCTGCTTAGCAGATATCCAGCCCCATATAAAAGATCCTATGCATATACTGTGTACAGAGTATATATATACAATGCAGGAAATTGTAGTTTGTACAGTCTCATTCAGTTGAGTAATCATAAACCGAAGTTGTATTTGTTTGGCAGAGGAATGATTTGCTGCTTTTTGTTTAGTTGTCCTTCCCTGCACGTCCGATTAGCGACATGGTGCAAAAGCTCATACATTTGGGATTTATCAAAAGATGACAAATGCCTGTTGTCCATAGAGAGCATGCACTCGACTCGGGTCTTCAAGTTTGAGAATGGCAAGTCTTTCTGCTGCTCTACTTTGGCTCCCATGTTAAAAATGTTGACAACCACAAGCAGGGAGCGGAATTTAGCGCATCCAAATGTCTGAATTGACAGCAATGTTCGTCAATGGCATATACGAATTTTGTTTGCATGCATTTTATTTTCCAAAGTTGTCACACTGCTAAATGTATGCAGAATTCATATTCAAGGCTAAAGTTACGAATTTAAATGTTATGAAAAAAAACCCCACTACCTTTGACATTTAAAATAAATATCTGCAGTAATGTTTTTTGGTCATTGGGGGAAAGCTTGATTCTATATGGGGGGCCGTCTTTAATTCAGCAACCCGGTTTAGAGGCACGCATTTACCAGACTACAAAAAAATTAAGTCGATGCTATGGAATGAAAGAATAAGCGATGCATTTGGAAACTTAAAACACTGTCCACATGTTAGCAAACAGTATTGTCAATGAGAGTACCTGCTGAAGGTTGTGTATATTTGCTAAGCAAACATCTTTTCAATAGGGACGGTCCACATGAATTTTCAAAAATTTCCTTTTAAGAATCCACTGCTGGACGAAGGCTTCCATTTGTAATAATTGTCCTGGGAGTTGTTTGACCATATTTCGCACCACACTTGTGGACCCGCACATACGGGACATGTGGAGAAAAAAAAAGCTTCAAAGCTCATTGGGATTCCTGCATTCTTAATCAAAAGATGCACATTCTGACTTCGTGTCACACTTTGTCAGCACAGATTAAAGGCTGGGGATGGCAGGTGGGAATTGAAATCCGATCGCCAGGGATACTTGCAAATGAGGCTATATCCTAGTGTCTTAGTTCTCCCGTTTCATCCATTTTTTGCACTTCCAATTGGCACGGTTGGCCTTAAGTATTGTGCCAAATGAGCTTAGCATATGTTAAACAAACTTGACAGTTCAGTGCACCACTGTACCCACTGCGATTAAAATTAACGTTGCTGTTAAATGTTATATCCTATCACAATCATCTGGAAAGTGTCCCATCTCATTAAATCGAAATTGAGGGTTAGGCCTGGAGTATTATTTGAATGTGTAACCACGCACATCAGGTTGATGGCTGTTGCAGAGCTACTTAGTGGGAAGCAGTGGCGCTAAAATCTTGAGTTTTTCTATTCACCCAACTTCCAACCTGCACTGACCAGCATAGTAAAGTATGGTCAGATAACCCCCATGACCATCCAGCAAGTGACAACGGGAGTTCATGTATATTATACATTGGGTATTTTTATGCTCTTGGAACAATAAAACGTGCGTTTGATGGGATTTCTTTAGTGGTGGTTTTGTTTGTCTTGTTCGTTCACATGTGAATGTTAGAAAACAATTGTGTTTTGAGATTGCTCAATATTCAATACATTCACTCGAATATCCATCTGGTTAAACGACGACTCGCTGTTGAGCATCATTTTGTGAAAAGTCAAGTGGTAGCTGATGTTAAAGCCATGTATTTTGAATACAAAGTATTTCACTTAAATACTTGAAGTTTCAAGGCTCCATACAAGTTACATTCTATACATAAGGTTTAACTTTTGGGTGGAGTGGCATAGTGGTTCGTGCACTGCACAAGGAACCCATAAACCAGTTCCAATTCCTGGCCATGGATATCATTGGTGAGTGATGCAGCCACAGACCTGCCCGCAAACCTATACCGACAAGCATGAAGTGTGGTAAAAAAAAACTGATGCTGTGGGGAGGCCTTCCTCCAGCAGTGAATTGGGAAGAGTTCAATTCGAGGTATTTTCATGCAGCACACAATAATTTCATACTTTAAGCAAGGGATATTCTTGCAAGTCAAGAATGCACAATTCTCATTCTAGAAATATTTTTTTTTATAATTGAAGCACTGTTCGAGATAAAAGCAACACAATTCATGAGTATGATGTTTATTTTAAAAGGAAGGAAACAGACTTAAATATAGAGCTGGCAAGTTTAAAGATGGCACTCGCATGATGACAGGTGCCAATGTGAGTGGTGGTCATCACAGCTAAACGTTTTTACGGAGACAATTGTACAGTAAAGCGCGTTGCCTCTTAGCAAACTTGGGAACGGCTACATCCGCTTTAGGGCATTGATAAAAGCAGATCTTGTCTGAACCCTCCCAAAATAAGCATCTTAATCTGCTAACATTTGAAGTGAATTTTCACAGCATAACTGGGTTGCCACGTCAATTCTAAACATCAACTCCTAGACATTAACGCTACAGACGAATTTCTTAAGGTTATTTTACGGACCAAAAATGAACTCGTCTTTTCGTATTCTATAACCTCAAGGAAAAAGTTGTTCAGATGTAAAAATACCATCCCACGGTGTGCACCGCACCACCTTCAAGACGGTTGACAAAAAGTGAATAAAACCATAAAAAGGTTCTGTATAAAAAAAACTAAACATGGCTTAAGATATACATTAATAACTAAACATACGAACATTTCACAAAGTGGTGTAAAACATTGTTCTGCAATTCTTCACCATTGACCTGGTGAAGCTTGAACCAACATTTACAATATTTTATTCACTGTATTGTAATTTAAATGTCATAAGTTATACCTTAATACTTGCAGGTCATGTTTGAAATAAGAACATCCTTACTGGAATGTTTGAGTATTTAACATCTTTAAACTTGTGAAGACCACTATTTAGATTACTAATCTTGGCAGAAATATTAACCTTGGGGAGAGACATGAGCCCCAGCCTGTATGTAGAAGCCAAATGACCACATTGACCACATTTGGCTGCAGAAAAGTTTGCGCCCGTGCTAAATTTATGTATCGTAATTTTATCCCACCGATTAAATCCTGGATCTGTCATACTTATGTTATCATACATTTTACATGTCACGTACTGCAAGAAAGTATTGTTTTTGGAAAGTAGCCACACTTCTACAGAGCTGTGCAGATACAATGCCAAGGTGCATTTGCAAGCCACCCGTGCAAGCCAGGTGGCCAATACAAAAAAACTCTACAAGGTTTAACCCCTCTGGAAATGTTTTCAAAACTGCAATAGTAGCACCCTTCGCCAATGTACACGTTGGAGCGAGATCACACCATTGAACACGAAATTGCCAGTCACTGAGCAGCTGATTTACTCAGAAGTGTAGGCAAAACTATTTTAAATTAACTGTTAATTTGCTACTTTGAAAATAAATCTAGCTACGTCTGTCTTTTTCTCGTCAAATGTCTCACTCCAGTGTAATAAGCACATTGTTCCATCGTGACTTTTCAATATAGCCACTCTTAAAAATGAACAAATTGCCCGTTGCGTTTTCGCAAACACTACAACATGTCTAAAGTCCAAAAAATTGGAAGAGTATCATTAAAACACAAATGCACAGTTTAGGACCAAACTTTAGAAGCTTCCGCTTGTTCGTGTGAATAAAAACGGGTGCAAATATCATTGCGAATGTTTTTTTGGAGCAGCTATTGAGCCTTGAAAATATCATTTATAACCAGAAAATCACTTTGTGCTAACACTTTACCATTGTGAAATGTTGCAATGCGACAGGTAAAGTTAATGTTTCTATGGTTTTATGCATGTCTACATCTGCAGATAAAGTAAAGTTAATTGCATCCACATTTTATAAAAATCAGGAGGCAGTTTTACACTTAAAAACTAAAATCTCCCACAATGGTAAATTCACAATGCTCATAAAAGGAGGCAGATTTCAATTACTCTGGGTCAATGGCGGAGCCAGGATTTTCAGGTAGGGGGGGGGCAACCCCTCCAGCAATGAAAAATGATACGGAGTTGTTAGTAAGGACTTGTCCCTTGCTTTTTATTCGACGCGTGCGCGGCAATGGCACAGCCATCGATGGAAGGGTCGAATTCGAACCGTGCGTGATGGGCATCGCGCTCGCCGAAGGTGTTTGCCTTCAGGGAAGTCGTGTCCTGTAGACGCAACTGCGCACAATTCTGTGAGACACTTATAACTGCTTTGCCGTTACTTATTGCCAATTATGGACTCGGACTATTGTCCTATCATCTCACAGAGTCCCTGGCACATAATAATATGCTACACATTGGCAGTGGGGGTCGCAAAATGCCGATTTATTACTAATAAACCCCAATGATCCGATCGAAATGATGGATTCGATCGGACTATTGGGGGGACACGTGCCACCCCCCCCCCACTGGCTCCACTAGTGCTCTGGGTCATGGTTTATAACATCAGTAAAGCGGGCAGTAACTGAGGTTTTTTTTGCCAAACTTGAAAAGCACTTCAACAAATTACTGTCGTAAACAAAAAGAAAGTCGCTGTAAACTTAATGTAGTGTGCAGTCTTGAAATGGCAAGATAAATGTCATGTATTCTAATAACGATGTCAGGATTAGCAGCAACAATGTCATCAGCTTGACATTATTACTGCCTCTTATCTGCATCAAAACAATATATCTTTCTGGGAACTTGGTCCAGATATATCCCAAATAGAACTTTAAAAAATTACTATACCACGAGCAGAACAATTTTGGGTATGTGTTGAACTTAATATATATAAAAAACATGTATAACAAACTGCATATACTTGCACGCAACTGCAAACGCCGGCTGGTGCTGTGACGCACGTGCACACGTGCGCTCACTCAGATAGCCAAATGGTAAAGTTACAGCGTTTTAAAAAGTTCACGTGAATTGAGGTTGAATTAATTACGGACGGTTGCTCAGCCTCATCCCTTCGCATCTTGTGCTTCCTCTCAGCTGTTGAAGGGCATGTTGCTGTTGACGAGTGGTACCGGCGACGTCGTCATGCCCAACATGCCGCCCATCGATGCTGCCGCCGCCGCCGCAGTGGCCATCTGGCCAGACATCGGGTATCCGGGTACTGTGGAGTGGCCCGTGTTGCCACTTCCTGTTGCACACAGGCACAGCAAGGCACACACATTGCTTTCATGCTACCCAGTATTCAGGTCAGTTTGCGTGACTGCCCATCATCCTGAGAATGTGAGCGTGGAATTGCATTTAAGTGATCAGCAATAAAAATGAACCCCCTTGCCACAAATGGACATCTGTTCAATTGTCAGGTTTCTCAATTATGTCTTACAAGTTCACAATCTCTTTTTAAAGAAATGTTTTATTTTACAATGAATCCCATCCAAAAGGAGCATGCTGTTGAAAAGGAGGGTTGATTTCTTTATGGGACATTCTCAGGTAAATTATTCAAGTAAGTTTCCTGGTTCAAAATGTAATTTCATCGTCTCCCATTTCCAACAGAGACCCATCCCAGAGCATGCATTAACAAAACCCATGTCAAGACCGCACATCCATTACACTCGGAGCAATATGGGCAAAGCTACTACACTGCTCATGACAGAGCATGCCACTTAGTTGCTATACCTGGTTAATTATACAAGGTGGATCCATACATTTAAAAAATAAAAGTTAACTACAGTGGATTCGAGACAAATTTAAATGTCCAGTTACATTCATGTTAGTGGCCAATTTCTCCCCGGGGTGCAAAGGTCCATCAGATAAGCTCAATAAGTTACTAAATAAACAAGGAAATAAAGTCATGCAGTAGCGGTTTTGGCTAGAGCGTTACCCGGCACAAATCCCGTGCTCATAATGGAGCCCAGCCTGGAGAAACTGTGATTCACAGGCCCAGTGTCGGCTGCAAAGAGATAGAGACACAGCGAGGCAGACAAAGCTCATGCACCAGCGTACACCAAAACACGAACAAAGCACATCGAGATAACTAAATAGAGCGGTACAAATTATGCACTACACACCCAAGTCAATCAGTAGACGCAGCAATGGTTGAAACTAATACAAATTGCTAATTAATTAAGAAACTGTAATAAGCACTTTCCAGTTGTTTAACGAGTTCCTTCCAGATAGGTTTCCTGCTCCAACGGTCGCATTTTTGCTCACCAAGTTTGATCAAACATCCAGACCATTCGTACGTCTGCCGATTGCCAAGTCAGCTCGTACTGTTGGCGCAATTATCAGAGCCATGTAAATAAAGCATAATATGAAACACCAATCACTATAGATAAGATGGTTACGGTTTAAAAGAGTTCTTCCAGTATTGACAGATCCTATAAACAAATAACATTTTTATGACTACCAACGTTTTTTTGCCAATTTTTTATGATTTCTAGAAAGACTCTTCCAAGGTTAAAATTCTGAATTTCAGGTACATTAAGGGAAAGTAAAGAGGTCACTTTACTTTCGTGTAAATGCAAGTTTAAAGAATTAAGCAGAACCACTTTAAAACGTTTCCAATGTTAACATAAAAGCGGCAACAGCACTTCCCTCTATGTGAAATGGCACCAAACGGTAGCACGGTTAAGGAACGACAGAACGGCATGGTCACCACGTACACCGCCACCTTTACACAAAAGCCTCGCGTGTTAGACAGAACGCACACCACCTAATCATAATAAGCACCAAATCGAAACTGCCCTGCCAAGTGATGTATTGACGTCAATATTTTGCAAGCAAAACAAGCAAATAGGAATAAACGAAATTATTATAGTGGCCATGAGGGTCCTTAATGCAAGTGTCCACTTAGTAACTATAAACAACATGCACAGCAGGGTGCCCACACAATCTTGTATAACAGGGTTTTTCAACTTGCGGCTCACAGGCCAAATATGATCTGCAAGGGCTCTCGGATGGCTCACCGAGCCAAGAGATATGTCCTGCTTTCACGTAAAAAAAGATTAGCCAGATATGCGAGAGATGAGAGAACGGAGAGGTGTAAACAATAAACATTTGACAGTCGAAAGAGACAGATGTCGGACCTGCCAATGAGCGGGACACTTTAGCGGTCACATGTAAACGTTAAAACATTATGACGCTAATAATTCATCTCATGTTCCGCAAGCCCATCATAATTTCACTCTGACCCACTGGAATACAGCTGAAGAACCCTGCTCTTTTTACACGTTTGTGTGACCAATCACTTAGGTTTACATCGAATGGAGGTTGAAGATTGCCTCTTAAAAGTGGTGATCATACCTGCACCACCGTCAGTGTTACTCACCCATGGGGATGTGGTTGGTTGGCGTTGGAGAAGCCACCGAATTTAGCACCGAACTCAAGTCAAACGCAGACGGCACAGCAGCTAGAAAAGTAAAATTGAAAGACCGCAGTTTTTAAAGATGCATGCATCAAACCATGTATAAGCAGGTAGGGGGGAACATTTTAAACATGACAAATGGATGGTAAAATGTCAAAAATGACCGACTTAAATTGTGCAATCATATTGCGGTCCTGGATAGTGCAATACAAAAATAATGGTATGTATGGGGGGGGGGGGGCGCAAATATTTTTTTTCCATTACATCCGGTTATTTCAATTCGTGGCATTTACTATAATATCCGTAAGTGCAAGTCGACTATAAGAACACAAAGGTGAACATGCTGAGTGCCAATGACAGAGGGCGCGCATACTGTGGTTTGTGAGTTGCGTCGAGCCCACGGTGCTGTACGCCGACGGGCCCCACATGCCTTCAGACGGAGACGTGTAGTGGGAGCCGGCAGGCGGCGACGGTGTCGTCCCCGAGTACCTGCAAACAACAACCGGCGTGCAGCGCTCCAACGTCCAGTTCCGAGGTGTAATGTGACCAGTATGGGACAAAATCAGGCAAACTGCTCTCTGATAACAAATAATTACATAAATTAAACTAATTCTATTTTACCAGGTAAGGCCGACTGAGCTATATAGCTATTTTTTTTCAGTTACCTGGCCACAAATCATAGCTCAACCAAGTGCTTGTGGAAATTTATAGCAACCAAATACTCTAAACGCATGTTTTTAAAAATATGGAGGGGAAAGCCGGGAGGACCCGGAGAAAAATCCACGGGACCACGGGGAGAAAATGCAAACTCCAAATATACCAGGCATCAGGGTCAGGATTGAACCCACAACCTACTGGATAACAGGCGAGAGGGTGTAACCATCTCGTCACCGTAGGCTGTGGCCCCAGGGGGTGGCATGCGGGTTAATGGCAGGGAGCTTAAATATGGTAGCACATCAGTAAAATAGATTTTTGTAAAATCCTATGGGAGTGAGGTCACTGTATTTTTCCCATAAGATTTAATTAAATGTCAAAACATTATCATCATTATCCGTGCACCATCATAGAATGTGCGACCATGATTTATCTTTAATGAAGCATAAAAAGACGTGTTTGTCAGCTCGGGATATACAACAAATGTGACATTCATGGTCTTACCTGAAGAATGGATTTTTGAGGTCCAACAAGTTGCTCGACTTTGACCCCGTTTGGTCGACTACAGCCACGAGGTTGATATCATAGCTCTGTCTGCAGGCCGTGGAAAAAATATATAAAATCATAAGAAAAATTAATACTTAGTTACCGAATAAACCTCAGCTGTTTCATTGTTTTTCATACCGTAAGTAGAACTTCAATTGAAATCGTGTTAAGCATTAACTTGTAAAACAAATACAGAAGACTCCATTTATAGGTGCAGTCGACAATTCAGCTGTAAGCATGCAATTGAAACGTGTGACGAAGAACAATGTAAACTAATAAACGTGGCGTAACGTGATTGAGCAAAAATACACCACAATGCAATGACCACGCAAAGGCTTTTTTTGTAGGTCCGTTCGTGAGCACAAACCTTTTGTTTGCGATCATTACAACAGTGCCAGAGAGCGTATCTCCGGCTTTCGTGAAGAGCGGCGACTGCAGCAGGCAGCGCACTTGGTACCAGTGCGTTAATGGCTCCGTGGGAGCCGTGGAGAGCCAAACTGTCAGCCTGCAACAGCATGCACACATACCATAATACAGCTCTTTAAATACTGGCTACAGCATTGTTTTCATCGTATTAGGCACGTGACAGCAAATAGCAAGTAGGCCACTTGAAACGGCGTCGATGATAGTACTCACATAGAGCCCACGAACGCCACGTCGAACCAGAAGGCCAGGCCGTGCACCAGCCCAGACTGAAGCATCTGGAACTTGAAAGGGATCTCTATTCTGGAAAAACAAAGTTTAACCCATTAGTGGCTCACAGCAACACAGCCACTTACAAAGACTGAGCGAGGCAAAGGTGCGACTACGACAAAACAGCATCAAGACCCTTCAAAAAAATATGACTGCTTTTCCAAATAAGTTTAGGTTGGAAAGTGCTATGTAGGAATATTGATATAATTTGCATGTGCACTCCTAATAACTGCACGGGTTATTAGGAGTACACATGTTTGGTGCGAAACAAGTTCAACATATGTACATAAACCTGGAAACTAGACTCAAAATGATCCATAACTTAGTTGATTAAAATGAAAATCACGGCCACAAATCGTAACAACTAATGAAAACATCTCGGGTGAGTGAATCATTCCAAGCCTACCAGAACAGCAGAGAATGTCTTCAATTGTCGTGACAAGGTGTAGATTGAGACCCTCACCTGTGTAGGTCCTCCTCCCTGGCCTGCTGAAAGTTCACCGTGTACTTGATGGACCTGGCCATCAGTATCCGAATGTCAAATGTATCCTTAAAGAAAAGACAGATATACATGGAACACATTATTAATATACAAAAATAACTAAAGATTACATTTGCTTTTTAACATAATTACCAAGTCCTCTAAACCATCCCATCGTCGGTTGCCCTCGATGCTTTAAGTCAGCTTTCCCTTCCAAAATCCTCATGTTGCTTTAATAGGTCCTACATTCATTATGGATGCACCTCAGGCTTTCCACTCACCACGATTGGCTGCCGAAAGTACTCTTCAAGGGCAGCCCCACGTAGGCTGGACAGATCGACACCATGGAATGACTGCTGGTACCTATAAAGGACAACCATCACGTTCACAGGGGGAAATATTATTCCAAGCTCTACACGGTGTCCGTAAAGAAACACAATTCAACAACGGTTTGAAATGGGTCAACAAAAATACACACACACAGTTGGTATTATATTTAATCGAAAGCATTTCATGTCTATATGCCACATCAAGATTTGAGTCCCAGGTGTTTGCCAAAATATCGGCTGTGATCATTTGGAATGGCTTGGTTTTTCGGTTTCTGTGGCATACGCTTTACCTTTCACATAACCTCAACATTAAACCATGGTGTTCGAATAGAGGACTAATGTATAGTTTATTGTTAATGGATCACACCTTTATGGATAACTTAAAGGTACCATTTCATGGGGAATGTGAGGCACTACATGCAGCTTAACACATTAATTCCATGTTAGGCGAGTTTGTTGAATGAAGATGTCCGAATTCAAATTCGTGGCTCTGTTAATCCACTGCTGAAGGCCTCTCTATGCTGCATCAGTCATCATGGTTGATCAACCACATTTCACCATGCTGATCAGTGTGGGCTAGTGGAGGGGGGGGGGCAGGCAGGATTGGTACTGGTTCAGATATTACTTGCCAATGATGTTAGTCGTGCCTGGGTATAAAACCAAGGTTGCTTTCAGGAGTAGTGGAATGCACCAACCACTGCTCCCCATCATATTTGAATGCATTTGGTCAAATTGAAATTAAGGAACTACATGTAGTATTTGCAGTGTAATTCTCCTTACCAAAATGCAATACCACACCAACACATCCTTATTTTTCAACTCACCAAATAACGTACAACATGGACGAATGGATGCACTTTTTAAGTTGTTTCCGCCAGTGAAACAAATGCAAAAAACTGCATATGAATTGCGATATTACAGCAGCTCCCCTAATATCGAAGCATTGAAATAACATGTAAACAAAACAGAAAGATGTTTCACCTTGCACCTAAAGACAATCATTTAGGATTCAATCTCACCAGAAGTTGGCCTTTGAGAATTGCTCCATGTAGAGTTGCTCATCTGTAAATGGTGCCAAGTGGACATCGCCGAGCGTTGGAAACATATTACCTAGACAGCAGAGAAACAAACCAAAAGTGCACGAATCAATTATAAAATCCTCATCAATTAATCGAACATCCCAATATTATGTAAATTAAATAAAACTACTGTGATGTACATGCCCGTCAGTTAGGGGCATAATGATTCACCCACCTGGCAATTTGATTAAGTCTCACTATTTAATTCAATAATACCTGTTTTATAACACCAGTGAACAATAGCACACCTAGCAAGGATATGAATCCATTATATAAAAATATATAACTCCATTTTCAAGTTCAAATACATTTGCCTGGCTAAGTGAGAACTCAATCGGATTATCTCATGTGCAAGAGTGACACGTGGGATTATGCCACACACAGATTTTTACCCAATGCGAGTTTACGTTTGTATCATTATAAATCACCCACATTTTATCCACTCTTGGAAGAAGGCTTCCACACATCTTGCGACTATCCATCATGGTCCTGGGGTGCCAATTAATTTTACGTACGGTGGAAAAATTTACCTCAGGAGTCAAGCAAGGTGATATTCTCTTACCAAGGCTATACACAGTGGCATTTGAAGACATATTCCAAAAACTAGATTGGAGAAATGGAGGCATAGATACAAGTAGTGAAAGCATAAACAACATGAGATTTACTGATGACAGTCGTAACAATAGTAATGAATTACCAAAAAAATTGGACGATGGATAAATGAGCAAAACAAATATGCAGAACAAGTTCACTTAACAAAAATAAATTATTTGACAACTGAATAAAAAACAAAACATATTAGGCAGAAGTAGATGTGTGCATGGTATGCTTATAATCAGTATGATCGATTTAGCCATTTAATGCTACATAATTTCTGCTAGTAGACATTGTCAAAGGGGAATTTGCAATCTATCTTCTGCCATTTAATGACTTTGGTCTTTCCCTTTGTAAACACATCAGGGGCAATGTACATACAAAGGCACCTGCTTCGATTCAGCCGTACCATTTGGCTTGAGCCACTTCTTGGCATGCAGGTAGCTCTCCAGCATGCGCTCGTTGAACAGCATGTACCCCATGGGCTCCGAGATGATAACGTCCACCTTGTCTGGGATGGACACATCCTCCACCTTCCCAGGGATCACTACAATCCGATCCTGCAAGTTGTTGCTCCTCACCAGTACCTGGAGCAACATCATTAAATCACCATACATTTTAAACATTAGATGGGTAGTTTTTTTTTTTCTAAACGTTTTTAAAAGAGTCTGAACAAGTTTTTACTCTGCTGTTAAAGTCAATTGTGTGGGCCCTTAAAGTGCCAAGAGTACACCAGAGAAGGCATGAGTTCATTGTGTTCTTGCACCATTGAATTGGACCGCCTTTCATTGAGCAGCTGTTTCAGTGCATTGGCTTTACAAAAGAACCACCCCAACAGAAACGTCATCTCCAACTTGCCCAGCCCCCACAATCCCTACCCTACAAAAAAAAACCCTAAGCCAGACTGTTGCATTTAAAACAACATTTGAATGGACACCGTATAATTCCCTGCCAAAAACTTTTGTGTTGCGATGATGCAATTTTGCAGTCTTGTGGCATTGGGAAAGTAGTACCGCACCTCAGCATGCTGTGCCATGCTGCTCGCCTCCACTGCATACACCTTCCTGGCGCCGGCCTGAACGGCGAAGAAGGAGAGGATTCCCGAGCCACAGCCCACGTCCAGAACAATCTGTCCCAACATAAACGGTCAGCTACAAATGCCTACTCGGCCATACTTAAGAAAGCATTGCAAACTTCATTCATAATGCAGCAACAAAATGTAAACAGTATGAATAAAGTAAATGGCCAACAGCCTTGTGGTAAAGCAGTTTACACCCGACCTAAGAGCACAACTCTTGTTTTTTTGTACGAGGAGGGCAAATGTTGGATGAACAGCAGTGTGGTGCAGATGACAATACCTTATCTCGGAAGTCGGCATGGTTCTGAAGGATGGCCCTCTGGTATGTCCCTGTGCGGATATAGTCTTGCATCATGTTTTGCTGCTGCGAGAGGTACCCGTAGAACTGACGAGAAGAGGTGAGATAACAGATAGAGAAACAACAATGACCTTTATATGTTGTAAATAGATGCATAAAGACTTTAAACATTGACAAGTGTTTTTCCCGAAGCACATCGATGCTTATGTTTATCGCTGGTTACTAAAGGGGCCATTTGTATGTGTCAGCTAGAACGATCAAATGCAAAGTATAAATCAATTAAAATGTAATTGACCACTTCCTCGAATCCAATAAGTTAATTTTTGCAAAAAACATGAGCTACACATGCATGTAGTAAATTTGTTCAGTGGAATTCACCTGGAAATACTGCACAGCAGAAGACTCCTCTGTTCTTTCACTAAACACAGACCTCTCCACACTTCGTCCCTGACATGACTTGAGTAGGTTCATGAAGGAGTTGAAATCTAAGGACGCAGGGCAAGTTGGGATACATGTTCGTAAAAGGAACTGTACCACAATAAATACGAGGTTCATTGCGAGAGTTTCTCAAATGATTCTAAAAAGGCTGAAACATCACAGCCATTCTCTCCAAGAATAAGATTTTTAAAAATATTTAGCAAAGTGCTGCATAATATTATCCACAAATCAGATATTGCCAAGAGATGCAAATGGAATTTAAGGACACAAATGTATTCAGAAGCATACCGGGCTGCGAGGCGAAGTGTACAAGCACACTGTTCTGCCCGAGGGTGATGAGGAACGCCTGCTTGCTCACTCGGCAACACTCTGTGTCTCTGCCGATCATGCATTTGAAGACACAAACACCACCACCTGCAACAAGACAAACATGCCCTCTTGTAGAATTAAAACTTTTATTTCTCCAGAAGCACAGATGACTTCATGTTGGATTAAAGCACCACCACCCCCTATGCTGTATCAGTCAAAGGGGGGTTGCCGACCACATGTTAACGATTTGGTCAGTGTCGGTTGGTGAAGGGGATAAATCCAAGACCAATGACGATATTTTTCGCCATTGATAATAGCCATGGCTGGGAATAAAACTCATGTCACCAGAACAATGTATTAGCCGCTGATAGGACAGCCAAATGTGAGAAATGTGCAACACATACATTTGACTTTGCGATTAATTTTCCAACGTCCAATACAAACAAATGTACCCACACTCAGTCCCAATTGCAGCGCTTGAATATTTCTTTTCGATAAAATTAAACTCAAGTAGTAACTAACAGTGCCTGAAACGTTAATCACAAATGGCATCGAGCACTTGCTCGACGATATATTGGTGCACTGCACTAGTACTAACACACTGTCCGTGAAATGCGGTTGAAACGGGAAAGTATAATTGACAATATCACCATCAGTCCGATAAAGTGCAACGACCGCTTGTCAAAGCCACGGCTGGATGTGGCCTTACCCAGGCCACCGTCCGCGTCGTGGGGAGGGCAATTGACGATAATTACAACAGGTGGGTCAACGCGGGGTGGTGAAGACAGACGTGGGAGCATTGAGACGAAGGAAAATATAAGCAAATTAAAATACTGTGATGGCTTTTGCTGCACTGCCCTCTACTGACCACGTAAAGTCCCGCAACACTGGCAATAAGGTACGGTAACACAATAGGCACTGGCTCCGTTTCGGCACGTAACGATACTATTTTGGCCAAATCAGCCAATACGTCTTCAATCCAGACTATTATTTTCCAGCAGACATCGACTTATTAGAGTCATTAGCAGAGTATGGGGCCTGTTAAATATGCTGCTGGTTGCCTGATGTTCTAGGCAATGGCAGTCCAGAGTCAAATTTGCAAGTTTATCACAGCAAAATTGCCCACATCTTTTTTGCGATAAGAGAACGACTGGCATGGTATGCAAACCCTCGGTGCCGTAAGTTTCAGAAAATCCGCACAACCCTTGGGCATTATGAATCGAAGGCGAGGGATTGTGACCGCCCGCATACATTGCACCACCAATAACGGCCGCATCAACATACGGTTCACAAATCATTCCCGCTCGTCTAAATACATCGCACCCATCATCATCAGTACCGGCAGTATAGAACTTATTAACATTATTAAAGAGCTATCCCCTCGTCGTCACGTGCGACCGCCTATTGTTTCCGATACAAGACTCGCCGGGGCATTTACTCGCCGAGGGCCAGGGAGTAAAACACAAACGACGTGAAATGTGGCGCCCTCATCAACTAAGCGGGTAGTTTAACTAACTAGCGACTCGTTAATAAATGTACCGAGCGCCTCAGAGGTGAGTGCGAGCTAATTTGCGTGCCGGCTCCGGGGAGGGGAGGCCTGGTTCAGGCTTCGCCGCGGTCAATGGGCGCACGCGGGCCCGGCAATTGCCGAACCGCGCCGTCACGCACCGTTGTAGAACGCCACCCCGAGCGAGTCGCCGCCGCCTCCTCCTCCTTCTCCGCCGCCGGTCGCCTTGGCCTCGAGGCGCAGGTTGGCCTCGGGGTTGCGCTGCACGCCGCCGCCGTTCTGCTCGCCCACCGCCGTGAGCCGCACGCCCTCGAAAGACGCCGCCGCCGCCATGACGCCCGCGGGGCAAGCGAAGCGGCGCGCGCGTTTTATTGGGATGCGGACAAAAGGCGTCTTCCGGAAGAAGAAGACGTCTTCCGGAATAAAGGGGAAGACTTCTTCCGGAAGATGGGGAAGACGTCTTCCGGAAGATAGAAGATAAGTTTTGCGGAAGATGAGAAAGAAGCAGATGTCTTCCGGAAGATGCTGACAGGCACTATTTTAATTTACTTCACCGAGTGTTAACATCCCCAGTTATTTTTAACAGTACTCTCTTCATTTTTCAGCCTGCATTGGTATAAACATGGGCATCTTCGTTCCTTTGTTCTATCATGTGTATCAGACCTCCCCTCCCCCCTTTCTGCCCATTGTGTTGGCGTGCGCAGCAGCCGCGTCCAAGCCGTCGCCAAATGTTTTGTTGGCTCCCTCCCCCTCCCACCCCCCTCCCTCCCGATACGTTCCATTCATTGGCTACCACATTCTGATGAACTCCCCCCCCCTCTCCTCCCCCCCTTCAACTTGCTTATAAGGGATTACATTTTGAATCATTGCTTCACTTGATGCAGCTAATCTGGCTGTGACGGTCCCACCTGATGACGGAGACTTGTGTTGCCTCCGAAACGTCGTGAATTTTATTTTTATTTTTGTTTTGTTTTATTTTACTTTCATTACTTTTAATGTTTTACCTACGTGACTTTACCGAAAAAACCTGAGAATATGCGGAAGACGTCTTCCGGAAGATAGAAGATAAGTTTTGCGGAAGATGAGAAAGAAGCAGACGTCTTCCGGAAGATGCGGAAGAAGTCTTCCGGAAGATAGAAGGTAAGTTTTGTGGAAGATGAGAAAGAGGAAGACGTCTTCCGTTATTAGTACAGCACACCGGTGTGTTGGAGAGTAAACCCGCAACATTTTTAATTCAAGTCCGACGTTTCGCTGCCAATTACAACGAGCATCATCAGGCGATTAGCCAGAGTTGTGGAGAAATCCTCCTGTTTCGGTCTTCAATAGAGCAGTGGTTCATATTCTTGGTGCTTTCGGTAAAGTCACGTAGAAGGGAAACAACAAAATAATATAAATATAAAAAAATTTATTGCGACTTTACCGAAAGAACCAATAATATGAATCCCTGCAGTCACGAAAGATTTAAATCAGAGCAGTGGTTGTCATCACTGCGAGCCCATCGGGTGCGAAGCCCAGATGGGGGTTAATGTAGTTTCTAAATTGCAATGGATTGTGTCAACCCACTTACAGGTGACGCGTGCAGGTGCAGCATCAGCCGCCATGGTGTTTCTGCCAAAGGCAATATCTACATCAGGGCCACGTAGGAACATCGAAAGGAAATTTTGCCACAAGGCCAGCACGCATTTTTTAACTTGCTGTTCTAGATGCCTTTCCACTTAAAATGGCCCTGGTTTCTTACATCAAAAATGTCCACCCTACGAGGTTGCCTCCTTCACCTTGACACATCTGTGCCTGCTCACGTCTCCCTGTGTCTGCGGGGCGCCGCGGTGGCGAGATGTTAACTGCCTCGCCTGGTATGCGGGAGGTCGTGGGTTCGATCCCGATCCCGATCCCGATCCCGACCCCGATCCCGACCCCGATCCCGACCCCGATCCCGATCCCGACCCTGAAGCCTGTATATTTGGAGTTTGCGTGTCTCTCTCCCAAGTAATGTGGATTTGTGTCTGGGGTTCACCTCCATATTTAGAAACATGATAAGCCTCTTGGTTGAGCTATAATTTGTGGTCAGGTTGCCTATGAAAAAGAGCTGTCGAGCACAGTGGGCCTTACCTGGTAAAATAAACATTTTTATGAATAAAAATATTAAATTTTTCGTGTAGGCAGTGCCAGTGCAGGTGTATCCTGTGTCCGTGTAGGTCATAGACACGGAGCAATCCGTGCAGCCACTTCCCTGACAGCAGCTGCTGCTGCTACCCCACACGTGGGCACAGGATGACGTGGTCAGCAGTAATTCCAACTCCTCACAATTCAAGTTCCTAGAATCAACCCACCCGCGCCTGCAACATGGCTTCATCCCAGAGGTCGCAATGAGGTACCCGATACCCGTACCCTACCCGTACCCGGCCGGGGACGGGTAGGGTGCGGGTAAGGAATCAAAACCCGTTTGCGACCTCTGATCCATAGTGGGCTTTATACCTGGGTAAGTTGAGAGGCGGTTCCACCAGGGAGGATTCGTGAAGGCTCCTTAGCGCACCGTCAGCTGGAGAGCGGGTGAGCGCCACGTGGCGCGGGGCAGTGTGACCAGTGTCGCTACGCTGAGAGTGGAAGCCGCAAGGAGGAAGACGGAGACGCGTGGTTGTACCGAGCTTTTATGAAATAAACAACTTAGCTCGTTACCGCGTCGGAGACCACTCATTTCATATGTGTGGCACCAAGGGGAAACACAAGGGAAGGGAAGTAATTACCCTTCCCATTCTTGTTCATGATATATTTCTGAAAATTTCAGTTGACATTGTGAAATCACCACTGTACACGCATGTACCCAGCTTGACAACGTGAAGCAGAGATGGCTGCGATGAATGTGTTCCTTTTTATTTTTGTAGAAACCATCAAATGGGCCTGGCTTCATCATTACAGAAGTGATTTGAAGCTTTCATGACTGCAGAAATCCATACTCTTTGGTTCTTTCGGTAAAGTCACTCAGGTAGAAAATTAAATTAAAATAATACATCACGACGTTTCGATCGCAACATACGCGTTCGTCATCAGGAAGAAAAAAGAGGGCGACAGCTGCTGAGGCAGACTGTTTTAAAAGGTTTAAAATTGGTGTAGCCCCAGGGTCGTAAACGAAATGGGCGGGGCTAGTGATGTTAATGTGAGAAATTAGCATCTAAATCTAAGACCCGAGAGCGGCCTCCTCGATGAGGGCATGGACGTGGCTATGTTAATGTGAGAGATTACTAGATTAGCATGTTCATGTAAGATCGGAGAGTGACCTCCACGAGGCAAGCGCGTCAACGCAAGAGAACCACCACAACAGTGGCCATGCCAGTGAGACACACAGTCCATAACACAGTAAGAACCATCGATACATCGAGGCTAAGGGAGCAGAGGTAGCCATGTTAGTGAGACACCAGCCTGTTAATGCAAAGGCATCCCACAGGGCAATGCAACTCAGAGAGTCGGAGATAACAGCCAAACGGCAGGAAGGATGTAAGCATCACAGCGAGTTATGACTTTAACTGGTTAATAACGTCCTTCCAATGATTGCTCAGCTTATACTCATCTTCTTGGTTGAAATTGTTTCTGTGTTTATATATCTGGATGGTTTCATGGACACATCTTTTAAAGGTAGCCCGAAGGTTTGCAGTGTACTTTGGTCTCGGAAAAAAACAATATTGTGCGAGCCCACCGCGTTATAACAGTGATCAGCCACGGCAGAGGTATTGGTTCTGCCATGTTTCAAATCTGCCTTGTGTTCACGAACACGGTCCGGGACATGTTTAGTTTCCCCAATGTAACTGCTGCTGCAGACACAACTTAGTTTGTAGACACCAGGGTATTGCATGTCAGGAATGACATCCTTCACAGATGGGATCAAATTACGGATTTTGTGTACTGTATTGAATCGGACCTGGATCTTGTGTTTGTTTGTAATTTTGGAAAAAATTTTGGTAACACCTGCTATGTATGGCAAGTTGATGGTTTTGATTGGGTCCTCAGATGGTTGTCTCCCCATGGTTGGGGATACAGCTTTGTGGATTGTGCGGTCTGAGTATCCATTCATATTGAGGGCTTGGTGTACGTGCTCCAGTTTGCTGGCTAGGTGACGCTGGTCGGAGATGCAGTGGGCCCTATGGTGTAGTGTTTTGATGAGAGAATTCTTCTGGGCTGGATGGTGGTGGGAATCAGGCTTTAGATAGGAATCCGTGTGGGTGGCTTTCCTGTAGACAGAATGTCCCAACGAGCCATCAGGCCTCTTCTCGATCAAAATATCCAGGAATGGTAGCTTGCCATCATTTTCCACTTCCACGGTGAATTTTATGGATGGGTGTATGGAATTGATGTGGTTGAAAAATTGGTTCAGTGCTGGTTGGCCATATGACGAAAGTGTCATCGACGGGTGGATGTCTGGATGGCATTTTTTTCAAATGTATCCATGAAAACATTCGCTACCACTGGTGATAAGGGAGAACCCATAGGGGTACCTTCATTTTGTTTGTAGAATGTACCATTCCAGGTAAAGTAAGTGTTGGTAAGGCAGTGCCTCACCAAAGTTGGAACATCAGGATTCAGTCCATGTTGGACCAAGTCTTCAATGATTTCTGTGGTGTTAGGTACAGGTACCTTGGTGAACAGAGAGACTACATCGAAACTGACAAGCAAATCATCTGGGGACAGTGAAATGTCCTTGATTAGAGAAACCAAGTGAGCCGAGTTAAGTACTGTTGAGGTGGTCTTGCCCATGAATGGAAGCAGGGTCTCAGAAATCCGGCCAGTTTGTAGGTAGGTGAGTTGATGGTGGATACAATAGGACGAAGTGGAGTACCTTCTTTATGGATTTTTGGAAGGTCATACAATTTGGGTGGTCTAACAGCCGACGGTTTTAGGGAGAGCTGCTTGGTCGGTTCGATTAAAGAAGTCGAATTAGTGATGATATTGTTTTTTGTGGCCAGAATCTTTGTTGATTTTGATATAACTGCCATCATTAAGAAGGTCCTGGATTTTGTTGTTGTATGTGTTTTTATCCATGATGACAGTGGCATTGCCCTTGTTGGCTGAGAGGATGACAATGTCATCTCTCTTTTTCAATCAAGCGAGTTCAGAGTGCTCATCCCGGCTGATATTACCAATGGGTTTCATCACACAAAGCTGTATCCCCAACCATGGGGAGACAACCATCTGAGGACCCAATCAAAACCATCACCTTGCCATACATAGCAGGTGTGACCAAAAAGAGTTCCAAAATTTTTAACAAACACAAGATCAAGGTCCGATTCAATACAGTACACAAAATCCGTGATCTAATCCCATCTGTTAAGGATGTAATTTCTGACATGCAATACCCTGGTGTCTACAAACTAAGTTGCATCTCCAGCAGCAGTTACATTGGGGAAACGAAACGACATGTCTCGGACCGTGTTCGCGAACACAAGGCAAAATTGAAACACGGCAGAACCAATATTTCTACCGTGGCTGATCACTGTTATAACGCATACCGACCCAGCGCATGATGCGTATCTCAAGCACGACATCACCCCCCCCCCCCATGTTTAAAGAATTAGCCGTCCCGGCTAAGCATGACGTGTCATGCGGCAATACACAACCCTTACACAACCCCCCCCCCCCCCCTTGATAAGGCAACACAACTTCTACACTACACAATGTTATGAAAAAGTCACTCTTCGGGAGCGGGTTCCCGCAGCCGGCCCATCACCCCGGCCCGGGTGAACAGGGGACAAGGGCGGGGGGCATCTCTCCGTGGGCGCGGGGCAGCGTCCTGCCCGAAACGTGCGCCTCTCCTCGTCGCACCGGCCGTTCCCCGACGAGACCGCATTCCGGTCGCGTGCATCCCAGGGTGACCCCTGACTCAAAAATGGTGGTCCTGCAAACACACGGGGGGTAAACTGTTGAGGTGCATTCTCCCGTCGCCGCACAGTACGCTCATCGGACACATTCAATACAGGCTGTTCCGGGATGGGAGATGACGCATCATAAGGTAACACATTTCTTTAACCACGACGGGTGAACATGCCACAATTGGCGACCGCACCAAATCCGTACACTCTGGTCCCTTCGAATCTCAACAATATTAACGGGACCCTGCCAGGGCCGATGGAATTTCGGTGATGTGCCTACTGGCACCATCGGACAATGCAGCCAAGCCCTGTCTCCCACTTGCTATGGCTTCTGCGGAGGCTGTGTGCTATGCAGGCGCTCATTAGCCGCCTGCCTTCGTTCCATATTTCCCAGTGAGGCCTCCCTAGCCTCTTGCAGACGGTCCAATGCCTCTTGCATGGGGACAGGCACCGCCGATAACTTCCCTTTAGTTTTTACCCCCAGCTTGACCAGGGCCGGAGCCTCCGGTTCACGACCATACATCAAATAGAAGGGTGAATACCCCGTTTAGGCGTGCGGGGCTAATCTATAAGCGGCCAGGGCCGCCGGAACATGTAGATCTGTTTGAGCCGAATTAACCTGCTGGCACAACATAGTCGTCAATGTCCTATGAAGACGCTCAACCATCCCGTCGGTTTGCAGGTGGTATGGGTACGTCTGAATTTTCCTCATACCCAATGCGTCACACACTTCCTTCAACAGGCGGGAAGAACATTTTTTGCCCTGATCAGTAAGCAGGTGCTCCGGACCACCCTTATCAAAAACGTAACCCTGAAGGGAGGCCTCCGAAATCAATCCTGCCGATTGGTCAGCTAGTGGCCATGCAATAGGCCACCGAGTTAGGTACTCAACCCCCACCAGCAAATATTTGTGACCCCGCGGAGTAACGGGGAACGGTCCCAAAATATCCAGGGCGACAATTTCGTTTACCCGTGAAACCCATATCGATTGCAACGGTACTTGATATGGTTGCGCCGGCGCCTTCCGCCGTGCACACTCGTAACAGGCCTTAACGTACAAATGAACATCATTCTGCAATCCCGGCCAGTAAAAATCGTTGCTCAAAGTCGACGCGGTTTTCTTCTCACCCAAGTGCATCAACCGCTCATGCGCATCGCGAATAAGTTTTCCCCTCAAGCACAGTGGCACAACAATACAAAATTTCTGCAATACGACATCCCACCTCACTAGGAGGTCATCTATGAGCCGAAGGAAGGCCCGATCCTCCGACTGTTTGGAACGGGAGGCCCGAAGCCTCATTCTGGTAAGCGAAGAATCATTCGCCTGCAAGCGCGCTCAACAATCCCGTGACAATCCAAGCAACCCGGGCTCTTTAGCAGGGGCCCCGTCAACTGGGCCCGAATCGGCTGCAGTGGCCATGGCCGGAATGCCCTGCAGCGGTGGACCGCAGCACAGCGATCCTTCGGTACATCTACACGAGCCTGACGACTGAGGCAATCGGGACAGAGCGTCCGCGTTGACATGACGCGTCCCTTTCCTGTGCTGGACCGTGAAGGAGTATCCCTGCAGGACCTCAAGCCACCGGGCCATTTGACCTGATGGTTGATCGATCCGCAAGGAATACTGCAACGCCGCGTGGTCAGTGCGGACCAAGAATCCCCTTCCGTATAAATACGGCCGATACAACTGCACGGAGTGTACAATCGCCAACAATTCCCTGCGCTTTACACAATATCTCTGCTCCGCCGGGGACAGCACACGGCTGCCATAAGCAACGACCCTTTTTACCCCCTCAATTTTCTGTGACAACACAGCGCCTATGCCCGTGTCGCTGGCATCAGTGTCCAGAATAAACATTTCTCCAAAATTCGGATATCCGAGCAGTGGTGCGTCTGCCAAAGCGTCCCGAAACATTTCAAATGAACGCTGTTCCTCGTCACCCCATAGGAACTTTTTACCCTTAGCGGTCAGTGTATGCAGCGGCCTTGCAATCGTGGAAAAATCCTTAACAAATCGACGGTAATACGACGCAAATCCCACGAAGTTACGCACTTCCGATACTGTTTTCGGCACTGGCCCCGTGCGTACACAACTCGTTTTCTCCGGGTCAGTGGCGACCCCCACCTCGCTGACTACATGACCCAAATATTTGACAGACGTTCTCAACAATTGGCATTTTTGGGGTTTAAATTTCAAATTGGTATCCCGTACCCAGCCAAACACAGCCCGTAGTCGTTGCAAGTGTCCTTCAAAATCCTTACTGAACACAATGACTCATATTCAACGTTTTTGGGTTTAGATCGCGTTATTTATAAATGTGTCGTAACTCTCCACCACCCGACACGGCCAATCAGTAAAAAAGTGTCACGTTGACAAAAGACAAATAGTTCACTGCTTTAGCCCACCGGTGTGTTGAAGCCACAACATTTACAATTTGAGTACGACGTTTCGCTGGTAATTGCATCCCGCATCATCGGGCAATTCGCCAGAATGGTGAGGCTTTGCTGTGTCTCCCGTTCTTATATAGAGCAGCAGCAGGGTGACGTCATCATTAACTCATTAACTCATCAGGTGCAAAGATTCAAGGGGGGAGTGATTGTAATTATATACTAGATTACAATTACAATCACTCCCCCCTTGAATCTTTGCACCTGATGAGTTAATGAGTTAATGATGACGTCACCCTGCTGCTGCTCTATATAAGAACGGGAGACACAGCAGAGCCTCACCATTCTGGCGAATTGCCTGATGATGCTGGATGCAATTACCAGCGAAACGTTGTACTCAAATTGTAAATGTTGTGGCTTCAACACACCGGTGGGCTAAAGCAGTGAACTATTTGTCTTTTGTCAACGTGACACTTTTTTTTTTTACGACACATTTATAAATAACGCGATCTAAACCCAAAAACGTTGATTATGAATAACATTGGTCGCGAAAGCCTACGTGTTAAACTGAACACAATGACGTCGTCAAGGTATATCAAACATGACTCCCACTGCAATCTGGACAATATGAGTTCCATTAATCGTTGAAAGGTGGCTGGCGCGGAGTGCAGCCCCATTGGAGGCACGTTAAATTGGAACAACCTCTGAGGCGTACGGAAGGCCGTCTTCCGTTTAGATTCCTCGTCCAAAAAGCCCGATAAGAGATCCAGAGTGGAATTTTTTTTTGCACCGGACAAGGCGTCCAACAAGTCATCAATGCGCGGGAACGGGTATGCATCCGCCACCGAAATGTTATTCAGTTTACGGTAATCAACACAAAATCGCAGAGAACCATCTAGTTTTTTAACCAATACAATCGGAGCCTCCCACGGGCTGGAAGAAGGAGAGACGATATTTTGTTGCAACATTTCGCCCACCATTTTCCGAATGCAATCCTTCTCCAGCGGGCTCACACGGTGAGAATTTAAGCGAATCGGAGGTGCATCCCTAGTGTCAATGTGATGCTTCAACAGGGACGTGTGACCGACATCATATTTCCCCGAGCTAAAAACGTCCTTGAATTCCCAAAGCAGACCACGAAGACGTGACCGCTGCTCGGGTGTCAAATAATCATTGCAATCGTACAAATCCTGAAACCAGCCCGGTTCCTCATCATCCCGTGGCGGAGCATTTCCTTCCCCTGCTGCCAAGCACGCATCCCCCTCCGAGTTCCGCGCAGCCGACGTGTGTGCTAACGTAGTCCCTTCATGAATAACAACTGACTCGTGCCCCGTATTAACAATCTGAATAAATGGTTCGCAATTTGCCGGCACTATCGTAAAAGCTCCGACCAAAGAGGGCGTTCGTGCCACGGCATTCGATGGTGTCAACAAAATACCTTCCTCCAGGTTACCCAATGGCAGCCCCTTTTTCAAGTGTAACGGCACAAGCATCTGCGTCACAGATGGAACGCGCACCGTGCGACTAACCACCGCCTGAACCACAGCGTTAACATGAGCAAATTTAGATGGAGTTCATCTTCTTGGTTCTTTCGGTAAAGTCACGTAGAAGGGAAGTAATAAAATAATAAAAATGAAACATAATAAAACAATTCTCACGACGTTTCGGCCACAACGCAAGCAGCCGTCCTCAGGCGAAGAATGAGAACATTATCAAGCTAGGAGCTTATATAGGTGTTGCGAGGAAGAGCGCCTTAACAAAAGAATGTGCATATGAAGAGGAATTTAGCATACCAATTGACAATGCGTAGGAGGTGGGCGGAGGGGTTTCAAAGTCCCATTATGCCCATGCATTATGCAGGATCAACAGCACCACGGGGGGGCGCAAGGAACAGCGTTAATAAAGGAAAGGAATGTTAGTGATATGTAGCTGCATTTACCAAACAACCACGTAGAAAACCAAAGTAAAAACTACATAAAAAACTAAAATATAAACTGAAACTTACTATACTCTACAATAAGCTGAGTTACTAACAACAAATAATAAATTACAATTCTACGTCGTAAGAAGTATATAATATACTTCCATCTAAACTTTATTCTCTTAGCATATACAGTACTATATACTGCCATAGATAAACCCAACATTAAATTATATACTGTATTGCTGTAAACCACCCTATACTTTATACATTTTTATATAACACTATGTATTATTCAACTCACCCTAATGTGTATCGAAATGGTTTATTACGTCCTTCCAATGATTGCTAAGCCTGAATCCATCTTCTCGGTTAAAATTGTCTCTGTGTTTGTATATGTGAATCGCCTCATGAACGAATCTCTCATGATAGCCAGATGGCTTGCAGAGAACCTCCGTCTTGGAGAAGTCAATGTCATGTGAGCCCACTGAGTTGTAACAGTGGTCTGCCACGGCTGAGGTGTTTGTCCTACCGTGTTTTAGATCAGCTTTATGTTCACGAATGCGGTCTGAGACGTGTCGTTTGGTTTCCCCAATGTAACTGCTACCACAGAGGCAACTTAGTTTGTAGACGCCAGGGTACTGTATGTCTGGAATCACATCTTTTACAGATGGTACCAGATCACGGATTTTATGTACTGTGTTGAATCGGACCTGGATCTTGTGTTTAATCAGGATTTTGGAGATCTTTTTTGTGACCCCAGCAATGTAGGGTAAGGTGATGGTCTTGAAAGGCTCCTCAACAGGATCTTTCTTGATGGTTGGAGTGATGGCTTTGCGGATTGTGTAGTCGGAGTAACCATTAGCCTTAAGAGCTTGGCGTACGTGTTTGAGTTCCCTGGAAATGTGTTCATGGTCGGAGATGCATTGGGCTCTATGATATAGAGTCTTGATGAGGGAATTCTTCTGGGATGGATGGTGGTGGGAATCCGGTTTTAGATAAGCATCCGTGTGGGTGGCTTTCCTGTAGACAGAGTGGCTCATTGAACCATCAGGTCTCCTTTTGATTAGGACATCCAAAAAGGGTAGCTTGCCATCATTTTCGACTTCCATGGTGAATCTGATGGCTGGGTGTATGGAATTGATGTGGTCGAGAAATTGGTCTAGAGCAGGCCGGCCATGTGGCCAGATGACAAAAGTGTCGTCTACGTACCTCTTCCATAAGGTCGGGCGTAGAGTGGCAGTCTGGATAGCGTCCGTCTCAAATTTCTCCATGAAGATGTTGGCTACAACCGGAGATAGGGGGGAGCCCATTGGGGTGCCCTCAATTTGCTTGTAGAAGGTTCCATTCCAGGTGAAGTATGTATTGGTTAAGCAGTGTCTCACCAGGGGGGGGTACCCCAGCATTTAGTCCTTGATGAACCAAGTCTTCAATGATTGCGATGGTGTCAGGCACAGGCACCTTTGTGAACAAGGAGACCACATCAAAACTGACAAGCAGGTCGTCTGGGGACAGGGCAATCCCCTTGATTGTCGATACCAGGTCAGTAGAGTTTAGTACTGCAGAGGTGGTTTTTCCAGTGAAAGGCCGTAGGATTTCGGACAAAAAACGAGCCAGTTTGTAAGTGGGGGAGTTGATAGTAGAGACAATGGGACGAAGAGGTGTATCTTCTTTATGTATCTTTGGCAAGCCGTACAATCTTGGTGGCCTGGCTGCAGAAGGTTTCAACGAGAACTGTTTGGTCTGATCAATTAATGCGGTTGAAGCAGAAATGATGTTGTTGGTTTTGGAGACGAGGCTGTTGGTGGGGTCTCTTTTTATTTTTGTATAGCTGCCATCGTTGAGTAGTTCTTGAATTTTGTTGTTGTATTCTATTTTGTCCATGATGACAGTGGCATTGCCTTTGTCGGCTGAGAGGATGACAATGTCATCCCTCTTTTTTAATTGAGCTAATTCAAAACGCTCATCTTTGCTGATGTTGCTAGCTGGCATCTTAGCGTTTTTGAGGGTTACAGAGATTTCAGATCTTGCTACGTCTGCAGCGATGTGACTCAAGCCCTTGAGAGCTACATCTACTCGAGCAATTATATCATTAACTGGTATGTGTCTAGGTGTGACTGCAAAGTTTAGTCCTTTAGCTAAAACGGATTTCAAACCTTCAGAAATAGGACTGTTACTGCGATTAATTACGACTTTGTTAACATCTAGCTTTTCAATGTGTGGGTCCGGTTTCTTGTTTGAGAGGCGGTTGAATTTGGAAATCAAGTTGTCCTTACATTTAGTCGACATAGCGGCAGCTGAAGAGGCAGTCATTTTTTCCACGTGTTCCCAATCCGATGTGGACATTGTTGCACTCAAAGATAAGTGTGATTTGTAGAGTGTCTTGTCTAACTGATCTAGTTCGGTGCGCGTAAGTCTGATTTTCTCTGAGATAAGAGCTAAGCTAGTTCTAGACAGAATTCGTTTCGCATTAGAAGAAGTTACAGCAGCAGATGTTAGTGTAAATGCGTTTGGTATTACCTTAGAGTCGCGGTATCTCTTCAGAAAGGTGAGAGACTCGATTAGTTGAGCCTTCTTATCCCGGAGCTTGTTGAAGGATCTCAAAGTTATGTGGAAACCCTCCCCGTAGAGGCGGTTAAATTTCGATTTAAAGCTTTCGTGACTGCAGCTAGCAACATCAGCAAAGATGAGCGTTTTGAATTAGCTCAATTAAAAAAGAGGGATGACATTGTCATCCTCTCAGCCGACAAAGGCAATGCCACTGTCATCATGGACAAAATAGAATACAACAACAAAATTCAAGAACTACTCAACGATGGCAGCTATACAAAAATAAAAAGAGACCCCACCAACAGCCTCGTCTCCAAAACCAACAACATCATTTCTGCTTCAACCGCATTAATTGATCAGACCAAACAGTTCTCGTTGAAACCTTCTGCAGCCAGGCCACCAAGATTGTACGGCTTGCCAAAGATACATAAAGAAGATACACCTCTTCGTCCCATTGTCTCTACTATCAACTCCCCCACTTACAAACTGGCTCGTTTTTTGTCCGAAATCCTACGGCCTTTCACTGGAAAAACCACCTCTGCAGTACTAAACTCTACTGACCTGGTATCGACAATCAAGGGGATTGCCCTGTCCCCAGACGACCTGCTTGTCAGTTTTGATGTGGTCTCCTTGTTCACAAAGGTGCCTGTGCCTGACACCATCGCAATCATTGAAGACTTGGTTCATCAAGGACTAAATGCTGGGGTACCCCCCCTGGTGAGACACTGCTTAACCAATACATACTTCACCTGGAATGGAACCTTCTACAAGCAAATTGAGGGCACCCCAATGGGCTCCCCCCTATCTCCGGTTGTAGCCAACATCTTCATGGAGAAATTTGAGACGGACGCTATCCAGACTGCCACTCTACGCCCGACCTTATGGAAGAGGTACGTAGACGACACTTTTGTCATCTGGCCACATGGCCGGCCTGCTCTAGACCAATTTCTCGACCACATCAATTCCATACACACAGCCATCAGATTCACCATGGAAGTCGAAAATGATGGCAAGCTACCCTTTTTGGATGTCCTAATCAAAAGGAGACCTGATGGTTCAATGAGCCACTCTGTCTACAGGAAAGCCACCCACACGGATGCTTATCTAAAACCGGATTCCCACCACCATCCATCCCAGAAGAATTCCCTCATCAAGACTCTATATCATAGAGCCCAATGCATCTCCGACCATGAACACATTTCCAGGGAACTCAAACACGTACGCCAAGCTCTTAAGGCTAATGGTTACTCCGACTACACAATCCGCAAAGCCATCACTCCAACCATCAAGAAAGATCCTGTTGAGGAGCCTTTCAAGACCATCACCTTACCCTACATTGCTGGGGTCACAAAAAAGATCTCCAAAATCCTGATTAAACACAAGATCCAGGTCCGATTCAACACAGTACATAAAATCCGTGATCTGGTACCATCTGTAAAAGATGTGATTCCAGACATACAGTACCCTGGCGTCTACAAAC
The DNA here is from genome assembly GCF_965212315.1 of Lampetra planeri. Lineage (NCBI taxonomy): Eukaryota > Metazoa > Chordata > Hyperoartia > Petromyzontiformes > Petromyzontidae > Lampetra > Lampetra planeri. The sequence continues at coordinate 9,628,007 of NC_136130.1, read as the reverse complement.
TAAGTTGCCTCTGTGGTAGCAGTTACATTGGGGAAACCAAACGACACGTCTCAGACCGCATTCGTGAACATAAAGCTGATCTAAAACACGGTAGGACAAACACCTCAGCCGTGGCAGACCACTGTTACAACTCAGTGGGCTCACATGACATTGACTTCTCCAAGACGGAGGTTCTCTGCAAGCCATCTGGCTATCATGAGAGATTCGTTCATGAGGCGATTCACATATACAAACACAGAGACAATTTTAACCGAGAAGATGGATTCAGGCTTAGCAATCATTGGAAGGACGTAATAAACCATTTCGATACACATTAGGGTGAGTTGAATAATACATAGTGTTATATTAAAATGTATAAAGTATAGGGTGGTTTACAGCAATACAGTATATAATTTAATGTTGGGTTTATCTATGGCAGTATATAGTACTGTATATGCTAAGAGAATAAAGTTTAGATGGAAGTATATTATATACTTCTTACGACGTAGAATTGTAATTTATTATTTGTTGTTAGTAACTCAGCTTATTGTAGAGTATAGTAAGTTTCAGTTTATATTTTAGTTTTTTATGTAGTTTTTACTTTGGTTTTCTACGTGGTTGTTTGGTAAATGCAGCTACATATCACTAACATTCCTTTCCTTTATTAACGCTGTTCCTTGCGCCCCCCCGTGGTGCTGTTGATCCTGCATAATGCATGGGCATAATGGGACTTTGAAACCCCTCCGCCCACCTCCTACGCATTGTCCATTGGTATGCTAAATTCCTCTTCATATGCACATTCTTTTGTTAAGGCGCTCCTCCTCGCAACACCTATATAAGCTCCTAGCTTGATAATGTTCTCATTCTTCGCCTGAGGACGGCTGCTTGCGTTGTGGCCGAAACGTCGTGAGAATTGTTTTATTATGTTTTATTTTTATTATTTTATTACTTCCCTTCTACGTGACTTTACCGAAAGAACCAAGAAGATGAATCCCTGCAGTCACGAAAGCTTTAAATCGAAATTTAGATGGAGTTACCAGAAATTTAAGGCACTTCCCCGATGGCAATTCCAACCGTCCCCTCTCAATTGAAATCTTAATTGGCATCTTTTGCAAAAAATCTGTGCCCAACAAACATGGCACGGCCAGAACAGTCGAAACCAAAATGTATCCCGTTAGACACACCTCCCCAACTTGAATCGTTGCAAGCACGCGACCCAAAATTCCCAAACTGCCCCCATTTGCCGCTATACACGGGCCATCCACTGGTTCCAAAGCCTGGGGCGAGGTTGGCAATAACCTGAAAGTTTTCAAGGAAATGAGGGTCGCAGAAGCCCCTGTATCGACAATAACTCTAACCTGTACCCCTTGAACAAGCGACATTACATCCGACGAACCCGGCGCAGCTCCCAAAACACGATGAGCCAACGCACTCCATACAGCATTCCCGTGCGAGTCATACGAAGGGGGATCTACAGTGTGTGGTGTCGCGGATGGGTGAGGTGAAGGATACGGCCGTGTATTAAATGTGTCACGACTCGCCTGGTGGTCCTGGAATGGGGAGAATTCGCGGTTGTAGCCTCCTGACATCCTCGGGAAGATGCCTCTCCATCTCCAGCAGTCCCGTGCGAAGTGTCCTCGACGCCCGCACTCGTAACATGTCAGCGGGCCGCCACGTCCGTACGTCCCGGGGCGGCGAGGCAGGCCCGCGAGCGGCCGTGTGGCCGCTGCTGTCAGCGACCCCGGCTCCTCCAACTTTGACGGGCCCCCGGCCCTGCCGGCGCACACCACCAGAGGCTGTGGTGTCACCGCCGCTGGTTCGTCGCGAAGATCCAGGTTGGCTTGGATATTCCTGGCGATCTGCAAAGATGACCCGTCGTCGTCGCTGTTGCTGGGAAGTGAAAGGACGACCCGTAGCTCCTTCGCCAAGGAGTCAAGGGCAGCCTGGTCCATCGCCGGGTAAGCTGCTTGGCCGAGGGTCAACAGCGCACTGCGGTACGCGAGGGGAGATTCCGTCTCCGCCCGCCGTCTCAACTGAAACTTGCGCTTGGCGACCGATCGCGGCTCGTAAATGTTCTGCATCGCCGTGAATGTCTCCGTCAATGACGAGCGAACTTCCCCAGGGAAGCCGTAGAACGTCGCCAGCGCATCGTCGTCCTAGGCCGTCGGCAGGGCCCGTAGCGCATCACCTTCCGTCCCCCCGAGCGACTCGTACGCTGCCCGAAACCGTCGTGTAAATGCCGTCCAGTCGCGAACTTTCGCATCAAAGCATTCCACGTGCAGCCGGCGTCGTGTGCTCGGAGTCGGCGACCCCTGCGCCTGGGGTCAGATAAGGTAAATGAGGATCGAAACGACGGATTGTAAAGAACCAATCAGAGGGTTCCACGAGGGAGCGTGGGATTGGATAAAGACAGTTACAAACGGATAGAAGACCGAAGCCCGGGCTGAAGAAGATAAGACCCTGGACCAAGCCTTCTAGCTCTTCTAAGAGCTAAGGCTCAGTGTTCCAGTGGTAAAGGGGAGAATAGGTCCTGGCAGGCAGGACCCTGGCTCCCCAGCCTTCCAGCTCTTCTAAGAGCTAAGGCTCTGCGCGGCCAGTGGTCAGGGGACCCACCGAGCCAGCGGTGGGTCAAGCTAGCCTCCCCTAGGTCCCAGCCGGAGGACGCTAGGCTAGCGGGTAGACTGTGTGTAGCTCCCGCCAGTTCGGAGGCTGTACCTCCCTAGGCTAGCAGCCAGACCCGTGTATAGGTCACGCCAGGTACGGAGGCTGTACCTCCTTAGGCTACAGGTGAGGGAACCGTATATCCCTCTGGGTGTGTAGGGACCGTGTCGAAAGAAAGACAATAAACCAGTGTGTGCCTTAAATAAGTTTATTTATCTATTATCTGTTATTGATAACACTACAAATACAGAAACTAATTATCTGGGTCTTTACCTTGTGAAACAAAGAAAGGTCATGGTATTTGATAAAAAAAAACACTAAATCTGTATTTTATTCAGTTGCATTGTTCAACTTGATGCTGTAAATCAAGTTGTAATTATACTTTGCTGTACTTAAAAAACCCCAAATGACAAGCATTTATAATCTATTGGCTGTGCAAGGGAAGTTATGGAACTTGCTCCATCTGCCTGCAGTGTTGTTTACTAGCGAACCGATCACGTCATCCCTGTTCTGACTCAGATGGAGAGCACCGACAGAGGGACTGGTAGTAGCAACAGTGACCGTGTGAGCAGGGAGAAGGGCTGGGTTTAAACGTCTTTACCCCCGGGACACCGGAGCAGAAAAGACCCAAGCCTCTTCTGACATTAAAACAACGTAAGAAATAACACTTAATGAAGCTAGTATTCATGTTATTCTTGTTTAAACAATTATACAGAATTAATAAAGTCTATTTCTCAATAGGTGTTTGTGTTTTTTCTATTTATTGGGCCTCTGGCGTTCTGGAGCCTGGACAAATGCCCCATCTCGCTGCACGCTGATGGGGCCCTGCGGCACTGCTGAGCCTTGGGTCAAACAGCAGCGAGCCGCGTCCAGACAGGGCCTCCGACTCCATGGCCAGGGAGGCGGATGGCGCATGGACGCACACCACCAGACTTGACGTGCACGGACGCGAATTGAACACGCACGTTCCAAATGGCGTCAGGCGACTCTTCTATACTCAAGCACGTTCATGGTATTTAATCTTAGTTATGAATTCGTATTTTATTTTGGTAAATTTATTACTTTTTGAGCACAACAGTGGTAACGTTTTTTTTATTTGGCGCTGAAACATTAAAAGGAAGTGTGATGATGAAACCGTGCTCTAGAGAGAGGCTGAGGTTTGGCGTGGGAGCTGTGGTTGGAAGTGAAACCTCAGCGAGCTGTGGGTGGGATGTCGCGACTCTTCAACTGAAGGCAGCAGCAGGAGCGACATAAAACGTGGTGCGTGCTGAGAACTGAGCAGACGGCGCCGTGGCTCTGAGCCATGGACATGGGGACGAGGAGGCGTGCGGTGTGGATGAGTGTTGTCATCTGCATCTTGTCCAGCATCGGTGAGTTATTATTCACGTGCTGTTATACACCACACTGTGTTTACGTACAATATGTACGTTCAACTTGTTTCGCACCGTACATTTAAAAACCGTACCGGAGTGTTCAATATTTATAATTTGACGTTTTGTCGTTTCACTTTTGAAGCGAGTGTTCATTTACAGGCATCCTCCAGAGAGTATTTTGTTGCTGTGGGACAGAAAGTCACCTTGACGTGTGACAGAAACACTCCAGGATGGACACAGCACGACAATCCCAATATCAGATCTATCACCTGGCGGCGTGGTGAAGGCAGTGGAGCAACCGAGATCGATTTAACAAACTCACGAGAGGCCAGGATAACATTCACTAAGGATGTTAATCAACATAGCGCTTCTATCCGAATCGCAAATGTGCAGCACAGTGACGCTGGGTTTTACAGTTGCCTGGTTGAAAGGGAATTTGGAACAGAGAGTCTCAAGATGGAAATTATCACAATGGAAGGTACGGAAATGTGTTACACTATTTTGCACAAGCACCCTTCCTACACTTCAAAGTGAAATGTATGATTATTTGTTGTACATTTTTAATCGTGATATACTTTCATCACATTTTATCCGTCAAGATCAAGTTGTGGTTTAAACGCTGCAAAGAGTTGACACGAGGGTGATGCGTCTCGCTGGTACTGCACGTGACGAGCCCTTCTACTGCAATGCCACCGGTAGATTGTCCTCGCTGCCTCACGTCCTCTGCCTCACCGTGGCACTGCGACTCGTGGAGGTGACACGGCACAGACTTCCTATCGCTCCCACGGTGGCATTGCACCGGGAGTCATGTTTAGCGCTCTCCTACCGAAGCCGCGCGTTTACTTGCAGGAGTGTCAGTGCAACAAGAGACGTTGGTACTGATGCAGGCCCCTCACACCGCCCCCTGTCACACAGCCCGTCAGGTCTCTGTGGTGAACGGGGACCGGTTAGGTGTCGCCCAGACTCGCTGAGCGTCGCTGCTGTGGTCTCGTCCACAAGAGGAGTAGTGGAGGCGTCTGGAGCACGGAGTCACTGCTGATGTCTGAGTTTGTTTTACTGGTTTTGCTTTCTTTAGTTTCAGCCTACCCATCCCGCTCTGTGACAGAAGGAGCGACTGTCACATTGAAGTGTGACATCTCAAACAGTGCCTATGTACAAAGTATTGTTTGGACTCACGGTCGCATTGAGATGAACAAAGGCAATTCTGTGCTGACATTACACAAAGTCAAACGATGTCAAGAGGGAGCATGGACATGTGGTGTAAAACCCCAAACTGACCAAGCCTCTGCTTCTCTCGATTTGAAAGTCTCATCACAGAGTAAGTGTATTCAGGGATTGATTTCAGCTGGAGCTGTCTGGGGTTGATCCCTGGAAAATATTTATCCCCTTCTCTACCTTTTGCTATCCCCGTCAGTTGGGGGAAGGCGTGGGGGGGGGGGGTCCAGGGGTTTGGGCAGCCCCAGAAATGTTAAAAAAAAAATGACACCCTCGGTGAATTTAATTTCACACGTGATATTTTAAATATATGCTTAATTTGTATTACCAATGCAATCAGTATATTATAGATGTGATGAATATGATGTATGTGGTGCATCCCCTGTGGAGGTGTAATAACTTAAAGTATCATTAAAATTGTCAAATATTTGTCCGTAATTTCAATGTTTAAAGTGTAATAATTTCTCTCTTTTCTTATATTTTTGTAGATGTTTGTGAAGTAAAGGAACCTGCTCCCAGAAAGTATTTTGTTTCTGTGGGCCAGACGGCCATTTTGCCATGCGTTGAATCTGATCCAGAGTTTAAATGGAAAGATCACCCTTCCTCTGACCGGGCTGTGATCTGGAAATGGGAGAGGCAGGGTAGTGGCAGCCCAACGATTGTCCAGTATCCTAAGCAAACTGGTCAATGGACTAGAGATGTATCGAAAAATACCGCTATACCACTGGTTTACAGAATAACAGCATTGGAGTCTGCTTTTGATCAAGACAACTTCTCTATTCAAATCTCAAACGTGCAATACAGTGATGCTGGGCTCTATATTTGCCACTTTGCTGGCTACTTTAGAACAAGCAGCTTAACAAGAGAACTGATCACAATGCAAGGTAAATGATATTTTACTGTTTTGCACAAGCATATGCACTTAAATATGAAAGTGGAATGCATTTCATTATTCATAGTGTACGATTTTTTATTAATAGTCCATGAATGTTGATGGCTGTAATGAGTTTAGTCAAGCATAAAACACACTGCTGCAATTGCCCATTATGAATTCTTCCAACGTGATAGCACCGCACGTCCGAGGAATCTCACGAGACTGACGATTGTACCACGATCCATGGAGATGGCAACCCAGGCTTCCCATGGCACTCGCACTGGCGTCACATCCACAGCCATCGCCCGTGACATTCTGCCTGTGGTGTAGTGCAGCCACATGTTTTCCAGCACACCTGTGAACAGAAAAATCTCCTGCTGATGCAGACCTATCGTACTCACATTGACAGAGCTCTGTGGTGAACGGGGACCGTTTAGGAGTCGCCCAGACTCGCTGAGCGTCGCTGCTGTGGTCTCGTCCACAAGATGAGTAGTGGAGAAGTCTGGAGCACGGAGTCACTGCTGATGTCTGAGTTTGTTTTACTGCTTTTGCTCTCTTTAGTTTCAGCCAATCCACCCAGCTCTGTGAAAGAAGGAGAGAATGTCACATTGACCTGTCTCATCTCAAACAGTGCCTATGGAACAGGTCTGGTTTGGTATCATGGCGACACTTACATTCACCAAGGCAATCGGCTGACACTGAACAAAGTAAAACGAATTCAACAGGGGGAATGGAAATGTGTTCTACAATCCCAGCACAGCCGTCCCCTTGCCTCGTACAAATTGGAGTTTACATCAACTGGTAAGTGTCCTGTTAAATGTATTTAAATGTACTGTTATTACCTGACGTGTTGAGTTATTACATTGAATTTTAAAATGTCCAATGCAACAAATACACGTTTACATTTAGTATATGGTTTGATAATTAGTGTGCATTGGTTAATTGACTGCTTGTTTTATAGGAAGTGAGGTTAGGAAGGCACCCGCAGTGAAGAAATATTTCATACACGAGGGTGGGGAGGTCACTTTGTCATGTGATGAATCTGATCCTGGATTTAAGTGGAGAGATCGTTCACAGCTGGCACGCGCTGTCACTTGGAAATGGAGATCGCATGGCACAACACAGGGTTATGATCAGAAGATACAAAATCCATTGCAATCGTCTGATTCTAAAGATCAGTTTCCTTTAACATTGTCGACAGTTACATTTTCACGTGGTGGGGTTTACACATGTGAGTTTACTGGCTACTATAGGACAGGCACCCTCACAATGGAACTGATCACAATCAAAGGTAAGAGAATATTAAGTCATAGAATATAAAAATGAAAACTTACATTCAATTTATATTTCATTTTCATTAAAAATTAAATTTAATATTTTTTATATATTTAGATATAAATTTATATTGATATAAATTATATAAAATGAAAATTTATATATTCTCCGTATATATTCAATTTATATTTCATTTTCATTAAAAATGAAAATTTATATTTATATATATTTATATATAAATGTAAATATATATAAATTATCTAAAATGAACATTTATATATTCTACGTATTAACACGTTTCAGCATCTTATTAAAATGAAATGTCGGACAGTACTGTTAATGATTGTGACGTAAATGCCAGAGTGAGTTTATGTTCACATGAACGATTGTTACTGCTGCTGCACATAAAGCTGTCATTGCTGTTACATTCAGTATAAGATGCGCATCATCTGATTCTCATTGCCCATCATGCCATCGCCCTTGCAGTGTTCCATCATGAAAACGGTCGTGTCACAGCCACATTCACGGGAATATTCCCGTGTTTTTTACTTGTGGAACTGATATCTTTTGCAGTTATTGCTTTTCTCAATAAAAATGGAGTTGCACTGGTATTACATTCACTTGTTTTATTACAGTAATGTAGTCCAAATTATTGAAGAGACATATACAATAGTTAATGTATAGCGTACTTACTTATATTTACACAATATTTCTCGCTAATTTAAACAGGTTGAGTTTTTTTCAAGTTGCCATATGAAGAGTTCACGTGAGAATTACGAGTAGCGCTGCTGCTGTTGGCCATTCAGAGTCCTGCTCTGAGTTCACGTTCACAATCAGGTTTAGGTCGAGGGATTTGGGTTTAGACAATTCCTGGGCCGGTGCTTCTCGTGATCAGTGGCCACGTGGTCTCCTCTTCACCCCTTCACCATCCCCACCCTGGAGTCTCTGTGCTCTGCTGCTGTAATCACGAGTAGAGGATGTTGTATATGTTGGGTGTGAAAATTTTGATGTGTTGTATGCGTGCGTGGGTGAAATTATTGTGTTGTATGTGTGGGTTATGAATATTCAGTGAAAATAATAATAATCAATTGAAATTTGGCCAAATGTGTAATTATCCGGAAATATGTTAATTGAGGTAATTATGCACATTTAATTATGCCAATTCGAGAGGTAATCGTAGTAATTATGCGAGTGGGTGGAATTATGATGATGCAAGTCGTTATGATAACCAGACCCCGCCTCGGTGACGAGGGTGGGTTATCGATCGGAATAAGGCAATTAATCGTATGCAGTTATGCAGGTGTGGTGTAAGTATACAAGATTAACTTAGATTAACTCGGCATCGTTGTCTAGGTTCGTCTCATTCTCGCTTATCTTAGGTCCCCGGTTCGCCCCGTTATCGCTTTAACATTTACTGAGTATGTGTTAGTGTGTTTATTAAGGTCACCAAGTTCAGATCTCAACGCAGAAGCAGATCTTATGCATAGACTTCAGGAAAGAATCACACAACCACTTCTGTATTAATCAATTTATTACTAATTCAACCTCAACTATGATATAGTATGCGAACTCTCAATCCCGGAACGTCAACACGGCATCAATACAGTATCATCAATGATTGTCTGATTTCACTTGACAACGGCACATGGATCCCGCGTAACGCGATGGTTGTTAGTGAGAGAGAGAGTCGTTAAAACGTGCAAATACTATGCTAAGAAAACCTTAACGTTAATGAATGAAAGATGCTTGAAAGATTATACGGCGATAAAACACAATCAAAACAGTTATTATTCTTAAAGGCACCAATCTCAACAGATACATCGCAGGTTATCTGACAACAGAGTGGCTCGGCGGAAGGAGGTGCCAAGAATCAATTCGTATTGATGGATCTGTTGGGAATTTATGCGATTAAGAGTACAGTCCACTAAATATTAAAGATAATACTCTTATAAATGACGGATGGCCATCACTCGGTCTCGAGTTTTTCTTCACAGCCACGGATGGCTTATGGGTTCGAGTGGGTTTGAGTGGTAAGAGTTGTCTTCAATAGTCAGTGTTCGGAGTCGGTTCTTTATGTCAAACAACGCCTGGTGGTCGTGTGGTGAGGGGGCGGTGCGCGTCATACGTATTAGTCGCTCCTCTGTCGCCGTGGGGAATTGGTTGGATGCCTGTTGATACGCTGTCGTAGTTCGGAACCCGGTCGGTAGGTGGCGCCCGCAGCTCGCTCGCAGCGCACCGTCGTCCTCTCGTCGCCAGACCGCGACCCTGGCTGCCAGCAGGGGCCTCTGACGCGGCAGGTTGAGCTGTCAAGCGGGTCTTGCCCGCCTGCAGAGGAGACGGGGAGCCGCTCGAGTCGAGCCCCGAGAGCCGGCTGAACTCGGCTGAGTCCCAGAAGCTGAAGAGTCGAGCCGACCCGCTCGGTCGAGCTCGCTCCGGAGCCGACCCGCTGTTCGAACTCGTGATGAGATGACTCCCCTGGTCGAACTCGGCTGATGAGTCGAGCCGACCCTTCCGGTCGAGCTCGCTCATGAGTCGACCCGTTGGTCGCCCTCGTGATGAGTTGACTCTCCTGGTCCAACTGGTTTCCAATGCTCAGGGTCCTTTCTTTTATGCCGAAAAATCCCTTTGGGTCCTGCCCACAAGGCGGGGTTTTCTTTTGATTTACTGTGTCAGGATCTGTCCGTGTGTAGGTGTGTTCATGTGTGTGTCCGTACGTCCGTGTGTCCTTGTGTGCATCACCCATGGTATTTTCCGTTGTCATACTCCCTCCATAAAATCCATGAGCAAACAATCAGATGTTACAATTGCCTCGAAGTCGTCTCTCTGTCTGGGTGCAATATTATCTCTTGTCTGGCCTCCTTCATGAACCAAAACACAGACGTTACAAACCGCCTCACAGGCACCTCTGTCCGTGTTGCACGACCTGGAGGGAGGGGCACACTCCATCCGATCCTCACAGCACACAAAGACATGGTTAAAAAGTTTTAAATTAACACTTGTCCCTTACCATTTCCCAGTTATGATTCTGTATGTAGCCTAAGGTGTGTCGTTTCCCATCGTGGTGCTTGGCCCAAGTGGAGGTGCCTCCCCGAGCACATACACACTCCCATCCCGCGCTGCGGGGATACAAAGACGGCCGGGATCTCCCTTTCTCTCCGACCCTGGGTTTAACATCGCTCTTTTATTATGTATTTTATTTCGACCTGGTGGTGATTTATCCCGCTATCCTGGCTTTTCATAAGTTTTACTTTTGTCTTTCATGCATAGGCTTGTTATTATTAATTTATTTCCGATATCTTAGGTTAAGGGGTAAGTTTCTTGATCCTAGGAATTCGTATTCCTTGGTGTCTGCATGGTTATATAAGCGGAATATAGTTGACGGTGAATAGCGTTAACATTGATGTTATGTACGATATTATGTATTGTGATGTCATTAACTTAACTTGTTGGTCAGGCTTCACTGACATGAAGTTGCATTTCATAGCCTCGCAGGTTTTTGCCTCACTCTGTCTCTGCTCGCCGGTTGTTGTTGCTGTCCAGCTGACGCCGTTAACTCAAGGCCTCATTAATTTCCGTCACTCCTTGTAGGTGAGGGCGGTTGAACCTTGGAGTCAGTTCTGGTTTTTGTCTGCTTGCTTTTTCTGATGTCCCCTGACCCCGAGAGTTATTATTTCTACTTTTATGGCCTGTCGAAGCCCGACTCGCTGTTGCTGGCTGGTGTCGCTGGGTTGGTGTCGTTCCCGGCTTTTGCTTACGTTTGCAGTTCGCCGCGCTCTTATTGTTCATACCCTCTTCAACCTTATATCGACTATTCGCTCCTGTCTGGGTGCGATTCAATTTTGACTTAGGAAGGTTCTGATTGTCATATGCTTTGGGTCGAGTTGTATATTAAGGTATGGAAATAACATTTCATATTGACTTAATGATGGTGATGGTTCAGTAGGCGTAACTTGTGGCCTGGTTTAATTTGAGTGGGTGTGAATATCAATAACTTTAGCCTACCCTGTTGTTAAATTCTGATTTTAACGTTGCTTTAATAGAAATACAGAATAATTGAGCTTTTCGACTTAACTAGGCGAACACGAACTTTTGGTGACCTCCGCAGCCTTGTTATTCAGCTGAGTCTGCATCCTTGATATACAACGCTCTTATTCGTCTCACTGTGGTCATCCAACCTTCTGCTCTGGGAGTGTTATTCTTAATTTCAGGTCAAAGGCCCCCTCACGGTTCAGCCGGGCAGGGTTGTTAATCAGCTCCCTCCCCTGTGCACACAGCGTTGCTGACCCACTTCATTTGACCACTCACCCTGGATTTAATAATTTAATTCCTTAAAACCATGCAGGATGGTTGGCTTTTTGCCTTAATTATGTCTGGCTGACTCTCCCACTGTCTCTGCCGCCTGCACGGGTGACATATGCCCGTTCATCAGGCCCCCTCCTTCCTTGAAGCAAGGTTGCAAATTCTGTCATCCTAGCCCTCCTCCAGTTCATTACTTAACAACACCTGGTTTTTGCAGCCTGCTGCTTTTTGGGGTGTTTTCATTCATTATATATCAAGTAAAAAGATAATATATAAAAATATCAAGTTTGGAAGAAGGCTTAGGATACAACATTCCGCCCTTTTAAAAATGGCCAGTGGTCAAATGGCCACGGGTTATTTTTAAAAAAATGTATACCCTTCCATCATGAACCATCGATTGTCCTCAAGTTTTGCTGCTATTTCCTTACAACGCGCGCGTACCTGTCACAACTTACATGGTTATATGTGACAAGAGAGGAAAATTTTTTCCTAAAGGAAGGTAAAACGATAAGGAAGGGAGAAATTATTCTATTGACTACGTGTTATAGGAGATATCGTTAAAAATATAGTTTCTACGGTTATTCTTGGGTGGCATCATCAGGCCTTGGCTCCCTTCTAGCTTGGCAAGGTACGTTAGCAGGAGCGTGAGCAGGAGGGCTGCCATTTCCTGGAAAACATGTTACATATTATCGTAGTGTGATATGCCCATTAGTTTAGTTCCCCAGAGATTGGTGTTTTATTCTGAGTTAATTTTTTATGTCCTAAGGTTAAGTGTACTATGCACTTAAGCTTCCTGGAATTCGTATTCTTTATTTTTTATTTTTTTTGGAAGGTCGTGTAGGTAGGAAACATATAATAATAGAAAAAAAAAATATTATTGTTTGTTGGTTAATTATCTTTGTTAAGTTTCTACTTTTCGGTACGGAAAACGTTAAGAAACGCGAAGTTTCAACCGTTATTTATTCTGCCCTTATCTGTATCTCTAGATGTCTTGGGAGGCTAGTCCATACATCTTTTGTCCATTTGGATGTCCATGACCTCTTTGTGACCGAACTCTCAACACTTTAACCGCCCTCCATGTTTCATGGATTCCTGGTGTTCTTGTGAGGAGAAGTGAGTTGTTTTCATTAGTTAATTAAAAAAAAAAAGGTATATATATAAATTAAAAAAAAATATTATATTTTTTTGAATTGTTCTTAATTAAAAAAAAAATAGACACAACAATCCGGCCGTTTGAATAATTATCAGGGGTCGACTTGGCCACTGGCGAATTTCCAAACCAAGTAAATGCCCCTTTTTTGTGTTATGAATCTATAAGCCGCCCTCACTCTCGGCGGTTATTCTTACGACGCGCGCATATGTATCACCATCGTAACATGGTTACTTTGAAATAAGCAAAAAAAAAAATAAAACACCACGTTAAACATCGGTACTAATCCATAACGCATTCCTTCCAAAGCGCGCATGTATCACAATCTTAACAAGATTACATTTGAAATATCCAAAAAAAAAATACCACAAAACTTGAACATCGATATCACCAGTTACATGGTTCTCATCCCTCATAACTCCGACGGATATTAATTTTTCCCTGTTTTTGTTAAATCCTGGGAAACGCTATGTAGCGGTTTCGAACGCATTTTTGCGTTATTTCCCTCCTGTTACATCCTGGCAATCTTTTTACCAAGTTCTGAGTGTCTGGTTTACCACTTATCACTTTGATCATTCGATCACGGTTTTCCGGTTCGTTTTTGTAATTTCCCCTCTCACTCTCTCGCGTCGTGGGAGTGTGGGGTGTAAAATTGTGCTGCACATAATCAGAATTCGCGCACACAACCAACTTCTCTACTCCGTCATCACTGGCATTCGCTCTCTCTGCGATTACATGCACATTTGCCGAGTCAGTGTGTCGATTTAATTCTGTCCCTCGTAATGTTGCCCTCTTTGTTTTTACGAGTGTGTTGGATTCCAACACCATTCCCGATACGTCATGGACATTCGTCTCCATTTTAGCACTCCGATCCACATAAATTTTGGTTTCCCTTGGATATTTTCCATTCAAAGGCTCATGCCTGCGCTCCTCAGGGCGTGTCCCTGCTGTCGGTTTTTGTACTGTCCGATCACGCTTCAATGCAACCCTGTCCTTGTATTCAATCCGCGCGTCATTTACGGGAGTACTGTCCACGTTTCTGCCCGCCCTGTGACTTGCTGCCTGCCTGTATTCCTCATTGAGCTTCGGGTTTAATACCTCGACAGGTGGGGCGCGTGTTGGCCGCTTGCTCGCGCTCACTGTGGGTAGTTCATCATGTCTTTGGACCGCATTCTGTGTTATTCCTCTATTCCCTCCTGGTATAGCCGGTGGAGGAATTGGTCGGAATTGGATCAATTGTGTTTGACCTCCCATCCTGCGATTCCTCTGAATGTTCGCATCCATACCTCCGCGGTCTGTGTAACCCCTTCCCGCTGGATGGTTATCTCGCCATCTCTGTGCGTAATTTTGGCCTCGTGTGTGTCGTGGGATGGGGTGTTGATATGGTTCTGCTCTGAACCTCTCCCCCCTACGATTCTCCTGCATGTTCGCATCCATACCTCCGCAGTCTGTGTACCTTCCCGCTGGATGGTTATCTCGCCATCTTAGTGTGCAACTTTGGCCTCGTGTGTGTCGTGGCATGGGGTGTTGATATGGTTCTGTTCTGAACCTCCCCCCCCTACGATTCTCCTGAATGTTCGGCTTTATGCCGCTCTCATTCTCGTGCCAACCTCTCTCTGGGTTATTTTGCCATGTGTGCGTGTTTGTTTGCTCCGCCCTGCATTGTGGGACTGCTCGGTGATTTTTATTCCTCTCTGAGAGGCTGGGTTCCTTATCCCTCTCCCTGTGTTCTGGATCCGAATTATGATTCTTAGCTCTGTATAACCACGCCATGTACGCCTTGCTCTCTATGCGGCGTAAGGATGCGGTTTCTGGATTCAAAACCATTCTCACCCTTTCTGTAATCTCTGGGCTCAAGGATTCAAAAAACATAATTTTGAACATTTTATCTCCTTCGTGGTATTGATTCACATCGCCTGCGTAATACGCTCTTTTAAATTGTACGAGGTAGTCACGTGGATCTTGGTCCATGCCCTGGGTCATCGATTTTACAGCATAAAACCCCTCAGTGAGTGTCGAATATTCTCCAAACTTCCGAATCACTGCCAGGCTCAGTTGTTTAAAATCATTCCTAACCTTGTGTGGTAGTGACTTTACCCATGTAATAGAATCTTTATTTAAGCTTCGTTTCAACAAACTCGCTTTTTCATCCCGTCTCATCAACCCTCTAATCATTGCCTCCTCTTCCACTGTCGCGATATGTGTGTGGATATCCATGGACTTATTGTGGGGGTCAAAATCGGGAATTCTGACTAGAGCCTTGTCCATCAATTTAAGGGTTTTACTGTTGAAAAAGTATTCCGAAAGTTGATCGCCGTCAGCGTCATCATCAAACAAGTTATCATCAGGCAATCTGTCACTTTTATCTGTTCTGTGTGGGGCGTGATTAAGCGGTGTGCATTTTCTGTGTGCGCGCCCAGTGCCGTGTCGCTCGTGTTGCCATTTCCCTTCAGTTTTTGCCTCTGCCCTTAGCGGAGCACGTCCCGTTAACTTTACTTTAACATTTTGCTTCCCTCTATCTGTGAAGTTGTCAATCTCACATGTTTTTGTTTGCATATGTATCTCTCCATCCCTTCTCTCGAATGAGTGTGATTTAATGTTACTTCCATATTTATTCTGTGGATCCACGTCTGTGAGTTCCGCTGGTGTCGCGAGCCCTGATTTCTCCTCCCTTACGATGGTGTGAGGACATTTTTCCTCGTTTATTAGAGACGATTTCTCTCCTGTTTCCTTTCCGAATTTTCCTTTATTCCACCATCCCTGACTGTATGCCTGTGTGAGGAGGAATGAGTCCTGTCCTGCCTTCTCTGCAGCTTTTGCATCGTGTTCGCCTCTGTTACATTTTATCCAGTCAATTAGTTTCCTCCGAGGTGTGTTCGTGTTATCGATACAGCTCCCTCCCCATATGTCTCTCTGACTGTACTGCTTTGTAACAGATTGGTCGGTACGTTTTAATACGAGCTCCCCGTACCCCGTCACCCATTCAAAAATTATTCTTAATCCTATCATCTCAAGTGGCAGGAGTTACTTTGACATTCCTTTTCAGAGTACTTATACACAATTGTATCACAGGATGCGTCAGTTCAACTCGAGCAAATAATTTCAGCCCAGCTGTCTTTGTTATACTCTGCTACTCTGGTATTTCCCTTCAGAGCGCGTGTATACCCCCGTTTATAATCACAAGGCAACGTTAGTTCACAACACTTTGATTAACACAACAGTGATTCGTTCCTGAATTCATGCATAAACTGTCTGCGAGAAATCCCGGACCCGAGCCCCCATTATGTTGTATATGTTGGGTGTGAAAATTTTGATGTGTTGTATGCGTGCGTGGGTGAAATTATTGTGTTGTATGTGTGGGTTATGAATATTCAGTGAAAATAATAATAATCAATTGAAATTTGGCCAAATGTGTAATTATCCGGAAATATGTTAATTGAGGTAATTATGCACATTTAATTATGCCAATTCGAGAGGTAATCGTAGTAATTATGCGAGTGGGTGGAATTATGATGATGCAAGTCGTTATGATAACCAGACCCCGCCTCGGTGACGAGGGTGGGTTATCGATCGGAATAAGGCAATTAATCGTATGCAGTTATGCAGGTGTGGTGTAAGTATACAAGATTAACTTAGATTAACTCGGCATCGTTGTCTAGGTTCGTCTCATTCTCGCTTATCTTAGGTCCCCGGTTCGCCCCGTTATCGCTTTAACATTTACTGAGTATGTGTTAGTGTGTTTATTAAGGTCACCAAGTTCAGATCTCAACGCAGAAGCAGATCTTATGCATAGACTTCAGGAAAGAATCACACAACCACTTCTGTATTAATCAATTTATTACTAATTCAACCTCAACTATGATATAGTATGCGAACTCTCAATCCCGGAACGTCAACACGGCATCAATACAGTATCATCAATGATTGTCTGATTTCACTTGACAACGGCACATGGATCCCGCGTAACGCGATGGTTGTTAGTGAGAGAGAGAGTCGTTAAAACGTGCAAATACTATGCTAAGAAAACCTTAACGTTAATGAATGAAAGATGCTTGAAAGATTATACGGCGATAAAACACAATCAAAACAGTTATTATTCTTAAAGGCACCAATCTCAACAGATACATCGCAGGTTATCTGACAACAGAGTGGCTCGGCGGAAGGAGGTGCCAAGAATCAATTCGTATTGATGGATCTGTTGGGAATTTATGCGATTAAGAGTACAGTCCACTAAATATTAAAGATAATACTCTTATAAATGACGGATGGCCATCACTCGGTCTCGAGTTTTTCTTCACAGCCACGGATGGCTTATGGGTTCGAGTGGGTTTGAGTGGTAAGAGTTGTCTTCAATAGTCAGTGTTCGGAGTCGGTTCTTTATGTCAAACAACGCCTGGTGGTCGTGTGGTGAGGGGGCGGTGCGCGTCATACGTATTAGTCGCTCCTCTGTCGCCGTGGGGAATTGGTTGGATGCCTGTTGATACGCTGTCGTAGTTCGGAACCCGGTCGGTAGGTGGCGCCCGCAGCTCGCTCGCAGCGCACCGTCGTCCTCTCGTCGCCAGACCGCGACCCTGGCTGCCAGCAGGGGCCTCTGACGCGGCAGGTTGAGCTGTCAAGCGGGTCTTGCCCGCCTGCAGAGGAGACGGGGAGCCGCTCGAGTCGAGCCCCGAGAGCCGGCTGAACTCGGCTGAGTCCCAGAAGCTGAAGAGTCGAGCCGACCCGCTCGGTCGAGCTCGCTCCGGAGCCGACCCGCTGTTCGAACTCGTGATGAGATGACTCCCCTGGTCGAACTCGGCTGATGAGTCGAGCCGACCCTTCCGGTCGAGCTCGCTCATGAGTCGACCCGTTGGTCGCCCTCGTGATGAGTTGACTCTCCTGGTCCAACTGGTTTCCAATGCTCAGGGTCCTTTCTTTTATGCCGAAAAATCCCTTTGGGTCCTGCCCACAAGGCGGGGTTTTCTTTTGATTTACTGTGTCAGGATCTGTCCGTGTGTAGGTGTGTTCATGTGTGTGTCCGTACGTCCGTGTGTCCTTGTGTGCATCACCCATGGTATTTTCCGTTGTCATACTCCCTCCATAAAATCCATGAGCAAACAATCAGATGTTACAATTGCCTCGAAGTCGTCTCTCTGTCTGGGTGCAATATTATCTCTTGTCTGGCCTCCTTCATGAACCAAAACACAGACGTTACAAACCGCCTCACAGGCACCTCTGTCCGTGTTGCACGACCTGGAGGGAGGGGCACACTCCATCCGATCCTCACAGCACACAAAGACATGGTTAAAAAGTTTTAAATTAACACTTGTCCCTTACCATTTCCCAGTTATGATTCTGTATGTAGCCTAAGGTGTGTCGTTTCCCATCGTGGTGCTTGGCCCAAGTGGAGGTGCCTCCCCGAGCACATACACACTCCCATCCCGCGCTGCGGGGATACAAAGACGGCCGGGATCTCCCTTTCTCTCCGACCCTGGGTTTAACATCGCTCTTTTATTATGTATTTTATTTCGACCTGGTGGTGATTTATCCCGCTATCCTGGCTTTTCATAAGTTTTACTTTTGTCTTTCATGCATAGGCTTGTTATTATTAATTTATTTCCGATATCTTAGGTTAAGGGGTAAGTTTCTTGATCCTAGGAATTCGTATTCCTTGGTGTCTGCATGGTTATATAAGCGGAATATAGTTGACGGTGAATAGCGTTAACATTGATGTTATGTACGATATTATGTATTGTGATGTCATTAACTTAACTTGTTGGTCAGGCTTCACTGACATGAAGTTGCATTTCATAGCCTCGCAGGTTTTTGCCTCACTCTGTCTCTGCTCGCCGGTTGTTGTTGCTGTCCAGCTGACGCCGTTAACTCAAGGCCTCATTAATTTCCGTCACTCCTTGTAGGTGAGGGCGGTTGAACCTTGGAGTCAGTTCTGGTTTTTGTCTGCTTGCTTTTTCTGATGTCCCCTGACCCCGAGAGTTATTATTTCTACTTTTATGGCCTGTCGAAGCCCGACTCGCTGTTGCTGGCTGGTGTCGCTGGGTTGGTGTCGTTCCCGGCTTTTGCTTACGTTTGCAGTTCGCCGCGCTCTTATTGTTCATACCCTCTTCAACCTTATATCGACTATTCGCTCCTGTCTGGGTGCGATTCAATTTTGACTTAGGAAGGTTCTGATTGTCATATGCTTTGGGTCGAGTTGTATATTAAGGTATGGAAATAACATTTCATATTGACTTAATGATGGTGATGGTTCAGTAGGCGTAACTTGTGGCCTGGTTTAATTTGAGTGGGTGTGAATATCAATAACTTTAGCCTACCCTGTTGTTAAATTCTGATTTTAACGTTGCTTTAATAGAAATACAGAATAATTGAGCTTTTCGACTTAACTAGGCGAACACGAACTTTTGGTGACCTCCGCAGCCTTGTTATTCAGCTGAGTCTGCATCCTTGATATACAACGCTCTTATTCGTCTCACTGTGGTCATCCAACCTTCTGCTCTGGGAGTGTTATTCTTAATTTCAGGTCAAAGGCCCCCTCACGGTTCAGCCGGGCAGGGTTGTTAATCAGCTCCCTCCCCTGTGCACACAGCGTTGCTGACCCACTTCATTTGACCACTCACCCTGGATTTAATAATTTAATTCCTTAAAACCATGCAGGATGGTTGGCTTTTTGCCTTAATTATGTCTGGCTGACTCTCCCACTGTCTCTGCCGCCTGCACGGGTGACATATGCCCGTTCATCAGGCCCCCTCCTTCCTTGAAGCAAGGTTGCAAATTCTGTCATCCTAGCCCTCCTCCAGTTCATTACTTAACAACACCTGGTTTTTGCAGCCTGCTGCTTTTTGGGGTGTTTTCATTCATTATATATCAAGTAAAAAGATAATATATAAAAATATCAAGTTTGGAAGAAGGCTTAGGATACAACATTCCGCCCTTTTAAAAATGGCCAGTGGTCAAATGGCCACGGGTTATTTTTAAAAAAATGTATACCCTTCCATCATGAACCATCGATTGTCCTCAAGTTTTGCTGCTATTTCCTTACAACGCGCGCGTACCTGTCACAACTTACATGGTTATATGTGACAAGAGAGGAAAATTTTTTCCTAAAGGAAGGTAAAACGATAAGGAAGGGAGAAATTATTCTATTGACTACGTGTTATAGGAGATATCGTTAAAAATATAGTTTCTACGGTTATTCTTGGGTGGCATCATCAGGCCTTGGCTCCCTTCTAGCTTGGCAAGGTACGTTAGCAGGAGCGTGAGCAGGAGGGCTGCCATTTCCTGGAAAACATGTTACATATTATCGTAGTGTGATATGCCCATTAGTTTAGTTCCCCAGAGATTGGTGTTTTATTCTGAGTTAATTTTTTATGTCCTAAGGTTAAGTGTACTATGCACTTAAGCTTCCTGGAATTCGTATTCTTTATTTTTTATTTTTTTTGGAAGGTCGTGTAGGTAGGAAACATATAATAATAGAAAAAAAAAATATTATTGTTTGTTGGTTAATTATCTTTGTTAAGTTTCTACTTTTCGGTACGGAAAACGTTAAGAAACGCGAAGTTTCAACCGTTATTTATTCTGCCCTTATCTGTATCTCTAGATGTCTTGGGAGGCTAGTCCATACATCTTTTGTCCATTTGGATGTCCATGACCTCTTTGTGACCGAACTCTCAACACTTTAACCGCCCTCCATGTTTCATGGATTCCTGGTGTTCTTGTGAGGAGAAGTGAGTTGTTTTCATTAGTTAATTTAAAAAAAAAAGGTATATATATAAATTAAAAAAAAATATTATATTTTTTTGAATTGTTCTTAATTAAAAAAAAAATAGACACAACAATCCGGCCGTTTGAATAATTATCAGGGGTCGACTTGGCCACTGGCGAATTTCCAAACCAAGTAAATGCCCCTTTTTTGTGTTATGAATCTATAAGCCGCCCTCACTCTCGGCGGTTATTCTTACGACGCGCGCATATGTATCACCATCGTAACATGGTTACTTTGAAATAAGCAAAAAAAAAAATAAAACACCACGTTAAACATCGGTACTAATCCATAACGCATTCCTTCCAAAGCGCGCATGTATCACAATCTTAACAAGATTACATTTGAAATATCCAAAAAAAAAATACCACAAAACTTGAACATCGATATCACCAGTTACATGGTTCTCATCCCTCATAACTCCGACGGATATTAATTTTTCCCTGTTTTTGTTAAATCCTGGGAAACGCTATGTAGCGGTTTCGAACGCATTTTTGCGTTATTTCCCTCCTGTTACATCCTGGCAATCTTTTTACCAAGTTCTGAGTGTCTGGTTTACCACTTATCACTTTGATCATTCGATCACGGTTTTCCGGTTCGTTTTTGTAATTTCCCCTCTCACTCTCTCGCGTCGTGGGAGTGTGGGGTGTAAAATTGTGCTGCACATAATCAGAATTCGCGCACACAACCAACTTCTCTACTCCGTCATCACTGGCATTCGCTCTCTCTGCGATTACATGCACATTTGCCGAGTCAGTGTGTCGATTTAATTCTGTCCCTCGTAATGTTGCCCTCTTTGTTTTTACGAGTGTGTTGGATTCCAACACCATTCCCGATACGTCATGGACATTCGTCTCCATTTTAGCACTCCGATCCACATAAATTTTGGTTTCCCTTGGATATTTTCCATTCAAAGGCTCATGCCTGCGCTCCTCAGGGCGTGTCCCTGCTGTCGGTTTTTGTACTGTCCGATCACGCTTCAATGCAACCCTGTCCTTGTATTCAATCCGCGCGTCATTTACGGGAGTACTGTCCACGTTTCTGCCCGCCCTGTGACTTGCTGCCTGCCTGTATTCCTCATTGAGCTTCGGGTTTAATACCTCGACAGGTGGGGCGCGTGTTGGCCGCTTGCTCGCGCTCACTGTGGGTAGTTCATCATGTCTTTGGACCGCATTCTGTGTTATTCCTCTATTCCCTCCTGGTATAGCCGGTGGAGGAATTGGTCGGAATTGGATCAATTGTGTTTGACCTCCCATCCTGCGATTCCTCTGAATGTTCGCATCCATACCTCCGCGGTCTGTGTAACCCCTTCCCGCTGGATGGTTATCTCGCCATCTCTGTGCGTAATTTTGGCCTCGTGTGTGTCGTGGGATGGGGTGTTGATATGGTTCTGCTCTGAACCTCTCCCCCCTACGATTCTCCTGCATGTTCGCATCCATACCTCCGCAGTCTGTGTACCTTCCCGCTGGATGGTTATCTCGCCATCTTAGTGTGCAACTTTGGCCTCGTGTGTGTCGTGGCATGGGGTGTTGATATGGTTCTGTTCTGAACCTCCCCCCCCTACGATTCTCCTGAATGTTCGGCTTTATGCCGCTCTCATTCTCGTGCCAACCTCTCTCTGGGTTATTTTGCCATGTGTGCGTGTTTGTTTGCTCCGCCCTGCATTGTGGGACTGCTCGGTGATTTTTATTCCTCTCTGAGAGGCTGGGTTCCTTATCCCTCTCCCTGTGTTCTGGATCCGAATTATGATTCTTAGCTCTGTATAACCACGCCATGTACGCCTTGCTCTCTATGCGGCGTAAGGATGCGGTTTCTGGATTCAAAACCATTCTCACCCTTTCTGTAATCTCTGGGCTCAAGGATTCAAAAAACATAATTTTGAACATTTTATCTCCTTCGTGGTATTGATTCACATCGCCTGCGTAATACGCTCTTTTAAATTGTACGAGGTAGTCACGTGGATCTTGGTCCATGCCCTGGGTCATCGATTTTACAGCATAAAACCCCTCAGTGAGTGTCGAATATTCTCCAAACTTCCGAATCACTGCCAGGCTCAGTTGTTTAAAATCATTCCTAACCTTGTGTGGTAGTGACTTTACCCATGTAATAGAATCTTTATTTAAGCTTCGTTTCAACAAACTCGCTTTTTCATCCCGTCTCATCAACCCTCTAATCATTGCCTCCTCTTCCACTGTCGCGATATGTGTGTGGATATCCATGGACTTATTGTGGGGGTCAAAATCGGGAATTCTGACTAGAGCCTTGTCCATCAATTTAAGGGTTTTACTGTTGAAAAAGTATTCCGAAAGTTGATCGCCGTCAGCGTCATCATCAAACAAGTTATCATCAGGCAATCTGTCACTTTTATCTGTTCTGTGTGGGGCGTGATTAAGCGGTGTGCATTTTCTGTGTGCGCGCCCAGTGCCGTGTCGCTCGTGTTGCCATTTCCCTTCAGTTTTTGCCTCTGCCCTTAGCGGAGCACGTCCCGTTAACTTTACTTTAACATTTTGCTTCCCTCTATCTGTGAAGTTGTCAATCTCACATGTTTTTGTTTGCATATGTATCTCTCCATCCCTTCTCTCGAATGAGTGTGATTTAATGTTACTTCCATATTTATTCTGTGGATCCACGTCTGTGAGTTCCGCTGGTGTCGCGAGCCCTGATTTCTCCTCCCTTACGATGGTGTGAGGACATTTTTCCTCGTTTATTAGAGACGATTTCTCTCCTGTTTCCTTTCCGAATTTTCCTTTATTCCACCATCCCTGACTGTATGCCTGTGTGAGGAGGAATGAGTCCTGTCCTGCCTTCTCTGCAGCTTTTGCATCGTGTTCGCCTCTGTTACATTTTATCCAGTCAATTAGTTTCCTCCGAGGTGTGTTCGTGTTATCGATACAGCTCCCTCCCCATATGTCTCTCTGACTGTACTGCTTTGTAACAGATTGGTCGGTACGTTTTAATACGAGCTCCCCGTACCCCGTCACCCATTCAAAAATTATTCTTAATCCTATCATCTCAAGTGGCAGGAGTTACTTTGACATTCCTTTTCAGAGTACTTATACACAATTGTATCACAGGATGCGTCAGTTCAACTCGAGCAAATAATTTCAGCCCAGCTGTCTTTGTTATACTCTGCTACTCTGGTATTTCCCTTCAGAGCGCGTGTATACCCCCGTTTATAATCACAAGGCAACGTTAGTTCACAACACTTTGATTAACACAACAGTGATTCGTTCCTGAATTCATGCATAAACTGTCTGCGAGAAATCCCGGACCCGAGCCCCCATTATGTTGTATATGTTGGGTGTGAAAATTTTGATGTGTTGTATGCGTGCGTGGGTGAAATTATTGTGTTGTATGTGTGGGTTATGAATATTCAGTGAAAATAATAATAATCAATTGAAATTTGGCCAAATGTGTAATTATCCGGAAATATGTTAATTGAGGTAATTATGCACATTTAATTATGCCAATTCGAGAGGTAATCGTAGTAATTATGCGAGTGGGTGGAATTATGATGATGCAAGTCGTTATGATAACCAGACCCCGCCTCGGTGACGAGGGTGGGTTATCGATCGGAATAAGGCAATTAATCGTATGCAGTTATGCAGGTGTGGTGTAAGTATACAAGATTAACTTAGATTAACTCGGCATCGTTGTCTAGGTTCGTCTCATTCTCGCTTATCTTAGGTCCCCGGTTCGCCCCGTTATCGCTTTAACATTTACTGAGTATGTGTTAGTGTGTTTATTAAGGTCACCAAGTTCAGATCTCAACGCAGAAGCAGATCTTATGCATAGACTTCAGGAAAGAATCACACAACCACTTCTGTATTAATCAATTTATTACTAATTCAACCTCAACTATGATATAGTATGCGAACTCTCAATCCCGGAACGTCAACACGGCATCAATACAGTATCATCAATGATTGTCTGATTTCACTTGACAACGGCACATGGATCCCGCGTAACGCGATGGTTGTTAGTGAGAGAGAGAGTCGTTAAAACGTGCAAATACTATGCTAAGAAAACCTTAACGTTAATGAATGAAAGATGCTTGAAAGATTATACGGCGATAAAACACAATCAAAACAGTTATTATTCTTAAAGGCACCAATCTCAACAGATACATCGCAGGTTATCTGACAACAGAGTGGCTCGGCGGAAGGAGGTGCCAAGAATCAATTCGTATTGATGGATCTGTTGGGAATTTATGCGATTAAGAGTACAGTCCACTAAATATTAAAGATAATACTCTTATAAATGACGGATGGCCATCACTCGGTCTCGAGTTTTTCTTCACAGCCACGGATGGCTTATGGGTTCGAGTGGGTTTGAGTGGTAAGAGTTGTCTTCAATAGTCAGTGTTCGGAGTCGGTTCTTTATGTCAAACAACGCCTGGTGGTCGTGTGGTGAGGGGGCGGTGCGCGTCATACGTATTAGTCGCTCCTCTGTCGCCGTGGGGAATTGGTTGGATGCCTGTTGATACGCTGTCGTAGTTCGGAACCCGGTCGGTAGGTGGCGCCCGCAGCTCGCTCGCAGCGCACCGTCGTCCTCTCGTCGCCAGACCGCGACCCTGGCTGCCAGCAGGGGCCTCTGACGCGGCAGGTTGAGCTGTCAAGCGGGTCTTGCCCGCCTGCAGAGGAGACGGGGAGCCGCTCGAGTCGAGCCCCGAGAGCCGGCTGAACTCGGCTGAGTCCCAGAAGCTGAAGAGTCGAGCCGACCCGCTCGGTCGAGCTCGCTCCGGAGCCGACCCGCTGTTCGAACTCGTGATGAGATGACTCCCCTGGTCGAACTCGGCTGATGAGTCGAGCCGACCCTTCCGGTCGAGCTCGCTCATGAGTCGACCCGTTGGTCGCCCTCGTGATGAGTTGACTCTCCTGGTCCAACTGGTTTCCAATGCTCAGGGTCCTTTCTTTTATGCCGAAAAATCCCTTTGGGTCCTGCCCACAAGGCGGGGTTTTCTTTTGATTTACTGTGTCAGGATCTGTCCGTGTGTAGGTGTGTTCATGTGTGTGTCCGTACGTCCGTGTGTCCTTGTGTGCATCACCCATGGTATTTTCCGTTGTCATACTCCCTCCATAAAATCCATGAGCAAACAATCAGATGTTACAATTGCCTCGAAGTCGTCTCTCTGTCTGGGTGCAATATTATCTCTTGTCTGGCCTCCTTCATGAACCAAAACACAGACGTTACAAACCGCCTCACAGGCACCTCTGTCCGTGTTGCACGACCTGGAGGGAGGGGCACACTCCCTCCGATCCTCACAGCACACAAAGACATGGTTAAAAAGTTTTAAATTAACACTTGTCCCTTACCATTTCCCAGTTATGATTCTGTATGTAGCCTAAGGTGTGTCGTTTCCCATCGTGGTGCTTGGCCCAAGTGGAGGTGCCTCCCCGAGCACATACACACTCCCATCCCGCGCTGCGGGGATACAAAGACGGCCGGGATCTCCCTTTCTCTCCGACCCTGGGTTTAACATCGCTCTTTTATTATGTATTTTATTTCGACCTGGTGGTGATTTATCCCGCTATCCTGGCTTTTCATAAGTTTTACTTTTGTCTTTCATGCATAGGCTTGTTATTATTAATTTATTTCCGATATCTTAGGTTAAGGGGTAAGTTTCTTGATCCTAGGAATTCGTATTCCTTGGTGTCTGCATGGTTATATAAGCGGAATATAGTTGACGGTGAATAGCGTTAACATTGATGTTATGTACGATATTATGTATTGTGATGTCATTAACTTAACTTGTTGGTCAGGCTTCACTGACATGAAGTTGCATTTCATAGCCTCGCAGGTTTTTGCCTCACTCTGTCTCTGCTCGCCGGTTGTTGTTGCTGTCCAGCTGACGCCGTTAACTCAAGGCCTCATTAATTTCCGTCACTCCTTGTAGGTGAGGGCGGTTGAACCTTGGAGTCAGTTCTGGTTTTTGTCTGCTTGCTTTTTCTGATGTCCCCTGACCCCGAGAGTTATTATTTCTACTTTTATGGCCTGTCGAAGCCCGACTCGCTGTTGCTGGCTGGTGTCGCTGGGTTGGTGTCGTTCCCGGCTTTTGCTTACGTTTGCAGTTCGCCGCGCTCTTATTGTTCATACCCTCTTCAACCTTATATCGACTATTCGCTCCTGTCTGGGTGCGATTCAATTTTGACTTAGGAAGGTTCTGATTGTCATATGCTTTGGGTCGAGTTGTATATTAAGGTATGGAAATAACATTTCATATTGACTTAATGATGGTGATGGTTCAGTAGGCGTAACTTGTGGCCTGGTTTAATTGGAGTGGGTGTGAATATCAATAACTTTAGCCTACCCTGTTGTTAAATTCTGATTTTAACGTTGCTTTAATAGCAATACAGAATAATTGAGCTTTTCGACTTAACTAGGCGAACACGAACTTTTGGTGACCTCCGCAGCCTTGTAATTCAGCTGAGTCTGCATCCTTGATATACAACGCTCTTATTCGTCTCACTGTGGTCATCCAACCTTCTGCTCTGGGAGTGTTATTCTTAATTTCAGGTCAAAGGCCCCCTCACGGTTCAGCCGGGCAGGGTTGTTAATCAGCTCCCTCCCCTGTGCACACAGCGTTGCTGACCCACTTCATTTGACCACTCACCCTGGATTTAATAATTTAATTCCTTAAAACCATGCAGGATGGTTGGCTTTTTGCCTTAATTATGTCTGGCTGACTCTCCCACTGTCTCTGCCGCCTGCACGGGTGACATATGCCCGTTCATCAGGCCCCCTCCTTCCTTGAAGCAAGGTTGCAAATTCTGTCATCCTAGCCCTCCTCCAGTTCATTACTTAACAACACCTGGTTTTTGCAGCCTGCTGCTTTTTGGGGTGTTTTCATTCATTATATATCAAGTAAAAAGATAATATATAAAAATATCAAGTTTGGAAGAAGGCTTAGGATACAACATTCCGCCCTTTTAAAAATGGCCAGTGGTCAAATGGCCACGGGTTATTTTTAAAAAAATGTATACCCTTCCATCATGAACCATCGATTGTCCTCAAGTTTTGCTGCTATTTCCTTACAACGCGCGCGTACGTGTCACAACTTACATGGTTATATGTGACAAGAGAGGAAAATGTTTTCCTAAAGGAAGGTAAAACGATAAGGAAGGGAGAAATTATTCTATTGACTACGTGTTATAGGAGATATCGTTAAAAATATAGTTTCTACGGTTATTCTTGGGTGGCATCATCAGGCCTTGGCTCCCTTCTAGCTTGGCAAGGTACGTTAGCAGGAGCGTGAGCAGGAGGGCTGCCATTTCCTGGAAAACATGTTACATATTATCGTAGTGTGATATGCCCATTAGTTTAGTTCCCCAGAGATTGGTGTTTTATTCTGAGTTAATTTTTTATGTCCTAAGGTTAAGTGTACTATGCACTTAAGCTTCCTGGAATTCGTATTCTTTAGTTTTTATTTTTTTTGGAAGGTCGTGTAGGTAGGAAACATATAATAATAGAAAAAAAAATATTATTGTTTGTTGGTTAATTATCTTTGTTAAGTTTCTACTTTTCGGTACGGAAAACGTTAAGAAACGCGAAGTTTCAACCGTTATTTATTCTGCCCTTATCTGTATCTCTAGATGTCTTGGGAGGCTAGTCCATACATCTTTTGTCCATTTGGATGTCCATGACCTCTTTGTGACCGAACTCTCAACACTTTAACCGCCCTCCATGTTTCATGGATTCCTGGTGTTCTTGTGAGGAGAAGTGAGTTGTTTTCATTAGTTAATTAAAAAAAAAAAGGTATATATATAAATTAAAAAAAAATATTATATTTTTTTGAATTGTTCTTAATTAAAAAAAAAATAGACACAACAATCCGGCCGTTTGAATAATTATCAGGGGTCGACTTGGCCACTGGCGAATTTCCAAACCAAGTAAATGCCCCTTTTTTGTGTTATGAATCTATAAGCCGCCCTCACTCTCGGCGGTTATTCTTACGACGCGCGCATATGTATCACCATCGTAACATGGTTACTTTGAAATAAGCAAAAAAAAAAATAAAACACCACGTTAAACATCGGTACTAATCCATAACGCATTCCTTCCAAAGCGCGCATGTATCACAATCTTAACAAGATTACATTTGAAATATCCAAAAAAAAAATACCACAAAACTTGAACATCGATATCACCAGTTACATGGTTCTCATCCCTCATAACTCCGACGGATATTAATTTTTCCCTGTTTTTGTTAAATCCTGGGAAACGCTATGTAGCGGTTTCGAACGCATTTTTGCGTTATTTCCCTCCTGTTACATCCTGGCAATCTTTTTACCAAGTTCTGAGTGTCTGGTTTACCACTTATCACTTTGATCATTCGATCACGGTTTTCCGGTTCGTTTTTGTAATTTCCCCTCTCACTCTCTCGCGTCGTGGGAGTGTGGGGTGTAAAATTGTGCTGCACATAATCAGAATTCGCGCACACAACCAACTTCTCTACTCCGTCATCACTGGCATTCGCTCTCTCTGCGATTACATGCACATTTGCCGAGTCAGTGTGTCGATTTAATTCTGTCCCTCGTAATGTTGCCCTCTTTGTTTTTACGAGTGTGTTGGATTCCAACACCATTCCCGATACGTCATGGACATTCGTCTCCATTTTAGCACTCCGATCCACATAAATTTTGGTTTCCCTTGGATATTTTCCATTCAAAGGCTCATGCCTGCGCTCCTCAGGGCGTGTCCCTGCTGTCGGTTTTTGTACTGTCCGATCACGCTTCAATGCAACCCTGTCCTTGTATTCAATCCGCGCGTCATTTACGGGAGTACTGTCCACGTTTCTGCCCGCCCTGTGACTTGCTGCCTGCCTGTATTCCTCATTGAGCTTCGGGTTTAATACCTCGACAGGTGGGGCGCGTGTTGGCCGCTTGCTCGCGCTCACTGTGGGTAGTTCATCATGTCTTTGGACCGCATTCTGTGTTATTCCTCTATTCCCTCCTGATATAGCCGGTGGAGGAATTGGTCGGAATTGGATCAATTGTGTTTGACCTCCCATCCTGCGATTCCTCTGAATGTTCGCATCCATACCTCCGCGGTCTGTGTAACCCCTTCCCGCTGGATGGTTATCTCGCCATCTCTGTGCGTAATTTTGGCCTCGTGTGTGTCGTGGGATGGGGTGTTGATATGGTTCTGCTCTGAACCTCTCCCCCCTACGATTCTCCTGCATGTTCGCATCCATACCTCCGCAGTCTGTGTACCTTCCCGCTGGATGGTTATCTCGCCATCTTAGTGTGCAACTTTGGCCTCGTGTGTGTCGTGGCATGGGGTGTTGATATGGTTCTGTTCTGAACCTCCCCCCCCTACGATTCTCCTGAATGTTCGGCTTTATGCCGCTCTCATTCTCGTGCCAACCTCTCTCTGGGTTATTTTGCCATGTGTGCGTGTTTGTTTGCTCCGCCCTGCATTGTGGGACTGCTCGGTGATTTTTATTCCTCTCTGAGAGGCTGGGTTCCTTATCCCTCTCCCTGTGTTCTGGATCCGAATTATGATTCTTAGCTCTGTATAACCACGCCATGTACGCCTTGCTCTCTATGCGGCGTAAGGATGCGGTTTCTGGATTCAAAACCATTCTCACCCTTTCTGTAATCTCTGGGCTCAAGGATTCAAAAAACATAATTTTGAACATTTTATCTCCTTCGTGGTATTGATTCACATCGCCTGCGTAATACGCTCTTTTAAATTGTACGAGGTAGTCACGTGGATCTTGGTCCATGCCCTGGGTCATCGATTTTACAGCATAAAACCCCTCAGTGAGTGTCGAATATTCTCCAAACTTCCGAATCACTGCCAGGCTCAGTTGTTTAAAATCATTCCTAACCTTGTGTGGTAGTGACTTTACCCATGTAATAGAATCTTTATTTAAGCTTCGTTTCAACAAACTCGCTTTTTCATCCCGTCTCATCAACCCTCTAATCATTGCCTCCTCTTCCACTGTCGCGATATGTGTGTGGATATCCATGGACTTATTGTGGGGGTCAAAATCGGGAATTCTGACTAGAGCCTTGTCCATCAATTTAAGGGTTTTACTGTTGAAAAAGTATTCCGAAAGTTGATCGCCGTCAGCGTCATCATCAAACAAGTTATCATCAGGCAATCTGTCACTTTTATCTGTTCTGTGTGGGGCGTGATTAAGCGGTGTGCATTTTCTGTGTGCGCGCCCAGTGCCGTGTCGCTCGTGTTGCCATTTCCCTTCAGTTTTTGCCTCTGCCCTTAGCGGAGCACGTCCCGTTAACTTTACTTTAACATTTTGCTTCCCTCTATCTGTGAAGTTGTCAATCTCACATGTTTTTGTTTGCATATGTATCTCTCCATCCCTTCTCTCGAATGAGTGTGATTTAATGTTACTTCCATATTTATTCTGTGGATCCACGTCTGTGAGTTCCGCTGGTGTCGCGAGCCCTGATTTCTCCTCCCTTACGATGGTGTGAGGACATTTTTCCTCGTTTATTAGAGACGATTTCTCTCCTGTTTCCTTTCCGAATTTTCCTTTATTCCACCATCCCTGACTGTATGCCTGTGTGAGGAGGAATGAGTCCTGTCCTGCCTTCTCTGCAGCTTTTGCATCGTGTTCGCCTCTGTTACATTTTATCCAGTCAATTAGTTTCCTCCGAGGTGTGTTCGTGTTATCGATACAGCTCCCTCCCCATATGTCTCTCTGACTGTACTGCTTTGTAACAGATTGGTCGGTACGTTTTAATACGAGCTCCCCGTACCCCGTCACCCATTCAAAAATTATTCTTAATCCTATCATCTCAAGTGGCAGGAGTTACTTTGACATTCCTTTTCAGAGTACTTATACACAATTGTATCACAGGATGCGTCAGTTCAACTCGAGCAAATAATTTCAGCCCAGCTGTCTTTGTTATACTCTGCTACTCTGGTATTTCCCTTCAGAGCGCGTGTATACCCCCGTTTATAATCACAAGGCAACGTTAGTTCACAACACTTTGATTAACACAACAGTGATTCGTTCCTGAATTCATGCATAAACTGTCTGCGAGAAATCCCGGACCCGAGCCCCCATTATGTTGTATATGTTGGGTGTGAAAATTTTGATGTGTTGTATGCGTGCGTGGGTGAAATTATTGTGTTGTATGTGTGGGTTATGAATATTCAGTGAAAATAATAATAATCAATTGAAATTTGGCCAAATGTGTAATTATCCGGAAATATGTTAATTGAGGTAATTATGCACATTTAATTATGCCAATTCGAGAGGTAATCGTAGTAATTATGCGAGTGGGTGGAATTATGATGATGCAAGTCGTTATGATAACCAGACCCCGCCTCGGTGACGAGGGTGGGTTATCGATCGGAATAAGGCAATTAATCGTATGCAGTTATGCAGGTGTGGTGTAAGTATACAAGATTAACTTAGATTAACTCGGCATCGTTGTCTAGGTTCGTCTCATTCTCGCTTATCTTAGGTCCCCGGTTCGCCCCGTTATCGCTTTAACATTTACTGAGTATGTGTTAGTGTGTTTATTAAGGTCACCAAGTTCAGATCTCAACGCAGAAGCAGATCTTATGCATAGACTTCAGGAAAGAATCACACAACCACTTCTGTATTAATCAATTTATTACTAATTCAACCTCAACTATGATATAGTATGCGAACTCTCAATCCCGGAACGTCAACACGGCATCAATACAGTATCATCAATGATTGTCTGATTTCACTTGACAACGGCACATGGATCCCGCGTAACGCGATGGTTGTTAGTGAGAGAGAGAGTCGTTAAAACGTGCAAATACTATGCTAAGAAAACCTTAACGTTAATGAATGAAAGATGCTTGAAAGATTATACGGCGATAAAACACAATCAAAACAGTTATTATTCTTAAAGGCACCAATCTCAACAGATACATCGCAGGTTATCTGACAACAGAGTGGCTCGGCGGAAGGAGGTGCCAAGAATCAATTCGTATTGATGGATCTGTTGGGAATTTATGCGATTAAGAGTACAGTCCACTAAATATTAAAGATAATACTCTTATAAATGACGGATGGCCATCACTCGGTCTCGAGTTTTTCTTCACAGCCACGGATGGCTTATGGGTTCGAGTGGGTTTGAGTGGTAAGAGTTGTCTTCAATAGTCAGTGTTCGGAGTCGGTTCTTTATGTCAAACAACGCCTGGTGGTCGTGTGGTGAGGGGGCGGTGCGCGTCATACGTATTAGTCGCTCCTCTGTCGCCGTGGGGAATTGGTTGGATGCCTGTTGATACGCTGTCGTAGTTCGGAACCCGGTCGGTAGGTGGCGCCCGCAGCTCGCTCGCAGCGCACCGTCGTCCTCTCGTCGCCAGACCGCGACCCTGGCTGCCAGCAGGGGCCTCTGACGCGGCAGGTTGAGCTGTCAAGCGGGTCTTGCCCGCCTGCAGAGGAGACGGGGAGCCGCTCGAGTCGAGCCCCGAGAGCCGGCTGAACTCGGCTGAGTCCCAGAAGCTGAAGAGTCGAGCCGACCCGCTCGGTCGAGCTCGCTCCGGAGCCGACCCGCTGTTCGAACTCGTGATGAGATGACTCCCCTGGTCGAACTCGGCTGATGAGTCGAGCCGACCCTTCCGGTCGAGCTCGCTCATGAGTCGACCCGTTGGTCGCCCTCGTGATGAGTTGACTCTCCTGGTCCAACTGGTTTCCAATGCTCAGGGTCCTTTCTTTTATGCCGAAAAATCCCTTTGGGTCCTGCCCACAAGGCGGGGTTTTCTTTTGATTTACTGTGTCAGGATCTGTCCGTGTGTAGGTGTGTTCATGTGTGTGTCCGTACGTCCGTGTGTCCTTGTGTGCATCACCCATGGTATTTTCCGTTGTCATACTCCCTCCATAAAATCCATGAGCAAACAATCAGATGTTACAATTGCCTCGAAGTCGTCTCTCTGTCTGGGTGCAATATTATCTCTTGTCTGGCCTCCTTCATGAACCAAAACACAGACGTTACAAACCGCCTCACAGGCACCTCTGTCCGTGTTGCACGACCTGGAGGGAGGGGCACACTCCCTCCGATCCTCACAGCACACAAAGACATGGTTAAAAAGTTTTAAATTAACACTTGTCCCTTACCATTTCCCAGTTATGATTCTGTATGTAGCCTAAGGTGTGTCGTTTCCCATCGTGGTGCTTGGCCCAAGTGGAGGTGCCTCCCCGAGCACATACACACTCCCATCCCGCGCTGCGGGGATACAAAGACGGCCGGGATCTCCCTTTCTCTCCGACCCTGGGTTTAACATCGCTCTTTTATTATGTATTTTATTTCGACCTGGTGGTGATTTATCCCGCTATCCTGGCTTTTCATAAGTTTTACTTTTGTCTTTCATGCATAGGCTTGTTATTATTAATTTATTTCCGATATCTTAGGTTAAGGGGTAAGTTTCTTGATCCTAGGAATTCGTATTCCTTGGTGTCTGCATGGTTATATAAGCGGAATATAGTTGACGGTGAATAGCGTTAACATTGATGTTATGTACGATATTATGTATTGTGATGTCATTAACTTAACTTGTTGGTCAGGCTTCACTGACATGAAGTTGCATTTCATAGCCTCGCAGGTTTTTGCCTCACTCTGTCTCTGCTCGCCGGTTGTTGTTGCTGTCCAGCTGACGCCGTTAACTCAAGGCCTCATTAATTTCCGTCACTCCTTGTAGGTGAGGGCGGTTGAACCTTGGAGTCAGTTCTGGTTTTGGTCTGCTTGCTTTTTCTGATGTCCCCTGACCCCGAGAGTTATTATTTCTACTTTTATGGCCTGTCGAAGCCCGACTCGCTGTTGCTGGCTGGTGTCGCTGGGTTGGTGTCGTTCCCGGCTTTTGCTTACGTTTGCAGTTCGCCGCGCTCTTATTGTTCATACCCTCTTCAACCTTATATCGACTATTCGCTCCTGTCTGGGTGCGATTCAATTTTGACTTAGGAAGGTTCTGATTGTCATATGCTTTGGGTCGAGTTGTATATTAAGGTATGGAAATAACATTTCATATTGACTTAATGATGGTGATGGTTCAGTAGGCGTAACTTGTGGCCTGGTTTAATTGGAGTGGGTGTGAATATCAATAACTTTAGCCTACCCTGTTGTTAAATTCTGATTTTAACGTTGCTTTAATAGCAATACAGAATAATTGAGCTTTTCGACTTAACTAGGCGAACACGAACTTTTGGTGACCTCCGCAGCCTTGTTATTCAGCTGAGTCTGCATCCTTGATATACAACGCTCTTATTCGTCTCACTGTGGTCATCCAACCTTCTGCTCTGGGAGTGTTATTCTTAATTTCAGGTCAAAGGCCCCCTCACGGTTCAGCCGGGCAGGGTTGTTAATCAGCTCCCTCCCCTGTGCACACAGCGTTGCTGACCCACTTCATTTGACCACTCACCCTGGATTTAATAATTTAATTCCTTAAAACCATGCAGGATGGTTGGCTTTTTGCCTTAATTATGTCTGGCTGACTCTCCCACTGTCTCTGCCGCCTGCACGGGTGACATATGCCCGTTCATCAGGCCCCCTCCTTCCTTGAAGCAAGGTTGCAAATTCTGTCATCCTAGCCCTCCTCCAGTTCATTACTTAACAACACCTGGTTTTTGCAGCCTGCTGCTTTTTGGGGTGTTTTCATTCATTATATATCAAGTAAAAAGATAATATATAAAAATATCAAGTTTGGAAGAAGGCTTAGGATACAACAAGGAGCAGTGCAGGAGGCATTCCATGATCTAAACTGCGCTGTGAGGACTCCAGGCTCCGATCTCCTGGAATCTTATCACAGTTGTGGATTCCACGTGACCAGGGATAAGCCATACCTCAAACTTCAGAACGATTTGTATTCTAGTTTGGCTTGTGATTTTGAATCAATGAGTCGTAAATTTTGATTTTTGTTTCGTGTTCTTTAGTTTTGTCCAACGCATCCAATACCGTAGCAGAAGGAGAGAGCATCAGTCTGACCTGCCAGCTCTCTAACGACTCCTATGCACACATGGTCAGATGGATTCACAATGGGATTGAGATCAGCCATCAAAGCAGCATCGTGTTGGTGAAAGTGAACGCTGCTCACAGTGGGTTGTTGAAGTGTGCCGTGAAAAGGGAGAGTG
The DNA here is from genome assembly GCF_965212315.1 of Lampetra planeri. Lineage (NCBI taxonomy): Eukaryota > Metazoa > Chordata > Hyperoartia > Petromyzontiformes > Petromyzontidae > Lampetra > Lampetra planeri. The sequence continues at coordinate 9,592,352 of NC_136130.1, read as the reverse complement.
GAGAGATCTCAGAGGTAGCGTACAATGTGAACGTGCTGAAAAATGGTAAATACACATCTCACGTTACTTCAGTTACATTATAAAAGCACATACTGAGAATAAATACTTTGATCAAGTACATGAATTAAGTTACATCTTGCGTGTATTAAAAAACACTTACATTGATTAAAGGAATTGGTGAGCTTGACACAATGTCCATGCTTATACCTGCAGCTGTAAGATATGTATCTGTGCGCCTTTTAGCGTCATTTGGTCCAACACCATGTGAGACTAGGCTCTAGGAAAAGCTGTCTCGAGTGTGGACCAATCAACTTCAAGGACAGTGTATACATTATTAGAGTTATGTTTTTTTTGCATTACGACTGCAGGTATTGTGGTCTATGCAAACATGACTCCTTGTAAAAAAAGGTGTCAGTTTTGTTGCCAGATAAAAGGGTAAAAAACTCCAATTATCATATGTATCTGTATTGTGGCATCCTGTATTTGTTTGGTTGTCGATTAAACTATTAAACTATTGTTTTTACACGATTTGCAGACTCAGAGCATCAGGCAACCAGGAATTACGCGTCTCAAATTGGTGAAGGAATCACGTTGCCCTGCAACGAGTCTGACCCTGGGTTTGTGTGGAGGAGCTCCTCCAATGAGTCTCGTTCGGTCACCTGGTACTGGAGGCCACGTGGTGACAGCACAGTCCGTACGATACTCGCGGCTCACCCAGCCGGACCTCACGCTGCATTCAGTTCCCACCTCAACTCCAACGTAAACATCTTGTCCTCGGCTTTTGACGACGACGACTTTTCTCTGACCATCTCAGTGGTGAATGATGATGCAGGGGGGGTTTACACTTGTCAGGTTGAAGGATATTTCCGATCATGGCGGTTGGAAATGGAGTTGATTACGTCACAAGGTACAAGACTTCCCATTTTTGTCATGGAAAACAAACACTTTGCTCTATTTTTATTATCTAAATTACGTCTCCCGCTTTTACGATATAATCACTGGCTCTCAATATTAAATTGCAGGTCGGGAAAGTTAATTTTAAACTAAAGCTCTTGTTACGTCAAAGTATACGGCTGTGAAATGCATGTTACTGCACTCCTTTCATTCTATGAAAATATAAAATGTGTTTATGAAATTACTTAAATTATTTCATCGTTTATTTAGTTCATGCATTATTTTGTATTTCGCAACAGTTCCAGGGGCATCTCCGTACGTGTTGGTGGCTGTTGGAGTGGTGCTGGCTGTGTTGCTCTCTGCTGGAGCTGCTGTTGTTGCTGTGTTGGGCTACAGAAGAAGGAAGCTCAATGCAGGTCATTGGCACCACCCACCACTCTACAACCAAACAGCATTCCTCACACTGAACCCCGTTCACCCAATACACGTTGCGTAGCTCCTTTAAGGGTCACTACAACCGCATGTCATTTCATTAATGGAGGAGGGGGTTACCCCTTGTCTGGGATCGCTGTTGATGTCGGCATTGCTGCGGTGTCTCTATGTGTGGCTGTCAGCCTTGTGCGCTACACACAGCAACACTCGTGCAGATGTGAGACCATCCACACGTCACTGCCAGCAATGCCTCCTCCTAGCAGGGGAAACAGCTCTCGTTCATTATGACCCAGCCGAGAGCCACTTGAGAAGCTGCCATTGAGACCCGTGTACACCGTTTATGTGTAAATGTTGGTAAACTGTTTAAGAGTTGTGGGCAATGAAAGAAAACGTAATATTTAAAATGCGTTCCAGAATCAAATTAAACGTTTGGTATTTAAAAGAAATTCAGTAGTGTGTGCTGACCACCACAGTTTTAATAGCATGTGGTCTGTGTGTTCAAAGAGGTAAACCACACCTTTTGTTTTGACAAGTATATATATTTTTTGTGGAAATAACACTCGTTCAGTTTGGCTAACTCTATGCGAGACAAATATGTTAACTCTTGGTTTTATTTCGATTCGATTAAAAACACTATTTCATATTCTTAGCAGAGTCTCAGCCAGAGCAAGACAGTGCTTATCAAGGATTGAACTTGCAATCGATGATGAGGGATGGTAAGTTTCCGCATTTATGCGGCACTATTTTCCACCCATATGCAAAACACACTTACTTCACAGTGGCCAGACATCCCTTTGCAGGACGCACTTGAAAAATATTCTTGAGACTCTGGCTTCCCAGGATACATTAATAGCATAACAACTTCAATATGCTTTGATCTATACGCTTTGTACCATTACAGGTTCACAGTTTTGTTTAAACGTCAGATTCAATGAAATCATACCCATGTTATTTGAAGATTTCCTGATAACTACATTGAATAAACAGTTCATGAAGTTGACAGTGAAGCACAGGCTACTGTAGTGCAGGCAACAGAGCAAAAACAAGAACACGCGTTGTGACCGTTGATGCTTTTGCCTCCTCACGTTCGCTAATGGGTCGAGAGGAGTGGCATCGCCGTGAAGTCCACAGTGGAGTTTTTGTTTCACGACAGGTCCTGATCCACAGCGAGGAAGCGACTACGAAGTGCTGGAATCGCCATCGGTGACCAACAATGGTAGTAGCTGTCATTTGTTCACGCGTCGCTATGTCACGCACTTTGTGACGACGAGGATGTCTGCTGTCACGTGACGCTTGCGATCGTCAACTGAAGTCAGATGGCGCTTATGAATTACAACGTATTAATTACAATGTATTAATTGCAACGTATACATTACGACGTCGAAATTACGACCTATAAATTACGTTTAAATTACAACGTATAAATTACGACATAAATTACGATAAATTGTTTTTTTACTCTTTTATCTGGCAATTGTTTTTTTTACCCCTTTTATCTGGCCAGATAAAAGGGGTTAAAAAACCAATCATCATATTTTGCTACTGGCAAAGGAGGTTCCAATGGTATGAATGACAACGTCAACAACTTGCTGGCAGATGCCTCCCGGCAGGAGCGCGAAGGCCACTACCAAGCCCTCAAGCTGCAGCGGAAGGAGGCAGAAGGCAGAGGTGTGGACTCGAGTCATGTGACTTGGACTCGAGTCAGACTCGAGTCATGAATTTGATGACTTGCGACTCGACTTGGACTTGCATAACAATGACTTTGTCCCACCTATGAGATGTGGACTCGAGTCATGTGACTTGGACTCGAGTCAGACTCGAGTCATGAATTTGATGACTTGCGACTCGACTTGGACTTGCATAACAATGACTTTGTCCCACCTCTGGCAGAAGGTAGAGGGCGCACGAGACGACCTGCAGAGAGCGCCACGTGGCCCCACTTCACTTTGGCCATCGACCACAACATCGCCAGCGGCAGGCGCTGCAATGTTGCTTAACTTATTGAGAGTCCAAGGGACACGTCCACTGATTTCATCCATCCACTCCATTGGAGTTTATTTGCTTGTGCGGTTCAACTATTTTTAATCGTGTACTTTGGTCATAATTACGTTGTTGATGCTGGAATGTAAACTCTTATTCCGTTTGTTGCAGACGAATATGACAATCTTAACGTGTGACGCGAGGACGGCACGGGCCTTGTGAGTACAGTATATTTTTCTGGGGTTATTTTCATTGTTCTATGAAATTAATACAACTCGCAGAGTTTAAGCCATACGATGCAAACAAATCAACAATTAAAAGAGAGATTGGGAGGCTGAAGAAAGCTGGAGATGCGGAAATGACGCCAACACCATCCGTTAAGGTTTTACCTGGTTAATAACATCCTTCCAATGATTGCTCAATTTGTATCCATCTTCTCGGTTGAAGTTACGTCTATGTTTATACATGTTTACAACTCAGTTGACTGTAATTCACTTGGTGAGGCCAAAGCAATGACAAAGTCGAACGCTGTCTCATAGTTGTGTTTGTACCGCACGCTGTGCCTCATTGTGTCCGCTAGGGGGCCCTGGCCACTCGTGCCCGTGAGGCGCCGTCTGGGCCTCCCAGCCCCAGCGGTGGCCCTCGGGACCGGCGTCCGTCGCTCGCATCTCCAGGGGATCTCGGCTGCTTCTTCCGGACCCAGCTTTAGTTTTCGTTGAGCACACAAGTGGTTTGTAGAGGCCAAAGGGTGTTTCAAAGGCAGTGGCTTGCTCGTGGCTCTTGATGTGAAGCGATGGCGGGGGACACACAACAAAATTACAACAAATAACTCGATTAACATTTCGATTTAAAGCTTTCGTGACTGCAGGGATTCATCTTCTTGGTTCTTTCGGTAAAGTCACGTAGAAGGGAAATAATAAAATAATAAAAATAAAACATTATAAAATATTACATTTCGATTTAAAGCTTTCGTGACTGCAGGGATTCATCTTCTTGGTTCTTTCGGTAAAGTCACGTAGAAGGGAAATAATAAAATAATAAAAATAAAACATTATAAAATATTACATTTCGATTTAAAGCTTTCGTGACTGCAGGGATTCATCTTCTTGGTTCTTTCGGTAAAGTCACGTAGAAGGGAAATAATAAAATAATAAAAATAAAACATAAAATATTACATTTCGATTTAAAGCTTTCGTGACTGCAGGGATTCATCTTCTTGGTTCTTTCGGTAAAGTCACGTAGAAGGGAAATAATAAAATAATAAAAATAAAACATTATAAAATATTACATTTCGATTTAAAGCTTTCGTGACTGCAGGGATTCATCTTCTTGGTTCTTTCGGTAAAGTCACGTAGAAGGGAAATAATAAAATAATAAAAATAAAACATTATAAAATATTACATTTCGATTTAAAGCTTTCGTGACTGCAGGGATTCATCTTCTTGGTTCTTTCGGTAAAGTCACGTAGAAGGGAAATAATAAAATAATAAAAATAAAACATTATAAAATATTACATTTCGATTTAAAGCTTTCGTGACTGCAGGGATTCATCTTCTTGGTTCTTTCGGTAAAGTCACGTAGAAGGGAAATAATAAAATAATAAAAATAAAACATAAAATATTACATTTCGATTTAAAGCTTTCGTGACTGCAGGGATTCATCTTCTTGGTTCTTTCGGTAAAGTCACGTAGAAGGGAAATAATAAAATAATAAAAATAAAACATTATAAAATATTACATTTCGATTTAAAGCTTTCGTGACTGCAGGGATTCATCTTCTTGGTTCTTTCGGTAAAGTCACGTAGAAGGGAAATAATAAAATAATAAAAATAAAACATAAAATTATTCTCACGACGTTTCGGCCACAACGCAAGCAGCCGTCCTCAGGTGAAGACCAGGTCTGTCGGGGAGACAGTGTCTGAATGATTAATATTGTACGTAGTGATCATCGCCCCCTACAGGCAGATTAATGCCTCAACATTCTTGCAAACGAGATGCTACTGGCCTCTTAGAGTTCTCAACAGGTTAATAATAAAATATGTAAACATACTTTAAAAAACACGCTTTAATGAAATGTACTCTCCGAGCTGCCCCTCCCCCTGCCCCCTTCGCCCCTCCCCTCCGACATTCCCCAACGTAAGGGACCGTGGTGATTTACAGCCAACGTGAGTTGATCGTCGACAATTAGAGCCGTAAAAAATATATATTTTTAAATATAATAAAAATTTTCAATGATAGAATATCGTTTTGTCATCAGTATGACATACCTATACCAAGTTTGCAGTCGATACGACATTGGGAATACGGTTGAAATTGAGTTACAAGATTTTTGGATATGACAAAACATACAGTAAGATAAATAAATAAAATATATGTTTTGGATATTTTATGATAGAATATCGTGTTGTCATCAGCATGACATACTTATACGAAGTTTGCTGTCGATAGCACATTGGGAAGTGTGTAAAAATTGAGTTGCAAGAATTATTTTTTGAGGATACAACAAACGAAGTGAGTTAAATAAAATCGTGTAAATAAATAAACCTGATCTTACAAAATTGCTGAGTTGGCAACACTGGTGGTCAACCGCACCGTCGCGACTTTCTGACATGTAGAGCCAATCATTGCACAGAATGTAATGTGATGACAATATTCACCTGCCTTGTCCTTACAAAAAGAATAAAGGGTAGATGAAATGCATTCTATCAGCGTTTCTCAACCGGTGGTCCGGGGACCCCTGGTGGTCGGTGAGGCTACTGCAGGAGGTTCGCGGAAAATAAAAACAACAGCATTCTCACCGGGGAAAATTCAAATAACTTGTGGCATGTGGTGTTTCGCAAAATGCTTGGAGGTTGAAAAGGGGTCCGCACACTGGAAAATGTTGGGAACCGCTGCATTCAGTTAAAAATGTTATCAATGTAATTGATATTACAGTGTACAAATCCGCGTATACTAATTGTCAAGTTACTAATTTCTAAATGTTGCCTGCCGATTTAATTATGTAACTCGTCAAACATGGGATGTAATAGTAGAGTAGAATAGGCATTACAGTATATCCGTGGTTGCCATCTGTGCCATTATTTGTCTTTGTACATCTGGGCTGGATTGCACTGCTGCCCTGAAACCTGTTTGGCCCAGGTGACGCTTCTAATGGAAACTTGATGTGTCAGCGGGTCCTTGCCTGGCCAAGTGAAGTTGATGAGGACAATGCTAATTCATCAAACTATTGCTACATTTTCATTTGATTATTTTGTACTTGTATAGTTCCATAATTGTTTGATAATGCTAACAAGTCGCTTTTCTTTCTGCTGTACCTTAAAAAGCCATATATACCGTAATAATTTTCAAATGCTTTCAAGGCCAAGTTATCGAACTTGCGACTCCTGCTTGTCGTTAGTGGCAGGAGTGGCGCCACACTGACTGCTTGAAAACCTTCTGCTGAGTATAGAGTCACGTTTGATCGTAAGGTTAATATGTTTGCATGCAAAATGTTCGTGCATAGCAAATTTATATATTTTTTATACTAATACCCTCAGTCTCGTGTATGCATCAACCACACTATAATGATGAAATATTCTTCAAGGTTTTTGCTATGCAAGTAGAATAGTGACTGCCTGTTGTGTGTAAGATAAGGCTGCATGGGACGTATGTGCAGCGCCAGGGGGAAACACAAGTGAAGGGAAGTAATTACCCTGCCCATTCCTGTTCATGATATTTTTATGAAAATTAAAGTTGACATTGTGAAATGACCACTTCATACGCATGTACCCAGCCTGACAACGTGAATCAGATATGGCTGCGATGAAAGTGTTCATTTATTTTGGTAGAAACCATCGAACGGTCCATGCCTCATCATTACAGAAGTGTAACATATGGTCTAAAAGTAAACATTCACCTGTCAATGTGATACGGTACGTGTCTCTTTATCGTAACACGTGGGATTGAAATTTACACCACATAACGGCAGTTGACAATATTGAGTAATTTACACCTATGTAAGTATCCACGAGTAATAATGTTGTTGTTGAAGTGAGAAATCCACCCCAGTGTCCCACAGTTGGCTCTGTGGTGGCTGCTGCTATTGGAATGGATCCAACGGGGAGCAGCATCACCTGAGCCTTGGGTCAAACAGCAGCAAACAGCGTCCAGAGACGGGCTCTGACCTCATGACCAAGGAGGCAAATGCTGCACGGGTTGAAAAGATAATTTTTTAGACTCCTCGACTTGTATAAATGAGCGATACACATTTTCCAAATACTGTACAGTTACTTTTATGGAGCCGAGTATTTCCATGTACAATTTTTTATTTCGGTGATATTATTTATTTAATTTAAATCCAGTATTAAGATGGTTTTGTGCATATTTAACATTCAAAATATTGGAATAATCTGTTATGGTTCGTAATCTTTCAGTTGTGTTCAAAAGCAGAAGTAACAAAGTGTGCTGTGCTCTTCACACGGAATGCGATTTAATGAGAAATCCTCGCTTGGGCTTCAAATATCAAGACGTGCAAACAAAACGCGTGGCTATTTAAATGCTCATCATTAATTTCCAGCTGAGATTCGTGTCTCTCTGAATCGGAGTCTGCCACTATAAATTCAAGTTGTAATAGAGACTTATTGCGGGAATGGGTATTTACCTTGTGAAACAAGGACTGGTATTGTATTTGCTACAAACGGAATCTGTATTTTTATTCGGTTATATTGTTCAACTTGATGTTCTAAAACAAGTTGTAATTCTGCATTGTTGTACTTAAAAAACCCAAATGACATGCAATGGGACTTGTTCCATCTGCTTGTAGTGCTCTTTACCAGCGAACCATCACGTCATCCCTGTTCTGACTCATATGGAGAACACGCACAATAGTCGCAACAGTGACCATGTTAGCAGGGAGAAGGGCCTGGTTTAGATTTCTTTACCCCCGGGACACCGGATCAGAGAAGACCTCCCCCCCTTCTGACATTAAAACAACGTAAGAAATAACACTTAATGAAGCTAGCATTGGTCATGTTATTCTTGTTAAAACAATTATACAGAATTAATAAAGTCATATTTCTAAATACAGATTTTTTGTTTGTTATATTTCTTGCGCCTCTGGCGTTCTGGAGCCTGGACAAATGTCCCATCTCGCTGCAGGCTGATGGGGCCCTGCGGCACTGCTGAGCCTTGGGTCGAACAGCAGCGAGCCGCGTCCAGGCAGCGCCTCCGACTTCATGGCCAGGGAGGCGGATGGCGCATGGACGCACACCACCAGACTTGACGTGCACGGACGCGAATTGAACACGCACGTTCCAAACGGCGTCAGGCGACTCTTCTATACCCAAGCACGTTCATGGTGATTAATGTTAGTTATGAATTCTTATTTTGTTCTAGGTCAATAAAAAACTTTTTGAGCACGATAACAGTGGTAACGTTTCTGTTTTTATTTGGCGCTGAAGCAGTAAAAGGAAGTGTGATGATGAAACCGTGCTCTAGAGAGAGGCTGGGGTTTGGTGTGGGAGCTGTTGTTTGGTGTGGTAGCTGTGGTTGGAAGTGAAACCTCAGCGAGCTGTGGGTGGGATGTCGCGACACTTCAACTGAAGGCGGCAGCGGGAGCGACATAAAACGTGGTGCGTGCTGAGAACTGAGCAGACGGCGCCGTGGCTCTGAGCCATGGACACGGGGACGAGGAGGCGTGCGGTGTGGATGAGTGTTGTCATCTGCATCTTGTCCCGCATCAGTGAGTTATTATTCACGTGCTGTTATACACCACACTGTGTTTAGGTACAGCATGTACGTTCAACTTGTTGCGCACCGTACATTTAAAAACCGTACCGGAGTGTTCAATATTTATAATTTACCGTTTTGTCGTTTCACTTTTGAAGCGAGTGTTCATTTACAGACATCCTCCAGAGAGTATTTTGTTGCTGTGGGACAGGAAGTCACCTTTACGTGTGACAAAAACACACCAGGATGGACACAGAACGACAATTCCAATATCAGATATCTCACCTGGTGGCGTGGTGAAGACAGTGAAACTACCGGGATCGATTTAACAAACTCACGAGAGGCCAGGATAACAGCCACTGAAGATGATAATCAACATAGGTTTTCTATCCGAATCGCAAATGTGCAGCACAGTGACGCTGGCGTTTACAGTTGCCTTGAAAGGGAATTAGGAGAAGAGAGTCTCATGATGGAAATTATCACAATGGAAGGTAAGGAAATGTGTTACACTATTTTGCACAAGCACCCTTCCTACACTTCAAAGTGAAATGCATGATTATTTGTCGTACATTTTTAATCGTGATATTATTTCATCACATTTCATCCGTGAAGAACAAGTTGTGGTTTAAACGCTGCAAGAGTTTACGCAAGGGTGATGCGTGGCGCTGGTACTGCACGTGACGAGCCCTTCCACTGCAATGCCACCGGTAGATTGTCCTCGCTGCCTCACGTCCTCTGCCTCACCGTGGCACTGCGACTCGTGGAGGTGACACGGCACAGACTTCCTATCGCTTCCACGGTGGCATTGCACCGGGAGTCCTGTGCGGCGCTCTCCGAGCGAAGCCGCGCGTTTACTTGCAGGAGTGTCAGTGCAACAGGAGACGTTGGTACTGATGCAGGCCCCTCACACCGCCCCCAGTCACACAGCCCGTCAGGTCTCTGTGGTGAACGGGGACCGGTCAGGAGTCGCCCAGACTCGCTGAGCGGTGCTGCTGTGGTCGCGTCCACAAGAGGAGTAGTGGAGGAGTCTGGAGCACGGAGTCACTGCTGATGTCTGAGTTTGTTTTACTGGTTTTGCTTTCTTTAGTTTCAGCCGACCCATCCAGCGTCGTGAGTGAAGGAGAGACTGTCACATTGACCTGTTTCATCTCAAACAGTGCCTATGGAACAGGTCTGGTTTGGTATCATGGTGTCACTTACATTGACAAAGGCAATCGGCTGACACTGAACAAAGTAAAACGATCTCAACAGGGAGAATGGAAATGTTTTCTACATAACCAGCACAACAGTCCCTTTGCCTCGTACAAATTGAATTTTACATCAACTGGTAAGTCTACTGTTATATTCATAAAAATGTACTGTTATTAACTCATATATGTGGTTTATGTTGAATTTAAAACATTTTGGCGTCAAATGAAACAAATACATATTTACATTTAGTATATGTTTTGATAATTATTATGCGTTGGTTAATTCACTGCTGTTTGTTTTATAGGAAGTGATGATGATGATGGGCAGGCACTCGCAGTGAAGAAATATTTCATACACGAGGGTGGGGAGGTTTCTTTGTCATGTAATGAATCTGATCCTGGATTTAAGTGGAAAGATCGTTCACAGCCGGCACGCGCTGTCACTTGGAAATGGAGATCGCCTGATGGCACAACACAGGGTTATGATCAGAACCTACAAAATACACCGCAATTGTCTTATGATGAAGATCAGTTTCCTTTAACAATGTCCAACGTTAAGTTTACAGGAGGTGGGCTTTACACATGTGAGTTTACTGGCTACTATAGGACAGGCATCCTCACAATGGAACTGGTCACAATGAAAGGTAACGTGATTTTATATATATCATTAAAACACTTTCATACAATAGTGCAACTTCTATATCAAGATAAATGACACCTTCATGCAACATACCATGGTATGAAAATACGCATATTTCCAGTAATGTTCAGGTAAAAGCTGTTGCATGTTTAATGAGTACGCTTTAATGGGTATCATAGGTAGTCCTTCTGCAGCATGTATTTTGAACTTCTTTCGCACCGTACGTAGCCAACCGTGCTAATCGGAGGTGCTGCACATTGGGTCCTGCCCTGGTGGAGATGTCTGACATTGGATGAGCCCCTTCTGACTCTCCCTGTCACTCCGTGCCCTCTGGTGACGTCACACGCCCTGTGGTGCCACGTCAGTGCCACGGTGCCCGTGTGACGTCACCCGTGTTCCAGTGGAGCCACGCGATTTCATGCGGAACTGTTCATGGAATGGCAATTATTGTTTCTGGACCTCGCCTGACATTGACTCCTGTCACGTGCGATACTGTTTTAGTGAAACTGCGTGTTTACTTGCAGAACTCTCAGTGCTACGTAGGCCCCTCACACCGCCCCCTGTCACACAGCCCGTCAGGTCTCTGTGGTGAACGGGGACCGTTTAGGAGTCGGCCAGACTCGCTGAGCGTCGCTGCTGTGGTCTCGTCCACAAGAGGAGTAGTGGAGGCGTCTGGAGCACGGAGTCACTGCTGAGTCCTGAGTTTGTTTACTGCTTTTGCTTTCTTTAGTTTCAGCCAACCCATCCCTCTCTGTGACAGAAGGAGAGACTGTCACATTGATGTGTAACATCTCAAACAATGCCTATGTTCAAAATATAGTTTGGACTCACGGTGGCATTGAGATGAACAAAGGCAATTCTGTGCTGACATTACACAAAGTCAAACGATGTCAAGAGGGAGAATGGACATGTGGTGTAAAAACCCAAACTGACCAAGCCTCTGCTTCTCTCGATTTGAAATTCTCATCACAGAGTAAGTGTATTCAGGGATTGATTTCAGCTGGAGCTGTCTGGGGTTGATCCCTGGAAAATATGTATCCCTTCCCCTCTCTTCCTTTTGCTATCCCCATCAGTTGGGGGAAGGGGTGGGGGGGTCCAGGGGTTTGGGCAGCCCCAGAAATGTTTCAAAATAAATTAAGCCCTCGGTGAATTTAATTTCACACCGGGATCTGTTAACAATGTGGTTAATTTGCGTTACCAATGCAATTAGTATCTTCTAAATGTAATGAATATGATGTATGTGATACATCCCCTGTGGAGGTGTAATAACTTAAAGTATCATTAAAATTGTCAAATATTTGTCCGTAATTTCAATGTTTAAAGTGTAATAATTTCTCTCTTTTCTTATATTTTTGTAGATGTTTGTGAAGTAAAGGAACCTGCTCCCAGAAAGTATTTTGTTTCTGTGGGCCAGACGGCCATTTTGCCATGCGTTGAATCTGATCCAGAATTTAAATGGGAAGATCACCCTTCCTCTGACCGGGCTGTGATCTGGAGATGGGAGAGGCAGGGTAGTGGCAGCGCAACGATTGTCCAGTATCAAAAGCAAACTGGTCAATGGACTAGAGATGTAAGGAAAAATACCGCTATAGCACTGGTTTCCAGAATAACAGCATTGAAGTCTGCTTTTGATCAAGACAGCTTCTCTATTCAAATCTCAAACGCACAATACAGTGATGCTGGGCTCTACATTTGCCACTTTGCTGGCTACTTTAGAACAAGCAGCTTAACACGAGAACTTATCACAATGCAAGGTAAATTATATTTTACTTTTTTGCACAAGCATATGCACTTAAATATAAAAGTGGAATGCATTTCATTATTCATAGTGTACGATTTTGTATTAATAGTCCATGAATGTAAACTGCTACCAATTATATAAAAGTATTAATTTTGATGGCTGTAATGAGTTTAGTCAAGCATAAAACACACTGCTGCTATTGCCCATTATGAATTCTTCCAACGTGATGGCACCGCACGTCCGAGGAATCCCACGAGACTGACGATTGTACCACGATCCATGGAGATGGCAACCCAGGCTTCCCATGGCACTCGCACTGGCGTCACATCCACAGCCATCGCCCGTGACATTCTGCCTGTGGTGTAGTGCAGCCACGTGTTTTACGGCACATCTGTGAACAGAAGAATCTCCTGCTGATGCAGACCCATCCTACTCACATGGACAGAGCTCTGTGGTGAACGGGGACAGTTTAGGAGTCGCCCAGACTCGCTGAGCGTCGCTGCTGTGGTCTCGTCCACAAGAGGATTAGTGGAGGAGTCTGGAGCACGGAGTCACTGCTGATGTCTGAGTTTGTTTTACTGCTTTTGCTCTCTTTAGTTTCAGCCAATCCATCTCGCTCTGTGACAGAAGGAGATAATGTCACATTGACGTGTGACATCTCAAACAGTGCCTATGGAACAGGTCTGGTTTGGTATCATGGTGACACTTACATTTCACAAGGCAATCGGCTGACACTGAACAAAGTAAAACGATCTCAACAGGGACAATGGAAATGTGTTCTACATGACCAGCACAACAGTCACTTTGCCTCGTACACATTGGAGTTTACATCAACTGGTAAGTCTACTGTTATATTCATTAAAATGTACTGTTATTAACTAATATGTGTGGGTTGATGTTGAATTTAAAACATTTTAATGTCAAATGTAACAAATACATATTTACAGTTAGTATATGTTTTGATAATGATTGTGCATTGGTTAATTTACTGCTGTTTATTTTTTAGGAAGTGATGTTGGGCAGGCACCCGCAATGAAGAAATATTTCATACACGAGGGTGGGGAGGTTTCTTTGTCATGTGATGAATCTGATTATGGATTTGAGTGGAAAGATGGTTCACAGCTTCAACGCGCTGTCACTTGGAAATGGAAACCACGTGGTACAACGAAGGGATCTGATCAGACAATACAATATACGCCACGATCACGTGATTTTGATAACGATCAGTTTCCTTTAACAATGTCCAACGTTAAGTTTACAGGTGGTGGGGTTTACACATGTGAGTTTACTGGCTACTATAGGACAGGCACCCTCACTATGGAACTGGTCACAATAAAAGGTAAGGCGATTGTTGTGTAAATAATTCAAATACTTTCATACAATAGTACAAATTTCTATATAAGATAAATGACACCTTCATATCACATTCCATGGTATTCAAATAAGTTTCAGTAATGCTCACGCAAAACCTGTAGCATTTTTGGAGTACACTTCAATGGGTATCATAGGTAGTCATGCAGCATGTATGTTGAACTTCTTTCGCACCGTACGTAGCCAACCTTGCTAATCGGAGGTGCTGCACATTGGGTCCTGCCCTGGTGGAGATGTCTGACATTGGATGAGCCCCTCCTGACTCTCCCTGTCACTCCGTGCCCTCTGGTGACGTCACACGACCTGTGGTGCCACGTCAGTGCCACGGTGCCCGTGTGACGTCACCCGTGTTGCAGTAGAGCCACGCGATTTCATGCGGAACTGTTCATGGAATGGCAATTATTGTTTCTGGACCTCGCCTGACATTGACTCCTGTCACGTGCGATACTGTTTTAGTGAAACTGCGTGTTTACTTGCAGAACTCTCAGTGCTACGTAGGCCCCTCACACCGCCCCCTGTCACACAGCCCGTCAGGTCTCTGTGGTGAACGGGGACCGTTTAGGAGTCGCCCAGAGTCGCTGAGCGTCGCTGCTGTGGTCTCGTCCACAAGAGGAGTAGTGGAGGCGTCTGGAGCACGGAGTCACTGCTGATGTCTGAGTTTTACTGGTTTTGCTTTCTTTAGTTTCAGCCAACCCATCCAGCGTCGTGAGTGAAGGAGCGACTGTCACATTGAAGTGTGACATCTCAAACAGGACCTATGTAAAAAGTATAGTTTGGACTCACGGTGGCATTGAGATGAACCCAGGCAATTCTGTGCTGACACTGAACAAAGTGAAACGATCTCAACAGGGACAATGGGAATGTGTTCTACATGACCAGCACAACAGTCCCTTTGCCTCGTACACATTGGAGTTTACATCAACTGGCAAGTCTACTGTTATATTCATTAAAATGTACTGTTATTAACTCATATATGTGGTTGTATGTTGAATTTTAAACATTTTAATGTTAAATGTAACAAAAACATATTTACATTTAGTATATGTTTTGATTATTATTGTGCGTTGGTTAATTCACTGCTGTTTCTTTTATAGGAAGTGATGTTGGGCAGGCACCCGCAGTGAAGACATATTTCATACACGAGGGTGGGGAGGTTTCTTTGTCATGTGATGAATCTGATCCTGGATTTAAGTGGAATGATCATTCACAGCTGGCACGCGCTGTCACTTGGAAATGGAGATCGCATGATGGCACAACAAAGGGTTCTGATCAGAACCTACAAGATCCACCGCAATCGTCTGATTCTAAAGATCAGTTTCCTTTAACATTGTCGACAGTTACATTTTCACGTGGTGGGGTTTACACATGTGAGTTTACTGGCTACTATAGGACAGGCACCCTCATAATGGAACTGGTCACAATGAAAGGTAAGATAATATTCAGTCATAGAAACTAAATATATTTATAAAAATTGTTACGAATTTCTGTTACAAAAATGTATTAACACGTTTCAGGATCCTATGAAAATTAAATGAAGGACAGTACTGTTAATCTTGATTTGAAGCTTTCGTGACTGCAGGAATCCATACTCTTTGGTTCTTTCGGTAAAGTTCACGTAGGTATAAAATAAAATAAATCACGACGTTTCGGGCGCAACACAAGCGTCCGTCATCAGGTGGGACAGCATGGTCTGCTGCTGATGCAGACTGTTTTAAAATGTTTGAAATGGGTGTAGCCCAAGGGTCATAAAGAAGTGGCCGGGGCTAGTGATGTTAATGTGAGAAATCAGCATGTAACTGGGCGCGGAAGTGGCTATGTTAATGTGAGAGATTAGCATGAAATAACAGCTGAAATAGGCAGGTAAAGTCTTAACTGACAGTGATGTTTCCATCCTACCTGCCTGTCAGCTGTTATTTCATGTAAATATTTATTCTTGTTTCGTGTTCTTTAGTTTCATCCAACACATCCGACACCGTAGCAGAAGGAGAGAGCATCAGTCTGACCTGCCAGCTCTCTAACGACTCCTATGCACACATGGTCAGATGGATTCACAATGGGATTGAGATCAGCCATAAAAGCAGCCTCGTGTTGGTGAAAGTGAAGGCTGCTCAGAGTGGGTTGTGGAAGTGTTCCCTGAAAAGGGAGAGTGGAGAGATCTCAGAGGTAGCGTACAATTTGAAGGTGCAGAAAATTGGTAAGTACACATCTCATCATACTTCAGTTCCATCATAAAAACACTGCAATCACATACTGAACATAAATATGATAATTGGTTTTTTACCCTTCTACCTGGCAACAAATCTGACATCTATTTTAACTGCAGGTTTGTTGCCAGATTGAAGGGTAGAAAACCAATAATCATATTTTTTACTGGCAAATGAGGTTCCAATGGTGAACATAAATACTCTGATCAAGTGTGTTATGTTTCATCCTATATATAAAATGCAGTTATTGCCATCATTTTAAATTGAAAATGAAATTAATACATATGAAAGAAGACTCTAGCCCTTTTCTTTATCCACAAGGTAAGGTCTTTATTTCACGGCGCGGGTCCACATCTTCCTTCTCGCTCTCTCTCCCGCAATGCCCCGAACTCCGCTTCCAGCTCCCTCTTTTAACCTCTTCCTGGCTCCGCACCTCGTCGCACTCCGTCTCCACAAATCGTCACCACTCTTACCCTCACCTGGCCTAACCATCCCACCTGACGCTCACCCAACCCTCCAGTTATTTTCCCTTTTGAACGTTCCGGACAATCCCCTTGCTCCCCGTGCCCTCACCAATCAGAGCGTGGAGTGTTTACTCCAGCCTGCTTGATTCCTCCGTCCCAGGGATCGTGTGGGACTCTCACTACACACATAGAACGTAAAGTTAAATTGACTAAAGTAATTTGTGAGCTTAACACAATTTCCATGCTTATACCGTCAGGTGCAAGGTATGTAGCTGTATTGTGACATCCTGCACTTGTTTGTTTGGTAATGAAACCATTGTTTTAACACGATCTGCAGGTGCAGAGCAAAACGTAACCAGGAATTACGCGGCTCAAATTGGTCAAGGAACCACGTTGCCCTGCATGGAGTCTGACCCTGGGTTTGAGTGGAGGAGCTCTTCCACTGAGTCTCGTTCGGTCACCTGGTACTGGAGGCCACGTGGTGACAGCACAGTCCGTACGATACTCGCGGCTCACCCAGCCGGACCTCACGCTGCATTCAGCTCCCACCTCAACTCTCACGTAAACATCTCGTCCTCCGCTTTTGACGACGACGACTTCTCTCTGACCATCTCAGTGGTGAATGAAAGTTCTGCAGGTGTCTACACTTGTCAGATGACAGGATATTATCGGTCAGGGAGTCTGATGTCGGAACTGTTTACAACACAAGGTACAATTCTTTCCTTTTTTATAACCTAAAACACAACACTTGGCATCATGTTGTACGTTCTAAATTATGTCTCTAATTTTTAAAGATAATCTCTTGCTTTCAATCTTAACTTGCAGATCAGGAAAGTGAATTTAAACCTACAGCGTTAGTGATGTCATACTACACAGCTGTGAAACACATTTGAGTAAATGTCACCACACTACTTTACATTTTTTCTCAACAAAACTGTATTTGTTTACTTAAACCCTTTTCTCATCTCTTCGGTTCTTGCAGTATATATATTTTTATTTCGCATCAGTGCCAAAGACATCTTTGTACGTGTCGATTGCTGTTGGAGTGGTGCTGGCTGTGCTGCTGTTTGCGGGAGCTGCTGTTGCTGCTGTGGTGGGCTACAGAAGAAGGAAACTCAATGCAGGTCATTGGCACCACCCAACTCTCTCCAACCAAACAGCATTCCTTACACTGAACCCCATTTTCCCACCACACCTTGTGTAGCTCTTACTCTGGTATAACCACCATTCACTACTTTAGCCCACCGGTGTGTTGAAGAGTGAAACCACAACATTTACAATTTTTGAGTAGGACGTTTCGCTGGTAATTGCATCCAGCATCATCGGGCAATTCAACATCATCGGGCAATTCATGATTACCACTCCAACAGCAATCGACACGTACGAAGATGCCTTTGGCACTGGTGCGAAATAAAAAAATATATATATATATACTGAAGAACCGAAGAGATGAGAAAAGGGTTTAAGTAAACAAATACAGTTTTGTTGTAAAATCATGATTACCCTCGTGAAATTTCTCAGGTGAGCAATTTTTGCAGCTCAACCTGGGAGACTGCACTTATATTACAAGCTGTTGCACAATGTTCCAAGTTAAATTATGGCTATGTTAAAATTACCGTAAATAATTAGTTTGAGAAAATTGTCCACAATACATCTTGTGTATTAGTAATTTATCACGTGTTTACGTCTATGCCATTCATGGAATATTTGTTGTTTTTATTAGCACATTCACTTACTGCACAAGGTTACAATTTTAGAAAGCCATTTAGATTAAAGGTATTAGCATAGCTTGGCATTATTTGATATACCCACGGTGCATTACTAGCCTCACCTCTGCTCAAGCCTGTATATTGTGAATGCTCGACAGTCTGATCCCATTAGGAATTTAAACATCTTAAACATCTGTTACAGGTCCACAACATGGCCAAGGAAACTCCGTTAATCTTCAAGAAATGACTGCAGGGGGTAAGGCATGTGATGGTGTGGGGTTCTCGTGACCTCTGTTTTGGCTGTCCAGGTGTCCCATAGCATTTACAGATATCGAGATTTTGTCCCAGTTTGATATTTTCTGGCGTAGTGCTTCACTCGTGATACGGACAATGGGCAGGGAAACCTCAGTGGTGGGCGGGTTTTCAGCAAAGTGGGCAGGGCCTATGATCAGTTGGCAGGGCCAACGTCAGAACAAGCTATGAAGACACTCGCGGAGCGGGGGCTGATGGAGGGAGGGGCGGTCAGCTCACAATTTATACCCATTTGACCCTCCCAGAAATTTGATGGCTTTGCAGTACGCATCCCATCTGTGGTGCTTGCGAAAAGTTGGAATGTCCTGCACCAGGATGGGAGAAATATAGCCATTGCAAATAACACAGCTCAATGTGAAAGGTTGCATGTGTGCTGCAACAAGGAAGTTTGCCAAAATTCATACTGAAAAGGGAAACGGAATAATTACACGTTATATTTAAATAATCACAAGTGGTGCTCATCCATTAGCTGCAGTGAGATGCAGTCATTTTGGAAAGTGATGACAAGGTCCTCACACAGCTGTGGTGGAGAGAAGGAAATGTATAAAGGATGGAAAGATAGAGGGCCCACAATTTACATCGCTATTTATGGCACTTTTTGGCAGACTAACATCTGGTTCTTGCAGAAACACAGCCACATTTCTCGGCAAAAAGAACCCATTTTGCAGCAACTCATTTGGCAATTGCGAATTGGCTCAGAGCTGGCGTGGTTAGCTTGGGCTTATGACGGAGGCTAGTTCTTGGCAATGTCCAGATGTTTTCCGCTATCCTATTCAGGGAGCAGTGAGAGGGCCAGGCAGCCCATTTAACTCGACATCACGGCTACCCAGAATACAATTTTTTGATAACTCTTCATACAATGAGATTTTTACTCGTCATTATTTTTACGTCTGAAGCGTTTGTTACTAAATATTCATGAATGGGTAACCGTCTATATACCAATTTAAGACTTCTGTTCATCTACAAAAAATTTAACAAATTTAATTTCTCAAAGGTCCTCATAATGATATATATTTAAATCTCCAACTATTATTCACTCAATCACGCTGCCCTCTATGTCTCTGCTATGAAGGAGCGACATTTGCAGAAATGTCGCCTATTATATATACACATACACTACGCACATATATATTCCCCCTCTTTAGGGCAGTGTTATGAGATTAATGCGTTTGAATATAAATATTTGGGCTTGTGTACCACAGCAATGCAGTAATTTTCTTGTTAATTCACGTGAAAGTCTCCCTCCATTCCACAAAAATGTTGATGAAATTTTTACCAGTATGTGGAAGTCTGCTAACGAGTAAAACCAGCCTGTACAGGAATTGGGCACAGAGAGCAAGCAAAAGAGGAAACTACATCATGGGACATTTTTTGCCAGTATCAAAGTATGAAAAAACAAGAATAGGTTTACCCTTTACGGCAATAAAAAAAGGTGTTAAGATGTTCAAAGACCAAATAAGATACCTTCTGCAAGGAATAAAGTCTGTATTAACTACACGTACTTATGGTGAACATGCAAACAAACATGCTCTGATGTGTTATCGCCAGAAAGGGTAAAACATGTTCTTATTTTTTCATATTAAAGAGGAAACAGGTCACCAGAGTACTGTCGTCATAAGGTTGTTGGACTACAAATACACTCTTAACACACACACACAGACGTTGAGAAGTTTAAGCAAATTGTGTATTTGTCAATCTTTAAAAATTGCTTTCAACATTTCCAATGAATTAAACTTCGTAAAATAGTAAACATGATTAAACATGATGAATTCAACTTCGGTTAAACCAAATTAGCAAAATCTGTTAAAACTGCAAATGGATTCCTTGACTCAAACCACATTTTAACTTCATCATTTAATTTTGTTTAACATCATCGGGTTTTTTGTACTTAACAGACAGAACCACGGATGAAAACAGACAGGTAATTCTGCAACATGTGAAACAACTTTCCCCTGTTTATTCTTCAAAGTAATATGTCTTGCCTGCTGTGGATGACTTGGAAGTCCAACTTGGTGTAATCACAATTATGGCCATATTTTAAATCCACTGCTGGATGAATGCCTCCCTACACCTTGGGGGTTGTTTGACCACGTTTCATCACGCTGATCAGTGCGGGTTGTTGAAGGCGGAAGCCAGAACTGGTTCAGATATCCCTCACCACTGTTGTTATGTGTGTCTTGCGTTCAATCTTGATTCGCCAGGTTCATAATAATAATTAGAATTTATAAAGTGCCCCTTACCAATCCTTCTCAAGGTGCGTTGCTATAGCACAACATGTCACCGGCTGCACCACCACTCCACCCCAACACGGTATTGCTGTTATTTGAATACCCGACTGAATATTGAACGATAAATTCAACAATGCGTTGGTCATGTTTCACTAAATACTGCCTTTGGCATACAAGGTTAACGTGAATGCAAACTCACATAAATGCATTTATACATTTAAAGTACTCTACATGTGACGTTGATAAATAGGAATAATTATGCAGTTGTGGGTGGGAGTTCCATAGGCACCTCCGATTAGCAGTTGGCTATCTACGGTGCGAAAGGAGTTCAACATCCATACAAACATACAGTACATAGTGCCCATATCAAGTTGCTAAAGAGGCCCATGACACCATATGGCTTGCCCCCAATTAACAAGTCGGGGGAAATCCCCCCCCCTCCACCTGCCCACTGTTCTCATGCCCACAATAACAGTGGCACCGAATTAGCCGATCTATCTAATCCCTAAAGTAATCGATTGCTCTACTGATTGATAAGCCTTCTCGTTATTATCCGTGTCCTTGTGAACCACGACACCGAGGCGACATTGCGAAAGGCACTCAATAAGTGCACATTTATATTTATTAGAAGTACTAGAGGTTTGACTGCTCGAAAAAAGGTTTGACCTCTGTTGCCACATTTTCCGCTTGACAGAAAGTGACGGAGCGGGGCTTTGTGATGTCACCTGCATCGTCAGACACCTCGTCACAATAAACGCGGCTTGGAGGGGGGATTTTCCCACCTTTGGGAGACACAATGTGGGGCGCAGCAACCTTTTTTTTTACAGGCGCCAAAGTAATCGACCATCAAAAAAGTATTTGTTCATGTTTTAGTCTATTAATCCACTGAAAGTTGTCTCAGCGCTACACGGAATGGTTTCACCATGAATGCTCAGTGCTCTTGTTATCTGTGTGTTCATCAGGCCATTGAGGAGGAAGCGCTCGTATACAGCCAGATCGAGGTTTCACCGGCAAGCAGTGGGTCGCGACCTCAACATAACCAAAATGTCGGAGTCATTTACGCATCTGTAAACGCAGAGGTGATGGCGCATTCTGATTAAAACAATAACAGTAAAACACACGCGCAAGTGTTTTAGCTCTCCAGTGTGCATTTGGGTTGTTCTGGGTGTTGTTCGGCACGATGTACGATGTTTCGCACCGTGTGCTGGGAGCTTCTTCAGCAAGAATTTCCCAGCGTGTGGAGCGAAACGTCGGACATCATGCCATATAACACCGTGGCACAACACAAAAATGCATCGGAGAGCCATGAAGCACAATTGCAAAGAGCTTACACGGTAATGCCATGCAAAGTTCAACAATCATAGCAGCTTTAGTCATCTTAATGACTCCAAACATAGGCCCTTGTGTGAAAGTATCATGATAAAACGTCTTCTACTAAAGTGCTTTATGCTTTCTTGTGATGGATTTGTAAGTGCATTTGTGCATTTACCATTAAGGAAAATATTTTGCAAAATAACTATGCATGACGCTCTGCTTTGTAATTCTGCATTACTTTTTCTTTGCCTGACAACTCAAGCATGAGATGAGATGTTTTTATTATTTAAACTACTAGGTCCGAGTCATTTAAGGAAAGTCACCATTTATATTTTTCATTCATGGTCAAAACCTATTTAACTTTTTGTGTGAATATATATGCAGTACTCTTACTAGAATATTTTGAGTATGACACCACGGCCATTTTATTGGGCGAGTGTAGGCTGGAAGTGGTGTGAGCTCATTGGGGTCACGAAGCTTTTACTTTTCTAATGCCGGTGATGGAGAACCTACCGATTGTGGGCCTTATCCAGTCCTCAACTTAATTCCATACGATCCGTGTCCACAGGGGGCCCACAAACGTTGTTTCCCTAACTGCGAGCATATAAGCTGCACAAATCGGGTACTAAGGGGGTCGAATATTATTGTCCTGGCAACACTGTGTTTTCTAACTTTAACTTTTCTAACTTTAACATGCTAAGTTACATCTGTCGCTGCAAGGGCCTCTTTTCCACTCGGTCAGCGAGCACGTTATTTTTCACATTAGTATTGGATAACAACACGTAAGGAAAACGTTCCTCACCTTAAGTTCATGCCAAGTGCCACCACTGGTATAAGCAATGAGGATTCCGACCCTGATGCCTGCTGTATATTTGGAGTTTGCACGTTCTCCCCATGGTCACGTAGGTCTTTTTCTCCGGGTCCTCCGGTTTTTCCCTCCATGTTTAGAATCATGCGTTTTGACTATTTAGATTATTTTGCTGCTATAAATGTCCAAATGATAAGCCACTTTGTTGAGCTATCATTTGTGGCCAGGTCACTCTTGAACAATAAGTTAATACCTCAGTGGACTTTGTCTGGTAGGATGGAGATGGATTCGTTGTATTTGTATGTGTTTGGGTGAATTATTTACCTTTCTTGTACAGTGCACTCCTATAATATTTTTTGTATTGTTTGTTGTTGTAACGTTCTTACCCCGACTGGACATGTGAAAAAGAGCTTCATAGCTCATCGGATTCCTTCTCCAGTATAAATATTCTGAATATTGTTCCTTGTGACAATGCAAGGCTATCTGGCTTTGTAACGTTGTAGCTCCCATGTAGTTGACAAGTGCTCAGTAATCCTTGTGTATTCTTTTAAGGATCAGCACAACAATAAGGTTGTTTACAGCGCGGTGCAAACCCCAGCAGCTGATAACATGAAGCCCAAAGTCAAGCCGAAGGGAGACGGTGGTGATCCCAATGCAGTCGTTAACAGACCGGTAATACCCACACATGCAATTACAGAGTAGCAAACATATACTGTACTAGCTTTACTACCCGGGACTTGGATTCACCTTTGTCTCCCTAGTGGCGATGTTCACACACCACACCAGTTACTCGTTTGAGGCTGAGTCGACCTAGGGGAGGCCCAGGACCAGTTCAAATAATCGTCACCGGTGGTGGCCGTGAGCGGAAATCGAACTCGGGTCGCCGGGTTCGTAGCGCAGCGCGCTAACTACTATACTACAACACTACAATGCGTTACGCTTCCACATATGCGGGTCACATGACAGATTTGACGTCACAGCTCACTTTCCGTGCAAAAAATATATGCATTATTGAGCTCCCCCCCCCCCACCCCCCCCCCCAAAAGTGTATTTTTAAATAATTTCTGCATGTCGAAAAGTACGCTAAACATTTTGAACAGACACACATATACAACTTTGCCCTTTATATATATGGAGATATCTCGGCCTTTAAAATGGTCTCCCAACTAAATAGGAGATTTTCAAGCACGCAATATTTTACTCAGATTTGTTGATGTTAATGCAAGGGGGGTAACCTCTTATGCCAGTGGTGCGGAAACTACAGATTGTGGGAATCCTTGTGTATTATTTTCAGGAACATGACAACAGTGAGGTTGTTTACAGCATGGTGCAAGTTCCAGCAGCTGGCAACATGAAGCCAAAGCCAAAGCCTAAACCAAAGAGAGACGGTGGTGATCCCAATGCAGTCGTTAACAGATCGGTAATACCCACACATGCAATTACAGAGTATTAAACATTTACTGTATATCTCGGCTTTTAAAAGGGTTTCTAAACTAAATATGAGATTTTCAAGCACGCGATATTTTACTCAGATTTGTTTGTTGATGTCTCGGCCTCGCTGTGCGCTGCGTTGCACCGCTATCCGAGTAGTTAACCTCGCATCAAATAAACCTTCAAAGCCAGGGTGAACATCCGACTCCAAACGTAATTTATTGAATTGAACGAGGTAAAACTGATGGAAAAACACAGCACAGATACAGCATCTGTTAATACTTGGAAATATCAATACAATGAATGAACACTACAGCATCATAACATTGTCTTAGATAACCTGAAACTCAACAGTTGATCCTGGATGGACCAGGCACCCACATTAGTACTGAACAGCTATACAAGAGTATAAGCTACTGTGTTAATTAAGGGCACATCGTGTATTCATCATACTACAACCTAAATGTACAGCACTAAACATAACACTGAATTGTGGACGAAATATTTCGTCATCCTTGCTCTCAAGATCGCAATGTGGTTACATGGGTACGAATCTGACTCGACTTATTCAATTACAAATAACATTCACAATAAGGCAAGTTACAGGCTTCGTTGTTAACTAGGCCTCATTTTATCATAACAATTTAACAGCATTATAAAGGCATTTACAGCATTATTACGGTCATTTTAACATTATAACAGCATTCCCAATATTATAAGAACATAAACGAACTTACAGACAATGCTTCTTCAAGTGCCACAATGTACAGTTACAGTTGTTTTCACTGGGACGCGATGTGTGCCGCCATTTTGAATTCTGTGTAATGGCGGACGCCAGCCTCGTGGTTGAAAGACTTTCAAATCGTAACTTGCTGTTCACGTGACCAAACTCAACCTCAAGACAGGAAATTCCTGTCTACTCACACCCCCACTCCTGCCGTGGAATAAAACACCTGCCGTGAGGCCGAACAATTGATGTTAACGTAATGCCAGTGCCACCTACACATTGTGGGAATCCTCGTGTATGATTTTCAGGAACATGACAACAATGAGGTTGTTTACAGCATGGTGCAAGCTCCAGCAGCTGGCAACATAAAGCCAAAGCTTATACCTAAACCAAAGAGAGACGGTGGTGATCCCAATGCAGTCGTTAACAGACCGGTAATACCCACACGTACAACTACACAGTAACAAATGCATACATCTTGGCCCTCAAAAGGTCTCTTCAAGTCCACGACATTTAGTTGCATTCGGTTGTGTTTGTTGATATTAAAGTAGAGCCATCCTCTTATGCCAGAGGATGGGAACCTACAGATTGTGGGAAGAATCCGGCCCCAATGCCATGCCATGCCATACGACCCTGGTCACATGAGACGCATCATTGAAAAAAGGCCCACAAATTATATATATGTACATCAGTGCAAGCATATTAGCCACAATAATTGGGTGCTAGCAGGAAATATTAATGTCCTAGCAATACCGTTTCTGGTTTTAATGCACTCAGTCACATATATGACGTCAGGGTCTCTTTAAACTTAATTGGGACACATTTTTTGCCCTTATTACTGGATTATGACAAAATATCTATGTGGTCCCACAAAGGGATTTAAAGCCATATTCCACCTTCCTTAAGGAAAATATTCGCTACCTCTGGCTTATGCCTAGTGCCACCGCTGGTGTAAGCCATGATGATCTCTGCAGTGTTTCTTCTGAGAGTACATGGCTACCTGACTTTGTAACATTTGCAAAGATGACAAGTGCTTAGTAATCATTGTGTGTTATTTTAAGGAACTTGACAAGAATGAGGCCGTTTACAGCATGGTGCAAGCTCCAGTGGCTGGAAACATGAATCCGAATGCAGTCGTTAACAGACCGGTAATATCCACACATACTACACAGCAATAAATATATACATTCAGACCTTTAAAAGGTCTCCAAACAAAACCTGCAATTTAAAAGCATGTGAAATTTGGATAGTTATTTCCAAAAAAGAAATGTCATTGTGATCTCTGTATTGGCATCAATGTCGAGATATCCTCCATTTACTGTAAGAGTTGAGGTTGCAATTTGTGAATCATAGTATTTTTGGCCACGTATTTAATTAATAGTGTAAGCTGTGTTTTTTTTGCTCTTTGTACCAGAAGCCAGAAGAAAACCAAGTTTTGTACAGCCTTCTTTCAACTCCCAACACAAGCAAGCCAGCACTAAAGCCCAAACCAAACAAGGAAGTTGAGGCCCTCTATACCGTGGTTGCAAAAAAAAATAGACATGTTTTCAAAAACTCCGCAAAAACGGTGCAATTTTGAGAAACTGCTTATTTGTCCTCAATGGCATTGTACCGTTATTTTTTTTTATCTTAACCCAAACCATTTGTTACATTTACGAAGCGTATTTTCATAATGATTTACTTGTATGCTAATTGGTTTATATTTCTTTCTTTTGTAGAATAACATTGCTTGAATTTCTAATTTTAAGTTTTAATTTAGAACTGTACTGTAGTTTATCTATGCATTGTGGTCAGCCCACACATTGTTTCGCAAGTTCTGTTTTTCACGGTTTAAACGTATTGCTATATTTTGTAAATATCGGCTTCCTTTAAAAAAAAAACATTTTTTGCAAATAATGTGTGTGTGGGGCTGTCCTATACCAGTTTAAAGTTTTATTCAAATACTTTAAAATTTGCAGCTCTGAACATGGTAGTGAAATTACGACAGCATTTATCCAGTACTTTCTAATGTCACTGCAGTGATGTCACTAGAGTGCTCGTTAATGTATCTGCTCTTTTTCATCTTCAACAAAGCCTTAAACTTGTATCAGACGGCCCAGGTCAAAGAGTCTTGAGAATGATTAAAACATAATATCTGTTTTTGTTTTATAAGAAGTATAACTGAAAAAATAATGCTCATAAAAATGTCGCTTCACTCTTAACTCTGAATCCAAAATATTTAACCTAACATGGTTATCCATGAGTATTTTAAACTTTAATGAAAGTGCCTTTTTTTGCAGGTAAAAAAGCTTTTATAGATATGTTTTTGAACAGTTGTGTTTTTTAAGATTGTGTTTTCAATGGTGGTTTTCATGATTTAACTTGCACCTCCACCCATAAGGCATTAAGTCAAAAGTTTAACATTGCCTGGTGTTGAATAATAGCAGGTGTCCTTCAGGGTAAATCTACCAAATTCCTCGGATACTCTTATCAGTGATCTGGCAGCCCCCACCTCCATATTTCTACAACTTACAGGCCCTGCCTACTCCACTGGCCAACCACACTCACCACGTACTCGGGTAGCAAGGGAATTTAAACAGGGATAAAAAGCTAAAATGTCCCAAAGACTTTAGGCTGTTGAGGTAGCCGTTCTCAAACCGTGACTCTTCCCGCAATTTCATGACTTTTTAAAAACTTTATATTAACTTGAAATGTCAAAAACATATTTAATAATTCAATCCTTATTTGATAGAATACTGTAAATAAAATCCTCAGTTTATTTTTCCATCTCTGCGTCCTTGAAACCCCTTGTAAAGGATGTTGCAGTTTTGTAAGAAATTCAAAAAGCCCAATGATATTGACAATTAACAACATTGGCAAAAAAAAAATCGATTTGCCTCTTTGTTGATGCGGTTTGGTGTGCGTGCTAAAAGAGAAGAGGAAATAAAAACTGTTCAGTGATATTGCGAAATATGCACTTGGGGGTGTTTTATTAAAATTTCCAAACAAGAAGTAAAATAAAAAAAACAAGAAGTATGAGGATTAACTGTGCCGATTGGAATCCACATGTCATTGTCTACATTTACGAACATGTGCGATGGGAATACACTCACTACAGTAGATGCATTGTTTAACAGTTTCTATTACTTATAAATGGTGGGATAAAATCCATCATGCGTAGCTTATTTTAGCAATTGAAAGGCTTAGAGGATTTCATTTGAATTTGAGCTATGTATTATAATAATTATATGACGAATCATTTTAATACCTTCTTCCGAAAGAACGTGCAACAATGTATAGGAGGAAGGTAATAGGGTTTTAATTTAAAAGAACCCGATGCAGTAAGTGACTTAATCTATCCAATCACACGATTGCGCCTGCTGTGAAGCTGCCCATATGACCAAATCACTCGGAAATCCGTCTCTCATCCGGTCAGATATGGGAAGCTAAGCGGGGCTGAGCCTGTGTAGTGCTTGGATGGGGCAACGTGAATAGTAGAGAACAGATGCTGTAGGCTGCTTCGGGGCTGCTCGTCAGAAGAGGGCAGTGAAACCAAGTCCATTGCACTTGACAGTACTGTGCCGTCACCTTCAGCAACCCTCGTTGGCCACTGCAGTGAAGTATGGTCAAGTAACCATCACGACTCGCAAGGCCTGTGGATGCCTCCATGTGGCAGTGGATTGACAAGGGCCGTACGGTGTAAGAACAACGTGCAGATCACCACGCGGTGATAGGCGTGACTGTTACACGTTATTAGAATGAAAGGTATCAACGGTACAGCCCTGCAATTGCTCGCTCACGCCACTGTCAGCGGAAGGGTCTCCACACAGGCTTGGTTTGTATTTGGCCTACTCTTCCACGCCAACCGGACGTAATGGAAAAGGCGGACGTACCCACACTTTTACCCCATTCACTGTGGTGAACCTATTCATCCTGTACTGCTGTACTGTTGGGTGGACCAGGTCAGGGCG
Organism: Lampetra planeri; assembly: GCF_965212315.1. Classification (NCBI taxonomy): domain Eukaryota; kingdom Metazoa; phylum Chordata; class Hyperoartia; order Petromyzontiformes; family Petromyzontidae; genus Lampetra; species Lampetra planeri. The sequence goes on along the minus strand of NC_136130.1, from coordinate 9,563,252 downwards.
GGTGCCTTCGTGATCTGCAGGGTGCCGCGGTGACTAGGAGATGTTAACTACCTCGCCTGGTATACAGGAGGTCGTGGGTTCGATCCCGACCCCTGACCCCTGACGCCTGCTATATATATTTGGAGTTTGCGTGCCTATCTCGCTCCCCGTGGTCGCGTGTATTTTTCTCAGGGTCCTGCGGGTTTTCCCTCCACATTTCGGATCAACATGCGGTCAGAGTGTTTGGTTGCTACACATTTCCACACGCGAAGCCACTTTGTTGAGTCGTCATTTGTGGCCAGGTCACTTCTGAAAAAATATATATATCTGTATCGTTCAGTGGGCCTTCAACTGGTAAAAAAAAACATGTTAGTTTTATTTTTTTATTCACTTGCCGCACCAGCAGAGCTATTTCGGATCCATCGATGTGTACTTGGGTGAAGGCCACGTCGTAGTTTTAGGCCAAAATTATTGTCATCAACCCTCCACCACCCGACAGCGCCTGTCACGTTTGCAAAGACGAGATGATGCCGAGACCCCTCTATGGTCCTGCGGGAAGAGCCCTACTAGGAGGGGCCCTAGTGGCTTCAACTCGAACCTATGACGAAACCTCTCACGGAAGGTCACAACAGCCTTCATGGGTTAGAATGAGTAAAATCGAAACTTCTCTTATGACATTAATAGACAATAGCATTAAAGAATATATCCGTTTCATTTCAAGGACGACGTTTTAGCCATTCTTAATGCTATAACAATGTTTTAAAAGTCCCCGAGTGCTGTAGACATCCATAGGTCAAGAGTTCGAAGTGTCCAGTACAGGAACATGACATATTTTTTATACCGAAATTGACACAAAGCAATGTTTTTTTTCAGTGTTTAAAATAACATTTGGTTTATCTCTTCTTCTTCCTTCCTCTGCTTAAGTGACTTCGACCTTGTGAGGAAAACTAAAACTCCACTTTCTACCACGTTGCACGGCAAATGTGCCAAGAGTCTTGATGGGCGATGGGTCGTAAATGAAGTTTCTGTGCTGTAATTCTATTACATTGGTGGCCTTAAATGGACGGTCGTAGAAACGCGCATCGCAAATCTGACTCGTAAACCTGTTCCTAATGACGACCGGTTGTAATGTTTAGCAAACTTTAATTGAACATTTTTAGTGACATTTAAAAAATACACAAATTTAATACGTAATTGAAAAGTGATGTTCCACGAATGTTACGCGCTAAAAAAAATATGGCTTTAAAAAGCAATCCGGACGGACAGAGTAGCAAACTCACACTTGCTCCAATATAGTGTTTTTTTGTGAGATGATGATACTGTTTATACTTGCCAATGTATTGATCAAATTGTGACCAATAAACACTCCAGCTCAGCCGGGCGGCTCAAGACTTCTTGTAAGATCAATTCGCCATGATGATGTTTCGCTCAAACGGGTTTTTTTTAGTTTCATCAGCAGGTAGTGAGCTCGGTTTTAAGCTTAATCAGCAGGCAGTGAGTTTGATTTTTGAGCTTCATCAGCAGGTAGTGGCTGATTTTAACGTGCTTAATACATCAAACAATTTGAATGATAAAATAAAGGCTCTATCCTCTCTGGCATAAATATAGGTGTTAAGATGTTCAAACACCAAATAGAAACCTTTTGCAAAGAATCAAGTCTGCATTAACCACACGTACTCGTGGTGAACATGCAAACAAACATGCTCCGATAATACTGGTAGGAACCTCCTGGTTACACCAGCCCACAGGGGATTATTGTGTCCGTCCGTCGTGCAGGGAGGGGCTGGGTTGGGAGGAAGGGGCTGGGAGGGGAGGGTGGGGAGGGGCTGGGTGGGGATGGTGCGGCTGGGTGGAGAGGGGCTGGTCACCCCGTGGTGCCCTTATAAAACTCAACGTTTAACCTACTCACGCCGGCTTGTGCCCACCCTCACAGTCGGCCATATTTGCGGAATACGCCACGCCGCCGTTGTCACTGGCCATTGACCGAACAACCCAACGTTCCTACCAGCTCCCTCCGCAGGAATGTGTTTATATATGGGCATTGTCTTTGAAACTGATTGGCCTACACCAGAGACATTAGCCTTCTTCATGGCCCAGTCTCACCACTAGTGTCTGACCAGAGAACACCAAAAGGCAAACAGTACAACAATGCCACTATGAGAGCATTTATAGATTAGGGTGGGTAGCTATGTCATGGGACTTTTTTGCCAGTATCAAAGTATGAAAAAATAAGAAGAGGTTTTACGCTTTATGGCAATAAAACAGGTGTTAAGATGTTCCAACATAAAATAGATAGCTATTACAAGGCATCGAATCTGCATTCACCACACATACAGTACACGGTGGTAAAGCATATTTTTTTTTACAAATATTTGTTTGCATGCCTTGGCCTGTTACTTTAATGTTATTGTTTAAATGAACGCTTTATTAAGAGTTGCTTCTCCCATTGCTATGGAAAACGCAGCCGATGTGAAATGAAAGTTGTTCCTTTTTCCAGATAGCGTAGTGGAACAATCTGCAGGCGGAAATTATAATTTAGAGAAATGGGGCAAGTTTGTGATTTGGTTCCCTTAAATATGTCCACGCATATGTTGTTTAATAATTTTCTTAGGATATATACCGTTTACAGTTTGCACGGTTTTTGTTTTGTAATTTGGATTCAAACCGATATGTAGCCTTAAAATAATGAAGATTGATTTTTTTCATTGATACGAGCAGAAAACCAATAAACATATCTTTCATTTTACAAATTGGTCGTAACATATTCAAACTAGCACTCAATGTTCGTTTGAGTTAATCCTCAGTTGTGTTGTAAGTAAATAATAATTAAATTTTCGGTTGTCCGCGATGTGGCGATACTACGATGTTGTACAAAAGAGATCGAGGATTATCGCATGGCATTTGTTTTTAATATCGTCACATCGTGATCACTGTTTCTGGTTAATAACTATTTCCCCCGATTATTTTATTTCCCGACAAAATATTGGTGAAATGACGATACTTAAAGTTCACAATAATGGTTTAAGTAAAGAAATATAAGCTCTTACTGTGTAGACGTTTTCCAGAGCAGTGGTTTCCTGTACAGATTGCAAAGATAAGCGATTAGAAGACTCATTGGAACAGTTGTGTTGGGTGACCTGCAGATGAATGACTTTTAAGTAGGTCATATTTATTCGTACTCGAAGTACTCAACATCAATATATAAAAGTAGGACAATACAACTGTGAAATACATTTACAACTGTAAGGGAAACTAATATTGCAATAATCGTCATCATTAAATGTATACAGGACTCTAATTACTCTTTGATTTTTTCGGTAAAGTCACGTAGGTAAAAAACTAAATGAAATAGATTAAAATTAAAACAACTAAATTAAAACAAATCACGATGTTTCGAAGGCAACACAAGCCTCCATCATCAGGTGGCTGCTCCAGCAAAATTACTTCAAATCTAGGACTGTTGTTATATCGCGTGAAAGACCCCTAATGTTAGTGGACATGGGTTCTGCGTGCGGTGGGCGAAAGTGTGGACAACCCAGGACCCCTCCCGAGATGTTTGGCAAATGTACGTTGAACTTCTTTCGCGCCATACACAGCCAACCGTGCTAATCCGAGGTGCGGGGTGGGAAGGACAACAAATATAGAAGAGTAGGCCAAGTACACTCTAGGGGGGGGGCGGAGGGGAGCTCCTAGGGGAGGCCGGTTCTTTCGCCAGCAGTGGCATACATTTCAGGGCAAACGTCTTTGGGGCCATCCATAAATTACGTCACGCGCCTGGGGGGGGGGGGGGGGGTATCAGACATTTGTGACGATGTGTGACGGGAGGGGGGAGAAATGTGACGTCACATCAAAATGCGCAACTTTAAATAAATATAGACAACACGTTATACTTAATTAAATAGACTTTTTAATAAATTTTTTCTGCTGCAACATCAGAGTGCAGCGCCACATTAATTACCCACTACAATGACAATAGTTTAAAGCGATTTGAATGTTTTTGGGGGGGGGGGGGGGGGCAGAGCTTTGTGACGTCATATTTGAGGGGGGGTCTGACTTTTTGTGACGCCGTGTGACGATGGGGGGGGGGGGGTCAAAAATCGTTCAAAATCGCGTGACGTCATTTATGGACGGTCGCTTTACCGTTCATCGCAGGTCCGTGTGGATGCAGTGCTCGGCTTTCTACGCACGATGGCAATCTCGCTCAAGAGTTTCGAACTTAAGCCTCCAGTGACGCGATCGCAAACGCTGAACTCCGCTAATTTGGAATAACAAAGCGTAGCGTGACACTGACTTGGAGTCTCCTTCCCCTGTCTCAGGCCTTCGCTGCTGAGGCTAGCACTGCTGGATTTCCCTCACATCGCTCAAGTATTTGCCACTCGCCTCACCCCTTTCCACAGTCGACCTATTTGCAAGCCTCGCGTCTCGTTCCGACTGAACTGAAATCTATTTGTTGGCGTTCCAGACAAAGACGACAAAAACCCCGTCAATGTAGTTCACGACGCGAATCGTTGATTAATTTCTTTAAAATGCAAGTGTCGTCGTGTGTTCACATGGAACTCTCCCGCTCCGAGGTTTCACACCGCTCACCTGCTGCCCGCGTGTCACCTGTTGATCAGGTGACCTGTTGATCAGCTGACCTGTTGCTCAGGTGTCATCTGTTGATCAGCTGACCTGTTGATCAGGTGACCTGTTGATCAGGTGACCTGTTGATCAGCTGACCTGTTGATCAGCTGACCTGTTGCTCAGGTGTCATCTGTTGATCAGGTGACCTGTTGATCAGGTGACCTGTTGATCAGGTGACCTGTTGATCAGCTGACCTGTTGATCAGCTGACCTGTTGCTCAGGTGTCATCTGTTGATCAGGTGACCTGTTGATCAGGTGACCTGTTGATCAGGTGACCTGTTGATCAGGTGACCTGTTGATCAGGTGACCTGTTGATCAGCTGACCTGTTGATCAGCTGACCTGTTTCTCGTGTGTCACCTATTGCTCAGGTCACCTGTTGCTCAGGTCACCTGTTGCCCGCGTATCACCTGTTGCTCAGGTGTCTTGCTGGGCACATGGGGATGCTGGTTGCAAAGTCCAAGGACGGGGGGGGGGGATATGGAGGGGGGAGCTGAACATTGCCATCAGGGACCTCCTCGGAAGAGAGCATCTAGAGAGAGAGAGAGAATTGTGTGTTGAGGACACCGGCTGAAGTGAAGTAGCCTGTGTACAATGCGGTGTCAAACCCAGGGGAAGAGCAGTTTGAGAGCACTGTAGGAGCACTGCTGTTGTACTTCGAGAGTGACTGCTGGTGGAACTACCACAGCAAACAGCTGTAGTGACTGATACAGTGACTGATGGAACTCAGCTGCAGTGACTGATGGAACTCAGCTGTAGTGACTACTGGGATTGTTTCAGACGCATGAAGAGCTCGTTGCGCAATCCATATGACGCATTTTTTCGGGAAATTGTTTATATGTCCTCGCAGGAGTCAATGCAGACCACGCACTTACAGCCAACAACGCGATTTCCCTGACGAATATGGTTGGCTCTGATGTCATCTGTGTTGGTGTTTGTGTGGAGGAAGGGAGCGGTAGTGTAGTGGTTAGTGCACTACGCTACGAACCCGGCAACCCGGGTTCGATTCCCGCTCACGGCAAAAACCGGGGCCTCCGGTAGGTCGACTTAGCCTCGAACGAGTACCGGGTGGGATGTGTAAGCATCGCTGGGCCCACCCACCCGCTCGTGTTCCGTGATGGCCTTCATAGGTGCTTGCTAACAGCACTTGCCCCTACAGTCTGCGAGGTTTACACGGGGGGATCTTTGTCTTTGATTTTTATGTACGTGCGGGGTGGGGTTAAAACTTTCCTGCTCTGCTCTCTCACAGTCCGTCGTCGGCGTCTCTTGGGACACCTGCAGCTTGAGTTGGACTCACACAGGGACCCGTGGCACAGGGATATGTTTTCCCCCTTCTAGCCCATTCGACTGCGCGCCTGCGACCGAGCGCTTTTGAACGCAAGGGTTGGTGGATCAAAGGAAGATTTGTGAAAAAATGTGCGGTGGTCAGCAGATGGCAGTACAAAAAGTGAATTGTTGAGAATCCATTTGGGCAGAACGTTGAGTATTAGCAGCGGCTTGTTTGGGATCTTTCTGCGGGTACTCCGGATTGGTGCACAGCATGAAATAGGCCAAACATACCAAATGCAGGAACCTCAGAGAGGGTCTTGAGGCTTAGCAATGATTTCTTATCACATGTAAAGGTCATGAATATCATTGAGGGCCATTCCCTGAGGATGAATGACTGAGTGGAAAATACGTATGGGGTTAACCATTGTACAAACGTTGGGTCTTTCAAGTAATATTTAATGCTTGCTTAACACAAAGACAGCACGTAAAATAATTTGATATTAAGTCGCTACTGTAGTAAATTCACGCATAAAATAGAAGGTTAATTAAACGAAATAACAGTTTTCTTTAAAGGCACAGAGAGTATCTTGAACCACTCCAGTCATCCAAAACATGATTTTTGCGACTCGTCAAACACGGGCACACTGCTCACCCATGGCATACGACACCAAACAACATGGATGGTGGTGGCACAGTGGTTAGCACACTGCTCTATAGACCTGGCAAACCAGAAATAATTATTAAAAAAGTATAGATTCTGAAGTAAATGATAAAAAAATGTTGGATTTAAAAAAATCAAATTAATCAACGTTGTTGAAAAGACAGTTATCCATCTTGGCCAGGCAGTTGAAACAATTAGGCATTGCTTCCACCCTTTCTAGCTGCGTAGACAAACATCACAACTTCTAAAAAGTAAAATTTTGATTTAAAGCTTTCGTTACTGCAGGGATTCATATTCTTGGTTCTTTCGGTAAAGTCACGTAGAAGGGAAACAATAAAATAATAAAAATATCAAACAATAAAATTCTCACGACGTTTCGACTGCAACACAAGCAATCGTCATCAGTTACTGTTTCCATTCTACGTGACTTTTCTAATAAGTTAAGAACATTTCCCAATAAAAAAACCCCCCTAACCTTCGCTTCAAACCCCCTAGTAATACACTTTTTTTATGTAACATTTACCTGAACAGACCCTCTATAAAATGTAAAAGCGCAGGCCTGCACTACTTCCGCTCACCACTGCAGGCGGAAGGGGCCTCCATTGGAGCGCTATCGAGAGCGTCTTCTTTCATGTTTTTGGCCTACTCCTCCCACGCTGACTAAACGTCTTGGAAGAGGTGAGAGTAGCCACACTCTACACCCGTTGTTTCAATCGCCGCGTGGGCGGAATGAACCAGCGACCAACAAGTGTGCGAACCATTGCCCCACGGTGTGTGCATCCAAAACGTCTTGAACTATAAAAGTTGTATTTCTGGGATTTGAATGAGCACGCCGAGCTGCACTGATGGCCAAAGAATGCAGGGCAGTGTGGACGTGTCTATTGCTGTCCGCCGATGCATCGTTATTCTCAACGCTTAATTGTCCCCTCTCTTGCTCCGCAAGGCGTGAGCCACAAATGCCCCATTGGCTGCAGGCGCGCGCGTACGTCACATTGACCGTGCCATTGTGCACGCTCCCAATTATTTAAGTGGCCTTCTGAGTCCACAAAGCTGGGCAGCCCTGGCTCTGGGACGTAAACACTTTGCGCGCTGCGCGAACGGCTCGCTCTGTGGAATTTTTACACGCGTTCGGTCACACGCTCGGTATTTATTTGTTCTGGCACGGCCATAATGATGCCTTTCACACGACGGCGAAGAGAAAAAAGAGGAGAGTACAGCGTGCCGTGTTTTTTAGTATCACCGATCATTTCGAACGGAGTGAAATACGGCTCCGATAAATTATTCATTTTCTCGAGGCCACAGACGCTGGGGCCCCCCACCCACCCAGAGAAAGTGTCTGCTAGCACTGGCCCTGGCCTTCAGTCTTAAGGACGCCGAACAGATTTTTAACCGAGCCTTGTCTTAAACCTTGACCTTAGTTATCATAGGTTAACAGGCATTGAAGCGAGGATTGTCGTGGTGCTTAACGGGCCAGGATGGGATCAACGGAGTCGTGGTATTGACAACAAAATCGTTTTGGAAATGACTCTTTGGTTGTGTGTCTCTGTTGCGGCGGGATTCACATCACCACGTAATTCTGAATGCACCTGCCTTTGATGGATATCGGAATGCCAAGCAGGTTGTAACCTGCTGAGTGAGAGGGAGACTGCTGAGGAATATCACGAGTTGCAGCCTTGGGTTGGGGAGTGGTCAAGAGATAGCAGCACAGCAATGGATTCTTGACTGAGTGGCTTCTGTGCAAAGCTTTGTGTGTTATCCTCTGGTATCCAGGGGTTTTCCATGAACTCAAATAAATGGGATTAACCTTCCTGCAAACGAGTCTTCAGACTCAGTGAGACTTTCTTGCATAAATAAAGGCCATTCTTAGTACCTGATCATAGAGGTGTTGCTGTCACGTGGACACTGAACCACTTATCCTCGACGATGATTAAACCAGAGTGCATGTCAAAGGCGCGGATGAGCGCGGCTATTTTGCAACGTGTATAAACTGCCCGCGGATAATTGAGAGTTAGCTGCTCCTAACAAAGCTCCTAACACGTGAAGTGAAACGCCAGATATTAAGCCAAAAAAAACATGCGGTACAATCCAAAACCGCTTCGGAGAGCGTATTAAATTAATCGTATTGATTGTGACTGTAAATCTGAAAAATGTATTGTGTTTGATTAGCTTTGAAGGCATGCGTCTTATTGCATAAAACAACGATACATTTCTAAAAGTTTTTACGTCTCCACTTTCAAAGCGTGTTATTTGCTTTAGCACTCAAAATATTATCCTCGCTTTGCATTTTCAGTGTATTTCACAGATTTATTTAAATAAAAAGTGATGAATTAGATATATATCGACAGCAATTTACTCGAGAATACAGGAGAAACGGCAGCGATTAGCAGAAAAATGAGGTTTGTGAACGCAGAGCGTTACGATTGTTTGCTCAGGAGGTTGAATTCTACTGAAATAAGTCCCCGAACAAATCCAAGAAAACAGCACTCCTGTTCAGACGTGATAAATGACACAACTACATTTATGAGCTGGCAATTTAGGGGCACTTGCTCAGCCAAAACGCGCTCAATTTATCAAACGTAACGCCGACTCTAACCCTAACAGACCTTTGCATTTAATGCGTTAATCGGGGCCCTTTGATTAAGCCATAAAAGTGTCTGATGAATAATGTTGCTTTTTTTTTTAGAGACGCGCTAGTGTAATAGAACATTTTCTTTATTTATCGGTGCGGTTCAACTGCAAAATCTAAGAACAAAAAAAACTATACGCCTATTGCATGTACCCCACATGTGGATGAAATTGTTATTTTAACATCCTGCCCGCCGCCGCTACTCTTTATAGATGTCGATTTGAGTGACCGTCTGCTCATTTAATTCAGTCCTGTTGCATAGGCAATAGCACCAGTGTGAGCCCAAATCACAACGCTGGCTAAAGACCACGTGTGAGCCCCGTCAATTTTCCAAATAAAAAAAATGACTTAAAAACAATTTTGGGGTGGGGGGGGAGGAGGAGTTCATATTTTAAAAATATTTTTATTATATATATCAAAAAAATCACACCCTTGCCAACTTAACTGGCGCAGCGCACATGCAGGTTGGCGGTGGCTTTAAACACACACATTCACCCGGGAGGTCTCCAAACAGAACGACGCTTGTTTGAGCATTTTAAATGTTTTACTTTTTATTTTACAGATTTATTAACATTGTACGGCGTTGGCAACAGGCGCTCCTGTGTGTGTGTGTGTGTTCCTGCGCGCGTGTGTGGCTCACTTACGCCGCGCTGAAAGAGAGCGCACATTTTCACAGGAGTCGCAACTACAAAGTGGGACAAGACGGAGCTTAATTCCAAGGCGAGTGATGTTGTGCGGGGGGGGGGGGTGACGCTTTCGAAGGGGGACCGCGCGATTTGCGAGGCCCGTTAACTAGCACCCTGGCTCAAACCAAGCACTGCACCACAGTCGGAATGGATTCACAAGATGCCCTGGCGACATTTTAGAATGACCGTCGTCATCATCATCATTAACAGGGGTCGGTGACCAAAATAAGAAGAGCCATTTTTTTTTCGAATTCAGCAAAAAAAAAAATCAATATTTCAAGAGCAGCATTGCACGTTAATACGAAACGGTGCTCCTTAATAAATCACGTGTCACGAAGCAGTTCCTTAAAGAGCCACATGCGTCTTCGGAGCCGCAAGTTTCCGACTCCTCTTCTTGGTTCTTTCGGTAAAGTCACGCAGAATGGAAATAATAAAATAATAAAAATAAAACATAATAAAATAATTCTCAAGACGTTTCGGCCACAACGCAAGCAGCCGTCCTCAGGTGAAGAACAGATCATTCAGACGCTGTCTTTCCGACAGACCTGTTCTTCACCTGAGGACGGCTGCTTGCGTTGTGGCCGAAACGTCGTGAGAATTATTTTATTATGTTTTATTTTATTATTTTATTATTTCCATTCTACGTGACTTTACCGAAAGAACCAAGAAGATGAATCCCTGCAGTCACGAAAGCTTGAAATCGAAATTTTCCGACTCCTGTTCATTAACATAATTGGCCATAGTTAATCCACCGTTGTATGAGGGCCTCCCCAAGCCTCCGCCGTCTCCCGCGACAGTCCACACAGAACCTGCACTCCAGCTGACTCTCTTCCTCCATCTCCCCGTTGGACGTCCTCTGAGATGCATTCCATTCCTATCTGGCGATGTCATCATCATCGTCGTCGTCGTCACTATTTGTGACCATTGTCATCTTTCGTAACGATGTACAGTCCAATCATTTTCAAGCGCAACATTTTTACATAATCGATTTTTTTTTACATCAAACGCGAACTTCTGTTTTGTTAAATGTAAAATATGCGCAGGTATTTAAAAGGTCCCTGCGTGTTTTGCGCAGAGAGGATTGTTGGTCTTGGGTGCCCCAATTGGGGGTTCTAAGGCTGTTGAGGCCCTATGGAAATCAAGGGCAGTCTTTTCTTAAAACAGCAAAAAAAAATCTCGGACCGTCTGTCAAATGGTAGATTTCTCAGAAATCCCAGCAGTCGTTAAGAGCAGATCTTGAAGGAGTTTTGTACTCGCACTCACCCGAATAAAAAAATTCAGACGCACACCCATCCGCAGGGAGCCGACCAATCAATCACCAACTGCCTCAGCTCGCCAGGGTATTGCAAAATGGGCCGAGGGAAAATTGTACACGTATTATCTTCTAGAAGAAGGAGCCTTACGCGTCAGTTAAGTCTGTGACCAAATCACACGGATTGCACTTGATTTTTGCCGGATCTCAGGAGCTTAGCAGAGTTGAGCCTTGGATAGTGCTTGGATGGGTGACAACTGAAGCTTACCACGTTGTTATAGGCTCTAGGGATAAGTGGTGAAGAGAAGAGGGAATTCGAGCAAAAACTCTGCTGTACTGTATTTCGTTGATACTACATGTATGCCAACGTGCACTAATTAGCATGGTGAAGTATGGTAAAATGAACCCTGTGATCCACGTGGCATGGGCAGGCCCTCGCCCGGCAGTGGATTGGCAAACAATACGGTACATGTACAGTTAAAGGTCAGCTGGTAGCATATTTTCAGGATATTCACGCACTTCCCCCCCGCCGTGTGTGAAAGCAGTCGTTGGTAACGTATTGTGAGAGACCATATTTTAAACATTTTATTGACGCCGGGCACAAGTTTTGGAAACGTCTTATTTTCCCAAGCGTCTTATAATCTCGAGAATACAGTTTACGTTTGGATTAAGCCTAAAGTTTGTCCTCGCCGAGAGAATAAACCTGCTGCTGACGAGGGCGACATCGTTAGCCCCAGTGGTGCCATGACCCCCATGACAGCAACTGGCACCACGTCCAAACCCCACCTCTTGAAGTCCACACTTAAGACCGTCATTCTCTCCGCCGCCACTGCCGCTGCTGCGGCTACTGACTAATCACTACCTAACGAGTGTACGGCGCGCGTGCGTTTGAGAGCGGCATTCGTAGAGTTGGAGCTCAATTTAAATAGATTCGGTCACCAATCGTTGGTTGGATCACTAGCTTCTCTGGTCGGGGGTGGCGGTCGGCCTGGGTATTGATGCGGGGGACGGGGACGTGAACGCTGATGAGTCTGTTGCCCTCTCTTCCTAAGAACGCTCTCCCAGAGGTGGGACAAAGTCATTGTTATGCAAGTCCAAGTCGAGTCGCAAGTCATCAAATTCATGACTCGAGTCTGACTCGAGTCCAAGTCACATGACTCGAGTCCACACCTCTGCGCTCTCCCTACTGCCTGCACTTGTTCGCTCGCGCTGTATGGCATTATGACGTGGTGGTGGTGGTGGTGGTGGCGAGTTTGACGACGCATTTATATTTACGCGATCTCACCCCAAAAAACCTCGATTATGTATTGTGATGTGTTTCACCGTTGTGCACTTGAATCTTTCATAGGGCACAACCAAAAACATTTCCAGTGATCACTCCTCCCATTCTTGCGATGGTTTTATAGCTCGATTTTAGTTTTTTTTTGTTCATTCCGCATGACAGTTCCGTACAATTCACCGTCTCCCCGCGTTAGTGTTGATTGACTTTATACGCAAGCGTGTCAGGCCGCTGCTCAATCTGCACCACTCGTGTTTTTGGTTTTAATTTCATTGTTTATTTTGTCCCAATGTACCGTTTATGTTTATAAGCTTTCCTCTGCGCGGTATCTCGAGATCCTTTTTCGTGTTAGACGCTACGTAAATTCCAATTATTATTTTTGTAGTGCCCACGCCAGCACAATCTGTAGTGGTAATGAAGAGCTGCATTTGCACACAAGTTCAGAGTAGCTCAAACACCGCTGCTAATTCTAACGAGGTGTGGTTTGTGTAACGCTGCCCAGTCAATGAGTGCATGCAACTGTAGCTGCCAGAACATGGATTTGTTGGATCCACTTTCAATTTCCATTTATATTCTGTTTTAGAATTTCTGTTTTTGCTCTTAATTCTTGGGCATGACTTGGTCTGTGTACCTATTACGTAATTCACATTTTTGTTCACTTAGATTCATATCTCTGTGCGTGCCTATTTTTTTGTACCATAAAATGTTCTGTATTTACTCAGATCTGCTCAATTTGTAAGGCTAAAAACAAGTTTCTGGTCGCAGGCTTTTGGATATGGCTTTTGCCAAGAAGCCTTCAATCCTGAAATGTTAAGGTTTACGCTGACCATTTATTCTCATTTTCCTATGTTAATGTTTAAAAGTTTTTTTTTGGTGGCATGTAAACGCACGCACTGAGTTCATCTCTTGGAGCGTAAAGGTTCGTTCTCGCAAGTGACGCTGCGTTAAAGACGTGAAAGAAACATTTTTCTAAAAGAGACGTTTCCATTTGTTCTCCTGTGCAGACGTTTGGGAATACTCCTCTTCCATCAAAATATCCTGGGGGAATTTTGTTATATATATGTGAAATTTGAATTTACAACATTGGATAGAGATATATTGCGGGCCTAATTCTGTATGCTTTCATCTTCTTGGTTCTTTCGGTAAAGTCACGTAAGAACCAAGAAGATGAATCCCTGCAGTCACGAAAGCTTTAAATCGAAATCTGTATGTTTTACCGATTTCAAACAAGAATTGTCCTTTGAATCATATTTGTGAACTCATGCACGTCCGTATTGTGTGCCGTATTTTTTAAACCACTTAATATCCTTTCAAAATAAGTCCTAGGAGAAGTCTTATCATTTCCAAAATTTTTAATCGCCGAGAAATATTGAAATACTGTACTACAGAGAATCCATTGTCGAGAAGATTCTTTGATTTTTTTTTCCAAACCACCGTGTATACAGCATGGCAGTGTCACGGAAAGCACTGGCAAAAAAATAATAGATTTTTAGAATAAAAATATAACGACATTAGTCGGGACATCTTTGCCGTTTGGCGGTTGCCAAGGGGGGACTCTGACATCGCCCTGCCGGTCCCCACTTCCCCCCCCCCATCCCGCTCATCAGCTCGCCGTGCTCCTGACTCGCACCGCTCACGACCCCCGATCCGATGCTGTTGTTCTGAACGCCGCCTACACCCTGTCTGCGCGTCGTATTTTTTGCGGCACTGTACAATACAATTTAGATTCATAATTGCGTCTAAATGTGACTGTGTCTCAAGGCACTGCACACACAAAAAGTGGGCCATGCTGCTCATCGTAAACATGAAAGGGAGGTGGGTCATGCTGTTCGCCAAGTTGGCGTTCTGTGGTCTGAAAGAAAGAAGAAAAAAACCCCCACGTATTAAAACAAATATTTGCCTGGCCAACACAAGCACGACGTCCGTGAAAATTGGACCTCCGTTAGAGGCGAGCACTGCCAGCAGCAACATATGTGGTCAGCTTCTCCCTCTGTGGCCAGACACCTGACCACCACCACCAACCACCACGTCCTTCCTTCTTACGATCCATCAATTGGCCAGTCAGAGACTCTCAATGAACACCCGCCGAGAGTCCCATTAGGGAGCACACGGGCTCATTCCTTGTTTTTTTTTTCCAATTGAGACTTCTGAGTGCATGAGCCACAGCAGAGGATGGTACACAGTACTCGAGGTGGATCTAGAGTCCTGCCAATGGGAAGAGGGCGCTCCGGAAACGTCTAGGCTTTAAAAAAAAATAGGGCCCTGCATTTAAAATAATATCTACGTATTTTCTCTGGTAACTAAAATTAAATACCCCTTGGATCAGCCACTGGTTGGTACAATCCGAGATGGCAGAGCTTTAATTTGTTCACATGACCAATACAATTGAATTATTATCCGATATCCTTCATTTGATTAATCATTATGATGCTCCCCCAGCATGACACTATTGACTGTGCTCTATATTAAAATTTAAATTCCATCCCAATTCTTAATTGGGTTACTCATTGCTCGGCATGAATGTTAACGTGTTTAATTGTAAGCCTACATTTACCTCTAGGGGTGTCATCTATTATATTATTATTATTATTATCTAGAGCTCGCTCTAGTGGAGTGCCCTTCCTCCAACAGTGGCGTGAGTGAGCACTTGCAGGTCTGCGCTATTACCTTGCGCATTGCATGACGGTAATTGTTGTTGACTGGTACTGAATTGTACATTGGTATGATTAGCATTTTTTAATAAATGTGTTCACTTCGCACAGCAATGTTCTCAGATTGCTTTATGTTTTAAACCTTTGTTAATATATATATATAATCTTGATTTGGTAACTCATTTCCATTTTAAATGAATTAAGTAAAACAATTATTTTATTTGGTTTTTATACTTATTTTTTTATTTGGGCTACAAGTTTTGAGATCAAGGTCTACCTTAAAAATGTACTTCAAGAGAATAAGTCACAATCTTTATGACAAATATTATCCCCATATGGATCAATAAAAATGTTACCAACGGAGGTGACACTGATAGGTAAGATACCTGGTTCGGTTCCAATGGAGAAAATACAAGGGGGAGATCATGTGAACTTATTAAAACAGAAGTTTACAGACAGGCCCCACCATTACAAAAGGAAATTAGAAAGGAAATGGCAATTAGCCTCCTGGTGTGGCTATACTTCACCGTGAATGGCCTTTGGAATGATTGATGGGTAAGAATAATGAAACAAAAGGAATTTTTGAAAGTAAAGTCAAAACACGATATGTTTTTTCACACAATAATCCGACTCAAAATTTTTAATATGAACTTGTATGAACAAATTCCCTGCACAAAGCTGTGATTAATGGGGTAAAGGTCGTGTTACATTACATATAAATGGCTCAAGGTTTAATAAGCAGAAAATAAAAATAAAATATATAAAAGTTATTTGCAAGCGGCCAGAGTTGCTGGCGAACTTCCACACCACTGCCACGCACACACGCGCGCGACACGCAAGCACGTGCGCCTCCTAATTCTTGCACTCGTTATATAAGAATGTACGGATGTACGTTCAACTTTAGTCGCACCATACGTCGCCAACCGTGCCAATCGTACGATTCATCTTCTTAGTTCTTTCGGTAAAGTCACGTAGTCTTTCCGACAGCCCTGCTCTTCACCTGAGGACGGCTGCTTGTGTTGTGGCCGACACGTCGTGAGAATTTAATTTGATTATGTTTAATTTGTATTATTTTATTATTTCCCTTCTACGTGACTTTACCGAAAGAACCAAGAAGATGAACTCCTGCATAGCAGGTGAGATAGCCAAGCTTGGTGGTGTTCATTCAGACGCTGTCTTTCTGACAGACCTGTCATTCACCTGAGGACGGCTGCTTGCGTTGTGGCCGAAACGTCGTGAGAATTGTATTTTATTATGTTTTTGTTTTTATTTTATTTTATTATTTCCCGTCTACGTGACTTTACCGAAAGAACCAAGAAGATGAATCCCTGCAGTCACGAAAGCTTTAAATCGAAATCGTACGATTATTAAATTACAATGGCACAGCACTGGCGCGTCCATTGTGTACGCAATATGTTGCAGATAATTATTTTATTTTTTATCAAAAGGGGGCAACAAAAACATCGAAGTTTCAAATCGTTGGCTATCAGAAATATGGAAGGCCAAACAACCAATAGCATCTAATTTCCCCTTTCTTCTTCTTAACAAGAGTACAATACAACTACCGTTTTCATATTTACCCAATTGACGTAGGGTACATACTAATCACCGGAGCAGCATCGATTTGTCTCTCCCTGAGTACGATTTGTAGTCGGCGCACAGGTACGAGGCATTATAAGTATCACTCACACTGTATCACTACCAGCTTGCACGTTTCACACCCGCGACCCTCGGCAACATAACTGTAAGTCCCCCGAGGAACCACGGCGCTTACACCTGTAAAAAAAAACACAGAGCACCGCGAGAGGGATGAATTGTAAATGTTCACGCACTGCGCTGCGTAGCAACAGCATTTCCGTGCGCCCAGCCGCAGCGGTGGTGCTGGCTTACATTTTGGGGGCCCCGAAGCATCTCCGATTATCACGGTTGGCTACGTACGGTGCGAAAGAAGTTCAACGTACGGTGCACACAAACAAGCAGAAGGTTTCGATTTAAAGCTTTCGTGACTGCAGGGATTCATCTTCTTGGTTCTTTCAGACTTTACCGAAAGAACCAAGAAGATGAATCCTTGAGAGGTGACAAAAGAGATATTCAGAGATGGAGATGTAGCGAGATGAGAGAAATGTGGACACACGACGGAGGTGTGGTAAGATGATAGAATACAAATATAGATGTGTAGTGAAATGAGAGATACGTGGACAAGAGGCAGTTGTCGTCGGATGAGAGATGCAGACGATATTGCATGCATCTTCTTGGTTCTTTCGGTAAAGTCACGTAGAATGGAAATAATAAAATAATAAAAATAAAACATTATAAAATAATTCTCACGACGTTTCGGCCACAACGCAAGCAGCCTGAGGACGGCTGCTTGCGTTGTGGCCGAAACGTCGTGAGAATTATTTTGTTATGTTTTATTTTTATTATTTTATTATTTCCATTCTACGTGACTTTACCGAAAGAACCAAGAAGATGAATCCCTGCAGTCACGAAAGCTTTACATCGATATTGCATGCCTTTTTGTGTTCATCAGGATCTGAATTCGAACTGATATTCGGTGCATCCATATGTTGCAAGAATTTGGTTGCTTAGGGCCCTAAGATTTTGCTTCAGATTGCTTTTGCCCAGCGCCAGCACCAACACTGCCCAGCATCGTCGGCAAGATGACATAGGGAGCCCAATGACACCGCATTCGTACATGGTCTTGCAGTTTGGATTTCATTAAATGCGTTGTCGGTGAGGTTGTGATGAAATCGGCTGATGCGCGGGTGCGAGGTGGATTCATTATTACTTCCGAGTGATTGAGAGAGAAGGCGGTGGCTCGGGGAGGTCTTCATCCAGCAGTGTATTGATCACGGCTGATGATTGTGAGGTTATTTCACAGCGTATGACCAATCTAGGGCCTACCTTATAATGAACAAAAGTGGATTAAGATGCGGTTTTGTGGTTCGCGGTGGATTTTTGTGATTGGCAACGGTATGAAGTCGCCATCGTAATCCGATTCGCTCTCCTAATGAGACAGGGCAGTAATTACGCCGCCCAATCCAGCACTGTTATTGTGCAAACCATTAAAACTGACTGCTCGTATTTACTTACGTACGTTGAACTTCTTTCGCACCGTACGTAGCCAACCGTGCTGTTCGAGGAAGTGCGGAATGCACACAATTGCTTCGCTTGTGAATGATGATCGAGTCCGTCTGTTGGCTGTCATGGGTAGGCGCCGAAGTGAATTGACACGTGCTCTTAAACGTGACACTCGGTTCACCTGTTTCTGCGTGGCCAGGGCCGTCTTACCTGGCAGCTGAACACGGTACTCGATTTTCTATCATATCGGATAAACAGCTGGCGTAGGCTCGAATGCCTAGTTGGATAAAATGGTTTAAATTAATCGGTGTAATTTAAACAGTTATTGTGTATATATGCATGTTGACTGCTGAGACTCATCCTGGTCTCCTGATTTCTCGCCTGGATAAATCATAGTCAGCTCGAAAATTGACAGCGCGGGGTAGCCCCATGAAGCAGAGAGTTGCATTCACCAGACACTTATTTGTCAAGATCTTGTATTGGATTTAGTACTGCGTCGGTGTTTTCTGTTCTGCTGAATAGCTCTCCGATGTGTTTTTGCATTTTTTTCTCTCTCTCCAAAAAATGTGTTTCGGTATGCGCGACGTTTCACTCCAACGTGCTGGGAGCATCTTCGGTGATGTCCAACGTTTCGCCTCACTGCTGCCAGCTTCTTCAGGGACTGTAGCACCCAGCGCGCGGTACAACCCGACAACCCATTCATCCATCATTCATTCCCAACTTGAATGCCCTAATTAAACTCCTACAAGTGAAGACCATCGTATTATATTCTATTGTTTCCAATCCATCTATTCGCGCTGCATAACGACAAGATGCAATCGGTACGCACGCTTACGTTCAATGCGGGGCCGTAGGCATTTAGATCGGGAGTGGCTTTAAATAACCACGAAGGTGTCAGGCAATTAATGCCCGCAGGGTTTCGTGTGCAAAGATTTTAGCACACGCAGCCGATTACCGAGCTACCCGGGATCGCACAAAATTTCCCGGCTGGCGTACACGCACGGCCCGAGGAGGGCACCCTGGTAATGCACCGCCAGTGAAAGAGGTAATATGGAAGATTAAAAGCGCGCTCGTGAATGCTGAAAATTCCTGTTTTGGCTTAACGGGCGACGCTTATAATGAGTCCGTCCTGAAGAATGCGTTAAGTCCTTATTTGCTTCACCCTCAGACAAATGCGCTCTGTTTGCGAGTGGCTGGGCTCAAAGGACTGTCTTTTGTTCTGGACCAGTGGGCTGTTAAAAACGCGAAAATTGGCAGGCAAAATGGGAATTGCAAAAAAAAATTGCCGAGCACAATAACTGTGAAAAAAAATTGGCTTGCGTTCTGGTGGCCCCCACCTCTGGCCGCACTCCCCCCCCCCCTCGTCCCCACACAGGCCAATCCCTTCACATCGACCACTGCCTAGGCAGTCCATCGTCATCCAATAACGCACGAGCTCGTTAGTCGGATCGTTGTCGCATTTGGTGCTGCGATGCCTGGGCACCGCGCACCTGCCCTGAAGTGGCAGTCGCCACCCGCCTATGGCAAAGTTCAATGCTGAGTGTTTGGAGGGGCTTCTGTGGTCAATTCTTCCAAATCCTGTGCCTCGGTGTAGGTGCGTTGGTCACTCACGGGACGACCCGGGGCAGCTGGCGTTGGCTTGAATGCCTAGCTGGATAAAATGGTTTTATTTAATCGGTAGAATCTCAAAGGTCATTGTGTATATATATTCATATTGACTGCTGAGAAACGTAAGGAGGTTTGGTTAGGACGCATCGCTCGAGGGGGTGATGGCTGATTGACAAGACGGATGAAATTGCAACCAAAGGAAAAGAGAGAAAGCACCCAAGAGGACGATGGGAGTGAGACGGATTGTGGCACCGCAGGACCAGGAGGGATGGCACGGGGAGGCCTTCATCCAACAGTGGGTAGACAACTTATGATAATTGTGGTGATGATGATGATCAAGAGGCCCTTCATCCAACAGTCGATAGAGAATGAATGTTGATACGTGTATATTGCTGCTTTGAATCAGATAACTCATTCTTAGGCATGCGACTGGTTGCTGCATCACGTTTCACCTGCGCACAGATTAGAACAGCCCGATGTAAGCAGAGCGGCCCACCATCACGACATCGGCGCGCGTCTCGTGCACCCCCTCCACCTGTTCCACATTTTACAGGAACAGCTCAGCTCTAACGACCAACAATCTGAGCTATCCGCCAACTATGACCGTGCTCAACCCCAATTCACGGAGTCACGCAACGGCGATGGCAACTTACAAATAAGGAAGCTTTGCGTAGAAATGTTGAAGACAAACGCTAAGCGTGGGTTAGTCGGCAAGTGCCGTGCTTCAGCGTATGAGCGTTTAGGAGTATCCGGCATAAAGGGGCTGACGCACACACGTGTTAGCTTTTAAAGATAGCTTTTATTTATTTTTTTGACATTTGAATGTGCAACTTAAAGAAATGTCTGGGGCACACGTGTTTACGCACACATACACACACACACACAAGACTTGTTAAAAACAGCTGTTATGGAGCCTTTGGCCGTGAACAATTCACCATTAAACATCTATGATGACCGTATAAAAAGCAAATACAAAACGTTACGTTACTCCAATTAGCAAGTTACAGTAAATTACAAAAAGAAAACAGTCACGGAATACCCGGTGAGACAAAAATTGCAAACGGCTTTCAAAAAAAAAGTTTTTTTTTTTAAAGAACCAATTTGTTCACGATATAAATACAAGAAACGGATCGACACGCGTTGGAGGAATGTGCATGTTCATTCGAAACGCCGGGCGCGGGACAAGCGGTAACCGCGGTTGAGGCTCGACCCGTGGTGTGCGTCGTTTCCTGCAAGGGATTCTCCCAATGGGTTCATCACAGCGTGTTTATGTGTACTGCGTGTTGAACTTCTTTCGCACCGTACGTAGCCAACCGTGCTAATCGGAGGCACGGGAGGAGGACAACAAGACAAACACAAAATGCAGTTCTAAAGAAATGAGTTTGTCAATCCAGGTGATTTAAAAGTGCATAGCCCCAGCAGCTTCCTAATATCGGGAAGGAAGAGCGTTCCAGACGGCCGCAGAAGCGCGTCTGAAAGCGCCGCGCGATGCGGTGAGCGCCGTCTTTGTTCGATGGTTCAGCCGAAAGCCGCGACGAGGATGTCCGCAGTTCGCGTGATGGTTTTGTGCTCCTTTGACGAGATCAGCGAGTCAATTGTGGCAAGCACTTTTTGTGTAATGAGCGCGACCCTAGGCACAGAGCCCCATCCCGTACCACCCAAGCAACCCGTGTTCATTGTTCATGAGGGAGTAGAAACCAATCGGAATACGAATGCAAATTAAAGTGCGTTTACCCACAGCATTGCGACCTAGGAATAAAATATGGACAGCGTTAAAATGTTAACGAGACTTGTAACGGCCTAAATGAATGAGCGGGGTTAAACACATTTCTCAGGACAACGGTTTAGCTATACAAAGACAAAGATTGCCCCCGTGTAGCCTTCACAGACTGTTGGGGCAAGTGCTGTTAGCGAGCACCTATTAAGGCCGGCCGCCTTTGTCTCCCTAGTGGCGATGTTTACACATCGCATCAGGTACACACACACACCCTATAACGCTGCACCAGGTTGTGTCTCGGTTTTGTTTTTTTGCGGAAAAGGTAAAAAGAGTCATCTGCTGTTTCTAATAGTTTACAAAGAGTGCCATTGACGTGAAAAAATCGGGGTCTGTTTTTTTTATGGATCACAATGATTCAATTTATAAACAGTATAAAAATACGATACACTTTCATTGTAACAACCAGGCTTAAAAAAACTAATAAAGATAAATAGTGAATGCCAAAAGGCACAATTGCTCATTATAAGACACGTGGGTATTCAAATGAGACATTTTAAAGGAGTTGTCTGTGTGTGTGTGGTGCGGGAAAGGGTTAAGTTGTAACGTGGCATTTATTTATTTCCAAACTTTCGTTTAGTGCCGTTTTGTTGTAATTGGAAACAGGCGTCGTGGGCCCTCAGCCCTGCTCGCTGTCACGTGGCGAGCTGAAATGGCATCGGCATCTCGTGTGCCAGTGCCACTCTTGAAACAAGCAATTTAAAAAAAATGTTGGGGCATCCATCAACAAACAATATTCCTCCTAACATCAGACAGAATATATTGCAAATCATAACAACGTTACAGTAAGTAACAATATAAATGTAATGGTAATACATAATAGATCATTTACAAGCGTATACATATTTTTTACATTTAAAGGCCTTGGCATTGACTGAACTGAACAATGTGGTAGACGTGACGATCTTTTTACGCTTTTAAAGAGGCACCCACCCAAAAAAACAATCTATTGCATTGTCGTATAGTTTATTAAGTTTTAATCTTAACGCATGTATCCAAAATATAAAATTTTATAAAAACATAAATTAAATATACATACTTTAAAATATGAATATATTGTTCTTGTTAGAACCTACCCCGGAAAGGTTTCACATCAGCGCTCACATAACCATGAAGGGAGCTGCATTTATTTGATCTGATTGATGCATTACGCTATTTCAGACAAAGACCGTTTTTTTTTCCTTCCGGAAACTGGCATGGTGGCACCCATCAGGGTCGTGAGTTTAGATCCTGGTCAGCCTTCAACTCGGCCTGCCATGCCATCCAGGCGGATAACATAGGTACCAGTTTGCAGTGGTTTTGCGAGGGACATCAGACCGTTCCCGCAATAGGAATGTCAGAGTTCCACTATCGCCTTTGACTCAGACGAACACCGCCAAATATCCATTACACCAGAAAAGGCACCTTGACGTTTCTTCGTAACATGTTCAGTTGCAACCCACCTTACTCGGCTGAAATGTGCAGCCTGTGCTTTAGTTAGGGTCGTACCGTGCGAGGTTTGTGTATCGTTCAACGGTGAATTTGTTTGTTTGTTACGTGGCATCGATTACATTCGCTACTGGGAGGAGTGGCGGTGCAGCGGTTGACGCTTCGCTCTACGAACCGGGCACGTGGCGTTCGAATCACGGCCACCACTAAATCTCGACGGGTCCTGGGCTCTAACCCTTCGCCGGCCCTTTGTACTGACCGGCGTGGGGAAGCGTAATCAAAACATCCCCGTGACTGAGGCAGCCTGTGGAGGTCTCTAACCAGCAGTGGCTTGTACGTACATATGTTGAAGATTTTTCGCACAGTACGTAGTTGACTAAAGCCTGTAATATTGCTATTATTACCATCATTACTGTGCTTCTTGGGCGGCGTTTCCATACAGAGAACCCTTATTTAACAGTGTTTGACCACTGTTACAACGCATAAAAAAGCCTTGTTGTGAGTGGGATTGGAGTCCGTAATAATAGGGCTTCGATGCCATTTAAATTGTGTCTACCAAATGTCACCCTATCATGTGATTAACGTGCGCGCCAGGCCTCAACGTATATTGCTTCATTTAGTTACATTGGCAAGACAGCTTAAAAGTCGCCATTACAATAAATTGTGTTTTGAATTCATCTAAACGTTTAAAATAATAATAATAATTTATACACTGCAATGTTGATTCTGAAATGTATAGTGCAATTAAGGCACCATTACGCAATCTACATCAAAAACCTCAAAAGCGTATAATATACATAATGCAATATTGAGTTCTCCTCGTGCATTTATTAAGATCTGGCAAGAGTGGATGAGCTTTAATTGAATACACAAGTGGTGAACAATTGAAACCATCTGAGAAAAATCGCCTGGTGCCGCCCTCTCTCTCTCTCCCAGCGGGCCGATTGCGTGCATTGATTCCCACTGCCCCGTGTTGAGGCAGTTCTAAAGAGGGGGTTGGTGGGTTGGGGGGGTGATGGGGGGTGATGGGGGGTGTTGTCTCGGCACGGCACCTGTGGTCAGCCCTCGGGGTAGCGGCCGTGATCTGAGCTTGTTATTCCCAGCTCTCGGTGTGGAAGGACCTCTCTGTCCATCTGTCAAATTCTGTAATAAACCACACGTCCTGGATGAGATGTCCCGTTCACTGCCTCACCGCCCCTCCATCTCTCACCACCCACCTTTCACTGCTCACCACTCACCACCCCTCCCCCACCTCTTACCGCTCACTTCTCACTGCTCACCACCCACTTCTCAACACCCACCGCTCAGCTCCCACCTCTCACCACCTCTCAGCGCCCCCACCTCAGCCACTATGGTTTTTCGAGCCGCGGGATTGGAGTCAAACCGTTCGGCCGGAGTGCGCCCACGTCGCCCAGGATGGGTCGAGTATTGTAGCGGGATGTTGTCGCGCCAGACTGCTGCAAGGGGAACAACCGCCGCCGGAGATCGTAGGGCGCGCGCAATCCTCACCTAATCCACCCACTGCGCGTCTGGCTGAAGACGCCAACAGAACCTCTGTGTGTATATATATATATTTATATATATTTGTACTCTCCGGGAGCTCAATACTACAGAAGGCATTTTAGAGTTGTCCGACCAAGAACTCTACGTTACTTTTATTTTGTTGAATGTTGGGGCGACTGGGGAGCCATAGAGAAGTGTTGTATCGTCCAATAGCATTGTCCAGGAACACATAAATTGTGAGTTATACATTATTGGTTTTTAAAATATATTTATATATGTAGGGAGACCAGAGAGACACATTGCAAAAAAAACGTGCCTGGGAATTGTTGTGCACGTCGGACCCCTTGAAGGTCTGTCGCATTAGGACACGGACGTCTCCAATGTGCCGTGCCCACATCTCAGTGAGCGCCACAAGATTTATCTTTTTGTGCCTTGGCTTACCCATCACCCTCGTCTATTCAGGCTGCTGACTCACAGAACTCACTCGCGCAGTCGGAATTCATAGTGAAGTCCCGTCCACGTTCTCTACTGAGATGTTTCCTTCGTGTGTGCGTATGTGTGTGTGTGCGTACGTGTGTGCGTGTGTGTGCGTGTGTGCGTTCCTACGCAATCTTTTGTTTAACTTTGGGGGGCGCGTGGGCATGGCGGGCCTTCTTGGCCCAGCGGTTGTTTTCTTCTGGCGCAGCGACGGCGACAAATGCGGTGTGGTCTCCTCTCTGCGGATTGCGCAGATGGAGAACATCAGCCCTCCGTGTAGATGGAGGACATCAGCCCTCCGTGTAGATGGAGGACATCTGGCTTGGACAGCGATCCATGGCGGTGATGT